>NC_134457.1:53492897-56352897 GCF_047948215.1 Lycorma delicatula
CGATGAAGGCATATTCCTGGTAATAAACATAATAAAATAAATATTAAAAAAACACAAGCTACAATTGAAATTAATATAACTTTTCAATTACTCTAAATTCTCTTTATTGTTCATAAACAACTATCATAATGTTTTATTCAATTTATATTAGAGAGAAGTATAACAACAACTGTGACGTCACTTTACAAATTATAATGTTCAAATAATTCTGATTAATTTAGGCATATATTAATAAATTCTCCTGGTTTAACAACTAAAATCTGATTATATTACATTACCATCGTTTATTGCTAGAAAAAAAAATGTTTCTCATATTTGTAATAATTTATAAAATACAACGATGTTGGTTGTACAACGATAATACAACGATGATGGTTTAATAATATAAACCGATGAAAAGAAAAATTTTACTAAGGATTTAATTTATAAATTTTAAAAACAGAAAAAAAGAGACTGAAATGTAAAGAAAGATGAGAGGTTACAAAAAAAAAACGTACGGAGATGAAATGAAAACAGTGGAGAAGATAAAATTGAATAGTGAACTGGGAATATTGAAGCTGAAAGCTGATAATCAAAAGTCAATTCTTTTTACTTTATGAGCATCCTTTTTGAGAGTATCTTAACCTTGTAAAATAAAGCAATATGACAGATGTCTGTGAAAAATTTCTTTACTTTTATATTACAACTATATTATTTTTTTTAATTTCCTCGGATTGCTTAAAAATGTTCAAAAAAGATTGTTGCTATTAAAATACCAAAGTATTTTTCTTTATTAACATCCTTAAACTTACTGTTCATCCAATATAAACATTTTCATTTAATATAAGAATATTTCAACAGTATGATACTTTTAAATAAATAATAACTCAATTAAATAACGGCTGAATTGCTTTTCACCATAATTTTAACCATTAATATTAATTTGGTTAGCTAATTGCTGCATTTCATACATATCTTTCACAATATCTGTGAGCAGTTTTTAATTTTTTTCGAAAGATGTTTTTGAAAACCATGTTTTATTTGGGTAGGTGTTAATAGGCTCTGATTCTCTTCAAACAAAACAAAATTGAAGAGAAAATAAAATACCTTGAAAAAATATTATCTTTAATTGTAATTATAAGAAAATCTAAAAGAAGATATGATGAACTAGAAATAAGTAAAAACTAATAAATCCTGAACTGGGTTTTTATGTTTAAAATTTATGACTGAAACAATAGCTTTTCTCTAATAAAACCAAAATTAAAATTTTTATAATAAATAATTTTTAAAAAAAACTCAAGACAAAAAGAGTTCAATAAAATTAATATTTCATTATCCTTGTCTTACTTCTTCCATGCCATCAATGAGGTAACCGGTTTCTAAACTAGATTAGTTTAGACGTGAAAGCATGGTTATTAACTTATTACATATTGATGGTGAGAGATATAAGCATGGTTCTAGTGTTGCAACTATAGTTAAACGTAATAATAATAATAATAAATCTAACTGTGGTATGAGGTTGAGGGATGCTAACGTGAACGGTTGAGTCGCTATCTGGCAAAGAGCCTTTGCCCTTGCGAAATGCACTTAATCTTAATAAATTCATTAACAAAAGCACTCACAGGTATCACAGGAAGGTTGCTGCCTACAAAGTAGGCTAAGTGAATTACCAACACCGGATGATAGATTCTAAGGATTAAGTCAATTTTCCTGTACAGACTTAAGTGTGTATAAGTTTATAGAGTTCGTATTTTGTAAAATTCAAAGCTTTATTGAATTACTCCAACGGTAGGTTAGAAACACTTATCGTCTAATACCATTAAAATTAAATCATTAATTAAATAAGTCACTACTGAAAGATTTAGACACTTCTTTGATAATATCAACGTAAATTAAAAGCAGAAAGTAGACATAGAAAAAAGTAGACTTCAACATTACTATTCATCCGAATATATATAAACATATAAAAATGTTTCAATAATTGGAATATTTTATTTTAAAAAAAAAATTACAAATAACAAATAATTATTACTTTTTTACTTCCTTGTACGAAGGAAGTACTGTGATCGTGAAAAATTACGGTTTTCAGATTTCAACGGATATATCCATTTTGACCATCCCTGAATCCACTTTGACTAGTTTCGACGTGACGTCAGTATGTATGAATCTCAGTATGTACGTACGTACGTACGTATGTATCTCACGTAACTTATAAACGATTAGCTGTAGGATGTTGAAATTTTGGATTTAGGACTGCTATAACATCTAGTTGTGCACCTCCCCTTTTGATTACAATCGGCTGAACCAAAAATCTGCATAAAAGCACAAAATTTAAAAAAAATTTGGATTTTGGACTATTTCGTAACTGCAGTCATCATTGAGAGCTTTTCAACGATATATCATAAGTGGTACTTATTTTAATTGGTGCCAGAGTTATAGCCAAATGAAATTTTAATTAATGAAATATTTCGATCTTACAAGGAGAAGGCACATCGATTCAAATCAGACTTCATCTCCTTTTTTTTTAACTTTTTTTTTAATTTAAATATATTGATTAATTAATTAATTAACCTCTGATTGTAAAAAAAAATACGATTATAATAATCCAATAATAACAAAAAAATATCAGAAGCTTTTAATGAAATAAAATTTTATGTACTTGCATTTTAAAAATATGTGTATATGTAATTTTAATAGGCGTACAAGTAAGTCATGCGGTATCCACATCAGATTTGGTGAAACACCTGATTATTCATTTTTGTTTTCATTTTGTTGACGGTTACATCATAATAATTTAAAAAACATGGTATGCGATAGATATAAGATTTACATTTATTTAAAGAGTAATAAAGGGACTTTTACTCTATTCGAATATTTCAGGTAAGATTGCTGAAGTAATAATTGTATAAATATTTGACGTTAATAAAAACTAATATTTTAGCAGATGTATAACTGTCACTTTATTAAGGAATTGTTCACATTAGATTTTTTAATTAAACTTTACCTAAGATTAAATATTGAGAATTTTATGTTTGTATTCGAATTAAAATATAAATCAAAAAGAAATCAACTTGCATAACGATTTACAAAACGATACCGGTACGAAATTTGTCAGATGCGAACCAGATGATTTTAAAGACGGAAAATATTTTAAAATACTTAATAAATAAATAAAATTTTTATTAAATGTTACAAAAATGCTGGGTTCAGTAAGCGTAATGTTGATGATTAAACTTTTTTGTTATATTGAGTGATGACGTAATCGTTAATAGCGAATAAAATAAATCGTAAGTGAAATACCACAGCAGTAAGAGAAATAAATCGAATACAATAAAAGAGAAAAGGATAAACAAACTTCTGCGCCTTATATCAAAGCTTTGAAAATTCAAGTGGCCTACAATGGTACACAGATCCTTAATAGAATAATAACAGAAAAACACCTTGTCGAACCTATTGCTATCTCAGAAAATATCGTATAAGAAAACATCATGAAAAGAAGAAAAATAACATCACAGCAGAATTACATTCTTTGGAATGTAATTATGCTAAAGTAATGAATGTATTTCAAACGGTGTGGAATTAAAATTTATTTTGAAAAAAAATTTTTTAATATTAAATTGTACTAAACATATGTGATACAAGTTTACGGATACGGTAAGTTTTCGATACAAGGTCTATTCCCAGAATATTGATATCAATGAATAACTAAACGACACACATTCATGTTTTTTTAAAAACATTTTTTTCAGTTAAAAATTACATAAAACCTAACAAAAATTTAAATGAATTGTGTAACTAAAATCTCCGATGCACACTGTTAATTATTTTCCTTCTAAAACGTAAGTGATATTAAATGAATTAGAAACATATAACAGACATTTGCAGATATCCCAAAAAGATTAAAATCTAGAAATTAATTCTTAAATAAAAAATAAAAAACAGCAAAAATAATTAATCCCGACGATTTTCCTACGGAATTCCGATAAATTTGTAATTAACTAAGGTTAAATTTTCTAACATTCAGTTTGTAATTTCAAATTGTATTTAAATGTTAGTATTTACCACTCAAAATCCCATATGAAACACCCTACCAAAAAAATAAGGAATTTCTATTCCTAATAGTAGTTTCATTTTACTAACTACAGTACAAAATATGATTTCCTATCACCGTCGACAAGGTCTCACGATTCATAGAGGAGGGAAAACAAATAACATGTAATTAAACTCTTGAATTAATTCATATCCATACTTCCAGGCTATCTGGCAGATCTCAGCCAGTAAAGTCCTACTAATACTATTTAATAAATCGACCTTCTCATTTCAACTGCAACACTTTTAACAAGGATCTGTACACAAATGTCTTTCAACTAAAAAATAAACCGATACCAACAAATTGTAAACATCCTCCTTTTCTTTACTACAACACAATGAACATAATCTTGATGTTGATGTGTAATATTTATTTAAATAAATCAGTACTGCACTACGTTTAAATAACCAGTTTATCTGTGAAACACCAATATTACCATTTATATAATCCACATGAAACTGAGCTTTTTATACAATAACCAATGCTGAATATTTTGAATACCCAATTTGTAGCGTGATTGCATAAAAATTTATTCTTAATTTAACTGAGCATATTACTGATAATATAATTCATTAACTGAAATGTTTTGCATTTCTATCTGAAAACAAATGATTATTTATTTAATAACTTGAAGAAATTAATGAGATTATTAATTATTTTTATAACAATAAAAACATTTCTGGGAATGAACAACCAGAATTACAAAAAAAAAATAATTCCAACTCTACCTCAGAAATGGCTTTAGAGGCTACCAAAATATTTCTTTAATTGGCAAGGACACTAAGTGTTTGGAAGCTATTTATGAAAACTGATAAACTGTAGAAGTATAATCAACATTTAAAACATATTTTTAATGTACTTTAATATAGTAATTCCCAAAAACACCATGTCTACTTTATGAATAACAGACACGCTTGACTTGAGAAGTGTTGTAGCTTTCTATTCCTTTTTTGCTGAGCCTATGGCTTGCACTGAAATACAGATTATGTTCAGCTTTATAGGAGATAATTTCATTAACTAGTAGATTAGTCTAGTAGTTAAACTCATCTCAAAATTAGCTGATTTTCAATGTTTGGAGTTCTAAGGTTCGACTCCTTGCAAAGTCAGTTGTTTTTGTATGGATCTGAATGATAGATTGTGGGTACCATTGTTCTTTGGTGGTTGGATTTCAATTAATCACAGATCTCAGGAGTGGTTGACCTGAGTCTTTTCCAGACTCATGTACATGTTCACCAGTACATTTACAGTTACATTGCGGCTTGGCAAGCCAGTAGTAGTAATTCAATTTGCCTATCACACACATCCTGACCTGGCAGGACCTGGGAAACTGGTTGGAGAAATATATATAAGTGATCATTTTATTTTTTTTTTATCAGACAGATCACTCTGAAAATTATATTTTTGAAGTCAGTTTTTTAGGCTATTTTATTCAATATTCCACCCTTATTTTATTAAAAACAATTAACTTAACCATTAACACACCAATCTGAAAAACAAGTAAAAATTACTTCTGATATGAAAACTTTCAGATCAGAAGTTTTCATTTTAATATGGTAAATGTAACAGAGGTTATTATCCAAAAATTATGAATAACAAACTGTGTTCAAATAGTGGAAGAAAATTCATCAATATTAGAATTAGAAAGGTATAAAAAGAAAAGAATTTTCTAATTAAAGAATAATTATCTACAGTCCATTCTTTCTACAAATCATTTAACTAGTGTCTCTAGTGCGGTTCTGCCACATTGTCTCATATCAACTGCATGAAAGGAGAGCAGTCATTTGGTGATTATAAAGGTATAAATAAGCACATTACCAACCTTCAGGCTCTATGGGGTAAGGTTGTAGATTAAATTTTTTTAAATGTTTTCAATTTTTTTCCCCCACCCTGAAGACATCAGTTTTAATAATAGGAAAATCACTTGGTCCTGCTATTTTCTTACAATTATGATTATAGTAAATCACATTGTAGACTGCACACTGTACTGTTAAGTAAAAAATAAACAATTATTTTACTAAAAATTTATTTTAGAAAAATAAAATATTACAAAAAAGATACTGAATGATGCAATATATACAATTTTAGCCATAAAATAGTAGCAGTAGTTGCAATTTCAGGAAACCAGTAGAGTTTTATTTCTTTTTCCTGTAAATGAAATGATGTAACATAGTGAAAATTAAATTATAATATAATTGTGTTTATTGACATAAAATAGAATTATAAGAAAATTAATGTACAAAGATTCACATACAAGTAACACTACCATGCCCTTGGCATGACTGCATGACTGTCAGGTTGTCTTCACGAATGCAAAGAAAAAAGAAAAACAATCCATTTTAAACAATGTTCAATATTAGTTTTGTAAAACTCATAAATCAAAGACAGGTTATGTAAAAAATATATGCTTTCCTAATTAAAAAATTAACTACTCTACCTACTGCCTGCTAAATTTTACTGTATGCTGGACATAATTAACTAATTTAGCCCAGTCCTCCAGAAAATGAGACCTTCACAAAAATAGATTTTGATGAACTTATAGAAGAATTCTGTGCGAAAAAGTTTAGAAAGAAATTCTTCTAATCTACTATTTCATTTTAAATGTTTACTTGGATTCAATCAGTTCTTAAATAAAATAACTATTAACATCAAATTTAATATGATATATAATTTGATATTTTCTTTTTGTGATCTGAATTTTGTTTGAATAAAGTTCCATTTTTGGTTTAGTTTAAGACTTAAAGTTCATAATAATTCATACTTAAACTTAAAATGCAAATTATTATGAAATAAATTTATCTGAATTGAATTTGGTTTAATCTTCAATGGATTGAATATAATTTATTTAATTTGATAGAAAATATGATAACTTTTATTGCGTATTTTATTTTCGCAGTCAAAGATTTTCATTATTTGAATTTTGTTTCTTTGTAAATGTTGTGTGTTATGTTTGATTAGTTATTGTTACAAGTACTATATATGGTGCTGAGAATAAATGTCCAAATAAATGTTCTTGACTTTTTTTAATTTATTATCCGTGCCACATTTTTTATAAAGGTTAGTACCAATCACAACAGGTTTCATTTAACATATTGATATATATTACAGTAATGATACATTTTATTATCTCTCATGTAATTCACAAATTTAAAAATGGGAGGTGAAAGGGCCTCATAAGTGGAATAGCCTAGAGCCTCTTTTCCGCCCTGCTAGTAAGCAATAAGGTTCGAAAAATAATATTCATATTCAAGTACTTTTAATACTTATTACATGGTGTTTTTCTTTTTTACTGTGTTACTGTCCACCCTATTTTTTCAACTGCTTTGCAGAATGTGTATTTTGGCTTATTTCCCCAGAATATTTTATACATTTCTCTCAGATGTGCATAAATATGTTGTTGTTATCTTTTGTACCAGCAAAATTGAAATAACTTTATTTATCTGGTTTATTTATTTATTTATTTTTTGCTGGTAATTTTTCTCTATTGGCTCTTTTTGAATTTTGTGATTAATTCTATCTAAACCAGACTAGAAGAAAATAGCTACTTTTATAAACTTTCTTACAGACTCTGCTAGTGCATAAAAAATCACACGAGGCACCTCCTGAAAAGGTAGATAAATAAAATTCTTATTTTTATTCCAATTTTTCTTCTTTTTTTTAACTGTCTTCATTGCATAATTTAGTATCATATTTTTGCTCACCACATAAATCATGTTCTGGATCTGCTCACTTTCATTACTCATTTATAATAATCAAATATCTATAAAAAAATTCTAGTAGTTATTTTAATAAATGTATAAAGATCATTTTTAATTAATATTATTTATTTTTAAATTTATTTTCTTACACTAACATTAGTTAACAGATTAGAGTAGTGAACACCGTCTTTCTGTGCAAGCATTATATGATTGAGAATTTCTACACTCAAAATGATAATAAAATTCATGCAGTTTTAATGTACTAAAACTAATCTTTTATTCTTACACATACTGCAGACAGTCATATTACAGAATTTTTATTACAACAGTCCTTAAGTATTTAAATTTTACCCTCTTTTTAAGACGACTGACTGTCTGATTAATTAATTCATCAAGAAGGTTACAAGGAGGCTTGTATGAGAGAATACAAAGATGGGAATTTGTAGTGTATGAAAAATGCCATGCCTGAGCTGGATTCAAACCCAGGACCTCCAGATGAAAGACTGATACACTACCACTTCCCTACAGAGATCAACAGATACATTACTGGAAGAGCTTTAATTGCAGTACAATGTTTATTTAATTTAAAATTGTTAATGAATAAAAATTAAAAATATATTTTTGTAATTTTTTTTAAATTAAATTTTTTAATACAAAAAACCAAATTTTAACTTATCTGTATACAGACATTAGAAATCCATTTTAGGTATGTAATGAAGCTATTATCCCTTCCTGAAAAAAGGTTACCCAGAAATTATAATTGACAGATGTGGGAGGGCACAAAGAGCAATGACTATTGTTAGAAAATTAGGGTTAAATATGATGTTTGATACAAATAAGATAAATAAATGGAGAGGTCAATTATATTTTATTCTAGTGGAAATGAATGAGAGATTTAAAAAAAGTATAGTTTGAAAGGTTTAGTAGGGCATCATATCACCATATACATCATAAATTAAATTAAATTTGGGTGAAAAGGTCTACATAATCATGTAAACATCAGAGATTTTATTAACATGGTGTTCAGAGCAAGAGGTAGGCTGCTACTCTTAAACAATGTGCTGATTAGGGAGGTCAAAAGACTTCCTTATATAATAGTAAAGAGTAAATTTTCACATCATTCAGTATCTTGTTTGTAATGATTTATTTTTCTAAAATAAATTTTTAGTAATTCAATTAAATTTCTTATGTTTTATTTTTTAAATAATCGTTTATTTTAATACTTAACAGTACAATGTACAGTCTACAACTTGATTTACTATAATCGTAATTGTAAGAAAACAGCAGGACCAAGTGATTTTCCTATTATTAAAACTGATGTCTTTAGGGTGGGGAAAAAAATTGAAAACATTTTTTAAAATTTAATTTACAACCTTACCCCATAGAGCCTGAAGGTTGGTAATATGCTTATTTATACCTTTATAGTCACCAAATGACTGCTCTGATTTTATGCAGTTGATATGTGCCAGAACCGCACTAGAGACATTAGTTAAACGATTTGCAGAAAAAATGGACTGTAGATACTATTTATTCTTTACTTAGAAAATTCTTTTCTTTTTATACCTTTTTAATCCTAATATTGATGGGTTTTCTTCCACTATTAGAATGCAGTTTGTTATTCATAATTTTTGGATAATAACCTCTGTTACATTTACCACATTAAAACGAAAACTTTAGATCAGAAATTTTTCATATCAGAAATTATTTTTACTTGATTTTCAGATTGGTGTGTTAATGGTTAAGTTAACTGTTTTTCATAAAATAAGGGTGGAATATTGAATAAAATAGCTTAAAAAATTGACTTCAATAATGTAATTTTCAGAATGATCTATCTGGTAAAAAAAATAAAATTATCGCTTATATATGTCTCCAACCAGTTTCCTAGCTCCTGCCCGGTCTGGGTGTGTGTGATAGGCAAATGCAATTACTGCTATTGGTTTTCCAAGACTGACATAGCTGCAATGTAACTGTAAATGTACTGGTAAACATGTAAATGAGTCTGGAAAAGACTCAGGTCAACCACTCCTGAGATCTGTGATTAATTGAAACCCAACCACCAAAAAACAATGGTACCCGCAATCTATCATTCAGATCCATACAAAAGCAACTGCCTTTACAAGGACTCGAACTTTAGAACTCCAGACATTGAAAATCAGCTAATTTTGAGACGAGTTTAACTACTAGACTAATCTAGTGGTTAATGAAAGTATCTCCTATAAAGCTGAACATAATCTGTATTTCAGTGCTAGCTAGTAGCAAGCCATATGCTCAGCGAAAAGGAATAGAAAGCTACAACACTTCTCAAGTCAAGCATGTCTGTTATTCATAAAGTAGACATGGTGTTTTTGGGAATGACTGCATTAAAGTACATTAAAAATAAGTGTAAAATGTTGATTATACTTCAGAAATATTACCTCATAAATACCTCAGAAATATTTTTATTGTTATAAAAATAATTTATAATATCATTAATTTCTAAGAAGTTATTAAATAATCAATTGTTTTCACATAGAAATGAAAAACATTTCAGATAATGAATTTTATTATGAGTAATATAATTATAAGAATGAATTATAAGAAAATTAATGTACAAAGATACATTACTACAAGTAACAACACAACATCTTAGAAGTAACAACATCTTGTAGTAACATTACTACAAGATACATTATACAAGTAACACTACCATGCCCTTGTTCTATATTGTCTGTATTTTGTTAGTTAAGGTTAAGTACTCAGATGATTTAATTAGTTGGTGATGATCTTCTTTTTTTTATACATTTTTTACATAGTTGAATCCAATAACAGTTTCTTTATTTGGTAAGGTAAATCTTACTTTTTTTGGTTCGGCGTATCTTGGACATAGTTGAAATTAAGTCCTTAGATGTTTTAATTGGTTCGTCATGATCTTTATGATGACGAATGATTTTCACAGTCTTTAATATGTTTATCATGTCTTGAAGGTAACATTTGGTCACTAGGTTTTTTTGTTTTCTTTGACCTTTTATTTTTAACAGGAATGTCATTTTTTTCCTGAAAAAAAATTTCCATAGGAAATTTCATACTATTTGGTTCCTTCATTCTTCAAATTGATTGTGTTGTTTTAAAAATAACTAGACTGCTTTGGTAACTGTATTGGTTTCTTATTTTCCTTAATCTCTAAAGATAGATTTGAACTATTTCATCTGGGTGCAATGTCCTAATATGATTTAATAACTAATAATTTTTACGTATAAAACTACACACTATTAAATTTATTCATTAGAAAAATTCAGATCTGAAACATTTTAAGAAAAACATGTCATGAATAATTAAATTACCAATAATGAAAATATAAAATGAACTTGAACTAGGAGTGTTTATTATTCACAGAATTCTTATCCAAAACTAAATAACAATTTGAAATTTATTTTAAAAAACAAAACAGAATCCTATATATTAAATTTCAGGCATTTAAATAACTTGTCAATGTTAGCCACATCACTTAAAACACTGCCAGTTCTGTGTTCTAATTTGAACCACTGTATGAAAGCAGTAAGTCAATTACATATGCAGTTAAGTACTATCTGATGCAATGTTGTTTTAAAGGTTATAAAAATGGGATTTAAAGCATCATCAGATGGCACACAAAATTATCTGCGGATTAATATCTTATCATTTAAAGTAATCAACAAAGGATACCAACTTCTTAGGAACTGTCTTGCTATGATGACTTCCTATGCAACACACTGCTTTTAATATGATGCAGCTTATTAACTGCAACTATCTTCATGCTGCCTTCATCACAAGTTTCACAAAATTTGTATAAACTAACAAAATGTTTAGCAATAAAACTTAAGGTTTGTCTAGGCAAACTGAACACGTAAGCTTCATGACTGACTGAATTACTAAATTTAGATTAATTAATGTGAACTATATTATCTGGATTCAATCAACTCTAAAAACCTGTGTTGATAAATCAAGCGGTTGATGTTTCCTTTCTATAAAAAATGTTAATTGTAAATAAAGGTTCAAAGGTGGAAATTTCCATGAAAGGAATACGTAATAAAATAAACATATTTTGCGTTAAATATCACAAGATGTTTAAAAGTGTGAGTTGTAAATATAGTTTTAAGAACACCTGTAAATATAAATGCTGAATTTTAATCGTGATGTATAAAATAATATTTTATGGATGATGTCATTTAATGACTAATTTCTTTTTTAGTATCAGCTGGAATATGCTGCTGTAAGTAGATCAATATCTACATAGTTGCAAGTATTAAGTTACATCCACTAAACATGCTGCTCTTACAGCGGCATGTTCCTATGTCCCATATTTGAGTTAAATTTGAAGAAAGTCAGTTTGGTCAATCCTTTGATATAAGGTAAAAAAGTATGCAACATTTTTTTTTTTTTTGGACCTTAAAACGTAAAGATTTTCAAAATATTTGGTACCCCATTTTTGACAACAATACCATACTTCCCTCTAATATAGCTATTCTAACTATAATCACCCAGAAATAATATATATGTATATATATATAAATATATACACACTTCATAATATGCGGATGGGTCTTCCCTCCACAGATTATGTGACCCATGTCTAATAATGTAAAGAGTTAGATTATCTCTTTCATGTTCCATGCCTAACTTTAATTTTTAAACCTAACTTCATTCTTTCATTTAATTTACTTTTTTGTAGTTTTCCTTTCGAATATTTAATTTACAAAAAAAAAAGAAAAGAAAATGGAATAGATATAGTAGAAGTATCTTCTCCAATCGATTAGTGATTCTGGAGCGCCAGGAAATAAAGCCTGCGATATTGGTTTTAAATTATTTTTGGAGAATTTTAAGATTACTTTTGGTACTGACTTACTTGAAAGTTGCCTTAATCCACTATTACCAATAATTCCAGTTTTTACTTCAAGTTTCACTTTATTATTATGTTGGAGAGAGATGTATTTTTTCTAGTTAATATAAAATCTATAACAAAAAATCAATCCTAAATAGCCAGTACAGTAGTAGATTCAGTTAAATGGACATACAAAATTATTTCTATGCATTTTAACCAAGGGAGGCTGCGCACACCTGAAATGATATTTTACTTTTTAAATTCATTATTTTTAACAAAGTATCATTTCACATAATCTTAAGATTCATTTTATCAATCTAAATTTTATCAAATTCAGAGTTAAATTAACTCTATCATTATTAAAAGTATGAAGAGCAATATTACCAGATATGAATATGAAGAGTTTAATTACCAGCACCCCACATCCGGGTTTCGCTCGCGTTATATGGGTAAAGAACTTCAAAATTTGAAATAGATTTTTAGTAATTACGTGTGGAATTTGCACATTAGTTATCGCTATTGAGAACTTATAACATATTTCTGAAAGGTTGAACTAGTTTTTGAGCCGAACGTATACTCTGCTCTTCAGATCTTTGAGAAAGCTCTGGCGTTTATTCACATTGTCTACGATCATAAATTCTAGTAATCCTAGAAGTTATAATCCAGGATATAAAAATCTACAGAATGCTACTTTACTCGCGTGATGATGATTTCTGACGACTAGTCGCCAGATTAGACAATGAAAAATATAATAATTACCTTAAGATATCGATGTTAAAATAAAATAAACACATTAAATTTAGTAAAAGAAGTTCTATGTTTTTTTATCACAATGATTGGTTCAGTAGTTTTTGCGGTTATCGGGAACAAACGAAAAAGACGTCTATTTATATTGTAGCGACTTAATAAATTGATGTTTTTTGATTCATTTATCAAAAACAAGTAAACAAAATGCAGTACCATACGATAAGACTTAAACAGTCTTATCTACACTTAACAGCCTTAAACAGCCTTAACAGACTTAAACAGCCTTTTTTAACTATAGTACTCGTTTACTTCTCTAAACACCTTTTCTAAAATGTTCTCTTGAGGCACAATTAAAAAACAGTGATTTTTTATAATTTTTGAGATCTCTATACTTTCCTTTTAGTGCAGTTATACTAGCTATATTCGCAGAGAGAATAATGTGTAATTACAATTATTTAATTAGTTATTCATTAATTGATTGATTTTTTTTATCTTTTGTAAATGTTTTGAAGTTTTGGGAAGTATGAATTAATTGAAAAAAAGTCTTCCATTACATATTAATCCATTTTTGAAATTTTTTTTCTTAAGGCGAATATCCAGACTAATTTTTTTAACTTGGTTATGTCCTGAAGGTAAACCGGCAAAGGTTATTTTCTTCAAACTATTATCTAGTACTGAATATTTCTACGAAAATACATTGTCATTAAAATATGAAGCTTATAATCCACAATTTTCACCCACTCGTCCTGCCACACTGTCCTCGTCAAACCTATCACGAAATACGTATAATACGTACGAGATGTGTGAGAAAAGTAATGATATTGGTTAACACTGCGAGCGATCTGCCAACGCTGTGTCTACTGGTCTGTGCTAGACCGGTTTGTTCATCCCTTCCACATGCTCAGTACGAGTTTCAAGTCCGTTCAACCAACACATTATTTTTTACAGGTAATGACAGGCATGCGAAAGGTTTATGCGAAATTGGTGCCGAAAAACCTCACAACAGAACAGAAGGACAATCGAAGAAACGTGTGCGTTGATCTTCTTGAGAGGATTGACAATGACCAAGAATTCTTCAATCGGGTGATCACAGGTGATGCATCCTTGATATTTGAGTACGATCCTGAAACAAAGCGAAGAGTGGCACACCCCATCATCTCCTCGATCGAAAAAATGTCGAATGAGCAAATCAAAGATCAAAACCACGCTGATTTGCTTTTTTGACAGTAGGGGTATCGTGCATAAAGAATTTGTTTCTCCAGGACAAACTGTTAACCAAGTGTTTTACAAAGGTCTCCTTGAAAGGATTAGGAAAAGAGTGATCCGCGTGAGACCAGACATTGCAGACAAGTGGATGCTTCATCATGACAATGCTCCGTGTCACACGGGCATTTCCATCAGGGAATTTTTGACCTCAAAACCCATTCCTACGAATCCTCAACCCCCCCCCCCTATTCACCCGATTTCAGTCCTTGTGACTTTTTCCTTTTCCGGAAATTGAAACATGTCTTAAAAGGACGTATTTTTTAACTGTGGAGAACATTCAAAAGACTGTGATTGACAGTTAAAAGCCGTTCCAGTTGAAGCCTTCCAGCGCTGCTATCAGGAGTGAGAAAAACGACTCCGCCGGTGTATAGCTGCCCAAGGGAACTACTTTGAAGGGGATAATATTGTTGTTTGAAAGAAATAAAAAACTTCGGTAAGTAAAAAATCAGTCTCATTACTTTTCTCACACACCTCGTATTCATTACTTCACCAAAGATCGGATAGGTACTTACGAATACAGATAATTTATTTATTTTAAATCTACGTTTAGGGTCCAACTAATTAATCTAGACCAAAAAATAAACATACTTGTATTTATGTATGAACGTTTGTACATGCGTGTATCGCACCGTTTTTAGCCTTGTAAGAATATCTCAGTATTGACCAAACCAATTTTCTTCCGATTTGACTGAAATATTTCTTTATATGGGGCTATGATCATTTTTTTAAATTTGTTTAGTGGATGGAGATATCGCGATAAACCCAATTTCGATTTTCTTCAGAGGCATTATATAAAAAACTTTATAAAGCCAAATTTCTTACCTAAAATGTATAAATAAATAATCCACTTATTATTTTTTGTTCTTTTGCTCTATTTTTCTTTGGTTTAAATATTTTTCAAAAATGTTTTGAAGGTTTAAACTTCATATATAGAGCTATCATTGAAATTTCTATCATAGATCTTGGACCTAAAACGGCAGAAAAGTTTTTTGAAAATATTTTTTTTCTTATTTTAACCTTTATTGAAGGAAGTGTTAGATTTAGAGAAAACTTCACTTAAGCAAATTTGTTAAGCTTAAGCTGTATATGAATATTTTTAGAAAAAGCTTTCTTAAAATTTATTCCCCACCATTAAAAAAAAATACATATTCTGTATTGGTTTTTCTGGCTTTTTTCTGCCTGGGAAAGCCATGCAATATTTTGCCAGATTTTTTTTTTCTGTTAAATAATGTACTGCATAAGCCCGATGCTTGTACATTGGAAAATGGTATGTTTATTTAGCTCCAAAGTAGAAAGGAATGAAGTTCATCTATTCGGTGAAGAAACAAACAGTTAACTACGAAAAGTAAGCTGAACTAAAATTGGCAGTTTGGAATTATTTGTTTAATATTATGAATTTTCAAATAAAGCTTATTCTTTATCTTCGTTTAAAGTAAACAAACACTACAAAAATACTGCTTAATTTACACCCTCAAAATAGTTATTTTATAATTTTATTTTTTATTATTAATATGCATTAGTTTCATTACTATTATTATCGTACGTATTATTATTATTTATATATTTACTCAAGTATTATCCGTATTATTAATACAGACTTAACCACTTTTATTTTTCAATAATTTTGTAGTTTTTGATACTATTATGATGAAGATATTTCCACGGGTATTCTAGATCCATTCCACGAAAATTGTAGGGCAGTTTCTTTTCTTATCTGTGGAAGAACTCACGAATTCCTGGCGTGATTATGTAATACAATATTACGTACTGATCTGAATAAAATATTTATTTATTTTTAATGAATATTTATACTGTTAAATTTATCAACTGAATACTGAAGAAAAATTCTTAATGCAATACAAAACGCATGAATGAGAAAGCCAACATTTTGTTTTTT
This sequence comes from Lycorma delicatula, assembly GCF_047948215.1. NCBI lineage: Eukaryota > Metazoa > Arthropoda > Insecta > Hemiptera > Fulgoridae > Lycorma > Lycorma delicatula. Next base: position 53,509,409 of record NC_134457.1, read on the forward strand.
TAAATCTAAAATCTGTAAAACCAGCTATTAAAGTTAGAGATAACTGTTACATCACAATGCACTTTATATAACTGTAACTGTAGTAGTAACACCGTTATTTTTAGTAAACCAGTGGAATTGTATTACATTCATTGCCCAGTGTAGTAACAGTAAATGTTTATATATAATTCACAAGGAGTTGAAAGACGACGTATATATTCTATACTAGATGCAGTCTCATTTCACAGAGCTAAGTAAGGTAGTATGTGATATAGTACTGTCACAGTTGAAATATGAACGAACTCACTCCTCTCAAAAACATAATTACGGTATTTTATATTTAAATATGTAATTAAAATTAAATCGCCAGCCTGGTTTGGTTTTTCTTCATCTGTGTCTCTCATTCTAAACACTATCAGCTGTTATAGAAAGCCTAGGCAATACTAATCAAGCTTACTAAGTCAAGAGGTGTGATAAAAAAAAATATTTTTTTTATGAGCGATACCTGATCAGACAAAAGCATATAAACCGAAACTAAAATACCAATACCAAAAATTAATCATCCAGTAACTAGCATAATCTGTTAGAAGACAAAATATATACAACTTTGAACAGTAATGAGCAATTTTAATTTGAATAAATCCTTTCTAAATAGTTTAAATTAAATTTCCACTTACCAACAATTTAAAAAGTGTAAATCCTAGTACTCTCGGAGCTCTTACTCCACCACCAGGGATTTTATAAAAGATGTTAATTTAAATTCAGATCAATAATCGTTTTTAAATTAAACTTTATATTTATAATAGTCGGTCGTCAAGAATAAAATTAATTCGTACGGTCTATAAGACAGTAACGTCACGTTTGTAAGATGTTTGTTGCGATTATTATCTTTCTCAATACTTCATATACATTATTTTATCAATTCTAAATAACATGTCATATTGTAAGTAACATTTGATCAATTCGTTATAAATTTTCTTGATTAATTTTAAATTATAATTATATTAATTAATTATATATATATATACATATAAAATATAAATGCGAAGGTTTGTCGGTTGGTTTGTTTGTTTATTTGCAACAGCATCATGTGAGAAACAACAAACCGATTGCTTTCAAAGTTTCAGGATATATTTGTATTACCCCAGTTATAGATCAAGGCCCTAACCCCTTGCGGGTTAAGATATTAAAAATATTCATTACAGAAATAAAAATTAATTTTTTACTTTATGATCTGTGTCCATGTCAACAGAAATATAATGAAGTAAAATGATTTAATATTCTCACAACCATGATGATAACGAAACGCGTCTAGGGTTGAGGGAGCGGAGCCACCTGATTGGACGGTCGGGCGAGCGAAGCGAAACCTGACCGGCTAGTATTTATATATATATTTGGACAAAAGATCTGTAAGGAATGGTTTTTAACATAATATATAATACATAATCTCATAAACATTATAAATTTGAATATATATATTCATATATAACTAAATTTATTCCTTTTCCATAAGATTATAAATAATTCAAATATTTACTTATTTGCATAATATTAAAATGTATAATGTTATTAAAATATTTATCTTTTGATGAATAAAGTAAATTTAAAATCCCCTTCTAAAAAATTATCATATAGATTTAATATTAAAGTAATTGTGAATTCTGTTTAATTAGAAGATAAAAAGTGAAGAAACATGAGATCCTAACTTTAAAAAAACACAGAAAATTAAATACTAAACTTGCTAGGCATATTGTATACTTCAGTTTGGTTCAGTTCAGTTAGTCGACCAGGAAAAAGTTTTGTAATGAGGTTAAGTAACATCCTGTCAGGCAGAGAACTTTGATGTGCCTGGCGGATAATTCTTATCGAAGAAGAAATAACTTTATGTCACCCTCTCTTTCTTTCTCTCACTTCTCTTTCCAGCCCTTTCTTCTACATACCTAAAATCAAATTCCATGTAAATCAAGCCTGATTGCTATCGCAGAAAAAAGTTAAATAGCTTCAGGCGAAATTAACAATTAACTATTAATGTGTTCGAAAACTTTTCTAGTTCATTTAATACTTACTTATATTTATGTAAATATTAAATGAGTTCCACAGATGAGTTATTAACCTACAAGTTGAAGCTAATACACGTTTAATTATTTGAGAAAAAAGGCCCTCTTTCAAGTTCAAGCCAATCGCAAAAAATCTGCATTCTAACATCTACTTATATTTCATGATGTAATATACGCTCCGTTTATAAATCTGTTATCATTATTACTTACACATCTTTATATGATACTAACGGTATCATAGCACGACACAGATACAAATACAGACGCACGTCAAGAGACTAATCACTGAACCAAATTATATCTCATGGAAATTTTAGTTCCAAGGACAATTGAAAACATTTGAAATGAAAGGGATAGTTTAAAAATATATCTATCATTTTAAACCCTTCTATTAAATTTTGTTAAAATAGAAAATGAAATACAAATATAAAAAAGATGTATATAAAACAAACTATCCATAAAATAAAATTAAAACTTTCTATAAAATACAAACCTCCTTTATCAAATTAAACTACATTTTTATGCCGTTAATTACAAAGTATACACCAAGAAATCCGTCTCTTTAAATCTTTATCTGGCCCAATCAGATAGAATTAAATTATGGATAATTTTAATTCTAAATACACAGTAATTATACTACCACTTTTAGTAACTAACAATAAAACTGAAAATCTGATGTAGACACCACATGACTTCCTTATACGCCAATTAAATTAATATACAGTTTTACTTAAAATGAAAAGTACGTAAAATTTTATTTCATTAATAACTTCTGATATTTTTTCCTTTTTTTTCTTTTATTGTTATTATTGAATGATAATTTATCGTTAATTTTTTTTTGCAATCAAACATTAATTATTAGTCGTTAATCATTAATAAATCAATATAATTGAATTTAAAAAAAAATAGTTAAAAAAATCTCTTTAGGAACGCCGGAAGGGCGGAGGTAGATTTTACCGATACTAAGTAGGGGATAAAAAAGATTTCCACCTTAAAGTTAAGAAAAACTTCAATATTACTCATTACGACAATGGTTGCACGTGAAAAAGTTTTCACATATTTAGCATACGACAAGCCCCATCTTCTTACAATAACAACAAAATTTTGGTCATCCCTTGCCGTAAGGGTTAGTCATAACCAAAATTGTTTTAGGTAATGTTTACAGGACTAACGACCACTTTAAACCGATTCGATACTCCGCCTATTAAGAGAAGTATGATTCTTTTTTTCCTTCGAAATCCTATTTTTTCAACCTCCTGGGCCAACGGTTAGTGATAAAAAAAATTTACTTATAAAAGATTTAGACCCTTATCCAAATAACTGTAGAAACTTTAAACTAATTCGATATTTTACTTAATAAGAAATTTATAGCGATATTTAGTTTTTTCGAAAATGCCCCCTCCCTAATTCCATCATCATGGTCCGATTTTGGCCGTTAACGAATTCAATCGAGATTTTGGGACGAGTTATTTTTAACGTACAATTTGAAAGAGACCGGTACAAAATTAAGACAGGTATCATGTCCACAAGGAAGTGAAATATACATATATATATATATATATATATATATATATATATATAATCTTTTCAGCTGACGGTGGTTTTGGGGCCTGGGAAATGTGAAACGCGAAGATATGTAGAAATTTTCCGCAAGTCGAATCATAGTACCCATTACAATACGTAGCTTTTTAATAAATCTAACTAAAAAACAGGAGATGAAGTCTGATTCGAACCGATGTGCCTTCCCCTTGCAAGATCTAAATATTTCATTAATTAAAATTTTATTTGGCTATAACTCTAAAACCAATGAAAATAAGTACCACTTCTGATATATCGTTAAAAAGTTCTCAATGTGGGCTATTACTGCAGTTAAGAAAAAATCTAAAATCCAAACGTTTAAAAATTGAAACCCCCTGTAATCGCATTTTTGGCCCAGTCGATTGCAATTAAAAGGGGAGATGCACAACTAGATGTTACAAAAATCCTAGATACAAAATTTCAACATTCTACTGCTAATGGTTTTTGAGTTATGCGAGATACATACATATGAACGTACAGATGTCACGCCGAAACTAGTCAAAATGGATTCACGGATGGTCAAACTAGATATTTCCGCTGAAATCTGAAAACCGGATTTTTTTGCGATTATAACAAAACTTTACTTCGTAAAGGAAGTAACGAAGTAAAGTTTTGTTGTATTTGCAAAATAATCTAATTTTTAGATTAATCTCTCTTCCCTCTCCATCTCTCTCTCACACTCTCTCTCTCTCTCTCTCTCTCTCTCTTACTCTTAAAATATCTAAGTTAAATTTTTCGAATATTTTTATAAGTGTGTAAAATCATTATCCATTTTGTATCATAAACGTATTATAATTATTAAAGTAAGATTTTATATAAACTAATAACTGTCATGTAAATTCGTAACTTAAATAGTAAATAAATGGTAAAGGAGACCCTCTAGTCACAACTTGACCAATCAATCATCAAATCTCAATTTATTTATTTTATTATGATTTTAAAACAAAATAAAAACAATAAAAAATATATGTAACAAATTTAACGGGGATTTTCTGAGAAAACGTTAATAAAAATGTTTTGCGTTATATTTTATTTTGTGCTTGAAGTAGCGGACAGAGATCAGGTTAGCCAATCGGATTCTTACACAAATGCTATAAATAATACTATGAGAGTACATCCTTCTCTTCACCTTGTACCCGTGTATTCCATTTTGCTACCAACTTTTTCATTCCAATATAGTTTCTTATAAACACCCAAATGCAATATAACCAAATATATGCGGAATATATAACTTGATATCGATTTTATATCATGGAGAGTTCCCTTACACGAATAAAATTTGTTTCAATATATTTTTTTTATTACAATTTTGTAAACAACATTTTGATGCTGGCAACCGTAACCAAATTCTCCTGGATACTGTTTGTTGAGTCACCAACATCACCTTGCGTCGGTCCTATGAATATTGTTCCTGTGGAAATATGCGACAGATTTCAACAAACTTTCAAATAAACTCAAATACGCAATCCATACAATGAGAAGAGAGTTGTCATCGTTTGATTTAAAAAAAAAAATTGAATTTATTCTTTCTAAGTCCATCCCTTCATCTAAAATCTAAACAAAACAAAATGTCAACTAGAACGAGTGACTAAACAAATAGAATTAAAATTTTATTAACTTTAACTTTCCATGTGATAACATTATTGATAAAATCACTTGCAGTGCATTATCAATGTACTTGTTTCGAACGATTATGCGAATAATCAATAAGTACAAATCACAATTTTTACGATTAAATAAATCGTTGTAGAATACTACTAATCAGTATTAATACTGGATTATAATCTAGTATTAATACTATTTATCCCATTAAAATCAAAACATTCTTTTATTTGTATTATTGATGAAGCCAACAAGCTATAATAAACAGCCAGATGAAACTGTTTATTCCTCAGATTACGTCTGTATTGTTGTAACACTGATAAAATCTAAGGCTTCAAGTCTTTATTAAAATAATTTTACTTACATAGATCGTAATTAGGGAAAAGTACAGGAAAAAATCACGTCCAATCAATTCATACAAAATACAAACAAAGTTGTTTGAAAATAAGAAAACCGAAGTAACTGCATTTATGAAAACCCGGCCATCATTGAACCATTCCGCATTTAGTGTTTACCGGATAAATAGAAGATATTTTCCTGGAAAAAGAATCGACATTCTCTAAAATCTGGGGAAATAAGAGAAATTTCTTCTAAACCACGATAATGAAATGTTTTTCCCTGATTTTGAACGAATAACAGAATTTGTAGTAGGCTTGTAATATATATATTGGTGTGTATGTATGTGTGCGCACATACACGCGTGAAAAATTAATTGACACACTACTTTCGCGAATTGCATATTAAAAGTGCACGAAAATACCGTATTGTACAAATAGTTAATTTAAAGTGTACATGTATAGAATACATAATTTTATACCACCTTAATGCAGTACTTAGGAATTTCGTTTCAAAAGTAACCTGGTCTTTGCTGTGATGAAATTAACCACACTTTTGTCCATACCAGACAGCCATGATGATTTACAAGATAGCCGCAAAGACGACTGAAAACATTATGATATAAATTTTTAAAAATATTTTATTGTAAGGTTTTTCGGTTTGTAGTTGCAAATGTTTATATCTTTAAAGTAATATTATCGTAAACTACCATAGAAAAAAATAGTTAAGTTATTAATTTATTCTTTCTTTATTATTCTTATTATTTGATGTATTTATAAACATAATTACATTAAAAAAAAAACAATATTCATAAGGGAAAACCAACAATCTAATCACTTTAACTGGCGTTTATCAATTTTAAAAAACTTGTTTAAAAATATGTCAAAAATATCACAACGAGAAATATAAAAAATACAATGTACCAAAATTTTACAAATTGTTTTAACTAGTTTTAGACGTTCTGAGTTTTAATAAATTCTCCAGTGTATATAATTTACATTGGAGTACACTGGTGTACATTATTTATCAGTGCAAATAATTTACGCTGTGAAAAATTATTCGTTCACAAAAATATGAAAATAAAGAATGTTTAAGTTATTTTTCATTTTAAAATGCTATTTATGAAATTTAAAAGCAACGAAATGTAGACACCCGCTGATGGTCAACACAATCGTGTGCGCAAAACACACTTTATTACAGAAAAAATTTAAAAAAAACCAAAGAACAAGATAAACAAATTGTTTAAAGAATGCCAATGTTTACAGAATATTATTTGTAGCTTGTCCAGTCCAGATGAAATTCTGTTCTCGCAATAATCAGTATACTTAACAAACACATCTGTCACTATCCATCAAGACTTGGGCAACCTGACATATGGTGATACGTACCACAAACCGTGTTAGCTGCAATGACGCAAAGCGAGCAATAAAATATATTTATCAAATAAAAATACAATTCTTTTAAGAAAAGATAAATTTTACGCTGTTTTCCTGTTGAAAACACATTTGATGTTTAATGAACTTCTAGATCAATACTTTGTTTGAAATACATTTGTTTGTTTATGACTTTTATAATACAGAGTGATTTTTTAGTCCTGTTACCCAATTTTAAATGTAATTTAAGAAAGGGAAATTTAGGTGGAATAAAAAAATGTATTTGCTACTTACAAAAGAGATTTAATAGACACCTATTACTTGTATAATTGCTAAAGAATATGCTCAAAATGCCCACCCCTTGTGGTTATACACGCACGCGGACTCTTTTCAGCATATTAGCAGAAACCTTTTTAAGAGTTGCATTGGAAATATTCGTGATTAAGTCTGTAATATTGACTTAAGTTCATCAATAGTGTAAGGATTGTTTTTGAAGGCCTCGGAATATAGCCCCACAAAAAGTAGTCAGGAGATGTGAGGTCTGGGGACCTTGGAGGCCATAAGCCCTTGCTTATTATTCGATCATCAAAGAACTCTAGCAGAAAATCCATGATTTCTCGAGACGTGTGGCATGTAGCGCCGTCTTGCTGAAACCAGCAATACGTTCTTGAGGTTCCAGGAGGAACACAAATTGGCGCACAATATTCCTGTATACTTCACCATTTACTGTCTGTTCGAAGAATATGGGTCCGACTATACGATGACAAGATATCGCACACCACACACCAGTTTTTTCAGGATGCAAAGGTGTCTTGTAAAACGTTAGGATTTTCAACCGCCCAAATTCGACAGCTTTGACTGTTCACATAACCATCGAGATGAATCCAAGCTTCATCACTAAAGAACACTGTGTTTCAAAATTCAATTCCGAGAGACCAACGGCAATATTGCAATCGCTTGTTTAAATCTGGAGGCTGAAGCTCTTGGACTAATCGTACGCGATACGGATATAATTTCAATTTTTTAGCAGCTTCCTGAACACTCGAATATGACAAACCAACTTGCGTTGAAAGTTTTCGTAAACTTTTCCGCGGAGAATTGAGCAATCTTGTTTTCACATTCTCTAAAACGTCATCTGTCAAGCGAGTTGGTCGACCGCTACATTTTCTGTCGCAAGCACTAACTGTCTCGCAACACAGACCACTCCACTCCTGCAGTAGTGGGAAGTGGAACGGTAGTAGTCAAAGCTACAGGGAAGTCGTATGCTGACCTACTAAGGGCAGTTAAACAATCCGTAAGCAAAGAGGAAGTCGGAGAAGTTCTCTCCCTTCGCAAAGGGGCAGAAGAATTACAAATACGGGTGCAAGGCAACGACAAAGTAGCCACACTTCGAACAGTCCTGAAGGAATAGATATCAGAGGCTCAAGTGGATGTCCGGACGAGAGGAAGACGAACTATCGTACACCTCCAGGACATCGAAGGCGACGCTGAAATCGAAGACATAGAAACAGCAGTACGAGGAGTACTAGGGGAAACGGCAAGCTTTCAAGTGACTTCCCTACGACCAGCGTATGGAGCGACACAGAACGCAACCGTGGTGACAAACTATGCAGCTGCCAAAAAACTAGTGGCAGCTAGAATCAAGATAGGCTGGGTGCATTGCCGCACCAGGATGCGAGTGCCGGAAAAATGGTGTTACCGCTGCTGAGGACATGGACACACTTCCTCAGCTTGCAACGGGACAGACAGGACGGCTTTGTGCTTTAACTGTGGAAAAACAGGACACAATAAAGCTCAGTGTGTGAATCAACAGCATGGCTCAATATGTGGCAAGGAGGACCACCAGACCAGAGAATGCTTAATCCGGAAATGAAATTTTTACAAATTAACACGTGCAGGAGCAGAAGAGCTCTGGACAGCTGCTGGGAGGTAGCGCTCAATAGGCACTCGGACGTGATTATCATGTCAGAACCGCCTGCAGCGATCTTGTCCAGCACTACATGGCATGTAGATGACAACAGAGACGTGGCGATAGGCTTCCCCAGGGCCGGAATCTCACTCGTTGCAAGTGGTTCGGGAAACGGATTTGTGTGGGTGAATATTGGCCTAGTGACAGTATTCTCCTGTTACTGTTCCCCGAACTCGCGAATGGAGGTATATGAAAACTTTCTGGATGGACTCTTTCTTGAACTGGCCAGGCACCAACGCAGCAACCTAATAGTCTCCGGGGATTTTAATGCGAAATCCCCCAGAATTCGCTGGTGAGGTGGACAGTGTTAGAGAACAGCATCTCCGAGAGAAGGTGGCGGCCATGGGGCTCCTCTGTATAAACGACACCAGCTCCATGACGTGGACGAGAGGTTCCTCAGCCTCCGTTCTTGACCTTACCTTTGTACGTGCGGAAAGGGTTAATGAGTTTGCTGACTGGTCAGTACTAAATGAGGAGTCCCTGTCGGACCACCTGTTTGTAGAGTTCTGCACCAGAGCACCTGTTGGGATATTACGGAGAGACAGGCACGTGGTCTCCAAGAAAGGATGTATTAAGTTTGGAGAAAACACAGCAGCACGCCTGGTTGAACCGCTACGACCGAGGGAATTCATGTTAGTGGTGCAGGACGAGTGTGTGGCGTCCGGAGTTTACACCAAACGCCCACCGACTCGCCATGACTATTGGTGGACTCCCCATATTGAACACCAACGGAAAACAGCATCGGCGGCCAGGTGGACATATCAACGAGCCTCCAGACGAACACCGCAGGAGCAAATAACAGACATCCATATGAAATTCAAGGCAACAAGGGCTGCCTATAAGGCAGCCATCAAAATTGCGAAGAACGTCTGTTGGAGGGAACTCTGCGAGGAGGTGGATCAGGATCCTTGGGGGAAGGGATACCGTATCGTCTCCAGGAAGTTTGGAAGTTATCGCCCCAGTACTAACATTAAAGCAAGTACATGACTCTGTAGTGGCGCTGTTTCCGGAGAGGGCACAATTTTTTCGAGAAGAAATAATCGTAGAAGATCTAGCCCCGTTTACCATGGAGGAATTGAAAACAGCCGGAAAGAAGCTTAAGCCGCGGACAAGCCCTGGACCGGACGGCATACCGGCGGAGGTGGTACGGATACTGGTGGAAAAAGTACCAGCCGAACTACTTCACGTAATGAACATCATTCTCTTGGAGGATCATATACCTCAGGAGTGGAAGGAGTCGCGCCTGGTGCTGCTTTCTAAGTCTGGTGCATTGAGTACCACCTACCGCCCGATATGCTTGACAAACACACTCTGCAAGCTATTAGAGAAGATGCTTGACGCCAGACTGAAACAAAACATAGAAGAGAGCGGCGGTTTCTCCAATAACCAATACGGCTTTCGGAAACGCAGGTCAGCCCCGGATGCGGTGAAACACGTCTGCGACCTGGCGTCTGAGACGGTAGCTGGTACTTGGCGCACGAGAAGAATACCGGTGGTCGTATTATTAGATGTAAAAAACGCCTTCAACTCGTTGCGCTGGGAGGCCGTCTTCCAAGCTCTCAGGATGAGAAGAATCGATGACGGAATAAGACGGATAATACAAAGGTACCTGGAAGAACGGTACCTACTATATGAAACAAATGACCAACTGATCCGCTTCCCAGTCACGTGCGGGGTCCCACAGGGGTCTGTTCTCTGGGCCCCACACTGTGGAATATCGTGTTTGACGAAGTACTCCGTCTCCAACTCCCTGAGGGTGTTACTCCTGTAGCATTTGCAGATGATCTTGCTCTGGTGGTAACGGCGAAGACAGTTGACGAAGTAGCGACGTCAGCGACTGAAGCTATCAGGACTATCAAGACTAACAAGGGGCTGGCTCTCTCCGGGGATAAAACAACGTTTGTTTGTCTAGCAAGTAGACGACCGCTCCCAGCAATCCCAGTGAAGATAGACGGCACACTAGTCTCAGGTGAAAACAGCCAAATACCTAGGCATTTGGCTAGATCACAGGAGGTCCTTCGCAGTTCATGTTAAGAAGACCGCAGAAAAAGCTGGAGAGACGGTTCGAGCACTCAGCAGGCTGCTGGGAAACGTCACTGGCCCTAGAACCTGTAAAAAGAGGTTATATGGGCACGTTATAAACTCTATACTTTTGTATGGAGTTTCAGTGTGGGGGAATGCCCTGGAATTTGGAAACCATCGCCGCAGAATGGAAGGGATGCAACGGAGGATAGCGCTGCGCATCATTTCTGCTTACTCGTCGGTTTCTACCGAAGCAGCCCTAGTGTTAGCAGGCATTCCTCCCTCTCACCCTGATTGCTCGCATGAGGAAGATAGTGGAGGAAGGGGAAGACTGGATAGTGGCGCTATTCAGTGACGGCTATTCCAGGAGTGGCAGGAACGATGGGACCAATCGACGACTGGAAAATGGACCCACCAATTAATAAGAGAGGTCGAACCATGGGTCAACCGCAAGTTAGGGGACTTGAACTACTGGTTGACCCAACTACTGACGGGCCATGGCTTGTTCCGAACCTACCTCCATGGTAGGAGAAGAGCAGATGACGAACTATGTCGATACTGCGGAGAGACCGATACCCCAGAGCACGTCATGTTCGAATGTAGGCACTGGGAAGGTGAACGGCGCAGATGCGTCAACGTCACCGGACCTATAACAACTGACGCGATAATACAGGTGATGTTAAGCAGCAGAGATTAATTTAACACTGTGTTGAGATACGTAACACATGTATTCACAACCAAAAGCAGAGAGGACGGAATGACAAGAGATGAGGGATAACCTCCACAAAACAGCGTCAATGTGTAATATACACTACTGGTGGTTAGGAAGACCACAAGACGTAAACTAAACAGAGAGCGAAGGGGTGAAGGACAGCCCTCTGCAGAGCCATCACTCGTCTGCATCTGTGCGGATGGGTGCTGGTGATGAGGCACGGGGACTCTTGACCCCCTGAGTTCAAAAGACACCCCCGAGGTTGTGCTATGCTTGACTGTTGATCCGGCCTCGGGTGGGGAGATACGGTGAAATAGGAGTTTTAGTCGGTAGGGTACGGGCACACATAGGTTCTGATAACATCTAGCCGAACCTGTACGAGTCCGACTCCCCCACTTTGTGGGGGGTACGTCATTTTTTCTGGCGGAGGAACACCAACAAATTTAATTTAAAATTATTCTGTTACACTCGCGTGCGATTTCTTAGCAAAAAATTGTTCAAGAATGATAACTCGTTGTTCTATGGCAAAAAAACATTCTGTTCGTAACACGACCGGAAACGGCACAAAGGTTTACACAGCTCAAGAAGAATCAACTCACACTGCCATATCTATACCGGTGGAGTAGCGCTACCAACTTCGTGTCACAAAACAAAATTTCCCTTTCTTAGAAAAAAATTAGCAGACATTAACAACTGGACTAAACAGGACAGGATTTGGACATTAACAGGACCAAAAAATCACCCTGTATTATCGTATATATTCTGTAAAGGGTGCGCATTCGGGGTAATTCGAATTATTCTTCGGTATACTGGTAAAATGTGCAGTTTTTTTTTTAATTATTAGGTTTTAAGGTGAGACTAAGAAATATTTTAAATGAAAATCTGAGAACATTAGAGGTCAAAAATTTTACAAAAAGTACAACATCCAGTTTTATTCGATTACTAATACAAGCAAAATTTGTTCTATGTAAGTTGTAAAATTAAAGTAGTTTAGTTTGTGCCAACGTCGCCGTTACAACCGCCACACCCGCTCTTTAGTTAGAATCATTGAATTAAACAAACGAAAAAATATATTTACATAAAACAATAAATATTTTTAATTAAGTTGTGTGTGTAAGCCATGCATCAGAAACAACCTACAGTTGCGCGACTTTCCCGGAAAGCGGCTTTAGCCGCGTGACGGTAAAGTCCTACAACTGTGTTATCAGTTTCTGTTTTGTTAATGTTACCGTAAAACGCACATCAAACTTTTAAGGACAGTTTAGACAAAATTTCTCGAGTAAATACGACACAATCAGCTGTATATTGTTACAGCAGATGCCAACAAAATTAATCCCATGTTATAAGTAAATTAAAATTAGTCCTGTAAATATTTCAAGTGACAGATGACATTAGATGTTATCTGTATTTTTCGCACCTGAGAATTTTTCTTCGCTTCTTTGTGATTTCTTCCTTTCTTGAAATCTGTTAGTATTCCAGAGCTTCATATTTTATTTTAATTGTTGCCTCTATGAAACTCCACTCTAATATATTTATTAACATGGATTAATTTTTTATTACTACGTGACAATCAAAATTCTTTTATCTTCTATACTATGTTACAGTCCTTTCCTTTTCGTTCTAAATGTTCTCAATTATCTTTATTCCTCATTCATTAGGTCCAATTTATCTTCTCATTTCTTCTTTATGTCAGAATTTGGTTTCGTAAGGACTATCAAAAGTTATAACTGAGCTGCGTATACAAAAAAAAAGATTTAAAATATTAATCATGTTATAAAACACGATATATCACAACGTAAAGTATACTCTGGAATTAAAACAAAAACATTGTGTTGTTTTCTATCAAATAATTTTCTTGTCCGATTAACAAGAATAGCCGGAAAACACAAAAAAAGAGAAGTCTTTAAGTATAAAGAAAATCTCAAGTTCAAAACACAAATAAAACAACACTGCAAGAGCGAATTTATTTCTCAAAACTTCCATGTCGAGGTCAGGGAGAGGATCTTCACATCAGTTACAAACACTGGAGACGCCGACAAATTTTGGACAAGGTGGAGAGTACGACGGTTACGGCCGGTAGGGGCGTTCGACGTAATCACTTGCTCATAAAGGACGTAGACGGCCTTACTTCTGAGGTGGATTTAGTGCGTGTAATCCGCAAGACGGCTGGAGACTCAGTGACAATAGATGTCCTCTCCTTGCGGCCCTTATTTGCAGATACAAAAGTGGCGACGGTGGCAGTACACCTCTGCTCGCGAATAAATTGCTGAAGGACGGCCGCATCCGCATTGGGTGGGTGACTTGCCGGGTTTCAAGGTCAGCTGAGAAGCGTTGCAATAGATACTGGGGGATTGGGCACCGAGCTGGGTCCTGCGGCGGTCCCTATTGGCGAAGACATTGTTTCAACTGTGGGATTGCGAACACGTTACCTTTCAAAATGTTAGGGGGTTGCCGTGCTATTAGCTGGGTTTCTCCCAATCGGCATATTACTCAATTTCTCTCGGGACATAGTGCTTTTAGGGATAGTTTGGCTAGGTTTAGGTCGGTTGACTCCGGCTTGTGCCCGGAATGTAGGGAAGATGACACACGGTAGACCATATTCTGTATGTCTGTCCAAGGTACGAGGCTGAGCGTACCAGAGTTAGTAGGGAACTTGAGAGAGTGAACTCCTTCTTAGATCTGCGGGTCAACTGGAGGACTCGCAGAGACTGGACAATTGTGGCTGGCTTCCTGAAATCCCTCACCCAACGTAGGGCGGCCGAGGGACTTTAGTAGAGTAGGAACCCGGTTGGCTAGGGTCCGCCTGGACAGTTTGATTGACCGAAGGTAGACGCTTCGGCAGCGAGCCACGGTTTGTTAGATAAGAGATGTCAATGATATAGTTAAAGCTGTCGGTGGAACGGAGACTGCAGTGCTGATGGGCATCGGATGCCATGCAGCCGTGAGGTGTAGCGGCGTTTTGACGAGGGCATTTTAGAATGAGCAAACGACACTGTCAGCGGGATGCGGCTGCACTGTCGAAGGGCATGGGAGCATGGGACACCATGCAGCCGTGAGGTGTAGCGGCATCTCGACGACTTTATGGTGGTAAATGTTACGCGGGACTCTGCGATAGAGCTAAGCGGGAGTAGACGATCAATCTGTCTCTCCCTGGTAGACCAGACCGGAGTCCGTAATTAACCTAAGTCAGGGGTTTATTTCAAAGCGTAAACTGAGTTTACAAAGGGAACTAAGTCTAACTTTCGTTGTTGCGATCAACATGTTAGGTGGTATGTTGTGTTGGTTTGCCTCGAATTACGAGACATTCACGAAATTGGCTCATAATAAGTAGAACTAGGCGCGAGTTTCGCGCTTCTGCGAGCTCGGTTAGCTAGTTCAGAGGGAGAAGTAGGACATTCAAGATGTCCTACTTCTCCGACGGGGCGACAGCGAAGGCAATAAGCTGACTTATTTAATCACAGATGCAAATGTCTACCGAGGCATTTGCATCGGTGGCATCCCAACGAGGCCAGGCTTATTACTATGAGATGTAAAACGTTACAGATGTAAAAAGTGACTTCCGTTTAAACCCAACAGGGCAAGGAACGGAGGGGGTGTTGTGGCGACTGGAACGTCACTAGGCGGGTGTCTTCCCCTACGGGGTTGGGATATGGGATTGCAAGGCGTTCTGAAGGATTTCCCAACGAAGGCCAAATCTACCCTTTGTAATTCTCGGGGGACGCGGCTGTAGAACCAAGATCAAATAATGAGGTGCATTTCCTGTGTTTTGGGGAAGACCTGGGTTGGACAGCCCTGCCCAGGAGGGTTGGACTGCTTAGGTGTCCCGCTGCCGGTGATTGGACAGGGGGAACTGTTCCTTAGTGTTCCGACCGGACTTCGATGAATGGGATAAAGTAAGACCGTTGTCCTGGTGGGGGATCCCTCACCGTACGTTCTCCGTACTTGAGGTATCTCCAGTTTCAAAAATATTAACGTTTTGCTACCGAATCAAATTCTATGTAAAAAATTGTTTCAAAACTTTTTTAACTCACCTTGGCAACCATCTCCAGTGAATTTCACTAAAACTGGTAATAAAAAATATTATGAATTAAGTTTTTAAAAACATTTAATTATAAAATGTGATTCGGTGTCATTACAAAAGTTCATATTTTAAAATAAAATAATAATATTATTACAAATATATTCAATTTATACTAATACTGCAAATAAATTAACAGAAACTAAGCAATAAAACCTTAAAATAATTTTTAGGTCTGTTAAGGAAGGTTGGATATGCCTACAACACAATTATGGTAAGCAGAATTGTCAGTGTACGCAAATGTCACGATGCGAATTTTCACTATACGTCTGTGTAAGTTTTAACACGACAATCATTCTATTTCTCTGAAGAGTTATTCCATCCGCGACGAATGAAATACGGTATACAATATTTGCGCATTTATTCTGAATGGATGTTAACTGAAGTGAATGACTGAACATATTTTACCCGCTTTCCATAAAACCTTTGTTTTTTAGTCGCTAAAACTATCACTAGCACTGTCATTAACAGTTTGCTGACAGAAGATAAAACAGCTTTTAATTCCTTTTGTTTAAAGTTAATTTTATAAATACAGCAAATATTCCATGAATTTATCTAACAGCATTTCATAAAGAGAGAATAAATTAATATGATGCAAGGAAGATTTTTTTTTAGCGAGTTTGAGAACGGTTGTGGCGCTTTGCCGATCTATTCTAAAGTAATATTTAAATCTCAACGTATTATATATTAAAATATCTTCTTTTATTGTAATCTTTTCCTCCCCTAAGATTTTTGTAATTTACACTTCCTTCTTTCATAACTAAATTAATCAGAATTTAATCTGTTGCTGTAAGAACTACCTAAATTGAGAATTTTCCATATAATTGTGTTTCCTGCAATCTATCTACGACCTACTTATTTTTTACTTTAGTATTCCTGATATTTTTAATATTCTGCAGCAAAGTACGTTTAACCTCTATAATTTCTGTAATTAACATCTATACTTCGTATAACTACTTAAAAATTAAATAATCTTTCAAATTTTTAAACCCGTTTTTAACTTCAAGAAATTTAGTCTTTAATAAAAACCTCTCTGTGCTTCTGTTAACTTATTTTTAGTATTTTATTCCTTTCGCCCATTTTTTGTAATTTATAAATAATAAAATTACTCAGTTTTTCCTACAGAACTGAAAATTTATCTTTTCATAAAAAATCAATAACATTTGTATTTTAATAACATTAAACATTTTTTTTTAATAAAAATTTTTGCGTTATTTTCTAAACGTGTTAACATTTTCTGAACAAATTCATTCCGAAAACAGAATGAATGTTCACTATGATAACATTAAACCGGTACATAAACGTAATTAAATTCTTAATTCAATTTACGTAAAATTCAATTTACTTTTCAAATTATAAAATATTCGTTGTGATGAAATTTAATTTAAAAAAGTAGTTTTTTTTTCAAGAATCATTAAGTGTATTACGATAGTTCTCTCTTTTTATTTCATGTATTTTTTTTATAATACACTAAAATAATAATAAAAATATCCTCACGATAAAAGGTATTCTCTAAATACATTACTCTACTCTAACTGTTCAGATATTTTCAATCAGTTGCGTTTTATCCTTGTCCTTTCACCCGGTTTCAATTATATCAGACTGAACCAGACCGGCATCATAATAAATGAAAATACTAATTGATTTTGGAATGTTCGTTTTGATAATATATAATTCTATTTCATATTTAAATGAAGCAGTTTTTCAGTTATTCATCAATGCACTCTTTCACTCATTCAACAAAGCAATATTAAATTTATAATAAATCATAAAAACGTCACTTGAACAATATTTCGACGTTCACAATAAAGATCATAAAAAAAGTTGTCAATTAACAGGATCCTTATTATAATGGACAACGGTAGCACTTTACAGGTTTCAGGATAAATTTATTAAATAAAAACTTGTAAAAGAAAATAAAAAGTTATAAGAAATAATATAAAAAAGAGAAATAAGTATAAATAAAAAAATCAAATAAGCAAAATGATAAGTCACAAAAAGTTATGAATATCGTACAAATTGGGGAGAAATATAATAATTTCTAAAATATCATTTATCCGTTACATGGATAGGAATTAAGAGAAATATAATGCGTTAAATTAGAAAATTGGAAAATAAATGAATAAGTAAATTTTTATTTAATTTAACTTAGAAATACCAGTAGTAAACAAATAATACAAGTAACAAACACAAAACTAGATTTAAGGTTTTTATTTTTTTTTAAGACACGATCATGAATGTAACATTATTAGGAATACATAATAATCCATAACAATATCACATATTGCAGAGTACCAAGACTGTCAGTAAAAAATAAAAATCTGATGTGGACACCACATAACTTCCTTGTACGCCTATTAAATTACATATACACATTTTTTGCTGCACTTCATTTAAACTTATTTCATTTGAAAGTGAAATACGACCCTCCAATTCTTTAATAATGTGAACAGTTACACAATCGCTGAAATATTAGTTTTTATTAACATCAATTATTAATTCAACAATCTTACGTGAAATATTAGGATAGAGTAAAAGTCCCTTATTACTCGTATTACAAGATCAGTACTATTCGTTATCTTCGTGAGTTGTTGATTAACAAAAGTTTCGTATTTCTGGGGTGTCGTATAAATAAAAGTTAATAATAATTAAACCATTCCGTTTGTAACCACTCCTGCATACTGGTTACAAATGTTAATTTCGACCTTACGGAGTAAATATTCCGTTTTTATTATTGGATTATTTAGTGAATAATCAAACATAAAAAAGAAACCATCATACAGCAAAAAGAAACATAACATGAAGAAATATATCTCAAAAAAGAAGATGAATATGAAAAGGAAGAAAATGATAAAAACAAGAGAAAAATAAAAAAATTAATAGAATATGATAAATACAAAGATAAAAAATGTTAAAACCAAAGAAAAAATTAAAATATTAAGAAAAGATGTAAATATAAAGACGAAGAAACTGCTGCAAACCAAAAAAAAATATAAACAGGAAGAAAATGTTGTAAACAAAGAAAGAATAAAAACATTAAGAGATGATATATAATGAGGAAGAAGGAACTTTTACAGCCAAAAATAAAAATAAAAATATTAAGAGAAAATGATAAATATAAAAAGGAAGAAAACGTTAAAACCAAGAAAAGAATAAAAAGATTAAGAGAGGAGGATGAATATAAAGAGAGAGAAAATTTGAAAACTAGAGAATGTGTATACAAATTAAGATAGAAGAATTATATCAAACCAAATAGCGATTAAACGATTGGCAACAAAATACAAATAAACGAAATAATAATCAACTCCGACTTAAGGAGAATATTGTCCAACAATATCAGAGTAATGAACTAAAAATAAGAATTTTTTGTAATTTATTAAATGTCGGGCATATGTGTTGTTCTTGTGAGTGTCTATTTTTCAGTCACTCTGTAGTTAACTTTAATGTTGATAAAATTAAAAAGAAATTCCAAAATAATTAAATAAAATTAAGCAAAAATTAAACTAGAATATCCAAAAATAATACGATTCTAAATTAAAATTGTTGATTAATAATAAATAATCGGATGTTTCACCAAATCTATTACATATACACTATGTAATAACGCCCATTAAATTACATATACACATTTGTTTAAATACATAAAATTTTATTTCACTAATAACTTCTGATTTTTTTCATATTTATTATTATTGAATAATTATTTATTGTAATTTTTTTTACAATTACGGGTTAATAATTTATTAATAAAATAAATCAATATATTTAAATAAAAAGGAGATGAAGTCTGATTCGAACCGATGTGCCTTCCCTTAAAGATCCAAGTATTTCTTTAATTAAAATTTTATTTGGTTGTAACTCTGGAACCAATTAAAATTAGTACCACTTATGATATATCGTTGAAAAGCGCTCAATGAGGGGCTTATAACTGCAGTTAAAAAAGTTCAGAATCCAGATATTTTTGGATACTTTTGGTTCAGTTGATTACAATTAAAAGGGGAGGTGTACAACTAGATGTTACAATAGTCCTAAATCCAAAATTTCAACATACTAAGGATAATCGTTTTTTAGTTATGCGAGATGCATACGTACATACATACCTACATACGTACATACAGACGTCACGCCGAAACTAGTCAAAATAAATTCAGGGTGATCAAAATAAATATTTCCGTTGAAACCTTAAAACCGAAATTTTTTGCGATCACATTACTTCCTTTAGTTCGTACAAGGAAGTAAAGAAGGAAGAAATGCACCGTTAAAAAAAATAATAAATGAAAATATTTAAACAGCATAAACGAAAAAAAAATCTTCAATGAAATTTATATTATCGGAACATTTTCATGGTTTCAAAGATAAGCAAGCAAATAAATTAAAGTTTGATATATTGTGTTAGATAACGTGATAAGAATATTGTCATAAAATATAAAATTCAACTTGAAAAATTTTCACAAATTTATTTTTCATTCAAATACGAGTACTTCCTTTTAATAATTTCTTTAATAATTATCTATTTTTGAAACAATTATGTAACATTAAAAGAATTGTTAAAACTTTAAAAGAACTAAATTTTTTTTCTGAAACTTTACTCTTAATTCAATAGCAATAAAACTTAATTGAAAATAAAATGTGCATATGCGGATGTATGTGTGTTGATAACGTTTATGAATAGCACGCTGACTTCGTTTTGGTCTACGAGTATTACGTCAATGTCCAAACATCTACAGACACAATCGTCTTTTGTTGTATTTACTTAACGACTTCATATCATGTATCATTTTTACAAGGAAAAATTGTAATCGCGAAAAATGTCGGTTTTCAGATTTCAACGGAAATATCCACTTTGACCATCCCTGAATCCACTTTGACTAGTTTCGGCGTGACGTCTATACGTGTATTTATTTCGCATACATCAAAAACGATTAGCTGTAGGATGTTGAAATTTTGATTTAAGGCTGTTGTAACAACTAGTTCCATTTTAATTGCAATTGACTGAACCAAAAGTGTCCAAAAAAGCCCAAAATCCAAAACAATTTGAACTTTTTACCTTTTCCTAACTGCACTAATAAGCTCTCATTGAGAGCTTTTCAACAACATATCATAAGTGGTACGTATTTTCATTGGTTCGAGAGTTATAGCCAAATAAAATTTTAATTCACGAAATACTTGCTTCTTACAAGAAAAGGCACATCGGTTCGAATCAGACTCATTTTCTCCTTTCTTTTTTTTCTTTTTTATTTAAATATATTGATTATTAACCTGGGATTGTAAAAAAAAGTTTACGATGAATAATAATTCAATAACAAAAAAATATATATATATGAAAAAATATCAGAAGTTATTAATGATATAAAATTTTATGTACTTTTCATGTTAAAAAATGTGTACATGTGATTTAATAGGCGTAGAAGAAAGTCATATGGTGTGCACACCAGATTTTTACAATTCATTTAGGAGTAATATTTACTTGTTAGAACAACATTTACTGTTAGAAATTTATTTTGGTTAATTTATAAAAGCATTTACTTTCAAAAGAATGACAAATGTTATTAAAAATACAATTGCTATTATTAATTGTATTATCTGTATAATAAAATTATTAAAAATTCGGTTGACTGCTAGATGGGTGGTACAAGATTCCCACCTAGGACTGAGATACTTAAAAAATGGAAGTAATTCTTCTAAGACTATCTCCACACGGATATACTCTAAAGAAAGTGGAAGTGGTTAGTACTTGTAATTCTGATTAAAAAAAGTAATCATTAATTCGCAATGCGGTTTCGCATACTCTGCTATTCCAGTTAAGAAAACTGCATCAGTCGAACAAGTAAAACGTTCAAGGCAGCAGTGTTTGTTCTATGTTATGAAGTCAAGTACTTTTTCCAGTGACATAAATTTTATAATTAATTACGTTAGGAGAAAGGAACAAGAAAGATTGGTTCATCCGTATCTCGAATAAACATCTGCTCTAAAAGATTTATAGTAGGAAAAGAGCTCCAAAAGAACATATTTCCCATTTTGGGAGAATATTTTACTTGCTCCATATCTTTCTATGAGTATGGAAGCATATAATTATGCTTCCATAATTATAATTGTGCCATAATAAAGCACTGGGTGTGTCTGAATTTCTACGGCAAGTTTAATATTTAATGTTTGTTCAGTCATTTGAGATAGTCTGTGCCCGATGGTTGTTACCAGGAAACTGAAACAACTAGGTGACTAGGAAGCGTAGCCATTTAGAAATAGTTTATGACATTACTAGTGGGTTATCAAGAGGTAGAGGCATTCTACTAAATTACATCCGAAATGATTTCAAGAAAGTTATTAATCGTCATAATACTTAATTAATTTACAATATGGCTATTAATTCTGCAAAAAGAAGTTATTAGTAAAAGTCCTGCAATAAATAATCTAGGTATATGAACGTAATATATGCTGAGATTATTTATTAGCTTTTTAAATCGAAGTTATTTAAGAAATTTGCAAACGATTCCCGGCAAACTATAATTTTATTAGCAAGAAAATAAGATTTAACGTCAACCGTAAATGTTTTCGTAATCATTTTAACAGAGATTATACTGAAATTGAAATACTGCAGATAAAAATTAATTTTTTAGAAGGGATGTTGCTTAACAGAGATGCCGATTACTTTAGCTGTATTATTTTTTCACGAAATAATTTATTTTTTTAAATAATATACATTAAGTGTATATTACCTACAGTTAAATGTTCTAAAAGGTAATTGAATTTTTTTTTTAATTAATCAATGATTTTAACTTAAAAAAATAATTAGTGCAATTTGTATTTCGAGAATCTTTAAAAGATATAACGAAAAACCTGCATTAATAACTCCTGCTTTAAATGTAATTAATTACGTAAGTGAATTACAGTTCATATTTATTAAAAAATATAAATTATGAAATACGCTGTATGAAAGTTAATTAATAATAATATAGTAAGTGTGTAATAAATGAGAATAAAAAATAAATAGAATTTGTAGATCAATTATTTTTTGCCAAATTATATTCTCCATATTCGTTATAAAAAAACTGTTAATTAGACCATTTATTAAGCTGTATCAGTAATTTTAGAAGATTATTACTTTAAAAAATTAAACAAATTTCTTAATTCAAATAATATTTGTATATTTAATATTTTTTTCCAATTTTCCTTATTACAGCCTAAAAAGTACGTCACGATAACATTTTATAAATTTTTAATTTATAAAATTAAAAAAAAAATTAGTACAGAAATTTCAACAACGCATGGCGAGTGTCAATCATGTACACCCCCCAACTAAAATTTAATAGTCCAAATTTATTGTTTTTTCAAATACACACGATTAAAACGAACAATTTTTTTTTTAACTCGCTCTTCTTCATCCTTAACCAATCATACCCCACACTGATTATTTCCTTCCAATAATTTTCTGACACCTTAAAACATCGCATTTAGTGAAATTTTCATTTAAACAAACCATTTTAATACACTAAATTTTTCCTGTTGCAAAGTATTGTTGAAAAATATTCATTTCAATAACGATAAAAAATGTTAAATGTAACTTTCTTCTTTATAACAGAATGAAATAAAATAAAATTCATAAATGAAAATTGAAATGGATCAGTCAATAAAAAAAATGTATTGGTTATGTTGAAAAAAGTTAACAATACAGTTGTAAGCCCACCGGGTTGGTCTAGTGGTGAACGCATCTTCGCAGATCAGATGATTTCGAAGTCGAGAGTTCTAACGTTCAAATACTAGTAAAGACAGTTACTGTTATACGGATTTGAATAGTAGATCGAGGATACCAGTGTTCTTTGGTGGTTGGGTTTCAATTAACCACACAACTCAGAAACGCTCGACCCGAGACTGTACAAGACTACCCTTCACTTACATTCATACATACCATCCTCTGAAGTAATACCTGACGGTGATTCCCGGAGGCTAAACAGGAGAAAAACACAGCTGTAGGACTTTCCCATCACGCGGTTTTTTTTCTCATGCATTACTTACACACACAAAACTTAATTTAAAATATTTATAATTTTATTTAAATAAAATATTTTTTATTTAATTCAATGATTATAACTAAAGCGCACGCGTTAGTCGTATTTCATTCGCGCGAGTGTGGTCGTACCAGCGGCTACTTTAAATACTTTGTTACACTTTAAATATTATACATTTATTTAATTCTATCAATCAACTGTGACGTCACAACATAGCAGACGATTACAGCAACTGTAAGTCAGTGCTACACTAGCGCTCCTTTGGTGAGACGGGGTACTAATGACGCACTATACCCATTTAACCAATAGCTTATTTAGAGCATTTTTGGGGCTGGGGATCCGTTTTGGGTTCCTTAGGTGTCAAAACGTACAGATCCGATGGAAACCGCATATCTCCAAATTTAACCGATTACAGTACTATTCCTTCTAAAGCTATAGCTCTGATAAAGTGCTACACGGGAAAGTAAAATAACAAATTACAATTATTTATGGAGAACAGAATGCACAGTAAGTGTAGGTGTTTAACTTTTGAATTCGATGTTTCATATTGCTTTTTGCCTGAGTTTCGGTTGTTTTAAGTTTAAGCGGATGAATTTGAATTTACTGAAGATATTATCTTAGAATTATTAAAAAGGAAATGTAATTGGTAAATTTTAAATGAAAAGTTAAAGTAAATGTTATTTCTTAAGTTTTTATTTACTCAGTTTCTAGTTAAATTATGTTAGAGTAATGAGGTATGTTAAGTATGAATAGTTGTTAAATTAAACTTTAAACACATCATGCTACTTTTTTAAATTTATTTTAATTTTTTATTTATTTTGAATTGCATTGTGTTATTTATAATAAATTTGATTTTTTTGTATAAAGAGAATTGTTTCTTCCTGTTAAGATAACTATAGCATGATAGTATTAGCAGAAATAATGTTATTATTTTTGTACTTAGTTATTTTTACCTCTGTTTATTAACTTATACAGAATACAAAGAAATGTTCTTGTTTCACTGATCGTATTAATTTATGTTACCTTAATACTCTAATTTTCCAGCTGACGATTTTTAAATTAAGCTGTAGAATATGTGCTAATTATACGGTAAGAATTATATATTGTAATTATCTTTTTGTAAATAATCTATCTAAAAACGAAATATTGAAAATAAAGCATTATTATTATTATTATTATTATTGTGTTGAAATCAAGTTATAGAAAGTAAATGGAACTACCTGAGTATAGTAATAGAAGAGAAATGATTGAGTAAGGTACTTAGCCAGGTGAATAACGCAAGTTGATTTGTTCTGGCTCTAGAAGTAAAACAAACAGAAAATTAGATAAGAAACATATATGCACGATTATTACTCGCAAGTCACGACTAATTTGTTAAAATTTTGGGGACAACAAAGAAATAATATAAATAAAAATAAAATTAAGGTTAATTAACCATCAGGTAAGATAATTAAGTAAATTACACCATCAAAACAATTCTGGTAATAAGCATTGAAACTTAATGAAAATAATTTGTCAGTGATTTATTCATTTTGTCTTACATAAGTCATAGTAATAAAAAATAAAGAAACGAGTAAACAAGCGTACAGAGAAAAACTCAAACTGTGATTCACCACTCGCCTAAAAAAAAACCGTCTAAAAAGTGCTTTATAAAAACGATCAATGATGTTTACGAAAAGAGAAGAGAAGTTGATTCTGTAATTCTACACATTTTGATTGGAGGAGTTAGATATTGTTTTCACGTTTTGTAAGCATGTGCATGTAATTCATTAGAAATAACATTACGTAAAACTACACACACTCTACAAAACAAATTCCCACTATCTGACAATTCTGATTCAAAACGATAAGTGTGGAGATTATGAAATCTGACAGTTTCTTTTTAAGTAAAAGTTTTTTTTAAAGGATAAAAGACATCTCTGACATTTCTTAGATTTATAAATTAATTATTATACTATCAGTAAACACGAATTAGGGAGTTTATTCCAAATTAGGCAATCAAAAAAAAGCATTCGGAATGCTGTCTTATACGACCGATGATAAATAATTAAAACATTTTACAGTTTAGAATGTACAAATAAACAGCTATACTTAAATATTGAAATAGAACGTTCTCCGAAATTACTGAACCATTTTCAACGATATTTTCATCCAAATGAACCTTAAAATTTTTTATTGTTCCAGCAAGAATTATTATATATATATAAAACAATAACTTTCGAATACTAAAAAAAAGTAATTATCAAGCAAACTAAAAACTTTTAGAAGAAATGTTTAGTGAAATATCGATATCCCAAAACGCCATATATTGATGTATTTTTTATTTTATTTTAAATATTGCTAAGTATATGTGAATCGCTTTCCTCATACTGTTTTAGTAAAAAATATTGCCGTAATCGCTATACTTTTACATACATCAAAAAAATAGCTTTTACGGATGCCTTATGCACTAAAAAAATTATAAGAAATATAAAAACTTATAATTTTAGAGGCTTTAAGGAGATATAAGATTATTTATTTATTCAATTGAATAATATTTTAAATTCCAAATATTGCTTGGGTGAAATGCAATTTCAAATGAACTATAAATAACCATGATATGAGAGAGGGAGGTACAGCTTGACAAGATTGTAGTTTCGTTTATCTACAATCTAACCAGGATTTACCTCTTCAAAAAAATACCGTAGTTTCGATCTTATCTTGGCAACAAATGTTTTTCTCCACAGGTTTTTACCTTGTGTTTAACAAACCGATTATAATTATCATATAAAAATATCATTTGTCTATAAATATTATAATAGATGAGTAAACGCATTTTTTTTAATAGTTTGACGTTAAACAAGAATTGCCAATACAAAGTTAATTTTCTAAGGTAATCAAAGTTTAATTTTCTCTTAATACAGATGAGGAGACTATGGATTTTCAATAAAACTTACGTACGGCCTAAAGTACTCATATTATATACAATCACCAGTTAATCATTTTAAATAAAAATGTTAACTAACTTTTAAATTGACAAAATTCAAGATTTTTATTTTAAGAAACTAAGTAAAAAATCCGGTTAAAGTAAAACTTACGTGGTTATAATTGACAAAAGACATCGTATTTTAAGTTAAGCCAAGAAAACAGGTTTAACGTAAATTAATATTTAATCATTTATATTCAAATACACACTGAAGTAGCTGTCAGTAACAAGCAGTTTACATGTTTTATCGTACCTTTAGGTACATCAACCGCTAAAAACTTCATCAATCACAAAACTTAGCAAGAAGTATCAATAGCCGATTCTGTTTATTATTCACTCTTCGCCCTCTTAATGATTACAAAAAACTTTTTCCATCACGTTCACCGTTTATAAAGGTAGTTTAACTTCTTTTATTTTTTACAAAATTCTTTAAACTTAAATAAAATATGTTCATAAATAAATATATAAGTATCTTACTAAAGAAACTGCAACATAAATTAATTTATTGTGGCTCTAGAAAAAAGGAACAAAAAATTAGATAATAAATGTCAGCAATCAGTAAATTCTATTAAAATAAAATTGAAGTTTATGTCTTTAAAACTAAGGTGAGAGAAAAATACCGACAGTGAATTAGTGAACATCGTAAAAACGTTACGTTAAATTTAATACAAGAAGAGTTTTAGAAGAAGAGAAAAATTATTACAGGGCATTCAAAATCTATTAAAATATTATTACTAAAACTAAAATCTTAAAAAATTAAAAAATTCATTAAATTTATTTTTAAACAAAAGATAATCAAGTATACTTCTTTTTTATTACAACAGCTCCTAGAGCTATATTGTAAGAAGGAAAGATCATTCAAAAAATGAGGCATGGATTTTTTTTGCATTTCGTGACATTTTATAACCCCGGGAACCTAGAAAACAAAAAATAAATTAGAGAATAATGTTCGTACGTATGTACGTGCGTTGACGTGTTTGAAGCTCATTAACGTTTGACTTGAGAAACCAATTTTGATGAAATTTGCCCAGAACCTCGTGTGCATGAAGCAATTTGTTGATAAAAGTTAGGAGTCAATATCTCCGTGGGAGGGTAAGGTAGATAGTTTCATTGAGGTTAATTTTCTCAAATTTTTTCAAACATAACCCTAATTTATATTAATGCGTACCTGCTTATCTTACCATTAAAAAGAATTTCCCCCAAATTCTACAGTTTCTTTTTCTGTTTAGCCTCCGGAATCTCCGTAAGATATTACTTCAGAGGATAAGTAAAGATGATGTGTATGAATGTAAATGAAGTGTATTCTTGTACAATCTCAGGTCGATTATTCCTGAGATGTGCGGTTAATTGAAACCCAACCACCAAAGAACACCGGGATCCACGATCTAGTTTTTAAATCCGTATAAAACTGCCTTTACTCTCGACTTCGAAATCAACTGATTTTCGATTACGAGTTTACACTAGACTAACCCGGTGAGTTCCCCCAAATTCTACCAAAAAATCGAAAAAATCTATCTTTTTATTTATTGCATAATTTTTAACCGATTTTTTTTTACGTGTTCCTAAGCGTAGTAGTAATGCAAGTGGTCCCAAAAAAATACTTTAGGGCAATATCGGATTGGGGAGCTGATAAAAGTTTAAAAATATCGATTTTAAAAATTTTTTAACTTTTGTCATGTATCGTTATTTTTTTACTACGTAAGAATAAATAACCAATACCAAGAAAGTATAACAACTTTGCTGTCAGCTATTTTTTTCTCTTATGTATTTCAAGTTTTTTCATACGAGATACAAAACTTCCTTTTTATAGAAACTATATAAAATACATTAAAAGTGAAAGCATTTCCATCAAACATATTTACAAAACGAAACAACAATTTAATCAATATAAATGAATTTTACTATGAAATATAATTATTTTTAATACATATATACATATTATATATATATATATTCTTTTAAATCTTGTGTTGTTTAATTAGCACCGCAGACGACAATTTGGAATTTTTCAAGAAACAATAATGTCCAGTTCAAATCTTATAATTTAAAAATAAATTTAAAAACCTCTATGCCACTATTCACATTGCAGTAAAGGACTGAACAGAATTCAGAAAATACAGAAATTTCTAAAGCAAGAATGAACAAAACTATATATTGGAAGTCACATCAGCAATAGTACTAAAAAGTTACAAATAATTATATTTTCTTTAACTCAAGTACAAATATTTACAACAAATAAATAATTTTTCAAAATTAATATACAACCGAAACAGCTGATTACGATCAAATACAAACGAAAATCCCTCACTTTAAACTGCATTAAAACTAACAACTAACGTTATCTTCTTTCTTTTCCTGTTTAGCCTCCGGAATTACCGTTCAGGTATTACTTCAGAAGATGAATGAAGATGATATATATATATATGAGTGTAACCTTTAAAGTCTCAATTCGACTACTCCTGAGATGTGTGATTATTTGAAATACAACCACCAAAGAACACTGGTATCCACGATTTAGTATTCAAATCCAACTAGTTACTTTTACTAGAACCTGAACCTGTAGTCTTTACTAGAACTTGAACGCTGGAACTGTTGACTTGCAAATCAGCTGATCTGTGAAGACGCGTTCACCACTAGACCAACCCGATGCGTTAAACTAACGTTATGTATCATTGCAGAGGATAATTTAAAAAAAAAAATCTGATGTGAATCCACATGACTTCCTTGTACACCTATTAAATTAAATACATACATTTTTTTTAATGAAAAGAACATAAAATTTTATTTCATTAATAACTTCCGATATATTTTTTTTTTAATTATTATTGAATTATGAGTTATTGAATTTTTTTTTACAATCAGACGTTAATAATTATAAAAAAACCAATATATTTAAATCATAAAACAATTTTTAAAAAAAGGAAATAAATTCGGGTTCGAACCGATGTGCCTACCCCTTGTAAGATCCAAATACTTTCAATTAAAATTTTATTTACCTATAACTCTGGTACCAATGAAAATAAGTATTACTTAGGACATATCGTTGAAAAGCTCTCAATGACAGCTTATTACTGCAGTTAATAAAAAGTCCGAAACCCAAATTTACTAGATTTTGGGCTTTTTTGAATAATTTTGGTCCAGTCTACTCCAATCACAAGAAGTGGTCACAACTAGATGTTACAACAGTCCTAAATCCAAAATTTCAACATCCTACGGCTAATCATTTTTTAGTTACACGAGATAAATACACACACCGAAACTAGTTAAAATGGATTTAGGGATGGTCAAAATGGATATTTCCGTTGAAATCTGACCACCCGAAATTTTTCGCGATCACAATACTTCCTTCAATTCGTACAAGGAAGTAAAAATACGTAAAATAACGGAATATTATGACAGAGAATGAATTAAAACCGAACAAAAAGTTGATATCGGAATATTCCGACAAAGGCTGTAATCATGCACGTCTGCCATATCGGAATATTCCGTCAAAGACTAATAAGGCATTAAATATTACATAGATGAGTATTTATATAAAGTATTTTTATATCATATTTTTGCATGTCACATTTTATTGTTGTATTATATTTTTTTACGTAGGGAGAAAATTGATTTAATAAAGTCTATGAAAAAAAAATAACTTTTATTAATAATAAATTAAAAAAAGTTTATGAATTTGTAAAAATTAAAAAAAAAATTGTTTTTTCCAATAAATTTAGACCTTCGAAAAATTAAAACACTTTTTAAAATTTACTGTAAAAAAAACTGATTGTGGTGTTTATACGTTTAATTTATTACAATATTACCCAAAAATATGTGTAATGTATGTTTGAAACATAGCACCTCAATGGCTGAACCGATTTAGATGTATGACCCCGTGTTGGAATTCTTAGTTACTGAGAATGTTATAGGCTATACAAATATGATGTATCTTTAAATAAATTTAAAGAATTTGGAAAAAATGTACTGTAAACAAATATTATATACAAATTTTTTACCCGCACGCTCTATATTAGTAATTATCCTACATTAAAGAGCAATGTTTATTTGTTTTTTTTTTTTTGGCAGTCGTGTTTTTTTTTTTTAATTTGTAATATTTATCTTGTTTTAAAGATCGTTGTTATGAGATAGAATTTTAGATAAAAATGTGGTAAACTCAAGATTAATAAACTTGAAGACAAATTATGCCCAAAAAACGGCTTATACAAATTTTTGTTTAAATTTTTAATCCTAGGTGACCATTTCGATTGTTAATAATCACCAAAAGATACTGCATAAAGAGTATTAATAAAAAATAAAAAAATTATAAATATTTTTTAATAAAGAATCTTTGTAAACGACTTTTTGAGCGTATTCTTGTCTTCTAATTCATTCCAGTAACAGTTTAGCCTATTTATTATCTGTATTCAGGATTAATAATAATTACAATTCATTTCTTCAAAACATTCACCAGTTATCTGCAGCTTAATTACGCTTACAGCACAATTAAGCTTAAAAAACAGAAAGATATAAATTAAATTTTCAGTGTAGATGAAGATCTCAGTATCAACCAGACATAAAGCAAAACAAAGTAAAAAAAAATTGTTGGAGTACATATAATTCGTTTGGTGTGTATTTGGAATGGAAATAATTAAGAGATAGTATAGAAGTAACAAATAAAAAAATAATTTGTTTTTTTAAACAATAAGAAAGAAGGTCATGTAAATAAAGAGCTTAAAATTTAAACGTGATTAAAAGATTTCATAAAATATGGTGGCATCTGTCTGTTAGAATAAGGTATGAAAAGAGAAGAATGAAAAATTCTGGATATGAAAAAATTTCGTTTTCTAAAAGGAATCAACAAAGTGAGAATATAATATAAATTGCAACTAGATAAGACATTTTTTTAATTAAGGTGTTATAAAATTTGTTTATCAGTAACTTAAATTAAAAGTAATACTAGTATGTAAATTAGCATTTTAAAATTTATTTCAAGACTTAAACATAGAAAACAAATTGTTATGGTTGAATATATATGAATAAAAAACAGAAACTAATATAAATAGTTTACAGAAAAAGTAAATATGTAACTGAATGTACATTATATCAATTATAAAACTGTCATCCTCAGTAAATATTAAGCACTACAAAAAAATAAACGGGTAGATAAAAAGCACCGCAGACGCTCTCACATACAAACGCGCGCACTTTCAAGCTCTGTAAATAAAGATGATTCTTGTTTTAATAAAAACATCTTAACAAAAAGCGAAACTGCCTCAATTGTAAGCAACAATTGAGCTGTATTAGTCGAAAGAAAAAGGCAGATTATCAATACATTACACACTGATTAAACTTTCTCCTTAAACCGATCGCCGCGTTCCGTTCAATTCTTCATATGAACTGGGATAGCATATTTCAAGAAGGGCTAATAACAGGAAATTAGGAAACGGTCATCATCCATACCTGTAATATACTTTTTTTTTATTCTTTTAGTACATAGTTTATTTACAATCGGTTATTTTATACTAACCTTAACTAAATTGGATCACACTCGCAATCACATGATAAAAAGTTCCTAACGAAACTCCTCAAAAATTACACATTAGTACTAACAAAGAACTTTTGTGGCAAACAGCACAACACAAAGTAACTACGAACATCATTTTACACTTAAACAAGAGTATAACAAGAGAAAGTAAAATAAAAGAAGTCATAAATAGCAAGAAAAACGATGAAACAATGAGAAGAGAAAGAAAAGAATACGTAATAAATTTGTAAATAAAAATCGTAGAGATAATGCCACAGCACTCACAGCTGAAGTTACATTTAAGACACTATGGAGTCGCTAAGATCCATAATGTGTAGCCGTTTTAATCTTCTAACGTCGTCCCCGTTGGATGACAGGGATCACTTAGCCGCGAACCTCTAAAAATGCGTATTCAAAGTGGGCGATAACACCCCCTTATTGACGCTGAAGGTCTTCAGGGGGGGGGGAGCGGTAGAAGTCCCACAGAAAAATGGGGGCGTTCAGGCGGACTAGAAGGCGATGAATGATTAAAAAAAAAAAAAAAAAAAAATTATGTTTTCTTGCTATTTCAAGCTAAAATTTCAAACTAAAATATTTCAAACGCGGCGACTTACGACTGTTTTTAAGTAAATTCGATCCTGATACTAACAAATTCGTTACACATCAGATTCATCCTTCACATTAATATAACTGTAATTTTTCAATTGAAAGCTTTGTTTTAATAATTGTATTGTTATATTGAATACGCTATACTATTGTTGTTATATAACTATATAGATACAGTTGTAGTTTTAATGAAAGCAATTTTAACAAAAATACCTCCAAATAAGATTAAATATGCGTTTCAAATGCTCTCATTTAAAATATAAGTTTCAACTCGAAAATAGGATATGCCACGTTTAAAAGCAATAATTGTATACAACAATTTCAGCCGCGGAGCAATCCGTTAGTTGTGTAAACTGTATACATTAAGTAATGATAACCAATTATTAATAATCACTTCCCTTATTTACTTTCAAAATTTACATCTCATTAATTAAACATTGCAATGAGGTATAATAATTTATGTTTTTAATTAAGTTTACATTTATTCACATTTTAAATATACATTAAACGTGTCTAGCTAGAACAATAAAAAATTAGTGATGTTGTTGCTAATACATGTTAAAGGAAAGGTAAATTAGTATTAATTCTAACAATAATTACGATCAGTTGGTTCATTAACAAATAAGAAGAAAGAAGAAGACAGGAGATATGTTTACATAACCAAGAAGACAAAGAAAACACATGAATCTGAAAAAATTGCAGCTGCTGTTTTTAAGAGCGCATCTTAAAAACAACAACTGCAATTATTATTTTTACCAGATGGTACGTTTAAACATTTTGGGGGGACTAGAAAATGTTTGATTCTCAATGTGGACGGTGAGCGAAAACGTTTGAGAATCAATACTCTAAGAGGTTCGCGGCTAAGTGATTCACGTGATGGTTAAGTCGCAGTTCATACTTTCAACTTAAATGTTGCATTTCCTCCCGGACGTATCGTAAACTTAAACATTTGCGTATCTCACTGTTTTTTTGCAAACCAAGGTGCCTCTGTTATACATCTCGTTAATTTATTTTGAAACCGCTGTGAGATTTCGACACTGAACTTGCTTGCAGTACCCCAAAATTGGATCCCATACGTACAGATCAGTTTTAAAATTGTTGAGTATACCAGCAGCTTATTAGATAAAGCTAACTGAGAACCTTTTGCCCAACAACAAGGATATTTCCTTGAATTTTATTTCACGTGTCCTTCTCTTCTATCTTATATAAACTATCTCTCACTCGACCGATTTTTTTATTCTTTTCAATCTGACACTGTGGATCATGTTTGCATAATTTTGACTTCTTTTTCTTTTCCCAAAAGGTTTTCATTCTTTTGTTCTGTTGTCGCCTTTATTCCGTCCATCTATTCAGATTTATACCCTTCTTTATCTTACTCTTTGGAACTTAGGTTCTCGAATCACTCTTAAATTTATCTCAGTCTTTACATAGATTCTTAGAAATTGTTTATGTTTTTACATCTGTTTCTATTCTTTTAAACCGTCTGGTCTTTATGGTCGTCTATGTTGAAATTAAATATTTGTTTTATCAATCTTTGGTTGTTTATTCTGCATAAATGTCCATAAAACTGTAATCTTCTTTTCCGGATTAAGTCCCCTATTTTTTTTTTTTTTTTTTTGTATATTTTATAAATTTTTTTTTCAGTTTTTAATTTGTAAATTTCACCTTCATATTTTGGTCCGTAATTGTTTCTTAAATTTTTTTCTACTTTCGCTATTTCTTGTTCTGAAAAACATTCTGCCCCGTACAGTGCTTCTGGCAGGACTACAGTTTTATGTTGCCTCAATTTGGAGTTATAAGACAGGGATTTTTTTATTTTAAACGTTTTCATGAGATAATAGGCAGTTTTCATTTTTCGTACACGAGGGGAAACAACAAATACGATATTTTTATATTCCAATTTTTTTTATGTTTAAACGGTACTTAAAAATTTCTATCTTATTTTGATAACTATTCGTAGTTCTGTCTTCTTTTTTTTTGTTTTAATTATGAATTTTGTCATTACTAAAGGAATATTTCATTTGATATGTAACAATTTTTTTAATTTAATTTCTAAATTCACGGTGAAATTACTCGTACATTACATTTTTATGATCCCATATAAAACTGTATTTACTGTTTTTATTTATTTAATACAGAATATTACACTTATAAAACTTAATTAAAAATAAAATTAACTTTATGAAAATTATTATTTAAAAAATAATAACATTTACGTACTTTTCCGTTATCATTAAATTTACGGGTATGCTAGCGCAAATATTAAAAAACTGCTCTGACTCAAGAAGCATAAATAAGTATTATAAAATTATTTTGATTCACCCAACAACTTTTTAAGAAACAAATTGCAAGTGTTTTATAATAATAATACATAAGAAAATTTCTAAAGAAGATATATAAATAGGGCAAAAACAGAATCAAATACATTTGGTAATTCCTTCGTAGATCACAATTTCCGTGTATAAAACGATTACAAAACTGCAATCTCCGTGAGTCTTATTATTGATAAATAGAAAATGACAAAATAAAAGGAAGAAAGATAAACGAGTGCAACAAACAGTGACGTTATAATAAAAATCTACAATAATCGTATTCGTACAACATAGGAACAACTTTTCCAACAGATCTGTTACATTCTAATACGTAAACTACGTAATATGTAGGTTGGCAAGCCTTGTTAATATATACAAAAGCATCTCATCTTTCTATAACTACTGAACATAATATGTATATAAATTATTCATCGTTTTCCAGTGAAATGTTTCTCTTGCATACTGAAGTGGATATGCTATCTTTCATTTTTTTGCTTTATGTTCGCTGCTATACAAGCCACTAGTAGTACGTGATAGTTTCTGTATAGTTTACATATTATAAATGAGTAAAAGTAAGTACGATAAAATCCTGAATACAGAATAAGAATTATTAAAATATTAAGTAATTATAACGATAAAACTTTAGATATGTAAAATAAAATTTAGATTACATACAAATTTGAACGATTTATCATTACAATAATGAATGTATGAATATTTTATAACAAAATATTTTTAAAAATGTTTAATTCAAGTACAGCTAGAAGAGCACATAACCGTATCATAGAACAATTTTACCGTCTCTTTTAAACCTGTATCAACCGTGCAGTATTGCGCGGTTGATACAGGTTTAAAAGGTTTACAGGATAAAGGTATCAACCGTGCAATTTTTACCTTTATAAGATAATGTAAAGTTAATCTTATTTGAAGTTTCCAACAACTATTATGTGTTCTCTTAGCCTTAATAATAACAGAACCAACGTAAATGAT
Organism: Lycorma delicatula; assembly: GCF_047948215.1. NCBI lineage: Eukaryota > Metazoa > Arthropoda > Insecta > Hemiptera > Fulgoridae > Lycorma > Lycorma delicatula. Next base: position 53,545,500 of record NC_134457.1, read on the forward strand.
CCGCTAACATCAGTAAACATAACGAAAACTAACATATCACATTTATAAATATTAAATTATAAGTTACGTCAAAATTTCCAGTTTAGGTAAGAAATAGGATAATATAACAAATAGAACAAGATAAAAAAAATATCATGAACCGACCCGTTTTCAGCGTATTGCTTCATTAGATGTGAAACGTGAACAGCAAAAGAAAGAACGAGTATGTTTATAGATAGATATTAGAATCACGATCAACTGACGAAATAAAATATGGGTGAATGATGTAAAATATCTATTAAAAATAAGTGATTTTATTTAAATCCACACAAATGAAAAAAAATATTCTTTTTAATCCATTGAATAAAAGTTACTTTAAAAAATATTTTAAATTTCTATTTATTTTTAATTTACAAACTAAGGACTGTTATGGTTTTTAAATGCACAAATATTGCAAAAATGCAAACATAAATCTTATATTTATTATAAATGTGAGTCTACGGTATCGCACTTCCAGTATTGTAAAATTTAAACATTTTATTTTTGTATTAAAATTTATTTTATTATGATTTCATTAATTAAACATTATCAGTGATATCTATCATCTTTTCATCGGAAATTAACTACTACTCAAAATTTTAAGTCGATTGAATAGTTGAAGTAGGAGAAATATTTATTGCAACATTTAATTCGGAAGGAAACACATAGCTAAAATTAAACGTAGGAAATATTCTTGTGTGAATTAATGTAAAAAGAAGATTACAAAGAAATTTATAGTCAAGAGAATAAAATGATTCGTTGATACTTCAAAAGGAATTTTAACAACGTTAATGCTGGAAGAAAAAATAATACAAGTATCGTAGAGGGATAAAAATTATAGATTTCTAAAGAAACTGGAATATCAAAGTTTTAAAAAGGAATTACTGTTGAAAATATTATTAAACAACATTACAAAGATCTACATCACGTTAAGATCTGCCTTTGAGCAAAACAACTTTTGAAAATTTTATTTCCTTTATTCTCATCCACCACAAAACACATCTACGTAGAATATATACATACGGATTTAAGAATCAGAACTACAATATAATTAATATCAAATGTACGTTATTAATAATGAGAATGAAAGTAAATTCTGCATACCTTACAACTGTAATAGTAACTCAAACTTGAAAATCGACACTATTTAACTCAGACAAGAACATAAATAACAATAAAAGAACTACACAGAAAGTGTCATGCTTAACTTATACAAAGCTACCAATAAGGAAAACCTTTTGCAAAATAAAAAAATTTTTTTTTTGTTCTAAAAAACCGGGCGTACGGAGATCACAGTAAACGTTGTTCTAACATTTTTCTTACGGAACAGATGAAGAATTACAAAAGAATCCAAACTAAGAAATACAAAAGAATTCTAACTAAACTACCAGAAAATGTGGAGGAAAACAAAACACATTGCCAATAAGAAAACGGAAAATTTCATCTTGTATATGTAGATATTTAACTACGTAACAATAACTCAAAGCAAAAATGTAGAAAGATAAAAAGGGTGATCAATTTAAAAAGATTGAGATAAAACAAAACGATTACCATATTTTTTTCTTACTATCACTGGCTAATCCGTGAGCGTACTCTCTTCAGTATAATTTTCAAAATATCATAAGTAGACATACTTCACCTATAGCGGTGTCAAAATTATGAAAATCTCATAAATTATAACTACTTATCCTAGAAGTAAAATAATTACAATCAAGATAACAGGTACGATCATGATTAATTGTAAGGTAAATTAATAACATCACTTCACAATATTATCAGTTAGTTCAAAATATTTGCGATATTTTACTATCCAAAAATGCATGTCGTTTTACGTAGTATCAAAAAGATAATTTTATTTATTTTGTAGTAATTTATTAAAATAATAAAATATAGCAGTTATAAATAGGGACCACGGAAACAAGAAGGAAGCAGTTAGAAGATATGACTATGAAAGGGTATTGAGAGAATAAGTGCATTTTCCAGGAAGGAATATTCAGAGTGACCGGGAAGTCACCGTACCCCTAAAGTTAACAAAAATTATGAGTTAGGAAATGTGTTCAGAACGTAAGGTATTTACGTAGGGGTCGGTTGAAAACAGTTTTTTACATCACACACTGAGTAAAAGACAGTTGTGAAAAAAATAGCTGACACGAGTACTTTTAGCATCAAGGAGCGTTAGCGACAAGTGTACTGGTTCATGAACGACAACATAAGAATCAAACAATGAAGCTAATCAGTTATCCGTTTCGGCAACGCTTTAATAAGCCGCCACCACGAAAAGCAAGAATGTTGGCTTGCGAAAAACGTGCGTTTGAATTACGCGTGTTAAAGACAGGCCGCGGAGAAGACGAAAGTTAAAACGGTTAAAAACATGTGCTGCTGTTGCAGATTCCATTGAACAATCCCCCATGAAATCAACTCGTAAACGGTCGGCTGAACTTCGTAAACCGCGGACGACAATGCAAGACCATATGAAAAAGGACTTGAAAATCAGGCCATTACGTCCGATGTTCATCAATGAACTGTCAGATGCAGACACGATACGTCGAGCTGCATCCTCCCGAGAGCTTTTTTTATAAAAATTCCCCGCTGCAGTGCACCGTGGAAAGGTGCTTTTTACTGACGAATGTGCAATCTATCGAAATTCGTGTGCCAGAAATGTGTTATTTTGGGCGAAAGATAATCCTAATTACACGACAAAATTGGAAAGAAATCCATCATACGTCATAACATGGACTGCAATGATAGATCGTTTGTTTGGTCCTTATTTTTTTGACTGCCCAACGAATGCACAAACTAATTTAGAGATGTTAGAAGCATTGGTAATACCATAGCTTCAAGAGAAGGATCTCATGGAACGAGTATGATTGCTGCACGATGGAGCACATTTTGCTCTATCAGTCCGCGCATTTCTAAATAAAAAATTTCCAGAACGTTGGATTAGCCGCGGTACTCCAGCGTTACCAGCTACGTTAAAATGGCCACCACGAAGTCCTGATATCACTGCACTAGACAATTCATTATAGGGAATTATAAAGACACACGTATCTGCACGTCGCTACATCACAAATGAAGAATTGCGTGACGCTGAGAAATGCCTTCCCTAACATAACACCAGAAATGCTTCGTCGCATGTCACAGAGGATGTGGCGACGCATAGAATTGCGCGTGCAACATGAGGGCGAACACTATTAACACATTAAAATAAATACTCTATATAAAGTGAGTAAATACAATAATTCATTATTATATCGCATTTTTCATTTATAACTCATTACTAATTTTTATTTCTAACTTTAGGTGGTACGGTGACTTCCCGGCCACTCTTTACATATAGTTGACGGCCCGAACCGAAATATCCTGGAGCACGGAAACAGTAAAAGAAAAAGAGTAAGAAGAAATTAAGAATCGTATAAAACAAGACTCTTTGTAGAATGTATCTTTCTTTCTTCTCCTTTTTAGCCACCGGGAATTACCTACCGTTCAGGGTAATCTTGTATTTTGTAATAAATACAATTACAAAAAAAAAAGCTTATGTGTAGGAGGAGATAATTTATGTTCTCCGGCACAGCCACTAAGAAGGGTAAGATTTGATCACATGACGAAGTTCCCACCTTCCTATTAGAGTTACGCGAGCAATTTTTACCAATCAGACTAACATAATATTAAATTGGAAAGTAACGAAGAATTGACACTTTTTCTTGTATTTACAATCGTAATTATTTATAAATTACTACATTCATAATAAATTTTACTTCTACTTGTTCAAGATTATTTTGTAAATTAATTTTTATATTGAGTCAATAAGCCTGTTCAAATTAAACAACATAAAATTCCGTAAATTTTATCCCAAACTCTACTATGTTCTTATTGATAATAAACTGATAAAGTTAATATTGTTTACCGTAAAAAGTAAAACACTACAGGAATCTATCATTATATAAAAAACAACCTAAATATTGAACAAAAATGAATGAAAAAATAGAACGTTACAGGCTTAAGAGTTACTGGTTAAAAAAGTTTAAATATTTTTACAAAATTATTTTGTTTTCTTTATTTATAATTCCACCGTACCTGTAATTTTGATAACGCCAACGCAGAAATGTATAAAAAATTTACATAAATGAAAGCACACCGTGCATTAAGTTTTACCATTTAGGGTCATTAAACATGTAGTTAAAAAGAGAAAAGTAGAAACACTAAAATGCTTTTGTAAAAAAGAAAGAAAGATATGATACGTACATAACAAAATTATATAATTTGTTCATAAATCCGTGAGAGAAAACTATTATTTGGTAAAGAAAATACTATTGTGTATTCGGATATTTAATACATTAAGTTTTAAATTTCAAGAGCAAGTTAAACTGGGAAAAATGGAATAAATAAAATAATTAATTTAAAAGTAAACTTTCATATCACAAATCATGAAAATAAAAAAAATCTCGTGAAACAAAAATATTTAAAAAAATAAAAAAGGGATATATATATATATATATAAACATATCACAAATGAAGAAAAATAAATCATGTTTTTATATTTTACCAGTAAATACAATAAGACTTTAAAAAGAATTTTAACTTTATAAGTAAATTCTAATTTAAAGATGTACACAAACCAAAATTACATAAAAATTTAATTGATTTTAAAGGTTAAGAGTTGAAAGTACGAGTAATATCCATCGAAATATACATAATAATGAGTTTTTTAAAAGTCAAATGCTTAACTTATTTGGTTATTAAGCAACTGAATTGTTTATGTTATTGGTAAACTATATTATTATATTATTACTAGTTATAATATACTACTACTATTTAAATTCATCTCACTTCATCTCTATTCAAATTCATTTACAGGACTTCAAATAAAATTAAAAATGTTATTTTTTAGTCAAAAATATTCAACCAATTAAAATTTGAACTTCTTGGTATTTAAAATACAGATCAACTAAATTTCAAAGAGTACTGATTTGATCAGCCATAATATTAACAGCATATAACGTAATATGAAGAATAAATTACAAAATACATCATATGCACCTTGTCACTAGCGTAATATGATACAATAAAAACTTTACATATTTTTACTGAATTGCAATTACATTAATAAGAAAAAGTAATAACAATAATTTTTAATATAGAAATTGTTATTTTAAATTTGATAATTACTTTTTGATGATTTATTTATTATTTATTTTATTTTTAGCCGCTATTAGGTAGATTTCATAAGAAAGCTACCTATTGTAAAGAGTATCAGGATTCGACTTCCGGAAAATTTCGACATATCTTCGCGTTTCACATTCCCCAGACCCCAAAACCACCGTCAGTTCAAAAGTTTAAAAATACATTTATACATATTTCAATTTCTTGTGGACACGACAACTGCCGTAATTTTGCGCCAATCATTTTCAAATTGATACATAAAATATAACGACCCAAAATATCGCTATAACTTTCCTATTAAATAAGATATCCAATTCGTTTAAAGTTCCTACTATTCTATAGATAAGAGCCTAAAATCTTATCTAAGTAAACTAAAACTTATCTAAGTAAAGTTTTTTGATATCACCAAAAATTGGCCCAGGGGGTGGAAAAATGGGGTTTCTAAGACAAAAAATCATACCTCCCTTAATAGGCGCAAACCAAATCGGATTAAAGTGTTCGTTAGTCCTCTAAACATTACCTAAAACGTTTGTCTGAAACAATTTTTGAAATGACCAACCCTTACGCCAAGGTATGATCAAAATGTTGCTGGAATTGTAAGATGGTGCTTGTTGTATGCTAAATATGTGAAACGGTTTTTACATGCAACCATTGTCGTATTGAGTAAATTTGAAGTTTTTCTTTACTTTAAGGTGGAAATCTTTTTTATCCCTTACTTAGCACCGATGAAATCTACCTCCACTTTCTGGCGTGCCAAAATGGATTTTTTTTTATTACACAGTCCATTATTTACATATATCTCTTAAGTTTCATTCGGAGGTTCTGAGTTCGAGTCTCGATCACGGAATTTTTTCCACATTACAAAAAAAATCATTTTTTCATTATTTTACATTTGTTAGCAGTTGTTAAAGGGTGCCAGCCAGAATAAATGGAATATAGAAGAGTTAAATACTGTTTCGCATTCTTTTCTTCGTGACTAATAGATATTCAACATATTTACTCATCAATCCGAGGAAACCGACGTTAGATATTTAATTGTATTAAAAACAATTTACATTCAAATACAAAATAAAACATTGTAAGTTTTAGCGATTGATAACAATACTCAAAAAAATCTTTACTACAAGTTAACTTTTAATAATCACGTAATTATGAAATGTAATTAACTCAATGTGTTAATTACGTTCAATGTGTATCAACGTTTCAATGTTTGTTCAACATTCAATGTGTAAATTATGCGCGCACATAATTTACACTAAAATTTAGAAGCAGTACTTTTCTTTCATAACTGCACTGTGTCTCTTTAGGCTTATCTTGTAGAACAACGTTTTCCTTTCGCAATAAAAATATAAACTTGATTTTTAAATGTTCTACTTTCAAAAATCGTAATTTCTGGCATGTAGGGGTTACTACGATAGTAGAGCTATACGTAAATTATCATAAGATGAAATTTGAAAAGCTGGAAGGATGTAAACAAATTACAAGATTATTTTTGAAATATTTGAAAACAAAATATTATTGAAAGATAAACGACCAAGAAGGTAGTTTGGTATATTTATAGACGGTGACCCAATTTTTCTCAGATTTCAACATTTTGTCATTATCTTTCTTTCATTGCAGTATATCTGTTGAAAAATAGTTTATATAAAAATAAAACAAGTTGAATTTCGAATAAATGTGCATTTTTACCATAAATAATAATGTTACAGCAGTTAAAGCGAAAATATTCTAAAATTATTTTTACAGTTATAAAACATTATTTCTTGTCTAAGATTCATGGAACTATTTTATAAGTTTATTACAGTATTTATAAAATGTAAACAGCAGTTGACACCATTTATGGATCAATTAAAATAATATTTATAACCTTCTGAACAAAGGTAGGTTACAAAATATTACTCGCTTCATAGATGTCCCATAAAATGAACACTGTACTGCACTGGTGAGATAAATTATTATTATTATTAATATGGTTTCTAGTAGATGAAACTTCCAAACCGTAAAAAAAATGTTTAAGAATACTAGGAGATCCGTACTGCTCCGCAAAATCAGCAAATAAATTAATTTTAACAGATAATTAACTTCTTGTTTTAATCAAACTTCCTTCCAGACATTAGCTTTGCTTCACTTTCCCATTTTAAAAGATTTTACTCCTGATAGGACAACGTTCAATCTTCCATGAAAAAACTGGTTTACGTAGTTAGATTCCTGCTCGGTCCAGAATTTGTTCTTGCGCCTTGTTGATGACCACGCAAAATGCTGACCGTATAGGAAATTGTCTTCGTTTAAAATAAAATAGGACAGTAGTGTTTTACTGCTTTTAAATCTTCATTGGTTAATTTAATTAATATTCCTCAAAACGGTTTTAGGAATTGAGTGATCGAAGTCGATATAAGCTCATTAGGTGTGGATTGATATGGTGAGCGATTTAATGCCCAAATGAATTCTGTATCTTAATTTGTTGCTGAGATATCTCGATTTAAATACCACTGAGGTAAGACTTTGAGTACAAGAAAAGATATGTTCCTTTAAAACTTCTCTCATAATTGAGTGAACTTAGTCTGTACATGATGGTTATCTGTGGACTGATCTAATAAGTATTTTAAGATCCCCAACTAAATTAGTTATTTAATATAATAACATATTCATATTTAGTTATTTTTAGTTAATTGCAGAAAAACTATTTTTTTTTTTTTTAGTTTGTATATACCAGATTCATTTGATGCATGTAGTTGAATAGTTAAAAATAATTAGTAAAGTCTTTCACTTGTAGCTAGCTGTTTTATTATAAAAAGACATAAGTTATTGGAAAAATCTGAAGTCAATATAAACCTAATAAAAAAAAATCGATGTGAACAGCACATGTCTTCCTTGCACGCCTATTAAATTACATTTACATAAATTTTTTTTTAACTGAAAAGTACATAAAATTCTATTTCATTTAAAACTTCTGATATTTTTTCATTTTTTTGTTACTGAATTATTATTCATCGTAAATTTTTTTTACAATGACAGGTTAATAATTAATAAATCAATATATATAAATTAAAAAAACAAAGTTAAAAAAAGAAAAAGGAGATGAAGTCTGATTCGAGTCGATGTGCCTTGCCCAAAGATCCAAATATTTCATTAATTCAAATTTTATTTGGCTACAACTTTGAAAGCAATGAAAATAAGTAGCACTTATGAAATATCGTTGAAAAGCTCTCAATGAGAGCTATTATTTTAGTTAAGAAAAACTAAAAAATCCAAATCTTTCTGGATTTGTTACAACAGTCCTAAATCCAAAATTTCAACATCCTATGGCTAATCGTTTTTGAGTTATGCGAGTTATATACGTACATATGTACGTAGAGACGTCACGCTGAGATCAGTCAAAATGGATTCAGGTTGGTCAAAATGGACATTTCCGTTGGAAACTGATTACCGAAATTTTTCTTTATCACAATACTTCCATTATTTCGTACAAGGAAGTAATTAAAAATCGAGAAGTTTAGACTACGCTGAAACCTAAAAACTTGGCTTGTTATGGACACTTTAAATAGAGTATTGGTATGTTTTTTAACATACATACTGTAGCACAGCACATCATATTATATAGTTCTTTCAGTCAATTCTTTTAAATACACCCATAAATATACTTTTTAACTAACCCGCCTTATATACTTATATCTCTTCTTTATCAAAAATGATTGTATTACATTACTTTATAACTTTATTTACAGAATCAGAAGCTACATACATTTGTTTGTATATAAGTTCACTTACAACATACGTACCACAGAATCGATCTGAATAAAACTTTTATTATTGCATTTAACTCAATTTTGAGAAAGAATCTAGGAATAAATTTACACAGTTAAAATTATTATTCGATGACCGGTAAGACTTAAATTGACTGTGTGTTTTATTTTACAGCGTCATTTATCGTAGTTTACGCAGCCAGATGATAATCAGCTGAAACTATTCTATAACGTTAGGAATTCCAAATATAAACAAACATTGTTTACAATGTGCATTAAATTCATCCGAAGGACAAAATAAACGATTTTAATTCACTATAGACATTCTGGATGTGTACCATGATGGAGAGTTTTTAAATAAGTTTCTTTTCTCTGATGAAGCAACATTTTATGTTTTAGAACGAGTAAATCATCATAACCTTCGAATACGTTATAGTAAACCCCATATATCATTTTGGAACAGTCATAAAAGCTCCAAAATTAACGTTCTATGCCACGATATGACGAGACAGTTATTGGTCCCTTTTTTGCAAAAAAAAACAGGAAATAATTTCCTATGTAGGTTAGGCAGTGCCCCAAATATCTGAGAATTCCATTCTCCAATTAGATGGAGCTTCTCTACATTTTGTCACATTCGTGCAGGATTATGTAAATAAAATCATTAGCGATGAACCGGGTAAGAAGGGTGAATAGACTCGTCTCTATGACTTCCAGGTCTAACCCTTATGAATTTTATTTTTGGGATTATGAAAAGACACAAACGTTCTCTGATCAAATAAATTAGGATTTTTAAGAGAACAGATCACACGTTTCATCATGAGTAACGAGAAACTAATTATTGTCTTATGAATGAAGAGCAATAACAGGAGACGTATCAAAATCTATTGACCAGATAAGAAATCCCACCACTACTTTACCGTAACACTGTATTTGTATAAAAATTATACTATAATTTTTGCACTGCAATGTAAAAAGTTTAAAAAATTAAAAAATCCTTTTTTTTACTTTTTTCTTCTATTTTCCCACTCCCAAAATCACTTCCGAAGAAATATCTATTTTTTTATTTTTCTGTGTTTACGATTTTTCCACTTAAAACGTCGCCTAAAATGTTCAGAATGAGGGTTAATTATGAGAAAATTTATTGTAAACTTATTATTAAAAGTATAAATAAACCAAACAAATTTAAAAAGTCGATATCTTTAAACTTTAATCGGCTTCCCTACCTCCAATATTGACCCCCAAAGTAATTTTGGGTAATTATTTGCACTACTATCATGCCAAGAAGACATAAATAAAATCCGGTTAAAAAATATGCAATAAATAAAAAGATATCTTTTTTCAATTTTGATGGAAGGCGAGGAATTTGGGAGCAATTTTATTTTTTTTAAATAGTAAGATAAGCATGTACTCATATACCGAGCTTAATATATAGTGGGGTTACATGTGCAAACATTTGAGAAAATTGACCCCCAAACGTTTACCAACAAATTGTCCTACATTCACGAGTCTCTATATCAAATTTCATCAAAATCGGTTTATCCCGTCAAAAGTTATTAAACTTCAAACATACCAACACACGTACATACTACGCACGAACATTAACCCCACTTTGGGGGGGTCCCAGGGTCATTAAACATCCAGAAATGAAAACAACTCATACCCCATTTTTTTTGACTGATTACCATACTTCCTTCTTGCAGCATAGCTCTAAAGCTATGATGTATCAAGAGAGTAGAATTTATGAAAAATTCTTAATGGTTTAATGATCTCGTATGATAATAATAAATATATAAAAAATAAATAAAATTTTAGATAACATAAAAATAAAATCGATTAAAACTACGAAAGAATATGAAATAAAAATGTATTATTGTTCCTGAAATTACGAACTAAACAAAATTATTTAAATTTAAAGCGAAATATATTTTGTAAAGATATAATTAACGATATGTTCTCTTTTAAATAGTATTATTTCTGAAACTTTATCAAATATAAGTAAAAAAAAAAAAATGTGACGATTTCATTGCATTCATAAAATTATTTAATCACTATATAATACATGATATTCATAATAATTATGAATGTAATATAATAATGCTACATGAATTGAATCATTATTGCATTGGGAAAAAGTGCACAACAGAAGAAAACTAAACAACAAATTTGAAAGGTATTAAAATCATAAGAAAGGAAAAAACTAATTAAGTTGTCACGCCTTATACTGTAATTAAATTGATAAAAAATCAAATCTTCCGTATACTCAAACAATGTCATTTTATAATTCACTGATTTATAAACATTTTAATCGAAGAGAAAAACCAGAAATAGTAAAAAAGGAATTCAATGGTATTAAACATAAAGAAAAAATAAAACGGATATAATATTAACGATACTGAAAAATTGATTTATTAATTTTTTTTAAGTTAAGTAATACAAAGCCTGATCAGCCAAAACCTGATCAACCTCAAGTTTTGTCATACTGACATATGATTATATTAACAACAAAAAAAATGAAGATCAACATAAATTAAGCGTCGGAAATCCAAAATAAACCGAAAAATAACCTTAACAGACTTCAGAGTCAGAGTCAGCCGTTAAAGATGATTGAGGCGTTCTTCTCAAGGTCATTCTCTGTTGTATACATGAATAATAAGACGAAATATATGGTGAAGTCTCCCTCTGTAATGATTACATTTCCGTTTAAATAAAAATTCTGCCAAGTGTCTACGAGATGGTGTTTAATATTGGCATACCTTGGTACTTCACCCTTAACCTCTCCACAAAAATTGTATCCTTAACCCCGACCTCTGTCCACAGAACGGATTAGCATCTGAAGAGATCGCAATAATTCACAAAACCGACTGCTAATTGTCTAGAGTACTGATAACGCGGTGCGGACATTGATCTTTCACGGGTTTCCGCTGTTCCAACCTGCATTTTCGACATTTAAATCTTGTCCTTTCCTGATCCTAAGCATATCTACTATGGTATATTGAAGTATGAAAATTGAAAGTAATCAAATAATTTATCAGAATTACCTTATACCACGTAAAATAAAATTAATGATATAAATAGTAAAAAATGTATTTCTGTAGCTTATGACAGAATGTAATATTATAAAAAAATGTTAAATAAAAAATCTCAAAATAGCATTTAAACGTGGTAACAAATTATTCAACAATACTTATAACAGAAAAAGAATAAACCTAAAGAACGTTAAGGGTACTTACGAATGGTACAAAGAATTTAAAAAATTTACCATAAACTTCATACAACATATAAATACGGCAATCTACATTTAAATTACCCAAATTGTGTTTCTAAACATAAACTTAGTAAATTTGAAGATAAACTAACCGCACTTTATTTTTCCTCGTTTTGTTCTCACGTATACAATGTTACTCATGAAGGTACAACCTCACCACCGCTAACACACACAATAGGTGACTACACGCGCGATGTTTATGTTACAGCCGTGACATACAATGAAGCCACTAAACTCTAAGTCCCGGAATGTGAGTGTACTATATATACTTAGCATGTTCTTAATCATATGCTACTTATTAACGAACCAATTAGAGAACTTTTTATGACGTCATTCTGTCTACATAGCATATAACCAAGAATAAAATAAGAAAGTATAAAAATAAATTGTATACATGGATTACGGGACATTCTCAATTTATACATACAAAAAAAGTGTGATCTGTAATCGATGGACAAATATATTCTTTTGAAGACAGAATTCTCATTAAAGCACCAGCTGCCATCGATAGCATTAAATTTAAATTTACTTATAAAGGAACATCGGCCTGAAAAGTCAATTATATTGGAAGATAATGAATTTTTTAGAGTAGAAAAACTTGGAAAGTCCAGAACATTGAATGAAAAACAAAAAACGCTACCATTCCGCCATAGAGATAGATTTGTAATGAAATAGAAGGAATATAAATAAGCTTTATTATAAGCATATAACATATTTTGTGAGAAATCTCTGATGAAATTGAACACCTAATCGAAAACGATAATTTTTTTTTTTAATTACGAGTAAAATGTTTGTAATATATTCCTCATTAACAAAGAAAATAAAATAAAAAAATAATTATAACATTTATAATCGATTACAAAACAGCCGGATGCAGTCTTATAATAAATTGATTTTAAATTAAAAATACTTATACATTTCTAATCTGAGTTAGAATCTACAAAATTTAAGATAGTATTTGCAAAACCGCTTACAAACTAAAACATTAAGTGTTGTTTTATCATTTCCCATTCTTGCCGCTTGACTTAATCACCGAACAGTCACTAACTCTTAATTAACTCTATTAAACTTCGTAAATCCTGTGGTTCATTTAATTCTAGTTCACTTATTATTATCCACTTTAATTTTCTGTTCCGTTTTGAGATAAATGTTTTTTAAACATTTTATTTTCATTTTCCAAGGAATGTTAAAACATTATAAAAAATAACACGTATAAGTTTTAAGGTCTGACTCAGAAAAATACTCTGCAATATTTCACTTTCATCTAGTAGTTTTTCATTAACGTATATTTTATCTGTTTAGTAAATTTAGTAGAAGATGAAAAAGTTTTAATCAAAACTATAATTTATGTATAGTCTATACATAAAGTAAATGCAACTAACAGATTCAGCAACATATAAAGTTAAAAGTTCAATTCTATGAAAACTTCTCTCTAAAGTTTTATAAATAAGATTTAAAAGACTTTTCTTTAACATTTAAATATATATAATTTTCACACAAGTTTACAAAGTAAGGATACATTAATTTTTTGTCGCACAATATACTTTTCACGGTTGATATTTTTGTAACAAATGTTAACAATTGACAATAATCATTGTAATTTAAACGACACCCTAACCATTAAGTTTAATTCATTATACTAATTTTGAAGGAATGGACAAATAAAAAAAGATTGAATTTTCATAAATATCTTTGCTAATCTTTGCTTAAAAAAAAATGATAAGTTATTTTAACAAAACAGGTTTAGATGAAATTATCAAAAATATTTTTGTTTAATTTTATTTTCTGAATGTTTAAGTTTACACGAAAAATGTCAAAAATTAAATTAAAAGCGTGCAAATAATCTTTTTAAAAAATGATAAGAAAGAATATCCCCTGATCTTCTAAGGAAGATACACTACTATAGCTAAAGAAGAAATAGTATAGCTAAAGAAGAAGTGCACATAATGCACCACAAAAAAAATAAATACTGAGAATTTATTTTTTTAAAAATTCTCAAATGTATTTTGTTATTGAGATACTAAACAGATTTAGAGGTTTCGATACATTGGTATTGAATCATCAAGATTACTACCATGTTAAAAGTAAATAAAGTTAAATTAGAGTCCAAGTTAATTTCATCATTTATAATGTTAGTTTTTTTAGGTTACGGGCATGGGTTATTTAAATAATGAATATCAGTGTGGACATATTTAAACAACGAATAAATGGTAAAAAGTTTCTAAATTATCCGCTACGTAGGTGAAACTTTTAAATTTGATAAAAAATATTATCTTAAGATCTTTTTTAAAGGAAATACTAATAATAATAATAATAATAATACATAATAAAGCAGAAGCTCTTTAAAAACAGAATTAATTATTTATTTCAATTTCATTTACAGACGATTGGCAAATAATTTATTCTTATCTGTTGAGGCATACGTTTATTATCGCAGTATAATCTACCCTTATTATAGTTCTATTAATAATCCACCATCAAACTTCATTTACTCATTTCTTTTATACGATATTACAGTTCTACCTTACAACAATCAGCAAATCTCTGGAGTAGTAGAGATCACGTTAAGGCGAAACTCGTATAGTTTTTATAAGCAGTCGTAAAGGGTATCGGTGACAATGTTTTTATTAGGAGAACTCACATTTGATCGACAGTTTCACAACAGTTGTAAACCAAAACAGTTCTAGTCAAACCGCTTTATAGCTACAAGATGTTTCAACTGATGCATGTAATTGTAATGTTAATTCAAATTTTATGCACAAGCTATGCGATTACAGTTCCGCAGTCGACCTTGTCCAGTTTCAGAAAGAATCGCTATGATTAACTGAATATCCACAACCAAAGAAGAACAGTAAATAATATTCATTTTACGAACATATTTTGAATAATAATAAATTATTTTTTATTTAATTAATACGTTAAGATTCTTTTTTCAATAATTTTAAACTCTTAAAATTACCGAAAAAGATTGAATTTATTTATACAAGAACTAATATTATGGATCGATTCCAATTTCACAATATAGAATGCAAACTTTGCTTTTATTTAAAAGAAACAAATAAAATGTAAAATTTACTTTAGAATTTCGTAGAATGTTCAAATTTAAGAATTTTGTTTTATATAAAATTTTTAATTTAGAAAACTGAATCCTAGCCAAATCCGGTAATAAAAATTGAAGTTATCCGTTTAATCGATTTTTATGACATAGATTAAAATTTTAAATTTCCATTTAATATATATATGTTGCATTTCCGAAAATAAAAGGGTATTGAAAGATTAAGTGAAAAGTTTTCATATTTTATTATTCTCTTAAGTTTTTACTTAAACATCTAAATCTATTTCAGCAAAATATCTTTGAAAGTGTATATAACTGTTTTGTCGCAATATAATAATAATAAATATTAAACGAGCTAAAAATGTTTAGTACAATTATTTTACTAAAGAAACCTATTTCGTAGTTCCAAAGAAAAAATTTGTACTTTTCTATTAAGGAATCTCATTCTAAAAAATAGAACGTTCCAATTATTAAATAAAATTATGAATACATAATATAAATGCTGAAGATCGATATGTGAACCCAATGACGCCAAAAAAACATGAATGCAACCGAAATCGCTTCATTTTTGGTCTAAACATAAATTCAGCTCGGTATGATTCTAAGTGTTGCATAGCGTTTTCAAGATGTTTTCACTTTTATCATTTTGCCGATCTCCACAATCTTGTTATATTTTGAATAAGTGCACAGATTTGTGGGACGATGAAACTTTATTGATAGTCAATTTTAAGATATTCAAAACTTTCCCCTTTTAAGCACCTTTAATATTATGTATAACTATGTATTACTTGTATAATTATGTATGTTATACTATGTATAATTAGACTAAATATTAACAAGATATAAATATTAAAAAACACGACTGCCAAAAAAAAAAAAACATTTTAATACAGTATAATTAAAGAGCGTGCAGGGAACAATTTTGTACGTAGTACAATTTTGTTTTCAAACCTTTTAAATTTATTTAAACATAAACATAATTTACTTAAACGTTACAAAATCTATAAAAAAAAACAATTATATCAGGATTTCCTCGTCAGACAATTGACAATTGGCATTTTACATTACGATACGATAAACACTATTCTCTCATTATTTGTATGATAATTATGACAACAGATTAAAACAACACAATTTTCATGGTTGATCAGCCGACAGTGTTGCTAACCTACAGAATAAATTATTTTTAATATTTCTAAAGAAACATACATTTCAATTTATATTTTTACGTAATTATTTCGTTTTACCTGTGTAAATTATAAGAATTAGGTTGAATGGAGTTCCATGGTGATTAGGCATTTTTCTCTCAACTCCGTGCGTGCTAGTGTCTGTTTTTATGTTCTTTCGGTTACTGTGCTTGTTTTTGTGTGTTATTATTTTTTGTTGGATTGATTTGAGTTCAGGTTTATGCTTTTGTTTCCCGTTATTATTGTCTTATTAATTTAATTAAACTTTAATTACATCTGAGTTGTTTACCTTAGCAACGTAGGTTAGCAGTGACTATTTCTGTTTCTGTTCTTATATTCTTTATATATTCTTTATATATTCTTATTTCTTTATATTTTGTTGTGTTGGGTGTTGTTTATTATTTATTTATATTTATATTAATTATAGATTATGATATACTTTTTTTTCTGGCGTTTTACGTCTACTTTAGTCGTTAAAACTCTATATTTACAAAGTTTGTTTACAAAACAACAACTGTTTGTTATTTCTTTACTATTGGCGTTGGAAGATTATCCTGTTCGTTTCTTCTGATGTCCGATTTCGAAGATCGGAAAAGTGAAGAGGACTGCAGTCCGGTTTCGAAGGGAGCGGGAAGGTCGTTGCGAGGTCTACAACCTCGCAAATGTTCGTCTGGTGACTCTGAGTCTGGTCTCTCAGTACGAGGCACGGGTTTACCTTCTAGGAAGGGTCACCGCTCGAGCTCGTTGAAGGTGGTATTGGAGGATACCGGTCGGAAGACGCATTTTAAGCGGAAGGAAGATAGGGTTGCTCAGTTGGAAACCCGCCGGATTGCCGTAGTGGAGTACGCCGGTTCAGACTCTTCTTCGGGGGATGACACGGACCGTTGTGTGGTCCGTGAAGAGCGTTTTGTGATGGCAGTCAAATTTAGCCTCTAAGCGACAGAAATCGCTGTCTCCGCCGACAACGTCTTCGCCTGCCGTCAAACGGAGATCGTGTCCAGATGATGATAGATAGTTCTATGGCTTTGACTGCCAAGTCCGGTGGTGATTCTGGTCCTGATCTCCAGAACTGTGGGGCTCAGGAGGCGTGCCCGGAGCTGCTGACCACGGGATTTGCAACTGTCCTGGAAGATTCCCGAGATGAGCTGTTGGATTCTCTCGTCAAACCGTGTTCTGAGGTTAAGCAGGATGTTAAGTCGACGTCTGCGGCCCTGGTTGGCTTGGTGCAGCGGGTTTTTAAAAAGAATGTTTATTAGGCACAAAAATAATAATACGAATTTCCGTCTAATATTTTTCATATGGTTTTCTTCAATAAAGAACCGATATTTAAACGTGTTTAATTACTTATTATTAGCTATATTTACATTAATTTTCTCAAAATTATATTCTCTACAAGTTTTGTTATTAACAAAGCTACTACATTACAAACCTAAAAAAAAGAAAACCTTTTTCGACACCGAATGTTGTGTTTTACGTCGAATATCTTAAAGATTACTTTAGTTACAGTTCTAGGATGTGTTTTATCCAATTTTCAAGCTCATATTACGAGAACATAAGAAACCACCAACTTTACTCCTTAATTTGGGTCCTAAAATTTACAGTAGGGCTTCATTTTATTAGAAAAGCTGATATCCGGGCGAAATCTTTCGCTAGCCGTATCTCAAAAACAAAGCGTTTTCAGGTCTGTTCATATGAACGTTTTCATTATTTTTACCAGCAGAACATGTTGTGAAATTTTTCTTCGTTTCTTCGAGGCACACACCTATGTATATCGTGTGTGTGTGTGTGTGTGTGTGTGTATATATATATATATATATATATATATATATGACATTCCTAATAACGTAAGGATTACAACACGGTGTCATACATCTAAATCGGTTCAGTAGTTGAGCTGCTACAATAGACCACGTACACGTACACCCTAAGCACAGTACACTCCTTTTTCTAACCCACCGGGATGGTCTAGTGGCAAACTCATCAGCTGATTTCGAAGTCGGTCGACAGTTCCAACATTCGAATCCTAGTAAAGGCAGTTACGTTTATACGAATTTGAATACTAGATCGTGGATACCGGTGTTCTTTGGTGGTTGGGTTTCAATTAACCACACATCTTAGGAACGGTCGACCTGAGACTGTACAAGACGACACTTCATTTACATTTATACATATAACCCTCATTCATCCTCTGAAGTAATACCTTACGGCGGTTCCGGAGGCTAAACAGAAAAAGATAGAGGATACTTCTCTTCCGGCAGTCGTGTAAAAATAAGATATTTTTTTATTTACGAATAAATAAGTGTAACAAGATAAGTGAAAGGTGGTGGTTATGATGGTTATAGAAGAAGAAATAGAACACATTTACTAAAAGAAAATTAATCGATTATCAGAAATTAGTTTTATCTGTTATTATTACGCAACAACAATTTAATAAACTGTAATTGTGGTTTTTCTTTTATTTAATTCGAATTAAATTATATTTACTCTTAACTATAATACTGTCTGTTAGATAATATAACAATTACAAGAATGATAATCATGTTAGAGATAATATTAAACAAAAAGAAAACTGATAACAAATATTCGTGTACATACAGATTTTTGTTGCCTTGTAAGATTTATTTGTTAATTGCAAATCTAACAATCCCATATATTTTATAAGAAATTTCTTAAACGATACATTATTTTTATATTGTAGTAATATAACATTTAACATTATGTCAGATATGTTATTATAGCAGTAAAGTTAATTTAACAATTAAAACAGTTAGAAACATTATAATTTAATTAAAATAAATAAATCAAAGCCTCTTATGAGGGCCTATAAGTTTCATTAATGTTTTTATTTATTCACTTATTGTTATTATTTTTTGCTTGATGATCTCATCACCTAAGCTTGAAGCTATAGAAATAGGGTTTTATAGCATATGAAAAATTACATGCCTGACAGGAAATCGAACCCCGGAGCTCCGGATGAAAGGCCGAGACGCTGCCACTATTTTGAAGAATTTTGTAATTACTTGAATATTACTCGGCTGTTTTGAAATATTACTGATTACATTAAACCAAAATAGTTGAATTATATGCAGCAGTAATTCTTAAGGAAAGACAATTTATGAATAACTTAAATTAAAAAAATATCAGCTAAGCCCTTTATGATGTAAACCTGCAGGGCTTTGCGTGTAAGATACTTATAAAGATTTTTATTTTTCTCTTTTTTAGTTCATAATTTAATGTATTTCTTAAATTACATCACTACTAATTATTAATTATATAGTGATATGAAACTACAGAAATAACCTTGTTATTTTAAATGCGGTTTCCCATCTACCAGAAAGAATCAAGAATACTCTACTCGCTAATAATCCTAAAAAATTTGTTTTTTATTTTGTTTTCTTTTGGCCGGCTCAAATGCATACTCGGTCATCATGAACCTTAAAGTAGGTAACGTTATCTGATTACACCGAACAACATTGGTAATAAGAGATACTTCAGATAAAGCAATCGTCAAAATTCCAACTTGCAGCATCATAAAACGAACCACGTTTCTAACTTGCCCCGCTCAAAATTTTTCGACCTTGAGCGTAACTCAAGAATGACTCAACCAATCTTCATAAAATTTTCACAAGCACAACTTCACATACACTTCTACAGCCCTATCTAATATTCGATGAAATTCATCTAGTAGTTTTGGAATTTTCTAGTGATTTTGGAAAAGTTTATACATAGGACTATAAATAAATAAATAAATATATAAGGAAACCCCAATTTAAGAGAATGGTATTTTCGTACTCATACTAAAAAACGTAGAGAAAATTAATTTTCACCCCCTCCCCTCATCTACTACAACTACCATGCGACCGAAAGTAAACTCAATTTTTCTTCGAAAACACGATAAAAAGGTTGATAATAAATAATATATATACAATAAGAAGTTGTACAAATTGAAATGCTTTAATGACATGCAAATTTATTATTGGATACAAGTAAAAGAATTAAATATTTTGTTTAAATTATTATTTGTAGAATAGATGGATATATATATAATATAGCTTTTGAAAGTGACAGCTTGCCAAAACAAAGTGAGAACGCAATTTCCACCAGAACGGTTATTGTAATCGTACCGTGTGCAATTACCATACAAAACAAGGTACGATTACAGACTTACTGTATGTATACCTACACGACAAGGTAATGCTTATTGCATAAACAACGGCAGACCAGTGTGTCAGTATACAAATGTGCTATAAACATATGCTATCATTGTTACCTATACGAATAGAACAAAAAGTTTGTTTTGAAATAACCAAATACAATTTAATTTAACCACATGAATCTCTAAATTAAATAACCTTAAAGGAAAATCAAGTATTTACCGTAATTAGAATTTAATGTGTTTTCTGTCAAGCAATCCTATTTCTTTTCCCTTAACTGAATGAATACAATTTAAATAATTCGGTTTTTTGTAACTAAATTCCAATTAAAGCTTCCGCACCTCATTAAGCATTTTTGTTTAAATAAAAAATGCAAAAAATAAAATAAAATATTATAGAAATCTTTTTTACGAAGTAAAGGAAGTATTGTGATCGCGAAAAATTACGGTTTTCAGATTTCAACGGAAATATCCATTTTGGCCATCCCTGAATCCATTTTGACTAGTTTCGGCGTGACGTCTGTACGTACGTATGTATCTCGCATAACTCAAAAAAAGATTAACCGTAAGATGTTGAAATTTTGGATTTAGGACTGTGGTAACATCTAGTACCCCTCCCCTTTGATTGCAATCGACTGGGCCAAAAGTGTCCAAAAAAGCCCAAAATCCAAAACATTTGAATTTTGGACGTTTTCTTAACTGCAGTAATAACCCTCAGGATTGAAAAGCTCCATTTAAAAAATATTAGAAAGAAAAAAATAATTAGAAAGAAAAAAAAAATATTAGAAAAGCTCCCTGGGGAGCTTTTCAACGATATATCATAATGGTACTTATTTTCATCAATTCCAGAGTTACAGCCAAATACAATTTTATTTAATGAAATATTTGAATCTTACAAGGGAAAGGCACATCGGTCTGAATCCGACTTCATCTCCTTTTTTTTAACTTTTTTAAGTTAAATATATTGATTTATTGATAATTATTAACATCTGATTGAAAAAAAAATTTACAATAAATAATAATTCAATAATAACAATAAAAATATATATGAACAAATATCAGAAGTTATTAAGGAAATAAAATTTTATGTACTTTTTATTTTTAAAAAAAAAGTTTATATGTAATTTAATAGGCGTACAAGGATGTCTGATGTGGACATCAGATATGTCCACATATGATGTCCACATCAGATTTTTTGTATATGTTACGTATCATAACCGTAATGATGTAGGCAACCTGTATCAAGTCATAAGCCACTTATGAAATCGATTAAGCCATTATCAGAAATTACGAGCATAACATACCAGGACTATGAAGAAAAGCTAAGAGAAAAAGTGATTTTTACACATCAACATGCCAATCTTAAATATTCAACAAGTGATACTGCTGGTGTCACCTGAAACTGAAACCACAGAAATTCGCTGTCTAATGAACTTCAATACTCCACGAAAAATTAATTATTTTCTGGTTACTTATATATATACACATTAATACACATGGAGCACTCTTATCAATTGATCAGAGACGAAAAATCTTTCATACATCGATAAATGGAATTGATATCCCTCCCTCTGCGATCCAGGAATATATCGATGTCACTTCTTGTTAAAATAAATAAAAAATTACGTTAAAAAATGTAATATTTTTTAAGCAAATCTTTGTTTAAAAAATGTTTAATATTTATAAAAAAAAAAATCTCCAATTCCCATAGAAAATTTTCAGTTTTATCTCGTAACTACTAAATGAGGATATAGCGATCGTTTAAGCAAGGAAAAACAGAAACCGATAGTATCTTTTTTTATCTAAAACAGCGCTGTAGTCATACGTGTAATGAATGTATTTTGAGAACTTTTAATAACAAAAATAAAATATTACACAAAAGCCATAGCTTGATTTTTTTAATGAAGGTTATATTGCTACGTAACAAGACATACGAAAAATCGATTTTTTAATTTAGTTTTTTGTGTAAACTGAGAGTGAGCATCTCTATGGCAGAATCATTAACTAAGGACCTAACGACTAAAATCGGTTTAAAAATAAACATAAGCAACCATTGGTAATCATTGTTATTTATAGGGTCATTCACGGGAACCGGATGTTTTTGAAGCGGGTTGTACTCGGGCGTTCGTGGTGGGAGGGGGACGTGGCTGGTGTCTGACGTTTCCATTGTTCATAGCATTTACATTTTAGTCGTTGAGATGGAGCCGTGAACGCTAGACCAACGCCTGTACGCGTATGACAGTTTTGTGCGAAATGACGAATCCGTAACTGCTGTTCAGCGAGATTTCCACCGTCAGTTTAATATCCATCGTAATGCAAGTATCCCTTCTCGTAACACAATATTGCGATGGGTAAACAACCTTCGAACAAGCGGTTCAATATTGAAGACAAAACCACCGGGTCCCCGACGAACTGCTAGCACTCCGGAGAACATCGAACGAGTAAGGGAAGCCATTGTCAGAAGCCCACGCCGCTCTATTCAGAGGCATTCAGCAGCGCTTCAAATGAGCAAAAGTACGGTAAGACGAATTCTGCATACAGACCTGCATTTCCATCCTTACAAGATAGCCGTCGTGCAGCAGTTAAACGAGCAACATTTCACGCAGCGATTACAATTTTGTCGACAAATGCTTACTATTTTTGAAGAAAATGAAAATTTGTTATTGTTAATGAGTGACGAAGCCCATTTTCATCTGAATGGCTTCGTCAACAAATAGAATTGCCGGTATTGGGCAGAAAGAAACCCACATCAGCTTCACGAGAGACCACTTCAAAGCCCAAATGTGACTGTCTGGTGTGCAATAGGAAAGGTTGGTGTTACTGGACCATATTTTTTTGAAGAAAATGACGCTGCCGTAACTGTAACAGCTGATCGTTACATTGCGATGTTGAATACGTTTTTCATCCCTGAGTTACGAAACCAGGGAATCGATTTTCAAAATGTGTTATTCCAGCAGGATGGAGCTACAGCGCACACGTCGAGGGCAACGATGGCTGTTCTCCGTAACTTGTTTCCGGGACGGATCGTTTCCAGACTCGGCGACATTCCTTGGCCCCCTCGGTCCCCCGACTTGAGTAGTTGTGAATTTTTTCTGTGGGGGTATCTGAAATCGCGTGTGTACGGCAATAAACCGCGTACATTGGAGGACCTTAAGATCGTAATTCGTCATCACGTCACCCAGATTGATGTAGACATGCTGCAAAGAACTGAGGCCAGTTACCGTGAAAGGCTACAACAATGTATTGCCCAAAATGGACATCACTTGCCGGACATAATTTTTCGTTCATGAGTAAGTAACAAATGCTTTGATTTAACAAGTGTTTCAGTACCAATAAAACTTTTTTAAAGTAAATATTCAATTTTTTATGATTATTTTTTTAAAACCGGTTCCCGTGAATGACCCTGTATTTTTAACTAGATTTGAAATTTTATGTATTTGATATATATTTGCAAGTACATTCTGCTGCACTAAAAAGTATTAAAACAGAAAGAGTATAAATCAAGGAAAATTGTATTTTAAACTCTTCGCAATGAAAAATTAAAAAAAAAAAAAATAAGCGATCTAAGTAATTTCAGTTTTAATACATTAATACCCAACAAATAATACGTAGTTGTTATTGAAGTAATTTAACAATTTACGCTATTTAACTTTTTTTGAAGGCGAGTTTATAAAAAAAAAAGAAACGATTTTTCTCCAATATCTTATGTAGAAAATTTCGTTAAAATGCGTCGATGTACAAAATTATATACTTGAATAATATTAAAAAAAAAAAAAGAAAAGAAAACCGACTTTTCCTTTCTGACTCTCTCACTATTTCGCAATCAGAAACACTGATTTTCAGAATAAAATCTTCTACAAGCGTTTAATTAACGAGTAAACAAAAGCGTCAAGATTAACTCACCACTGTGACTTACTGCGACAGTGTATATGAAAAATAAACCAGTACAAAGTCAACATAACCTCAAATTCAGGTTATGTTTTCTATTGTCGAACTTAACTGGGCGTAACTACGGAACGACTCGACCAATCTTCATAAAATTTTCACATACATAACTTCTGATACACTACTACAGTATATTTAAATTTCAATGGGTTTGATCAAGTAGTTTTGGAGTATTTCGAGGAACAAATGTTTTTTCTATATGAATGTTATTTTTGAGATTTTTAAGCTACAAAACTTTACACTAATGGTATTTTAAAAATCTCCCTACCTCGAAAAGTAAGAATATTCATTTTCACCACCCAATCCCATCGTGCGACCAAAAACATACTTCAAATTGAGATTATGTTGTCGATCTTAAATTGAGCGTAACTCAGCAACGTCTCAACCAACCTTCATCAAATTTTTACATGCACAACTTCAGATATACTACTACAGCATAAATTTTAGTGAAATTGATCAAATAGTTTTGGGGAATTATCAAGCTAGAAATCACATTTTGTGGTTTATTAAAAATTACCACTTTCCTCACCCTTTAAAAAATGTACTGTGTATTTTTAAAGTAAAAAAAGTAACTAATAAGAGTAGAGAGAATCACAAGGCTTAGTTATATAGATAAACATGGTTATACAAAAGTAGAGATATAAAAAGACTGCGAAAAAGATTATTTAGATGTAGGATCGAGTGAACAACAAAACACAGAAACTTTGTTGGCTTGGACAACTATTTTATTATTATACTTAACACTATTTTCTTCAAAACTGACTACTAGATACGTACAGTAGAATCAGTTTTTACCTCTTTACATATTAAGCTTTTATTCTAGCTAACTTCAGATTGTCGTATTAGCTTTTATCATACTTCCATACAAAACCGTACGGTATACTTAAAATTAGACAAACATTATGAAATCTAAAATCATCAAATAAAACTATTTTAACAAATTTCTTGCCTATAGATACTTGGCTTGTTTGATTTTATTACATGTTAAATTACTTTAATTTTTTCGATTCGTTTCTAACACATGCTGATAATAATAATGAATCATCTCACAGGTAATATTAATAATTTATTTCCATTAAGTATTCTAATTATCATTGGTAAAATTTTCTAATCAGACCTAATTTTTTGTTTAAAATTAACTACCCTTAAATACTTTTATGTTTCATATATTTTCTAATAACCTTTACAAGAGAAAAAAATCTTAAAACCAGTCTCCATTCTGAGGTAAGATTGATGAGTCTCTCTTATACTGAATATTTTTTACTTCGAACTTATTATATATCAAATATCTAAAAGGAATTTTGGATCGTATTATGAATAAATAAAAATGAACAACAAACGTTACATCATATCTTACTTTCAGATTCCCACCATCCAAACCATCTAAACCAAAACCCGTTCCCTTCCACGAATAACTTTTCAACTTGTTTTATATATATATATACACCCACGAAGAGGTATACGCTTTCGATTTAGTACCACTCGTCCATTCCCCCACCGATTCTAATGAAACTTTACAAATCTTTTAACGAAGGTTGAAAAAATATTCTATGAATTTTTAACCTTCTAGAATTTATAGTAACATAATGATGGGTTTCAAATAAAAACATAAATTTCAGATTCACCACATACTTATTCACTACAAAACAGCTGGCAAAAATGATTTAAAAACAGTTAGATAATTAGTCACGGTTATGGCTAACTATTAACTTGTTTTATTCAATTTGAATAGTTCTTTAAAAATACATCATATGTTTTTAATCATTTTTACCAGCTATTTTGTAATGAATAAAAAATGAGGTTTATCTGAAATTAATGTTTTTATTTGGAAACGGCCAATTTGTTTCTATAGAGCCTATAAGGTTGAAATTTCCACAGAATATTTTTAGAACCTTCGTTAAAAGGTCTGTTTTCAATATAATGGGTGGGAAAATGGGCGAGTGATACTAAACCAAAAGCGTATATCTCTTCGTGGGACAAACTGTATATACATATATAGTATACATATTTTTTTTTTACTGTATACATAGAATCTTCTTATTTTTTTTAATACATATTATAATTTCTATTTTTACTTCATATTTAGCATCAAAACAAGGGAAATATACTTAACAAAACTTTGTATTAATTTGAAACAAAGAATTATAATTTTTTTTCATATATTAAGTATTTTTTTAATGTCGAATAATTTTTATGTTACAACATCCATTTTTTCAAATATTAGTGTAGACTGTAATGTTTTAATGAGGACACACTTCTTATAAATGTGTTCGTGTGAAAATTCTTTTATATTTTTCTTTATTTTTCCCAAAATTTATTTACATTCACTAAAAAATAAAAGAATTCAGCAGTGTTTCGCTTCCAGATTTTCACGACCAATCGCTGCTACGATGGATTCTTCAAATAAGCAGCACAAATAATTTTCACAAAACATGATAAGTAAATAAATAAATTAAAGGAAAAAAAGAGCTGTAAATAACAACAATATAATAAACTAAAATCAATAATGTAACAGAGAAGAATTATTTTTAAAATGTTATATTTACGTCTGTCGTTTTCTTATTCTTCGACTGGTCACAATCATTACGGTTAACATCGTAATTACTTATATTTTCTTAGTTGCTAATAAAATAATAATGTAAAATAATGTCATTTATTTAGTATTTTTATTGCAAAATTAGAAAAATTGCTAAAAACACAATATTTTAGTGCTATGGAACAAAATCCACTACTTCCACAACCAGCACTATTAACGCTTGATAAAGATAACGAAGCCGATCAAAAATTAAATGTTAATCGCAATTAAATGTTAATCGTTAGTAATCGTCAAGTCAAAAATGAGTTTGAAATAAGAATCAACATAATTGTTTATATATATGTATGAATGTATAAAATATTAATAAATCTTTTCATTAGTTTATATTTAATAATACCAATTAGTAACATAGGTCCTAGTAATATGTTAACACTAATAATTAATAAGACTCGCGTCCTTTCGCTAACAAGAGAAAATGCATAAATTGCTAAAAAATCTTCTTAAAAATCATATCATAAATTAAAACCTTATCGTTTTTATGTAACATATACCCTCGATTCTAAACTCTTTTTTATTATATACGATTTTAAAACACCGTAACTTCAACAAAAAAAGAATTAAAAAATGCCACATGAAAACGCATTTAACGTATATTTAAAAATGGAACTTTCATTTCTATTTTAATGCAATTTCATGTCATTCCTGGCAATTTGTTTAGAAGAAGAAAGGCATTTACGAAAAAAGTTATCAATCGAAATATATTTTATCGTGAAATGATTGGATAGGACATGCAATAATAATTTGCCTACAATTTTGTGGAATTTTATAAGCGTAAACACGGGTTAGTTTATTTTAATAAGAGTTATACTTCATAGTCGTTATAAAAACTCAACTTCACAAAATATTAAAGCTATTAAATCATTTTCTAAGTCTTCAAGATAGTATATCATTCATCATCCGTCCCGAGTTTGTTTAAGACTTTTATATTATTTAATTAAAATATTAACTACAGTACTAATTTATTATAAAAGTATTTTTTCTTTTCGTCTTTTTTATAAACATTTTCCATTTTAAGTGAACAGTTTACTTAACTATAATTAAAATTAAGTATAATTAAATAAATAAAACTGAATACAAAATTACTTGTTACGTAAATAACATAATTTATTTTCATAACAATACGATTTTCATTTATTTTATTTTTTTTCAAATTATAATACCTTAAGACTTGAACTTGAAAATGAACTTAAAAACAATCTGATGTGGACACTACATGACTTCATTATACGCCTATTAAATTACATATACACATTTATATGAATGAATGAAAAGTACATAAAATTTTATTTTATTAAAAACTTACGATATTTTTTTGTATTCTTTTTTTTAGTGTTATTATTAAATTATTATTTATAATAGAAATCTTTTTACAATCAGAGGTTAAGAACTATTGATAAATCAATATATTTAAATAAAAAAAAAAGTTAAAAAAAAGGAGATGAATTCTGATTCGAACCGATGTGCCAAGTCCAAATAATTCATTAACTTAAGTTTTATTTATCTACAACTCTGGAACCAATGAAAATAAGTACCACTTATGATATATTGTTGAAAATCTCTCAACGAGGGCTGATTACTGCAGTTAAAGAAACGTCCAAAATCCAATTTTTTTGGATTTTGGGTTTTTTAGACACTTTTGGTCCAGTCGATTGCAGTCAAAATGGGAAGTGCATAACTAGATGTTACAACATTTCTAAATCCAAAATTTGTAGATTCTACGGCTAATCGTTTTTAGTTACGCGAGATACATATGTATTGTACGTATATACGTCACGCTGAAACTAGTCAAAATGGATTCAAGGATGGTCAAAATGGATATTTCCGTTGAAATCTGAAAACCGAAATATTTCGCGATTACAATACTTCCTTTACTTCGTACAAGAAAGTAAAAAATTAAAGTATTTTTTTCAATAACACTTGTGATACCGGTTTATTTAATGTTTATTAAACATTTTCGTTTAAGTAATTCTTATTAAGAATTCCGATGAACTACGAAAAAAAATACTTCAAGTATAAAAAAACCGATCTCTATTACGCAGGTTTGAAGAAACACAAAAAGTTGAAAATTTTATTCTTGATGAACATAAGAAAATAAAAGCAGAGGAATAAACTAAATGAACTTCTAACAAGCGTGAGCTAAGATTCTGTGACTTAAAGAATACGAAATACATTTTAATTTAATTTTTTCAATAAATTTCTTGAATTTTCACCCAAAATATTTAAAAATATATAATAATGACATCCGATTAAATTATACTATGCTGTAACAACTGAACACTAAGCAGTGCTTAAGAGAAAAAAGTATTCTAAAATCGTGCGTGTAGGCAATTAATTTTTTCTTTAAAAATCAACTACTTCAGGTATATGGAAAAAACTTATAATTGAACTAACAAAAGAATTTTCTAAACAAATTTAAAAAAAATATATATTAAATCGACCCGTTTGGTAAAAAGTACGGTTTTAATAAAAACGTAATAAATAAGAAAAAAATATATGTAAAGGAATTTAACTGAGAACGTTCTGCTTTTCATGGAGTTTGTTAAAGATACTAATTAAAATAATTAGGGAAAATAATAAAAGAAACATTTCAATAGTATATTATACATTATAATAACAATTATATCCTGGTCAGACGTAGCTTATTTCACAAACGATAAAATGTCCGTATCACAATTTCTCTTATTTAATTAAAGCTTATGTGTTTAATTCATCTTTTACAAGTTAATAATGGAGTTTTAAATCAATCTAACACCTGAAAAAGGGTTCAAATTACATATTATAGTAATTATCTGTAATTACTCTAATTAAAAGTAGTTATAATAATCTGTTGAAGCTGACATTTCAGTTATAAATTGATAAGATAAAAATAAGGAACGCATTTTACTCTTGCGCAATGTAAGAATTACATTAAATGAGCCATCAATAAAAATAATAAATCGCTTCAATGTCAAGCACATATCACCATCTTTTCTTATTACATGTTTAAATAAATATTACTACATGACATCGGCTACTAAATGATAACTACGAGTATTACATGCAAATGTTTTCGTCACCCTTACATCAATCAGTAAATAAAAATATATCTAATAGGTTACTTTCGTACGTGATAAATCGATTTAATAGTAAAACGATAATCGATAAGATTATGTAAGAAGAGACATAATTATTGTAAAAAACAAAAGATCATCCTTTATTATATTCTCACTTAACGGTAATGTTTTCTTGGTGGTTGTAGTAATACTAACTAGATTTTTAAATCGTTTACGGTGCAACTTTTGATTAATTAACACAAAATAATTTTCGTAACTCACAATCCTATTCCTCAATAACAATACTATTCCAAAAAAATATTAATAGCTACAAAACCATCAAAAATAACACCGTAAATATAATATGAGTTTTGAAAAATACTCTGGAACATAATTCTGGCAGGAGCTAGTTCTTTACACATATTTAAGTAATATAATCTTGAACGAAACCCAATCTTTAAAAAAGAAATTTATTTTGTTGTATTTTTTATGCGAGTAGAAATATCTAAAATAATTTTGATAAAATTTACAATTGAACACTGAAAATCTTGGAATGTACACCGAACGGCAAACATATTTGTACTTTTTTTATCTTATTTCAAAATCAGGTTCTATAATATTACAACCGATGCTGCAACTAGAATATAGTCACCTACTATATCAGCAGTATTAAGGTCGTCTGTATTCGTCGACCTTATCAGCATCAATAACTAAATATACAAGTATTTTCTACCCGGTATGCACTAAAGCAATCGCACGCATCACGTACGTTGACTGCATTTTATCCTACAATGCAAATCGGGTCGCACTTTTTAACGATGTAGATCAGAGCTCTAAGGTTTGGAACTATTCCCAACCTAATCCGACAAGTTCTTCTTTAATTGTACGGTTTTATTGTACGTTCAATTAACTAATGGAAAAGTTATCCAGTTTATTGATTTGTGATTTGAAACTCATAATAATCTAAGTACATAAAACCATACTTCATGAAAATACACACGCCGCCGCCTCCGTGCGCACGCGACTTAGTCCAGGCGGTATCCGTTTTGGGTAGGACTGTTTCTACACGATCGCTAATTTTTGCTTTAATGCCTCAGTAATATAATCAGAAATGATTATTTCGTTATAAGCCAGTTGAAAAAGATATGCCTAAATTTTTATTCAACAAAAGATAAAGAAAATCGCAAAAATATCCATTTTTTCTCCTATTTCCCTAGATAACACGATAACAGTTCATTTTAGAGAAAAGATCGGCAAAGAAAAAAGTTTTGTAATTAAATTTTACACATAATATCATCGGTTGCCAATCGAAAAATACGTTATGTTGATGTAAAAAGAGCAATAACTTACAAAAAAAAAATGAAAAAAGAAACAACATTTTTTTGGGTAATTTTTTTCGAGTACTTATATATAGGATCTTCAGATTTTACCTGAAAGAACTTTTTGATATGATAAAGCAAAACGCCAAATTTTATCAAAACCGGTCTCGATAATTTTTGCATAATAATTTTGCAATCCAATTTTTTAAAAAATGTTATTTTTCCAAATTGTGTAGAGCCTGAAATAAAGTCTCTAGATACTAGAAAACGTATAAAATAGCACTCAAACTTTCAAATGCATTTTGAAAACTTTAAATCTGTTAATTACTAGAGTCTAAGAAATTTTTCCAACATACTTTCAATTTAAACAAAACTGCAATTTTAACACACAAAATTGTTTTGTTTTAAATCTGTGTCTTTTAAACCAAAAAGTTTAAATATCATACTGGGAAAAGCGAATTATTGCTAAATATCGGTCAATTAAATTATCTATAATTTATTCCAAAATTTGCACGACAGCGGTCAAATTTGATCGGTTATATCTCCGGAGATAATTAACGAATCGAAACTTTTTTTTTAAAGAAGCGTTTAAAGCTCTGCTTTTTAAAATTAATTTAGATAAAAATTCGTGAAGATATTCAGTTTGTTTAAAAGCAAAAAAAAAGCAAGCATGTTTGAAAAATTCCCTAGGTTCTCCTAATTAACCGACTTAAATTTTTCAAAATGCATTTGAAAGTTTGAGTGTTCCTTTACATTTGATCAAATTTTCAAGTATCTAGAGTCTTTATTTCAGGCTCTACACAATTTGGAAAAATAACATTTTTTTTAAATCTGGATTGCAAAATTATTGTGCAAAATCTGTCACACCGATTTTGTTGAAATTTTGCGTGTGACTTTATCATATCAAAAGGTTTTTTGAGACCAAATCTGAAGGTCCTATGTATATAAGTACTCGAAAAAAATTCACAAAAAACTAGTTTTTTTTTTTCATTTTTTGGATAGTTATTGCTATTTTTGGATGAATAATAACGTATTTTTTGATTTGCAACCCATGATATTGTATGTAAAATTTAATAACAAAACTTTTCTCTCTCTCGATTTTATCTCTAAAATGAACAGTTATAGAATTATCTAGGGAAATAGGAGAAAAAATAAGAATATTTCTGCAATTTCTTTACATTTTGTTTAATAAAAATTTAAGCACACCTTTTTCATCTGGCGCATAACAAAATAATCATTTCTGATGAAATTTCGGAAGCATCAGAGCAAAAATTAGCGATCATGTAGAAAAAGTCCAAACATGCCCATTTTAAAATGCCAATATACTTCCTGGAATAATCGTGAATTTTAAAGATAAAGAAGTAAAATAATCTTCGAGTTTTTTCACACACACACGTGCGCGCGCGCGCAAACGTTCAATGTTCTGAGATAGCGAATTTATGTAACTTTACCTCAAAATACCGTTAACAAAAAAATTATATTTTAAAATTTCAATGAATTACCAAACAATATAATTAATAGACAAATTGATTTGTTACAAAAGAAATGTAAATTATAAAATAAGGTTATTCTCAAGAAGATAAAAATAAAATTCAATCCGAAGCAAAAGATTTTCAAGTCGTATAAACTTACAGTGTCATCAGTCTACATTCATGAGTAAAAGTTTAGTCTACACGGGTTTGAAGTTTACTATAACATAATTTAATAAGTTTCTCCGGGTTATTTAAGTCTTAATCAAACATACAATAAATATACTCACGTATATGCTCTACACGACCGTGCTCACAGAGTGCGCGCGCGCGCGCACACACACACAAACATACTCCACAGTAAAAACTCCCTGCTGCTATTTTAGAGGTATCATAATTATAGTAAACTATGCTAATTATTTCCTTAATGTTAATCCGTAAACTTAATAATTAAGTTATAATTGTATTATTTAAATTCAAACAAAATATGTATAAAGATTATGAGATAATTTTCTTTAATAATATAAGAACACTAAATATATTTTGTAGCTCTTCTTTATACACCGAATAAAACTTCTCTGGGAAAAAATATACAATTTAATGTTTTCAGATTAAGGATGCACTGGTTTTTTTTTTATGTACATAAAATTTTATATTGAAAATCACGCTTCTTTTAACTAACTTTAGTTTAAAGGTATCAGTCAATCTCTTACTTCTATATTCAGTAAGAAACAAAAATTCTCTTCTTTACAATTTTAACTGCGTAAGAGAATAAATATTAATAACAATCTGAAAATTTTTAAAGTTTTTGTTTCACACTGCTTTGTGCGTCCGTCTCTATTATATTTATTTCAATAGAGTTATTTTTCGTCATATATAATTGAATTAAATAGTAAACCACTTGAATTCACGGGGTATAAGATTTATTCAAAAGAAAAAATTTAATTACAAAAAACGCGTTATTAAAATAGTAGGTTTGTTGTAATTTCATTCTGATAGGTCTGAATTTGATTTGAAAATTACATCTAGAAATGTAAAAAGAGAACAGGTAAATAGATAGATAAAACTAAAATTACAGAATAGATAATCTACTTCTAATACGTTTACATCATTTCGATACATTTAGTTATTTTGTTCAACTGAGTTTTACAAAAATAATTTAAGATAAAATCGGGAATTGTAAATATCATAACGTAGGGCACCGCATCGCGAAAATATCTTCGGATTCAGGGTCTAAACAAAATTTAAGGAAATTTAACAATCGGTACACCACTAATAATAATCAAGTTTGTCTTTTGAGTACGATTAAGATCAACGTGTACAGTTTAAGTAGTGTTCTTTACCATGTTAAATTAGTAGATATCACGTCACCAAACTCAGTAAGCTGAATTAATCCTCAACGATGCTTTTTTTCAGTTGATATTCAAACCGTGTAGGGATACTGATGAAAGTATTAAATTAAATTTTATTAACATGGCCATTACTCCCAGAAGAATATAAAACTGGAATTGTTTTTTGGGGGATTATTTATGCCCTAATGGGGCTATTTTTTATGCTATTTTGGCCGAATCCTGGTTAGGCGAGATATTTTTTACGTTATAAAACTCATCTCATCGCATCACACAACAAAATTGACTAATTGAACTGTTGTAGCTAAAAATTAAATTAAATAAACTGGAAATAAGCACAACTGTAATAGTTATCTATGGGAGAGAGTTAATCATACGTTTATATAATTTTTTTGTTATTAGTATTATATTTGAAGTATTTAAAAGCGTTTTACGATAATTTAATTCTCAACTGAAATGTAAACAAGGTAATTATTAAATCTGGGTAACAGACATGCAAACATCTTGCCAAAACCTTACCATATACAACATTAAAAAATCTGTGCGGACTTCCTTGTGCGGTTATTAAATTACATATACACATATTTTTTTAAATGAAAAGTACATAAAATTTTATTTCATTAATAACTTCGGATATATTTTTTTTTATTGTTATTACTGAATTATTATTTATTGTAAAAATCTTTTACAAACGGAGGTTAGTAATTATTAATAAATAAATATACTTAAATTAAAAAAAAAAGGTTAAAAAAAGGAAAGAAGTCTGATTCGAACCGATATGCCCTCCCATTGTAAGATTCAAATATTTCATTAATAAAAATGTTATTTGGCTTAAACTTTGGAACCAATGAAAATAAGTACCACTTATGATACATAGTTGAAAAGCTCTCAATGAGAGCTTAGTGCGTTTAGAAAAAGTCCAAAATCCAAATTGGGCTTTTTTGGACACTTTTGGGTCCAGTCGATTGCAATCAAATGGGATGATGCACAATTAGATGTTACAACTGTTCTAAATTCAAAATTTCAACATCCTACGGCTAATCGTTTTTGAGTTATGCGACATACATACATATAGACGTCACGTCGAAACTAATCAAAATGGATTCACGGATGGTCAGTCAAAATGGATATTTCCATTGAAAACTGAAAACCGAAATTTTTCGCGATTACACGATTTAAAAGAATTTTAAATAAAAAAAAAAATTAAAGATTTCAAATATGCTCGAATCGTTGTCCTTTCCGCAATATCAAATAATATGAAGCTAAATGAAAACGGACTGCTATTAAATGAATAACCAGTATATTGTTATAAATTTCACTTTGAGGTATTGTAAAAGAGGGTTAAATCAACGACTTAAAAAAAGGATAAAAGGTTGTTGAGTGTCATAGTAAATCAATTGTTTTTGTCACTAAGCAATTTTAAATCTACTACTTGTATGCTTTTTCTCATAACGAAAATATAATTTTTCAGAGACGGTTGGTTGTACTAAATCACTGTTTAATTTTTTAAGTACACTTGACTTAAAAGAAAGATCCTGGCAAATACTAACACAAACTTTTATATTAAAGATATTTCTAAAATATTATCAGAGAGTTTAATTCCAACTGAATACAATAGACAATTGTAACATAAGTACAGCTCAAATGTGAGTACTCTTAAAATAATTACGAAACTATATTCCAAGGAAAATGACATAATTTCATTTCTGTTTTGTTAATGATAATCCTACGCTAAGAAATCTGGCTGAACGATTCAATTAAATACTTTTATTTGTATTATTCTTTTGGATATGAATATATCCACAGAATTTTGAGAAGGATTAAGGTTTTCCTGAGGGACGTCAGGACACCTCGAAGAAAAGAAATCCGTCTTAAAATGTAAATGAGTAGCTCAACACAAAATGTGTTCACCCGTCTGGATAAAAATAGCCCCAGTTTCCAAAGAAACTGTGGGCAGAATAGTACCTACGAGTTGTAATATCATCGAAGCAATTTCCTTAAATGTAATATTTATACGTTCAACACTTAACTTCTGCCAATATCGGTATGAATGTCGCGTATCTACAGCATAATGTATGATACGGTTACGAGCTGTTTTACTTTATTAATTTGTATTATATTTGATACGGTCTTGTAACAGGAAGATGATACAATTATAAACAAATTCATGTTCAAAATTAACTCATTTGAAAATATTTTTCAATTTCCACTAGAATAAAATTGAATTTTTTAAATAAAATTGTCAAAATGAAATAATATAAAAACTTAGTACAGTATACAAAATAAAAAATAACTAACCTTAACTAAAAATAGGAAACTAAAGGTAATGTTTCACTGCAAATAAAACTCCGAATAGAAATGTCTGATGTTATTAATACAGTGATAAGACCGAATAAAAAGCATATATATATATATATATATATATATCGGTTTTCTCAAAAACATTTAAACAATTTTATCTACAAGTTAAATCTGTATTTACCTTTGTAAAGAGAGAGACCTCGTAGACTGTAAAACGGATCGTTACACAGGTAACTTTATTCAATAATCAAATACCAAGACAACTTGCAAAGTATTTACAAACTCTTTTAATTAACACCAATAAGCTACAACTTGCAGCGTACAAACAAACCAAAAAACTTCAAAAATTAGTTTTTTCCTTTAGAAAATAATTACATAATGAATAATTCTTCAACGTAAAAAAATTATTAATTAAATTACCGTAAATATGTGTTTCAAACTCACCTTACAAATTCAATAACAAATACATTTTGTATGAGATAAATTGGTGCTGAAGTAAAAAAATATATATGTATTAGATTACGAAAAATTATAATAAAATAAAAGACTTAATAATTTAAAAAAATAACTAAATCAGATACTCGGACAAACTTTCTCATGTAGGTTATGA
Source organism: Lycorma delicatula (assembly GCF_047948215.1). Taxonomy (NCBI): domain Eukaryota; kingdom Metazoa; phylum Arthropoda; class Insecta; order Hemiptera; family Fulgoridae; genus Lycorma; species Lycorma delicatula. The sequence goes on from NC_134457.1 coordinate 53,582,702, forward strand.
ATACTAAGCAGATTGTATACATGAAACTTGTATGCATACGGAATACAAAAAGTAATTTACGAAAAACTATTTGAACAAATTTGATTACATACACGTGACAATGAAAAACAAAACAAAGTTAACAGAAGGCGTAAAAATAGAATATTTTTTTTAATATTTAAATTATATTACAGATTTTTTTTTAAACTGAAATTCAAGAAAATAAATTGCCTAAGTTAGACTATCAAAATAAAGTGCACTATGTACGTATTCTGTATCAGATTGCTATGTTAGTAAACGCTGAAAAGCAAATGAAATTTCAGAAACAATATTTAAGGAAAACCTGGTTTGTTTTTTACTCAAATCATTTTGAGCTAGATCGTTAAATGAATGCATTCAAAAGTACATGTACCAAATTATATATGAAGTATTTCATTAAAAATATTTCAACAAAAAACCTGCATCCAAATAGGATACTACCAACCTTAAGTCGGCATCTTTAGAATCATGTGATAGCGAATAATTTAAAAATTAAAAAAGAAATAATAATTTTTACTGATGCTTCTATAAATGTATAAAACAAAAATATACGGACTATTTAAATTTGAGAAGTGTTTGTTCATGCAAAAATAACTAAAACACTCCACAAAGATATTTATGAAAACATTTAATTTTTGCTTCCTTGTAGGAAGTGAAGGAAGTAATCGCTAAAAATGTCTCTTTTCAGATGTAAATGGAAATATCCACTTAGAGTATCCCTGAATCCATTTTGACTAGTTTCTACATGACGTCCGTCCGTACATATGTATCTTGAATGACTCAAAAACGATTAGCCGTTGGATGTTGAAATTTTAATGTAGTACTGTTGTAACATCTAGTTGTGCACCTCCCCTTTTGAGTGCAATCGACTGGACCAAAAGTGTCCGAAATCCAAAACATTTGGATTTTGAACCTTTTCTTAACTGCAGAAATAAGCCCTCATTGAGAGCTTTTCAACAATATATCAAAAATGGTACTTATGTTCATTGGTTCCAGAGTTATAGCCAAATGATACTGTAATTAATGAAATATTTGAATCTTACAAAGGGAGGCGCATCGGTTCGAATCAGACTTCATTTTCTTTTTTTTTTACCTTTTTTTTAATTTAAATATATTGAATTATTAATAATTATTACCTTCTGACTGTAAAAAAAGGAATTACAATTTTTTAATTTTAATTTATAAAACGAGTAATAAAAAAAAAAGAAATATGAAAAAAATCAGAAGTTATTAGTGAAATAAAATTTTATGTAATTTTCATTTTAATTCATACATTTTTACTACGGTTATAATTATTAATAAAGGTTAATAATTATTAATAAATCAATATATGTAAATTAAATATATATATATATGTATATAAATTCAGATTCGAATCGATGTGACCACGGTTACGGACCCGAAACGTTCTCACTTACACCACATAACTACTTGAGCGACGTGATACAAAATTAATATAAAATGCTGATCCTGACACCACAAAAATATGTGATGCAATGTGGTGTCCACCGCAATGCAATTGTGTAACTGTCCACTTTATTAAAGAATTGGAATTTATTTATTGAACCACTGGATCGTTTCTCACTTTCAAATGAAATAAGTTTAAATGAAGTGTAGCAAAAAATGTGTATATGTAACCTAATAGGCGTGCAAGGAAGTCATATGTTGTCCACATCAAATTTTTTCTGCTTAGTAGAAATTCATATTTTAAAAACAAATTGAGATATTTTTAATAAAATTAGGTACTCGAATTTAAAGTGTCATTCTTAAGAAAAAAAAAATATTGTGATTTGTTTTTAAAATTCAAAATGGCGACCAGATAATATTTAAATCATTAATATTCCTGTAAATAATATTTCGTCAAATAATCTTTTATTTGATAACATCTTAAGTATTTTATTTTGGAATAAAATTTTCCCCTACATTTCTTACAACTTTAAACAAAAGAGTTAAGCGAAAAATTGAAAGGAATATTTTTTTGTAACTCCTGCCTATTCATTCACTAAGAAACAAGTTTAGAGTAAACACATACAAATGTACAACCTTCCTTAACCGAGCCTTTCTTAAACGAGTTAACCGGCCGCCGTGGTCGAGTAGCGTCTCGGTCTTTCATCCGGTGATTGTGAGTTCGAATCCTGCTCAGGCATGGCACCTTTCACTGTGCTACAAATCCATAATTAACCTCGGGTACAAAAAGTCTGAAGTGCAATAAAACTAAAAAAAAAAAGAATCGAGATGCCGTTTAGTCCATGAACGAATTTTATTATAGTCTATAACTGAGGATTATTCGTTGTACGTAATTGCTATTGCGCAGTAACTAGTATTGAGTATTTATTTGGACAATGCGCCCAGCCATCCATCTGAAGATGTTCTAATTTCGGGCAACATTAAGATATCGTCACTCATTTGTCAACCTTTGGATAAGACATCGTAGCAACAATAAAAAAAAAAAAAAAAAAAAAATTTTAAAACGAAAGATATCTCATATACTAGCATTAAAGCTTCAATTTACACCAGCATTTAAAGGCATTGACCATAAAACATGCGATTTACATGTAGGCAGAATTATGGAATTCAATCGATCAATCAAGCAACAAACAATAAATCATTGCCATAAATAAGGCCATAAATTCGAAAGGTTAACAATCAGAAAATTTTATGTACTATGCCATCGAATGAGGAGTTTTGTGCTTTTTTACAAAATATATCGGGATGTGAAAATGTAAAGGGAAGTGGAATGCAAGACCGGTTAGATTCGGATTCACGGGAGCCAATATTTAAAATCTATGATTATGACGAAATCATAAACGTTGTGACAGAAGAGGTTAATGAAACCTCCAGTGACAAAGACCAACCGAATAATGAAAATGAAAAAATTATACGCAACAAACGAACTGTATTTCTCACAAAAGTGCTCCATTATTTAGAGCAACGAAGCGATGCTCCTTTCCTCGACTTAACCGTAGTATGAAACTGGCGTGATTGCGCTGTTATGGTTAAGATAAAGCCTTAGTTAAGATAAAAGAAGGACAGACGTTTTCGTTAAAAGATAAAACTAAGCTTATGCGAGTCAATTCGAGAGTGATTGGTGACTATTGATTTTACTAAATAAACACAGTAAAATAAAACAATAAATAATATTATAATCGTTTTTAATTTGTGGCTTATTCTACAACCGGTTCAATATTAATATGGTTTGTTGCCGAATTCAAGAACGAACTTAATGTCTCTGTTATCCGCGGATTCCGTTGTCTGAGCCGGCAACATCCCCAATTAGGTTGTTTAAGAGAAGCCCTACTGTATACCTAAAACTCCTCTTAGAGGTCAATGTAGATTGTTCAATCTGCTTTTTTTTAAATTTAGGATTTATAAATAAGGTTTAATGAACTGAATGGTTTGACTGTAAAATATAAAGAGAAAGTTGTGCGATTCTTAAATATTCTACTTTTATACGATCGACATTTTAAGCGATCGTATAGTTTATTTTTTTACTGCTCCGCACGAAAATGGGATTTAAAAAAAACATGATGTTGAAAAAACTTACATTTCGTTTATTTAACTTATCAAGAGTAAAATTTCAGCTTATCGAGTTATACATTTATATATTCTTTAGACAAATTCATTTTAAGAGATTTCAATTTGTCTACATCAAAGAAAACTACGCTTGAAGATTTCAATCAACTTTTATTTTTTAATCTATTTGATGAAACTAAAATTGTATAAACATCAAAGTATTCTTAATCAAATAAGATTAATTTTTTAATGAATAATTAATATTTCAGCATACGGTTTATTAATCTACGTGTAATTATGTTTGTAAGTTTATATATTCCATACAACTGCATATCATTTTAATAAAAAATCCGATGTGAACACCGTATGACTTCCTTGTACACCTACTAAATTACATATACACATTTTTTTTAAATAAAAAGAACATAAAATTTTATTTCATTAATAACTTTTTTTGTTATTATTGAACGTTATTTATGGTATTTTTTTTTTTTACAATCAGAGGTGGTTAATAACTATTAATAAAGTAATATATTTAAATTAAAAAAAAGTTAAAAAAAAGGCGATGAAGGCGGATTGAACCGGTGTGCCTTCTCCTTGTAAGATCCAAATATTTCATTAATTCAAATTTTATTTAAGTATAACTTCTAGATCTAATGAAAATAAGTACCACTTACGATATATCGCTTAAAACCTCTCAATGAGAGCTTATTACTGCAGTTAAGAAAAGTCTAAAATCCATTTTTTTTTTTTTTTTTGGATTTCGGCTTTTTGGACACTGTTGGTCCAGTCGATTGCAACCAAAAAGGGAGGGGTTGTTACAACAATCTAGTTGTTACAACAGTCGTAAATTCAAAATTTCAACACCCTACGGCTAATCGTTTTTGAGGTACGCGGGATACATACGTACACACGTACGTACAGACGTCACACCAAAACTAGTCAAAATGGATTCAGGGTTGGTCAAAATGGATATTTCCGTTGAAATCTGAAAACTGAAATTTTTCGCAATTACAATACTTCCTTTACTTCGTGCAAGGAAATAAAAATAATAAAAATAGTCTACTATGTTCTGTCCAGGAGAGTGCTGCACCCCATGATTGACAAAGTGATTTTTAAACGCCTTACCTTGATATTTTTAGAACTTACATTTTTAAAAAAAAGACGTTTTCACTTTTATCTCTAAATGTATTTGCGCCAGTTTACTGACCCATGCTGAATTGATGAGTTATCGTCATTGTTCGTAATGTGTTTTTATAATTATGAAGATAGTATTAACTTGTTTTATGTCACAACAGAAAGTTTTCTTCAAAAAATTATGACAATGAATCATTTTTAAAAACGTTTTATATTAATAATAATAAATTACGTACATTATTCGTGATCTGCATTATGTACATTACTCCTGCATATTGCTTAAGCCGCGTACAGAATTGCTACAAGATTAGCAAACAATTCATCCATCTGATCGGCAAACCATCGAACCAACCTAGTTGAAAAGTAATTCAACTATTGCCACATTTCATCAAACAAACGTCTGTCTGCATAAATATGCAGAAAGACGTATAATATTTGTTTTCTAACAAACAAATTTCTATAGTTTTACCGATGGGTTTAAAAATTAATAATTCGGTCTATGACGGTAAAAAATCGAGAATATTCATATTCTACACTACAAAGTATTTTTCTATTTCTGTTAACCTACGCAGTTTTATATCATTACCATTAACCATAAAATGCAATGGTTTTTTTTTTTAATATAATAAATAAAAAATACCTAAGCAAAAGTTCAGAAAATTATGCTTGCTTGACTAGTTCTAAATTATAATTTGAATTAATAACCATGTGAAAAACACAAGAATGAAATTAAAAAAAAATTTCCTGTTCGATATTTAAGCTCATTATTCTTGTTCAATTATTTGGATCAACTTGGTCTTGGACTTATTTGGATCAACGGTGTATCAGTTAAACAAATAATTTCTGTACAAATGGGGATTTTTTAAAGGCCTACTATCGCTTAAATAATCATTAAACAATTAGAAATTTTTTGAGCACAAAGATAAAATTTCATATTATTTTACAGACTTTTTTTGTGAAAGTTACTGAAACCGAAAACTGCATACACAAAAAACATTTCTTTAACTATAAACAAATTACAAATGAATTTTTTGTTGCTATTTTATTAAACAAGTTTAAACTAATGGAAAAAGAATAGACTTAAATTTCGTTATCTTTTATATATATATATATAATTATGTACCAAGTATTCTTTAAATTTCTTGGCAAAAAAATTATAACAGCTAAAGTAATTGTTTTTTTCTTCATTATTCAGACTGTTGTGTTTTTTACTTACTTATTTTTATTGAAGTATAACACATCGACATAAAATGTGCAGACATTTCTTATATGCGTGTTGACGTGATACATGAAATGTATGACTCATAATTTTGGTTTAATACTTTATCAAACACACATAACCATACATCTGTCGCCACAAACGTTTGCATTGATGTTAATTTTTTTAGATTTTTTTTTCAATGTTTAAATTTTTTTATATATATTTCCAATAAACAAAAAAAAATATAAATAATTTCTATTTTAAAATGGATTTTTAAGAAATAATTTATTCAAAAAGAGTTAGTCTCTATAAATAGCGGACGATGAGGATGAAACAGACATTCAGCTGAAAGGTTCACGGCTCATAAACAAAGAAATTTAAAACTAGAAGATAAAATATTACTGGGTTAAAGAATGTTTCCCGCAACAATGAAAATTTATTGAAAATTAATGGTAAGTCAAAGGGAAAAAGCTTTCAAAAAGAGCTAATACACCAACCTTTCTGTGGCAACTACAATGGTTTTGATTTTACTTTGATTAATACGGTATTATTTTACATTAATAATTTTAACAGTAACTGATTTTAGAATAATAGCTTCCATTTTTTTTTTATTAAAAAAAAATGTTTTCCACAAAGAATCCAGGTCGTATCAGCAATAACATCAAACGTTTTTGCATTTAGCGCCGCGTTCAATTATGTTACTAGAACATAATGCATTCCACGCTGAACAAACACTTTTATTCATAGTACGTCAGGCTGTGTTGTTAAACGTCAAATGTTCAGTGAAAATGTTTCAAAGTAATTAATCAAGAATAACATAACGTCACTTTAACGTTCTGTAAAGTAAACAAAATGGTTAACTAAAATCGTCAAAAAATAACTTCGTAATGTAAACTAATTCATAAATTTCTTATTAAAGAAGGCACAGAATAATATATAATTTATTTTTAAAATGTTTTTTACCGCACACATATCTTAAAACGTATTTAATAGTTATGAAAAATGCATCATAAGACTTACAAACTGCAATTCTTACTACTAACAAGCTTCTAAAATTTTCTCCAAACTGATTTTTTACCTCACTTAGGGCTTAATATTTATGTTAAAAGTTTTTGTTTATTTAACACTTTTGTGATGTAAATAGTAATATGTGCAATTATTTTATTTTTAGATTTTTTTTTAATAAATTTTGAAACAAAACTGTCCTACTCAAGTATAAATTAGGCATTAATAAAGACATAACAGGCCTATTAACAAATTAATATGTTTAATAAAGATAATTATAATTTTTTTCACCTAGAAACATTTAAAAGAAAACAGCCATACGCTTAACTTAATTTTAATCTGGCTCGACTTATAATTAGTTTTTTATTTTTTTATCATTACCGGTCATACTTAGCAGACGTTATTTAATTAAATATTAAAAAATAAATAAATAAGAAATTTAAATAGTTTGTCTGTTTGAATATTTGAAAACTATTAAAAACCTACTGCATGAATATAACTGTACCTTCTTTCGTTAGGCCTGGCTTGCGAATAATAATCCTAATTTTAGCGTGTCAAGGTAAAACAAACCGAATAAACTGAATTTTAAACAGAACTTTCAAATGAATAATAATATAACGTCACAAATATTTTTTTTAAAAATAAAAATTATTTGTAAAATGATAATTTAACAAATATTAGGCGATGTGAAATCTAAATTTAAAAATAAAATTAATGGATAAATAAATTTAATTTTAGAAGAAAATTCTATAATTCATTTTTTTTATCAATATAAGAAGTTAAACCGTTTCAACGCAAACATTTTTTGATAAATGTAATTATAATAAACTAACCAACCAAGGCGAGCCCTTCCTATCTAGCCGAGAGCTCCCTGCACCGCTGCTTTGTTCATTATCCTCATGGTTGTGAGAATAATACTAATAAATAACAATTAAACTATACAGACTTTAAATACCTGAAAAAGAAACTAAATTACAAAAGACAGAATAGTAGAAACTAAAGAACACAGACATTTAACGGGGAAAACTTCACCCCCAACGGGGGTTAGGGCCTCGATCTACGGCTTCAAATCTTTCCTGGGATAATCCAAATATGTCCTGAAAATTTGAAAGCAATCAATCGGTTGGTTATCGCGTTATGCTGTTGCAAACGGACAGACAGAATTTGCCACAAACTTTCGTATTTATAAAAATAAGAAATAAATATTATTCAAATTTTAACATAAAATAATCTTATTATCTGAAATAGTACAAAAAAAATCAGTAGTTCGAACTGTTCTATATGTATTTAAAATTGTTTTAATTAAAACTACTAAGACAAAATCAAATTTCAAAATTACACTAGACTATTAGCGCTTTACTATTACTATTAACTTCATCAGAAAAATTACTTAAAAAATACTTCAAATGTTATTCGTAAAAGAGTCTAAAACCAATAAATCGATTCATCAATCACCTTTCCTGTGTAATATTTTGGTTCTAATCGGTTTAGGTGAGCGAGTATAATAATCGGAACCGGTTATTAAAATTATAATCGGAATACTTTTATCTGTAATTTAAATCATTCTAAGATAAATCAAACGAGTACTTACGTATTATTAGCCCGTCGACTAATAAATTGCAAACTTTTGGGTTATTGTTAATATCACCCGATATTACCATTTTTATAATCATTTATATTTATTTATTTTATAAATTTAATTTAACCAAACTTAACCTACGCTCGCTTCGTTCGCTAACTTTGCCTACTGTAATGTTTTGAGTATTTAAATAATAAATTCAGTAATTATTTATTACTTAAAAAATCAAAACATTACTGTTAACTAGTTAGGTTAGCGAGCGAAGCAAGCGTTGGTTTAGTTAATTTATATCTATAATTATAAGCAATATTTTAATATGCAATATACAATTATAAGCAATATATAATTGAAGCTTATATTTTTAATATATAAAATATCTTGATGATCACGTAACTTTGAAGTATTTTCAAAGCTACGAGATCGTTATGGTTATGGTTGATAGGCTAATACCTACCATCAAACGAAATATAAAAAGGTTAAAAATCAAATATAAAGAAAATCATTTCACTTTTCATACATAGATAGAATGACGTTTAATAATTTATTTAATTCAAACCAAAATAAAATAATTACACGATAGCAAATGAATTTTGTTTTAAAATGATCACAACGTTTAAATGAGCAAACTATAAACTTTTTTACCTATGAAAAACATAATCGGCATTAAAATCTTCTCTATCTTCCAGGTTTCCACAAATCTTTCTGATTGCGGTATAGATTTAAAGCATTTTAATACCAGAATACAATATTCAAAATATAAGCAAGTTACAACGTTTTTTCTTTAAATTTAGATATTAAAACTCCAGACATTTCGTTTTAAATTTGTTCTGAATACGCCGATGGATTCTTAATATGGAAAAAATTTATTCAGAACGTAATTGAATACCAAGAATTAAGGCGTTGCTAATTAACTAAGTAAACAATAATAATTAAGACTTAATATTGAGTAATGAATTTTGTAACAAAGCAAATCAGATCGTAAGTATAGCATCGCAATAAATCATACTGTAGCAAATTATATTTAAAACACAGCAATAAATGTTAATAATTTACTCAGTAATAAATGTAATACGGTGCAACATTCATCTAGGATATTAATATAATTTATATGTTTACTGCATATTTAAGTGTGTAATAAACATAATTTTTTTTTTTTTTACATTAAAAGCATTACAGTAAGTCTTATGAATGAAAAGTTATTATTTTAATTACAATACTGATTATATTATACTATTTATTAATTCACTCGAAATGAATTTCAGCTGAAAACTTTAATAAATATTAACCGATGTTGTAAATCGAAATCATATACTCTATTTTTTTTTTCTAAAACATGATAAAGTAACTAAAAATGAAAAAGATAAGTAATCTACAGAAATCTTCAGTTTATATCATAACCATAACAATCCTGATTTCATAGAAACAGATAAGAAATACAGTTATTGAAAATAACTAAAGACAGAATTAAAAGAACAAAAAACCCGGATGCACGCAATCGCAAACCTATATTATTAAAATTAAAAAAACTTAAAATTAAAAATTTTATTATAAAATTTGTAAGTAAAACTTAAGGAGTAGTAACAAATTTTACGGTATCCACTTCGTCAGTGAGAAGAACAACATTAGTTTCGGTTTGGTTAATTAAACTTAAACAAATAATAATGATAAATGCGTTAAGTAATATTTTTGAAAACCGAAATTAACGCAGGGAATTAAAAATAAAAAACAAACCTAAAGTAGAAAACAATTCTTTAAAAATTTGGCCGTGTATTACATACATGTAATACTTATGTGTTAATGACCATTAGTTTTTTCCTTAAAGTGCATTGTACGTTGTTTTCGAAAGTTATGTGTGCAACTGAATTGCTTACTGACATTTGTTTATATTACTGGTTGATTAACGGCAGGCGGAAGCCGATTAGGACGACCATGAAAGAGATATTAAATTAGCGATTCAGTGGCTCTCTCCAAATACTGGCGTTACAATGGATATAGGCAGATCTGAAACGTAAAAACGAACCCCTGAAAATTCTTCCCGACAAAACCTCAGCACAATAACAGATTCTACCGAAACCAAAACCGCATTATCCAATTAGATTTTATATTTCAGTTTCGATATTAAAGAGTCACGCGCAGGTAAAATTTTGGTACTAAAGTATGATACTTAGATATACCGTTAAAAAGACATTTAATTTGGCGAAATAAATAGCATCGGTATAATGAAGTTCTATTTGGATTCATCAGTTAACATATTCCCACGGCGACAGTAAACTAAGGACAACAGTTTCATAGAAATACTCCGTACTGTTGACTTCGCCGTAACTGATCATGCAATAACGTATAAAAACATTACAAGATAATTCACTTGTACATATAATTACGGAAGCAAACGAATCACTATCATCAATATTAATGCTTAAGTAACAAAAATGTTATTCAAATTATGAGTTCTTTAATATTAAATTAAATGTTTTATCTAAATTAAAATATATTTACTAAGTATATTAGATAATACAACATGGAAGTTTATAACGAGTAAACGATGTTTTATTCCTTACATAAACTTAATTAAAACTCATTAAGCCAACTTTTTGTTAACCGAATTATAAAAGTAATTGTTTAAATATTACATTTAGATAAGATTTAAAATAAGAATTATTACGATCAACTAATACAATTCTAAATTTAAAAATTAAATAAGAACTATTTTTTTCCATTTGAATCTGTACAAATATCAGAGAAACATAAAAAAAAAAACAAATAGCCATAAAAATTACAACCTGCACTATTTATTTAGGCAAGAAATATTTATTTAAAGGGAGAAATAATGCCTCATTTGGTCACTCACTTGAAAACCTTTCGATCCTTTATCGTTATGACAAATTTCTAATTATACCTTACTGGAGAGTTGAAGAAACATTATGGCTAGACAAACAAAAACGTCATTTGGTCTTCTATTAACGTTGATTTCAGTAAACGTAACGTTCAGCTGAACGACTACACATCGTACAGCAGAAAGCTTGTTCGAGGTTAATTATAGAACGCAGACAAACAATTCGAAAAAAGAAGTTAAAAAATAAACAGAAAGCAGACAGATGGTATGGCAAAGACGTCTAGCATCACTTTTAACTGAACCTTTGCTATCTGTTTAAACAATGGACAGACAAACGTAACGGATAAAAGATTTATAGAAACATTTAAGCTATCATTATCTCATTAAAAATAAAACAAATATATCCAGCGGTAATCATATTAAGTATAGTATTTACAATGAACAAGAATTTACATTAATTATTATAAATTGATCTAATGATATATTTTGCAGTTTTAAGAAAAAATAGAATCAATGTTATCTTTTAATCAATAATGTCTTTAAACGGGATAAAGCAATTTGGTTTTCGGACAAAGTAACCGATTCAGTATTCCATCGTTTACTACATCGTGTACTAAATTTTATCTGATCGAGATTTCACTTATTAAGAAAATACTGTCTAAACTCACGAAACCTGAATGCAATAAATGCAGCTTAATACTACACAAAGTAGTTTAGTATACGATTCTATTTAAACTACTTTTCAAAAAACTACAAGCAGACAGTATCGCAATTTGTTATTATCATACATTTTTAAGCTCGATACAAGTATATTGCTCTAAATAATTATACTTTGCGAATGCCATAATCTAATTATTTATTAAACGATAAAGAAATAAATAGATAATGAAAAACGTTATGTTAATTACCGAATGATATGAGGCCGCTGTTAAGCATTGACAACTTGATTGCGTTCGGTATTGAAACAAGAGACACGCTTGTTGTTTTCTTCTTCTTCGGTTTTTCATCTTGGGGCCTTGAAGACGAGCGGGAGCGGTGCTTTCGGAGGCTGGCCGCCCCCGCCGTAGTGCTTGTACGCGCAGACAGGTTGCCGGATTTTACCTTACACCACACAACAACGGCAGCGCCACACTCACTGACTACTGTTTTGCTGACTGCTAGTCGCCGTCGCCAGATCCGCCCGCCTCACAGTGCTACCAACGTAACGCTAAATAATTTCCCAAAAACAATCTTACCGGTAATTACGCAAATAAACATTTAAAATATAGCCTTTCTGAAAACGATAAACAAATCTTCTTCAACGTATGCCATGAGTAAATTATTGATAAATAAACAAGATTTTAAAAACAACTCATCGATTCAATATCACCGACTTGTTTTTATCGCCGAAATTTAACGGTTTGCTAAAATAACGACAGTAATGTGGGAGTTCGGGAAATTGCACCTCCTTTACATTCCTTCGATTAATTTTATTACATTAACAACATGCGTAGATCTATTTAACGTAAAATAATGTACAGACAAATTTAAAAACAGTTAATGTATAATCCACAACAAAATAAATTGCCATGTTACTAGTCGCAAAGAAAATTCATTTTTACTATAAATTGCTAACTAATGCAGAAACGTACAGTAACTGAAGTATAAAATTTATTAAGTTTTTCATCGTTTCTGTGTGCAATATAAAACTTAAGCTTTGTTTCATTCCTTCGTTTGTGTAGAGACCACAGTGTATCGTAGCAGCGCCTTATAAAACATAAATTTGTTTAAAAAATTATTTTTTAACATTAGCTCCAGATTCTGTCTTCCGACCACCATTTTGCAGATAGTTTCTAATTAACACCACTTCCTGACCTAGCGATCCATTAATTTTTATTCTTTTTTTACTAATGACCAAATTTCTACGCTATTTATTTTTAAAACTTATACAATATTTTATAATACAAAATGTTATCAATAAATTACGCGTAACACGGAATGTTTCATAACGTAGTAATTCTATCGAATTCATGTATAAGTCGAGTGACTACCTTCATATTGTAATAATTATATTACTGTATTATTGCAGAGCATATTATTGTATTATTCTTTCACTTTTCTGATAATCTATGCAATTTTATCTTATTCCATGAATACCTCTTCAAAAACTCTATAGAAAAGTATGTTTGTTTAGCACTTTCTTTTCATCAAATCCTGGGCAATAATAAAGAAGTTTTAGACCAGGTGTTTTTATTTCTTCAGGGTGCTAATATTTTACATATTTTTTATTTATTTTTTTTTTTTTTTGAAAAGTTGTATGGTTGTGTTTTAACGTTTAGTTTAAGTTTTTTTATTTTGTTTTTATTTTAATATTTTAATTATTTTTTTTAATTTCTACTTTAAGTTTTCATTTTGTTTTAACTTTTTTATTCTATTGTTTTTGTTTTTGTTTATGTTTCATGTTTCGTTTTCTGGGCCGTTTTTTATTTTTTTTAATTTTTAATTGTGAGTTTTTTTGGCTTAGTTTTTAAAACACATACATCGTGTCCGGGTGATGATAACGCCAAAGTGTTTTTCGCCCAGAAAAACCAAATAAAAAAAAGAACTTTCTTATCTTAACTCCGCTTCATACGTATGGAAAATTCAAACAAAATCAAATACTTACAAACCACCTAATAACAAAAATTTTTCCTCGTGTTTTCTCAGTTAGGATGTTTATGACCGACTGTTTTTCGAGTTTTGTAACTTTTAATGAATTCTTGTTTTTTAAAATTAAAAAAAAAATGGATGATTGTTTTGATTATCTGAATATGAAAATAATTTAAAAGTAAAATAAGATCTTTTAATAAATAATTACGAAGGGGATAGAGTGATATTTGAGAAAAAAAAATCTTTTTAAGAACTACACGATTAGCTGCTGGGAAATTTAAAATAACGTAACGATACTTAGATAACATATAATTAACATAACTTCTATTGTGGACTCGTAATACAAGGCGCGAGCTAATCATTTTCTCTTATGTAATTTTTTAATTAACTTCGTAAATCTATGAACATTGTATCGATAACTAAACTAACCATGTTCCAAGACAAAAAAAATATTCTTTTTACAGAAATTAAAAAAAAAAAGTGAAGTTTTAAATCTGATGTTATTATGCTGCATTAATGACATCATAAATTAAATTAGCGGTAGATTCTATAAATATAGATCGGACTAAATATTTCTTTTAATTCGAATAGTAATATATCTAATAAATGAAGAGTAAGTCATTAGAAAACATTACTAACCCTAGCTGAAGACATTAAAAGGAAAACTAATCAATGTCAACGCAACAGGTAGGTTACAATTGCCGGTTGCCAAATGCCAGGAGCATGCACAGTAAAAATCAACATCAATTTACAAGTTAATATAACAAAATTGTTATTATACTTATTTTAATAAAATAATAAACTATTTGTAAAGCGATGATGTAAATTTTTTTTCTGTAGACAACTATATAGTTATTATTTATCCTCTATTTTTATTTCTGATAGAAACCCTTTTGAACCTTATTTATTCAAGGAATATCCGTTACATAATACCCATAACGAGTAATATAAGCAAAAGTCATTTGATATCAAATTTTTTTCCTGAATAAGAAAAGCAAAGAAATTTTTTTTCTTTAGCAAAGAAATTTTCTAACGCTCACGTCACGATGTGTGTTTTTATCAAGAGAAATATTTCGTCAATATTCTCGATATACAGTAATTCTGAATGATCATATGCTTTGATTTTCATTAGTTTTTCAATATGATAACCATTCAAAATGGCGGCTGATGTACAAATTCCAATTTTTCATATTTGTTATTTTATATATAACTATATTTTAACAAATAGTTTTATTTATTCTTTCTATACTGTAAAAGCATTGATTACAGGTACCGAAATTTTTTTTTTTTTAATTTTTCATTCTGTTATCTACTAATCGCTTTTAAAAAACCATCGATTTAAAAAATAAATTACTTTTGCTAATTTGATTTTAAAATTTCTTTCGCAAATGTTTTTCAATTGCACCTAATTCGAGTGATGTTTAATTAAACAGAACAAAAAATATCGTTTGAATTATAAAATGTGGTGAAACAAATAATAAATATACAGTATAATTCTAGCTGATTAATACATAAAAAATACTGGTTGATATATCTGTTTTTTTTAAATGACTGCCCAAAAAGGAATGTAATATATGAGAGCGGCCAGCAAGTAACTTACGTTTGTGCTTAGCGTGGAGATGGGTAAGGATAGAACCTTCATCTTGGCGTCAAAACGTTTCTCCACTCGGTACGCATCAACCTGTCGTAGCGTGTGGATTGTGATTTTTCTACTTTGTTCGTTGTGAATTATTAAAATGCGGGGTTCAATAGAAAATCCCGCGAGTTGTGAGCTGCGTTCTGAGATTAGGGTTTTACTGTCAAAAAACTCAAACCGACTGAAATTCATCGGCGACTTTGTAAGGTGTAGGGAGAAGGAAAATAAGTGAAGGTGGAGTGAGGCAGTGGTGCATTCAGTTTAAAAATTGCCGCACTAATGTTCACGATGATAACCGCAGTGGTTGTTTTGTAACTGATGAACTGACGATGAAAATCAACGATAAAATTCGTGAAAATCGCCGCGTTACGATTACGGAACTCTCGCTTCATTTCACGAAGTTTACTGCATGAAATTGTATCCGGGAAGCTTGGCTATCACAAGTTTTGTGCCAAAAATCTAAGGCGGCAGATTTCTACAGAGAAGGAATTGAAAAGCGTGTGCATCGTTATGATAAGTACCTCAATTTAAATGGCGACTAAATAGAAAAATAATTTAAGATTGTCCTTTTCAAATGTATTTTTTAAAAATTTCTTTTTTTTTTATTTGGTTAGTTTTTTATTTCAAAAAGTAAGTTACTTTCTGAACAAACCTCGTATTTGGGGTGTATGTATGTATTTTTACCGTAGCAGGGCTCAACGGCTGAACCTATTTAGATTACGAACCCGCGTTGGAATCCTTACGTTACCAGGAGTGTCATAGGCTATATATATATATACGTCGCAGGGAGATGATAAAAACGGAGATTTGATCAAATCCCTAAGGTAGATGATCAATTCACGGAAGATGTTAAAATTATATACAAGTCAGGATACAATGAAGTTGTCTACTGGCCACCTAAATAGGTAAAATATATGTATAATTTGTATATTTAACGATAATTAGACGAAGTTAGCGAGCGTAGGTTATGTTTGGTTAGGTTATATTGATATAGTGCGCGATACGTCATTACACGGAATCAACATAATCTAATCAAACATAACCTACGCTCGCTTCGCTCGCTAACCTCGATTAACGAGGTTTCACTCGTCTGATTAACGAGGCTCTTTATCATGCCGCTTGTTCAAAATCACTTACTTTCTTTAGGAAAATTACCCACAGATTTGTAATTTTAACGTCTTCCGTGAGTTGATCATCTACCTTAGGGATTTGATCAAATCTCCGCTTTCATCATTTCCCTGCGACATATATATTTAAATAAATTTAAAAAAATATATAATATACAAAACTTTGCGCCCGCACGCTCTTTAGTTAGCCTGTACTAGTAATTATCTTTTATTAAAGAGCAATGTTATTTTTTGGCAGTCATCTTTTTTATTTTTAATGAAATTTTTTTTTCAATACGCAAGTTATCCATTCATTACTTACCTATTTATCAACTTTATGATAGCCTCCACGGCTTTGCTTGACATAGCCAAGTCTACCAACAAAATTCTGCACAAATCAGTTTTAATTCCGCTAATAACGTCAAATATTTGCTTTCAGGTTACCAATTGTTCATAGTTTGCTGCCATAAACTTGTGAATAAACATAACCTCAGAGAAAAAAGTCTAGGGAACCAAATTACACGATCTTGGCGGTCAATTGACATTACTATTTCGTGAAATTATCGAATCACCAAACTTTTGTCGGAATTATTGAATTGTTTGAGCAGCTTTGTGGCATGTGGCATCATCCTGTTGAAATCACATCTCAATCAAATCAAAATTTTTCAAATTTGCAAACAAAAAATCAAGAATCGTAGCTCGCTAGCTTTTACCATTACCTTTACAGAATCTCCTTGCTCAGTTTCGAAAAAAAGGCCCAATGATGCCACCAGACCATAATTCACACCAAAGAGTGATTTTTTTTGGATGTAACTGTCGCTGCCGAATCATTTTTGGATTGAAATCATCCCAAATTGTGCTTGTTTGTAAAGCAATCAATCCAAAATTGAGTCTCTACCGAAAAGATAATTCTTTGATGAAAATTTAGACCCATTTCGAGATGCTCTAAGATCCAATCAGCAAACCGTCGAGGCAAAGAGTAGTCCCGTTTTTAATTCTTGAGTTAGTTGAATTTTATACGGATGTAAACAAGATCTTTACGCAAAATTTGCCATGTTGTTGTGAAGAAATGCCCAATCCTTGTGAAACTTGTAAAATCTATAAATTTTGATTTTTACAAACACTTCTGCTTACATCAACAATATTCTCTTGAATCCTTGAATTTCTTTTGTGAATTGGTACATAAACATCAAGAGAGAAAAATTCTTTTCTAATTTTTTAACCAAACCATAAATTGTTCTTTTTTTGGTCGATTATCCACACCAGAAATATAAGTAGCTGAAATCGATTCCATATTTTGGTAACAAATTGTTATGATCTGTAAACGGTTGTTGAGGCGTGTAGCGAGCGTTCCATGATGAGTAGTCATAAACTACTAAAAACAAATGACGCTTGAAAAGTTTAAAATAAATCGACGTTGCCACCGCAATCTGTCAATTTTTTGCTTTCAATTTGAATGACCTCTTAGTTTAAATCTAGCATTTTTATATATGCAGGTGAGTGTTAGCAAACCTCAACATTAAAAAAATTCGTTCCGATCGAGTGAATAAAAAACAAACAAGGTTGTTTTTTATTCACTCGATCACCTACACCTACCCTCACCTACATCAAAATTTCCTTTAGTTTTGTCTGGTACATGATTTCATTTCATAATTTTTAAAGTTAGTCTCAATAGCGTCATTCAGTTAATAAGAATTTCAAAACATCAATCCTTGTATTCTTCTAACCTTGGTTTATTAAAACATCTTTTGTCCGAATCACCAGATGGAAAAAAACAATCTGTTTAAAAAAAGGTTTCCTCTAAAAAAAAAACAAATTCAATTTTTTTAATGCATTTCATCAACTGAGATTCTAAGTAGATATTATATAAAATTTCGAATTCGAAGGTTCTAAGGTCCAAATCCTAGTAAAAGTTAGTTGGTTTTATACGGATTTCAATTCTAGACAGTGGATACCGGTGTTCTTTAGTGTTTGGGGTTCAATTAGCCGCATATCAGGAAGATCGATCTGAGTCTGTATGTCGGCTTACCCGATTTCGGGACCATTTTCATCTGCGACGCTTCTGTTTCGTCGGGAAGCTAGTAGTTCGAAGAATGCCGTTAAAAAGATACGATGAAATATTTGTAATAACAGCTGATTCGGGATCAGTAACTCAGGCGATGAATTATAATTAGTTATTTATTAAGTTTTAAACGTTTTTACTCAAAATTATTAAATTTTATAAATTTATAATTTGTAATAAGGATAAAATCAAAACCTAAACCGACAACGATTGTTAACGTCTATATGCCTAAAAGCGCCCATGATGATGATGAGGTAGTTGGTGTATACGAAGAGATTGATGAAGCAATTAAACACGTAAAAGGAGATGAAAATTTAATAATAGTTGGAGATTGGAATGCAAGCATTGGAAAAGGCAAGGAAGGAAATATAGTGCGTGAATACGGGCTGGGCAAAAGGAATGAAAGGGGACCGACTTATAGAGTTTTACACGAAGTATAATTTAGTAATTGCCAACACCCAATTTAAAAATCATAATAGAAGAATATATACTTGGAAAAGCCAGGCGATACTGCAAGGTATCAGATAGATTATATCATGGTTAAGCAAAGATTTAGAAATCAACTCGTTGACTGCAAAACTTACCCTGGAGCAGACATTGATAGCGACCATAATTTGGTGATCATAAAATGTAGATTGGGGTTTAAAAACCTGAAGAAATGGTGTCAGATGAATCGGTGCAATTTAGAGAATCTTGAGGAAGAGGAGGTAAAGAAGATTTTTGAGGAGGACATCGCAAGAGGTCTGAGTAAAAAAGATAAGGTAGAAGAAAATGTAGAAGAAGAATGGGAGAATGTTAAAAAGGAAATTCTTAAATCAGCAGAAGCAAACTTAGGCGGAATAAAGAGAACTGGTAGAAAACCTTGGGTTTCAGACGATATATTGCAGCTGATGGATGAACGTAGAAAATATAAGAATACTAGTGATGAAGAAAGTAAAAGGAACTATCGGCAATTAAGAAATGCTATAAACAGGAAGTGCAAACTGGCGAAAGAAGAGTGGATTAAAGAAAAGTGTTCAGAAGTGGAAAGAGAAATGAACATTGGTAAAATAGACGGAGCATACAGGAAAGATAAGGAAAATTTTGGGGTACATAAATTAAAATCTAATAATGTGTTAAACAAAGATGGTACACCAATATATAATACGAAAGGTAAAGTCGATAGATGGGTGGAATATATTGAAGAGTTATACGGAGGAAATGAATTAGAAAATGGTGTTACAGAGGAAGTTGAGGAGGATGAAATGGGAGAAACAATACTGAGATCTGAATTTAAGAGAGCATTAAAAGATTTAAATAGCAGAAAGGCTTCTGGAATAAACGGAATACCTGTAGAATTACTGCGCAGTGTAGGTGAGGAAGCGATTGATAGATTATACAAACTGGTGTGTAATATTTATGAAAAAGGGGAATTTCCATCAGACTTCAAAAAAAGTGTTATAGTAATGATACCAAAGAAAGCAGGGGCAGATAAATGTGAAGAATACAGAACAATTAGTTTAACTAGTCATGCATCAAAAATCTTAACTAGAATTCTATACAGAAGAATTGAGAGGAGAGTGGAGGAAGTGTTAGGAGAAGACCAATTTGGTTTCAGGAAAAGTATAGGGACAAGGGAAGCAATTTTAGGCCTCAGATTAATAGTAGAAGGAAGATTAAAGAAAAACAAACCAACATACTTGGCGTTTATAGACCTAGAAAAGGCATTCGATAACGTAGACTGGAATAAAATGTTCAGCATTTAAAAAAAATTAGGGTTCAAATACAGAGATAGAAGAACAATCGCTAACATGTACAGGAACCAAACAGCAACAGTAACAATTGAAGAACATAAGAAAGAAGCCGTAATAAGAAAGGGAGTCCGAAAAGGATGTTTCCTATCTCCGTTACTTTTTAATCTTTACATGGAACTAGCAGTTAATGATGTTAAAGAACAATTTAGATTCGGAGTAACAGTACAAAGTGAAAAGGTAAAGATGCTACGATTTGCTAATGATACAGTAATTCTAGCAGAGTAAAAAAAAATAAAAGAAACAATGAACGGCATAGATGAAGTCCTACGCAAGAACTACCACATGAAAAAAAAACAATAACAAAACGAAAGTTATGAAATTTAGTAGAAGAAATAACAAAGATGGACCACTGAATGTGAAAATAGGAGGAGAAAAGATTATGGAGGTAGAAGAATTTTGTTATTTGGGAAGTAGAATTACTAAAGATGGACGAAGCAGGAGCGATATAAAATGCCGAATAGCACAAGCTAAACGAGCCTTCAGTAAGAAATATAATTTGTTTACATCAAAAATGAATTTAAATGTCAGGAAAAGATTTTTGAAAGTGTATGTTTGGAGTGTCGCTTTATATGGAAGTGAAACTTGGACAATCGGAGTATCTGAGAAGAAAAGATTAGAAGCTTTTGAAATGTGGTGCTATAGGAGAATGTTAAAAATCAGATGGGTGGATAAAGTGACAAATGAAGAGGTATTGCGGCAAATAGATGAAGAAAGAAGCATTTGGAAAAATATAGTTAAAAGAAGAGACAGACTTATAGGCCACATACTAAGGCATCCTGGAATAGTTGCTTTAATATTGGAAGGACAGGTAGAAGGGAAAAATTGTGTAGGCAGGCCACGTTTGGAGTATGTAAAACAAATTGTTAGGGATGTAGGATGTAAAGGGTATACTGAAATGAAACGACTAGCACTAGATAGGGAATCTTGGAGAGCTGCATCAAACCAGTCAAATGACTGAAGACAAAAAAAAATAAAAATAAAAAAATAAATCTATACTTTCGACACATAAACTGTGTATGTACTAATAACATTAGCAGCAAAAATTACCTAAAAAAAAAAAATTGTTAATTTTCTTCTTCAACAAAAATTTTCAAATGTTCATGTTTTAGATTTTATATTATAAAAATGTTTTGATAAAAAAATATTTGCAACTAATAACAAGTGTATATTATAATTTTTTAGACTCCAGATATTTGGGTTTATATATTATGCGTACTTCATAACCTCAAACATCCTTCTGTAATTTTTAGTAAACAATTACAATTAAAAATGAATTCTTTTTCACGACTGCCCAAAAAGGAGTGCAATATATTTAGAATGTATGTACGCATACTATAATACAAAATCACGATGGAACCAAACCAGAACAAAAATTAACTGATATATTCAAAAAAATCGAGTAGCTGCGCTACGCCGAGATCAGTTTGAGCGTGGCAAGCTCCCACAAACGGTCTTTGTAGAATTTGATGACAGTACGATTAGAGGTAATGCTGTCGGGATCGAATCGAGGATCGAACCCGCTGTTGTCGAATTTGATGTTTTAGGGGACAGGACAGTGGAACAGCGTATGCTGCGACTAATATTGTGTTGGGCTGTGACGGTTCATAAACTACAAGAGACTACCCTAGATAGAGCTGTCGTAGATCTGAGCACTCACATTTTTCCCAAGGGCAGGCCTACGTAGCAATCGAGTCGCGTGAGACAATCGGAGAGTTTAGACATTAGTTGTTTGGATCCCAGCAAATTGCTGTAGGATTCGCACGATAGAAAGGAGGAACTCAATCGCTTGAGAAATCTGTAATTTTATATTGATATACGTCAATTATATAAATAAATTGAAATGTTTACGGTTTTCTCTTTTGGCTCAGTACGTTAAATACGTTATATCCATAAATTTTCGAATCGTGAATTTTCTCGATGATCACTAAAAAGTATTAAATAATAAAAACAATTATAAAAATTAAAATACGACTGCCAAAAAAAAATAATAAATAAAGAAATTGAACTAAAAAAACGACAATAAATCGAATTACAAAAAAAGAAACAAGGATGGAAATAAAGGAAGAAACATCGTTATGCAGTATTTAATAAAATAAAATAACGGGTAACCGATCAACTTTCAGACAATTTTAATTTGTTTAAATAATTTTTCACGTTGTAGATATAGCAGGCATTTAAGGTTGTCTAATGATTAAGTTCTCACCTGGTCTTACATCGATAAGAAAATTTGTCCTTCCACGAAAATATTTAAATGATATTGAAGAAATATTCTAAATTATACAGATATGTCATTTTCATTGAAAATTATATTTACATGAAATTGACGCAAGTAAAAAATGAATGTTTCTTATACGAAGGTACGTAAGTTTTTGGTGCTTAAAAAAACATTTATTTCTTAATCGGTAAAAATTTTTTTTTTAAAATTGGCTAAAAATATTTTCTGTTAAATCTAGAAATTATTCTTACTCTTTGACTGTAAAAAGAATATTCTACATATAGTAATCACAGCACATAAATTTTTAAATATAAGAGAAAATAATAATTACCATTTCCAAAATTATAACTATCATTTGGTAGTTAATATTTCCAATATTAACTACCATTAATAGCTTTTGATATTTTTGCAAATTTTTTACTTCCTTGTCCAGAGTAAAGAATATTGTGATCCCGAAAAATTTCGGTTTTCAGATTTCAACGGAAATATCCATTTTGACCATATCTGAATCCACTTTGACTAGTTTCGGCGTGACTATACGTACGTATATACGTATGTGCGTACCTATGTACGTTATGTACCTCGCATGATTCAAAAGCGACTAGCCGTAGGATTTTGAAATGTTGGATTTACGACTGTTGTAACATCTAGTTCTGCACCTCCCATTTTCTGATAATAACAACCATTGGAAATGGTTTATTGAAAATAAACAACCATTGGAAATGGTTTATTGAAATAACAACCATTTCCTGATAGTGAGAGTAGGACCGTTTTATATTCCTAGTAGTTTGCGGACGTTACATCACCGACAAATACGATGGTTGCAAACAAATATTCATACTCGTTTGACTTCGGAAATATGAATAATATATAGCAATAAAATATGATCGGCGGATCTTAAATCCACCGAGCATTCGCTGCAAGAAGATTAAATCGAAGGATACACATATCTCAAAACTCGTAAGGGAGATCTATTTGAGGTACAAATGATGTCGTTATTTTATTCACGTTACATCAAACCGTAAATACTTTATCTCCTGGCATCATCCCGCGGTAACAATCTTGAAACAAATAGTTAATGCATAATGAAGAGGTTTATTACTTTGTTAAATTTAATTTAATTAAACACTGCATTCTTTCAATTAAAACTGATGTATTATTAACCGAAAGATTTAACATCTTTCTCGAAAAAAAATGTAAAAACTATGTACTATTATCAACATTTTCGAAAAATTAATTTTTAACCAAATTTTTCAAAATACATGTTTACATATAAAAGATATATATATATATTAACCTGACATTTATATACAAAATATCTGATTTTGACGCCACATGACTTCCTTGTACACCTATTAAATTACATATACACATTTTTTTCTGCACTTCATTTAAATTTATTTCATTTGAAAGTGAGGTACGATCCTCCAATTCTTTAATAAACTGGACAGTAACACGAATGCTAAAATATTAGTTTTTATTAACAACAAATATTTATACAATTATTAATTCAACAATCTTACGTGAAATATTAGGATGGAGTGAAAGTCCCTTTATTACCCGTATTACTAGGTCAGTATTATTCGTATCTTCGTGAGTTTCTGATTAACAAAACTTCTAGATTTCTGGTGTGTCACATAAACCAAAGTTTATAATAATTAAAGTATTCCGTTTAATGAAATCCTGTACTACCGGTTAAAAAGGTTAATTTCGACCTAACCGTGTAAAATATTCGGTTTTTATTATTGGACTATTTGGTGAATAATTAAAAATTAAAAACATACAATCAAACAGGAAAAAGAAAGATAACATGAAGAAATACATCTCAAAAAAACGACAAGAAGATGAATATGAAGGGAAAGGGAAAGAAACTGTTAAGAACAAGGGAAGAATAAAAATACTAAGAGAGGATGATGGATATGAAAAGAGGAAATTTGATAAACTTGAGAACGTGTACACAAATTAAGATCAGAAGAATTATATCAAACCAAAGAGCGATTTAATGATCGGCAACAAAAAACAAATAAACGAAACGGTCAACTTCGACAAAGAGAATATTGTCCGACAATATAAGAGGAATAAAACTAAAAGATAAGAATTTTTTGCAATTTATTAAATATCGGGCATGTATGCCTCAGTGTTTATGTTGTTCTTGTAAGGGTCTACTTTTCAGTCACTCTGTAGTTAACTTTAATGTAGATAATATTAAACAAAAATTCCCGAATAATTAAATAAAATTAAACAGAAAATAAACTAGGAAATCTAAAAATAATACTATTCTAAATTATAATTTTCAATTAATTTTTTAATATTTGCAATCAACAGATATTTCACCAAATCTGTTTCATATACACATACGAAATGCCTATTAAATTACACATACACGTTTTTAAAAGTACATAAAATTTTATTTCATTGATAATTTTTTTTACATTTTTTTATCATTGAATTATTATTTATTATAAAATTCTTTTTACAATCACAGGTTAATAATTATTAAATAATATATTTAAATTAAAAGAAAGAAAAGTTAAAAAAAAATAAATAGAAAAAAGTTTAAAAAAATTCAAAAGGAGATGAAGTCTAATTCGGAACCGATGTGACTTCCCTTAAAGATCAAAATATTTCATTAATTAAAATTTTAATTTTAATTTCGGTTGCAATCAAAAAGGGAAGTGCACAACTAGATGTTATTACAGTGTTGAATCCAAAATGTCAACATCCTACAGCTAATAGTTTTTGAATCATGCGAGATAAACAAGCACATACATACATACGTACGTTCAGAAGTCACTCCGAAACTAGTCAAAACGGATTAAGGGATGGTCAAAATGGATGAAATATGAAAACCGAAATGTTTCGCGATCACAATACTTCCTTTACTTCGAACAAGGAAGTAAAAAAAGTTAAAAAAAAAAAAAGAAAAAAGGGGAGAAAAAATCTGAAGACCGATTTTATTTGCGATCACAATACTTCGTACAAGGAAGTAGATATCATCTGATTTGGACACCACATGACTTATCTGTACGCCTATTAAATTACAAATACATATTTTTTTTTTTTTAAATGAAAATTATATAAAATTTTATTTCATTAATAGCTTCTGATATTTTTTCATACTTTTTACTTCCTTGTCCAGAGTAAAGAATATTGTGATCACGAAAAATTTCGGTTTTCATATTTCATCCATTTTGACCATCCCTTAATCCATTTTGACTAGTTTCGGCGTGACGTCTATACGTAAGTGCGTGCCTATGTACGTTAGGTACCTCGCATGACTCAAAAGCGACTAGCCGTAGGATTTTGAAATGTTGGATTTACGACTGTTGTAACATCTAGTTCTGCACCTCCCATTTTGATTGCAATCGACTGGACCAAAAGTGTTCAAAAAAGCCCAAAATCCAAAACAAATTGGATTTTTGACTTTTTCATAACTGCAGTAATAAGCCCTCATTAAGAGCTTTTCAATGATATATCATAAGTGGTATTATTTTCATTGGTTCCAGAGTTATAGAAAAATAAAACTTTAATTAATGAAATATTTTGATCTACAACGGGAAGACATACGACGGTCGAATTCGATTTCTTTTCTATTTTTTTAACTTTTTTTTTTTAATAAAATATATTGATTTATTAATAATTATTTACCGGTAATTGTAAAAAATATTTACAACAAAAACAGAAATTCAATAATAAAAAAAAAAATATATACATATATATATGAAAAAAAATCAGAAGTTATTAGTGAAATAATATTTTATGTATTTTTAAAAATGTGTAATTTAATAGGCGTACAAGGAATTCATGTGGTGTCCACATCAGATTTTTTTTCATTGTTGTCATTGATTATTATTTATTGTAAAATGTTTTTACAATACCAGAAAGAATTTCTGATTCCCCATATGACTATTTCTTTCTTTTTCCTGTTTAGCCTCCGGGAATCACCGTTGAGGTATTACTTCAGAGGTTGAATGAGGATGATGCGTATGAGTGAATGAAGTTTAGTCTGATACAGTCTCAGTTCGACCGTTCCTGACATGTGTGGTTAATTGAAAACCAACCTCCAAAGAACACCGGTATCTACGATATAGTAATCCATATAAAAGTAACTGCATTTATATTACTAGGACTTGAACGCTGGAACTCTCGACTTCCAAATCAGCTGATTTGGATGCCAAGTATGACTATATTTTTTGTTTATACCTCCGGAATCACCGTTAGGTATTGCTTCAGAGGATGAGATGAATGATTTGTAGCGTGTGTGAAAATGCCATTCCTGACCGGGATTCGAATCCGGGACCTCCGGATGAAAGACCGACACGCTACCACTCGCGCCACAGAGGTCGGCAAAAAAATACCAATTATTTGGTAAAAAAAAAAAACCATTATTTGGTATTTTTGATTACAACTGGAACAAGTTCTTTGTGTGATAAAACATGTAAAAATTTCTGTTATATTCTATTAGTTGATACGGAAGACAACAGGTTCTTACCCCGGTTAATTTTTAGTGATTAAGTAACATTCACTTAATCGGTAAAGTTTAACGTCACAATGTTCGCGTATGGGGTCTTGAGAATCCGCACGAGATCGTACACTAGCACCGAAATTCAAGTTAATGTTATTTGTGCGGTTTTGTTTACAAAATTTTTGCTTTCTTTTTTTTGAAATAAACATAGTAAGATGACCGTCTTATTTTGAGATGCTGCAGGACTGGCTTTTTCTACAACTTAATAAAGAATCTGGAAAACTAATTTTTCAATAGATGGGGGACTCACCACATCGGCAAAATCGAGTTCGTTGGCTATAAAACAACCTGGATAGGACGTACTGGAGCCCAAGACTTGACACTACTCTCCTCTCAAGTTCCCCAAACATTTTACCTTGTGACTTTTTCTTACGGGGATATGTGAAACAAAGTGTTTATATTCCACTATTATCTACTGATTTGGATGAGCTGAAAACAAGGATCAGAACTGCAGTAATTTCTGTAACAGAAGACTGATTGCAAGGCGTTGCAGAAGAACTCAGCTATCGTTTTGATATTATTCGTATAGAAGATTAGAACATTTATAACTTTATAAGTTAAATTTTAAACATTTATGAGTAGTATGTAATTTATCTTGTAATTTTAATAATTTTTTTTATTATGAAATATATCTATTTGAAATCGGGCCTTTCTTTTTTATATACTTTGTATATTACATTTTTATCGATTTCATAATTGTAAATTGAAAACAAAATCACGTTGGCATTTTTGTGTATAATAATTTTTCTATGACTTACTAATTTTGATAATATTACTTTTTTTTTTATTTAAAAAATTTGTATAAGTTCGAAAATATTTGGTTAAGTTTTTTAATAAATTCTGTTCATATGTTTCTTCACTCACTAAATCATAGACATGTACGTGTTAAATAATTTCATTTTTCAAAATTATATGAGAATCATAAAGAACATTTTTATTAAATTTTATTAAAATTAACTTATTTCTAAATAAAAGAGGTTTAACTATGATTATTAAGTTTAATAACGTAGAAAAAAAGAAAGAAATGAATTAAATAAATCAAGAATAATTATCTTTAATGTGTAAATATTTAAAATTCCGGGAGGTCTAAAATTCTATTTACGGAACAAAGTTTCGTGGATAATAGTAAAAGACTAATGTTAGGCAACAATTCAACACTGCGGTTGGTTTTTCTTTTTGTGTAAATTACAGAGTAGTTGTTAGCTTATAACCAGATTCTTTCATAAAAATAACAAACAATTTATAACAAAGTAACAAAATTACCATTTAGATAAATTTACCGTATTACATGAAAGCAGTTACAATAAAGTTTAGTTTCATTTAATATGCAGAACATTAAAACAGTATTTATAATTATTCTTGTAGTGCGTTAAACAAAAAATTAAACCTGACTTTGAAATCACCTATTTATTAATCTACAAAAATTAATTCATCGCTTGTATTAGAGATTTTTTCGTTTAATAATTTATTGTGCAATACCTGAAAAGAATTAACCCGATTTTTTTTTAATAGATTTTCAGATTATGCAGCTCATTAAATTTACGTCGAAGAAAAATATTTTTCCGAACAGTATTCTGATACAGCTCTGTTTTGTCAAGAGTTCGGAAGTTGATGAAGTTTTTTAATAAAAAAAATTATCTCCGCTTCCGAGATACATATTAAAATGATATTCATACCGTACTTTCCTTTTCATTAACAAGGAAATGAAGGAAACTTGAACGAAATTTTATTGCATTAAGATCACTCCATAAATTAATGAAAAAAATTGAAAATCGGAATGTAAGTTTTGTTTTTTAATATTTGTGAAAGACCATAACCGTAATTGTTAAGATGACCTATTATAAGGTCATTAGTCACAAAAATGACTGTCATACTTAAAAATGAGAATCATTCCGCGCCAAGTTTACTAGGAAAAGTGAGAATGAAACGCTTTCCCGTTATCATTTTCATCCAATCAAAGAATATACAGTAATTGCATATTTAACTCTACTAGTGACAGTTTCGTTCAGATTACCACTTAACTGGACTTATATTTAACAAATTATGTTCAGAGGAAGCAAAGCTTATTGCTATCTCTTCAAATGATTTACATGCTTCTGTCTCAGTCACATAAGAAAGACTGAGATTAATATAAAGCACTGATGCTTTATATATGCTCTGATAATGCATCCCTTTACATATACTACTTTAACTTGGCAGTGGAAGCTGTAATATATATATATATATATATATTAATTTTTGTAGAATAAAATAAAATACAATATTTTTAAATAAGTAAATATATAGTGTTTCATTTTAATCGCCCCAGGCAACTTTAACG
Source organism: Lycorma delicatula (assembly GCF_047948215.1). NCBI lineage: Eukaryota > Metazoa > Arthropoda > Insecta > Hemiptera > Fulgoridae > Lycorma > Lycorma delicatula. The sequence continues at coordinate 53,612,273 of NC_134457.1, forward strand.
TAAACTATACACAGTACAAAAAAATGACCTAAAAAAAGGTACTCAGAATGAAGGGGGAAACACCTCATGGTAACCTTAGATTTGACCTCGACCTTGACCGTTATTTTAAGATTAACACGATTTTTTTGGATGGATTGACCTATTTTTGACCCCCACCAATGAAGAGTAGAAAATTTTACATTGAAATATGTATTCACACATAAAAAAGGAAAAGGAGAGAAGTCTGATTCGAACCGATGTCCTTCCCCTTGTAAGATCAAAATATTTAATTAATTAAAATTTCATTTGGCTATAATTCTGGAACCGATGAAAATAAGTACCACTTATGATATATCGTTGAAATTTCAGTGAGGGCTTTTCACTGCAGTTAAGAAAAAGTCCAAAATCGAATTTTTTTTTTAATTTTGAAGTTTTTTGGACACTTTTGTTTCAGTCGATTGCAATCAAAATGGGAGGTGCACAACTAGATGTTACAACAGTTCTAAATCAAAAATGTCAACATCCTACGGCTAATCACTTTTGAGTTATTTGAGATACATACGTACGTACAGATATTACGTCGAAACTAGTCAAAATGGATTCAGGGATGGTCAAAATGGATATTTCCGTTGAAATCTGAAAACCGAAATTTTTCGCAATCACAATACTTCTTTTTCTTCGTGCAAGAATGTAAAAAATCTTAGTCATTGGAAATAGAAATTCGATTTAATTCGATTAAAAAAAATTTGGAATAGCAGGCTTATATTTTAATCGATTTTTCAATAGTTTTCTATTAAGACGACATCAAATATCAAACATAAATACTTTAACACAAATTTAGTTAAAAACAATTTTTTCAGAAAATTCAAAAATTATAATATAATTAAAAAATTATGGGGATGGAATACCCATAATCCTAAGTAAGAAATACTTAGTCGTCAAAAATATTTTTAGAAAATAGAAAGTAAATAAAAATAACTTTGAAAAAAATTTTTATATTGATACTGGATTAGAATATTGGTCGGTTAGATGCAGTACACTTTTGAATCCAAATAAACAAATTATAGGGTTATTTCATCAGTTTGATGTTACCTTTCAGAATAATAACTAAAAGCCTTAACTAAAAATTTGGAGATTGTGTCGCTGTAAATGAAACGACAGAAATATTTCAACTACGTGTAATATATCTTTCAAAAAAAAAATCATTTTAATTTATATATAATTATTTTTATATGAAAAACCGTCGAAGAATATCTTATTGTTTATTACCCTTAGCACAAATATTACTAGCATAAAAATGTGTCACGATTTTTAACAGAATTTCGGTGTATCAAATTTAAACATCAACAAAGTAATAAAATTTTTTTATATAAGTCTGTAATTTCACGTATTTATTTCTCACTATATCCTTTATGACCAGAATTAATCTCAATTCGATTAAGTGATTTGTAAATCTTTCACCATAAATGCATTTTGCGTTGCAATAAATATTTCAGGAACAGTGCCATCATCTAGCTACATTATATAGAGTGATTCACAAAGAATGTAACAAAATATCATGATATCTTCTACTGGAGAAAATAAAAATGAAAGTTTATAATAAACATAGGTTCGAAAACGATTCGTTAGTGAATGGTCTGTTGGTAAATGATTTTGAACTGATTTCTGGACCTTCAGTAAAATTAATCCAAACTGTAATTCTTGGAATCCAAATTAAGAGGTAAACTTAGTGGTTTTATATGAAATTTGATTTGAAAAATTGAATAAGATAGATGCCAAAACTGTATTTTTAATAGTTTCTGAAAAACCTGGGGTAAAAGACAAAAAATTGAGGTCGAGAAACATACTAGTTTATTTTTGGTGTAAAATAACTTTCTTAGATGGGCAAAATACATAAAAGTTTTATAAAAAACTTTTTATGTGTTTTGTTTAAAAGACATAAATATCCGTATGTTATGAAAAACAGTGATTTCCGCAAAACTTGTACAGAATTTGATTCTCAGTAAAATAGTAGGAATAAACTTCACAAAAACTAAATATAAACGTATGAATTTTTAAGTTTATTAAAAACAAAATATGGCAGATTTTAACTGGGTACTAAACGAAACAAAATGGTATGGTAAATGAATGGTATTGTTAAATTTTTTTTTATGTTGATTCTGAACCAAAAGTTCTCAATTTTATTTTTACATGAAACTAATGCAACAAATTTTTGTTTAAATTGTAATATTTGACTAAACTTCAATTAACCTGCAGAATAGAGTACTCTACGTAATAAAAATTAAAAACTTTCATAGTTATTGCTCTTTAGTAGATGTTTATCAATTCTAAAAAAAACTTAAAAAACCTTGACTTTTGTTTCCATGAAAATTTAATTTAAATCTTAAAACAAGGTTAGTTATTTGTTTTACGCAGAAATAATTGCAGAATACCTTGATTTCTTTTTTTATTATTATTCAGACAATTAATTCAAACACAGTTATCTTTCCTAGCTCGCAATAAAGAAGTAAATTTCCGATTAATTTTTACTTTTAATTCTTATCTTTTAAAGACCTCTGATTAATTTACGGTAGATCAAACTGGAATTTTATAGTTCATAAAAATTTTCTATCTGGTATTTCTTATCCATAAGAAAGACATTAAATTCATCACCAGCGCTGAAAATATCGCACTTTAGACACAGAAAATCTAATATGAAATTTTCAAAAACTTTTAGTCATAATTTGTATAAAAATATTCAAGAACCTTTTTAAAAATGTGAACATGAATATCCGTATGTTATGAAAAACAGTAATTTCCGCAACAATCTTCGAGATCAGTACCTAAATCGTGAATCTTAAATTAATACCTAAAACTTTTCGCTAAAATTGATGATTGATGCTATGAAACTTTTAATAAGAAGCATAAAATATGTCGAGTTATTTATGAGTAAGTTTTGAAGAAATTCAATTTTTATAATTTAATTTAGCAGCACTAAATTTGTTAGTGCTTTGCTTCTCAGTGATTTCATATCGATTGATAAATATTAGGTGATATTTAATTCATTAAATATGAATTGCATAAGGTCACTTTTTTTTATTATCGATAATAATTTTTTATACTTTAATTATGTTAAAAACTTATAAAATTTATACTATAAAGTATAGTTTTTAGAACAACTGACGACTAGCAAAAACATGTTAAACAAAAGGTATATAACGATCGTTAAAAGTATATCGTTTTTTCGATATACTATTACTGCTGAAGAAATATACAACGTATTTTTATCGCCAAACTGGCAATTTATCCATGAATGTGTTCCATACCTTTATCGTAGGCTGAACAACAATCCCGATAGCAACATCTCTCTATTCTTTACCGCGTATCTACAATTCTCATCACACTCTGCTCGCAATTCAGTATTTTCTTTTTTGGATGAAACTAGATAGGTTGGCCTTACTGAAACTATTGTGACGACTTTCATCGTTTACCAATTTCTCTCTCATTTTCTTTCAGCTCTTGAAGAACTCATTAAGCAATTTTAATATGGCTTTGAGTAAAATAAATTAAATTAGCTTGAATTTATATAGTAGAAGTATTATTTATATATATATAAATTTTAATTAGAATGCAAGATAACTAGAATCAATACAAAATTCCCACAGGTGGTTATTTCTTCAGTAATAATGATATTTCCCTTATGTTATGGCTGAAAGTAAAAATATTTTATTACTAAAAATTAAAAAAGACTACTATTTCTCTCTTGAGAGGGACCATTCTCCCTCACGAGGGAGTTTTTGTTAGCTGTTTTCTTTATCTTCCACCTTTTTTTTATTTTTCATCGATTTCCTCTTCTACTTCTTCTTTTCTCTTCGACCCCCTCCTTGTGTCATACACATCAACAATATCCTCTACGCTTCACTCAATAGTAAAGTCACCATCCGCAATAACTTTTCACAATATCAAATTTTAAATCAGCGTGATAGTTTTATTTTATGACGGAATGTGCTGGAATTTAAAAACTTGGAAAATTCTTTGTTATTTTTATTTTAATTTAGGTGAAAAATTAAAAATAGCATTTCGTTATAAATAAAATTCCAACCACACAACTCCTGCACAGACCCAAACAACTAAAGACCCAAACAAGTAAATGGCAAAATACTGCATGACATTCCCAGTTACGCCGGTCAAAAATTAGTATTGTAAAATCGTAAATTCTAAACATTTATAAAATAGAAAATTCTACAAATTTGTAAAAAAAATAGTAAAAAAGTAACACAGAGATGTAAAAAAATAAAGTCGAATAAACTCCGATCGTCAAGTTTCACTTTCATATAAAGCTAAGCTCCAAACATATACCTTCAAAAATGTTTTCCTGATGTTTAAATTAATTTTTGATGTAAACAAATTATATTTCTGACTGAAGGCTCGTTTCACCTGTGCTATTTGGCATTTTATGTCGAACCTGCTTTGTCCATCTTTAGTAATTCTACTTCCCAAATAACAAAATTCTTCTACCTCCGTAATCTTTTCTCTTTCTATTTTTATATTCAATGGTTTATCTACATTATTTCTACTACATTTCATTATTTTCGTTTTATCTTGTTTATATTTTCATGCAGTAGTTCTTGCGTAGGACTTCATCCATGTTATTCATTGTTTCTTCTAAATCCTTTTTACTCTCAGCTAGAACTACTATACCATCAGCAAATTGTAGCATCTTTGCCTTATCACCTTGTACTGTTATTGTGGATCTATCTTGTTCTTTATCATCATTAACTGCTAGTTCTATGTAAAGGTTAAAAAGTAACTGGGACAGGGAAAATTCTTGTCAGACTCCCTTTTTTATTATGGCTTCTTTCTTATGTTCTTCAATTATTACTGTGATTGGTTCCTGTAAATGTTAGCAAATGTTGTTTTATCTCTATACTTGAACCTTAATCTTTTTAAAATGCTGAACATTTTATTCCAGTGTACGTTATCGAATACCTTTTCTAGGTCCATAAATGCCATGTATGTCGATTTGCTTTTCTTTAATCTTCCTTCTACTATTAATCTGAGCGCTAAAATTGCTTCCCCTGTCCCTATACTTTTCCTGAAACTAAATTGGTCTTCTTACACTTCTTCAACTCTCCTATCAATTCTTCTGTAGAGAATACTAGTTAAGCTTTTTGATGCATGACTAGTTAAACTAATTGTTCTGTATTCTTCACATTTATCTGCTACTGTTTTCTTTGGTTTTTTGACTATAACACTTTTTTGAAGTCTGACGCAACTTTCCCTTTTTTGTAAATATTACACACCAGTTTGTATAATCTATCTATCGCTTCCTCACCTGCACTGTGCAGTAATTCTGCAGGTATTCTGTCTATTCTAGGACCCTTAATTTCATCTCATTTTTCTTAAATAATAGTAATAATAATATTACTCAAATTAGGACTCGGAGATTCCTTCTCAACTTTTTCTTACCAATCCTAATTTTAATATTCCTGGGCAAATTGACATTCTTCTAGGCGCTCAATATTATCTTTCGTTGCTTAAGCCTGTTCAATAAACTCATAATTCTAATCATACCACACTTCAAGAAACTCGTTTTGGTTTCATAGTCTCTGGTCAAATCCCTACTAAGCCTAGTAAACCGAAAAATAATTCAGATTCTATATCACTTTTTGTTAGCAATGAACAGTTTACCATGGTATAATCTATCTGATACCTTGCACTATAACCTGACTTTTTCCATGTGTATATTCTTCTATTATGATTTTGAGACTAGCTGTTGGCAATTAATAAATTACACTTTGTGCAAAACTCAACAAGTCGGTCCTCTCTTTCATTCCTTTTGCCCAGCTCATATTCAACCACAATATTTTCTTCCTTGCCTTTTCCAATGCTTGCATTCCAATCTCCAATTATTATTAAATTTTCATCCCCTTTTATGTGTTTAACTGCTTCATCAATTTCTTCATATACACACTCTACCTCATCATCATCATGGGCACTTGTAGGCATGTAGATGTAACAATCGTTGTCGGTTTAGGTTTTGATTTTATTCTTATTACAATGATTAAATACTGTGCATTTTGAAATTCTCTACTCACTTCCCTATCTTCTTGTTCATTACTAAACCTACTCCGGCCTGCACATTATTTGAAACTGAATTAATTAATCTAAAATCACCTGACCAAAAGTCGTTTTCTTCTTCTCACTGAACTCCACTAATTCCTACTAAATCTACATTTAACCCATCCATTTCCCTCTAAGTTTTCTAACATACAAACTTTTTTTGACTTCTAAGATTCCATGCACTGACTCATAGAATGTTACTTTTTAATTTTCTGGTGACTCCTTCCTTAGTAGTTCTGAACCGGAGATCCGAACAGGGAAATAGTTTACCTCTGAAATATTTTACTAAGGAAGGTGCCTCCATCTCTGTTGCATGAAAATGCAGTGCCACATTTTCTTGGAAACAAACAACTGTAGTTTTCCATTACTTTCAGCTGAGCAACACTCAGAAGATTGAGTGATGTTGATATGGCCATTTAAGTCCTCCTGACTTACATCCTTAACAACTACTGACAGAGCTGCTGCCCTCTTTCAGGAATCATTCCTTGATTTGGGTCTCAATAGATACCTCTCCAATATGGTTGCACCTTCAGTCCAGCTACTCTATCACTGAGCACTCAAGCCCCCTCACTGCCGACAAGGTCTCACGATTCATACAGGTGGAAAAACAAATAACATGTAATTAAAATCTTGAATTAATTCATATCCATACTTCCAGACTATCTGGCAGATCTCAGCCAGTAAAGTCCTACTAATACTATTTAATAAATCGACCTTCTCATTTCAACTGCATACACTTTTAACAAGGATCTCTATACAAATGTCTTTCAACATAAAATAAACAGACACCAGCAAATTGTAAACATCCTCCTCTTCTTTACTACAACACAATGAACATAATCATGATGATGTGTAATATTTATTTAAATAAATCAGTACTGCTCTACCTTTAAATAAACAGTTTATCTGTAAAACACCAATATTACTATTTATATAATCCACATGAAACTGACTTTTTATACAATAACCAATGCTGAATATTTTTAATACCCAATTTGTAGTGTGATTGCGTAAAAAATTATTCTTAATTTAACTGGCCATATTACTAATAATAAAATTCATTATCTGAAATGTTTTGCATTTCTATTTGAAAACAATTGATTATTTAATAACTTGAAGAAATTAATGAGATTATTAATTATTTTTATAACAATAAAAATATTTCTGAGAATGAAAAACCAGAATTACAAAAAAAAAGTAATTCCAACTCTACCTCAGAAATGGCTTTAGATGCTACCAAAATCTTTCTTTAATTGGCAATGACAAAGTGTTTGGAAACTATTCATGAAAACTGATAAACTATAGAAGTATAATCAACATTTAAAACTTATTTTTAATGTACTTTAATATAGTAATTCCCAAAAACACCATGTCTACTTTATGAATAACAGACACGCTTGACTTGAGAAGTGTTGTAGCTTTCTATTCCTTTTCGCTGAGCCTATAGCTTGCTGCTAGCTAGCATTGAAATACAGATTATGAACAGCTTTATAGGAGATAATTTCATTAACCACTAGATTAGTCTAGTAGTTAAACTCATCTCAAAATTAGCTGATTTTCAATGTCTGGAGTTCTAAAGTTCGAGTCCTTGTAAAGGCAGTTGCTTTTGTATGGATCTGAATTATAGACTGTCGGTACCATTGTTCTTTGGTGGTTGGATTTCAATTAATCACAGTTCTTAGGAATGGTCGACCTGAGTCTTTTCTAGACTGATGTACATGTTTACCAGTACCTTTACAGTTACATTGCAGCTATGTCAGGCTTAGCAAACCAATAGCGGTAATTGCATTCGCCTGGCAAACCAGTAACAGTAATTCCATTTGACTATCACACACACCCAGACCTGGCAGGAGCTGGGAAACTGGTTGGAGAAATATATATAAGTGATCATTTTATTTTTTTTTTATCAGATAGATCACTCTGAAAAATACATTTTTGAAGTCAGTTTTTTAGGCTATTTTATTCAATATTCCACCCTTATTTTACGAAAAACAATTAACTTAACCATTAACACACCATTCTGAAAAACAAGTAAAAATAACCTCTGATATGAAAAATCTCAGATCAGAAATTTTCATTTTAATATGGTAAATGTAACAGAGGTTATTATCCAAAAATATTGAATAACAAATTGCGTTCTAATAGTGGAAGAAAAACCATCAACATTAGAATTAGAAAGGTGTAAAAAGAAAAGAATTTTCTAACTAAAGAAATAAAATAGTATCTACAGTCCATTCTTTCTGCATATCGTTTAACTAGTGTCTCTAGTGCGGTTCTGTCACATTGTCTCATATCAACTCCATGAAATTAGAGCAGTCATTTGGTGATTATAAAGATATAAATAAGCATATTACCAACCTTCAGGCTCTATGTAAATTGAGGTTGTAAATTAAATTTAAAAAATGTTTTCAATTTTTTCCCCCACCCTGAAGACATCAGTTTTAATAATAGGAAAATCACTTGGTCCTCTTGTTTTCTTACAATTATGATTATAGTAAATCACGTTGTAGACTGTACATATTTCTGTTAAGTAAAATACAAACGATTATTTTACTAAAAATTTATTTTAGAAAAATAAAATATTACAAACAAGATACTGAATGATGTGTGATATATACAATTTTGGCCATAAAATAATAGCAGTAGTTGCAATTTCTGGAAACCAGTGGAATTTTATTTCTTTTTCCTGTAAATGAAATGATGTAACATAGTGAAAATTAAATTATAATATAATTGTGATTATTGACATAAAATAGAATTATAAGAAAATTAATGTACAAAGATTCACATACAAGTAACACTACCATGCCCTTGGCATGACTGCATGACTGTCAGGTTGTCTTCACGAATGCAAAGAAAAAAGAAAAACAATCCATTTTAAACAATGTTCAATATTAGTTTTGTCAAAACTCATAAATCAAAGACAGGTTATGTAAAAAATATATGCTTTCCTAATTAAAAATTTAACTACTCTACCTACTGCCTGCTAAATTTTACTGTATGCCGGACATAATTAACTAATTTAGCCCAGTCCTCCAGAAAATGAGACCTTCACAAAAATAGATTTTGATGAACTTATAGAAGAATTCTGTGTGAAAAAGTTTAGAAAGAAATTCTTCTAATCTACTATTTCATTTTAAATGTTTACTTGGATTCAATCAGTTCTTAAATAAAATAACAATTAACATCAAATTTAATATGATATATAATTTGATATTTTCTTTTTGTGATCTGAATTTTGTTTGAATAAAGTTCCATTTTTGGTTTAGTTTAAGACTTAAAATTCATAATAATTCATACTTAAACTTAAAATGCAAATTATTATGAAATAAATTTATCTGAATTGAATTTGGTTTAATCTTCAATGGATTGAATATATTTTATTTAATTTGATAGAAAATATGATAATTTTTATTGCATATTTTATTTTCGCAGTCAAAGATTTTCATTATTTGAATTTAGTTTCTTTGTAAATGTTGTGTGTTATGTTTGATTAGTTATTGTTACAAGTACTATATATGGTGCTGAGAATAAATGTCCAAATAAATGTTCTTGACTTTTTTTTATTTATTATCCGTGCCACATTTTTTATAAAGGTTAGTACCAATCACAACAGGTTTCATTTAACATTGATATATATCACAGTAATGATACATTTTATTATCTCTCATGTAATTCACAAATTTAAAAATGGGAGGTGAAAGGGCCTCATAAGTGGAATAGCCTAGAGCCTCTTTTCGGCCCTGCTAGTAAGCAATAAGGTTCGAAAAATAATATTCATATTCAAGTACTTTTAATACTTATTACATGGTGTTTTTCTTTTTTACTGTGTTACTGTCCACCCTATTTTTTCAACTGCTTTGCAGAATGTGTATTTTGGCTTATTTCCCCAGAATATTTTATACATTTCTCTCAGATGTGCATAAATATGTTGTTCTTATCTTTTGTACCAGCAAAATTGAAATAACTTTATTTATCTGGTTTATTTATTTATTTATTTTTTGCTGGTAATTTTTCTCTATTGGGTCTTTTTGAATTTTGTGATTAATTCTATCTAAACCAGACTAGAAGAAAATAGCTACTTTTATAAACTTTCTTACAGACTCTGCTAGTGCATAAAAATCACACGAGGCACCTCCTGAAAAGGTAGATAAATAAAATTCTTATTTTTATTCCAATTTTTCTTCTTTTTTTTAACTGTCTTCATTGCATAATTTAGTATCATATTTTTGCTCACCACATAAATCATGTTCTGGATCTGCTCACTTTCATTACTCATTTATAATAATCAAATATCTATAAAAAAAATTCTAGTAGTTATTTTAATAAATGTATAAAGATCATTTTTAATTAATATTATTTATTTTTAAATTTATTTTCTTACACTAACATTAGTTAACAGATTAGAGTAGTGAACACCGTCTTTCTGTGCAAGCATTATATGATTGAGAATTTCTACACTCAAAATGATAATAAAATTCATGCAGTTTTAATGTACTAAAACTAATCTTTTATTCTTACACATACTGCAGACAGTCATATTACAGAATTTTTATTACAACAGTCCTTAAGTATTTAAATTTTACCCTCTTTTTAAGATAACTGACTGTCTGATTAATTAATTCATCAAGAAGCTTACAAGGAGGCTTGTATGAGAGAATACAAAGATGGGAATTTGTAGTGTATGAAAAATGCCATGCCTGAGCTGGATTCAAACCCAGGACCTCCAGATGAAAGGCTGATACACTACCACTTCCCTACAGAGATCAACAGATACATTACTGGAAGAGCTTTAATTGCAGTACAATGTTTATTTAATTTAAAATTGTTAATGAATAAAAATTAAAAATATATTTTAGTAATTTTTTTAAATTAAATTGTTTAATACAAAAAACCAAATTTTAACTTATCTGTATACAGACATTAGAAATCCATTTTAAGTATGTAATGAATCTATTATCGCTTCCTGAAAAAAGGTTACCCAGAAATTATAATTGACAGATGTGAGAGGGCACAAAGAGCAATGACTATTGTTAGAAAATTAGGGTTAAATATGATGTTTGATACAAATAAGATAAATAGATGGAGAGGTCAATTTTATTTTATTCTAATGGAAATGAATGAGATTTAAAAAAAGTATAGTTTGAAAGGTTTAGTAGGGCATCATATCACCATATACATCATAAATTAAATTAAATTTGGGTGAAAAGGTCTACATAATGATGTAAACATCAGAGATTTTATTAACATGGTGTTCAGAGCAAGAGGTAGGCTGCTACTCTTAAACAATGTGCTGATTAGGGAGGTCAAAAGACTTCCTTATGTAATAGTAAAGAGTAAATTTTCACATCATTCAGTATCTTGTTTGTAATGATTTATTTTTCTAAAATAAATTTTTAGTAATTCAATTAAATTTCTTATGTTTTATTTTTTAAATAATCGTTTATTTTAATACTTAACAGTACAATGTACAGTCTACAACTTGATTTACTATAATCGTAATTGTAAGAAAACAGCAGGACCAACTGATTTTCCTATTATTAAAACTGATGTCTTTAGGGTGGGGAAAAAATTGAAAACATTTTTTTAAATTTAATTTACAACCTTACCCCATAGAGCCTGAAGGTTGGTAATATGCTTATTTATACCTTTATAGTCACCAAATGACTGCTCTGATTTTATGCAGTTGATATGTGCCAGAACCGCACTAGAGACATTAGTTAAACGATTTGCAGAAAAAATGGACTGTAGATACTATTTATTCTTTACTTAGAAAATTATTTTCTTTTTATACCTTTTTAATCCTAATATTGATGGGTTTTCTTCCACTATTAGAATGCAGTTTGTTATTCATAATTTTTGGATAATAACCTCTGTTACATTTACCACATTAAAACGAAAACTTTAGATCAGAAATTTTTCATATCAGAAATTATTTTTAGTTGATTTTCAGATTGGTGTGTTAATGGTTAAGTTAACTGTTTTTCATAAAATAAGGGTGGAATATTGAATAAAATAGCTTAAAAAATTGACTTCAATAATGTAATTTTCAGAGTGATCTATCTGGTAAAAAAAATAAAATTATCGCTTATATATGTCTCCAACCAGTTTCCTAGCTCCTGCCCGGTCTGGGTGTGTGTGATAGGCAAATGCAATTACTGCTATTGGTTTTCCAAGACTGACATAGCTGCAATGTAACTGTAAATGTACTGGTAAACATGTAAATGAGTCTGGAAAAGACTCAGGTCAACCACTCCTGAGATCTGTGATTAATTGAAACCCAACCACCAAAGAACAATGGTACCCGCAGTCTATCATTCAGATCCATACAAAAGCAACTGCCTTTACAAGGACTCGAACTTTAGAACTCCAGACATTGAAAATCAGCTAATTTTGAGATGAGTTTAACTACTAGACTAATCTAGTGGTTAATGAAATTATCTCCTATAAAGCTGAACATAATCTGTATTTCAGTGCTAGCTAGCAGCAAGCCATATGCTCAGCGAAAAGGAATAGAAAGCTACAACACTTCTCAAGTCAAGCATGTCTGTTATTCATAAAGTAGACATGGTGTTTTTGGGAATGACTACATTAAAGTACATTAAAAATAAGTGTAAAATGTTGATTATACTTCAGAAATATTACCTCATAAATACCTCAGAACTATTTTTATTGTTATAAAAATAATTTATAATATCATTAATTTCTAAGAAGTTATTAAATAATCAATTGTTTTCACATAGAAATGAAAAACATTTAAGATAATGAATTTTATTATGAGTAATATGCTCAGTTACATTAAGAAAAATTTTATATGCAATCATGTACAAATTGGGTATTAAAAATATTCAGCATTGGTTTTATATAAATAGCTCAGTTTCATGTGGATTATATAAATAGTAATATTAGTGTTTCACAGATAAACTGTTTATTTAAAGGTAGAGCAGTACTGATTTATTTAAATAAATATTACACATCATCATGATTATGTTCATTGTGTTGTAGTAAAGAAGAGGAGGATGTTTACAATTTGCTGGTGTCTGTTTATTTTATGTTGAAAGACATTTGTATAGAGTTCCTTGTTAAAAGTGTATGCAGTTGAAATGAGAAGGTCAATTTATTAAATAGTATTAGTAGGACTTTACTGGCTGAGATCTGCCAGATAGTCTGGAAGTATGGATATGAATTAATTCAAGATTTTAATTACATGTTATTTGTTTTTCCACCTGTATGAATCGTGAGACCTTGTCGGCAGTGAGGGGGCTTGAGTGCTCAGTGATAGAGTAGCTGGACTGAAGGTGCAACCATATTGGAGAGGTATCTATTGAGACCCAAATCAAGGAATGATTCCTGAAAGAGGGCAGCAGCTCTGTCAGTAGTTGTTAAGGGTGTAAGTCAGGAGGACTTAAATGGCCATATCAACATCACTCAATCTTCTGAGTGCTGCTCAGCTGAAAGTAATGGAAAACTACAGTTGTTTGTTTCTAAGAAAATGTGGCACTGCATTTTCATGCATCAGAGATGGAGGCACCTGCCTTAGTAAAATATTTCACAGGTAAACTAGTTCCCCGTTCGGATCTCCGGTTCAGAACTACTAAGGAAGGAGTCACCAGAAAATTAAAAAGTAACATTCTATGAGTTGGAGCATTGAATGTTAGAAGTCAAAAAAAGGTTGGTAGGTTAAAAAAATTACAGGTAAATGGATAGGAAAATTGAAAAAAGATAAATGGAAATAGCGAAAACTGGAAAAGGGGAAAATGAGAAAGAAAAAATGGAAAAGGGGGAAAAGAGAATAGGAAATGGGCAAAAATTGAGAAGGGGAAATATATGAAAAGGTTTAAATGGAGAACTGGGGAAAGGAGGAAAAGGAAAATGAGTGAAAAGGGATAAAGTTAAAGATTAAATTTTGTGAATCCCGTAATTTTCAGATTTTTAATGTTTTATCAAACTTTCACATGTGTTCATTTTATGTGTATATGTATAAATATTGTGGATATATATATATATATATATATATATATATATATATATATATATATATAAATATTGTGGATATATATATATATATATATATACACATAAATATATATCTATGGCATTTTTTATACATTAAAATAATTCCATTCCATATTCTTTGGTACAATTTATAAATACAGGTAATTTTACTAAGATACAGATCAAGCTTACCAGGAAAGATGTGGTTTCCTGTTACTTTAAAAATTAAATTAATAAGTTATAACATAAATTGAAAACATCCTTTTTTGAGGTAGATTAAAAATATATTATTTTCATAATTTTGTTTCCTATGTAACACTGATCTATGACTGGCTCTTTTGAGATAACACTCAAAATAAGACTCATGCAACATTTAAGTTGTGTTCTGGTCAAAACAATTTTAGTTACCTGCGTGTAATCTATATGACATTGGGTATAAACCAAAATCTGGCAATAGCGAAGCATTGTTGAGTCTGGAAGTATATATATAAAAATGAATGTTTGATTGTTTGTTTGTTCCGTATGCATTCCTATACCATTCATCCGATTGAGATGAAACTTTGGTGAGTTGTGCGCACGTCCGCGAAGGTTTCTAAATTAGTTTCGACCCGCTAGGTGGTGCTTTGGTGAAGATATTTCGAAAAATTATATTTATGATCCGATTGGGCCCATATTCAGAAAATATGTTACATAGTAAGAAATACCTCTGCAAAAAATGGAACCGCTAGATGGCGCTGCGGTTGAGATATTTGGAAAAAATTGCATTTATGGTCCGATTTGACTCATTTCACAATATATATTAGTTACGTGAAAAGAGATATTTTTGCGAAAAATGGAAAAAAAGGAAAAGCGAAGAAGAGAAAAAACGAAGATGGGAAAAAGGGAAGATGCAGAAAAGGAAGGATGGGAAGATGGGTAAAAATTAAAGGTTAAATTTTGTGAAGTTCCGTTATGTTTAGTTTTTTAATGTTTCATCAAACTTTCATTTGTGTTCATTTAATCTATATATACACACAGTGTCCTAAATAAGTAATGAGACATTTTTTCCCGGAACACTTTAAAGAAACGCGCCAAATGTGGTAACCATTTCACCCGCTAGATTGTGCTGAACACGCAGACGCTTCGATGTGTCGGTGACTCAACCAGTGCATGCACAGCAGCCCTGAACGTAACGTTGTGCAAGTAGCGGCGGTCAAACGTAGCATCGTGGATCAAAGAGCTCTAATAAAATTTTACTGTAAATTAGGAAAAACGGCATCAGAAATTTACAAAGGTGTTTTAAGTTCAATCCAACGACAAAACGTCAGAGTATGGAATGGCATGGACCATCGTCACCAAGATAGAAAAGCAGGTTGCAGAAATTACGCATCAAGACAATGGTGATTGTTTTTTTCGTTGCTTCTGGAGTGATCCATCGTCAATTTCTTCCTGAGAGCACAACAGTGACCGGACAGTACTACTTACGAATTATGCAACGTCTCTTTGCTCACATGCGTCGTGTCAGGACGCATCTGTTCCAAAGCAAGAGTTGGGTTCTTCTGCATGACAATGCACCGGCTGACTACTCACTACCCTGAAACAATTTTTAGCATCAAAACAGATCTGTAGGCTCGAACACCCACCCTATTCGACTGATTTGGCACCTGCAGACTTTTTTATATTCCCGAAAATTAAATGTGATTTAAAAAGAGAATGTTTTAGTGACATTGAGGACAACGTGCTGTGACCGACAGACTGAAGAAGGAACACAATCAGAATTTCGAGCATTCATTCATTAATTTGTACGATCGATGTAAATGTTGTGTGATGGTGCAAGGGGATTATTATGAATCCATAAAATTGCAAAATTAAAATAAAGTATTAGTTTCCATTTAATGCTAGATCTCTCATTACTTATTTGACACACTATGTATATACTCAAATCTAGCAATGGCGAAGCATTGCCGGAACAGCTAGTATATATATAAAAATGAACTTTTGTTTGTATGTCCCGTGTGCGTTTTATTCCATTCATCTGACTGTGATTAAACTTTGGTGTGTTCTTGTGCGCATGCCCGCGAAGATTTTGAATTAGTTTGGATCTGCTAGGTGGCGCTGGGATCGAGATATTTCGAAAAATTTTATTTATGTTCCGATTTGCTCATATTCAGAATACATATTAGTTACGTGAAAATAAATAATTTTGCAAAAAAATGGACCCGCTAGGTGGCGCTGGGGTTGAGATATTTAGAAAAATTGCATTTACTAAATCTAGCTCATATTCAGAATATACATTAGTTACATGAAAAGAAAATTATTAGCAAAAACTGTACCCATTTGGTGACGTCGGTGTCGAGATATTTACGAAACAAACAAATATACAGACTTTCTTCTTCTACATATAAAAGGCAATGTTCGTATGTGTGTCTACTGTAGACTAAAAAACTACTGGACCGATTTAAGCGCGGGAAAAAGGTGAAAGGAAAAAATCGGAAAAGGGAAAAATCGAAAAAGGTTAATAGGGGGAAATGTATCAAAAGGGAAAAGGGGAAAGGGAATGGTAATGAGAAAGAGGGAAAGGGAACGGGGATAAGGGAAAGGATAAATTTAGTGAAGTTCCGTAACGTTCTTTTTGTAATGCGTTATCAAACTTTCAATTGTGTTCATTTATTATATATATATATATATAAATAGATAATCGCTTAATGGCTTCGACGGCAGGTAATTCATAACCTTGCGGTGGCCCTGAAAAGGGCCGTTTATTAGTGTTAGCTCTGAGAAGAGCTGTTGGGTCCGAAGATGGACTCCGCGAAGTCGGGAAGTTGCGGCTCGTCCATTGAAGTCCAACCGAGCTTTCCCTCAGCAGCAGTTGGGTCCCCACTACAGCGTGGCAGTGGTGGCTCCCAGAGCCCCGCAGTGTCGTGTCGGCGTCGGTCGTCTTGCGCCAGCGCGGCCGAGGCGGTTCTCCCCGAGCGATCCCACCCTGAGCCAGCTCTTGCTGCTGAGCCCGGCGAACTGGAGCTGGAGCGGGAATGTAGCGTCCGCGTCCAGCGGCTCCCTCGGCGGACCGGCCAGGCCTGCTGCTCCGTCGGGGATGTTGGCATCCGCCGGGAGGTTCCAAGTTGAACCGGCTAGGGAACTTCTGTCTCCCAACTTCTTCAGGTGATATTTTTATATTCGATTAAAATTGTTCGTATTGAATTGCATTTCTCAAGTCATTATAGATTAAAAATACTGGCCCGCGGTGAAAAAAATTTTAAAATCAGTGATGTAATAACTCATTTTTGTTTATTTATTTGGGTATATATAACGGTGGATAAAATTAACCCAAAAAATAATAATTTGAGTAATCAACCAAATCAAATTGATTACATGAAGGTTACACACAGGTAACTAAAATTGTTTTGACCAGAACACAACTTAAATGCTACACGAGTCTAATTTTGAGTGTTATCTCAAAAGACCCTGTCATAGATCAGTGTTATATGGAAACAAAATTATGAAAAAAATTTTTTTAATCTACCTCAAAAAAGGATGTTTTCAATTTATATTATAACTTATAAATCTAATTTTTAAAATAACGGGAAACCACATCTTTCCTGGTAACCTTGATCCGTATCTTAGTAAAATTACCTGTATTTATAAATTGTACTAAAGAATACGGAATGGAATTGTTTTAATGTATAAAAAATGCCATGCCTGACGGGAATTACATAATGCAAGACCATTTGGAAGAAAGCCTAAATTGCAATCTCTCCACCAGGAGTCTGCAAAAATGTTAATCTTATTCTCAAGAAAGACAGTACTGCCTCTTGAGAAGTCATATCATTTTCGTTTTAGTTTTCTTACAGTACGGTAAATACCACAAAAAATTCAATCGCTCTGATGAAGCAAAATGTAGAAATAATCTTTCAATACGGTCAAGTTCTTAGAAATTATTTCATAACTAATGAAACAATTACATACATACTTGCATCAGTTGTTTAACTTTTGAAGCTTTGTACAATAATTTATAAACTCATTAGATATTAAAAATGCATCACGAAGTCGAAGTCCCGACAGAGGTAAATAAAGATGTGTTTTCTTGCAAAATTACAAATAGAAATACATAATCATTCGTATGATTGTGTATTATGTAGGATCAATACAAAAAACCACGTTTCACCATTATAAAATTCAATCATTTCCGAAACTCAAAGAAACTTATCCAGACGGAAGGCTATAATTTTATGACCCTATACCGAATCTCAGTTACACGAGGTGTTTTTAATGATGAATGTACATTCTATATGCACGGTTCATTTAATTTGTCTCAAGGGCTGGTACCGGTTTAAGTATATACCCTCACTGATTTCATGAAAGTTACTTTCAGGATACACAAACTAAATATTTGAGCAGGAATTTATAGGGATGACTCACATTTTTTTTTTATCAGTGGTTTAGTAAATGAACCCGCACCTTTGAAGATTTTATAATCATTCCGCAAGCATACTGATATCGAAGGATGTATTTTTTATATAGCCTTTGCAAGCGCGTTTATTTCATACGTCACTTTAAGAGTTTTAAACAACTTTGGTTTTTAGATTAAGACGGCAGTGATTTAAACTCGGACTAAATTTCAACAGAAAAATGAAATAAAATGCATCCCTCTTTTGGAAACCCGGACGAAGCTAGGTCTAAGATTAATGCGATATAAAGGGAAATAGAAAACCCGAAAACAGATTTCTCAAGGCAGGGTTTTCTTGATCCCGATATAATTGTTTTACGGGCAACAAGAATACTGAAGAATACTTTTAATTTTTTGTAAGTTCTCTTCTAGATATGCAATGCGTTTTAAATTTATATGCGCGCGTTGTCAAATAAAATATTTAGAAAACATTTCGATACTAAATCGACAGTTTAATTTTTTTAAATTACCGTAATTTATTTTCTGTTAGTAAATTATATTTTCTTTTTAGTGACGATGCTGTAGTTTTGATTCAGACTCACATGTAGGAGTTACTTTGGAGGTGGCATAACTAGAAGATTTATAACGGGTCTAGAGTTTCACGTTGGACTTTTAGCCCTCTGTTTTATTTTTATCAATATTAAAAGTGTTTAGATTATTTGTAATTACTCCTTTTTGCATATTATATTAAATTTATACTACGGTTAATAATGTACATTCGTAAAACTTTAAAAATAAGTAAATAGTGATCGCACGAAAAAATGCCACTTAAACTCAGCACAGCTGGTTGGAAGCTATTCCCGTACTCGACTAGTTTTCTTCAAACACAATTAGAAGCCCAGTAACTGAGAATGAAAAAATCTATCACGGACCTTGTCGTGCATTTGATTAAAATCGCAAACCGCTTCATCGTAAAAATATATAATAAAAAAATAATGACTTCATCAAGATTAAGTCGTTATTTTGAAGTTATTGCTATCTATATTTTCTGATTTACAAGATCAAATACGATGTCGTTTATAATATAATTTGCAGTCCAGGATAGAAACAACTAAAATGATGGATTGCCGGCTTTCAACCACGAGTTCTAAAATGAAGATTTCTTATAAGTTTATTAATCAGTTGTGTATGATGTCTTAGAATTAAATGTAGATCTCGAAAAAGTTAGGACGA
Organism: Lycorma delicatula; assembly: GCF_047948215.1. Classification (NCBI taxonomy): domain Eukaryota; kingdom Metazoa; phylum Arthropoda; class Insecta; order Hemiptera; family Fulgoridae; genus Lycorma; species Lycorma delicatula. The sequence goes on from NC_134457.1 coordinate 53,631,948, forward strand.
TCAACAATTTTTTATTTCTTCAAAATTTCTCGAATCTGAAAACATTAATTCTACGGTACTGAACTGAGAGCACTCAAGTTTACATTTTTTTTGTAAGCGACTGCGCATCTACATCCAGATTTTTCAGAGTAACAAATGTATTATTTTATAATAATATCGATCCTTTTTATACTTCAGCAGATTTTATAAAAAAGCTTCGTAAAATCTTTTTATTTTAGGTAGATATCTGCTTGCTTGATCTCTTAGTTTCGTATCATTTGTTTTATGTTTTCTTTTAGAACTCTTTTTATTTCTATATTTCGATTATAATTCTATTATAATCTGCAATAAAATATTTAAAAAATTTTAAAACCTTCTTTATGCATCGACTGGGTTAGCAGTTTCCAGTCCATTTTAAGAAGAATTTTATATGTTTTATTCACTTTATTTAGCAAAGACAAAAAGTACATATTTTTCTTCGTATCATATAAACCGTGTTTATGAACAACAAATTTTACATCTACTTTGAGTGTTAACGAATTCACAAGTAAACTTAGAAGTCTGTATCTTTCCTAAAGAATCGATGAGGCAAAATAAAGTTTTGGTTAAAAATAAAAAATGTACTATTTAAATGAATCGGTATATTAATAAGTAAGAAAATGAATATATCAGCGTTTAAACAATTAAAAAAGTTACTACAGACCCTATTCAAAAGATATAGGGTATGGATTTGGGTACGTTTTGATACGGTTTCACTCAGGTTTTAGGTTTTAATCTCGAAAACAGATTAATATTCTCCTGCTTAATTCTAAATGGTATTTGTTTTAATACTTTTAACCACAGATTTTCGGTATTATAATAAAACCATTCATAAAATCCTCAAAAATAAAATTAGAATGTAATCTGTCGTATCTTATTTCAACTGAACAGTTAAAAAAAAATCATTATACTATATAAATATTTTTAAAATGTACTTGAGTTGATAGGCAAGTTGCATTCAAGTTTTGAAGAAAAGCTATTACCATGTATTAAATATTTCCCGTTCTACATATTTATTTTTTTATTTTCCCAATCTGTACGTTGCAAGCTGTTCAACTAGTGAATAAGCAACCCCCCCCCCTCCACAACGAGATGAGGATGAAATGTAAATGAGGTATAGTCTTGTACAGACTCAGGCCGACCGTTCCTCAGACGTGTGATTAATTAAACCCCGACCACCAAAGTACACAGATATCTACTGTATAGTATTCAAATTCGTATGAAAGCAACTACTAGGATTCAAATTTCAGAACTTTCGATTTCGAAAATCAGCTTTTAAACAACTGATTTGCGACGACGAGTTAACTCGTCGTCGAACGTTATATATCGCATACACTGTATGCTAACGCATATGCAACATATAACGCTGAAAAACTGTTTACATAAACTTTACTTCAAATCTAAAAGTAGATGGCCATTTGTTAACAATAATCATCAATAGATACTGAGAGCAAATTATTTATAAAATAAAAAAAACAGTAGGTAAATAAAGTAATAAATTTAAAATGAAAAAAATAATAGTAAAAAATATTATTAAACCGATAAACTGTACCGGCAAAACACTGTAAACTGAACTAATAATGTTTTTATAACAAGAAAAAATATACAGAAAACTGATCGTTTTCGCAATCCCCATTTATGAAAACATAAATATAGCTTTAAATCACTGAAACTTCCAGTTCTGATTGCCCATCATCTACATAAATAAAAAAGTATATGTTTGTTTGTTCAAAATCTTAAATCTTCGAAAGTTCCTCACAGATTGCTTTGAAATTTCGACCGAACGTTGCATTCGAATACGTGCGCGTTTTTATATACCTAAGACGTCAAACCTGTGAAAAACAGCGCTATCTGTTGGACGTAAAAACAACACACGCTACACTAAAAATTTTACCATTCCATTCCAGTGTTTCCGATATGTGTGTCCGCTATATACTAAAAAACTACTGGACCGATTTACGCGCGGGGAAAATGGGAAAAATCGAAAAAGATAACGGGAACAAGGGGAAAATGGAAAAAGAGAAGGGGAAAGTAAACATGATGAAAAAGGGGGAAGGGGATTGAACGGTAAACGGAGAAAGGGAATATAATAAAATGAAAATGGGAAAGGGGGAATGAGTGGGAAAGGGACAAAAGTAAAGGGCAAAAGGGAAAGGTTAAATTTTGTCAAGTTCATTTAGTTAATGTTTTATCAAACTTTCAATTGTGTTCATTTAATCTATTTATATACTCAAATCTAGCAATAACGAAGCGTTTCGGGTCTGCTAGTAATTTAATAAACGTATTATATTATTTGCATAGAGACATATCTAAAGAGAACCCACCGGATTGGTCTAGTGGTTAACGCGTCTTCCCAAATCAGCTGATTTGGAAGTCGAGAGTTACAGCGTTCAAGTCCTAGTAAAGCCAGATATTTTTACAAGAATTTGAATACTAGATCGTGGATACCGGTGTTCTTTGGCGGTTGGGTTTCAATTAACCACACATCTCAGGAACGGTCGAACTGAGAATGTACAAGACTACACACTTCATTTACACTCATACATATATCATCTTCATTCATCCTCTGAAGAATTATCTAAACGGTAGTTACCGGAGGCCTAAACAGGGAAAAAAAGACATATCTAAAGAAAAAGATAGTATGAAATTTAGACGAATCAAAGATTCGTCTCTTCCATGAAGAAGTTTTTGTAAACGTAAAATGTGGTAAAACCTATTAACAACAAACTACATAAACGTTTTGAGAGTAATGTATTTTTCTAATTAACATTTATTCAAATTTTAAACAAACGCCAATTTGAAAGTACGAATTTTATAACGGTTATAAACAATGTATTTTTTTAAAAACTATAATCTAATTCGTTTAACAGCAACTGGACAACAATAAATTTACACGATTAGGCCTTTGACATTAGTTACATAAAAATTATTTTTGGTTTGTTCACCTGCAAAACCCGTCGTTTAAATTTAAAAAAAATTACAAACCAAGGTAGAATAACAAAATAAAATCCAACACAAAATTACAAATATTCTTTTTCATAACATACTCATTCTCGCGAGCATGTAATGCTCGTGCAATACGACGAAAATTCATTTATTCTACAAATGAAAATAATTGATACAAGCGTTTTTCCAAACCCGTTTCACCAAGGGGAAATTTACAAACTTATAAGCTCATTAGAAATTTACTTTTAACCAAGGTTATCAGTTAATAATAAAAACAATTTTCTTCTCTCACATTTAAACGTTTACATTATAAAATTAAATCCACTGCAGAATCACTAAAACATTAAATTTTTGACCTAAACATAATTTTATAGTCTACGAATAATTACAGGAATAATTTATATCGATGTAATTATTTATTCAGCCAATAAACATGAAAATATGGTAAATAAGATGATAGTTAGGGAGAGGAGAGGAGCCCAGGTCTGGTATGCGGGACACACACACACGCACACAACCGTATGGGCGGGTGAAGGCCGAGAACCGACCTCCGAGTCTATTTCAAGAAACTCAGACCCTAAACTAGTGCAGGCCAAAACACCAATCTAACAAACTGCTACTGCTTAAAATCTTTCTTATTTGTCTTCAAATTATGTTGTAACTGTTATCGGTTAAAATTATTATTAATTAAACAGTATAAATAATTTCATATATTTAATTCAACAAAATCACTACTTTTGGTTTAAGCATCAGATTTATAGATAGATAATTTGGGTAATAATAAAATTATTGCGTACTTTGATTTTTGTGTTAAAATATATTATTTCAATAAAATCTTTAAAAAATATTTTTATACAAATAAAAAATTACTATCTACCACTCGATACTATGAAGTTCAGGGGTGAACTGTTAATAAATATTTTATAACAATGAAAACAGCAACAGAGATCAGATTCATTTCATTATATAAGAATGTAATAGTCTATAGCTAACAATAAGTTAGTCTAAGTTTGTAAATCAAAGCATTAAGTAAAAAAAAAGAAAAATGTTATCATCTTTCTAAACTTATCAATATATAAAAACCATCAAAACCAATTCAAAAATTTTCAACTAAGTATTTCTACACTTTTTTTAAATTAGTCTATACTTCTAAAAAATACACCTATTTCATACAAAGAAGGAAAACTTTGAAAATAAAAGTTCAAAGATTTTGAATTGATATCAGTGGTTTAAAATTTTGTCTCTATTCTAAATATTAATTGTCATTACCTTGTGAAAATCATTTATATAATATAAAATTGCATGTACATCTCTATAATTAATTACAGTTTTAATAGAGGTTTGTATTTTTCTCTTTTCGCCCATATTACTGAAGAAGTGTTTTAGACATAATTTATGTTTTTATTGATATAATTTGCATAAGTGAACTTTTTTTTTAAATAACATAAACTTAACTTCATTAAAATTTATCCACATAAAATAAAAACATTCCTTTATAAATAAATATTAAGTTCTATAGCTTTTTAACTCTCCCCATATGAGGAGTGTTAACAGGATACCTGAAATTTGTTGGTGGGTCTTTTTTTTATTTCATTGATCCCGAGAGTTGTGTTGTGGAATAGTTTACTTACTATATAGAAAGGCTGTGGTAGCATCTGATTTATAGATGGAAGGCAATATATATGACCGATGAATTCTACAAATTTAGCATCACACCACATTCTTCATTTACGTTCCAGAGGTAAAATCACTGTTTGAATCTCCAGAGGTTAGTAACATGAGAAGTTATGGTAATTTATACGAAGAAAAGTCATTAGAAGAAAGAAAAAAAATGACCAGACACGTGAAATTTAAGAACACTTATACAAGCAGGTACAATAGAACATTTAAAAAGATAAAAACTGTTGTAATTAAAGCAACAGGAAAAGAAAAGGTACGATTAACAGAAATGATGTTACACTCAGAAAATATAAAGTAAGAAATGGTTACGTTATCATTCTAAATAAATACTACACGTATAAAAGTTGATTTTTACTAATGGTAACATTATCTGTAGTCAGGTGAAACCAAACTGTACTGGTCCACTCACACGCAAGAGTGAGCAGGTCAGTGCTCCCCGATGATGGTATGAAGGATCCTCAAGGTGTGAGAGGGTCTTGAGGGAATTCCCGGCATGTGAAAAAGCGAAACGGGAGCTACTAGGTTATGGACGGGAAGTGTAGCCCTCCAGTGTACTAATGAATCAGCTGTCCAGAAGGGAGGTTGGCGTGTTCCATTGAGGCTGGGGAGACACTGATGGGTGAGCCCCTTGAAAAAGGGACCCAGACAGGGAGGGCAGCGACTGCTGCCACAACACTCTTGAGGCGACCGTGTTATATGCTTGGTAGCAAAGACCGCTTGTCTTGATCTTTGTAAAAAAAAAGGTAAACCCAGAGGATTTGCTTTAAAAAATTTATATGTGAAATATTTAATATATGATGATGTAATTTTAGTAATGTATTAACCGATAGAAAATTATGAAATAGGAATGTAAAGAGTACTGAAACATATTGTTCTAATTGGAAGAACAGATAAGTATTCTTAAGGAAAACTAAACAGGAGATGGTGGACAAGTGAAAGGTAGGAAGAATAAAAGCAGATATTTGGGAGGGAGTATGCCGACACTAAAGTTCGTAAAGTGACATAGAAATAAATAGAAGAATAACAATGTCAAAGGAAGCCTTCAACAAGAATATACGATTGTTATGCAGAGGTATGTACTTAAAAAAAAAAAAAAAAACTGAGAAAGTTAAATGCTACATGCTGTCTTTTTTTTATTGTTAAAAAACAGGAGCGAGAGAAATAGAGAATTTCTCTATTTAAAGAAACATGTACAATGCTTCAGTTTCTTCAAACTGAAGCATTTTACATGTGATATGATGATGGAGAGAACAAAATGAATAGACAAAGTCAAAATTGAGGAGATGCTTAGTAAGATTCCTGAGGATAGGGTATACAGTTGTCAAGATTTCTGAGGATAATGAAACGTGAAAATAGATAAAGAACAGCATGAGACAGATACAATTCAATACAATATGGTCTAAGGAATCAGCCACCTAGCAAAGCAACATATGATCTGGCCATCTATGTTTAGCATTTTTTTTTAGAGTATTGTCGCGTGTTCACGGCTGAACTAGAGACTAACAGACTAAATTTGTTATAAATACAATTTATTAAACTAAAAACAAAGATGATAAAATAAATAAAAATAATAATAATAGTAGTATAACAACAATAACAATAAATATGACACAAAATAGTAATTCAAATAAGGACAAGATTAGTTTAAAGACAGTTAAATTACAAAAACCAGAATACAGTCCAGTTTACTAAAATCATTATAATGACCACTAATATTAATTAATACCTGATATTACATTAACAAGATAAGATTTCATACGATTCATAAAGTTCATTCTCTGCAAATATTATTATTTTTACTGTTTACAACAGAACTACCCTGTACATTATGAATGAATTGAATACAGTTCACTTTCACTACTGTTTACCAATAACTCGCTGAACAACTTCCTGCATCTTCACTTGTTGATACTGAATACTTACTGCTAATGCCATCACATAACCGTGTCGAACACAGCCTCACTACTGTCATGACTACGCCGAACTACTAACTGTTCCTGCTGGTCTGGCATTATTTATATCCCCTCGCCTGCAGAACCAGTACCCAACTCATTCCTTAACTGTTGAAGCATAATTTCATCATCTGCGCCCTTATGTTTTCCCATAAATTATTATTCTGGCCAGGCAACCCTTCTTGTCGAACAGCTATTGGAGGTGCCATAGTCTGTATTACAAAGAACAGATTGTTAACAGACGTGTTAGCCTGAGAAAAGGATCACTTTTAGTTCCTTCCGGATTCCTTCATTATTATTTTCTTATTCTTTCTTCTTAATTGGAAGGAATCTGTTACTCTGGTTTGTTATATGGTCTTTTATAGTATTAAGTTCTTCAGTGTGGTTATTAGTTACTGAAGTTGTATGTTAAGATGATGCACTGAATGTAAAAAAAAGGCAGCAATGAACATTTAATTTTTTGTAATATTCCTTAATGATGTTTTAAACAGATTTGTTACTTAATTTCAAAATATCACTTCAAAGTTTGAAGAACTGGTGCTTTTACAAGACACTCATGCATATGAAATTAAACAAAAAAAAATTTAACAAAATATCTCACATTTTTAACATTCTCCGATTATATGCTGACTTCATCTTTTCTTCAACAATTACATGTTCAAATTTCTTCACATTTATTGCACTAACCTAAGCATATCTGCTCTAACAAAGAGTATGCAGAACTCTTGAGTTCTGGTTTCTATAGATATCTCCACTTAGATTGTAATATTATATCTTATCCTTCATTTATGGCTACTATTTATTAAAATACCTTTAAGGATTACGTTTGGGTACAAAATTTTAAATAAATTGTTAAGTCATTTGAAATGCAAATTTTTAGCTATAGAAAACCTAGGATGGCTGGCTGATGTATTGCCCTATCTAAAAGATGGTTAAATTCTTAAAAGATTTTAACAAAACATGAATAGCATGAAAAACACTTTAGTCACTGCAATTAGATACTTGTAAATATCATACAACATATTAATAATTAGAAAAAGTCTCTAATGCGAGTATTAATTGCTTCTGTAGTTTATAGTGATTTATCTGATAAATTAAAAAAGTATATAAAATCAATTTCCTCTAATGAGCAAATAGATTTACTAATTTTTGTTACTTTATGCTATTCTCCCTAATATTTCTTATAATTGTGATGTATGTAAAGTATTTGAGGTACAAGTTAGTCAGTAGGAAGGGAATTATTTGGTTGATCAAGAGAAAGGATAATATATTCAGTTAAAAGCTAAGTTATACAAAAAAATTTAATGTAGTACCAATTTATTAATTTATTATTTTTATGGGTGGAACAATAATTTATTATTTTATATATATATATATATATATTTGTCTAACAATAAAATTATTACAAGATTAATAATTAATAATATAAATATTCTACATTAATTACTTTTACAACCAAATTTAAGACATAATTACATGTAATTTTTATAACAAAAAAGAATAAATAATAATAATCACAATTCCTTTTTAGATATTAAAATTTAATGGTGATGTATTTATTTAATTGCACTATATAATATAAATTTATTACAATTCAGTAATAGTTACAGATATAACTAATTATAGTGTAGCTCAGAAACCACAAACAATAATTGTAATAACGATAATAAATAAAAGGAATGTTTATTCAAAAACAAAAAATTATATTCAGTCAAAATTGTTCATTACTATTACAAAAGATATGAAAGAATCTAATTTCATTAAAATCACACACTTACGATGTAATTATAGTACATCGTAAGTGTGTACATAATATAACTGATTAGATAAAAAAATATACTCTATTCAAAATTTTAATAAATTATTTTTTTTTATAGTAATATAAAAATGGATGTCATGCATGATTTAATAAACGATCAATAAAAATTATATACTGTAGTAAAATAAGCTAGTTTTCTGCATCACATACATACAAAAGTTCATTTTTAGTTTTAATCCATATACACATTTTGTTAATTCATTATAAAGAAAATCCATCATGTATAATGTTTATCAACTAAATCTGACATAATGGCTTCTGAAATATTAGTTAAATACGGAAAAAAAATGAAATACAATTCACTTCTACAGTTTTATAAAATTAAATCAAATAATTATTAGTATAAAAGAAAAAAAATAGAAAGTTTATTTTCAGAAAATGTTTTAATCAACATTAAATGCAGTTAACAAACTTGATACATTTTAAACTGTCCTTGGCTTCTATTTTGTTCATTATGGACTCAATTACAGTACTATTATAATACCGATAACAACATTATTTCATAACTGTTCAAATGTTCTGAATTCCAATTTTCACCCTTTTCATAAAAGGAGCTTCATATACAGAAAATTAATAGCTGCTGTAAAATGGAATTTACAGAATTCCTTCAGTGCGACAAATTACAAAAAAAATATTGTAAAAAATATACGTATTTACAACTGCAAAATATATTTTATGGCTTTCAGTTATACTTGAATAAATATAAAAGTTATATTAAATTTACAAAAATTTACTCAGACTTTTTTAACTAATTTCATTTAAATGTATACAATAATCCAACACCATAAAAAAAACTCACAGTAATAAAATATTTAATAAATAAATGTAATACTATAACAATAATAATGCAAAGTATAATAATAACAATAATAATTACCGGGAATTCTATATATATATATTCTAATAAAATAATAATTGCATTAAAACAATTTACACAATTAATTATGTAATATAGCCTATTTCAAGCATTAACATTTAGTAACAATATTGCACAAATGTTCATCCAGAATTAAATCAAATATATATAGTCTTAACTAAAAGAGTTTCGATTTTTTCGTTGAAACAATCACTTTTGGTTTTGTTACATTAAATAATACATCATAAAAAATAATTTAATTCCCAGTAAAAAAAAAATCCTCAGAAAATAAAATAATTTAATGATAAATTTATTATTTGTTGAATATTTATTAATAAGTTGGTTTAGAGAGGTTGCTTTAGAAACAAATGTTTGCATTTAAGCAATAATAATATACTTCAACTGAGTACATAAATCGTAGACTGGCAAATTTCTAGGATCATTGAAAAAAATAATGCAAACAGCATTACTTTTGAAATGCGGTCACTCATATGTGAATAAAGAAAAATATTGTTTACAAAAAATACACTTAGTTTACTAACTTTTTTCTTTTTATACAATTATTTTTAACTGAAAATAATTATTAACCATTTCTCTTTGAAGTAAGATTATTTTTTTAATTTATTTATTATCTCTAAGAGTAACCAAGATGAACAATTTAAGTAATTATGACAGTGCCAATTAAATATTTCTTAAATCATTAAAGAAATGAAATTATTTAAAAGATTATTATTTAAAAGATTATTTAAAAGATTTATCGAGTACAAAAAAGAACAATAATCACCTGTGAAGAAATAGTACATTAAATCTATTATTAAGAATGAGCACTCTGAAGTTCTTAGAGAACATAGCAACTGATAGTTACCAATATATTAAAATCTACATTCAAATACTAGTTATATACTCAATATGATATTTTTCTTAATAACTTCTGTCCAGTCAACTCAAAACATTCAAGTGCATTTTTTAAATTTATAACCTTACAAATCATTATTGAATCTACGATTTTGTTTAAGTACATTATTTTTTATATTTTGTTAAAATAGATTTAGAAATGTGCCAATGCAAAATGAACACCAACTTTTTGGATTAACTTTTTAATTATTTCAGGCCAAACTTTATAACATAAAAAATTAAATGTAACAAACTCAAAACTTGTTGAAAAAAATTGATCAACGTAAAACTCAATTAATCAAGATTTTATTATAATTAATAAACTTAAAATTATTAGCATAAAACTGAAAAACATAAAATGCATGAATATATTAATATAATAAAATATTACAATGCATGAAAATAGAAACATAATATAATATGAGTAATACATTTTACAACAGCTTAATAGAAATAAATATTCTACTACTGAATAATTATACTGTGATAAATTAATAACAGTAATTAAAAAATATGAAGGTAAATAAAATGTGATTAATTATTAGAAACACATGATTAATACTTTGGTTTATCAACAAATAAGCATTAATAATAAAAATACTTAAAAAATACAATGCAAAATAATATAAATATATCTACTTAATACTGTATATATATATATAAAACAAAAATAACGGCAAGAATCATACTATAAAAAATAAGAATAGACAAATATGCATATTTCTACAGGATATTAATCAAACAAATAAAAACAAATTAGGTACACAGTTTGTAATTTAGATAACTCCATTAAAATAATTTTATGTTTTGAAATATCAATATTGTGATCCTTTATAAATCTTTAAAGTAAGGAAGAGTCAGCCAGTTTCATAAAAAAATTAATTAATTTAAATTTCCATTTATAAATAGCTATCGTGGAATAAATATTTCAATGACTTAGATGGTAAAGTAGTATCCGTTTTATAAGTTTTATATAATTTTTAGTTTGAAGAATAATAAATTACAAATAAAAAGTTTTTAATTTTTAGATGATGATTCTCATTTTTTAACATTTGTTTTTAAAATTCCAAAAATCCTGTTAGATTTATACTAAATATGAAGCAAGTGAAATTATATATGCTCATTCTTATCACCAGGTGGTTAAGAGTTTGTAAATGTTATGAAATCTGACTTGCTCTTTACACATGTACAATTTCTAGAATTAAAAAATATTTTATCTACTACTCCAATACAAAAAATAAGGTCAATATTCTCAATAAACAACAAAATAATAAAAGTTACTTAAAAAATAAATATTATATATGTAAGAACAAAATTATAAAAACCTTAAAATAAAAAAAAATTTAAAAGAGAAAATATTTTTTGATAGGTTAAAGAAATTAATACCTAGTGAAGCATTTTAATTAATTAATAATGTAGTTTCCTCATTCCACTATGTTAATACATTCAACTGGGGCACAAAGCTGTTTGTGATACCTAATACAATAAATCTTTAAAAGAAAACTTTTGGAATACCACACTTAAATTATCAAAAGGAATATTTGAACAATAAGATGAAATACTAATTTAAAATATAATTCCCTTATGATTCAAACATGAAACCCAGAACACCTGATTATCAAATAATACATGATGAATCTATTTTATGGTTTTCAAAACAAAACCTTTACAAAAATAGAGGCTGAGAAAAGTTTTAATCCTTATAACACTATTGTGAGGTAACCAAACTGATATGCATACAGATTTGAATGAAAAATAGCAAGAGTATATTTTAGAAGGGAAGAATCCTCAGCAGGATTAACTTTTTCAAAATAACAACAGATGGTTTTTAAAAATGTATACTGTTTGTCTTTTGCATCTCTCTTAATATTCTGCAGCAGTTATAACAAGATAATATTTGCCTAGTACAAGCCAATTACTTGTTTTTTATTACATCATATCAAGAAATGTCTTGTGTGACTTTATATCTTATGAATGAGTTCAAATTTGAAATATGTAAAATATTAGTAATTTATTTATGCTGCAACAATGAACTGATGCACAATAACAGTTACTGATCAATGAACATTAATTTCACCATGTGAAAAATGCCATGCCTGACCTAGAACCTCCAGATGAAAGGCAAACTCTGCCATGGAAAATGATAATATTAAATTGCTGACTTATTAAACCATAGAAATCAATTTTAAAAACTGTATAGTAAAGTAAATAGATTTTTTGATTTAAAATGATCTGAATTTTTAGATTTGATGGAGACACTATAATTTGCCAAAACTCATGAGATATATATTAAATAGAAATTGAACTCATCTTTACAATTTCTATGACAAAATATTTAGACCCAATGTGAAAGTGTAATAGATTTAAAACTCTTCAGATAAAATGTTCAAAAACATAATATAATTTATTAATTATTGATTAAACAAAAAAAAAAGAAAAAATAGTAAATAAAAATAACATATTTCATAACATTAACAAATATTACCATATTTCAAATTTATATATATATATATATATAACTCTTCTTTTAAATTTCCTTTGATGTAAATAAATAAATAAAGTATGGCATTTAAAAAAGTTTACAACAAACAAAGATTATTAGTAAAATGAAATCAAACATAATAAAAACAATCAAATAAAATTATTTATATCCCATAATCATGCCAAGTATAATAATAATAATTTACCATCAAGATACTCTTTATTCTTTTTATCAAATCAAAGTCAACAGGGGTAAAAGCCAAAGATAATCTGACAGATTATACTCTTTACAATAGTAATAACTAAAATAAAATAATTTAATAAAAAAAGAAAAAACCACAACAGATATTTAAAAATAGAACAAACAATAAGTGTGAGCAGTAACCACTAAAATGCTATAAAAAAGATAAACATTGTTAAATTTGATTTTAAATGCTGTGAATTTCAATATTAATGACAAATAAAATAATTTCATATAGACACAGACAGTACTTTCTCAATTTCATGAAGAAATAGCACAATAAAATCAAGTTTCGATTTCAACAATTGCATCACTGAACAAAAATAAAATATTTTGTAATACATTTTTATTTTTTTAAGAATTTAATTTAATATTTTTCTTTAAATCAAATAGGTTGTTAAAAATAAAATTAGAAATGCATAAATTTGCTTAACGTAGAAATTTACTTTAAGGTTTATAAATCTCAATTCCTAGAAAAATGTTCCAACGATACAATGAATGCTATCTGAAATTAATTCATAATTAATTTTTTATTTTAATTAATTCACTTTTTTTTTAAAGAGTGAATTTCCTTAAAACAACTAATTCTTCATCAATAACCGTCTCTCAGTGAATGCTCTTTTTGTGAGGGAAAGAGTTTAATTTTCTATACACACCAATGTAATTAAAAGTACATTCAACAAAATGTATACAATTTTAACATTATTTTTACCTATTTCTTTATAACATTCGATACAGAATAATAATAAATATTAAACTGAATAGCTATATTAAAAAAATATATTTAATTCATAAAAATAAAACAAAACAACCTTTACAAAAAGTAAAATAAAAATATTGCACTGTATCATACTTAAATTATTACAGCTGAATCACAAGTGTTCTAGAAAAGGTATAAATGTGACAATGCCAAATTTCTTTTCAGTTTCAGAGTAAACGTTGGGCACAAGTAATAAATTGAAAAACCAGCCTAATTGTGCTACTAAATTTAAAATATATATTCTTTTATTTTCAGCAAGTCCAACGCTTAGAAATTTGAATAAATTAGAATTTAAATGAGATTAAATATGTTATCATCATTTAACAATAAAATAATAAGAAATATTATGTAAAAAAATAGTTAGCATAATTATAGCAATTTTCCATGTATATTATTATTAGTTGATTGTCTTTTCACTAACATGCTGGAAAGTATAAACAATGATTTAATTTATCTTTTAAGCCTCATTTCCTAGTCCAGTTATTGTATATTAGCGATAAGTTATGGAAACTAACCTCTTGTTATTGATATTTCAGCAAGCATCACATGAAGTTACACTGATGTAACAATACGTCACTGTCCTGAGACTGAGAAATAATCTAGTGTAGCAACTAATTCGATGAAAATAAAAAACAACAAATTTTTATCAAAAAAGTAATAAAAATAGTACTACACTACTTTATTCAAAATTAAAAATTAACCTTATTATTTCATACAAGTATTAAATAATATCGTGTGCTGCTAAATACCATTCTCATAAAAGTTGCAATTCATTGCTATGCAGAGGTATTCTGTACAATTATCTAATCTTCATATTACATTTCAAATCTACATAGGCTTAACATTACACGAAAAAACCCAGATGAATCCCTTATAAAAAATATATTATAAAACTTATTAAAATTAAAATAAAAAACTGGAGGATTATTTCTATATAATTTCTGTACCCGTTAACTAATATAAGATCATTAAAGTTATGTCGTGGCAAGGAGAATTATAACAGAATCTTTTTCACTTGCTTACACTGACCTCTGTTTTTACAGGCAAAAAATATACTGTTTATTAATATATTAATTCAATGGGCATCAATTCTCGGCAGCAAACTGCTGAATGTTCATAGCAGAGCACAACTGATTGTGTATAGTTGCCGATCTTCAATAATGAACATGTGTAGCCAAGTTCTGCTCACTTCTAAAAAATTGTCCACCAGAGTTGATATAAATATCAGTTATGAAAATGGTCTAACTGTAAAGATGCATTAATAAATCCACTGTACCGAACAGAACACATGTATTTAACAGGCCATTTATTTCAAATAACTATGCTTTTTTATTTTAAAATGTTATAAATATTCTAAATGGGTAACATTAATATATTATAATGTAATTTTCAAAAAATTGACTGTAAATTAGGTCTCCTAAGCATATAAATTATAGGATATAGCAGTGCAATTTTTCATGCAACTATTAAAAAAAACTGGCCAACCAACTGATCATTACGTATCGGTATATTATTACAAAAAATGTAATACACTTTAACCAAGAAAAAAAACAGACTTTTTTTCACTAATATCTCATTAAGAAAGTGAAGAAAAATTAACCATTTAGCAGAAGATCCACCAAGTTGTGATCGGAGTATACCTCTTTTATTCATTTACTATAAAAATTTGATTTTTTTTAACAAATTTCTAATTAAAACAATAAATTACATATAGAAAAAAAAATAAATAAAATTTGATAAAAAATAGAAAAATCCATATAGGATATTCTTGAATTAAAAATGATTATAACTGAATGTTTTTTAAAATATTCATCAATATTCATAAAATAAGTTTAAAAAAACAAATCAATTTTATTTCAAAAATCAGTATTTTTTTTAAATAATGAAGAATTAGTGATAAAAGTATAAATCAAACTTTTTTTTTTATAACAATTATTTTGTACATTTTATTAATTATTTTTCCTAAAAATTTATAAATTTTTTTATAAATTAACAAATAAAACTGAAGATGTATAATAATTTTCTCTTAGAAGGTAAAGGACAAAAGAAACTCTTTCAATGGATATGGGACGGGTATTTCTGGTCTCTCATGTCGGACAACGGACGGAAGGAGAGTTTCCAGATGGCTCGAAATACTTTATTATTATCAGTACAAATAATAACAATTTAATAAATTAACATTAAAATATAGAAGAGGGAAAGAATTTTGAAAGGATTTTTCATTTACAGGTAATTTAAATAATTATAATTTATGCATACTTTTTTTAAGTAACCTAATCTAATTAATATACTATTACATTAATCTAATAATTACTACGCTGCTGAATGAAAATAATAATTTTGATATCATATAAATATGAAAGCAGCACATAATATCAGCAATGATATTTTAATAAAACCAATCAGCTAAATGAAGCAATAATTTCTTAATAATTGCACACAGCAAAATTAATGTTTTAACAAACAGTAAACAAACTTATTTCTTTCTAACATAATTTATGTTTGTGTAATTAAATTTAATATTAAAATAAATTATATAAGAACATGTAATTAAAATAGAAAACGAATCTTGCACTACCATAAATATGTATATAATTTTAAATGTATATATACAAATTAAATTTTAATTTACAATAAAAAGTACTATGGTAAATCAGTATATTTGTTTCATAATACTTTAGACTTGTATTAACAAAGACTATTAATAAAAACATTAACTAGGAAGCTAAATAAAGATCTAACAATGAAATTAAAAATAACTAAATTTTAAACTGTATTATGTTACACTAATTTTTCATTTTTACAAAATTAAGCATTTGCTTTACTATGAATAATGTAATTATATGTTGTTAAAAGTTGCCAAACTTCCCTACTATGCAAATATTTTATCTGTAAAGTGCATAAAAAATATAAGCAATTAATTTTTTTAATTGTTCAAGAGATCCACACTGAAAAAATATAATAATTTCAAGGTCAAGTGGACTTATTTTCATCAGCAGTGTTGAACATCATGTGTGTATGTTTAATCCAACTCCACATGTGAAGTCATGGCTGAGAAAGGGAAGACATTCAGCTATGAAACAATATGCTGGAAACACCAGGACGTCAATATTGAGTTTAGAATATCAGAGATATCAAAC
The DNA here is from genome assembly GCF_047948215.1 of Lycorma delicatula. Lineage (NCBI taxonomy): Eukaryota > Metazoa > Arthropoda > Insecta > Hemiptera > Fulgoridae > Lycorma > Lycorma delicatula. Next base: position 53,648,735 of record NC_134457.1, read on the forward strand.
TTACTCATTAATTTTTAAGACAATTTACAGTAACTTCAACTCCACTTAATCTGAAATTATTATGCATTTTTCTTAAATTGAAAAAGAAAATAATGATCGTGTATTATTCTTTACTAAAACTCTAAATACAAAATAGGTATTTTAATACAGTTGATAATCCAATTGAGGAAAATGTTTTAAAATTAATTATGAAAAATGAATATGCAATCTTTGAAAAGCTAATTAATGCAAGTGATAAATTAATTAAACAATTTTAGAGCTATACTGTACTTTCAAAAATAATATTTTTATACAAACATTCACTATATGAAATATTACATACATTTTCAGTCATGAAGTAAATGAAAATTACTTAGATGTGTTGTTGGTCTACTGTCTTTAAATATGTTGGAGCTACAGGAATAAATCATAGTAAAAACAAAAGATTAAAAAATTGGCAAATTTAGCTACAGCAAACAACATATAATGCATAAATTAGATTAACATATTTATTATAGAATAAGAAAATAAATTAATAATTATATAAAATTTAAATAACTTCAGTCCCTTAAAACTTAATATTATTACTACTACAAAAACAAATAAAAAAAAAGAAGATAATTATTACACATTACTCAACATAACAATAAATGAAGCTGAGAAATACTAAAATAAACGTAATAAATTTAAACCACAACCTTATTCTTTTTGAATATATAATAATTTAATGTTATTAACAGTAAAATATATTAATCACTCTACACAATGATTTTTTTAGAGATCATATAAACAAACATTTATGACAGATAAATAACTTAACAAGAAAAATAATACTACTCATAGCAATGGCAACAATAAATTTGTCCAAAATTCTTGATAATACTTAATTTAAACAAAATCTCATGTAAAAAAAATTAATAATAATAAACCACAAATATATTTAAAAACTCTCAACAAACATATGGAACTGCACAAAAATTATGGGTGATTGTGCACACATTATGTGCATAAATTAAGGAAATTGATGTCATTTATAATAACCTTACTTTATTTCCTTTAAATATAATGTACCACTGATAAGTTGATCCATACAGTAAATTGTAAGAATCATGAAAATAGGTAGGTTCCACAGTACCTTAAGATTTTTCTTTGTCTTTCAGAAACATAAAAATTTATAGTAAATCATCTTTAAAATAAATCCAATCAGCCTAAAACATAGTTTTGGAAATCAGATGCTATGGCTAATCGCAAATTTATATTTGGTTGGATCACTTCTTTCCCACAGCACTCATCCGTGGAAATACATCTCTTACATCAGTTTACTACCATCTATTCTTCTAGCATTCAATTCAATCTTCTTGCTCCTAACCTTGTTCAAATTATGGATATCCTACTTCTCTGATCTCATGTAATTTTTTCTTGATAAAAAGGAATTAAAAAAAAGTTGATAGTTTAACAAGCTGAATTAACAGATTTTCTTTGACATTAGGAAATGTTTCACTGGCACAAATCTGACTAGGACAGCTACATATAAAATTTCAATAACAAATCCTCAGTTGTTTTGTAATTAAGAGAACAAATTGTGTCAAAAAATAGTTTTTTCTTAATTATTTATTTAATCCTATCATATGATTAATTAAAAATATTATTTAAAAACTGCCATAATATCCTCAAATATAAGGTTCAGGTCTGGTTTATCAACATGCCGCACTATTATGACAAAAGGTATATATCGACTTACTGTTCATCTCTTTAATTTTTTCAATTATGATAAGTTATATACATAGATTTTTTTATGAAAATGAATGATAACTAAAAAGGAAAGATTCATCTGTTTTTTGACAGATTATAGATGCCCAGTTTGAACTAAACTTTGAATAAAGAAGTTGGAAGTATGAAGTCATGTAGATAATGAAGCTTTATATTTAAGTTATTTTATTTATTATTTTTTACCTAATTTTTAAATGGATTCAATCACTATGTTCATGAGTTATTAATAAAAGCCAGAAGCTCACAATAAAACTGCAACAGCAAATTTTAACTTTGGTAATCCAAGGGAAAATTTTAATTGTTGACATTTTATCTTTAATCATATCCTTAAATTTCCAGGATGTTATTCTCTGAGCTGTTCTATACGTTGCAGAACCATCAGATCAAGGAAATAAGTTTAACCCTTATGATGTAATAACTTAAGTGAATAACTTTTCCATGTCAGAGCATTTCATACAATGGTTAGCAAATTTTCATTGATTAATTAATGACTACTTTATAATTCCCTGTAAATAAACATCTGGAACTACATAGTACATTTAAGAACATATGGTAATGCTTAATATAAATTTTAATCCAATTAAAATTGAAGTGAAGATCCAGTTTTGTCAGACATCCTTGTACACATATAATGTACATGTCTGTACACTCATCTTGTACACAGACAACAGTCTTCAACTACCTAGCATTGGCTTTCATGTCATATAAGGGTTAAAGTACTAATTTTTTTTTGTTAAGGGGATATAAATTACCACAGTTTACAATCGACTAATTTTTTCATAATGGTATTTATTTATTTTTTTTTTTAATAGCAAAGAAAGAAAGTAAAAAATAAAGTACTTGTAATAAACAATTACTCTAAGAGAATTCCACTTTCATTAACCCTAAAAATCATATTATGTGAATTAATCATATTATATTATATGTGAACTGATGTATTTAAAGTCCTGACCCCAAAAGATTAGTCAATTATATGGGCCGTTTAAGTGGAGAAAAGTTTTCATCTAATCTACAATTTATTGGACAAACCAAAATCATGATTTTTCCATTAATTAAATTTATCCTTTTTATTAAAGTAATTAAACATACTAATTTCAAATTATCATTTTATTTTACTAATTAAATTGTCATGAGTTATTGGTATTCAAAATATGTATTTTATGCATTGAACTTCAGTAATAAACAATATGTTTGATTGACAATTCTATTTCTAAATAAACACAGTTTATAATTTCACTTTTTTTTTCAATTTTTTAATTTTATTTTTATATAGTCACTAGTTTAATCAAATGAAATTAATAATTTCATTATTTAACTGCCTGATTATACAAAATATGATTTAGTCCCAATATGACAATTTAAGAGGCCATGCTATTAAGTATAACATGATTGCACATTACAGAAAAAAAATACTTGAATTTTGAATACAAACATCTTATGGCAAGGTAGTTAAACAATAAAATCCCAATTATCTGTTTTACAAAAAATCTCTAATTGACAAATAAAGTGTATATATAATAAAAATTGAATAAAATGGCCTCGGGTTTTAAAACATATAAAAACTAAAATAATTAATATATTCATTTTATTCTAATAAATAAATTAATTAAGAAAGCAAATAATGATGCTATAAGATTTAAATAAACAATAAACTAAATATTTTTAAATAAACCAGATAAATTTTTAAGTGAAGAGTGGCTTAAAATTAATGCAGAATTTAAATTGTGTGCCTTTTTTCCTGTTGGGTTGGCAATGCTCTCTGAAGCACATATAGTAATCACATTCCAGTCATTAGTGAGTTAGTGATGATGGAGAAATACACAATGCAGGAGCAAATAACTATCATGAAGACATATTACAAATACAGAGTGGTGCTAAAACTGTACGTAAATTACATGGTATGTTTGAGTGAAAAATGCACTACACAGAACTGTAAAAAGAGTGGTTCAAAAGTTTAAACAAACAGGTTCGGTGATGAACAACAAAAGAAGTGACCGACCTCAAAACAAACAGGTTCAGTGATGGACAACAGTGACCGTCCTCATACTCAATGCTTGGTCAATAACATTGTCACAATGAGTCTAGAAGTGCAGTAACTGTCAATAGTATATGTTATCAAAACAAAACAGCATTTCGGTGGCCTCAGTTGGAAGCCATGGAATTTGGCTTTGAAGTTCATGAGATGTTCTTCCAGCAAGATGGTGCCATGTACCAAGCGGCACAGGAAACCACTGAATAGTTATAGCAGAAATTTCACGGGTCGCTGATTTTGCACAATAGTGATCACACTTGACCATCAAGGTTATGCGATCTTACACCGTATGATTTTTATTTCAGGGAATTTGCGAAGTCCAAGGTTTACAGCAAACACATTACAACCATTCCTGAACTTAAACAAGAAATCCAATGCATTTTGCAACAATTGAGCCACAAATCTATGAAAATAAGATTGCAAATTTCATCAAAAGGTTGCACAAGTATCATATGAGACATGAAGGACATTTGCACATGACTTTCAAACATAACATTGGTTAAAGAGTCTCTTTCAGTTAGTTATCTAGTTTTGGTTAACAATTTCTTTCAGTTAAGTAAATTTTTTACCTGACTACATCAAGTGGTAGTGTTCTTGTAATGTATTCTGCAATTACGTTCAATAATTAATTTTTTTAATACAATTTAATTATATGCTGATATATGGCACTTACTTTTACTTTAAATTATGAGCTTCAAAAAATGAAACTTCAATCAAAATTCTAAAAATAATGATTCAGTGACCAGTCAAATTTGTTTTTCTTTTTACACCAGTCTTCCCCCCCATTTCTTCTCTTAGGTTAGACAGGTGAAATTTCATGGCAAGTTGCCTTTTCTAGATGCCAATCCATTAGAAGTAATGAAGTATTGCAATTTGTCACACACATAAAAAATTATATTTCTGAATGGGATTTGATTCTGAAGCCATCCACATTAAAAATGAAGATGCATCCTCTTTCGGAGAGGTTACCACTATTAGTTTTAAACATCAATAAATATTAACTGATATGAATTATAAATAAATAAATGTTTAAAAATGTCATAAATAAAACTGTTAACACATCAACAGAAAAAATCATTATGTGTAAAATACGTTTGACTTAACCGTATGAAAACAGATTAATTCCATAAAAAAATTCTAAATAAATTAACTGTGAAAAAAATACAAAAACAATTATTAAAATTACTTTTAATATAACTGCTAAGTGTTTGTATCAATTCAAAGAAAAAACTTACTATTGCGCCTGTGGAAGTAACAGTTACTATTACTAAAAAACTAATTTACAAAAGCTAAAAGGTATAATTTTATACCTTTAAAATAGAATTCTAAATAAATTAACAAACAATATAATGTTAATTACTAGGTTTAATTATTCCAGTAACTAAAAAAAATAACAAAGTAATGCTAAGAATTTTTAAAAATATTTTAATATATTTAAGTCAAAAAATTACCCTCTTAAATGGTTTAACAATATATTAAAATAGTCATGGGTAGCATAAATAATAAAATGAGTATCGATATAAAACATAACCAGCATTTTGAAAAAACTTCACTTTATTATTTAGTGAAAAAATTAAAACAAAACATTAATCATTATTAATAATAAGAATACAATCAGTTCTTCTGTATATTACGTACACATTTTACGAGAAGGATTCTGAAAAAATAAAAATTTTATTCTTATCATTAAAAAACAAAATAGACTTCAACTGAGAATCATCAACCTATAACTGCCAAATAAATAAATAAATATGGCTCATGTAATGCGAAATCATGGGATTAATACCATCATCACTAGATTGTAACATTGTACTAACTAAAAGATAATAATAAAATATCAGTTAATTATCAACAAACCTGAATCTGATTAGTTGTGTAACCTAAGAACATGTTTCAGTTTGTTAGGTTTTTAGACTAAGTCAGCATCCAAAACACAGTTTCAAGTGTAAATGTTAAGTCTGATCGGTACAGTTATTTGAAAAAGTATTTTCTACTCAAAAAGTTTACATAGTACAAAAAGAAGACTAGTTATTATTCATTACTCAGAAATGAGGACTGCAAATATTATTAGAAGGAATGCTATAAATACAAACATTTGTCATAAACACAAGATTTTCCAGGATTGTTAAAGCCACATTACTTTGAACTGACTGTATTCATTCATTAACTTCTGTTAGAATAGTACATTACTTTTACACAGTGTGAAATTATTAAAAAAACATAAATAATAAATCACATACTTAGCTGTCATAAATATCACGCATAAAACTAAATTATTAATTTTATGTTATTGTTATCTTTTGTTACAAAAGGGTGGGCATCACAGTTATAAATGTTATTATTCATGGTTAAGTGAATAAGCCATGAAATAACAACACTAAAATGTTGCTAATTCAATAAATTAACAGTAACAATTTATTAGAAAAGATTCACTATTTAGACTTAAGAAAACAATGCTAACAGACTGGGATTGAATACTGTTTATTAAACAATAGAAATAACTCACACTTTAAAAAAAAAAATATATATATATGGTGAATTATACATATACTGCAAATAAAATAAATGATTCTGTTACTTATTAGTTTTCTCACATATTATAGTGTATCCAATAAAGATTTATTAACAAACATAAGTAGCAATAAAGCACCATAAACATGTAAAATATTTCAATAAAAAACACAGGAAAAAATTATTCCAATACTTAGATAACTATAAAAATAACTAAAATAAAAATAATACTACATTTAAATTCGCATGGTAATAAATTAAATATGTAATTATCTACATACACATTTTTGCCATTGCTAAAATTATACAGTTAAAATATTAAATAATTAATATTTTACAATAATACTTAGTAAAACTTTTCATAATATAGTAAAAATTAACCAGTATTAATATTTTTAAATAAATAAATATGCTGCCAAAATATGCTGCCATAGTAAAGCACACCTGTGCTTAAACATATATAATAAATACTAAGTCTGTAAAAATTCCACTTCTTAAAAATCATTGAAAACACCGAAAATTGGTATATTATACAGTCTTCTGAATAAGATGAAAATATGTTTAGAGAAATTATGGTAAAAATAAAAAAATTTTAGTACATCATCAATTACAAGGAAAGCAAATCATAATAAAATAATCCTGCTATATACTACACACAAAAAAGAAAAATTAATTGCAGTTTTATGTGATGGTTACAATTAACTCTTCTTTTAAATTAATTTCTACTGAATAAAGTGTTAGAATTTCTGAAATTCTAATAAATTATAAACACTAACTTACAGTACGGCCTATAAATTAGATATCGCTTACCTTGATAAAAATTAAAATAAGAAACTTCACAGAAGGAATTGCCTACTTAATAAGTTTAATTAAAAATAATTACTCTTGTTCTAACAAAGTGTTTTCTATCGATCTACATTATCACTGAGGGAGTGAGCCGTGGTCATTTTAGGCTGAGCATTGGCTGAAGTGCAAAGAGGCCATTTAATAAATGGAAAATTTGGTCTTATGGAAAACTATTTCAAATTTTACTATACTTTTACTCAAACATTTTACCTATACATAAATACAAGAATTTATAAACAAAGAATATTATAATAAAATCACAATCAAAGTCGTGTTACGTCTAGATTCAACATCACTTGGATTATATTTTACAGACCTACACACAAATGTGCTTTGCTTTACAATTTATAATGACAGATTTAGTTATCTAGTTGTTCAACACTATTAACATAAATGTTTAATAATCATGAATAAAAGATGTTACATGAAGAAAAAATTACTACTACAATTTATTTCTTATTTTGTATTAACTTAAAACATTTTCTTATTATTAAGGTCAATCAAAGGTCAGTAAAGTATGGAAAGATGACAATTTTATATATCAAAAATAAAGTTAAAAAAGAACCTATTGTTTACGCCATTGCGTAAAGTTGCGTTATTTCCAATGAATTCAAAGTTAGGATTGGGTCTTGATGTTGCTACAGGCTTGGTAAATTTATTACTCTGTTTCGCATGGGCTTGTCTTTTGTATACATTTATAATAGGCTTGCTTTGGTTTCTGTTTTCGTGTTCGACACTTCTGGCGCCGGCCAGACTGTCTGTTTCTGTCATCTATAGTGTCAGTGTATTCATATCTCGCTTTATTTATTGCTGCCCCCATACACTCCCTTTTTGTTTTGTTCTCATACTAATACATGCACACATCTCTTGTTTTTTACACACTCCTGTCCACTGCCTACGTTTGGTTTCCCCCTCTTTTCATTCACGCCATCTTTTCGGCAGAGTAGATCAGACATTCACCATGTGCAGTCGACTGTGACTTTTCTCTCCCAAACTTTGTGATAATACTTTCATCATATTCATACGTATAAACGTCGTGGGCATTCTCTCTTGCTCTTCTCGTCAGCTTTTTGTGAATTTCGCAGATTCCTATGTTTCGTCTAGCCTCGTTTCTTCGACAAGTTAATTTTCAAGTTCAGTATATCACGTCTCTGATGAAAGTGCTTCATTTACTACAAACCAGCCAATTCTATAGACGCCGAATCTTCTCCAGCTGCTTACTACAATTTCATAGATGCAGAATCTCTCCAAACTCATTGCTACATATTTGAGACACCACGTCCTGCTCAACCTCTAAACCACGTTTGACCCCTGTATTCCTGATATACCACTGCAGACTACGCCCAGGATTACTGTATGTATTCATTTACCTTCATTTACGAGTTCGTCTCTTGCTAATATTTGTGTGCTATAGGCAAGTTCAATTTTCATTATTTGTTACATTAAACAGTTATTTTATCAGTAAAATTTGTAAAACATTCAGTTAATCGTACATTATGCATTTCAATTTCAAGTTTGGTTTAAAAAATTTATTCACTTAAGTGCAGTCACGACAGGTGGCTTATATAAGGTTATGTCATTGTTCATGAGCAACATATTTTACGTGCTTAATTATTACAATTTGTTGTTATTGTAATTAACTTGTTAATTGCTGAGAGTAATTCTTATCTACTCATGAACTGTATTCATTTTACTTCTCTTAAATTAACCTAAAGAAAATTACTCCTGATGTGAATTTATGCTTTTGGACTTTGCAATTTCATGTTTTCAAGAAAACTTATTTTCTAAAATGAACTCTATTTATGTTCACTTATTTCAATTTGATTATAGTAATTTACTCTTTTTTTTATATACTGGAAGATTATCGTGGCTTCTTTTTCTACAATAAACTAGAATTGCTATTTTTTAATTATTTAATGATAAGTTTGGTGTTCATAAATCAGGAAAGGCAACAATTGTTATTCACTCTGTTTATTGATGTTATGTTTTTATATGTATCTAATTGTAAATAAGGTGTTTTATGTTCTCTTATTTTCAGGCTTTGTTAATTACTGATTTTCAAAATGTGTATTTGAAAAATGTATATCATGTATTTTCTCATTTAATATCATTATTCATATGTTGATTCAGCTGATATTTCTTTTATAATTTCTTATATAGAATTAAGTTATGTTTATTTCATAATTTCTTTTAATTTTTTAAGGTTATGATTTATTATAAGTTCATTTGTTTTCTTTCTAATTAAAGTCCAATTTTTTTGGCAAATACGAGCTGTGTGTTCTTTTATTTTTGTTAACTTTACCTAACAGTTATTCACTCTAAAAAATGAGGTAAAACTTTCTTAAGTTAACTACAAGTAAAACATTACCAATTTTTGTGACTATAAATTGAAGAGAAATTAACTTTTTTAAACATTTTTTTTACAGTTCTGTAATTTAATTTTAATTCAGTTGGATAATAGAACTTTGCATGATGGGGAAAAATTGTTCATTTCATATACCTGTAATTGGAGAGCAAAGTAAAATAAGCAAAACATTTTTCTTTTAATCTGCATTAAAGCTGAAAATCTTAGGTTATATTACACCAGTTCCATTTAAAAATAAATGAGATAATAGTGTATCAATTTGGGATTGAAGATATAGTTCCTCTTAAATAAAAGTAAAAATCTTTTAATGCTCACTTATAAACTTAATTTAATGCATAATTGTATTGAATTCAGGGTTTATCTGAAACTTTATATTCAGCCAGCGATGAAAAGTTACTAGGCAAACTTAAGACTCAAAAATTATATGATGTGCATCTTGACTAACACATTTACGATTACACTAATTATGTTTCACTAAGAGTTTACAGACGATAAAAGAAACAAAAAATTTTATACCATGAACAATTAAATCATTAAACTAAATCTGTCATTATAATCAAATAACATAAAAACAACAATAAAATAAAATTTAATTTGTAGCCATTGTCACCCTGTAACTTAAAAAATAAATAAACAATAACAACTACTACTTTTATAAATAAGTAGTTATAATGAATAAAATACATTAACATGGATCAGTTCAACAACTACTAGAATTAAATAATATTACACAATATAAATATATATATATATATATTTTTTTTTTTTTTTTTGAAAATTCAAATAATTCAATAACATACTGACCACTGTGCTAATAAAATATAATATTAAATGAAATTTAAACCACCAAACATAATAAAAAGATAAGTTAAACTTACCATATTAATTCCATGAATCGATTTTCATGGGTTCCCGCATCTTCAATTACAACATTAAAATACACTGTTTTTATAATTTGTTTTTGTCAAAATTATTACTGTTTTATTTAACTGTACTGGACAGCAGAATCTGCACATTCGTTCTTTATAAATTTCAAAATTTATAAAAAGTAAAGATTTTGACAAATTCAAAATTCATAAATTATAAACACAAATTATTTTAATGTAATTATTATAGAATTAAATACAAATTGAATATTCGGGATCCTGTGAAAACTGATTCTTGGAATTAAGGTTGCAAGTTTTAACGTATCTATTTACTGTGTTTTGATGATTTATATTTCATGTATTGTATATATATATATATATATATATATATATATATATATATATATATATATATATATATATATATACATATTGTGATCAAATTATTCAATAAAAAACACAATTATATCTATAAATAAATAATTTTGTTCTAAATCTTGATAAAATATGTATTTTATCAAGATAAGAGATAATTTATTATTTCCCTGTATTTTCAATATTTTTTCAACCCAAATTCACAAAATTCAATAAGATATATTACAAAGTAATATCAACCAATTAACACCTTTTTTTTCATTAAGCTAGAAATCAAGTCAAATAGTGCATTGATAATATAAAATATAACCTCAAAATTAATTTAAAAAATACTAACATTATAATTATAAAAAAAAGGAAATCACACAGAAAATTATTTAAAAAAATAATAATATAACAAGCAACAGTTTAAAACAGACTTTAAAAGTGATCTTTAAAAAAATATATATATCATATTTTCTTAAAGATTCCTAAACAATTCAAGCATTGCAATAAATCACATATTTGTTAACAGAAATTTTTTATAATAAATCTATTTCATTATATGCACTAATATTTTAACTATCATTGATAAATTTATGAACCTATTAAAGACAAAGTTAATCAATATTACAATAATGTACTCATATTTTAAATAACAAAAACTTAGCAATATTAAATAAAAATTAAGCATTGAAGTGTACACATACAATATATAATTACTCCGAAGAAATGATAAGCATTTCAAAACATAATACAACACACAAAATTTTACAAGTAATATAACAATTGTGAGGAGAACTCTGCATTATAAAATTTTAAATAAAATAAAATAATTTAATTGTACCCTTAATATACATTATTATTAATATATGTTTCAATCATATAATTCTGCAGGAATCCACAATTCACAATTACACTTTGTTGAAAGGGATGTGAAAGTGTTCACACTTTCATAAGGGATCATACTGTTAATGAAGATTGCTTTCAAAATAAGTTATTTATTATAATTATTATTATTTGTAATGACTTAATATGAACATGGTTTTTCATTCACACAAAACACAAGTATAAACAAGAAAAATACTAAAAAGGATTTAGTTTTTTTATTCATAATAAATTAATGCCAAATAAAAAAAAAATAATTTCCTCTGAAAACATACTTTGAAAAAGTAAAGTAATGTAATTTACTGAACAAAATATACTACTAATCAACCACTACAAAACTTCTTTCTCAAAAGGTAAGTAACAACACCAGCCAAAACAAATCACAATAATACCTAAAAACAATATTGGATTAAAAATTATATTATTTATTTTCTAAATTTAGTTTTACGTTATGAAATGACAAAATCATGTTATAATCAAACAGCTAGACAAAGCCATTTCTACAAAATAAGTATTTATTCTATGAATTCTACAGCAACTATTGAAAATTATAACGTTCATGTCAATATTTCTCTAATAATCAACTATTTTAATATTAATAAAATAATCCTCATAAATAGTAAACAAAAAATTCCCACTAACCACATTATACGCTAATTGATAATAGTCAGGATATGAGTACATGATGGAGGTATGTTAATTAACTTTATTTTAACAACTTTTGATCACCAAATCAATCATTACACAATGTACATACTTCAAGAGGAAAAGGAACCCGCCATTTATCCCATACTTCATGGTTTTAGTACATACGATCAGGAAAAATAATTCTCCCTAAACTGAACAACTGATAGTAGCAACATTAAAGATCAAATCAACCTTTGATATCATATTGTGTTCAAAATAGATAAACAATCTATACAAAACTTTTTCATAAATGAAAACAATTAAAAAATAGAATCATTAAAATTTTAGGGGTAATAGTTTGGTTACTAAGAGAGTAAATGATTATTCAAAATACTTTTCTTGACAATCCAAAAATAAATTTTATTTAACTTAAAATGTAGAGATTTTTCCAGTAGTGGTAACTATTAAATGATTTTATTCAATGTAAATTTTAAATCCCTTAAAGAAATTAAGCATAAAAACACTTTAATATTGTGTAAATATAAATATATAATAAATACCATTGCTATTACAAAATATAAAACACTGTTAGAATACCACATTCATACATGTATACAAAACTTCAATTATTAATAAATTCTTTACATGTTATTAATAAATTGATAAAATAGCAATAAATATTATTCTAAAACGTAATATTTGACTTGATCACTAGTCTGAACACAGTCTAGTATTAACAAAATTAATATTAAAAGTACTTTGTTTTCACCTTTTTAAAAATAATCACGTCTTGATGGCTGACTAAAACGTGGTTTGGCAGGACCTCGGGTTGGATTATTAGGAGCAGTGCGTCTCGCATTTCTCATTTCTCGATCAACTTCGATTTCTTCTAGTCTCTGAGTTAAACCTAATTTCTGCTGCACAGCCAACCTTAACAGCTGATTAAGAGTTTTCTTTTCATCTTCAGCATCAGCTAATTGCATTTGTAATTCATCCACCTGTGTTACATATTCTTCACATCTAGCAGCAAACATAGCTCGAAGGCCTATAAATAAAACCAAAACTTTACAATCCATATGCATAGTAATAATCACCACTATTACATTTGAAGAATACAAAAAAACTTTCAAAAAGAATAGAACATTAGAACTTTTTGTTTTTAAGTTTATATGTTTAATTAATTAAATGTAACCCTAATTATACAATCATATTATAAATAGATCAAAGTAACTTTATATACAACCTTTAAAGTACCCTAATATTTCTGATTAAACTTAATAAGGAAGACTGATCATTTACTAAAAAACCAAAATTATAATAACTGATCAATCATGGAAGCGTACGAGTTATTTCTTCTTATCTAATTGGTTTGCTATACTTAAATATATTTCTTATATATTTCTCATATTTTTCTTAACTACTATTTTTACATTAAGAACATATTATCTAGTTGGTTAAAAAAATGCAATCTTTGAATTAACATAAATTTGTGGAACATAAACTTTATAGGAACGTTCAAATTAAACTATTTGTGTATCTGTCTACAATGAAATAATAATACCAAAACAATGAACTAAATATTGAAATAAGACATTATCTAATTGTGCAAATAATTGTAAATTTATTTGATGAATCCAGCACCTCTATGATGTGATGAATTAGGCACTCAATACATTGAGAGGTAATATTCGCACACAATAATGATGAAAGAAGATCTAAAAAAACAAACCCTCTTAATTATACTCTGGGTAATTCTATTAAATTCATTAATCATTAAATTGATCAATTTCTGTTTTAATGCAAGCCTATGGCACCCTTATAGAACTTCCTCCTTTTTCCCTACACTCTTGGATTTTTTTAAGTTACATAGTTGTCACACAATTTTTCATTTTCTTTCTTTTTTACCAACCAATTCCCTCCATTGCTCACAGTAATGCTGTTTGAAAAGAACTTGCTTTATGTAGCACATATTCCATATGTATTTTTACTGACTATGAAACTTAGCTACTTTCTCAGCAATTAGTTTCGCTAGACAAAACTTTTCTACAAAGGTTCTACAAAAAGGTTTACTATTTTAGGCTCATATTTGAAAAATTATTCATTTCCTTAGTAATTCATAAAAAAATTAAAAAATAAATAAATAAACAGTATCAGTTTCTTGCATCAAGACAACTTAGAAATTTTTAAATCTAATTCTACTTTTATAAAATAATATTTAATAAATTTCTAAGCACCTGAAAATAAACTTTTAGTTCTGGAATAAAATTCAGTCCCCAGGATATTACAGACAGTTTTTTAAAACACACTTTTCAGTACACAACTAAAAGCATACTTCCAGCTATTTTTAAAGTAGATCATATTATATCAGAGCATTATAATCATTTGTTTTGCTGATTTACAAAAATATTCTTCTCATCATAATACACGAGGCAGATGAAAAGTAATCAATACACAATAATAACTCACAAACACACAGATAACCAAGTAAAATAAAATACATAAAAATACATTTTACTGGCTTGGCTGCAAGAGCTTACATGTACTTTTCAATGTATGCACCCCTTATAGTCAAACACTTCTAACATGATCCAGTTTTTTATCCTGTAATGAAGGACTCAAGTGTCTTTCCATGACACATGAAATTCCATTCAATCACTGCGTCCTTCACTTTATTAACTGTGATGAAAGGAATCCTCTTCATGACCTTCTTCAAATTCAGGAAGCGATGAAAACCACAGGACATCAGATCAGCTAAATATGAAGAGTGAGAAATAAATTTGAATTTCAACTTTACAAGAACCTCAGTGCCACATACATGGCACATTTTGTGTTGCATTATCTTGTAGAAACATATCAACACAGAATATTTTTAAACATGATACACATCCTCTTAAATGTCGATATACAGAATTCATAGTTGTCTGCGCTTTCAGTAATCACATAAACTTGTTTGACATCCCAGAATAATGTCAAGAGAAGTATTTTTGAGAGGGTTACATTATGAATCTCTTTTGGATTGTGGCAAATAAGTTTCTTCTAGCTCATAATAATGCACTCAACTTTTGACTCCTATTGTAATAATGAAAAAGCATCTCCTTCATTATGATAATATTTCACAAGTTATTTGCAACTTTTTATTGTCATTAATGAACAACATTTACATGGCAACCACTGTGAACAGATTCTACATGCCAGGCAATATGTCATACTTGTTATTTTAATATGCCTAATTGGATGGGGATAGTTGTTGCATGATGCATCATTGTTTCTGCCACAATCAAATCAATTCTTCCTTCTTTTGACGCTTCTCATCAGTCACAGAAACAAGCAGACTGCTGCAAATTTATCCTGAGCGTTTGCTTTACCAGCTCCCAATGCACATGTAGTAACATGCCCATCTATTCTCAGCAGGTAAAATTTCACTAGGGTTCACTTTTTCAGCTGTTAGAAATTTAGTTACTGCCTCTTGTTTAAAAATGTTAATGTAGTAGGCACATTCAACTCTACTGCAACTGGAATTCAACAAGACTTAGCATGTTTGTACCGAGGGATGTATCTACAACACAGAAGTATGCATTTACTCTGTGTTTTGTTCTCCCATATGTGTAACTGTACACTAATCATCAGCTAATCTCATAGGTTTATAAATTATTAATTCAAAATAAAATTCTGAATTTAGGATCCTTTTCAATGCCCTTACAACAAAGCAGAATCAAAATTTGCAAAGATGTACATTATACCAAGCAGATAAATTATAATAATTGATTGTTACATAAGGAATGTTTTATTTTACTGATAATATTAATAAATCAAAATATGCTATAGATTAAACACAAAAATAAACAATGCATTCAACAGAATATAATTTATAGGTCAAAAAGAAGAAATGATTTTTGCAGAAAAATGTTTAAATTTTCTTTTATTCACATGGAATAGTATTAAATTGCACTTGGATAGAGTCACTTAGAATTTTTAGAGATCTTTTTACAAGTTGTTTCTTAATAACTGCTTCCTTTAGTAATTTCTCAGATAAAACTACAATTATTAAAAGACTGATACAATTATTAAATTTGTATTTAATAGTACTTAGTACCTATGTAAGAAACAATAATTTTAGTACCTGGATCTACGAGCACATTAAGTGGGCTATTAAAACATTGTTTACAAAGAAGTTTTATTTTTAGGGAAATTTTTCTAATTCAAAGTGGTATTATTTCTTTTAAAACAATTTGCTTTGCAAGCAGTTCAATTTATTGTAAATTCCAAAACAGGAACTCAACATAAGTAGTTTAATAGTAAATATTTTTTCCTACAATTTATTTTTCAAAGCTAATCTACACATTTTTGCATTCATTTTTTTCATAAATTTTACTATGTAAATTAATACACTATTAACCAAGCAAATTGATCTTCACAAATACTGTCACCACAAAATTAGTTGAAACATTTTTTACTCAACTATTTCAATCATAATAATAACAAAATTACATTACTTACTGGAGAATGTTGCAGCTTCTTCTTTTAACATACGTAGTTCATTACGCAATTTCATCATAGTTTCACTAACAACTGCTTTTTCATTATCATATTTCGACTTAAGATTATTTAAAGCTACTTCAGCAGTGTTCTTATTTGATTTCAGAACAGTACGAAGTGTGGCAATTTGTTCTCGTTTTGTGGATAAGAGAGATTTAAGTTTAATTACTTGTTCTTGTAATTCTGCAACTTCTTCACTTCCGAGACTAGTTAATGACACTATTAAAAACAAAAAAAAATAAGTGTAGAACATTCTAAAATTAAAAAAAAAACTAGTAAATAATAAGTAAATTCTTTTAAATAAGTAATAAAACAAGAAAAGCTAACAAACTATTTTAAGCTAATACCTAAAATTTGGTACTTCCACACTAACAACAGCTTCCGACTGTCTTTCTTACAAGTTTTCAGCTGACAATAATTTATTGGATTGAAACAGGACATTTTTTTAAAATTTGTTTTTATTATTGCGTTTATTTTATTATACTGTATATAGTGTACCAAACATATGTTAGTGGATTTGTAAACTTTGATTATTGTACTTTTATCATTTATACTATTTTACATTACACATCAACTATGTAATTTTACACTCAATTGAATAATAATATCAAAAACACAGTAAAAATAATTTAAAATTCTTTAACTTACTCTCAGATGCACTTGAAATTTTATTGTTAGCTCGGTCTATTGTATGGTTTACAGCAGTGCGAAGGTGTTTTATTTGGTCTAAAACAGTTTCAACATGTTTAGCCATAGCTGCTGCATCTTGCAAACTTTCTAATTCTTTAGCAGATATATCTGATTTTAATCTAGCTCTTAATATCTCCATTCTTGCCATACTTTCTTTACCAGATGCATTTTCTTCTCCTGTAAAAAATAATCACAAAAAATTATTAGAAAATAAATAAATAAAATATATATATTTAAATATTTTATAGAATTCTGTACTAGTTGGTAATCTGTACCAACTAGTACAGAATACTGAGATAAAGCTAATCTTACCTTAATTTTTCATGAAAGTACTTTTGCGGGATTTCATATCCTCACTCATGATTGAAATAATAAAACCAGTATTGCATAAAAAAATATAAAAATAACAACACTAAAATAATGAAAGTGTTGTATTAATTTAAACAAGTGCTGCTATCTATTGCAGTTTTTATAAGACTATCTCCCTCAAACAATGTCTGACTGATGTTTTATTATCAAATTAAAATTTTGTTTGTATTTATATATATAATATTTTTAAATATATTTAATCATGTCATCTTTATTAATTTCTAATATTTCTAAATTTGTGTTAATATCAGAAATAGAATGTTTATTGTTTAATACATGGTCTGCCATATTAGATAAACCTAATTTATTATTTTTGTAATTTCTATAATGTTCAAGAAATCTAGTTTTAAATATAAATTAAGAGTATAAAGGAATAATATAATCTTAAAATGATTAATTTCAGTAAAAATAAAATACATATATATTAACTGCCTTAACTGCAAGGCTGCATAATAAAAACACCACCAATATTAGTGAAAACTATTTTATTTGCCAAAAATAGTAATTATCCCATTCCATGTTTACTACGTAAAGTAAGGAGTTAAGTGGTTTTCCACCACCTTATCCATGGAATGGAATACAAGTTGCAGATCAAGGTATTACTTGTCCTTCAGTATGCTAAGCTAGGATTGCTTAGATGAGTAAATTGTGATATTCAACTGTAGGAAAGACAACTATTATCTCACTAAAAGAGAATGGTGGCATAATGAACATTACTAGTCTCAGAACTCTTATTCAAACTACTTACTCTTCAGGTAAATAATATTACATCCATAAGAGATAATACTGTGAGCAGATTATAAAGAAATAAATTAATATAACCCTTCAAAAAACAATGCTATAAGATGCTACATTTTCTTAAAAATAAAAAATAAAAAAAATTGGGCTTTCAGCCTGTTAAAAGGCAGTTAGCCAAAATTGATAAAAACTAATATATTTTACAAAAATTCTACCTTGAAAATGCTATTTTATTATCTAATTTTATTTACATAATGTCTGCAAGTCAAATTACCATAGGGTAACTTCAATAAATTATCTGCTAAGCACTCAGCTGGTTTCAACAGCAGAATTTTTAAAAATTAATAAATAGTTGGCATTTTAAAAAAGTGAAATGAAAAGAATTTACAGCTTTGATCTCAAAATGAATTGACAAGAGAAGTCTATGCAGTGTTCTGTTTAAATAACAAAAATAAATAATATTATCTCAAAATAAAGTTTACACTGGAAATCAATACAACATACAGAAATTAATAATTACTATAAAAGAAAAAGATAAATAAATTTTACCTGGTTTACTATGTTTTTCATGATCCAAAAGTACTCTACTAGGAGTTTCACCATTTACAGTACAAACATGATGATATAATTGAGCTAATTCATCTGATACTGTGTTAAGATCATTTTGAGCAGCATCTAGAGAACTACTTGCTTCACCAGTCAACTCACCCAGCAAACGTACATCTGCTTGTAGTTCTAGTACTCTCTGTTCATTATCTAACAACTGAATAAAAATAAGTATGTTATTTCATCAGACTCATAAATAAAGCTTAATTAATTTAAATCTAAAACCACTGAAAATATATATAACAAAATCTTACTTTCATAGACAACAACGAATAACCTGCCAAGTACACGCCCATAACTCTTTATCAGATTTCTTTCAGCAGCAAATATCTGTATATCTGCTTCATAATAAAGAGTGAGTAACAGTAAATAAAAATGAAAACAAAAAAAATTCTTGAACGTTATAAAACTAGATACTTAAAATTAAAAGCCTTAAGCAGAAATGTAAGTTTTAGCTGAGGTTGCAGCAATCTTAAATGATAAAGGCAGTAAACCAGGAAAGAAACGAATTACATATATTTTAATGATCAAGTTTATAAGAATGAAAAGGCCAAACCTGGAGGCATTCGTAATTATGGAGAAGGCTACTACCTGCAATTATAAATCATAATGTATGCATGTTAACTTGTACCAATGTTCACTTAAATCTCAAGAAATTTTAGATTAATATGAATAATTATTTTATCATTGCATTTAATAACGTTGAGAATAGTTACAGGATGTTGGTTACATCTTTTAAATAAATTCTATGTCTCTACAAATCTTATTCCACATTTGTATTTAATTTTTAAGCAATTTTCCAAGTTAATTAATCTCTAAGCATTAGAGGTGGTTATTTATTATTCTAATTTTTTTTAAGTTTACAATATTTTTCAAAAAATATGTTTTGACAGCCATTTAACATATTTATTTTTTATCAAATATGACAAAAGATCATCCACTTTATTATGATACAAGAATTTTAGTATGTTATTTTACTTTTGGAGTAAAAATTAGGGCAAAATTTTCACTATTAGTTGTGACTTCAAAATCAAAGTGCTTTAATTAAAGCATTTAAGGGCACTTGCTTGTGTGAATGTTTTACTTTTCAAAATGGTACTCAGATATATGAGGTGCTACCCAAAAGTTTGGGGAATTTTATCATAAAAATAAAATAGCTTACCATAACTTATAATTTCCACCGTCTCCTTCAAAGTAGTCCCCTTGGGCATTGATACAGTGGTCCCAGCGTTTTTCCCATGATTCCATGGGAATCACTTGCATCCCTGGAAGTCTGCAGTGTTCGAAGTATGTTCTGCGTTTCTTCCTGAATCTCCTCAATTTGTGTTAAAACGACGGCCTTTCAATTGAAATTTTATTTTCGAAAAAAGAAAAAAGTCGCACAGGGCAAGGTCAGGCAAATAGGGTGGGTTGGGAATCACTACCGTTTTTTTTTTTAAGCCAAGAAATTTCCAACGGTTAGCGATGTGTGCGCAGGCAGGTTATCATGGTGCAGAACCCAGCTGTTGTTACCCCACAGATCTGAACGTTTGCGCCTAATGCTTTCACATAACTGCTTCAAAACTTCACAATAGAATATCCCATTGACAGTTTGACCAAGAGGAACAAATTCCTTATGGATAATGCCTTTGATGTAGAAAAAACAATCATCATGGACATCACGTTGCTGCAAACTTGGTGTGCTTTTTTTGGCCGCGGTGAACTTGGCGACTTCCACTGCAACAATTGCTGCTTAGTTTCAGGGTCATACCCGTACACCCATGTCTAATCACCAGTTATGATGTTGGAGATTAAGTTAGGGTCATCTCTTGCTGAATTTTTCAATTCACTACAGACAGCAAAATCACTACAGACAGCAGAAACAAAATCTGATTTTGTTTCGGTATGAATTTTGCAGCAATGCGTCTATGTTCAAATTGTCCAACAAGATGCGTTGCACGGAACCATATGACATTTGCACGATTGGACAAACATCATGGATTTTTTGTCTACGATCTGCAACAATAGCCTCTCGCACTTTTGTGATGTTTTCTGATGTTGTGCTTGTTAATGGTCTTCCTGAATGCTCATCATCATAGACTGTTGTTCAACCATCTCTGAATCGTTTTTAACACAAAAAAGTTTTACTTTTACTCATAACATTGTTACCAAGTGCTTCCACAAGCATGCGATGGATTTCTGCACCAGTTTTTTTAAGCATGAAGCAAAATTTGATTCAGGTTCTTTGCTGTTTAAAATCTGCCATTAAGAACTTCGCCGAAGCAGTAAAACAGAACGTTACACAACCTCACGAAAGTCAACAATGCAGCCTCTCACCGTCACAGCTGTTGGAACACTGATTCACAAAGAGTACTGTTAGCCACATCGAGTGGCAGCAGGTCGTACCAGCAATGGTTCACGTGTGAAATTCAAATTCCCCGAACTTTTGGGTAGCACCTCATATGGCAAAAGAATGGGAGGGGGTAAATTTTAGTGAAATATTCCACAAAAATTATACCTAAATTATGTAAATCTTCTAAATCTGTAAACTGCTAAAAACAAATTATTTTCATGTTATTTTTTGATCTCATACAAAATTGAAACAAGTCTATTTCTAATTAAAAGTTAGCTATAATAATGATCAATTTGAATATTAACCACCCAAAATTTTAAAAATCTCAAATAATAATAGTTATTAATAAAACCTGTTTCTTACGAGAACAGCAAAATAAATAATCCATTAATTATTCCAGTTATTTTAACAGTATTACCAATTTAAAAACTAGCAATCTGGTATTTAAAACAAAAACATTTAAACAGAACTTTTTATCAGCAGATATTAGAGTCCTTAAAAATCACTGTATAAATGTGATAAAACAGTATAGCATTAAGTTATTAAAATCAGTAAAATTTCATATGTCTGAAGACCAAAGTGAGTGCACAATCTTGTTGAAACCAAATGTTTTGGAAGTTGGGAAAATATTTTGAATGTTTGAAATGGTATAGTCGAGAAGCAAAGCCTCATATTTCAATGCGTTTAAATTTCCATCAATAAATATAGGCTCTAACAATCATCTACCAACAATATCTGCTCATACATCTACTTTGACTGGATACTGTGTATGTGCCTCAGATACCAGTGTAGATTAATATCAGTCCAGTAACAACAATAATGGCAATTTACATTGCTGTTTAAAAAAAAGTAGGCTCATCACTAAAACCTATGTTATTTAATAAATTAGGATCTGCACATATTTTTCATCATAATTTTGTAGAACTCAAGTCTTCAATTGTAGTCATCTTCATTAGCCAGATGAAATTGAAGTATTTGAAATTTTCACTTTTTAATGTTTGAGTCATTAAACTTTGGCTAATGTTATGTTCTTGTGCTGTTGTTCAAGATGAGGAATGAGTATTCTCAATAAGGTCTTGCATAATGTCTAATGATTTGGTATTATTTGTTGCAGATTTAGGCCTCCCTGGTTTTCATAAATTTTTCTATTATATGAAAGTAGATTAGCCTCCTCTATGAATCATGAGACCTTGCCGTTGGTGAGGGGGCTTGAGTGCTCAGGGATACAGAGTAGCTGGACCGAAGGTGCAACCATATCGGAGAGGTATCTGTTGAGAGCCAGACTAAGAAATGATTTCTGAAAGAGGGCAGCAGCTCTTTCAGTAGTTGTTAGGGGTGTGAGTCAGAATGATTTAAACGGCCATATCAACATCACTCAGTCCTCTGAGTACTGCGCAGCTATAGAAAACTACAGCTGCTTTTTTTCCAAGAAAATGTGGCTCTCTGCATTTTCATATAGCAATGATGGCCTCCATCATTGCTAGGAAGGCCTTCCTTGGTAAAATATTCCGGACGTAAACTAGTCTCCCGTTCGGCCTCCGGGTGGGGACTACTAAGGAAGGGGTCACCAGAAAATTAAAAAATAACATTCTACGAGTCGGAGCATGGAATGTTAGAAGTTTAAAAAAGGTTGGTAGGCTAGAAAATTTAAAAAGGGAAATGGATAGGATAAATGTGGATGTAGTAGGAATTAGTGAGGTTCGGTGGGAAGAGGAAGGCGACTTTTGGTCAGGTGATTTTAGAATAATTAACTCAGCTTCAAATAATGGGCAGGCAGGAGTAGGTTTCATAATGAACAAGAAGATAGAGAAGAGAGTAGAGTATTTCAAAACGCATAGCGATAGAATCATTGTAATAAGGATAAAATCAAAACCTAAACCGACAACAATTGTTAACTATATGCCTACAAGCGCCCATGATGATGATGAGGTAGAGTGTGTATACGAAGAGATTGATGAAGCAATTAAACACGTAAATGGAGATAAAAATTTAATAATAGTTGGAGATTGGAATGCAAGCATTGGAAAAGGCAAGGAAGGAAATATAGTGGGTGAATATTGGCTGGGCAAAAGGAATGAAAGAGGGGACAGACTTATAGAGTTTTGCACGAAGTATAATTTAGTAATTGCCAACACCCAATTTAAAAATCATAATAGAAGAATATACACTTGGAAAAAGCCAGGCGATACTGCAAGATATCAGATAGATTATATCATGGTTGAGCAAAGATTTAGAAATCAACTCGTTGACTGCAAAACTTACCCTGGAGCAGACATTGATAGCGACCATAATTTGGTGATAATGAAATGTAGATTGGGGTTTAAAAACCTGAAGAAAAGGTGTCAGATGAATCGGTGGAATTTAGAGAAGCTTGAGGAAGAGGAGGTAAAGAAGATTTTTGAGGAGGACATCGCAAGAGGTCTGAGTAAAAAAGATAAGGTAGAAGAAAATGTAGAAGAAGAATGGGAGAATGTTAAAAAGGAAATTCTTAAATCAGCAGAAGCCAACTTAGGCGGAATAAAGAGAACTGGTAGAAAACATTGGGACACACTTATAGGTCACATACTAAGGCATCCTGGAATAGTCGCTTTAATATTGGAAGGACAGGTAGAAGGAAAAAATTGTGTAGGCAGGCCACGTTTGGAATATGTAAAACAAATTGTTAGGGATGTAGGATGTAGAGGGTATACTGAAATGAAACGACTAGCACTAGATAGGGAATCTTGGAGAGCTGCATCAAACCAGTCAAATGACTGAAGACAATAAAAAAAAAAGATTTGCAAAAAAAGTCATAAATATAATTTTTGGTTATAACAACTATAGAGACAATTATATTGAGAGAATATAGAGGGTAACAATGCAATGCTACAGTTACAGACAGGAACAACAATTACTGACAGGCATGGACAAATGTGCCTGTTCAAGGATCAACATCATACATGAAAACAACAAAATGTGTAAATTTAGCTTTAAGAAAAATTTTAATTAAGAAATGAATGTATTTGATATTTATAACATGAACATTGACATTTGATATTACTGAATCAAAAACAAGAAGAAGGATAATTGGGTTAAATAGTAACCACATGATACTATCCACTCAATGCATTAATGAAACTATTACCATACGAATCATTTTTAAAACTGAAAAGCTTTTAGTATATGAAAGAACTTTACTGTAGTGAAAAGGAGTGATGGAATATAAACTTATGTTAAAGCAAATTCAAATGAATACGTACATTTGGTATGCAACTTCTGACTGTTGATTACTATTGTTGCTTGTATGCAATATAGTTTGGTTACATTTTTTAATCTTTCATTATAGAACTATGAAGAAATATTTTTACAACAGGGTTGGTTATTCTTAGTATGATTATTAATTATAACTTTTTTAGTAAAACCTGATCAATTCATTAATTTTAACTAAAATATATTTACAATAAGAAAATCAAGAGAAATTAAAATTCTTACTTCATTCTTTAAATTGGTAATTTCAGTACGTAAATGTATAACAGCATCTGAACAATTAAGATTTTCAAGTTCATCCAGTTCTGTTCTTATTGATTCAATTTCTCTTGATGCCAAACTAAACCACTGTTTGTAATGACTAACTGCAGCACCTAGTTTCTCAGTATTATCCTGTAAAAAAAAACATACACTTTCATGAGGAGGTATATAGTTTTTTTAATATGCAGTTTGAAATAAAAAAATTTAAAGATAAACCAAAAATACAATCAATGCCGTAACACAAAGTTGGAGTACTCTAATGGTAAATAAAATAATTTTTTTGTAATATATGAGTATAAACTACTTAAATTTTATATAACAACCAGCTCACTTTGGTTAATTTAATATTGACTTGTGCTTATTTATGTGTATCATCATTCTCATAATAATGACATCACTGATCATAAAATGTATTTTCTTTATAAACTGCATACGCAATCCTTATTAATGCGGATATGAATGCTACGTCATTACTGCGGCTTATCAGCTTCAGCGATGATGGCGTTGAGAAAGAGCTTTTAAGCCCAATATGGTCACAGGTATTCAATGAACCTGTTGAGTTGCCCAACAACATGGTTAATGAAGATAGGCATAAATTGTTTAATAGAACGATCATCGATGTTACTGTTGGTGAGTTTATTCCTGCCAATGTCTGTAACTGGAAGGTGGTGCATGTTTGCTCGAGCAATCATCGATTGATTATTTATGAGATTGTTGGTGATTTGAATGAGCGCTATCAATGTAACATTCCAGTTCAGCTGGGTCAAGCCACCGGGTTGGTCTAGTGGTGAACGCGTCTTCCCGAATCGTTTGATTTGGAAGTCGAGAGTTCCAGCGTTCAAGTCCTAGTAAAGTCAGTTATTTTTACACGGACTTGAATACTAGATCGTGGATACCGGTGTTCTTTGGTGGTTGGGTTTCAATTAACCACACATCTCAGAAATGGTCGAACTGAGATTGTACAAGACTACACTTCATTTACACTCATACATATCATCCTCATTCATCCTCTGAAGTATTATCTAAACGGTAGTTACCGGAGGCTAAACAGGAAAAAGAAAAAGTTCAGCTGGGTCGCTTCTTGCACAGGCAAACGGACTGGAGGAAATTTATTGACTTTCTTTTGACCAGATTTCAAATTTTGAATTGTGGTCTGGAGTTTTTGGACTCAGAGGACCCGGCAGAGAGTTTCTCGGAGGCTTTCATGATGCTGCTAGCTGTGCGATTCTCCGCAGTTCAGGTCGAGAGGCTTGCTCCATGGTGTTCAAGGAATTATCAACCTTGAAACAAGCTGACCTCCTTAAGCGACAGACATTGTATAAGGAGAACATCTCAATGTTAGGGTGATCCTGAGTAGTCCTTGCTGCTGTGCGAGCAGTCCTTGTTGCTGAATATCGGGACTGCAGATCTCACTACCTTCAAAAAGATCGTACAGCAATGAGGGATTCCTGGTGTTCCTTTGTGCATGAGCAGGAACTGTATATAGGGTTGTAGTCTGGGCTCATTGAATGAGATACAAATGTTATAGGAATAACATTTGTACCAAATTTGCAAAATTGATTTTGTTGAGAACCCAGTGTCTCCTATTGTTACCTATGAATGGTGCCTATAGGACTGTCTCTCAAGAGGCGGTTGTTATTTCTTGTAATAACAAGACCAGGAAAAAGATATTGATATCCTTGTGACTGAGCACCAATTATATCATGATGCCAAGAATGTAAGCCAACTTAACTCAGGGCGCATAAAAGAAATAGACAACCAAGGTTTCCATTTATGGCAGGGTAGGTAGACTGAATCGTCCAGTGGCTGTTATACACATGGTATTTTTCCTGATGTGAGAAATATGCACATAATTAGGTGGGTTTCCACAATCAGCATACTACACAGTTTATTTCTAGACATGGTACTTTTCAAGATAGGTTAGCCAGATTTGGTTTAATTCAGGCTTGTATCCAGAGTGTAGGGCCATTGCTGATGTGCACCATGTCTGCCCCATTCTTAGTCCTTCAGAGGATGGCTGAGGGGGTCTGATGCTGTTATAGATGTACAGATAGATTAGCAACCCGGGTGGCTAGTTGCCCCTTAAATGCTTACTTTGCCATGACAGGTGTTTTGGCATCAAGCACCGGTTAGCTGAGATATTCACTGTTAGGATGTGTGGAGAACTCTGGAATAGAGCTGCAATGTGGGAGTGTGTACATACTGACCTCACTCTTGAAAGCAAGCATTGACCTAACTCCTTAAAGCAGAGAGAGATAAGGTATGTTTTCATTAGAGGCTTATTAAATTTGTGAATCTGTTTCTTGACTTTTAAGCAAATCAAGAGGTCTTTGAGTAAATTGAATTGTAGCACAAAATTATCGTCACTGTGATCAACACTTGTTTTGTTGGTATAAGGATAGTATTTTTGGTGTTTAAAGACTCAATCAAGCAATGATCTGAGAGCATAGTCTAACCGGTTAGATATGGAAAAGTTTTTGAGTGAAATCTTCAGTGTTAGAAGAAGGCATGAGGATGGAAGGTGACAGTAAGTTGTGTAAATACACTGATGGAAATGTCTGCCAAGGCATTTGTATTGATGGCATCCTGACAAAGGCTAAACTGATGACTGTAATGTGTTATCAGGTTTAGAGGGTCTAAAAGATGACCTCCTTTACAGCCATCAGTGCTAGGAACATTGGAGATGGTGTGGTGCAACTGTAATTATCACAAGATAGGTGTCTTCCCCTATGAGGGTCAGGATGTACCTTAATATATCAGCTTGAGTTTTGATTGTACACTGTTAATTGTTTAGGGTATTACTATTTTGTATTTAGAATGAGTAAATGTGGTTCTTATAGAGCTCCTGCCACACAACAAAAGATTAAAGTTTTAAAATTTATCAAAAAACATTATTTACTTAGAGCGGTATCAATTGAATATGGCGTCAGTAAAATCAGCTTACTAAGATTAAAAAACTTTTTAAAATGAAGGTGTTAATAAATTCTGTTCATGAACAAGGACTATATATATATATATATATATATATATATATATATATAAATGGTTACACTAAAATAAAGCAAAAAAATTGGCCCCAAAACATCAAATGTTAGAAAAGGTCTTTGACATAATATACACAGAAATTAGCTGTTGATGGGTTACAAATAATGAAGTAGAGCTGAAAACTACTGCTGAATATTTTACTAACTGATATTCCATTTTGAAAAAAGTGCTTATAAGGATTGCCTTTGTTCTCTAGATCTTCCCATATTGCCATATCAACGTTGTCATGGGATCTCATTGAAATTTTCAAGATTTTAAATGGGCACTATTCCACTTCAATTCCACTCTTTATAAAAATGTTGACAGTCGTACTCTGAGTCACACATTTGAATTTACTAAAGAAAGATTTCATGCAACTATAAAGCAGCATGAAATAAACTATTAAAAAACATTTCTTCTCTATAAGAGTGGTGAATTTTTGGAAACTACTGTATGAAGACAATGTTGGTGTTCCCATCTATTGGTATTTTTATGTGTCGATTAGATAGGATATTGCAGAATATTATTGCTATTCCTGCCAATCAACTCTAATGTGACTCTAGTATGGATTTATTCACTTCTGAGTTCTCACTGGCATACTGATTTATTTTGTTTTCTTTCTTTGCTGATACTGTACAGTATTCTTTCCTTTATTTGTATGTTCGCTTATTTAAGACCCAGAAGTAGCTTTTGCATAATAATATAATAGCTGATTAATGATTACTTATATTTAACTCTATGATACATTTCAATAAATTATTTATTAAGACATTAATTAATTATAAAAATGTCAATTCAGGAGATGGTTTATTCCAGAGGGCCACAAGCTGAAAAAAATATTAAAAGCAATAACAGTCTTTGATAGTTGATAGTAAACAACATTCAGTAAAACTAAAAGAGTTGGCACCAAAAATATTCTAGTACATTTAGGAGAACAAGAATCTAATAACAAAAGTATACAAGAATGGTTGGATGCAGATGAAGATAACTTATGTAGACTCACTATTTCTGGTCAAGTACATGGAGATGATTCCAATAGTAAGACGAAAAAAAATCAAGGAAAATAATTTAACATTTTAACATCTTTAAAACTTAATTTAATCATTAAGACTTCATACATGCTTATCATTAGCATTTAAAAATATGAATAATGATTTTAATAAACATTTTCATGTCTAAATGAAATGAAGCAAGAATATTAGTAATACATTCAAAAACATTACAACCGCAGAAGTGATTTCTTAAACAGTGTAACTGAAATTGAATTTAGGTTAAGTATAATGAACAACTTTATAATAAGAAGTATTCTACTAATTTACTTCTTTTTAGCGATAACTTAAACAAAAAATTGTAAAATATTTTATTGAAAAAATCATGGGAAACTTTGGCTGCATTATATATTCACAAGTTGGAGTAGTGAAGCACCCCTGAATACAGCTATGTATGCAATTTTTTAATGACTTTCAGAATTTAAAGTGAAAATGACTGAAAAAAAGTTAATCTGACTAGGTCTGATTTTGAGAAAACTGCACTTCGGTTGGTTAGACAAAGCTGAGGAATATGATTTTAATGATGTAAGAGAATTTAAAGATAATATTAAAATTTTATCTGAACATGAAACAGAATCCTCTTCTGACAGAAGTTGTAACGTAGAAATAGAAGATGAAAAGGTCATAATTTACAGAAAGAATAACTTTAGATGGAGCTTAAAATAACCGTAAATAAAGAATTGCTGCTAATAGCAGCAGATACAA
Source organism: Lycorma delicatula (assembly GCF_047948215.1). Lineage (NCBI taxonomy): Eukaryota > Metazoa > Arthropoda > Insecta > Hemiptera > Fulgoridae > Lycorma > Lycorma delicatula. The sequence continues at coordinate 53,678,529 of NC_134457.1, forward strand.
TAATATTGTCAGAATGATTTCAATTACAAAAGGAGCACTGAAAAACATTAATTCTGAAGAGAAGGAATGGCAGGTGTTATTTGATCCAGAATTGTTAGAAAAAGTGTTTTAAAACATATATCAACAAACAGAAAGTCAGTAACATAATTACATGAAAACAAGATATGCAAGATAAACAAATATAATTGAAATGATAGCTTTATAGGCATACTGTACATAGCAAGAACTAGTAAAGATGCACCCTTAGCAATATCTAAGGTGTTTTAAAAAAAAAGGACTGAGAATTTAGAGAGGCATTCTTGGCTGACATAATTTTTAATTTTTGATAAATTGCTTAAGATTTAAATGACAAGTCTACCATAGACCATGCAGATAAATTCACTACAATTCGAGGTATGTGGGACATTTTTATAAAAAAAAAAATGCACAAATAGCTACACTCCAAAAGATAATAAATGATTGACGAGAGCAATTAATCTGTTTTCGGAAAAATGTAAATGTCTATTTAGAGTTTGTTTATTTCTTTGAAATCCAATAAATATAAAGATAATATGTATGTGTACTTGTACATATTACTTGATAAGTTCAACACCATACAATGGAAAATGAAATGAAGATATTATCAACCATTATTAGCATCTTTGTTAATAAAAACTACCTGTAGCCATACACAAACACACGGAAATTTAATAATGGATAATTGGTATTCCTCAATTCCATCAGTATAGAAAGTGTTATATAATTTTCAATTGACAATTGTTAGGACACTACAGTAAAACAAAAAAAATACATTTCTTTAACAATTTTACCAAACAAAAAAGCTGTTCTAACTTCACACTTTACCTTTAACATTAATGACTCTTGGAAAGAAATCTTAAGGCTATTACATAATTGTCTATATTCTAGTCCTTGAAACATGTTGATGACAAAATTAAAGTCTAAAATTAGACAATTCTGTAAAGCTTCAAAGGGAGTTGTGGTCACATCAGACAAAATAGTTCATGCTTATATATTATATTGTTCCCAGGAAAACCAGAAGATGGCCACTTTGAGACTTCTATGGCATGTTAGATCAAGCAGGTATAAATTACCTAGCGCTCTAGAAGATTGTCACAAAGACTGGAATGCACATTCAATAAACATTTTTGACAATCTCAATCTGTAATTAACATGATTATATCTGAAAAGACTTCAAAAAAATCTTCCTAACAATATTTGTCAATTCATTCAAGATAAATGAACACATCAAACTTCGATGAGTAATGAAAAAATATAACCATTGCCACCAAAACAAGCTATTCAAGGTACTACATGTGTCCACAATCAGAGAACAGAAAATGCAAAAAGACCTTATGCTGTGTTGCAATAGAAATGTGAGTAACAAGCATACGATTTATGCACTGTAATATTAAATGATGTTTTCTTAATGTTTGAATAAAATTTTCTATATTAAAGCTACAATAGCTCTGTTTTTATTATGAGGAGGTTCATCCCCCCTCCTCATGTATCCATTTTCAAGCGTGTAAATTATGTCTCCATTCTAAAAATATTAACTGAATGATTATGTGTAGAATGGACAAAGTTCACTATATTTTTTATGAATATATAAGAAAAACAAAAAAAAAATAGAAAAGTATGTGAAAAAATTAATCTTAACAAACTATTACATTCTGCAAAAAATATATTTCTTAATTTAAAAATTTGTTATCCTATTGTAAATTATCAAAAAAATTTCTGCATCGAATGAAATGTGAATTAAAAATATTACTGACCTCAGCATTAGGAAATTCGGCTCTGGAACGTAAGTGCTCGAGAGAATCTATATGTGCTCGTAAATGAACAAGCCGAACAATTAAGGCTTGTAACTTGTTTTGGTTTTTTTCTGCTACAGACTGTGAATCTCTTAAAGTTTGAGTTAATGCTACTTTTTCTCCTTCAACCTGTAAAAATAGAAAAAAGATGTTGCAAAACCTCAGTGTACAAAATTCCAAATGTGATTTTTAAATAACAAAAATAACATAATATTTTCAATAAAAAATTTAAAAAATAACTACTTGTACATTACATTTCCCAGTAGTAATAACATTGATTAAAATATCACTTATGCAAAAAATCTTTTAAGTACAAAATATTAAATATATAGTCCCAATTTTATAAATTAAGATACGAGGGCTATTCAGAAAGTAAGGAACGTTTCCACCTGACGCCGCCAGGCGCACGCCAATCGCGTATATATTGGTGTGCTCGTGCTCGGCACCTCAGTCAGCGTCTAGCCGTGAGAACGGGAACATCTCCGCACTGCCCTTTTTTTTATATACAAATTTGAAATGTGTGCTGCAATCGAAAATCTCGCCAGTTGTGAGGTGCAGTCTGTGATTCATTTTTTGTTGGCAAAAAACTTAAAACCAATAAAAATTCATCAGGAACTGTGTGAAGTGTACGGGAACAATGTAATGAGTGAAAGTTCTGTCAGGAAGTGGTGCATTCAGTTTAAAAATGGCCGAATAAACGTTCACGGTAAAGAGAAGAGTGGACGTCCGAGCACTGTGACTGACGATCTGGTCTCCAAAGTTGACGAAAAGATTCGTGAAAACCACAGTTTCACAATAACTGAGCTTTCTCTATGTTTCCCACAAGTTTCACGGACTTTATTGTTTGAAATTGTTTCACAGAAGCTAGGCTACCACAAATTTTGTGCAAGATGGGTGCATCACTGAGTGGTTGAGATCTCAGGCGGCAGAATTCTATGACACAGGAATTTCAAAGCTTGTCCACCGCTATGATAAGTGCCTGAATTTATATGGTGATTATGTTGAAAAGTAGTATTTTAGTCCCTCTTTCACATGTATATAATAGAAAGTTTTTCTTGTGCTTGGTTTTTTAAAAATTCCAAAATGTTCCTTACTTTCTGAATAGCCCTCGTAAAAATATAACTATAAAAAAATTATAAACGCTAGTAAAAAAAATCATAAAGTTATTATAAAAAGTTCCATTTTTAAATTAATAAAACATGTATAGTCAACTGATGTTTCAGTGATCATATCCTGTTGTTTTAATGATACAGCCCTGAAAAAATGAAATATTTATGAAATTGTATAGCAGAACAAGAGGGGAATGTTTCCAAAGTGATACATAAAATGGTTGATGTGTTACATACTTTGAAACACTGATCATCTTTAATGCTCTCTCCACACTAAAATTGTACATCCATAGTCTAAATATAATTTCATTACAATCACTCCTAAGTATTACTAAATCGAAGATTTAGTTTTTGATATTTTACATATTAAGTTAATCTGCAGAAAACTGACCTGAATCGATTTACTCACCCTGGTAGTAGAATATGTCTTGGTTAACAAATAATCATTTTATCTGTCCATAAAAATATTTAAATTTTGTTGTTAAGACTGATATTTTACACAATTTTTTACCCTTATTTTGCACCTTCACAGGTTGCAAGAGATTTAGTTTCTGCCTAAGGTAGGATTTAAAGAAATTCTTAAATTTTTTAAAACATAATACTTTCACAAAATCAAATATTACTACTGCTGTGCCGACTGAACACATAGTACTCAGCTCTGTCCTTGAATGAGTTATTGAATGCACAGCTTTCTACAAGATGAACACACGCTTTGATCTGGAAGTATTTAATCTCTGTATGTTAGATGTACTTGTAAAGTTACATGTGATTTCATATATATACTGTGTTTAGTAATATGTGTTTAACGTTCATACAAGCCCATTTTGTGAGTGCACGTTAACCAACAAATTTGTTATTTGCATGTAAACTCTGGTCTAGATATTAAACTAATATCTACACCAATAACTGTTAAAAAGTACTAATATCTTGACAAGTACCTGTTCAAGTTGTTTTTCAAGTTTTTTCAATTCATTCAAATGAATCTCACTGAAAAGGTCCACCTGCTTGCCATCTGGAGATGCTAAATCAGAACTCTTCAAATCAGCTTCAATTCTCTTTAATACAGGTAATTCATCATCATCACTACCGATAGCCTGATCATCCGTTATTCCTGTAACCATATAAAATACCAACATATTAATGTTAATAATAATAATGAGCAATATTTTCTGAAGTTGGCTTTAAATTTGATTATAATCAAAAGAAAATTCTTGAGTTCATGGATTATGGATTACTGTAAGTATCAGAATATATATATATATATATATATATATATCATCTTTGTTTAACTACTGGATGAACATATCTCATTGGCATAATCAACCAAGAGATTAACTAAATTTAGCAAATCCCAACTTAAATGCCACCTAAATAATGATTTTTTCAATTTATATTTGTATACTGGTAGAATCAACATTAGTACTTTCACACTGTTATAATTTAATTGGTTAATTAAATGTATTTAATATTAAAAACTTCCATAAAAGGGCAAAATAATTTTTTTAAATATTTTACTTTATGATGGAAAAAACAGAGTATATAATTGGGTTAATTTTTAAAAATTAAATCTCTCTCCCATAAAATGTTGTTAAGTACAAAATTTTTAAATCTAAATAAAAATAACTTATATAATTTTAAAATCGGTATTCATAGTATTTTATGATGGCATTATTTTACAAGCAAATAAAAGTAGGCCATTCATTTTAACTTCAGTTTTTTCATAATAAAAAATATCAATTTTTCTATGTGAAATGAAATTATTATTATTACAAGAGCTGCAAGCTACTTGTTTTGATAATTTGTTACTAAATACAATGAATTCAGTAAGTAACTACACACCTGTCAAGCATTACTACAATACATAACATCGACTTACCTTACAGTAGTTGTTGAAAATGGTCCCCATGAACATCCAGACAAATCTGTATGCATTACTTCTTGCTCTCAAAGACTCTCACAATTTATAACCTGAAGGCTGTGGGGTTTGCTTGATAAACATTACTTTTTGAATAAACCCAAAAGTAAAAATCTGTATTTTTACTTTTTTGACAAAGTGGCCACAAGCCTTTAGAAATGAAGGCTGTACAGTCATACAATTTTGTTGAATCCAAGAATTATTAGTTTTTGTCCTTATTTAGCTCTCTCATAAACTACTGAATGATTTCAAAATAATGAGCTGAATTTATTGTTTCTATGAAGAATACTGAGCCGACTATTGTTTTTCTAGATATTGCAATCCACAGCCCAATTTTCTGGTCATGTAAAGGAATTTCATGTACAGCATGTGGGTTGTTGGCAGATCATAAATCTATGTTCTGTACGTGTAAATACCCTGATAAATAGAATCATGGCTCATCAATATAGAAACAGTTTGAAATAGAATTGTCCGCTAGAAACTGTTGAAACTATTCACAGTGGCAGTAATTTTTTAACCACTTTCACTTCATATGGGTTACTTGTAAACCCATATTACTATTAGTATTGTTACTGCACACAAACAACCTTGTGTGCAATAACAATACTGATATTTTCCTGTGGGGCCAACTTTCACACGAACATGAACTAAATTGTATAGCAGTTGATAAGTCTTGCAGTTTTTCATTATCGAGTACTGATGGTGATGGTGATGCTGATTTCATATATGTTAATATATTTTTTCTATTGAGCTCAGTTTTTTGTAATTAAAATTTTTCTTTTGAAACGTATGGTGAAAGTAATATGACAATACATTACTTGCTTTTGTACTCCGCTAAAATCTATTTTTTTGGATTTTCTGCTGTAATTTGCTGTAAGTAGATCGCTCTTTGGATTCCAACAGTAGTCAGCTAACATTTTTAGGTTCCATTTTCCCTGGTGTGGTGTTTCCATTGTAGATATTTCCTAGTGAAAGTGTTCTCCATGTTAATCACTGATAGCGCTGAGATTGTTAGGGAAAAAACCCAAATGTGAATGCAAGAAATGGGAGTTTGAGCGACATATCACACCCAAGTTCTTTGTAGTTTTGAAGGAGTTCACTTACAAGTTCTCTGTAGTTACTGGCCTTATGGTTTCTAAGGAACTTGTTTATCACATTTTGAAATGATTTCCATGCAGCAACCTCCAAGTCATTCTAACCTTCTTCAAATGCCAGATCACTCATTAGTCTTCTTATTTGTAGTCCAAGAAATATACCTTCCTTTATTTAGCATTGCTTATATTAGAGAATTTTGTTTTTTAGAAACTGAAACCCTGCACCATTATGATCCATTGCTTTAAAAATATTTTTGAATAAACCTAACTTAATGTGTAGTGGCACAAGATAACAGAAATAACAGATTGTGGTGTGATACTTCGGTTCTCTCCAAACAATTGTAATTGCAAATGGCATGTGACACGTTCCATTTAGCCAATCAGTCAACAATGTTACACAAGAAGCACAGCAAATATGAGGAGCCCAGGATTTGTCCTGATCACCTAATTTACATCCCGAATACAGTTCATATGACTTTTTAATCAGTGGAGTTATATTTCTTTTCTGAGACTTCAACATTACCTTCCCACAATGTAACAGATATTATTTGGATGATTAAAGCAACTGCAAAGCATTGTTAACACATTACAATAAGTAATATTGTTTAAAAAGAAAACTTTATAAACACACTAATTTAATAAACATACACCACTTTACTGAACAACATATACCTGCAAATATGAAAGCCAGCTACAAAATTTAATGTTACACACAGGAGAACTTGCACTTGAATGAGAATTAAAAATAGGAATGAGGAATAGCCCAGGCTTTCCCAGGTTGGCAGATAAGTGAATTGAAGTGACTTGGTGAGTGTTAAAAGTTACCATAAAAGAGGTAGCAAAGGCAATAAGCAGGAGAAGAGAATAGAGAAGAAAGAAAAACCCCAAGTGTACAGAGGAATTTAAAAAAAGAAAAAGTAAAACAAACAAGAAAGACCAAGAAGAAACTTCTAACTATGGTTTAGTGAAATGAGGTATAATCTAATGAAGGATCAAGAAATATAGTGAAAATAAAAGGAGAGCACACCACTAGTTTAAAATCAAATCTGGAGCCAGGTCTATCATCTCTGCTTTTTAATTTAGCTACTGAAGAGACACCTAAAGATATAAAGCAAGAGGAGTGTTGGAATACAAATTTGAAGACAAATGAACATATCAGCTTTTGCAAACGAATTGGCTGTGGTCGATGACTTGAAAAACTGACTGGACTATTCTTTAGAAAAATAATTCAGTGGAACTAGAAATGAACTTGCAAAAACAACATATATGTGAGTTAGAAGAAATTCAGGTTTAAGGAGACAACTTGAAAATATTAAAATTGAAGGTAACTCAGTTGGAGAAGTGGGAGAAATTGAATACTAAACAACAGAAACTGAGAGAATCTAGAAATGGAGTAGAAATGGATTACATGGAGTAGAAACTGGTTACTGTAAAAGAAAGGTGCAGGAAGACTGACAGCTTTTGAAAATGAAATACTACAGATTTATGCTCTGTATAACAAATATCCTTAAAATATCCAGTATTTATCATAATACCAACAGGATCTACAATATCATCAAATTTTTTGTCACAATAAGCAAAGAACTGCCATTAGCAAAATCGAATGATTCTAACTTCATTAATTTTCTATAGACAGCTATAAACCTGCAGAAGTTACTTCTACAGTAGTACCATTGTTGTAAGTATTTTCAAATTTGGTACTGATTGGCTTTTGTCAAAGTTGCCCAGAAAATATTTATTAATTCAATATACATATTATTTGTCAATAGTGTAATATGACTACTTCACATGACGTCTAAACATTAAATAAAGGTATTTTAGGTAATTTAGAAACCATTACTACTATGATAGTAAACTGAATAAGTAAGTAATCAAATTAGCTAGCTAATGAGTAATCTGAAAAAGCATCAGCTAACCTTGTTTTCATTTCAACCTTGCTGTTAACAATGACATTTTTAAGATTGCTGAACACAGATCTGGTGATCAAGATGAAGATAAAGCCTTGTCTAGATATAGATTACTTCAATATTTAAAACTGATTAATATATATCTAATGATGATTATGATTAAGACTTGCCCAGATCAAGATTATGTCCAAACAAATCAAACTTGATGAACAAAATAAAATGCAATAAAAACAAACCATATGCCACATGCTGAATGTCAAGATAATATTCATTTATTCCAATGCCAACTGACTATTTTTCATGAAAACCAAATTGAAATAATTTCATATTAGCCTTAAAACATTGACCTGTTAATGATTTAGAAATGTATGGTTTCACAATTTCCATTTTTACATAACAATAATTTCTAATTCTTGTAATAACTTTAGAATTAAATTTAAAAAAATAAGAAGCTTCATAATAATAAATAGTAACTAGAAGAAATTTTTTTAATAATTAAAATCATTTTTTTATTATTTTGTTTTATAGTTTAAAAATATGAAAATTGGGATTTCCAGAAACACTTAAATTAATATATAATAATAAAAATCCTTCATTACTGTTTTACATTTTACTTAGTCAGCCATCTTTTTACAATAGGTCGATTAAAAACTGCACATAAATGTGCAACAAAATGCTAAATGTACAACAGTACATTTAGGTCGGCATAATACCCATCACAACTGTTACTGGAGAAAAAAAATTAAAATAAGCATGCATGCATGCACAAACACCAAACTCATATATACATATAAGCACATGCAATTTATGTGTACCCATAAATACAAGAACTTACCTCGTATACTAAATGCTAAGTTACTTAAATTATACATCGATTCACTATTTATTCTATGATCAAGTTCTTTTTTCATAGCATATTTGGCTTCTCTTTCAGCCTAAAAAACAAAATGAAATAAGGATAAAGAATATTTGAAGAAAAAATTCAAGAACTCTGACAATATAAATATTGCACAGATTAATTAAAATTATTTAATTAATGAAAGTAATCATAATATAATATAAAACTAAATGTAGTAACTACCAATCTAACATTTTAATTACACTTCACTAAACCTAATATTGCTATTTAAAATATACTTACCAATACTACAATTTTTTTAATTTAAGTCAAACTGAACATTTGTTAACATTGAGTCGAACTGAAGATCAATCACAATTTAAGCTAAAAAGCTATTATCCCATGTTGTAAATTGATTTGTTTTTAAATTTTTAGTTAAAATCTACAATATTTTAATCATAAAAAGAGATGACAGTACTGTTATTCTTTAGGTTAATATTAGGTTTATAACTGATGATACATCCAAAGGAAAGAAGTGAATTAGGTGTAATATAACACAGAACTTTATAATTCAACATTTTAATGCAGTAATTCAATTTAGTATATTTTGGAGTTCACACTTTAAAGTTAATTTTGAAATACTCTGTACAATGTAACCAAAATAATGTTTGCAATTATATAAAAATGCTTTTATTAAATTCATCTAGTTCATGATATCACTCAAATTTCAGTTGTTTTACCTTTGGAACTTTTTTTACACATATCACTTTTATTAATTTATTTTTTATTGGTAGTACATAAGTCATGATGCAAATTAAGGCTTTGTTTTTACTGCATTATTTTCTTTCATGAAATTAATATGCATTAAAGCAATTATATTAATTACATTTTTCACTTCTGATACTAATAATTCTTTACCTTATTTTGTTACAAAAAATGGAAAATAATTTTTCAAACATAATTTCTCACTTTTTGTTTTCCAGATTTATTTACCTTTTGGTTTTTCATAGGGTGCATAATTTTGAATTATTTTAACCATTTAACTGTCTAAAACCACGGGTATAACCTGCTTAGGTGCAGGAAAATTATAGTGCTTCAGAAACAGAATCCATTTTTCTATATTTCCATGTCCCTACAAACAGACACAATGCAATATTGTTCAAAAGCATTTACATTTAGGCGATAGCATTCCCGCTGCGGCTTTGCTATGGACATCTGGATTATATGTTGTTTCAGTGATCTTGAGATATATAGGTCTAATTAAAATTAAGGTTTGTATAGTGTCCATAAAAAAAATCATCTATTACAGATGTTTTTTAATTTACCTCTTTAATAAGTACTTCATCAGAGAATGGTGATCCTCCTTTCTGGAAGCACTGAAATTAGCTGATAATGGACTGATTATGAGTCTCATTTAAAGGTAATCTCAGCATCTTCTGTATGATATTGTTTACAAGGGTTAACATCATGATCATTTTTCAAAGCCGCTCCATTGTATAACTTTCTAGAGGTATTTTAGTTTTCTGATGTACCGCTATTCACTAGTGTATTTTTTCCTCCACGTCAATCTCTATCTTCAGTTCTATTGACATCCTTTTGTTAATTTGCTTGAGGAAAATAAACACTAATCATCATATATACATTAGCAAAAGTGTAACTTCTTTGCCAAATGAATGAAGATATAATAATTTATACTGATTGGTTGGCACCTCCAATATACATTATCTCAGTTACAATAAGTTTTGCCAACATTTATGAATTGCACTTAGGGCACAACAGGTAAACAAAACCAACTTGTAAGTCTACAATATACTGTTATAGAGCTCAGTTCAGTACAAAAATAAAAGCACTTTCCCAATGACAACATATAAATCAGATTTTTCTCGCTCCATTTATAAGAGAAGTTGAAATTTATTCTCACCAGCCATGATGCTAAGCACTAAGTGAAGAGATATCAGAAACTTTCCAGAGCTTTTTGGGCCCCAACTGGATCATTCATAAAATAGCACAGTCAAAAGTGGACTAAAATGTTGACATATACTATATATGTAGTCTACATATATATATGTATGTATGTAGACTAGCTAGCCAAAGTTATGTGACTGTACAGAGTTGAAATATATGAATTATCAATGTCTAAAGAAGTGCTGCTACCTACAACACCTTTTATGATTGTGTCATCCTCATAATCTGTACGTAGGTTGATCAAATTAAATTTACTTTTATATTTATAGATGTAAAATCTTTCTAAAATATCAAAAACCCTATATTTGTATTAATATTGTATTTCTTAATTTCCAGTACTAAAAAATGTGTATATCGGATATTAAATGTGTATCATTAATAAGATGATCAGAAACATTAGAGAAACCCAATTTCTAGTTTTATAATATCCAAAGTGTTCATCAAATCTAGTTTTAAAGGATCTAGTGGTTTTACCTATGTAAATATGCTCACAATCACTGCACTTTATTTTATAAATACCACACAAATTATGTAAAACATATTAAGCAGTATGTGTATTATTTTTAAATGTTTTATTAAATGGTTATTTGTCTGGTAAGCAGGTTTAAATAAATTTTTATCATAAACCCTTGTTATATTAACAATATTATCAGTAAATACATAAATATCAGTTTAAATATACATTGTCAATTTTCTGTGTTATTTGTTGGTATTAAATATGTATTATTGTTAATTTTTGACATTTGTTTTATGTATATGTTATCTACTAAAGATTCATTATAACCATTATATTTAGCAACTTGTTTTATAATATTTCTTTATTTAATTTATTATTTCCATTATACTTTGTGTAACTGATTGCTCTTATAACCATCTTTGTTTATGTATTAACTTTGTGTGGCCACAGATGATTTGAATATCTATGTATGGTAGTTTTGTAGATTGTGTGTTTCCTATGTACTGAAGTTATGAATTGATTATTTTTATCCCTATTTTCTATTTCGATACAAACATCTAAGTAATTTATTCTCCTATTTTTATCAATTTCAAAAGTAAATTTCAATTCATTGTGGTATGAATTTAACTTGTTCAAAATTATTAAATGTTCATTAAATATAATCGGATTACAGACCACAAAAATATCATCCGTACCTAGTCCAAAGTAAAATATCATGAACATAAGTAATGTTATAAACAATTTTACTTTCAAATTTTGTAAAAAAATCTCAGATATGATGGCTGACAATGGAAAGCCGGTTAATATAGGTGCACTTGGTATTTTGCTATTTTACACAGCAAGGAGTTCTGAGCTGGAAGGCGAAGTAGGGAGCTAATGTTCTGTGTGTTAGAGGAGGAAACAGCTTCGTTAGCTCCTCTGCTCTGTTTTGTCATCAGTACAGCCATGAGTGAGGAAAAGGTTTCACTGTCTGTTGCACAACGTATAATCATAAAGTTTTTAACTAATGAAGGCATTAAACCAACGGAAATTTTAACTTGTTTAAAGCTATAGTTTGGGGAAGTTACACTGTCTCAGAACCGAGTATATACTTGGGCCAGACAATTTAAGGGCAGACTAGAAAGTGTAGAAAACAAAAGTCGACTGATGCCCAAAGTCAAATCTCACATCTGACAACATCAAGAGCTTATCAAAGGCGATCACCAGTTCACTGAAGAAATCGCATCAGAAGTGTGTATCGGTTATAGGAGTCCTCAATCCATTATCACTGATCATCTTGGCTTTAGAAAAATTAGTGGTTGATAGGTTCCAAGGTTGTTGACCAAAATTTAAAAAGGTCAAGTTGGAGATCTGTGAGAACCTTGAATCAATTTCGGCAAGAAGGAGATAATTTTTTGAGGCGCATCGACACAAGTGATGGGACCTGGGTCTATCATTACACTCCAGAGTCAAAAATGGCGAAGGAAGGATGAGTGAGGGCTGCCCAATTAATGCCAAAACCCGCCTCTCAGCCGCTAAGTTCTTGCAACGATTTTTTGACTCTAAGGGGAGTTTTACTCATTGACCTTCTCCACAATCAACAAACAGTAAATACGGCTTACTATTGCCACTACAGTCAAAAAAAGTCGCCTACTGGAACAAAAGATCGGGTTTGCCCATCAGAGATGTCATCCTTATCCATGACATCTCATCATGATTTAGAATAGGGATAAATTGGAAAAATGCACTGTGAAACCTTAGACCACCCTCCCTAAAGTCCAGATTTGTCCCCCCCCCGTGACTATTTTTTGTTTCTGCCCTTGAAAGAATCGCTTGGAGGGCAAAGATTCAAAAACAATGAAGACGTTGAGGAGTGCATGCGCAATTGGTTGATGATTTGTCCTCAAACTTTTTATGAACAAGGAATATTCAAGCTTCCAAATCATTGGCAAAAATGCGTAGTTCGTGCAGGAGACTATATAGAAAAATGATGAAGGTATGAATTGTGTTTATTATTAATCAATAAATTTATTTTAAAAAATTACCGTGTATAGTTGATTCACCCACTTATCTACCTTGTGCAGGTCTCTGCTTGTTTTACTTGTTCAAAAGTTTTAAGCTACCTCACAAAGTACCCAATTAATTTTTTTTTGTTTTTTAATTAAACTATCACATTATCTTATACACAAATAAAAAATGTTCTTAAGAGTTTTTATAGGCTTCAATAACAAATAATTTTACTTTTCTTTTTTTTTTTAATTAGAACAGTAAACATTAATCCTATTTTTTAGCCTAGTTTATTTCTGTACTACTGCTTGGGGTCTACTGACCTACCCCCTGATAAATTTTATATTAAATAACAAATACCTACACACAAAAATTAAACACCTTAACTAATACAACACTCACTGCTCTAAACTCATTTACAAGATCTCAGATTTAAAAAAATTCAAACAAATTAAAAAATGGTTATGGTATATTTTTTAATACCATGTGCTGCTCTTCCCATTCCTAATTGTTATAAATCGTAGTCAAGTAAAAAATAAATGAATGCACAAAAAGAAAAATAAATCATACACAAATAAATCATACTGTTAACCATTATTTATTTAATTATTATTTATATTAGTATTATTAAATTAATTAATGTTATTAATATGTTCATCATCAGTTTGTTGATCCATCATCTGTTTATTTCTATAAGCATTTCTTAACTTATAAGGTCCTCCACTACATTTTTCAATGCTATGAATTAAAAATCGTAAATTATTAACATTCAAGCCACTTAACTGATCTTCATGTATAGATGACAATAAGAATGTTTTAATTTTTGAAGAAATTTGTTGCTTTAAAAGATATAAATTATTTGTAATTGTAATTGACGTTCCAACAACAAATGGTTTTTTACAAGGAGTTTGTGAATATCTAGAATACGAAGTACGATTAACCTTTTTCATTTCTGAGGCAACAGTAGGCATCTCATAATTATAAACATATTTACTATTAAATGTTCCAGTGGGAGCCTGCGAAGTATCATCCTTTCTGTTCTGTATAATCATTTGTTTTTCCATGTAATTGTTATTATTGTTCAAACTTACTATTAAATTTAAATTTTTTATTAATGACTCATTCTCTATGTCTTTACTATATTCTAATGATTTTGATGCTACAGAATTCTCAAACTGATTTTCATCAGCATGTATTTCAGTGTCTTTTTTATTACAATCATCTTCATTGCTACCAGATTTTTTAACAATAAAGCTTTTATTTCTTTCCATTTTGATTTCTCTTCCATCATCTACATACTCATGTAAAGAATTCCTTCGCTCATTTCTAGATGAAGAATTGCTACTACCTGTATTTTTACGAATGTATTTTTTATTAGTTTTATTATGTATAACTTTAGACTTTTTACAGGTCTTATTATCAGGAGATTGCGAATTTAAAACAGCTTGATCAAATATTTTATCTTCTTCATTAACACTAGATATATGTTTAACCTTCTTTACTTTTTTTTTTTTAATTTTACGACTTGTAGTGACAGATTCATTATCAAACTGTGACATATCATCATAAGCTTTTGATGATATAACTGAACGTTTACCTTTTTTATATTTTCCTTGATCACCGTAAAGTGTGACTGTACTCTGTACACGTTTAATGTGCTGAAGCATCACATTTTCTTCAACGTTTTGAGTTCCCTCGTCAGAATTCATTCTTAAAAGTGAATTATTTAACTGCTCATGACTTTGCTCAAACTTCTCCTTCAGCTTTTTTATATAACTTCCACTATCATGATTAAGCTGAGTATAATCTATATACGGTTGGTGATCATACTGCTCTTTTGAAGAGCAACTACTAACATCAGTCTTTTTATCAATAACTTCCCTGCTCAAACTAGAGCAACTTTCTTTATCATTGTCAGACTTAACACTTATTGCACTATTTTGATCATCCATTAACATAGTAAGTTTCTTAATGATAATTTACAGAAATAAAAACAAAATTAGTGAATAATAAAAATACCTGTATTACTTTTTAAATGTGTAGGTTTAGCACTATTAACTTTTAATTTATAAAAGAAACAAAATACATACGTAGACATACTTATCAAAACATATGTATTTCTGTATACTTTTGTTTCCGTAGGAACACTTAAATTAATAGCAACTATTATTTTTTTGATAAATAATCATTACAATCTATTTAAAAATCTACTTCTAATTAATCTTTCCAGTTACTTAAAAATTTCATTAATCTGTCACATAAATTCAAAAGCTGTTTAGAGATAACAAAACAAATAATACAGACAAGTCAACTTGAAGTCAAAGTTGTCAAAATAATTGTGTCATCATATATCAAATTACATTTGAATCATCATCAGATTTAATCAGAACACTTAGTTCTTTGTCTAGATCATCTAATACTATATTTAAACTTCCGTTTCTTTCCAGAATTTAATTTTCAATAAGAAAATAATAATAAATTCAGTATTATTACTCCAATGTACATAAAACATTGATAATTTCATCATTATACAGAACACACCCGAAAAAAAAATAGCCATTACTTCACACAACAGAAAACATATACATACACGAAAAAAAATATAACATGGTTTTAAAGCAATTTAAAATCTCTTAACTTTGACTTACAGTAATGAATCATAAACAAAATAAAAGAATAACTCTTACAGTTTTTGTACAACTGTTCAATATGATGTGAGCATCTTTTATCAAGAGGCACAAAAAATATAACTGATAAGAGAGTTTGTCCCATATTTTAACCATCATGTCTGGAGTAATGAAAGCAAAAGCTGTTTCAATCCTGAACCTCAAATCAGGTAGATCTGTAGGTAACACAAGCACATACATACACAAGATCCTTTATAAAATCCCAAAAGAAAAAAAATTCTCTTTGGAGGCTATTGCAAACAAGCTTTGTCATTAGACGCATGCCAACCAATCCAGCAGTTTGGGAAAAGTCATTCAACAATCCATTCAACTAATCAGTTATGCCAGAGAGGAGGCGCACCAAGTTATTGCCAAATAAAATTCTCTGATCCACCTTGCAGTTGATGAAAGGGTCATGTACACAGTATAACCCCGAATTTGCAACTTCTGTTATGCTTGCTTCAGCAAAAAAGAATAGCCTACACAAACTTGCCATAAGGATATTGCACAGAAAACACTTAATTTTGGGGAGTCCCTTTAGCATTGTAAGAATTCATGAAGATTTTCTGACACCCACATATGGACATCATATGTGTTAACTGTTCCACTAAGCTGAAATGATGATTACTAAACACAATATAATTACGAAAGTTGTCATCTGCATGTTGCATCATTTTGATTACAAAGTTAATACCCAAAGGATATTCGGCAGGCTTCAAAGCCTGACAGCTGTAAACAGTACGTATGCGTCTGTAAACAGACGCATATGTAAGAGTTTTCTTAACAGACTGTCAACTAAATATTAATATTTTCACTCTGATGCCAACATTTTTTTTTGTTAATTATATTTCAAATATCTTTAGTTACTTTAAATAAACATTATAATAGTAATTTTAATTTATTTTTTTTATTAAATAAAAAACTAAAAGTAAACTCCAATCAGAGTGGTCGGCATTATTCGTAGAATTTTTCACTAGATGCCAAACAAACTTAATTGTAGGGCTTGAATTACTTCGGGAATTTCAAATAAGCATGACAAAGATATTTTTATTTTAAATTCTTTTTTATTTCAGTACTGATAAACATATTCATTTACATTTAATGAAAAATACCAAAATAATTTAATTAAAATTTGGGTTTCCTGGATATTCCTTACATTCATAAATTGTTTGTGTTCTGATTTAATTTTTCTACATTCTTTTTGCTTACTCTTTTACAGCTTTTTTTTCATTACCAGTTTTTACTATATTGGATTTGTTATGAGGAAGGTTTTTGTGATAGGATGAATATATGGTAAAACTCACAAAGACAACAGATTTCTGATTACTTCTAATCAGAAGTCATATAAACAAGCAACTTATATGTTTACATTTGTAATACAAATTGGGGAAATTTCCAGAACCAGAAAAGAAAGGGGTCTCGTATTCATTAACAGTACTTGAACTTGAATCATCAATGTCAAAAGTGGGATTTCAATGGTCACTGTCACTGTCTTATAAATAATGCATAACTCAAAATTAACCTGTTATTTGAAAACGAAACATTGCCAGTATTCAAAGAAGGCCGTGGATTGTTACTCATTTTCACCAACACAATGTAACGAATTTGGAAAGAAAACCACAAAACACTATTAAAAACAGTTTGATTTTTAAGGATAAGGATAAGGATGGCATACATTAATAACAACTCTAACAGAATGCTGATGACAAAATGAGGCTGAAAACAAAACATGTAATGCTCACTTCAGAGTGAACAATGCTGTCAAACGTAGCCGATGTTATCTGATCAGAGAAATCAGCAGTCAACCTGTTAAAACATTGATAGGAGAAATCAGCAGTCAACCTGTTAAAATATTCCAGTTATCATCACTGGCATTGCTAGTTCCCGGCTGGCCTTCCTAACAAATTTTATAGGACTTCCTAACAGATTTTTAAGGAGAGACTCTTGACACCTTCAACATTTTCTTCAGACGCCCTCAGTCATCCCACACTCTTTTTTCCATTATAAAAACATCAAGTCATTTCAAACTGATTATGCAATCGATTAATGTTGTTGTCACTCAATGTTGTGCTGTCAAGCAGAAAACAAGAGAATATTGCAAATAACTAAAACTCTTCATTTTTACTCTTTTATTCTAGCCTTAAACACATTATACCTCATCCAATATACCTCTTCTTTTTTTTTCTTTTACTCACTTAGAAATACTAGTTATTAAAATTTATATATGACCTGGAATTAAAAAAAAAAAAAAAAAAACATTTGAAAACCCTCAAAAACATGACCGTACCTATTGCATGTTGCGCATGGGAGATGAAAGAACACTAGATTTATACTGTCCACACTGAGCACTCACTCGCTTGTGGTTGAGCATATTTGTAACTAATTTTATAGTCTTTTAATTAAATAAAAATAATTTATTTCTTTGTTTTATGAAAAAAGAAAGCCCTAAGTTTGTCTAGTCTATAAAAAGTCTGCGTTAAATTTACGTGCAATAAATTCTCAATTTATTCCATATATCAGTAATTGATTTAGAATATTTTATTTTACTTTTGTAACAGTTAGATTAATTTATAATTTTCATCTGATTTCATCTATAATCTGACTTGTTTACAACCTGAAAATTATTGTTTACATAAATTCCTCTTCACATTTTAAAATAGATCAAACACTATAACTATTTATAATTATACCAAAACTATACTATACTACAACTATAACTATTCTTCTTATGTTATAAAAACATAATGAAATAATAAACTGTATATTTTAATGTTTTTATTGAAAAGAATAATAATAAAATTAAAAATATTTATGTATATACATTTTATTATAAAGGATAAAAATAATTAACAAAAAGTATTAATTTAAAATGAAAATAACAGCATCAATATATAATTATAAAATAAAAGTGAAAAGTAATTGTGTAATCAATACTGAAATACAAATAATTTATAAAATAAATCTATTGATTTAATCTAACTTCTTTCAAAAGTGATGAAAATTCACACAAATTTAAAATTTTATCAAAAAAAGTCAGTTCAATGCAACTATAAACGAATTTCACAGTTACAAAACATAAATGTTTCTGATATAGTAACATACGATACTGAGTCAACAGTAACGTGTTGACACCTACCAGTGGAGACAGAAAAGCCACTTACTACCACGCATGTGCGTGGTCAGTAAATTGCATGTGTGCATAGACCATGTGCCTGCAAGTGCTCAGTACTGAATGTGTTAAGGGAAACTGTGGTATCAAATAAAACATGTTAACCTATTGAACCAATGAAGCAACAAAAGGTATAAAAAGTAAACTACTAAACATAAAAACAACAAAATGAGATGTAATTAGTTCTTTGAAGTAAATAAGCTGGCTCTATAATGTGTACTACATTTCTAATTTTTTATTGATCTTTTTGGATAATTAGATCTCAGAATGAATTACAGTTCAAATAACACAATTGTATTGAATCAGCAGGTATCCAAACACTAAAACCAATCATTAGATAGTTAAATCAAGTTAGGATTAATTTAAATTACTGTTCAAACTGCATTATCAAATAATCATCACACATAAAACTAAATCTATAATCTGAAGTCTTCTATTTCATGCAGCAAGAGGATTCTTCATTTTTTTTGTAAAATCTTTTTTACAAATTTATACTGATAAGTGATAGAACTCTTTTTACACAATAAATTCCACTGTTGTAGAAAACTGAAGTACACCTGACCTCTAAACAGAAAGGCTAATAAAAAATCTTGGATATTTATGCTGGTTACTAATAGCTGATTTCTTTAAGAATCAACAATATAAAAACAAGACAACATAAATAATAAAAAAAAAAAAAAACAACAAATATGTAAAATAAGATAATATAATTCATAACAAAAATATTAAAAAAACCAATAAATATGTAAAATAAGATATCATTCATAACAAAAATATAAAGACCAAATGATTAAAAATTAAAGTGACTAAGAAAAAAGTTGTAAAATAAACTTTTGATCCTAATAAATGTTGAAATTAATAATTTAAACCATACTGTTGTGTAAAAAACTGATTAAATCACAATACACACACACATGAATTTCCTTATGTATATCACTCTTTTCGTACCTGTAATGATTCTAATGCTTCTTCCATTTGTTTTTCGGCAATTTTCTTAAGTTCTGTAAGTTCTTCAACTTGTTGTTGTAACACTTCGACATCTTCTTGTAATCTACGAATTTCATGTTTTGCTCCTTCAAATTCAACCTGAAATAACAAACTTACAGATTAGTTTTTTCAGTTCAAGCAAGTCATTAATTAACCCTAATAGTAGACATACAATCAAACCTCTAAATAACAAACCTAGATATTACAAAAACCTTGATTTTACAATTTTTTTTTATTGCATCATGACATTTTAATAAAACTATGTATGAAGAATTTACCTCTATTTAATGAATTCATAGCTCTATGTAATGAAATGATGACATATTAACATAATACAGGTATGTAGTAACAAAAAGTAATTTTTACCAATGTTTTTTTAAAAATAATGACTTTAAATTTAGTATTTTGGACATCTCTGAGAATTTAAAGTAATTATTTTTTTAATCTCCTTACCTAAATTGTACCTGTATATATACATAAAGTTATTTTTATTAAACTCGTAAAGTGAAAATTTCCAAGATCCTCTTATAATCCATTAACAATAAAATTCTAACAAAATATTTAAAACTCATGTTCTGCAGTTACTGTCTGCCTACACATTAAAGTAGCAGAATTTCTAAAAATCCATTAACTAATGGAGAGCACTAAAATTACTGTGCAAACTTTTTTTATTCATTTATCAAAACAATACATTTATCTATAGTATGTATATATATAACAAATAAAATTCTTAGAAAACATTTAACACATACTCCATCCATTGTTCAGTGCATACATACAGTTCAGCAATCATTTTTCCTGGAATTAATTCAGTTAGGGTGTCTGTCTTTTGGATTACGTTACTCAGATGATACAGTACTGTTTCTTTAGTGTACCACATTCAATGTCAAAAACGGAAGTGTCTTAGTGTTTTGGAAAGAATTAGTGTTATACAAAAAGTTGACAACGATGTTAAAAAAAAAGATATCGCACAAAAGTCTGGAATCCCACCAAGTTTAATGTCAACAATTTTAAAAATTGGGACATGACACTACAAGAAATAGACCAGCATAAAGAAAATCTGGTAAGAAAAAATTAAAAGGTAGCACATATGATGTGATATTGACTATGCAATTTTAAAATGGATGACAGTGATGCTGGTTAGAGAAGTTTAAAAAAGATATTGTGTTACTCATAAAGAAATTTCTAGAGAAAGTACAAGTGCCAGCATAAGTGACTGTGAATCTTGAAAACAGACTGTGCTGAAACCGATTTTAAAAGAATATCAGCAAAAAGACATTTTCAATGTGGAAGAGAGAGGTCTAATTTTCAAATGTTAACCCAACAAAACATAACTTTTAAAAATGATCTGTGCTTTGGTGGTAAACAAAGTTAACTAAGAATTATGATGTTAGTGGCTGCAAACATGTTAGGGACTGAAAAATTTTAAATGTTGCTAATCGGCAAAAGTAAAACTCTGCCTATTTTTCGAGAAGATAACTCTCTAGAGGTAGACTATACACTTAACAAAAAGGCAAGGATGACTACAGACATTTTTTACAGATTGGGTAAAAATGCTGGACAAACAGATTACCAGACAAAAAAGAAAAATTGTACTTTCTATTGATAACTGTTCGGCACATCTTCAAGACATTAATAACCTATTAAATAACGTAGAAGTCGTATTTATCCCACCAAACTTAACGTCAATTATACAACTAATGGATCAGGGGGTAATTAAGAATCTTAAATTGCACTACGGAAAAAGAATTCTGAAATGTCAATAGTGTGGCATCTATTAATACTGTTGACCTACGAGGGTGCATTTCTGAATTATCAAACGTATGGACTAATGATTTTAATGATGAAACAATGTACCATTGTTTTTGTAAAGCTGGTTTCAGTACCACCATGACAGAATGCAATGAAGATGATATGACACTAGTTCAGTTAAAAAGTCACTAGAATGTTAGTAAGTCACTAGTAATGAAAGTTAAAATGTCAGTAACAAAGTTACACTGGAAGATTTCATCATTGGTGATAAACAGGTACTGTTTCTGATTTTCTGGAAGATGACGATATACTTTATAATGTTAGCAAGTCCTCTGAACCGACAGAAGAAGCAAATGATTATGACAAAAGTTGCGAAGACCAGCAAGAGGGGAAAAACCTACTGACAATGAGGTTTTACAGTCTTTTAGAACAATTACACTTGGACTACAATTCAAGAATGAAGTACCTGACAGTATTTAAATAAATGTAAAACTTTTTTTGAACATATTATCTTATTAATACACAGAAAGCAACAGAAAATTACCCTTTTTTTCAAGTAATAAATTAATACTGTATAAAAAATTATATACTGTAAACATTACCGATTTATAATAACACATTATAATTAGTGTTTTTTTAATCAACTTAAAAAAAGTTAGTGAATCCATTTTTTGTTACTGTTGTGAAAAAATTATGAGCTAGAAATAAAAATAAATGTGTTAACCTACAACTGATTATAACAAGCTTTTAAGTATAGCCTACATCCAATCTAAGTGCAAAATAAGTCCTTACCTAAGATACATACTTTTTATACAGTATGTATAATGTATTAGATTAATATGTAGCGTATGATATAGAAAAATGCACTTACATTTTTTTTCTATAGTGCTGTTAAAAAAAATAACTGTACTTATTTATCATAAAATGGGATAAAATATTCTTAAAAAAAATTAGACTGGGAATTCTTGTTACATCTATATAACAAAAACCTTTATTTAATGAATTTTTTCCTGTGATTCTTGGTTTCATTATATAGAGGTTCGACTGTAATTTATGTTCCTTGCAATATTTTATAACCACGCATATTTGATCTATAACAAGGGAATTATTATGTTATAGAAATCTTATTACCGATTCTACTTCCTTCTCTGTAAGTGGTTCTAAGAAAAACACAAAATATTTTTGGCTGTGTATTTATGAATTTAATTCTTTATTGCACTGAACACCTTCCGTTTAATTGCTACAACATGAAAGCATTCATTAAAAAATTCACTAATTTCCAATGATAAATTTTTATTAAATTCATTACAAAATGTCTGATTTTGTCATTTCCAAAGTTATTTTTTTTATTTTTTATACTGATGAATTCAATTTTTGATAATTTTTTTAGTCTTTGGTAATTCTTTTTGTAACTATATATTTTTCCTAATATTTCAGTTTACCTTGAACAGTTTCTGTTTATTTCACCAAACATATTCTCTCTTCTTACTTTTTCTGCAAACTATTAATTCCATAGAAAAACTGCAACCTTTCTTATACCAACTATGCAAATTTATTTATGTTGCCTTGAAATTATAGAAAACGTTTTTGAATCATTTTAAACAAGGGTTTCTTAATTCTTTCTTTTATGATTAAATTAATATAGTAAACATATCATATTTTCACCAAGGAAAATTCAATAATTAAGTTGTATTAGAATCTCTAATAAAGTAGTTTACCTTTTACATTATAAAAGCACAAAGAAACTAGCAGCACAAAGTATTAAATAAACTGAATTAAATAATTATTTTATAGAAATCAATTTATCCAGACCAATAGCATCTCACCAGTATTAAAAGATGCAAATGAATGGTAGTGACAAATGAGAAATCCTAGATATTAAAATAATAATGTACAAGTTGAAGAAAAAATTTGTTTAATTACAAGGAATAAAACTAATTTAAAAAAATTATATAAGGCAATTTCATTACCTGAGATGATTTTAAACCAGATACTTGTTTCTGTAGTGTAATATTTTCTTCTTCTAATTCAGAATAATCTGTTAAAAGTCTAGCTTCACGAAATTTTATTTCACGCAATTCTGCACGTAACTTTTTCCTTTCTGATTCAGCTTCTAGTTTTTCTTTAGTCAGCTCATTATTTTCATGTATCATCCGATCTCTTTCTTCTTGAACTCTATCTAGTTCTTGGCGTAACTGGAAAAAAAAACATAAAATAATAATAAATAAGGTATTTCTAACAATAAAAACAGAATTGTAATGTTGATGAACACCCAGAAACTAGATGTTCCTTTATACCAGTTAATAACAAATTTCTCATTAAAAACCTGATGTGGTCATCACATGACTTCCTTGTAAGCCTATTAAATTACATATATACATTTTTTAAACTGGAAAGTAAATTTTATTTCATTAATAACTTCTGATATTTTTTCATATTTTTTTTTATTATTATTGAATTATTATCATAATTTTTTTTACAGTCAGATGTTAATGATTATTAATAAAGCACGATATTTAAATTAAAAGAAAGAAAAAAGTTAATAAAAAAGGCGATGAAGTCTGATTCGAACCTGCCTTCCCCTTCTAAGATCCAAATATTTCATTAATTATAATTTTATTTGGCTATAACTCTCTAGAACCAATGAAAATAAGTGCCACTTATGTATATTGTAGAAACTCAATGAGAGCTTATTCCTGCAGTTAAGAAAAAGTCCAAAATCCAAATTTTTTGGATTTTGTTCTTTTTTGGTTCAGTTGATTACAATCAAAAAGGGAGGTGCACACTAGATGTTACAATGGTCCTAAATCCAAAATTTCAACATCCAACGGCTAATAGTTTTTGAGTTCTGCGAGATACATATGTACAAACGTACACACATACGTCGTAGGTAGATGTCATGTCGATGCTAGTCAAAATGGATTCAGGGACAATATCAAAATGGATAGATAATTCCATTGAAATTTGAAATTTTTCACGATCACAATACTTCCTTTACTTTGTACAAGCAAGTAAATATTGAAAAAAGCTGGAAATGAACTGCTTAACTTTGCCAACTTGCCAGTCAATTGACTTGAATTACATAACTTTCATTTCAATCATTTTAAGTTCTATTTGTATCTTTATTATAAAATAATCCCTTTTCATAGAAAAATAATAACCAAAATTAAGAATTCTTTTTACAAAATACGAGGGTTGTTCAATAAGTCCTTAAAAAATCCAAGCGATGGCACTCTTAGTATTGAAAATGGTTTGCTTTTAGTAAGCGTCATTTGTCGCTAAAGTGCAGTTAAAGTTTCAGCTGTATCCAACACGTGGCTTCATTGTCATATTCAATTGAAGCAGCAAGCTATTTTTTATTTTAAAAAATGGAAAAAGTGAGTTTCAAGTGGTGATTAAAGTTATATTTAAAAGGCTTAACACCGAAAGAGATCAAAGGTGAGTTGGATGAAGTTCATGGCACATCTGCTCCTGTGTTTGCAACTGTTTACAATTGGGTAAATGAGTTTAAACGTGGCTGCACATCCACAAAATATGAACATTGTTTGGGCGTTCAGTGGAAGTGACCATTCTCAAAATGATTGGTAAAATTCATGATATGATTTTGAGTGGTCGACGAATCAAAGTGCGCAAAACAGTTGAGGTCATAGGCCATATCGCAAGGTACGGTGTTTTGTAAAAAATCACTCAATTTTGTAAAAAAAATTGAGTGTGAAAAAAATTCTGGCATGATGGGTGCTGTGTTTCTCTCAGTGGAGAATAAACGCAATCATGTGGTCGACCCTGAGGCTGTTTTGGCGCTTTTCTGTCGCAATCACTCACAAGTTTCTGCCTTGATACATAACTGTGGGCGAAAAATGAATACACTACCGTACTCCGGAGACACTCAAAACAGTGGGTTTTTGAAGGTGAACGGGCACCAAAGAAGGTGAAAAACAGTGAAATTGGCCAACAAGGTGATAGCAACAGTTTTTTTGGGATGCATGTGGTATCATCTACACTGATTAATTGGAAAAAGGACAAACATGTCATTATTGCACCAGTTGAGCGAAGAAATCAAGAAAAAATGTCTTCAATTGAAAATGAGAAAGATCCTCTTCCATCAAGACACAGGTGCACACCTGCACAATTTCAATTGCCAAAATTGTGGAATTAAAGTCTGAATTACTACAACATCCACTGTATTTGGGCCCCAGTGAATTTTGTTTTATTCCCAAACTTAAAAAAATGGCTTGGAATGCCATTTTTTTCATTCATGTAGAACGAGGAGGTCATCATCCAAACAGATGCTTATTTTGAGGACCTTCTGAAATCCTACTTTTTTGGACATTGGAGAAACACTTATAAAACTGTACAGTTAAAATGAGATTATGAAAAAAAAAATCTACACAAAATAATTTGTTTTTCTAAGGACTTATTGAATGACCCTCATATGAATGTTACAAAATATCAACAGAAAATGTTGAGTTATTTCTTCATTGTCATATTAAAAAAAAAAAAAAAAAAAAACCACTTAGATTTCTATGTAACTTTTTTTTTAAATTACTTTATTATTTTTAAATCTTTTAATTCCAATTTTTGAAGCAAAGATGCTCAACAAAATAAAGCATTTTTAATATTAGTATATTAGCAACACAATTGCAAAAAATATATTTCTGACTTTTGAAAATTTGGGAGGGGCTCATAGTGAAAGCATTAAAATTATTTTTTTTTACAAAAAACTCTTAAGTGGTGATCATAAATTTAAAAAATAACTTTTTAAAACTAGTTCAAAAAATAAAAAGATACAGCCGTAATTCTAAATAAACAAAGCCGTAATTTTCTAGGAAAAGGGTGGAAAATTTATACCTAATTTTTTTTCAAAAAATACTAAAGATTAAAGGCTATCAAAAAGTTTGATAGCTTAAATATTTTAACTTAAATAAATTAAGAAAGTTTTTTTTTATATTTTTAAAATTAATTAAATATTTTTTGCTACCACAAACCAATGGAGTTTATAGTGATTCGAAGGCCTACTGATACAGAAAATATAGATGTGCAAAGAACTCCCCATTAACTCCTTTTCTGAAGCAATATACAGGTAAAAAGAGAAAAATATATAGTCAGTTTTTGGAGAGGGGGATAAATGTTAAATAAAAATATTTAGTACTTTGTGATCTTGATAAAAAACAACTTAAAATTTTTTGGTAATGCCCCAGCAGAATTTTCAGGTTTATTTTGGCCAAAACACCCCATCTTTTTTCCAACTTTTTGCAAAAATTGAATACATTTTTTCCTTTGAAGGTAGTACCTAGTCCATGTTTGAAGAAAACCATTCACTGGGTTCCAGAATTATAAGAGCAAATAAGGCCAGGCCAACATACAGACACATAACACAAACATCCATACGACAAAAATAGACTTTTTTGGACTTGGGAGCATTGGAATAAAAATTACATTTCGCAGATTATTTTCAATTTATTTAAATTAATTTTTTTTCTTTAAAGTATAATTAAGGCAATAGACTTTAAAAAATATTTTTTTTATCAATCTGCATAATTTCCCATTATAGTAGCATAAATTCCTACAGCAGGGAAAGTAAAGTAACAATATAAAAAACACGTACACCTGTTCAGTGTTTTCATTAATTCATTTTAACTTACTGAGCATTAGGTTAAACAGCCTAAGTGATTGCAGTTAATAATTCAGTAACAAGTAACAGATTTAGTATTGTTATTATAAACAGTAGCATTCACAAAATCCCTACAGTTGGAAATCTGAAGGGAATAGATTAGAGCTATAACTTCAAAACCAGTCTCTTAACAAAACATTTCCTCACGATATTCAAAATGACTTGTTTGTAATATGCTATAGCTTTTTTCTACTGAAGATAGTTAATATATCAACATAATTTTATCATCATTTAATCCACAAAAAAAGAAAAGGTAGATGTTCACATCAATGTTGGCCATCTCATTAAACAGTGACAATAATTTTGGCTTTTCAAGGAATAAAAACCTTTTTTTCCTAATGAGTTGGTCTTCCAATGGTACAAGCTTTTTACATATTGATTTTTTTTTTGTGGGGAGGGGGGGCGAAAAATATATTTATGTTATAATCAGCCAGAAAACAAAAAAAATAAAATGCAAAAAAAATATAACAACAAAATATAAAATCTAATACAATAACAAAATAAAAAACTAAACTAAAATATTAAACACAAAAACATACAACTACTATATAGCTAACATACTAACAAATTTATTATAGATACAATAAACTTAAAAATAAACAAAACCAACAATACATATAAAACTAAAATAAAAAAAAGTAGTTAGTAACGAACTCCGAGAGGAGTGTAAAAGGCTCCATATCGATAACAAAAAAAAAAAAAAACAACAGTAAAAAACACTATTAAAATGTATGTAAAATACTAATAGTTCTAAGAAATAAAAACAATCAGTCCAAAACTTTTTTATCATTGCCCAGGATTTGACAAATGTTCCTGGGCAATTTAAATTTACGACAAACAGCTGCATAACAAATGCTATTCCACAAGGATGTGGCGCACAGTCAGCAACAGCTGCATCATATGCATATTGGTGCATTTACTTTTGACATTAGATAGCCATGTGTAACTCTGGTATGGCCTAACTGAAATCAACAAAAAACTACTTCCTGTCGACAGAGTTTTCTGAAAGACGAATCCCATGGGAACTTCAAGACCTTTTGGAGAGAGCCAGCCTTATTATTATTATTATTATTATTACAAAGAACAACAAAATGAATGTTTCTGTATTTTAGATTTGATGCTTTAGAATTTAGTGCAATATCTTCCGCACGATTATTATTCTCGTCAAAAAACTGACCGACGCCTTTTCACTAGACAAGGAATGGTGGTTTTTTCAGATGGACCACCAACAATCATTGAATTTATTAGTGGACTTGAAATTTTGGTCCCACAAGTACCGAGAATATAACAGACCACTCCAGCAGAGTGCACGCGTACTGGAACTAGAGCTAAATACAAATGAGTTTGCCTAGGTGCCCAGAGGACATCATTTGAGGGCATATTGAATTAGGCAATTATAAATATACGAGAAGAAATGTTAAGAATCTTTTCTCTCATTATTGATGGACTTCCACTTCTTGAGTAATCCAGCAAACGTAGCCTAATCACTAACTTCTAGATTACATTTGACACTGTAGCAGTAAATAGATCTAACACAACAAGAATACAATGTTCCTGGAGTATGTCAGAGTAAATAAATCTTTTGTTTCGAGTGATTGTGATTTCTAAAAAAATTCTTCCATTAGAAATTTCTTTCTTTGACATATTTTAATATACAATTGGCCTAGGGAACTTTATTTATTTAACTCCATGAAGTAGCAAAACTGTGATAATGAAAATAAAACAGTATAATGTACCTAATTCTCTTTATTTGTAATGACCAAATTCACTTCTTAAATATAAAACCACTTTAAATACATTTATAAATGTAAACACATTTACAAGTAAAAATGTAAATTTAAAATCCAATTTCACTATGATAATTGTTTTAAAATGTATTAAGTATAAAAATAATTATACATATTACTGCACATCAAAGAACAAGCAAATCCACCCCAGATAATTATTTCAATTTTCCTTTCGTTTTCTTTAATAAATTTAAATACATATTTATACATACAGGTGAACAGAAAGATTCTGGAAACTTTATACAGTTTTACTCTTATCAAAATAAAAAATTAAAATAAACATAAGTCTGAAAACACTTAGTTCTCAAGATACAGCTCGCAAAAGATTATGTTAAGATTTTTACTCTACAGGCCAAATAATGATGTATAAAAACTTCACAGATACAAATTTTTAAGCAAAATTAGAAGTATTTTTACATGCAATCTTGAATGAAAAATTGGGGGAAAAATTGGTCCAAGAACTGTATCATCAGTAATTTCTGAGAAAACTGTTATAAAGTCCAAAGAATTGGAGTGGAAAAAGTATGTTGTTTTTTTTTTAGGTATGGCTCAAATTAACTTTATTAATTTGCTAATAATCAAATAAAACTATAAGATTTGAAGAGAATTTAATTCTGAGAAAATTAATGTAATTAAAGCAATAAGAAAAAAATAATTAAAAGTCAATTTTTGTTGAAAACCAAACAATAAAATTCTGAAAATCTTGCACCAAAAATTGTAAATTAAAAGGTAGTTCTTCTTATCTTAAAATAATTTTACAACAAAAACAAATTATTTACTATATTTTTTAATCTTTTAATCATGCAATGATAAGATTACATTAACTATTCAAAATGTCCACTTCCACTATTAATTCACATTTCAATATGGCAAACTAGTTAAGCCCAGCATCTTTAAATAAAATCAATTTTCCATTAAGTGAACATATGTAGTTCTGAAGTGAAGAATACAATAAGAGCTAAAACTTACCAACTTCTGATCATTTTCAAGCTCTATAATAGTAGAATTCAGTGATGTCTCACGAGCAGCTGATTCTGATAATAGTGATTCTTCTTGTTCTATTCCAGACTTTGTTGTTACTTTATGGGTAGTTTGAAACTTTGCAAGAGCCTGTAAAAAAAAATTTTTTTCCAAAGTGTAATACCTACATTATCATTGGTATTAACCAATTTATTATTAACATATTAATTATCAATTAAAAAATTAACTAAAATAAACAACAAAATACATAAACCTAATTTTTCTTCAGCCAATGTAATGTCAAAATATCTTCAGCCGAAATGGGTCAAAATCAAAACAGCAAAATTTTATCCATTAAAAATAAATCATTTCCTATTAGTGTGAATGCAGTGAGGATCCCATGTAATTATTACTTATGACTGGTTTTCTATAAAAAAGATGTTTGCCAAATTTAACCCTAGAAAATTAAAGAGAAACAGTAAATGTAAAGATGTCTCCTAGCAGCAATCTGTCAAGATTGGGTTAATTTTTTTAAAATTCAGACATCAACACTAGCAGCTGTAATTTTTTATAATTTTAGAAATGTAGTGAGTTGTTTACAAATCCCTGTCTGTATACACAAATATTTTTAGTAATGCAATGTCTGAAGATCAGTGAAGGAATACTATTTTTCACCATTACATTATTTGCAAATATCATTGTAATAGGAATAGAAATTTTTCTATGTTTTAAATATTTTTTTGTAATAACTGGCTAACCCTCCAAAAAAACCATTTATGCACAAAATTTTCAAACTTTTTTGTTAAACTTTTTAAGATAATTCAAATGTGACTAAATCTATTAAATATCCATAAATTGGGGAAAGATTATCACCCTCAACTTTTCCTATAATGAAATTACCATAAAAAAAAAGAAATTAAAGTCTTAAAATACAAATTGTCTTGCTGCTCAACAATAAGTGTAAGACAATTAAATTTTATGAATACATACATCTTATTCTACAAAAAAGCTACCTTTATTTCTAAATAAGAATGAACTGTGCAAAATTAGGAAGACATCTTATTACATACCATATTAAGTCAATTCATTATGAATTTACATATTTAAAGATTTTTTTTTTCTTTATAATCATAATTTTTTCAGTTAAATACGCCTTATGCACATAAAAGATTTACAATAAAACACTGATTTGTCATTAATCTTGAAAAGAATATTGTGACCACCAACTTATTATTTCATGTTCAACCTTTTTTCTTTTGTTTTTATTATCAAGACTTTTTTTTTCAATCTTGTTAAACACCCCCAACATCACTGGCCTCCGCCGTTAGGGTATGCACAGTGATGTCGCAGTGTCATGGCAGTTGATTGTCCTCCTGTCTTGCCAGGTCCTGTGGGCAAAACACATCTCGTCGCGGTCTCTCTAGCTTCATTGAGGAATGCTGACCTCCCTTGTGGACAGTCAGCAGACCTGTCCGCTGGAGAACTACCCTTCCTGTTCCTATTCTAACCAGCTTCAGATGTGCATTTTGCACATCCTTTGCTCTCCCCGCGGCCCTCTCAAACCTTGAGGATCCCTAATGCCATCCTCGGATAGTTCCAACCCTCCCACTCCCCACAGTGTGGGAGAGCCAGAGCGTCCAGGCATCAGGGCTGCCCCCATGGTCCTGCACAGCAACCATGATTCACCCCCAGATGCCTTAATTTTTTGCATTCTGTTTTTTCTGTCAATATACTTCCAACGCTTCCTTGCCCGTTTTTTCTTCTGTCATATTTCTATGGGAATTTTCCAGTCTCGATTACCCGCAAGTCCTCCAGCCCCAGCATGGTTAACCTTGTGTCATATATCTGCTTCCATATCTGATCACTTACAGAATCCATCAGTTCCAGAAGCAGTAAATCAAAACAACTTTCAAGCTACATGTTGAAACACGTTGTTACACGTTTTTACAGTCCGCTGCTTTAGCCTAGAACTTAAAACTATTATCTACTGGACTACAAATATACTTTAACTTAGCTTAATCATTCATGGTAGCACTTTGTTGACCAATGATTGTATATATTCACACTCATATATGAGATCAAGACGTCCTTCACCATGCTTCCAATCACAAACGTCCTAAGTATCTTTAGGTAGATCAAATAACTACAGACATGTCTTATGTGCCAATTGTAGCTTAAGTTCACTTACTTGCTTGCACCATTGATGGCTGTTACTGTTTTGCAATTGTCTTAAATTTTATCATGACTAACATGGCTAAAAAGGTACACAATGACTTAACCTATCATAGTCGTTCTATACATATAAAAAATTTAAATAAAAAAATTTCCTCTGTCTGTATCGTCAGGGATCAGTTGTGCAAGTAGTTGTTCACCATCGCAAGCAAGTAATCACTGATTCTGCGCTCTCTCAAGGTTCTCATGATCACCCTCCATGGTACACTGTTAAAGGCACTCTTATTGTCCAGGAGGATGACCAGGGGATCTTTCTTCTTCTCCATAAACTTCCAGCTTGGTCTCAAGCCCATCCAATTACCTATTTGACCATGTCGATGGTGAATCATGCCCTGATGAGGCCATACTGATCAGGAGAAAAACCACCATCAGCCTCCAGTTCTGTCCATATTCGTTCAGCAATCAGTCTCTTGTACAGTTTTCCCATCGTGTTCATTAGGCAGACTGGCCTATACTTAGCCCATTCTAACTCTTCCGTTCCTGGCTTCTGTTCAAGAAGCTGCATGTTGCCAGCACTTGATTTACCACCTCCACCATCCACGGTTGCCTTTGTATCAGTGTCTTCACCAGTGACCTCGGGATCTTGTCTGCCTTGGACTCTTTTTGGCACTCATTGTTCCTGCGGCCCAGTTTAGTTCATCTATCATGAATGCCCTTTGCTGTCAGACAGTGAAAAGTTCCAGTACTGTCCTGAGAAACTGACCCCTAGATAATGGATTGAGGCGTCTGCCAAATTTCTTGGTTATAATTTGGTGGAGGTGAATTATGATGAAATTCTATTTTAATATTATTATTATTTAAAGTTCAAAAAAATTTATTTGCCCCCAAAGTACTTTTGTGTTGGGTCACTTGCACTACTGCTATTTTTTACTTAGAAAGACATTAAACAAATTTGATAAAAAAATATGCAATAAATAAAAAAAAGATACCTTTTTCAATTTTTGGGGAAGGGCAGAATATAGGGCAATTTTTTTTTTTATGGTAAGATAAACATGTACATACGCTTAATAAAAAAAATGTTTCCATGTTTTTATAAAATTAACCTTCTTCTTTTTCCTGTTTAGCCTCCGGTAACTACCGTTTAGATAATATACTTCAGAGGATAAATGAGGATGATATGTATGAGTGTAAATGAAGTGTAGTCTTGTACATTCTCAGTTCAACCATTCCTGAGATGTGTGGTTAATTGAAACCCAACCACCAAATAACACCGGTATCCACGACCTAGTATTCAAATCCGTATAAAAATAACTGGCTTTACTAGGACTTGAATGCTGGAACTCTAGACTTTCAAATCAGCTGATTTGGGAAGACGTGTTCACCACTGGACCAACCCGGTGGGTTTGATAAAATTAACCTGAAACACACTATCTTTCCCATCTCCTGGAGATATTGATTCTAAATGTTTACCAATAAATTCCCCCATGTACATTGTGTCTCTGTGCCAAATTTCATAAAAATCTGTATCTCCAATATAAAATAACCCAAGGAAGAATAATCTATTATATTCCAAAACTAAGCATTATTCACTGCTTAATAAATCACTACATTCTTTTATTTCTTCACAGGGTTTTTTTTTATTTCATAATTGAAATAAATAATCTTCTAGTTTTTCTATATCAATAGATAGGGTCATTATGTAAAATATAACTAATTTCTACTTGAGTGAACATGTATTACATATGTAATAAGATTCACAAACAACTCCAATACAAAATCCAAACTTTCCACACTGATACGTTTTTTATGTGAATAGTAGCTCCATGTAGTTATTTTAAAATATTTTGATTTGATTGTCATTTAGATGCACGAATGTCAGTGTCAACTTACTTCCAATTGAGACAAACAGAACTTCAAATCTAGCAGAACAGTTTTTAAAATGCTATGCAGATTAACAGCCTGCATAAAATTAGAAGTAATGTTAGATAGTAAAAAATCTACAACATGACCATCAAATTCATCTTAGTATATATTATGTAGTTCTTTCCATGTTATCATCTAAAGGTATCAGTCACGTACAATTAACATTAGTAATGTGAGAATATGTCATGTGGGAAAATGTCAAAACTTGACTACAATTTGAAAAACCCAGAAGCTTCCTGAAGAGCAGACACACTAACACTCTGCAACAGAGGTCAGTGAGAATTTTTAATAATACGATAAAACTAAACAATTCTCACCACTAACTGCACTGAGCATCATGCACTACTCCATTCTCCATGAAGAAGATAGACTAATATAAAAATTTATCTTAAGAAAGATATATATAGTACTGTATTAGGATTTAACTATTTTAAAAACACATTCTATAAAAGTAATTTATACAAGATGTTTAATGTTCATATGACAGAAAAAAATAAAAATAAAGTTTAATAAATTTAAAATTGTAAAAGGACCTGTAAAAAGACCGTTTAAAAAATATAAAATGGAAAACGTCCCATATTATTCAATACAAAATACAATTTCTATTATTCCTTATAAGTTTTCCTACTGACCTTACAAGGAAAATGTTTAAAACTTTATTTTCTAATAAATTTATTTTATAACCCGTTCAAAAAAAAAAAAATTAAGCCAATTAAACATCATTGATACAGACACCAAATGTAGGACAGTTTTTAGGATAATTACAAAAACAAATCCTCTAATAAGCAATTATAAATGACAATTTAAAAAAAAATCACAAATCGAGCATATAGCTTCTCACAAAGCAAGAAAAAACAAACCAACACCCAAGGAATACGCTCACCAAACTACCCAAGAAATACAAACTTTTTTCCTGTTTATTCTCTGGAAATCACCGTTAGGTACTTCTACAGAGAATAAATGAGGATGATATGTATGAATCTAGGTGAAGTGCAGGCTTGTACGGTGTCAGATCAACCATTTCTGAGATGTGTGGTTAATTGAAACTCAACTACCAAGGAACACTGGTATACACGATCTAGTATTCAAATCCATATAAAAGTAACTGCCTTTACTAGGACTTGATTGGAACTCTCGACTTCGAAATCAGCTGATTTGCAAAAATGCGTTCACCACTAGACCAACTCGGTGGGTCCATGAAATACAAACTCCTTAACAAATACTTTTACAAATACCTTAACTCTACAAGTTTTTACATTGACAAATAGGTTTGGTTTATAACAACCATTGAATAAACACATAAAACAATTAATAAAAATGCGGTCAACATTTGGCAACTACACTGCAGAAAAAAGTAACAAATTTACATAAATCCACAACTTAAATATTTTGCACATACATAAAAAAGAAGTTCCAAAGTACAGATCTAGAAATCATCATTATAGAACAAATGACCTGAATATGAGGTAACTGCTCAAGTCTCAAATTAGTCTATAAAAAATAAATAAATAACATTAAAAATTATTATACGGCTTCATGCACTTGTGCTAAATTTCAACGCGAGTTTTCAGACTATGATGTTTTGACCAAAATATTCACAATCATTAACTGATTGTTTTTTCATTTTTAAAACACTTTATTCAATTTTATCTCTTGGATTAAGATAAACCATGCTTACCAAATGCTTCCATAACTATTTAATAAGTTAACTGTAAAATTACAAAACAACACAAACATGACATTTCAATGTCACAAAAACAAGAGAAGAGTAGAACTCCAGACAGCTGTAGAGATCTGTAGCACCCCATATGTATAAAACAAATTCACAAGTTACATTTATATTTCATGAACTTTTAAGTAAAACCTCATAGTTATATCACTCCAATCACAGTATTACCCTAAAGTAATTACTGGAAACCCATATGAATGAAGACTCTTTTTTTTATGTACTAATAAAATTTCAAACAGTGGAGAATTACACTTACACATCAGCCATACAACCACTCATTTGATTGCAAGTCCTGAAATATTTTTTTCTTGTGATTTCTAAATATTGTTCTTGTGTTGATGTATAAACAAGATATGTTTCTATTTGATTGTTTTCAGGGCCAATGGCAATATTACCTAACAAAAATAAATAATAATTTATATAGAAAAACTACATCAACAAAATAAATGTTCCTATCAAAAATGGGTAACTATATTAAGTAATTCTGATCAAATACTTGATCAACTTAAATTTTGTTCAAACTTTAATATACCATAGTATATATGCTTAGGATCAGGAAAACACAACAAGATCTTAATGTCAGAAAGCTGGTCTTGCTTGGGTGACCCAAGCAAGGATAATCCATGCTGCATTATCTGTACTCTAGTTAATCAAGATATTGTTGAGATGTTAATCTGTTCTATGTAGGGAGATTATAGTTATAGTGTTAAGGTTAGACTTTTGTGGAAAGAGGTTAGGAATAAATTACCAAGGTATGGCATAATTAACACCACTTCAAATGACACTTGGTCAAATTTATGTTTAAAAAGAAATATAGCCGCTACAGAGAGAGACTACACTAAATTTTCTGGGCTATTAAGTCATATGTAGCCGTGTGATAATCAAGTAATTGCTCAGAATTACCTTAGATTAAAATAAAAAACCTATTTTAAATGCCAAACTGTTCAGATATATCTAATGAAGAGCACCATCAGTCAGTTCAACGGCTGACTCCAGAGTCCAACTATTAAGGTTAGTTTATGATTTATTAATCTTTCCACAAAACTCTAACCTTAACCTTAATCCTAAGCTCTCAACAGAATTTAACCTTTCTCTACAGAATGGATTAGCATCTGAACACATTGCCTTCACAAAACTGCTTGCTAATTGACTAGAGTACTGATAAAATGGCATGGATTTTGATCTTGCACAGGTCACCTGCTTTCCAAATCTGCTTTCTAACATTTAGAAAGCATGTTTTCCTGATCCTAACCATACCTACTACTGTAAATCAAAGTATGAAAAAATTGCAAGTTGATCAAGTAACTGCTCAGCCTAAATTAAAATGAAAAACGTATTTTAAATGCCAAAATGTTCAGATATGTCTAGAGATATAAAAGAGAAATTAATGATTAGAATTTTTACAAAAATCAGCAGCAGTGTATCAATCATTGAATTATTTGCTGTGAAGCGCTTGAATTATAAAAAGTGTTGCTTAAATCTGGACTATGAATAACTCGGTAATAATGTGATTATTTTAATTTTATTCTAAAAAAATATTATGGAAACTGTCCTTACATTACTCTACTTAGTAAAAAAGAAGTCACTACATGAATCCAGTAAACATAGTTTGTAAGAGATCACTGTCTGTTTAAAATATTTAAACAGACAGTTATTTTGTTACTATTTAAATTTTTATGAACAGAACAGCATATTTTTATTGACCAGTCATATTGTTAATAGTTTTATATTTACTGTAAGAAATGAACAGCATTTTCTATATTTGCTATTATTGGTGCATTCGTGCATTACTTCTTATTATTATTTACAATTTTACAGTTTACGAAATTTAATATTACCTCACAAAAGACAAGGAAGATCTACAAAATACTTTTAACCACATATTAAATAAAACTTAACAGAAATAAAGCAACTATTTCAATCAAATAATAAATTCAATTAAAAAAATGGTAACACTAAAATTTAAAGCATAACAGATATTGGGTACAAGTTATGTAAATATAATTTGAATTATTTTTGTTCATCTACTAATCACTCAATATCATAAGCTTGCACTAGTCCATTCAAGATAACTCCATTGAGAAACAACTCCATTTAACAGTTTTTAAATTTCTGTCAAGGTGTCAATTTAGGGATTTTCACCAAATTACCATTTTCTCAAAAAACTCATAATAGTTAAAGAATATAAAAAGTTTATTATATTCAACTTTTTTTTAAATTACTTATAAAAAATTATCATTGATGAACTGCCAGTAAACCTACAATTACTGTCAAACACAAAGATATCAGGTATACTTATGTATCTGAAGAAAAATACTGATTTTTTAGCATTACCTTTATTTATTTTTAAAAACCCAGATATTTGCATCTTAGAAGGAACTAGAAAACCTGACTATAACTAATAGGAGTTACAGTCCCTATCAGCTGGTGGCTTAATATTCAGTCATCAAAGAGGAAACAAGAATATTTGGACACTTCCACATGCAGCAGCCCCCTACTAGATCAAACTAAGAATGCATAAGCTTCACAAGTCTTCAAGAAGTCTGCCCTTAACAGGATCTAAATTTACCTCACACAACCCAAACAGAAAAAGAATGATAACCAAATAGGTTGGATAATGAGAATGGATGACATGTACAGAGAAATTGTACAATAAGACAAGCTACTTCACAACCAGAGTATAGTTTCAACATACCCATCACAAAGCAAATGTCAAACCGGCTCACAAATCTCAGTAAGACAGGAAATTATTACCTAGTTTGGGTATAGTTGTAATTTTTTGATTATCAATAACTTTACCTTTTTACAAAGCATAATATTTTGCAAGAAAAATTGCTTTTCTTCATGAAATTAAATAACCACACAAACAGATTCAGGCTTGCTAAAGGAACATTCTTCCCCATAAATTAAATACATGAAAGTTCAAACAGAACAAATTTCCTCAATGTTCCTTAACCCAATAAATAATAAAATATTAACTAAAATTTAATATATTTTTTATTAAAATAAATGAAGCATTAGTCACACTTCTTGAGGAGCAAAAAGTTGGAAAAATTCACAAATAAAAGACTGAAATCCGAATTTCTAAAATAAAGATAACTTAATTTTAAGAATCTTAAAACTGTTTTATAAGTCATTGAACACTTTAATTTACTAAAGATATCAGAAAGGGAAACTGGTGGTTAATAAGCAATATCAACTTTTCTAAAATCCTATGATTAATGAGCATTATCAACCATGGACAAAAATCAAAATATAATTAAAAAGCAGGTAACAACTGTCATCAACAAAATAACTGTAATAAAGAAATGTTAAAACGTCGTTTTTAAATACATTGAAACTTGCATTTTAAGTTCTTTGCAAAACAGTAATTACATATTTTTAAATAAATTTGGTATTTTTTTTTATGGCAATAGCTTGGCAAACATAAATAACAGTGCATTTAAATATTAGCTATACACATAAACAAATCAAATGTTGAGGGGAACAGTCAATTTTAAACATTCGTTCGAGTACTGACCTGCTGAGTAATGTCCAGTTCATGCCTGGTATTTTCATATAAATTTTCAAGTTCATCACATTTCAGAAGAAGAGCTTCTTTTTCTTCTAACAGCACGAGCCCATACTGTGCTGATTGAACTTTTTCACTACTAGCCTGGTCTAATTTTCTATTCAAGCTTTCAATTTCTTGCTTTAATTCGGCAACAGTAAGTTCTGATGTCTCCATGTTAATCTTATTTTTAACTACGAGAAACCGATTACAAAATGAAAAAGGCTAAAAACAATATCAAACCATCAATATTTACACAGGTTAATTTAATATTGTTTTAAAGTATACATTAACAAACAAAAACAAGGAAGTGTAACAATAAATTAAAAACATCATATGGTAAATACTTCCATTTGACAAGCACTTCCCACAGTCAGACATCGCGCAGCGCCTACTAGATTAAATTATTCACCAACTCGTTAGCTTGTGATGTGTTTCTTTAGTCCACATGAATAAGCCATTGTATTAAGTGTGACGAATTAACAAAGTACCAGCAATTTATTGAACACCAGAGGAATACCAAATCGTATACTTGCAAAGGAAAATAAATAATAAAATGAATTTTTAGAAAGATTAAAATCTTTAACCACATAACATCAGTAATAATAACTTATTCAGACTAAACTAAGTAAAATAAAATAATTAAATCCCTTTTTAAAGTTAAATGCCTAGATTAAGTATGTATATTTGAAAACTACACGCATTAACGTAAGGTAATAGCTTTAATCAGAGTAACTCTGAGTTATTATCTACAGCTTCAAACAATCGTTCCAGCGAACTCATACTCTCTTTTTCTGTTTAGCCTCCGGAACCACCGTAAGGTATTACTTCAGAAGATGATATGTATGAACAAATTGAAGTGTAGTCTTGTCTCAGGTCGACCATTCCTGAGGTATGTGATTAATCGGAACCCAACCACCCAAGAATGCACGTATTCATGATCAAGTATTCAAATCCGTATACAAGTAATTGCCTAGCGGACTCATTCTGGACCGTTGTCCTACAAAATCGTGAAAACTTGTTTTAGTAGATATTCGTAGCAAAATGTCTAATCCTGAGCAAAATTGTGTGCGAAATGAAGAGCTCAGTACTCACAAAAATTAATACATTAAATTTCTTTTGAGTCAAATTAAAAAAAAAAACTTATTTTTATTTATTTGTTTGTATACCCTTTAAAAGTTTAACAAAATTCTTCTACTACTTTAAACAGCGCCGTCATTCTTCAGATAATCACACATGGAAGTGTGAGCCCTACTGCCAGATGAGAGTAGTGGTTCTTCTATTATCAGTAGAATAATTTATTTAATAATTATCATTACTTATGTAAAACTTACTCCTCTATATACATGAAAATTA
Source organism: Lycorma delicatula (assembly GCF_047948215.1). NCBI lineage: Eukaryota > Metazoa > Arthropoda > Insecta > Hemiptera > Fulgoridae > Lycorma > Lycorma delicatula. Next base: position 53,719,333 of record NC_134457.1, read on the forward strand.
CAAAGTTGTGATAAGAGTATAGAGTTGCCGTCAAGTAAAAAGAACAGCAAAGAAAAAAGAATTAATTAAAATTCTGTCAGAAGTTATAGATTTTTGAAACTTTAAAGGTTCTTCAATTTTAAGTAACACTATTGCTTAAAATACCACGCCAGTTTTGCACAGAAGTCTAAATCTACAACGCAGTGTTGCATACATCTATTTCATGATCAAGAGTAATGTGACGAACCATTACGACGTAGTTATCTGAAGAGTGTACTGGGCTATTACTGAATGTCATGGGTTAATCTGACAAGCCCAAATGCAAATGGCAGATTTTTCACTGTGACTATATAGCACAGATGGTTTCCACGGCACAATAAACCCCAAAATAAGACTCAGTTTATTGTCGTCAACTGTCAACTACTCATTCTACTAAGCTGACCTCAGCCAAGATAGTGCTTGAGATCATTTACTGAATTACACCACACAAGAGTATGGCATAGTAAAGGTTTTAAAATTGCACGTAGAACCCCGAAACAAACAATCCACATATTATCATCCATATTATTCCAAACATTCTCAAAAATAATTCAACAAATTTGATTTAGCTGGATATACAAACCTAACCCACCAGGTTGGTCTGGTAGTGAATGCGTCTTCGCAAGTTTGCTGATTTGGAAGTCGAGAGTTCCAGCGTTCAAATCCTAGTTAAGGCAGTTACTTACTATTATGCGGCTATGAATACTAGATCGTGGATACCGGTGTTCTTTGGTGGTTCGGTTTCAATTAACCACACATCTCAGAAATGGTCGACCTGAGACTGTGTAAAACTACACTCATATATATATATATATATAATCCTCATTCTTCCTCTGAAGTAATACCTGACGGTAATTCCCAGAGGCAGGAAAAAAGGAAGGATATACAAACCTGTTTGGCAAGAATGGGTTCCACACATGGTACAGTAACACAAGGATTAAAACACTTTCACTAGTGAACTCCCATTTTCACAAACCACCTTATCCAAACGAGCCACAAATATTAACAACTAGACATTTTTAATGACAAACAGAACCAAATTTTAAAACTACAAAACATTATATTTTAAAATTATTATTAATTATGCAATCTCTGAAGAAGCTTCAGAACACAGATCAAAAACTAGCTCAGATGCAGATAAAGTTATTCTATAGTTTTTGCTTTCAAAATAGAGAATTTTAGTTGATGTAAAAAAACCTTTGACGGAATATTGACGTTAAAGAGTTAGGAAGGTAAAAAAATACGAGTTGCAAAATTCAAATTGAGAATTTTTCGAACCCTAAACATGGTAAAAATGTAGTGACTGACTGATCGGTTTGTTTAGTATATGAAATACTAAACAAAGTAGTCTAGTACACTACTCTAGTTGCAAGAGAAAGAATTTGTTAAATTAATGTCAAAAACAAGACAGCAGAGCAAACGTCCACTTTTGGGGAGTACTGAAATTACAACCTAAATCAGAATTTTGTAAAATAGAAACTGAACACACAAGGCAAGCCAACTTTAAAATAATTTAATATTGTATGTTAGTAAGTTAATATTTTAAACAATGGTGTTATTATATGTGTAATTTAATTACAATGCGATGTACCGCACTAATATTTTTTCTGCCAGTTCAAGAATGCAGTCGAGCTGGTAGAGAGTTTGTTTGTGTAATTTATAATAAGCTGAATGTACTTTAAAACGATTATAAATGTGGTTTTTATTTTTTAATTATCATGTTCTGTTACATTTTTGCCCCTGATGACCAGTACTACTAATAATAATACACTACCGTCCTTTTTTTAAGATTTTTGGAATAGTTCAGCCGGTATGAGACTAATTTATTTCGATTTATCATCTTACACATTAGCTTAGCATATAATTTTTTCCTAACTGATTCATTTTCATATTGACTGATATGAAAATTAATAAAATCGTATAGTGTAATTATGGATATTTCACGAATAATCGGTGAATTAACCCATAAACAACTTCTGAAGTAGTCTTCAATTTGATTACTACTGCCATCATGATTTCATTATATTTGCCGCATATATAATGAGCTCTCGTGCTTCACGTAATATGTTGACTTTTAACTAACGCATGATCAAGTCGTTCTTGTGTTGCTGTCTGGTACTAAAGTCATTTGCATCTGCATTTTGTGCCTACTGCTATTTGCAGTTGGTTGTGGGAGGGGCGGCTTTTATGTCCCTGCAATCTGTGCCGATTTTATTTTGTAATTATCGTTATTGATTGTAGTATTCAATTAATTTTTGGATATATTACTCTTTGTAACTAAAACAAACTTTTGTCGGCGAAAGAAATGAGGTGCAGTGAGATAATAATGTTGTTTATGCCTTGAGTAAGTTTAACCTTTTTATTATAAAAAAAATGTATGCATTACTTCTAGCTGTGCTTAGAGGAAGTAAATCTTATTACTGCATGAATTTTTGTTGAAACCGAAGGTATATAGTGTCTAAACCTACGATCTGATCTTTAATTTAGTTCATGGTGTTACCCTTGCTTAAATATAACAGTTATGTTGGAAAGATTTTTTAACTTTGTAAGTTTTTAGAGCTCCGCCTAATTCTACTTTAATATTTGCGAAGGATATTATTTTATTAATTGCTTAACAAATCTAAAGCTCATTTAATTTGTCGGGATGGTTATCCCTGTATTCTAGTTTATCTGTATACTTTTGAAAGATGAAGATTATGTAAATGAATTCCTTGATGTTCTCATCCACCTTATTAATAAAACTACTACTGTAAAGCACTTGTTATGTTTCTTTTCTTATTTTATGATCTGGTAGTTTTTGTTTTGATATCTAGTATTGTCAATGTGCTTTTGTAATTTTCTTTTGTCTGTTTAGTGAGAAATAACTGTGCTGTAGAAACTAATTTTAATAGTTAGTAATACATTTTTAAGCTCTTGTGTGTTGAACTATAGTTGTAAAATAGTAATTTTGTGATGTAACTATTTGGATGTTGGTGATTCTCATGCTGTAAGCTTCTTTCATCTTATCCACTTTTTCTGATAATTATAAAAAATATAATTAGTGTTTTCCTTGTTGATTAATGTGTTTTGTTATTACTGTATAACTGATATAATGTTAACTGATTTTATTTAATATTTAAATTACACCGCTGTAATAGTTAGTTAAATAGATTTATGAAATAGGGCTTAATCAGATGTATGTTTCTGATTGTGTAACTTTTCAAATTGTATGAATAAAGAATAGAAGTTTAATTTCCTGTTTTTAATTATGAGTAAATTATTTATTTATTTCAACTAATTATTTAATTTAATTTTCAGATCTTACCTATTATATTCAGAAATTTATGTTTTCAAAATGTGTATGATTATGTCTAAATATTTTTATGTAACATATATGTGTTATGTAGAATGATTGTTAACACATCTTTATTATGTGGGTATTGATTGCTCTGCTGTTCCGACATATTTGTAGAAATAAATTGTTTCATTTATGTTGGTTCCACATAAACTCAGATATGTATCCACAGTTATATATTCCAACACTTCATTGTATTTAGTGTTTGGCTAATTTCCATTAACACTACTAACAGTACTATTAACATCACAGCAGTAGCAAAAACCAGTGAAAGAAAAACAATGACATTGTCCTGTTTTCCTGTTTGGTGAACATATTTCATGGAAATTTTATATCTCCTTATACATTATTTGTCTAAAGATAGTGTGAATCTTATTCTAATATGTTAACTGATGAACAACAGCAACTTTGCAGCACCCCTAACAACCACTTGTATTAGAAAATGCTCCTTAATCTCCCAGCATTAATTCCCAGAAATCAATATTGTAGCAAAACTCTACCAACTTGATATTTTTTATGTGATGAATGCTCTCTTTCATCAGTTTCTCTATCAAACTGAGGCACCCAATCAATATTTTATTGTTTAAGATTAGTGAGCTTGCACTTCCCATGCATAATTTGTCTATTTGGCTTTCATGTTTTTGTTGATTTCCACTGTTGTGTGTAAAACTTATTTGATATAAGTATGATATATTTTCCAATTTTTTTTTTGTGAGCTGTGTATTAGTGATTGTTTTTTATATGCTAGGTATTTTATAGTGCTAAGTTGTACATGATCTTAAGGTGCCATATTGTGTTGAGTGGTCTGTGAATCGTAGCTGTCAAAAATTGAAAATTTATATACTTCAAGGTTGTGTGAATAAATGTGTATACCATTATATATATTTTTTAAAATAAACTTTTGTTGGTAGTTTAATATGTAATTATACAAAAGGGTTTTCACATACAACTGATGATGCGGGATCCCACTAAAGTACTCTTGTAGAAAAACAACAGAAATAAGGTAAAATATTTCTTAATTCTGTACTTGGGTGAATCAAGTTGATTTACATTATATATTTATTAGTACAGAGATGATATGGGTGTAGAATGGAATGATTTTATAAAAAAAAAATATATATATGTATAAAATTATAAAAATAAATTTTATATTAAGCTAACACTTTAGTCTATACAATAAATTTGTAAATTATAGTATACCAATATAATAAATACAGGGAGCAATTTGGAAATGAAATTCTTTTGAAAGTTATTGTTCCAGTATGTTTTGCATAAGATGGTAAAGGGTAGGTGACCTTCAGAGGGCTCCCTTCAACATTTCAGCTTCAGTGAAGCAATTGGGAGTGCTGTACTGCATTTTCTTTATCAAGATTTATTTCAATAATTGTGAGTCTGTTGTTTAGACAGTTATCTTTTCAGAATCTTAACACACATTTTGAAGCTAATGTCAGTGGATAGAAAAATAGAGATCAACCAATTTAGAAGTGAAAAGAACCATCTAGTGAGATTGTTTTCAAACGATCTACACATCCCAGAGTAATTTTATAGTTAAAAAATTATATTGATCAAAATACAACATAACTAGGGTTTTATCATCCAAGTCATTTTAGTAATTTTTTGCTCTTAAAAGTACCTTGAGATGCGGTAGTGTGTAATTTATTTCTCATGATTTTCTAAAACTAATTCATTACTGTTGTCGGGTGATAAGGCCATGAGTAAATTACATATTTGCTTGAATGAAATTTTTAATAACCATTTTTTGTAATTGACATTACACATTTGTAGGTATTAGAATGAATGACTTAAAATAATAAAATAACAATAACTAATACCAGTATGGCTAATGGTAAATGATCAAAACCGTTACATTCTATAATTCTAACTTACGCAGGTTGTTTTAATGACAGCAAATTATGTTATCTGATATCATAAAAGTATTAAGGATGATAATTGTAATCAATATAACTAGTTTCTGTGGTCACACATTCTCAGTGAAGGGGAAGTTCATGAAGGAGATATGAATTTTCAGTTGCCCTGAAGCTTAATCAAAGGAACTTTGAATCTTCATTTTCTGTTGGAATCCAAGAACAGGTGAGTCAGTAAAGAAGAAACATAATTGTGAAGTATGAACAATGTGGCTTGGAGTAATACTAGACAAATTTTCATTAAGCTAACCATCTGAATTCCATACTTTTCACAGAAAAGTGTAGCAAATACATTATAAAAAAAATTGTTATCCTTCCGTTCAAAATTTACTATCTGGAGAATAAAAAATGTACTACTGTGTCAATGCAGTTAAAAATTTTTCAGGAGAACCATAATAAAGTACTATTTTATTTACTGAATATTTGAATACTAGATTGTGGGTACTGGTGTTCTTTGGTGGGTGAATTTCAATTAACCACACGACTCTCAGGTATGGTCAGCCTGAGTCTGCACAAGGCTATATCTAACTTGCACATCACAAACAAGGGACATGGCTGCCTACAGGCCCCAAATCCAGAAAGCTGCATGGGATGCCTGAAGACTTTTGGAATATTCATAAGAATAAATAAATTTACTGAAGGTAATTTTTCAAGAAGAGAAGTTGATAATTAATGAAATGATGGTCTGCAGCAGATTTCTGAAAATCCATGTGACTGATTAGGAACTAATTTATAACATAGATTTTTTTCTATTTGATGTGGATTATTCATGAAAAAAATGATTTTACCATTCATATTTTATGAAAACCTTAAGGGAAATGTGTATGTATATTTCTTATTAAATAATTTATTTGTTCAGAAGATGTTCCTTCTTTACCATAAAGAAGGCCAATAATTAAAGGGGTTTTAGAACCCCTTATTATATCACCTTCCCTTTAAGAAGGTTGGAATTACTTGAATATAACATTTTAAACAATTGGATATGGTGGACCAATTAATTGACCAAGATATTCTTATCTAATGTCACTGGTGTATTACCTACAATGTTATATGAAAATTTTAGTTTATAAATAAAAAAATTAATTTAAGAGAATAATTAGTTTGGAGAATTTATAATTCCGTGAAGTTTTGCCAAATAACAGTGAAATATAAAAGCTCATTTTATAGATATTAGATTAAGCGGATATTTTGTAAAAAGTAATTGTGAACATTACTTTTATAATTATAAGATTGTAGAATGTTATTTTTTTTATTGAGTTTCTGATATTTATTTATTTATATCATAAATACAGAGTTATGACCACTTACAATTAGCTATAAATGAATTTTGTAGCTTGTGAAAAATGCCAAGCCTGATCGAGATTCAAACCCAGAACCTCTGCATGAAAAGCCAAGATACTACCACTTCACCACAGAGATCAATATTGGTTTTACAATTTTTTTTCCAACATAAAAAGTTATTTTGTTTGGTTTAAAATTATATCATTTCTCTGCTATTTTTTGATTAGTTTTATTTTAAATAAAAGTTGAATTTCTTAAACTTATTTATGCATTTAAACAAAAGTTTTCTTGAAATTAATTTCTCTACAAATCTTGAAAAAAATGTTATTTATTTAGTGGCAATTTACATCATACTACATTCACTACATTACATGTAGATTAATTGTGTTTTTAGCTGGAAATTTTCTAGGTATTATAATTTTGTTGGAAACTACTGAAAATTTATTTCTGGGACCTATTTTAAACAATATTTTTAAGTAAAAAAGTAATAAATGAATACAGTCATCAGTTTTGCTCTACAATCTCTATTACAAGAATTTCAATAGTCTCATTTTACTTTTGTAGGAGCAGAAATTAGGCAAAGAACTTTAACCTGTAAATCAAAAACAAAACACATCTAGACCTGTGTTTGCCCAACATTTTTGTATTCACCTGGAAACATCCTGAAATTATTGTTTCTTCTTGAGACGCTCCTACCGCATATACATAGAGTGTTCCTAACCCTGTAATAACTTTTCAAATATTATCAATAGAAAATCTAGCAAATGCTCCTACCTTGAAATAATTTATTTTTTTTGTTATGTGACTATTACCTGGTTTTCAAAATCTTTGTTCTTCAGTGCCTTTTAGAATGCCATTACACTCCTTGCCCCTTGCATGTAAATTTAATTTCATCTAAATTTCAATTTTGTATGTTTAAATTTATGATCACACTCTCTCTTTCTTTTGTGTGTGTGTGTATGTGAAGACGATGATGTGTGTACACATCATTCTTGTGGCAGAAATAAAAAAAAATTAGTTAAACAATAACTGAATGGTATGGTTTTATTGCTGCGGAGGGGGGGGGGGTGATGTTCAGTTTATAAGAAAATAAAAATAAAGTGTGATATGAGGGAGAATAATGAATATTTCTTCTTAAATATTAAGAAGACTAGGAGAATTCTGTTGTTAAAGTAGTAAAATTATGAATGAAGAGCAAAGTAATATAGAAATCACAAGCTAGGAAAGGTTTCTTGCAAAACAGAGTGCTAGAATGGTGTATGCATGTAAGACTTAGGAAGTAGTCTTTATTTGTTTATGGTAATGAAACATACACAGTTGAAAAAGCAGAAGCAAAGTGAATAAAGGGTTTTGAAATAAAGTGTTATGAAAAAATGTTGAAAATTAGGTGTGTTGATAAATTCAAAATGAAGAGATTTTAAGATGTAAGTTGGAAAGAGAGAAATTATTTATGACAGGACCTTGCAAAGATAGGATCCAGATTAGTAGGCATTGTGATGAGACATCAGGTTTAGCTAATTATACAAAATGGATTAATGAAGTTATAGAATGTAGTAATTATGTTGATGTTAAAAATTATTTTATTAAATCATTTTAGTAGTGATAATGATTCATTCTTTAAGGAATATTTATTTAAAATTAGATTATTATATTGCTATAGTCTCTCTCTCTCTCTCTCTCTTTGAGTGTGTGCGTGCGCGCGCGCGCGCCTGCCATTTAGGTATATTTATCAATAGTTTAATCTCAAGAGAGTTTAGAGGTTATAATTCATGATTTATGGTTATTTACTATAGTTTATTTAGGCTCCTTTTAAAGTAGTATACTTACTGTTAATGGTTTGGTGTGTGTGGATTTTTTTTACTTCAAATTTATTATATCATTATGTGATAAATTTATATTTGGCATCTTGTTTTTTATTTTTTCTTAATTTACAGTTACTGTAACCTAATATGGTGTTATGTGGTAGCTAATAATTGATAATTATGATCAGAAAATTTGATTATTGTTTATTACATCACTTAATATTATTATTAATATATGTGTAATATTTAAAAAAAGGTTTTATTTAGCCCCTACTCTGTTTTATTATAAATACACAAAGATAATTACTTTTTATAACCTCAATTCTAATTTTTGCTTATTATTAAATATTCTTTGTGGTTTACTTGTTTAATAAACAATCAGGATATATATTTTTTACCACATAAATAACTACATTATAGTTAACTTCAATTTTGACACCAATTTCCTGTTTTATTTATTAATATTAATTACATTTTGATTGTATTTGTTGTCTTTATGCTTTTATCTTATTTTTTCTCAGCAAAACCTTCTTGATAACTAATATACATATAAGCGCGCGCACACGCGCGCGCACGTGCATGCATGTGTTAATTATTTGTTTGTCTGGTGTATTCATCTTATTTCTGTTACTAATTTATGTAAATCAATTCATTAAAATAATACAAACGTAAATACAGTTTGATTGATATTGACATTGTTATATATGGTTGTTTTACTCAGATTGGTAATTTAAATTAATAGAAGATTGTGAAGTTTTATTTGGTTTATGGTTGTTTTTCTGTTTCTTAATTTGAAAATTGTATTATTATTAGTAATCTTAAATATTATCTAAATATGTGTTTGGCAACACTTTGTGTTCAGCTTACAGGAAGTAATAAAATCCCAGTTCTGCTCTCAGTTCTTACTTGTCAGTATTTTATACTTGTTCTTACATAGTTAAAAGCGATGCTATTAAAAAATTTAAAAAAACTTATTTGTCTGAATTCAGCCGTCTGATTAAGCTTCCATTTATTATGTGCAGTGACTGTCAGTATTTTACTATATGAATCAGTTATAGTTTTTAAGTTTGCCGTTTGTTCTTCTCATCTCAGGTTAATTTTAATTGTTTATTAGTTGACTTTATTACATAAGTTGTCAGGACAATTAAATTTCAATTAATATTCAGAATTCTTAAATTTAATGAGGAATTGAAAAAAGCATTTAAATGTTTATGGTACATATTGTTGCTCTCTGCCAGTTTGATTTTAACATTGTTTTTTGTGATAAAAATTGTTACAATTGAATTGGTAAAAAAACACAAATACAGTCTGTATTTAATGTTCATTTTCAATGGTAAATAGTGATCTTGATCAACATTACATTCAGTGATATAATGCATATATCAGGGCAAGTTAAAAATTATCTACACTTTTTTCTACAATTTATTTACACAATGGTAGGGGTTCAACATCTACAACATTTTCCTACATAGCACCTCCCTTCTCAATGCACTTGGTCTAGCAGTCCACAATCTTGTGTATACTTTCTAAGAAGAAAGCTTTCAGTTGGTTGTGAAGCCATTTTTGCACTGCTTCCTGCATGTCTTAAGTCTGTGAAAAATTGACGACGACCTTGCAGAGCATTATTGTTGAGTGATACTAACAGTTAAAAGTGGAGAAAGCAAGAACTGGGCTGTAGGGAGATGTTCCAGTACCTCAACATTCAACTTTTGATGGTTTGAACAGTGTGTGTGAGGGCAGACGTCACGCAACAACAGTACTTTGTTCGACATTAGGAATGACTATGAAAGCCAAATTTATTATGGATGATTTGCTGGGCAGAACCATGACTGATGTTCAAACAAAACACTATCTCATTGATGATAAGTTGCCTGTTTGCCAGAACCATCTCTCGAGCTTGCTGAATCTTATCGTCCATGGTGGAGATTGATAGGTGTCCTGTTTCCTTTTCGTGCATCGCATTCATCTGGTCACTTTTAAATTTCTCATTCCATGAAAAAATACTTTTATGCAGTAAAACACTGCCCCCTTGTAGTAATAAAATTCTACAATGAATTTCAGCTCTTTCTCACCTTCTGACCAGAAAAATTGGATCATTGCACATTGTTCCTCCTTGGTGCAAACTGCTAGTGGATTGGACATCTTTACACTTTAATAGCTGGAAGACAAATGACTTGTTCAGGGTAAAATTTTGCACATGTGATCAAGTTGTATCAGCTCTAAGCATGCCACGCACGCAGAAGACAGTATGACAACCTAAGAAAGTGTGTTATGGTGAAAGGTAGATAATAATTTATGATTCACTATCATAATAAAGTTGAATCCTTGATTTACCAACTGTTGTAGAAATAAACTTAATAATAAGAATTGTTTTTTGAAGCATTTCACTGTGGTTTTCTTGATGGAGATAAATTTTTTTTTTTAAACTTCACAAACTCCTGACCCTTTAGTAATAGACAATTAGGCATTCTTTGAGCACTTATATCAGTAGTATGTAAGAGTAATTTTTGCAATGGACAGTTTTTGTGTTGTAAATTGGTGGACTTCTAGCTCTGAACTGCGTGAAAAGTGAACAAAAAATGTAGTTCTACCTTCCTTAGCTTATTTATTGCAATTTTATATTGTAATTTTCTGAGGAAAAAATGTTTGTGGTGACAATATAATGAACAACACAAAGCAGCTGTACAAAACTCAGTTTAATGTTGAATGTTTGTTGTTGTTCTACATTTTGTAAATCATTACAAAACTAGCATCTATTCTTTGTGAATCCAAAAGTGTAGATATTATGTAAATTTGAGGTATATTAGTGTTAGCTAGAAACTGACTTTTTAATTGATTTTGTTTTATTTTCAATAATCATGCTTCAGTAAAAAAAAAAAAAAAATGCTGTTGGTTGGAATTTTGATTACTTTTTCTAAAAGTACGCTTGAAAGATTTTGATGACACTGGGTGAAAATTATATTTAACAACGATTAAATGTTGTTTTATCCTCAGCTACTTGTATAATATTAATAATAACAATTTTATTGTTGTTTTCACTTAATTAATGTTGCTGATGTTAATCTTATCTGTGTTTTAAGGTTATCTGACTTGCTGCAAAATTAATTTATCTTTCATTTGTGAACTACTACTGTTTTTTAAGACATGAATTATGCTTTTTGCTGGGTCATCTGAGGTCTTTCATAATTATTATTTATTAAGAATAATTATTTATTTATTCGTTCATTCATTCATTAATGTTCTGTCAATACAGTATTATTTAAATTAATTGTGAAGTGATAAATACTGTTTTAAAATTTCTATCATCGATTTTTTTTGTTATATACTATGTTATTTTTTACATAATGACCATTGGGCTATTTTAAACGTGGTATATTACTACTGAATGTTCAGTTATCTATTCTGATAAGGTTATTGTGCAACATTATTTTATTAAAAAGAAAAAATACTATGTTATCTGTTTAATTTAACAGGAGATGTAGCTGAATATTTTTAAAGTTAATTTCCTGTTTCTCTTATAATTCATATCTTTTAGATGTTAATAAATAATTGTTTTGATTTTCCTTTCAACCTGATTTTTTAAACATTAAATAATTTTATTGTTTCAAGAAAATATATAAAAATTATAATGCTGGTTAGGTTAGCTTTATGCACTCTAAATATTTGGAGATATTTACAGCTCATCTGATTATCTTTATCAGACATGTATCTTTTGTTAAAGATAGCAAGCTGTGGTGCATTATCTTTTTGCCTTGGAAGGTGTAAGTGCTAATTATTTATCACTTTCAAAAACATTCTTTACAGTTTGCAACTCGAGGTAATGCATAAATTTGTAATGATACCTGGTGGTATTCCAATGTGCTCCCAGTTCTTCAAAAAAATAAAAATGAAATAGACTAAAAACTGGCAGTTTATATACAGTTTCTCACATTTGCCGCTGATCTATCTGGTATTGGGTTCAAATCCCAGCACAGGTCGGGTAATTTCCTCATCCATCCCATCTTAATAGTAATAATAAAAATTAATTTGTCACTACCTGCAGAAATTAAAAAAGTTAAAATATAATCAATTTATGCTTATATCTAGTTGTTGCATCCAAGAATGCTGCTGGTCCCAGGTTGAGATGCAAATGTAGATGAAGTTAACTTATCTGAAATTGAGTGTGCATGTTGCTGATTTACTTTGAAAATTGGGGTTAAATTTTGGCATTGATTCAGAGATGGTTGTCCTCAGTTTATCTAACTGTTTCTTCCAGAGTGCTTATTGTAAAAAAACATGTTAAAAACAAAATTATTTTTTAAAAAAATTAAAGTTTTTCTGCAAATTAGTAATATAAAACATTTTCTTTTGGACAGATTTATGTTTCTTTTGGATTTGAAACAGGTAAACTGTATTCTGACTTTTCTTCTAGTACTTCAGAATTAAAGTAGTTTTTTAAGAGGCTTTTTGTATAAGAAAATCTGTATTAAGAAAAAAATTAAATAAAAATATCTGAATGTACTTGCCAAAAGTTATTTGTTAGTCTTCCCTCATTGTAGCTGTAGTCACATTCTCCACTTCTAAATAGCATGGTCATGGAGTCAGCTGTCAGCTATAGTTAGATCCTTCTTTCAAGTTTTCTCTTCCAGTACTGCAGTCATCATCACTCCAAGTTGAGTCTACTGTTATAATGAATTTGTCAGCTTTACTGGTCTATAATAAAGTTGTTTTTATTTAACTTTGTTCAATTTTTTTTTATGTATTTGCATTATTTCTTCCATTTTTCAGTATTATAATCTTCAAAAACATACAAAAAAATAATTTTTTCTTGTAAGGACAAATAAATCCTTTGTTCAGCCACTTCAATTTTTATTTTAGTTCAAACCAGCTCTCTCCAGTCCATTGAAATTTTAACCGCAACATGCTTACCAAAAGTTGTGTTTTTATTTATGAAAGATTTTAAAGCATTTTATGACCATCCAGCCATTTTATTACATCCTAAAAGTAGCGGAATTTGGTTTCTTATCTTCTCTGCTGAGCAATATTTACCATTGTCCAATACAACCACAAATGATTTAGTTGTAATAAATTCTCTGCTGTCAACCACTTACAACATTTTTTACAGTTCATTGAATCATGGTAGCCACCAGTTTTTCCCTGCTTTAAAAATGTATATTGTATTTTTGACAAAGCTCTCTCTTCTCCAGCACGAGGAATGGGAATCTTAATTCATTTACTGGATTTTTTTATGACATCTTGTGGCATTTCTTCTTCAGGTAGCCAAAATCCAGCCATAGAATGTTCTTGATTATATGTTTCAACTAAATAAACTGTAAAAATTTTGTTCTGTGTACTTTTGAATATATTGTCATAAAGTATTATTCTTTTAGCTACAGTGGTTGTTCAATAAGTTTGTGTTTAGATTAGCATCTTCTCCATTTAATTCAATCTGTCTTATCAAATTCCTTAAAAGCGTTTTGCTACGGTTTATAGTGCCATCTTCTTTTAATGCAGCCAGCACTGCTGGTGTAATACATACTGATTTTTAGAATCTCTATTTTGATTGTGTAAAATAAATGATTTGTTTATTAGATAGCACATTTGATAAAACTGTTTGTATAAATTTTTTTGTACTCCAGTTGTTTATTTTAGATTTGAAATTGCAGCTCAGGTCCTTCATAATAAAAAAGATTATCTTGCAGTAATTTATTTTATGATAATCTAAGATCATTTTGAGAAACAGCAATAACAGATAATATGAAACATATTAATCAGTCTGTGATTATAAACTACTAGTGAATTAAAACAAAACAACCAGAATAAATATTAAAATTTACTATGTTTATCTTATAAAAAATAAATATTCTAAGAAAGGTAAAAGGAAGTTTAAATATTGTCAAACATACACAAGGTAATTTATTTTGTTATCAAAATTTATGATAATTATAAAAGCAATGCAGTCACAAAATCAGGAAATGATAAATAAAAACATTCAACAAGCATAAATTTATTATGATTAATCTTAGACTCTTTCAAAATATTGCAACCTATTTATTTTTTTAATTTTATTAAAGTTTTCAAGTGTATTTTGAGAGGGTTTTATTTCAGATGCTGAATGTTAATGACAGATTTTAGTTCATTGATTTTCAAAATAATAATTATGAACACTACATTATAATCTATTTTACATTTACTGTACAAGGATTTTTGTCATCTCATTTTGGGCCAAATAAAAGTTTTCAGGTGATAGGAGTGATTGAGACAGTCATTGGTAATAAATGTCGGTTAGCTGAAGTGGAAGGGGGAAAACGCCCATCACTTTCTACAGCATGTGCAGACCAGGGTTTTTGTATTAGTTTAATATTAATAGAGTAGTTTTCAGAATATATTCATGCTCATTGTAAATAAGTAAATTTTTTTTGCAAGTTTTATTCATTCATTTCTTAAAAATTTTTAGTTTTTTCATTGTTACTGTTAATAAAATACTATATTTTATCACTGAGGAAAAAATAGCAGTTGACCACACAAATTTACTGAGGAAATAATTCTAATTAAGTTTCCATAATAATGATTTCAGATTACTTTCTGAAAATTTCATTTTCATTTTCTCTTACATTAAAAAAAATACATTTTTTAAAACCTGATTGAGTTTACAATTACCACTAAATTAAATAAAGTAAATGATTTAACTTATCCAAAATTAAACCCTTCTTATTTGTTTGAATTTCGAGGGCTATTCAGAAAGTAAGGAGCGTTTTGGAATTTTACAAAACCAAGTAAAAGAAAAACTTTTATTATATACATGTGAAAGAGGGACTAAAATACTACTTTTCAACATAATCACCAAACAAATTCAGGCACTTATCATAGTGGTGGACAAGCTTTGAAATTCCTGTCATAGAATTCTGCCGCCTGTGATCTCAACCACTCGTGACGCACCCATCTTACACAAAATTTGTGGTAGCCTAGCTTCTGTGAAACAATTTCAAACAATAAAGTCCGTGAAACTTGTGGGAAACATAGAGAAAGCTCAATTATTGTGAAACGGCGGTTTTCACGATTTTTTTCTACAACTTTGGAGACCAGATCGTCAGTCACAATCCTCGGACGTCCACTCTTCTCTTTATCGTGAACGTTTTTCGGCCATTTTAAACTGAATGCACCACTTCATGACAGAACTTTCCCTCATTACGTTGTTCCCGTACACTTCACACAGTTCCCGATTAATTTCTATTTTTTTAAAGTTTTTTGCCAACAAAAAACGAATCACAGACCGCACGTCACAATTGGCGGGATTTTCGATTGCAGCACACATTTCAAATTTGTATATAAAAGAAATGGGCAGTGCAGAGATGTTCCCGTTGTTACGGCTGGACGCTGACTGAGGTGCCGAGCACGAGCACACCAATATAAATTAATCGTGAGTGTTTCTTGTTACAGTTCAAATAACAAACTTAGTAACCTGTGGTTGATGTGAAGTTGTGTAACTTTAAAAGTTTGGTTCTATATTATTGTGTTAATGGGCTCTACTTATAGTTTTTATATGATTAATCAGTACATATGCTTCAAGCTTGTGCATGGAGCTATAGAATGGAAATCATTCAGTATATGAAAAATGCCATCCTTGGTTGGAATTTAAACCTTGGGCTTTCAAGATGAAAGGTTGAGATTCTACCACTTTGCTACAGAAGTCAGCAAAGTTTAATGAAACAATAACTATCCCATGATCATAACATGATTTTGATCTTCGAATGTCTGTGTAAAAATTGTTTCTGCATGCATTTGGTTTTTTTTTTGTGTAGATTCTGAATAATTATTGATATTGGTTAGATTTAAATCCACATAGTATCATTGGACATGTACTCAGTATACGGATACTGAGTACATCCTAGTAAAGGCAGTTACTTTTGTATGGATTTGAATACTAGATCGTGGATGCCGGTGTTCTTTGGTGGTTGGATTTTAATTAATCGCACATCTCAGGAGTGGTAGACTTGAGATTGTACAAGACTACACTTCATTTACTTTCATACATATCATTCTCATTCATCCTCTGAAGGTGGTTTGTGGAGGCTAAACAGGAAAGAAGAGAGAGAGATACTAAGTACAGAGTTAATATAAAAAAAATATTTTTGATGGATGAGTGATAAGATTTTTTTTACTGGTGATTTTAATATTGGGGTACCACCTATCTCATTTTGGCTTCAAGTTTGCAAGTTCAAAGTTTTTATAATAGATAAGTTGGTTGAAAAGTGTTAGAGAATGGCTCACAAAATTAACCAACAATTTTAAACTACCAGTTATTATTCATTCAGCAAGGTCGTTATTCATTAGCACTCCATTCAGCAAGTTTTTTAAATGTGATGTAGGCTGAAAATAAGCTTATGTAATTGGCCTTTTATGTATGAAATAATGTGAGGAGTTAACTGACTGAAAGATATTCAAACATTTTAAAGTACATTTTTAGTTATTTGTTGGGGCTGGTCTAGTGACCTACCACTAACAAAAATTGAAAATCCGTTAACCCATTGAAAATCCAAGTTTCTTGTTTAGTATTTCTTTGATGAGCATATTGTGGACAGAAAAACCCATATCAGGCAGACATACACATTTCATTCTCACTACAGCCTCATCTGTTTCTAATGTGCTGAGAGGAATGATGGTTTTGGTGAGACTGAAGATAATCTTTGGTTTTAGATTTTTTTACGAAATTATTCACTTTTCTTTTAGCCATTCTGATCTTTCATTGAAATCACTTCTTTTGTTCTGATTTTATTGAAATAATTTACATATTGATGATGACTTTAATGTACTAATGCTATAAAGAATAAAATATTAAAGATTGAAAGTACTATCAATTAACCCAGAAACAAAAATAAGAGATAGATATTTTTATTTTATACCAGTATCAAAATATTATATAATAAAATTTACTAATTTATAAATCAAAACTGAAATTAATCAAAATTTTTACATCTTAATTTTAGTTCTTTGATTTTCAGTTCCAGAATTTCTGATGACTTTTTTGGTTCCATAGGTAAAAATAAAAGTAATAGTAATGAAAATAATTAAAAAATTATGTTATAAAACATAAGTAATCAAATAAAATGACCAAATAAACAGTAAAAAATAAAATATAATAATTAATCAAATAAAAATATGACTGAATAAATAAATAATAAAAAGTAAGATATGACTAATTTTTTCTTTTATATTGAAATGGTAATCCTGTTTTCATAAATAATGGTTAACAGTTATTGTATCTGTTCAGGTCCAATTGCAAAGCCATTAGATTAATTTTAAAATCTGATTGGTTATGTTGTTACTTCATAAGAAAAACCTACACGTTTGAAATACTTAGAAAACCTAGAAAATCTACATGTATGAAAACTATTAGAATTGATTTAACTTTAAGTAAATTTAAAAAAAATATATACATATGTGTAATGTGTCTGTATGGGAACATCCATCAGCAGTGAATCCAACTGATAGATCTTTTTCAAAATTAGACTGAAGCAAGAAAATGGAAAAACCCTTTTTTACTGGTCAAAATTGGATGGAAGATCCTCATGTATTTCTAAAATACTATTGCTCAGTGCTTGATTTAAAAAAAGAACTGATAAAATAAATAAAATTAAAATAATAAAGATAAATAAATTCAAAAGTGATTGCATAACTGATAGATGTTAATTTTTATTTACGTAGTTAGCATTAAAAGAAAATGAGAAAAAATATGTTTGCACAAAAGACATTGAAATGTTATACAATTCATCAACATTTTCTTTACATTAAAAACATCTTTTACTTTTTTTCAACAGCACCAAAATTATAAACTTAAAGTACACATAAAACTAAAGAAAAGAAAAAAAGAAGACAGCCGAAAACATTGAGTACAAAACTGTTTATGAATATAAACAGGTTACAGAATGTAACATTTGTACAGTTCTTGTTAAAAAGTAAATCTTTCAGAACTGTAGAACTGTAAAATCGAAGTGTTTTAAAAAAGAAAAGAATTTTTTCTACAAACCTTTTGTTTAAACAAAGTATAATAATTCTTTGTAACTATTTTACATGTTTTTATGATGGGTGCCTAAGAGATTGGATTCAGATATAAACTTGTTCAGTCTAAGCAATTGGTTTGAATTTTATTAACCAAAGGTTTAATTACATATTTAGCTGATATTGTAAAAATGCTGTATCTTTCTTTATACATTTGTCTTAAACAATTATTAGAGTAGATTGATGTTGAGAATTGAATGTCTATTTTAAAAGTTACAGCTTCATGTCAGAATTAAAATAAGCTCTCTAGAAATTCATTTCATTTGTCTTGAACTCATCAGCTTTCTATTGGACCAGTTATAAAACATCCAGAAAATTGTTGAAAGCATAAACATAGCATACAATATTTTACATACACTGTTTGTATAGATTATTTTCATATGTGGAAATGTAGATATTTTCAACTGGTGAAGAAAGACTGCATGACTTAATTGTGTATTTAATTACTTTAAATATTTCATTATTATTTGAAGTAGTTCAGACAACTGCAGAAAAAGTGTATATATATATCATTTTTAATTGTACAGGTTTTTTTGTCACAATTATTTTTTTATTTTTTTGTATCAATTATATTCTATTTTGCCATCACATTACCTTATATTTGTAGAATTATCTACATAATAGGCAACAATTAAAATATGTAAACTACTCACTATAATCAATTACACGCATTGTAATCACTATTAATGTATAAAATGTACAAGTAATATATGACTAATGTTTTCTGTAACTTTTGAAATCTATTACAGTTTTTTAATCAGACCATTATCAAGCACAAAAAGTTCAGCATAAAAATTACATAACATTTGTAGTTCTAAAACATTAATCCATAGTAAAACAGCTCTATTTGTTAAAAAATTGTTTTATTGAATAATAATAACATTTAGCTTGGAGCAGATCTAATGGGGATTTTCTTTTTTTTACATTGTAGTTTTTGTTTTTTTATTATTATGTGGATTGAATTGTAGACTTTTGACTAAAAGTACAATTTGTTTGAAAGATAGCTAATATTTTCACTATGAAGTTCTTCAGAAAATTGCTATCCACATATTATTGGTTAGGGAATGTAATGATTACATAATGTAATATTGAGAATGCCCTTTTTAAGAAAACTTTTGTTTTTTTAATTTAAACCAATTTTATTGGATTCATTACAAAATCAATTCTAGATGTCTAGTATGTGCCTGAAAAGTTATGTACTGAGATAACTAAGCAACTTAATCAACTTGCAATTCCAGCTGCATGGCTATTATTTGCTTGTATGTATCTCTTTATAATAGTTTTTTTCTAAAAGTTTTTCCTGTACGTATTAAAATTGTATTCTGCATTAAAATTGTATTCTGCAAATTGAAATATTCCAAATATTTGTACTTAGAGGGCAGTTATTATTTGCTTTTAGTCAGTATATGTGTATACAACAACAAGAGTGATTCAGTTTACTTGATTTGTATTATTCAATGAAAAATGTAAATGGTATTTGTTATTAATGCACTTTAATTAAAATTTGTTGTCTGATGAAAAAGAATCTGTTTTTTTCTTAAGCAAGAAAAATAAAATTATAAATAAATATTTTATTTTGATTGGTACGTAATAATGACACAGATAACACAATAATAACACAGATCACAATTGAAAAAAAAGTAGGTTAGTAAATGATTACTTCACAGGTTAAAAAAAAGGAACTGCTCCATGGATGAATCATGGGAAATTGTGGTAAAATCTTGATCAGAACAGCATCATAAAATAACTTAATATAATTAAAAATGAAGTCGTTGATGCCCATATTAATAATTTAGAATATAAATACACAAAATAATATTAAATATATGAAGATAATATATAAATAAGTTTAAAATTTGTAGCTAATTAACTACAAAATTAATAAAAATTCAGGTCTTAATGGAAATGCTAAAAGATAAACTTTGAATTTGTTAAACTGAGATGCAGAAAAGTCAACATTTAAAAACAGGTATAATTAGTCAATTTTAAAAACTGATTGGTTACGTAATATTATTTTTTGCAAGAGGAAATTTTTGGTTTAAAATAAATTGGTAGGAAGATCTTTTAGATGATTCATTAATATATTGAAAATGACTGAAGTATTATGTATGTTGAGTTAAAAGAAAATGGTTCTGGTTTGATGTAGGTGAATGTTGCCATTTTTTAAGAATAAATCTTTACTAATATTATCTTTACCAAAGGTTGTGCTTTATTGAATAAAAACACATGGATAAGATAATCGATTAAAGATCAGTCACAGTTTATATTTATGAATGCCAAACAATGATCTGACAGCCTGTTTTGAATCTTGGAAGTCATACTGATTTTTTTTTAGAGGCTCCAAAAGATAATCAGATTAAATAAGATGGGCTACATAGTTGGGAATTGTAATTTTTAATATATTGTCATTTCTATATTCTAATTCAGATTTTATAATGATGCTTATGTTACAGATTTAATATCTATATGTACTATCTGAATGTATGAACGTCTTTTATTAAGTGATAAAATAAAACTAAAAGCTTAAGTCAGGGTCTAGCTGTTTATCAAAGCTAAGTTGGTTAAATTTATTGCTTTAGACCAATGGATTGGAAGCCTAGCTGTGGGGAAAAGAGTGCATTCCCATTTTGTGATTAAGAAAAATGTGGTAGCTGGCTATAAACATCAGTCTGAATGACTAGTCTTAGACAGATAGAGGGAGTATCTGTGCTGAGGAAGGGTACTGTTTAAGGGAAATTAACAGTACACCTAAAAATTACCACATAGCCAGTTAGTGATACTTGCTACAGGTGTATCTAAGCCGCATATGTAAAAGAGTGCAAATGCAGAGCCGCAAATTCGAAAGAGTGGTTTCATGTACGGAGGCAGTAGCTCTTTCAGCAGTTGGTGAGGGTGTGGTTAATGATAGATTTGTATTGAACAACAAACTTGAAGCTGTCGTATTTTAAGCTTTATAAGAAAGTATGTTGAGGTTAAGAAATAAAGGAATGTAGAAATAATTAGTTAATTTGTTTAAAATTAAACATTTATTTCTAAGTTCTGATAACTTGGCAGAAACTGATAATGATTATAGAATTTAGTAGATCAATTATCAATATAAAATGCTACAGCAGTTCTAGAATACACTTAAGTTCTATTTGTTTAAAAGTTTATTGGATTATTTATTTTTAATGATTATTTGTAATTTAACCAATTTAATTTTTTTTTTATAATAAAAATTCTTGGCACTGCATATGATGATGTATATAATAGGTCATTGTAATTGTAACCGTTAATAATCTGGTTTAATATTTATTGTCATTTATGTTATTTAAAATTTTTATAAACAAATTATAATGTTTGGGTATTTGTTATGTTATGTTTCAGAGTTAAGAGTGCAGTGAAGTTTAATCAATGTAGTAATGGCTTTATTTGTACTAACAAATAAATTTTTTATACCTTTTTTATTAACTCTTGTCATAATATCAGCACATAATGAAGAAGATTTTGGTTTTGAACAAGATGAACAAGATATGAAAGATACAGATACAGATAAACTAATCAAAATTATACCTCTACAACGATTATATGGTATTCCTGATTCTTCTGCTTATGTTGGACGCCTCTTTCAGTTTAAAGTACCTTCAGATGCTTTTACTGGAACATTAAGTCATTATGAGGTGGGTATTTATATTCCATCTAATTGTTAAATTTGGATCTTAAGTTTGTTAACTTGTAGTTGGGTATTTATATATTTTTATATGGTTTTTCATTTACTTAACTGTTTCACTCTTCCTGTATTGTTAAGTTTCTTAATCAATTTATTTGTTAAGTAAATGTGAGTTATTCCATTGATTTTTTATTGGTTCTGCCTTTTTTTTTTTTTTTAATTTTATTGCTGTATCATTAATTTTTAACAAAGGTGAGACATAATTTACCTTTGTTATATCTTGTCATTCTTAAAGATTATTCTTCTAAACATTATTTTTAAGAATACTTAAGTACAACTGTCTGTTGTACTTCTTAGGCAGACTGCCTATAAAGTTAAATTTAAAAGCCATTTCATTTTATAAGTTGTAATATTTATTGATTATGCAGATGTAAACATAATTAAAACAAGACAAAGTGAAAGAAACGTAATAATTAATGTAGGTTGTCTCTGTTTTATTTACCTATAAATTAAAAATGATTATCACTATGAGGTGGTACAAAAAAAGAGAATTATTTATTTAAATCATTTTTGTTTGAAATAACATCTTGAAAACATCAATCCTTCAAAATACTGTTTATTAGAAAATATGCATTTGACCCAATGGTTTTTCCTTTGTTTGAAACATTTTTATATTCTGAACTAATGCTGTTAAGTGTCTCCAGCAATTATTTCTTAACCTCTTCTACATCTTGAAAACTTTCTACTTAGGTTTTTCTTCATTTTTGGGAATAAATATAAGTTACAGCAAGTTAGATTGGGGGAGTGAGAAACTATTGTTGTGCAGTTTTTCGTCAAAATCTGGTTGATTTTCAGTGCTGTGTGGGCAGGTAGGTTCTCATGATGAAGTAGCCAGTCCCCCCAGTTGCTACAATTCAGGTTGTTTTTTCTCCCTGTGTCATCCAGTCATTTCAGCACTTGCAGATAGTAATGTTTGTTCATTGTGGTGCCCTGAGGAACAAATTTAACATGAACGACTCCTTTGAAGTCAAAGAAACAAACCATCTTGGACTTCACATTTGATTTCAGTTGCCATGCTTTTTGTGGTCTAGGCAATGACGCTGTCTTCTATTGGCTGGACGGCGGCTTTTTTAAGAGTCATAGCCATAAAAACCAAGACTCATCCCCTGCCATGATTTTTGACAAAAAATCTGGGTCAGTTTGTGCCTGTTCTTTATATAAATACTTATTAAATAAATAGGAAATAGTCATGGAATACTTTAGTTTATTACATTACACTGGATATCAGTGATTTTTTTTAGTCTTTTATCTGTTAGCTGTTTATCTTTTAAAGCATAATATTTTTTCTTTTAGATGTCTTTAATTTTTAGAACAGCCAGATGTCATGTTGAGTAAATTATCAGGGTGACCTAATTTAATTTAGTAGGTACTTTTTGGCCAGAAATATTTATGATAAATGCAACATGGCTTGAAGCATAGTTATAAATGATCTATTTGTTCAGTTATAATAATGCAGGTATTTTCCTTCAAATCTCACCTTCTTCACATTTTGTCCATCAGTCTATTTTTTGCTGTTTAGAGTTGACCTTTAACCCAATATTACTCTTGGAAAAAGCACTTGTGAATAGTGTTCTTGTACCACAGTTGTTTATTTATGTTACAGCCATAAGAAAGAAGGCGAGAGAATATAAAGAAATAGATTAATATACCCCTGCTGTTAAGAAAAAAATTATATATATCAACAGTGATCAGTTGGGGAGAAAAAGATATGAGTAAAATAAATGTAGCATTTATGTTATTTTTATTGCAGAGTAGCTGAGAATTTGACATTTGCTGATTGTTTGTCAGCTAATGAATCCACCACTCCATTATCACACACATGTGTACACAATAAATAAACAGATTTTGTACACAGTAATCAAAAGTTAGAAATTTGAACTTAAAAGGAATAAATGTGAAATGCTAAGTGACATAACAGTTTCAGTTATAGGTACAAATTGGTTGTACCTACTCCATCTTTCTTAAGAAGTCCTTAAGAAGTGATTTTTTATCTTAAGGGATTGGTGAAGTTCATTATTATCTCACCAGTATTAATTTATTGTATATATATGTTTTTTTTAAGTGAAGTGCTGTTCTAATCTTTTATTAATTTTATTTTTATAAATTTCAGTTTCTTTTTTAATTTTTTATGTAAATATTCAGAAATTCTCATTCATGTACTAAATAAAAAATTGATGTTATTTTGAAATATTTATTTCATCTATTATGTTTTTTTTTTGTCACAGGTGTCAGATTTGCCTGATTGGTTGATATATGATGATGAGAATGGTCAGGCAGTTTTTGAAGGTGTGCCTGGGGATAGAGATGTGGGTGAATCATATATATCAGTAACTGCTGTTGGGCCAAATACTGATGATACTGTTAAAGATGTTTTTGCTGTTGAAGTATCTCCTGATCCTAGAGAATTTAGCTCGGATATAAACGTAAAATAGTTTATTTTTAATTTTTTTTTTTTATAAAATCAGTTAATTGAATCTGTAATTGTTACTGTATGTTTATGATATTTTAAGTTAAAATGGGTTACTTATATTGTGTGCGTGTGCCATGTTTATAATATATATATAGCCAGTATTTATAAAATAGGTCAATGGATTTAGTATTTTTAACTAATATTTGCCAATAATAATGATTTTAACAAAATGAATGATATTGATAATATTCATGTTCAGTAAAGTAGTATTGAATACTGTTAGTTATTTTAAAAAGCTTAGTTTTTAAATATACTTACATTTATTAGCTAACTATCTGGTGTTCTTCAGGTTACCCAGAAGTGATGTATTTATTACCCAGAAGGAAATCCTCAGCCATAATTAAAAAAAAAAGTTTTTGTAAATTACTTTAAATTTCATTTTCTTTAATTAATGTTGCATGAGATCTTTTATTTAAATTTAAACAGTGCATGAATAAAAAATTTGTTCACTCATTATGGAAATTGTTCACTCATTTGTTCACCCGTATGAAATTTCAAAAAAGGTTTTGTGAAAGTAATATACAATTACATTTGCTTTAATTAACCTGACTTAATATTTTTTTTCTAAAGTGAAACTTTATCATGTAAGTTAAAATTTAATAAAAGAGGAAATGAATTTATTTTTTTCAATGATGTGGTATATTGGGCATAAATTGAAATAACAAAGCTATTGAATCAGAAGTTGTTTTGTTTTAGTTTTTCCTTAAAAGCAATTATAATGTGAAAATAAAATATTTCTTAGCAATTAGTTGTTATGTAACTTTAAATATATTTACTGTATATGGGTAGCTTTGCTACAAAATAAGTCACCATTTGCATTCCTAGCAGTTAAATAAAGGGGTAAAATTTTCTAGTTTTTAAAAAAAAACTAATTGATATTTCAAGATAAATTTTTAATAAATGTGATAGCAAATAAAAATTATTATTATTATTTTAATTTCATTCCTGGGAACCATATAGTTATCTGTTACAGAATGTGATTTAGTTTTTTTTTGTCTTCAGTCATCTGACTGGTTTGATGCAGTTCTCCAAGATTTTCTATCTAGTGCTAGTCATTTCATTTCAGTATATCCCGTACATCCTACATTTCTAACAATTTATTTTACATATTTCAAACGTTGCCTGCCTGCACAATTTTTTCTTCTACCTGTGCCTCCAGTATTAAAGCGACTATTCTAGGATGCCTTAATATATAACCTGTAAGTCTGTCTCTTCTTTTAAATATATTTTTCGAAATGCTTCTTTCTTCATCAATTTGCCGCAACACCTCCTCATTTGTCACTTTATCTACCCATCTGATTTTTAACATTCTCCTGCAGCACCACATTTCAAAAGTTTTAATCTTTTCTTCTCAGGTACTCCAATCGTCCAAGTTTCACTTCCATTTAAAGCTACGCTCCAAACATATACTTTCAAAAATCTTTTCCTGACGTTTAAATTAATTTTTGATCTAAACAAATTATATTTCTGTCTGAAGGCTTGTTTCGCCTCTGCTATTCGGCATTTTATATCGCTCCTGCTTCATCCATCTTTAGTAATTATACCTCCCAAATAACAAAATTCTTCTACCTTCATAATCTTTTCTCTTCCTATTTTTACATTCAGTGGCCCATCTTTGTTATTTCTTCTACTAAATTTCATAACTTTCGTTTTGTTATTATTTTTTTTTCATGTGGTAGTTCTTGCGTAGGACTTCATCCATGCCGTTCATTGTTTCTTTTATTTTTTTTTACTCTGCTAGAATTACTGTATCATTAGCAAATCGTAGCATCTTTACCTTTTCACTTTGTACTGTTACTCCGGATTTAAATTGTTCTTTAACATCATTAACTGTTAGTTCTATGTAAAGATTAAAAAGTAACAGGGATAGGAAACATCCTTGTCAGACTCCCTTTTTTATTACGGCTTCTTTCTTATGTTCTTCAATTATTACTGTTGCTGTTTGGTTCCTGTAAATGTTAGCAATTGTTCTTCTATCTCTGTATTTGAACCCTAATTTTTTTTAAAATGCTGAACATTTTATTCCAGTCAATGTTTTTGAATGCCTTTTCTAGGTCTATAAATGCCATGTATGTTGGTTTGTTTTACTTTAATCTTCCTTCTACTATTAATCTGAGTGCTAAAATTGCTTCCCCTGTCCTTATACTTTTCCTGAAACCAAATTGGTCTTCTCTGAACAATTCTTCCAGTCTCCTCTCAATTCTTCTGTACAGAATTCTAGTTAAGATTTTTGATGCATGACTAATTAAGCTAATTGTTCTGTATTCTTCACATTTATCTGGTCCTGCTTTCTTTGGTATCATGATTATAACACTCTTTTTGAAGTCTGATGGAACTTCCCCGTTTTCGTAAATATTACTCACCAGTTTGTATAATCTATCAATCGCTTCCTCACCCGCACTGCACAGTAATTCTGCAGCTGTCATTTATTCCAGGAGCCTTTCTGCCATTCAGATCTCAGTATTGTTTCTCCCCTTTCATCCTCTTCGACTTCCTCTTCTTCCTCTATAACACCATTTTCTAATTCATTTACTCCGTATAACTCTTCAATATATTCCACCCACCTATCAACTTTTCCTTTCGTACTATAAATCGGTGTACCATCTTTAACACATTATTAGATTTTAATCTATGTACCACAAAATTTTGCTTAACTTTCCTGTATGCTGTCTATTTCACCAATGTTCATTTCTCTTTCCACTTCTGAACACTTTTCTTTAATCCACTCTTCTTTCGCTAGTTTGCACTTCCTGTTTATAGTATTTCGTAATTGTCGATAGTTCCTTTTACTTTCTTCATTACTTGCATTCTTATAATTTCTACATTCCTCCATCAGTTGCAATGTATCCTCTGAAATCCAAGATTTTCTACCAGCTATCTTTGTTCTGCCTAAGTTCGCTTCTGCTGATTTAAGAATTTCCTTTTTAACATTCTCCCATTCTTCTTCTACATTTTCTACCTTATCATTTTTACTTAGACCTCTCTCGATGTTCGATGTCCTCCTCAAAAATCTTCTTTACCTACTCATCCTCAAGCTTCTGTAAATTCCACTGATTCATCTGACACCTTTTCTTCAGAATTTTAAACCCCCAATCTACATCTCATTAT
Organism: Lycorma delicatula; assembly: GCF_047948215.1. NCBI lineage: Eukaryota > Metazoa > Arthropoda > Insecta > Hemiptera > Fulgoridae > Lycorma > Lycorma delicatula. Next base: position 53,747,018 of record NC_134457.1, read on the forward strand.
TACTAAATTATGGTCGCTGTCTATGTCTGCTCCAGGGGAAGCTTTGCAGTCGAGTTGATTTCTAAATCTAAAAATAATAGATTCAATGTGCGTGATTAATAACATTCGGGGAGGACCTCAATAATCACCAAGGATTTGTTGAAACGCATCAATAATGAAATCAGAAAAGATCATTGCTCAATGACCTGGCCCGACCTGGCCCTTCTTTTTCCTGATGTTTCAAGAGCTGTTATTGGTCGCGTTGTTCATGACCATTTAGGCTTCAGAAAGGTTTGTACATGTTGGGTGCTGCATGTGTTAACGAAACATCACAAAAACACCTGAATGGGATCTGCTTTGGAATTTTTGATGCGCTATACTGAAAAAGGTGATGAATTCCTTAATTCAGTTGTTACTGGGGATAAAACTTGGATTTCGTATTACACGCCAAAGAGAAAACGGCAGTCAAGTGAATCCTCAATCAACCAGACCAACAAAGGTCAAGCCTTTTGGCATTTGGACGCAAATTGATGGCCACAGTCTTTTGGGATTGGTTTATTGGTTTGTCATACTGCTGATGGGTTTCATACGTGGAACGACTATAAATACAGAAGCCTGCTGCGAAACTATGTAAGTTACAGCACGCTATTCAAAATCGGCGATGTAGGTGGCAGATCATTAGTGTCATCCTGCTGCACGATAATGCATATCCACATGTTGCAGATTCAATATGTGGTTTGCTGAGAACATTTGGATGGGAAATTTACGTTCACCCAGCATAAAATCTGGAATTAGCTTCTGATTACCATTTTCTTGGGAAATTGAAAGAATTTTTGAGTGGTGAATAATTCGCGGGTGACGATGAACTTAAAAATGCTATTAATCTGTGGCTAAATGGCCTGGCAGCAGAAGAATACAATGTGGGTATATTGAAGCTGGTGTATTGCTACGATAAATGTCTTTAATTCATGTGGCAATTATATAGAGAAGTAGTATAAGGCACGTAGTTTAAGAGAAATAAAAAATATTTATGAAGTTTTCAAAATTTTTTCAAATTTAAAATTTTTTACAATGAAACAGTGTTTACTTTAGAGATAACCTCTCATGTATAGTATATAATATACTAAATATACTAAGTGTTGAGCAGAATAAAATATTTATTTATTTATTATTGGTTTTAAAACTTTAAAACTCGTTCATGTTAGACATTTTATTAACATTTTAAAATTTTAGCTATTTTATTAAAAAAAAAGAAAGTTTTATATATATATATATATATATATATAAAACTTTGCGGACAGGAGCCAGTTTATTAATGTATTCTTTTTCACAGAAAGTATTATGTTACATTAATTAAGTATTAAGTATTTTAACTTGTCTTTCTTACTGTTATCATTTCTATAAGGTGTCTTCAGTTGCAAGTGTCACTAGTCAAAATTTCTTTCTGTGTAAGTATTGATGTTCATTATTCAGCCTTAGCCAGCAATTATTACTGTAAAAAATGTTTTATTTGTAGGGCTAAATATTACAGCAGTTCATTAGGGAATGATACATATCAGTGGATTTGACTGCGTAATGAAAGAAACAGGAAAGAATTTCATTTCTCACTTTCTCTAGCGAGTCTGGCCTGGTATGGGATATTTTACATTCTTGAGGATGGCTATGCTGTTTTGGGGGTGGCTGATATCTTGATCAGTTGTTTACTATGTGGTTATGGACCCAATTATGTATTAAAATATGAAAACTTTTATTTTTATGATTTTGATTTAGTTTTTCTGTGAAAGTGATTTTGCTTTTCGTCATTTTGTTAGTTTTATTTTTTCTCATTATGTTAATGTGATAATATTATTTTGTAAAACATTATGTTAATTTATGTTGTGAGTTTTTTTGTGCTGTAACACTTTCAGCATCTATGTGTAAAATATTTATATAAATTTTCTTTATGATGATGGTAACTAAGTTGGTGCTAGTTGATTGCTATCATGATAAGTGTAAACCATATTACTGGCACAGTGTTATATAATAATTTAATAATTTGTATAAATGTTTCTATAGGAGCCAAGATGTAAACCTGGACAAGATGCTACTACACTTACAGTAGTACTAGATAAAGACTTTTATACTGTTGGATCTATTGATAGAATCTCATCTGTTAAAAATATTGCAGGATTTTTAGCTCTTGATAGTGTAAGTAATATGTAATAATTATTATTGTACTTGATAATAATATTTTAGGGCAAAAAATATACTTTTTTGTACTTTTTACTTCTATTGCTTACAATTGTAAATTAGATAGCTTAGTATTTATTATTATTATCATGATGTTTTGTTATTTCTGTATTTTTACCTCTTTTTGTTATGGATGATGCTGACATAAGTAATATTTTCTCCAAGAGTGATGAGGATTACTTTATTTGATAACCACTTGACTATAAATGTGGAGGTTATATCCACTGTTTTTAGTAATTAGAATATAAGTGAACAATAGATTTTTATTTCTTTTGAATTAAATGTATAAAATTTTAATGCACCTACATCGTAAATATTTTATACAGATTGCATGTAATTTATTCTTTGTTCATAAATTATGTTGTTATTGGTTAATTTTCATGATTAAATGCATATGATGTCCCATATAAAACGCAATCCATCAATCACTCATCCATGAAATTTCAAAAGTCAAGCTTACTCCCCTACTCATTACTGAAATGGACTCCTCCAACATCTGAACATCGCGGCGACGCAGTAGAACACTACCGATAGTAACAACAATGCAATCATAATGTTCAGTGTATTGCTAGAGACAAGATGGTGTTTTCGCTAGATGAACGTGTTTTCATTGTTGAGTTGTACTTCAGTACGAAATCAGTGGTTGCAGTGCAAGATTTGTTTCACCATAAGTACCCAGATAAACCGGTCCTAACAAAACATCATCAGTATTAAGGTTAGTTACAAAATTTAGAGAGACCGGTTCTGTTAATAACAAGGAACACAAAAGATCTGCGTCAGTGTTGAATACAGATACAGTCACTGAAATCAAAGACCGATTACTCGCCTCGCCAAATAAATCGATCAGACGTTTGTCTGCTGAAATTAATTTGTCTAAATCAACTGTTCATCGGGCGACCAAACAATTACAATTACGACCTTATCGCATTCAACCGGTTCATCAACTTCTTGAGCCCGACAAAGAAAAACGGCTACAATATTGTCAACGGTTCCGTCGATTTTTTGCGTGAGGGAATTAATGTTATGGATTCGTTATTTTTCACAGATGAAGCACGGTTTCATTTGGATGGCTACGTAAACAGCCAAAACAGTAGAATTTGGAGTGCTGAAAATCCCCACGTTTATCATGAAAAACAATTACACCCACAGAAGTTGAGCATGTGGTGCGCGATATCGCAGAAGAAAATAATCGGTCCTATTTTTTTCAAGTAGACCATTAATGCAGAACGATATCAGGATATTTTATTTCAGTTCATTGCACTCTTGGAAGAGGAAGACAGACACTGCTGACTACAACATGACGGTGCGACATCGCACTATGCAGGTTCAACTTCTGATTTCGTTGAGGAATTCTTTGGTAATCGTGTTATCGGTCGAGGCTTGTGGCCACCAAGATCTCCAGATTTGACTGCGGCAGATTTTTTTCTATGGGGTTACCTCAAAGAAAAAGCCTACAGCAACAAACCACGAACACTTTGAAAAAAGTTGCAAGAAATGCTGCAAAAAGTATTGAAGCTTGTATTCAAGAAGATGGCGGCTACTTCCAACATTTACTCTAAATGTAAGGTAGTGGATGGTAATAATAAAATTTACATTTGCACATGCCTTTTTATTATTTCAATACCTACCAATATAAGGTTGGGTTGCGTTTTATATGGGACACCCTGTAGTTGCATATATGATTAAAAAAATAAAGCAGATTTAATTTATATATCTAATTAAATTTAAAGTTGAATTTCAGGAGTAGATAATGAATTTATAATGTATATCAAACTTTAAAGCCATATTTGTATATAAAGTCTAGGTTAACTTAAAAAAATAATTAAAAAATATTATATGGTAGAAATTCATTTAAAAATATGAGCCTCGTTTTGAATGTCAAAATTTCCTTGAAACTGTTGACTCTTTTTTTTATAATTATTTTCATGCAAAAAATTTTAGACTTAAAAATTTGGATTAGTAGATTGTAGGAAAGGGTCTAATTTTATTATTTAATCACCATAATCACCTGTTAGGTTCTTGTGGATTACCTCCAGATAAGAAAGAGATTTCCAAACCAGTCAACAGAACATTGTTACCTCTTCTGTTACTTACCAGGTACATCTTGATAATGACATTCATGCTTACATACACATACATGTCTTTTTATTTCTCAAATTATCGATTTAATTTTTAAGTTATGAAATTTTAAATTTCATAAAAATGAAATATAAGAGTTTTTTCTGTTGTACACAATTTTTCCAATGTATTCGAGAAGTTGTTTTCTCATTTCCCAGATTAGATTTTTTTGTTTATGAATTGTTAATTTTTCATGACACTTTTTCTAATAATTTGTAGTGCTCACAACAGACTTATATCCTCTTGGTTTTATTTATTTAGTTCCGAATAAATTAAGAACTATTGGTCTAACTCTGTAAAATGAGGATGTTGTGTGATCTTATGCAGATTCTGACTGACTAGTCCTGTGATTACTCTTTGTTTATATCTTACTGTCATGACACTTCAGATCCAGTTTAAAGTGATGAAGATTAAAAATGAATCGTTGATAAAGTGCTTACCATTATGGCAGGTGAATTCAATACCTGGCAATATTTAGAAGTTAGATGTAAACTATACCAATTAACTAGCCACACATTACATTTCTCATCTGTAGCCTGTTTTAACTTGTAAAAGGCTTACTTTTAATTTGATTCTGGAAAAAAAACACAGTTTAATGTTTCCTCTATTTTTTCGTTTTGTAAATTTCATTGTTATGTTTCAGTAATATTTTTTTTTACACCTTTTATTTCCAGTTATAAAAACTTTAATGAAAAAGTAACTTTCTTTCTTTTAACTATTAGAATATTTAGATGTTTTTATGAAGTGCATTTTTGTGTTTCACGTAATCAAAAAATTGAACAATGAGATTTTTATAATAAAATTACTCTATATTGTACCATTCTATCTACCCAACCGCCTTTAGAAAAGGAGGTTATACCTTTGACCCATATATTTTTTTTTATGTTAATGCTTAACTTTTTTCCTGTTAATCCAATTGAAATATTGTTGCAATTGACGTATCTGCTTTTCGTGGTGGTACCATGATGTTGAAAAAATGTTCTAGACAAAAAATTGGTCTGAAAATTGAAAAAAACATTTTTTCGTCATTCAGCAGGTAGGTAGGGAAATTGGGAATCCTGAAATTTTGTATGTATGTGTCACATTAGATGATATGTGGTCTTCTGTAGGGCAGGTAATGTGAGTTTCTGCACAAGATATGTAGCACCGTTAAAAAATCATGAAAAATCAAGCTTTCAGATCCAATATACATTATGTATAATGTACAGCATCGGTAGGGACAATGGAAATCTTATAATTCTACACACATCCATCATATTACATGGTCTTGATGGCAGTTTCACTTTTTTTTTAATAATTATTTAATTGAACAAGTACAGGATGTTCAACTTAAAAGAGGTTTCATATCATAGTAATTTCTACTAAATGCATATTTTTTAAAAAAGGTCATTATATATTGGTGTAAGATGAGTAAAGTAATGTGGAAGTTGGAACAACTAGAGCTGGAGTGGGAAGGACTATTTATTGCCTGCACAATTAAGTATCTGTCGAGCACTGGCTTTTGAACAAGGTTGCATAATTGTGTTTTGTTTATTAAAATGTGGTTAACTGTTGAAGAACGTATATTTGTTATGGAAACTTATATAGAGATGAAATCTCTTGTTGTGGGTCAGAAAAAAATTTGAAAAGAAGTATCAATGAAAAGTACTATTCAGAAGTTAGGTAAAAGGTTTTCTGAAACAGGTTTGATGTTAGACCAGAAACATGTCTGACACAGGTCAGTTTTAATGATGCAGGTCATACAGGATATTAAATTGGCAGTTACAAGATCTCATAAATGTTTGTGAAGACAAAGCCAGGAAAAGAACGTTTCACCAGCTTCAGCCCACACTACAGTGAGGAGAATACTGAAATGAATACTGAAATATAATGAAAATGAATACTGAAATGAGGAGAATACTGAAATAGGTGTATGGTGTGCGGTTTCAAGGCAACAAATAATAGGACCCTTGTTTTTTGAAAAAACTGTGAATGCTGCTATCTACCAAGAAATTATCCTACAGTTTGTAACCATTCTAAATTTTGTTGGTTACGAACAATATATATTATGTCATAAAGAAAAAAAGTTTCAATATTTTAATAGTAGTTAATATTCATTTGGCTTAGTTGATATTAAAAACAGAAAATAGGCAAGATAGTATTATAGTATTTTAACAGTTAAATAAACGTAATTAGTTTGATAAGAAATTGTATTACATAACTTTGTTTTTTGATGTATGACATGGTCTGGATAGCCAGATGGTGATGTCATCGTGGGCTGGTGAGAGCATATACATTCTCAGAAAAAAGTGTGTACGTGAAAAAAATACGAATGGGCGTCTGGTGGGGGAAGCCAGACTGACATTCTTTGTTTCGGCGCTAGTGTGAATTTAGTAGTCATGGAGTGGAGACGTGTTTGAGTTGGATCGCATGGAAGTGGTGATGTGTTCTTTGTTCGATAAGACAGGACAGTGAGACTGGGTGAATAGGTGTATTCGATCCAAAGTCATCATTATTTTTATATGTGCAGGAAAGTATCCTTATGTATATGAAGAGAATAATTAATGATAAGATATTTTTTTTTAAATATGACAGACGAGTAGTGTGGAAATGTGTTTTCTATGACTCCATATATATAATTCCATATAATTTTGATATGCTTAATATGTTCAATTAATCTTAAAAAAAATTATTTTTCGTATTGTTAATGTTAATTATTTTTTTAATTTTAATAATATACATGTGATCAGACTACACAGCCCTAGTACATTTTTTTGTTGCCCCCCCCTTAATTTGAATTGTTTTGTGATTGAGCTTTTATTTTATTTTATATTGAATCATTTGAGCTTTTCAAAATTAATTTTTTTTTTTTTTTTTAATTTGGAAGTAAGCTCGCAAAATGGCGCCCGAACTGGGACACGAATAATCAAAGTGGGTTATATGGTCTGACTTTTGCTTTATGAATACTCTAAAAAATAATAATAATATTTTCTATAAAAAAATGAATAAGCTATAAAAAGGTAAATTATATAAAATTTATAAGGTAATTTAATTTATAAAGGTAAATTTATATAAAAAGGTAATAAAAAAGCTATAAAAATGGATTTAAAACCTAAAGTAGAAATTAACATAGATGAAAATAAAGAGGTTAGGTTATATAAAACTGATGGCAATGATATTCTAAATTTAGGCGATTCTTTTCTGTGTTCGTCTATGATTAAAGAAAATGATAATCTATCAGATAGTGGATTACAGGATGGTGATATGAGTAGCAATAGTATTGTTGACAGATGTAAGGCTTTAGATTTAGATGATAAGGGAAGTAGAGATCAGGGTTTGTGTATAAAGAAAAATGACTATGATGATTTCAAAATATTTTTGATCGTTATGCAACAAAAAACTGAAGAAAATTTTACTAGTTTAAATATTAAACTAGAACAAAATATGGCTAATTTAAATGAAAAATTGGAGAAAAATAATAATAGAATTGAACAAGTGAAAGTAGAACTAACTGAGAATATAAACTCCAAATTTGATTATTTAAATTCTAAAATTGAGGAGACAAATAAAAGGTTAAGTGAATATACAATAAATTTTGACAAGAAGGTACAAAACTTCAAAAAGAATGTCAACAAAATTATAAAGAATTGAAGGAGACTATAAATGTGCATAATGAAGAGGTCAAGCAGAAACAGTTAAATTTTGAGGTTAGGTTTGATGAGACGGTTAAGAAAATTGTAGAGGTAAATGAGAATAAATCAAAAACAATACTTGATAAGATTGATGATGTTGAGAAACAGGCAGTATAAGAAGGAGAAAAAACTAAGCTTATAATTACAGAAAATAAAAAAAGAATTTAACGAAAGATCAGTTACAAAGTATAAATCATCAAAGTATAAATCACATTAGTAAAAAATTAAATGTTTGTGAATCAAATTTAGACAAGGCTTTACATGATGTTGAGGGGGTTGAGACTAAAATGAATAACAAATTTCAAATGTTTAAAGAAGAACTGGAATTAAATTTAGTCAATAAAAATGTTGTTGGAGAAGTGCAAGCGGAGATGGTACCAGAGTTCTACAATGAGCACAGGGAACCACATCCTAAAAACATTTTTAGATCATCTAAAGATGAATTTTGAACAAAAAAGATGGAAATGGGAATACAAAATTGCAAGTATAAGAAAATATTTTAAAGGAGAATCCGAACTTTGGTTTGAGGCACACCATAGAGAATGGGAAGGGTTTGATGAATTTAAGGTATCATTTTTGAAACGATTTTGGTCAGAAGAGATGCAAGAGGAGTTAAGAGGCAGGATAATGGGGGATAGTAAGTTTATAGGTCATTATCGGGATGTACATAGTTACGTTGTAAGGACTTACAATCAATCACAATATTTGGATCCACCTATGCCGATTGCCACGTTTGTAAGAAGTATTGCAAGGCAATTACCAGAAAATTTAAGACTAGTATTGTTAGCAGCACGGCCTGTAAATTTATATACATTAGAGAACCTGATCATGGGATGGCAGGAGGACCAGAAATTTAATAATAGGAGTGAAATAATGGTTTTAGATATAATGGCGAGCAAAGTTATGTCAGACATGATAAATATGAAAGGTATGATAGGAACAGAGAAGGGCAAAAACAGACAAGGTATGGAAACAATAATGCGCAAAGTAGTAATAGAATTGATCAAAGCAGTAGTGGAAGGATATATCGCAATGATATAGCTCAAAGGGAGTAAGAGGAGATGGAGAGCACAAAAATATGGGAAACGGAGTGAGACAGGATTGAGGGAGGCCTGTACAATGTTGTCAGAAGATCTTAGGCCTATTAAAGAAAATAAGAGAGTAATAAATCATAATTCTGGATACAGAAAATTAGTTTTAAGTGAATGCTAGTTATAGTAATATTAGTATTTGTTGAGTATCAGAATGTTTTGTTTATTTTTTTTTTGTTGTTATATCTAATATAACTGGTGCTTTTATGAAGACAGTGAAATGTAATTTATTAAAGGTTATATAAAAGAGAATTGTGTAATTTGTTTGTTATTAAATATTAAGTCAAATAAACCTATAATGTAATAGAATTAAGAAAATATTATGTACCAGTAGATTAGATGAAATCTGAATTGATAAAAAAGATGTTGTCAACTTATAATAGAATGAACAGAAGTATTTGTTTGTAGAATTTATTTTATTATGAATTTGTTATGTTTTGTAATGTGTAAAAGTTATTGACTGGATTGATAAGTTTAGAATTTTATATAAGTCTATAATTGGTTTATAAGTATTTTTGTTTAGTAACGAAAAAAAATAAATTTTTTGTACAGGCAGATTTCTGTATTATAGTACTTGTATGTAGGTAGGAATACCGATGATTTCATGTAATATGTATTCTGTTGAGGTTTTGATTAAATTACAAACTAAAGATGATTAACATATGTAAGTCTTGAGATATTGTTAGTTATACAAATGATTTTTATTCGAGGATTGTTATGTAAATTTTGTATTATTTCTTGTATAAAAACAAAATTTATATGGTGATTTTTTTTGTTGTTCTGATTGGTAAGCCATTCAAAACAACAAAAAAGGGGGGTTCTGTAACTATTCTAAATTTTGTTGGTTACGAACAATATATATTATGTCATAAAGAAAAAAAGGTTCAATATTTTAAAAGTAGTTAATATTCATTTGGCTTAGTTGATATTAAAAACAGAAAATATGCAAGATAGTATTATATTATTTTAATAGTTAAATAAACGTAATTAGTTTGATAAGAAATTGTATTACATAACTTTGTTGTTTGATGTATGACATGGTCTGGATAGCCAGATGGTGATGTCATCGTGGGCTGGTGAGAGCATATACATTCTCAGAAAGTGTGTACATGAATAAATACGAATGGGCGTCTGGTGGGGGAAGCCAGACTGACATTCTTTGTTTCAGCGCTAGTGTGAATTTAGCAGTCATGGAGTGGAGACGTGTTTGAGTTGGATCGCACGGAATCATATTGAATCATTTGAGCTTTTCAAAATTAATTTTTTTTTTTTTGATTAGGAAGTAAGCTCGCAAGTTCATAGACTTTCTGCAAGAGTGGAAGAATCACTTCTAAAGGATTGTGACCACCAAGATCCCTCATTGATCTGATTGGTCTAGATTTCTTTCTGTGGGTTTACTTAAAATAAATTGTTTATAGAGCAATTCACTCACCTTGCAGGAATTGAAGACAAACATTAACACTGCCATCCAGGAAATAGTCTAAGTATAGCGAAGGTACAGCTAACAAAAGTAGCCAGGTTCCTCATGGTAAAAAGTGTTGACAAGTGTGTAGAAGTGGGTGGACATCATTTGCAACACCTGTAAATTATTGTAATTATAAGTGTTTGCCAATAAACTGTTATTTATTGACTAAACTAAATACTGGGACCTCTTTTAAGTTGAACAGTCTGTATAAGCATATGTGTCTCTGCTCCCACGTATATTGCCATTTCTTAATGTGAATAAGAGGAATGAAATATATAATTATAAATGTAAATGTATGTTTTATTTGTATTCATGGATTTGTTATAAATAACCTTTTTCCATATTATTTTTGTTTTAATTATTTCTGTATTATTTAATTTTAAAGAATGTATTGCTAGTTGAAAGATAAAGTTATTGGGTTTATACTTTATACTTTTGACATCCTATTTGTTTGGTGTGGTATATCATTTGGGGTTTTCCCTTACCAAAAAAAATTCATAAAAAAATAATTAGTTTGCAGATTGTGATATAGTGAATTCCTGTGGAATTTTTTTACTTTGTAATTATTCTGATTCCTGATTTGTTTTTAACTTAATTTTAATATTAATAAAAATATTGTTTTAGTTACGTTTATTTTGTACTTTTTAATACAGTACAGCGATAGTTCTTCCAATTATTATCAAAATAAAAGATCCTTTGTTTTAAAAATTTAATTATGCTGAAATGAAATGGATTTTTATGTTGTTATTTATAGTATGACACATTTTGTATCTTTAGTCATGATGGAACATGTAAATTAAATTTCATTGTAGGTGTATAAAGTGTATAAAGTGGTGTATAAAGTGCTGTACAAGTGGAGGAGTTGTTAATGAAACCAGCAATTCTATTTCTACAGCAGGATACTGCAAAGCTAAAAATAACTATTGATTTAAACAACAGCAAAGGAAACTTAATACTATGTACCCTAGTTAAATCTCAACTTCTAAACTTGAAAAACATTCTCCTAACTTTATTTGTTTAAATTGATTAAAAAACTCAGTAATATATTTAGTAAACCTTTTAAATTTAAACAATATATAATTCCACAGCATTTATACTTAAAATAATTGTTAATAATCTGTATTCTCTTGTAATAAATTATGAAGTAGTAATTATTGTATATATTGTCAATAAAAAACAAAACTTATTAAGAAAAAAATTATACTAATTGAAAAAATAAATTACTCTCGCAGCTGAGCAGCAGTCATGTGATGTCTTCATCCAAGTGCTCCGAGTATTTTTTTAGTTTCATTTCATGTTTACTAAAAATGTTAAAATATAAAGTGACGCTAAATAAAATAATAACCACTAAGTTCAATATTTATAACTTCAAAAAACTTTTTTTTATTGTATCGTTTTACATCTTTTCTTTACATCATGTATGTATATTTCTTAAATTTAACGTGTTTTCAATTTTAGGATAAATTTAGTCTTCTCCCACAAACTGGTGATGATGATTTATTATCTGAAACCGTGATGATGGCTGGTCCTGGCAACAGAAAAAAGAAAATATCAAAGTCTTCCACTATTTTACAATGGCAGGTCAGTAGTTAAAATGGTTGTTGTGAATAAATATTCATATTTGTAACAACATAGAAACTCTGGAAACCAACATAAAATAATTGAGCAGCACATTATCTTAACTCACAGTTTTAATTTGCGCTAGTAATAATAAGGAATATACTGTGATAATCTATATTTTTGATGTAGGTTGACCAAACAAAATCGCAGTTGAAATGGAAAAATGGTCTTTTTGTAGTATTAATTCTCTATTGGAACTTGTTTGTAATTATTTTAATTTTATTGTTTTTTTTTTAATGTCTAACAATAGTGCATTATGCATTTGAGAGACGTGTTTAATAATCATTCATTTTTTGGCAACTACAAAAAAAATCCATTTTGGCACGTTGGAAGGCAGAGCAGAGGTAGATTTCACCGATGCTAAGTAGGGGATAAAAAAGATGTCCACCTTAAAGTTAAGAAAAACTTAACTTTAGTTGCATGTGACTAATATGACAATAGTTGCATGTGAAACAAAGTTTCACATGTTTGGTATATGACAAGCCCCCATCTTACAATTCCAGCAACATTTTGGTCATCCCTAGCCGTAAGGGTAGGTCATATCAAAATTGTTCCAGACAAAAGTTTTAGGTAATATTTAGAGGTCTAATGACCACTTTAAACTGATTCTATACTGTACCTATTAAGGGAGGTATGTTTCTTTTTTGGCTTTGAAACCCCATTGTTTCAGCCCCCTGAGGCAACGGTTGGTGATATCAAAAAACCTTACTTTTATAAGTTTTAGGTCCTTATGCAAATAATAGTAGGAACTTTAAATGAATTCAATATTTTACTTAATAAGAAAGTTATAGTGTTATTTTTTTTTGAAAAAGCTCCTCCATTTTCACCCCCATGGTCCGATTTTGACTATTAACGAACTCGACCGAGATTTTGGGATGAGTTACTTTTAAGGAACAATTTGAAGGTGATGGCACAAAATTACGGCAGTTATCGTGTCCACAAGAAAGTGGAATATATATATATATATATATATATATATAAAAACTTTTGAGCTGACGATGGTTTGGGGTCTGGGGGATGTGAAACGCGAAGATATGTCAAAATTTTCCATAAGTCGAATCATGGTTCCCATTACAATTAGGTAAATTTCATAAGAAAGCTACCTACTGCATTGGGTACCATGATTGGACTTCTTTTTAGTTTAAAAATGCTAAAATAAAGTTAGATTATTTGATAATTATTTCATTCTTTATGAAAAAAGCAAGGTTCTCGTGCAGTAATCTGATGATTCCATGAAGATATTTTCTACCATAAAGATTCTGAAGATATTTTGGTCAGTAATTACAGAAAAACAGAAATTAATAACAATAATTTACGCCTGTTATGTTCTTTTTTCTAAAATAATATTTTTTTAAAATTTATTAACATAAATTTTCTATATAAGGGTTTTACGTAAGAACTGTTAAAAATGGAACATTTTAGAAGTGAAAATATTGCTTTTTTCAGGCTAAAAAAAAAAAAATCATATTACAGTTCATTTTTGAAGCATTTTAATGTGAAAGAACCTTAAAAATGTCAAAACAGCTTTGATATTTATTAAAACAAATCACCACTAAAAAATATATTATACTGTTTTTAGGTGTGTATAAAATATGTTATATAGATAAATACAAGGGTTATTTTTTTTCAAGGTCTGATCGGTCATGAAATAAAAACCCGTGCAATAATCGGATGAACCTTTGCGCATATGTGTTGTACAGTGTCTCTAGTATGGCCTTCAATCACGTCACGTCACTTTGTTTAGTTCTGAACACGCAGCTAGCACGTAAACATGTCTAGAACAATAGCATCTCCTGCCAAGTGTGAAGTGCGTGCGGTAATTTGATTTCTTCAGGCTGAGGGGTGTAATGTAGCTGAAATTCATAGACGAATAAGTAATGTGTACGGTGAAACTTCAATGAGTGACAGCAAAGTGCGACAATGGTGCAGGAACTTTAAAGCAGGACGTACAGATGTTCATGATGCAGGCGGTCAGGGAAGGAAGCGAGTGTCAATCGATGATCTCGTTGAGCGAGTGGATGAGGCAATTCGAGAAAATAGTCAGTTCACAATTTCTGTATTGCAATTTCCTGAAATTTCAAGGTCAGCTCCCTACACCATTGTGAGTGAGAGACTTCAGTACTGCAAACTGTGTGCAAGATGGGTTCCTAAGATGCTGTCTGACCATCGCAGAACAATGAGAATGGAAGCCTCCTTAACATTTCTCTAGTGCTACCACAATGAAGGAGAAGATTTTTTGAACAAAATTGTCAGGGGACGAGACATGGGTCCATTTTGAAACTGAAGAAAAAAAAGAACAATCCAAACAGTGGATGCATTCCCTTTCTTCCAGTAAACCAAAGAAGTTCAAGCGAACCTTCTCCAACAGAAAGTGTATGGCTACTGTGTTCTGGGACTGGAATGGAGTTCTCTTGGTGGAATTCATGGAACGTGGCACGACCATCACTGCAGCCTCATACTGCGTGACTCTTTAACGTCTACGAAGGGCAATTCAAAATAAGCGGAGAGGAATATTGTCATCAGGTATTGTCTTTCTCCATGACAATGCTCGGCTGCACACTGCAGCTGTAACAAAGAAGCTCCTGCAGCGTTTTCGTTGGGAAGTGTTTGATCATCTACCTTACAGCTCGGACTTGGCTCCATCCGATTTTCACCTCTTTGCTCACATGAAATGGTGGCTTGGAGGACAACATTTTGGCACAGACATCGAGCTGCAGACCAGCATAGAGACATGGCTGAAAACACAGGTGACTCCGTTCTATGACGAGAGTATTGGAAAGTTGGTACCACGCTATGACAAATGTCTAAATCAGAGTGGTGACTATATAGAGAAATAGCATAACTATGTAAGTACAAATGTAAGTACTATAGCGTACTATGTAAGTACTGTGAAAATACACTGTGGTTTTAATTTTGTGACCGATCGGACCTTAAAAAAAAATAACCCTCGTACTTATGAATTGTCTCATTTTACAGATAATTTAATCATATTTGAAACTTAAGTACAATAGTTTAGTTATAAGTGAATTTTGATAATTAAAAAAAATCAATGTGATTAAGAGTTTTATTAAATTATGCATTTTCTATTAAATTTTAATTTCACTCATTTTAATTACTGAATAAAAATGATGGTTTCTTTTTTTTAATACTGCAGTATTTTGAACTCGGTCAATTTTAATTGTAGACAGCTGTAAAGAAATTAAAAGGCATTTCACTTTTGTCATTAAATTAAATATTTACTTTTATTAGTAAACTATTTGACTTTATAAATAAAAACAATATAATTTTTATTTAAAACCTTACCATTGTTTTTAATTGTATAGGAAAAATGAAAATAAAAAGAAATTGTTTAAAAAGAGCAATGAAACAGTGCAAAACCTTAAAATTATTATTTTTTTTGTTTTATTATCTTTTGTTGTTTTTATGTATGTTTTATTTTTTATTAAAAAAAATCGTTGTGGGATGTATTTCTAAAAATGATCACTTGTAAATAGTGAAAAGTAAAAACAGAGTAAGAATAACTAAGGAAATGCAGAGGCAGTTTAGTGAGTAATTAAAAATCAATAACCATAAAGATAAAATATTGAATACTATCTGGATATTTTTGAATCAGTTATCCAATAATTTTTTTTTTTTGGTAGGAAATCTTTTTCTTTCTGTTTGTGAATTATGAAGTTTAATCATCCATTATACTGAATGAATTTTAACTATTCGAGTGAATTATAATTTTTTATTTAATATAATTTTCTCTATATTTTGTGGTAATAATTTCATAAACAAATTGTACTGTACACATGTCTGAAATTACTCTAGTGAAAAGTTTATTACTGAATAAATAATGTAAGCATGATTTATTAGTTACATTTTTACAGGTGCATTGACATTTTTTATTTATTTAATAATTATCTTTATCCTAAATTCTGGTTGTAGGTTGGTTGTGGTGGCAGTTTATGGTCCAGAAGTAATTCTGTTTCACGAATTAAGCAGATTGCTAGAGATGGTACACTTGCAGAAGTTTTACAGTTACCTGTTCTTGGATGGTATCTTGCTACAACACCATTCCCATTTAGAGAAAGGCGCCAGGTAATTTTATAATCTTTTTTTTAAATTTTTGTATTAGATGACAGTTTTGAGTACTGAAAAGGGCTCAAAAAACTCTTATGAATTTTTTAGCATAAAAACTATTACATGTAACGAAGTGATTGAAAATTTTGCTTTGCATAAGCTCTATTTGAATCTTTGCAACTAAATAATCTACTATCCTACCGTATATTAAATATAGTCCAGTTATTTTTTATAAATTTGTACTATTGTTCGTTATATTCCGTTTGTACTCACTTTTTGAGTGTATGTACAAAAATATATTTTTTCACTTTTACTTTACAGGTAGTTGGTTCTGGGGAAGGAGAAGGTGAGGGTGAGAATGAAGCAGAAGAAGGTACTGACATGGAACCTGAGCCAGATAAGAGAGTGGTTGTTCCAATGGTCTCACCATCTCCATCTCCTGTTATGCCAGAGCAATCACCAACTGTTGAATCTCACCGTGTTCGTCACCATGGTCATCATCATCGTGAACATACAGATTCCTACTTGCCATCTTCTCAATTAGCATCGTTGATTAGTAGTTCTTCAGCTCTACCCCCTATTGGAATTATGCCTACACCTACTTTAGTAAGTGTGGGCTTAATTGTTTATTTTGTTGCTTAATCTAATAAATATTTGATTTTATTTTTAATTGGATAAAAAGAAAGTTGATTGATGGATTTAAGCTTAAAGTGTAGACTTTCTGTACTTAGTATTTATTGCTAATTAGTTTATTGAATTTAATGCACTCAATATCTTAAAACACATTGGTTTGAACAATAAGCAAGAACATTAGGTTGCTGAGTTGGAGCCCTTAATCTTTTTTTTAAACATGTTGATTTTTACTGTAATTTGCATTGTAAATAGCTTATCACTGATCAGCCTCTATAACGGCTGTAATGGAATTCTGCAAGACATTGGTTTAAATAAATGTTGATGTTTATTTCCTTTTGATCTAATCAGAACCAGTTTAATATTTGTGTACTTTGATCACTGGATTTCTTTTAATTGATTTAAGACTTAAGTCAAAGGGTAGAAACTATATACGTACAATATGCATGTCATTCATGTCTTATAAATTAAAAAAAATGGTATGCTTCATTAGACTTATAGCCTATTATGCAAAATTATTATCAGATGCTCTTTCAAGTATGAAAACAGAAAAACTTTGTTCCATATTATTTATATTTAGTCTCGCCAAGGCTCTAAGCCTTATTGACAAGTGCTCATTTAATACAGTACAAATAAATTAACAAGGAAAAATACAAATATAGAACAAAATACATTAATAATTACATCAAAAAAGAAAGTTAAAAAATATATCTACTACTAAATTTATTGTAAAAGAAAAAAAAATTGTGTGTTATTAAAAACATTGTACTACCAAGTTTATAATAAGAATACTGTTAATTATGAAAAATATTTAGCGGCATCAAAAAGTGGTTACGGTAAAAATATATTCAATTGTAACAAAATATTAAAGGATTTAACTGTTTATTGCTTTAAGATTAACAGGTATTCCAGATATTTACAGTTTGAGAGGCTAGCCATCAAAATACTTCTTTCTTAAACAGATTATAATTTGTCATAACTTTTATTTCTTTTGTTAACATATTATATAAACTGGGAACAACAACTTTCAATGACTCTACTATATACGTATATATATATATATATATATATATATATATATATTTATTATTATTATTATTATATTTAGAAACAACAAATAGATTTTAATACTTAGTTTGATGAATAATTATTTTTTTAGTTTTAAATTCATTTTTCATATGGAGCATACATATCAATATTAACTGATAAAAACTTACAGGTTTACTCAAAATTATTTTGATTACTTTGTTTTGAGCCTTTTTATTTTTTTTCAGTTAAATAATTTGTAGCTGAACCACATAGTTCAAACGCCATACCCAATTAATGATTGAAACATTAATTTGTGTAACAAAATCAATTGTTTTTGAAGCTGATACCACTGATATAATAAAATTTACTAGTAACAATATGTTGCTCATTTTTTTAGTAGATTTGTTATATGGCTTTTCCATTTTAATTTACTACATAAAGTAATTCCTAAATATTTAAATTCTACATTTTGCAAAATTTTATAATCACATCTGCTATTATTCTACTTACAATTACAATCATGACTTTTGATAATTGGAAGCTTATTAGTAAGCTAGTGGCTGGTTCTGAAGTGAACCACAACCGTTTTATTTTTATTTAGGCAAAGTTGCCTTTCATGAGTCCATTTCATAAAATTATTGAAATCTTCCTGAAGACACGATTCAGCTGTTTCAAACAGCTGAATATTTAGGTCGTGGTAGACTTTATGTATCTTTAGACAATAACAGCCCTAAATGTTCCTTGAGGTATCCCAACATCAATTTCAACAGGATCACTCAAACTAGAAGCAATTTTTATCACAAACTTCCTGCTTTTTAAATAATTTTCAATTAACGTCCTTCCACTCCAATCTCTTTCAAACATTGTATCAAGACTGAGTGATTTAGATTGTCAATTGCTTTGCTGAAACCAACAAAAGCAACTAAAACATAATTTCCATCATCCAAGCATTTATTAAAATAATTACAAAAATGATTGATAAGCAGATTACCAACTTCTTTACCTTTTTGATAACTAAACTGACAATTACTTAGTAGATTATTATAATTCAAATATTTATTAAAATGATTCACTGTGTATTTCTCGCATACTTTTTCTAACAGGTTCTAACTGGTTTATAATTTCCTAATAGTTTATAATCCCTATTTTTATAGATTAGTCTTAACTACTTTCATTAAATTAGGGAAAAATCCTTTCCGCAAGGAAAAATTTATGAATCTAACTAATAAAGGGGTAATTTTATCTGCAATATTCCTTAAATCAAAAGCTTTAATTGAATCAGTTCCAGAAGATTTTTTGATATTTATTTGTAGTAGTGTTTCCTTAATAACATCAGTTGTTGCTGCAGGTAAATAAAAATGAACTGATTCTGGGTTTATTTTCAATTTTAGCTGCGGGTTCTGGGTTTATTTTAGCAAAGTTAGCTGAGTTTGTTTTACAACCAGTAACAAATGCCATAACAATATATTTTCAGAACCCAAAAATCATAAGTATTTAACAAGTTACTATCACAGTTATCTTTGCGTTTTTTTCATGTAACAGTATTTATCACATGCTTTTGAAAAATCAAATCTACTCAGAAAAATAATCTCCCAAACATCATCATTAAGTAACTGACTGGAAAGGAACTGCATCAGTGACAGAAATAATGAAAATTACGTACTAAGTTTGGTTTGAATCCAAGGTATGATTCATTGTTCCCAGTCAGGTAATTTATGAATCAGGGTATTCAATCAGGATTGTGTACCTTCTATGCATGGCATCGTACATATTTTCAAGCACATTGCCACATTTCAGTAGTTTTTACAATGTTTTATTTTTCATTACTTCATCAGTCATGGCATTTGAACTAATTTCACATTCATTATCTGACTGAATTAAACTTTAAAGTATTCAGAATGAGATTTAAATAGGATTTGTAGTTTTTGAAATTAATTGATTTGCAGTTTTCCAAAAAATGAAGGAAATATTGTATTTTTTTAAAATTATGACTGCAGTACTGTTATATAGATGTTCGCAAATGATACATACGTTCCAAATATTTTACATTATTTATATTTACCTTTGCTATAATTACATTTAACAATATTTTACATATTCATGAATACATTTTTGTATCATTTTTATTAGGATGATAAAATATATTCTTTAAATAATGATCCTTACAAGGGAGCATGATTGATGTTTATATGTTTTCCCTTCATGACATAAGTAATATATCACTGTAAAATTATATTAAATAAAAAATTGTTTTTTTGTCTTCAGTCATTTGACTGGTTTGATGCAGCTCCAAGATTCCCTATCTAGTGCTACTCGTGGGCTATAGACTAAATTCATTTGATTTTTAAGTTAGTCAGGAGGAAGCAATGAATTTACTTCTTTTTCTTCTTGTTTTGTTTATCTATTTTTGTTTTATTATTATTATTACTGCAAGGATTTCTTTTGAATAATATATTTATTTTAATATATTAACGAGTAAACATATACTGTGTTTCTTTTACAGGAAGTAAAATGTTTCTTATTGTTAATTCGTTATTATTTTTATCTAGCAGTAATATGTTTTAAAATTAAAAAAAAATCCTGTAACATTTTTGTCAGCTTTAAAGAAATTAACTATTAAACTATTTTACTATTTCCTATTTAACTATATGCATATATATTCGCTATTTAACTTTTTACAATATGAAATAATTATTACAAAATAAGTTTTCAATATTTAACATAGAATTAAATATTTTTATGCTCTATGATATTTTATATCATTTAAACTTCCACCTTTTAAAATGCATTATTTTATATTATTGAACTCAACATTATTAGTTGAAGAAAATATCTATTAGTTTTTATTCCTTTTTTTTTAAATGATTAAATATTTTCTACTGAATTCTTATATATATATATATATATATATATATATATATATATATATATATATATATATATATATTTTAACTATTCAATTACGTTAAGATATTATATTTTAATCCATTTTTTAATATTAGTATAAACATACAAGAATTCATGATAAACCTAAGCAATATGTATGATTACTGCAATATTTATTTTACAATGAAGTGTTTTTTTTTTTTTTTTGTTTTTTTTTCAGTCATTTGACTGGTTTCTTCTAACACTTCTTCCACTCTACTTTCAATTCTTCTGTATAGAATTCAAGTTAAGATTTTTGATGCATGGCTAGTTAAACTAATTGTTCTGTATTCTAGGTCTATAAAGGTCTATTACTTCATTACAATGAAGTAATTATATATATGTATGTTATAATTGTTACGATAAAAAGGGGATTACATTCGATTTCACATATATTACTATAAATTTACGCTTGAAATTTGAGTCTTTATGAAAGGAATAATTAGATATTTAAAAATATTTGAAATGATTTTTTCTATCTTAGTGTCAGTGTGTTACAAATCTAAAATACAGAATATTACTATCATTATTACTTTTTTTTTGTCTTCAGTCATTTGACTGGTTTGATGCAGCTCTCCAAGTTCCCTATCTAGTGGTAGTCGTTTCATTTCAGCATACTCTCTACATCCTACATCCCTAACAATTTATTTTACATATTCCAAACGTGGCCTGCCTACACAATTTTTTCCTTCTACCTGTCCTTCCAATATTAAAGCGACCATTCCAGGATGCCTTAGTATGTGGCCTATAAGTCTGTCTCTTCTTTTAACTATATTTTTCCAAATGCTTCTTTCTTCATCTATTTGCCGCAATACCTCTTCATTTGTCACTTTATCCACCCATCTGATTTTTAACATTCTCCTATAGCACTACATTTCAAAAGCTTCTAATCTTTTCTTCTCAGATACTCCGATTGTCCAAGTTTCACTTCCATATAAAGCAACACTCCAAACATATGCTTTCAAACATCTTTTCCTGACATTTAAATTAATTTTTGATGTAAACAAATTATATTTCTTACTGAAGGCTCGTTTCGCTTGTGCTATTCGGCATTTTATATCGCTCCTGCTTCGTCCATCTTTAGTAATTCTACTTCCCAAATAACAAAATTCTTCTACCTCCATAATCTTTTCTCCTCCTATTTTCACACTCAGTGGTCCATCTTTGTTATTTCTACTACATTTCATTACTTTTGTTTTGTTCTTGTTTATTTTCATGCGATAGTTCTTGCGTAGGACTTCATCTACGCCGTTCATTGTTTCTTCTAAATCCTTTTTACACTCTACTAGAATTACTATATCATAAGCAAATCGTTGCATCTTTATCTTTTCACCTTGTACTGTTACTCCGAATCTAAATTGTTCTTTAACATCATTAACTGCTAGTTCCATGTAAAGATTAAAAAGTAACTGAGATAGGGAACATCCTTGTCGGACTCCCTTTCTTATTACGGCTTCTTTCTTATGTTCTTCAATTGTTACTGTTGCTGTATGGTTCCTGTACATGTTAGCAATTGTTCTTCTATCTCTGTATTTGAACCCTAATTTTTTTAAAATGCTGAACATTTTATTCCAGTCTACGTTATCGAATGCCTTTTGTAGGTCTATAAACGCCAAGTATGTTGGTTTGTTTTTCTTTAATCTTCCTTCTACTATTAATCTGAGGCCTAAAATTACTTCCCTTGTCCCTATACTTTTCCTGAAACCAAATTGGTCTTCTCCTAATTGGTCTTCCACTCTCCTCGCAATTCTTCTGTATTCTTCACATTTATCTGCCCCTGCTTTCTTTGGCATCATAACTATAACACTTTTTTTGAAGTCTGATGGAAATTCCCCTTTTTCATAAATATTACACACCAGTTTGTATAATCTATCAATCGCTTCCTGCACTGCGCAGTAATTCTACAGGTATTCCATCTATTCCAGGAGCCTTTCTGCCATTTAAATCCTTTAATGCTCTCTTAAATTCAGATCTCAGTATTGTTTCTCCCATTTCATCCTCCTCAACTTCCTCTTCTTCCTCTATAACAACATTTTCTAATTCATTTCCTCCGTATAACTCTTCAATATATTCCACCCATCTATCGACTTTACCTTTCGTATTATATATTGGTGTACCATTTTTGTTTAACACATTATTAGATTTTAATTTATGTACCCCAAAATTTTCCTTAACTTTCCTGTACGCTCCGTCTATTTTACCAATGTTCATTTCTCTTTCCACTTCTGAATACTTTTCTTTAATCCACTCTTCTTTCGCCAGTTTGCACTTCCTGTTTATAGCATTTCTTAATTGCCGATAGTTCCTTTTACTTTCTTCATCACTAGCATTCTTATATTTTCTACGTTCATCCATCAGCTGCAATATATCGTCTGAAACCCAAGGTTTTCTACCAGTTCTCTTTATTCCGCCTAAGTTTGCTTCTGCTGATTTAAGTATTTCCTTTTTAACATTCTCCCATTCTTCTTCTACATTTTCTACCTTATCTTTTTTACTCAGACCTCTTGCGATGTCCTCCTCAAAATCTTCTTTACCTCCTCTTCCTCAAGTTTCTCTAAATTCCACCGATTCATCTGACACCTTTTCTTGAGGTTTTTAAACCCCAATCTACATTTCATTATCACCAAATTATGGTCACTATCAATGTCTGCTCCAGGGTAAGTTTTGCAGTCAACGAGTTGATTTCTAAATCTTTGCTTAACCATGATATAATCTATCTGATACCTTGCAGTATCGCCTGGCTTTTTCCAAGTGTATATTCTTCCATTATGATTTTTAAATTGGGTGTTGGCAATTACTAAATTATACTTCGTGCAAAATTCTATAAGTCGGTCCCCTCTTTCATTCCTTTTGCCCAGCCCGTATTCACCCACTATATTTTCTTCCTTGCCTTTTCCAATGCTTGCATTCCAATCTCCAACTATTATTAAATTTTCATCTCCTTTTACGTGTTTAATTGCTTCATCAATCTCTTCGTATACACACTCTACCTCATCATCATCATGGGCGCTTGTAGGCATATAGACGTTAACAATCGTTGTCGGTTTAGGTTTTGATTTTATCCTTATTACAATGATTCTATCGCTATGCGTTTTGAAATACTCTACTCTCTTCCCTATCTTCTTGTTCATTATGAAACCTACTCCTGCCTGCCCATTATTTGAAACCGAGTTAATTATTGTAAAATCACCTGACCAAAAGTCGCCTTTTTCTTCCCACCGAACCTCACTAATTCCTACTACATCCACATTTATCCTATCCATTTCCCTTTTTAAATTTTCTAGCCTACCAACCTTTTTTAAACTTCTAACATTCCACGCTCCGACTCGTAGAATGTTATTTTTTAATTTTCTGGTGACCCCTTCCTTAGTAGTCCCCACCCAGAGATCCGAACGGGGGACTAGTTTACCTCCGGAATATTTTACCAAGGAAGGCGCCTCCATCATTGCTATATGAAAATGCAGAGAGCTACATTTGCTTGGAAAAAAAAGCAGCTGTAGTTTTCCATTGCTTTCAGCTGCGCAGTACTCAGAGGACTGAGTGATGTTGATATGACCGTTTAAATCATTCTGACTCACGCCCCTAACAACTACTGAAAGAGCTGCTGCCCTCTTTCAGGAATCATTCCTTAGTCTGGCTCTCAACAGATACCTCTCCGATATGGTTGCACCTTCGGTCCAGCTACTCTGTATCCCTGAGCACTCAAGCCCCCTCACCAACAGCAAGGTCTCATGATTCATAGAGCGAGGAATAAAAAATTATATCAGTAAAATTAATGCGTCTGCTAATTTTTTCAAGCATTTCTAATCTTTTTTTTTTATTTTTACAGTCGCCAGAACGTCCTACTAGTTCTGTAGTAATTGTTGAGGAAGACCATGAGCATGACAGTTATCCATCCTCAAGTCATGTACTGGTTCCTGAAGTTACACGAAGTTATACTTTGGAATCTTCTATTTTACCAGATCTTATTAGTCCAGCTACTGATTCAACTCAGGTATTTATATTTTCTGTATATTTCATATAATAAATCTATTTGTTTATTTTCGAGTTGATTCATTTACTTGATATAATTACTAATTAATTATTCTATTAAGTAAATTACATCGTTTTGTTATAGAATTTTTTTTTGTGAATTTATTATTTTGTTTTAGCAATTGGAGATTAGCTATGAAATAAGACAGTATATATTATGCTTAAAAAATTAAATTATAATTTGATTTAGTCTTTTTGTTTCATTCTATTGCATAGTAATTAGAGTACATTCTTTAACAAAAATAATCTGAGAATTTGATCCTGTGGTATATATTATATGTTCTTTAGAATATGAAAACTGTCATTTAAAATTAAAGAAATGTTGTTTTTTTTTTGTAATTATATTGTAACAAATTTTATACATTAGAAAAAAAAAGTTACTCGATTGGTGCTGAAAGGGATTTTCATAGATTTCATATTGTTTTCACATATAGTAGCTGCCACGTAACAGCCAGTTTGGACGATCAGCTTGCACACACTGCTTCATTATTGTTCTCTGAAATATTGGCACACCATCGTTAGTCATATCTTAGTATCATAAACATGATGCATGATGCTTCGGTAGTAATTGTCCCACTCCAAGTTTGCCATTACTTCTTGGCGACTGTACTTTTATGTAATCTAAATGTTTTATCAGAATTTATAAATACAATACCAAATGTTATAATTTTTGTTATGCAGCTGTAATTAAGATTACCTCAATAAAATAAGAAAGGTTTAAAATAACAGTATGAAAAAAATTTTCTAAACAGTTAGAAAATTACCATTGCCTTGAATTGGAGTAGTCATAATTAGTATAATAAAGTAAAATCAGTGAAAATCACTGATTTTACTGCATTAACCCTTATATTTTTTGCATTTATGTTTTTTGCATTAACCCTTATATATTGATAAATCCATTGGATTGTAATGTCATACTTTGTTACATTAGATTTATTTGCATATTTTTCAATTTCTGTGGATGTAATTTCTTATAATTTATTTTTACTTTCTATAGTTAGAATAATTGGTATATAATTTATTAATTTATCTCTTCACAGATTAATACATTTAAACAATTGAGTTCAGGTTATATTAGATGATTTCATAGACAGAAAAACATTGTTATTAGTTCTATTTTTAATGTTTGACATAACTAATGATTTATGTTACAGATAAAATGTGTCTTAAAAAATTTTTTTTCTTGTTTTTTTATATTCTTAATTTATGTTTAGTAATTTATGTTCTTACAATTAAGTAAGATTATTATTCTAAATAACATGTTTACGTGTTTTGTTTGTAATCTAATAATTGTTTATAGTTCCTTGTTTAATGATGAACCTAGTAAGTTATAAATACTGACAGTAATATGCATAAACAAATACCGGGCACATGTATTTAACCAATTTCAGTAGATTAATTTGCACGCCATTTCTCAAAATAGTTTATTCAAAAGGTAATTTGGATGTAATCTTATTCATCAATTTTAATAAAACTCAGATAAAATAATCTTATACATTCTATAATTTAATTTTACATTAATAATTCTTGATTAAAATTTATGTAAATTAATACAAAAGCTATAGTGAATGTAAATTAGAATACATTTAAATCATATGTCATCTGGTGTGTCTTCTTTTTTAATGAAATATTTATTTTTTATTAATTACATGTATTTGATTAATTAGTTATACATTATTTAAGAAAAAATTATTATTTATGAGAATACTTAGCCACGCTAGTAATATTACTGGCTTATGTGCAATGTTATTCAGATTTAGTTGCCATCGTAGGTGAGAGATCTTTCTATTTATTGCATCATCTTTAATTTGACTTCAAAATTTTTTCATGAGCTTCAAATTTTGAGGATTCTTTTCTGTCTTCCCCTGACAAAAAGTACACTGGCATGCCTTTTGTATAATTTCCTATTTTTTTTTAACTTATTTATATTAAGTCCTTCATATTTTTCCATTACCTCTATTGTTTTTTGGTATTAAAATTAAATTTTGTTAGTTTATTAGTTTATAAAAACTGAAGAGACTTAATTTAAAAAAAATATTATATAAATATAAATATTATAAATATATAAATATATAATATAAATATTTTATATAAATATTATTTCATATGTATAAGAAAATGTTTATTGTTCAGAAAGTAATGCTTTTGCTAATGTCTATTTACTGAAATAAGTTATTTGTTGGAGTGTATGTTAAAATGCTTTTGTTCAATGATTTTTTGCTCGTACTATAAACTTCTGTTAAAAATTGCAGATGTACTCTATGAATAAATAAAATAAATAATATAATTTTGCGTGCACTTATGTCAGTTATTTTATTTTTATTAACATAGAAATTTGCTATTATTTAATTTGCTATTAAGTTAAATACTGAGTTTACTTTAAAAGCTCTTTTAGGTCTCATTCTTACCCTACATATAAAGAATGATTATTTATGTTTTAAGTCATTAAAAAAAAATCTTTGCATAAAAGGTTCAAAAGTTATGTGATTTACTTCAATTTTTTATGTGTATATGGTTGATCAATAGTTCAGTAACAGTTCTACAAAAGTGATTTTTCTTTCATTTTTTTTATAGGCAACTGAGCCAATAGATCATGAAACTACTGTAGGGCTGGAAAGTTCTACCGAGCACATATTTTCTACATATAATGATTCAACACCTAGTCCAACTCCAAATTTGTCTCAGCAGATTACAACAGTGGAAACTACTACTAAAGAGATTGAAATAGAAGAGCCTAAAAATTCTCCTCCTGTTATTGCACATAGACCACCTAAATTAGTTGTTACTGCTGGAAAGATCTTAAGGTAAGAATATATTTTATTTTTAAGCTGTATTATAATAATAAGAATGTTTATGGATAGTGATTTTTTAAAAAAATAAGTATCAGATGTATGATCTCAACTGCTTTTACAAGTTTTATTTATGTTTTTGATAAGACTTGACTAAAAAATGGTGGAATTAATTTTAACAAAATTTAGTGGTTGCTATTACATTAGCTAGGTTAAATACTGAATTTATTGTGAAACTGTAAAAGCTCTTTTAGATCCCATTCTTCCCCTATTCATAAAGAATGGTTATTTATGTTTTATTTTAGAAGTAATTTGGTTCTGTTTGGTGATAGGCTGCTGACTGTAGGTACCTGATGAAGTCCAACCAAGTGATGAAGTGGGTGCAACAGTCCAAAAATATTTACACAACTTTTTGATAGTTAATGGTCTTATATAATGTGTCTGAAAAGTTATTAGACATATCATATTTTCATTTCTCATTATATATCTCTCTTCACGAGAGATTACTTTTAGGTGATATTTTATGTTTTACTAAATTGTTGGAATATTCATAATCAAAAGGAGATTTTAAGTTAAATCTGTTCAGGAATTAAAAAAAAAGTCTGCTGGAGCCAGGTCATGTAATTACATAAGAGAATTGGGTCAATATGATGTCCTTTGGTCAAAATCTCCGGGTGTGTGATTCACAACTGAACAGGTGGATTGTTATGTAGGAGACATTCATTTCAAGAAGTTCTCAAATCTTTTGATTGTTTTTAATATCTTTTTATAACTCTAAATAAGCTTCCCAACTTCATAGTTTGGTCTGGGAGTACAAATTTGTGATAAATCAGATCTTGGGAATCGTAAAGTATGATAGCCTTTTTTTCCCCTTAATTTTGTTGATAAACTTTGATGCTCTTACTTAAGAATCCTTTGTGGAAATTAAACAAAAAATTTAATTTTATATCTACATATTAGAATTTTGTTGCAGAAAGATGTACGATAGTTATATTGGATAAAAAGTTATTCAGATTTAATACACGAGGGATATCTTTAAAGTAAAGACCACTGGGAAATTTCTTTCCTTAAGGTTGGCAAACCTGTGTCGTTCATGGTCATGCTAGAAATGTACACAGTGCATTTTTGTCTGTAAATTGTCTTGTAGTACAGTCTTTGCTACACTGTAAAATGAATAGGAAAATTGATCTTGCTGCCGATTGTGAAATACGTGGAGTCATATGGTTTTTAAACTATCAAAACGTTAAACCAGCTGAAATTCAAGGCAGTTGGTTGCTGTGAAAGATTTAGAAATAACAGAATTAATGCATGATGAAGAACGTTCGGGGAGGCCCTTGATAATCACTGAGGATTTGTTGAAACATATTGATGATGAAATCAGAAAAGATTATCACTCAACAATTTCCAACCTGGCGCTTCTTTTTCTGATGTTTCAAGAGCTGTTATTGGTGGTCACATTGTTCATGATCACTTAGGCTTCAGAAAGGTTTGTGCAGTTGGATGCCGTACGTCTTAATGGAACATCACAAAAAACCTGAGTGGGATCTGCTTTGGAATTTTTGATGAACTACACAGAAAAAGGTGATGGGTTCCAGAAATCGATTGTTACAAGTGATGAAACTGATTTCATATTACATGCCAGAGAGAAAACGGCAGTCAAGTGAATGGCGTCATCCTCAACCACCCACCAGACCAACAAAGGTCAAGTCACAGCCATTACAAACTGATGGCCACAGTCTTTTGGAATCAGTTTGGCATACTGCTGATGGGTTTCATGTCACGTGGAATAGTTAAAAATGCAGAAGCTTACTGTGAAACTCTACGTAAGTTATGGCACGCCATTCAAAATCAGCAATGTGGGTGGCTGACCAATGGCATTGTTCTGCTGCATGATAATGCACGTTTACATGTTGCAGGTTTGACACATGATTTATTGAGAACATTTGGATGAGAAATTTACGATCACCCACCATATAATCTGGACTTAGCTCCTTCTGATTACCATTTGTTTGGGAAATTGGGAAACAACCTCCTTTCACCACTGGTGTTGCTGCTTCTGACTTTATTAATTGTATAAAACAGTCTCTTCGAGCCAAGTGAAAAGATGACTGGACGGCTACTGTTGATAATAAACTCCGGAACATTAAAGATTCTCTGTTGCCATGTGAATCCTCATGCAGAAAAACTTGTCGTGATGAAGTGGTACTCTGTCGATTGCAGTTAGGACACACCAGAGTCACACACAAGTACCTCATGTCAGCAGGACACACACCACTATGCATAAGATGCGACTGTTGTTTAACTGTGCACCACATCCTGTTAGACTGCGTATGTTATGTAGCCGTACATTGCAAATTTAAACTATCCCGAAACATTTGCCTTATCCTAGGCAATGACAGGCAAGTGGTAGATCAGATACTTTCATTCCTTCGGAGAATAAATATGTTTAATAAAATGTAATATTTACTTATATTTAGTATTTGTAGATTAGTTGTAGTTTTTTAGAACATTAATCTTTGTTATCCGTGAAAGGGCCCTTTACACTCCTTTCATATTTTTAAAAAATTTTTATATCTTCGTTTTTCGTTTTAAATAAATTTATTTAAGTGTTAGATTCTGACTGTGATATTAGTTGTAAAATTTACATGATATTAGTTTTAAGTTTTAGTGATATCTTATCTATCATATTAGCTTTAAGTTTCCCATTTTGTTAGCTTTCATTTTTTCCCTTGTACGTGATATTGGTTGCAACTTTTTAGTGATATTAATCTTTAAGTTTTTAGTTTTTTTGTTTTCTTTTTTACTTTAATTTTAATCTAATTTAATTTTTTGTTTTTAAAATTTTTACTTATTAAATTGTTTGAGCTGGGCGATTATAACGCAAAAGCATTTTTTGTCCCCCTCCCCCAAAAAAAAACACCATAAAATGGAGTTTATTGTTCACCCTGAGAATTTACTGTTATTTTTACTGTTACATGAAATTTAGCAACTTAATATGTAGAATGAATGATACGTTATTTTTTATGATTAAAATTTTTTGATGTTATTAATTTTTTCTTAATTTAGGTATACAATACCAGACAATACGTTTAACGATACAGAAGATGGATCCACTAGAAGGTTACATATTGCATTTAAAACTCATGAAGGCAATCCAATTGCACCATATTCTTGGGTCCAGTTCAATTCATACACATTAGAAATTTATTGCTTGTAAGTATTTGTTTTTAAAAAATTAAATTCCACTTGTTGATACAAATTTGAATGCATGTGTGGGCGCATGCACTCACAAGTGCACACGTGGTAGTATTACTACTGACTACACTAATATTTTTAATTTGTTCGATTAATATTTTTAACATTCTTTGCCATGAATTATTTAGTCTTTTTGTTCAGGTGTGGAAAATAAAAATCTTAAAAATTTTATTTTTTTAAGTTTTCTCAGTTTTGTTAATTATTAGTAATTCCAGTTTTGAGAAAAAATATTTTAATTTTTTTGATCTAGTATCAGATCCAAGTAAAACTTGAATCTCATGAAATAAATAAATGAAAAAAAAAATTTGTGATACTGAAATTCTTTCAGCATTTTTATCATGTTTTTTGAAGACCCTGAGTCTAAAATTTATATAAATTTGCTGTAATTTCTAGGATAATTTCTCTTTGATTTATTCTACATCATTTCATGTCTAACATCATTGAAGAATTATTTCAATGAAGTTCTTTAGTATCAAAATTGGTTGTAAGATTAAGTGGATTGATAATGTGTGTCATTTAAGAGAAATTGCTGGAGAGTTTACTTATTACTTTGTAGAAGTAAATTTAATAAAATAAACCTTATGTTATGTTAATAATATATGTTTCTGTTTCTGTAAAAGAGTACTGGTAAGGAAATTCTCACAATTTTTGTATGTAAGAAAGTGAGGACACCTCTATGTATTGAAAAACTTCCAGACCTTTTTTTTATAAATTATGAATTTTTGGTACATATTTTTTTTTTTGTAATTAAATTAATTATTCAGTTATTATTTTCTTACCAGATTAGAAAAATACACGTGTGTATTTTTAAATGATGAGAAGTAGAGGTCTGTTTAAAAATAAAGTAATTTATTTTTAATGTATCTGAAAAAAAGTTGTGGTTTACAGAAAATGAGTACAAAAGAGTATATCTATTTCAGAATAATCTTTGTACCATACAGTCAGCATTTAAAGAAGCCATTGAAAGATTAGGTTGGAAGGTTCTGTTGCATTCATTCTCTAGTTTTTCTCCCTACCTTCCTTTTTTACAGGGGGTCTCAAGGAGTCATTCAGATGATTAATTTTTACTGCAACAAAGAAATCAGAGCAAATGTACAAAACTGATTCGGGTATCAGTATAACATTTTTTTGTTACTGACATGAAGATTTAGTGGTCTGATAGAAGTATGTAATTTGTAGCTTGGTGCTACATTGAAAATTAGTGAATTATTAATTTAATGAATAAACCATACTAAAACAAAAGTTAATTTCCTTAATTATTAAATGACTGTTGTAAAAATTATGTTAAGTCATTTTAAGTTCACTGGGCTGGTCTAGTGGTTAACTGGTCATTGCAAATCAGTTGTGTAACAATTTATTTTCTAAGTGAAATCCTTGTAAATTATTGTGAGATTTGAATCCTAGGAAAAACTAGTTGTTTTTAGGTGGATTTGAATACTAGACAGTGAATATCAGTGTACTTTGGTGGATGGGGTTCAATTAACCAACCACATGTTTCGGGAATGGTCTACCTGAGTTTGTACAAGACACAACGCCTCATTTATTTGTCTTACATATCATCCTCATATACATATTGCGCCGTGGGGGCGTCTTAAAAGAATTTTTTTTCCTAGTGTGTACGTTGCAATCTGTTCAAATAGTGAACAATAAGCAACTCCCAAAGTCTCAAATAGCAGCTCCCAAATAAGAAAAAAAATTCTTTTAAATCTTGTATTATATTGAATCTTAAGTTTACAATATTTTTTTGCATTTCATGTGATAATGTTTATGTATGTCATTTTGATAGGCCACTTGAAGAACATGTCTCAAAATGGTATTTTATTATTGAGGCTACAGACTCGGAAGGTGATTTTGTATCAGATGAATTGGAAATTAAGGTGCAGCATCATAAGGCACATCGTACTGTCACTCATGAAATTACACTGCATCTGCAACCATCCGATCATTCTCCTGTTAGTATTAGTTAGTTATATTTTTTCTTAACTTAAAATAGGTATATTTTTTAAAGGCAATATTTGGAGATAGTTTTATTTATTTTTTTATTTGCAAAATTTCTGTTTAGTTTTAATGATATATGTGTTTCTGTTAATAATGTTTCTGTTAATAATTTATTTATTAATAATTTTTTGTGGTATAAAAAAATGCTGTTATGGAAATTGAAAAAATTTTTTTTTTACATAAGGAAGAAAACCTTTACAATTTATGTTGAAAAAGTTGCAGAATTCTTTTATTTTATAAATTTTTGGTACATTCCTAAAATTGAATGAAGTTGTCTTCTTTTAAATATTCCCCTCTTAGATGATGCATTTCTTCTATTTACATTACCAATTTGTGGAATAGAAGTGGTAATAGAACAATCCAGGAAGACTTCTTTTGGGATTGTCTATAGATTTATCTGCAAATTTTTTTTAATGCATTTAATTTTCTCAAATCAAAACATTTCATTTTATGAAATAAAAAAGTCTGCTAGACTCATGTCAGTAGGTAGGTTATTCATAGTTTTGGCAAAATGTCATGTTCCAAGAGTGATAGTGAGCTGATGAATTTTTGTGATGGAAGGTTCAAGAGTAATAATTGTTTGCTATTTGCAAATTATTATAAAACTGTTTATATGAATCATTTTTTTCACTTATTTATAGATTAATATTAGTTTTTACATGAATTTTGAATTGAGCACTGGTACTTGTATTCTTGTATGATTTGTTTTATATTAGATTGAAAATTGCTATATTTAATTTATTTTTAGTACTTTCTGTAATTATTTGGACCATTTCTAAATTAACCAGTAATTATCTTAGTTATTCCTTACTGTGCGCTATAGAAGGTAACATTTTTATTTAGTGAACTGTTGTACAAGGGTGAATAAAATTTAAACGGTAATTTTTTCTATCTTCACAGCAAGCAGTTCCGAGCTGGATGGTGGAGTGGGGGATAATGCTCAGTGTGTGAGAGAGGGAGAACGAGCTTGGTTAGCTCCTCTACTCTGTTCTGTCATCAGTACAGCTATGAGTGAGCAAGAGATTCCATTGTCTGTTGCACAACGAATAATCATAAAGGTTTTAACTAATGAAGGTGTTAAACCTGCAAAAGTTTTTACTCATTAAAAGGTATAGTTTGGGAATGCTGCACTATCCCAGAACAATGTATATACGTGAGCCAGACAATTTAAGGGTGGGCGAGAAAGTGTAGAAAATGAAAGTCATTATCGACACCCAAGGTCAAGTCTCACAGCTGACAACTTCTTTGCCATTCAAAGAGCTTATCAAAGTTGATTGCCAGTTCACTGTTGAAGAAATTGTGTCAGAAGTGGGTATCAGCTATGGGAGTACTTAATCTACTAACACTGATCATCTTGGCTGTAAAAAAATTAGTACTCGATGGGTTCTAAGGTTGTTGACAAAATCAGTAACAGGTCAACTTGGTGATCTGTGAGAGACTTCTGAATTGATTTTGGCAAGAAGGGGACAATTTTTTGAGTCACATTGTCACGTGTGATGAGACATGGGTCCATCATTACTCTCTGGAGTCAAAAATTGTGAGTAAGGAGTGGCGAAGGCAGGAAGATGGCTGCCCAGTGAAGGCCAAAACCCATTTGTCAGCTGGAAAACTTCTTGCAACTCTAAGGGGAGTTTTACTCATTGATTTTCTCCACAGTCAACGACCATGAATGCGGCTTACTATTGCCAGTTGCTACAGTCAACAAAAGCCGCCTACCAAAACAAAAGACAGGGTATGCTTATCAGAGATGTCATCCTTCTGCACGACAACACCAGGTTGCAGACCGTGATTGTGACAAGGGGTAAATTGATTTGTCCTATGACTATTTTTTGTTTGCGCCCTTGAAAGAATAGCTTGGAGGAAAACAATTAAAAAACAATGAAGACATCGAGCAGCACATGCACAATTGGTTGATGAGTCATTCTCAATCGTTTTATGAACAAGGAATATTCAAGCTTCCAAATTTTTGGTAAAAGTGTGTGGATCGTACAGGAGACTATATAGAGAAATGATGATATGAATTGTGTATATTAATCAGTAAATTTATAAAAAAAGATTACCATTTATATTTGATTCACCCTCGTCTTAGTATTTAATATTTTATTAGATATCTATACTTATGTTCTTATTTATTATATTTCTTTTGTCTTTTCTCTATTTCTTTTGTCTTTTCTCTATTAATTTATTATTCATTATTAATTTCAGTGCATTATTAAACTTCGTTTTTCCAGAACTTGATTATGTTGTCCAGTAATTATTTTTTTTTTGTTTTCAGGTTCAGGGATATTTACCCTTAGATCAGCAAATGTTGATTGTAAATAGGCTGTCTAGTATTTACAATGACCCAGATTCATCTCAGATAACTGTTATTGGTGTTAATTCCACTTCATTCTCATGGACCAATGATTCATTGTCTCGTATTTATTGTCCTAGGAATGAAGTAATTAATCTAGTCAAGGTAAGTTGAGTTTATGGACAAACAAATTGAAGTAAGGGGATGCTTTTCATTGCTAGTTATAAAATTAATTATGAAATTTGGTTTTTAACCGAGAATGCACTGCTTCTAACATCAAGGATATTCTCAAAATGGAGAAGATCTAGCAAAGTTAGTCAGACCTGCACTTGCAGAATTGTTAATGAGAAAGAAAAACTCAAAGTAAAGAAAAAAGGCAGGTGCATTTACCATCTAATGATTGATATATTTACAATCTGTTCAATACTTTGTTATAAAAAAGAATGAACTAAACATTAAGGGTCTATTAGTTGCCATAACCAAATGATCAAGTGACCTAACATGAGACATCCTCCTGTAAACATGTAGCCATTTTCAAGAACAACAATATCCCATGCTTATTATGGGAAATGAGAAGTGAATTGTGAAGTAGTTTTCTGTTACCTTCTTCAATGAGTTAATTATCCTGTGGTGCATTACTAAGCTGAGCCTGCCAAAATAAATTTGATGTGCAGTTCTACAAGTGACATCTTCACTTTGTTCACTATGGACTGGCTTATAGTGAAGATCATTACTCTTAAGTAAAAGACTGTTTGCCCTGCCCTCTTGTATCTTAGTTGGTGTACATGCATACCAACAGTTGTAAGAAAGACTAGTTCTAAAAAAAAGACTAGAAAGACTAGTAAGCAACAGAATTACTATACACCTTATTTTTAAAAAAACTGCTATATATATATATTATTGAAATTAATATTTTTAAGATTCATATTATACCCTTTGATATAAATTAAAAATTTAGTTTTTTTAATATTTAATATACAGTTTAATTTATATTTCAATCATGACTGAGGATTTCAATATTCTATTCTAGTTGGTTTATATTAACAGAATTTAAAATATTATTTAACAGTACAGAGGAATAATATGAATATTAAAAACATTAATTTCAGTAAAATAATATATATATATATATATATATATAAATTCTGCTCAGTAGGATAAAACCAATAACTAAATTGATTTAACTTTAAATCATTCTATGCAAGTTGGCAATTGTGTGATCTGCCATCAAGCTATTTAAATTTGTGAATCGGTAGTACTATGACTTTGTTAAAGTATTATTTTTAAACATTTTCTGATACCCTGTATGTATTTCTTCAACCAGTTTTCCAGTTACTGCCGCATCTAGGGGCATCATTAATGGGGCAGTTAATGATAGCATTTATAATTATTGAGGTTATTATAATTGAGGATGATATTCTTTGAATAATTAAATATTTATAGATTGTTAATTTATTTTATTTCTTTTTTTTAAAAGGGGTAAAAAGAAATTAAATTAATTTCTATGTATTGTGATTTCCGGTGAAAGTTGATGTCAAAAAAATTTGTGGTTATTTAAGATACAGAAAGGTATAGTTTCACCAAGTTTCGTCAAAATTAGATTATTTTTGCGGAAATGAAAAATAAAAATGAAAAAAAAGATTTTTCACAGTTTTCTTGGAAATTTTTAGGTTATGTTAAAAAGTAACCTCTACAAAAGTTGTAGATATTTGCATGATCTACAACTTTTGTATTGGAACATTTTTTTTCAACTCCAACCCTCCAAATCACCCCTCCACCACCTCTGCTCCTGCATTTATTTTTTTTAGTTTATTATAACCCCTTTACAATTTCCACTTATAAAAGTCCAGGTAACAATTTTTTTCTTCTCTAAATGTAATTTGGTTAGACTATGAATATTTGTCAGCCATTGAACCCATAGTTTAAAAAAAAAAAAAATTAATTACACTTCTTTATTATTTTGCTATATTTTGTGTTTACCTTACCCTGTTGCTTTTTTTTCTACATCATCATACCTCTCCTTTAAATAATTTCCCTCTATTGTTTTACCATCAGTTCTAATATTTCTCCCATTCTCATAAATGTTTCATGTTAGATAATTGGTTCAAGCAAAAAAGGATTACCTCACAATAAAATTTATATGATGAGTGACTGTAAAATGCAGACATATTTACAGTAAATAGTGCAAGATAATGAATGAGTTTCTATCTTGCTGTTGTAGTACTTATTTTTAAGCAAGAGCAGTTATAAAAAGTTTAATGAAAAATATAGAAGAATGTGCAGTAATATATATAAATTGAGAGGTGGTATTTTAAATAAGTACCTGGCTTTTTATACTAACAGAAATGTTTTAAAAAATTATGTTTTATTGTTATATCTGTTTATTTTTTTCCTGAAGGTTTTAGCGGAAGATGATGGTAGACCAAAACAATCCATTAAAGAAATATTTTTACCTGAGATTGATGTAGTAAAAGTTACATGGCAAGGTAAAGGCCAGTGTGAAGAGGGCAAAGCTCCTCCGCCAAAGTTGAAAAACTACCCTCCAATACCTCGTAATCAGGTTGATAGGCTCAATGCAACTGTTGGTGAATTGCTTGTCTATGCTGTACCAGAGGTATGTATTATATCTCCACTTAATATTATAGTTATACACACAAATGCACATGCGTGTGCACACACACACACACACACACACACACACACACACACACACACAATAAACAAAGAGTTATACATGTTCTGTAGTATTAATTTTGCCATAACAGCTATTTTTGTACCTTTTTATTTCGTAACATATATTTGGTTGTAATTTCTGTATCTAGTGAACTCTAGAATCTGTCTTACCTTGTTAGGGTGCCCACCTTTTTTGAAAAATATTATTTTGAATATTGACACTTGTAGAGGTTAAATTATTTAACAATATGAATTTGCCCAATTAATTCTTAAAATTAAATTATTTAATCATTGATTTCTATATTTTGCAGTTAACATATTTTAAATATCACATTATTGTATTCTTTCTTATTTCAGGACTCATTTTATGATCCAGAAGATGGCAGTGTTAGAAATTTGAAATTAACTTTATTGAATGTTGATCTTTCTCCAATAGATTCAGCTCACTGGCTGCAGTTTGATGTTAAAAACCAAGAATTTTATGGTATACCCCCTGTAAATGCTAGTAAACGTAAGGAATATCAGTTGGTAAGTAAGCTTATTCATTAAGCTAGTAGAAGAATAAATTATTAAATTTATAATTGTGAAATAGTTTTATTTTTAAATGACAGAATAAATAAACAGAATGCTAATATAAAGATTATGGATTTACAAATGAAACGATTATGCTATTAAAGGTTTTTCTGGGTAAAATATAAAATAGTGTCCAAATATCTTCTCTAATAAGATATTTTCTACTGATGAGAGATTAAAATGCAGAATTAATCTTTTTGTTTACTTTTAGGACTGATATAAAACTATTGGGAAGATACAGAATCTTTGTCATATTTTTAGCAATAGCAGCCTGGAAATTCTTTACAAGTCCTTAGTGATGGGTACATTTTAGAAGTAATTTATACTGATTTCTAATCTAAGAGTCCAGTTGTTTTAGTTCATTGTAATATGTAGTCACTGCATTCAGTGTAAACTTTTAAATGTATAAAATTATTGTTAATAAAATGAACAAATACAGTTTTTTACTTTTTCAAGCTTCAGTTTTTGAAACACCCAGAAACCTTAAAGACCACATTTGGTGAATAACCTGGTGAAGCTGAGGAATTCAATGCTTTAGAAAAATCTGGGTTAGATGTGAAAAATGGGCAGGTCTTGAACCAACTTTCATTTGAATGATTCCCACAGGTGGCAAATTGCATCACAGTGATGACACAGAACCTCCAAGTGGTACTGTTTATTCATAGTTTGGTGGTGTGGTACATATTCATGATGCAAAACTCTGAAAAAAACAAACGGTCAACATCAGTTTTAGCTTCTCCTCCCGTGCTTTGCTTTCTCTGGTATTGGGGATGATGGTGACTTCCAATGTGATACTTGAATAACTATGGTTTTGTGCATCATACCCGTACATCTAAGACTCATAACCAGTTATCACAATCTTAAGGAATTTAGGATCACTGCAGCATATCCTGTCAATGTCAGAATGAATCTTAATCAGTTAAAGCAAAAGCAGCTTTGGTACAAATTTTGTAGCCACTCTGTTCATTCCCAAATAGCCTATTAAAATTGTTTCTTTGGAACCATTGCTAATCTTAGTATGTCATTTACAGTATTATGGGCTGTCAGCTCATGATTTTCATCTGTCCTGTCACATTAACACACAATGGCTGCTGGATGGCAACAGCTGTTGTGCTGTATGAGGTTAAAAAAACCACAAATGCAATCTAGGTATTAGTGCTGTGTTGTACCAAGTTTTACTGCTTGCATTGGAATATTTTTTGAGAAAAACATATGGTTGGATATTTTTTGAAGAGATCTAGTATATAAAATTATAAAACAAATAACAAGCAGTATAACTAACATATTCATTGGCTTTATTAGAATTACGGTATAAATTAAATTAAAAATATTTATACATCATTGTTGTAATGTATTTACAGTTCAAAATTATTTGTTATTTTGTCTGTAGTTTATATTTTAATCAGTATTCAATTTTTATATTGAATATCCTATTAAAAGCAAAAGACTTGTGTCTGTTTTGAAAAGTTTTAGACGGTAATATTAAAAAGTTACAAATTGTTTCCTTAGATTGATGAACTTTCAGTATAGAAGATGGATTAATATCACCATCTTTTTTTTATTATGACCTTTGTCTTCCATTTACCAGTAATCAATGCCATTATGCTTTCATCATCTAAATTACTTTTATTTCTAAAAATTTTCTGTTTAATAATTTACTTCATTAACTTATTAAATATTTTTCTTGTAGTTGTAGTGTAATATTTTTAGACTTAATTGAAAAGCACATCAGCCACAGTTTGGCAACAGTGAAAAAGAAACTTCATCCTACACCATACAAATTGAATCCAGCATATCAAATTTTTTATTTCCTTTCCTTCTTTTTTTTGCATTATTTGCAATGTTAGATGCTTTTGCTAGTTGACTGCCAAAGATCCTATTAATCTCTGTTCCATCAGTTCTAAGGTAAAATTGAAATTATATTTGGTGACATTGTAACCATTATTAATTTTGACCAAATTAGGCTCATAAGGCTTTATTAAGTTGGCTACTTTATTTGTATTTTATACTTTTTATTTTATAAATTTTTTGTTACATCGATGGACAATTTTATAATGCAAGGTTAAATGGATTTATTCAGAGAAGATTGATTGTGGATAATCATGGCATGATTCATTTCTTATCGGTCATTCTTTCAAAAATAAAAATTTTATCGTAGTATGACATCATGCTTGCAATGGGAAAAAGAATAAGAAGGATTTATAATAATACAAGAAGCTCCATTTTGATTTTAATGAAA
Organism: Lycorma delicatula; assembly: GCF_047948215.1. Taxonomy (NCBI): domain Eukaryota; kingdom Metazoa; phylum Arthropoda; class Insecta; order Hemiptera; family Fulgoridae; genus Lycorma; species Lycorma delicatula. The sequence goes on from NC_134457.1 coordinate 53,787,692, forward strand.
ATTGGGTAAAAAATTTATCAACTGTAATGATTCCTGATTTTGTGAAGCGGACGCTGGGTTTAGGCCCTAGGTTTGCTTTGCCTGTTTATGGGGTGTGTGATGAAAATAAAAAAAGGATTGTTTGTAGGCCTTTTCTGATTAATAAAATAATAGCAAACATTGAAAATGGTATCAGAAATTTGCCAATGAAGTGGTAAAGAATGAAATCCGAAGGAATGTTTTTTAGAATTTTTCAAAATTTTAAAAATATTCTGGAGATATGTTTGTCCAGAAGTTATATCGAAATAAATTTTAAACTGCTCAGGCAAGGCGGGAGATTGAAGGGATTGTTGATGATGCGTTGAGGACTAGGAGGTTTTTGAAGCAAAATAAGGATGTTTTGGTCATTAATGCGGATAAGAGTAATAAAAGTGTTATAATGGATTCTAACCAATATAGAGAAAAAATGAATGATTTGTTGGGAGATCGGGAGACTTATAGACTTATTAGATCTGACTGTACTAGTAAATTACAAAAGGAAAATAATATAATAATAAAAAAATTATTAAAAAATAAATATGTATCGAAAGTAGAAGAACGTAGGTTATGCATTAATAATGTAAAACACCAAAGATCTATGGTTTAATTAAGTTGCATAAGGTTGGTTGCCTGATGAGGCCTGTAGTTAGTTGCATTCAGTCACCTACATATGGGTTGTCAAAATTTTTAGTTGAAATTTTACAAAATGTTGTTGGTAATACGGAGTTTACTATTAAAGATTCGTGGAGTTTCCATAGGTTTATTGTGGAACAAAATATTCCAGGGTTGTTGCTTGGAGCCGATTATTCATAAAAAGGCTGTAGTGGTTGGTTTGGTAGATAGAATTTTGTGTTTTACAGATCCTAAAGAAAGACCGATAATAATTAAAAAAGTTAGAGAGTTGCTTTTGGAAAATAACTATATCAAAAGTTTTATTGATAAAATTTTGAAGTATAGAATTCACAGGCTTTACAATACCTTTTCTTATAAAAAAAGAAAAGAAAAATATTCAAAAAGTTTTTAAAAATAGACTGATGGTGGCTCATAGTACATACAACATGATTGGTAACATTTTTCCAAAATTAAAGGCGCCAACAAAGAAGCAAAATCAGTCTAATATTGTGTACAATATACCGTGTAGTGGTTGTTCAGCATGTTATATTGGACAAACATATAAACATATGGACAAACATATTTTTAAAAAAAATTGAGGCACATAAATATAGGAAAAATGAAATTACTGCATTGAATAAGCATGAAAAAGCCAAAAGACATAAATTTGGTTTTGATAAAGTAAAAATTTTAGAAAGGGAACCTAATTTCATAAAAAGAAATATATTGGAGATGATCCAATATTAAAAAGGATATAAATTCTATAAATAATAGAATGGACATATCTGATTTAAGTATTATATATGCTAATGTGTTTTAATAGATAAAAATGGGTTGTGTATTTTTGGTTATTTGTTGGGTTTTTTTTGTATAGTTTAGGTTTATTAATTTAGGATTACTATTTCTTGTTTTGGGTTTAACTTAATGTTATCATTGGATTGGTAATCCAATGGTTGGTGTATCTATGAAAATGATAACGATAACATTTTTAGTTGTGGGAGTTTTTGTTTTTATTGGATTAGGTGGTGGAGGTTTATAAGTGTTTGCTGGTGTTGTTTTTTGTCATTTGTGGTTTGTCTTGATAAAGTCCTACATCTTGGACGAAACGTTGAGGTTGTATGCTTTTGTTTTTGTTTGTTTGGTTGTTGACCTACTGGATTGCATTAGAAAATTTTCTATTAATTTGTATAATTTTCTAACTTATTTAGTTTTATATATATATATATATATATATATATATATAAATAAAAGAAACTCTTAAATTTGTTAAATGTTCGTAGTTAACCAAACTGAGAAGAATATATAAAATCAAAATTGAAATAAATTGACTAGTATTTCTTTAAAAGCCCTGATTTTCCTTCACGTAAACTATTAGGAGCAGAGTTTAACCAAATCAGTTTTTTTATCTTGCTGAAGTTCTTGGAGAATCTATATAATGTAAAAAATAAAAATAGTTACTTAAAAAAATTAAAATGTGGTGTTGGCTACATGGAATTTTAACCATTTATATTTATTTTTACTATCTTGACTATTATTAAGTGTGCACATTAAAAAATTTTTGTTTTAATGGCTAATGCTAGTATTTATATTCCTGTTTCTCTTATTCAGTGTAATTTGGATGTTGCGCTCTCCATTGTTAATATTCTATAGTACTTTAACATTGATATGGATATATATGAAATGAATAAATAAATACTGGTATGAAAACTAGAAAATGCTCAAAACCTATTTACAAAAAAAAAAATTTAACATGGAATACCAAATGGTTGTTTCAGTTTTTAAACAGTCATTGTCAGCTGATACTAAAACAATTAATATATATAAATACTGACACTTAAAAGAAAAATGATAATTAAATATTACAACAATAATAATAATAAATAAATAAATAATAGTTATGAAGCACTAGGGACAGGTATTTTTATATGAGTGTATAAGAGTAAAATAATAAGATAAAAAGTAAAATGTTGACTGAAAATGATAAAATATCATTCTAGACATTGATTAAAATGTCAAATTAACTTACAAATAATGTAAATTACTGAACTTCCAACTGAAGTTGCCCATCATGACCTTATACACAGTCTTTATTGCCTTGAAAATGATCACAAAATTAGTTTATTAGAAACCAATTTAAAAAGTGTTTAAAAAGTGTAAGTGTAACATACAGAAATTAGGTAGTTGCAAAATTCCCCAAAATTGTATATAAGGCTAGGGGATATTTCCTTGATCGGTTTTGAGATTCATGCTGTCTATTGTGCTTGAGATAAATTGCTATCTTATTCAACCTTATATAAGGGCATGTAGTAGATCTTGGTGAGCAATCTCAGTTGGAAATTTTAGCTGTTGAACTGTTTCTTTTTCTTCAGTTAACTTAATGCTTTCAATTGGGGTTATTTAAAACTGAACAATCTGTAGTCAACAATAATTTTAGTTTTGTAAGCCTATTGATACTTGTTTGTAGTGTTTCATCAATATTGTTCTTTATTTGTTAATTATTCTTTTCATATTATGTTTTATCATAATTTTTTTTAAGTATGTTTTTATGTATTCCTAAAAATTCACCACTATCTACTGATTATGTTTGTATTTACTATCAGAATGGTGACCTTGGTGTAGATTTTAATTTTTTTTTGTAAATAGTTTTTTAATATTTTCCATTGTTTGAATTAATTAATGTGTTTCAATAACCATTTAGCATAGCTCTTTCTTTCTATTTAATATATCCTGTCTGTAACAAAGTTGTTTTGAATGTCAGTCAGCTGTTTTCAACTAAACAGTGGTTATATATATATATATATATATAGTGTGTGAATTACTGTAGTTTTTCGGGTGATGATAATGTGAAAAAGTGTTCTTTTGTTCACATTTTTAGGGTGTTGTTCACCCTTAAAAAAACAACAAACCATTTTGTTTTTATTGATGTTTCACTTTTGTAAAGTTATTTAAATTTAAAAAAAAATACCATAAAATTTTTTACTTAACTTTAATGTGTTGTATAGTAATGAGATCATTTGTTTTTAATTTTCTTATGTCTTATAGGTATGTGAAGATAATGGTGGATTAACATTCACTGATGTTCTTGAGGTTATTGTATATCCAGCAACTAAAAGACCTTATAATGTTGAGTTTAGTATGACTCTTAGCATGCCATTTGAGAAGTTTGTTAATAGCCCTGCTAGTCAAAGGTATTTTATTGAAAAACTCGCTGAACTTTTTGGTGATAAAAATACCTCTGCTATTGTTTTAAGTGGTAAAGCTCCTGGTTCTACTATTGTTACTTGGCACAATCGCACTTTACCTACTGATTATTGTCCAAATTCAGAAATAAAGCCTCTTAGACAGGTTTGTGTTTATTTTATTACAGTTATAGATTAATATGTTTTTTAAAGTTATGCTGTTTTCTTTTTTATTGCACTAGTATATTCAAATCTTGTAGTTGTATTAAAGGTGATAAAAAATAACATAAGTTTAGTAAAGTTACAACAATTATCTTGATAAGATATGGCATGAAAACAGTAGATTTTTAGTTTGAAATATGAATCCAATGTTAGCTGGAAATATAGGTGGCGGTATTTAATAAAATATTGTATATGAATATAGGTTTATTAATAAATAAATAAATAATTAAATTCACCAGATCTGTTCAATAAAAGGTAAGAACACTCACTTATCTGCTGTAGCGTTTTTACAGCTTTAACTCCATTGTCAGCAGACAAAGTTTTACAAATTATACAATTATAATTAAAATATATAGTTAGAAATATGATTTTCTTTTTAAAAAAAAGTATAGTTGAAATTTTAAAATTTTTAGTATGAATATATACTATTGTCACATTAAAAAATTTGTATATCCACCATGGTAAGATAAAGAATAGTATTTATCAAGTTACTCACTCTTTACTTCAGGTCTGCCAATTTAATCAATTTATTATCAAATTTAATTTGTTTATTTTAAGTCTACATTTATTTTGGTATTTATTAATATTTATTTAATATATAATTTTTTTTATTATTAGTTACATCTAAAATTTGTAAATTATTATTGTGTTTGTATATATATATATATATATATATATATATATATATATATATATATATTATTTTGTAAATCACTTCTTTTAAAACCATATTCTTCTGTACCAATACAATTTAATTTATGTTTAATAGATCAACCCAAGTACACAATAATTGAAATAGGATTAAGCAGAAGCACTTCTGCAAACTTGATTTGCATCATCAGCTGCATTACATTTATATATATATTTCAAAAAACATCATAACCTCACAATATGTAATATATCACTTATTCATTTTTTTTTTCTTAGAAATATTTAAAACGAATTAAATTTTATTAAAGTCTTTTAAATTAAATTTATTTTATTATACTTTAAAAACTTTTAAATTAAAAATTATAAATCGAAACAAGATGTAAAATAAAAAATAAAAATAAAAAAATACTGTTTAAAAATTATAAAGATTAATTAATTAAAATTGATATTAAAATTAAGTTAAAAAATTAAAATGTAACATTTTTTTTTACACATGTGCACAATGTGATGTCAGTATAAACAAATAAATTAAAAATCAAAAACTTAAGTAAAGTAAATTTTTATGCTAACTGTTTCACTGAATTTATTTTACTAACCAGGTTGGAAGATTAATTACTTAACATTATTATCAAAACAGATAGTGGTGATATCTACTGCAGCTTTTATAATAACATCTAGCAGTCTTCATACTCTGTCTGAAGGTTGATCATATTAAATATATTCTTACGTTAATATATATATATTTCTGACCTTTCTAAAATGTCAGAACCCTTCTTATTCATATCCATATTATATTTTTTAATTTCTAGTATTTTTAAGTTTGCCTGAATATTCGATATTGTGCACTTATTTTTAATCAAATGATCTGATACAAATGAAAAACCCAGCTTACCTTTTTTATAACTTCTAGAATGTTCCATGAATCTGGTTTTAAAAGATATAGTGGTTTTACCAAAATAAATATGATCACAATCAATTCATTCAATTTCATAAATACCACTCAAATTGTATACATAAGAAGGATCATTGCGTTTATTACTTGTTAGGTGCTTTATTATGTGGTTATTCGTCTGGTATGCGAGTTTAAACTTTTTATTATCATAAATTATTATAAAGTAGATAGCACCACTGTCTGTTTTGATAATGTTGAATTAATCTTCCAACCCGGTTAGTAAAATAAATTCATTGAAATGGCTAGCATATAATTTTGCCTTACTTAAGTTTTTGATTTTACTTTAAAAGGTTTTAATTGTTAATTCTATTTTTGATATAATTTTAACTTGTTTATATTGACGTCACATTGTGCACATGTGTAAAAAAAATTGTTACATTTTAATTTTTAACTTAATTTTAAAATCAATTTTAATTAATTAATCTATAATTTTTAAACAGTTTTCTTTATATCTTAAATCTTAGTTTGATTTATAATTAAAAATTTTTAATTTAATTTAAAAGATTTTAATAAAATTAATTAGTTTAAAAAATGTCTTAACATAAAATATAAATGAATAAGTGATGTGATATCATATATTATGAGGTTATGTTTTTTGATATATATATAATTTTTGATATTATATATAATTTCATTATATATAATGAAATAAGCTAAATAATTTTATTTCAATTATTCTATACGTGGATTGATTTATTAAACATAAATTAATAAATTAAATATATATATACATATACATATACACTGAGTGATATTTAAGTATGGAAACAGCTTTATACTGCATATCTGAGAGGTATTTTTTGTTGGAAGAAAGAATTGGGGTCTACATAGTAATCTGCATTATATGGTGGATGTGGTGGATTATATGGTGGAACTTTTGTCCACTATCTTGGATCTGCTGTATTAATTTTTTAAATAGGAAGGTGGACTTACGACACATGATTTCAATTAAAAATTTTAAAGAGAAAAACATTGGTGAAATCTGTTTTTCTGTTAATGTCTTTCATTATTGAGTTATATCAGCATTCAAATTTGCAATGAGAGAAATCGAGTTAACAATTAAATGAAGTAAATCGCATTGCATGAACAATTTTATTGCATTTCATATTCATACTGCATACAATAATGAACTTTAAACAGTGTTATAATGTTGATAATAGTAAACAATAGCTAATAATTAACAACACAACAGATTTAATGGCTACATCAACTGATATTTATTTTCTAAATAAAAATTAACTTCCAGTGTTAATATCAGCTGATATTTTTTACTTGATTGTATGTCAGCGTATAGTAATATGGTATTTGGTATTTTATTGGTTTATCAGGTTTATATGCATTTTTATTTCCTTTTTTATTAAATATGTTAGTGATATTTGTAGTACTGTTGTTATGGTGTTTAAAAGTAATATATTTATTATGTGTAATATGGTTATGCTGTTGACTATTATTATTTTTATTACTGCAATGTATTAATGTGGTCTTTTCTTATATATTCATATTATTTAAATATTTATTAATTAATTTATCAATAATATTATTATATCCATTTATATTTGTTATATTTTTTTATATATTCAGTTTCTTTATTTTTTTGACATCATTATTGTTAACATATATGTATGACGTATGGAACATGTTTCTGACAATATTGATTTTAAATAATCAAGGCATTTTAGATTCTTTGTGAGATGTGTATGTGTATGTATTATAGTTTAGTTTCCTATATTATCTCTTACAATTTTATTATTTATTAATTTAATGTATGTCCAGATAATGCTGGGATTTTTATTTAATTCATTTGTAAATTTTTTTGATTGTAGTTTATTATTCATTTTCCCTTTAATGAATTTCTTTTGTTCTTTTAAAGTAATTGGTTATTGTAACACTCTTTGAACAGAACTGCTCAAAGAATTCCACATAAAGAATTCTGCTTTGATGAATTCTGCATGAACATAGATGTACCCTTTTGATATAATCCCAGTAATTTTCTATGTAGAATATAAATCTATGTTTTCAAAATTATGAATGACTGATTTTCATAGTTCTTGTAAATTTTTTAAGCAACTAAATTAATGAGTTTTTGTGACTAATCAGTTGCTAATCTTTTCAATGAAGTTATTTATTCATTGTTATGAATGGAGCCCATCTTAAAAATATGTTTTTGGCTTAAAAGGTAGCTTTTAAAGATGCATTTGTAGACCACTGAAAAGATAATGCCACCAATAATTCCAATGAAAAAGGTGTAGCTAATTAGCAGTGAAAGAACTATCTCTATGTAGTCTGAAAATTATATGTGTATAATTTTTAATAATATGAGGTATATTTATAAAGTAAGGACCATTAGCTTATATTTAAATATTAGCGAGTCTGAACACGATTTCACGCAAGCAAGGCCATCTATCGGCTATTTATGAAGCCACTGCAGTTGTTGTTTTGATTTGGTAGTTGTTTGCCTGCTGGTGAATGCAGATCACAATATCCATGATAATCGTTTCTCCCGCCAGTTGTGAAGTGCACGCTGTGATTGGATTTTTGTGTGCAAAGGTATCTTCAGCTGTTGAAATTCATCGGGTGTTGTGTCTAGTGTTTGGACCTACAGTAATGAGTGAAGGAAAGGTTCACAATGGTGTCGAGACTTTAAAAATGGCCACACAAATGAGCATGATGAAGAGCAGAGTGGCAGGCCCAGTATTCAGACCGACGAAATTGTTGAACAAGTGAACAGAAAACTGCAATGTGATCAGCGATTATTGACGTTAGTGCTCTGGCTGATGAATTTCCGCATGTTGGATGTACCTCTATCTACACAATTGTCACAGAAAAGCTCAGATATCACAAATTGTTTGCAGGGTGGGTACAAAATGCTCACCAACCAACACAAAGAGCAAAGAATGTGCAGTGGATGAGTGTTTTTGGACCGCTATTGACAAGATGTAGATGATTTATTTTCCCAATTGTTATGGGCGACAAGACATGGATATCCTACACCAATATAGAATCGAAACAGCAGTCAGTGCAATGGCGCCATTCAAATTTTCCAAAACCATAAAAGTTTAAGCAATCTCCATACTAGAGTTGAAAAATATTGGCTACTGTTTTGGGAGGAAAAGGGAATCATTTTAGTTGATTACAAAGAATGTGGATCAACAATTACATCTGACATGTACTGCGAAATGTTTACCAAATTGAGACGTGCGATCCAAAATCAACGACACAGGAAACTGTCATCCAGTGTAATCCTCCTTCATGACAACATGTGTCCTCACACTCTTGCCTTAACCAAGAAGAAGATTTGAGATTTTCATTGGGAACTTTTTGACCACCCTCCATACAGTCCCAACCGCGCATCTAGTGACTACTTCTTCTTCTTGCATTTAAAAAAGTGCCTTAGTGGGCAATGGTTTGAGAACGATGATGAACTCAAGACTGCCGTTGTCAGTTGGTTCAGTTCCCAGCCGGTGAATTTCTATGCAGAGCAATTAAAGAAATCTGGTGGAGTGTCACGAAAAGTGGTTAGAACCGAATGGCGATTATGTGGAAAAATGAAGTAGATAAGTAGTAAACTAAAACTGTAAGTAAAATCCTTTTATCACGAGTTAATTTTTTTTAATGACCAAACAGCCCTTACTTTATGAATATACCTCGTATTAAGCTGATATCTCGTTTCATTATGGTTTTAACAAAACATTTATTTAATAAACCTTTGTTATTATTTGTGTAGAGATTTCTAAAAGTAGCTTCAACATTGTGGTGTCTTATTTATTTATTTATTATTTCTAGATTCTCCTGGGAGATGATGAAAGAGTTTCTGTCAGAACCAAGGCAATTATGGGTCCAGAATTTGAAGTTTTGGCTGCTAGTGTGACTCCAACAGGTTTATGTGAAGGTGTTTTAACACTGACCTATATACCACCAGAAACTATTCCATTACCAAATGATGAGATAAGGCCTGTATCACACCCAGAAGAGTATTTAATAACAGTTGTTGTACCAGCTGTTGTTATAGCTACCATGTTAATATGTGCTGGATTAGTTGCATGTATATTATATCGAAGACGTAGAACAGGTAAAATGAGTGTGGGAGATGAAGATGAAAGACAGAGTTTTAGAAGCAAAGGTATTCCTGTTATATTTCAAGATGAATTAGAAGAAAGACCAGAGCCAACAAATAAAAGTCCAATAATTATGAAAGAAGAAAAACCACCATTACCGCCCCCTGAATATCAACGAAGTCATCCTTCACCGGCCACAGCTTTGCTATCTGATACCGAGGATTCTCCGTACCAGCCACCTCCACCGTTCACTACTAGTAGAGATACTAGTAGACCTAAGCCGACCCCAACTTATCGCATGCCACCTCCATATGTGCCTCCCTAATGTTCATAAATTATCAAAACAACTCATCTGACCAAAGAGAGATGTCATAAATTATTATTATTATAATCAATTTAAATAGTAATATATTATTACTTATGTGTATGTATATCAATCAACCACTTGGTGCCTTTTCAGGACCATGGCTTTGTTCTTCATATCTACAAATACTGTTTCTACTTTTAGTTGTAGTTATTTAAAAAGGAGTTAACGTCTTTTCCTTTTCTTATGTATTTCAATATTTTTTAAGGTTTATAATTTAGAATTTTCTTGTCATAAATAGGTAGTTAAATAACAAATATTTAGTCATTAACTTGCAGTTTTAAAATATATTAACAGGTATTATATTGTCAACTAGTAATTTTCATTTTTCTTATTTTATAACAATAATAAATAAACGAGTGAGGAGATACAATTAACCAATTTTCTAGTATTATATTTAAAGAAAGAAACAGTAATAGTTTGATTATTTTTTTTTATGTATTTGGTTATTTCAGCATCCACATCTTTTAATAATTGTTATTATATTATTATTATGGAAGCCTTGATTTTACATGTTTTGATCTCATGTTAGGCATTTTACCTGTTATTTTTTTATTATTTTCCTTTATTTGCTACTAGTTGTAAGTAAATATTGTTTACACCCTTGGACTAGAAACACCTGATTTAAAGGTTTAATTATCTTAAACATTTGTTGGATGTAAAAGTAGTGTTTGTTATCAGCTTAATACTTTTTCAGTACCATATTTATGTTTGCATTCTTGATCTGGTATACTTGTGAGTTAAGGCAGTTTTCAAATAATTAATGTTGAAAAGACAGCAGAATCATCAACATGAAATGAAAATATTGTTTCTTATACTTTTTGTAATACAAACTGTTTTACCTTTATGTCTTACTGTTCCTTAAATGAAACAAAAAACAATTCAAAATTATTTTTATTTCCATTGCAGTTGCAAAAGTTGTCTGTGCAATTTAGTAATTCAATTACAATTAATTATTCTCTAGTTAATTTTCGTTTCAATAAAAGCAGGTGTACTCAATTTTTATTGATTCTTAATTTAATAATAAATGTAATGCATAAGTATGAGAAATACTTGAATGTGATGGATTAAAAAAAAGCAATATTCTCTAGTTTTACTTAAGTATTGTATTGAAAACATTAAGAATTTTGTACAGTACAAGACCTTAATGTTTTCTTTTAAAATACCTGATATTATGCACTGTTTTCTTTCTCTAAATTGTAATTATAAAATCAATTTTTTTACAGAAGCACTTTATCCTTTTAAATTAATATCTGATTCCTCTTAACAGTAATTCAATTAATTTTTTCTTTGGTCATCTGACACCATAATACCCAACAGATTAGTTTGATTATATAATTGGTTTATGTAAGAAATATCTTAATAAAATCATAATTTTTATTGAATTTTGGCGCATTCATATACCAGTAGAGATGTATAAGAAAATTATATGTACATTGCAGCTATGACAAGAAGGCATAAAAAAAAAGTTTGTTTTCTATTTAACACCTGTATAACAATATCGTTTGTACAGTTAATGGCCACTGGCTTGTGGTCATATTAACACTGTTAAAATACCTTATAAAGTGTTATGTAGTTTTCTCATTCATTATTCACAGATTCTGTTTTGACATCGTCAGTCAGGTGAACTTTAGTTGTTCTTGTTTTAAGCAGATAAATGCAAGAAGCTCTTGTATGAAGCAAGAAGTGCCCTTCTTTTATGTGTTTTAATATCCAGACAAATTAATCTATGCTAAAAAAGAAAAGAAATTGGTGTTTGTTATGATATTAACTATGTAAAATGTTATTTGATAATTTTTTTCTTATAATTTATTTTTTATTGTAACTTGTTTAAACTGTTTAGAAATGTATTAAAGGTTATAGATATACAATTAGCTATCTTAATTGATACAAAAATGTTTCATTAATTATACGTAATGTTATTTTAGGCCAGTAAATCTAAAGTGCCATAATGTTTATGATTTTGGTGTTTTATAGTATCATTAATAACTGCCTCAACTTTTTCAATAATTTTTTATGTAATCTTTTCTATCTTAATAATAATGATGTAATGTTAGACAGAGGTAGTTGTGTGGTAGATTTTAGTTATTAGAAGAAATTATGCAAAAAAGAAAAAGGGAAATTTTGTATTACGTAAATCAAATATCTTTTTTTATGATTTTATTGCGAATGAAAAGTTGGTTACATTAATTATTCTCCATAATACAAAGAAAGCTTGTGAAATTTCTATTTCATATCAGAGAACAGTGAAATTAATATTTACATCATTAAGATTTTTATACAAAGAAGTTTATTTATAAATCATGTATCAAATTATATTTTTTATGTGGGCTGTAGACTTTAAAGAGTAATTTAATATTTAAAAATTGTATTTCAAGTCACCATTTTTATTATTATTATTTAGTATAAAAAGATGTCTGCAAATTGGTCATAGTGAAAACTATTTTTAATATTCAATGAATACAATTCAGATAAAAAAATTATATATATATATAAAATAGGACATATCGATCCATAATTTTTCCAGAACAGGTAGTTTACATTTTTGGTTGGTAGCTATTGAATGGATTTATTTTATTTTTACTCTTAACAGTATCAGTGTAGCTAAAACTCAGATAAAACTCAAATAAAGCAGCTAATGATGTAGTTGTAATATTTAAATACAATATATTCCATTAATTTTATCAGTGAGAGTCAAAAGAAAGCAAGATGTAATTAATTAATTAATTGCTGGAAAAGATCCAGTTACCAGAAATGTAATTTATTTTTAAATTTACATTTCATGAAGTGCAGTGTTTTTTACCAGTAGCTAACATTTAAAGGTATTTTTCATATGAAGGAATCTTCTTTTTTATCTTCCTCATAAGAAATCTGTAGTCAGTTTCTTTAGCTGCATCCATCTATGTTAATTTTGACCTCATCATTATAGAATCTCCGCAGTACCAGAAAAATTTTCAGTTATATTTAAAGACGTTAAGTTCAGTTGTAAATTTAAACATCTGCTTTCTGGTTGTATGTTATTATAGCTAGTGAAACATATAATTACTGGAGAGATTAAATAATTATGCGTGATCTGATAAGTATGATCTGATAAATATTCTGGTAATGAATTCATTTAGTTATTACTTCATGAATTACATTTGGGTAAAGTGTGATAAATTTTATTGATTTCATTTATTGTGATTTTTTTTTCTATAAAAGACTGAATGAGGTCATCATTGACAGTTTAGGATCAACTGCTGTAAACTTCACCGTGAATTTTTGTATTGGTTTCATTTAATTTTAGGCAATATTCTTGTGATTTATTCCTTCTTTTACATCTTCAAACATACTTCATATATCTGATATTAATTTCATATTTCTTTGTAATTAATGTATTTCAATTTGGTAAATACATCATGGTGTGTGCTTTGTAATTCTCAGAATTTTAAGATTACAGAATTAAATAATTATAAATTAATTAATTGTTTATTAGTTATAATTATTTAAATAATTGTAAAGATGCACTAACATAATCAGTAAATTTAACAATATTTGATGGTAAATGAAACTAATTTTCTATTATTCATGAACTTGATGTGACCACCTTTGTTATCAAGTCACCACACTTGCTGGATCTTGCTTTCCAAAAAATTTTCATAAGCGAATTGACCTAAGTTTTTGGGTTACAGACTGACTCCTTTTTATGATATTATTTAGGATGAGTTAAACAATTTATAATTATACTTTTATATTAACTTTTGTTGTGAATATTTCAAACAGCTAAATTTTTGTAAAATTGATTGTTAACTTTCTAAATCAATTTGTAGCATCTATTCTTTACTTATATTTTATTAAATTTTAAATAAATTATTTATAAATAGTGTATATAAAACATAAAGACAATAATAATAATCTTTTCCTTTATTTATTTTTAAAACTATTTAAAAGAATGATTTTGCAAAACATAAAATTCATTTTAAACAAACACTATGTAAATAAATTAATGTATTTTTCTTTTATTTCTTTATGTATGTATGATATTATAATAGCATTACCACTGCCTAGGGTAAGAAGTGTTAAAATAGTTATTAAAATTTAACATTAATTACATTAATCTATGTGTCATAGGATTTTTAATATTTATGGATAAAATAAATCGTTATTAAAAAAAAAAAAAAAACTTATATACTTAATTTTTATTTATTTTTGTGTATGCATGTGAAGTGTTTGTAACTGTAGTGTGCTTGTGACAGTAATGTGTTATTGGTGACTGTAGTATTTGTATTGATATACGAATTGATTTAATAAATTTTTGTATTACTATTCTGTGGTTTAAAAAATATGAGTGTTGTTTTATTGTTATTATAGGTGTTTATTAATTAAAATGTATGTCATAATTTACAAACTTTCTTATTTTTTTACTGCTCTTAATTCCACTTTTTTTTATTTGTGTAAGTAGTTAATAGATATTTTTATATCTGTAATCAGTTGTATCTTAAGCTGTACTTTAAGGGATTTAAAAATCTTATTCCAGTAAGCATTAAAAAAAAAGTGAGATCACTTTTATTTATTTATTTATTTTTAATTTGAATGCTTAAGTGTAAAATAAATAAACAAAATTACGTTTTATTAATGGTGCTTAAGGTTTTTAAGTTAAATATCACGTTTTATTGTGATACGTTTTTACACTTGCTCCTAATATGATGCCTCCTCAATGTAATTATATATAAGTAGATATTCTGAATATTTATAAATTACTACTTTTTAATCATATCATTTGTTCAACATTTTCATAAATGTGTAATTTAGAACATTTCATGCTTGGTGACTTTTCAATCGGCTATATTATTTATTGTTGATAATAATATTGCTTACTTATAAATTATTATTTTCACTTACAAGTTTGTCATTTAGCCTTATAGAGTATTATGTTATTTATAGAAATGATCACACATGAAACCTTTTACTTTTTACCTTTTTCTTCCATTCTACCTTTAATCTTTCAAGTAATCTCTATTATTTTTTTTATTTGTAAAGTTTATTGTTATGTTACCACATTAAACTTTGATTACAAAGTTATTCATAGTGAAGCTATTTTTTGACTTGTTCCTTTACATTTATTATTAGCTATCTCATAATCTCTGAATTTCAGAAAATGATGCTCTTGGAGATAACTGTTTGATGAATGAATATTTATAACACAGATATATAAATATTCATTCATCAAATTATTTAAACTATTAAAACAGTTTTAATTGATTTTTCTAGTATTCATTTATTGTCTTTATTATTTTAAAAGAAAGTAAAATTTAATGTTTTAGGAAGCTTTATCAAATATTGAATAACATTTTGTATATATTTTAAATAATAATTCAAAATCGTAACAATCTCGAGTTATAATTTCATGTTATTGTTTCCAATAAACTAAGCAACATTTTAATTCTCATCTCAAATACTCAATACATAACTGAACTAATGTTTTTGTTATGAAAATATATATTTCACCTGGTATTAGTTAATACTGTACAGTTTGTATTAGATGTTTAGCTTTCCTCAGTTTTGCTTAGTGCTGTCTAGGCTCATTTAGCTTCTTGAAAGTCCAAGGTTGTAAGTATTTTGTCAAACTGCCATTTTATTTATTTATACAAAACAGCAAGATAAATATATTTAAAAACAGTTGTAATGTAAAAAGATTGGAATTACTTATTAATAGTATTTCAAAGTTGACAGCAATTGAAAGATTTAAAAGTAGATACACTGAAATACTGAAAATAATTACATATGTCTCTTTTTCACAGAAAAATGTATTAAATATATTCTTTTAAGATTATACATTTATTCAAGTGAAGTTGTTAAGGATTTATTTATTAGTAAAAACTGGATGAATATGTAGTTATTGATGGATGAACATTCAGAACAGCTGTATAGTTTACTTGAACCATTACAAACATTAAAAAGCTTTTGTGCTTCAGGAGGATGAAACAGATTTTCATATGTTCATATTCTGTACCTATAAAATTATTTCAATGGTATTTCATCATGTATAATTTCTTTTGAAAGCTAATGTTTTTAGATAGGACATTAATATCATTTATATAATTTGCATTTATTTGTATTTTATTGACTTTTGTTTAGGTATGCTGCATTTTCATGTTTTTATAACTGTAAAATTTACATTATTTTAAATTTTTTACAAAAACTTCTTTATCAGTAATTTTATTTAACTTAAAAACCATTGTAAGATTGTTCGTAATTACCAAAATAAAATTACAATTTCTTTTGTTAAAAGCAATTAATATGCACTTTTTTTATCAGTAAATGATTTTTTACTCATTCTTTGTTCTTTCTTAAGTTAAATTTAATGAAGGTAATTTACTAACTGTAAAGTCTCTCCAAAATATTCCAGTATATTTTACTTAAACGTTTTCAGATGTATCTACAACTTGTTAGTCTTACCACCTTTAAAGCATTCTTCCTACTGAGATGTTTTGCTTAAGTATATTGCTACTTACTGCGGTCTATTAGGACCCAAAACAATCATTTTAGGCCTTCTTTAGAATTGTGCATGTCTTGAGAATTTTCCTTAATATCTTCTTTTATCTTAAATCATCTCCCTTTCAAAGAGGAATTCAGTTCAGGAAATAAGAGAACATACCCTGGTAGTAGGTCAGGTGAGTTAAGTGACCAAGGAAGCATAGTTATCTTACATTTAGCCAAAAAGTTGAACAAAGAATAATTTGTAAGTTGGCACATGTCATGAAGGAGAATCTTAAAGTTGTTTCTCCACAATTCAAATCTTTTTCTCTCGGATATTTACCATACCAGATAATATCAGTGATTAACAGTTAATCCCTGAGGTAAAAAGAATTATGGCATTGATGTTAGGGATGCCCAACATCATCAGTAGCAAAATAATAAATCATTAATATTATTTTCAATCGGTAACATTATTTTACTAGACACTTTTTGACATTTTGGTCTTAATAAAATTAAACATCATAATGCCTTATTTATACCTTTTTATATATACCTTAATTATCAAATCCATGAATCTCATCATAAGTTATTCTTTTTTATTATTTTCTCTTGATTAGCACCATCCAGAAGTCCTTGGTACAAGTCTTTTTATCTACTTATGCTGTCTAATTTTGTTGTTTAGAATATCATAGAATGATTCTATCTATATGTTGCACTTTTCTGCTGTTTTTTGAACTGTCAAATGATGCTTGGAAAGCAAACTTTCACGAACTTGTGTGACATCAATGTTGCATGATGTTGAGAGCCATCTTGAGTATGGATTATCTGTTTACTGATGACACATTACTGTTTAGTTATCAACATGTTTTGCTCATGAACATCACCATATACCTTTCTAATAGTTTATGAATTTCAGTAAATATTTTCCAGGGTTTTAGCAAAATTCATGAATAATTACAATAAGATATAGCTAATAATATTTTGGGCAAAAAGAATGCTACTTCTCAGCACAACTTACTATTAGATGCTACAACTTCTCATTAGTGTATCGTATTAAAAGATTTGGCACTTTTTGATCTAACCTTATACAGTTTATCTTTCTAGTAAAAATTTTCTTCAGAAATGATTATTTATAACCGTAATAAAAACTGTGAGGTAGATAAAGATCTTTTTTAACTTGTGTTCTATTAATTAAGCTAACAGTTGAGAAAATGAATGATTTACCTATTTTCTTTAAATAATTTTATCCTGTAAAAATAAATACTTTAAGTCTATCAACAATTAAATTTGTATAAGGTTTTTTTTATTTCTTTTTTTAGGAAAAAAACTAAGGAAAAATGTATCTAAGTTTGGAAATTATTCTCTATTTTTTTTTTTTTGCTGCGTTTATTAAAATGTTTTCTATTTACAAGTCATTCCATGTATAAATGTTTTTTTAATGTACATAAGCTGGCTCTTTAATACTTGACATAGTCTTGTTTAATTTGTTCATATGAGCTAAATAATAAAAATGGAAAAATTATTTTCTTGTTTTAAAAAATATTCCTCTATAAATGTAATTAAAATTGCATTAGTTGATGTAATTTAATGACTTCTTTGTATAAACAAAGTATCAGGATAATTTATATGTATTATTTTGTGAAAAATGTTTGTGTGATTATGAAAAAACTACTAGTTAAGAAATTTATTTGGTTTTTGTTACAAATGTTTACTTATGGAGGTTAATTTAATTTTTAGATTATATATATTTTGCAAATATGAGCCAATATTTTGTTCTGTTTAAATATGCAGAGTTTGATTTTTATAAATTTCATCTTGTTAGAGCATATAGGATGAATATATGGTATAAAAAACCCACTTCCATTTCTTAAGATATTGTAAAAGTTTCACAATAAAATCCATTATTCGGACCATATCAGATAAATTGCATTTGTTTTACAGAAATAAAAACATTTAAACACGAACATCTGTACTTGAAAACATCGCTCTTGTTTTATCAGTTACATAATTATTGTGTATGCATCATCTTTTGTATTTTATTACTATCATTATTTTTTATTACCATCATATTTTTATTGAATTTTACTATTCTTTGAATTTATGTAAAATTAAAATTGTGCAAATTTAATAGCCATTTTTAGCAAATGATGTTTTTAAAGAATTAGTTCATAATTAAGCAAACTAAACCACAAGGAAGAAAAAAATTTGGTAATAAAATAGTTCTCTGAAGTAATGTTTAGAAAAGAATTAAAAGCAATTCATTAGAAATGTTTTTATGTTAATGTAAATGAAATAAACTTTGGTCATGACATTAAGTTTACAACAGTGGTAGTGAAATGGAGATTAATTATTGCAGGTGACTTCAGTAAAAAACAGGTCATTGCAGTAAATCAGAAATATTATTCCTGACATGAAACAGGAATTATCAATTTCTGAGTAATATTATTCATATTGAAAAAAAAGATTGCTCCTAATTTTGAAAAAAATTGCATAATTTTTAAGAAATTATATTTTATTAATAATTAAATTTAATGTAATATTCTTATGCATTTAAGAATTATTATTTTTTATGATTAAATAAATGTTACAAATAACTGCTAGAATAACTTTTAAAAAAATGAGATATTTGTTGCCACAGTTTAGGATTGCCTATGAGAGTAATATAAAGGTTTAATGTTATGTTTGAAGTGGGATTTATAGGGGTGTACTTAAGATTTACATTTTTTTTTTTTTTTGCTTGAAGATATTACCACATAAGCATGAAGCTTGTGCTTGGGTTGTGGAAATGGAATTGTGTAGCATATGAAAAATGCCATGCCTGGCCAGGATTTGAACCCGGGACCTCTGGATGAAAGGCCGAGACACTACCACTCCACCACAGAGATTGATTGATTATCAGTTATATTAATAATTGAAAATATTTCCACAAACTTTGATTGATTTATACAGCTGCCATTAAATGTAGTCACATATATATATGTGTGACTACAAATAAAATAATGTCATAAATCCAATTTGTTCACTATATATTATAACAAATCTATGATGGTTATTTTGATTCAGGTTATTAGTGTGATCAAGAAAGTATGTTAGGGAAAAATTTTTTTTGATGACAGTAAAAAAAGTTAATAATCATTTATTTATTAGCTCCTAGTAGTATAATCCAAATTAACTGTATTGTTAAACATCTAAATTCAGCGTCAGTCTCACTTGAAGTGGTAAGTAGTTGGCTAACAGTTAAGATTGAATGTCATTTCTACTGTTATGAAAGTAACTACCATTGTTACTCTTGTAAACAGTCCATTAATTTTAATTTATCATGTATTTTTTGAAAATTGAAAATACAGTTTAAACATGTACGGATTGTGATCTAAAATATATGTGCTAACATTATGTAAAACATGTAACATACTTGTGCTTTTCTTATGATGATACTTTTATCTTGCTAACTACAGAATCATTACTTCATTGTATGTGCGCGCGCGTGCGTGTGTATTGTTTGGTTGTAATGATGTGATCTATGCAGCTGGTGTTTAGCGAATTCCAGTATTTTAATACCACTTATAGGAATATCTGCTTATTTAATTAAACCCATTACTGTTTGGATGTCTCATTCACCATCAAGTGATAGTAGAGTTGTTTTTCTTTAATTTTTGAATCCATTTACATAAAATGGCACCTAATTAGTCTTTATTAAAAAATTTAATGAAACATGGTTGTTTTACGTGTTTTTTGTTTTAATATGCTACCCTATGTTAATAGGAATTTATACTTAAACTGTTAAATGATTAATTCTAACTAATAATCAGTAAAAATAAAAATATACACATTGAATGCTAGCCAATTAAATTATAATGTAAAAAAATCAATGGGTAAAGAAAATGTTGGTTAAAATTAGTTCAACAAAAAATGTTAACATTGAATACTGTTAATTGCAAGTTACCTAATTCCCTAGCCATGTTGCTACGCATGGCAAAACTCATCATTTAAGTGCTTTTTATTTTTGAAATCTTCTGCATTACTATGTACAGAATTATAAAGTGTAGTAATAGAACACAATACCATCTCAAAAAAAAAAAATATCTTTGAGTTCACTTTTACAAATTTAGGTGCAGTCAGTGTGTTAAGATGTACTTGTCTTTGATTATCATTAGATTAAAAAGTGAATGTCCCAAGACAGTGACCACATTTAAGAACAGTACATTTTTAGATACTTAATAATTTTTTTTTTAAAGTTGTGTATTCTTTTTTTTATTTATTTATTATCAATAACCTTTAATTGAGCTGTAATGTTCGACTAGGTTTAATTCAAAATAAATTTTGTATGTCAAATTCTTCCCATAATCTGTAATTGTGCTTTAGCTGAGCATTATTATTTTTTATTGCCATCAAAAATCTGAACCATCATATTTACTTCTTCACTTCTCCGCTTAAAGAAACTTTTCTATAACAATTATGATTTTTCAAAAGTGTGTCATCTGTTGATAATGTGTTTTGTTAATAATTAAAATGTTGAAGCCATTTCCATATATATAAGTGTTAAGACAATAACAGTATCTTCTCTAAATAATCTCTAACTACATTTCATTGCTTAAATTTAGTATTTATTCAGAATAACAATTTAATTTCCTTGTTTTCATTCCGTAAAATAAAAAATTTTTTATTTTTCTATTTTATTATTTTTTAATAATTTTTATTTAATTCATATACATCATTTTGTGTTCATATATGTTCACAGATCTATTTATTTACAATTATTCATTATTAAGATCAGTCCTAGTCAGAATATGTACTGTGCAACGTTTTTATTCTAATCTTATGTTTTTATTTAACTATAGCTCAACAAATTTTGTACTTGTCAACATCAAGTTGTTTTATTATTTTTGTTAAAATATTTTTTTTTATTTATACAATTTTATTTATTATTTACTTTTATTTAATTATTATTAATTTATTAATGTATAAAAACTTTTATCATATTATTTTTTAACAATATTTTTATTTTGTATTATAATTGAAATTATTTTTAAACACTTTTGTTTTCTGCATCTTATAATTTGTTGTAATAATTACATAACATAATTATTACAATATTTTAAAAAGCTTGTTTAATAATAATTTTGATACTTTGTAGAATGTAATTGTAATAGTGTAATAATATTTTTGTAGATTTTAGAATGTATTATATATTACAATACAACAATTAAAAGTAGTTTGAGTAGAATGTAATCTTCCTTATTTTTCTGTCACAAAAACTTCAAACTGAAAGTTGTTTTTACTTGAATTATGAATGTTAAAAGTAGAAGTACGATTTTATATGTATTATAAATAACTTATAAAATGATAGTAATTGAATGTTTAAATGTAAGTAATAGATAGTATAACTTTATTAATTGAAAATGTGACTGAATTAGTTATATGAAGAGTTTTTTTTATATATAATAATTCATCTAGGTAGTTTTTTCTTTAATTCTGTTATTACTCAATCTTTTATTGCTTTTATTTTTTTAAATTAAATTTTTTTTTATAAATTTTCAAAACAATCATGAGCTTAAATTAACATAATCATGAATAATTTAATCATTTATATGTATTATTATTATTATTATTACAAATATTATCATTGTCATTGTTATAATTTTAAAAATTAATAAATTAGAAAATTAAAAGTTTTTTACTTACACGTGTAATATTTATAATAATTATGTAAATAGCTTTGATAATTTTTTAAAGTAATAATGCAGCTTCTTAGTTTTATGTAAGAATTAATGTCTGTAAAAAGATGCTTTTATTAATTGTTAATTTCTACAAATAATTTTCTTTCTTTTAACTGCTATCAACAATTATTTATAAACTCAATGAATTTTGTATTTAAAAAAAAAATTGTTAAGTGTTCTTTTTTATGTATTAACTAACATATTTTATTTTTAAAATAATGAAAGTGTAATTCAGTTTTTTCACTCTTATTGAGTTTGTCTAAATTGTATAAACATAGTATAATAAATAAAGAAGTAAGACTACAGTGGTTTTATACATATTTAAGTTGCCTTACGATCACATTAAGGTATAACTGATTGTGGTGATTTATCCTGATGATGGGGCTATAAACCTTGGAAACCATTGTTATATGAAGCAAATGATGTCGCAAAGTAGATCCGTAAGAAGGTAAATTTTACTGATCATTATTATCCATATTCATATTGTAAAAAAAAAATGCACCTGGGAGATATAAATACCAAATCAACATAGAATATGTAAATGTAATATCTTTTCATTTGATTATAAAAGCTGGAATTTTAAGAGTAGTTAAGTAACTTGGAAGTACCATTCATTAACTGTTGGTGTATGGTTGACATTGGTTGGTAATTATTGGTGAAAAAATTTCATTCAACTAATCAAATGCTTAATACTCAGCAATTTTCTGTTATTTTTTTCATTATTTTAATGATTTTTTACAAAAAGGTTACCTGTCGTTAGGATATCCGAAGTAGTAACTAAAATTACTAAATAAATCTTAAAAACTAATTAACACATTCAGAGTAGAGATTAAAGCTGAGAGAGTCATTGATAATGTAAATTTGAGCACATAAACAAGCTGGTCTGTTTTCTACAACTCAATAACAGGAATGAAATTACAAATAAATTAGATTTGTGCTTTTATTCTACTATTTTTTCTTTTTCTATGCTCTGTGTTTCCTTCTCATTGTCTATTTTATGGTCAAATTAAAATGTAGGTTTTAATTTAATAAAACTTAAATAGTTCTACTACCACTTATCGAGTTACAAATCAAATTAAATATTGTAGTCTGTGGGTGGTTTGATGCTTAAAAAATTAAACACTTTTCATGGTTATTAGAATAGTTAATAGCACTTTTTATTAACACTTTTCCATAAGTTTATCATTTGTAAACATGTAGCATATGCATAACATCATCAAAAAATATAAAGAAACTCAACCAACTGTTATTTTGGATTTTATTTGCCAGAGAAAATGTTTGAAATGGATCAAATTCTTTTTTGGGAAAAGTCAGAAGTATAATGTTAGAAGTATAAGTTAGAAGTTATGAAGTATTTTTCATATGTAAGAAAAAAGTGTAGGTTTTAAAGTATGAAAAGCATTAAGCTATGCTCCTGGTCAAATGGCAGAATTACAGATTTTACCTAAAATATTAAGTTTTATCACAATTAGAATTTGCAGATTTTTAAAGGGTATGATCAACAAGGGTATGCATCATTCACAAAAATTCATTTAAAAAATTTATGATACAGTGAAACGGTCAATCAAAATTTCACTTCCTAATTTATCCTTGACATCATTCTAAGTGATTTTTGCTATTTAATGTTACCGATTATAATTACATAACTTTATAACATAATCAGAGGATATACTAGCTACAATGACAGTAACTAGTGTGTAACTATGTTGTCCTATCTTAATAAATGAGAAAATGATTGTTTAATGTTTATTATTCTGTATGCTTATATGAGTTACCTATTATAGATTGATTATATACAACTGATTAAGGTTGAGGAATAATCTTCATTATTAACTTGAGTTATCCAATCCTTTGTGCTTCATTGAACATAAATTACATTTAAGATTATGAGCTTTTGGGAAAGTCTGTGTTTGTATGTGCATGGTGAAAAAAATATAAAATTTTGTTTCTTTTGGATATTTATCACCAGATTTATAATTTATATAGATATTTGAGTTTAAAATTTTTATTATGTATGTTAAAACTGTTAAAATTATTGATATAATATTTAATGAAAAAAAAGTGAGAGCAGTTAAAAGGTAATGAAATTGTAATTTTTATTTGTTGTGTAATTCTTTCTGAAAATTTTTTATGTATATGTATATTTTTTTTGTAACTACTATTGTAATGATTGAAATAATAAAGCAATAGACATTGAGTAATTATTTTTTTAAATCAATTTGTAAAACATTGTTATTTAATATCACACAATAATTATACATGAAATATTATATTTACTTATAATGAATATATTAATGTTTAGAAAACAAAAAAATAACTTTGTAAATTGAAAAGTAGGACAATAATGAATATGTGTTTGATGTCAATTGTCATTGTAATTTTTAATTAACATGCATGTCGGTGTCATATCAACGATAATTATAATAATTATTAATATGTTAATTCTAGTAATTATGTATAATCAGACATGAAACGTATGTTTATATGTTGAATGAAGTATAATAATTTCATTCTGTTTTGCACTATACTAATGTTGTAATAATAATAATATTCATAAAAATGATAACGTTGTGGTAAATAATGTAAACTGATTGTTTTACTGTTATTCTATTGTAATATGCTTAATAATGAATGAATAAATAAATAATTGGAAATATATTTTTAGTAAAATTTTTACCATTTCTGAAAAAAATTAATCTCTTATTTTTTATTTTCCCAGCAAATGTAGCTAGACTAGCTAATTAAAGGGAAAAGTATGGTGATTATGTCAAAAATGACGTATTGGGTTTTTGCAAATCTTTACACTTAGGGTTCAACTAATTTCTAGAAAAAAAAAAACATGTATCATACATTTGTATGTCTTACTGCTTTTTGCATTGTATGTCAGGATTGACCAAACTTATTTTCTTCATACTTGGCTTAAATATTAATATATAAGGCACATTTATCATATTAACTTTTTTTTTCAAAATTTGGTTAGAAGGTGGATGATATAGTGAAAAACCAATTTTGATTTTCTGTAGAGGCATTTTAGAGAAAACTTTATTAAAGCAAATTTGTTATCTACAATATAAATAAAACTTTTTTTAAAAAAATCAACCTCCACTTCTTAAAAATTTAAATATATATTTTTTGTTCTTTTACTTTTTCTTTGGTTTAAATATTTTTCAGAAGTTTTTTGAAACTATACTTCACATAATAGTGTTATCAATAATTGTCTAAAAAGTGGAGAAAAATTATTAGAACATTTTCTTATTTAACTTTTATTGAAGGGGGATGTTAGATTTAGAGAAAACTTTTCTTAAAACTTATTCCTCCGCCCTGAAAAACATGTACTTTTTATTCCTCCCCTCTAAGAAACATATAGTTTTATTTTTTTTGGCTCACTCTTTCAATTTTTATTATTAATAGTTGGGAAAGTCATGCAATACTTAATCAACTTTTTATTATTTATTATTATTGAAATTATCATCTTGGAAATAGAATAATGCCAGATAAAAAAAATGCATTACACTATAACATGACTAAACAAAATATTACTGCATCTAAACAAGAAACATTTTGACCAGGTGGTGGAACTATTGCATCTGTAAGTTTCAATTAAAATAAAAACATATTAGAAATTAAATTAAATTATGATTTTTTTAAATTTACTTTCTGCTGTTACTAGCAATTTCATGTTAATGTAAGTAAAGTACCATTTACCAGCTCACTGAGATAGATATCAGGTTGTTAGTGTTTATTGGCAGCTGAATCTTTATCATTACTCATTCCTTCTAGATAGTTACGTTGTTCGTTATTGGTTATGTTAAATTTTCTTTTCTAATTTTATATGTACACATGCTGTGTGTATGTAACACAGCATGTTTATCCTACAGTCATGCAAACCAATCTTATCTGGAATATGCCCTTGTAACAGTTGTTAAGCATATTTTGGTATGATGATTGATTTGCTATACAAATTTATTTGATTGTAAAAATGAAAATATGAAAAGGTAAAATTCTTGATTGACATCACATTCATCAGTCATCACAAGGTGTGAATTATGCTTATAATGGATTAAAACTGCAGTTTTATCTACATAGAAGAGTCTTTTTTTAGGAATTATAGTGAGTGATTTTTTGATAAGTGCAATGTTTTTTATGTTACCCTATCCAGATTTTAAATTTTATAAAATCTAATTAAATAAATTTAAAAAATCCAAATTCAATAAAACTGCATTAAACATTAAGAAAATAATACTTTTCAATTTTTCTTTTATTTAATGAAGTTAGCTTCAAATCAACAATTAGTAAGTCTTTGGTAGTTGTTTTTAATTAATTGCAAACTTACAACATTTAAAGAAAGCAAGAAAATAAAATTTTTATTTTTTACAGACTTCTTTTTTTTGCTGAATTACTTCATTTACAATCAGCTTCTGTATTGAACCTATAAGTAAGTTGTATGACAGACTATCACTTGAAATAGGATCATCCAATGATAATCCTCAGCAAGTACAAAAACAATTAATATGAATAAATACTAGCAACTATGATATAACAATATTTTATAGTGTCTGAATATAGTTATTTAACTATATTATATATTCATACCATTAATGAAGTCGGGTATGTAAATAGAACAAAATAAACAAAACATTAACATTAAATAGAATATCATTAAACAAAACGTAAACTTTAAGATAAATAGTTAACATAAGCATCCGTAAATTTGAATAATCAAAAATAATCCAACAAACTGGATCATCATAATGATCCATTAAGAACATGGAGTCTTTTCAACCTCCTAATGTCCTCACTGTTGTCAGGTGAATTCAAAGCTATATGATTCCAATCTGGACACATATCTCAAAACTAGGCATTCAACTTCTTGAATGTATGGAATGCATATGTAATCGTGGATCTCAGTATTCCTTGTGAACCACGGCGCTTGGGTTATGTTCCACAGTATTTTATTCTGGAACTATGATCTCCACATTGCTAATACTGGTTGTGCCCCATACTTCAATTCCGAACGTTCATAATGTCTTCAAGAAAGCCTTGTAAAGCAGAATCTTGTTGGATAAAGAAAGTTCAGATCCCTTACCCTACATCCAGTACATCTTTTTAAACTTAATGTCAAGCAACTTCCTTTTCTCCCTTACATGATCTCTCCAAATTAAATGGCAATCAAGGTAAAAGCTCAGGTACCTTATCTTACTGACATAAGGTATTCTGACTATGTTTAAATGATCTTCAGGGCAATCGTTTCTTCTCATCGTGAAATATTACATAGGTGCATTTTGTTGGATTTACCTTTCTCCATTTATGCAGCCAAACACTAACAGTATCCAGTGCAGATTGTAATTTCTTAGAGGCTAGATTCAAGCTATCGTCAATCGCCAAGATTGCCATATCATCTGCATATGATGTAACTGTAGCACTGTCTGGATTAGGAGGTCAGCAGTGTAAACCAGGAATAGAACTGAGCCCTGTGGAACTCCTGAGTTATTGTCGAAAAACTTAGACATCTCTTGGATTGTAGTTAACCAATTTGTGAGAAGTGATTATCCAGATAACTACTTAGAATTAAGTATTAAGGCTGTGGCAGGTATGATTTTAATTTGAAAAGAAGACCAGGCAACCAAACTTTGTCAAATGCTTGTTCTACATCCAAAAAGGTTGCCAAACAATACCTTTTCGCTTCTAGACACCTGACAATAACACTAGTAACTCTGTCAGCTTGTTCCTGTTGAATGACCCTCTAAAGCTTAACTGATGGTCAAGTATCATTCCTTAGCTAAGTCCTAAGGAATGCATTAAATAGTTCTTGTATATAAGAAATAGCTCTAGATGGTAGTGCAGATATCATCCTATGCATAATGCAGTCAAACCCTGGAGCCATTCATATGTTCTCAATCCTCTTTACTTCTTGTGTTATGTCCATGTTTGAGAAAGACCTCACAGTGAGATATAATGGAACCAGGCTATTTAAGAAGTCACTATCACCTCCTTGATAACTACTTGCATCTCATGGTGAAACACCTTGCCTTGTGTTTAGCAAACCAACACTGGCTGTAACAACAGCCTTTTGGCTGTTGTTACAGGTCCACTCATTAGTTGTATTTAACGATGGGAATGAGACGGGTGGTCACCTTCCACAAAGAATGATCATCTCTTTTCAAGGGAGATAGACTTTCAACATATTCTTTAAATGATTCATTCCTGTGCATATTTATTTGTACCTTCAATCTGCGAGCCATCCTATTGATTGCTGCCCTATCAGGCCTCCAAAATCATTGCCATCTCCTTCTAAACTTTCTCTCTGTTCTAACTAGGTCCGTAGTCTCCCTGAGATAGTCTGTGCATTGTTGTATTTCATTTACCTCCAGTGGAGTAAAGCGCCATGCTGCCTCCTGCCTAACATGGGTAACCACCTTGTAGAATAAAATTATTTTATTTTTTTTAATGTTTATTTTATATTTAAACAAAAATTATGTTATTCTTTTTTATTTTACAAATATCTGTTTAGTAACTGCTTGAATAGTGTCAAGAGTGTAAAATGTTAATGAAGTTTTTCTCCAAACAGATGTCTACAGAAAAATAAGTTGACATGTTGTTTTATTTGTATTATAAAAAATTATATGTTAAAAATTTTAGTTGACCTAAATTTATATAAAATTATTTAAAGAAAACAAATAATTGGTGTTTTACTTATTTTTTTGGAGATTTAACTTTTAACATATGAAACTTTACATGCAAAATTAGTACAAAATGTAAATCTATTAAATACCTTGTCAATTGAGTATGGATATCTTGTGAGTCACAGGAGATGGAATGAATATTTAATAACACCAGTGATCTAAATGTTTGAAGAATGCATTAATGATTTACATGACAGATACTTCATGGATTGAGACATTGTATAAGCAGGTTTCCTAAATTTGATTATGATTACAATGTGGCATCTAGGCAGATGTAATAAAATATATTTGAAAAAAAATTAATTTTATAAAACTATAATATTTCTATTATAAAATTAATTTTTTTAGCATCCTTGATGAATTCCTCTAAAGATTATAGCTATGGCCTCTTTCTAACCAGTTGCCCAGGTATTGCTCTGCCTAGAATATTATTGATTAAATAATTCATAAATTTTTGAGCTGAAACTGTATTTAATAGATTTTTCTTGTAATTTTTTTATAAATGAAATGAAATTGAAATTATTTATTAGTTGTTTATTGTTTTCTTATCTGTTACATGAGTTTTGTAGAGCTACTGAAAGTTTCTAGTGATAGTTACATGTACCACTACTACATGTTTCTTCAGAAATATCTGTCAGTTATCTCTGTCAGTTGCATAGCTTCTATGGTGTTACTTTGACATTAGAGTCAGCGTAATTTCTATTTTTTTTCTTTGTATTCTTAGTATTTGAAAAAATACTACAGAATATGCATACATCAAGCTATATCTATATAATAAATATGTATAAACCTTTGACAGTCTGTTGATATGCATCCTCAGTATTAAGTTGTTCTTCTGAAGCTGCTTTTGCTACTTGAGATTGATTTATGTATTGATATCATTCTTTCCTCATTCACATTTAACTGTATACTAAATACATTTGTAGTTATTAAGTTTGTAAAAAGTATCTTTCTTAAAATGTTATTTCCATAGCCTGCAGTTTTACTTTTTTTTGTTTTTCAGTACCTAAATCTTGTCCTAATTGCTGTACAACTCTCTACTATTAAATTACATGAGAGTAAGAGCAAAGCTAGTCTCAAAAAAATGGTTTTGGCAGGCTTTCATACTAGACAAGTAATGATAATAATGACAAGGCCAGGCATACGGATTGTAAATGAAGTATATTCATTCATAAACAAAACATCATTATTGTATGGTATTAATTTACTACAGTATAACATATTATGCCTGTATTACATATTATGACTGTATTTTCTATACTATGGTAAGTATATACCAGAGCACAGAATACCTAGTAATTCTTAGTAGTGTTTATTAATACTTAAAGAGCGTGTGTTATTGTTTTATTTAAACGTGAAAAAATAAAAACCGATTAAATATCATTGCAAAGAAATAGAGAAGACTAAAATAAGTTTTTCAGAAGAGGAAGAGTATTGCATTAAATGCAATACTGAACTATTGTTATAAATTTTACTTTACAAACTTATTTCTTTTCATTCCACATACTTTATAAAGTAAATTTTTTTATAGAATGATTTCATACTGATTTCTATCCCCAAAAAATTCTTTCCATTTTTTAATTGCTAATATCTGACATTATCTCTGAAAACTATGTTATTCATTTTTTTTTTTTAATTTGAAGAGAGATGCCAACAGTTATTTACAATGTGATTGTTCTATTTTTCTAGGCCTTTCTATAAAATATGCAAAGAAAATAAAATAGTAGTGCATATTAATGACATCACACTGTTATTCAAAAGCATCACAAGGCAATGACAATACATTACTCACATGCAACAACAAACTATATCCTAGTTCACAGTTTACTGCAGAATATGAGAACATAAAAGACTTAATTTACTGTACCTCATCATATCCATAGAAGGAACAAGCTCACTTTGCTAAATATGCAAAAACCTAACAGACGTTAATTAATACACTTACCTGACTACACACACACCACAATAACAAACTAACTTTTTACTCCATGAACATTTTTCACTCATCTGACAGAAAAAAATAAAAAATATATACTTTTCCCCCTAATGTGTATGTTGCTATCTATTCAAGTGAACAATAAGTAACCCTCCACATGGCCCAATGAGAGGAGATTGATTTGCACAACAAGTAAATGAGTTGTAGTCTTGTACAGACTCCAATATCTAGTATTCAAATCTACATTAAAGCAACTAACGTTTACTAGGATTTGATGGAAATAATATTTACTACAAAATAGTAATAATAATTTTTTAATAGGAAATAAAGACGGAGTTTTAGTATGTGGGGATGTAAATGGAAAATTTAAAACATTATTTGCCAGAATAGAAAACTTAAATAAAATGAACGGCCCTTTCAGTTATGACTTTTTTCTTGGAAACTTCTTTGGGTTCATAAAATTATATTTGAAAAGAATGGGAACCATATTCATCAGGAATAAATGGTAGTAATCAAATCCCAATTACCCGCAAAGCCTCTCGGAAAAAATAAAGTTTCTCTTTTTGTGATAGGTTTTACGCCTTCATTCATTTGCTACTTTAATGCGAGCTTGTTTTGTAAATTATACGTTGCGCTATAGTTGATTGTGGATATGATAGGACAATAATAAATTGTGCAATATTATGTTACGCAAACTACGAAGCTCAATTAAAAGAAAGTGGTTTTTGTCACTAAAACAACAATCAACCGCGACTTATTTAAAAAATCTGAAAGAGTAAAATGAACAATTTATTAATTATTTTTTTTATTGTTTATGTATTTTTTTTCATCGTTAGCTAGAGTTTTAATAAGTGTTTGTTAATGCATTACGTAGTACATACACTACTGTACGTATAAACTGTTTACGTAAAGTTTTAGTGATCGTGAACATTTGTAACGGTTTAAAACGTATTTTGAAAAAAAAAGTTTGGGTGTTACTTTTACCAGGTAAGTAATAAATAGTGTACTGCAGTATATTATATTTTATTTTACTATTTACCCTTATACCTTATTTTAATGGTGCACGTTAATACTGTATTGCAATACCGTATTTTAATACCGTCATTTTAATACATATTACTCTATTAAATATTATTTTTGGATCAACTACGTTTTTGCTATGATTTTGGATTATTCGCGATTCTCTTCCTGGTTATTATCGCTGATAATCGGGACTTGACTATTTAATTCTTACAGTAATTATTTTTTTCTTTTTTAGTTAAAAATTATATTAATGTATTTGGTTATGTTTGTATTCACCTGATTATGTATTTTTAATTATCTTCTTTAAATATGTTAGATTTATTGTTGTTGTTAAAAGTTTCTTTAATCACCAATGAATGGGCGGGTGGTTGGTTAGAAAGGATGAACTTGTAAATTAACCAGCACTATACTACAAACAATTGGACTTGGAAGATAGCTCAAACTGTACCTATGTAGCAATAGGTGCCTACTGCCTAAGATCCATTATGAGGTTGAGACACTTTTATCCAGATGGAAGCAGTACATTTCTGGCCAATGTTTTGCTCTGATGAATGTAACTGTAATTCTGGAATTAAGATGAACTTTTCTCGGAAATTAAAGAGCCATTCAAAAGTAGGCAAGCCCTCCAAAGGGAACAAATTCACCAATACTTGAAATTAAGGGCAAATGAAAGTTTCCAACTGATTAGCTAGACTCCCATTGGAAGTATTTGCCAAACAACTAAGATTTCTTTATTCTTTTTAGGTGTGCTTTGTAGATTTAAGTTTATAGTATTGTTCAAGCAGTAATCTCCTTGAACATTTTTAGAATTTTATTTTTAATATACTTTTTTCATTTAAAAAATAGTATTTGACTAACTGCATATGATAATATAAGGTTCTAAAAAATTGGAAACCTCAAAATGTATGGTTTTCAAAGTCCTGATTTTTTGTTAATAGAAATTAATCTCTTTAAGATGGAAAATTCTATAACACAGCAATGGAAAAGAAACATGGATTTTACTTTTAATTTCACGTGTTAAATTTATCCCATAAGACGGAAAGGAAATAAAAAAACCACAGTGGTCTGTAATCAAATAATTGTTTAAAAAACAGATTGTACGCAAATCACAATTTGTAAAATAATGAATCAATAGACAACTAATTGTTGTTTAGCACAAGGTATGCCTTACGAGTATTAGCCAGGAAGTTTGTTCTCAGCTTTTATGATTTATTTTTGATGAAAAAATTATTTTTTTTTTTAAGTTTGCCGAGATGAAAAATTTTATTAGAGCATTTAAAAAATTATCAGCTTGATTTTTTTTTACTCATTTTGAACCTATTCCTCCAATTTGGTTAAATAATCTTTCCCACAACATAATTATATGAGTAGATTAAAAAAAATATTTTTTCATTATTTATTCTTTAGTGTTTTTACAAGAATAATTTTTACAGTTAGTTTTAGCATTATAAATATCAGTGATTCTAGGATAAAAAGTGTGTGTTAAGTTTTTAAGAGATATTTGTGTAGCAGTGTTTCAATAACTGAGATAATATTACTTTTACATGATAATTTTTACTTTTTTATATTACAGGTTCTTGAATATATGCGTAATAAAGCGTTTGTATAAAGTTTGCTGAAAGTCATTTGAATATAGACAATATATTTAACGTTTGTAGACTTTTGGATCAGTTAATTTATTTTATTGATAAGTGTGTTCCTCACCTTTTAAGTTTCCTTAATTTCAACAGTTTGTTTGATTCATTGGTGCTACATTCATGATATTTTTTTATGTTTGGGCCTTTATTATTATATTCTCAGTTTCTTTTACGGGTACCATTTTATCTGTATTGACTTGAAAATTGCTTATCAATTTTGTGAAAATCGTTCTTTCTATGTATATAAATTGCTCACTGAGAGAATCCGTTCCCTGGAGAGGAGATATAATCTGATTTTCCAAGGACTGAAGTATCTTTTGAAGTCTTGGACCTAGAAAATAAAAGTTTTTTTTGTCTGAGTGCAATTTTGGTCAAAGTTGCATAGGATCATATCCACTAAGAAGTCTATAAAATGTTTGAATTGAAAGGGTATGGACTCTTTGACAGGCTGGTTTTCCTCTAATTGGTAAGATAAATGGTTAACAAGTGGACTAATCTACAAAGAGATTCTAGGATGACAGAAATGAAAAATCTGTCTGCTACTATGTTTATTCTTTGTTTGAAATAAGAATTTATTATCTAACAAAATGAAATCTACAATGAGATGTAGGTAAAATGTTATTAACAAAAATAAATTAACTAAAATTGCTACAACTTTAGCACCAGTTGTAAAACAAAAGGTTTAACAATATAATTTCATTGAATGAGATATGACGTTATTTGTTACTAATCTGTTTAGCTAATGTTATTTTTCATTATTCATTGTTTTATGCGAAAAATTTATACTGCAATTTGAAAATAAATCTTCGTGTACCACCAGGTTCAATTTTCTTGTGTAAGTCTCAAGGCCAGTGTAAATAACACCAACTGCACATTTATATAGTATTGCTTTTTTTTGAGGTGACGACTTCTTATGAGTTATTCTTTTCTTTTTTAATTTTATATTTTTTCTTTATTGCGTTTAAAATAATTAAAAATGTTATTGTTAAAAAAGTACGATTTATGTCGAACAAACTGACCCAATTTTGACATAACTATCATAGATATGGTATTTTCTTCAGTGAGTAGTAGTCTTCTAAAAGAAATTGTTGAGGGCTACTTAGTTTATCAATTGCAAGTTTTCTTGATTTTAGCATAATTTCTCTCTGAAGGCCCCCTTTGCCCTGTTGGATATTCTCATTGCTTACCTAGAACTGAAATCTGGTATATATTGTGATGTTAAAAAATTTAAGTATTTATTCCTCATTTTTAATTAATTTTTTGTTATTGTTGATAGATGTGAAAGAGCTTTAAGAATCCCATTTTTCATCTAATAAAAATTTTGTTTTAAAATGATAAAAAAATTGATTTAAAAAGTTAAAAATTCATTTTAAGTTTTAGTTTTAGTACAGTTGTTGATTCATATTATTGCATCAATTTTGTTTTAGTAACCATTAAAAAGTTAAGTTAGACAAAACATTGTTTCATTTTTATTTTCTGTAAATTATTGTTGTTAATTTTTGTAATTGTAAAATTCCTGTATATCTAATTTTTTATTTAATTTATTGTTTTCCTTGATCAATAAAAAAATCATTCATTGTTGTTCAGATAGTTTATTTGTCTTGATCATTTTTAGTACTTTTTGTAACAAAATCACGTTTTTTAAATATAAATAAATAAAAATGCTATTAATGAAGTGTTTATTGTAAATTGTGTTTTTATTAAGGAAATTGTGGAGTTTTAAATTACAAAAAAATAAAAATAAATAAAAAATAATAAGACAACATTTTTTGTATTTAACATTACATTTATTTTTTTTATACATACAAATTTAAATGTTTTAGTATAATTATTATTATTGACATTCATTTTTTTTTTATTAAAAATTATATTTTAACCAATATAATATAACATATATTGGTATTTTTTTTTTAATATAGTTATGTATATATTTTATTTATTATATACACACACAATCATATTTTTTATTATTATTTATTATTATTATTAGTGTTAGTATTATTATTAATATAACAAGAGACCAAACAATAATATTTTTTTGTTATAAAATAATTATATAATAATTATTATATTTATAATTATAATTAATTTTCTTATAAAGTACAGTTTCTGTAGTGTACATAGCTGTTATTTTTATTATTTTATTTTGTGATGGCAGGATTAATGTTGTGATAGGTGGAGTTTAATGTGTATTTAATTGTTTTATTTCAGGTTTATTATGATATAATCTGTCAGTCAATCTTATTTATTTTTTAGTTTTATGTTATTTATTATTATTACTTTTTTGTGAAGGAGTGATGTAGAATACTATAATATAATGTATACTGAGAAAGAGAGAGGGATTCAGAGAATGAGAGATTACAGAATTGACGATGAAGAGGAATATATATATATATTTATATTATATATATATATAAATGGAGTATGATGTAATGTTAACATAAGGTTAAGTGAGTAGAGGGAATTAGAGGGTGGAAATACCACGACAGATACAAGACAAGACAATGTGAACAGTTATTAACACAGGACACCAAAGCAAGGGTACAGCACATGTCATTCGGCGAGTCTAACTATGCTATATATGTTAGGTCGGGAAGGAATCTCAACTACATCTAATTACTCCACAACACTTGTTAAGTTATACTTATTATTATTAGTTAATTAATTAATCATTACTTTAAAAGTTAATAAATAAACAAAATTATATATTTATTAATTGCATTTTAGTGGGAAATTTAATAGTTTTTTTAAAAAAAAAAAAAAAAAAAAAAAAAAAGCATAAAAATAATATTAATTCATTTTGATTAGTCATTTGATTATTATGTAAATATCTTTTAATTTTTTTATTTTCCTTGAGGTTTTTTTTTAAATATTTTAGTTAATTTTAGTGGAATACATTCAGTTCTGAAATAATGGTTAGGTAATATATTACAGGTAAAATGTGAATTAAGAGTTTTTTTACATTGCTAAACTCTTTTAAAAAAATGTTATGGGATTCTAAGTTTTTAAAAATTTTGGTGTTAACTTTTTTTGATCTAAAATTAGCTGGACAAATATTTTAAAATAAAAGTGAAAGAATTATAACTATAGAAATGGGCCATCAACAAAATGCAGATGCTGTTGGTGGACATTTTTTAAAAATAATTTCAACAAATAATGATCATTTTGTAAAATACTTTTTTAAAATGAAATATAACATTATTTTTTAAAATAAAATGTGTTATGAAAAGTGATCCAATGTGCCAATTGTATATAGATGTCAAAAATGAAACTATGTTTTATTTAATTTTACAAAATACAGATTTCATGAATTGTATGTTTTAACACTTTTTTTTTAGATTTTTAATATGCACTTAAATAAATTTAAATTTAAATTTAAAGAAAAATATGAAACAAAAAATGGATTCAGAGGTTTTTTTATATTCGGTATATTATCATTATCATTTAATATTAAAATAATTTTTGTTAAAATTTTCAAGTGATGTTCATCAGAAAAATAATTTTTTATTTTAATTATTTAACTAACTAATTGCTGAAAATGCTATGTACTGAGTAATTATTCCCTGCCAGTAACAATAAAAACATAGAATCAGCTGTCTGACAAGCATCAAGTACCAAATTACATTTTATTGGTCGCTTTGTTTAAAAGAAATTAATTAGAAAAAAAAGTTATATTTAGATAAACATTTTTTGTATTATAGATCCGGAAAAAAAATAAGATTTCTTAAAAGAGGTTTAGCATTTTAGAGGTACAGATAATCCATGTACTAACAATGTACTCTTTTAAATAAGGCAGTTTAAGTAATATTTGAAACATTTTCACTAAGAATTTGTCTGTTTGTTTATTCTGTCTAATGAGGTATGTTTTTTACATACAAATTTTATTAATTTTTCCTGTACTTACAAAATAAAATATTTGCCATTCACAAAGATCGACATTTAAAGTTACATGAATTTTGGTAATATTAAATAATTGATTAGAGCTATTTAGGGATCTAAGCATGATTGAAAAAGGTAAACTGTTGACACAATTAAACCCAATATAATATTCAGAATCAGATCTATTGACTTTTAATGAATATTTAAGCTGATCTCTTTCAAAATGAATGACTGAGATTTGATCTGAAAAATTACAATAGTTGTTCCCCTAGAAACTTATTTTCATACTACAGTAGCTTGTTGTGAATTGGCATACTATTGGCAGACATTGAAATTGGCATACTATTGCTGATGTACTTGAGTAATTATAATTAAAACAAAGGAAGTGCATGCTAAAAGAAGAAACTGTGAATTGTTGCTAAACTTTGCTATAAGCTATTTCATTGCTTAACTGATATCAGATAAATATAAGAATTACAGCGTTATGTTAGAAGTAGTAAAAACAGGGAAGGATTTATGAACACTAAAGAGATTACATACAATCATGAAAAATGTTGGTTTTTTTGGAGTTTGTAATCAGTATGTTAAAAAGATATAAATTAAAAAAAAAAAACAATGAGTTTTGAAAAGATATTTTTAACTCTCAGCCAAAAGATGGCTGGATTAAGATAATGAATCGCTTTCAAATAAATGGAACTTGTTTATTTCAATAACTTTTGGAGTTAATTATCACCATTTTCTTCATTGGAGATTCTGATAGTGCCACTAGAAAGCAGAGATTCCAATAGGGGAGGTTTTGATAACTAGCTACAAAAAGTTTTTTCTAAAAAAGTTCTGTTATTAAAAAAATGTGAGTGCTTAATGATTTTTAATAATTACTGAATTTCTTTATTTATTTTTGCTGAAACTCTTTACATTATTCCTGAAGTACTTTGAAATTCTCTTTATGTATAAACAGGAATACTCCTTCATTTTCCAACTAGTATATTAAAAATTCATGACTCCTTCACCATGATGATGTTACAAAGATGGATAATCTTTTGTTACTGATAAGCCTTTTTACACAAAGGCTGATCACACTCTAGCAATCATACAGGTGGATGATGTCTGCCAAAAAGTAAGGATTTGATGTGTAGATGACTGCTATATGATTTTTTCTAATAAAATTATAATGAGATTATTTCTAATAATGATTAGATGAACACTGATTTCGGAGGAAGTAAAAAGTGGAAAAGCATGTACGTTTGAATACTCTGTACAAAGAAAACTGGAACTTAACCTCTTTTCTGTGGCATATTTCTGAAAAGATGCCAAAATGATTTAAATGAGTTCTTTTCAGTCCATTTTGATATCAGCAATGTCTAATTTAGAATATTATGCATAGATTAAATACTGGGTGGACAAATGTAACATGTCAAATTGTTTTTTAACTATCAATTGATATTTTTTATGGTATGTGATATATCATTTAATATATGATTCTTTTATGTTATTAACCTGACTAAAAGTTAATAGATCTAACTGGGTAGATTTTAATATAAGTACTAAGTATGGTATCACAATTTAGGAGATGTTACACAATTCATGAAACTTTCGATAAAAAGGAAAAATATGCTGAAATAAGGCTGAATGATAAAACCTTATCACATGCATTTACGTTAGATTAGTTTTTTAGTGTAATTATTGCAGTATGATCTTAATTATTGTTGTCAAAAATAGTTTTTTCGTTTAAACCCTTTATTGTTAGATTATTTACTTATATATATTTAGTAAAAATCATAAAAAAGCTTTTGAAATTATTTACACTGCCTCATGAAAAACGTAATCAAACAATCGCTGATTTTTGATGACAAAAATTAAATATTGATGAAAGTATACTGTACACATACTAATATGTAAAATTGATTAACACCTACTTCACCAATTGTCCAGCAACTGGTTTTATGTAGTTGAAAATTGCACAAAATAAGAATATTTTACTTAAAAAAAAATTATAAAATAGTTTTTATTTTTCCCCTAATGTTTTTTGTATGCAAATATGTGATTTATTTGTATGTATATGTGTGTGTACATATAGTCACCTGATAGAAAGCTAGTTTGACCTATCCACTTCTGTGTAAACTCTAAGCAGAACTAAAGAGGTGCCTTTGGTCAGTAGTTATTAAATAATGGCAGTTAACTTTCTCTTAAATATTTATATGTATTCCACTAAAAACTGTATTGTCTGATAATTTTTTTTAATTTTTTATTTTTATTAATATGCCTATTTTTACACATTAAACTTTATCATTATTATCAAGGTCATTTTTACATATTATTCATGTGTCTTTTATGTAACTTTTATATGTTATATCCTTTATTTATTATTATTTTTAATTAGTTATAATAAAATCATCATACAAAATATTTATGGATAATTTACCAATTTTTATTTATTTGTTTATTTAGTTATTAAAAATGCATTAAATAACATGTTTTTATATAATATCTATTACTCATTTACTTTATTAGTATTTTATTTTACATGAAGTTCACTGTTACATAATAATTTATGCAACATTAATATTTTAAGTATTATTTATATTTTTGAATGTCCTCATTATTATAATATATTTATTATTACTATTATTATTCATTATTATTATTATTATTATATATAATAGTAACATATAAATTAATTATTGTATTTTATTATTTTTACTGTGGTAAAAATGCTAAAATGTGCTAATAAATAAATTAATGTTATAATACTATGGTATTTTCTTTATACACAAATAAAATGTATTAATTATTATTATTATTATTAATATTAGTATTATCATTATTATTAATATTATTATTATTACCATATTACAATAATAATTATATCAATTCTAGTTAATTTTGAGCAAAATTTTTTAGATGGAAGGTCTTTGTGAATGGAGAAAGAGTGAAAGAGTGAGTGAAAGTGAGACATACTCTTCAAGAATCTACTTAAAAATAAAATAGATATTATTAATATCTAGAAAGATGGGATTTAATATTTCATTTATTTATTTCATACGTGCACTGCATAAGCCCACTGTTTTTATTTTCATTTAACAAATTTTTATGTCCTCTTTGAAAAAACCTTCAATATTTATATTCTTTTGTAATCAATAGAACCCCATTTAACCACAAGTAGTTTTCTAGAATTCAAAATCACTGGATTGTTATGTAAAACTTTAAATTTAATGTGCATATTTTTATTTTACGAAAAAATAAAGTTAATAATAAACATGTATGCGTTAACAAAATAATGTTTTGTTTTTATTGTGTTATTTTTTTATGATCATTATTTAATTATAAAAAAAAAACGTCTTTATTGAACACAATATTTTTAATGTGTTATAAAAAAAACAGCCAAAATTTTGGTTTAGCGTTGATTGAATAAGTCTGGTTGAAATATTTTTTTTTACTGTATTAAAAGATAATTATATTTGTAAAAAATTATAGAAATACTATTGTAAAAAAGTGTAAGATAAAAAAAGATTTATAATTCTTGTCTGAATAAATGAGAGATAAACAGTCAGGTATGCAGCCATAAAAGATTTTTGTGTTTATTCTGACTATGTATTAGTACTTAAATACATAAAAAATTAACCGCTGTAATGATTTTTTAACAGAGATAAATTTTTTGTAGATTATGTATAGATTTGACTGAAAGAAGCCAGCTCATGTGATTTTGGTTAACCAGGGTTCTATCATACAATTATTATTAATGTTATATTTTATTGTTATTTAGACATTATTATTATTATTGTTATCATAAACAGGTTTTGAAGAATAGAACACTTCTGTCTGTGACAAAAAGACATTATGTATTTTTACCATAAAAAATAGTACAGTTAGTAGTCTATATTACAACATTGTGATTTCATCATATAATTATTTATTTTTGTTGTGATCTTTTTTCGATGCATTGTACAATAACAATAATTTTTTTAAACAAATTATTATGTGTATAATAAACTGTAACAATAATATAGAACATTTTTTAAGTTATAAAACTTATCTCTACTGTCCATTTCCTTAACCAGAAAAAAATTACGTTAGTAATGAAAAATTGTGCTTTTTTATGTCGAAGTTTAAGCAGCTTCTTTTTCTTTGAAAAATTCTTTTGAAGCTGCAGCAAAATCAAGTTATGAAGTTTTTTTTAGCTTATCAAGTGTACTATGTTACACTATTTATTTTAATGATTTTCTTTAAAATATTTTTAGATAATTTTGAAAACATTGTAATGAATAAAAAAAATCTTTATTTTTGTAATGTTACTTGAAACTTTTTTTATCAAATTCATACATTCTTGAATATCATTATCATTAATACTGAGTTTAGAGTCATTATAATACATAATATTTATGTTTGAATGATTATGCTAGCTCGTATAAAAAACAATTGTTACTTTACGAAGACATATTTATTTTTAATAATAATAATAATTTGTTTGATATTTTTTAACTTCTATGATTAGTCATTCAGCGTTTAAAAAATGTTTAATATTGTGCCAAGTAACTGAAATAGTAATGTATTTTAACAAGATTTTATGAACGTCATTTTACGATTATAAGTAAATTTCTTGATATTGATAAAATAAAAAAAAGTAATATTATATTTAGTGAAGTAGTAAATAATTTGCTGGGTCATTTACATAAGTTCAGTAAAATATATTACTCATCTCTTAAAACATCTGTTTATCAAGTCTTTAAATTAATTCTTCAGTATAAAATTAAACTGAATGTTACAAAAAATTAACAAATTTAGTTTATGAATAATGTTTATAATATTTTGAAAACTTATAATAAAGAACTGAAACTGACAAACAAATTATCGATAGATTAAAAAAATATAGTACTTGCAGTCTTTTGTCATGTAGTAGACTTACTACAAATTATTTTATTCAGTAGAAACAATATTTTGCTCAGGACAAGATTGTTAAGTACTTCTGCTGTTAACCTGATGACTTCATTATAACTTTAATTATATCTTTGGGAGT
Organism: Lycorma delicatula; assembly: GCF_047948215.1. Lineage (NCBI taxonomy): Eukaryota > Metazoa > Arthropoda > Insecta > Hemiptera > Fulgoridae > Lycorma > Lycorma delicatula. The sequence goes on from NC_134457.1 coordinate 53,830,093, forward strand.
AACATTACAATACAATGGAATGAAGTAAGGAAAGAGACAATGACCAAAGCCGTGGTTAATAAAGTGGGTCTCTTGTGTCGCATGAAGTTTTGTCGTTTAAAGTATTGGTTCTTCCTTTGATATAGATAAGTATCTTGGACTTATTTTGGATAACTGACATAAAAGCCAATGATAAATTAAAAATTAATCATCATAAGTTTTTAAATGCCTTAAAAAGGTATGTTCATATCCTTTTTGTAACAGACCTTGATAGGATTTTTTTCTTTCTTTTTTTTTAATTTTGATAATTACTTTAGAACATTTCATGTTTGAATATGGGAACTAAAATATACTTGCAACGAAAATTACCTCTTTTCACCTAAGTTATGTTTATTTTCTCTATCAGACTAGTGCAGCAGTCAGGAGGGTAGTTAAGTATAGTTAAATTTAATTATAAAATATAAGTGAGATTTTAAAGAAAAATTAAACATCTCTACTGTAAGCAAAGAAATAATCTGATATCTACCTCTTTAAAAGAAAAAAGGAATTAGGAAAAATATGTGTAATGCTTGTTAAAAAAGTTGCTTCATCACTGCTGTAGGCCAAGTCCTAATGGTTTTATTAAAAATTATTTACTGTGTTATGAAAGGAGGTTGCTGTTTCATTTATTTATCATCCTTTACCCTTCATCAGCTTGCTAAATGAAGAATATTTCTTACATGTAATTTCATGTATTGATGTATTTCTTACATGTTTTCTGCAAGTAATAAAATATTAGTATTACTTAAATTAATAGAAAGTTAATTATTTCACCATAAGTTCCTTTTAAATATTTCAGTTAAACATTTTAGGTGAATTTCATTTAATGTGAATAATTTTAAAATAAAATGATTCAAATTTAAAAACGGTTAAGTGGTTTCTCTATTGTTCTCTTCAGTTTAAATTATTTTTATTTGTTTGGTATTCGTGTTGTTTACAATAATAAACTTACTTCAAACCCGTTTATTCTGTAAAAGGGTGCTAATCTCTGAATTTTTCTGGGTTTTGTGAAACCATCAGGTTATAAGGGTGTGGTGTTATATGGCAGTGTTTTGTAGGGAAGTCAAATTGAACACTCAGAATTATTTAGATTTTGATCTATTATAAATATTAAAAACAGTAAGTATTAATTAAAAGATAATTTGTTAATTAACATAATATATTTAAATGTTTTTATAAATAATAAGATATATGTTTAGTGTTACTTGAACTACTATTTCTTTTATTTTGTGATAAGAAAGTTTGCTAGTAGCAGAATTTTAATATTTTATTAACTACTAGATGGCTGTTTTATGTTTTTTGCCTTTGCACTTCCTAACAATTTTGATTAGTAATTGTTTTAAACTACAGATTAAGTATTCTCAATGACTAGGTTAGAAAAGTATACAATTGTATCTGTACTTCCTGAAGAGATGGATAAATAAGATTGAGAAATGATAATTTATGATAAATTAAGTTCTGTTATTGATATATCATTTTATTCCCCCAAAAAAATATATGAACAATATTATTTTTAAGTGATTTATTTAGTTTTATTATATGGATGTTTATCTGCTACTTAACAATGATGTAATTCAAATTTAGGTAACAAACCAAGGAATTCTCAGTATTATCTATTTATCTCAATTCCTTTTTTATTGATTTTTCTAAGTATCTTCAGTTTTTCCTATTTCTATAAATTGGATGTTTTTTCAGTATTTAAAAATTTAATGAGTTATTTTACTTTCTTTTAGCTGCAGATTTCTTATTCAGTCGTAACCAATTCACCTCATTGACTAACATAACATTTTTTTTTTTAGGGAAAAATTGTAAATTTATATGAAACTGCTAAATATTTCATATAATTAAAATGTTATTTAGTTATTGTTAGAGAAATATTGATTTTTTTACACCTTATTTTTTAATAAAAATTAAAAACCTTAATTGAACCAAGTGACTAACAATTATAGCTATTTACTGATTAATAAAACAATTTTAGGAGGTTTGTTGTTATTAATGTAACAAATGTATTTTTTGGTTGTGGTGTAAATGATAGTCCAATTTTTCTTGTGTGTTTATTGTTGATTATATATGATCATATATTACCTATTAATTAAAAATAATATCAAAACCAAAGTATTAAAAATATTATTTAATTATTAATGAAAATTTAATTTTTTCCTTTTTTTTCCAACAAAATAACTTAACAGTTATGACTGCATAATTTTAATGAAATAAAGAGGGCTAATTTTAAACTATGTAATGAAATATTAAGATATTAAGAATTCTTTAATTGTTTTTAATGTTTTTGAGGTATAACTGTTAAAATTAGATCAGTTCAATTCAGTTTATTCAACCAGATAAAATTCGTTAATTTTTTGTTCACTGTTAAAGGTAATTAAAATACATAGTACTTCCTTATTCAAATCACCAGCAAATCTAATGGTATTATTCTTCCTACCATACATTATATGTCACCCAATTGACAAAGTTAGAAATTAATTTGAGTTTTTAAATACATATTTATATATATGCTTAAAAATTCATGCACCTAATTCTTGGTTAGGAGAATTATTAATACTACTATTTGGATACCAGATAATATTCTGAATCTTTAATCAGCAAGCAGTTTCTTCTATATTATAAAGTCTTGTTGTTTACCAATTTATGGACAAAAACATTAAAACAGATTTAGGACTTGGTTTACTTGAAGTTTCATAATTACACGTAATACATTACATTTTTATTTTTTCTGTGCCAAGCTAAAGTTGGACTCAACTGATAAAATTTCAGTAAATAAAATATTATTTTTGGTTGTAAAATTTGGTGTTTCATGACTTATGAAATAAAAGTACTTTACACAATTAACTGACAGGAATATCAACCAGTTGAGTAGATTTATTTAAAAATTAAAATAATATTGAATATATAACAAAAATAATATATATTTTAACTTCTTTTCATATATAAAAAATGAACAGTTTTTGAGGTATTAATTGTGTGTTAACCTACTTGAACATTTTATCAGAATAAAGAAGTATGGTCATCTAAATAAAAAACGTTATAAATTCAGGATGATTTGCATATTATCAGTTGGTTTTATTATTATTTTTTTTGTATAAAAACACTATTATTATTATTATGTCATTCTTCATTGCATATTTCTCTCATCATGTCTAAATTTGAATACATTACTAAACCAGAAATTCTGATGGGTTAAGTGTTACATTTTTTCATTAAATTTCTTTTTCTCTTACATTATATGCAATAATAATAAAAATCAAGAAAAATCTTTCCTATAGATATTTTAAACAAATTATTTATGGTGTTTTTAGATCCTTTTCATCTTAATATTTTAAAAATATATTCTATTTTTGTAGTACAGAAAAAATGGATAAATGGAAGCTGATGTAATTAGATTTAAGGTCCAAAATGTTTTCCAAATTGGAAACATATAGTACATCAGTTGTTCATAGATTGTTTTAAGATATATTTGTTACAAAATTTGCTGGATTGTATTTTAACATAGTTGGTAAAAGATTTGCTGAAATGTTATATAATAATATTATTCAAGCAGTTGCATTATACTGATTAAGTAATAATAATAATAATTGTTTTTATAATAATATATATTTATATTCTAAAAACTAAATAGCATTTGATACTATTTTCCAATATAACTTAACATTTTTACGTAAAATTATTAGGAATTTTGTAATTATTTAAAATGTTATGTTTTATTAGGCCTGTTAAAGAGAAAATTAATATGTTATAACAGTTAACATTTATTAACTAAAATAGTTTTACTAGATACTTTTGAAATACTTATGATACAATATTTTATGTATATAAAAATGTTTTAGGATTATGTTGATAAAAGCTACTTTTTATCTCGCTTTAAAGGTCATTGAATTTTCTTTTGTGTGGGGAGTAAATAAGCATCATGTAGTAAAATTCTCTGAAGTAAACCTGGATAATCTGTGTAATAAATCTGACCCACTTGTTCAGTGCATTGTTGTTTTGGGATCACAACCTATCTCATCTTAATGTAAAATAAAACTTTAGGTTACTGATGATTGTCTGTTATTGATAATACTTAGATCCTAATGTGTCCATTATTTTTACTAAACTGTTTTAGGGATATTTTTGATTTTTTTTTTCATAACTATGATTAAGGATTTTCTAATAAAAAAATCCTGCCACAGTTTCCCTTTCTTCTTTTTTGATAGTTTAAAAAGTAAGTAATATAATAAAATAATGGAATGTAAGTAAAATGTAATTAATTTGACAATTTAAAACATAAAAAATTATTTATAGTTTAAAATTACTTATAGTTTTATCTAATTAAAGTTATAGTTTTTAATATATAAATAAGAAATATTTTGCCTAATGTAAAAAATATTTATAATCATCAGTAAAATACGAGATACTGTATTACAGTATTACAAGATATTTATAATATTAGTAAAATTTAAAAGCATGTGTTTTTAAATTTTTAAATAAGAAAAATGATAAAGATCGTTACTGGCAATAACAAATGGTTGAAACAAATTTGTGTAAATAATATTATAGATTAGCCATGTAAGTTATATGTGTAATACTTTCTTCATATTCTGATAAGTTACATTTTGCACATTTTCTTCTCTTATAATGGATTCACATTACAAAAATTTATATCAAATCTAATTAAGAATATTTTTATAAATTTTCATAAAATTAAATTTTCTTGGTTAAGATATTGTTATAATTTTTGAAAATCTCTTTTTCTATATATTACATCAATTAGTGAAGCTAATTTAGTTATTTATTCTCATAAGTAACTACAGGCTGATATTCAGTTTTAGTTATAATATCTTTATGAAAGAGAATTTTGTCTTGGTTGAAAATTCCAAGGCCGATTGGGATTTGAACCAATACTTGTTTATTATTATTATTATAATACAATACATGGATTTAAAATTTAATTTGCAGAATTATATAAATGGTTATAAGCAAATGTTTAAAATTACAGTTAGAACTTAAATAATTTTTATACCTATCTGCACTAAACATCCCAGGTTTGAAGTCTAGGAGGGTACAGGGCTAAATCTGAAATTTTGCCCTCTAGATTGATCCATAAGACAAGAACTGTAAGTTGAAAATTGTAGTTGCATGAGAAAAAGTAAATTTAGTTACTTAAACATATTTCTGTCAATAGTTATTCATATCAAAACAACATTTTGAAACCTATGTATTTCTAGTTAGATATCAGATTTTGCAAGTGTGATGGCAGGGGAGAATAGATGTGTCATTTGTAGGATATTTACTGAAATATTTTCTTAGTTTGTAAGCTTCACCTACATGAATGATAATCTTAATGAATGTTTGTTAGGTGCCTAAGCAAACAGTTATGTAGATTTACTGTACAGATATATAATACATTTACTATATTATTATTATACTGGGAAGTCAAGGGCAGTATAATAATGATTATTTTCTTAATTTTAAATCAATTTTTATCTTTGTTAGTGGGGCAGTTGGAAACTGGTGCAAAAATATTTCTTCAGAAATTGCATGTAGGCTTAATGATTCCATCTTAACTCATTTTGCTTTGATATGAAACATAAAATCTTACGTGACTGACTGGATATAAATTTCTGGTTTTACCTTTAAAATAAATACAGTGCATCCCAGTTATAACATATTCATTTATCTGTAAAACGCACGCACGCATTTACATATTCATTTTTTTCTTTTCTGATATCAGTGTATTACTGAGGAGTTTGATTTATTTGGTTAGATGTCGAAAATTAATAAAATAAAAAATTGTTTTCTACTTTGTTTATTTTTACTTACGGAGAAAATGATAGAATTTCACATAATCAGTAAGGTTCCTATATCATTCATTTTATTTTATGGAAAAAGATGTTTTGAGGCATAGGTAAAACAATCATGACAATATTTTGTGCAAATAATTAATTTTAAGTTGGGAATTTTTTTTTGTTGATATTTTATGTGAAGAAAATTTTCTAAAAAAAGTTTAAAAGATATCTCTTCAAGTTTTGATCAGGCTATTTATAGTTTACTTGGACTTCCATACACTGACACACCAAACAGTTGGGGGAGGGAGCAAAAGAAGTTTTTTCATAGAAAAGTCTAAGGCTGTTCTGAGTGGCTGTTAAGTGTCTGCAGAAAAAAACAATATTTAATAGTATTTTGCCCAGTCGTAAAATTAGTGTTCATTCTAAATAAAGATACCTCAATTTCCCAAGTAATTATGAGTGACATTATCACCACTACCGGGATTTGAAGCAGTTCTTTGTGTGAGCCCATTCATGGTACTCTGTGGTTAGATTGTTGCTTTTAACAATATCCACTATTTTTAATTATCCTTAACCTCCCTCTTCCCTGAGATGTTTGTGGTTTTGGCTAGGTGATCACTGAATTTGTGCTAATTATGGTGGGTACCTGTAAAGTTATCTTCCATTCTATTTGTGTTGTTTGGTTATGGCAAACTTGCCTTTTCTTTCTTTTTCCTGTTTAGCCTCTGGTAACTACCGTTTTAGATAATACTTCAGAGGATGAATGAGGATGATATGTATGAGTGTAAATGAAGTGTAGTCTTGTACATTCTCAGTTCGACCATTCCTGAGATGTGTGGTTAATTGAAACCCAACCATCAAAGAACACCGGTATCTACGATCTAGTATTCAAATCAGTGTAAAGATAACTGGTTTTACTAGGACTTGAACACTGGAACTCTCGACTTCCAAATCAGCTGATTTGGGAAGACGCGTTCACCACTAGACCAACCCGGTGGGTTATGGCAAACTTGCCTGGGGGCTCCATTTCCCAACCAGTGACTGAATAGAAAGCTCACCTCAGACCAGATTTTTTTTGTCAGATACAGCTGGATCTCCTAATACCTCAAAGTACATGTGTAGTTTGAAAATACTTAAAATCAGATGATATTATGTTTAATAAAATATTTTATGAATTTATTTTGTGTATATGTATATAATTTATTTAAAATTTATTTTTAGAACAATACTGTTTGGATTAATCTGATTGAACAGTAAAAAGAATTCCTGGATTTACGCGAATCAATTATAATACTAAGAATAAAAAAAAAAATTAATTAATTAAATTCTTTTTAAAACTTATGTTTAAAACTGCTAGAACATTATTTTCCGAGATTATACTTTACTCAAAAGGCTATAAGCCTGATTACAATTCAGCGGTCATTACCATTAGGCCGTCTGTTCCTGAGATAATATTGTTAATTGTATCCCAATGGTAAAAGCAAAAATTGGTACATATTCAAATCCAGTTACATTAATTACTTAACCTTCATATATTAATTTAAATACCTTTAGCAGGATTTAAATCGGGGTGCTGTAGCATATCGCAACAGTTATCGTAACAACTGAATGATGTACATTCTGACCTTTTCCTCAGACTGATAGGTTGACTGAATGTCACATAATATTTACATTATAGTAATCATTTTTGTCCAAACTACATGTGTACAAATCTAGTTTAGAGAAACATATTCATTCTGTACTTTTGTTAACACTATCCCAAAACTTTTTCTTGTACACCTTTTTTTGAATATATACTTAATATTTATAATATAATATTTAATTGCTTATTATTACAATAAAAAACAATTCTCGTTCTGTCTATTAAATTTTCTTTTTTAATTTCATTTATTTATGAATTTAAAAAAAATATGATCCTTTAAATTTTAAACAGCGATTAATTGTTATGAACAACTACTGTGTACGTTATCCATTGTTATATTGTAGTATATGTACACTTGGAATCAAATATATCATTGACACAATAGTGATAAATATTTTCTTTGTTTTTTACACACTGAATGATTGTGATGCATAGCAAATTATCAAAATAATTTTTATTTCTTAAAGAGCTTTTTCTTAACATTTAATTTTCAGTTTCTTACTGTCTAAACAAACCATGATATCTGGTTAACATTTTTCTATGCATTGTTTGTATCAATTCTTAATCTTTACAATGTGTTTATACAATTTCATTCAATTTGTTTATTTTGGTGTATCTGTAAGTGAATACAAAATTTTTATTCTAATTAATTAAAAAAATAAATAAATAATTAAAAACATAATACTGTATATCTGCTACATGATATTTAATTTTCCTACATAACTCGTATCATTTAAATAGCCTATGTTTTTTTTTTTTTTTATAAAGGTGTATTGTAAATTTATTTACATATCATTTTGTACTTCAAAAAAATTGCTAAAAAGGAAAAAATTAATTTTTTTTATTCAGTAAGTTATAAAAGATAATTGTATGCCAAAGTGTATTTGTTAAAATTATATTTGAAATAATAATGATAATATTAAAGAATTGGTTAATAATTAGTTAATTATGGTTTAAGATTCCTTTACTACATGCATAAGAAAAGATTTATTTCATGTTAAAGAAAATGCATATTTAATTAGTAAATTTAGTAAAGTAAATTTACTTCTAATATATTCTATTTTATTATCATTATATTTATAAATACGTTTCATATTATAATTCATTTTTAAATAAAATTTATTGGAATGTAATGAATAGTATTTAATAAAAAAGCTTCTATATATTTTAGCTTAGTTTACATGATAATTATAATCGTGACATTAGTTTTTTAATTAAGTTTGTAGCTAATAATTGATACATAAGAATTATCTCAAGATAATATTTATGAAGAATTTTGTCTAGGGTAATTTAATATAAAGGATATTATGTGCAGTAATTTTGGTAGCAAAATTGATTCAAATTTAAAATCTTAATTAAAGATTTTTATATTTAAATTAATTTTTTAAAACACAGTTAAAGATGTAATTCACAAATGAATTCACTTGAATGATTTACAAAGATAGGTATTTTATGTCTAAATAACTGGTATCTGAATTGCACACAGTAACCATCTAAGGAATTGCATGCAGTTGAGTTAAATCAATGTGCAGAAACCAAACTTTTGAAAGCTAGCTTATTTTTTCCTTTTCTTAAATTTAATTTGAATCACTAAGTTAAAATTATATTGAGTCATCTGTAAAATGTACCCATTACATATTAAGAGGTTTTCCCAGTAATAAAATATATGTACTCGAGTTTTAATTGTCTTAATTAATATCCATTATTGTCTTGTTTACATTTTTTTTTCTAAATGTCTGACAAAATTTTTCATCAAATTTCAAAGATACAGAAGCAACTGCTAAAGGTGAGGGTAATTATATCCACTGCCTTAGTGATTTTTATTTACTTTTAAATATAGGAATAGTATACACTTATAGAAAACTGAACAGTGTGAAGTAATGGGAAATGAAGCATTGATTAAATAACTGGTTGTAATTCAATATTGAAGTTAAACAGTGCCGGTTACTGTTCACTGCATACCATTGGCATTGATTAGTGGAATAACCCTTAAATATGATTTAAATTTTATAAATAGAAAAAATACCACATGAAGAATAGTGTTTAATTGATATTCAAACATGAAATTACAATTATTTTTTAAAAAGGAAATATTTTTATGCTTCTTTTTTCCTTACCTAAGGATCATTGCTTCATGCTGACTACCGTATTTAGTCTAACTACTTAATTTTTCAGTTTATCTCATGTTATGAGACCTTTGAATTATTTTTCTATTCTCTCATTAGGGTTAATACACAGAGTGAATTAACTTTTACGTAATGTTGACTGTCATAATGCTCTTTTCGTCTTTATTTATTAGATTTAATAATGCAGGTACTTCTCCTTTCCAGTAATTTCATGTTGGTCACGTGACCAACATGGTTACATGATTATCCAAAACAATACAGTTTTTCTTAAAAAAATTTTTATAATTTCTTTCATCTTCAATATTTTATTTCTAATTATTTCTTTTCTGATTATTCCTTGTGAAAATCAAAAAATGTTTATTTCTGGAGTTTTCTTTGCATCATTTTATCTTTGAGTGACTACGTATGATTCATTGATCTATGTATTCAGTTTAAGTGTGATTAAACTTTTGAAAAAAAAATCAGTCTAATAAGTGGAATTATTTAAGGAAGCATTTCTAAAATCAATCATTTTCTACATTTATTTAAAAAAAAATCTAAATAACTGGATTAGTTTATTTTTCTCTTCATTCGATCTTGCTATTCTATTTTCCTTTAACATCATTTCCTTCTTAACCGACGTCACCATCCTTAATAAAATTTCATTTTTAAGTCCTCTTGATTGATCTCTCTCACTAAGAGTAAGTACTTTTTGTTTCTTGATTGATCTTTCACTAAGAACTATAAGTTGAAAAAATTATAGGTGGATGGAAGTAAATATATATTTAGTTATGTTATATTATGTATATTCTTTCAATAGTTTTTGATTATATTAAAACAAAATTTTGAAACTTGTTTCCTTTAGCTTAACTAAAATTTGAAGTATTGAAAGAACTGAATTGAACAAAATAGTTATTAATTTCTAGGATATTCTCTGAAGTACTTTTTTTTTTAGCTTTTTTTATAGTGATAATAATGTATATTTGTTTGGTGTCAAAAACAAATGGTTGTAGCTGATGTGACATGAAACATGTGTCACTCAAAATTTGTACAGGCATTTCATGTATAATAAACAGCCCAGCCAGGACTAGGGGTAATGAGGATAAAAGGGTTTCCTATTGCCTTTTTTTGCAGAGTAGAACATACTGTCTACATCTGAATTTCAAGTCCATCATACTCCAGATAACATTTAATTTTAACAAATGTCTTTCACTCTGTTCACTGACAGGATTTTCTGAGCTGTGAGTTTGATTAATCACAAAGAAACCAACTACGACTGGTATCTATTGGCTTTCAGATGATTTACATATACTTGTGTACAGTACAGGGAAAGTAGTACAAATCATCCAAGAATAACATTTTGTACATTATTATTGTAATAAATTGGTGTACTCCTCTCTATTGAAATACAGTGTAGTGAACATATAAAAATGTGCAGTATATAATTAACATAAACAAATAAATACATAATGCACATTAAAAACATAAAAATGTTCACTCTAGATAATTTTTAATCGTTCATATTCTTCATTGTAAAAAAGATATAATCTTTGTAATTATTATTACATTAAAAAATACAAAAGGCTCAGTTTCAAAATTCTATACAGGAATTAAAGATCTTTTAAGAATTAATTGTATGACTCCTTCAGTGGAATTGTTGAAAACATTATTACTTCTCTTATTTTTACAAACAATGGATGCTTTAAACAAACAGTAAAATTGTTACCGGTTGTATGCAGTTGTCATATTAGATGTTGTCGATGTAGTAATGACTATTATAAATTTAATTGCAAATGGGTACATTCTGATGTCATATTATTGGTATTGCATACAAGTCTGTCTGTCTTAATACTTCTATGTCTTGAGCAAAGTATACAAGGTATGAAAAAATGACAGATGGGAGACCTCCCACATTCACTTTCTGTTCTTTACAACGGCTTAGTTTGCAACTGTATTTTGAATTTTAGAACAATTTTAATGTTGAATATTGTAAAATTAATTTAAATTTTGAATACTAGTTTAATTACAGCAAAGTGTATTATAAAAATAATGCTTTATTATTATTTGTATACAGATATTAAATTAATATTTTTACTTTGCTTTACATAAGCTGTTCATAAGTTACACTGAGAAAACCTTGATAATTGACATAGCTGTTCCAATAAAATTTTACCTTAATCATATTTAACTGTATTGAAAGTTACTTTTCCAGTCGGAAGTTTTTTTATTATTTAGAATTTATAATATATTTAAAAGCGCATAATATCGTTTCGTAAATTTTTATTGTTTATGCTAATAATTTGGTATAAATAAAATTTTGACTTAAATTAACAATTTAATAATAATTTTTTAATATTTTTTCTTCAACTTTAAGAGAAACAAGAAAAGGTTAAAGTTAAAAAACCTGACTATGCAAAGTATCCTCAAGCAGTGGTCTTTTCTAATTTATGCCACAAACTTATTGGAAACGTAGGTAAATTATTTTTATTATTAAAAACAAGGAAAAGAAAATTATGCAATTTCTGATGGAATTCTGTAGCCTTTAAATGACTGAAAATATAAGTAGTATTTTAAAATTGTTAAATATATTTTCCCAACTGCCTCTTACCCATTGTCATTCATTGGATGTAGAGACAAAGAATCTGATTCCTTATTCATTTTTTTAAATGTTGTAAAACAGTATTCAGTATTAATTAATATAATTTACAGCATGGAATTCTTTTTTCTTTACTTTTAATAAAAGTTATAATTTATTTCTCTAAAGAATTTCCACTGATTTAATTAAAGTTTATTTTAAATTATATTAGTTTTTGTAATTAATGATTTTCATATACTCTTCAAATTTATTTTATTATTTTTTTTTTATTAGTATTTGTGATTTCTTTTGTTTTTATAAATAATATATGTTGTTTTAATTTCAATTATTGTATTTTGTAATGAAAATATTTATTTTATGAAATGGTCGTATGCACTTTTATTTGAGAAGTTTCAAAAAGTTTTCATGTTCATTATCACTCATTCATTTCAATTCTATCTCACAAAAATAGATAAAACTGTTCTGGAGATGTACATACCATTCTCCTTCTGGTAGCGTTGGATTAAAATGACTCTTTTCTCAACTCTCTTGGCTGTCCCATTACCACAGAATATGGTACATGGATCCAATTAATCTCCTCAGAGAGGAGATTAATTGGATCCATGGAACAATAAGCAGCCTTAAATTGACTTCAATAAGTCACAAGGAGCAATAAGTTACAGAAAGTGAATCGCTTAAAAATAGCTATTAACATTTTGGTTATTTAAATAATCATGTAAACTAAGCCTTTTTAGTAATGAAACAACTAACTAATTATTATTATTGATTTAAAATAATTTTATTTTATTTTCATAGGAGTTAATTATTAATGAAAGAATGAAGAATATTATAAAATAATATAAGTAATGATATTTTAAATAATTATTAAAATATAAATTTTAAAATTTACTGTTATGTTTTTAGTAATATGAGCAGAAATCAGGTGTGTGTTTTAATAATAATAATAATTTAAATTTGTATGAAATAATATTATTTGAAAACTCTTTAATTTAAATTACGGCTTGGAAATCTCCATTCACTTTCTTCAAATCTTATGTTTTATTTTATTATTTATTTATTTTTATTATTTTATTTATTTATTTTTGTAAACTAGAGATAGCTTTTGTCAACAACAAACAAGGCATATGATGATATTAACAACTGATTTCATAGTATTATATCCATATTAGCATATTATGATTATTATTATCTTCATTATCATTATTATTTTATTATTATTATTTAATAGTATTACAATAAAATAAGAGTTCTCTACTAATACTGAATGTTGAGCATTCTATTTTTTTTTTAATATTATAATTTATTTAATATTCGTTGACCATCCGTAAATTCTTCTTGGTTGTAAAATAGTCCAACTTCAACTTTTTTTCACTGCTGTTTGTTAATATGTATATTTTTTTAATAACCTGCATGTTTTCATTATTTATAAGTCCATGGAAAACACACACACACACACACACAAATGGTGTATTATTTATTATTATAAGTATTTTTATTATTATATTAATGTATAATATTAGTTATTTCAGGTTTGGGATCTATGACTTATTGTTTAGCATACAACCTAATTTTACAAAAAAACAGTTTTTTTAAAATTTTTTGTTTTTTTATTTATTAATAATATATTTTTTCTTTTTTTGAATAGTACACATATACCTCTTCATGATTATTTTAAATATTTTAGTTTTTTTCTCTTAAAAATATAAATACATTTCATTTTACTAGAATTATTCTTGTACATGGATTTATTCTGTTACTACTGTTCAGTAGAATTAATTCAAAATTCTAATTTTCATAGTGTGTTGTAGTTATAACTTTTAATCATAATTTTGTGACTATAATTTAAAAAAATTGTATAAATTATTTATAATTCATTTAATTCAGTAAAATTAAAGTAAGTAAAAAAAAAGGAATTAAGATAATGTGATAATTTTGTATAACAATGATATTTATAAATACATATATGTAAATTTGCTGCCAGATGTATTCTACTTTTGTGTTGTGCTTATTTGCTGAAATATAGTATAGCTTACGATTTTAATAAGTTATGAAATAATTTTGATGTGCTTATATGGGCATTATTTATCACAGTAAATTTTTCTAACAGTGGATAAAACAAAAATTTGTTTTGCTGAACAGACTTTATATACTATAGTTATTCACTGATTTTTATAGTCATTTAAAATGTATCTATTTTTTTGTAGTTATTGATTATGATTTCTGTAATAGAAATTGTTAACTATCATGTCACTAAGTACTTCACCACTAATAATTAAATGACATATAATTCATGGTGTGTAAGTTAACATCAAATTACCATTTGGAAATAATTAGTCTATAAATTTAAAAATAGTTGGATAATTCTAGATTATCGTATTACTTTGTCATTAGTATCTGTTACAATTAAGAAAAAAATAAAATAAACAAATTAGCAGCCTAACATAGTTAAGTAATGATTCTAAGACCCTTGAGGAAGAATCCGTTGGACCTTATATAGTTGTGCTTACTGAAAATTATCTACAGTTTATTTTATATATGATTTACAGAACAATGCACTTAACGTACGGGAAAATCCCTCTGAATTGAGGATATCCATGTACATTAATATAGAGCACTGTTAATTAAAAAACACTGTTTATATGCTAGTATTTATGCAAAATTATTGTTGCTTATTGCTTATTTGTTTATTATAAAACTTTATACAACTTGTAGATTGATGGAAGAAATAATTTTTAATTTTTCTCTTGTTTTCCGTTTTACATATTTTTATTTTGTTATATCTTTTTGATTATTTTATGAAAATTATTTAAAATTAAAATTTTTAAGCAATAAACTGAACCAAATTTTATAAATAAAATGTATTTAATAATTTACCTCAACAGATTTTCAGTTGTCCTTGCAACCATCCACTGAAAATGTCCACAGAGGTACTAAAGATAGTGATGAATGAAAATGTTATTAAGTAAGTAATTAGGAATGTGTTATTTATAAAATCTTGCTCGGTTTATTATTTCAAAAGTTTATTGCAGTATATTTCAGTAACTAATCTTTGTATTAGTTACAAAAAGTCAAAAGTAGTAAATCCATATCATTCATCAGAAAGAACTTTACTATATGTATTCATATGTATTTATTGCAGATGATGTACTATACTAATTTTATTTATTTTGGTACTACTTACACTTTTTCTACAGATAGTGCATGAGCTAATTGTTTATAATTATTCATTTAGTTACGAAGGAATATTAATTTTGACATATATGCTTTAATTCAGCTATCTCATCAGTTGTTTGGCTGTGTGTGATCTGAGAAAGAAAGGTATTAATTAGTTACCTTTAACACTTAACTCTAGACTTTGTAGAGATTGTGGAATACAGAAGCCCATTTGTGTTAATCAAATCTGCCTTTAATTAATGTATTTTATATATTTTCATGTAAAATGTAGAGATGATTAAAATTCATATTATAAAAATCAAATGCCGGATGAAATATATTTACTAATTCTCTAAATTATATAATTTTCATATTTGTTTTATTTTGAGATAACTGCCTTACTTAATAGCAACGTTTATTAGCCCAGTAATAGTTTGGCAGATAGCTTTGTGTTTTCTCACACTGACCACTTCTGCAAAGATAATGTTAATTGAATGACAGTGACTAAGTACTGGTGAATAATATTACCCTGTTGTAATATGGATACTACAATCCATTTAAATATTTTAGGGTTGTACAAGAGCAATTGATGACAGCTGTATGAAGTTACTTAATGTTTATTGAACAACAAGATAACCTCAGATAAAGCTTTTCTCTTAATTTGATAAAGTTTAAATGTCAGTGGATTATTTGAGAATACATAATTTTTTACTAATAGACTGCTTAATCAATAGTAGCAGTTGTATAAAAAATAAAATAAATTATCTATTTAAAAAAAAAAAATGTGTAATTTATGTTATGACTGATTTTTCAGTCTACTGGTTAATACGAGTATAAACCACACAGGATTATAAAGGTAGTAGCATACCTTAAATGAAGAAATTTGGAAATTAATGAAGAGGGTTTTAGTTTCAAATTGTAACAAATGTTATAGGAAGAAACATAGTGTAGAGAAAGTTAAACTGATATGAGCATCTGTAGAGAATTGGAGATTACAGATGCCAAAATTAATGTGGGGCTATTAGAATAGAAAGAAAAGGTAAAATGAAAGGCCAGCAGAAGAAAGACATTGACAGTTGTGGGATATGCAAAAAGAAAAATCCATCAGGATTATTGCAAAAGTAAAATAGAATGGCACTTAGTATATGGGATATAACCCCAACAGATGTAAACAATGACTGTAAATTAATATATAATAAAAAAAGTACTTTTCAATCAATTCATAATATTCAAATTATTGAGTAATTATAAACTTTTTAAGTAGTGCCATTAACAACAATTTAAACATCATTTGAATGAACATTAACAACAATTTTTTATCTGAATATAGAATCTGGAAAGAAATAATTTTGACTTATCAGTAAATTGTTTATTGCTGTTTATGTAGAATTTTTTTTTGATAAGTGTTTTATATTTAAATATGAAATTAATAACCAAAGTAGATTAAATATTGATTCTAAAAGAAATATATATTGTATGTATGTATCATAAAATATTTTACTTTTTATTTCATTACATCAGAATAATTGTCATATGTATAAAATACTAAAAATTAACTTATTTTATTCCTAAAAAAAAATATATATATAACATTTTTTAAGTCTGCTCATGCTAACCAATAAAATTTTGCCTTTTTAATTTCTTAGAGAAAATGTTTGAATTTGAAATGCAATGAAAAATTTATAATAATGTTGTACATATAAGAAATGAGTATACTACATAAGTGCATACTTATTCTGTTCACATTTGAATTTATTTATGTGTATAAAAACCGGATGATCAGTAAATACTTAATGCAAGTTTCAAAAACTGTTTGGGATTTAGATTTGTAAAATTATTTATGTTTTAGAAAATTATTGTTGTGAAAGTATTAGAGTCGCGCTACTGAATTTACCAGTCGCTAGTGGCTTAGTAGTGGTTGCAACAGCAATAATTATGATTGTTTGTGATACGTGTTCTGTCTTATTATTATGTTACCTCAAACAAATATTTATTCAAACTGTTTGACAAGATATTCAGAATACTCTTCTGTAAATCAATATGATGACTAATCTTAAAAACCATGGCTGTCATCATGAATATGTTTCTGCCTTTGATTTCATGGGTGCTGGATAGAGTGCATTGATACACCTTACATCTAACTGACTGTACTAAGAAAAAGTACAAATGAAAATGAAAAATAAAATATTGGAAAAAATATTTTACATATTTTTTTAATATAAGACTAAACTTTTCCTGTTAAAAATTGTGTTGTTACCAGGAGTGCTTGTCTAATCTTTGAATTATATGTTCATATTAGATACCATAACCTAAATCTAAAAGATTACAAGTGACCTAACATGAGATGTGTTATTCTGGAAACTGAAATAGCTATTCCTCAAAATTTCAAGCATGCCGGCCTTACTGAAGAAGACAAAGAGCGAAGTGGTTTCCCATTGTCTTTTTTTACTAATTCAATCATACTGTTGAACAGTGTCGTGTCAAGCTCACTGAAATGAAGGTAATTGAGCTGATTACCTTTTCTATAAGTGATACATATACTCTATTCACCACAGAGACTGGCCATGCAGAGAACATCCATTACTCTGACTAAAGAGAACATCTCTGACAAGTGCCTTTTTTACCTCAGATGGTTTGGGTACATCATAGCAATAAAAAATACTGGTACAACTGGTGAAAAGTAACAAATTAATCTTTGTAATACTTCAGATTGCTTCTATTCATAAAGGGATATGCTTGAATTAAATAGTGATTAGATGTTCACTTAGAAAGAAATTTTTAGATACATTCTCTTTCACTCTTTCCATGTACACTATTAATATTCCATGTAATATTAATTGTTTCAATCCAGATGTTCCTATTTTTAAGTTACCTCACAGTATTTTAATATATATTTGTTTATTAAAAAATAAACACTTTTAAATTAATATTTATCTACTTTTATAAGATAGTGAAATGAGTTATTAAAAAATACCAGCCCTGAGCAAAATTTTAAAACCAAAGACCAGTTAATGAGCACTCATCCTGTTAACCGCTACACTAACTACATGGTTATTTGAATAATTGAGCTTGGAGTCCTACACACTAAAAACAAATGCTAAATAACATTGCCTATTAATTTAGTAGATTAATATGTGAAAAAAATATTGAAAAAATATTTTCTTGACTTCTTCGTAAGATGGGATTTAAAAACAGTCTCAGGGATTAAGACATGTTTGTTTTCATGAAAGGCTGTGTTACTAACCTAATGTAAATAAAATAATTTTATCAATGAATGTAATTGTAACTTTGTTTTTCACAAAGAAAGAATTTCCTAATAAACATTTATTAAAAAGATTTTCTAAAAAAAATTACCTGCAGTCTTGGAAAATTCTGAAATTTCATTCGTGTGTATTTCTTGATTTTGATCATCTGCATTTATACACATACAGGTTCAACAATTTATTTCATAGATAATGTATGATTTCACAAAAACAACAATGTTATTTTTAAAATAATGCTGAATAATAGTTATCTTGTATTCTTGGCAGCAGTTATAATTACTCTTTCATCAACAAAATCTTAATTCAAAGAAATTTATTGGAAAAAATATTCTTATTTCATTCATTTATCAGAATATATATCAGCCGTTTAACTTAAATGATTTTAAATAAAAGTAGCATTTAGTAATTATCATGCTGATTATTGTACTGATTTATGTATCCACCAAGTACTACAGAACTGTAATTACTTAAATAATATATCTTTCAAATTAATAAAGATTAATATTCAATTTCATAATTAACCTTATTTTAATTTATTGTTATTGTAATTATTATTTATATTTTTAAACTACTCACACTTGAAATATTGTTTTAATTTAGACAAAAAAAATTATGTATATTTTTTTAACTAATTTTTAAATCAAGTAATTTATTTAATAATAAATTATTATCATTATCATTATAATAATTAATTATTATTTTAAATATACATATAATATTAATATAATTATTGTTGTGAGGCACTTCTGTAGAATTATGTTAATTTAACAAATAAGTATAGTAATTATTTGTAAACATTTAAACAATTATTTTATTGGAGTTTATTTTTTTACTAGTAAATTACTAGTTGATTATTATTTAAAATCTTTTCAGCTAACATTTCATGCTAATACAATTACTTACTGTGATTTTATTAAAGATACAACAATAAATTAAAACAAATAAGTTGATTGATTTTATTTTAGGTATTATCAAATAAAAATTCAGTTTTTTAATACGATTTTTTGTAAAAGTTATTAAAATGTATATTATATACATTTCAAATCTTATACAAAAGTATTTCATAATGTGTATCATCCAAATAGATAATAAATTTATACGTTTTGTAATTCTTCAGGAATCAATAGTAATTTTACCTCTTTATAAATATTTATTGTTTTCTAAACAATCATTTCAAAACTATATTTAATCATTCAGTTAAATGCTTTATTCACCAAAGAAATCTGAAAGGTTGTTAGTGAAAATATTATATAAAAAATTGTTAGTGTATGTTAAAAATGCTTAACCTTCCCAAATTTTGAACCTGGAACCACATTTCTATGTGTTAGTTTATTTTCAGGCAAAAGGAGTTACGTAAAACTTTTTTTGTTATTTAATTAGTGAGATAATAGATGTAAAAATTTTTAGGTTTGAATTATTGGAACTTAACTGTATCTGTCTAAACTGAGATGTGTTTGTTGATATTTAATAATTGTATAATTTAGAAAGGAGTAAAGATAAATTATTGTGATATTGATAATGAAATAATTAAATTAATTTCTATTTGGAGATACATGATTCATATATATATATATATATATATATATATACATAAGTATAATATGGTTTTATACTTATAACTGATTGCCTAATTATTTTTTTTCTAATTATTGTAATTAATTAAAAATCTACTTTTAAAATAAATTTTATAATTCAAACAGAATATATTTTCTTTGCTAAATGTGTTTTTATTAAAGACTGTATTTTATGTTTTTTCATACCAAGAGACATTAAATTTAAATTTTATTTAGTAAACAAAATGTAGGTTTGATTTCATTTAACTAAAATTTTGGAACTTTAGATGCAAACCGACATGAAAAAGTAGTTTTTTACTTTGACATTGAAGAATATTATTTTAGTCCTGGACAAGATAATTGCAACTCTTAAAAGATGGTAGGTCCACTACACCAACAGAGATATACCATAGAGCATTATGCTATATAGCAGTGGTTCCCAAACTTTTCCGAGTCGCAGTGCTCTTTCTGAGTCATGGCGCCCTTTTTCAATTAAAATTTTTCCTTGGTGCCCTACCCTAAGTAAAAGTATGACTTCTTGTAAATAAGAGATAAAAATAAATAAAACATGTGTATCATCATTATTTTTTTACTTTTTAACATTAAATTAATAATTATAAATGTCTTGGTTCAATTAATTATGAAGCTTTTACAATATTTCATGGTGCCCCTGTGAAGAGGCTGTGGCCTCTGCTTTTAATGATACTCATCTGACAATGTTACGAAATCCATTTAATATAAGATCAAATATTAATTATAATAAATAAAGCATTATATATATTAAGCATTATATTGTATTATTTATAATATAATAAAGCACAAAACATAAATATAATAATATGTATTGTGCTCGAGCACAAAACATATTAATTTGGTTTTGTCTTTTTTAATTGTTTTTTTTTTGTTTTTTCAAACATATTGTGTAAAATTTACATTCCTGCAAGATTTTAAAATTCACGACTTTGCAAGTAATATGTAAAATTTAAACTTTAGGTTAATTCATTTGGAATGATTTTCAAAGATTAATTCTGATGTCTGGATTGTTTGTGAATATTTTTTATATCTATGGGTGACTTTACATACGGTATGTCCAGTGTAGTATTCATTGCATTTATTAGAGTTTAATTTTTTAGAGTATGATTATTAGTATATACTTAATCAGTTTATTATATGAAATTTTCATTTTTTGTTTGTTTTAATAGAAGTATGATTTCAAGTTTTACAACATAAAATTTAATATTTATTATCAAATTTGTCCATGAACTAAATGAGTTTCCAAACTAGTGTAAGAGCTATTAATAACAGCACATCTGCCAACACCAGTTAGGAAGGAACTGAATTATATTCCTGAAAAATATTTTGGGGCATGTGTTTTAAATATTTAAAATGTTGTAAATAACTTATAATTTTAAATTTCACACAAAATTTACTTTGTAACTTATGTTAATTGAGTGCTATTTATTTTGACTAGTATATGAAAAAGCCAATTTGACCAGTATGTTTTCAGTGGCATTAATACTGTTAAGATTATCTGAAAAATCTATTGGTACAGTAATTACAGCTAAACAATCTATACCTTTGGACTAGCTGTTTTTGACAGCAGCTAAAAGTGTGTTTTTTTTTTTTGTTAACTTACTTAGGATTTTAAGATATGGTATCTTGTTTAAAAACAGCTTAGAATCCAGTATTCAAGTCTAGAATTAAAAAATTGCCAGATCTATCTTAGCAAAGTTACTACTAAAGTCTCAACGTTTATTAAGATTTGCTTGTGGAAATTGCTGGTTGTGTTGGCTTCTGCTCTAAAAGTTTTACAACTCAAACCTTGTGTCTGTTGATAAAAAAATATCTGACAAATTTAGTCATTTGGTCATTACAGTCGATGACATCTTTTGTTTAAATGATTAGCTATTGAAAACAAAGAGGTGCAGAAAAACTGATATTAAGTTAAAAAATATAACATTAAAATAAATTTTGTTTTGTTTATAAAAAAAAAATTATTAATTTGATTTAACTTATTTGCCCAATTGAAATCTTTTAGTGAGCATAAATGCAAAAATACACTTGACTTAATTCCTATATTTTAATTAAAAAAGAAATAAAGATAAAATTAATAGAAACAGTATTTTTGAAAATTAAATATTCCTCTGCTTTAAAAAATAAATTAAAGTTAAGTTACAGTTTGGTTGTTATCTTGTCCAGTGTTAGAGTTACTAATTTAGACTTATTACTATTATTTGTGGCCCAATGATTGAGGCGCAATAATAACATGAGCGTTATCAAATTAAAAATAATAAATATTTTAAATAAATTTGAACCTGGTTTTTATTGCAACAAAGAATAGCTGCTTTGACAGCTAATTGAAGAAATGATAATTTTCCAGCAGTCAACTATATGTAGAAATATGAGTATTATTTAATTTTTTTTTTTACCTTGCAATATTTATTTATTTAGGTTGCTGAATTTAAGGAAAACATACAAAATATTTTGTAAAAGAAGAACACAGATTTTAACCACCAACATAACACAATTGTATTTTTATTGATTGGTTGCACTTGGCTTGTAGCTATATTTTAGAAATTCTGTATTTTAGGCAGTCTTTGAATGTGTAAACTATTTAGAGATTGTTTACATAAGATGTCTTTGGTATGAAATAAGCATTAAAAATAAACATTTTTGATCGAGTTAGTCATTTTGATTTTTAAAAAAATCACTTATGTTTTTCTACTGTATTATTAAAAACAATGTTGGTCTGTATTTTTTTATTTTTAACATGAATGCTTATAATATACAAAAGCAAACAGTAAAGAGAACCATTATTGCAGTGATTTCTATGTACAGAATTTAAAATGAAATAAATTTCAGAAATAATATTTTTATATAATAATATGTTGATCTACAACTAAGTAAAAAGTAAAGAAAGAAGTATATATATGTATATAAATAAATAAAAATTTAAAATAAGTAACAACATACATTTTGCATTAAATATTGAGCATTAAAGCTATTTATATATATATATTTTAAAATAACATTCATCATTATGTATTATTGTACAAAATACTTAATAATAATTTGTGTATCGTAAATGTGTACTATTCAAACAGAATGTTGTAAATTCATTCAGATTATGTATATATATATTTTTATTGCAAGTAATTACTTACAACTTTCACGGAGCAGGTTTTTTATGTCCACATCTCATGAAATCATCTTTTTTCAAGCTCATCCATTATGTATGTACTTTTAATTTTTAATGTAATTTAGTATGTTTTTTAATTATTGATGTTAATAATTTATTGAAATAATACATTAAATATTGTACTAATCTTAATAAATTACTTAAAAAATAACCTTTCTTTTTTAGTGATAAATGTCATTAAAAATTAATGATAAATACATTTAATAAAGTAAAAGATACACGTAATAAGTATTTAATTTTGTGATATTTATTTTAAAATGATTATTAATTTTAAGATTGAAAAATTCAAACATTTCAGTTGATTTGAGCGATACTGGTGAATCCAAGGTGTTAAGGTCAACCTAATTTAGTCAGGACCTTTAGAATTACCTTAATGGTATAGATATTTCTATTTACAACCTTGTGTCTTTGGTCAGGATGTGCTGGTATATTAAAATCAATAATGAATTTTGTTAGACAATTTTAAGGATAGGTATTTCAGGTTAGACAATATCAAGAAGCCACAATATCATTAAAATAAACTGGTTTGACAAAGCTTAGAACTGTAATCTTTCCATTCCTAGTGGTGAACTGCTGTTCCACCAAACCACTAATGTTGTGGTTTGAGTACTAAATCTAATCAAACTGGTCAGCAAATAATAAAAAGATTATTAATTTTTCTTGTAGTGTATGTTACAATTTTTATGAATGTACTTACCACTTAATAATGTATGTGTGTTTATATATATATATTTATTTATTGAGTGAGTGAGTGGGGAGGAGAGGAACCAACCATTTAGCCTGTTAATCATAACCTATTGCAACTATTGACCATTCTATGTTATGTAAGCTGCATACAACACTTTATGATTACACTATGAAAAGTAAAATCTACTTTTAGATTTACACAGCTTTTAACTGTACGTTAATTAATTTTTTTTTTTTGAGTTTTCAGACTTATTTGTAAAAATTCCAAATTTCAGCTAGAAATGTCTTCATTAGCAAAACAATCAGAATTATTTTGAAGGTTTGAATATAATGCTAAAAGATTTAAAACAAAATTTCTATTTTGCATTAAGCTTACAGTTAATGAACTAGATTTTCCCATTTTGTAAATGGCATTTAAAGTAATAAAATGTATTGAGTGTAATAAAACAGATATTATCTGGAAATTTTTTTTTTAAATCCAGTTTAATTAATTTTATATAATTAATCGCATAAGATTTTCTTATTTATTTTTTTGGTTATCATATGTATATTTAATTATGACAGTACCACTTTGAGCTCTATAAGAAAAAAGAAAACTATATTCAGGACAAGAAAATTTCCTTTTCAGGCAATTTTGAATTTATTGATGACATTGCTGGAGCTTTAAGATGGTCCGTTGAGTTCAACAACTTATCTGCATTAATTTGTTGTTTTATAATTTAAGAAAAAATAATGCGTTGTTTAATTTTTTGTGTTTTGTTTTGTATGAACATTACTAAGAAAGAAATTACAATACAACTGCAGTGATTCACTTTGGAATGCAATTCATTTTTATTTAAAGAGTGAGCGTGTATGTTTTGTTTTAATGTACCATACATTTTATTCAGATAAAAATTTCTTGGTTGAATGCTTTAATAAAGTTAAAATATTTATGAATTATTTTAAATTCCTTTTTTGAAATAAGGTGTTAAAAATAATACAAAACCTATTATTATATAAATTACACGATATATTATTTGTATAAAATTAGTATTGCTATCATAGGCCATGAACCATCTCTAATAATGGTTAACTAAATACATAGGCCGTTTGATTATAGTTTATTGTTAGCATTTTTGTAATTTCTTATAAAGTATGTATTTACTAGATTCTGTCCCAGAAATATTTTTTACGTATCTAATCCATTATTACATGAAAGAATGGTACAACCTCTGCTAAAGTTAATTTGATTAAATGAATTATAAGTTTATAAAATGTTTCTTAAATAAAATGATTATTTAAATTACTGGATCAGCTGTTAGAAGGATTTTGGTTGCTACTGTTATTATAATAACTTTCCAAACTCTTGTTTAGAACAAAAGAAATTCATAGGTTATTTTTTAACATTAGTAATCTATACATGTTAAATAATTTATTAAGTTTTGATAACTTTTCTTGAAATTTTAATTTGATTTACACATGTTATATATATTTATATTTTTAAATTACATGAAAAATAAGTAGTACTTATTATTAATTTACTCAGGATTAATTATTTATTGCGGAAAAAATTATTGATACCTTATTTACCGATATTATATGTTAATATGTATAGTGGTTTAAGATTATAAGAAAACAGGTTATTTTATTTTGTAAATAATTCTATTACTATGAAAAGAGAAATTTATTTGAGACTAACTCAGTGTTTTGAATAAAAATATAATGGAAATGTACTGTTTATAATCTACATTTAACATTGTTTTTCTTTCCTGAATCTAATATGATGTTTTATGAATAAATACCATCGGTTTTGAGTACTGGGTTACTGTCATTCAACAGTGTTATTAAAACTTATTTAATATTATGTGCTTAGTCATCTTCAAATTTTTAAAAATATTTATAAAGTAGCCAGTCTAGAAATATTGAGACTGTTATTTTATGTTTGATTGTTTGTTTCATCTTGCTGCCATATATGTCCCCAGCATTTGGATTGATTGTTATGTCAGCTCACAGTATTATTTAATATACAGACTAATATTAATATTAAATTTTTGTGCTTATGACACTTAATATCAATGCAAAGTGGACATTCATATGTGAAACAATAATACATTATATCACTGATGCATTATACAATTTATGTCAATATTTGTAGGATAATACTGAATCACCACTTATCATGACACATCTATCTCTAGAACTTCTTCACTGCAGTGTCAATCTTTATGGACTGACATTTTATAAAATGCACTATTGCAAAGAAATAGTTATAGTTAATATGCAACCAGTTAAAATTAAAAATTGGATGTAAATCTTATTTACTAAATTTAAATTTCTCAAATGTGTGTTATGTTAATATCTATTATTGGAGGAAACTTGGCCTTCAGTGACTCTACCATCCAAACCAACGCCCTGTTTGTAGCATTAATATTAATAATAATAATAGTTAAACGTAATCTTTAATAAATTTTATGTTTTGAATTTTGATTCTTACATATTAACTCGTATATCATTTATATTACTCCGACCTTGACAAATTCAAAATGAAATAAAAAGCAACTGTTTTAGTTTGTTTCTAAATTAATAGAATAAACTAATGGAATTTATCATTCAATTGATGTCTGTGATGGAGTAATAACCTTTCCTCACAAAGTACACACTTTTCATCCATATTCTAATCAGTAAGCTTCAGGCTTATATGATAAAGTAATCATTATAAAAAAAAAGAAAAGATGATACAGTCTAAGCAAGTTATGGGTTATTGTAATCTTAGGTTTCATTTTTCATTATAATTTCTTTTATGTAATCAGTCATTTGACTAGACTGATGCTTCTATACTCATTTTAATTTTGGGCCGATCGCTTGAGCTCTGATCTCATATCTAAAGAGCCTAAATAAAGAAACATAATAAAAAAAGTTAATTTTATTTTAGTTAGTTTTGATTACAGCTGATTTTATTATTATTTGAATAATTTGAAGGTATATTTTTATTATCATTGAATATTAAATTTGTCTTATGAATTTCTGAAGATAAAATTAAAGGTTAAAAAAAAGAAAATGATCCTTCTATCATGTGAATTTTGTAAATAGAAATAATTTGAATGATTTATTTCTGTTAATACCTCTGTTTACCTCTGTTTACCTCTTATAGATAATGACCGGTTTAAAAAATTCTTATAAATTAAATTTTTTAAAGTTTTCTACTATTGAAAGAAATCTAGCGATGAAATCAGTGATAATTTTTACTAAAGTAATATGATTTTTGAAAATTTTACTATTTTCCCCACAATTTGATATATTTTCAATATGATATAACATTTTAAAATGACAATTGATCACAAGAATTGTTTTTTCTCCAAAGTTCTGTTATTAAACATTGGTTTATCAAATTTCATTAACAAGTTTCCTAATAAATCTTTTGAAATGTTTTATTTATTAATTAATCATAACATTCTTCTAGATATTTAAAACAGCATTTTTAGAGGTATTTATCTAATTGGCTGATAAGTTTTTTAAAACTAAACATCAGTGTTTTCTTTTTGAATGAATTTTTTAATTAATTATTGATGATTTCAGCAAGTCTTTTAAATTTGTAGGGAAGTGAACTAAATATTGATTGATTTTTAAAAAATAAAATAAAGAGAAAGAGAAAGCATATTAATACTGAAACATAAAAGTTTGATAAATTGTTTTAATTGTAATTTTTATTGATTTATTATGAAATACACAATATTTGGCCAATGACAATTAACTCAATACATTGGATAATAAAATAAATTATGTTTAATATATAAATGTAATTTTTTTTTTTGTTAAAATACGTATGAAAAATTGATTGTCTTTTACTGCTTTTTATGTTATAATAGTTATAACTTCAATACTATTAGGGTACAAGCTTAGAAATCAAACATTAATCAATCGGTAATAATATTTATAATGATCACTATGTAGGTCGTATTATATAACGTAGATTATTTTTATTATATTATACATTAGGCTATTTAGGGAATAATTATAATTATTATAGTATTGTATTTATTATATTTTTATAATATAAATAATATATTTAAAAATTATGAATTCATGTATAAAAAAAAAACCAAAAAAACCAGTAATATATACACATTAGGAATAAATAATAAATGGGTAGTTTTCAAAGTAGTAGCTGTGTATTTAAAAAAAAATTATATTCAAACTTTTAATAGTAAAAATAATAGATTTTATTTCAAATTTCATAAAATAATACCCAATTTCTTTTCAAAATTTGAACCTTTTTAAATTAATTTATTATTATTTAACTACGGTTGATTAATTTTAATAATTTTTTTAATTGAAAAAATACATTGATAAAATTAAATTACTCTTGTATAAATAAAATATGATAAATTATTTATTTATTTACACTTCCTTTTATTAAATATAATTAAAAATAAGAATTATTACTACGTAATAATTAATAGTTTTTTGAGCTTTTTTTATTACAGTGATTTCCTGAGTTGTAGTCATATCTACCCCAAGTATTATAATTATGTAATAATAACAGTGATTTAATCAACGATATTCATTTTAATTTCTACAAAAAAATCAACAACATATCACTGGAATCTTACACAATTTGTAATAATAATAAATTATTATTATTTTTATAATTATATTATTTATAAGAAAAACAATGTCAAATATTTTTTTTTGAGGTACTATATCACGATAACAACTGGGAAAATATTATTTCCCCCGGTAAATTTCTATTATACGATCCTGATCGACGTACTCAAATATGTGAGGCGCGTCCATTAGGATGCCAACGGTACCAGCGGTGGTGACTATGAAGAATATGTAAAGCTGCAATCTGTCTATAACCATGGCCACGTACTTCCAGTCCTCTCGGATCTAAAGGAAGAGAATAAAAGAATGAACATCAGGCATAGAAAAAAAATTGTATTAATTTTAATATAAAAAAGTTTCCAGAACCGGAACTTACACTCGCTTCAAAAGAAATACAAATGTTTTTGATAAATGTCAACAAGGTTTAACAGTACAGTATTGCAAATAAATCACGTTTCGTTAAATTTAAATTAGTTTTGGTTTCCCTTTAAAAACAATGATAATTTTGTACAGAATTTAGAATGTAGTTGTGGTTTTTAATATTTTTATCCCAGAAATTCTAGTAAGAAGTTTTATTGTGGTCACAGCTCACACGATGCACAAGATTCATAAGCACATCTTGAAAGTTATTTTCTGGAACATAATTCTCATAAGGGTTTTGCATTTAAAGCACTTATGAACTGGAAAATACAATTTTAAAAATTTTCACTTTAAGATGAACTTAAAAAATCCAGAAAAAAATGCAATAAACACACACACACACACACACACACACACACACACACACACACACACACACACACACACACACACACACATATATATATATATATATATATATATATATATATATATATATATATAAAACACGCAGTGATATTGTATATTTTTTATGGTAACCAGCAATATATTTACAAAATTATGCCGCAAGGTCATTATAGTAGTTAGCTTGACATCATGACACCGAGATACAGTTTTACAGACAATGTTTCATTAACAGTTTTAAGCACATTCATATAACATTGGATACCATCAATTCATCGACTTACTTTTACCGGTCAAAAAATTACATTAATATTAACTTCACAATCTCCACTACCATACATTATCTTATCGTAACTTTCATTACCCAAAGAGGGCTAGTGTATCCTAGTAATAGTGAGTTAGTGATCCTAGTGTAGGTGACCTTACAAGTAAATCCCCAAAATAAATGGTCATTTTCAAGAATATCAATCGTACCTTGCAAGGCTTACTCGGGAAAGTGAGGAGGAGTGAAGTGATTTCTTCATTGAGCCAAATATACAGTTGCATATTACAGTATAAAAAAAAGAGGTGATATTTTGATTAATTGACTGATATCGATATAAAGTTTTTCAAGATGCTATTATTTATATATAATTTTTCTTACATCACTTGGTAAATTTTGTATTTCTTCTAAATTGATCCACTGTTTTTTATCCCTTTTTTGTTTTTCTGTTCCTGTTACATAGCAGTTCTGATCCTGTTAACTATCAGTCTCCTACTATTAGTTGATACTGATATTTGTGTGAATGTTATCTACATTTTTTACCATAAAAAAAAAATCATTAATCGACAATTTTGTAAGTTATTTTTATTATATTTAAAGACACCATGCCTTTATTTTCTTCCTCATTCCAGAATAATCAGCACAAGCCTGTGAAAAACACATACACTCTCTCTCACACACACACACTCTCTCTCTCTTAAAGAAAAGAAAAAAAGACTGTCATTAATTAAGAGAAACTGAATAATAGTTGATAAACATAGGGGGATTAAACACCATTAAAGGGATTAAAAGGATGCTTAGTCGGTTCATTATCGAGCTATCATGCATTTATACATAGCTTACTGACCGATCAATCCAGGCTTCATGGAATGTTAGGATGCGTACTTTTCTTGTCAGTAGAATTCTCGAATAAAAAATACCATGTTGCATAATAATTTTATACGTATACTTGTCGCACATATGTACTTCATACTGTATAATAATCCTAGGAGTTCATATATATGTAACTAGATTTTTCTTTAAACATATCTAAGAATAGGTGTTTTTCTTAAATCTGGATTTCTTATAAAATTAAAGTAATTAGTAGGAACCCTTTGTTTTCAGTTAATGTATTTGTTAATATGAGCATTTCTCAAGAACAGTTGAATCGGCGTAACAACCTATCTTACCTCTGATTTAATTTGATGAGGAGGACTATCTCTTTTGAAGAAATATTGTTTTAGGGTTGAACTTAAAAAGACTTTTGGGACAAAAGTTAAGATCTAAAACACGAGTAAAACCTCTTAAAGAATATTTAACGGACGTTCGAATCTATTTTAGAGATAATTTTTTTTTTAATGATTATATATTAAGAATTCACTCTACCAAAAAATTATGAAAAATTAATTTAAACGGATTAAAATTTTTAAAAACTAGATAGAAAATATTTTTTTCATCTACGGAATATAACTATTTTTTAAAAATTCGATCGATTTTTCTCCATAGGAATATTTTTTCTAATCTACATTCAGGATTGTGTCATAGTAAAGAATTTCTAGTGTTAAAGATAAAAAAAATGGAGTTTTAAACAACTTATGCATATCTGGAAGATTTCAAAATTGGATACCGATCTTATCTGCAGGAACATTGTTTTTGCGATTCACTCACAGAGTATAAATTTCGGTTAAAGTTTCTAGGAATCAAAATCTGAAACGATTTTCCTGCGAAATATTTTTCCAAATTCGTATCCCGGATTTTCTTTTTCCACTTCATTAAAAGAATTGGTACCGGTTAAACACTGTTTTTTTTTTAAAACATAAACTCAAGGAAGTAATTTTAAATATTTTTTCATATTAAAATGATTTAGAACTAATTTTCTCTGTAGTCACCACTGAGGTTCAGATTTTTACTTCGACTCATTTTTTTAAGGGCTGGAAATGAGGTTACCATTTTAAAAATACTCTGAAATTGTGTTGGTACAGCTGCTAAGCTCTTTGTGCAGCTACAGTTGCAAATTAAAATCGTTGAAATTTTTCTGTCGTATAATATTTAAAACGAACCCGATATCCCTTATTTTCTACAACAAATTCTTTTATTACTTTTTAACCGAATTACCTACAAGTAATATGGGAGATCATTTTTAAAAATAAAGAACTTACTGGACTAGAATTAGGAAAATTAATAATAAAAAACCATGGTACGGGAAGATGCAGTTCTTTCCCTCACAGTCCAACATTTGTCAATTTTATTTTTGTGGATTTCCACCCTGAAATGTATGATTTTTTAAATTTAATATAATAAGAAACAATAGTGAAAGTTAAAATTTTTATCACGAAGTTCGTTAGAACTTCGCCGGTAAGAGTCCGCAGAACTGGACGGCACGGCGAAGTCAACGAACTATATTTGTAGTTTCTTAACATGACCTGACCTAAAAGTAAAATTACAATGGGGGAAAAAATAAGTATAAAACATTATATTTCAGTTCAGTTAGATTTATAATAAAGAATACTTTCAAAAAATACCTCGAATTTTGTTAGATAACGTTTTTTCATCCATTTGATGAACCGCGGGACTGGAATATGTCACTTTGTCACAAAAAGATCGGGTTACGAATTGCGCCGCTAGGTAGCAGTACTTGACAGCACCAGGTAGCGTAAAAAAACTTGATAATATATTTGAAAAAATACAATTTAATCAAAATATACTATAACTTGTTTTAATAGTAAATGCTCTTATGTAAATGAAAGTAATGATCAAACAATTTTTTTAATTCCCATCTCTTCTTTAAAAAAAATAAAAATATTAATTTACAAGAGATTATAGCTGCTAATAAAACCCCCAAAAACACGAACAGTAGGAAAGTGTTGCAAATGTGGCAACAAAGATTTGTTATATAAAACAGAAATAAATTCGATCGGTAAAATTTTTATTCTACAATTAGAACTAATTGAACTAATTAATGAAATAAAAAAAAGTTCGTTTAATAGTAATAATAATAATACAAAAAGTGTGTCCACGGATGCGATAAAAATCGAGGGTTACACTTACAAAGTAATACGTGCATTACTGCATTACGGATTTTCGATTCGTAAAGGTCATTATACTAGTTTTATTAAAAAAGGAAAAATATAGTATGAAGTGAATGATATGACTCAACCAAAAAAATCGGCCGTGAAATTAAATTTGTTTGTTCCAGGGCAATAAATTTTAATAATAAATCCATAAGATAAAAATTCATAAAAAATTAGATCAGTAATTCATATAAAAGATAAAAGAATAATGTAATTAAACGATAAACGGTACGGTAAGAGTCTCGCAAAAAAAGATATTTCTTCCGCTCAAAAAACAAAAATTTCTGTAATATAGAAAACTGATTTTAACAAAATGATAGCTAGCCATCGGCTAGCTGTGAACGATGTATTGACGTATGCTAACAATTACAGTCCGAAATTTATTCTGGACATCGGTTCGTTCAACTACGGTATGAAAGAAAGTTTAGGAAACAAAATGATACTGACATCAAAAAAGGTAAGACTATATTTCTATTAACGAAATCTGTTATTCATTTAGAATTTTGTTTAAAAAAAATACAAGTTAAATATATGTAATAGACAATAGATTTACAATAATAGATAATAAACAATATATATCACATTTATATATATCACATTTACAGATGTAATACAATTCTTATGAGTATTCGTTGTTGAATAAATGAAATCGGGCCGGTAAGAGTTTTGTAACTAATTTTTCTATTTTTTTTCTTACTATATGGAACGCTTAAACATTGTTTATTATCTATTATTGTATTTATATTGTCTAGTACATGTATTTAAGATTTATTTATTTTTTAAACAAAATTCTAAATTAATAACAGATTTTTATAATAAAAATGTAGCGTTACCTTTTTTGATATCACTATTATTATGTTAAAAACAATTTTATTTATATTAAGAAATTTTTTTGTTTTTGAGCGGAAGAAATGATATCTGCGAGACTCTTACCGTACGGTTCACAATTTCATTGTAATTTTTTTGGATTATAAGTTACAAAAATATAGGAAGAAAATAATAGAATAGAATAGATAAATAATAATAGAATTGAATAATCAAATAATAGGAATGAAATAGTATAATTCTAGTTCAGTTTAGTAATTTATGAGTTTTTTTTTAAGTTCGAATTATTATTTTTTCATTAGGCAAATGTCCTAACGTGACTGTTATTTTAGAAACATAAACAGCGATAGTAATAAAAATTTTCTGTATTTTATTTTTATGAGTGGTATAAAAATTAAATACTCTATATATTATTCTTCTTTATCTTCTATATCTTTAGTCTTATATTAGTAAAAATAGTATTCGTTAATGTTAGAAGTGGGGGTATGTTTTTTTATTGTATGGGAAACAATATTTTGTAAAATAAGTGTGACAACACACGGTTTTATTGGTAACGACTTATTCGTTAACATTTTAAAATACATGTACATATATAACTTTCCAGCTTTTTTTGAGGTTAAAAAAACTCTAACAAAATTAAGTAATTGTTTTCTTTCTATATGTGTACAATAATATGATTTACGATAAATTTAAAAATATCATTAAGGGTTTTTTTTATTCCTTATCAGGAGGTACTGGAAACGGTTATTTCTATCTGATGTAGCTCGTAGAAACTGGAAAACCATTTTTTTTTTTGAGCGAATCTTATACTTTTTTACATGTCAACTTTCTTCAGATAATTATGATTCTATGTAATTTTTAAATACGTGTGTGTGCGCGCGTGTTTATAAAACATAAATATTTCTTTGTGGTTTGTAAGTTAAATACGAAAAAAATATTTTTTTATTCAGTTAGTAATCGATAAATTACTCATTGTCAGATGTACATCTTTATTAATTTCTTCTTATTTCTTATTATTCAGTGTTCGGTTTAACTTTGAACAATTCGTAATTTTTCAGATTAAAGAAAAAAGTTATTCATATATGCTGCCGAGTGTACATTAGGCAGTTGTGTTCACAGAATAATATATATATATGCAAATTTTTGAATTAATCTAGTTAAGATTTTTTACAAATACGGTTCTGCATTAATAATATTTTTCAGTTGAGTTTATGAATGTATAAGTATGTATATATATATATATATATATATATATATATATATATATATATATATAAGAAAAAGATATAAATCTTCTCTTAGTTTTTAAGTCAAACCTCCTTTGTATCATAAATAACTTCTTTTTTAATGAACTGCACTAAAATCGGAATGAAGGAACTGACTGTTAAGAAATAAAGAAACGTCATCAAAATTATGAAATAATTGTTTCGAACGTAAGTGCTCCTAATAGAAATACATTTTGCTAATTGTGAACCATCTTTTTTACAAAAAGGTAATTTCAATAAAATAGTATTTTAAATTAGTTTTGCAAATATAGACAGGGACGTGTTTTTATTAAAGCGAGAATTATTAAAACGGGCTTGGTAGAATACTAAAATTAATAATTTTTTTAATTGTGGCTTAGGATTAAAAATAGGGTTTTGTAAATAAGTATTGAAAACGAAAACAAATACAACTTATGAGAAAGTTGGAGAAAGCTCAAGTATAAGTTAAACATTTAAAATATGAAGATGAGATAGAGTACTGGAATAATGTTCAGTAAAAGAAGTGCTGGTTATCGTAGTGGTGGTAATAGTAGTAATAATAGAATAGTAGTGGTAGTAGTAATAGCAGCAGCAGCAGTATTGGTAGAAGAAGAAGAAATAATTAAACATGTATGGTGGATAATAAGATTTACTTTGTGAAAAGAGTATGAATGAATGAGCGAATGTACGGTATGAAATGAAATAAGCACAGTTTGAAAAATTACATGCAAGAAGAGGGAAAACGTGGTGATTCAAAATGCTGAACGCTGAAAGTTTTATTACGAAGTGGAAAAGTGGATTGAAGAAGAACAGATATTATAAAAGGATAGAAAGAAGAAATAAACGATAAAGAAAGAGGAAAAGTGTTCACAGGAAAAAAGAGAGAGTGTGCGATGGTGGAAGAAGACGAGAAAATAGTGTAGTGAAGTGATGAAGAGAAAGCGAAGAGTTAGTAGAAAAGATGTAGCGTGAGAGCGTGATGCAGTGATAGGAAAGAGGAGAGCGTGTACAAGAGAAGAAGAGGGAGTAAGCGAGCGAGAAAGAGAGATAGTGATAAGACAAGGTGATGTGGAGGGGTAGGAAGGGTAAATCGATCCAAAGGGCGCGGCTCGGCATTGTCAAATAGCCAATTATTTGGCGACCAGACCACTTCACTGTTCGGCGCACTAACAAAACTAATTCGTTTATTTTACGAATTCTGCTTATTGATCACGACGATGGATTGATGATAATCGTACATAAAAAATTCCAATTTTGAGGAAAGTGGGAGGATTAAAAATCATTTCGTATTTTCGCAGTATTTAAAAAGTTGGGATTTTTTTCTTTGTAATTAACCTTATTCGGATAAACACTTATTTGTGTGTTTTCAAGTTGTTCCTTACTTTATATACTTTCTATAAACTTAACGTAATATTTATTACTCGTATACATTAATAAAGTGTAGGTGTTTTAAATTATTATTATTATTTCATCAAATTGAAATTAAAATTGTCGAAAGGGTTCAACAGCATAGAAAAACAAAGGAAGGTACACTGTATTCTCGATGATTATTTATGATAATAATGAGTGGAGAATACTGAACAAAATAGAATCACGGTGTATAAATTTAGTATTTTAATTTTAGGAATGTGTAAGAAATTTTGTAATAATTCATATTTAAAAGGATTCTTATCGTGAAATAGTGATTAGAGGTAATAATGTATTATTTTATTCCGTCTATCCCAGATTTCTTGTGGATGTATGCGGAATACATTCATAACTTTCCAAGTAATCTAGGCCTGAGATGATAATTATTCTTGAGCACAATTTCGTCACTTTCGAAATTAAAAAATTAGGTCACTGACATATTATTGGTTATAGAATCATAGAATAGAAAATGAACGGAAATACGTAAAAAAAAAATCATTTACTATTTCACTATCCAAACTGTCTCGTTGAACTACTTTTTCTACGTTTGAAAATCAATCGCTATTAAAATTCCTTGCTATAATCCGTTTTTGTTAATTTTTTCGTCAAGGAAATTAAAAACTTGTTGGTTATAATGAGTTTCAGGATTCCTTGCCATTCCAGGCCCCCTAAGCCTGGAAATCTATTTTTTTTTACTGAAACAAATTTTGATATTACTGTATATTCCTTCTTTTCCAACAGTCTTCTTTTCACCGATAAATAAACAATTCAATTGTGTCCAAGCGTTCTGATATACTTCCAGCTCCCTTTCCCTTTCAATTATTGAAAGTCTAAGTGGGTTTAAGATTAACACAAAACTAAGTTAGCAGAAATTAAAAGAAGCTGTTGACACAGTTATAGGACTTTTCCGTCACACGGCTAAGTCGCGTTCCGGGAAAGTTCTTCAACTGGGATGTTTTTGATGCACGGCTTGCACGCACTACTTAATTTAAAATATTTATCATTTTTTATAAATGTAATATTTTTTCGTTTATATAATTCAATGATTCTAACTAACGCGCATACCGTATTTAATTCGCGAGGATGTGGGGTACTAGCGGTGACGGTCGGCACTAACTAAACTAATGTAATTTCACAAATTAGAACAAATTTTGCTTGTACGGTCGGGGGACTGGTGTAGCCGCGGGGATTAACGCACCAGGTTACGAATCAACAGGGCGATCGAGTTCGAGACCCAGCCAGACCGACTTTCTCTTTTACACTTTAAATTATTCATTTATTTAATTCTACCGCACACCTTCCTTTTTCCTGTTTAGCCTCCGGGAATCACCGTCAGGTATTACTTCAGAGGATGATGTGCATGAGTGTAAGTGAAGTGTAGTTTTATACAGTCTCAGGTCGACCATTCCTGAGATGTGTGGTTAATTGAAACCCAACCACCAAGGAACACCGGTATCCACAATCTACTATTGAAATCCGTGTAAAAGTAAATGCCCTTATTGGAACTTGAACGCTGGAACTCTCGACTTCGAAATCAACTGATTTGCGAAGATGCGTTTCACCACTAGACTAACCCGGTGGGTAAACAGCACACCTGTGATGTCACAAAATAACAGTAGTTTAGAGCATTTTTATGAGTTTTTTCGGGTGCGATTTTGCAAATATTGTTGTGTTTTAACAGTTATCAAATATGCCTAAGAAAAATATGACCTTAATTAGGCGAAATCTCGAGACACTGATGGTGTCCTTGTTCTACAGCGTCATCTCCTTGACCTTTTAAGTTGAAAATTGAATGGCATCAGTGCCCCATATATATATATATATATATATAGAAGTAATCTGACCAAGTTTGGTCAAAGTCGGTTCTGTAGTTCTGGAGAGAAGATGATTAAGTGTCAACACCGAACACACACGCACATACGAACATTAACATCGGAAAATTTCCATCCAGTTTTTTAAATTTTTTGGGTTCCTTAGGTGTCAAAACGTCAAGATCCGTTGAAAACCGCATATACCCAAATTGGATCGATTACAGTGCTTTCCCTTGTAGAGCTATAGCGCTATCTAGACTGAAAAGTAAAAGTTGTTGAAGTTATTAACACAGTAAAAGTCTATTGAAATTAATAAGTTGAACTTTGTCTTAGTGCTCAGAGTAGGGTTTTTTCATATCAGCATTTAAAAAAAAAACAAAAAAAAACGACCAAGCAGGTTATCGCAATGTACAATTCATTTATTTTTCATTACACAACAACGAAACAAATTATTATTATGAAAATTGCAAAGAAGTTAATGTTACAGTCAAGACTGAAACATATTATGCCCGTTTAATGTTAGCTATTTGTGGAGAGCTGATATTCTTACTTTTTACATTTAAAAAAAAAATTAACCGTTCAGGATTCATGTAAGCAAAACGTTTAAAACCCCGAAACAAAACGCACACAATTTCCTAGTATCATTATGTGAAACGGTGTTTCCAAATAGATACTGAACTCTGTTTTCCAATTCAGCCAAATTATTTTTTCTCTTTATACTTGTTAAGCAATAATTTTAGCAAAACAGTTAAGGGGGTTTATAAAATTGAAACAACTTTAGCAGAAACCATTAAAAAAAAGGGGGCATCCCTTCTACCCATCATAAATAAAAGATATTCAGAGTTATTATCGGTAAGAAAATAATCTTACCGTTTTCTGGTGGAAAAAATATTTTCGCTTCTTTTGGCAGTTACTGTGTTGTACCAACCCCGTATGAATCCGGGTACTACCGTTAGTAAATAAATGAAAGTTAAAACTGGGTTAAATGTAGCTTTAATTCGATGTCTCCTTTTAGAAATGAATTTTCATATCCGAACTGGTATAATGATCGTAACTTTACCTTTTTATTTTAGAAGAATTATAGATTAAAATTTGTCAATAAATTTAATATATATATATATATATATTTTTTTTTTTAGAAGAAGAAAAATACATCAGCTAAGAGAACATTTAGCTGATGTATTTTTTTATTATAGAAGTGATAAGCAGTAAAAATTAAAACCTTTTTTGTTTTTCAGACATATAAAGTGATATGTAGAAGACTAATGTTACCGTCATCATTTTAAATATATTTGTTTTTATAATTAGTTTGAAGAAAGATTACTTATCGATTATTTTATATTAGAATGATCTTAAAACGATTTTATACAAAAAATTCTTGAGAAATAAAATTTATTGTTCACGTATTAAAAAAAAAAAAAAAAAAAAAAAAATGGAACGTAAATGTGCTGCAGAATTGCTTATCGGTATGGAATATAAAATGCTAAAATAGAGTAAATAGATCTGTGATAAAGATTGTACTTCGGAAACTATGAAAAACCATTCTAGTCCTACACATCTAGAGATAAGAAAGTATCTCTACGTCAAAAACTTGTTTGTGAGGCCTTAGTCATTCTGCAGTCGATTTTCATATTTATTATTTAAAAAAAAATTCTTTCAACGGTTATCATTATTTTTATTTTTTCTTACAGTTAAGTATATTGAATTTTATCATTTCTTAAGCGTTCTCAGTATCTAATTTATTTCAAATATCAACTTCCGAGGAGTCTCGAAGAATGATAAATCAGATTTACTCGCTAGTAAATACTCTTGCCTAAAATTATTTCTTCTAACTGTTTAATTAACAATATTATCTCTACCGCTTACATTCTATTTCAGATGAAAATGTACATAAAATAAAAAAAGGATCCAATTATTGAAAAATTAAGGATTTTTTCGGAATTCCCCCCCCAAACACTTAATTTTTTACTAATGGGCCAAAAATCGTTTTATTTTTAATATCCAATAAGAATTAGGTGGGAATATTCATGTTTCAAAATAAAAAAATCAAAGTTGGTAGTTTTTCGTTTCTCCCCCACCCAAAAAAAAGTTTGAAAGTTTTTCACCTGGAGATAACTGAAAATAACAAGAAATATTGATGTTAACAATAAGCAGATTGGAGAAATAACTCCATAACCAGTTATAACCATTTATATTACCATTCTTATAACCATTTATTTTTATTTTATAAATATAATCTAACTAAATTTAACCTACGCTCGCTTCGCTCGGTAACCTTACTAATTAACAGTAATGTTTTGAATATTTAAATAATAAATTCAGTAATTATTGCAATTATTGATGAATTAAATGATGAAAACATTACTGTTAATTAGTCGAGATTAGCGAAAGAAAGAGAGCGTAGGTTAAGTTTGGTTAGATTATAAACTTTTAATAAATTCAGTTAATTTTTACAATTATTTATTTTTTAAATCAACACATTACTGTTAGTCGAGATTAGCGTTCGAAGCGAGCGTAGTTTAAGTTTGGTTGATTATATTTATAATTTATATCTATAATTATAAACAATAACTCTTATATTTTTAATATGTAAAATATTTTAATACGGAGAACGTTTAAAATGACCGGTATAAAAGAGCATGTTAGTGTGTTATCGGGTTATTTCTGCAACCTGGTTATTATTAATATCAATATTTCCTGCTATTTTGAAACATGCATATTCCCACGTAATTCTTATTGGATATTAGAAATACATCAATTTTTGGCCCACCGGTTAAAAAATTAAGCGGTTTTTTTTTTGGGGGAGAATTCCGAAAAAGATCGAAATTTACTTCAAATTGAAATCTGTCAAATAATTACTTAAAAAATTTACAGGCCTTTAATTCGTAGTTATTATTTTAAATTCAAAATTTCTCCTATTACAAAAAACAACCGATACTGATTAGCGTTTTCTCAATTTGTGAGTAAGAAGTTTTTACTCGATTACTTTGGTATATAGCTGTGAAATCTTTCACTTAAAAATAAAAAATTAAGTTTCACACAGCGGGAAGTATATTTTTTGGAGTTTACACATTACTCACCGTTTTATAGGATTTGTAAATTAAAAGAGAAGTAATGGATTTCAGAAACGCTTTCCAGCGACTTTAAAAACAAATTTGTTCTGATTAAGATTAATCTAACATTTAACATTACGTACTGATTTTACATACACCGATTTAAGAAATAAAACGAAAAAAATTATTTACCTGAATGTACTGGTCTTCGTTGCGAAGATGCTCCGCTATAAATTCGACAGCTTCTGTCGCTTTGGACGCCTCCGGAGAGAGTAAGAGCGAGTCGGAGCTCTCACTTTCCCTTCTTTCGGCGCTGGCCTTGCGGTTTATCTTGCAGTTAGGATGGTGCAGGTCGGACAGCTCCATCACTTCCATTTTGCTTTTACCGGCGGCGGCAGCGGGAGGCAGGTGCTTGGGTAACTCGGCAGGTGAGCCGTAGGAAGGGTGCGGCGGAGCGCTCATGCCCGGCATTTCCATCATCCACCGCAGTCGCGTCTTCTTCGGCCGCTTCATCAGCAGCACTATCGGCAAGTAATAGAGGAAGACTGCTCGGATCCAGGGCGGCATCCGGTGCGTGCGCGGACCTCGAAAATTCCAATTAATTATAATAACGGTTACGAGAATACTGACAGTGTTCATAATGAATGTGAAAAGGAGGTATTTGGCTATTAACGGAAGGACGAGTGACGTAGGCGGAAGGATCTTCGATACGAGAAGCAGGAACACGACCAACGACAGTAGAATACTGATTCCTAGCGTTACTTTTTCACCGGCCTCTGCGGGCAGGTAAAATACGAGCACGCAGAGGAAGGAGATGAGGACCGTAGGAAGGATTAAGTTCACCGTATAAAACAGCGTTTTCCTTCTAATTATTATATAGAAAGTGATATCGGTCTCTGTCGGCTCGTTGCCCTGGTATATATTCAAGTAGGCAGGCACCTCTATTATGTCCCAAGTTCCAGACTTCCAGTAATCAGACAGATCCACAAAATTTTTGTTATTGTACAGCGCTAAGGACACTTGGTCGCCATTGAAAGTCCACGATCCGAATTTCATTATGCACGTCTGTTGGTCGAACGGGAAGTACGTCACGTCGATTGTGCACGAACTCTGAAAAAATTACAAAAGCGTATCAGATTATAGATTGATTACATTTTTTATAAAAAAATAAAAAGATAAATGTATTTGATTTTAAGACGTACGGTTACAGATATAATTTCTAATTTTATTTGAATCTCATAACTTTAACCAGTTTCCTATAAGTTTGATAAAAATAGTATAAAATATTTATAATTTTTCGTGC
This sequence comes from Lycorma delicatula, assembly GCF_047948215.1. Lineage (NCBI taxonomy): Eukaryota > Metazoa > Arthropoda > Insecta > Hemiptera > Fulgoridae > Lycorma > Lycorma delicatula. The sequence continues at coordinate 53,872,393 of NC_134457.1, forward strand.
GTAATTTAATGCTTAGGTCTATTATATACAATTTAAACATAACTGGCTTATTTGCTGTAACACTATATTACCAATAATTAAATGAATATTAATATTTAAATATTTTAGATTTGAAGCTGTAGTTTTGTCAGTATGAATAACTGGATTGCCTATAGTATGTGCAATTTTTTTGTAACTTTTATTGTTTATTATTAATTCTAAAATATTGATTTAAAGTACTGCATACTTGTCGGTTAATAATTTCTTTGTTTTCATTTTGTTACTTTTTAAAAAATATATGTGCATAATTTTTTTCGTAGCATCTATTGATTTTTTAACAGTTTATGACAAACTATATTAAATTTTAGTAAGATTTTTTTTGTATACCGTTTTTGGAGCATAACGTATTTTTCAACATATAAATAATAGAGTACTGTATAATTATATGGAAGGTAAACTTTAAAATATAGTTATTTAATATAAAATAGGTAATAACAAATAAGAACGTAATTGAAGAATGTTGGAGTTATTGGACTTAGCTAATGACGTTTTATTACTAGTACTAGGTGCAAGGGCGTGCCTAGGGCACGCCTCCGTAGCTAGGCCCCCGGGTGGGTTGCCCTGGCGGGCGGCGTCTCGGTATGCTATTATACAAATGTAGGGTAGGATTAAAAAATTGTAAACGTTTAAAATTTGTTGCTTTCTCGGTTAATCAGAAAAAAATTTAAGTTTACTTCACAAAAATAGAGATTATCATATTATAATACTGAAAATCGATAGTATCGATTTTATTATGTAATAATTCAGTATCGATAGTATTTTCTGTATCGATGCTTATTTTTTTTATTGAAAATAATTTATTTTTCTTGTTTAACCTCCCGGACAACCATTAGGTATTGCTCCAGAGGATGAGATGAATAATTTGTAGCGTGTATGAAACGTTAAATGTCTGACCGGGATTCGAACCCGGACCTCCGGATGAAAGGAGGACACAACTATCGAAAATAGTTGTGTTTTAAGATCTGCTACGACATTGAATGAATGAATTACGGTAGTAAAATTTATTAATTTATTTTATAATTATTATTACCATTATGTTTATAAACAATAAACATTTAAGAAAAAATCTTATGATTTTTTGACGGGCAGTACGTTCAATCATGTAAGCATGTTCTCAGCTAAGAGGGACGCACACACACCACAGACAGACACACATACAAGTGCCCTTTAGTAGGGTAGGATATTGCTATTCATGTCTGACTGTTTTACTGTTCCGGATATAATGGAATTATAAAGATTTTTAGATTAAACGTTGAAGTTGTCATAGATTTGTTGTCAGTTCGACTAGCATATTTAATAATGGAATTCATAAAAACTAAAAACATGTAGTTTAAATAGTGTTTTTTATTCTTATGTAACCGGATTCATTTAAGTAAATAAATATAAAACCAGTTATCATTGAAAAGTTTAGTAAGATTTTCCCGAACGAACATTCTTATTATTGCTATTCTCTCAATTATTAATAAATTTCTAACAAAGTTATTATTTCTTACTTCTACTTAACTCGTGTTACATATTATATGTTTATAATATTTGAGTATTATTGATTTAATGCAATTGCTATTTGAAGATTTTATCTGAGAATATATGAGAGGTTATCTCTAAAGTAAATACCGTTTTATTGTAAAACATTTATTCTGAAAACTTTATAAATATTTTTTATTTCTCTAAAACTAGACATACTTCTTTATATAATCACCACATGAATTAAGACATTTATCGTAGCGATACATCAGCTTCAATATAAGCTCGTCGTATTCTTCTGCAGCCAGTTCATTTAGCCACTGATTAACAGCATTTTTAAGTTCACCGTCACCCGCGAATTGCTTACCGTTAAAAAATTCTTTCAATTTCTCAAACAAATGGTAATCAGAAGGAGCTAAGTCCGGACTATATGGTGGGTGATCGTAAATTTTCCACCCAAATGTTCTCGGTAAATCACGTGTCGGATCCGCAACATGTGGACGTGCATTATCGTGTAGCAGGACGACGCCGTCCGTTAGCCGCCCACCGCGATTTTGAATGGCGTGCGGTAACTTACGTAAAGTTCGCAATAGGCTTTTGAATTTATAGTCGTTCCACGTGGCATGAAATCAATCAGCAGTATTCCAAACCGATCCCGAAAGACTGTGGGCGTCAGTCTGCATCGAAATGGCTGTGGCTTGACCTTTTTTGGTCTGGTTGGTGACTGAGGATGATGCCATTCACTTGACTGGCGTTTTCTCTCTGGCGTGTGATACGAAATCCATGTTTCATCGCCGGTAACGATTGAATAAGGAACTCATCACCTTTTTCTCTGTAGCGCATCAAAAATTCCAAAGCAGATCCGATTCGGATTTTTTTGTGACGTTTCGTTAAAACGTGAGGTACCCAACGTGCACAAACCTTTTTGAAGTCTAATTGGTCATGAACAATGCGACCAGTAATATTTCTTGAAACATCAGGAAAAAGAAGGGCCAGATCGGAAATCGTTGAGCGACGATCTTTTCTGATTTCATCATCGACACGTTTCAACAAGTCCTCGGTGATTACCGAGGGCCTCCCCGAACGTTCTAAATCAGGCAATGTTATCTGTTATTTCTAAACCTTTCACACCATTTTCGGACGTTTCTTTCATTCATTACATTACCACGTACACAGCAACCAACTACCTATGAGTTTCAACCGGCTTAACGTTTTGATGGTTTAAAAACGTAGATTCCACGTATTTCATTCGGCAGCAACATCGATTTTCCTATTCATTTTATAACGTAATAACTCGCACGTAATCAAAGATACTACAACGCGACAACTTACAGACATTAATGCAGTGTGTACATTACTGGTGTGGCCATGAACGACACAGGTGCGCCAACTAAGGGGGAAAATTTCCCAGCGGTCTTTACTTTAGAGATATCCCTCGTATATATTTTTGAAAATTCTAATATTTTATTATCATAGTTACCACTGCGTTAATTGATCTTAACATGATAAAGAATAATACAAAACACAGTTATATAAACGTTTAATAAACTTCCAAGTTAACCTTCGCGGTTATCCCGCATCGTCAGCTGGTGATTAATATTTTACTTGAAAAAAGATTAAATAAATAGATAAATAAAAATTTTAAGTGAAGAACTTTAAAATCAGCTGGAATTATGTGAATAATGTTGTTGCTAACTGACTGTTATAACATACTGTTTAAGTAAATCATTATTTTCATTTTGTTGATTGATCATTATATGTTTTTCTTTGAATTTATAAGTGTAATATTTTTCTAGTACGTTTATCTTTTTATTATCCTTGGATTTTATAATTATAATCAATGTAATTATAATATTAATTACTGACGATGCGGGATAACCGCGAAAGTTAACTCTTGGAAGTTTATTAAATGGGTACATTCTAATTAAACGGAAGACACCTGTTCTCACAGAATGATGTTTTAAAAAAAAAACTGTATTTTTTTTTTTGTTTAACTTCCGGGTCCACCGTTAGGCATGCTTCAGAGGATGAGATGAATGATTTGTAGCGTGTGTGAAAATGCCATGCATGACCGGGATTTGAACCCGGGACCTCCGGATGAAAGGCCGAGACGCTACCACATTTGGTTAGATTGTATTAATCTAACCAAAGTTAACCTACGCTCGCTAGTCAAGATTAGCGGCCTTTATTTATATCCTCTAACGATCGCCGCGCGCTGTGTTAGAATGGCCTCCGTTTAATCAGAAAGTACCATTAAATGTTTACATAATTGTGTTTTTGTAGTTTTTTTTATTAAAAAAAAAAAAAAAATTATATCATATATAAAATTATAATATTTAATATCTAATTAATATAATATTTAATTATAATAATATGTCGTAATATAATTAGTTGAATAATGTCATTATTATATATTAAGGTTACGTAAGTCTCTTAAGATATTATTTTTTATATTTAAAAGTTCCCATAGGTCACGCGATCATTGTTTGCTGGCCGGCCGATCAAATCAGTACTTGTATATTACGTGAACCATAATTTATAGTCTTATATGACATTGGTTCCTTTTTAGTAACTGATGCAAATAAGTTATTTACATTTATAAGTTATATTTTTGTAATTTTAAATTTAAAAATCTTTTTTTAAAACTTGCAAGTAGCACAAATGAGTTTTTTTATAGTGTTAATAAATCTCTAATTGGGATCTTACGTAAGCTAAGTTAATTTAATTTATTTATCTCATGTTTTGGCGGTTTTTTGGAATATTTTTTAAAAAAAATTATTAAAGAGCTAGTTTTTCCGTCATTTTGGGGTTTTACAGTTGATTTAAAAAATTTATATTTATATATTTTATGCATTTCAGTAAAACTTACACTAATGCGTTTGAACCAGCTTGATAGCTTACACCGTTTAGCGTAATGATTATTTCAAAATTTTAATTTTGGCGCCCATTTTGAGGTGAACCCGACAACCGACCACGGTCATTCATTGTATTTTTTAATCCTCTCTTATCGATTCTTAATTCGAGTCCGAAAACAAAATAAAAAAATAAAGTGTTCACATCCACCCACACACCCACCCACACACACACTCGCGCGCGCACACTCACTCTCTCTCTCTCTCTCACAACACCCCCCCCCCCCCAACCACACACACACAATTTGAATTCAGTAACGAACTATTCGTTCCTTGAATATTATTTATTAAATATTTACGCTCAATTTAGCCTTTCGTAAGCTGTATTACAGGAACGACTACTATAATTATGATGTCATGTCATCTGACATACACGGAAAAGGAAAACGTCAATTTATCTGTCAGCTTTCAGGTGGTTTTGTGTAAGTTGTGAGATACATAAACACATAAATCTTGTCACAACGTATATTTTGATCATATACTTTATAGATAAAATTTGTTTTTCTATAAATATGTACATGGAAAATTTGAATAAATCTTAATACATCTGTCCTAAGTAGAGGTTTTATAGTTAAATTTTAATCAATTTAACTTAAAGCAAACTGGTGCAGTTAAATTAACAAACTTATTAAAGAATTTAATGAAAGAATTATCAGGTTTTTTTTTGTTTACAAATAGAATGATTTAAAAATAGGTCTTCTTATTTTTTAATAGACCGATAAAATTTGTTTGACACACTATCTGCCTAAGCAGATCGTCATTCATGTTTAAAGTATGGTGGCTGCATGATGCAGAAGAGAGAAAATGGACATTTTGCAACTATCTTAATAAATAATGGTTTTAGCGAAAAAAGCCACGATATCGTTATTTACACCCCTTTAATTTGGTTTTTATCTTACAGTTCTATAAAAAAATTTATCGAAGATGCTTTATTGTTCATGTGATTTTATTATACATTGTAATAAAACTATGTTTTCTTTCATTTTTATTATGTCATTGTTTACGTTTATTATATAAAGTAATAAGTGTAAACATGTACTGTTCTGATTTTATAATATAATACCTGATAATAAATTCCGTTTGATAATAAAGGATACTGATATGACAAGATTAGTACTTTATATTTTTATAAATATTTATTGGAGAAATATTTGATAAAAAAAGCCTATATAAGATGTTAAATGAATTTTACAAGCTTTAATTGACTAAAATTAATGTTTCGGTTATAAATCTAAGAATGAATGGTTTTTTTCTTTTAAATTTCATTGATTTTTTGTACGCCTAGAGAATGGAATAAAACAGAATAAAATAAAATGTTCAAAACATTAAAAAACTTCTGAATTAAACTAAGGGAAAGAAGGGTTATTAGCGTTAGTAGAGAGATGAGTATCTGTGTAAGATACAAGAATCAGCAGTTATTAGAATAATGGAGGAAAAGACAAACAGAAGGGAGGGGATATAGTCGGCCCCATCGTTTTTTAATTTGTACATATAAAATGGAATACCGGAAAAATTTGAGAGTAGAATAATTATCGTAGAAGAAAAAAAATAAGGATATTAAAGTTTTCTGAGCAGAAATCAAAGATGAATTAGAAAAAATAATGAATGACATGGGTTTATTGCTAGTAGAAAACTTCGGTCTGAAAAAATAAGAATAAAACAAAGGTAATGAAATGTAACGGAAAGGAAATTTATGAAGAATTAGATATTAAGAATTTAATATCTATTAAGTAATTAGAATTTAATATTATAATATACACAGTATACCAGAAGTGAGAAAATTTTGTTGTTTACGTAGTAAATTTTCAAAGGATGGACGAAATTATGCAAATATCAAAAAAAAAAAAAAATTATCCAAGCAACTAGAACTTTATGCAGAAAAAAAATTCCTTAAAATCAAATATTGAAATTTTGAAAATATTTGTGTGTGTGTGTGTGTGTATATGTATATATATATATATATATATATGTGTGTGTGTGTGTGTGTGTGTGTGTGTGTGTGCGTGTGTGTGTGTGTGTGTGTGTGTAGCGCAAACGTGGATGATAGGATAAACAGAAAGGAAAAGAGTAGAAGCCATTAAAACATATGGTGTACACAGATTATATAATTAGAATCGAGCATTAGTTAATTTAATAATTGTGGGACTCGCAGAAGGTAAAATCTTCTGAGAAAGACAAAAATTAAAATACATGAGACAGATAATTAAGGTTGTTGGATGTCATAAATAGGATGAAGTTAAAATATTAGCGAGAACATTAGAGAAGGAGAATGGCATCAAACCGGTTGAATGATTGATGACTCCGAAAAAGGTATAAAACATTCTCCAACTTTTGAAGTCTTATTTAATGCTATTTTGTTTACATTTACCGTTAAAAGAGCAGTCAAAAAACAACATTAAATGAAGTTTTGTATGCTATAATACAATTATAATGGTAACAAATTTAAGATACTAATAGAAGATGTATTTGAAGATATTTTAAAAGGTTTATTATTCTATTTAAAAACCTTTCGACCTTTTACAATTTGTTTTTTCTTAAATTATGTATCTAAAATATTCGCGCGATTGCGCGCGCGCGTGTGTGTACATATATATATATATAAAATCTTGTAAAGAACTACTAGAAGGGTTATATTAATTTTTTGATTAAATGCTTAAACGTAACTCTAAATATCTTGATGTTAATTTTTCACAAATACTCGTACGCACAGTTTTTTGAACATTTTTGGTTATAAGTTAATGTGCAATAAAAATAAATCTAACTTCTTGGTATGCCGTTTATCCAGACTAAATAAGTTTTTTAATAAAGCTGTCTTCTTTCTTTTTCTGTTTAGCCTCCGGAACCACACGGTGGTTCCGTGTGGTTGTGGTTGGGTTAATTGAAACCCAACCACCAAAGAACACCGGTATCCACGATCTGTTGTTCAAATCCGTATAAAAATAACTGCCTTTACTAGGATTTGAACCTGAGAACTCTCGACTTCAAAATCAGCTGATTTGCGATGACGAGTTAACCACTAGACCAGCCCGGTGGACTTAATAAAGCTGTCTACTTCATATTAAGTATTTTTTATGTAAAATATTTAATTTTTTAATATCTTAAAAAAGATAAGCATAAAAAATTAAAATATTATTTAATGAAAATCACTATACAAATATTCTTAAAATTTTCTGTTATGTTTAGTTGTACAATGGAAGAGAAATCAAATTAAAAATAATTCGAGTAAGTAATCAAAGCCGTTATTTATTTATTTATTTTTTTGTTAAAATACTATTGTTTATTAAGATATTTCCAAAATATATGCATTGTTTCTCCACTTCCCTTTGATTATAAATGACGGTTTAGTTAGGTAGAAACTTAACGGTCTCTTGATAAGTATGCGGTTTTTAACAGTTCTTTGAACAAAACACTTCTGAATATTTTTTCCGTTTTGAAATCAGTTTTTGTAAAAATAAATTGTTAAGTTATAAAATTTATAAAATATTTTTTATATAACTGTTAGAAATAAGTAGAAAAAGAGATGTAATTCCTCGAAAAAGAAGACAATAAAAGAACATTAAAAAGACGAAAAAATTCATAATACTTTGACCGATAGTGAACATATTGAAAAGAGTTTTTTAAGGTTTGTAATATCTACAAATCTATAAAGCACTTTTTATTTATTTTGGTTTATTATTTAAAGTTTTGTATTTTAATTTAAAAAACTCACACGCGCACGCGATAAGGATATTAGTTAAAGTAAAACGAAGTTATAACGAAATTGCGAAATGAATATTACATTACGCGTTGACTGAAAAAGTCACAGGATAGGTTACTCTTGCAGGCTTATTATAGCGTAACGTTATCTTTTAACCTGTAGTTTTCAAATCAGTAGTAGACATTTTTTGTTTGAACGTATATTTTTTCTATTTTTGTTCACGCCTGACTCTTTTTCAACTATAGATTCCGATGATTTTTTTTTTATTGATATTTTCTAATGAAATTCTTCCGGTTATCCAACTAGACTTTGAATAGAAGAAGAAGAAAACCTGAACTAGGAAAGTCCAGAATCTCTTGAAATAGGAAATTAATTATTTTGATATTACAGTTAAGTGTAGCGGGTGAAAGTGCAGTGTGCTTTCCTGTATTCTTCACTTCATTAATTCTTTATCAGTTTTTGTAACTAAGTAAACAAATTCTTACTAACATAATTTTCATAAAAACTTCTGATTTATACATTTTTAATATTTAATTCCTCATTATTCTCATTTCTGACATTTTATTAGATTCGAATTTATTCTTATTTATTAACTAATCCGTACTTGTTATTTTATTTTTCGTTCACATCTGAAGAACAGTCATCAGCATATTTTAGCGCATTTTTTATTTCCTTCCCTTGGATAGTTACTCTGCCTACAATTCCTGGATTTCTTTTCTTCTTCGATGTAAATGACTGCCAACGGGAGCAGATTATATCCTTGTCTCGCATATTTTTTGAATCTGGGTTTTTTTCGTCTTATATATTTAGTAAGCAATCGGTTCTATTTTAATTGATAAACAAACACAGTTTGTTCAGCTACGTGTAAGAAACTAGAAAAAGGAACCGTTTCAGTTTCGAGGGTGGTCAAATACGACAGAATATAGAATTTTCTAAATTCTCTAAATTTTCTAAAAAAAATCTATTTTTGGCATTTATGAATCAAATCTTAACATAATAGCTTTCTTTAGTTTATCAGAATAGAAATAAAAAAAAAAAAAATTGATGAAAAAATAAAGGATCACGATATACATGTGGTCTGTGTTGTTTAAAAGAGGATTGAAGGAATGTTGGATCATTATCGTAGAAACACTTGAAAACTTTTTCTCCTTAAAATTTTTCTTAGGAACAGTAAAAAAAGAGGTTAAGGTAAAACATGTAATTAATTTCTTGTACATCACACAAAAGTATTTACTTAAGAAAATTTGAAAATATGTGTAACTCTTGTTAAATAGAATTTATAATATTATTAGCATCTCCACGAAACTTTCTTGAAATGAAAATAAAAATAACAAACATCACAAAGGCGTGTCAAGTTTAATAAATTTGATGAAAAACTACTTGTTTTGTGAACATCAAGAAAGGTGAATCCAAAGAAGATGGTAGGTGAGAGGGTTTTCAGAAACCCCTCTATCCCCTTCATTCTGCTGGTTGGACGTGCTTCACTCACCCTTGTATGCAAGGAATTCCAAATTCCAAACGTTGTTTATTGATTTCCCTCCTTTGCTAGAGTTTCAAAGCTGTACTTCTAGTCTTTTCTCCATCTCGCTCTCTCTGTCTCTTACCTACTCGTTTTTTCTCTTTCTCTGTCTCTGTCCTCTTTCTCTCAGGTCTTTTAGTTAGGAACGTCACGACACCTTTGAAGGTTCTCTTCTAGAAAGGACATTTTGCTCTTTCAGATCCACTCCTATCTGTGATGCATACCTTAAAAACTTATCCCATGTTGGCAGCTGTCGACTACACTATCCTCTCTGTTTTTATCTCGTTTCTTAAATTTTTTCTAAATATAAGTTTACTAACAGAATATTTCTTATGATAAAGTTAAGAAAGATTGTCTGTTATATTTTTCATAAAAAATATATCAAATATCTTTTTTGTATTAAAAAAAAAATAGTTTGCTCTCACAATAAATCCTTATATTGTAAATTCATGAAAACACGAAAATATCACATTATAACAGACTCTTACAAACTCTTATGCTTTTTTAAAGAGATTTCCTCTAATACAGTATTTTCACGTATAATACTAATACATATGACTTCTTTGTCGTTTTTTTTCAGTTGTATAAATTTGTAAATTTTGGGAAAAATATAATTTATGTTAATACATTATGTAGCTGCTCTCATTTATGTTTTATCAACCAAGTTATATATTTTAATCTTTATTTTTGTAATTAAAATAAGGGGTAGTCCAGTTACAATAATTTTCACTTAATAGGGAATTTTATTTATTATTTTTTTGTGTTTAGGATTTTACAATTTTTCTTTCGTTGTCAGGAAATACACAACGTTCTTCCGGCAGCTCTTATTATTAGCGCTATACAATAAAGAAATAGGCGATTATTTTTTTTTTATCGATACAGTACTAAAGTCGATGGAATTAATTAGTTAGAATAAAGAATAAAGTTCATTATTAAAATACTTAAATGTCAGGGTTCTAAGAGGAGCTAATCTGAATTCTGACCACTACCTATACAGACAAAATTTACTTGTTTCTCGAATGAAAAAACCTCCAACAAACTTAAGATCTAAAAGAGACGACCCAGAAAAGATCCAAAACTCAGAATAATTTACTGAAAACTTTAGACTTTACAGATTAAAATAGGGAAGAAATAAAAACTGAACTTGTTTGTAAAGCTGAAACAATTGTTCCTTTCCTCAGAATCAAGAAAAGTAATTAAAAATACTAGAATGAAGAATGGAATAATTTCATAGACGTAAACCAACAAGCATGACAGAAATGGAGTTCTCTAAAACAGAAGAGAATTGACTGAATTTTATTCAACTTCGTAAAGAAGTCAAACCAATCAGAAAAGGATGAGAAAATCAAATAAACAAAGGTTTAAAAAAAACGACTCAAGAATTTCAACAAAGAATCTAAATGAATGTTATCTAAATTCAATCCTCCTAATTTTTCAGCGTTACAAAAACGTAGGGTACTGCAAAATATTAGCGAAATACTTCGAGAATTTCTTAATTGCGAAGAACTAGAAGAAAAGTTTGAATTCTAAACCGATAACTAAAAAAAATAAAATTTCAAACCTTGGATTGTAGAAGTCCAAGAACTAATCTTCGAACTTAAAAGTAACAATGTTTCGAATGAAAATATAATTGTAGCAGAACTTAGGAGAACAAAAAATTAAACTTCACTTTAAAGTATATTTGAAATAACAAGTTGCTACTTATAGACTACAAACCACCCTTAATTCATCCTCTTTACATAATGGGCTCAAAGATATCCTAACAACTATAGAGGCATTTCTATGTTGGAAGTAACTTAAAAAATCGTAACAAAAGTTCTCTTAAACTGAACATAACCACAACTTGGAGAATATCAAAAATGGTTTCGGAAAAAGTAGATCTTGTACAGAGCAAATTTTTAATCTTAAAAGTGTTATGAACTATCTAAAACTTTCAAACAAAACCATTAAAGATAGAAACAAATTAAGGAAATATTAAAGAATGAAAGAAAAAGATTCCAGAAGAAACCGAAGTCAAAACGTGGAACACTAAACTAGAACAAAAGAAAGCCATGTCCGAAAGAATGAAGGCTTACTGACAAATAAGAAAAGAAGCTAGACGGCGTAATAAGTAATTGATTTAACCTATCCCTAAGGTGGTTGATTCGGAAAAAAAAATCATAAAATGGATGTTTTTAGATGACATAAATTGCATTTGCTAACCGATTGACGTTTATAACTTTCAGTTTACCTAAACTTACTGAGTATATCTTTTCTTCGACTTTTACCTGGACATACACATTCCACTTATTTGGGTAAGCTAATTTTCGTAGCAAACAAGATTCGAAGATTTTAATTAAAATATTTATGATCATAACTGATGCGTCTTGGTTAAAAAAAGAAGAAAAATTACTCTAAAATCCCTTACTATCTTTTTTTTTTGCTTATACAGATTACACAAAAATTAAATTTTCTTAAAATAATCAACCGGATTTATGTAAATACGTGATCTCAACTTATGACTCCATGTACGACCTGTTGACTGACGATGGAGTAGACATATTGGATAAACAGCAGTTTTACGTATATTTTTACATTTTCTTTATTTTTTTTTTCTTTCATCCCTTATCTATATAAATAAAAATGTAAATGTTCGTTTGTTCAAAATCTTAAATCTCCGAAAGTTCTTCACCGATTGTTTTGAAATTTTGACAGAACGTTGCATTCGAATACGTACCTGTTTTTATATATCTAGCATTTATATACCTAAAATGTCACCTGTGACAGGTAAAAACATGCTTTTTTGAAAAACAGCACCATCTGTTGGATGTAAAAGCAACACACGCTTTACTAAATATTTTACGATTCCATTTCAATGTTTCCGTTATGTGTGTCCGTTATAGAATAAAAAACTATTGGACCGATATATTCGCGGGGAAAGAGGGAGAAAGGGAAAAATCGGAAAGGAAAGAGGGAAAAAATCGAAGAAGGTAAAAGGGAAGAAGGGGAAAATGGAAAAGAGAAAATAGGAGAAAACGGGGAAAAGTATATGGAAAGGAGAAAAAAGAAAAGGGGAAAGCGGGAAAGAGGAAGGGGACGGGGAAAATGGGGAAATGGAATGTTGTAAAAACGAAAATGGGAAAATGAAAAGGAGGAAATGAAGAGGGAAAATGAAATGGGGAAAGGGGAAAAGAAAGAAAGGGTAAAAGGGAAAGGTTACATTTTGTAAAGTTCTGTAATGTTCATTTTTTAATGTTTTATCAAACTTTCAATTGTGTTCATTTAATCTATATACTCGTATATATGTATTATCAAATCTAAAACTAGAGAAATATTGCCTAGTCTGCAAGTATATATAACAATAAAGAGAACTTTATTTACATACTAATAATGTAAATTATAAATTTTTCTGTTAATTATTAACAGAAAAGTTTTTTGTATTATAAAATAACAATTCGATAACAAATGATTCTATAATATTTTTAGCAAACTAGAGCTCATTACGTTGAAAAAAAGCTTTCAAAACAATAATAATTATATTATAATAATTACAATAGTATTATATAATAATAAAAATAATAACAAAAAAATAATAATTAGAGAATTTAAATTACACTTTTCCTTTCTTTACATAATAGATTAAGTAACAATAAACTGTATGTATTTTTCCTAAGATGATAGAAGATTATTTTACTGCATATTACATCGTAAACCATCCAAATATAACTAAGATTTGTCACTAATTTTACTTAAATAATTTATATGAAAATAAAATGCATTACCTACAACTTAAATAAACCACATTAATATTCCTTAAACAGCGATGGTCTAAAATATGGACAGTCTGTAACGGGTTTCTATTATTATTTTCTCAGAAAATAATATAGAAACAGATTTAACATTTCAAAAATACAAGACAAACACTTGTAAATAAAATAAAACCAACAAACATCATTCATTATCAATTCAATTACAGGCAGGCTTACCTCAATATCTAAAATCTGAAATAAACAATATATATATATATTTTCGTATATCGTTTTTAGTAATTGAACACCATTATCAAAAAATTTCCATATGATCCACCTTCCCCCAGAAACCTTACCAGAGAATTGCAATTCTCTGTTCAAGTTACTTCATCGAGTGTTTTCTTCTTTCCAAAGCATTTTTCCCTGATACACTTTAAAATCGTGCACATGTCTATAAATTTCTGAACATTTTCTACCTTTCCAGAATCGCACAACGAACACAAACGAGCCAACTCTAGCTTATGCTGCTTATTATTTAGCTTGAGCTGCCTTAGCCTGAAAAATATCTTCCATAAATCGGCTATAGTTTTCCTTTCCTATCGTAATCTCTTCCGACTGTATATGTTTATGCAACTCGTTAAACATCTGCTTGACTCTCTCGTTCTGTCTGCTTTTAGTATATTTTCTAACAATTGTAAATAATTTCTCCGTTCCTTCCTACCGTTGAGAGTATTCAATATCAAAGTTAAATTTTTTCATATCAAATTTAGCCAGTATTTAAACCAGCTCACTTTTTCGATTTCTACCAACTCAATTAATTTTTTCACGAGCCGTTGTTGTGTCGGTAATATGAAGATCCGTAAGACGTAGTTAAAATGCAATTTAAAAAAAAAATAAATGAAAATATCCTCTTCTAAATACACAAACGATATGTAATGTGCCGTATTTAAGTCGAAGATTTTCTTAATAGCAGAACTTTGAAATTCTTCAATGTCTACGTAATTGCGAAGTTGAGACCTGTAAACAGCCAGTGAATGGTATGTTGCGTTTAAAACTTCCAATTCACCTGATATAGGGATTAAACTGTCGTTATAAAAGCCTATCCAAGCCTTATTTAAAGTAAATATAGATGTTAAAACGTTTTCCTTTCCTCGTGAGTAAAGGACAGCGTTGTTGATAATTTTATCACTAAATATTTGTGATTATTTTCTATTTTAACAAGCATCGTTTTCCTTTACCACCTGCGCATTTTTTTATTCTTTATCTTCGAAGAAAAATTATAATTTTGGACTGCTCGGATTAAGTTCATCCAAGATAGATCTAGATACTAGAACATTGCCTCAGTCTGTAGTGACTGAGGGGCTGAAGTTAGGAGTACTACATTACCCTCATAACAGAAATAAAATCACGGGACCTTACCTCACATCCCTGTACATCTTAAAAATCGTTTGGTTAGAGCAAAAACAAATACGGCAAACAAAAACATTCCTAGTCTTACCCCGGTTCGCGTTGACAAATGCGAATTTAACCCCTCGTAACACCAGAAACTGGATTACGTAGCTTCATAAGAACTTTTAGTACTAAGAATAACTTGGCTGACAAGTATCGAACGTAGCTTGAAAATCAACAAAGAAACAATATAATTTCTTATCCGTACGTTTTAATTCAATTTAATAATACTCGTCAAATGAAAAATGTTATCGTTGCCGCTTATCTCTTTCTAAACCCAGCCTGATGTTCAGCTAAGATTTCACTTCCATTAGCCCAGTCCGTCAGCCTGTTAAGTAAAACATTGGTCTCCTTTCTTATGGCTCGTTGGAGTATCAGTCACTGCTAATTGCTGGATTCCTGCAAGTATTTTAGTCATTTAAACCTTTTTATTACATTTACTGATTTTTATTTCTCATATGGTTGAAAAAAATCGGTATAAAGTAAAATTAAATTTGTATTGTTATATAAATTAAAAGTGAGATTATGAACTATTTCTTATTAAAAGAAGACATAACAGTAAAATATAAATTATCTTTACAAATTTATTAAAACAGTATTCAATCATAATGCAAAAACGTTTTAAAATGATTTTGTTGTCATTTTTTTCATAAAAACCAAAACAAATATCATGAGTGGTTGAAACTGTAAGGAAATATTTGCAATTATTAAAAATAGTGTTCTATTTCGATTTGTATTTTTTTTTTCAATCAAAAGTAGCCATCACCTATGATCATGGTGGATTGCCTGCCTTTCATCCAAAAGGTTCTGGTTTCGAGTTCTGGTGAAGCTGTCATTTATTCACTTTCTAAAAATTCATCATTAAAAAAGCTGTTAGGTTACCTGTAATCGGGCGTTGACTATTATATTTATTAAAATATGTTAAAAGTCTTTTTCCAAGAAAAAAAATTAGTGTAGAATATAATCATTTGTAACTAAATTACTTATTATTTAAAAATATAATTATTCAAAATGATTTCCATTCCCCTTAATACACTTCTGGAAAAGAAGAATTACTCTGCTTAATATTTTATGGTACAATTCATTAATTACTATTGAAGTAGAAGTAATTTTCTTAAATGGTCAAAATTTCAGGACTTTTTTACAAAAAAACTTTCTCACTATTAAAAATTACATGATGAGAGTTCACATAACTTTCAGACCTATTTGTTTAATCCTGCTATCCAATCCACTCATTGTATCAGGAATTTCTGTGATTGAAAACTAAATATATAGAGGAGCGTTCATTATCTTGTTATTCCATCAATATACACAAACATTAGCATTTTTAATTCAAGAGTTGTTTATTTGAAACATATCCAAATAAGCTAAAGAACGGTTTCTAAATTTGCCGTCGGGATCTCGCAGTCGCACAGAAAATATTTAATTTTGGAGAGTCCCTTTCGCATTGAAAGAGTTCATAGGAATTTATTGACCCCTAGATACGGACATCAAGTAGATAACTTTTTTCCATTAAGATGAAATGTTGACTCATCATTAAACATGTAAACACAGTACGATCAAGAAAGTCGTCAACTTTATGCTGCAACATTTCGATCGCGAAGTCGGCACGGATAAAGACGTAGGTAGGCTTCAAAGCATGTAACAGCTTACTGTGAACGCATATGTAAGCGTTTCCTTAAAACATTCAATACAGTCATCACCGGCATTGGGGGTCCAACAAATTTTTTTAGGATCACGCAGAAAAAACTCCCTGAACGTTCAACATTTTTTTATGACACTCGGTTGTCCCGTACTGGATCAGAATTAAATTTTTTATAGAACTCACATTGAACTTTCGCTATTGATTCACATTTAGCAAACTGAAAAAAACACAGAAGGCTTTCTGTTCAGGAGTTGCCACGTTTGCTACTGTAGCTACCT
Organism: Lycorma delicatula; assembly: GCF_047948215.1. Lineage (NCBI taxonomy): Eukaryota > Metazoa > Arthropoda > Insecta > Hemiptera > Fulgoridae > Lycorma > Lycorma delicatula. Next base: position 53,889,124 of record NC_134457.1, read on the forward strand.
TGTTGAAAGTTAGGGAATCAATCTACGGCCATGCACGCAACTAAAATTATCATTGTTTTTGACTAGCTTCAAAACAATGTGCACCTTATCCAAGAGATGTTATTGCTAATTAAAATCCTAATTTCTGTTGTGAAATTAGCGCGGCAGCATGTATAAATGATTCTACTAATCGAATATTATCTTAAACATCTTTTTACTATTATTTCTTTATCAGAGAGCGTATTAAAAACTAACAACAAATTTTGAAAAACTCTCGTTATATATCAATTGTAATAATAAATGACTGTTTTTTTTTTTTGTCAAGGAATAGAACAGTTATTTTTATTGACAACTAGCATCCCCGTCGTGGCTTCGCCCGTGATATATAGTAACATATGATTAATTAATTGTGTGCCGACCAATATTTTGACATTTTAGACAAATGAGCGAAATCAAACCATAAATACAATTTTTCGAAATTCTCAACCCCCAGCGCCACCTAGCGGGCCCAAAGTAATTCAGAAACCTTCGCGGGCGTACGCACAACTCACAAACTTTTAATAAAATCTTATCTTAATTATGCAACCGTATGCAAGTTTGTTAAACACTTTATTTTATTTTTTATTTTTTACACTTTATTCACCAATGCACTTTTTCACAGTCCTTTTTCTGACCACTTAAGAAAAGGTGTCAGAGCTTAGATACTTTTGCCTGCGACATCTTCTGAACGAATTTAAAAAAATGTAAAATTTTGTAGTATGTGTCTCGTCCACACAGGTAATCTTCAATCTTCTATGTTTATATAAAGATGAAAGTTTGTATTTTGCTTGTTTATTTCGTAAATATCTCGACACCGGTGCCACTTAGCGGATATAGTTTTTGCAAAAATTTTTGTTTTCACGTAACTACTATATATTCTGAATATGAGCCAAATAGGACCATAAATACAATTTTTCGAAATATCTCGACTCCAGCGCCACCCACTTAGCGGGTCCAAACTAAATCAGAAACCTTCGCAGGCGTGCACATAAACTCACCGGTTCCATCTCAGTTGGATGAATGGTATAGAAACGCATACGGGACAAACAAACAAACATTCATTTTTATATATTGTTACCACGTATGTGCCTAATTTAATATCGGCGGCCGAACAGGTATAGCAACTTAGATGCGACTAGCGCAAAGTATACGGACGCGCTGATACAAGCATCACTACCGCCGCGCAGATGACCGCGCAGTTCTCTTACCACAGCGATGCTGCAGCTCCACCTCTCAGGCTCCAATAAAAGAGCGTGCACCACGAGAGTGAATCCAATTCATCGTCGACCACCACCTGGAGAAGACCAAGAAAAAGAAGAAGACAGAAAAAGTTCCCTGGCCGGCTCAACGTGGGACCTCCCGGCGGATGCCAAAATCCCGGTCGGAGTAGCAGGCCTGGCCGGCTCGCTGAGGAAGCCGCTGGACGCGGACGCTACCTTCCCGCTCCAGCTCTAGCTCGCCGGGCTTCAATCGCCCTGGCCGGCGGACTCAGCAGCAGGAGTCGGCCCAGCGTGGGATCGCTCGGGGAGAACCGGTCTCGGCCGCCCCGGCGAAGGACAACCGACGCCGACCCGACACTGCGGGGCTCTGGGGGCCACCACTGCCACGCTGTAGTGGGAACCCAACTGCCGCTGAGGGAAAGCCCGGTCGGATTTCAATGAACGAGCCGCAACTCCCCAACTTCGCCGGAGACCAGCTTTCGGACCCAACAACTCTTGAGATAAAGAAAAAAACGGTCCTTTTCACGGCCACCACAAAGTTATGAATTACGAACCGTCGAAGCCATTCGATGACAACAGTCCTTCTCAGGGCTACCGTAAGGTTAGCAATTACAATGAGCTGTGGAAGCCAATCGACGACAAAAACGGCCCTTTTCAGGGCCAGCATAATGCTAGTAAGCGCTACGTGCCGTCGAAGCCATTCGGCGACAATATATAGAAAATTCTATAACAAGATTATTTTTTAAATCTTCACTTGTTAATCTTTAATAGTTCCTTGATGATTTTATATTTAATATAATATTTAACACTACATTTGATAAGTAAACCATTTATACGTTCTGTCCTGGTAATTTCATTATTCTTAATATCAACACTAGACCGATCGAAATAACTCATTTAGAGAATAAATGCGTAGCGGAGGTTGCGGAAGGCTGATTTGGGGGGTTGAAAAGGGGTGAAAAATGATATTGCGATTTTCGGCGAAAGTTGACATCAAAATATTTTTTGGGTATTTAAGACACAGAAAGGTATATATACTTTCACCAAGTTTCGTTAAAATTAAATTATTTTTGCGGAAATGAAAAATAAAAACCGGAAAAAAGAGGATTTTTCACATTTTTCTCGGATATTTTGAGGTTATGTTAAAGTAACCTCTACAACAGTTATAGATTTTTGCATGATCTACAATTTTTGTATTGGAAAATTTCTTTTTCAACCTCCCTAACCCCCCAAATCACCCCTCCACCACTTCCGCTAACGTATTTTTTTTTTTTTAGGTTTTCTACAAGCTCCTTTACCATTTCCACTTATAAAATTCCAGGTAACATTTTTTTTCTTCTCTAAGCGTAATTTGGTTGGACTATACATTTTTATGTAGTTTTATAAAACATTATATTTTCGATGAACTAGAGTAATTTCGATCCTTAGCAGATGGTTGTAGTAAAAAATGATTTTCCACACTCGCTCAGCAATAATTCAGAAAAATATTGGAAAAAATTAAAACGAGTGAGCCGGTGTGTGAACATACGACGGAAGAGAAGCTTCTTACGCAATATATGAATTATTTTTGGTGTAAAATAACGTATACGCAATATACGTAAATAATAACATTTTTTATTAATACGAAATATGAACTAACAATGAAATACTCATATTATAAAAAAGTCTGTATTTACATAAAACAGAAAAATTTAAACATAACATTAATCATTTAAATCATTATTATGAGTTATCATTAACATTTAACCATTATTATGAGTTGGAGCACGTTTTTTCTATGCTATGTAATCAGTTGTATCGTATCACACGCGATAGGCATAGTGGGGTAATTAGCTAGCGCGACGCTCTTTTTTTATCAGTTTATTCCCCATCCCGAAGTCTGCGTTAAGAAGCTTCGTTTCAGTAATTTTTAAGATATGTTAAAATTTTCATTATTATATAACTTTATTGCGATTAAAACTGATATCTGCAATTGTTATTCTACGTAGGTTTTTAAATCGGGTGAGGCATGGGTACAGAGTTAACCATCCACCTTCTTTTGTATACCTTTGGCTGAGAAGACCTTACATTTATTGCAGAATTTAAAGATCTTGATGTAATGTTTAGAAAATGAATTGTATAACAATTGATATTTTTTGTCGTACATTATCGTTACAATTTCTCATAATTCTTAATAAACATCAAATTATTAAATAACAAGAAAATTAAATAAAACATCTTACTTGATAAATGGCAGGAGGAACCCAGAGGACTTCGCCGTTGGGGTATATGAGCACATTGGACTTGTATCTAACTTCATAATTACCGTCCGCACTGAAAAAAAAAGTGTTATAATACATTTTTGTCAATTATTTTAAATATGCAACTTTAAAATATTATCATGTTCAAATCACAAGTATACCATTAGTATACAACCTATGGATTGTATTAGGAAATTCAGTTTCACTCGATTCGCACCTTAACCCTTGGTTGGCCTTTTTTTGTGCAATCACCCGGTGTGAAACAAGAATGCTAGAACGGAGTGATATGCGCACCGACCTTTTTAGCATAAATCCACTGAGGGTCTTACTAAAACTCATTGAATAATGTATGGAAAGTGGGATCAAGGATAAGGAAAAAAGACGAGTATTGAAAAAGGATGATCTAGTCAGCACAGTGTTTATAAAACGTATAAAAATTTCACTTTCAGGTCCCTCTTCAGAGGGCATTGTTGATGGGAAATTTTAAAGAAAGTTAATTAAAAAAATATAGTTAAAAAAATTAATTCATATTCCTTTATTCAGACAGTCTTACCCAACACATTCGCGTACAGTTTACGTATCGTGATTTATCCTCGTCATTTTTAAGAACCGGTTTTTTCCACCTTTCACATTTGTTTCTATTTATAGCTCTGTTCATAAAATTGAAGATTTTTTTTAGGACAGTTAAATTTTTAATTAAAAAATGAATAAGATCATTTCAAACACGGTCTAAAAGCTAAAAACAAATTAAACTCTTATTTCAGTCTTCACGATGTAAGCCCCAAATTAACGGTCTGGTATTTAATTTGAGTGTTAGAAAATTTATTTTATTTAGAATTATTTATCAACGTTTTGGAGCTTGGAGTTCCAATATATATAAAAACTTTTAGGTAAAAAAAATCATTTGTTTCCTCCGAATAGTTCACCTTGGAACACATTAGATAATTTATTTATTTGTGGTTGTTTCTTTTTTCTGTTTTTATATCTGCCCTCTTCATTGTTTCTTATATTTCTTTCCTTCGGTCTTCAGAAAATTCAGCACCGTTGTTCTTGCGTTTTGGTGCTTCTTTGAATCTTCTATTTTCATTTTTTAATATCCTCCTTAAAATTTCTCTTTCTTTTATAATTTCCTCAGTTACATTCAGTTTTTAGGTCTTCTTCTACTTGTGTGAACCATTTGCCTTTAATTTTTTTATTTTGGAAGAAATCAAGAATTCGTTTAGTCAATCTACTGTTATTCATTCTAAATAAATGCGAGTAAAATGCAGTCGTCTTTTCCTTATCGTATTGACAGTTTTTCAATTTTAGTATAAAGTTTGTTATTTGAAATTATATTTACTTGATTATTTTAAAATTTGTGAACTAAAATGTTTCTTATAATTTTCCTTTCTTTTTTTCTAGATGCTATAGTAGACCTTTATTGTAAGTCTTAGGTTTCTGCCGTATAGAGTACTTCAGCCTTTATCCTAGTTTTTTTAGTGTCGAAATTTTCAGTTCCATGATAAAGACTGTTTGTTATATGTGTTTTTAGTTAGCTGGAAAGGTTTTCCCTATTAACTATAACTGTTTTTTATCTAAAGAATTCCAACCGATCCATTCTCCGAGATACTTGAAATTTCTTTCTTTCTGACTTCCTTGTACAAAGTAAAGGAAGTATCGTGATTGCGAAATATTTTGGTTTACAGATTTCAACGGAATTATTTTTGACCATCCCTGATTCCATTTTGACTACTTTCGGCGTGACGTCTATACGTACGTACGTATGTGTATATGTATCTCGCATAACTAAAAAACGATTAGCCGTATGATGTTGAAATTTTGGATTTAGGACTGTTGTAACATCTAGTTGTGCACTTTCCTTTTGATTGCAATCGACTGAACCAAAAGTGTCCAAAAAAGCCCAAAATCAAAAAAATATTTTGATTATGGATTTTTTCTTAACTGCAGTAATAAGCCCTGATTGAGAGTTTTTCAACGATATATCATAAATGGTACTTATTTTCATTGGTTCCAGAGTTATAACCAAATAAAAGTTTAATTAATGAAATATTTGGATCTTACAAGGGGAAGGCCACATCGGTTCAAATCTGACTTCATTTCCTTTTTTTTACTATTTTTAAATTTAAATATATTTATTTATTAATAATAATTAACCACTGATTGTAAAAAAAATTACAATTAGTAATTCCATAATAACAATTAAAAAAAAAAGCTAAAATATCCGTAGTTATTAATGAAATAAAATTTTATATACTTTTCATTTAAAAAAAAAAAATGTGTATATGTAATTTAATTGGCGTACAAGGAATTCATGTGGTCTCTACATCATATTTTTTCTTTTTTTTTTCTTTATAGAGATAAAAGTAAACATGTTTTACATTTTTAACGTGTATTTAAAAAAAAAATTAGAGAAAATAACAAATATTAATTTTGTATATAATTTTAAGTTCCTACTTTGGTTTCTTTTCACAAAATACAGCGTTATCATAAAAGAATGGTGCAGTTTCAGTAATTCATAGGAAGATTGTAGGGAAATTTCTAGATGTTATGTTGGTATCCCTGAAAGCCTCCTACCCAAAAGTTTGTTTATCAGCAGTAACCACAACGTCAGTTCTTCTATTGTTGTTGCGGTGAGTTTAGCGAGTTACTATGTTCTCGGATAAAGACAAAGCAAAGTGTGTTTTATTGATGGTTGAATTAAAATTCGTAATTTTAGTTCAACGTGGGTTTCGACGTGAATTCGGAAGAGATCTACCACACAAAAATAACATAACACGTTGGTTCAAACAATTCGAAGAAACCGGATCAGTTAAGAAACAGAAATCTACCGGCAGACCAAGTGTACTAGACGAAACGGTTGAACTAATTAGACAATCGGCAATTAGAAGTCCTGGGAAGTCCATCTCCCGTCGAAGCGTCGAATTAGGTATTCCAAAATCAACAGTTCACAAAGTTTTACATAAAAAACTGAAATTACACGCTTATAAAATCCAGATACTGCAGGAATCGAAACCCGATGATGGTGTAAAACGTTACAATTTCGCTGTTGAAATGTAGGACAGAATAAGTGAAAACGAATCATTTTTAGACGATATAATTTTTACTGACGAAGCTACATTCCATGTGAATGGATGTGTTAACAGACACAATTCACGAATATGGGGCTCTGAAAACCCACACCCAATTATTGAGAAACAACGCGATTCGCGTTGTTAATGCGATTCGAAGTTAATGTTTGGTGTGGTGTGATGAAAAATCGTGTAATAGGGCCTTGCTTCTTTGCTGAAAAAACAATTAATGGAGTTGTGTATCTTGACATGTTAACCGATTATTGCTTTCCTCAGCCAGATGAACTCGAAAACATTCATCGACTTCATTTCCAACAAGATGGTGCTCCCCCGCACTTCAATGCATCGGTCACGGACGGTTTGATGAACGAAAAATTTGGAGATCGTAGGATAGGCCGGCAAGGACCCATACTTTGGGCTCCAAGGAGTCCAGACCTGACACCTTGCGAATTTTTCTTGTGGGGGTACATTAAAAGCGTTGTTTATACACAAAATATTCGCGACCTAAACCACTTAAAAAATAGGATTAATGAAGCAATGACAACCATTAACGAAGAAATGTTAACTGATGTTTGGAGAGAAGTTGAGTATCGTTTGGACATTTGTCGAGCGACTAAGGGCGCACATATTAAAATTTATTAATTATGTAAAAAAATGTTTGAGACGACTAATTTGAAAAATAAAAAAAAACATAAACTGTAAGTAATTCTGTTTTAATTTAAACCATGTTCAAAACCGCACCATTCTTTTATGATAACCCTGTACTATCATCTCGAATTTAGGCATTCTCCTTCATGACCAAAATAAGATTTACGTTCAAAAGTTTTTTATTATTTTTTATTTTTATATTTCAATCTAATTTTTCGTCTGCGCCCCCATAAAATTACAAGAAGTTTTAATAAATGAAACAATTATTAAGTTCATTCATTTTTTATTTGAGTACTTTATTTATTTTTTCACTTCGACTTAAACATATTTTTGAGTATAAAGTAGAACATTTAGTCGTTTTTTGTAACAGGGGAAAGAAAAATTTCACGAAAATCATTCGTATGCATTATATTCCCTTGAACTCTGGGGGTCGCAGCAAAGAAACTTACTCTTCCCGTAGGTCTACTACATTTAATATTTAAATCGACAAACAATCTTTAGGATACGACTTCTATTGCTGACAAGGGGATTTTTCTATAAATCCTCCAGTGATGCTTGTATAATGATTACAAAAGGATAACAGTATTGACAAAAAAAAGCAATAATATTTTTATACAAATAATCTTTTTCATTTCATTTTGTTGTTATCGACTATCAATTTATTATAAGTTTACAAGAAAATCGGTTTATAATTATATTTTTTCCTTTTTACATATTATAGATTTGACTGTTTCGTGTTATGCAGTTTCATAACTAATTGACCTACATTTGGAAAAATATTCTCTTTTATACAATGATTATTTTATTGAGTATTACTTTTTCATATAAAAAGAGATCTTGAGCTGAAATATTGACCTGTGAAAAAATATTTCAAGTCACTAGAGTTGTTTATAAGATAAATACATTATTTCGAAGTTTTATTTTAATTTCGAAATTAGATTAAACGAATGATGGAAAATATATTTATAATTACATCAATAACTTGTTAACTTTATTTCACTTCTTTTAGGAAGATATTATTGTTATAATGACATTTTAATTCATAATGAAAAATGAAGAAATCAGGTTAAAAAGAAAATTATTAAAAATTAAGTGGATTGATAGGATAAAAAAAAAATTGGTAACTTAAGATATTGGGTGTAATAAATAAAATGAGAATAAAGAATTGTTTTATGTTAACTTGATTTAAATATAAAGTTATACAAATTATGATGAAAGAAGTTTTTCACAAAAATGAAAAAATCAACACCAATTTGCACGGACAAAAATTTATATTTTATTTTTATAAGTTAAAAACCAAAGTAAAGAAAGTAAAAACCGTAATTTATTCTCATCTGATCAACAATGAATTGATCTACTGCTGCAGGAATGCATTTCAAGAGGTTATAAGTTTTTTTGAGGCGAAATATATCCAGCCGATTAACCATTGTCAAATCATTTGCGTGCTACATTGTCAATATTTACTCCGATTTATTCCAGAGTAATAGTTTATTGATTAATGTTGCTCTAAATACTGTAACTTCTAATTATTGTTTTTTTTTTAATTGAGCCTTCCGATCGATTCTTCCTTTCAAATTTAAAGCAATAAATTTTATAGAGTACTCTTAAAAAAATAATATCAAGATGAAATAGACTGTTCAATTAATTATGTAATTCGATTACAAAAATTCCACGAACGTAGATTGGTATAAGAAATAAAATAAAAGTTAAGTAAGATTTAGAAAACATGTATCACGTCATTGAAAAATTACACACATTGGACTCATATTACTGTTTTATTAATGTGATATATGTAGACTTAACAGACGTAATCAATACATTTTCTAGCTAATAATTAATTAAAAGCAACTGATGGCAAACTTTGTAACATTGTTACTTAAATATATCTAATAAAACCACTTAGCACTTATTAAGAAATTAAAAAGTACTTGATTTTTACTATATTTTAGATGTAAGTCGAATTTTAGACTATTTAACTCGTGCCATTTATAATGAAAAGATTTATATGCGGATGCATACTTTTTAGTATGTTGGCAAAGTTTCAGCGCTGTTGCGCAAGGGATTAGGGAGTTTAAGAAGTTTAAAAAAATTGTTATTTCATTCCCAAGACACTTAGCGAAATGGTTCAAATATTGTTATCCTTACAGGTCGGAAAGAAATGCTGCACAGCATTTTAGTGCTTTATGACTTTTATATTAATGAAATGTGGAGTATTTAGATATAAGTGAAACGGATTCTTTACGTTTTTAAGAAAGAGCGAGTAGGATACAGAACGTATCGGTGGAGTGGTGTAAAGGCTAATTCTAGTTGCACCCGCTGATGTAATGTTTTGCATTCTGCTTTGATTTACAGCGGATCAAATAACTACTCGTATCATTAATATGTCTGATGAAATTTAACGAACTGGAACAACGTAGGATAATTCAGAAATAAGTTTCAGTAAAGTGTTTTAGAAAAATAAAATACGTGGTATATTTCACATTAGGTTAATTACGTATCTGTTTTAAAACATTTTATCAATCTGCTATCGGTAGGTTTGTTTTTATATAAATATACATGATCAAATTTTGAGCGTAATATTTTTTTCACAGTAGTGTTGCTTTTTTTTTTTGTAATTCTGCTGTACAGTATTTCACACGTAATCGCTTTGCCGTGAACATATATTTCCCAGCAAAAAAGTATCGGAATACGTACGTATTATAGCTGTCACAATTCGATACTTCATGTTGACACTATTCCTTTCCTTCCTTCCTTTATTTCACTTTATTTTGCAACACAGTGTTAAAGATAAGAGCTGTTATTTTTACTTCTTTGTACGAAGTAAAGGAAGTATTGTGATCGCAAAATATATTGGTTTTCAGATTTCAACGGAAATATCCATTTTGACCATCCCTGAATCCATTATGACTAGTTTCGGCGTGACGTCTGTACGTACGTACGTATGTGTGTATGTATCTCGCATAACTCAAAAACGATTAGCAGTAGGATGTTGAAATTTTGGATTTAGGACTGTTGTAACATCTAGTTGTGCACTTTTCCTTTTGATTGCAATCGACTGAACCAAAAGTGTCCAAAAAAGCCCAAAATCAAAAGAAATATTTGAATTATGGATTTTTTCTTAACTGCATTAATAAGCCCTGCTTGAGAGTTTTTCAACGATATATCATAAATGGTACTTATTTTCATTGGTTCCAGAGTTATAACCAAATGAAAGTTTAATTAATGAAATATTTGGATCTTATAAGTGGAAGGCACATCGGTTCACATTCGACTTATAATAATAAGTGTTCTGCCCAAACGCAGGTTTTCAGATGGCCGCTCTCCATTCTGCTCGATTCTGTGCCATCCGTTGCTTTTTATAGTAACTTCCTTTCCTTTTTATATTGTCTATCATTTTCATTCGTCTCCGACATCTTGCTCTCTTCCCCGTTACAAATCCTTCCAATGCCGTCACCAACAGGCAGTCACGTCTCAGCTCGTGTCCCAACCAACTGCATTTTCTTCTTTTTATTATTTCATTATTCTCTCTCTGTTCTCCTACTCTATGAAATCCGACTTCATCTCCTTTTTTTTTAACTTTTTTTAAAAATTTAAATATATTGTTTATTAATAATTATTAACTTCCAATTGTGAAAAAAAAAACTTTTACAATAAATAATATTCAATAATAACAATAAAAAAATAAAAAAAATAAAAAATATCAGAAGTTATTAATGAAATAAAATTTTATATACTTCATTTAAAAAAAAAAAAAATGTGTATATATAATTTAATAGGCGTACAAGGAAGTCATACGATGTCCACATCAGAGTTTTTTATTTCAGTTTGCTTGCATTACATGCCTAAATGATTTTGTGAATGTTTTACACAAGTATACTTTTAAAACAGTAAATTCACTTCACATAGATACTAAGCGTAGCAATTACTTGGTGCGGTTGTATCCACTAATTCTTAAATCTTTATCTTTCAAAATGCCGGGATTTTTGTTTTGGCAAAAGACCTGAATAAGCTCTAAAACAAGACGTGAATCCAATTTTTGTAATTTCTCATCGATGTGACACGTGTTTTATAAATCTTATTTAATGTTTTGTTTAGCTTGTTTTGTTTTATTCACGAATATTGATAATACATTTTATGAAATATTTATTATGTTTTTATCATTAATAAAAGATCTAACTTATTAAATCAGTATCAAATCTAACGGTCAACGAAATAATTAATTTCAATTCCGTTGGGAGTAGACCAAACAGCATCGTCTGATCAGTGGTGGCTCGTAGCTAAAATTAGTGGGTGTGCTGCTCTAGAAAATCTTTTTCTAGGCCTTTTGAAGGCCATGGTTAAAGTTTTCTGTAAAATAAAAGAACCGAAAAGAAAATGAATCAAATAGAATAGCTGGAAGCAGGATAATAATCTAATTCTACACTTTATCACATTCAAGAATACGGTATACGTTTTTTAAGCTCATTGTGCTTAAAAACCGTATTCGGTTTAACCGAGTAAATAATAAAATTACAATACAGATAATATTTTTTAGTATTGTTAGATACTTAATAAAATACAATAAATAACTTAATAAAATATCCGCTTAAAAATGCTGTAGTCCAGTGGTGCTTAATTTAAATTTCCATGTACACAGAAACAAATACATAATTACTTTTTACTGATTACCTTCTCTTTTGCCCTTACAACGTGTTTTTGGACAGATTTGGCAATCAAAGAGCCGTTGATTTCCACCATCTTCTGATCACTACTGAAGAAACAACTAAACCGCTTTCATATTCCTTCTACCGATTAAACTAGAAAAGGGAATGAACAGGGAACGTTCAGTACACACGCGAAGTAAAAAAAAAACTACCTTCCACCAGCACGCCAGGGTCGGCACTGCGGGAGCGACAGTGCTGCTTTCTACCTCGCAGCCTCGTCTGCAGATTCCTATGTGCGCATGCGCACAACAGCCAAACACCACGCTGATGGAACAGTTCCATACAAAACGTTTTGTATCTTTTTCATAAACTGGGGGATGGCTACTGACATAATAAAAAGACTGAGATAAATAATATAAAGAAAGAATTAGAGAAAAAAGGACTAATATTAAATGTTATCGATAATATCTAGTGGAAATAGAGGATGCTGCAGTTACATAGTGCCTATACGCGAGCCGCCACTGCGTCTGATACTAATTGAACGTTTCGTGAAATATTAGAGACTGTTCCTAAGACTTAATTTTCTTAAAACAGTATAAATTAATTTTCCATTAATTTATCAGTAATTAGCGTATGAAATTTGTTTTACGGAGTAATCTGTTTCGATCTTGGATCTCTATATAATTTTAAGGAGAACCATAGATTTTTTTTGTATTTTTATGAAATAATAAGAATTATTTAAAAAAATTTCTCATAACTAATAATCTTATATTACTTTTCTTAAGTTTATTGTCATATTATGTTATGATATTTTCTACTATTTGTTTTTTTTTTAAAGTTTAATATTAAAAAAATTATTTGCATTACTCATAAAAATTTAGAAAAAGTAAATATATAGATCCGCAATGGTTAGTCTACTCGAGATGATAAGCATCGTAGGCATTACTATCAGCGCAGTGAAGGGGTTAGTGTACCGCAACAGGATGTCGAAGGTAGCAAGACAGGCGCTTTGTTACGTTCATGTTGTTAATTTGCCTTCATTTACACGTTCTATAAACAGTATTTTTTCAATCCATTTTTTCATTTCCACGTTTTACAAATAATATTTTTCAGTACTCATTCTTTATTTTATCGTTTTATAAACAATATTTTCAGTGCTTAATCACAATTTTTTTTTTATACTTCCTTCTCATTTATGCTATCTTCATAATACCGTTTTAGCAACGATCTAATCTTTAGAACTTTGATTGGAGGAGTGGTATGAATTTTTAATACCACTCCTCCAATCAAAGTAAATGTATAATAACGAACGTTTGCTACAAAATAACTGAAGAAAATTCAGAAAGCTGGTGTACATGATTTTTACGGTATACCTGTCCCTATGGTGCATAAAGCTATAAAAAAAAAATGCAAATTAAAATTTCAGTAAGCCTGGAGAATTTAAAAAAATGAAAAAGTTAACATTGATAACTTTGAAAGATGTGTATTAGGAATATATTATATACGGCATAATACATTACCCACAGAAAACAAGTTATTCACCGTTTTACAAACAGATCAACTGATAAAATTCACAATGTAACTTACGAAAAATTCTCATGTAAACTATTTAAAACAGATGACGATTTAGAGACGGGAAGGAAGACCAGTTATTTCTCAGATAAGTCATGCATTAAATTAACATGCCTGTTCCGTTCCACGTCGAGCCGTCCGGTGCTGCGATCTAGTGGGTGCTAGCGCTCACCGGAGAGTTCCGCTCGTACTAGCAATCTGATCCATGGCGGTCACGTCATACTCTTAGTCCGGATGGACTCCATTGTTTGTTCGGATGAATATTTTATTTAATTTTATATTTTTTATTTTTATATGTCAAGTTATACGTTATGTTAGAATTCATTTCATTAACTGTCAAGACGACAATTCATTAAACCATTCAACAAGCAACAAGGCGTTGTCTTCATTCATCACCTCTGAACATACAGTCTATCCTCGCTCTGAAATATACTACTGCCTAAAAACTTTCAGTTGGGTTGGTGACTATTAATGGTTACAAAAAGTCTTTATCCAAAGGATCGAAGCTGGTTCTGGTCCATGTCGGCAGTGCTGAAGGAGAAATTAGAATGCAGTTTTAATTTTTTAATCAAAACTGCAAAACATAATCAAAACTACAGAAGTTATTAGTGAAATAAAATGTTATGTACTTTTCATTTTAATTAAAAAATTTCTACAATCACAGGTTAATAATTATTAATAAATCAATATATCTAAATTAAAATATATATATATATATATATATATATATATATATATATATATATATATATATATATATATATATATATGAAGTCAGATTCCAACCGATGTGTGCAAGGTTACGGTCGACACTTTCTAATTTACACCGTATATCTAATTATTAAAAATAATTTTTATGTTGTAATTTTTGAATTTTTCCCCAAAACTTTCTCTACTATGGATTTCCTATTCAGGATCCGATTTTCTTTCTAGCCTTTCTGGTTTTCGATATCAAGTTAATTTAATTTTTCCGTTTTTAAAGGATTTTAATATTTTCTGTCAATCTATTTTTGTCCTTCATTGAAATGTTTATTTTTGTGAGTTCTTTTATGGTATATTTTGGAATTATTTTTCTATTCTCCGGGTTACGTTTTCTTTTGTGATTCGTAAGATCCTCTTTATTTTTTCCAATTTTTAACCGATTTCAAAAAAGGAGGTTATGTATTTGACCTGTATATTCCTTTTTTAATGTTTGTTAGACTATAACCTTTTTCCTATAAATCTATTGAAATAAATCTTGTTACAATTATCGCACCTGCTTTTCGCGGTGATACTTTGATGTTGAAAAAAATTTAAAGATACAAAAAATCGGTCTGAAAATTGACAAAAATAAATTTTTCGTCGTCCGGTAGGTAAATTGGGACACTGGGAATCCTGATATTTTATATGTATGCGTCATATTAGATGTTATTGGTCTTCTGCAGGACAGATAATGTGAGTTTCTGCATTAGATATGTAGCACTGTTTATAAAATCGTTAAAAAATTCGAGATATCTCGTCTTAAACCTTTAAGAACCCGATATAAATTATACTCTATAACTATAATATATAACTATAACTATATATATATAATATATATGTATATATTATATATATAATATATTATATTATATTATATATATATATATAATATATATATATATATATAATATATATCTATAACTATAATATATAACATCGGTAGGGACAGTGAGAATCTTATAATTCTATATCACACTACTTGGTCTTTTGTGATTTAACTCTAGTGTTATAGTACTTTATTTTTGCGTTTATGAAAAGGTATCTGTTGCTGTTAATCCTTTAGTTATTCGTTACGCTTTCTTTTTTTCTCGATTCTTTCATCGATCGCCACTTTTTCTAAGCATTTTTTTAGATCATTCCTTCTCAGTATTAAAATTTTTAATTATTTGAATTTTTTCAAAGTTAAATAGAATGAATTTGGCTCATTTTTTATATTTATTGAATTCAGTTTTTTGAACAAGTTATATATAATCCGGTTTTCCCAGCTTCTTATATTTTATTTTAATTGATTTTTTTTTCCAGTAAACTTCTGTTATATGGTAGCTAATCTCAGTAAAGATGATTAGTTTCTGATTTACGTCACCGAGTAAAAAAAATCTCAAATTTATTTTGTATATGCTCATAGTTCTTTTAAGTTAAAAGTTTTTATAAAACACGAGTAAAGTTTTGTAGTAAAGGAATGATCAGTTATTCTTTTGAAGATTTTATAATTTCTTGGTGATTTACTCCGTACTTAATTGTAATTAGCTCAATATATAGATCGATTGGATAGCGAAGAACTGCGTGATGTGCGCGTTCATAACGTTTGCCAATAACTCACTAGCTTTGTGATGGTCTACCCCCTGGCCACCTTTAGATTTATCTTTCACTGTGATTTAGTAACTAATGTTTGATAGTCATTTTAAAATTAAATATTAAAATAAAAGAGTAGAAACTGATGCGTGTTATGAGACATTTATGAAATACTTGAACCGTGATGTTTTAAACAAACAGAGTGATTATTTTAAATCATGTTTTTTAGAATGATAATCTAAACTACGGTTTATTTTTTCGTATATTCTTGTTAACTTATTATTTCACTGGATTTATATTTAAATTGGAGTATAATGTTTTTATTTTTTTCGTTTAAAGAAGCCACTTTTAAAATAAGAATGTAAATGTTTTATAACAGAAAATAAAGAAACAAGTATAACCGGTGTTACATTATATAACCAGTGTTGAATTAAAAAAAGGAGAAAATGTAATTCATAAAAACAGAAAAACCGTGATTTGAGAACGAATGAAATAAATTAAAGGAAAAATATTCCTTCATACATTTTTTAAAATGAATAATGAGATAAAAAAGAAATATATTAATAAAAAATTGAGAAAAAAAAATTATTTTGGAGTTTAGAAGTCCTGATAGACACAATAAAGGCGAGATTTTTTTTACATTTACTCCTGAATGAATAAGGTTTAATAAATTTACAAGATAATTCTAATCTATTTCAGTGGTGAACTATCAGAAAAAAATGTCCGAAATGAATACATAGCAACTTCATTTATAATTCAAAATATTTTTTATTCTATTGATTAACCGTTAAATAATTAATAGGTATTCTTTAAATTTCTAAATGGCAAAGGTCATTTAGTTTTATTTATGACATTAATTGTTAATAAATAAGTTTAAAATTCTTAATTAAATTAAACAAAGTTAACTGAAGTAATCGATAATGGTGTATAGAATTTTAAATTTATTGTTTGAAATATTTTATCAGTCCCATTACAAACAAAATTTTTTTTTTCTGATGAAGTGTACTTATATTTTAGTTCCATTTATATTAATCACATATATCAGTTTAGAAAATAATATTCATATTTTTAAAAAGTAGGTATGTAAAGTGCTTTAACTTTGAAAGGAATATATTTAACTAAAGCAAGTGCAATGAAAATGTTTATTTAAAATGTTAAAAAAAATTAAGTAAAAGGATTACTGAACAATCTGATAAGTAAGATAGAAGTAAAAAGGAGTAAAATTATGTATTTTTAATTCATGTAGTTTAATACGGGAATTCAAGGAATTTAATGTGCTGATGAAAATCTTTTAACTAGTTCTATTAATTAAATTATTACTTTAATTTCATGTCTAATGTGATATCAGAACTTGAATAATAATTTTTTTTATAGGGAAAGTCCTCGTAACAAACGGATGGAAAATTTTCTGATGTTAAAATCTGACACACACTTCGACTTCGTGAATTTTTAATTTGTAAGTATCTCTTTTTATTTTCTTGTTCTTTTTATTTTGTAAGGTAATATAATAATGGCCAAAAATTTCGGTTTTCACGTTTCAACAAAATATCTATTTTGACCATCCCTGAATTCATTTTGACTAGTTTCGCGTGACGTCTGTACGTACATACATATGTATCTTGCATTACTCATAAACGATTAGCCGTACAATGTTGAAATTTTGGATTTAGCACTGTTGTAACATCTAGTTGTGAACCTCCTCTTTTGATTGCAATCGACTGGGCCAAAAATTACCAAAAAAGCCCAAAATCCAAAACATTTGGATTTTGGACTTTTCCGTAACTGCAGTAATAAGCTCTCGTCGAGAGGTTTTCAACGATATATCATTAATGGTACTTATTTTCTTTGGTTCCAGAGTTTTACCAAAGTAAAATTTGAATTAATAAAATATTTCTGTCTTACAAAATTTCTATCTGATAGCACATCAGTTCGAATCCTTCTTCATATACGTATAATTTTTTTAAATTTAAATATATTTATTTATTAATAATTACTCACCTCTGAATGAAAAAAAAAATTAACAGTAAGTAAGATAAATATTTTAAAAAATCAGAAGTTATTAGTGAAATAAAATGTTATGTACTTTCATTTTAATTAAAAAAATTCTACAATCGCAGGTTAATAATTATTAATAAATCAATATATCTAAATTAAAATATATATATATATGAAGTCAGATTCTAACCGATGTGTGCATGCTTACGGCCGACACGTTCTAATTTACACCTTATATCTACTTGAGCAACGTGAAACAATATTAATATACTTATAAACTAACATAATATGCTAAGAAAAATTTTAGGGCCATTTTTCTTGAGTGTAATTGAATATTCCATGTTAGTTTCTTGTGATGAAGACACGTAAACAGTGTACTATTCACACACGTAATATGGTTCAAATCGGTGTCCCGAAGCTCTTGCCTTCTCCTTGTTAGTTACAGTAATGTGGATCTTAGATACCTTATACTGCTTTAAACATTTATAGAAAAAGGTCACTATAGTTTTTTCTTTCAGAATTAGAAATAATTTACTTACGTAAAACGATTTTTTTTAAACATTAAGCACGATCTTAGTATATTGTAGTAATTTTATTTCCAAAGTCTATCATCTTGTTTTACCTTTTACACATTATCAAAAACGATTAGGCGTAAAATATTGAAATTTTGTATTTAGGACTGTTGTAACATCTAGTTGTGCATCTCCCTTTTTGATTTCAACCGACTGGGCAATCGACATTTAGAATAATTGAATGTTTTGTGTTGGTAATATAACCATTTATACGAGGTTACATCGTATTACATCTGATTATTTAATATGAATTGAAAATTATAATTTAGAATCGTATCATTTTTGGATTTTCTTAGCAAAATCTTTTAGAAATTGTATATTTATTTAAAAAAAAATAATTTTATTTAATTATTTGGCAGAACAATAAAACAATGATATGTTGGTACGAATTTTACATTTTTGAATTGTATTCAGTTTAAAACGATTGTATCAATTATCGTTGACATTTGAATTCAAATAATAATGGTTTTAAAGTATTTGTATTTACTCGTACTTTACTAGAAAAATTATTTTCATTTATAATGATTTGCAAATTATTAATTTCAGAATACTTACCCTATTCTTCAAATTTCTATTTCTATTTAATAAAATGTAAGTATCTTTCAAATGACATCTTTTTCTTTTTATTATGGGGAAGTGATTGTGGTCGTAGGAAAAGTATAGTACATAACTCGATTTTTTTCCTGATGAGGGGAGAATCCCATTTACGGACAAAGTATCGGACTCGTAACAGGTTCCGCTAGTTGTTATTAAAGCGCGTATGTATGCCTGCGCCCTATCGACTAAACCTGACCATCTCATCAATTCTCCATCCCGGGGCCGGATCCGCGATCAAGCACTACACGGCCCCAGAAGGTGACTTTGGGCAAGGGGGAATCCGGAATCTCTGTGCATGATCACCGCCGACAAGATAATTTAACTTGTAACACATATTACGCATTCGTATAAATACGTAACTTTTTCACTTTTTCGTAACATGCTTCTTACAACTCTTGTTACATAATAAACTATTCTAGATCAGTATTATTCGTATCTCCGTGAGTTGGTGATTAACAAAAGTTTCAAATTTCTGGTGTGTCGTATAAATAGAAGTTACTAATAGTTGTCGTATAAATAGAAGTTAATAATAGGTAAACTATTCCATTTTGTGAACTCCTGTATACTGGGTAAATAAAGTTTAACCAGTATAAGTTTAAATGAAGTGAAGCAAAAAATGTGTATATGTAATTTAAAGGTGTACAAGGAAGTCACATCAGATTTTTTTTGTACAAAACATGATTAAACTACTTTATTGCTTAGAATAACAAATAGTTAATACAAGAAGTAATACAAGGGTTGTAATTTACAACAACGAACCGTGAAGTGTATGATAAAGTAGTATTAATTTCGCAAGTTAGGACGTTTTCGTTAATCTTAATTTATCGATTGCAGTTCAGAGGTTTGTTAAAAATGAAACACGTGGTTTTGATTTATTATCCTTGTAAATCTCTGACATCAGTATAATGGTCGATTAGGCACAATTTTTGGAATGATGTATAACTGAGAAATCGATATTTTAATACTAGAATGAGCGGTTTTGTGTATTTTGTTGTACAGTTAAAGAGTGTAAATATAAGTATTCAAAACTTTCATTCACCGGAATAATTTAATTTCAATAGTCTGAAAAGCGTATGAAAGTGGGTTCAAAGAGGATATTTTCATCAGTCAGGTAAATCTTAATAACAAATTATTAACAAACCCTTTACTTTTGAGTTCATAAACTGTCCGTGGTCTCTTTTAACATTTTGTTAGTAACCTAGTAGATTTTATACTATGCTGTTAAGTACATGATAACTTTTCCTTCATGTTATTAGTTCTGTTTTACTTCAAATATTTAAAAAAAATTATACCGTAACTTTATCAACATAAAAATACACGAAATGTAATTTTAATATTGCGGATGGAATTTGTTTTTTACCCGCCACGGATTGGAGACGGTATATGCATTTAGGGTACGAAGTTGTGTGTGTGTGTGTTTAATATTTTCCTAAAAAACTACTGCACCAATTTCGATGAGGGTTTTTGGATTACACAGGTATCACTTCAAAGCAGGTACATGTTTTATGGTTGTAAGCTACCAGGGGACGCTGCAGTAGATTTGTTTCTCTAAAACGGCTCGGCCGATTTTGATGCGGTTTTTTGAATCGCATAGGTATCACCTCACTGCATTGCATAGATATCACCTCAGAGCAGGTTCTTAGATTAGTTTTACGGTTTTAAGTCGCCATGGAGCGCCGCAGTAGATATGTTTCTTTAAAACGGCTTTTCAATGTTCCTAATCTTTCTATTTAATATTGTTTTTGCTTAATGTTTATTTCGTCGTGCGGTTTTTAACATTTTTAATTTTATTTACTTGTACTTATTTCATAGTAGGCATTAAGGCTTTTATGAAATTTTTTTATAAAATGTGTATTCAAATTAAAAAAAAATATTTGCTCTTTCCCTTTCACTTATCTTCCCTTTCTAATACGCCTTTCAGGCTATTGACTTTAAATTACTCCGGTAAATGATAATTTTGAAGACTTATGTTTACGCTCTAACTGAGGAATACGTGGAAAACCTTCATTTTTGCATTAAAATATCGATTTATCAGTAGGAAATCCTTCTAGCAGTTGTGCCTAATAGACCATTCTATTATAAAAATAATAACTAATATAAATTTTTTTTTGTTAAAAAAAAATTTCTGTTAAATTTTAAACAGTTAAAAAATGATTCAATGGTATTATTGTTATTATTATTATTTCAATTTTGTTCCTTTACAGCGAGTAATTTCTTAAATATTTCTATTAAAGTATGAAATAATGAATTTTAACAAAATTAGGGAAAAAATAAATGATTTTAATTAATGTGATGTAATTTGGATCGTAAAATGTTCGTTTTTCAAACAAATATTATTTTAAAATACACGTCATGGGAAAAGCTTACAGTTTTTCTTCCAGATTTTGATAATTGTGATTATAACCGTGTAATTGTGATCAATTAATATTTTACTTTTTACTGTATTTATTTATTTTCATAAACTTAAATTTTATTTTTGTTGAATCTATTCACTGAATAGCATATTAAAACGTCATAATATTTTTAAACAATTATACATTATTAAACATTTTACTTTAAGATTGATGGAGCTGTTTCTTCCAAAGGCATATCAAAATTAATCTTTCTTTAAAAGAATATACGTTACAACAACTGTTATAATGGGGGTCTTTAAGCACTTCCGAATACTTACGGAAACTGATAATTAGATTAGAATAGCTTTGGAAGTGAAATTCCTATTAATTTTAAAGTCTATCGTTAAATATTTAATAATTTTATTAAAATATTGACTTGGTTGATATTTATTAATATCAAACGGGTTTGTTTGTTTTAATGAGAAACTATTGAATCTAAAAATTTTACTTTTTAAATGTCGATACGTTCACTAACGAATCACGCACAATATATCGATTGTTACTCCTCTCTCCCTCCGATTTTTTATCATTTTGTGATACACAACATTTTGTGATAATTTAATAAACAATACAATCAATGAATTTACAGTAAAAACCTGGGAGAAAAACGTCAATCACAAGTCCAATGAACTCTGGAAATTGATTCTGGAGGGTATAAATACATATTTAACTATCTCGGAACCCACGCAATAAGAATTTATATTTTTTTTTGTAAAACAAAATTTTGCCTCCAGGTGGGAAAAACATCATTGTGCTGAAGAATTCTGGAATTTCTTTTCTTTGAGATTAGTCTCCCTTCAATTTGCAAACCATTGAAATATTGTAAATATATTGTAACCATTTAATTTGTAAGTATGTCTTTTTTTTGTACAAAACACAATTAAACTCGTTTATTACCTAGAATAATAGGAAATATACTTAGAATAACAATAAAAAATAGTTAATAAAAGGGTTGTAACTTACAACATTGAACCGAGAAATGTATGATAACGAAATATTAATTTTTTAAGATTCTGTTAAAAAGAATGTGGTGTAAAAGAGCTCCTGACCACTTTTGTTCCTTTAGACTCGTATGTTTTATGAAATATTGCTATATTTTATTTTCAGGTAGATTTCATAAGAAATCTACCTATTGTAATGACCATGATTCCTACCTACCTATTGTATCATGATTCGATTTCCGGAAAATTTCGACATTTCTTCGCGTTTCACATCCCCCAGACTTCAAAATCACCGTCAGCTCAAAAGTTTATATATACATTTATGTATCTATTTATTTATTTCGCTTTTTTGTGGACACAATAACTGCCGTAATTTTGCGCCAATCACTTTTCAGTTGATATATAAAATATAACGACCCAAAATCTCGGTTGAGTTCGTTAATGGATGAAATCGGATCATGGGGTTGGAAATAGGGTTTTTTCCGAAAAAATAAAATATCTCTATAACTTTCTTATTAAGTAAATATAGAATTCGTTTAAAATTCCTACTATTCTTTAGTTAAGGGCCTAAAACTTAGCTAAGTAAAGCTTTTTGATATCACCAGCGATTGGCCCAGGGGGTGGAAAAAATGGGGTTTTGAAGACAAAAAAAAAATCATATTTTCCTTAATAGACATAGTATCGAATCGGTTTAAAGTGATCCTTAGTCCTCTAAACATTACCTAAAACTTTTATCTGAAACAAGTTTTTATATGACCAACCGTTACGGCTAGGGATGACCAAAATGTTGCTGGAATTGTAAGAAGATGGGGCTTGTCGTATGCTAAACATGTGAAACTTTTTACACGTGCAACCATTATCGTTTTGAGTGAAGTTTTTCTTAACTTTAAGATGGAAATCTCTTTTATTCCCTACTTTGCACCGAAGAAATCTACCTCCGCCTTCCCGCGTGCCGAAAGGGATTTTTTTAAATTGCTAAGCCCCTGATGTGAGTAAAATTTCAGTGTTGTTGAAACATTACAAGGCTCTTTCTCTGCCGTTTCCAGGGCCCTTATCAATTGATGATTTCGTGAGGTGCTTTGTGATTTAAATATTACCTACAGAATAAATTAATTTAAAAAAGATTTAATATTTTAAAAAGGAGTCTGCTTTTACATTATTAATACGGTTATTTTGTCTATTTGTAATAATATTCTTCGTGTTTATAACAACGAATAATAAGTTAAAACTGAAGCAAGCTAACTTATCGCTGTCTATAAAAATATTTTCTCATGGTGAAACAACGGTTTAATTTAAAATAAAATTTTAAACATTGGAAAGTTAACTATGGTTGAAATAACGTAGGTTGTTTTTTTAAGGGATAACCTTCCTCATTGGAGAATTATTTTGTTCTTGGAAGAACTTTTATTGCTCAGGATGCACTTAAACAAAATACTTAAAAGTCTTAATTAAAAAAAAATAAAATTTTCAATAATTTATATATTAAAATTTATTTGAAATTTCAAATAAAGTTTCGACTTTAACTTAATAACTTTTTGTGGTTTATTTGCGTAGCGTGTATTTAACAAATATTTAAAATGAAAAACAATTAATGTACATAAAATTTAAATAAAAAACTTTTGTTGAGAGTCCATTTAAGTAGGCCTTTGGAACGCTACTGGGTGTAATAAAAGTTAAAAGAATTTTTTATTTATTTAATAAACGTTTTGCGTGAAAATAATATTTTTTTATTTCTATGAATTGGTGCTGATAGCTTTAGACCATTACTTGGTTTTGGCCGTCTACTGCCGCTGCTAATTTAAACGTCAATAACAAAACATAATCCAAGATTTCTTTATTTGACAAAAATTTCAAGGTTAATATTTTTAATTATTAATTATTATTACTAAATGAATAATTAAACACAATTTTTTTTCATGATACCTACCTATAGTGATTACGCGTAGTTAGGAATATTATTATTATTAATAACATAATATTGTCGCAATGCCATTCTTAATTAGTTCCGTTTTTTTATTATTTTTTTTTCCTCTTGATCAACAAAAAATATTAAGTATTGTACTGTTACGCAAAAAAGAACTACTATTTTGACAATTTCCTATATTTTTTTTTTTTGTTCGTTACGGATTGGATTTTAGAATTATTCTTGAAGAGAAAATTGATATTCCTTGTGTTATTTAAATAGTATAAATCTTCAACAGAACAGGAATTTTGCTTCACATATTTATGTGTACCAATGAATTTTGGCAGAAGGTAGAAAGTGAACATTTTCAAAATCCCAAATTGAATGTTGGAATTTGACTTTATGGAGTTAAAAAAAAATAAAAACAACTTTGTGAAAGCCTCTAATAATTAAAGATATTTTATTTCATGATATAATTTTCTTATTGAAATATGTGTGAAAATAACATTTTTGAAAAAATTTGCCTCTGAGTACACGTTTCGATTTTCAATAACCCAATGACTAAACACCAATTTTATTGTACGAAAACCAAACCGCAAGTAACTATCTCATTATAAAAACGTCAAAACAAACTGACCTACTTAAATTCGACTTATAGATCGGAAGAATAATACAAAATACGTCTCAGGATTGAACGAACCGATTTTCTTTTTTTTTATTCAAATATTTCTTTTTGTATGGGGCATTGATGATTATTTTTTCAAACTTTGTTAAAGAGGGTATAATGCAAAAAAAATCAGATTTCGATTTTTTTCGGAGGCATTTTAGAGAAAAGTTGATTAAATTTGTCTCCCTCCTTTACAATTAAAATACATGTTTTTTGTTCCTTTGCACTATTTCCCTTGCTTTAAATATTTTTCAAAACTTTTATAAAGTTTATTCTAGATGAGAGGCAAAAAATGTTTAGAAATAATGTTAAATATTTCCAGATCGACTTAAAATTTTGGATTTTTAAATAACTTTATTAAGTAGTTTCCTCTTAATAACCTTAATTATCTATATAGTTATACTATATAAAGCACAAAAAAAACGTATTACTAATAGAAAAAATAAGTATTTTTATCCTAGATTCAATGTAAATGTTAAAATTCGATTACTTTTGCGTTGTATAAAAAATAAGAATTAGAGAGGATAAAAAATATAATTTTTTTTCTAATAAAATAATTCGAAACTAATAAAAGTTTTAAGCCATTTTGTGACTGAAAATTGGATTAAATATAGCCTTAATTGTAGCTGAATGAAATACTTTATATATAATCAATTACATAAATCATAGGCTGTTATCGATATTGGCTTGTCAAATATAACTGTATAAATGTACATTACATAAAGTGCTTCGGTATATCTTGTGCTTTTTATTTGGTATCAATGTTAGAGAATCTTATTTTTAAGTTCGACGGAAAGTAGTACGGTAATGTCTACAAGAATAATAAATGGGATTTACTTGTGTAACAAGATTTCTTTTCTGAAAATAGGGTGAACGATCAGCTTAAAAAAAAAACAAACTAAAATACGATGAAGGAAAACCGCAACTAGAAGTTTAATAAAATTTTCCTTTATTGAATTTCCTTTAAAATATCAGTCACAAATGTCGTTTCTCTGTAATATTAAATAGGTCTAATCTTAATAATTCTATTTTAAGTCCTTGCTGTTAAAAATTCAAGCGGGAATAATTCTGAATTTGTTTTTTTGTAAAAAATATTTTTTTTATATCTCAAAATACAACACTCTGGATATTTACCAAATAAATACTTGTTCAATCACATGGACTTACTTTTATACTGTATAAATAATTTTGTAAGATCCGTAGTCGCTTTTTTTTCTTCTTGAAGCTATTTCCTTGGAAAAATAATGTTCTATATTAGTCTTGGTAAAAGTATTAAACGAATAACATTAGAGCTAATAACCTTTTTTCCTGTTTAGCCTCCGGAAATCACCGCCAGGTATTAACTTCAGAGGATGAATGAGGATGATGTATGAGTGTAGGAGAAGTGTAGTCTTGTACGATCTCAGGTCGACCATTTCTGAGATTTGTGGTTAATTGAAACCCAACCACCAAAGAACACCGGTATCCACGATTTAGTATTCAAATCCGTATAAAAGTAACTGTTTTTACAAGGATTTGAACGTTGGAACTCTCGACTTCGAAATCATCTGATTTGCGAAAACGCATTCACCACTAGACCAACCCGGTTGGTCTAGAGCTTTCTTCGGACCATTTTTTAAATACAACAAGGGGTGACCGGTAACCGCCTAGAAGACATTGCCTCGGTCGCACCCGTGTGTCGCGGCGTAGACTGCCCACCCTGTTCCAGTCCTGGACCTCCCATCGGGGTCACCCCTGAATCATGAGAGATTTCTGTCTTCCTCTTCCTCTTCCGGACGGCCGAGGTACTTTTCCTCAGGAGGGCTACTACCCTTTCCGTTCCTAACCTACTTGTGGTCCGGGTATGCACTCCACGCATTCCTCCCCCCCCCCCACATAGAGCTAATAACCTATCATTTTTTTCCTTTTTAGCCTCCAGTAATTTATCTTTCAGATAATATTTCAAAGGATGAATGAGTGTAAATGAAGTGTAGTTCTTGTACAGTCTCAGTTCGACCATTCCTGAGATGTGTGGTTAATTGAAACCCAACCACCAAAGACACCAGTATCCACGATCTAGTATTCGATTCCGTGTTAAAATAACTGACTTTACTAGGATTTGAACGCTGGAACTCTCGACTTCCAAATCAGCTGATTTGGGAAGACGCGTTCACCACTAGACCAACCCGGTGGGTAGAGCTAATAACCTAACTGTGTAAAATTTAATTTTAAATTAATTATTTTAAATCATTCATTTATTAGAATGTAAATTATAATGGTGATCTTCAACGATGTTTAAAAGATTATTACTAAACATAAAACATGTGATAAACAAGAATCTAACTTTAAAAAGTTTGTTTACTATTCATTTATATAACCAGTACCTTCTAGTACTATGTATTATCTGATCAACCCAAATATGAAGCAAGAATTATAAAAGAAAATTTTATACAGAACTTACTATTCAAGAATCGGTTACGTACACGTTTTTCAACTGTTAATTTTACTTATTATAATTATATCAATAATAAAAAAAATCTATAACAGGATTTACTACATAAGTGGCTAACGGGGTAGTAAACTGCAAATATGTACATTGTCTGGACGGTTTCTTATTTAGGCAATTGATGAAAAACTTCCTAATAAGCAAATCGTTTGAGAGAGATCAGAAGTTATAATGCGTATTGGACTTCTCACGTAGTAGATTTCGTAAAGATGTCGAAAACTTTTATACATACACATTTGAGTTCATTGCAGAAGTAAGTCGCTAATAAGGGAATTAACCGCAAATACTTCGCCTGATCGGATTTTCATATTTAGGCAATGTTTAAGAGATGATAAAACCTCCTAGTAAGTAAATCCTTGAGAGAGCCACATGTTATAGTTCAAAATGGACTATTACGTAATGCTTCTCTTGTAGAATTGAGTATCTGTAATAGATAAGTGAACTCAGATAAGAATTACCATTCTAAACATGGAAAGTAAAAAAAAAATGTTAATAACCGTTTTTCAATTTTTCACAATCGGTAATAAGCACAGTTTATTTATTGGCCTATGAATTATCCCATTTGTGGTTTTTATATCTTCAACATGTACTAGGTTGTGTGATCCCATAAATGTTTTTGTTATCAAACAATATTTCAATTGTAAGGGAGCTATATTTTCGTCCAGTATTAAAACTAAATCTCCTTCTCATAAGTATTTCTTAGTAGTTTACCGTTCGTTACATTGTTGTAAATGATGTAAGTAATACTTAGACCAAACATTCCATATAGATTGCGTAAATTTTTGAATTAATTACCAACAGCCTAAGCAATTAATAGAAGTTTCAGCAAACCGATATTAGGGTTAGGAATTGTAATCGGTGAAGATTCAATAAGGAAGTATCTGGGAGTCAGTGGTTGTGGAACCCTCGAATTCAAAGATACAGTTTATAAAGGGCGTGAGATTAAACAGTTTCAATTTGTGTGAGTACGGTAGATTTTCCTCGAAATTAAGAACATTTTGTCTTATAATACGAAGAAGATGATATTTAACACTATTTATCCCGTTTTCCCGTAATCCGTCGAAGTGTAGGCATGAAGGGATATACTATCCTTCACAATAGGAGAAAATTGATGTTGTAATTATGTGTCTGTTTTCATGTTCTCCACCTTATGTTCAATTCGATGAAATACTGATAGTTTTTATTTATTGTTAATTCTAGTATTACAAATTAGTATCAAATTAAGTAATAATTTTTTTCATAGTAATTGACCTAATAATTACGACACAAAATTACAACATCAATTTTCTCCCATAACTCGACTATTTGTTAACCGATTTAAACAAATAAAATGTCATTTTGTTCAAAATAAAACGCTTAATATATTAGCAAATAACATAAATTTTGATAAAACTAATATTTATGGAGATATAACGGATTGAAAAATAAAGATGGCCGCCATTTTGTAATTTGCGAAAGTATTTAAGTACTGGTTTTTTTTATAATTTTAAAACTTTATTACCGCTTACCAAATATTAATGTGATTCGTCTGTCCGGACTTGAGATATAAATTATTACATAAAAATTACAAAATGGAAGACAGGGGGAGAGCGAAGGAGAAATTACCATCCTAAGGATATTTTTTGTATAGTTTTATAAGTAAAATCCGAAAAAGTATACCCAGTTTATCGTTTAAGAAAGACTTTGATATTCCTTGCGAAGGAGTGAAGATATGAGTATTGTTAGAATTCCTTTGAGTTAAATTTCGAAAATGATGTATGAAAAATCTATTTGTAGTTTTAAAGTTACTTTCATTATCAAAAAACTTTTGTTTCGGAATAACGTGTAATAAACGGTCTGAGTGCGGCGATAAAAGCTTCCAAAGTTAAATCCGAAACTAATTCTAAATGTAGAGCCTCATTTGAAAGGTATATTGAGACATTAAGTCTTACTTGGTTTCTGATGTCTGCTCGCCTTTTGTCGTTAGAATCTAATTCTACGTTTGATTGCGTTGTTTCGTATTTCTGAGAAAACTCTCATAAGTTTCTTAATTTACGTTTTAATGAATATTTGTGATAAGTTTCAGGATCAAAACTGTTGAAAAAAGTTTGTATTCTAGTTATAGACGATTTTATTACCGTATCCTTTGACTGTATAAACGTATCTGAATCAGTAGTTATATTTATGATAATAGTTACCTTTAAGACAGGTGTAATAAACACGAGCGTGAGTTTTTATTCGTAGATACGTGTTGATGTAATAGAGATGTGACTTTACTAAAAAAAACTCAAGATTGTTAACTTCAATTTATGCTCAATATTTCTCTATGATTTCCGAATTGTTCCTTAATTGCTGTCATCCGGCCAGGAGGATCAAGATTCAACGTACGAATCTTGCCTCTCGGTATATCGAGCGGATAATTCATCGCATTATAGAGGTGCCGGATTCATCAAATAAAGTACCAATGTTTATATAATTAGATAATGCTTATTTTAATATTTACCTTATTTTTTTTATTATTATTATTTAATTGTAAACATTACATAATAATTTAACTCGAACGTTCGTATTAATTTTACTTATACATGTTTACTTCTTTGTACGAAGTAAGGGAAGTATTGTGATCGCGAAAAATTTCTGTTTCTAGATTTCAATGGAAATATCCATTTTCACCATCCCTGAATCCATTTTGACTAGTTTCGTTGTAACTTCTGTACGTATGTATCATCGCATAACTAAAAACGATTAGCCGTAGGATGTTGAAATTTTAGATTTAGGAGTGTTGTAACATCTAGTTGTTCAACTCCCCTTTTGATTGTAATCGACTTAACCAAAAATGTCCAACAAAGCCCAATACCCAAAAAAATTTGATTTTGGACTTTTTCTTAACTGCAGTAATAAGCCCTCATTGAGAGCTTTTTAACGATATGTCATAAGTGGTACTTATTTTCTATGGTTCCAGAGTTATAGCCAAATGAAATTTTAATTAATGAAATATTTGGGTCTTAGGAGAAGGCACATCGGTTCGAAAGAACTTTGTCTAATTTTCTTTTTTAACTTTTTTTTTAAATTTAAATATATTGATTTATTAATAATTATTAACGTGTCATTGTAAAAAAAAATTAAGATGAATAATATTTCAGTAATAAAAAAAAAAAATCAGAAGTTTTTAATGAAATAAAATTCTATGTACTTTTTGTTTAAAAAAAAAAAAAATGTGTAAATGTAATTTAATAGGCATACATATATTGTCCAAGTCAGATTTTTAAATCGTTACTATGTGTTTTAAGTTGACTCATTAAAGATTATATTTTAATTAACTAGACAATACGTTCTTAAAGAGTAACAGTTAAGAAGAAGAAGTAATTTAAGTTTAACAAACCAATTCAATAACAAGAATGGAAACTCCTATGTTTCCATGATCGAAAAATAGTTATAAAAGAAAAATAGAGTAAGATTTTCCAACTTATTATACTACTTTTAATCGACTAAAACAAACAAAATGTATAAAGCAATGCCGTGTTCATTCAGTTGCCATTTACAAAGCTTTTGTAAAACTTCACTATTTAAATAGTATTATTCTGCTGTCTTGCTTTATTGAACCATATTTTGTTTGTTCAATGATTCTTTCTTCATCATACGGTAGTCTGCCATAAGACAGGTCCTTTACAACATAACCATTTCTATTCTCCTCTATTTCCAGCTGAACGTTTAGGATTCTAATAGCTTCCATTTAATTCTAGATCATATATTATCTTATACTCTTTTTTCCACCGTCTAACGACTCTTTTAGTACTACTTAATCAATCCTTCTCCTCTGTTGATAGGTACTAGTCTGTTAATGTTAGCTTTTCTATTTCGAATTTTTGTGATTAACATCCTCCACTTGTTAAATATTCTCGTTACTTCTTCATTTTTAACTTTATCCTTTTAATCTTCTCTATGCCCACTTTTCAAATATCTTCAACTTTTTTTTTAGTATCTTTTTTTTAGTGTCCATGTTTCTCATTCATATAAAAGTATACTCCACAAATAAAACCTCATTGGATGCTTTTCTTCAGCTTAATACTCTAGCAAAATTCGATACTTTAAACCTAATATATTAGGTTAATGATCGGTAATTATTATTGAACGATTATTGTTAATCATCGTTTCTTATGAATCTCATTATTAATTTTTGTTGCAGCTCTTACGGTAGAATTATCCTTGATTGATATCTTGGCTTGTACAAAGAAGTAGTTCAACCAGCGAACATGGTACTCTATTTTCTTACCTCTTTATTCTTTGATGGATAGGTTCATCACAATATATATATATATATAAATTGTTATACAAACTACAACATCACTGCATTATATAATAACTTTCCATTTATGTTAAATGTTCCCTTATCAATTGTTATTTTTGTTTTTATTTCGTTTTCATATTTGCAATATTCTGTTAACATGGTACCCAAGCATCTGTACTGATTTAGTTCAATTCTTTTCCTGTTTTTTCAAAACGTTTATTGTTTTCCTAATATTAATTTTCATTCTACAATCTGTCGTATCATATCCTTATTTCGAAAACGTCCTGTGCTTTATTTGCTTTATTTAGAATATCCTGTGCTTTATTTCCTAACGAAACCATGTCATATGCGAGCCGTATCCTAATTTATTTTCCTTTTTTGTACACTAATTCCTTCATCATTTTTAAAACACAAATTTTTTTTAAACATTCTAAATATCTATGAAATTCACCATACTGGATTTGATGCTCCAAACATCAGTAATGAAGGTAGACAAAACGTAGAAAATATCTAATCAATTTCCTTGTAAGTTTATCCTATTAGTAGTTTTCGAAATAAGAACATTTTAGTTCGGATAAGTAGAAAAAAAAGAAGTAATACATTTTTGTTAGCAGGGTGTGTCGAATAGTAATCAAAAGAGGATAGTAATAGTAATATCCAGTTTTGTTATATTGGTATAAATATGTTTCATTAATGCAATCGTCATCGATCGATAACGGATAAAAATAAGTTAAAACCTAAATAACATTTATGAGAGAGGCACCAAAAATCGTAAATCTCCTCCTATTTTCTTAAAAATCTTTCTAATATCTGTAATTATAAAAATAACTATGAAATATAATGATTCAGGTTTTAGATGCGTAGTTAGTATCACAATAAAAAGTAAACGTTGGATATAACTACCATTTAGATTTGGTTGTAATTTGTAATATTATTGTCAATTGAAAGATACATATACAATTTTATTCAACATATTTATCCTTGACGCAGCTAGCAAAAGAAACCTTGAGCACTAGCCGCGAGTTAATATTATAACAGGATGATTAATAAAAGAACTCATTTGTTTCGTCTTCAGTCATTTGACTGGTTTGATGCAGTTCTTCAAGATTTACTATATAGTGCCAGTCGTTTCATTTCGGTATACCCTCTACATCCTACATCCATAACAATTTGTTGTACATTCTAAACGTTGTCTGCATGCACAATTTTTCCCATCTACCTGTCCCTCCGATATTAAAGCGACTATTCTAAGTGCCTTAATATATGTCATAAGTTGTCTCTTTTTTAACTATATTTTTCCAAATGCTATTTTCTTTATCGATTTGCCGCAACACCACTTCATTTGTCACTTTTTCCCCCATCTATTTTTAACATTCTCCTATAGCACCACATTTCAAAAGGTTCGAATCTTTTCATCTGAGGTACTCCGATCGTCCAAGTTTCACTACCATATAAAGCTACGCTCCAGACATAAACTTTCGAAAGTATTTGACGTTTAAATTAATTTTTGATGTAAGCAAATTATATTTCTGAGTTAAAGCACTTTTCGCTCGGGCTATTCGGCATTTTATATCGCTCCTGCTTCGACAGTCTTTATTAAAAATACAATATTTAACTAAATAAAAATGTATAATTTTTATAACATGATACATAAAAAAAACAAAGATAAAACATTTAAATTGAAAAATTAAGTTAAATGAAATAGATTAAATGAAAAAATACATAGAACCAGAATGTAAAATTATTTAAATTTACATTGAAATCAAATAAAATGAATCAAATGGTTGAATCATAATATTTTTTAAGCAGGTTTTTTCGGTTTTCTAAAATTACTCTTCATGTCAAATTATAAATGTACTGTTACATAAAGCAAACATTTATTATATTTACGCTAAATTAATAAAAAAGTGCATATTTAATATCAATTAAATCTGGATAAACAAGATGGAAATAAAATATTTGATAAGTATTTCGTATAATTTGAAATTATGACGGTCTGATGTTCTTATCATGTAAAATTACTTTAGATCTTAAAAAATTATTCGAAAATGAAAATTTTCTTTAATATTAAATCTTCTTATCTAAAACTAATGATATTTATCATATAAATCCATTTCGGCTTCAGTATTTAAAATTTAATTTGGTGAACATATAAGTTTGGGGATTATATATAACATATAAGTTACTTGGCGGGTTCGTAAATAGAAAAATTGTTTTGAAATCTCTGATCATTAAGTAGCTAAAATAAGAATTATTAATATTAACTTTTCCTAAAAGCCTCATAAATAGATTTTTCTTTATCTTATAAGTAGTTCTTTTATTTCATCGGGACGTTTACTGTTACATGTCTGAAGACTGCTTTAAGAAAATCGATTTAGAAGGCAATCTAGATGTAAAAAAGTACTATAAGTAATTTTTAATTCTATTTTATTCATTCAGATCAAAAGACATATCGATAATATATCGTTTTATTTAGATTATGTTTGAGAAATATTTTTGATTTATCTTTTTATTATATTTCTAAAAATAGTCGTAAAAGTTTAAGTTCAGTTGTTTTACAAAGATATTTATTTTTGTTACGCGCTGGGGTTCCAGAAAATTGAGTCTTCATCTACATTTGCTGCAAATTTCATTCGCATTCTAGGTGATAAAATTACATTTTGCACAGAGTTGCAGACTTTATGGGGTTGGGGACTGATTATGGGGTTTATTCCTTTTAATTTTCTGATATATTTTAAATCTTTCGATTTAATTTCTTTTTAATGAAGTTTGATATTGTTTAAGGATGGGTTAAGAATGATAATATGAAAACTATTTGAAAATCTCATTTAGAAATTTGTGTTAAATATTGTAAATGATTTGTGCTAAACCCTTTAATGAAGAATATATGGGTAGGACGTGTTTTAATGTGTGTATATTGCTGGTATGATCATTAATTACTTTCACACGTAGAGTAACTGTGAGTTTCATTATTTTTTACAGCTTTTTTTTACAACAGTATAGCGTAATAATTAAAAAATATCCCTACAGCTGAAATTACTTGTAGGTCATCGCTTACAAAGACCTGTCGATTTTTTATTATCCAATTTACAGGTTTATAAAAATTCTATAAGGATAATGTAAAAACAAATTGCTTCTAACAACTATAGTATAACAACGTATTGCTTATAAAAGACAAATTTTTTACGCATCGAATCAAATTACATGTATTTATTTATGAAACTGTAAATTTATTCTAGAGAGTTAATTTATAAATGATAATAAAAATAATAGTAATTCATGACATATTTTTAGTAAATGCTTAAAGATAATTAGTTGCCGTACCCGAATTTAGTTTTATTCAACGTCAAAAGAGGAATAATGATGGCAAAAAATTGCACAGGTTTGCTCAAGAACAAGAATATCATAATTACGAGTATAACGGTAACAACAATAACGATAATAAAAACAAAAACAATACAACATTACTGTGCCAGGAGTTGCAAGGAAAGTTTAAGATGAGTTTTCATTGCTTTTCCCGCAGCCTAATATATTGTTGTACACCAGCGTGTCAAGGTTACCAAAATTCAGTTGGTATTCGAAGTTCCCAGTGATACTTTCAGTTTGTTCATAATAGGGACTGACCGTATAGGAAACATTATTATTCCCAGAAAAAGAAAATTTGATTAATCCCTCTAGTACCTCAGATCTTCTATCCGTGGCATACCCATAAGAAAGATTGGGACACATATTATAAGCAAAAATAAATGGAACTTTTTTTTTGTATAAAAGAGTTGCAGTATAGAATATACACTAATTCTCCGTTTAGTAAGAAAAATGAGTTGAATTAAAAAAAAACATCAGAAATTTCATAGTTATGACTGGAAAATTAACTCGTTTAATTGTTTTATTATGTTGCTGAAAGTACCTCCTGCGCTAAAGGAACTATCCAGTCAGGGCGTTCAGGAGTTATGTTGAAATAGCCAAAAAATTACTCAGCCAAACTAATTAACTAATTAAATTAAGGTGGCTAGACTAATACTTGGGTCATCGACTTGTTCCACCATTAAAGACAAGCGACTGGTCGATAACAATAGCGAGGAGGTCTGCTATATTAATTATATTTAAAATTTTAATTTATCTGAACCAGCGACCTTTAATTAAATTGTTGGTGTTACACTTTTAAGCCATACGGATCTAATTTTAAAGTAAAAAACGTAAATTTTTGTGGGCAGCAATCTCTAACATACCTAATTTGAAGTAACGGTAGACTTTAATGAAGAGGTTTTAAATAAAATTATGAATTCATTATTTTTTTGAACAATACTATAATTGTGCTCTTAAACTTGATAACATTGAATACAAGGTGTGTGATGGGATGTAATTGTTCCGAAAATTTTTGACGAGTGATAAAAGAAGATACTAACAACCAATCGTATTCCCAGTACCAATTTTATTAGTTCTAATCGATAGTTATATATTTTCAGTTACAAGATCAAATATTTTATTCTCGTGTAGTACACATTATTATATCATTATCGTAATAGTGTATAATAAATATATTTCTAATTAAAGGTTTTGTTTAAGTAAATTAGTTAAGAAATACAAAGGAAATTTCAAAAGAATAAATCCGTATTCTAAATCTAATATCGATTTAATTTTGGTTGAAATTTTTTAAAATAAACTTAAGTGGTTGCAAAAGACTTTTCTATTTCCATTATGCGAATAATTGTTTAATAAAAATTCATATGATATAAGAAATCTAATTTAATATAATATTCGTAAATTAAATGAAGATTAATGATAATATTTTTCATACTTACTTGTTAAAAAGAACAATGTCAGGTTTCCAAACCTTATCAGGCGGTAGCCTTAGTACTCCTATCCCTCCATAATCCGCTTCATCCCATTGTAACTGATAATCGTTCCATACCTAAAAAATAAAACAAGGTATAAGTTGAATATTTTTCAATATCTTCATGATGCTCTTTGCTTGAAAAGCTTATTTTTCTCTATTTTCTAATTCGATATGCGATATCATGTTCTGTATTTAAATATGTATTTATATATTTTATACTAGCAGACTCGGAAATGCTTCACTATTGCTAGATTTGACTATATATATAGATTGATTGAACACAATTGAAAGTTTGATAAAACTTTAACAAAATGAACATTACAGAACTTCACAAAATCTAATCTTTCCCTTTTACCCCTTTTCCTTTTACTCCATTCCTTGTTTTTATTTTAATTTTACCATATTCCCTTTCCCCATTTCACTTCCTATTTCCCCCTTTCCTCCTCCTTTCCATTTCCTTCTCCAATTTTCTTCCCCCTTATTCCCCTTTCCTCCTTCCTCTTTTACTTTTTCTTCTTTCCTCTTTCCATTTCCTTTTCCCTGTTTCCCCCTTTTTCTTATTTTAATTTTCCTCTTCTTCCCTTTTACCTTTTTCGATTTTTCCCTATTTCCCTTTTCCGATTTTTTCCTTTCTCCCATTTTCCCCGTGTCCAGTAATTTTTTTAGTCTATGGCGGACATACATATCGGAAATATTGAAATAGAATCGTAAAATATTTAGTTCAGCGTGTATTGCTTTTACGTCCAACTGATAGCGCTGTTTTTTTTTTTTTAAAGCATGTTTTTACTTGTCACAGGTGTGACATCTTAGGTATATAGATAGTAGGTATATAAAAACACGCGTTATTCGAATACAACGTTGTGTCAAAATTTCAAAGCAATCGGTGAAGAACTTTCGGAGATTTAAGATTTTGAACAAACGAACATTTACATTTTACATTTTTATTTATATAGATAATTTAAAAAAGAGAAAGAAATTTTCTATTAAAATAATTTATTTATTCAAAGTTATTACATCGGATTTTTAAAAAGAAATTTTTCTCCGGTCATTTGTAAGATAATTTTATGAGTTATATTTAGTTATTATACACATTTTCACAACTTTTAAAACAAAACGAATATCTATGTATTAAATTTAAAAAAAATCACCGTTACTGATTGTTGTAGGTGTTATTTGAAGAACGGGTAATAACAAAAAAAAAAAAAAAGAACCACTAATCCAAGATAGGCCAAATTGGGTAGAGAAAATGATAAAAGTTCATAATTTAGAGGTCAGTAAGATTTACTTGTAGATTTTATTTGCGTGTTTCGTAAAGGCGTTACGTTATAAAAAAAAAAATAATAAAAAATGAATGCTTTTCTTAGTTTTTAAAATTTTTTTTTCGTGTCATCAAAGCTCTAGAACTTGTTTTGCAAGAAGGGAAAGTATGGTAATCAGTCAAAAAATGGGGTAAGGTTTTTTTTGCATTTTTTGACGTTTAATGACTTAGGGACGCCAAAAAAAAGTGGCGATGATGTTTGTACTTACGTACATGTATACATGTTGAAGCTTATCAACATTTGACTGAATAAACCGATGTTTAATGAATTATGGCATAGAAACTGGTATATGAAGGACAGTCTGTTGGTAAAAATTTGGAATCAATATTTCCAAGAAGTGAGGTAGATAGTTTCTTTGGGGCTAATTTTCTCAAAATTTTGCAAATATAACATTTTATATTAAGCTCAGAACATATGACAATACTTATCTTACTATTATTTTAAAACATTTTTCCCCAAAAAATTCTCACCCGTCCACCAAAATTGAAAAAAAACTATTCTTTTATTTATTGCATATTTTTAGGAATGTTTTTTGTTGTCTTAGATTTAACAGCAGTGCAAAAGAAAAAAAAATAGAATACTTGGGAGTTACTTTTATTCGGATTTCAATACTAGATCGTGGACACCGGTGTTCTTCGGTGGTTAGGTTTCAATTAACCTCACCTCTCAGGAGTAGTCGACCTGAGTTTGTTCAAGACTACAAATTTACCGGTACAGTTACATTACACTGATAAGTCGCTAATGACTTTAATTGTTGATAGAATATATAATAAAAGTATTTTTAAAAAAAATGAAATCTTTTAAAATCTTTTTTGGTTTATTTAAAACTTTAATTATAATATTACAGTAAAATTTCATCATAATTCACCCCTAACCCCAAAAAATAAATCGTAGGTAATCTCTTATTGGTTGTACATTTTTCAGTGAAAAATCTTTTTTTAGTTTATTATATTTAACGTAGTAAATCAATCTAGAAAATCAATTCTCTTGGGAGGTGATTTTGGGGGCGGGGAGCAGAAAAAAGTATACAGTTTTTAATTTTTTTTCATGTATAATTATTTTTCCACTGTATAAGAATAAATAACCATTGCCAGGAAAGTATAACAACTCTGTTATTTTTTTGAAGAATAATTTTAGAAATGTGATGAATTGCAAGCAATTACATGCATTACTTTTATTATTAATGGTAACAGAGAAGTAACCGAGAATAAAATATGAAATCTCATATTTTACTATTATTATTAAGCTTCAAACCTATCAGAAAATATGTAACGCGACTAATGTAAAATAAATGAAACAACCAGCAATCGCCTGAATAGATGTGATGATGTGTCATGTAGCGCTAATACGTTATAACAAATCTGGGGGCGATACTGTAGATATTTTTTAAAGATTATTTATTGTTTAGATACATGATACCTGTCAGATCAAGGATCGCTTTGTTTACGTCAACCTTTAGCTGGGCTGTCATTTTATAATCAAGGTCCAACTAACGGAACAGGTATAATAAATTAACAAAATACTTGTAATTAATTGTTTAGGTATACTGCAGAAAAATTCTTAGTAGAATGAAATAAAACAAATAAATAAAAACTACTATAGAGTTCGGCTATAATTTAGGAATTGTTATTATGTAACTAAAGTAAAAAAAAAAACACATACAAAAATATAATAGATACCAAAGCAGTGCTGCTTGTTAAGCATTGTTATAAAATACTGTTTTTTATGATGCATGCAATTTGAGACCTCTGTAACTTCTATAAAAAAAAATCTGTGCAGTATGTGGTTAACCTACTGACTAAATGACGCGTATCTTGTTTAAACGAACTTTAATAAAATAATGTAAAACAAACTGACTTAATTTGATATATATTTTATTGTTTTTTTTTGTAACTGTTAGACGTTATAACATCCAGACTTAGGCGTTTTCTTTTACTGGACAGAGTGGACAAACAAAAAAGAGAAAAGTATGATTTATGAAATACAAAATGATAAAGTTTCTTCTAATATTAATATTAAATCAATAATAATTGAACAATACTGCACATACGTGTTTATCTACTAAACTTTTGTAATAAAAAAATATATTTTTTACATTATAACTTGTAATTTTTTGCAAGACAATTTTTGATTAAATTACTGTGATATTGTCTCATTGTTTATCTTTCGTTCCAAAAAACCTCATCATTTCGCAATGAATCTGCCCTGATTTTTTATATTTTTGCTTCCTTTTATAGTTTTAATTAATAGATTACAATAGGAATAAAAGAGAAGTAAATATTGTTGAAATAGATGTTTACATAAGACATAAGTAATTTACAGTTTAGACTAAACATTTTTTTCTTGAATTATTAAGCGATGTTTGATGTAAAACTTGACGGTTTAAATATTCCAAAAATAAAATAAGGAAATCGTGTTTATATAATACTTGGTTCATTTTAAAGAGAATTTCCTTAGTGTATGATTATAAAATTAAGTTATAATAAGTACCACATATCTCAGAAATGGTCGACCTGAGACTGTACAAGACTACACTTCACTTTCACAAATATATATCATCCTCTGAAGTAAATACCTGACGGTGATTCCCGGAGGCTAAACAGAACAAAACGTTATAATAAGCAGTTTTAACAAAAATATAAATCGGCTGTTTACTTGAACGTTTTTGAAAACAAAATTAAAGCATT
Source organism: Lycorma delicatula (assembly GCF_047948215.1). NCBI lineage: Eukaryota > Metazoa > Arthropoda > Insecta > Hemiptera > Fulgoridae > Lycorma > Lycorma delicatula. The sequence goes on from NC_134457.1 coordinate 53,929,509, forward strand.
TAATAAAAAATTTATGCATTTCAAAGCATAAATGCAAAAATTGAAAAAAATTAAACTTTTATTGCTTGGTTAGTTATTGCTGAGTTGATTACTTATAGAAACAACTCGGTTAACTTTTAAGTGGCTTAATAGTTTGAACGTTTTAATAAAATCTTGCGGAACCTGTTAGCGAGTCCGACACTTTACCCGTAAATAATGCTCTCCGATTCATCGAAACAAAAAAAAAAAAAAATAAAATAAAAATAGTTTGATCGATTTTTTATGGACTATATTAATTATTATTATTATTATAGACTATTATAATATGGACTATATTAATTAAACTTTTTCCTGTTAATTAAATTAAAATATGTTATATTTCATTTATCCATCCTATACATCAGCAGTATACAAATATAGAGCTGTTACTTATAGTCCGTCTCACGAAACGGTACAGCAGATATAAATATGAAATCAGCATGTATGACTAATATCTCAGTAGTTTAGGCTGAATCATTCTGTTCCTCCCACGTGCAGGTGCAATTATTGCTTTATGCGTGTAATAATATTTTGTATGCTATCACTTGTATGGCGTCGTGACATGCCGATGATAAGTAATTAAAAATTTTGTCGAGTCTTTGTTTGATGTTTAATTACGATGACATCATTTGTAATGCTTCAAAAAATTATTCAATTCAGTAAAAAAAATATATTTCAATCTACGTTATCGTGTTACTGTGTTCGGTACGATACAGTTTTATACTTCATTTTTATAAGGGCTTTATTCAACCTTTTTTTCATTAATTTTAATCTACCCTGTGTTTTTGTGCCAATCGGATTTTAACGATAAGTGATTCTGTTGTGAAACATTAACCGGGAAAACCCTTAAGTAGCTCCGAAAAAAACTATTAATGTATATACGAGTATATAACCTTAAAACAAGATAACCCAGAAACTGCAGTCAGTCATTGACCCGGAAAGCAAGTAATGCAAAAGTTGTTAGCGAAAGAACTGTCTTTAGTATATTAAAGAAACACAAAATTGATGATAAACATGTTATCTCTAAAAACACTCGAAAAAGTTTGAAAAGTTAGACGATTTTACTAAAACCGCTATCAAAAAAAAAGTTCATTTGTTTTATTTCAATAATGAGCTTTCTAACTTGGACAGAATATTAAATGTTGTGAATGCTAATACTGAACTGCCAAATTTTTTTTAGAAGTATATTATTACATTGTCTTTTAAATCAATAAATTTTCGGTTCGTGTACAAAAAAAATAATGTTTTTATTGATTAAAGATAAACATATTATTTCATGGCGTAGGAAATATTTAAGCGAAAATAAAAGATTTCGTGAAGAGGATAAGACAATTTATTGTCTAGATGAAAGTCGGGTTAATGCGGAACATGTAAAGGAAAAGGTACGGGTGGATAAAGTAATACTGCAAAAGATGTTTTTATGAAAGTTTTGTCAACTGGGGTGAAAACCCCGGCTGGAAAAGGTAAAGGATTAATAGTAACGCACGTAGAATGTGAAAATGTGGGTTTTGAACGGTGTTTTGTGAGTATTTGGATCGAGATGTTCCCAAGAGTATCAGGATAAAATGAATGGTGACAATTTTATGCGGTAGTATAAAAAAATTTCGAAATTGTTGCTAAAGAATCCGTCGTAGTAATGTATAATGCGCCGTACCACTGTCTGAAAACTATAAAAATTCCAAACGCTTCGTACGGAAATCGGAAATTGCCAAATGATTGCCAAAATTACGTACGTCGAAGCCATGTTAAAAGTAGAACTTTTAAAAATAGTAAAATTAGTTAAATAAGAATATATTCATTATCAAGCAGGTGAAATCGCAAAATAAAAAAAATATGTCGTGTGATTCTTCCTCCTTACTATTGCAATTTTTTTTCGATAGAATTGATATGGGTGCAAGTCAAATGCTACACTGGGAGTAATAACACAACACTAAGTTAAGTGACGTAAAAGATTTATTAATGTTGTTAATAAAATAGATGCAAATGCTTGGAAAAATTGCATTCAACATTAAAAAAAAAAGATAAAAAAAGCATAGGAAGCGAGCAGATAGTTTTTGTGAAAATATTATTGAAGATAAATTGTAGTGATAAATTTGGAAAATAATGATAATAATTCAACAGGCAGGAGGTTATTCCGTATTGATGAAATACATTGAGATTAAAAAATAATTTGAATCTTCATACGTTATATGTTTTGGTTTGTTGCACGTTTTCGTGAGACAAATTATAGTAATAATTATCAAAAACGTTATTGCTGAAACTCCGGTAAGACGTGTAAAATGTTTTTAATGAAACTTGTTTCACATTTTATGTAATTTAATATTTATGTTACTAAATAATTGTTAATCAGATTTTTCCCCAGTTAAAAAAAACACTTTCACCAATAGAAGTTGATTATTTGTTAAATATTAAAAAAAAAAAATTCGTAAAAACTTTAGTTTTGGAAATTTCATTCTTTTCTCAATATTTTTATAGTTTTCAAGCTTATCTAATAAATTTTCAACATTTTTTTTTTATTAGAAAGGGAAATAATGACTATTTAAAATTAAACATAACGTAAAAATTTCAATTATAAAAAAAATATGCAAAATTACCTCTTAGCTGGTGCGCGAACAAACAAAACAAATTGAAACAATCGGAATATTTTCTTATTTGGTTCAGTTTGTTATAATATTGAACAAAACTTTTTTTTAGGTGGTATCTGATAACAGATTATTCTTTAAACAAAATTTCAACTACTCTATCGTAAATATTACAAGATTATAGCTGTCTATATAGCTATATAGCTGTCTTATTATAAAAAGAGATAAAAAATATTTCCGTAGTCTGTTCATGAATTTAGTCGTGCTTTCTTAAAAATCCGTCTAAAATCATTTTATCTTAATTATTTTATAATATTAAGAAAGATTATTTTTCAGTTGTTTTGTTTTTAACCAGGACTTATCTGATAAGGATATTTTATTCTCATTTCATTAAAAAGTAGAAGAAAAAAGATTATTTTATTCTTTCAGATAACAGCATTTCCAAAGAATTAGAATAATCATACTCAAATTTTTAAACGTATCTTGATATAACCCTCATTCACAGTATAGTTGGTTTTGAATAACTTATTACTTAAACAATCAGAGGTTTCACCCCCCAAAAAAAAAAAAAAAAAAAAATGGGACGGATATTCGGATTAGAATTTTAATTTTTTTAAATTTAGAATAATAAGGCGTAGTCAGTGAAATAAATATTTTAGAAAACGAGGAGAATTATACGACTTAATAAGTAAAGGTAAAGGATTCTCATAATTATTGTAATCTGACTTTTTTCTTTTGTAACGCATTGTTCTAACGATGGACAGTCATTATTTTAGACTGCCGCTACAACTGGTTTTCCTAACGATCGTAAAAGAACAATATTTTTTTTTATAGAATAAGATTTTTTTTATACAGTAATAAGATAATTAAATCATTAAGCTACTTAAATAATAAATTAAGTACTTTTGTCTTTTCCTCTAAATCCTTAACTGAATTCAGTTGGTTGGCTTACACAATCGACTGAATTTATTTCGAGGTACAATGTAGAAAAATCGAAAACTGCTCCAGAATAGTAGTTGAGATGGTGGTTTATGAGAACAGTAGCATCAAAAATCTATCTCCATGTTCAGTTGGGCATATCCGTTTCATACTGAATAAATTTCGATCCGCAACTAATTATATTGGAATTATTAAAAGTTTAGAAGTAAATAGATTGCCGAAGTCAGAAATATTTTTTTAATGAATAAAAACATAATTGGGAGAAAAATACTATTCTTAATTATGAATAGGATTATTATTGCAAATAATACGTTTAATGAAAAATATTATTGATTACAGAGAAATCCACAATAAATCATGTAAAAAATTTTATTCTGCCTAGTCAGGTAAAAAGTAAAAAATAATTTTTATATCAACTGACAAGATTTAATACACTGAGGAATATAACTGTGTGCTAGGTTGAGAATATAACGGTAAATTAATGGTAGAATATCAAATACAAATAAATTTTGAGCAAGTAAACATACAATGTATGAAATGAAAATTAATATATTCCTTTCTATGAACTTCAGTTTTATAACTGGTTTGTCCTAATAGATAGCTGGTCCAACGCGAGAAATTTAAGACGTATGTCGTATTTTCTCTTCTAATGATGTGTGTGTGTGTGTGTGTGTGTGTGTGTGCATATATATATATATATATATATATATATATATATATATATATATATATATATATACTTTTTTTTATTATTAAGAAAATTTGATTTTTTTTGCAAACGCTTATTTTTTCAACTTTTATTGCTAAGAAAATATTTTTGGGAACGGATGTAACTTTATTTTTTATGCGATCCTTCAACCGGTTAGATGGGTTAAACTGTGATATTAAACAAGCAAAACTATATATATATATATAAAAAACTGAAATATTACTGATGTGATTTTATTTAAAAAAAAGAGAGAATAAAAAAGAGTGAAAAAAGAGAGAGAGTTAATTTGAACCGACCAAATCCATATAAGTGTAATGAAAGGAGTAAAAGATAACAAGTATTAAGGTTATAAAAACGTGGAAGCTTATTAAGGTACGTACCAGTACATTTTATGAAGGATTCGGGTGGAAAACAAGAAAAATCATAGAAGATGAGATATAAGAAGATGTAGTGGTTAGGATACCGACTCATTTATGTATAGAAAGGTTATAAAAGGAAATGAAACGCGGAGATGAAAACAAAAATACGTGGTGGGGATAATTTCATTAAAATTTATCCGAGAAAAAATTTACATTTGTGATAATGATTAACTATTTTCTTTCTAAAAAAATAAAAATAAAGAATAAATAAAAAATGAAAAAAAAAGTCATTTTCTTTGTTGAGAATTACTGCTTACGCATTAATAATTTTGTGGTATTAGATGTGCTTAAGTAATATTTACGCTCGTAAATTATATATCTGTATTTTAATAGAATTCATTAATTTTAAACTAAGCAGAAACATATTTATGATAATTGATGAAAAGAATTAAATGTGTGTTTATATTAGAAAATAAAATTGATTTTTTAGTAATAAAATCGTACAATTATAAAACATTAATATATTTAAAAAATGAATGCATGTTGTATTTTTAATTGCTATATTCAATATAGTGTGTTTCAAAACGAATTTCGGGGTTTTAAAGTTATGTAGTATTTATTAAGTTTTACTTACATTGATTAATTATACATGAAATGAAAGAACAACTCAAACTGTTTTTCTATGTGTTAATGTGAGCACCATTTGGCACACGGCACATATCCAGCCGATCGTAGAGTTCATCCCGTATTTTAATCATCAAGTCTGGAGTAATGGATGCGACAGCTCTTTCAGTCCTGTATTTCAAGTCGGGTAGGTCAGCCGGTAACAGTAGCACATACACTTTGATTCTTAATAAACCCTCCAAAGAAAAAATCGCAGACTTCTCCGGAAAGGGGAGCGCATTGGTTCTACAATTCAATATAATTTTAAGTGGAGTACTGTTTATTAGTCTCATGATAATATTATATTCACTGTTTTTTCAACAGTACTGAGTACTGAGTACTAAACTAATAGTCTATTAGTCTACTCCGGTAGGGGATACAGGAAATGGAAAGAGAGATTACCAATCGATAGGTCGATTTGGATCAGCAACCGATAGGTGATAGATAAAACTTTGATCTCTAAAATTTGTTTGTTCATTCTGTGCACGTATTTGTTAAAAATAGTTACTTGAATCTCTCTGCAAAAAGTGTTTGAACTCGTTTTTGTAAAAAGGGATTTATTTTGTTTAAAGAATTTCATTAATGTCACAACCATAGAAAACGCAGGGTATTTTTCCCTTTCACCGCAATTTTTATGAGTCAGAAAACGTGAGTTTCAAAATCGAAAATCTTTTCGCGTCACGCTGATCTGCTAGTGGGTCTTCCGTCATAAATCTATGGACATTCGTTTAAATATGTAGTTAATATCATTTTATTTTTTATATAATATTGAGTAATTTTAAATTAAGAAAAACGTTTAAAAATTTCCGCTGTTATCTTAATTGTGGAAAAACATGCGTAGATATAGCCGTTACTTTGAATCCGGTAGTACTTTGCTTTTTTAATCAAACTGTTAATAAAATCTCCCATTCCTTTCACTTTCTGTGAGCACGCGTACTTAAGAGCACGAAACGTACAAGCTACATTTAAATGGAAAAACTCAACGCTCTGTTGAAGTCAATGACCTTTCATAACATATCAAACTCCAGCTTGGAGAGCACAAGTGGCGTTCCATAATGGTACTCATGGGCTGATAATGAAAACACTTTTGATAACGAACCAGGAAAAGTTTTCTTAATTTCAATAGGGGAAAAGTTATTAAAAGTAAAATTACAAGAAGTAAATCGAGTGAAAAATATCTTTAATTAATATTTTCAAGTACTTCTTTTATTTAATTTTCATTGACCTATTTTTTGCTTCTAAGCTACATATATATAATAAATTAAAAGCATCGTGATTTATAAGTGATTTAGTCGCGTTATATTTTTTTAAGTTTTATTTCGGTATATTATATAACTTGAACTGTCTGGGTAAATACCTTAAGTATTGGAATTCATTAGGCAATAGCTTAATAGGAATTATCTAATCGATTGAGTACTTAAAATAATTAATTAATTAATGTCATCAAAGGAACTTCCTACCTAACGAATTTAGATACTTAGGCGCAAAATTGTGGTACTTAGGATTTAGCCTATGTTTTGATGCATTAAAAAAAATACTTAATTTCATAAAATTAAATTTTTTTTAATGTTAAAACTCTTAATATTTTAACTGAATTTAATTTAAAAAAAAAAAAAAAAAAAAAAAAAAAAATTAAATGCTTTAAATAAATTTTTGTTACTTAATGGTATATCCTCTGAGGCTAACCTACAGAAAAAAAGGGGAAAAAGTCCTCCTTTTCATTATACTAATGTAAGTTATCATAAACAATTAACGAAGTTGGGTAGACATTCGTACATTGCTTTTGGTTAAGATTACTTGTAGCAATTAAAATAAACCAGGAAATTCCCGTAGGGAAGCGAAAAAAAAAGGGTTCACAGTATAGGAAGTTCATTAAAATAGTCGTCTTTTCTTCCCTTCAAAGATTTTTTTCAATATTAGAGGATAAATTTTGTTTTAAATTGAGGATATACATTATAAAAAAGTTATGTGAATCGTATAAGTTCGGAACTTAATTACAAAATGTAACAGTTTTTTAAATTTATTTCCAGAATGGTAATATTTCTCTAAAGCGTTGTTTGTAAGAATTCTTCTTTTTATCTGTGTCTGATAGTTTAAAACAATTATCATACATTACTATATTTATCGGAATGGTTTATAATGTTTAATAAATTAAATATATGTATACATTTACAGTGTTTACAGAATACGTAATACGTATTAAAATTCCCATTTCATCGTCAAATTCTTGTGTTACCCCATCGTTTTTTGATTAGATAATTTATCCTTAAAGCCATCAGTCCCAATCTAATATATATCAGGTTGTCTAAAACATACTGAGGCTTTGGAGGTCAAAATTGAGAATACATTTATTGTTATTGGAAAATAAAATTATGAGACCACATATGCACCACTTTTTTTTTATGACTTCTGTCATTTTTTCGGCAACACTATAATCCCGTTGCTATAGAACTGCTGTGGTTTCTGGTCAATAAAATTGTGACAAGTGGTTTTCGCAAGCCTCTTTTGAAATCACCTTAACACTATTTAGGGAGTTCTGCAGAGACCGAAACAAATGATAGTTTGATGGATTTTTCTATGCGGTGGATGCATTAAAACCTCCCAGTCAAGTTCTCTCAGTTTCCGACGGATAGTTAAAGATGTATGCGGTCTGGCATTGGCAGCGTGGTATATGACACTCTTTCTGTTGACCAGTTCAGGCCGTTTCTTTTGAATTGCTAGGTGTAATCGCGCTAATTACCACAGTACAGGTTTGAGCCTATTGTCTGCCTTGCATCACGAGCTGCTCTGCAAGATGCACTTCACATCACTATGATGTGCAAGATGCACATCGCATCGTGATGCGCGATGTGGTCTTCCAATCCCACCAAACGCGCAGCATAACCTTCCTGGGCATCTGGAGCTTCTCCTCGTTTCGACCACGATCTTTTTTGCACACTGTTGTCGTAGGTTATCCACTTTTCATCACTTGTGATCAACCGCTTCAGGAATGGCTCGATTTCGTTACGTTTCAGTAGAGATTCGCAGATAGAATTTCGATCGAGTAAACGTTTCTTAGTCAGCTCATGTGGTAACCAAAGGTTGAGCTTCTTTTTGAAGCCAGCTTTCCCTAAACCGTTTAACACTGTTTGGTAATTGTTATTGCAGATATCGTGATTGCTTACATGTCGGTCTATCTTGACTTTTGTCAGAATATCATTCACTTTTTCTTTGATTGGTCGCTGACTGCGAAGACCATCTTGGACATCGAAATTTCCAGAACGAAAGCGACTGAACTATATTTTGGCTGTTACCTTTGATAACATATCTTGCCCGTAAACACCGCAAATTTCTTCACGGCCCTGGGTACATTTGCGCCTTTATCGAAATAAAATTTTAAAATGTAGCGCAGTTTTGTGGAAAGTTCACTCATATTCACGGCGCAATACCTTACGTCTGACTGTAAGGAATCCATCACTTTTTGCGCATCGACTAGCTTCAACTGCTTGCAAATGACGTTCAGGAACGGAACAGAACGCAAGGGTAGCGGAGTTTATTATCTTCCTCCTAATCGCAGAACCTGGACGAAAGTCCAGTTATGGAGTACCAATTATGGAGTAACCAATTATGAAGTAATTTAATCAATCTTTGAAATCTTTCCGGATCATAATTCCGTACACGAAATTTAGAAAGTGATAATTTCATTTATATTTGTTTTTCCAAAGTTTTGATCGTCTTTTCACACTTATTAACGGAAAACTTTACAAAGTTTCACTATAAGGAGTTGAAAAACATTCTTGAATATAAAAATTGTTCGTAAACAATTAGTAGAAATGACAATAACGATAAATAACGATTATACAAGTACAATATATAGACTTAACAAATTTAGAAATATGAAAAATTATAAATTTTGCATTTTCAAATAGGACATGCAAATTTTCATAGGTTTCATATTCAAGAATAATCAATTTAACTGTGCAAAGTTTGAGTTATTTTCGAAATCTAAGGTTAGTAAGAAAGTAATGTAATTTTTACAATTTTTTTTTTTTTTTTTTTAATTTCGAATGTAATTTCTTTCATGCACAGTATTAAGAATCAAAAATAATTAGAAACTTTGTAATTTTTTGGAGGCTACGGAGATTTTGAATAATTTATAAAATATTGGTGTCCATTTTATCTTTTTTTAAATTTCCGAAATCTAAGATTCCGGAATTCTCTGTAACAGAGCTATAAATTCTGGTTCTTTATGTTGTTGAATTTTTTTATCGAGAGCGTAATAATAAAGTAGGTAGAATAATCCTTTGCTGATTGAAATGCAGTTGGTTTCAAACTGCATATGCAGATTAACTTACGTAATTGAATTGAATGCCATTAAGCTTTTCAAGTCAAACTGGATTTCAAGATTATAACTTATTTTTTTATACAAACTTTTTTAATATTTTAAAGGAATAAATGAACAATTAATATAATCCACCGTTCTCTTCATCTTTCGGCTTACTTGGAAGCCGTAATCAGGAGTTAAAATTAATGCATTTAAGTCAAGTTTAAAAATCATAGTTAAAATTTAAAAACAGTCATGACTGTCCCGGTTCTACTAGTATACTCCTGGTACTTGTCTAGGAGTGTCTAGACTAGTATACTTCGGACTGTCCTGGTCCTACTAGTACACATACTAGTAGTATCGGGACAGTCATGACTGTTTTTACATTTTAACTATGATTTTTAAACTTTGACTTTAATGCAATAATATAAACTCCTGATGACGGCTTTCAAGTATGCCGAAAGATCTAGAGAATGTATCAACGTGCTGGTAAGGTGGATTATATTAATCGTTAATTTATTTATTTAACATATCAGCGGTACCAGTTTGAGAAATTAATATTTTAAATGCTATAATGTTAATTAAAATTTTATCTACTCTAAGATTCTTAATATGTGAAAACTAGAAAAAAGTAATTTTTTAACCCTAAATAATCCAGTCGTGTTTTATGACTTTATTTAATATTAATCTTGAATATGTATCACTTAAATGTATTTAAAAAAAAAAAACATTATACTGTTTTAAGAAGATTTTTGATTTTGAAACTAGTATTTTCTTGTAGTTTCATGTAAATTTCACATTTTATTTAATTTTATTTTAATATTGGGTAGTAAACTTTTCGGTATTTTAATTTAAATATAAGGAATATATAAGCTTCTTATCTGAATGTAGCTTACTTATTTGTATAAATAATATTTAAATAAAAAAAAAAAAATGAATAAAATAAATAAACATAAAATATTTGTTATTCATTTGGTATTAATTTTAATACCAAACGTAAGAGTATTAAGAGGTGAATAAATATTACAAAAATTTAGTACAATTTGCGCTTTACTGGGCGTTAGTCCTTCAGATTAAATTAATACTAGTGATCGGAGGGGTATTTTTATTTTACTTCTATCTTTTAAATCTCAATTAATTACGGTACAGTATTCTCAAATTGATCAATCTCTAAGCAGGAAGTGTTGTTAAATTTACAGCTCTTTAATTTCTTTACACGTAAATACAAAAATGCTAATGTAGTCGGTTGAACAAAAAAAAAAAAAAGAAAGAAAATTGTTGCTCTCCGTAATATTTTTTTACACGTACTCATACTCATACTTATATTTCCATTTTTAAACAAATTTCCACTGTTAAAAATCAGTAAATGTTTACGCTTTTTAGTAAATTAATAAACGTGATTGTTAATACATTTGTCTCGTTAATAAATTCGTTAATTTCCTTATTTCCGGTCAAATCATTTTAATTGACTATGTTATATATTAAACAATTCATTATAATATTAAAGTTTCAGACGGGGTTTTTGTACATCCAAATCAATTAATTGTCGATTTTAATTATTTTTAATAATTAATATGTGCAACCTATTTTGTTATTGTATTTATTTTTAAATTATACTAATAATGTGTATGATAGTAAATAATCCATTAACTTTGTTACTTTATCTAAGAAATGCTCTGATAGCAGGTACTATCTGAAACCATGGGAATTTAAAGGTATAAATCTTTAAGTTTACAACTTGGAACATTTATTCTCAGTTCCATAGCCACAGTTAAAGAATAGCAGGTAGACAACTTGTGGCTAAACCTAGATGTCAGTTGATTCTGTGCTTATCAAGTTACTGGAGAAGAAATACGTATATTTTATTAAAAGTGTAGAGTACGTAGTTGAGTTGAAAACAACCGAAGCAATTAAAAAAAAAAAAAAGTTATAATAAATCATTCTGTATTTTGTTATAATACTGGTATTATTTATTATCTCTTTAAATGTGGGATATCACTAGCACGCTATATAGTTTTGTTGAACAAAAATTGCCGAAATAAACAGTAATTTAAAATTCTGTTTTTATTTTTCCATGATATTTATCTGTCCTTATCGACTCATACTGCTTGCTTTTAGAAAATAGTGATTAAATAGTAAAGAGATTTTAATTAATCGTATACACTTTTGTCCAGTTGAGTTATAAATTTTTGGCTTTGTGTGCTTGTTAGCAGAAAAGAAAATGGGATAAATACTCCCTAAATGTTGGCTTAGTACGCCTTAACAGAGTAAGTTGTATTAGCTACCTAAAAATTATCGAGAATGTAAGTATTACTTTAATGTGAAAATAAAAAAAAATAACTAAAACAAGACGTAGTTGTTCTCACTAAATAATATCTGGGTTCATGTTTAAGCTTATACTTCATGAGGTGATGTGTTTGGAATATTTTTCTTAAACCAAGTACATTTCTGTAGTGGCAATTGTGTTTTCAACTATAAAAACATACTAGCCAGTTTATGATTATATCATTGGAATTGCAAAATTACACGAAAATTTAAAAGCTTCCAATTTCATTATATTTTTTTATTAGACGTAAAGTTACTTTTTTTTAATGAACCGTCTGCTCTGTCCTAACATAAAGTTATTGAATGTCCATCTTTAAGGTATAAAAATAAATTTAATTTTTCTTTAATATACAATACGTGAGCTGAAAGTTTGTCCCTCGCCAACTGCTTTGTCTAATGTACTAGTCATTGTATTTTACTAGCCTGTTACGTTTGCATTTTATATACAAAGGTGTCATGTGTAATTGGATGATGTCATCTGGTTAGATAGTACAAAAAACCCCGCTCGACCGTCCCGTCAAGCTAGCTGACAGTTCGGTTGACAAAGACGGGGACAAATCTTCAGCTCACTTAGTGTACCGTAAATAAAATCTATTTTCTTGAGACGTTTTGTTTTTTAAATTATGTTTAATAAAATAGAATTTCCATTAAACTTAGAGGATCGGTTTTAGTAATAGTTAACAATTTAGAATGACAGTTATTTGTGTGGTATGTATGGTAAAACTTGGGTGTTTTTTTTTAAAAAAGTATAATAGTGACAGTTGTAACTGACTTAACATGATCACAAATATCTTCTGGAAACGGCATAGCTATTTCGAAAGAATAAAACTTGACATTCTCATGAATGCCAAATGTATCTATGAAGTAGTGAGGGATGAAGTAGTTTCCGTTTAACTTCTCTACTGAGAAGAAAACACCTTTTCAGTTCACCTACTAAGCTCCCTAAAATTCAAACGGTATAACTGACACCTTCACTCAATTTACCTCAAATTATGACTATAATTATTTATCTTGATGCTAACTTAACATATTGCCTTCAGTTCAATGTAACCGTGACTATTGATTTTTAAAGTTTAGGTAATTTACAATTTATGCTAATGGACTTTAAATATACTGGTAAATTTGAGGGTAATTAGTGTTGAATACATTTTTTATGATACTCATTACGTAATGCAAACTTTAAAATTTTAGTCATGTTGAAAATAAAAGAGTGGATGGCAGAGTAGGAATGAAGCTTAAGACTAGCTTTTTGTTGATAATTACTTAAAAGAATGTAAAGCTGTCGTTAAAAGAATTTATTGTTTGGAATGTTCGTAAATAGGTTATGAGGTTTTGTACTACGACAACGAGATTAAAATAAAAGTACAGAAGTTTTATAAATTACGACTTGTACGGTTCAGAAAAAAGAATCTGTAGTAAAACGAGAAAACGTAAGATTAAAAGTAGACTATTTTTAAGAAAACTAAAAGAATCTGTAAGATATTTATATTTTTATGAACACAATAAAACAAATCCATTATAAGAAAAATAATATTTTCTTTTAGCTCACTTAATTATTAATAATTAATTAGAGGTAGAAAATGTAAATATTTATAGAGAAAAAATGCTGCACTCTAAAAGGTTATGTGTATTCAAATATTATTTTTACAAATTAAATTAGGAGAGAAGGAAAATTTTTGATAGAAACATTTAATTTGGCTTTTCAATTAACGCTTTTGTTTCTTAAGAATAAAAATCATAAAGTTATTTATAACTTAATGATTTTCAGTAATTTCATTAATTTTTAATGAAAAACGATTCTTACAATGTAATAAACGTTTGGAAAATTATGAAGAGGAAAAATACATATCAGTTTGTTACGTAATCTCATTAAGAGTAAAAAAAAGACGAATGCGTACTTCTTTTACAAAATTCTAACTAGAAAAAATGTACATTATTCAGAATAAAATAGAGTTAAAGACGTGTTGTAGAAAAGCTAATGAACTAAGAATAACGTGTTAGATTTGTTTCAAGCATCTTGAATGACACAGAAAATTGCTTATATGTATAATAATTTGTAAGGATAAACTCCAAACATTTAATTAAATGTTAATTCCATTCTTGCTTTGAGATCTTAAAACTGATGGAAAAAAGGCTTTTCATCGGTTGAAAGAAAGGTTGTGACAACAAAAATGATTAAATGTGATTTTTTTATTGGTTATTGCAAAATTGTAAACGAAACATTAATAATATTAAGAATAGGAGACGAGTGTTGCGAACAAAATATATATAAAACTATTGAAGAAAAAAATTAAAATAATGTCTGTTACGTATTTTAATTTGTGCTGGACTACATATAAATTTCAGAAAAATAAAGTCTAAAATAATTTTGGTATTCAGTAAAGGAGATAAAAGGAATTCATACCAGTGTTAAGAAATACGCCTGCTGAATTTATTGTGTAAATGATAGTGTTAGGATACTTCTTTCACAAAGTGTTTCTTCATCAGCAAATACTTGAGTTGACGGCTGGGATTCAATTTTTTTATTTTTGTTTTATTTTATTTTCCTAACGTGTACGTTGCAATCTGTTCAACCAGTGAACATCCCAACCCTGTAGGGGAAGACACCCTTCTTGTGACGCTTCTGGTTGCCGCACCACTCCTCTCCGTTCCAAACCCTGATGGGCTTTAACGAGAGTCGTCTTTCGCCCTCTAACTTTTTACATCTCATTGTAATAAGCCAAGCCTCGTTGGGATGCCACTGATGTAAATGCCTCGCTAGACATTTACATCACTGATTTATAAATTCAGCTTTTGCCTTCGCTGCAGACCTCATCCGGACATCTTGAACGTCCGGATCCAGTAGTAGATGTAGTAGTTACATCGCTGCCCTCTGAACTAGCTGAGTTCGCGGAAGCATGAACCCCGCGTCTAGTTCTACATTTTATAGAACCGATTCGTGTGTGTCATAAATGTCTCATACATTTCTCGCAATTGTATAACATACCACCAAAAATGTTGTTCGCAACAACGAAATATATTCCTAGTGAACTCGACTTCAGTTCATAGCCCTTGACTTGGTTTCGTTCAACTAGTGAACAATAAGCAACTCCTTCCTCACGGACCAATGAGATGAGAATGAATGATATTGTATGACATATAAGTAAGGTGTAGTCTTGAAACAGACTCAGGCCGATCATTCTTAGACGTATTCTTTAAAATCCGTATAAAATTTTATTTTAGTTAATAATTACTGAAAGAAAAAGGATTTTATTTACCGATCTTTGTATCTTGGTTAATTTGTATCTTAGTTAATTTGTATCTTAGTTAATTTGTATCTTAGTTGCATTACAAATAGGCATTTAATAGATTTGGTAGACAGATATTCTGGGAGATACTAAATAGGCGAGGAATTGCGATATATTTAAAAGAAGTTATCAGAAATAACTACAGGGAATACACCTGATTGACTTTACACAATGTTCTGTGCAAGATCATTCATACAAAATATTGGTGGTATTAATGTCAGTGTCAAATAAGGATGTTCTCTGTCACCATCTTTATTTATTTTTTACGTTGATTATCCGTGAAAATAGTTGAAAACATAAAATTTATTCACGAATACGATTAAACTCAAGAGAGTTAGATAATTCTCTTTGTTTTGGTGATGATCTAGGCATATTGTAGGAGTCGAAGTACATTTTTCGAATATATTGTTTTTACTTTGTACTTCATACGAATTTGAATACTAAACAGTGGATACCGGTGTACTTTGATACTTGGGCCTAATTAACCACAAATTTCAGGTACGGTCGACCTGAGGCTGTACATGACTACACCTCATTGACATATAATACATATCATTCTCATCTCATTGGACTAGGGGGTTGCTTATTATTTGCAGTTTGAACAGATTGCAACGTAGACATTAGAAATTAAAAAAAAAACTTAGTTTTGAATAAAGCATGAAAATCAAGCGGTAGAACCTTTTAAAAAACATTTCTGAACGGCCAAATTTAGTATTTAGTAACTAGATCAAGATTTTCGATTGTGGTATTTAGGATGCTGTGTCACACATGAAGAGGGTTAGACTTACATGGATATTAAGGTTTAAGTAATATTACTAGAAGGAAGTTTAAAATAAATATAGGAAACATAAGGTTAAGTTCTTTAAAGAGATATTTTTGTATGGCTCTGTAATCTTACTAATCGACATAAAAATAAAAGAAAGTTCTAGATAGACTAAAAACAGCGGAGATGAAAGTTTTGGAATAGGTGAAACAATTACAACTGGGAAAAACGGAAGAAACTCATAATTGTTTATTATATGACCACAGCTGTAAAGATTAATATAAACAACACTTGATCTAAATACAATGAACAAAGAAAGATTAATGTATTCTCAAAGGAGTTATAGAATACCACCAGTAGGAGGAAGTGTAGGCAGACCACCTAAATTCTGGAAAGAGATGGATGAAGCGGAATTAGGTGATATTTCTTAATCCGTGTTGGAAAATAATACGATGATAATTAAGGTTAGATCTTTAATTACAATGATCTTTATAAAATTCTAGTTTTTGTAAATTTTAACAGACGAGGCAACATTTTTTGGTGTTAAATAACGATCATTATGATATTTTGGAAAGATATGATTCTCTATTCCGAAATACTTACTCTTACGAAGATGATAAATTTACATAGTACGAAGTATAATATAATTACGTCACTAAACCTTTTAATAAAATAGTCTTCTAAATCAATAAAAGATTTTCGATCAGGAAATGCTTTTAGTCTGTGACGAAATATATGTAAATAAAAAACAAATGAAATTAAATAATTAAATATGTATACTTCTGTTGTATTAATGGCTTTTTCCTGGTCCGATTTTAACATAAAGCATTTAACTTCTTGTACTTAAAAAACTTGAATGGTAGAGAAATCCGATTTCTCATCTCGAAAAACTTATCCACACCCACTATTAAGATTCACATTCTTTAATTATTACTTGGGTAACTTATTTTTTTGTATAGATTTCATAATTCTATGTATTGTTTTACAATTATTCTGTTTCAAATGACAAACAGTTAATTTTATGTAGTTGAAATTATTTAACGTTATTTCTTGTGAATTCTTTGTTTAAACATAAATTTTACTGACTTACAAACTAAATTTAAATTCTTTACTTGACTTTAAAACTAACTTAAATTTGGTTTAGAGGTTAATTATAACATGAAATCAGTTTAGATATGCAGCTATTTCCTGTGTTATTTGAGTGTTATAAATCTTATTAATTATAGGAACAGCTTTCTACAGATAATGAACGATGAAACTGAGGACAGCAAATACTTAAAAATAAACGAAATTCTGGTGGTTTAAATGATAGTTTGAACATATAGACATGGTGACGGATATCCTTGACTGTGTTCTTCGGAATTAAAATTATGCTTAACCATTTAATTTACTTTGTTGGACTTTTCCTGATTTAAACTCATAGGACTGCGTTAAAACCGTGTTGTAATCGTTCAGGAATTTATTGAACTACAGTCCAGAGAGTAATCGGAAATTATGTCCGATAGCAACCCCACCGCAGCAGTTTACCGTAGAAATTCATTATCGATCTTATTAGTGCAAGCCTTCACCGATTCAATAATTTCCGCAATACAATATAACCAAAATCATTTTTAACTTAAATAACACGGAATTTGTATTCACTCACTTATTTCCATAAAAAAAACCTTATTATCCACTGATATCTGAAAATGGGGGGAAAACCACAGCGTAGTTGTACCGTAACTTATGCCGTGACGTATCTGAGTAAATTTACTTTAATTAAAAAATGTGTCTATGGATTTAAATAATTTTATAATGTGGTATATTTACTGAACTAACTAATACAATTAACGCCTTAAATTTAACTTTTCTGATATTTTATGAGGTGTAAAACAGTTTACCTTACATAGATATTCAATTTTATGAAAAACTGACCTTTATGCATGTGTTTTCTTTCGGGAATGTCTCTTTAAAATAAAATGTAATAATGATAAAATATCGCCATTACATGTAACGACATAAAGGCATCATCTCATCTCTTTCCGTTTTATTCCAATAAATATAAAAATGTACTACAGTTGTAGTATAAGATAAATGTTTCTCTTAAAAGTAGATTGTAAATTCGGTTATCTCTGCTCGAACTAAGTTTAAAATATTTTATTGTTTCAATGAACGGTGTAATAAAAGCGAAATACGGCAATATAATTAAAGCAGCTTGACTTGACTGACTGCCTGACTAACTGATTCATTATCGCTCAGTAAAAACTACTGAAGATAAATCTATGAAAATTTGTATACATTTTTTTTTACGATGTAAGTGCACACTAAGTAAGTATTTTTTGAAATTCCGAGTTTAAAGGGTTAAAATGGATTTTGAATCTTTTTTGAACCCGAGTATATTTTTAATTTATCGGTTACAGATGAAGATATCAACTTGATTTTTGATGTGTGTAATCTTCATGTGAATATCTAAAAACCGATTTGCAGATTTTTTTGAAATTCGACCTTGAAAGGGGTGAAGAAATGGTAACAAAATTTCGATTGTATATTTTCCCCAATTCCGACTATATTTAACAAGATATTCAATAGATTTTGGCTTGTAAATACTCTTCTGATAAATATCTAAAAAATATTTTCGGGATTTTTTGAAACTTAATGTTTTAAGGGATAAAACCATATTTTGTTTTCTACATTTTGCCATTTTATGCTATCGCTATACAATCAATATTTATGAGGTTTGGTAACACTGTGATTATAATTTATGTTTGTAATTCTGATCATGCATGTATTTTGCGAGCGAAACTGCGACGGGAAAGCTAAAAACCAATTAGTGGGTCCTGTACTAAGGAACTGTCGCTATGAAGAAATTACAATACATGGACAGTTTTTTTTCAATTGAACGTGCTGTAATTTTTATTTATTGTTATTTTTCTTACAAGCATGCGTTTAATGAACGCAGTGGAGGCCAGGTGGTGAGCCTCTGGTTAGATGGGAAGGGCGAGCGAAGCGTGTAAACATCCTCTGACCGCAACGGGAAACGCAAGTAACCATATAACGCAAGCGAAGCCGGGATGGGGATGCTAGTTTAATTACGTAGCGATTGTATTCACTTACCAATTAGAGAATTAATGTTTTTTACTAGAGCAGCAGATTGTCATTCGACGATCATAGTTACAGTTTGTGAATTAGTTGTGGAGTTGATATATCTTCCCCAAATTTTGATTAACACGTAACCGATAATAGAAATTATTTAAAAGCATAGAAGTTTTTTTAGTAGAAAAAAGTATGTAGGGAATAAGTCCCCGTAACGGCCACATCAAAAAACTGTCATAGATTGATTTTATTGATGTGGACAGTATAAATTATTGAACGTAATTTTTATTTTTAATTTTGGTATAGGTAAGATTTGCTCAATTAAAATTTGTAAAAAAAAATCATACAGAAATTTAACAGTTCTTTTTGTAAAGGTTGATTTCATTGTTGTTATTTCAGTGTAAATGTAATGAATAATAAATAATATTCTTGTATTTATTCAAATGCACTTTTATAATATGCTTCAGCTTCATAAAATTATTATTGTAAGACTATAATTACGGTTTTTATAAAAATTTTTATCGATTATGTTTATGATTATGGCTTTACCAAAGGTTTTTTAATTTATTAAATCTGCTTATTAAATGAGTGGTTTATGAATGAATGAACTATTTAAGATCAAAAAGGGAGAGTTTTTTTACCAAAATGTAAAAATTAATTGATTTTTAATTTTCAGGTAGATTTTTTATTGCATTTCCCTATATAAATAAAACTTTCCTCTGGTATTTTATAAGCTAATTTATAATAAATAATAAAGCTTCGATAATCAGTATATTGTTTTCATTATAACAGATGGAAATATAGTCAAGTTATGTAACTTTCAGTCCTAAAATATTGGATAGACAATTTTTATGTATACAACTTGTTAATTTCTTCTTACATTTTTGTAATACTTTGATCTAAGTAATCTATTTGTATTATATCTGGGCCGGATAGTCAAGTCGACGGATCTACCATCGTTTCATGGTCTTCGCGGGCCGGATCGTCAATGGCCGAATTGAGGGACAGCATCGTCGAGTCGCTGTATTAACGACAGGACAGCCGCTCTACAGCATTCATCCATGGGTTTCGATAAGGTCAAGCCAAGTCAATAACACGGTATTTATAATTTATTTATAAAAAGTTTATCAAAAATTAGGGGTGTGTATTAAAAGTGCAATTAAAAATTAACATTAGTGAAACTTCCAAGTTTGTGAATATTTCAATAGTTAAATATTTCAATGGTTTATAACACAGTTAAGTTTTTGACTATCAGGTTCAGTTATCATTTCATTAACTGTCAACGATTCATTAAACTATTGTTAAAAAATAAAAATAAATAAATAATAAAAAAAAAAAAACATGAAACGTGTGGTAGATTTTAGAGCGAGGTTGGTCTGTATATTCTTAGATGAAGAATGAAGACAACGCCTTGTTGCTTGTTGAATAATGATTTAAGGAATTGTCGTCTTGATAGTTAATGAAATGTATAATTGAACTTAATACATATCTTTACATATATAATTAAATTAAATAACATGTAACGTATACTAATAAACTAAACGTTCATCCGAACATGCCAAAGTGCATACGACCGCTCTGGATCGGACTCTTACGTAGAATACTAGTACCCGCTTAACTCTCCGTTGAGCGTTAACACCCACTAGATCGCAACACTGGACGGCTCGACGTAGAACGGAACACTATTTAATTATGCAACTTTAGAAAATATAGTTTATGATCTTTACTTTATTAACAGTTTAGTTACGTGATAATTGAAAAGAAAGCAATATAATGATAACATTTTACTTGACCTGTCCGTGGCTGGCGAATTTTTTTTACTAAGGTAGCGTAGTATAAGGAATAAAGGGAGATAGGAACAAAGTAACCAGAGCAGCTTGTATTCTGAGCGAAAAAAATTGCTATGTCCTTCCTCCGACCATATATTTATCATCGTATATATGAAATATTTATTATTATTATACTTGTATTTCATATTCTTTTAAGAGGTATCTAACATAATCTTGAGAAAGATACTGAGAATTAACGATCTGTCTCGGAAGTAATGCTCACGTTGTGCTAGTGATTAAGAAGTCATTTGTAGACTGTTCTAAGGGTGCATTCATTGATACTGATCATCAAATTCTCGAAAGAATGCTTTAGTTATAAAAGCCCTAATTTTCTGAATTTAACCGGGTGAAATCAGTAGTTATACTCCCTTCTGTTTGAGATTTCCGGCAAATTGCTTGGCTGGTCCATCAAGGAAAGAAATTTACCGATAAAGATGAATTTAAAAATAAGACCGAAGGCCTTATTACTGTGGATAAATCTAGACTGGAAAACACCGACTATCATTATCTTTTCGAAATGTTTTCTATTTAGAGATAGTGTTAAGATGAAATTTATGTTCTTATAATGTTTTTCGCTCGGACAAGTTTAGGGGAGCCTATTCCATGTATTCAGTGTCCTTAATGAAAGTCTTAGATCGGCCCATATATAAAGCGAAGAAGTGTAATAATTAATTACTTCATAAAAATTCATTTGTACCAGAAAATACATTGATATTTATGTAAAAAATAAGGAAATTCATTACGGTAATTTCAAAATTAGCTATAAATCACATTAATATTGTGGTTTAAATATTTTTTTTTTAAATTTCGCTCTGATTATTTGCAGTAATGTGTTTTTCATTAATCAGCGTACTATATTTTTCCATAAAAAAGTAATGTAGACGACGAAGTGAAAATTTTTTTATCAAGGACTGAAACGTCTAAAAATTAAGTATTATTATTAATTTTTATCCTTAAAATTGACATTACTAACTTTCTTAAGAAAAAATGAAAAAAAAAGAATAATCTCCTGTATTGATATTAAAAAGAAGGTTTTGAGAAGTTGAAATTCATAAAAATATATATTTTTTCGTGTAATGTATAGATTTCCATGTGTACGTGTGTTTTGAAAAGAAACAGGTATACATTTAAATACAGAAGCAGAATTTATAGTTAGACTAATAAACTGATGCTGTCAGCAGTGTCATCAATTTCGCGAAATCAATACTTGACTGCTAGTAGGAGATTCGTGTTTAAACAATGGACACTGTTGTAGGGCAACGCTCATCTAATTGAAATATGATGTACTCTAAATCATATAACTGTAGTTTCCATTTAACAGGTGTGAAATACTGGTTACATCATAAAAAGCAATACTAGTCTGTTTTATATGAGATATTTTTATTATTTTAAAATTAAAACGTTTCGTGTCCAAATAATTTGAAATTTTTTTTATTATGAAAAAAGTCTTTTAATTATTTATTATTTTTTCACAAACTGATTTTTTTTAGGCATAGAGATCTGCATCTCCATGATTAAATCAATTACCAATCAATATTTTCCGTGTTTGACGAAATTTTCTGGCCATCCAGAATAAAACAACGAAGAGTTGTTCTTAAGAGAGAATAACTATATAAATTTATTCTTAAAACTTTTTCTCAGATATCAAACTAAGAAAAAATAAAAAATGGTTGGAAAATTAATTTGTAAGGGTCATTGAAAAAGATTTATCTAATATTATCTTTATTCTTGCATCCAAACTTTTGATATTTTAAAAATTAAACTGCGTTGTAATATATTTTTTCCTGTTTAGCCAACGGGAATCATCGCCAGTTATTACTTCAGAAGATGAATGAGAATGTTACGTATGAATGTAAGTGAAGTGTAGTCTTGTGCAGTTTCAGGTCGACCATTTCTGAGATGTGTGGTTAATTGAATCCCAACCACCAAAGAACACCGGTAACCACGATCTAGTATTCAAATCCGTATAAAAGAAACTGCCTTTACTAGGATTTGAACGTTGGAACTCTCGACTTCGAAATCATCTGATTTTGCGAAGACGTGTTCACCACTAGACCAACCCGGTGGGTTGCATTTTTATATTAAAAATTTTTACTTTCACTGCCAATGTAATTTGAAAACAGATGCAGGCTGGAATTGAAAAAGAATTAAAGATGCCAACTGGAGTCCTTTAAAAAAATGAACTAGTTCTTTTGAAAAAAAAAAATCAAACACGTTCTTTTACCAAATCAAAAAGGGTTTGGATTTTATTCACCATTTTAGCTTTATTTTATGAAAACCTATAAAATAAGTTTATAATTTTTATGGTGACAAATTTTCAGGTTACCTTCACCAAACCCACCGGGTTGGTCTAGTGGTTAGCGCGTCTTCCCAAATCAGCTGATTTGGAAGTCGAGAGTTACAGCGTTCAAGTCCTAGTAAAGCCAGTTATTTTTACACGGATTTGAATACTAGATCGTTGATACCGGTGTTCTTTGGTGGTTGGGTTTCAATTAACCACACATCTCAGGAATGGTCAAACTGAGAATGTACAAGACTACACTTCATTTACACTCATACATATCATCCTCATTCATCCTCTGAAGAATTATCTAAACGGTAGTTACCGGAGGCTAAACAGGAAAAAGAAAAGAAAGAGGTTACCTTCACAAAACTTCTTTTAAAATGTCGATCATGATTTCCAGCACCATTTGTGATATTTTAACTTCTTTTTATTTGCAAGTATAGAAAATTTTATTATTTAAACTGATTAATGATTAATTATTCTGATTGGTCATTCATGAAACATTTAATGACTATTTTATGATTAATAACTAAATTTCTGGATATTTCACAAGGCTTTTATTTATTTATTTATCCATAATAATTCCTGTATCCGTAAGCTTTTATGAAACTTGATGTCGCCAGTCTACCTTCCTTGGTAGTAATATTATCTATTTCAATTTTATTAATTTTTATAGCGTGACATGAGTAGGGATGATGTTTGTTAACAGATACATTTTGTTAATTAATATTCTGTTTTAGGATGTTTTCTAATTGTCATTTGCTTTCCTGGCCAACTTTGAAAATTGAAGGCTCACTTGCTGATTTACCGAATTGAAAATCGGTATCAAATTTTGGTACCTAAAGCAAAATATTCTTTTGTTAGTTTAACAAATCATTGGTTCCATCTCTAAAATAAATTTACCATTGTTTATTACATTTTAAGAAAGTTTTAGGTACAATGTTTTTTATACAACTACATAAATGGATAACTGGTGTAAATTAATCCAAGAACCTCTTGGATTTTCAAACTTCATTTTTTGATTAGGGATATTTTGCATAAAACACGAATTATAAGATATATGATTCATGTCAATGGAATATAGAAGATAGTTTGAATTACCTGCTGATTTTTCACACATCAAAGTTTATCCATTCAGGATATATCGGAAATGTTATATACTAGAAAAAAGGAGGGTCAATGGTCCATCGCGAAAATTTTACGATCTGTGTAACATTTTCTACGATGTTTATTTTAACATTTTATTCGATTTGTGTATGTTATATTACGCATACGTAAATGTGTTTCATTACGCATGAATTTTGTTAAATGTTTTTGCCAATTGTAACTAAATAACGTTCATGAATTTAGCGTACTAACAACAAAAACTTTTATAACGAAAAGCTTAAAAATCCAGAACATTTTAGCTGTTACTTGACTTGTGATTTTTTAACACAGCTCTAACCCCAATGTTTTCCTTTTTATCCCAAAACACAAATATAATTTTAGATAAATTGTTCGTATCAAAAAGCATAAATCGTTCAAAAATTATAAATCGTTCGTGCGCTGCGCGCAGCCGCCCGACACATTACCATTCGTCCGCTCTGCACCAATAGCAGCTAAAACATAAATGTGAGCATGTGCAAGAAACACACGCATCATCTTTTTTTATGGAAAGTGAAAAATTCTATTGTTTCACATTTTCAGTGGGTAAACAAGAGATTTACTTAGAGAATCATATTTATGTATTATATACAATAATATATTCTCGTGCGTGTATGTGTGTGTTTGTATGTGTGTATGTGTTAAAAATGTTGTATTTAATTGCTAATGTTATTGTTTTTAATTATATCTTATTGTTTCGTACATAACTAGATTAAAAGCTATCTCGTTTTAAATTTCAGCTACTTAATTTCAAACAGAACAAAAAAAATATACATTATCAGTTTTCTAGTTCAGAATGCCGTAAAAAACAAAACAAAATAAAAAAGTTGTATTTTGTATCAGTTTTCCTTCAGAAAGAAATGTTTAACAGTTTCATCAACTGGTGTTCTGCCGGGCGGCAGATTCTTTACGTCACCAATGATTCCATATATTTCTGTTCTATGCCTTCTCATTCATTGCCTTGAAGTCTTTATCTCGTCTGTTAACTTAATACTTTTTTCTTCACTTTGTTTTTCCTTCTACTGACCCTTCCAATGCAATTGTCAAGATTGAACTTACTCAAACCGCATGGCCTAACCAGTTTCTTTTTGTTTTGAGTTCTTCCCGCGTAAGTGCTCTTTCTTATCTAATCGTATTCATTACTTCCCAATTATTATTTATTTTCTCATTCCTCACTTTAACTGTCTATTTTCTCCATGATTCTCCATAATAACATATCAAAAGCTTTAATCCAGTTCCTGTAGTTCTTCCTCATCATCAGTGATTCACTCCCACACGACACTCATGTACAGCATTTGGCTAACTTCTTCCTTAACTCTAAGTTTTTCTACGTTTTAGTTCCCTCTTCTTACTGAAAGCTTCCTTTGCCAAAGCTATCCTTACTTTTATTCCATTGCCCTCTTCCAGTTCTCTGTCATCGTAGTACCTAAATATCTGTAATATTTTACTTTTTCTATTCTTCCTTCTTTTGTCATCTGTAAATCCTCTTTATTTACTTTAGTTTTTCATACTTTTTCATTTCATAGTCTTTCATTCTTTTTCAGGGCTCCTGAGATCATTAACAACCTTTGAATTGGGTGGATGCCATCAGCTAAAATTAAAATATCATTAGCAAACCTGTAGCATTTTCTTTTTCTACCGAATATGTTTATTCTCTTTCATTTAGTATATTCCTTATCATATTTTTAATGTAAATGTTGAACAGTGTTGGTGAGCTGCATCTTACCGACACTGTTTAACATTTAACGAACTGACTGACCAGGTGGTCAGTCTTTATTTGGCATTCCTTGCCAAACATCTCACCGAGAACCAGCCGGTCAGTCATATTATTTATTTTCATCGCTGCTGTTTGTCTCATGGTTAACCTTACGTCTTTTCATTCTACGTTTTTCTCTTTAAGAATCTCCATCACCTTCTCAATTTGACTATATCAAATGCGTTCTTAAAAATCTATGGAACACAGATTCAATCCCCTTCCTTTGTTTAAATATCTCTCTTCAACCATCCTTAGCAGCCTGATGACATCTCTGGTTCCTTTCAGTTTCTTGAATCCAAACTGTTCCTTTCCTGCATATTCTTTCATTATTCTTACCGACCTCTGGTTTAGGACTCAACAATATTTTAGCAAGTTGGGCTATTAAACTTATTGTTCTGTGTTCTGTACATTTTCTAATACCCGTTTTCTTCAGAATTACTATTATTACTGTTTTTACAAAATCTTCAGGACATTCTCCCATACTGTGAATCCTATTTACACAATTCAACTATTTATTTCCTTCTTTAAGCATTTATAAATTTTATGGAAAGTTCATGTACTCTAGTCGATTTTTTTATTCATTTCTTTAATTGTTGCAGGTCATATTTTAATATCAATGGTCCTTTATCCTCTTCTTTACTTCCCATTTTTTTTTCTATGTTTAGTTCCTCAGATTTCTTTTTTGTCATTTCTTCCATCTTTTTCTTACTTCTTGCTCTTGTTACATTTTAAAGTACTTATCAGGTTAAAGATCTTAGATGCCAAGCCTCAATATGAAAAAATCGTTATCCTCAATTTCTTCCATCTTACCATTCCCTTTCTGTTTATCTCATGCAATGAATCTTCCTATTCATCATTTTTGTACTGTCTTTTATTTTCTAGATTTTCAATATCACTGCATTCTTCCTTCACCCAACCTTTCCCTAGCTTTTTGTGTTTCCTTCCTTAGCTCATTGTTTAATCTGTGATATATTACTCTTTCATTTTCTCTTTTTATTCTCATTCAGCTTTCCGCTTTGTTCTGATTTTCCTTTTTTCTTTTCTTAGTGCCCTTAGCTGGTTTTCTGCTATTGTTTCTCCATTCAATTTCTTCAACCTTTCTGTATTTCCATTTCTTATCTACATTCGCTTTCTCTACTTTTTGTCAAGCTCATCATTTTGTCAAAATGATGAGCTCAATCTATTTTTTTTGCTCAATCTTTTTGTCAAGTTCATTCCCATCATAAGTAGTACATGATTACTGTTGATACGTTTGATTGGTATGCCACTGGCCTTTATAAAATCATTGCTATATCTCATCTAGTAAGGTTTATGGTCTTTGTGATAGAGTGATTTGTCCCCAGGGGATACCCACATATACCTGCTCCTTTTATGGTTCAAGGAATTACGCTTCATGGAAACAAGCGTTGGTGACAAATAATTTTTTCTGTTGCTAGACTTCTACTAATGTTTCCTTTTCCATTCCTTCCCCTAAGCCAAATTTTACATGTCACAATTCCATCTTCACCTTCTCTAACCGCAGCATTCCAGTCTCCTATCAGTATTTTACAGCAATCCTTTACTGATTTTATTAAATCTTCAATATGGTTATACAACTCTTCATTATCTTTTTCTTCATTATTTGTTATTAGCATAAATTCTTGTGCCTTAACTAAATCTTTTGGTAACATCCCAATTCTTGCCGGCCTCCGTGGCGCGAGTGTTAGCGTCTCGGCCTTTCATCCGAAGGTCCCGGGTTCAAATCCCGGTCAGGCATGGCATTTTCACAGGCCAAAAAAATTGTCATTCATCTCATTATCTGAAGCAATACCTAACGGTGATCCTGGAGGTTAAAAAAAAAAAAAAATACATCGCAGTCCTTAACGGTAGTCGGTAGTCTATTATTAATATAACATACTTTCTTCATCTGTTTTGCTAGTTCATTCTTCATAATTAATTATTGTGACTCCGTTTTTTCCTTTTTTCTTTCAGAATAGAATACGGTAACTTATCCACTCTTCATTTCACTCTGCCTTTCGGCCCTTACTTCACTCAGTCCTAACATATCCGTTTTATTTATCTTTATTTCTCTATTGAGATTTTATAACTTTCCATTCTGTTACAACAAAATTTGGACATTCCACGTTCCTACAAGTAATCGGTCTCTTGACTTCTTTTATTGCTTCTGGAGATCCGAATGAGAACCTTTTTTAACTGTGGATCATTTAACAGAAGAAGGCAACATAAATTAATGGAAGGAATTTTATCATTAGGATCTTTAATTCAGTGGTTTTTCATTGTATTACGGTTTCCTTCTGTATTCTAGTATCGTTGACTTTCTGATTAAATTTCTCCGCTTTATTGGGCAGTTTCTCAACTCCAGGTCAATAGAGTGCTCGTGTCCACCTCCTCAGAGGGCCTACCTACCACTTTGAGGAGGCCGTTGGCACTTATAATGGGAAGAACTCCTTGTACCGGGATTAATTTGGTCCATTCATTCTTTAGCCGTTCGTGCATACTATCAGTTTTTAATATATACAATTGTTATTCCCTCTCTCTCTCTCTCTACTACCAGGAGATGAATATCGTGATCTTTCCTTCACACCAAATCTTTGAGCTAAAAAATATTTCCTAAATTCTCTAGCACTTTTAGAGAGATTTAACAGTTTAGGATCTTTAAAACGAAAGATTTTAAATAATAAAAATTAAAGAAAATAGAATGTATAGTAACCTTTTTTCGATTTAACAGAGAAGCCTTTTCCTCCTTATTTCACTAATAAATAATTTTAATTCGCTTGTGGGGAATGTTTTTCAGTAAAATAATTTAGGGGACATGAATTAAAGTAATTAAAATTTGAACGAAACTTGTTTCCTATAAAGCACTGATGCAAACATTAAAAAATACTTTTCTATGAAACATTTTTAACATTCTGCCGAAGATTTCTTGCTAATTGACATATGATATAATTGATGTTCGAGTAATACAATCGGACATTAAGCATAAAACAGAAACAGTTTTTAAACGTCATAAATTTGAAAACTTTAGCCATTACTTTAATTCATTTATTCGCATTTGGTACTATTTATTCAGAAATTTCTTGTAATTCAATAATAATTATTGTCAGTTATACTAATTTTTGACATTTATCAATAATCAATCGCCTTTTTCTTACCGATCATAATTTCAGTACGCTTGTAAATGTGGTCAAAAGCGCTCTGGGAGAATTATATAATTTATGCTTATTAAAACTCTATTATCTTTAAATCCGAATAGGATATTCTGATCAAAAATTTCTTAAATGAATAAACAATTCCTAAATTTCATGAAGCCTGTGACATGACAGGAAATGCTGTTCGTTACAAATGTCACTGAAGTTGACATCACTTGAATTTTCTGTAATATAATTTTGACGGTCTCACCACAGAATTATCAAAATTGTTTTTAAAAAGAAATAAATTTATGAAAAAAAAAGGTTTTTTATTTAATGAAGAAATTAAAAGTAATAATAAATAAACTAATTTTAAAATAATGAATGTGATTATAAAGAATACGATGAAATAACAAAGGATGACTACGAACTAAAAGTAATTTATTTAAAGAATAAAAGTAATGAATTATGAAAATAAGGAGATAAATCTGCTTTTATGTTTATTTTTTAAGTTCCAGGTTTTTGTGTAAAATTTGCGACGCGTTCTTAGTTTAGCAAGATTAACTATTCGTACGACCTTGAACATGGAAAAGCAGACAAGATTAGCGTGTAGCTTAGACTGTGTAATTGGAAAATTAAATTTAAAATACACTACTTCCATTGGGACTTATTTTGAAAATTTAATGAACACAACTGTTTTAACAGTGGCATAAACGTACAAAGAAAATCAGTTTGTAACTGTTAGTCCTAAATAATTTATAATTAGCTCGAGTATCATTTCAACTTATCTATATATAACTTGTGTACTACGCTTTGAGTAAATAAAATTCGTTTTATAAAAATCTTTAAAATAATTTATAATTTTCAATCGGTATAGAATAATAATTCTAAACGTCAGGAGGGAGGGGGATCAGAAGCTCATTATTTTCAGTAAATTGAGAAATAAAACAGTTTGTTAGAATATGTAGAACAAAAAAATAAGAGGAAAAATTACGGTTTGTAGAACATGGGTTCGGTGAAAGTAAACGTGACATGCTATTTAATAATTTGTTTATTTCACATAACATAACTCTTATATAAAAAGGGGATTTAGATGATAAATATTCACCTATTTTCATTCTATATAAGTTATATATTGATATCATTAATAGAGATATTTAAACAAATAGTTGAATTTTATTTTGTACTTAGCTGAAATTAAAAGTGAATGTAAAATGTACCTCCACCATCTGATTTCATTTAATGAAAATCCGTGGAGTAGTTAACAGATTTTTTGTATCAATTCATTTATGAATAACGGAAATCTTTTTTCTCATTAGGCTTTCCATATATTTGAATATATATTAGTTAGTGTTAAGCTGTTGGGTACCATTACTATTAGTCATTGCTTTTTGAACCAAGAAACATATACTGAACAGCTTTTCTTTCTGTTTAGCTTCCAGAAACACTGTAAGGTATTATTTCAGAGGATGAATGAGGATGATACGTATGAATGTAAATATTGGTACAAAATCTTATGAATGTAAATCTTGTGGAATGTAGTCTTGGTGCAGTATCAGGCCGACCACCCTGAGACGTATGGTTAATTAAAACCCAACCACCAAAGAATCATGAATACCGCCTAGCTTGCTTGGCAATTACCGGACCGCTCAGCGTGGAGAACATAATCGCCACCATGTTGCGGAGCTCCATGAGTTTTGATACCATCGCAAGGTTCGTGGCGAGGGTTCTTCAGGAGAAGGATGGAGGGGCTCGGGGATGTGGGACAGCCCTCTGCAGAGCTGCCGTTCGCACGTACTTACACGAGTGGGCGCTAACGATGAGGCACGGGGACTCTCGCACCCCCGAGTGAAAAAAGACCGAGTCCCGGCGGGGATGCCCCACTCGGGTTGTCTCCGTTAGGGGCATTGGCATAAAGACCGAGTCCCGGCTCCCGGAGTGGGGACCCAGGGACGACATAGCCGGGCCTGGTGGATCCTATTCTGGGGGTTTGAAGCGGGCGTAAAGTAAGATCCGACCGGGGGGCCGAGACGTGGAGGCTCGTTAAAGTAAAGAACACTCCCCTGGGCTGTGTAATACTTAACTGCAGGATCCGGCCCGGGAGAGAAAGTAAAAAAAAACAGAAAAAACGAACACCGGTATCCACAGTCTAGTATTCAAAACCGTATAAAAGTAACTGCCTTTACTATTTTTTGAATCTTAGAATCCTCGACTTCGAAATCATCTGATTTGCGATGACGAGTTCACCACTAGACCAACCCGGTAGGGTACATACTGAACAACTCTACAAAATAAATTTATTGGGCAGGAAGGAGAATTAACGTAGAGAAGGAACTCGTAGCAAAAATGGGAACAAGTTTTTCCTATAGCAGACAATCTTATATTAATAAGTGTAATAGTCATAATAAAAATAATAATTTTATCCAGGTATGATTGATTTACGCAGTCACCTTTTTTTTTATAATCATTCTTAATTCATGTAAGTGTTCATAATTTGTAATCATGGTTAAAACAAGAAAAACAATATACCCGTTCGGTAAAAGTTTTATTGATAATAGGGATTACATTCTTAATGATCTGAATACAGTAAAAGCTTCATTCAGTGGATTATTAACCGGAACAGATTTTCATAAAAGTAGTAAGTGAGTTATATTTAATTAAATATCCTGTAGCCTTGGTAAACAATATTTAGATTGTATTTATTTAACAAAAGGAAGGATAGTAATACATAATACTGTAGATATTAATTTTTCACTGACTTTTGACGTTATGAAAAGTGAATTTTTATAACAAAAAACATCGTTCATACTTTGCCACTACTTTTAGATTCCTGATCAACAATTTTTTAAGTTATACATTTAATATATTGAGTGTATGTATATATATATATTTTTATTTTTTTTAAATTCTTTTATTTATAGTCGCATCAACAATTAAGTCCTTAGCAACTTATCAATGTAATGAAATTGTACCGGTAAATGTGTAGTCTTGAACAAATTCAGGCCGACCATTCCTGACACGTGTGATTAATTGAAACCCAGCCACCAAAGAATACCGGTATCCACGATCTAGTTAGTATTCAAATCCAAAAAAAAAACTTTATTAGGATTTGAACCTGAGAACTCTTGACTTTGAAATCAGCTTATTTACGACGATGAGTTTATCTGTAGACTAACCCGGTGGGTTAGTTATACACATTTAATGTATTTATTATTTATTCTATGTATGTATTTAATATATTTATTATTTATTCTATTCTCATTTATATTATTGACAGCAAATATTAACTAACATACACACTGACCTGGCAGCATATTGTGGTTTGTGAGTATAAGTTCACAGATAATTAAGTCAAATATTGTTTCAATTTATTGATCAAATATTGCTATTTAGTACGCCATAAAAATCTGAATAATTAATAAAGTAGACTTTTGCTGGTTAAAAAAATTAATGGCATCAAAAGTAGAAATAAAAACATCGTCAAGAAGTTACACGTCTTAATGAATTACTCACATACACTCTTACATAAACATAACAAACCAATCTAATGAATTCTCTTTAATTACGTAAAAGTTCATAAAGAGTTTCATAATTATGTGACTTATAGATAATTTATGAATAATTTTGTTCCAATTTACAAACTTATTATAAAGATTATTTACATTTTGCTCCTGAATTTTTGTGTTTAAAAATAGCGTTTCGAGAATGAGGTTTAGTATTTAACTGAAATCAATACGGTATTTAAATTCATTCATTTATTTAACTTTGTATTTCTGTTAATTTCTCTGTACTAAATATATTTTAGTTAACCTGTAATCTAAGGAGGAGGTTTTGAAAATGGAAAAGCTTCTGGCTGTTTCAATTGAAGAGGTTGAGACGACAACTAGTGGTCATCAAATGTCTAGAAAGTGTACACCCTTTGTGCCCTCAAAAGGGATCCAAGAAAGCAGTCCTGCCGCAAAATTATTACAGACAATTTTGTGCTTAATGTGGGAGATATGTCAGAGAGAAAGAATGATATTCTCACCACAAACTCGCAGGTAGATTCTGTACTATAGTAGATAAAGGTGCCAGCTTTGCGTTCCAAGAAGGTTTCACATTCTTCCGTTGCTACCACCGATTTTCTACTATCAAATCAGGGTCTCCGATGGAGGATCGTAAGAACGATGTCTCTAAAAACCTCATTTAGCTCCAGCCAATAGACCTATACGGCATCACCTATGTTATCTGGCTTTATTTATTAATTGAAACGGTGGTTAAAAAGTATGACTACAATGTAAGGGTATCAGCCCTAAACGATTACGTATTATCTCGGAAAATCTGGACGTCTTCCACCGAATTATTGACGTGGTGCATGAACACAATCTGTTCGGTGATACCTCAACTAGGAAGTATGAACCTTCCG
The DNA here is from genome assembly GCF_047948215.1 of Lycorma delicatula. Classification (NCBI taxonomy): domain Eukaryota; kingdom Metazoa; phylum Arthropoda; class Insecta; order Hemiptera; family Fulgoridae; genus Lycorma; species Lycorma delicatula. The sequence goes on from NC_134457.1 coordinate 53,963,074, forward strand.
GGTTGTACTATGGAACTTAGTACAACTTAGAATTATTCTGTTCGGATCGACCTTATTAAAGAAGAACTTGAGGAACACGGTCAAGCAGTTCAAAGTATAATTAACTCCTTGGGCCGGCATTTAAATTGCCCAGTTTCTATGCTTCATGAGGTATTTAAAGTTACAGTCTGAACAGATTTTCATACCATGTTACAAAAAGATGTTTTTGGGAGCCATACTGTCCTATGAAAGGGATTTTTTGTCCTATATACTGCGCAGTTATCCCGCGCCACGCCCACTGAAGGTCTTTAGCTATTACTGTGACAAGTGCATTTCCCTCTTTCCCGTTATCTCTCTCGGCATCACGTACTACAAACTCCTCTTGAGCATGATCAGTTTCACTATTGTCACTAAATATACTACTAACGCTATCTCTACTATTATCTAAAGCCTCAATAATCTCGTCACTCGTCAAAGAACGTGAAGGCCCGGCCAGTTTTCAGGGTCACTGCATTACACCCTGAACTGAGTAAATCTCCTCGTAGTAACGGTACTATCAAATTTTACTTTATCGAAATTAATAATGATAGTTACACATCTTCAAAGATGATAAAACTAAAGATAACCCTCAATACAAGCAACTATGCATTCCTAATATACAGACGTCAAAAGATGGCATGAGCGCCAAGGATTTGGATTAGATATTTAAAAAAAGTGTTTAATACTGCACTGCAACAGCCACAGTTATTAATGACAGTTAATTGTTTATTCCAACAGGTAAAAGGTATTTACCCATAAATTAAATATATAATGCACATTTAATAATATTTAGCTTCAGTTATATGGTTTTAACAAACATGTTGAAGATAAAAGATTGGTATAAGACTGAAGGGAGTGGAAAACTAAACAAATCATTCTTAATGAAAAAACAAACATTAAAGAAAATAACATAGAAGTAAACATGGTACTTTAATAAAGAAAAATAATATTTGTACTTCCAAAAACTATTTTTGGCTAAATTTTCTTTTGTTAAATTAAAATTGTAAAAAATAAAACTGTAAGTTAAAAAAAAAAAATAGTATTAAATCTTCCAATAAAGTAAGTTAAGTAAAACAAATCTTCAAAGTTATGGATTATGCATTCATGTTATGGACGGATGCGGTCTCCGTGGTGCGAGTGGTAGCGTCTCGGCCTTTCATCTGGAAGTCCCAGGTTCGAATCCCGGTCAGGCGAGGCGTTTTTCATCCTTTGAAACAATACCTGATGGTGGTCCCGGAGGTTAAAAAGAAAAAAGACAAAAGTTGCCTCTTTGTATATTGTTGCCTCTTTGTATACTATTGTATACAAAGAGTGGATAATTATTCCCTAATAAAGCTTCTAAGATAAAAACAAAAAGCAAAAAAATAATAGTTGGTAAAGAAATGAAACATGTGGTTGGAAGGGATGAAAATGAAGATAATGTCTAATAAAGTAATATTGTTGGTTGGAATATCTCCTAGCGCTCGTTGCTTAGCAACCGTATTTGTTTCTGTTTGTTGTGGAAATATTTTTCCTCTTACCAGTCTTCATTTACAAGTAAAATTTCTAGCAAAGATGCTGCTGTGATCTGAAATTTGTTTACATCTTAAAAATTAAACTCCTTCCGGTGTAGTAAGATTACAAATTATTTTACTCTTACAAACTTTCTTATTTATTTATTAAACAAAAAATCTTAAACTGTATTTACTCAACAGTAAATACAGTTATTCAAATATAAAATCAAAAAAATCTGATGTGGGCACCATATGACTTTATTGTACGCCTATTAAATTACATATACACATTTAAAAAAAATGAAAAGTACATATAATTTTATTTCATTAATAACTTCTGATACGTTTTCATAATTTTTTTTATTGTTATTATTGATCGTAAAAATATTTTTACAATCAGAGGTTAATAATTATTTATAAATCCATATACGAGTATTTAAATTTTAAAAAAAAGTTAAAAAAAGGATATGAAGTCTGATTCGAATCGATGTGCCCTCCACCGTAAAATCCAAATATTTCATTAATTAAAATTTTATCTAGCTATAACTCTGGAACCAATAAACGTAAGTACCTCATGATATATCGTTGCTGCCAAAAAAAAGGAAAAAATCTAAATTTTTTGTATTTTGGGTTTTTTGGATACTTTTGGTCAAGTCGATTGCAATCAAAAGAGGGGAGGTGCACAACTAGATGTTACAACAGTGCTAAATCCAAAATTGAAACATCCTACGGCTAATCGTTTTTATGTTATGCGAGATACGTACATATGTATGTACGAACAAACGTCACGCCGAAACTAGTCAGAATGGATTCAGGAATGGTCAAAATGGATATTTCCGTTGAAATCTGAAAACCGAAATTTTTCGCGATCACAATACTTTCTTTTCTTCGTAGAAGGAAGTAAAAAGTGTAGGCTAACTTAATCTGAGATTAAAAATTTTAGTTAAAAACAAAAATATTTTAGATTACTTGAGCAATTCGTAAATCAAAGTAAATTACAAAGATTGAGTGGTTTTCTACTATTCCTTCTATGAAAGTGACTCATTTAGAAAAAAATAAGTAAGTCCTTTGATTTTAAAGTTGAGAAAATAAATTTAAAATAGAATAATAGAAATTCTACTTTTAGGAATTAAATGATTTACGATTACTACTCCTTTTTATGGGGTAAACAATGTTACCACCCGGTTAATATTTCGATAAAAACAACAAAAGATTGAAGTAAAAAGGGTTTTTAAAAAGTACCGTTACTAATTTTGTATTTTTAATTTAGTCTACAAGTTTGTATTTTCATTTAAATTTAAGGAGAGATTTTTCTTTTTTTACATATGCAAAGGTGAAAAAAGTTTTGAGTACTGAATTTCTCAGATTTATTTATTTTAAGGCTTGAAATATCTCATGTGATAATACTTCTGTTTTATTATTATTGATGTTTTTTTAAGAAAACTGACAAATTCCATATTTTATGTAAAATAATTTGATTTTTACGGGTTATTAACTTATTTTGAATACAGAATTAGCGCTAACATTGTTATTCTTTGGCTAACATTTAATCAATACAGTGTTTGTAACAAAAAATGCATATTTGTGTTTATTGAATTTTAATTTACTTTCGTTTTGTTTTTTAATTTTTAATTCTGCTCATTGGACTGTCATTTTATGTATATATATATATATAATTATTTAAAAGAACATGTCGTGAGTGATTCATAATCAACACCCAGCTAGAACTACTGAAAATAATTTGTATAAACGTTCTTCTTACGGTGTAAGCGCACACTAAGGATTTTTTTTGAAAGGGTTAAAATGAAGTAACAATGAAATTTACTATTTTTTGAATTTCTCGGTAACAAATGAAGATATCACTTGCTTTTTGGTGTGTAATCTTCATGTGAATGTCTAAAAATTTATTTCTAGATTTTTTAAATTCGGCCTTGAAAGGTAAAAGAATTTCGAACAATGATTTCAAGTTTTCCCCCAATTACTACTATAATAAACGAGATATTCAATAGATTTTGGCTTATATGTCAATAATAACCTTAAAAAAAATTTTAATTAATTTATGATATAATTTATAATGAGTCTATATTCAACTGTGTAATTGTCTACGGATATTTAAACATAAAGATTTGAATTTTTATTTTTAATAAATAACTGCAACCTTTAACCGTTAACTGCAACCTAGCAGCAGAATATAAATGTATTTTTAAAAAAAGATTTTCTCACAGTTATAAATTTTTATAACATTTCTTTTATATTAATAAACATTTTTTTTTATTTCATAATTTTTTTCCTCAATGTATTTTATTTTCGTAGTATATCAGAACGTTTTGTGGAAATTAGTTTAAAAGTGTAATTAATATATTACAAATAAAGAGCAGTATGTACTTACTACCATCACAGTCACTTAAAAATTGCCTATTTTGTTTCTCTTATAAATTGTGGCAGATAATGGAACTGATACTTTTTGTACCATATTTCAATGTATATTGTAAATATATTCTGAATATTTTAAATTAACTGTATCATTTCCTCAAATCAATCATGTCCAATTTTTACTTATTTATTCGTTATATTTTCCGTTTTTTTTGTTGTTTTTTTTTATACTTTCTTGTATGAATAAAGGAAGTATTGTGATCGCGAAAAATTTCGGTTTCCAGATTTCAACGGAAATATCCATTTTGACCATCCCGAATCCATTTTGACTAGTTTCGGCGTGACCTCTGTACATACATATTTATCTCGCATAACTCAAAAACGGTTAGCCGTAGGATGTTAAAATTTTGTATTTAGTACTGTTGTAACATCTAGTTGTGCATTTCCCCTTTTGATTGCAATTAACTGAACCAAAAGTATCCAAAATTCCAAAATCCAAAAATATTTTGATTATGGGCTTTTTCTTAATTGCAGTAATATACCCTCATTGAGAGATTTTCAACGATATATCATAAGTGGCACTTATGTTCATTGGTTACAATGTTATAGCCAAATAAAATTTTAATTAATATCTGGAACTTACAAGAGGAAGGCAGATCTGTTCAAATCAGACTTCATCGCCGTTTTTTAACTTTTTTTTTAATTTAAATATATTGATTTATTAATCCCCGTGATTGTAAAAAAAATTACAATAAATAAAGAGCAGAAAACGGTTCGTTTGCGAGTTTCGGCTTGCGAAACATTTTGCCTTAATTTCTGCTCCCTCTGTGAAATTCAACCGTTCTAAAATTTTGGGGGATTAATCGGGGACATTTTTTGCCTTTTTACGGTTTTCGATCTAAGAAATTGAATAAAAGTTATTTCAGACCGAGACCTTTCTTAGGTTTTAAGAAAAACGGAAATATATGAAAAAGGATTAGAAGTTATTAGTGAAATAAAATTTTTTGTACTTCTAAAAATGTGTTGTGTAATTTAATATGCATTATTATATATATGTATATGTAATAAATTTGGTGAAACATCTGATTATTTAATATTAATTCAAAATTATAATTTAGAAACGTATTATTTTTGGATTTTCTAATTTAATATCTATTTAATTTTATACATTTACTCTGGAATTTCTGTTTATTTCTTTTTACTTTTTTATGGTTTTCGATCTAAAAATTGAATAAAACTTATTCCAGACCTCTGCCTTACTTAGGTTTTAGGAAAACGGGATAAAACACGAAAACGTTTGTCAAAAAATACATTTTTCTAGGCTTTGAGTAAAATAATTGTTAATCTACCAATAAAAAAAATTCTATTTAACTTTTTATAAAATTTATTTTTGTGAAAACTAATGTAAATAACGTCTTTTAAAAGTAAACACAAATTTAAGATGTGCAACGTTGATTAGAAACAAAACACGAAAAGTGATACGATTTTAAACAGATCAATTTACATAAAATTGCTAAAATTATAAATATAAATGATATTCTTCTAAAACATTCAGAAGGAAACATATATATATATATGTATAATTATATTACATATTATTATTTAAAATTATATTTAAAAATTATTGAGAACTCAATAATTTATTAATATAAAATAATATTTAAAAATTAAATATTATTATATAATTGAAAAGGTGAAAAAATGTAACGGAAATTTATTGTTATTCTAAGGACGTGTATTCTAAGGAATACACGTCCTTAGAATAGGACATGGGAAGTATTCCCTCAACCACTGAATTCGTTACTGAATACGGCGAAACAGTAATCGGTAGTTATTTCTATTTTATAAAGAAAAATCAAATTTGTTTTGTTGGTTCTAGTAAAATAAAATTTGTACTTAAGAAAGGTTTAGAAAGTTTTGTTTCTAATTATTAAATAATTAAGAAGTTTTAATAGAAATAAATCTTACAACAACTTGTATATATGCATGTAAATATGGAAGGATTTTGTACGTTGTTTAAGTAAGGTACTGTACAAAAAGCAAATGTTAACATGGAAATGACTGAATTAAATTTTTTCCATGATTTTAAACTTCATTATAAAATAAATTTCGGATAATTACAAAAAATAATTTATTTTTTCTCTGTTAAATTAGTTTTATTTTTATACGAAAAATAGGGTAATGGAATTTTTCTTTACCGATAATAAAATTAAATAATGTTCAGTACTACTTACATGAGCTTAAAAGAAACTCCATTTGTGCTTACCGTTTTTCCTCGCTTTATTTGTTTTTTTTTTCTTATAATGGCGGTTTCGCAAGGTAAATTATTATCGCTTTATTTAAATTACTGTAGTATTTAAAATCAACAGTTTAAAAATAACAATTATCTTTTTAGATAAGTAGAAATAGATTTTTGTTTTTAAATTATAATTACTTTACGATAACTGTTTTAATAAATTATTAAAACATCTAATATTCAACATTGTTGTGTTATATACTAACCTGATTTTTCTGGATACATTTTATCATTTTTTTTTTAATTTCTTTTAATGTTCCTTTTTATTTATTTATTTTTTATAATAATATTATTATTCATTACATTATTTATATAATAATATAATATTATGTAAATATAATAAATTTTATAATAATATATCCTACTAAAGAGGATTTATATGTGGGTCTGTGTGTTGTGTTTGTCCGTCCCCTTAGTTTAGCAACGGAATGTACCGATCACTAGCGGAAAATCCCGATTCGTTAGTGTCAACTTCTGGAGTTAAATTTCTAATTTAACTTTTGTTGTATCAATTTTTATTATTCGAAAAAAATATTTTTACACAAGAGGTAATCGATTTTGGACACCTAATAATCCAGTTCCGAAACGCCCCCCCCCCCCGTCCGGAGAGCCTAGCTGCCGAGGGCGTACTCTACGGTACGCCTCTGCAGCGTGCCATTGTTGTAGCTAGGACAGTTAGTTTTACTATAAAATAAATAATAAATTCTCTATTTGTTGTATAAAAATGTATCCTTTCTTTTTCTGTTTTTGAATTATGATATTCAATGTATTTATCAAATTGACTGGACCGGTTCACTTATGTTGATGAATAACATACATGTTCGCGAAGAGGTCAAACGGTTGCGATCAAATTATAGATAGTGGTTACATTGATAATCATGTGAACGCTTTTGGAATTAATCTCCTACAGCAAGGATGTCCGGCGATATCCTCGCCTAAAAAATGCCTGTATGTGCTGGACTTGAGGAATCTGAGTGTCTCTTAAGCTATTTCAATATCACATATGTGATGATATGTTGATGAATTGTCGTCTTTCCATGAATTTGTTATATTACTATTTTTTTTGTCTTCTTTTATTGTTTATTGATGTTATATATTTTGTTTGTTTTTGTGAAACCATTATGAATTCTTGTATCTATGTGATCTTATTCAGTGCGAGTGTGTATGTAAATGAACTTTATATTTATTTGTATGTACTTTATTATACCTTTTTGCATATGTAAGTTTTACTGAGAGTTTTCGTTGGAAACCCCTCAGCATGTGCTTTTACTTGTGGTTTATTTTAAGATTTACTTGTGGTTCCTTACTCGGAATCGATTGTAAATAAATAAATTACGAGGACAAAATTAAGAAACAATGAAATAAATTGAAATTAATTTATTTTACATCTTTTGAAAAATAAATCTAAATAAACCTGTTAAGTATGGTGATGATGTGATGTTGGTGAAATATTAATTTGGAAGTGAATTTTAAATATTAAAAAAAAAAAAAATCTTTCGATGAATAAAGACAAATTCCTCTGTAATTTTTTTCTCATTTGAAAAAAATCATAGTTTGTGCTCCCATTTTCCGGGTAGAGAATCCTGACATCAGGATTTATACACAAAATGATTTAAAATACCATTTACTGTGCGATAAGAATGTATTCCAATGTTTCATTATAAAAGTTTTGATGTTTTTTCATATGCCAATGATGTATGTAAATAACCAGAAATTTTAGAAGCGCTAGTACTTTCTCTAATAGTATTACAGCCAGGCCTAATGGTGAACAGAATAAAGGTAGTATAGTAGGGTGAATATTCGGTACATTTAGGTGGGTATATCATCATGATATGTAGCAGTATATGAAGCTTTGTTAAGAAGTCAAGAAACCACTCTACTACCTATATTCTCTCGTACGCTCGGCGTGGGGTACTAGTTATTCTCGATTACGGGTTCGTTGTTACAAGGAGTGACTTATGACTGTCAGACCACTTAAAATCGTTACAGTGACTGCGATTAAGAAATATGTGGGAATATAATTCTATATATTTCTAAAAAAATTACCTTACAATTTATTTTTTTAATTTCGTAATGGATTATGAAATTATAATTTTTGTTTTTTATTTTAAAAGTTTAGATTACTACTACTTTCTTCTTTCTCTTCACAATCCACTTGAAAGCGCTTTGCGACTCACTTGTTGAAGACCACTGGATAGCTTTTCATCTTGAACGCCTCTACACTTTTTTTTAAATCGACCTCTATTGTTCGTATCTCTATCCATACAAAGCTATTCTCCTCAAATAAGACTTTATAAATCAATTCTGTCCTCAGACTCCTTGATTGATATCAGCATAATTTCATCGAAAGCAATGCCGGGTGTTAGTTCTATCTTTGGGTATAATTTTTCTTGTTATTTTTAGTCATAACATTGCACATTCTTAATTATTCTGCAAGGACTTATTTATTAACATTATTTCTTTTTACATATTAAATAAAAGTTTTTTAAAATTTAAACGTTCTATCCGGTGAATTACGAAGATTTCTTTATATTTTACGGAAGACAATTAAATATTATTGATATTTTATTAAATTTGTAAATGAATGTTAAAAAATTTCTCGAATGTGATGCCAAATTGTTTATTTTTACTATAAAAAAAGATAGCTTATATTTTTGTGTTAATTTCTACTATCTTGAAACTTATACAATTAATGTTTTGCACGCTATATTATATTGTAACAGAAGAGCTCTCGAGTTCGAAATCAGCTTGTCATCGTAAATCAGCTGATCTTTTATACGGATTTGAATACTAGATCGTGGATTCCGGTGTTTTTTGGTGGTTGGGTTTCAATTAATCATACATTTCACGAACGGTCGACCTGATACTGAACAAGACTACCCTTCATTTACGTTCATACATGTCATCCTCTGAAGTAATACCTTGCGGTGTTTCCGGAAGCTAAACAGAAAAGAAAGAAGAGTAAATCAGTACACTTTACAAGATCCCAGGAGTACGTTTTACGTACTGATAACAAATAGAAAACGTTTTATAGAAGACCCTGAATAGGTTTTATAGCCAGATTATGGCTGTGCAACAAACCGCACAAATAATAGGATGCAGTACACTAAGAGATACATCTTTAACACGATTATAATTTACAAGATGCTACGTCTTTAATGCGGATTGGATGGGCGTCTAGTAATTCCTATAACAAACAATGGGATGGGATGGCTAGAGAAAGGGATGGGTAGGATAAAGGGACGATCGGCCTGTTTAGTGCAACGGGATAAAAATTCGCTTTTATAGTATCGCAGGATACCTAAAAAAAATAAGCACCTTCCAGCCCTCAACTCTTTATGAGATCGACTTATCTTTACGTAGGAAGATCAGTGATCAACGTTTAGTAGTTAATCAGCGATTTTTCTTCGACAAACTTAAATGTATGCTGTAAAAAACTGCTTTTACAATCGATATCACCTGAGTGATTTTAGGTTTCCTTAAGGAAAACTCTTAACCCACCGGGTTGGTCTAGTGGTGAACGCGTCTTCCCAAATCAGCCGATTTGGAAGTCGAGAGTTCCAGCGTTCAAGTCGTAGCAAAGTCAGTTATTTTTACACGGATTTGAATACTAGATCGTGGATACCGGTGTTCTTTGGTGATTGGGTTTCAGTTACTCACGCATCTCAGGAATGGTTGAACTGAGACTGTACAAGATTCTTTTTACACAAGATTCATTTACATTCATACATGTCATCTTCATTCATCCTCTGGTATTATCTGAAAGGTAATTATCGGAGGCTAAACAGGAAAAAGAAAAGAAAAGGAAAACCCTTTCTTATGTCTAGAATTGTGTCACCTCTTTCTTTTCTTTTTCCTGTTTAACCTCCGGTAACTACCGTTTAGATAATTCTTCAGAGGATGAATGAGGATATGTATGAGTGTGAATGAAGTGTAGTCAGAATTGTGTCACCTTTTATGTCATTTATTTTTCCTGTTTAGCCTCCGGTAACTACCGTTTAGATAATTCTTCAGAGGATGAATGAGGATGATATGTATGAGTGTAAATGAAGTGTTAGTCTTGTACATTCTCAGTTCAACCATTCCTGAGATGTGTGGTTAATTGAAACCCAACCACCAAAGAACACCGGTATCCACGATCTAGTATTCAAATCCATGTAAAAATATCTGGCTTAGAATTGTGTCACCTAGAAGTATCCAACCGAACTGTACATAAACTTTAACGATTTTTCTTCTATTTTATCCATTTTTTGTGCATGCAGTACCTAATTGGGTTTTTAATTACCTTAAGCATACTTGTATGTTATTTAATATGTTGTTTTACTTTTTATATTGAAGAATGATTTAGATGTCTATGGAAAATTAAAGGTTAAATTCTATTTATGGAAGGTCATATTTTATATATCTAAGGTTATTATACAACATTTTCTTTGATATCGTTCAATTTATTTTTCTAAGAAAATATTATTTTTGTTTTAAAAAAAATCCTAAAAATATAAAAAAAACTTTTAAAAAGGGTGCAATTTAATATATTTTGTCCAATTTGAAGGGGTTTATTAAAATTTCGCAGAATCTTCCTTGCGTTATACTATTTGTGTAGAGCAAGTGGTAATAAATTTTTTGTGCTTATTGTGTACTGAATCAATATGATGAATGAAGTCATAGGGATGAATGAAGTTTTAAATCTGTATTTTCTATTCTATTTTGTTTTTCTGCTTGTTATAAAATATATAGATAGTGGATTCTCCCCCCAACTCAAATAAATGCCCTATTACATATAATATATTGCATGTATTAAAAACAAAATCCATCTAAATCAGTCCATGATTCTATTTCTTTTACACTGTATTCAAAAGAAACTATAAAAAATTTATAGGAACTATAACAAATAAAGAATTCTACGATCTTTTAAAACTAGATCAAGGAGATAACGATTAGAAAGCTGTATAATTTTTCACTCGGTAAGTGTTAGAAGCTTACTGTTATTTTCTTTCGGCGATCAATGCTTTAAAGGATTAACAATAAAAAAAGTAAATAAACCTGTTAATTTCTTCCTGCTATTATCTCTTATTAAATAAAAATATTGAGAATCATAACTTTAAATTCGGTTCATATAAATAAAATATAGCTTCTGAAGTAAACGGCTACAGTATAAATCTTTATTTAAAATTCGAATCGCTGAAAACACTTTCAACAAACAATTAATTGTAAATGGATTTTAAATTTTAGTAAATTTATTTTTACAAATAAATAAGTCAAAGGAGTAAATTAATGTACTAATAAAGTAATACGATTATACAGTAAAAAAAAAAGTTATACAAACAAGTTATTATTTCTGTAAGTTATTAGTAGGTATTATTTAATTATTGAAAATAAAAAAATATCTAAACATAGAGTATATTTAATATTATTGATGATGATTAAAAAAAATATTAGTAAAAGATTATCATTTTAATTTTAATCAATTTTGTGTGCTCGTATTTAAATAGATAGGAATAATTTGAAAGGTCAGAGTTACATGCGTCTATTTCTTAAAAAAAAATTTTTTTCACTGTTTTAGTATAAAGCTCTGTTATTTTTGTTCTGGTTGTCAAACTTATAAGCGTAACTCTGTGGTAAATCCATATCAATCGGACAATTTAATCTTCCATCCTGGTTATAAATTTTTGTTTGTGTGTATGTATGTATGCGCGTGTGTGTATGTGTGCGTGTGAGCTCATGTAAGTGTGTTTATAACCTAAGATCAGTTAATCTGCATTTAATTTAATTTTATTTAGGGTATTTAAGTTTGTTATAATGACGCAAAAAAATAATTGTGATAACGGACAATTAATTTAAATTAAATTTTATTGTGTTATTCATTTACTAGTAAAACGCATTCTTTAAATATAAGAATTTAGTTAATTATTTTAACCTGAGTTGGTTTTACTTGTGGACAGGATTACACGTAATTAAGGTGGGTTATTACAGAGCGTTCGGAAAGTTGCTGATCATTGGAGTTATGGAAGTGTAATGATGAAACTTTTTTAATTATTACTTTGCATTTTTATTTCATTATTTTATAGAAACGGATTTTACAATAACTGCAGTAGTTTATAAAGGTGTTGTAAATGACTTCCAACATTAGTACGTTGCTTCAACTCACACGTTTCAGTTTGTTTTTAAACACATTATCTACTGGAATATCTTGTAAGTATGCCGTTACTGCGGTTTGTAGTTCGTCAATCGTGTGCGGTCTGTTGCGACAAACTGCTTGATTCGCTACAACCCACAGAAATTAATCTGGAGAAGTCAGTTCGAGCGATCTTGCAGGTCACAAACCCCTCGAAACGATTCGTTCACCAAAGACATTTCGTAAGAAATTCATTGATGAGTTGTGTGCGCTCTGGCACCATCTGGTTGGAACCAACCGTGATTGATTTCTGTTAACTGATTAATGAAGTTTGATACAATGTGACGATCACTATTACTGTATTTTGAAAAGAGATTGAGATCACAATGCACGTTCTATTTGTACCGACCCGTACTCCAATTTTCGCTTCGTATAAAGATTGTTCTTGTAATTCATGGGGGTCAGTTGTCAACCACAGTCGTGTATTTTGTAAATTAATATATCTTCCCGGATGAAACCACGCTTCATTTGTAAAAAAAACCTAATGTCGAGGATACCAACGGAATTTTGGTCAATAAAACGTTTAAATTATTTACGATAATTTAGTCCTTTGGCACGTTCAGTTCTTGAACACGCATTACTTTGTAGGGGAAAGATTTCAATTATTTTCTTACAGCTTTATATGTGGTAGCAAGTCCGATATTTTGCTGCTGTTCTAACTTACGCGTTGACTTTGATGGACTTTTGGCCGTACCGTCTGAAATATCAAGCAGCTTCTGTTTGTTTAGTTTAGGTGGTCTTCCGCTTCGATCAGCGTCTTCAGCAGAGCTTGTTGCCCGAAATAATACGATAAGAGTTTAAACTGCATTGCGGTGAGGAACAGAGAAGTATTTGGAAACCGTTTCAAAACATTTTGCCCTTCACTAAATCAGTATTCTTTATCAACTTCACGAAAGGCGTATACAACGAGAAAACTGCGTTCCACTACCGAAAGAACCATTACGTTTCTCGCAACTATTTATTCTAATGAACGAATCAACACGAAACGAAACGAACCACGTTCGATCACAACTCAACAGCTGAGATCTTGGTTTATTACTGAGCGACGTCCATGAACCTACAGGGCAACAAACCTAACACTGAAAGAACAGAATGCGCCTCTTATTATAAACCGTACTGCACAACGACTTTCCGAACGGACTATGCAACATCAGCGCCAAGATCACTCTTGATAAATAAAATTCAGAAACGAAGAATTGTGGAATATAACTGAATGAGTGGTTAGTTAATTTTTGTTTTAGATATATGTACTGTTATCAATAATGGTAACATATTTTTTATCCGTTTAAACTAAAGAAAAAAGCTCTCGATTCGAAAGTGTTTTAAAAAAAAAAAAAAAAACTAAATGGATTTTTCATCAAATGGACTAATTCCATGATTATTTTAGAGAAATTTGATCGGTTTGTCCTTTGTAATTCTTTCCGCATACCTTATTTAAGTAAAAGATCTTTTAAAAGAAATAATATTTTGATTTTGTAAACGATTGGATGATAAGTTTTATTTATTCTTTTTTTCTACATCATCATACAATATTGGATTATTATAGTTACCTGATGTTTCAAAATCAGTTGAAAACCACGCTAAAAAAAGTAATACAAAATCTTATCTAATGAGCCTTAGATGACGCTCTTTAGAAATCACTTTTCGATGATCGTCCTCATTCTTTCATTATTTTGATTAAAACCCAAGTTTTTCAATTTTGCGTTGTTTTCAAACTATGCAAAGGTGCCGTTTCATGCAATATAAGATTTTTTTTTAGAATTTTTGCAACGTCAATCATGTTTATAGTTTTTACTACTAGTTATTATGTACTTAGCATTTAATAAGACAAATAAATCAATATTTATTTTTATATGCGTGCCATCTATTTTATATTTCACGTTGCCGTAATTTTTTTAATCTTTTTTTCTGTAGGTTTTTAGCAGTGATTGAATTCATTGTTCATTTTACTCACCATTTGTTTTAATAATAATTACTTGCATTTAATTTTAAACAAAATTATAGCTATCGTTTTTTTTTTGTCTCCTGTCAGGTTGTATAATTAGGTATTTAAAATTTTACTTTAATTAAATCAAAATAATTTTATTAATCTTTTTAATAATTTTTAATGAAAAAATTTAATTAAACTAGTTTTTTTATAATAAAGCATCACGTTATAAATTAAACAAAATAAATAATTTCGATAAAAAATAAATTAAATAATTAATGTCAGAAATGTTTGTAACAGAGATTAAATTTATTTATTGTTAAAAAGAAAGATATTGTTTTTATTATAAAAAACTGATGTTTAAATATTTCATGTCAAAATATAATATTATTATAAAAATCTAATGTTCGATGGAAATCAGCAAATTAAATTAATTTTTTTTGTATATATTTACTTTTAAGTGCAATATTAATTTATTAGTATTTTTAATATGGTAATAATTATTAATCGGTTAGCAAATGTTCTTGAACATACATTACTAATTAATCAAATATTTTCGGGTATAATTTTTCACGTTTCATTGTTAAAAATAAATATTGATATTATTTGTATATTCTATATTTTTAAATTAATCATATATATTTTGGTTAAAATATTATTTTACTTTTTTTTCTGTCGTTGTCATGTACAATTTAATAGTGAACTGCCTTTTTTTTTTTTATTAAAATTAAAAAGAAAATTGATAAATTTTTCTAGAAATTTTATATATATATATATATTTTGTTCGTGTTCGCGGCTTGATCAGGATATAGAGAGATTGACAATTGAAAATGTTTATATAGTTACAATTTATTGATTTAAAAACATAAGTAAAACAATACAAATCAATAATAATGACAATAGTAATAATAATAGTAAATGAGTCGTTAAAAAAAATAATAATAATAAAAAGTGTAGTAATCACAACCACAATAATAATCAGAATAAAAAAAATATCAGACAATAAAAAAATCTCAAAATAATAATTAGTATGATAGTAAACAATAATAATATTACATGTCAATAACAAATAAATAATCATAAATGTCAATAATAAACAGAAATTAGATACAAAACAGAATTTACTGTACTCGTGAGGATTTATTCACAGTTTGATAAATAGAATGGAAAGCAGAAAGACATTAGCATGACCGTTAGTCTTAACACTTTTAACCACTGATCTTGTATTAACAACAATAGATAGGACAAGTATAAAATTATTTCACTTGAAACACCTTTGTCGTTCACTAATAAAACTACCCTAACTGTTTATGAATGAAATTTAATACATTATCTCTATCACTTATAGTCTTACAGTAACTCACCGAACCATTTCTTGTTTTCGTGTACCGGGATTACTTGTGACGTCACCTTAGTTGCATCCAACCTGCACTCCAAATTCTCTCCTTCGCTGACCTTCTCGCAGAATACACATCTTGCAGACTGACGTCGCAGACTCTCCTCGCAGAACTGATTTTTAACTGATCTTCCCCGGAGTATTTATACTCCTATCCTCTTTACTTGCCGGACCGGACCCAACTCGAAGCGTGAGAATGAACGACCGCCCTCGCATTTTCGCATGAAATTCCAAGCCTTGATCCGATAACTCTTAGGCAGTATTAAAAAGAGCCACTGTTAAACGGACCTTTACATAAAGGGTTCTTTTTAGTCCCTTTCTGGATTCTCCCATTATTATATTTGTACTGCTCTCTTCTTAATTGGTAGAAATCCGTAACTCAGATCCGCTGTACCGGTTTTGTTACACTGCTCCCTCCTTATATTCGTCCCGAACAGCTCCCTGATAAGATGCCGAGCGATCCAAATGAACCACAACCTTCTTCGGCCTTGAAATGCGCTGGATCCTGTAGACCACATCGTTAATTCTGTTCAAGATGGTGTAAAGTGTCTTCCTTTTCGTCTAAAGCTTTGGACATCTTCCGATTGTTTTCCTTGGAGGGTGGAGCTAAACTCGATCTTATTCTTGAAATCTAGAAGAGTTGGCCTCATTTTGGCCTCGTATCTTACTTTCATATGATCGCTGGCCATCTTCAGATGTTGTCGGACATACTGATGTACTTCTGTTAGATGACTAATCAATTCTGCTGCGTAGTGGATCGAGGGTTGTTTCTCAACCGGTGAATCGAAAAGTAAATCGCATGGTAACTTCAACTCTCTTCCGAAAATCATCTTGGCGGACGTAATGCCGGTCGATTCATGTACAGCTGCTCTGTAAGCCGTTAGAAATAGAGGTAGTTTCTTGTATTTTAATAATTAAGAAATGTATACTAGTTATTTATAATGAATTATTAAAACAGAATTTTTAATGTTCTGTATTTCATTGAACTACAATGGGATTCTGCAATTTTTAAACAAATAGTGTTTAGTTTTGAAATTCAGAGTGTACAACAAATATTGCCTTTAAAGCTAATTAATATCTCTTAACCTTGACTTTCGATAATGAATTACGAATAAAATGAAAAAGTAACGCTTACAGTTTTTCCTGCAAGTGTTATGTGCGCCTTTCGTCACGCGGCACACATCTAACCGTTAGGAGAGTTCATCCCATACTTTAACAAGATGTTTGGAATAATGGAAGCGACAACAGCTGCTTCAATCCTGTGCCTGAAATCGCGTAGATCAGTTGATAACTGAGGCACATACACAACTTTATAAAACCCCAAAGGAAAATATCACATGAGACCAGATCTGGTAACTTTGGACGCCAAAGAAAAAACGTTCTGGCGTCGGGTCTATGCTGACCATTCCAGCGTTGGGAAAACGTCATTCAACCGATCCAGCTC
The DNA here is from genome assembly GCF_047948215.1 of Lycorma delicatula. NCBI lineage: Eukaryota > Metazoa > Arthropoda > Insecta > Hemiptera > Fulgoridae > Lycorma > Lycorma delicatula. The sequence goes on from NC_134457.1 coordinate 53,980,193, forward strand.
AGAGTTGTGCATTGAGGAGGCACTCTACATTGTTGTCAAATAAAAATCTTGGTTTCATCTTGCAGTTGAAGAAAGAGCATATACGTACGTAGCATATCCGTAATAAGCAACTCCTGTTACGCTTGATTCACATTTGGTAAACTGCAATACATAGAAAGCTTTTTGATCAAGAATCATCAACGTTGGTAGTGGTCCTGTCAAGTGGATAAATAAAGAATTAATGTACGATCATGCGCACATCTAAATCAGCCGTTTTAGCTGTTTGATTTTAGCCTTAAATCATATCTGTATATCTCATCTAAGAGATATTAAAACCGTGATATTATTATTTTGTACAACCTTTACATCTTGTAGAATAATAAACAAATAAAGTTGTTGTTGATTTATTTTTATATGTTTTTAATTAAAATATCACTTCTACATTTAAATAAAAAAGTATTGCAAACTTTTAAATACAAGGAAGTTTATTAATTATTATTATAATTTTCATTTTTTTGAAAAAGCTTATTACTTTTAAAATAAGTGATAACTACTAGGGTTCTTGGTAACAAGTCAAACGAATTTTCGTATTAATTTTATTTTTCTAACAGCGAATGGTTACACAGTAAAAAAAAACACATGCAGCAAACCGTAAAAAGAAAAGAAATGCAATTCATAAAGATAAAAATACAAAAAAAAAAAAACGAAATATTGATAAAAAAAAATACAAAGAAGATTTTATTAAATTAAAAGAATATTTTATTTATGTAGGAATTTTAATGTCTTTGTAACAAAAAGCACGTCTTAAAATAACGAATAAGATGCTTATAGATAGTATCAACGATGACGTAAACAACATGCGATCTATAAACATTAATTTACTTATTGGGCACAGTTAAATTTGGCTGCGATGTAAGAGTTGTTCTGATTTTTAAAGTCCATCTTGTAATTTAATAATGAAAAGTCACCAGGAAATTAATTTAAAGTGTTGTTGTTTATTATTTTAGAATATAATTGTGTAATTCCTGTAAACTCAGAAATTACCTAAAAATACACCAAACCAAATTTTTTCAGGTAATTAAACTATTACTTGAAAAAGTTTGATTACTTGCAATCTTTTTTTGTATTGGGGAGTTTCATATGGTTTGTACAGTTAACGATCGAAAAATAAAACAAGACGTTTGTTAATAAATTTATCACAAGAAATCTTCGGATGCAGTTGTTATATGGCATATTAAATGGAAATACTAATTTATAAGTGCACATCTGATAAAGTAAAACCGTATTTCCGTATGCTAATTATGCCATTCAATAAAAAAAACACAAGTTTTGAAATATTGTAAAAATTAATATTTTAGATTATTAATTCATGTACTCCAGAGAAAAAGAATAATCTAGATCTCTTAAAAGACCAACTTCTATATTTAAGTAGGCTTAATGCAAAATTTACAATTACTAAATTTGATCAAAGACATAATCAATATCATAGTGACTTAGTACAGTGAGGAGATAAAATGTTCATTAAGCCTATTAAATAAAATTTTGTAATATCTCATATATCGTAATTATAATCTAGACTATACATGGACATTGCAGAAGCGTGTGAGTTCGTATATATATACTTACATCATATATTCACCCAAAAATCTTTTATTCTAGACTTTTCTCCACAATTCATGGTGATCCTAACTGTAAAAAAATAAAACTTTTATCTGGTCAGTTATTCCAAATCATTATAAAACAAGTTTTATTAGGGGTAAGATTGTGAATGTCTTACAACATTTCCTGAAATTATGAAATTAATTTTTTTCCAACACGTGAGCTTACTGAGTTTTTAGTTTGCCCAAATGTGACCCACCAGGGTTAGTCTACTGGCGAACGCGTCTTCACAAATCAGATGTGAAGACGATAGTTCTCGGGTTCAAATCCTAGTAAAGGCAACTGCCTTTACGAGGATTACTTTTATACTGATTTGAATACTAGATCGTGGATACCAGTGTTTTTTGTTAGTTAGACACATCTCAGAAACGATCGACCTGATACTTTACAAGATTGACCTGAGACTTTACTTACACTCATACATGTCATCCTCATTCATCGTCTGAAGTAAAACTTGACGGTGATTACCGGAGGCTAAACAGGAAAAACGTTTGGCTAAATGTTTCATGCTGACAATTTAACTAGTTTTTTTTTTTTATACAGTCCCAATGGCCTGTGAATTTCAATTGGGACGTACTAGAGTATTACGGGACCACGGCTGGATTAAGGGTGAAAATATTTAAAGTAATAAAATTGTTATTACAGAACATGAATTATTATTGCTTAAAATTTGTATCGAATTAACATGGAAGGTGTACGTGTGTTTTTCAGGTTTGCAAGTTCTACTGAAGTCTTAATTTTTAAAAAATAAATTAGTCAAACCATCTAAATTAAATAACAAGAAACAAAGTTTTAAAAATTTTATGAATTTGTAAAAGTTCTTTTGAAACAGTAGTTTCAATTTTTAGCTAATTCGTAACAAATAAATTGTGTTGTCGGTTAAAAATTCTAAATAAAATTTTACTGACTGGTAGTGGGTGTGTAAAACAATTTATCGGAATAATAAATAACATGTGTAACAGTAATGAATATCTGATGAACAACTTTTCACATTATAACAAATGTTGTTACCAGTAAGATCTTTCAGCTTGCAAGAAACAAATTTAATAATAACCAGGACAGCTTGTGAATTCTGACTACAATCTAATTGAGAATGAAATTTTAAAACTTCCTCCCAATAGTAAATGAGTTTTGTTACAAGAAATGTGATACTACCAACAACTCAACCCAACTCAGTAATAAAAGTCTATCATTCTTTTACCAAAACCTGGATAGTTTATCACATTTAGAATTTTCCTCACAACTGTATCAAAACTCTCTGGACGTTTTTTGTTAACCCTCATCACTCAATATTTTGAATCAGATTTGAATCTGTTTCAAAATATAATCTCATTTCAGATCATCGATTTGGCTTTTTTCAACACCATTCCATGATAAAAGAGCTCAACCGGTTATTCGACTTCATAGAAAGACGGATGCATCAGGTATTTTCCTCGATCTGAGCTTTGCATTTGGTAAAGTTAGGTATCGAAAGCTATTGTAAATACTGAAAAAAATACTCCCAGATTCCTAATTACATTGTTCGTAGATACCTTATTCCAAGTTGTTTTCTGAATACTTTAACACGTCAAGCATCTGACTTTAAAAAATAGAACCAAGAATTCCAGAAGGAACAATGGTCTCTCCAATCCTTTATACTGCAACAACTGCAGATAATTTACTAACTGACATCTACGTCGACGGTACTTTGTTTGAATTCTGTTACAGAGATAATAATTTTTATTGTTAACCTAAGTGATGTCAGCATTCAGGACATTGAAATGAGCAAAAAAGTTCACGCTTCATTTTCTTCCGGTTCGTTCGCCATTTTGTTTTTTCAATATAAATTTTTTTTTGGCTTGGTGTTATCGCGACATAAGCTTGAAAATTGTTCGTGAGATATGGAAGTGGACTTTAGTAGCGTATGGAAAATGCCGTACATGACCGCGATTTGAACCCGGGACCTCCGGATGAAAGGCTGAGATGCTACCACTCAGCCACGGAGATAGGCAAATTTGTTTCTTAAGAACACCTTGAGATGTTTTTTCATGACATTTGATATACATGCATTTAACAAAATTTATTGCAAAATAGTTTTGAGAATTAAAGAAATGGAGGGGATTTAAATATTTTTAAAACTGTTAGCTCTGTAAACATTAGTTTTGTTGAATTATGTTTTTATTAAATATAATTTTAAACCTTTTTTTGTTGAAAAATATGACACTTCATAATCAAACCAGTTGATAAACAGCTACAACAATAAACAATTGTTATACTGGGTCACAAATATTTTACAGTTTGGTTAATTTGTACTTGTTTTCACTTCTTTCAATAATTTAATTAAAAATTGTTAATAATTCTTTTTAATAATAATAATAATATGATAAAACAGTTGACATAACCACTTATAAGTTATGACAACCACTTTTAATAATTTTAGTCGTATCTTATGTCCTGTCAAATGTCAACTAGTATCCGATTATTTTGTTTGCATGCGTTTAAGATTTTATCACTGTTAATTCATCATATTTGTTGATCATTAATCTGGCACTTATTATTTTTTATAATGTGTAAATGCATGTTAGTTGTAATAATAACAGATTTAACAAAATACCACTATCCTCGAAACATTATGTTTATGGATAACAGTGAGTGTAATGGCATGATGGTGATGTTAGTTACAATATTGCGGCGTCCTTGCGTTAGTTTAACTTTCAATTCTAAATCTTTGTTCGTAGAATAATATAAGGGTTAAGTTGGCGGTAACTTTGGGACCTAAGCAATTTCTCAGCTTATCAAAATTCAATCGGCGTGTGTAATATTTAAAGCGACCGACATCGACCCCCGCACACCATACGCCGCCACACAGAGTCCCATCACACCAGTTAAACACACGACCCGTCTTGTTTTCAATAAAGTCAGAACGCCGGGACATGAGACCCTCCACCGTTTGGTTGTCCCTCTTCTGCTTTTCTCTTTCTCATACTCCTCGACACGCTGAAATACTATCCTGTTTTGTCTCCAGTGTCGCATGAGTATAACTCCTTGCTTTTATTTTCTGATTTATAGCGCAGGAATATTTTCCGCTTTCCTATTTCCCGAGTTTGTCTCTGCAGGAAATGTGGTGCGACTGGTGTTGGTGGAATATTTCTATTACTATTACTGTAACATATAAGCCACTGCTACTGTTTATATTCTGACACGCTAAAGTTCACGAATTTGTATTTTCTGACATCGTATTACTACTGTTGTCGTTAAACAAATAAAACTTTTATAGTTAATTGAAAATATCTAAACGGATTAAAAAAAGGTTATATTAACAATTAAAATTAAATTTTTTCAACTTGAAATTTTAGTGTTATTTTTTCCTTTTAACCTAAATCTGCATTTATTAACGATTTATCAGTAAATTCCTTAAATATCTGTTTAATTTTCTTGATTTATTTCAAATCTAACTAAATCAGATAGAACATCTTGTACACTTGGTGTTTGAGTAGAGTTTTAGGTTTTTTTTCAGTTACATTAGCACAAACCTACTTTGTTTTTTTATTAAAGCACATCCCAGCTATCCGATACTAAAACACTTTGCTTTATTTCCTTATTTAATAAAATTATATAAATAATCTCGTCATTTCTTTTAATTAAAAACTAAAGGAATTTCTATTTTCAATTTTCTATTTATTTTATTATTTGAAATATTACAAATAAATCTACATTTTTCTACATCATTGCTTTTTTGCTACTTCCTTGTTTAAAGTAAAGGAAGTATTGTGATCGCGAAAAATTTCGGTTTTCACATTTCACGGAAATATCCATTTTGACCATCCCTTCATCCATTTTGACTAGTTTCGGCGTGACGTCTGTACGAACGTACGTATCTCGCATAACTCAAAAATGATTAGCCGTAGGATATTGAGATTTTGGGTTTAGGACTGTTACACATCTAGTTGTCCACCTATCCTTCTGATCCACTGAACCAAAAGTGTCGAAAAAAGCCCAGAATCCAAACAATTTGAATTTTGGACTTTTTCTTAACTCAGTAATTAGCCCTCATTGAGAGATTTTCAACGATATATCATAAGTGGTACTTATTTTCATTGGTTCCAGAGTTATAGCCAAATGAAATTTTAATTAATGAAATATTTAGGTCTTAGAAGGTGAAGGGACTCGGTTCGAATCAGACTTCATCTCGTTTTTTAAGACTTTTTTTAATTTAAATATATTTATTTATTAGTAATTATTAACCTCTGATTGTAAAAAAAATTAAGATAAATAATAATTCAGTAATAATAATAATAATAATAGTAATAAAAAAAAAAAAAAAAATGTAAAACTATCAGAAGTTATTAATGAAATAAACTTTTATCTAGTTTTTAATTTAAAAAATGTGTTTCTTAAAAATTTTTCATTTTTTTTTTTTGTTGGTCATAAGTTATTGAAATGGTTTGATATCCTCTTTATTATTCTTGTGTTCTTTTAAACTCATTTTTACATTTTGTATCTGTAATTACTGGTTTCATTTAGTCTTGTATTTATGTTTCTCTTCAATCCCGCCTTCTATTATTAATTATTCTTGAATGCCTTAATGTATAATCCATCAATTTCTAGTGGTTTTTTCTAAAAAAAAAAAAATTAAAAAAAGAAAGGAAAAAAGAAAAAATCTTGGTAGTTATTTCAGGCTTCTTTTTCTTCGTTTTGTCTTGTCATTTTTAACTTAACCAATCCAATAATTTTCAACGTTTACATAAACTCATGTTTCAAACCTTCTATTCTTTGCCTTTTCGGTTTGATTCTGTCTATATTAGCTGTCATACAGCGTTTTTTCATAAAAATATTTAAATAAAATTTCTTTCCAGTTTCTAAATTTTTGTTTAATACAAAAAATTTATTTTCTAAATAAAGTTTGTCCTATTTTTTTCTTCTTTTTTTGTATTCCATACATTGTTAATTCTTTCTAATATTTCTACCTAAATAAGAAAATTCTTTGAACTTGGAAATATTACGTTCACCTATCATAATATTATTCCTTTCTTTTGACCTTTCTACTTAAGAAGAATAAGGATTAATAAAAATATATTGATTTCGCAAATTCATTTAAAATCGATTACAACTTATATTAGTTTACTTGTACGTATGTGTTAGTGTGCCTCCCCGTGTGAGTAAGTAAAGTGCATTTTTTTGTAGGTTATTAATTGGTTCATGAATTTTACATAACGTAAATTCCATTTATTGTGAACGGTTTGATTTTTAATGACCTACCTTTGCTTATTTTTGTATTTTTAATATCGATTTTTTTCTGTAAACTATCTGTCAAAGTACAGTACAGGTGATATGTTCATAAAAATGTTTTGTTATGCAAGCTCAACAGTTGTATCTTAAAATAAAGATCTGCAAAAAAAATTGAATTAAATAAAGAAAAGATGTTTTAGATTATAATTAATTAATATTTTTGGTTTTCTTTAAAAATAAAATATTAAATATTGTTCATGTGACTGTAAATAAAAGCATTAATAAAAAAAATTAAATTATTTTTTGAATGTAACTAATAAATAGTTGAACACTAGAAATATTGTTCTATACATATATTAATCTAATCATCGATATAAACTTTGGAAATACAAAAACGTTATGATGTAGAAGAAAATAGATGTAAAAGTAAAGGAGAAAGAAAGAAAAATTAAGAATTAAGAAAGGATTTAAAGAAAAACAGTTATTTCTAAAATTCCTTATGAGAAGAATTTATTGTTGTAAAATAATATAACAATGTCATCTACTCATTTTATGCAAAATTACGAACTATTATATTAAAAAAAAAAGAAAAAAACTGTTCTAGTTGGATGTAATAAGTCGCTAGAAAAAACTGGAGCAGAGAACAGGATGTAACGCATTTATGATAAGGAGCTTTTTTTAAAATGTCTTTTTAAATTCAGTGACGCTGTTGATAAATTGATGGTGTCTGATAAAAAGATATATGATGAAAGGGCGTTTCGAAATTCTTTTTTACTAAAATCTTAAGATAAGTCAGATACTATAAAAATATAGATCAAATTGAACAAAATTCTAGATCGTTTTGTTTTATTCATATTTCATTTTTTAAATTAATAGAAATACGTCCGTAAGTAAATTTATAAAATATAGGTTCTAGATATTTATTAATATTAATAAAACCTTATTTTTTCAGACTTGTATACACGCACTCGTGCACACACATACACTTACATACATTTATCTACTTGTTAAAACTATGTTTATAAAATTATCATCATGCTATTCAATTTTTTATATATTTTAATGAACGCCTTTGTAGTTATTGCTATTTTATCAAATAAGTATTTAAATTAAATTGCTTATTAGTTGGTTGAAAAGTGACATGTTTTTTCTTCTTACGTTTTAAAGTTTTTGAATTAAACATTTTTTATTTTAATTTTAATATATCTGATGAAGTAAGCGACCCCCTACGAAAGCGCTCAAGACCAAATATAAATAAGGTGGGGTTTTATTAAAATAATTTTAATATTATTCTACTGCTGGAATGCATTGTCATAAATTATTCATTAGCAGAAAGAAGATTTATACTCAATCTTCTTTCTGAATAACATTATATGTTATTAAAATATATAGATTCATGAAGGTCTTTTTTTGGAATATTAAAAACAAAAACGAGTTGAGTAGAAAATGAAAATAAAATTTAGTGAAATTGCATAATATTATTGTTTTTGCCTATTATTGTAAGTTTATTTAAATTGATTCCCAATTAATTTATATTGTGATACTAGAAAAAAGCGAGCCTACAGCCCGCCCTCAAAATGATATATGTTTATCTTTTATTACGCGTGATTTTGTTAAATATTTTTTGCCAATTGTAACTAGATAACGTTCATGAATTTTTGTACTAACAAAAACAAAAACTTTTACAACGAAAAGCTTCAAAATCCTGAACATTTTAGCGGTTTCTTGAGTTATTTTTTTTAACAAAGCTCTAATCCCAATGATTTCCTTTTTTATCCCCAAAATTCAAATATAATTTTAGATAAATCGTTCGTATCAAGAAGTATGAATCGTTCGAGAAGTGTAAGTCGTTCGAACGAATGAATCGTTCATGCGCTGCGCGCAGCTGTCCGGCGCATCACCATTGGTCTGCTCTGCGCCATTAGCAACTAAAATAATAATGTAAGCACATTAACAAACAAACAAACACACAAACAAACCCACGCACCATCCTTTTTTACGAAGTAAAGGAGGTATTGTGATCGCGAAAAATTTCGGTTTTCAGATTTCAACGGAAATATCCATTTTGACTATCCCTGAATCTATTTTGACTAGTTTCGGCGTGACGTCTGTACGAACGTACGTACGTACATTCAAAACATTTGGATTTTTTCTTAACTGCAGTGATAAGCCCTCATTAGGAGCTTTTCAATGATATATCATAAATAAGTAGTACTTATTTTCATTGGTTTTACAATTATAGCGAAATAGAATTTTAATTAATGAAATATCTGGATATTACAAGGCGAAGGCACATCAGTTCGAATAAGACTTTATCTCCTTTTTTTTTTTTTAAACTAAATATTTTTATATACTGATTATTGTTAACCTCTGATTGTAAAAAATATTTAAAATAAATAATAATTTAATAATAACGGTAAAAAGAAATATGAAAAATATCAGAAGTTATTAAAGAAAAAAAGGTTTATGCACTTTTCATTTTAAAAATGTGTGTATGTAATAAATTACATATACACATTTAGGCATATAATACACAACAGGCGTACAAGGAAGTCATGTGGTGTCCACATTAGGTTTTGTGGGAAAAGAATGATGTTGAAAGCTCTGAATTTTGTAGTTATGTAATAAGTTCTTAGTATTTGCATGAGTGTAATTTTCTTAATTTAATTTTCTGAGCAAATTCCAATTTTATTACACATTACTGAAAACGTTTCGTTTTCGAGAGTTTTTTAATTTTTTAAAAATCTTTCCTTCTTTTTATCTTTATGATTTATTTAATATTGAGTTGATTGTGGCATAGAGCAAGAAAATATTTTAAAAACATATTTCAGAAAGTAATTTAAGAAATAATTTTAAATTATTTCTTTGAGGACATATCGGGAATTTAAAAAAAATATTTTGATATTTCAGATTTAAAGTTACTTAAATTTGCAATTTTATCAATGTATGTGGGATGTTAACAACAAATAACCTTTATAATCTCGGTTACGATATAAATCCAGCTAAATTTTTAATTTCTTTGAAAAAAAAATACATTAAAAATTATTAAAAAAAGCTCGTACAAAGTTTTTATTACCCTTTAACGTAAGATAAAATGTGCGATAGATAATTTAAAGTAAATTTATATGATAGATATTTTACAATTATTTTAAACGTATGTTTACCCTTACTAAATCATTGCGATGTTAAAAATATTATTTAAACGGCAGATTTATTACGTAATTAAAATATATTTAATTTTTTCGGGTCGTAAAAAGTGATGTAATAATCGAATTTTATATATTTTTTTCTAAGTAAAGTGGTTTATCTTTGTGTAGATTTATAATACAAACCAATTTAGTACATCGAACCATAATAAAAATAAATGTTGGTATTTTTTAATAAAAATCCATGAACTTTAAAAAAAATATTAATTTCCATTATGAGATTTTTATGAGGAAGTATGAGTTTCGAGAGGGTAATTTATCCTCTAATGGAGTTCGTTGATACTTTAAGCGCAACATCAATCAATTACTGGTTATTTATGACATATTTCAATAACACAAATATAAATTAGGAAAAAAACGTAGCTATGGTTTTACATCATAAAATGAGAGAAGAGTTTGTCATCTCTAAAGTGAGTTTAATGTAAAAATGAAAAACACACACACATACACACACACACACACACACACACACACACACACACACACACAAACAAAAGTAATTTTATTATTCTCCACGATACATTGAATTTCTGAAAATGTTTGCATTGTTATAAAGGTTTCAAAATTTCTAGGAATTATTGAACCCTCTTATTTGGCCTGTAGTTACGTTTTCCAATAAGAGCAGAGTGTATTTTTTTATTATTCATCAACATACGTATTGACTTTCAGACATATTTTCCCATTGGCTTCACTGAAACCGAGTAATTGCTTGTGTATGAAATTGCTTTTTTCGCTCCTGAATTTAAAGGCTCAATTGATCCCTTAGAACGTACTTTTTACGTCGGTAAAAGCGATAGAGTGGTAATTTTTAGGCGCTTTCAAACAGAATAAAATTGATAGTTGACTCTTGAAGGGGTATCATTGTTAGATCAGTCGAAAAATCCAATTTATTTATTTTTTTTATACTAGTTACATTTATCTCAATATAAAGGTTATGATGATCTTAGCAGAAAATGTATATATTTTAATAATAAATCCAATTTAAGTTGAATTAAATATTCTTCTAATATTTTTATTTCATATGTAATTAATTTACGTGTTCTTAATTGGCAAAAGACAATAATTTTGTTGTTAAACTAATAAACTAGTTATTTCTCTTTAAAATATAAAATTTCATAAAGAAGATAAAAAAATTGTATTTTTTTGTTAAAAAAAAATGTACCAAGTTATGTTGTAAATATTAACGACAAATAGCACTAAAGCTATACGTCTCTGAAAAGCAAATGAGATATAGAAGTTAATTTATATGCAGAGTAGGTTGGCTGTTTATAATCTTGGGCAATACTAGTCACTCGTCAGTGCGTTCGAGTTAGTAACATGTAGAGAAATTGCCAGTTGAAAAATCAAAGCTCTCTCTCGCTCCCTCTCTCTTTCTTTTTCTCTCTGTCTTTCCCTTCCTCATGATCCCATATATAGCCTCCCTCTTACAGTGTGTAGTATAATGAAAGAATATGTTATGTTTATGGAAGCAGGGAGGCAATCTGCTTTTTGAGTATACAACCCTACTTCATAAATCTATATTACATTTAATCTACCTACTGTATGAATTATATTAAACAAATCGTCGCTACACAGGATTAAGTTTACATTATATTTATGCGTTAACAAAATCGTTGAATAAATGTGTGGTTTCTTAAATAATCTACTTTTCTAATTCCTTTTATTAAATAATATTAAATTTTATGCATACTGTTATAATGAATTTAAAAAACCCAAGATACTATAGTAGTGTTACTAGTTTATTATTTATTTATATGCCCCGTTGATTTTGTTTCTTTACTTTAAGAACTGAAGCTCATTTTTCGTAATCAGTGGCTTCTAAACGTGCAGTAACGTAGTTTTTTTTTTATTAATTTACGTATTCTTCATGTCCTCGATAAAATATATCAATTTTTTTTGTTGCTTGATGAAATTCACTACAGAAACTGGAAGCTTGTGCGTAGGAATATGAAATGCAATTTTTATAGGGTATGAAAAACGCCATGCCTGATCGGGATTCGAACCCGGAACCTCCGGATGAAAGGTCGAGACTAAAAGTATATTACAGAATTTACTCTTTAAAGATCAGCTAATTAATTTTATTCTACAGAACTAGGATCTAGAACGTACGAATAAATCATATATGCCGTTGTAGATTTCCAGGAAAATTAGAAAATTGTTCTGTTGTTTTGTAAGTCATTGTAGTAAGAGTGTAATTTTACTTCTAAAATATGTCTGTATATTAACAAGTAGTTTTTTAAGTTATTCAATAAATCAATTATCATAGATTAATACATTTTATCCGTTAATAACAACAAACATCAGAACAAAATCATGGAAGGGTCACTATAAGATTCAATAGAGAATTACTGGTTTCCAGATAATATTTTACTAAAAATAACTCTTTTACTGTCACTGGTAGGTAATAAACCTGAATAGATCATTTCAGGAACGGATAGGTATGCTAATTCAGATAAACCGGCAGAGCAATATACTAGACCAGAGCAATATCAGATGATTAAAAGCTAATTATCATGTAAAAAATAGGAAAAAAGTTGATATTGTTAATAATTAAAATATAAATATATGAAATAATGTTAAAGAGGATATGTGAAGCTATTAAATTTATTTATCTATAGAAAGAATAAATCACAATTCAAAAGACGTTAATGAAAAATTCTTGGTCACATTTATGTAAAAGTTATACAATCATAAAAAATGTAAAATCTTTTAAGAAATTAATATTAAAAAACTAGAAGTAATATTATTTCTGTAAAATTATATATTTTAATTTTCTCTTAAATAAGTTAGACAAAAAAGATCTGTAGATAATTCATTATTCATTGAAATGACAAATGAAGAATTTTTGTAATTAGGTCCTTTTTCTTAAGATAAAGTACTGTGTTCGAATTATACGAAAAAAGTTCTGTTGTTTGATTTGATAGAGGCGGATACTATAATGTTTTAAGATGTAAGTGACTACTCTTTTTAGGAAAGAATAGTAACACATATAAATATAAGAACCTGGAAAACATGAAAATCATGAGAATTTTTGCAACTTAAAAACTCGTTCTGACTTTGTGCGGTAGCTCCTAGAGATGATAGAATATTTCACATGTGAGCAGGAATAATTGATATTTAATAGTAATATTTTATTTGAATTTAGTTATAAGAGTAATAATATTAATATAATAGCGCGCGCACACACAGACACACACAAAGGTTTATATATACAGATAAAAACAAATAAAATTCTGTCTCGGTGTACATTTTTATTTTGTGTATTTTTTGGAGATAAAATTTTTTAATAAATGTAACCGATACATATATTTTTAATATTTTGCTAGCTTATTAGATTTATCAAGTAAATTAATTATTAAAAGGAGTGTGGAACTGGTGCCTTAGTTATTTACATTAGTTTATAGTTGTAAAGAATTTTGTCTACCTTTTATCCAATAACTCTTTCAAGGAAAGCCGATTTAAATACAGTTATTATTAAACTTTCTATCATTTAGAAATTTTCATTAGAAATTTTATTACAGAACGTATCTTTTAACCGTTTTATTATATTTTTTAGGAGAATGAATATTTATAATTAAAAAAAGTTATTAATTAATTTAAGGTTTATTAAAAAAGTAATTCAAAAATTTATTTAATATGTATTCTTATTTGGTTACACTGTTAGGGTTTGTTTTATTTTTTACTGCTACACTTCCCCATGGAAGTCTAAATGGAACACTTGAGTTAAAAGCGGTACACATCCTGGTCTAACGATCTACAGAGATGATAAATTATAGGTAGCTTGCGATCATATTTTCCAATTAAAGCTTTCTGATTAAATTAAATTTGCTTTTTTACTTTATTCACAGCTTAAGGTTAAAATTTTAGGAAGTATCGCTTGTTATATCTGAAAACTTTAAATTTTTTTCGAAATCGTGCTGAAGTTCATTCAATAGGGTTGGAAAAAACGTGCTGTCAAAGTTGGAGTATAGTGTATTAATAAAATGAATTGCGGTTTGTTTCATGAAAATCCTAAAAACTGTTACTATGATAATTATTACTTTAATTTTATTGCTGCTAAAAAATCAGTAATTATATAACATCGCATTTGGTAATTTTGGAAAAAATATTAGAGCATCATATTTTAAAACTATGTAGAATTAACTTTAAACTTTAGCTTAATCAATCTGTATAAAAGAACATGTCATGATTGACTGATTCATCAACATCTAGCAAAAACTTCTGAAGATAAATTGGTGAAAATTTGTATACGTATTCTTCTTACGGTGTAAGTGCACACTAAGAAAGGATTTTTTGAAATCCTGAGTTTAAAGGGTTAAAATGGAGTAATAATGAAATTTACTATTTTTTTTTTTTTTTTTTTTTTTTAATTTCTCTGTAAGAAATGAAATGTGTGTGTAATTTTCATGTAAATATCCAAAAATCAAATTCGAGAATTTTTGGAAATTCAACCTTGAAAGCAGTGAGGAAAGGTAATAAAAAAATTGAATAATGCTTGCAACTTTCCCCATTTCCGACTATACTAAACGAGATATTCCCTCGATTGGGGCTTGCATATACACTTCAGATAAATACCTAAAAACTATTTTTGGGGTTTATGAATTTCGATTTTTTAAAGGGTACGACGGTGTGCAGCGCGGCGGCTCAACCAAGGAACTGTTATTGTATGTGCGACGCGACATTGTATGTGCGCCGGTTGCTTGACTGAAAAGTATAAAATGAAAGTAATTAAAAAGTAAATGAGAAACAAAGTACGGTCACATCCTAGTGTGTTTGTCGGGTAAAGATAATACCGGACCAAATACATTTGTACTCGTACAAAGTACGGGTAACCAGTTTAGTATTTCTAAGATAAAGGCTGACTGTTTTGAAACCTACATTCTTAGATCACTCGAAATTAAGGCCTTTTGTTTCTTTCAACCTCCGGGACCACTGTTAGGTATTGCTTCAGAGGATGAGATGAACGACAAAGTTAAGGCCTATACTGACCAAACTGTTCCTGTGAAGAAGTTACAATACATGATAGTTTTTTTAAATTGAACGGGCTTTAAATTTTATTATTTTCGCAATCATGAGTTTAATGAATACAGAATACAGATGAGTTTAATGAGTTAGAAGAAAGGTTCAGGGGGCAGAGTATCTGTCTAGATGAGAAGGGCGAGTGAAGCGAGCCCTGACCGGCGAAAAACTATATGGTTAGTTTTGTTTCCTGTCCACGACAGGAAACACAACTAACCATATAGCGCGGGCGAAGCCGCGATGGGGCTGCTAGTCTATATATAAAATATTATGTCGTGAGTGATTCAGAATCTACGCCTAGCAAGCGTAACTTTGAAATTCTGAGTTTGAATTGTTGAATTTTTATTTTGGTCCTTACTTATGGGGTCCAGGGGCAGAGTCCCCTGGCTAGACGGAAAAACATCTCCTGACCGTGACGGGAAACGCAAGTAACCATACAGAGCAAGTAACCATACGTAACGGGAGTTGCTATTTAATACAATTTTATTAATATTATTAGTTTTATTATAACTAATAATATAATAATTTAGTTAATATATAACTAATTAAACTAAATATAATTAGTTACATAATTTAACATAATGAATCTTAAGTTCATTTACAGTTAAGGCAGTTACTATCTGTAAAATTAAGCGTAGAATACTCTTAGAATTTTAAATAAAACTTTATCTGAAAATAAACTCAACAAGGCGTCATAAAATAAAATTCTTGATTTTTTTAACTGATTGATATCCGTCAGTCGTATAATAATAATTATTATTTTTATTATTATTATTATTGTAATAGTTAATGTTTTAGTCATAAATTTGTTATATAATATTAATGTATAAAAACAATAAAATAGATGTTTTCTACTTTTATCATAAACATTTGAATCCTTTGAAGACAAGGTTGACATTTTTCATACACTATAAATACAAGTTCATCATATTTTCTCCATGTCCATGACTTGAAGCATATGAGTGAGTAGATCATCTAATAAAAAATAAAAAATATTTCACAATTTTTGAAAATAATTACTCCGGATATAAATCAATTCAATATTACTCCTGATATAAATTTTCAAAAAAATGTGGTAGATTTTACCTAGGTGATAATAAAACAAAATTTTCAATATTACAAAACAAAAGAATTAAATATTTTAGAAATATAAACAATTAAACTAAAAAAAAAACACATAATCAAAACAATTTATTAAACATCTTCTAAGCTAATTAAAATTAATTTTATCTATTTGAAATAATTTATTTCATAAGCTGTCAATACTATGATTCCAAAAATTAAAACGTTAGTGTTTTTAAAAAAGGAGTAATTGCTTAATTGATCTACGATAAAATTTTGTTTACTGCTAGTTTAATGAAATGAAATTAAAAATAAAACTCCAGTTTTGTTAAGCTACACCTTTTAGGGAACTACTTTATGATATAATAATTCGTATGAAAGAAAAGCAAATATCGACGTGTAAAATATTTTATTCACAATTAAATTTTTTTGTTTGTTTTATTACTTACCAATCTTAACCATACATTCGATTTCATAATTTGATTCTTTTCATTCTGAAAAAAAAAATAAAGTCATTAATGATATATACCTTATATTATTAATTCATTAAAATAATAAATTATGTAACTTAAAATATAATTATTTATACTCTTCCACATAAATTATTTTTCTTTTATTATAAAGATTCCTTTACGGGACTTGATATGTGTATGCAGTTTAAATTAGGACACTTTTTAACAACTATCTTTCTGCCCGATCTTCTTTTACGTTTAATTCAGGTTGATCGTGCTTAATAATTATTTTATTTTATATCCAGAAAAACATTGAAAAATCCTGAAACAATCGGATCTTTATCTCGATTGGGCTTCAATTTTAAGATAAAATACTTACATTTATCAAGAGCAGTTAGTATTTTTTATCAAAAAAATTCTGAACGAGAATAAATCGGAACATTACAAAAATAACGTATATTTGGATATATGAACGTAAATAAACAAATTATTACGATTAAAATAATTCTCAGATTACAAATTTATTTTAAAGAAAACGCTTACTTGGAGGAGTGTAAGCTTTAAGATATTAAACAAAATAAATATTTCAAAAGTTATTCAGAACGAGTAAGAAAAACCGTAATCAAATCATGAAAGCCTAACTTAAATATCGTTTGTGTGATTTCTTTGACATCGTGTTTGTATCTTTGTACTTTTTAACTTTTATATCTCGGCTTTCAAAATTTTCCTAATGTAGCGTTATAGATGCAGTAAAAACCTTTTTTGATCAAAACAAAAAATTAATATTCTATTTTAATATTTATATAAGTAAAAGTAAACAACTCCTAAGTAAATATGAATGAAAACCTTAAAAATGATAAATTTTCAAAACATTTCTCATATAATAAACGATATATTATTATGAACTAAAAGATACTGTTTGTAGATACAGATAATGGAAAGTCCTGGAAAAATAACTAACGGTATGTAACCCATAGTGAGGATGGATAAGTTGGATTTTCATAATTAATATGATAATTAATGGATAAGTTGTTTATATTAATAATTATTTAAGTTAATGACGACAGTTAATAAGAAAAAGTCGTATCGATATTGATCTCAAACTACGTTTTCCGATTAGCTTTGTAATAAATATATTTCACAAAAATTGGATATACGAGTTAAACTGACAGCCATTTATTAAAAACTCAAGTGAAAAGTTTAACTTTTATTTTATATTAAGCTAATATTTATAATTAACAATCAATAATGAATAGAATTAAAAAATGCCGAAAAGGATTTTTTTCACCGAAAAGGAGGTAGATTTCACCAGTGCTCAGTAGGGGATAAAAATGATTTCTACCTTAAAGTAAAGAAAAACTTCAAATTTACTCGATACGACAACGGTTGCATGTGAAAAAGAATTTCACATGTTTAGCATATGGTAAGCCCCATTTTCTGAACAATTCCAGCAACGTTTTGGTCATCGCTTGCCGTACGTGTTGGTCTTATAAAAAATTGTTTCAGACAAAAGTTTTAGGTAATGTTTAAAGGACTAACGACTACTTTAAACCGATTTGATACTGCGCCTATTAAGGGAGGTATGATTTTTTTTTGTCTTCGAAACCGAATTTTTTTCTACTCCCTGGGCTAATGGTTGGTGATATCAAAATAATTTACTTAGATAAGTTTTAGATCCTTATCCAACGAATAGTAGGAACTTTAAACGAATTCGTTATTTTACTTAATAAGAAAGTTATAGCGAATGTTTTTTATTAACCTTCCCTATTTCCATTCGCATGGTCCGATTTTGGCAGTTAACTAACTGGACCGAGATTTTGGGACGAGTTATTTTTAAGGAACAATCTGAAAGTGACTGGCGCAAAATTACAGCAGTTATCGTATCCACAAGAAAGTGAAATATGTATTTATAGATATAAGCTGACGGTGGTTTTGGGGTCTAGGGGATGTATAACGCGATGACATGTCGAAATTTTTCGGAAGTCGAATCATGGTACGCATTACAATAGGTAGCTTTATTTTGAAATATACCTAAAAGGCATCAGTTACAAACAATATTTATTATGAGACAAAAGGATTTCTGCATTTACATAATAACGTTTACATTTCAGATGGTTTCTTAAAATTTGTTATGATGCTACTCAAAATTCCTTATGTCTCTTTTCAGAAAGATGTGTGTTCTCTCTTTATTTAAAACATTTCTTTCATTTCCCTAGAATGCTTCTTAATTTTTTATGAACTATTTTTTACTCCCTTTTAGTATCTCGGGTTATCTCATCCCGCATTTGTTTCAAAACATCTTACAACTGGTTAAAGTTCAATCAACTATAATTCTCTGGTAAAAGTTTATTTAATTATTCATTTTTAAATGAATAATTAAATAATTATTCATTTATTTTTTATTTTATTTTTATTTTACAGTTAGTATGCTGATTATTTAGCAAAATTCTTGCAAAAAAAAAATTAAAATAGTATTTTTATTCTTAAAAACAACTAATTTTAACTTCTTTGTATGAAGTAAAGAAGTATTGTGATAGCGAAAAATTTCAGTTTTCAGATTTCAACGGAAATATCCATTTCGACCATCCCTGAATCCATTTTGACTATTTTCGGCGTAACGTCTGTACGTACGTAGGTATGTGCTTATCTCGTATAACTTAGAAAGATTAGCAGTAGGATGTTGAAATTTTGGATTTAGGACTTTTGTAACATCTAGGTGTGCACTTCCCTTTTGACTGCAATCGACTGAACCAAAAGTATCCAAAGTCCAAAAATATTTGGATTTTCGAATTTTTCTTAACTGCAGTAATAAGCCTTTATTCAGAGCTTTTCAACAATATACCATAAGTGGTACTTATTTTCTACGTTTCCAGAGTTATAGCCAAATGAAATTTTCATTAATAAAAAATTTCGATTTTACTAAGGAAGGCAGATCGGTTCGAATCAGACTTCATCTCCTATTATTTAACCTTTATTTTTAATTTAAATATATTCATTTATTAGCCCCGTGATTGTAAAAAAAATTACAATAATAATTCAGTATGAAAAACGATCAGAAGTTATTAGTGAAATAAAGTTTTATGTACTTTAAAAATGTGTTTATGTAATTTAATAGTCATTATTACATATGTGTATATGTAATAGATTTGGCGAAACATCTGATTGTTTAATATTAATTGAAAATTATAATTTAGAATTGTATTATTTTTGGATTTTCTAGTTTAATTTTATTTAATTATTCTTGAATTTCTGTTTAATTTTATGTACATTAAAATTAACCCTCACAAGAGCATTACATACACTGAGGCATACATGCCCGATCTTTAATAAGTTGCAAAAAATTGTTATCTTTTAGTTCAGTACTCCTCTGATATTGTCGAACAATAAATATTCTCTCTAAGTCGGAGTTGATCATCGTTTGGTTTATTTACTTTTTGTTGACAATCGTTTAATCGCTCTTCAGTTTGATATAATTCTTCTGATCTTAATTTGTGTACACGTTGTCTAGTTTCAGCAATTGTGTAGCTCTCCACTTTATTAAAGAATTGGAAGATCGTATCTCACTTTCAAATGAAATAAGTTTAAATGAAGTACAGAAAAAAATGTGTATATCTATTTTAATAGGCGTACAAGGAAGTCATGTAGTGTTCACATCAGATTTAAAAAAAATATAAATTGATGCAATTTAATAATTTTTTTTCTGAATTAACCATGTTGTTTACGTTAAATAAAATATAATCTTCGTAATACACTTACTTCAATCGTTGAATATTTATTTATTTTTTGTTTCATTTACGCAATATTACAGAGAGAAATTTAATAGAATATATAGAAAGAAAAACTGTTTACAAAATAGCCAGCTGGTAGGAGATATAACGCGATTGGAAGTAGGGAAAGAATTTGAATTTAAATTATTTGATGAAAAAAGAGAAAAGAGTGCAACAAAAAAATTATAAAAAGTGGCGAGTAATATTTGGGATGAGCCGGAACCAGCAGGAAAATTAGTGAAAGTCAAGGAAATTAGGTAAAGGTTGCTATACAGCAGAAGAGTAAGGAAATATGAAAGAATCGTTTGAAAGATAAGCAGTGTCTTTGAATCGTATTAAATTTAATACATCGATACATAACGATAAAAAATGATTACACATCGTATCACCGAGTGTGGCGATGAGAAAATGTATTTATATGGCGGTTAATATCGGCTAGTGGAAATACTTGAATGGGTTTCTATGTGTGTAAAAGTTTTGTATGTATATATATGTGTTTTATGGAAGCTATAACAGTATATTCAATGTTTAGAAGGAAACAAAAGATAATATATAAACAAGTTGTTCTTTGTGGAGTGATAAGTTGGGGGGGCGGGGACGGTTTCGGTTTGGTTAGAGAAACCACTCAAAATGTAAAACACCTGTCATGCCGGTTGAGGTAAATTGTTCTTCCTGCATAAAACATTCCTATAGAGAAAGAGTTTTTCTTACCCCCCTACAAAATGAAACGTGATTCACAATCTTTTGCGATAAAAATACATCGATACTACCGACCTGATTTTATATAAGTTTTATTTCTCAAGAATAATGTTAATATAAATATAAATCTTACTTCTATTCTAAAAATACTTGTATTAAGATATATGTATGTAGGTATTTACGATTCTGTTTTATCTAGTCAAGCGTATCTTCATTATTTAAAGGTCAGAGGAACGCCTTGTAAAAAAAATTGACTTTTTTGAAAATTGTAGGGAAATATTCAAAATTACACCAACATGAAGTTTCTCCGATTGGTAATTTTAAAACTGAACTTGATAATGTGAGTCCGGTGACTCAGCTATGATAGCTGAATATATAAATCTATAAATCTAAAGAAAAAAAAGTTAATAAAAACAGTCTTGGGCAGTAAAAATTAATTAAGAAATACTAAATGCTGTTTTACATAAAAGTTAAAATATTTAAATTTTAACAGAAATAAATATTGCTTCAGAGGATGGGGATGAATGATTTGTAGCGTGTATGAAAATGTCATGCCTGACCGGAATTCGAACCCGTGACCTCTGGATGAAAGGCCGAGACGATACCACTCACGCTATGGAGGCAAAACCCGGCAAATGTAAACGGTTTAAAGTTTACTGATTTTAATCTTAAGGATGCAGTTGATCAAACTAAATTTCTGGAACAACCGCCAATTTTTTCATTTCTTTTTGTGTGACCACAAGGAGACCTTACAATATTAGTAAAACAAAAATCTGATGTGGACACCACATGACTTCCTTGTACGCCTATTAGATTACATGTATACATTCTTTTAAAATGAAAAGTACACACAATTTTATTTCATTAATAATTTTTGATATTTTTTAATATTTAATCGTTATTTTTGAATTATTTATTGTAAATTTTTTTTACAATCGGAGATTAATAATTATTAATAAATCAATATATTTATATAAAAAGAAAGTTAAAAAAAAGGAGACGAAGACGTCTGTTTCGAACGATGTGCAAGATCGAAATTTCGTTAATTAAAATTTAATTTGGCTGTAACTCTGGAACCAGTGAAAATAAGACCACTTATATACATTGTTGAAAAGCTGTTAATGAGGGCTTATTATTGAAATTAAGAAAAAGTCCAAAATCCAAATGTTTTGGATTTTGGGCTTTTATTTTGGACACTTTAGGTCCAACCAATTGCAATTAAAAGGGGAGGTGCACAAATAGATTTTACAACAGTCCTAAATCCAAAATTTCAACATCCTATCGTTTTTGTGTTATGCGAGATACAAAATGGATTCAGGGATGGTCAAAATGGATATTTCCGTTGAAATCTTAAAACCAAAATTTTTCGTTATCAGAATACTTCCTTTACTTCGTACAAGGAAGTTTCTTGAAAAAATCGAAATAAATTTATATAAAGACGAAAAAAAGCTTGGCTGTACCTCCTTTGTTACTCTGTGGAGAGTTCCTGCATGCGCACGCATGTATGATGTCTAAAGTAATTAATTTTTAATCTTTTATATGTATTCTCAATAATGTTATTGTGCTTGCAATATCTTGAATATTATTTGAAGGGACCGTGGACTTCAATTCAGTTATGTCTTGGTGGTACAGGTATACGGGTACAGGTGGTATACAGGTATTTTATTCAGGTATACAGGTAGAAGAGCTAATTTTATATCCTCGTGATTTTTTTTTTTTGTTTAAAAATAAGTTTCTTAAGTGAAAATAATAAAAAAATATTAGAATTAACAGTATTAACATTAAGCTAAATGTTAACATTTTATCCAAATCGGAGAAAACACTTTCGATAAATTAATTCTGGAATCAGAACTTTTATGAAATATTTTTTTAATGAAACTTACAATTAATATATGAGATTCTTGAAAAATCCGTTTACTTCAGATTAGTGTCATAATTGCACGCAATATTAAAATACGTACTCTTAAATTGGTTCACTGTCTACATTTTATTCATTCTAGCACTACATTGTAAACAAATATAAGTAATAATTTCACATTTTCTTGAGGAAAACATATACGATTAAAAAATGTAAGAGATAATTTTACAGTAGGCAAAATATATTTGATATTAATTATAGTCCAAAATAACTAATAAAGACAGTACCTCGGTAAAATACTTATTTTCGTTTCAATATTTCATTTATCCTTTATGATTTTTATAGCCAAATAATAAAAGTCTTGAAGGGCTGCTAACCAATGATCTCTCACTTACACCATAAGTAATGTCTACGAAACATTCCTCTGAACGTATAAAAATAGTCCATAACGCTTCTTTATTTATAGCTTTTCTTTAATGTG
The DNA here is from genome assembly GCF_047948215.1 of Lycorma delicatula. NCBI lineage: Eukaryota > Metazoa > Arthropoda > Insecta > Hemiptera > Fulgoridae > Lycorma > Lycorma delicatula. The sequence goes on from NC_134457.1 coordinate 54,003,583, forward strand.
TTCTTTAGTACCTTCCGGTGATGATTTACTGGATAAAAACTAGTAAGTAATCTTCACAATATTTCGACAGCTGTTTAATTCTTTCATAAGTTTCAATTAGGATTTCCCTCTGTCTTGGTATTTTTTGTTATTTAATTGATTTTTTAATTTTAATTAATTTTATAATGTACATCAAAGGAAATTGAATTTGTATTAGTGATATTTAGGTCAACTTTTTAACTCATCGTTCAAGGCGTTTAGTAGGTGCGATTTCTTTATTCCCCATTTATTGTAGTATATACAAAAAAAGTTATCAGTATAATATTATTACACCATTGATTTTTGAATTTTTCTACGTTTTCTGTCCAAAAATATTAAAATTTTGTTAACAAATATCTGAATAGGAAGATTAATAAAAATAGTTTTATTTATAACGGAACAGTTTTAGCTTTATAGCTCAAAACTAATTCAACTTATAACCGTTAAACTAGGTATCTTCTGCATTACGGGAATTTGTTTTCACTAATTATTATTTTTTGAATCTTGGTATAGAACAATATAGTCGACAAAATAAAGAAACTAAAGTGAGACCAATTCATTATTTACTTTCTTGGCATCATACCTCTATTACATTCCTCGGCGTTTCATAACTCAGGAACCCCAAAAAACCAAAAAAAAGTGGGAATAATATTTCTACGTACAGAGACTCTTGTACAGAGATTCGTGTATACTGGGCAATTTGTCAGAACATTTAAAAAAAACGGAAAACCAGAAGACAGGAAGTCCTACTTCTCGACAGTTCCACCGCTCACCTAAGTGAACTTGAACTCCAATCGGGTAATATTTTCACGTCTTATCTTCCTTCAAACGTGACGACAGCCATCCAGCTAATGGATCAACGTGTGGTGTAGAATATGATATGCTATTATAAAAAACAAGTATTTTTCAAAAACTTGTTCAACATGATGGATCGTTTAAAGAATTCTTAAAAACCTACAGCATAAAAGACGCGATATTCAATATAGCTGTTGCTTGGAATATAGTAAAATAAAGCACCTTAAAGCTTTCTTGGAAAAACTTGCCTACAAATTTAATTAAAGTTTCATTGAAGTGAAGACAATGTCGTTCAAGAAATTGATCAACCCGTAAAGAAATTTCTGTTTCAAACTTTATGAGTAACCTCATTCAAGACGATGTAATTGAATGAATTGATACCGATGCAGAAACTGAATTTTTACGGGAGATAACGGATAAAGATTTGTTTAGCGCTCTTCTACTAAAAAATAATGACAGCGATTCATCGGATGATGAAGATGAAATTGCTCGAGAGAAGATTGGTCGGGTAAGTGCTACAGATGCTCTGTTAAATTTTACTGAGTCAGCGTGCTACTCGGAACAAGCAAGTTTGAAGCTGCATCTGCTTCATTCAACTGTTCTTCAAAAGCGATTGTCACTTAACAGGCAAACCGATATATGCAAGTTATTTTTATAATAAGGGAGTGCAAAAACATAGTTATTTTATAACTGTACGTATGAATTTTGTGTACAATATTCTTTTTAGTTCGTATTTTTTATGTGGATTCAATAAGAAATATTTTGATTTATCTTATAAACTGTAAATTTAACCTGTTTGTTTAACCTCCGGAACCACCGATACTGCTGATACTGCTTCATAATATGAGATGAATGATTTGTAGCGTGTGTGAAAATGCCATGCCTGACCGGTATTTGAACCCGGGACCTCCGGATGAAAGGCCGAGATGCTACCACTCGCACCAGGGAGACCGGCCTTATATACTGCACGTTTTAATTAAAATACCGAAAGGTAGTTTTCAATGTTTTGTGATAATTGTGTGAATTTTAAAACCGTGGATGATTTTGCTACAATTTTTTCTGGACGGGTAAGATAATAATTTTACATTATTATCGTATTTAATTCTATTTATACTACAGTAATTTATACTGTAGGCCTACTGTAACTAAAATTCAATCACATTTAATCTTTAAATATGTTTTAATGCCAGATATCTATTACAGTATAGTATTAGATTAATTCTACGTTGCATTTCAGGTAACCCACGTAATGTATAACGTAAATGTTAGTACTGTACATATTTCAGTAGAGTGTTTTACGTAAATTTCTATTATCCGGATATATCGATAACCCGCAAAACCCGTCCTCCAATTGTGCCGGATATCGAAATTTACATATAATCTATTTATTTTAAAAAAATACTTTTTTTAAATTAAAAATATGTATATTTAAAAAATAAGTAAATTAAAAATACCTTTACTTCGAAAATAGACATACAGATGCACATGCGCGTATGTGTATTTTCGAAGCGCGCGCACACTCACACACACACGCACACACACACACACACACGTATATATATATATATATATTTATTTAGTAAAGTAGTTGAGATGTCGTATTAAGATAAGATATGTTCCTTTTTTCCTTACATTTTTTCATGACTGAAAACGATACAACCGTAAAAAAAATCCTTCATGAAGTTTTTCTGTTAAGATGAAGTAACAAACTTATATATGAGTGTAACTCGGGAGTTCTGTCTAGTTTATCTGTCTCTCATCTGTCATTTCTTTGACATCTTCTTTTCTGTTTATTGTCTGGTTTCGTAAATCTTTCACCATAATCTAGTTGTTCTTAATATAAAACAATTTTATTGTAATTTTTTGCTAAGCTTATTCAGTTTATTCATCTTCATATTTATCATAAATCATAAATTTATTTCGGGTTTTCTACTGAATAATTTCGACAAAACCAGATGTTAAAAAGTTATTCAAAATGTGTTCGTAAATAAATTTTAATGTAAAACTAGTAATGCAAGCTCTAAATTTGTAAACTGTAAAATATTAATTTTTTCCTAATTAGACTATCTAAAAAAAAATTATTTCAAGTCGGTTTTCATTGAAAATATAACATTTGAAAAAGATTAAATTATTTTAATGAAAAATTATTGTCGAACTTAAATTAAATTTATGAACAGAATAACCAATTGAAAGAACGAATTTTTGCAACAGCTAATTAAAATAATTTTGTATAACACTGCTAATGATTGTTTTTTTTCATAAGAAATTAAATATCACAAATATTATTTGATACATATAATTTCTAATGATCTATATGGATTAATAACTGAACTTGCGTTATTTTTCGTGTTAATAAATTTAAAAACTTTTACTGTTTTTTTACTGTTTATTTGTTGTGAAAAAGTCATTTGCATACGATAAATAGGGTTGAAGTTATAGGTATTTTTTTAAAATCCCGTCTCATAAAATTATAAGCAAAAACTTATATTATTCCGTCTCCCTGAAAAAAAGATAATCGAATCATTACATACTGTTAAACGAATTCTCAACCTTTCTAAAGTAAACGTATTTTTGTTTTAGGAGCGTAATCTGTAAACTGAGGTTTAGTGAATCATATTTTATATTTATAATATAAATTTATATAATTACATAATATTTTACGATTACTGTACATAAATGTTAACAAAATATGTTTTAAAAACGTTCCAAAAGAAATAAATTACAAGCTTTGAAAAACATTTAAAGTATTACGAGGGTTATTTTTTTTAAGGTCCGATCGGTCACGAAATTAAAACCACAGTGAAAATAAAAAATTTTTTATTTGTAACAAGTACTTACATAGTTACGCTATTTCTCTACATAGTCGCCACTCCGATTTAGACATTTTTCGTAGCGTGGTACCATCTTTCCAATACCCTCATCATAGGCCGGAGCCGCCTGTGTTTTCAGCCATGTTTCTACTCTGGTCTGCAGCTCGATGTCTATGCCAAAATGTTGTCCTCCTACCCAGCGTGAAAATCGGATGGAGTCAAGTCCTGGCTGTATGGTGGGTGATCAAACACTTCCCAACGAAAACGCTGCAGGTGCTTCTTTGTTACAGCTGCAGTGTGCGGCCGAGCATTGTCATGGAGAAAGACAATGTCTGATGACAACATTCCTCTCCGCTTATTCTGAATTGCCCTTCGTAGACGTTGAAGAGTCACGCAGTATGAAGCTGCAGTGATGGTCTGCCACGTTCCATGAATTCCACCAAGAGAACTCCATTCCGGTCCCAGAACACAGTAGCCATACACTTTCTGTTGGAAAAGGTTCGCTTGAACTTCTTTGGTTTACTGGGAGAAAGGGAATGCATCCACTGTTTGGATTGTTCTTTTGTTTCTTCAGTTTCGAAATGGACCCATGTCTGGTCCCCTGTGACAATTCTGTTCAAAAAACTTCTCCTTCATCGTGGTAGTGCTGGAGAAACGTTAGGGAGGCGTCCTCCATTTTCATTGTTTTGTGATGGTCGGACAGCATCTTGGGAACCCATCTCGCACACAGTTTTCGGTACTGAAGTCTCTCACTCACAATGGTGTAGAGAGCTGACCTTGAAATTTCAGGAAACTAATCACTCAATACAGAAATTGTGAACCGACGATTTTCTCGAATTGCCTCACTTCACTCGCTCAACGAGATCATCGGTTGACACTCGCTTCCTTCCCTGACCGCCTGTATTATGAACATCTGTTCGTCCTGCTTTAAAGTTTCTGCACCATTGTCGCACTTTGCTGTCACTCATTGAAGTTTCACCGTACACATTACTTATTGTCGATGAATTTCAGCTGCATTACGCCCTTCAGCTTGAAAAAATAGAATTACCGCACGTACTTCACACTTAGCGGGAGATGCTATTGTAGTAGAGATGTTTATGTGCTAGCTGCGTGTTCAGAACTAAACGAAGTGACGCGGCGTGATTGAAGGCCATACTAGAGACGCTGCGCAACACATATGCGCAAAGGTTCATCCGATTTTTGCGCGGGTTTTTATTTCACGCGGACCTTGAAAAAAAATAACCCTCGTATTTTGTATAAAACTTTTCTTATCTACATTTAAAAGGTCAGTAATTACGTACAATCTGTATAGTGTGCTTTCTTTGTTCTTTATATATTTATCTAACACAAGAACAACAAAATTAGTTCATTTTTCTGTTTTTATTACTTGAAGAAAAGAGATTTTCCGTTCTTGGAGGAGCCCCTTGTATTATTTGTTACTGGTCTTGAGTCAGCGTTTAATATATCACAAACATAAAAAATGAAAAACATCATAACTGTAAAATATATAATGGGGTCTGCCGAACCCCGTTTTCTTTATTCGGATAAAATACATTCTTAGCATTTAAAACTAAATTGTAAATGTCTTTAGTAAAAACTGAAAAACAAAAAAAATCATTCTCTGATTTGCTAAAAAAATTGAAACTGTCATGGGTCCATTGAAATAATTTTTTAGTCAGAATTCGAACAAAATGGTCTCGATAAATCAGGATTTAATTTGGTGTACATTAAATTTTCTTAAAATGATTTGTTACAAATTACGTTTTATTTTGTTAACCGAATTACGGTTCAAGGTATTTCTTATAAGAATTTCATTGTTTTAATTGTTTTTAATACCTTCATATACCTAGGCGTAGAAATAATTATTTTTTCTTAATATTTACATATTGTAACGGGATCGGTGTAACGGGTTTCTTCTAGAAAGAAGAAAGAAAAAACAAATACAGAAAGAGGAATCTAGAAGGAAAGAAAAAGGAATTCTATGTAGGAAAAGACTTATAGAAAAAGTTCAAGTTATAGCAGAACGTAAAAACGTAGAAGGGTCGGGTACTGGTGGTGCTGGGCAGAAGGTATAAATACTGCCGAGGACCAGCATCAGAGTTAGTAGTTTCTCAAGTTCGAGCTCGGTGCAAAGTACGATAAAAGAGATAATAGTAAGTGTTTGATAACCACCACTGAAGAGTGGGTCACAAGTATTTTGGATAGTAATTGAAAACAAGAAGCTGTTCGGCGAGTTATTTGTGAACAGTAGTGAAAGTGACAGAATTCTATACATTCATAAAGATTAGGGTAATTCTTTTGTAAACGTAAAAATAATTATACTTGCAGAAAGTGAATTGTAGATTTTTTTATTGTTATTGCAATATTAGTTTTTATTAGTCATTATAAAGTTTTTAGTAAATCGGAGTGAATTTTGGAATTTACAGTTTAATTATAATTTAATCGATTTTATTATTTTTTATTTGAATTACACTTTTGCATCTTATATGTATTTATTATAATTATTTTTTATTTATATTTTTAGACTAATAAATTGTATTTATAAGAAATTTTTACTTTTGTTAGTCATTCAATATCCTTGTTGAACCACGAACACGCGACAATATTATGTATTACATCTATGTTAATTTAATCTTGATGTGTATGTTAATGTTACATGTATTTATATGTAAGAGTTGGTTACTAATCAGTGGTGGTTACCAATAATTTTGGATCAATTGGGTATTATGGCAACTAACCAATATCTAGTGGTTACACTTGATCCTTCTAGGAAAGTGATGTACTCACCGGATTGGTCAAGTGGTAAACGCCCGTTCGCAAATCAGTTGATTTCGAAGTCGAGAGTTCCAACGTTCAAATCCTAGTAAAGGCAGTTGCTTTTATACGGATTTGAATGCTAGATCGTGGATACTGGTGTTCCTTTGTGGTTGGGTGTTCAATTAACCACACATCTCAGAAATGGTCGACCTGAGACTGTACAATCACCGTCATTCATTCTGTAAAGTAATACTGACAGTGACTCTCGGAAGGTAAATAGTAAAAAAAAAAAAAATAAAAGAAAAGGAAAGTGATGGAGAAGTTCCTTTTATAATTTTTTCTGAAGTAAGCAAAATTATTCAACCCTAACGTTTATTGCACAATAAACTATACTGTTATGAGGATTCCAAATACAATCCTTTTTCTTCAAAAAAAAAAAATTACAATCAATTACAACATTAAAGAAATCATAAGTAAATACAGGGTCATTCACAGGAACCGGATGATTTTAAAATAATCATAAAAAATTGAATATTTACTTTAAAAAAGTTTTATTGGCACTGAAACACTTGTTAAATCAAAGCATTTGTTACTTACTCATGAACGAAAAATTATGTCCGGCAAGTGATGTCCATTTTGGGCAATACATTGTTGTAGCCTTTCACGGTAACCGGCCTCAATTCTTTGCAGCATGTCTACATCAATCTGGGTGACGTGAAGACGAATTGCGATCTTTAGGTCCTCCAATGTACACGGTTTATTGCCGTACACACGCGATTTCAGAAATCCCACAGAAAAAAATCACTACTACTCAAGTCGGGGGACCGAGGGGGCCAAGGAATGTCGCCGAATCTGGAAACGATCTGTCCCGGAAACAAGTTACGGAGAACAGCCATCGTTGCCCTCGTGTGCGCTGTAGCTCCATCCTGCTGGAATAACACATTTTGAAAATCGATTACCCGGTTTCGTAACTCAGGGATGAAAAACGTATTCAACATCGCAATGTAACGATCAGCTGTTACAGTTACGGCAGCGTCATTTTCTTCAAAAAAATACGGTCCAATAACACCGACCTTTCCTATTGCACACCAGACAGTCACCTTTGGGCTATGAAGTGGTCTCTCGTGAAGCTGATGCGGGTTTCTTTCTGCCCAATTCCGGCAATTCTATTTGTTGACGAAGCCATTCAGATGAAAATGGGCTTCGTCACTCATTAACAATAATAAATTTTCATTTTCTTCAAAAACGGTAAGCATTTGTCGACAAAATTGTAATCGCTGCGTGAAATCTTGCTCGTTTAACTGCTGCACGACGACTATCTTGTAAGGATGGAAATGAGGTCTGAATGCAGAATTTGTCTTACTGTACTTGTGCTCATTTGAAGCGCTGCTGAATGCCTCTGAATAGAGCGGCGTGGGCTTCTGACAATGGCTTCCCTTACTCGTTCGATGTTCTCCGGAGTGCTAGCAGTTCGTCGGGGACCCGGTGGTTTTTTCTTCAATATTGAACCGCTTGTTCGAAGGTTGTTTACCCATCGCAATATTGTGTTACGAGAAGGGACACTTGCATTACGATCGATATTAAACTGGCGGCGGAAATCTCGCTGAACAGCAGTTACGGATTCGTCATTTCGCATAAAACTGAAATACGCGTACAGGCGTTGGTCTAGCGTCCACGGCTCCATCTCAACGACTAAAATGTAAATGCTATGAACAAAGGGAACGTCAGACACCAGCCACGTGCCCCTCCCACCACGAACGTCCGAGTACAACCCACTTCAAAAACATCCGGTTCCCGTGAATGATCCTGTATGATCACATAAAATAACATGCAAAGGTCCCTCAAAAATTACTTACTAATATTCCTATACAAGACATTCAGTGAAAGTACACGCATAAAGTTAAGTCAGAAGACAGTACCATTGGCAGCTCAACACAAAACAAAAACAATCATAAGGATTAATAAACAAGAGAATCGATGAAACGCTGAGAGTGAGAGTAAAATGAAAATAAAACCAAAATTAATAACGAAAAAACTAAATGAAATAATGATACGATGGGTAAAACTAAGTTGATTCAGTTCCACCTCAAATCACGTAAATCACCAACACGTGGAGTCGTTTTAGCCTTCTAACGTCTTCACTACAGTTTTGAAGGTTAATAGCTAAATAATTCACGTAATTGTTTAACCGCAATTTATACCGAATAGCTGTATTTCTTCCTGAACAAACGGAAAACCAAAATATCCGTGGATCTCACCGTTTCTTACAAAACAAGGCTCCTCTGTTATTTTACTCAATAATTTATTTTTGGAATCGCTGTATTATCTCGATGTTGATGCTGCTTTTAATATTCCAGAGCTAGATCCCGTAGGTCCAAATCAAATTCAGAATTGCCGTACAATAACTGCTTGTTAGATCGTGAAAGTTGTGATCTCTGTTCAGCGAACAATATATCTCTTTAAACTTAATATTCGGTCGTTTTTTCTTTTCCCTTAAGAATATCTGTTTATTTTTATTTTTTTTTTAAATCTCGGAAATTATAAAAAGTATTTATTATAGGACGAGTTTTTAATTGTGTTATAAAAAATCTGATGTTTGCATAACATGACATCCTTGTACGCCTATTAAATACATATACATATTTTTAAATTGAAAACTACGTAAAGTTTTATTTCATTAATAACTTCTGATACTTTTTCTTTTTTTATTATTGAATTATTATTTATGTTATATTTTTTACAATCAGAGGTTAATAATTATTAATAAATAAATGTATTTAAATTCAAAAAAAAAAAAAGGTTATAAAAAAACGAGATGAAGTCTGATTCATCTCCGATTTGATTCGAACCGATGTGCTTTCTTCTTCTAAGAACCAAATTCCTTCTAACATTCATTAATCAAAATTTCATTTGGGAACAACTCTGCAACCAATGAAAATAAGTACCGCTTATGATATATTGTTGAAAAGCTCTCAATGAGGGCTTATAACTGCGTCTAAAATCCAGAAAAAGTCCAAACTCCAAATTTTTTTGATTTTGGACTTTTTTGGACGCTTTTGGTTCAGTTAATTGAATTAAAAGGGGGAGGTACACAAATAGATGTTACAACAATCCTAAATCAAAAATTTCAACATTCTACGGCTAATTTCGTTTTTGAGTTATGCGAGATGAATACATACGTATGTACGTACAGACGACACGCCGAAACTAATCAAAATGGGTTGAGGAATGGTCAAAATGGTTATTTCCGTTGAAATCTGAAAACCGAAATTTTTCGCGATCACAATATTTCCTCTACTTCGTACAAGAAAGTAAAAAGCTGCTGTGTTACGAATCTTTACTCGTTGAGAATTGATTTATGTAGAATTAACCATAATGTAATTATTATATGAAGCTTGATGATGTATTTTATTTTCATTAAAATAAAACATAATACTCGTAATACTAGTAAAAAAAAATTTTTTTTAATATAAATATTTCTTTGATAAGTTTAAAAGGTAAAAATGATTAATTTATATATATATTATTTGCCAATCGTCAGCCGTAAAATTACCCAACTGTGGTAAATGCGTAAGTAGTCTTTATCACCCACTTTTTTAAATGTATATGCAACTATTCAATGAATGTTTTTTTTTTCTCTTAATATCTTTTTATTTATAATCAGATCAACAATTAGAGTCGTTTGCGACTGGAGTGTAACTGTAAATGTACCGGTAAACGTGTAGTCTTCAACAGACTCAGGCCGACTGTCTCTGAAACGTGTGGCTAATTGAACCTTAACCACCCATAACGCCGGTATCACGATCTAGAATTCAAATCCGAATAAAAGCAACTTAACTTTACTAGGATTTGAACTAAAAATCCTGGACTTCGAAATCAGCTGATTTAAGACGAGTTTTACCACTAGATCAACCTTGTGGGTTGAGTATGTTTTTAATGTTACACAAAAATTTTTAATATCTTAATTGTATCAAAAACAACAATCAATTTTAATCAAATATTATTACAACTTAGATCGCATGAAATCTTTTACAATTTTTTGTATAAATATTTCGACTTCAAATTTACGTATTACGACTACAAGTTTAATATTATTAATGTTGATTGTTAGTGATTTATTGTTAATATTATGATATTATTTTTATTATAGCATTATTTAAAATTTTTTTTTTATTTAAGTGTAATTACATTAACCTGATGACTATGTGTGATATTAATTGATTTTAAATAACACATCGGCTGAATAAATAAATTAAGACCGTAGTCCCCATGGGGGATCCCTTCGGGGTTCCCCATTTAAGGCGAGACAACGTAAAGACCGGAGTCCCGGTGAAGGTACCTCCGCGGTGGTCTCCTTATTTGAGGCATGGCAAGAACAGACCCAGTCCCGGCTACCTGAGTGGCGCCTTCGGAACGGCATAACCTGGCCCAGGGTTATTGCTCAGGTGGTTTGAGGCGATGGCACCCCCGCAGAGCGAGTTTCTGTTTGAGTGCGTGTGTCCGGCTCTGGAGGGCGGGACAAATAAAGTAGAAAGAAAGAAAAAAAAAACAGCGGCTGAGAGATTTAGATTATGATTTAAAACGGAATATCACATTTTAAGTAATTAGTAATTGAATATATTTAATCAAAATTATGGTAATATAATAAACCCCAGTAAAATACTTTTTTTTCTACCTACATGTATCACTTGTTTAAATTAGTTCTTAATAAAATTATTTTGAAAACAGGGGAAATAAGTAAATAAAAAGATTATTAAAATAATTACTCTTAAATATTATATATTATAATATACATAATATATAATAATATGTTTATATATATTATAATATATAATATTATTATAATATATATAACTTAAGACGAGAAATATAATATATACGAGTAAATCTAAATTCTGAAGGTCAGGTATTATGTGATATAATATGATATGTGGATAAATTTAATTAATTCTTAATTTACAGACCGAGTAACTCAACCACAGTCCTAAGGCGTATATAAAGTGATACCATTTTACATGATGAGTTGCGGAGAATAAAGAGAAATTAAAATGTTCAATTGTGAATTACGTAAATTAAATTAAAAGGGATTCGTTTGGGCTGACCTGAGCCCCGAGGATCCAGGTTCTGTCTAGACAAGGCGGGTAGTTGTTTTGACAAATTAAATGTAGGGAAATAAATAAAAATACTAAAAAATTAAAAACATATTAATAACAAAAAAAACAATTCAACAAAAAATGAAATTTCTTACAAAATCTTTAACAAGAGATAAATATTAAAAATTAAAAACACGACTATAAAAAAAAACCGTTGCTCTTTAATATAGGATAATAATTACTAATATAGGATAATTTAGGAGCGTGTGGGAAAAAATTTCATATATAGGATAACGTTTTCAAATTTTTAAAATTTATTTAAACATGTATGTATGTTTAAATAAATTAAAAAAAATTGCAAAAGTTATAATGCCTAAGTTATAATGCCTATGTTATTTGCAAAAGTTATAAAAGTTGTAATGCCTATGACATTCCCAGTAACGTAAGGATTCCAACCCGGGAACATACATCTAAGTAGGTTCAACTATTGAGCTGCTGCAGTGGAACAAACATACATATACACTCCTGCCCTCCTTTTTGGGCAGTCGTATAAAAAGGATTTCCATTTATATTTATAAAACTTCTGTCTACATTCATAAAATTAAATTAATAATAAATAAGTAGACAGGATAGCACGAACATCACCTTACTTTATGTTACGGGATACTCCCCGGTGTACTACAAAGAAAATGTTTTTTGTACAAATTCAAATATTGCGTAACATTTGACAAGAAACCCAACCAAAATCTTCGCTTCCATAGATTAATACTGTCTCTTTATGACATCGACTACAACTGATATGTATTCAGGCAACGTATTGAATTAATCGGCAGATATTTCAGGGCAAAACAACATCAAAGTTTTAAATATAATGACTATGATTCACTAAACAGAGTAAATCAGCCAATACGGCAAACAAAATATCAAGTAAAGTTATTAGAAAATCTAATCCTCTAATTAAAGTGCATTAAATTCTCCCGTAGCTCTCTAGATCAATTGAAGTAACCTGATTTCGTTTTGTAATTTTTTTACTGTCTTGTCTTTTCATGCAACGCTGTTTTATTATGGGTATTTCGCATAAAAGTGATATTTTAAATAAAAAATTTAAACATAAAAATTAAAATAATAAAAAACAAAAAAAAAAAAAAATAATAAATTGACGTTAAAAAGTAAGTAAACAAAAAATCATTAATTTTAAGAAATAGACGAAATTCATGTGTTAAATGTACAACAATATCATATATGAAAACAAAAATACGTAGAGAATTTCCCTCTCAATCTCATGTATAACAATATCATATATGAAAACAAAAATATGTAGAGAATTTCCCCCCCCCCCTCTCTCTCTCTCTCTCTCTCTCTCTCTCTCTCTCTCTCTCTCTCTCTCTCTCTGTGTGTGTGTGTGTGTGTGTGTGTGTATGTGTGTGTGTGAGTGAGTGTACGAGAGCAGTTGTTTGAGCTAACTTAAGCAAAAGATCAGTATTTTGTTATAAATAAAGTATACGGTAAAAAGTTAAGACAGGAAAATTTAATTCATCAAAGTATAATACAGAAAGTAACAAAATATTATGCAACAAATTTGACATATTCAATAAAGTTTATAAAGAGTAGTTTAGCTGTTCGTAGTAGGAAATTTGATAACAAACTTGTAGGTGACAGCCCATCAAAGGAAAAGAGAGATAAAATAAAAGACGGCGATAGAAGTGAACGAGTATGCCAGTAAATTTTGTAAAGAAAGAATAATATAAAAAAAAATATATTATAACGTGAATAATAAATTCAAAACGATCAGTAGTATGCAAATATGATTAATATACGGAAAAACTGTAATGTAGAATTGTAAATTTATTAAGTAATATAAGCTGTACATCAAAACAAACAGTAACTGAATAAAAGAACATTAAAAACAATCTCTGTATAAATAGATACTTAAAGTTCTTTTATTCATATCTAAATAAAAAATTTCAATATTAATGAGCAACAAAATCATCTCAATAAAAGATAGCATTCTTAAAAAAATGTATAGTTACCAAACTTTATTCTAAATTTTAACATTCTTTTTATCGTATTATTTTTTAAATTAAAAACAAACATTCTGTAATCTTTTCCGATATTTACATTGACCTTAAAATTTAAAACATAATTAAAAAGTTAAAATTAAATATTATTTTCACCCACACAACCTCAGTCTCTTTGCATATTTTTATCTTTATTATGTGTTTATATACTAAAACAAAATTATCTTGAAAAAATAATAATAAAATTTAATTCAGTGAACTGGTCTAAAAGGTGTAAATATAGGTAAAAAAGATATTCAATTTTTTTTTTAATAGATTTTGATGTAAGTAATTGGCGCCAAATTTAAAACCACTTTCTGAAGTTGTTTTAACTTACTAATCTTCAATTTGGTACCAACTTCAAATACTCGAAATTTAAAGTTCTGAACACGTATTATTATTAATACTTTTATTATTATTAATACTTTTTACTTTCTTGTACGAAATAAAGGAAGTATTGTGATCGCGAAAAATCTCGGTTTTCAGATTTCTATGAAAATATCCATTTTGATCATCCCTGAATCCATTTTGACTAGTTTCGGCGTATGTATGTATCTCGGATTACTATAAAACGATTAGGCATAGGATGCTGAAATTTTGGATTTAGGACTGTTGTAAAATCTAGTTGTGCACTTCCCCTTTTGATTGCAATCGACTGAATCAAAAGTGTTCAAAAAAGCCCAAAATTCAGAACAAATCTGATTTTTGCCTCTTAACTGTTGTAATAAGCTCTCATTAAAAGCTTTTCAACAATATATCATTAGTGGTACTTATTTTCATAGGTTCCACTGTTGTAGCCAAATAAAATTTTAATTAATGAAATATTTGGTTCTTAGGAGAAGGCACTTTGGTTCGCATCAGACGTAACTCTTTTTTTTAAATTTAAATATTTTGATTTATTAATATTTATTAACCTCTGATAGTAAACAAAATTGCGATAAATAATGATTCAATAACAATAAAAAAAATGAAAAATATCAGAATTTATTAATGAAATAAAATTTTATGTAATTTTCATTAAAAAAAAAAATGTTTGTACGTAATTTAATAGGCGTACAAGGAATTCATGTGGTGCCCACATGAATGTGGTGTCGTGTGACATGTGGTGTCACACGAGTGACTTATTGAGGTCTTTTTTTAATTACATTTTTATTCATTGTGATTATATATACTCAAACAGAAGGTCAACGTCGTGTGTCAAATTAAGTATAAGGGAAATAATAGGAGTATTTAATTCAATAAAATAGTGAATGCAGAAAAATGTCCTTTCTAAAACGATCAAGTTTGTAAAATCAACCGAGAAATTAATTCACCCGGTTGATCACCTGTGCAGTAAATTCAAAGGATATAAATAATTATTCCAGATTTTATTTTTGTTGAACGTTTAGGTAATGATGTTAATAAACTAATAAAATCCGGTTGAAATATATTGCTCTTAGATTATACAAATAAAGGTCTGAGAAAGATAATCGGACTTATATGGTGTGTTGAAACACGGTCTTCCTGATTATGACATGTTCAGCAGGAAAAAGAGTAGATCTTCATTGAGAAGACCCGTTACAAAGTTCACAACGTCAGGGCACTGAGAAGTTTAACTTGGACTGCAAGGAGTTCCTAAGGAAAAAAGAAGATTTTTGAGTTTTACTGTTTTCCGGGAATAGATTATGATTTTATCTGCTGCATCTTAATAAAAGCATTAAATTGAACTAATAGAATGTGATATAGTAATTAAAAAGCCTTTTAGTATTAGATGAATGTTATCGAGTACGAGGATAAAAATAATGGGCTTCCCGGAGGGACTGCGTGTGAAGCTAGAGTGGTGAGATATGTGAGCACTTCGTGGGAAGCTAGACCAATTATCATCCTTTACTGGTAACAAACGGATGCCTCTGGCAGGTGCAATTGGGTGCTCTTGTAATATCACAGCAAATAATCGTCCGATTTTCAAAATTAAACGAGGTATTTGTTAGTAGGTTGAAGGTTGACTTTTGCATGCATCAAGTACATTCTCGATTTAACAGATCACAATTATTCGGAAATGTATATATTTAAATAAAGTTAGTCTGTTATTGTATCACGCGAGAACAAACCGACCCATTACTTTCAAATTTACAGGATACGTTTGTATTATCCCAGTGAAGGTTTTAAATCATTGACCGAGGCCCTCGCTCCCTTGAAGGTTACAATATTAAAAATATACATTATTTCTTCGCCCCCAAGGAGGGTGAAGTTGTGAATTAAAGACATTCATTAAAGAAAAAATAGATTAATCCCTTTACTTCATTATTATATTTCTGCCACTATCGCAAAGAAATAAGTTAGTTTCTTTTTTCAGGTTTCTATAAAGCCTGAATACTGTAATTATTATTTATTTGCATTATTCTCACGACCATCAGGATAACGTACAGTGCGAGGGTCCAGGGGGTGGAGCCCTCTGGGTAGATGAGAATAGCTTATTTCCATAAGCTCTGCAGGTGTCCAGAGCGCCGGTCCCCCTGGCAAAATGGTAATGGCGAGTGAAACGAGCTCTGCGGCCATGAGGTAGGTCCCTTGGTCCCGAGGAGCCCCTGAATTGGCACAAAGAGCATCGGTATCTACGATCTAGTACCCAAATCCGAATAAAAGCAACTAACTTTATTAAGATTTGAACCTGAGATTTTTGACTTCGAAATCAGCCGATTTGCGACTGCGAGTTTACCACTACACCATCCCGGTGGGGGTAAAGTAAATTTAATTTTATTATTTTTGTAATATTCGTTTGATTGATTCAAATCATTCAGTTGAAACCCAGCTTTGATAGACTCACAACAGTTAATCGATTCACTAAAGTTTGCACTTCAACTTTTTCTAGAGATTTAGATGAAATGTATCTAAAAACCTTCTCACTTATGCCAAGAAAATGGGTAGACATTTGGGTGCGATTGATCGAGCAGTTTTTTTATTTATCCCGAACAAAAAAAAACCCTCTTCCTCTTTATATACTAGTACCGATTTTTAGATACTCGCTACAATTTGTCTGAATCATGTTTTATCAGTTGATAATGAGTGCTTAATAATCAAACTGTCATAACTTTTATTTCAATAATAGGTTGGTTTAACCCTTTTTATGAATCTAAAAAAATGATTAATAGCTTATTTTATTAAATTTTATTCTAATTTTAATATTTTAAGATATGCGAACCTTCAACAGCGTAATTTATGATAGAAGTAACAATTACATCGGAGGTCCCGGGTTCGAATCCCGGTCAGGCATGGCATTTTCACACACTAAAATTCATTCATCTTATCCTCTGAAGTAATACCTAACGGTGAACCCGGAGGTTAAAAAATAAAAAAAATATAGGAAAATTCGTTAATCGAGATGATATAAAAAATTGTAAAAAAACAGTCTGTCAGATACTCTTTATGGTTCATAAAAAGCGTAATTTAAAACCATTCAGCAGTTATCAAGTTATGAAGGAACAAGATCTGCAGGTCAAATTTATAACTTAAATTTTATAAAATCGGTTAAAATATTTAGGGTATAACTATTACGAATTATGGAGGTGTAAAAAGCAATCAAATTTACTTCTAATATTTTTATTCGAATTTTAAAACCATACAAACCTACAAACATTCTAGTCAGTTTTGGGATTTTTTTGTATTTATTTTAAAGTATTTTTTAATTTTTTTTTATGTAGTAAAAAGAAACCTAAGTCCACAAAAATTATAATCTTTATTTTTACTTTTCGGTAATTAAAGTTTGTCTTGTTTAATTTATTAATAAATTTCTAGATAGTTTAAAATGATTAATTATTAAATTTAATTAATAGTGATATTTATAGATTTTGTATTGAATTCGTATACAATATAATATTGTTCCTGTTTGTTTGGTGGTCTGTGAAGAAAAAAAAAATGTTAAGAAGACCTCTTGACTGCGCTCAAATATATAGTATACTCACCTCTATGGATCTCTTAGAAAATTTCCTTTTCCTTTGGAAAGCTGCCAAGTCCTTGGTATATGTGAAAAATACACACTAAATTCAGATATCTAATGTAATGTTTTCAAATCCTGACCCTTTCAACTTAAGTTGATAATCGGTAAAATTCCAGCTTTAATGTTTTCAGTATTTATTGAAGTAATTTTTAAAAAAAAAACCGGTTTTTGTTTAAATTTGAGCACTGAAAACTCAGTTGTTTTTAATTTTTTATTATTAGTCCTAAATTTTGCTTATAAAGATATATAAGAAGTTAAAAAAAATATCAATACGTTTTGCTTACAGATAATTTAATGCTATTTTTTAAATATTCATAGTTATTTTGAGTAAATAATTTTTTTAAAGTTTTATAACCAGTACATGTACATAATGTTTTAAAGCAATTCTATACAGTAATATATTTTTGGAAATCCTGTAATAGAGCTTTTAGATCTGACACCTCATTTCATGTATCGAAAAACGTTTGGGTAAAGCGGGGAAAAATATTGCTTCTAATTCTTTTGATACTTATTATAATCGGTGAAACAGTTTACTTTTTTATATTGATCCAATATTAACAGTGTAATAAATAAAATACTTTATTCAGATTTAATAAATAATAGTTTCTTGTTGATGAAAGAGACCAATTATGACTTTATAAAAAAAAAGATAGCATGTGAATAACTTATGAAGAATTAAAGCCATTAGGGCTACGACGTTTTATTTGCTACCCGATCTTTACATAGAATATTTCTGAGATATTAAAATATAATTTGAACATGAAAATGCATCACGCTAGTACGAAACGACTCGTTCTCTTTATGACTCTGTCATACTCATTCTTTTGTACGGCATTAGATGAATAAGACATTAGAAGCATTTTAGGCTAGAACAAAGAAAAACGTGAAAGGAGACAAAATTAATATTTTATTACATTTAAGTTGTACAGAAAATAATCTGAGCGTGTTTTACAATTTATTGTTTGTTTTTTCATTTATTGTACGTCAATAAAAAAGAAAATAGTAAATTAAAAATTATTGCCCCGACATTCGTAGCGGCGTGGTCTTTCATCCGAAAGACTCCCGATTCGAATCTTTGTCAGGCTTGTCATGTTTGTACTCTAAAGATTTGATAAATAATGTTATCATATTCAAGCAATCAGAATCTCTTAGCTAATGTAATCATTGAAAAGAAAATAAAAAATCTGATTAAAAAATACTTGAATTAAGAAAAAAGGAAGCTTATATCAATGTAAGTAATTGCTTTTTTGTTTTGAGTAAAAATTTTTAACGGAATTTCTTTGATGTTTAATGTTACCTTTGTATTATGAAATTCTTATAATTTATAATTTTATTGTCCTAAAGAAAGATTTCTTGGAGACTGGTACAAAAAATTCCAATTTATTAATTCTAATTCTAATTTATCCTTTGCCTAACTAGCGCATAACCTCTGCGATTACAACCTTTTTTTTTTAGCTATCATTTTAAGTATTTTTTTAAATTTATGTACATTAAAATTTAGTAACACTTGTACTTCAGGTGTGGTTTTATGATTCTAGTGTTCTTTTCATGAAAATATTTATTTCTGGTATGAATCAAAACTATATATGAAATATTCATTAATTTACTGCGATCCTTGTTTATGAATTAATATATTTAATAAATTCTTACTAAATCGTTTTTATATATTTTTTTTAATTATTAAAGATAAGTGAAATGTCAAGTATATTTTCGGAAAACTAAAAAAATTATCTAGGCTGACTGCTGGTAACAGAATTTTATAACTTTTTAGGAAGGGACGGTTTAAAATTTGGCTGTTACGTTTAAGTTTTCCCTAATTCTACTTATCTATTTTTTTTTTTTAGCCTCCGGAACTAACGTAAGGCTTTACTTCAGAGGATGATATGTATGAATGCAAATGAAGTGTAGTCTTGTGCAGTCTCAGGTCAACCATTCCTGAGATGTGTGGTTAATTGAAACATTGAAACCCAACCACCAAAGAACATCGGTATTGACAATATAGTATTCCAATCCGTATAAAACTACCTTTACCAGAAATTGAAAATTACTACAATTTGAGAGTTCTAAGGTACTCTTGACTTTAAAGTAAACTGATTTACGATGACGAATTCATCACTAGACCAACACAGCGGGTTCTGTTCATCTGTGAGGGACGATCAGAAAGTAAGTTACATCCCCTCTATGAAACAAATACATATTTATAAGACAATTTTTTTTTATTGAACAAAAAACTATATATTTTATCTATTTTCGACATAATCATCAAGCTTTTCTAAACACTTTTCATACCTTTTGACAGGTTTTTCAATTCCACTCTCATAAAAATTTCGTCCAATTCTTTCAACCATTTATGGACTGCTTCCTTCAGTTCATCATCATTAGCAAAACGCTCTTCCCCCAGGTCTCGCTTGAGAGGACAAAACAGGTGGTAGTAGCAGGGTGCTAGGTCAGGGCTGTAAGGCGGGTGAGACCACACTTCCCAATTGAATTTTTGCAGTAACTTCTTTGTTACATGAGCTGAATGAAGAGTAGCGTTGTCGTGAAGAAATCGATCCCATCGTTCAATCTTCCGGGTCTTCGATCGTTAATGTCTTTACGCAATTTTTTTAAAGTCTCACAGTAAGTTTCGGAATTGATTGTTGTTCCTTGGTGCATAAATCCACTGTAAACAACTCCCTCAGGATCGAAAAAGACTGTCAGCTTAATCTTTCGATCTTGTTCGGATGTTTTCACTTTTTTTTTGGCTGCGGCGAATTTTTTTGTTTCCATTCATGTGATGCTCCTTTAGTCTGAGGAGTGTAATAAAGCACCCAACTCTCATCCTATGTGATGATATATTTCAAAAACTGTGGACAAGTCCTAGAATAACGTTGAAGAAAAGAAAGAGCAGACGAAAAACGTTGATGTTTGTGGTTGTCGGTCAACAGATGTGGCACCCATCGTGCACACATCTTACGGTAACCAAGCTGATCGTGAATAATCGCAAACACACTACCATAACTGATGTTAAGTTCACTTGCAATTTTTCTAATTATGAGCCGGTTACTCAAGATCATTTCATTCACGCGTTCCGCGTTACCCATCGTGCTTGCAGTTGAAGGACGCCCAGCACGCAATTCGTGACTCACATTTGTTCTGATTTCTTTGAAACTACCATTTTCCAGAAATACTTGAGGTAACCTTGCGAAAAGTTTTGTATATATTCATGATGTTAAGGATTTTGAAAATTCCATTAAAAATATTTTTTTCAACTAAAATTTAATAGAAAATCATTGAAAATGGTTGGAAAAGAATCTGCTGGAGTACAATCTACTCATTGATAAAAATTTTAATTAAATTTTTTTTATAACAGCTTGAGATTCAATTCACAAATTAGTTATCGATCTACATGAATATTTCATAAAACTTTTTGTTTGTATTTAAAAAAAAAATCTTTTTAGGTTGCGATTAATAGTTCCACGCAGTATTGGGCATTTTTTTTTAGATTTTTCTTATATTTATTAAAATATTTCTATTATAAGTTAAAAAAAAATTAAGTCAAGAAAAAACCTGACACTTATGGGGAAATATTTTTAATTTGCTTCTTTTTTGTAATGTGACATTATAAATCATATTTAGGAAAAAAATTAAATTAAGTTTTGCTTATAATGGAAATCACATTGAAAGTTTTATTAAAATACAATTAAATAGATATAATTTGTCAAAACTTAACCGTATTTCCAAGATTTGGTATTAAACAATCAAATGGGGAAAAAATGATTAAAAGAAATATAATTTTCCTCCCTGTTTAATCTCTCGTTAGATAATAAATTAATAGTATGCAATCATTTAAAATCCTTATTAAGAAGGCAAAACAATTTATATAAATCTGACAGTTCAATGAAAATAATTTTTTACTAGGTGATCCACTTGATTTATGTAAAAAGTGAATGAATATTAATTCCGATAAAACAACTGATTATTTCATTTTTTCAAATATATTAATATTTCAAAGAATTGTAACAATATTTTGCAATTAATCAGACTTATTTTCTTTTATTGTTGAATAAATTATTTTATTGTAACAGATAGTTAAGTAGTTATCCGTTGTTAATAAATGTATATCTATACAAATATTAAATAAATATCACCTTTACATTTGTAACTACTTTACTCATCATTATCCACAAGGGATGATTCAAGTAATGATAAATTTGGAAGTTACAGGTTTAAATAGTAGATAGTAGCTGGAATATAATCAATTAAAATTAATTTTGATTTTATATTAAATGTAATTGATTCCTTTAAATTTTATTCATTACTTTCTTTACTTTAAAAAAAAAATTAGCATTAACAATTAAAAAAAAATCCCTTTCGGTACGCTGGAGGGCGGAGGTAGATTTTACCGGTGCTAAGTAGGGGATAAAAAAGATTTCCACCTTAAAGTTAACAACAAATTTACTCAATACGACAATAGTTGCATGTGAAAAGTTGGAAATGGTTGCATGTTCACATGTTTAGCATACGGCAAGCCCCATCTTCTATCAGTTCCATCAACATTTTGGTCATCCCTTGCCGTAAGGGTTGGTCATATCAAAAATTGTTTCAGAAAGAAGTTTTAGGTAATGTTTAGATGATTAAGAACCACTTTAAACCGATTCCATACTGTGTTAAGGAAGGTATGATATTTTGTTTTCGAAACGCCATTTTTTCTACCCCCTGGGCCAATGGTTGGTTATATCAAAAAACTTTACAGAAGTTTTATCCCTTTTCCAAAGAATAATAGAAACTTTAAACGAATTCGATATTTTACGTAATAAGAAAGTTATAGCGATATTTTGTTTTTTCGAAAAAGCCCTCGCATTTCCATTTTGTCCATTAACGAACTCGACCAAGATTTTTGATCGTTATATTTTATGTAGAAATTTGAAAGTGATTGGCGCAAAATTACGGCAGTTATCGTGTTCACAAGAAAGTGAAATATATATAACTTTTGAACTGACCGTGGTTTTGAGGTCTGGGGGATATGAAAAGCGAAGGTATATCGAGATTTTCCGGAAGTCGAATCTTGTTACCCATTACAATAGGGAGCTTTCTTATGAAATCTCTCGAATAGCTTTAACCTAAAAAAAGAAGAGTAAGGGACATTTTAAGAATAACCCAGATTGTCTTTTAAATTTATTGACATAATCAGAAACTATCACATTAAGTATTAACAAAATGGTATATTTTTAACATGGTTCAAAAAGAGGTGATTGTCAATTCGAATAGCATAGTTTTTGTAGATACAAAATTTTATTACCAATGTACTGACTTAGATGATTGCTTTTAAGTTTTTTATAAGGTGTTCTTTGAGGACCCAACATAGATGGCTATGCTAATACAAAAGGAATGTCAACATTTATGAAGTAAGATGGCTAACATCGAAAATATCACTGAAATATTACTATAACTGCGGAAAAGTGTCCAATATTAACATTATTAAAAAAAAATCAGTCACAGAGACACTTGGGCGTGCATCTCGATAAATGAAGTTAAATTAACATATAACAATAAATCACCGCTTTTTATAGAAGTTAAAATTTGTATACTAGTATTTTAAATTACAGAAGGATACAATTTGGGGGAACAGCAGCTCATGTAACCTAGAAAAACTTAACGTCAAGTTTAGAAAAGTTTAACATTTTTTCTATTGATCCGTAGATAATTACATTAAAGTTAAGCAAGACAAAAATAATCAAATCAAAAAGAAAAATATTACTGTAAATTCTATTATAAGGAAGAGGTTTAATTTTCTGCTTAAATAACCATAAAGAAAAATTGACGAAATTTTTTGGAATTTATTCTAGTTTTTATTTTACCAACTGGCCATTTATTTATTTATAGTCAAACTGTACAGCATTAAGTGTTGGCTTATATTCTCTGATATAGAACCTTTACAAATTTGTACATTTCATGGATTTTAGATGTATATATATCTAATCATTACACATTTAAACACTTCATGTTTTGTAGATGTTATATATGTCCTACTCAATAGAAATCGTTTTGTATTCTGTACACGTCACTGATAACAGGCCAAAATATAATTTTGTGCTAAGTATGTGTATATTTATGTGAAAGCGCTTATACAACATCTGTCAGTATTATTTTAGTCACATATAACATTTTACTCTGATTATTTATTGTTAAAGATTGTTATATTTTACTATTAATAGATTTATGAAAGAAATGATCATTAACCATTGAAGTAGAATGATTTTGTTATGAAAGAATCTGTAACGATATTACGAACGGCATAAGTCTCTTGATTTTAATAAGTTATAAAAGAATATTATCAGCAAGAAAAAACCTTATAATACCATTTTATAGAGATTGCTTATGATCCTACAAAATTTTTAATAGAAGTTCATAGGAGATTTTAAATGTTTTAAATTATGCCTTTATTAACCTTTTCTTAATATAAGTTATATAATAAAAAAAACTACCTGTAAAGCGATAGAACACTAAAGAAAATTTAATATTTTATTTTCATATATGTTAAAACTTTACTGAAAAGAATCCGGGTCTAAAGATTTAATAAAATCAACTGTTTGAAAAAAGTTAAATAGTTTTGATGCCTACCGTGTTTTAACAGATTAAAGGCTCACGTTCATAAAAGCATATATAGTAGGACTATAAAAGTTTGTTTCTCAAACTCACTATATAAGTAAAGCTACAGAATTGTACCTGTATCATGTATCGTAGCTATATGTCGTGCTACTCGTATATATTATATATTAGCTATATATTATAGATTATCAAAGAAGACTGAATTTCGTTTCCTTTGCTATACTTTATTGTTTTATCCATTTACTACATAAATATTTAGCCACACTTCAATAACTCTCTGACTAAACGGTTTTTAGAATGTTTGAATAACACATACTAAATGCCACTCAGTTTTGTGGGTGGGAGATGGATCTTACTGAGAAGCCGAGGCTGTTGTCAAGTGTATCTTTAATGTGTAGAGGAAGAGTAATTTGTTGTTTATTGTATAATATATTTTGTATGTCATATAAGATAATCTACTCTGGTCGATGCAATTACTGAATCCTAACTACCAACTTGTTGGTTAGTAATGAGGTGCTCCTACTTTTCTTTCTTTTTCCTGTTTAGCCTCCGGTAATTGCCATTCAGATAATACTTCAGAGGATGAATGGGAATGATATGTATGAGTGTAAATAAATGCTCTTACCTTTCTTTCTTTTTCTTGTTAACCTCCGGTAATTACCATTCAGATAATACTTCAGAGGATGTATGGGAATGATATGTAAATGAAATGTAGTCTTGTACAGTCTCAGTTCGATCATTCTTGAGATGTGTTGATTGAAACCCAACCACCAAAGAACACCGGTATCCATGATCTAGTCTTCAAATCCGTGTAAAAATAACTGGCTTTACTAGGACTTGAACGCTGTAACTCCCGACTTCCAAATCAGCTGATTTGGGAAGACGCGTTCCCCACTAGACCAACTCGGTGGGTGAGGTGCTCCTACCTGGATACAGATTTTCACATTTTCCAAGTGAATGTAGGAAGAATTATACCTACTACCTAGAACGGGACTTAAAGCACTTGGCCGTAAGGGATTTTTGTCTCGTTTCGTTGTAACCCTATCTACAGGGTAACAACGAAGGTTACCCTTTTCTTATTTTTCACACTTTCCCCTGATCTTTGATTCTTCTTCTGTGATGATCTTAAAGCTATATTCCGGATGATTTCGCTTGAGCTGTCCCTTTGTGGGTAGCACCATTTTCTTACTGATTATGAGTTTTCCTTTATATTTGATTCCTGAGTCCCTATTTTTAATGGGGTAGGTAAAAAAATTTACGTTATTTCTAATCCTTCTTAAACGTTAGAATATAAAAACAGTTGAATCGACCAGTTTCAATCCATTACAAGTGGTCTGATAAATTTCACTCACGCTGACACTAATTTAACAAAACTAATTGATTCTAACAAATTTTTATAAAGCTTTTTACCTAACTTTCCTGGAAGAAGTGAATGGATATCGTTTAGAAAATAATTTTAAGTCTATTTGTACTTATCAATCGTAATATGTATATATTTTTTTTTATTTTATTTTTTTAGTCTTTAGTCAAGTAACCGGAGGCAAGTGCAGCCCATCGCATCGCACATAAAGTAACAGCGGCTGCTTTGATGGTTGAGCCGCCGCGCTGTACACCGTCGCACCCTTTAAAAAATCGAAATTCATCTAAAATGGCTTTTTGATATTTATCTGAAGAGTATTTACAATCCCCAGTCTACTGAATATCTTGTTTAGTTATGTCAGAAATGGGGACAATTTGCAATCATTGATCGAAATATTTTACCTTTCTTTACCCTTTTTTTGATCGAATTTCGAAAAATGTAGAAGTTGGTTTTTAAATATTCACATAAAAATTACACCCACGAAAAATCAAGATGATGTCTTCATTTGTTAACGAGAAATTAAAAGAAATCTTCATTTGTTAACGAGAAATTAAAAGAAACAGTAAATTTCAATATTACTTCATCATAACAGTTTAAACTCGGAATTTCGAAAAATCCTTTTTTAGTGTGCACTTACATTGTAAGAAGAACGTGTATACAAATTTTTATTCAATTTATCTTCAGTAGTTTTTGTTGGGCATTGATAAGTCAGTCAGCCATTCAGTCACTTGTTTAAAAAAATAATAAAAAAAAAACAAACGATTCTTGTAATATTTTAAAACCCAAATGTTTGATCATAAGCATTTTTTTTCATTACCCTAGCAATAACTATTATAACACAAAGATGAGGTAAAATTCACCAAAAGTTAATTTTCAAAGAAATAAATTTGAAATAATTAAAGGAAACTGTGATTGACAACTTTTTTCACTTAAAAACTGTGATGGACCATAGCAGAAAAATTGTTTCAAACACCTCCCGACTATTATGTAATGTTATTATTTTTTTTTGCTAACCGTAAAAGGTTAAGTAAAGCAATCATCCTAAACTTAGTTAAATAAAATTGGAAAAAAATAAAACATTTTTTTACTTTCTTTTCTTTAACACACAATGTTTTTTTTTATGTTTGTCCTTAAATCTTGCTTCCTTAATTTAACATACTTCCTGACAATGCCGATTGATGAAATGTTTCACAGTTACTAAAGTCTGGTGACAATACAATATTCCATCATTATTTTTGCAAAAATCCCCCGTATGAAATGTCTTGTACAGTCTCAGTTCGATCATTCCTGAGATGTGTGGTTAATTGAAACCAATCATCAAAGAACACCGGCATCCACGATCTAGTATTCAAATCTGTATAAAAGTAACTGCCTCTACTAGGACTTGAACGTTGGAACTCTTCATTAGAGCACTGTTCAAAACATGTACCATCTTTTAGGGTGTGAAGGCCAAGTTCAGAGCTTACTTCATTATTTCCGGAGTGTAATTTTTTTAATGAACCGTAGACGATGGCCCTTTTTTAAATTCCACCAAAAAAATTTGATTCTTTTGTAAAGAATTTGTAAAAAATAATTTCATAGTAATTATAATATATTGTGCAAATTTATATGAAGAACATGACCAACCTTTAAACGTGTACTCGTTTATTTTATTAAAAATATTTATGTGTTTATCCACAAATATTTATTCGCCCTCCATCTTGTTTATTGATTACCGTTGGAACTCAGTGGGTTAGTATTGTAATGGATATGTATTTTTAAGGATTTTATTAAATTTAGTGCCTTGAAACATAATCATCGATCTTGCTTTTGTTATAACAAACCTTAATCCCGATTTGTCTCTTAATTATTCATTAAAGATATTTAATCTGATTTAAAACTGGGGAATTCCAAAGCTCTATAAGTTCAGATATTAATCCTCTATACATTTTTTCCACGTCAATTGTGAAACAGTCATTGCTAGAAGAGGCTTCTTATCAAATATTAGTTGACTTTCATTAATTTTTAACATAAAAATAAGTATTAAAATTTGGAATCATGATAAGAAAACAGCTCAAAACATTTTTATTAAAGGATGTTTGACAGTTGTATGTTTGGAGGTCATTTTATGTGTATGAAATATCTGTACAACTAATTTCGTCAAAGAAAAAGATAATTTTTATCTCAACATTATGTTTTCTGTCCGTTTTTAGTCCAAGTAATTAATTCTTCATGAAACCATTACGAAACTTTTATTCGTATCTCATGTAGCCGTATTCAAAAATATTTTGCATATAATTGAAATACGTGTAAATATTTTTAGGTCTGCTTCCTTGCTGTAACTTAAAAAAAATGTTTTTCTATAGATTAATCTTTACTGGTTTTTAAGGAAAACAGTTATTCTATATAGTAATCGCTTGGTAGGTCTTAAGTTCTTACTAAATTAACTTATTAGGTTCATCTATATATAAGTTAAATAATTTTATTTGTGTTGTATTTAAGTTTATTGGGTGTGATTATCTTCCTTACTTATTTTTAAGACTTAGTATCTTTTTTCTTCTCCTTCTTACTGTTATCTGCTTAGTACAAAAAGTTTTCTTAATCAATAGAAATTTTGAAACATAGTAGCTAAAGAATAAATGTAATTTTTGAAAATAAATATTGAATTATTGAAAGAAGAAAAACACCTACACAAATTGAAAAAAGAAAAAAAAAGATGAAACCGTGAGAAAATCTCAATTTCCAATCAATTTATGCGCGATTCTGTTTTCAAGTTGTTCATGAATTATTCATTTGTAAAGGATAAAGTATTTCGGAATTTAAGGTATTATGTTTTCCTCGAATTGAGCAGAATACAGAATTCGTGAGGGTAAAGTATTGACGAATATACGAACCGATTTTAAACCGTTTATAAATGAAATAAATTTCTGTTAATATGTGTAATTTTACTCGGTTTACTGATTTTTAGAAATAAAATTTCTAAATTGCAATTAATTACAATTAGTAAACGGTTATTAAGGTCGCAAAGAATTAATTCCATTAAAATTTTGATTGATCGTTCATAGTCAGCGACTGTCTTGTATTATATTTTATATTGTAAAGTGTTGGAGAGTTATTAATAACGATGCAGTATTAGACCGCTATCGAAACAGCAGCATCATAAATCGGTTTCTTTACTGAAACTGAATACCAATATTTTCTTCCCCGTCCTTTCATAAGATTTTTAATGTAGTTTCATTATGAAGTCGATGGCAGATTATGATACAACTTATTAGTATCTCCATTATACACGATACTCTTAATTGTAGTATATTTATTTTAAAACTTAAATTACAAAATCATTTTATAGTCTTGGAAAGGAAAACAACCTTCTATTTTTTTTTTTAATTTTCATAATCGTGTTTATTCCTTATCCATAAAATAGCTTGTACGGGTTTATAAACGACTTGTTTATTAATCATTCGTTATCGAAAATTTACAGCCGTCGGACAGGTTAAGTACATTTTAAATTGACTATATCCGTCTGTTTCAGGTTGATTGATTAAAAAAATACTGAAATTCATTTCTTAATATTTATTTTTTTTTGTTCTCGATTCCGAAAATTATTAATAGTCTGTTTGTATATTACTTATGCAATCACAATAGAATTTAATAAAAATAAATAAATAACAAATAAATAAAATTGATATGCACTCTGTTATTTGAAATTTTGGCGTAAATTAATTTAATAATTACGTCTTAATTCTAATAATTAATTTCTTAAAGCTATCTTTTGGTGTGACTAAAAAAAGCCAGGGAGAAACCGCTTAGATAAACTTTAGAGTGATTGAGGTTAGGGAAATCACAAAACTCTGTGCTGAATAATAAAGAGTTAGACGTTCCTAGAGGGTGATATCAAAATAAGGATTTCTAAAAGCATGTTTCGGTATGTTAGTTGAAATGAAGCACAAGCAACACAGTCAGTCCAACGATTCGCCAACCGGGGTAATACAGTTAACACTGTTTTGGAGATTGTTAACACTGTTTTGGAGAATTTTATTCGGTTCTATTGTTCAGATGTCTTGTTCGGTAAATGAAAAATGTAAAAGTGCTCTAATATCATCGTAAGTACCAGGTACTTTTGATGAAATTTTCTTTTATAGAAAGAAATATGATGAAATTTGTTAGGCAATATTGATAGAGGTCTAGTAGAGAACAACTGTCACTATAGGAAAAGGTGGAAACTGGGAATAGAGAAAAAAATTCACTTTAAAATTTAAAACACTACTGCAAAATTAATTATATATATATACTAGTTGTAGAGGCGTGCCTACGGCACGCCCTCCGGGCGGGTTGCCCTGGTGGGCGTTGTCTGGGAATGGGATTATTAGGTGTCCAAAATTGATTAACTCTTGTGTAAAAATATTCTTTTTTCAATGATGAAAATCGATATAAGAAAAGTTAAATAAGAAATTTAAATGAGTTAAAAATGCCAAGCCTAACCTGGATTTAAAATCAGGAACTTTCGGATGAAATTGAAGACGCCAACATACACGCGCGCGCGCACACAAACAAACAAACAAACACACACACACACACACACACACACACACGCGCGCGCGCGCGCGCGCACACTACATATAGCTGGCTAACGGGGTTCCGAGTATTGTTTCTCGGATATACTTTTTTCGGCCGATTTTCATCTGTAGGCCGAATCAGAGGACTGGATTTCACGGCCACCTACAAATACGAAATTCTTACAGATTGTGGAAATGGAATGATACCACCTTTAGAGCTGGCGATGTGGCGGCCACGGTCGAAGTTATTTGCAGGTGTAACGGAGACCTTTCGTTGTCCACATGCCCCCCGCGATGGCAAGCATGTAGTTAAGGTGCCCATGTTGTTCGGGGCATGGGAGCCCTGAAAGCCTCGGTGTGTAAGGGCCTGGAGTCAGTGACTGGGCCTGGAGACTGTGCCAGGACATATGCCGGTTCCACCGGAGTACCGGAACGGACCTCCAAGGTTGGTAGCCCTGGAGTGGGGGTGTACCCCGGCGGCTAGCCTTACTACAGAAGGGATCAACGATCATGCAAACTGATCAAAAAACAAACGTGGCAGAGGGTTCACGTAAACACCCTCGTCTAGAACCGGCCGTTTCGCCTGAGGCAAAACGGAGAAAGAATGTGGAGTTCAAGAAAATTGAAGGTGAGGCTAGAAAAAGCTTACAAAAAGCTTTTTTTAAGAATAGTAATGTTCCAAAGCCTAAGTATCTGGTCATTACAAAGGAGGATGGTAATTTCTCGAGAGTGAGTCCTTTTCTCATTGCTCGGGAGATAACTAAATGCGCTGGAGGCCCTGTGAAAGAAATAAGAAAAACCTTTAGTGAAGCCCTAAACATTATAAAATGTTTATCGAACATTAATTGCGGCTCAGATAAAGAGATATTATTGTGATTGTATAAGGCAATTGAGATTGGTTCAATCAAAACTAGACTACGGATGTATTGTATATTCATCCGCTAGGAAGTCGCATTTAAGAAAGTTAGACGTAATTCATAATAGCGGAATAAGATATGCGACAGGCGCTTTCCGCACAAGTCCGGCAACTAGCCTTATGTCCGAAGCCGGAATAATGCCACTACATTATAGAAGAGAGATCCTTTTGCTAAGATATGCAGCAAATATATGGGCTTTTGCTGCCCATATAAATAACAAACTTTTCAACAACCATCCTATGGCTGCAGTATACGAACGTTGTGCTACCTATTCCAGGTCTGGAATTAGGTACCACGAATTGAGAAGGAAATACGAAATTGCTATTTCAGACACATTAGCAATTTCTACTAGAGAAATACCGCCATGGCTCTTGCCAGCGGTAAATACAAGGTTGGATCTCTCTCAGGAAGAAATAAAAAAGAAACCAGCAGTGATCATCCAACAGAAATTTTTGGCAACCGTCAGTAGTTACGAAGAACATATTAGAATTTATACTGACGGTTCTTAAACCGAACATGGTGTTGGATGCTTCATATGTGTAAATGGAGAAGCCCACTTTTGGAAACTACAACATATGTCCAGTGTCTACACGGCAGAACTTACTGCAATTCACCAAGCTCATCGCTACACTGAACACTACTGCGAAGAGAGAGTGCTAATATGTTCCGATTCTTTAAGTGCACTTGTTGCAATTCGGAACAAGAACATTAAGGATGTCCTAATTGCAAATATCCTGTCCATTTTATACGTTCTAAATCAACGAGGACAGCGGTGCGTATTTGTATGGACTCCAGGGCATGCTGGTATTACAAGTAATGAAATCGCAGACGAAACTGCCAGAAAAGCAACAGTCTGCGATGATTTGGATGCATTTCCTGTAAGAGTGGCAGATGTTAAAAACCGTCTAACTAACATAGTAAGAAGCAAATGGAGTACTGATTGGAAGAGTTTAAATACAAAATTAAACTGAGTGAAAACTTCTCCATATAAATGAAAAAGCGACGCTAAGTTGACTCGCCGTGAACAAGTAGCTGTGACCAGACTTAGAATCGGTCACACGCGATTAACAAATTCATATTTGTTAACCGGCGAAGAGAGACCAATGTGCGGTGTTTGTAATAAAACACTGAAAATCAAGCATCTAATAGAAGAGTGTACAATATATAAGGACCTCAGAAAGAGGTTCCGTCTAAGAAATGATATTATTGCTGATCTGGATAATGGAAATGAAAAAAAGATAATGCTTATTTACACGCTAGTGGACTTCTTAGAAGTCTGTAAAAGTGAGAAATTTAAAGCTGTAATAAAGAGTCTCTGAGAGGTAGTTTTATTTATATATGGGAGTCTCGAAGCGTGGCACGTATAGTGACGGGAGGTAGTCCTCTTGCCTAGGTCACCCTGGCTCGTCTGCATTCAAGAGCAGTGAGTCGGGGTGTGTCCGATGATGGCATGGGGGACCCTCAAGGGTGGACTGAGGGCACGAGGCTATGGGTGGGCGTGGTACATGCCTGTAGTCTATTTATAAGGAGTCAACTGCCACGGCACCCTGGCGCGACTGATATACTGCTCAACGGCAGTTCTGGTCGCCCCGAGGGTGCTTAAACAAACTATAAACGAGACACGTTGAAGAAAGAAATGGTATTGATATCTTGTATTTTAATTTCATGGTCTTTTGAGAACCTTATCTCAAATTTTAATAACGGGGCCCTTTACACCCCATAAGTGTTGTTTTGTCTTGTTTGTTGTGATTAATGTTTCTGTGTAGATTGTGCTTTTAAATAAAGTGTAAGGGCTCTTTACACCCTTACATATGACGATCCTGATGGTGATACTAATTTCTTTTAAAGAATGTGACGAAGGCTAATGACATTAGTAGTCGATGCCCGTAAAAATACACTCACACACACACACAATACATTTTCAGAGTAGAACATAAATCTATTTTTGGTGCAATATGATTTAATTATTTTTCATAATAGGGGTTCTAATAGATGAGGGTAAATTCAGAACTGCAGAACTGAGACTGGAGATTTGCTTTGTTAAAAAAAAATTTGAAATTATGCAATAAATTTCAAAGTTTTACAACTTTATGATTTATCAATTTTGAAATATTAATATAATATAAAACAATAAGTTTCATAAAAATCTTATTAACAACGCAATGCGGGATTAGTTTATACATATATACAAATATATATATATATATATATATATATATATATATATATGTACACGAGAGTATATAGCAAGAGTAATATTATTTTATTTTAATTATTAGATTTTAGTTTAAAAATAAGTAACTGTTAATTTAATTGACTTTCGTAGCTTAATTTTATTACACTTTTTGTTTCTTTCTATAATAAAATAACATTTTAAAATTAATTTAAAGCGTCATGAAAATAAAAACAAATATATACAATAGCACATAGTATTGGAAAACAAAAATGTTTTTATTGGAAAATCAACGAACGTAAGAAAATGAAGTATTTCCGATATTTTGTTTTACTGGGTTCTATCTATCACGCTAATATAATTGAATGAACGAATAAAAAAACTTAGAATTTGACTATAAATAAAACGAAAGAATGTATCAAAAAAATTGATATAAAAATAAGTAGTTATAAATATATAAATCTGTAAAACATTTTGAAATAAATATTATATAAAATTGTTTATACATGCTGCTCTGAAAACGTCAGAACCTCATATCAAATTTATTATAATAATATAATATCTTAAAATGTTCAAAAAAATATACGGAATACTGTATTTGTAAATTACGTTATTATAAAATATTGTAATGTACTCAAAATGTTCTGTAATTATTATTTATTAATCGTTAATTTTCAATTCAAAAATATTTTAGTTGGTGGATCTTCCAGTTAACTACTGTTTATTTTCACTTGTTACTTTAGAATAAAATAGAATCTTCGTAAAATTTTTAACAACTTTAAAAATAAATTATTTTATTTTCCCTTTATTAATAATACCTTAAAATAGAAAGAAGGTATATGTTTCACTGCCATTATTCATAACTTCGTTTTCAAATAGGTATTGCATAACATTCTTGCATATCAGATCTCTTTAATTTCAAGGCACAGATTTTTTCTTAATATTTATTGGTAATATTAATTTAATTCTACTATTTAAGTAATTTGTTCATATTTCTGCAAATCGTATAATTATGTTTTCTTACCTGTACATTACATCAGTGTAATACTATTACTTAATTACATTTTAAGTTTACTCAATTTTTATTATTTTCAACCTTAACGTAGGTTATTTCTGTTACCTACTTATAGGTAACAGTAAAATCTAAGCAATTTAAAAAATAATGTGTCTCAAGAATTCGTTAGTGGCTTATATTGAATTATTTTTTTAATTTCGGTACGTAGGTTCCGTACAGTAATACTTACTGAACTTAATTCTGTTTTCAGGCCTTTTATCTGTTTTAAATTTACTGTCATACCTTAACGTTTTACTATTCTAGTAGTTATATTAGTTATGGGAAAGCGACAGCATTTAGTGATGCAGTTAGAAAGCCAATATTTTCATTATTCACTTTGATTCAGAACATAATCTTTCTCAAAGAAAGCAGCTCTGGTTTGATCGGTGATTAACTCACCTCATAAGCTCGAAAAATGTTCATGAGAATATGAAATATGAGTTTTCTAACATATGAAAAATAAGATTGACCGGGATTCGAAGCCGGGACTTTTCTAATGAAAGATTAAGTCGCTATCTTTCCGCCACGATGATCACGGAGGTGCTGAAACGGAAGCTCGATAGTATTATCAAGGCACGCCCGTCATTGTCCGTGGAATGAATATTAGACTGATCACAATTATTTCAGACATGAATAGACCATTATTGAAACTTGTTATTGAGTAATGCTTTTATGGCTTTTAAGTTTGTAACTTGCTGAGTTCGGTGAAAACTACCGACGAAGATCCGTCTCTTCTTTTTGGGAGACAGATCAATTCGGGAGAAGTAAGGTTGAAGATGTTTATTCTTTATTCACACACACACACACACATATATATGACAAACATATAACGCTTAAAATTCACAAATAATATTGAATGTCTGGGGAACAGAGAAAATCCCGCAAGAATGGAAGCGTACCTTGCTTGATACACTCACTCCATAAGAAATGAAACAGGACAGATCCGAACAATACAGAGGGATCTCACTTCTCCCAGTCATTTATATGATCCTCTCTAGAGCTTTGCTGAACCGACTTGAACTTCAAGTCGGTCCACATATTGGTGAGTATCAAGTAGAATTCGGAAAAGGAGGGTTCTGTATCGAACAAATCTGAAAACTTAAGATCACATTACACATCAGACGATATCTGAACACTGCAGTCACATTTATCGACTTTAAAAAAGCTTACGACTGTGTCGACAGATGAACCTTGTTTAATACCCTACAAGAATTTGGAGTCGATAAAAAGATCAGAGCCATCATCCAGGAAACATCAGGAACCATCTCAAAAGTCAAATTCATGGTAGAAATCTCAAACCCATTTGAAGTTCACACAGAAGTCACACAAGTCGGCTTATCACTACTTTTGTTGAGCATCGTCTTGGAGAAGTTAATCAGAGAATGGGAAAAGCAAGTCAAATGTATCCAAATCGGAAAACAGAAAGGAAATAAAATTACCGTGAAATGCTTGTCCTGTGCAGATGACCTGGCTACATTAACAAATAATAAAGATGAAGCCATTTTCGCATTGGAGAAACTGCATTAAATATTCTGTAATAAAGAATATTACAGAAAGACGGTCTGGCGGTTATATTGTTATGCCTGAGTCATAACATTTGGAAATATTTCCAAATTTCGTATGAAAAGACGCAATATATGGACACCAAATCAACTGGGAAATTCCCGCTGCAAACACAGTACGACAAAATCTCACAAGCACCTCACTTCAAGTTCTTGGTAGAAACCATCCAACCCACGGGACTAAATGCAATATCCAACATAGGAAGAATACTCAAACTGCAAAAGACTGTTTACAGTTGCCTTGTAAGGTCATTTACGGCCGTTCGTCTGCAAGAACAACCTGTCTCAATGAAGGTTTGGTATCAAGAGTAAATTGTACGCCTGCTACATGGCTTCTAACCGTATTCTCTAAGAAAATTACGTTGATCTGCAGTTGTTGACTGCAAATCGTGAAACCAAAACACACAGCGGGGCCGTTTCACACTAGTAAATGTATCCATTTTTAAAAACACTGGTGACAGCGTTGGTGGCTGAATTCGGTAATAATGTACTACCTGAGTCATAACCTGATGTGTTTTTCTAGGAAGTGAGATCTTGACCGAATCTGTAACTTATCTCAATAAATAATTATATGCTTTTAAAGTTGTGAAGTCCTTTTTGAATCACCCGTTATATATATATGTAAAATTTTTTTTTTATGTGTGTGTGTGGGGGGGGGGGGTGCGCGCGCGTGTCTAACGTTATATTGTAGCCCAAATTTTTTCAAGAAATTCCGTCTAAGTAAACAAAAAAAAATAATAAGAATATTAAAGAGTTGACATTAATTTTAAAATGAAAAGATTAATTTTAAATAAACTAATTGATTTATAACGTTTTGTCGTTATGATTTATAAAATCTCTAAAAAAACTAAATTCAATATTAAAAATAAAAAAAAAGATCTTTTAAAGCTGAGTTAACTAATCTAAACAATGTAATCTTTCTCTTTCAGTGATACAGTGAAAGAGAGAAAGATTTTGATTATAACAATCATTATTTATGATTGTTGTTATTTTTTTTTTTACGAAAAGGAAAGATTAATTTTTGTATTATCCCAGATTTGATGCTAAGTTTAGAATATTTATTTATCTTTTATACGTAAATGACAATTTTCAAACATATCTAAAGGAATACTGAAAATATTCAGTTATCTGTTACACATAATCTCATAATTAAAGTATTCCAATAAGAGATGTTATAACTACTACAAGGAACAATTGTCTGAACGAATTTCTGAATAATATGTTTTCTTAACATTATTTAACAGGAAAATAAATTTCTCTCTTACTTTGAGGGTGATATGAGTAATTACAATACAAATAATACAATTGTGTATTGTATACACTAAAACAAATAAAACATTTCAAACTTCTTAGAAAATATTTATTAACGCGTTAGAAAAAAAAAATAAAAACAATATTTAAGTTTTAAGAAAGTAATGGTTTATTGACTTTTGTAAACATCATCATGAAACTTGAAAATAACGTCATTTAATGAAATTACGATATTTTCAAGTTTCATGCCTATCTTTTGAATTTGTCGAAATAAAATATTTTCTGTATTTTAAAGTAACAGGTTTTTGTTGCTAATTATTGCTGTTTTGTCGCAATTCTATAGACATGATCTGTACACAGTGATATCAACCACTTTTTTTTTATCTGTAGTTTGTCAAGATTCACAAAAAGAAGCATAACAAAAACATTGTTTTTAATTTAGCTCTTGCGACAGAAGTCGTATTGTTGTACCCCAGGTTCTTAATTCACTATTTCAATTCAAAAAGTCATAATGCAATTGATTATAAAGATGGGAGTACTCCATTTGTTAAAAAAAAATTGTGTTATTGTAATTATGAATAATTTAGAAATTATTTAATTATATCAAACTGTTATTATTAGTTTAGCGAAATCGAAAGGATCTTTTATTTTTAAAGAGCTTAAAGAAATAAATTGTTTACCTTTGATGATATGCATACTCCTTTTATCTCTTGTGGAATATCGATAACCTACATATCTTGCCATTCAGAAAGTAGCTTTGGCATAACAATATTTTATAAAAGAATTTTCCATCTGTCTCTACCTATTCTTTCAATCATTTTAATACAAACTTCATGCATTTTTCTGTCACTGTCACTTAGAGAAGTAGTTGTAAACAATATGCCTTATATTTTATCCAATTCTTTAAAATATTCTTGTTTATAGCCTTGAAAATAATTCATTTTAAAGAAAGATAAAAACTTCATTAAATACGTTTTTTCTCTCAGCAGGGAAATTATTTTAGACAAAAATTTAAACAAATTAAATTATTTTGTAATTTCCAGTAGTGTAGTAGTTGTATTCCCTTATTAATGAAATTAAAATTACAAAAAGGTATTGTTTAGAATAACTCTTGATAGTGAAATTAAATTTAATTTACAGTATAATTACTTATGAAAAACGGAAGGTCAAAAATTAGCAATAATTATAGAAACTGAAGATTTATCTACAGGAAGTAATATGAAGTTTATTAATACTTATTTATAAAACGTTAAAAGTAAATAAATATTTTTACAGCTCGATAATTAAAGATCTGTATTATTGAATTCATTTTAAATATTTAAATCATTATTTAAATATTTTAAGAGATATCATTTTCATATTATAACTTTAAATCTCTTAGAACAAAATCCGAACTAATTTAGCTTGTAATCCATTAGACCCTTCTTAAAAATGTTCGAGAGATATTTATTTATTAATTAATTTAGATTTTTGCAAATCCTCAAATAGCTAATTTAAAGGAATCAGTCTTTACATTTGTACTGTAAAATAATAAGTTAGAAAATAAATTATTTGAAATATCTGTTGTTTAGGATGATTGATTTACGAGATACAACCGAAAAACTACATCAGACTGACAAAAACTCTGGTGTGGACACTACGTGACTTGTACGCCTATAAATTACGTATACACATTTTTTTCTGCACTTCATTTAAACTTATTTCATTTGAAAGTGAGATACGATCCTCTAGTTCTTTAATAAAGTGGATAGTTATACTATTACTGAAACTAGAGAACGTGTACACAAATTAAGATCAGAAGAATTATATCAAACCAAAGAGCGATTAAATGATTGGCAACAAAAAAAAATAAACCTAACGATGATGAACTCGACTTCGGTAGAATATTGTCGACAATATCAGAGGAGTAATGAACTAAAAGATAACAATCTTTTTGCAATTTATTAAAGATCGAGCATGTATGCCTCACTGTATATATTGTTCTTGTGAGGATCTATTTTTCAGTCATTCTGTAGTTAACTTTAATGTAGATAAAATTAAAGAGAAATTTTTCTAGAAAATCGAAAAATAGGACGATTGTTAATTATATAGAACTATAATTTTTAATTAGTATTAATTAAAAAGATGTTTCACCAAATGTATTACATATACACATATGTAATAATGCCTATTAAATTACATATACACATTTTTAAAGAACATAAAATTTTATTTCACTAATAACTTCTGATTTTTTTTATATTTATTTTTTTTTATTGTTATTATTGAAGAATATTTTTTTTTTATAATCACGGGTTAATTATTATTATTAATAAATCAATATATTTCAATTAAAAAATAAAGTCAAAAAAAAAGAGATTAAGTCTGATTCGAACCGATGTGCCTTGACTTGTAGATTCAAATATTTCATTGATAAAGTTTTATTTGGCTATAACTCTGTAATGAATGAAAATAAGTACCACTTACGATATATCGTTGAAAAGCTCTCAATGAGGGCTTATTACTGCAGTTAAGAAAAAGCCCAATATCCAAATTTTTGTGAAAGGTTTGGCTTTTCTGGACACTTTTGGTTCAGTTATTTGCAATCAAAAGGGGATGTGCACAACTAGATGTTACAACAGTCTTAAATCCAAAATTTCAACGTACTACGGCTAATCGTTTTTCAGTTATGCGAGATACGTGCATACGTACGTGTACGTACGTACAGACATCACGCCGAAACTAGTCAAAATGGATTCAGGGTTGTCAAAATGGATATTTCCGTTGAAATCTGAAAACCGAAATATTTTCCGATCACAATACTTCCTTTACTTCGTATAAGGAAGTATTGTATGTACAAGGAATTATTGATCGGAAGTAAGTCGTACAAAAACGACTGGGTTTAGATTTACTTTCACATCATCTAGTCTAATTATGCTCGTATAATTTAAATGCATAAATATCAAATTATAAAAATTATTATAACTTAATTTTTTTTCTTTTTTTTTAATAAAAACTGGCTAAAAAAGGCATACTGTAAAAACCAATAATTTTAACAATCTTTTAAATTTTTAAGTCATTCGCAGAAGATAAAAATGCAACAAACCTGTGTTTTGATAATAAATATATTAAAGGAATGAGGAAATGTGAGCATTTTTACGAACCATATCTGCAGCGCGTGAATATATATTATGCAGATTTTAACAAAAATCTATATTTGTTCATTTGTAATGTAATATACAAAGATAGAAAATTTTTTCAATCGCTTCTAAAATTTTACTTTGAAAGATATTTAAATTAAGATACTAATTGCTGGACCACAAAAGAAAATCCTTTGACGTAATAAAAATCTACGTTCAACAAAATTTGAATTTCTATAAAATAGAAATTCGATGAACACTTGATCCTACATAAAAAATATATACTGGTCTAAATAAGAACTTTCCTTTTTAAAATTCGGTTAGATAAGAGAGTTATAAAAAATCTTTACTTAAAAAAATTGTTTTTAAAAAGAATTATTCGATACCTTCTTGAAATTCTATCTTTAAATCTTTGTATTACGAACATTTTAGAATTTAATACTTCTTTTACTACAACTCGACGACTTTTGGGCTTTAATTAATGATACTATTTCAAGACTATTATTTTTTTTTCCTGTTTAGCCTCCGGAATCACCGTCAGGTATTACTTCAGAGGACGAATAAGGATGATATGTATGAGTAGTGTAAGTGAAGTGTAATCTTGTACAGTCTCAGGTCGACCATTTCTGAGATGTGTGGTTAATCGAAACCCAACCACCAAAGAACACATGTATCTACGATCTAGTATTCAAATCCATATAAAAGTTACAACTGGCTTTACTAGGATTTGAATGTTGGAACTCTCGACTTCGAAATCAGCTGATTTGTGAAGACGCGTTCACCACTAGACCAATCCGATGGGTAAGAATGTAATTCTTATTCTGCACAAACACCACTCGTCATTTATATCATTTTCTAATATGGAGTGGATAAAATTGTGGTTATTTTGTAGATTTCACACTAATTAAATGAAAATAGAAAAAGACAACGATTAAATTAAATAAAAATAATGACGATGTAAAACCTAATGAACACGATTGTTGAACGTTGAGTTTTTTAATATTAGCCTGATTGCTGCAACCCACCGGGTTGGTCTAGTGGTGAACGCGTCTTCCCAAATCAGCTGATTTGGAAGACGAGAGTTCCAGCGTTCAAGTCCTAGTAAAGCCAGTTATTTTTACACGGATTTGAATACTGGATCGTGGATACCGGTGTTCTTTGGTGGTTGTTTTGCAATTAACCACACATCTCAGGAATGGTCGAACTGAGACCTGTACAAGACTACACTTCATTCACACTCATACATATCATCCTCATTCATCCTCTGAAGTATTATCTAAACGGTAGTTACCGGAGGCTAAACAGGAAGAAGAAAGAAAGCCTGATTGCTGCACCGACTCCGATCTGTTTCACACTGCTTTCTGTTATTGGAATGCTCATGTTATTTGGATCCTTTTTTGATTCATTTTAAAATCACTGTCTTAACAACGTAATGTTGGACAACAAAAATGCAGAGTTCTAATTGGATTTAGGTTGGTATTTGATAAGTCAATCTAAAAATCGGTTTATATATATTTAAACAAAACATAGATTTTATTATTTTCTAATCGATAAATGTTTTTATAATTTATATTAATATTATTTTTTTAAATATTTAATATCGATATGGGAACTGCAAAAACAAGTAATTTTAATGGGAAAATAATTATGTAGAAGTGGTAGAACAAAGGGTATAGGGTGGTAACTATTAAATTACAAGTTTTGTTGTTGAGCTTCCCTTTCTGTCGTATATAAGAGTATTAGTATTCTAAAGGACTGACTCTTATGCTAATTGTACAACTCAGTATACCGGTGGTGTAATTGCGTTGATTATAAGCTACCTATTTCCAGCGCAAAGTTGGTTAATCATTAATAAGATTGTTATCCGAAGTGAGTTTTACAACATAATTAAAATTTACTGTATTTATCAAATGAAGCATTATTTTATTACTTTATTTGTACGTATTTCAATTTGTTATAGTTTTAATTACAATATACGAGAAGGTACTCTGAATAGCATTTCAATCAAACGGTTGATGTTAAAAATAAGATTTTTACGTAATTGCTAAAATATAAATTACCGGTAGTTACTAAAATCTTAAAACTAAAATGCGTGAATATGTTTTTTCGTTTGCTGGAAATATCCTTATTATTAGTAAATTGTTTAGCTAATCGCATCCTAAAAACAAAATGTTACAATATATTAAAATTAATTACACTAATTGCGTTTATTTATTACCTACATTTAGTATTTTTACAGAAATTTCTGCTTCATAAGATGTTATATAACATTCAAATGAAAAGATTATACAGATATATCTTTTACGCTCCGTCATTGACATTAAATTAATTATTCTGTTGAAATATTACTGTTGGTAAATAATAAGATTGTTGATTTCTGGTATCATTATTTTTTTTTTTTTTATATCGCCTCACAAGCTTGTGCGTGGGATATGGAAATGTAGCGTGTGAAAAATGCCGCATCTGAACCTAGGAAATCCGGATGAAAGGCCGAGATTTACAGTAAAATCTTATAAAATTCTTTTGAAAATAACAGGTAGAGTACATATTTTTATAATTTTAATGTTTCAGATTATAAAACAGGGTTTGATGAATTAGAGATCTTTCTGAAAATATTAAACGTGAAAAAAATTAAAGAAATTATTTTGGCACGTATGTAATAAAAATTTATTTTAACATCGGATGGATAGATGATACAGACATTATGAGTCACGATAAAAGGGTTAAAGTAATTAGGTAATAAAAAAGTTAACGTTTAGATTTGTAGAATAACAAGATTTTTTACAGGAATAACAATTTAAAAAAAAAAAAACAGTGTTATGTTTGGGTCAGAAATTTGGATTTTGAAAGGCGGATTAAAATAGAACTGAATGCCATAAAAATAGAGTTTTTGAAAATATGTTGCTAAGTGACAAGACAATGAGAAAACTTAAACGAGTTAAAAATGAAAGGTGGAAATAAATTAACGGTTACATCTTCATTGTAGGACAATATCCCTGCCGAACAATTTTTGTGGTTCGGACGTACGCATCGAATGGGTCCAGAGAGATTTCCAAATAGTTTGGAAAAAGTAGATATTTATAGAAAAAGGAAAGGAAAATTACGGTGAATGTGGAGAATAGTTATGACGGAAGCCGTAGAGGAAGTCGGTTTGGAAGAAGAAACGACCCAAAACAGAAAGGGTTAGAGATT
The DNA here is from genome assembly GCF_047948215.1 of Lycorma delicatula. Taxonomy (NCBI): domain Eukaryota; kingdom Metazoa; phylum Arthropoda; class Insecta; order Hemiptera; family Fulgoridae; genus Lycorma; species Lycorma delicatula. Next base: position 54,046,843 of record NC_134457.1, read on the forward strand.
GGGATGCGAGGCCTCAACGTCTATTGAAATCGTTAAAACAATATATATAGAAAAATTCTTTTACCTTTGTTTATTATATTGCGTGAATCTTGTAATATTTTTCATCCTTTGTTAATATTTACATCCTTATATCTAATATTTTGGTAATATAGTAATCAAAAGTGATAAAATTGAAATTTTGTTCAATGTCTAGTATTATAAGATAAACGATCAAAAAAAATTTTATTTGTATTACTTGTTATTTCAAACAAGAAGTTAGAAATTTTTTTTTATTTCCTAACATTAAAATTAAAATTTTGCAACTTAAAAAAGGATTAATTAAATGTAACTAAAAAATAAGTTCAGTGTATAACAATATCTATTTACTATTACTATACTTAAGGTGTTCACGGTAACAATTTTCTAAAAAATTAGCGTATAAATGTGCTCTATTAATTAGCTATTAAAACATTTCACAGGTGATGGGAAATTTAGCGTAATTATTTCCAAGTTTTAATAAGATATAGGACTTTATTTGGTATTAGCGTATAAAAATATGGAGAGTTAAGTATAACTTTAAGTTTTTGTAAGACGAAATGGATTCAGTTTTTAAGAATTATGAATCTTGGAAAATCCTACTTTTGGATTTCTTATTTAGGTCAACTATAATTTAAATAAAATTTTTAATTTTCCATGAATATAGAAGATGATTTATTTGGTGCGGTCAAAGGGTGAATGGTAGAGCAATTGGAAAAGTAATTTACTGGTCAATTGATCAGTGATTAGTACAGTTGCCGATCAGCTGTTCTGTAACGTTTAGGATCTAAATAACTCCAACAATTAAAGGTGTATTTACTTTTATTGATTACAGTACTATATTGATTGGTTCTAGAATTCATTTAATGAAATAAATTCAGGAATAATAGCAAAGTATGAATGGGATCAACTGCCAAACCGTATTTTGATAACAGTTAATTGTCAAGAAGTGTAACGCACAACCGTTGGCATTTGTAATTAATTTATTAATTCCAAACAGTTGAATAAAGAAGTGCTAATGAGATTAATATATTATTAGATTATCTTTGCTCGTTTCATATGAGTTTACGTATTTTATACTAGAATTAATAATTCACGTGTAAAATACTTTCGGCAAATTAATTACATTTAAATCTTGTTGAATTCATTCTAGTAATGGTTGTAAACTGAAAATTTTAAAACAACTTCTAAATGAGTCGTAATTAATGAGATATCACAGGAACCTTATTCATCAACAGATCATGCCAACTAGTAGTAGTATAACCTTATGAGTTGAAAGCTCACGTACAAATTTACTATTCAATCATTTTCATTTCTTAATGCGTTTTGAGAAATACTCTTTCTCTATTTAATTTTGTTTTATCAATGACTTTTAAATCTACGTATTTATTACACGTTGAAAAGGTTTAATATACTTCATCATAATTTTACTGCTATAAAAGCACAATTTGAATTAGAATTTTATTTTAATTCGCAAAAACAAAATTTTCATCCGAATCGATAAGCTACATTTCTCAGCAGAGAATTCGTATTGACATGTATGAAACAGCTTTGTAACATTAAATGGTAGTAAAGTAAATGCGTTTAAAGTAATAAAAAAAACAAAAAAACAACTAGAATCAGAAGGAAAAAGTGAAAAAAAAAAATTAGAATTAGATGGAAAATATTCGTGAAGTAAATATTTACTACAAATAAAATATTTTATTTGTATTATCACTCATATTTTTATAAGACTAACTTACCGTTTATAAAAGGAATAATTAAAGAGATATACGTAGATTTTTAATTTTTCAAGAGCTTACTAGTACTTGAAAACTACTTGACTTAAAAACAAGAGGGTTTAACTGAGAATATCTTACGATAACTGGAATTCTAATTATTGTAAGTGGGTTTTCTAACAATAACTAATTTCTGAAGCGTATGTGATAAAAAAATGATCTCTTACAAAAAAATACATTCGTATAAAACAGCTTGAATTATGTGAACAGGTTTTCTCCGCCACCCGATACATGTGTACTTGAAAACCGCAGTAAGAAAAATGTTTCATATTTTATAAACATTAAATTCTATACAAAGTTCATTATATCATTAAGTTATGTAGGTTTTAAACAGTGCTAATGAATTAATTTATTTCATTCATAGAATTTCTTCAAACGATTGATATATTATATTATACGATTGATAGATTGTACTATAATTATCATTCGAGTGATAAGAATTAGAGTAATAAGAATTACTTTATCTCAGAACTAGCATCCTCGTCGCGGCTTCGCCCGCGCTATGTGGTTACTTGCATTTCCCATCGCGTCGTTTTTTGTTTTTTTTATAATTTTTAATCAAGCGACCGGAGGCAGGTGCAACCAGTCGCATCACACGTACACTAAGAGTGACAATGGCTTGATTGTGCCACCGCGCCGTACCCCTCTCACCCCATAAAAGATCGAAATAAAAAAATACTCGAGAATGATTTTTTTATAAATATTTATCTGAACAGTATTTACAAGCTTAAATCGACTTAATATCTTGTTTAATATAGTCGGAAATAGTGAAAATTTGCAATCATTGTTCAAAATATTTTTATCTTTCTTCATCCCTTTCAATGTCGAATTTCGAAAAATCTAGAAATTGATCTTTAGATATTCACATGAAGATCACTCATACCAAAAATCAAGTTGACATCTACACTTGTTACACAGAATTTAAAAAAGTAGTGAATTTTATTGTTATTCCATTTTATCCCACATTATGATTGTTTCATAAGAGATGTCATAAATTTATTGAAAGAGTTTTATGACAGAACATCTTATGGTATTATTTTATTCAACGTCAAGATTTCTTAAGTTGTGTGTGTGCGTCTTTCGCGCTGAGTTTTATTGCATTCCATGGAGAAACAATTTATGAATAATTTATAATTAATAATTAAAAATGTTATATTTAAGTATTTATAAATTTAAACGTAATTATTTTTATGATTAAGTAAGTACGAGTATTTTTGCCAGCCTCCATGGCGCGAGTGGTAGCGTATCGGCCTTTCATTCGGAGGTCCCGGGTTCGAATCCCGATCAGGCATGGTATTTTCACACACGCTACAAATTATTCATTTCATTTTCTGAAGCAATATCTAACGGTGGTCCCGGAGGTTAAACGAAAAAATTAAGTATTTCTGTAATATTTCAGTTTACTTTCATTTGTTAAAAGATTTTTAATTGTACAATGAATAAAAATCGGGCTTGTAAAAATTCTCCAAATATATTTTGTTACGTTTGCGGAAAATTGACTACGAAAAATCAACGAAAACCAGTATGAAAACTACTGAAAACTGCTTACAAACATCATTTTGACTGACCCTTTGGAAACCAAAATTAATCCTGAGCTCCACTTGTAGCGCCTTTATATTTAAAGACAGAGACGGCTTTAAATATTTAGCTGAGTTAATTGAGTGAATGTTGGCTTAATTAAGTGAAGCCAAATTAAAAGAGGGAATATTCATTCGGCCACAAATAAGAAAATTAATTCGTGAAGATATATTTGACAGCAAACTGAATCCTAAAGAACTAGCAACATGAAAGTCATTCAAAGATGTCGTTACTGGATTTCTTGGAAACAAAAAAGCTGAAAACCATGCAGTTTATAAATGAATTCTTAGTGAACTAAAAAAATCTAGGCTGCTGAATGTCATTGAAAATTCATTTTTTATATTCTAATTTGGACTTTTTACGTTTAAACTCGAGTGACATCAGCGACGAACAAGGAAAAAGGTTCCAACAAGTTATACTGCAGATGGAACAACGTTATCAAGGCAGATGGCATGAATCTATGATGAGTGACTACTGCTGGATGATAAAAAGAGAACACAAGAGGGAAATAAGAATAAAATAAACGTAAATGTTTGCAAAATAAAGTAGGAATTTTAATCGTAATTATTATTATTTTTATATTCGATTATTTAAAAAGTTACTCAGTATTTTAAAGATTATAACAAAAAATCTGAGGGTGATGAAGAAAAACTGATTTCATTTTAAGATTCAGCATACAAATTACATTCTAATTCACCTATTTTTATCTCAGTTCCAAATCATTAGTTTTTTTTTTTTGTTGACCTTAGTTTTGAATCACTCAAGACTTGTGTTTGCTTTTCAACAAATATCATAAGCGGTAGACTACTTATTTTCATTAGTTCCAGAGTTATGGCCAAATAAAATTTTAATTAATGAAATATTTGAATCTTACAAGAGGAAGGCACATCGATTCGAATCCGACTTCATTCCTTATTTTTTTAAAAATTTAAATATATTGATTTATTAACAATTATTAACGTTTGATTGTAAAAAAATACAGTAAATAATAATTTAATAATACCAATAAAAAAAAAGAAAAAATATCAGAAGTTATTAATGAAATAAAATTTTATGCACTTTTCGTTTTAAAAAAATGTGTTTATGTAATTTAATAGGCGTACAAGGAAGTTATGTGGCATCCATATCAGATTTTTTTCTATAAAATTCGTAGATTTCATATTGGCTTTCAGCTGAAATAGTAAGGAGGAAAGAGTAGGTCTAATCACACCTAGTCTGGCTTCTTTTATTACGATTAGATGACTTTTTTTTGGACTAATGCAATGACGGTTTTTTTGGACTAATGCAATTCCACCACATGAGAAACTCCCGCGTTATACATGGTCGGACAGTATCCCAATTTTTTTTTTTGGAAGATAGTAATTAATTTCAACCTTATTTAAGACTTTTCACACTAAAACTTTCATTTACTATTTCAATCTGTTGATTTGGGGTTTTCAATAAATTTGAAATACAAATTATGTCGACTAGTCTACACGCTGCCATCGTATATATTAATCTTTTATGAGTATTTTTGGGTGTTATGGTTATCCTACCGATCAGGCTGTTTTGCAGACTTGTACTATGAATGATGAAATAGCGTAAAAATTGCAGTTGTTCACTAAAAAAAAATTATTTATGAATGAATATATATAAGTAAATTTAGCAAGGTAAAGGGAAATATTGTATAGAATCGAGGTTAGCCAACTGAATTATATAGAAAATTTATAAAAAGTGAAACGGTTTGTACATCGTACGAATGATAAAGGTCGATGGATAATAAATTTATAAATGAGATTACCGTATTTAAGGATTTATAGTGTTTGAGCTGAAATTAATGTTTATTTATAATTTGCTTATCTTATTTTTTTTTTTTTTATTTACTGTCGTCGTCTTATCGGACCACGAATTTGTTCCTAACAAATTCACGATAGGATCGGCTTTTCGTATCTAACATTGACCTGGAACGTTTGTTTTACACAAGCTTTAAAAACCGATGGATTAAGTGCATTGTCCTGGTTAAATAATTAAAGAATTTTTTAAAGGATAAGAAAATATTCCCTAGTTTTCGCGAAATCTGGGAAAATATTTTCCCAGATTTCGATTTTCTTTTAATAGCAACTACTTATACATTAAAATTTTTATTGAATAAAGCCATGAAAATTTGACTTGTACTATGTAAATCATTCTTTGTGTTTTAGTTTATCGTATGACTGAACATGAGTGGATACATACATACAAAGTTATTATTATTTATTATTAATGTTCGGTTTTTCTTGTACTTACAGGAAAATTTGTATATAATTAATTTTCATGTTTATTTTTTAGCCAAGTTTTATTTAAATTATAGTTGTTTGTTTTAAATCAAGTGGGCTTTAATTACTTGTTTCCGAAATATAAAATTTGTGCCAGGGAATAAGTAAAAAATCTTACTAATTCATATGCGCTACGTGTTTGTGCATATAATCAAAATTCACCTGCGAAAAATTCATAAATAATTTTAATTTATTTTATTAAAATATACTTTATTAAAAAAATTTCGGCCAAAGGGAATTAGATAACTGAAATCTTAATTAATGCTTAATTTCAAAGTTGTTAACTCACATAATTTTTAACTGTTGTAGGATTCACAGTTAAACAGTAAATTGTCTATTCTTTAATGTTAATCGGTGCTATGTTTTAGGTGCCATCAGAAAACCTTTGTATATACAATTCAATACGAGGTGTTAGTCATTAAAAAAGTAGCATAGCATTCCAAAGAATAATAAGGTTTCTTGCTCAGCATACAAGTGAAAGTGAGGTTTGAAACGGTTTACTTCTTTTCTTTCTTTTTCCTGTCTAGCCTCCGGTAATTACCTTTCAGAAAATACTTCAGAGGATGATATATATGAGTGTAAACGTAATGCAGTCTTGTACAGTCTCAGTTCGACCATTCCTGAGATGTGTGGTTAATTGAAACCCAACCACCAAAGAACACCGGTATCCACGATCTAGTATTCAAATACGCGTAAAAATAACTGACTTAACTAGGACTTGAATGCTGGAACTCTCGACTTCCAAATCAGCTGATTTGTGAAGACGCGTTCACCACTAGACCAACCCGTTGGGTTGAAACAGTTTACATCTATTGACTTCTATACAAACTCAAGATGATTGTTAATCAATGAATAGTAATTTGTTAAAAATATTATATGAATATTTATTTTTGAGTTTATTATCATGTTTAACACTAATATTCAATCTCGTAAAAATATGTTTGATAATAATAGAAGATATTATAAAACATTGTACAAAATTAATTATTTTTGTACCGCATATATTTTTACGAATAAATCTATTAACATACATTTTATTCTAGTGTTTGCAATTACAATTTTTGTTTATTTTCAAAGTAAGGATTTTTTTCACAAACGAAACTTTTGTAAATATTTATGTTGCTAAGATCCATTATTTATTTTGTTTGATTATATTGCATTCTCTTAAACTTTTTTAATTATATACTTAGAGAGAGGACGTGTATATATTATTTTTTATGGCTAATTATTTTTTATTAAACAAATATTTTATTTGATTATTTACTGAATAAAACGTTTATGAGGAATATTTTTCTGAATTATGTTTTGCACACATTCAGTTTTATTTGGATTTCATAATTTTGTTTTCTGTAACATTTTTATTACGTTCATATTTCTTTTACTTTATATTATTCTTATTTTGGTATACATATAATGGAATTACTGTAAGTTATTTTTTATATTACAATATAAAAAGTGGAATAGGTTGTGTGATTTTACTTGCGGTGTTGAATAAAATGTGATTATTTCATAAATAGGAGATGAATGCAGCAATAATTCTGTTGTATAAATTTTATTGGCTTTTATTCAATCTTTATTCTTTTTATTAAATTATTTAACTTAATTTTTATTATTTATCTTGTTTCTCTTTATTGATTATATTTTTTACATTTTCTTACAATAATTTATTTATAATAATACAGCTTATTTTTATATATAGCTTGATTCAATATGCTTAAACACTAGGTATGTAATTTACACATCACTCATACATTTGAGACCAGAATTTTGATCATTTCACCAGAATTGATTCAGCCGATTACTCTCAGATGGTAGGAATAATTCATACGCGTATTCAAACAACTAGAAACTTAGAAAATTTTCATTATTTCACTTTCAAAAAAAAAAAAAAAAAATAGTCAGATTTATAAAAAAATTACATTTGAAACTAGTTGATGTCATGTTTGTTACATATTAAATACGATGCAACATTTTAAATACATCAGATTTATTTCTATTAGGAAAACAACTGGATTTTATTTTTAAAAAATAGTTTTATTTTATTCTTAAAAATAAATCTACGAGTTATATCAATGTAAATTATTTTGGATTTTTGTTGTCATAATTTTTAAACGAATTTATATATTCGTTTAATATAAAAAATGTTATCTAACTTCTAATTTGAATCTCTTTTATATTAGTGACGAAAAAAGTAGTTAAAGGACTTCATCTACATTTATCCAGCAAAATAAACTCTCTTAGTATTTTTTTTTATCTAACTATCCATATTTCCCTTAAAACAATAAATAAAATTCAGTAAGTTTACTGAATTCCATTCAATTGTTTTAAAATTATAAAAGTAAAACAAAGAACTAATTCATAGATTCAAACTAATGGTTGATGGCAAAGTTTTCACAAGCCTCTCTCTTCACGCTGTCAATAATGTTCAATATCTGAATTACTATAACACAATTATGCGTATTGTTATAAAAATATATATTTTAGATATTTACAAAACGAACAAATCATTTTACTTAACTCTTTTTTATAATTTCCAAAATATATTTACTCGGTTTAAATATATGCTCATTTCGTAAACAAATACTTGAACCGATTAATTTAATTGTTCCAGGTCCTATCTATTCAGGATATTTCTTTGAATATTTTGAGTATATAGAAGAGAAGCTATTGGATAAAATTACTCAATATAATTAATAATTATAACTAAATTTATAGAATCTTTACTTACCACATTGATTAGCTGTACAAAGGCAAGCCCGAATCTAACGTCCACTTTCTGTGTCATGTTTTGAACGGGTCTTATGAGCTTATTGTAACCGCGAAACAAGTCCCTTACTAGACGCTCCTCATCTTCTGAGCACAGACCTGTAATAAAATTATATTGTAGTTATTATGACTTTATAATAATGTTAAATTTCATAGCAAATGATAAAATTCTATTTCTACAATCATATATTCACTACATATAATCACCAGCATACACAGATACACCTTTAATTAAATGTAAAACGTTGTTTTAAAATAAAAATTACTTTAATTACCGATGAAAATATATATTAAATATAACAGAAGTTTGTGATTTTATTAAAAACAAAATCTATTATTTTTTCTGTCATTTTATTTATTATTATTTTTTAATTAATGAGTGGTAAATTTTTGAAAAATATTTTGAGTTCTTCCACCGCTCTCAAAAACAAATCATTTTTTATAATCATATTTTGAAGATAGACTGCCTGAAATTATCAAAATTAGATGTTATTGAGGGGTAGCATTTAACTTTAAATAATAAAAACAAACCTTACTAAACCGAACATAACCTGTATTTAATATGCCTTGTTAATCTAATGTCTTTTACGACCATCGGTTCACTTCAAGCCACTTCCGTTTCCTTAAACTAATGTCAGTTCCAGCATTTCCTTTTACGTAAAGGGTTCTTTTGTGGGTTTTTTCTTTTTACGGAAAGAGTCTTTCATTTCCATTTATCAATTTTTTGCATGATAACTGTAATTTTATAAAACCAGTAAAAGTGGAAAATCCACAGCCATTTTTTGTGTGTCTACAACTAAACTAACCGGATAAGAGATATTAAATATATACGCAATAATGTATGTATACGCAATACCAATTACAGTTAGCACACTAAATTTCCATATGCAAGTGGCCTACGGTCGATGTTCGGTGTGAGATAGAACGATAACATAATAAACAACGATACAACACCGTAGGGTATTGTACTGAGTATAGGCATAGCATGATTATTGATCATTGTTAGAGAGTAATTTCAATTTATTCTAAACAAATAAATAACAAAAGAATTTAAAGAAACTGCTTTGTTTAGCTGGCGGGAGGGAAAATTAGCAATAATGATAGAAACCGATTGTTCCCAAATGCTAGATTTTCATGAAATCTCAGATCTTCTCAAATTAAAATTAAACTGATAAACATAGCATGTACAGTAGTGATTTATATGATTAAATGTGGGCTATATTTAATACATTATTATACCTATTACCGTTTTACTGCGTTAGCAAATAATTTTGTAAAAGAATATAACACTGGCTGTCACAATTTACTTTTTTATTTAAGTAATAAAAAAAAAGATGGATACAGAGCAGGTTAACATTATTAGAAAATTCATAGAAGTAAATATAACTTTCATGCTCCAAAAAGAGATCTTTTGGTATTGTAAATCAACTGAGGCATTTTCTTTTTAAAAGTTATGTATTCATGCAGAAAGTTATGACAACAAAATCGGGTAATAAGAAAAAAAAATTGTAAAACAAAGAGTAGAAATTTCTGAAATGTGGGATAGAAGAAAAATGTTAATATTAGGTAGGTTGATTAGGTATGAAATGAGGAGTTGATCTGGGGAAATATGCTTAATATCTTGTGAAATTTTGAGAAGATAGTTGTAGTAAGCGACTTCATGTTAGGCATTCAAATTTAAATAATTAAATTTTCAGAAAAAATTGTAGAGTAAAATTGTATTAGAAGAAAGAAATTAGAAATAAAAGTAAATAGAAAATTAAGGATATAGAAATTAGCAAATGTCTTTAGTTTTTTAAAAAAAATAGCAGCTCAAAATAGGAGAGGGAGATTGCCATAAACAAGGCAAATGACTGAAAAAAACAATTTGTGTAAATATTCACAGATTTACAAACACGCACATATCGAACACGTACACACTCTAAAGGTACTGTCGTGTGTTCCCGGTTCGATCAGGATATTGAGAGAATGACAATTGAAAATGTTTTTATAATTACAATTTGTTAGTGTAAGAACATAAATAAAGGAAGACGAATCAATAATAAGAATGATAACAAGAATAATGAACAACTCACAATAATAATCAGAATAATAATAATGACAACAGAAAACAACAATAATAATAATAATAAACGGATAACGATAACAAATAAAAATCATAATAATCCCAACCACAACAATAATAATAATAGACAGTGATTACATACAAAACAGAATTTAAAGTAATCGTCCGGATTTATTTACAGGTAGTTAAATACTTATTGAAAATCAGAATACAACCTCATTGACAAAAGACATTAGCATGACTACTAATCTTAACACTTATATCGCTTCTTCACTGACCTCCTCGCAGAAAACTGTCGCTTCAAACTCGCACATTAACTCCTCGCTTAGAACTCTATCGTAGCACTCTCTCGCAGACTTCTTCATCTCGCAGAACTAATTTTACAGACTTTCCTCACAGACTGACTTCAACTGATCTTCCCCGGAGTATTTATCCTCTTGACCTGCAGGACTTGACCCAACTCGAAGCGTGAGAACGATCGTCTGCCCTCATATTTTCCCATGAAATTCCAAATCTGGGTCCGGTAACTCTTCTCGCGGAACAACATCAGTTTAGGTGTGCCAGTGGGCAGTATTACAAAGGACAATTGTTTAACAGACCTGTTACCTTTACTAAAAGGGTTTCTTTTAGCCCCTTTTAAAGTAAACTGGTTTTGGAATAATGTTTACACCGTTTATTTTTTGCCACAGATTAATATCTATGAAATTAGTAATGAATCAATGAGTTACATAAATGCATTTAAAAATGAAGTTATCTTACGTATAAGATTTTTCCTACAAGATGGGAGACTACTCAAAATATTTTTTCCTTTAGAACTGGGAATAGGAAGTTTATACTTGGTCAGTTTATTTAACTTACAGTTACAAGTACTTTTCTAAATTTTCAGATAACTACATTCATTGCAACCCCTAAAATAGGGGTTGGGGTGAAAAAACACTTCTCGTCAAGAATAAATTTATATCATTTGTTACTAAAGATAAAACAAGTGTCTAGTGCCTCGTGTATACACAAAAAATACATTTCGTAGAATTTTTGTTACAGATTTTTTTAAACAAAAAATTATCCCCATTTTAATTTCGACCTCCTCGACATATAATTATATATACAAGACGATTATCACATGCATCTAGACAAATATATTGTGTACAATGTAAAAAAAAATATGCATTTATCTCAATTACAACTAAAGTTATGATTTTTTTTAATTTTAATGAAACAGAGAAATTAAAGTTTTAATGGTTTTAGCAATGTCCTATGAACTTGAAAGTGGCGTAACTTTTAGGATGAAATGTGAACTAAATATAATAAAAAACGATGTCAAAAATGGCGAAATATTCATATTTCTATAATTTTTCATTCGTGAGATACAAGCTAACGAATTTCGCATTTTACACGGAGAAAATACATATATTGCCATGGAAACAGGCTTATAATTTATTTAATTTAAATTTTTGTGATCAACGGAGAAGAAAATAATTACACAGTAAAAAAGAACACATTCCGTAGAATAAAAATCACTAAAAAGAAAGTTTTATAAATTTTTATTTACTGTATCAAGGATAGACTCCCCCTTTTTTAAGTCGGTTTGATAAACAACGTAAATTTTTCAATCAACTTTGTTCTCTCGACAATTCTTGAAAAAAAATGCTTTATAGGCACAGTTGAATGAATCGCACAATATTCTTAAAAAACTGTTTCCTTTGTATTTAAAAATATTTTTGAGGATCGTAGTTGTATTAAAATCAAATAATAAGTCTTAACTAATTAGTAAGAATCTATTTTTGGTGTGTAACTTTCGGTTTATTTTAACTGTTAATTATCTTCGTAATGATATAAGAAAAAATCTTCTGTTTAACAATCTGCATTAAGTAACTGCAGTTTTAGTGAAACAACTAGTAATGAGAATATCATAGTATTGCTGGTGGTGTATGGTTTTAGAAATCCCCAGTTCGCTGTTGTAGCCCCTTGGGACTGATCCCTCAGGATGTACAGCAGCAGAAGCAGAAAGAGAAGTTGTAAGGAGTGTCTCTCTCGTATCTTCTCACTCTTTCTCTGTCTATCTCTTGATTTTATCGACCTGCTTCAACTACTCTGATCTGTAGAAAGTTTAGACCTCTTAAACTCTGTATTACTTGCTGCAGATGATGCTTTTGTTTATAAGTCTGTCGTCATAAAATTCATAAAATGTCTGATTGACTTTTTTGAACGCGTTCATTTAACATGTTTTTCATCTTGAAAAGATAGAATTTAATAACTTATTAATTTCCTCTTTAAGGGTTATAAAGTAGAATAATTGCTTTTGTTTTGAATTTCGTTCATAATTTTAACTTTCTGTTTCAATAAAGTTCAAGCAGTATAATATAGCGTATTTCATAAAAAAGTTTAACAACAATTAAAGTTATCTGTGTGCTAGTATTTGTTTGTATTCATACACACACACGCACAAACAAATAAATTTTATCATATTATTAAAAAAAGTATAAATATTATACTGCACAGCAAACAAATTGCTCGAAGCAAATTCTGTAGATACTGTTATTATAATTTTTTACAGAAATAATTTTAATTGATAAAATTGGTAACACTAAGTCGTAAAAAATATTTTTTTGAATTAACTAATGGGATAACCTTCATATCGTCATTTTTGGAAAGAATCCAGCAGTTACCTTGATCGATTTTTTGGTAATATTATTTTTATAAATGGCAGTTCCATTTCCAATTGTTATCTTTTAAGAGAAATTATTATTATCTTTTCTTTGTTAAATGGTTGGCATGCTGGTTTAATGATTTGTTATTAGTAAAAATATTGGGATTCTAAATTCAGTATTTCGAGTAAATTTAATATATATTTTTTTAATTTAATATTTTACATTCCTTTTACTATATTTTCCGTGAAAATTGGCCTTTATAAATCTTTGATAGGATTACTAAATTTCCTGAAGCCAAAAAAAGAAAATAATAAAATAAAATTTTCAAAGTAAGTAATACTTGAATATCTGTAATTTTCGAGTATTTTTTAGTCAGTGAAAAATCATAGACTAGTCAACAAAAAAAACTTTTTTCGTGTATCTGGAATCGTACATGGTGATTTTTAATTAATTTTGGGTTGTTGCATGCAAAACTTTTATCAGAATTTGTGTAATACGTCATGTTTTTTTAGATACATATGATTTAGACGTAAGATTTATTTTTGAATAATGCGTAATCACTAAAATCAATATTTAAGAAAAAATATTTATGTGTATTCATCTAAAATTTGTTTAAATCAACAATATTTTTATTTATTCAAACCCAGATGAATTGAAATACGTTAAAGAATTTTAAAATAACAGTTTCTAAATCAATGGAAATGTCTTTAAAATAACAGTATTTAAAATTTTAAATCGTTGGAATTGTACGTATAATTTTTAAAATATGTTTGACAATTTTTTTCGCTTGTGCAATGTTTGATCAAACAAAAAACAATTATAGTCACCCATCATTTCAGGATCCCATATTCTTTGGTATTGATGCTCCATGATCAGAATATCCTGATGGAAACGCTCTCCTTGTTCATCGTTGACAGAGCCAAAAGTTTCGGGAGAAAAGTCTAGGTGGGAGGTAGGAAATGAATTTTTAATGACATCCTACAGCCTAAACGTGTGTAGTTATCTAACAACTTATTAACCAAAAAAAAGCATAGTTTCCATGTAAAAAACCACCAACACACATTCGCTAAGTTTATCATCAAAAGTTGTGTCCTTAAGCAGTTTCTTGTTTTTTTTGTTTTCCGTAGGAGGAGGAAAAATCTCTGCCAGCCGCCGCCAGGCCCGCTCTGACGGCAAGTGCGGGGCTCTCACCCGCTAAAAAACCTCCCCCTCTAGTCACGCAGGGGACAGAACTAATTCACATGGTATGTACACAGCTCCTGCACAATCACCCGGGCGCTCTTGTCACCGAATTAGAATAGCCAGAGCGACGTCCCCAGGGGATCATCGGAGTTTTATGTGAAGCGGTGGTAGTATGATTTTACCACTTTCAATTAATGATAAATGCTTTATATGTTTTTTACCAGCCACTAAGTTCTGTCGCAATGGCCAGTTCTTTACTTGGTAATGACTTTTTGTATCAATATCCCAAAGACAAAGAAAACAACACTATTTCTTAAACCCCCCTTATAAACCAAGAAGTAACGCAACAACTTTCAACAACGCTCATTCTACTGACAGTCATATTCTTTATCAACCGTATTTAGAATATGATAAGTTCTTTACGGAGCTTAGTCTTTTATTGTATGAATCAAACCAAAATCATGCTGAATTAACGTAAAAATTAAAAAAAACGATTTTCTTTTAACGGCCACTATTTTTCTTTGAATCATATCAGCTTCATGATATTAATTAAATATTCTGTGACATTAATGTAAGTTTCCAGATTAACATTTAAATTATAAATTTTTTTTTTTTTTTTTTTGATCATTTCTACTATCTAAAGGTAATTAAGATTTATATTAATTACCAAATAATACTAAAAACAATATTAAAAATATTATAATCATTAGAATATCCACTCAGAGTAAAATCTTTCGTGTTTTACATTCTACTTGTAACCTCTATTTGAAGTGAGACGTTTTTGTGCTGCCTTATTTTTATTATTCTGCCATTCAAAAATATAGGCTTCATTAACATTAAAAAACAAAATTTAAATAAATTTTTAATATTATATTTAAAATATACTGATGTAGTCCTATAAATGGTCGCTACAAGGAGTAAAGTTAGGTGTTTCCATAAAATCTCATATTTCCATACTGATATTTAATGGTTTTTATGACAAAAAACTGCGGTATGCCACGCCATCAGATATAACATGAGTAAAGGCATTAATATGTAGTAGTAATTTGGTACATTAAAAATCACCTAAAGCTGGCAGGAATAACTCAAGCAGACATTCGTAAAACTTTTGCGCACAAAATTCGGAAATAGCAAATTGACCAAGAGGATAGATCAAAGAAGGAGATCGGAACAAACTGATCCAAATAGTGAAGAGACTAACAGTAGAAGAATGAAAGAAATATGGGCGTAAAAAGACAAAGAAACATCTCTTAGTACTTTACATAGTCATAAGAGGGCATATTCGCATCCAAAAGAAAGAAATGCTAACTTAGTTGTTCTGAGGTACAAAACGTTATCTGTAAATTTGTTTACTAGTTGAATTATCCATCCTTCTTCGGTTGCAAGTGCTTTTACATCTTTATATATATATATATTTCTTGTGTGCGTGTGTATGAAGTGAACTCCTTCTAAACGACTGGACTGATTTTGATGAAATTTTGTGTGTGTTCAAGGGAACTCGAGAATGATTTAGATTCACAATTTGGTCCACTGGAAAATTTTTTATTTATAAGTAGTTGTTGATTTTGGAATGTTTTACATTGGATCCGGCAGACTGCACTACCATCGCAGTATCGAATATTCAATAATATTCTATTTTAATTTTAGTTTGTCCCGACAGTTGGTGCTGCGATCAAATTGAGAAAAATATTTCGTAATTTTGTGTTATTATTGTGTTACAAAAAATCGCGAGAAAACAGTTTTTTTATAAATAAGAGGCTAATAAATCAGATGGAAATTTAAAAAAGGAAAACCAATCAGATCAATGCAAGATGGCCGCTGTCAAACACAACGACCAATCACAAAGAGCCCGTATGGCCGTTGCCAATGTAAACAAAATCACAACTGATTAAGTAACAAGTAGGCAGCACTGCGATCGCGTTTAGAATTGTGCGCGTATTGAAAAATATTATATTATTATTTATTGAAATAAGGCTTTAAAGTGTAATTAAAAAATATACATTGTGCAAATTTGTAAGGTACAGTATTGAAGTGAAAATGTTTTCTTAATTTATTTATGGGTTGTTGATCTTGAGATGGTTAAGGTTTACAATTGGGTCCGGTAGGCAGAGCTGCGTTTTAGAAGTTTTTTTTTAAATTTTTGGTTTATCAGTCAAACCCGGTAGTTGGTGCTGCGATCGGATTCTAGGAATTTTTTTTATTTTGTTGCTTTTTCGCACATCAGTTACTTGCGTTGTAGCTTAGTGTTGTTCTTACATTAAAATTCGTATTTAGAGAATAGTTTGAATTAAATCCGATAGGTAGTGCTGTTCTGACAATTGGATTTATTTAAATTCTGAATTTTATGAAGTTAAAGGTGAAATTTTATAAGGTTCCGTAATGTTTTGTAAGTTTCTTAATGTTCAGTATTAATTGTAATGATTTTGCAGCCACAACACTTTTCGTTAAAAAAAAAATTCCACCGAATACTGTGATTAGAGAGTGGTGTGAATTAAATCCGATAGGTAGTGCTGTTGTTTTGCCATTTGGATTTATTTACATTCTGACTTTTATAAAGTGAAAGGTTAAATTATGTTAAATTGCTAATGTTCAGTTTTTTAAGGTTTTATGAAACTTTCAATTGTTGTCATTTAATCTGTATGTATACTCAGACCTGGCAATAGCGAAGCATTGCCGAGTCTGCTAGAATTGCGCGCTTTTTGAGAATATTATATTATATTATTATTTATTGAAATAACGTTTTAAAGTTTAATTTAAAAATGTAAATTGTGCAAATTTGTAAGGTGCAGTACTGAAGTGAGTATTTTACATGAATTTTAATGATGTATACACGTGCATTCAATAACAATCAACTTAACCGACAAATTTAAATTGTCAGTTCTCATTTGATTCTATGCAACTTACGAAGTATTGAATGGCTCTTTGAAAATAAAAAAATTAAGTTTGTAAAATAAATTATAACATTTATAAAATTAAAATAAAGTTACTTATAATATAGTTTAAAGTATATTTAAAAAATTTAATTTATAATGTTCTACCTGATTAATTTTATAAAAAGTTTTCTAAAATTATTTTTAATTTACAATTATCTAAAATTTGGTAAAATAGATGTTAAAATAAAGAATGAGAAAAATGATAAAAATTTCTACTAAAATTTTAACTACGTTGCTTTTTTACAGTGCTTTAATTTTTTTATTAATTGATTAATTAAGCTGTTACATGGTTATGAAACATCAAAATTATTAAATAAAAAAAAAATATGTAGGAGGTACTTTTTTAGAATGATGTTTAGTGAAAATTAGTAGTAATGTGGATGAAAATTTATTAATTACACTAATTATTAATTTTATGACGTTTCGATTTTTTAATTCAATTTTCATCGTACATCTCAATATTTAGTGAAAATAAATATTAACCATACTACACATAATTAATCAATAAACCCATTACAATAATACAACAATTACAAACTGATAATATCATACTAACAGTCATTTTAATGAAATTTAGAACACATTCCTGCTAATTTTAACTTAATTAAATTATATTTATGTCTGTGCATTAATTAAAGAATAATGCCGCGTCAGGACAACGTCTGTCGGGTCCGCTAGTTTCTTTATAATTTTGTTTAAAATGAATAATGAAGAGATAAAAATTACAGCATCTCAATATTTTCCATAAAAAATATTCAAATTTCAAATGAACTATTTTTGATTCTTTACTAAAATAATATCCAACTACTAAATAGTACAAGAAAAAAAATCCTAATAATAATTAGTTTTGTAATAATAAAAATAAAAATAAAGTATTTGAAAAAAAATCGCTCTTTATATGAAAAAAAAAATTATTATTTTATAATTTATAGAGTACAAAATGAATTTTCGGTTTATATTTTATTTTTATCAATGAATATAATTAATATTCTTTTACAGTTTTTAAAAACATATTTTTTTTACTTATATACTTTTATGTGAATTCATAGTTTTTGATCAAGCAAATAAAAAAAAATTTGCAACGCAACGCTTCAAACTGTTTTCTTACTCTTCATAGTAATGTTGGAACTCAAAAATCGGAATATCCTTCAGATGGTCTGTTACTTTATTTTTATTGTTTTCTACTGTTCCAAAATGGTGTCCTTTGAGGTGTATTTTTAAAGTCGGGAACAGGAAAAAGTCGGAGGGACTCAACTCAGGTGAATAAGGTAGTTGATGAACTACAGGAATGTTTTTATTTGCTAAAAACTCTTTTGTTGAAAGTTGAGTGTGACAACAAGGTGCATTGTCATATGGAGCATCCAGTTATGTTTGATGGCTGGTCTCAGGCGGTCAATTCTATCCGCAGTCTATCAAGAATTTCTCGGTAAACATATTCTTTTACTGTTTGTCCTGTACGCAAAAACTCCTTACGGACAATACCATTACTATCGAAGAAACAAATTAGCATTGTTTTGATTTACTCATTTTTTTTTTGGGATGTGGTGTGCCACTCATTGCTCTGACGTTTTTTACTGGGTTGTACCCAAATATCCGAGATTCATCAGCCGTAATAATATTTTTTTAGAAAATCAGGAACGGTTTCAATCCGCCCTAAAAGATCACGGCACACTTCCACCGTGTTGTTTTTCTGTTAAACAGTGAGGTTTTTTGGAACCAATTTTGCACAAATTTTTTTTTCATGTCCAATTCGTTTGTAAAAATTTGATGGACTGTGGTGTAGTTCAAATTCAATTGTTCTGCAATCATTCTGACCGTTAATCGTCGGTCGTACCGTACTAAGTCTGTGATCGCTCAACATTGTCATCACCTTTTGAGTTTAACGGTCTTCCAGTGGGTGGATCGTCCGCAACTGATTCCCGACTATCTGAAAATCCTTTAAACCGCCTAAAAAATTGGGCTCATGACAGAGCGTCATCTCTATACGCCCTTTTCAATTTTGAAAATGATCCAGTAGCATTCTCACCGAGTTTAACACAAAACTGGATTGCACAACGTTGCTCATAAAAATGTCACTCATTTTTGTAACTCACAACAAAAACTCGTTTTACGAAAAGTTTTTTTACGTCTCACGTGGCAACAATAGACTAAAAATATTTATACCTAATATAAATTACCTGTTCGTATAACCATATGTTTACTAGTAACTTTACAGTGTTGCTACTTTGGCTGCAAAAAACGCTAACCTCATTACTTTATTTACAGACCTCGTGTGTGTGTGTGTGTGTGTGTGTGTATACATATATATATATATATATAAATATATAAAAATATATATATTTTTATATATATCCTTTAATATATATATATATATATTAAAGGAAATTACATTTTAAATAAATGATATTTTTGTACTCGTCATCCTTCAAAACAAAGAAAATTTAATTTCACCGTCCAATTTCACAGTGCGAGAGAAAGTAATACCGTACTTTTCTTCGACTAGTCGGTAAAGACTAAAAATAAATCCTGTTTACTTTCTGTCTACAGGGAAAGAATGTATAGGATAATTATGTTAATTTCGGAATTTTATTAGTGAATAAAAACTTTACAGCTTAGTATTCCTAGATCCATTCAATGAAATTTTCTAATTTCTTCGTTTTTTTATTTTTACTTAAAATTGATTTAGTTATTAAAGTTAGTTGCTGTTCTATTTTAATTTGCTTTACTGTTCTAAGAAAATATTTTTTCTTTTACTTTATCTTCCTAATGTGTACGTTGCAGTGGGCCATGGGGGTTGCTTATTGTTCAACTAGTGAACAATAAGCAACCCCCCATGGCCCACTGAGATAAGGATGATATGGTTGACATATAAATGAGGTGTAGTCTTGAGACACCATAGACTCAGGTCGACCATTCCTGCAACGTGTGGTTAATTGAACCTCAACTACCAAAGTACACCGGTATCCACTATTTAGTACGCAGATTCGTATAAAAGCGACTAATGTTTACTAGGATATGAACCTCGGAACCTTCGACTTCGAAAATCAGCTATTGATTTAACTGAACTGCGACAACGAGTTAATCAATATACCAGCCCTAAGAAAATATTTTAGGTAAATAATACTGAATATTATTTATTATAAGAATTGACTCCATATTTTTAATAAATACATAAATTTTTACTTCCTTGTACGAAGTAAAGAAAATATTGTAGTCGCGAAAAATTTCTGTTTTCAGATTTCAACGGAAATATCCATTTTGACCATCCCTGAATCCATTTTGACTGGATTCGGCGTGGCTTCTGTACGTATGTATCTTGCATAACTCACAAACGATTACCCGTAGAATGTTAAAATTTTATGTTTAGCACAACTAGATGTTGTGCTCCACCTTTTAATTGCAATCGACTGGACCAAAAGTATCCAAAAAAGCCCAAAAACAAATTTTGATTTTCGACTGTTTCTTAACTGCAGAATTATCCCCCATTTAGAGCTTTTCAGCGATATAAGTGGTACTTATTTTTCATTGGTTCCAGAATTATGGCCAAATAAAATTTTAATTAATGAAATATTTGGATCATACAAGAAGAAGGCACCGATTCGAATCCGACTTCATTTCCTTTTTTTTGACATTTTATTTTAATTTAAATATATCGATTTATTAATAATTATTAACCACCGACTGTAAAAAAAATGAAAATAATTCAGAAGTTATTAGTGAAATAAACTTTTATGTATTTTTTATTTTAATTCAAAAATTTTTACAGAAATTATTAGTAAATCAATATATTTAAATTAAAAAAAAAAAAAAAAATATGTATATGAAGTCGGATTCGAACCGATGTGTGCATAATTACGGATCCGACACATTTTTAGTTACCCCACATAACTACTTGAGCGACGTGAAACAAAATCAATATATAAACTAATGTAAATGCTGATACGGATACCACAAAAAAAGTGATACATGTGGTGTCTACCACAATGCACTTGTGTAACTGTTCATTTTATTAAAGAATTGGAGGATCGTATCTCACTTTCAAATGAAATAAGTTTAAATAAAATGCAGCAAAAAACGTGTATATTTAATTTAATAAGCGTACAAGGAAGTCATGTGGTGTCCACATCAGATTTTTAGAAAATCATTTAAAGAAAGAAGTTGCATGGAGATTCACTTAATTACATTATGCTCGTTGCCTATAAAATCGTGTATTTAAAAAAAAAAATTGTCGTTGAAATATTAATTGTGCATAGTATGGCTTGTACGTATATTTCTAATTGAAGTAGTAGCAGTAGTAATAGTAATAGTCTGAAATTAATTAAATTTTTATGAAAACAGAAAATAAATATATATTTTTCTTTCAATAAATACAGAAGATTATAAACTTTAATCGATATGAATTGTGAACGTATCATTATAATACTTGTAATTTATCTTTAGTTGAAAACAGTATTTGTAATTCATTTTAAATGCTTGAATTCATTTTATCTGTAACGGCGCAGTGAGATATCCGATAAAGTCGGTATTGGTTTGGTGTTGATGATGGCAAATAACCGCAAACTTTTAAATAGCTTATGCAAGGTAATCTGTAACAGAAACGGTGCTATCGACGTAGTGGAACAGGAATTCAGGAAAATCAGCGGTAGAGATGGTTCTGAAGGAGAGAAGCTGCCGGATATATCGCGGAAATTTTGTTTCTCTTCTGAACGCTTCAGTAATCAGATATTCATTAGCTATCTACGTACCACCGACTCCGCCAGCTTGATTTCCTCGCTTTTCTCAAAACTCTATTCCGACTAAATCTTCCTTTATTACTCAAAATTTCCTACTGTATTAAAATTATTAATATGTTTTAACTGTAATGATTACGAATTATTATAACTGTTATTACTATTATCATCATTATTATTATAAATTATCAACAAAATCTCTACATTTTTCTTGCAACTTATTGCTTTATACAGAT
Organism: Lycorma delicatula; assembly: GCF_047948215.1. Classification (NCBI taxonomy): domain Eukaryota; kingdom Metazoa; phylum Arthropoda; class Insecta; order Hemiptera; family Fulgoridae; genus Lycorma; species Lycorma delicatula. Next base: position 54,069,068 of record NC_134457.1, read on the forward strand.
TTGATATTTTAGTTTCTCGCAGAATAATAAATAATTTTTTTATGCATAGCAGTTATATAAATTAAAATTATCCTTAAGAAAAAGGTACCACCAATAATATTATAAGTGCATCATTTTTCAATGAAACTTATATGTTGAGATTTTTTTATCCATTAAGGTTTAAGGCATATAGAAAATGAAATACTTATCGGAAGGGTCACCTGCATCAACAACAGTTATTTATTGCATTATTCTCATGTAGAGGATAATTTAAGTGACAGCATTAACTAATACGAACGTCTTTTCTATTCCAACTTTTAAATAACGTTTTTATTAATTTTTTTCCACTTTGAAATTCCGGATCCGTTATCCTCCTTACAGTAAATTAAAAGGGTATACCTAGAACTTTCTTTTCCATTAAAAAGATTATGAAGTTATTATTTGCCATATTTGATTTTACGGTTAATTCGCCCTATATCATGTAAAAGTGATTTAGTTCAAAATATGTTCACTAAACTAGTCACTGAATTTGAACAACTATATAACAAAAAAAAATTCTATGATAAAAAGAAGATTCATGTACGATATTACTGAAATTTGGATTGATGGATAATTTTACTTTTTTGGTAGTTTGAATCCACATAGGCCCTATTTCGTTATTCTTATGTAGTTAATACGAGTAATATGTCAGTTTTGTTCATTTAGAGTTTATAATTTTTTTTTAACGTTTATTCTACTTTAATTATTGAACTTTAGAAAAATTTAATTAAAAAAAATAAATGAAAAAGACGTATCGTATGGAGTGAAAGTGTAAGGCAAGTTACGTATTAAAAAGTTTATTCTCATCTGCTTTAAGTATTTTTTCCTTTGTTCTAAATCAGCAATTTTCGTGATATTTAATATCTGAAGATGAATTTTTATATTCATATAATACTATAAAGTGAATTTCCATTCCTTCACAATGTGATATATTTTAAAATTATTATCTGTACAAAAAAAAAATTAATTCTCAGCTTTACTTGTTATCTTTTTATAGTGTTTAATTTTTTGTAATTACACTAAATGTCATCAAAAATTGTGCTGTTTAAACTGTTACTCATAAAATATGAATTAACTGTTTTTTTCTCATAGATCTACTATATGCTAATTCATAATTAAAGTTGTATCGGCTTTGATACTTGGATGCAGTTCATGTCAGAATAATTTACGAAAAAAAGGAATTTATGGAATTTTTACTTCATTCAAACGTATTGAGACGATATACAATTTCTCCCTATATCCCTAGGGAAATTTTCTGCATTAACCAAAACAATAATATACTGCATTATATAATTTACTCATTTAACAAATGGTTTTTTAATCATAAAAATGATAGGCGTTAACAATATTTAATAAAAATATAGAACATTTTACCAATAGGCCTGTAATTTATATGATTTATTGTTTTTAATTTTAAAATTTACTGTAAAAATAAGATGTATAAGCCTGCATTTTGTGAAATTTGTAAATCCATAATTCTTTTTACAAGTGGTTGCTGACAAAGTAGATTTACAGTTTCAATTACATGTAATTCAGTATTATACAAATGTCCACGTCGGTCTAAAATACAAATTAATAGTCACTTGGAATTATTTCACGCGGAAAAGGTTTCAATTTGTGTTTTGCTTTACGTGATTTTATCCGAGCGTGTTTTTAAGTGTTTGGTCGTAGAAGTAATTGCGCGTATGAAAGACAGGAAGAGAAAGATCACACTAGATTTTATAGTTTTATTTTTTACGTTTTCGTGTTTAACGGTTGACCGGGTATTTCCAATTGTCTACTGTTCTTAGATAGATTTTTACCATTCTTTTTGTTCACCCACAGATGGGTGGGTCATGACGTTCTGTTATTTTTCATTTTCTTTCTTTTTTATTTAAAGATGTAACAAAAACTTTTCTTTTATTTCTTTTATGCTTTTTTCTTCTATCTTGTAACCGCACTAACAGAGGAAATGACACGCCAGACATTACACAGAACAATGACGTTTTTTAAAAGAATTTTTATACAATATAAAAGGGCAAATAAGAATTACGTTTTTTTTGTGATAATTGTACAAGAAAAATGAAAATTTCTGCAAGGTATTATTTTTATCACTACTTACTCTACAATAGGCTGCATTTTAAAATATCTTCTATAGTTTGTTTAGATTTTAACGAACCTAATTATCTTTAAAAATAATCTAATTTATATAAAGTAGAAAAAACATTAAAAAGAAAATAAACGTAATAACTTAAAAATAACCATTTTTTTAAATATTTTATTATTTATACTTTTGAAGTTGGGAAAGCCCCAGTTTATTTTATGTAACATAACTGTTTTAAGGAGAATTCGGAAGAGGAAAAAATTCAACAGCATTGAAGAATGCTTATTTTTTAATCAAAAATTTATTTTAAAGCTCGTAGTTTTTCAATCCTCGGTATCAAACTTTAATACATATGACATAATATGAAGTGAACAAGGTTTTTCATTGTTCTAAGAAATATTAACAAATAAATACAAAAAAAATAAATCCTATTATGATCGATTTTCATTAATTATTCTTGTAATTACTAAGAAAGTTGTAACTCTCAATTAAGTATTTAGATTAACTTTCAGACATTTTATAAAGTTATATCCGAAAGGTTTACAAAATAATTGCTGACGTATATAATTTAACTTCATACAAAATTCCTTATGAAATCAGTTAGTAATATTTTAAATAACATTTCGATGATTATAAAAATTCGTAATGAATTTAGTGTTTTTTATAAAATTTAGGTAGAAAAATTTCTGGAATCAAATAAATTTACGAATTAGAAAAAAATCTGAAAAATTGTTAATGGTGTTTAGCTTTTATCTGGCAGAAAACAGGTTATACATAGTTAAAAAATAAGTAATTCAGGATGTGTTAAAAAATAAGTAAACAAAGGATGCTAAAGATGTGGGATGCTGGGTATTTTGATGTTAAAAAGTTATCTCGGATTAGAAGGAAATTAAAAATTTATAAAAATACCAATAAATTACGAAGATAAAGGAAAAAAAATTAAACGTAGAAAAATTCGTGTCTATATAATTTTAGTGAAAATTTTTAGAATTATATTTTTGTTGTATTTTGTTGAGACAATTTTAAAATTACGTATCTATTTGATATCGTTACGAACATTAACAGCAACGTTTACTGTTGACTGTATAAAATTCATGGATAAAAGTGATTTCTAGAAGTGTCCTTTTTTAAGATTAAATTATATTATAACTTGTCCAAGCCGAACTGGTACATATCTGATGAACAGTATAGCTGTATATCTTGCTGTATAAGCGCACTTGTTTATAATACTATTTGATTAAAGACAGTATGTATACGGTACGACTATTATTTATTCCAATAAATAAAAAAAATCACGTCTTATATTTATTAGTTACTTATTTAATCCTGAGTTTATATATTATTAAATGAATAATTCATTTTTTTATTAGATACTGATATAGATATGTTGTGAATAATTATGCAGAATAATCGGCTGTTATTGATTAGTGTTTAGGCCAAAGTAAATTTATATGCAGTTTCGTTTTTATTTTTCCTGTTGTGTGTTGAACTCACTTTTACCTTCTGCGGTTAGGTAGTTCAATTCCTTTGTTTAGTTAGGTATTTTCAGTCTTGCCTAAGACTCGGTGAGATGTGTTTTGCTTTGAGTTCGTTAAATAGTAGTACATCGATGGAAATGTCACTTGTGGCATTCACATTGGTGGTATCCTGGCCTTGGCGGACTGGAATATGTCAAAAGCCGAGATTTCGAAGATGACCTCCGGTAAAGCCCATAAGGGCTTGGAACGGAGGGGGTCTTCGCCTACGGGATCAGGATGACTACTGTTTATGCTACGCTCTTCGCCCTTTGTTCTGGGAGTGGCGAACAATCGTACGCTACCGTAGGCAATGAGTCGTACATAAGAAAAATTTATTTATTCAGGTTTGTGTAAATAATTGAACGATGAGTCATTCTAAACTTTAAAATGAAACATTAGATCTCTATTTATACAAACCGTTCCTGATTCATTCAGAGACTAACTTGTTTTTGTAAGCGATACAAAAAACAAATTCTAATTTACAGTGTATTTGCAGTTGCATATGATATATATATATATAAATTATTACAAACAATAACATAAATCATATGATTTTTGGCGGGAAGTTATGTTAAGACTCAGGTATCACTTTAAATGAATTCTCACTATTTTTGTTATTTAATGAATTATTCTAATGTGGTTTGTCAGTCTAGTACCAGCCATCGGAGACTCAACATGTATTAAAACTTATCCAATTAATTTTGTGTGTCCGAAGAGTAAGGTTATTTTCCGATTATAACGTTCTTTGAGTTTCAATTCTTGAAAGTAGTTGAAGACTTGAAATCTTAAAAGTAATTTATTCGTGTTAAATTCGTAAATTTTTGTCGACTATTCTTATGGTAGTGAATTGATTTTATTATTTTGCATGGTGTATTTATACGATTCATAACGAACTACATTATAACGTAAAGTGTAAACGTTCTGCTGAAAAAAGGATTTTTGAGCTAGTAAAAACAATTATAAAAACACAGAAAAGAAAGAAATACCTACATTTCAAGGTAATAATTATATATATATATATTTACTTTAAGTATTTAAAATTAAGTTAGATAAATATTTATGTATTGTTTTATTCGGCTATGAATTTATTTATTTTTTATATAAAAATAATTAAAAAAAATAGATGTGAATTTGTTTATTCATTTGAATAAACATTAGTATAAATAATACTAAAAAAAAATTAGTATAAAAAAATTAGTTAAGTTAAAAATTACTATTAAAAAAAAAAAAAAATCATACTGTATAAATACCATAAAACTACCGTATATATACTGTCTTCCACGAGTAGCATATTATAGCCCGGCGCTACCTAGGCAATCATCGCTTAGATCAAAACTGTGCCAATTCGGCTTGTACAAGCTATACCAAAGAATGATAAAAGAAAAAACAATGAAACATACCTGGGTGTTTCATTTTAATCCTCCCAGGTGATTAACTCGTAAACTACGCACGATACAATAAAACGACCAAAACAAAAGTTACTCGGACTGAAGGGTGATCATGTGATCTTGGATTGGGAAGCCGTATGACCTTCAATAAAGTTTCGAGATCATATGTGTGACCACATATTCCGTTGATGAATTTTCCGCTCTTTTCATTGGTGAGATCAAAAATAGTTCCATTTGAAAACTCGCGTTAACCTTGAAATAACGGTCAAGTTAATGGTCAAATCCAAGGTCACTATGAGGTGTACACTTCTAGTCCTAGTAACTTTTGTTTCGGTAATTTTTTTGTGTTGTGGGTTATTTACGAGAAAATTGCCTGGGGGCGATTTTAAAATGAGACGTCTGATATATATATATATATATATATATATATATATATATTTATTTCATTGGTTGTTTCACTTGTCATTAATCCATGGTTTGAATTAATTTTATAAAAATTGTTTAATTAAACTAATATACTTGGTTTTTAAGGTAATAAAAACAAAAAAATATATATATTTAAAACTGATAAAGTATTAAATTTTTATTATTTTTTTGAAGGAAATATTTTCTTAATTCTTTAACAGTTGAGATAAAAGGATCTCTCTATCTAACATATCTGAACTTTGTACACCTGGACATGCACATATTGGTATAAAACTTCTCCCGAGAATAATTAGTATTGTTTTATACCATGACAAATAGTAGTTAGTAATGGTTAATTTTCTTATTAAAAATATATAAATATCATCAGAATTTAATCGATACATGAATATATTTCGAAATTATTTATCCGGTGGCTTTTTCTCCTTCTTTTTTTCTCCAAACCTTTTTTTATCTCTGTCTCAATGAATGTATTTAACGAGACATATAACTTGCATTATAAATGCATTGATTATTGAAATATATATATATATATATATATATATATATACTAAATATCGGATAAATTTACTTTTAGTCTCGTAAAAATCCAGCAACAAACTACAAGTTGATATAAAAGAGTTATGTAAAGTTTTCTTTTCCTGGAATCTAAAATTTTTATTCTTTTCCTGTGTATGTTTGATATACGTGCATCCTTTGCGAATGTGAACGTATAATAAATGATGTGCGTGGAATAAATGAACTTGAATTTTTATACGAGTTTCTTTTGGCTTCTTTTTTATTAAGGGAATATATGTATGTTTTATCCCTTAAGATAAAAAATAAAAATGAAGTAGTAAATAATTATGGGACCCTATTAAAGATGGTTATAAATTTTCTTGCGAATAAATAACTTTTGCTCTCTGCTGAATACTTTTGCAGCAGAATACTCCTGAATACTTTCAGCAGAGATTACAAAAGTAATCTCTGCTGAAGTAAGAAATTTGAAACTATTCTATAAATCTTTAAAATTTTGCAGCTACAATAAAAAAAGAGATTTAATTCCTTATCTGAATGATTAAGAAATGGAAACGGTACGCCCGAAATGAAATTTTAACTTTTAATCAACAAATAACTTTTTTTACGTCATAACTTGGTCTCTTTATGTGTATTAATGTAATAACAGTCGAGAGTAGTAAAAATTATCTTGGTAGCGGTTATGTTGCATATAAATTGGCGTCAGCCAAAAAGTACGGTTTCACTTGAAACCACCTGTGCCTTAGATTGGGCTTTAAGTATAGCGTGCGGAAAGAAAATCGGATCCTCGATTAATTCTTTGTTGGCAGACTACCTTATCAAGCTATATTAAGGACCAAGTAATAAAAGAGGTTCTCGCTTTCAAACCGGATCAAATTCACAACATAATCCTATTTATAAAAACTTACCCTTTCTATAAAGACCCTAAAAAAATCAATGGGAAGGAAGGCTCGAAAGAAGAATGATAATAAAGCGATGATATCTCGATATCGTTTCTAGAGGAAACGAAAAAAAAACAACTCAAGTAAAGAGTACCTATGATTCTCCTCTTGAAGTGGGTATTCATCACGCTCACAGTTTCTCCGTAGACTGTGAGAATTTTTTTCCTCTAGATACAACATGGCGTGAGGCCCAAGCTTCTGTGAAAAAAATACTTGTTCATTGAAAAGTTTATGCCGTGTAAAATATCCAGCTAAACTAAATAAATCGTTCACCAAATCTCGAATTGAGGATTGTTGAATATAAAATACAATTTCGTATTTTCATATGGGAAGCAAATGTGTTTTGAAAAAAAAAATAATCGATGTCAAAGAGAAGTCATAGTTGAGTAGTTATTTATTATATAAATATAAAACAATTTTTTAAAATACTATTACTTGGATTTTTTCGGTAAGTATCTTTAAAAAAGATGAATTTTTAATATAAATCCAAGAAACGTTTTTTTTTAATAATATATCTCTGTTATAAATATTAAGGTATATTACTCTAAAATATAAAATTACATTGTAATATATTACCCCTACAACTGCATTAACACTATTTAATCTTTTTTTGTTTGTCTGTATAATTTACAATCGGTCCTTGTAGAGGATCACAATTAAATTTGAGTCATGATAATCACGTGAAGAGAGACAGAACTCCTCACAAGGTTCAGCAACTCATATATAAAAAAGCACTTATTAAAATGGTCCAATTAAAGTTCAATACATAACGTATCATTAAAAATAAATTACAGATGAGAGGAAGAAAAAAATAAAAATGAAAACGTCATCAATACCATTATATTAAAATAACACTATAGATAAAACAAATTAGTTTCTAAATAAAATTAGTTATAATTCATTGATTATCAAAATGATGTTCGCTACACTTTGACAGGGTTATCCTGTGTTCCCGCACCTAGGTTCCTTCTTCAGGTCACCCCTCTGGTTACGTTGTCAGGTCCAGAAACGTTTCGGATCGTGGAAACGTTTCAGTCACCTGATGTCATCGCTGTTGTCCAATAGATTTACTGCCAGACAGTAAACATGTCTAACTTCTATTTGTACCGTGATCCTCTTTGTTGGATCACTTGAAAACAGAAGGTAATTCTAGATACTCATGAATTTAACAAAACCCGGCGCCTTTGTTATGGTCCTCTCCAATTTTTTTTTTTTAATCTTTGAATTATCTGAATACTGCTTTTTCTAGTCTCATAGCTAGATCCCATACGTCAAGATAGGTTTAAGGATAACTCTGTAGATCAACAGTTTATTAGACAACGATAACTGAGTTTCTATCCAGCAATCAGTTTAGTTCTCTATAATTGGTGTTGCTGTTTTTAATTTTCCACTACGTGACCCTTTCGCGCCAGGCGACGATCCAAGTGTAGGCCAACGTACTGTATCCGATCCGCGTGAGAGAGGCCATTTAGATGAACACGTGGATAATCACCCCTTCTCATCGTAAGTGCTATATGACTCGATTTGCCCTGATTCACCTTCATTTTCCATTTCGTCAGCCACCCGCTGATCTCTTCTAACTCTGATTATAGTTTATCTGAGGCTTGATTCGGACCATCATCATAAGCTAGGATTGCCACGTCGTCTGCAAACGATGGGACAGGTACGTAATCCGGAGCAGGAAGATCTGATGTAAAAATCTAATCCAGTACAGGCCTCAGAACAGAGCCCGGAGGAACTCCCGATTTCCCAGATTGTTCCAAACTGAACTTAACCTGGGAAAAGCGTCCATTCAGGCAACTCAGCAGAACATAGTAGAGTAGGTGAGGGAGGCTCTGATTTAGCTTATTCAGCAGATTAGGCATCAGACCTTATCAGAACCTGCTGAATTAAAAAAAAATAAAAAATTATAAGCACCATGTTATTGTAATTTATGTAAAGATATTATTGGGAAAGGTTGCTCTTATGTTTAATCTAATGTTAATACATTTCATAGCTGTTCTTTTAATTTTTAAATTAAAAACAAAATGAAAGATATACCAGGAAAATCTGACAATTGTGCTGCTGAACTTACTTGTAATTTTCCTCCTTCAACTCTGTGGTAAAATTAAACATTATTTTTATCGTTATGTACAAATTTATATACTTGAATTTTTTTCTCAAGAAGCAAACATTAAAAAAATTTCAAAATAATCACTTAGAGATAAACAACCTTTCAATATCCATTAACTGTATATGTACGAGTATTATGTGCCACAACCGTAATGTAAGCAGGCGATCTGGCATAATAATAGGATTACTAAAACATCATGGCTATTCCTATGAATATTAAATTCAAAACTAGGTGTACAGGGACTTGAGGAATCAAGTAGTTTCCCGTCGCCTTCTTCACTATGTCAAATAGATTGTAATTGAGCATGCCTAGTCTACTGAGATGCAGCTGATATTCAGATCTAAAAGTTATATTTTCATTCAGGGACTGATTGTACTAATATTCTTAGAGAAAGCTAATCTGATTAGTGCCACTTGTATCTCAGACGCTTTATATGCACCACATACGTAAGAAAGTGAGAGATGGTATAAAGTAACAAACTAATGTATCCATTTCTGTGGGAAACAATCTCTTACGTATACCGCCTTCATTTAGTAGGAGAAATTCATTTTTACCTTATACGTTCATCAATATTTCCTTCAATAATGTAATAGAGAATCTAATTTCTTATTACAGAAGCTGCCACATAAGATTTCACAACCTTTTTGGTAAAATAATTCCTGTCATTAAGAAAAATTGTCTCTTACACAGACAAATATACATATCGTACAGAAATCTTTTACTCAAGATTGTTGCATTTCGATCCCAGAAGCGCTTGAGAAAACTGTATAAATCCGAAGATGGTCATTTCATAACCGATAATAAATTTTTTCTACATTACATATTACGATAAGCAGAAAGTAAAAGAAAATTAATACATTTATATACATTTTATTTAATCCAGTATAAACTAAAACAGCAAATTAGTTTTTTTTTTTAGTAAAGTTTTATTAACTTATAAAAAGTATAAATTGCAAATATATTTTGGAACGAAAAAAATCAATAACCCGTTATTACGTAGCTAAAATTTATAGCTTAAATAAAAATTTAATCTAAGATTTATTACCTGTTCAAGGAGGACTGCATATGAACAAGCATACGTGAATGAATTCCCGCGTTTTCGTTATATGTCACTGCCTATCAAAATGAACTAATATCAATGTTGAAGATAATGTGCCGCTTCTAACGGTGAAATTTAAGCTATAATACACTATTGATAGCGAGATAAAAGACCTTGACATATATCTTCGAAAATATTTTATAAAAAATATTATTTTTTCTTTACCTCTGATACTGGTAAAATTTAATAAAACATATTACTTATAATTATAATAACAGACATTTTGAAAATATTTTATATTTCAGCTAGGATTGTCATAATTGTTTTGAGCGTTACGTTTAATATTCATAGTTAACGCGTTTCGGAGCACCTCCATTCTCGAAACTACTGTCAGCACTTAGTGATAAAGCACTAATATTCTAGTTGACGCGTTTCGGAGTACCTCCATTAAAGTAGTTAGCGCTAATTACTTTTAGCGCTAAGTGATAATCTCGAATGCTAGAGTGAAAATGCTATGAAGGTTAGAAAATAACAGTCAGCAATTATAGTAAATTAAATTTATTGAGTCAATAAAGCTTTTGTAGATCAATAACAAAATAACGAATAATTCATTTCTTTTAAAATCATATTATTTATAACATTAAATACAGATCAATTAAATTATTATACAATCACAAATTATGTTTATATTAAATATATATCAAACTACCAGCAAAATAAAACAATTTTGGCAACAGCTGTATAAATAATGTTTAAAAATATATTTAAATTATATTTAAAAATAAAATATCTCTCTATGTTGATTCGTATTTGGATCATTCTAATACTTCCTGGCTATTTTAATTACACATATTCAAGTAAGTGAACAAGATGAAAAAAGTAATGTTTTGGTATATTTTATTTTTTAAAATGCAAAATCAAATCATAAAAAAATATTTTTTATTGTAATAGAAAAAAAATTAAGACACCGAAAGGAGAATTCGTACATAAACTCGAAAGAAAAATTTATGAATTAGAAACTAGTAAGCTGTAAATATCTAAAAAATGAGGTTTAATAATTTATAATGGTCTATTACTGTGAAGATTAAATATTTTTTATTACCATTGTTCATAAGTGTGTACAAAAAACGTGATATCACATATAGAAATTAAAGATATACATTTAGCTTAACACAAAATTACATTTTGTAGGTGTCCTGAAGTACTTGAGTTAAAAAAAAAACTTAACTTTTTACAAAAGTTGGTGCGGATATCAGAGCTGAACGGGATACTTTTATCGGGAGGGGGTAAATCGTTCGGGATTTTTTATTATCGTCATTGCCCGTAGTCACAACAAGCCGCACCCATCTCTCTTCCAAATTTAGTGTATCTAAATCATCAAAGAATAACTGGGCTACAACTTTACTAAGAACTAAATAAGTACAGTCGTTGAAAAGTAACGGCGACCTTGGAGTGGTGACAATTACTACCCAGCGTAACATGTTTATGCTACTAAGAGATGACAAATCATGTTTCAGAGAACAATAGTGTAGCAATGACGTGCGGGCTGATCATCCATAGTTGACGTTACGTGGCGGCTACTTGTAGATTACAAAATAATCTGTAAACCTTCTGTTTCTTTAAGAGTTCAGCTTTAAATTAAGAGCGCTAACACGTTAAAAGAATGATACTGCTATCAATCAACTAGATATAAGATATTTAAATATCTTATATCTAGATTTTTAGAGGATTGGCAAAAAAATTGCTGACAATTAAATTTGAAAAGCGTAATTTTTTATAACTTAACTCCTGAAAAAAACAAGCAGAAATAACTACTTGAAATTACTTAACCAAATAAGTACAAAAGATGCAAAAACAAGTGAATACTTTACCTTCAAATTTACTTGGTTGAGTTGTATTATTTAAAGAAACTCTATTGAAATATTGGTAACCCAGCCATAAAGAATATTGTGATTTTGTCTGCATAATTTATCCTTCAATGCGTTAGTTGAATTTTCCGTACAATAGAAAACAGCTGAATCTATATAAAAAACTTCAGAGGGTAAGATTCAACTTGGAAGACATTAATTGATTATTGGTGTTTTTACCAACGTGTTAATGTTATAATTCTTTGTATTTAACTCACCCTATATCTTCGGTTATCTGTTTTATATAATTTGATTTACTCAAAGTTTTTCGTACCATTATCATTTAACTAATCAAACCTACACAATTTAATATCTGTCCTGCAACATTGATAATTCCTTTGAAATTTATATCAAAAAATCTTTTCTGTCTTATTTTTTTAAGTCAAGTCCCAAAGTATACGAGGGATATCTCTAAAGTAAAGACTACTGGGAAATTTCTGTCCTTAAGGTTGGCGAACATGTATCGTTCATGACCCGCTAGTAATGTACACACTGCATTGTTTGTAGTTTGTCGCGTTGTAGTATCTTTGATTACGTGTAGTTATTACGTTATAAAATGAATAGCAAAATCGATGTTGCCGCCGACTCTAAAATACGTGGAGTCCGTTTTTTAAACCATCAAAACGTTAAGCCGGCTGAAATTCATAGGCAGTTAGTTGCTGTGTACGGTGATAATGTAACGAATGAAAGAAATGTCCGAAAATGGTGCGAAAGGTTTAGAAATAACAGAATTAATGTACACGATGAAGAATTATTGAGGGGAGGCCCCCAATAACCACCGAGGAACTGTTGAAACGCGTCGATGATGAAATCAGAGGAGATTATTGTTCAACGTTTTCCGACCTGGCCCTTCTTTTTCCTGATGTTTCATGAGCTGTTATCGGTCGCATCGTTCATGACCGTTTAGGCTTCAGAAAGGTTTGTACACGTCGAGTGCCGCACGTCTTAACGGAACGTCACAAAAAAATTCGAATGGGATCTGCTTTGAAATTTTTGATGTGCTACACAGAAACAGGTAATGAGTTCCTTAATTCAATTGTTACCGGCGATGAAATATGGATTTCGTGTTACACGTTAGAGAGAAAACGGCAGTCAAGTGTATGGCGCTATCTTCGATCAACAACCAGACCAGCAAAGGTCAAGCCACAGCCATTTGGACGCAAACTGATGGCCACAGTCTTTTGGAATCGGTTTGACATACTGCTGATCGATTTCATGCCACATGAAACGACTATAAATGCAGAAGCCTATGCAGAACCTATGCCGCGCCATTCAAAATCGGCGACTTGAGCGGCTGACTAACAGCGTCGTCCTGCTACACGATAACGCACATCCACATGTTTCGAGTGATTTACTGAGAACATTTGGATGGGAAATTTACGATCACACACCTCATAGTCCGAACGTAGCTCCTTCTGATAGCATTTGTTTGAGAAATTAAAAGAACTTTTGATTGGTAAGCAATTCACGGGTGATGATGAACTTAAAAATGATGTTAATCAGTGGTTAAATAAACTGGCTGCAGAAGAATACGACGAGGGTATACTGAAGCTGGTGTATCGCAGCGATAAATGTCTTAATTCATCTAAGATTACATAGAAAAGTAGTATAAGGTATGCAGTTTAAAATAAATTAAAAATATTTAGAAAGTTTTCAGAATAAAATTTTTTACAATGAAACGGTTTTTATTTTTTGAGATAACCTTACGTATAATAAAGTATTTTATTATAGCGACCTTTCAAAATGAAACTCATTTTTTAATATTATTATTATACCAAACATTATCTTGTTTAATGTTATTAGTGGCTTAATGCTTTACGATATCTATTCAGCTTATTGTTCAGCTGTTTCATATTTAAATAAAATAAAACAGAAAATAACTTCGTTATCTTGAATAAAATACGAAACATTCATTTAAACAAAATGCGAATGAATAAATTCTACTTAAATACGCTAAAAATATGTAATGTATCTTTTTATAAAGAGACTATATCTCAATATCTATCACATTTCAAAGAATTAATATAATTTATGACATACCCTTAAAAATTAATATAAATTAAATATATAAAAAAATATTAATTACTAATTGCACAGCACGGAATTACTTTTTAAAATAATTATTATTATTGTATGTGCAGTTAGAAGCTAGTTGTTACTGTAAGTAGTTAGAAGTTAGTAGTTGAGAGTGTACAGTAGTAGGTCACTGCAAACTCTTTCATATATGTAATATTTTTTTTTATATAAAACGAAGAAAGTAAACAAAAATACCCCAGGAGAAGTAAAAAAAGAAGTAAAGAAGAAATGTAAAAAAAAAAATCACAAAAAACAAATGATCATAAAATTGAAAAATGAATCCGCTACATCAGCTTTTTAAATTTGTATATTACTTTCAATTATTCATCTTAGTATGTCATGACATTCTTTATAGCGTTGTCATTTTCTTACATTTATTGCTATTTTTCATCTTGATTTAACAAATTTGTATAAAATAATGTAAATGAACAATTTTTTGTTACTTCTAAATTTTTATATAAAAGTTTCACGTAAACTACCGTTTGGAATAAGTAGCAGCCTGCTTATGAACGACACAGAAGATTCCCTGCTCGATTCCCGTCAAGAATCTGGAAAACTTATCGTAATTCACCAGTGTAGCTAATATAATAGATAGTTGATGAAACTTTAAAAAATAACATAGCCGTTCTTAAGAATAATAAATATCCTATGACAGGATACCTAAGTACATTTAGAAGTGAAGTGGTTTCCCATTGCCTTCTTATTCGAGCCAAACATGTGATTGGGACCCAAGACGACTCACATGCAGTTGATATCTAGCCTTATAAGTGCTACCTTCACGCTTTTCATCAAAGGAATAGGTTGTATATTGAACATCATTACTCTCAAAGAAAGCAAATCAAACTAGTGTCTCTTGTACTTCAGAAGCTTTACATGTACATAACCTTAAAGAAAGTCTGGGATAAGTTTCTTCATAGAAATAACAAATGGATCTACCAACACCTTTCTTTTGTTAAACAAAAATGCTACATACATTATATATAAGTTTATTTGTATAAATTTGTGTGTGTGTGATATAGTTATTTACTCTCCATAAAAGTTGATTGAATGTTATAAAACAATAAAATTTGTCGTACAGCATTTCTCTAACATTTGTGGTCATGGTGGACTAATTTTAAATGGTGATCTTTTTCATTTGGAAGATTTTAGATTCAGATTCCGGTTATATTAAGCATTATATCAAATTGCCTAGTACATACATTTATATTTTCAAGTGGAGATTAATTATTAAAATCAAAACATCAAGAAAAAACATTTGAAATAAATCACTGATAAAAATTAATATTATTGTAAGTAAAATATTTGTAAGAAAAAATAAAGTACAAATATTATATTTGATTTCTAGAATGACTGAGCAGTTATCTCTATAAGAAATCAGGTATTTTTTTATCAATACTGCTCTTCGAAAGATAGTAATACTATCAATAGTCGTAGCCATAGCAATAAGACAACACCGTCATTAGTATTTTAGTTTCTTCTAAGAGCAGAAGCTAATTTAGTCGACAAACGCTAGAGAAAACTGTTATCTGAAATACGGTTATGTAAATAGTAAATCTCCTCTTGAATGATCATGAAAATAAGACGCACAATTGCATACCCTGCCAAAAAAAAGTTTTTTTTTTTTTTTTGTACTAGATGTCACTTAATGTTTAATGCTTGGCATTCTTAGGCATAATTTGTGTCTTAGGCTTAACTTGTATTTAGATTCACTGCCGGAAGATAATAGAAGGCTGGCGAAATAATATTGTGAGTACAGAACCACTAATATTTTGCCAATTATAAATGACTGTTGGATTTTGTAGAACATTAAGAATCTAAGGGGTTAATACAGTAACTTTCCAAATTCGGAATAATGAAAGTCGGAAAGACTTTGCTCCAGGAACGAGACAGTCTTCTATTTTATACAAATAGTTCTTGGGTCAATGAATAGGAAGAGTTTAGAATATGCTGCCTGAGAATTACCGTTTGGTTATTAAGTATCAATATATAAACCGTTTCCAAGTGGGATGTACATGCGGCCCTGTTCCGAGATTGGTAAGCCAGGTGGGGTGCATCCACCAAGGGCATGGACGCACCGCCTTATCGCGGATATAAAGCCCTGGGCCAGTCAGAGGTTTGGTGAGCTGAAGTACTAGCTCATGCAATTCCTGACCGGCCATGGGGTCTTCCGCGCCTTCCTGTATGGTAGGAGAAGTGCGGGTAACCCCTACTGCCCTTACTGCGGTGACCCGGATACCCCAGAACACGTGGTGTTCTGGTGCCCGCAATGGGATGATTACCGCCTAGCTAGCGGTCCGGCGATTACCGGACCGCTCAGCGTGGAGAACATTATCACCGCCATGTTGCGGAGCCCGAAGAGCTTTGATACCATTGCAGGGTTCGTGGTGAGGGTTCTTCAGGAGAAGGATCGGGGGGCTCGGGGATGGGGAACAGCCCTCTGCGGAGCTGCCGTTCGCACGTGCTTGCACGAGTGGGCGGTAGTGATGAGACACGGGGACTCTCGCACCCTCAAGCGAAAAAGACCGAGTCCCGGCGGGAATGCTTCACACGGATGTCCCCGTTAGAAGTATTGGCATAAAGACCGAGTCCCGTCTCCCGGAATGGAGACCCAGCGACGGCATAGCCGGGCTTGGTTAGCTGGGGGTTTGAGGCGGGCTCAAAGTGAGTTCCGACCGGCGGGCCGAGACATGAAGGCCCTTTAGAGTAAAGGACACTCTCCTGGGCTGAGTAATACTTAACTGCAGGATCCGGCCCGGAGGAGAAGAGGAAAAAAAGAAAAAGTAAACCGTACACTTTTAGGCAAAAATATACGTGTTTTATTTAGTAGAAAGAACGAGCTAATGAGGAAACTAGTCATGAGCACTTGGAACATTAATCATACATCGATTTTTACTGGCCGGGAATGCTTACAGATATTACTTATTCTCTTTGTCCAGAAGAAGTAGAATATTGACTACCACGGTATTAAAATTTAGAAGGCAATGAGAAAGATGAAGCACAGGTAAGAAGGAAGAATTTCTTCTACTTATGATTGGAAAGATTGAACTGTAACTAAAATGATAGTTGTGAAATGGATCTATAAGACGCTCGCAAATAATTTGTGTAAACAGCCTGGATGATAGAGAAGTTGCAAAACGTCAAAATTCGTTATTATTAGGTTATTCGTTATTAGTAGGTAGGAGTAGCTAAGTCCTGTTCTTCATTGATGGGCTTGTAATATTACAGAGGTATTAAGGTCTCCAGTGAATACAATAATATTGTATTCAATGGATATATTCAAGTTTTATACACAGTAAATGTTGTTTATAGTGACCTCAATGGACCGACGATTTTAGGTCATTATAACCGATAATTACAATATCCGATATTTAGGTATCTTAGTGGTACTACTTTAATATGTCATTTACACGGGTATTGTAATACAGTAACAATAATAATTATTAAAAATAATAATAATAATAATTTTTTCTGCAAAGATTTTTTTTGTCTTCATCATTTGACTGGTTTTATGCAGCTGTTCAAGATTCCCTATCTAGTGCTAGTCGTTTCATTTCGGTATACCCGCTACATTCTACAACCCTAAAAATATGTTTTAAATATTCCAAACGTTGCCTGCCTGCACAATTTTTCCCTTCTACCTGTCCCTCCAATATTAAAGCGATTCCAGGGTGCCTTAATATGTGGCCTATAAGTCTGTCTCTTCTTTTAACTATATTTTTCCAAATGCTTCTTTCTTCATGAATTTGCCGCAACACCTCTTCATTTGTCACTTTATCCACCCATCTGATTTTTAACATTCTCATATAGCATCAAAAATTAATTTTTGATGTAAACAAATTATATTTGTGACTAAAGGCTCGTTTCGCCTGTCTATTCAGCATTTTATATCACTCCTTCTTCGTCCATCTTATTAATTCTACTTCCCAAATAACAAAATTCTTCTAAAATATTAAAAAAAATATATATATAATTTTTGAAGAAAGATTGTAAAAATGACTTTTTCTGCAAAAAATCGGTTATTTTGTTTAACATCATTATGTTGACTAGGCCGTAATTTTTTTTATTTCACAGAATTCGTTTAAAAACCTTTCGTAATTTTTTCACTGTTCTTTCATATCACCGTTATTGTCGAATGACCTACGGCTAATTCTTGGGCAATGTCCTTATTAATTTTGCTATTCTCTAACCTCCTGATATGTGCCTGAATGTTTTCTCGAACCTCTATCGTGAATATTTTTCGCGAAGCCATAATTAAATCTCTATTGAATGAATTATACAGGAAACGTAAAATTAAATACTGTACCCGCACAATATTACGCTCAAAGCAAAAGGTTAATTACAACTGAATGTAACTACTTCAATTTACAATAATCTGGTACAGATTAGAGGATTACAGGAAGAAGTTAAAAAAAACAAAACTACAGTACATATGTAAGAAAAAAGGAACCGTCAAAATATTTTTGTAGTTACAACATAGATATACTCTACTACGTTACTGAAGAGTTACTTCTGTCCGTCATTATATTGCAGTAGGAAAAATAAATCATAATAACAGATATTTCACTATAACCGATGTAATTATAAACAATATATGTATATTGTTTATAATACATATATGTATATTATATATGTCGAACTTGAATTTGGAGTTTTAGTGGAAGTAATTCCAGAGGAGTTTTTGGAGGTATAAAAATTTTTAATACTGTAAAAAAAGTGTCTAGCATTTATTTTATATATATATTGTATAGGGCTGGATAGATTAAGTTAGTCTCTGGAAAATAAAATGAAATTCTATCGTATGTGCAGTATAACTTTTACTCATTTACTTTTGTTTGTTTTTTAGTCAGTCAGGGGATTCTCTTAAATCACTGACCTATTTATAAATTAAGCTGATTTCGAGTACTTATTTTTTTTGATAATTATTAAGTTGGTGAATTCCAGCGAGAATATGCTTAATGAAGAAAATTATTCCGATTGTTTTATTATTATTTTTGAAGCTAAGGCGTATCCAAATAATTATAATTTATTTTTTATTATATGTATTTTTTTTTTTAATAATGTAGAAAACATTTTTACGTTTAAAAGTGTGTACATCAAACAGATGTTGATAACTATAAAATATTTTTCAGAAAGACTTATTTTAGTTTGAGAACTCCAACATTTCAGCATGTCATAAGATATGGACAAAATAGTAGAGGGTTGTGGTGGGTTTTAGTGCTTTAGGGAATAAGTGCAACTTAAGTCACCGTTTGACAAATACTCTGTAATGTGAATTGGCCTTGGTGACCTCATTTCTTTGTGATGTTGCGTCACATCTTAAGTAAGCGCTCCGGGTTTATCTCCAGGGCTACATTAACGGCAAAGACTGTTTGTGGGTGCGGTCTCTTTTAATGTTCAATATCGACTGAACTGCGAGATCAAGTTGTCAAGCTTTCACAGTCTTCCACCACTTGCTTCTCTACTAAATTGAGAATTAGATGTAATCTTGTTAAGAAAAATTTCAAGCAAAATTTTTTTTGTGTACTTATATCCATAATCGTAGTTTATTACTAATACGAGAAGATTATTCTACGATATTGTAATTTTTTATTTGTTTCTATTCAACATTTTTGTTTTATTTCTTAACTTTTGATGATATTTTAAGATAAGGGTTTTACTTACTGGACGTGAGTATCACCTCAATGAAACTTTTATAGTTTCTTATATATTTTTGTTGCATTTAATGTTTTTTTTCCGTATTCTGTTGTTAACTTCTTTATGTATAACAAGAATTTTATGGAATGCAGTATAATACAAAATTTATCGTACTTTAAAAATGACAAAAAACTTTATTAAATTTCTGAAAAAAAAAAAAAAAAATATTTTCTCATTACACCTCAAATTTTGCTAAAAGGACATCAGTATTATATCTGAATAAATCTTTTGAAATTCTATAAACTAAATCGATGATTATTTTTCCCCATTATTATCTTCGTTTAATAAATGTTAATTTCTGTTTTCTTAGACGTGGGATAATCGCTAAAAAATTTTGAACTACTAATAATACAAAAGAATTAAATTTCTGTAATTATATATTTTACACTTTTTTTGAATTAGTAAAACTTTTTGGAGGTCATAAAAGACAGCACAGGATAAAAGACTGACGGACCTACATCTGACAGTCTTTTATCGCTGTACCACTCGTTGCAATATGTAGTCTTCCAGTTTTTACTAATAGTACTTCAGATAGGTGATATAATAATATTCACAGTGATAAAGTTGTGGTAACATTCGCTGTAATGGTGAAAACATCTTTGTTACATATTTCCATTTTCTGTTTGTGTGTGTGTATGTGATATTGATGTACGCGCGCGCATGTGTTATCAAAATAGATGAAAATTACTTAATTTGATTATTGTGGAATGTAAGCGCTCGAGTGCCTGTAAATTCAAGAAATAGAATATTGTAAATTTAACATGTTGTAAAGCAGTGATTCTTTTATTATTGGTTTTTTAAATGTACTTATAATCGAGCTACGTTAGATTCTAACCGCATCTATAATTTTTGAGTTCGATTGAATAAATCCATTTGGCCACGTAACATTAAACAGAATAAAAAATGATTTTACGTATATCACAGAGAAAGCAGCATTTAAAAAAATACAAATATCTTGCGTTAAAACATTATATTCTGAATGAATTTGGATCATCATTACATTCCGAGATGTTGCGATAATACTAAGTGGAAAATTCCTGACGGAGAATGAGCATTTAGTAATTTTCGTATAAATAGTCGGATGAATGGGGATGGTTGAACCAATATACCCATTTAATAGGCTGTTAGTTTTTTAATACACAAACATTTTTTTGTATGTAATTATTATTATGTATTCAACTTGCCAACAAGCTCGACTAGAATAAATATTTTTTTTCAAAAAAGAGAAGTTCATTGTAGCTAATTGTAATAGAGTTTCATTACTGTTCTAGTACTAAAACTTATTATGACTAACTAATATTTAAAGAAAAAATAAAAAAACTTAAAAAAAAAATAATACACAGGCAGATTTTTTCGAAAGAGAAAAACTGACAAACCAAAATGTTTAATTATTTACATCGTTATGTTTTTTAAATGTAACAATAAAAGTGTGTATCCCGATATGTCTTTTTAAACTTGGCCTACACTTAGCATTTCGAGGCCATATTATATTTTATTACTATTCGCTCTAAACGTATTGTTTTTCAAAACATATGTTGTACATAAAAACAATCGTAGAATAAAGTATGAATAGAAAATTTTAAAACACAACGTTTCCTTCTTAAGTTAAAAATGTAGTTTCTGTAATAAGGTGAATATAGAGATAATTAATATCATCTATTCATATCATAAGGCGAATTATTTTTTGTTCTAATATATATATATATATATTATATTATATATTTATTATTATAATAATTTTATTATTGGGTTATCCAACTTTCAGGACATGTTGTAGTTTTGAAAATAAAGAAAAAGTTTTATAATCAAAGAAATGTTTTGTTAGCGAGTGTCGGCTGGCGAAATATTACGCCTTGATTTCTGCGCCTTAGGTATATTAAGTCACATTCTAATTTTTGGAATCCAAATTAGTTTTATATGATTTCGGACCTGAAAAATTGAAAATATTAGGTCCACAATTGTATTTTTAGAAGTTTTCGAAAAGCTGGGGTACGATTGAGGTCGAAAAACACATTATTTTAATTTTGCTTAAAATAACTTGGCTAAAGTAAATGGGTAGTAAACATGTGAAAGTTTTAAACAAAACTTGTATAAAATTTGATCTTGAGTAAATTAGTACGAATAAATCCCCCAGAAACTAAATACAAACCTAAGAAGTTCATCAAATAAAACATCAAAATATGGGAAAATTTTACCTAGATATTAAATAAAACAAAATTTCCAGTATTACCAAATAATAAAAATTAAATATTCTAGACAGTTATCAATAATTTAATGAAATGTTTTTAAGACGAATTGTAAAAGTACATTGACGAAAATTTATTTAGGAGTTACGATTTGTAGATCGCTGAGCAAATTTTTTCTAAGCTCTGTGTTTATAGGTTATGTTTTAGTATTTTTCGTTGTTACTTATGGCTTTTGATTTATTAAGGTTTTCTTGAGGATGTATGTTTGTGTTAGGTTGTTTTAGTTTTTAGTTTAGCTGTTCTGCTTTGTTGGTTTAGAATAATTTTTTTTGCAATTTAAACTTAGCCTAGATTTTCTAGGGACTTGTTTATACAGCTGTAAGTCTGTTAACATTTGCAAGTTTGTTTACATAGGCTTATTTACATTTGTACATAGAAAATTTTACTGTTGTCAACCTGGCCGGCTCGCATCGGTCCAAGGAGATGGCCTCGCCAGAAGAGGAGGATTTCACTGCTATCTCTGGTGGCAGTGGAGCTGAGAGTTTCACTGACATGGTTGTGGAAGAGTTACGGCGTGCAGATCGTTTAATCTGCAGGTGTTCTGGGAAGAAGGCGAGGGATAAGTCGATTCGGCGGCGACGGAAGATTGCCATTCCGGTAGTCTCGACGAGAGGAGACCTTGGGGAAGGTTTTCCTTCTCTTCCGACTACGTCCAATGGCAGTGTGGGTGAACAGAGATGTTCCTTTACAACTTCGGGGAAGCGATGGCTGCGTGGCTACTCGCCTACTGGTGAAGAAATGAAAAAATCTAAGGCTGGTGGTTGGCGTGATCTTTGTTTGTCGGGTGACCCCTATGACTTGGGAGGGTGTGAATTGTTTACGGACGTATCTCACATGTAGGAGCATATACCAGAAGGAGAAATTAGTGCTGCAGGACCCGCGGAAACGCTTTTGTCACGGAAGAAATGCTTTCAACATAAATCTGATGCTTCTCTTGCGTGACGTTAAGGAGTTGAGCACTTTGGTTAAGCAATATACGGCTACCAAGGTAGAAATAAAAGAGTGTTCTTACCGAATGGACAGAAGTGCTCGTGTGTTGAATGTATTTAAGGGTGTTTTGGATGTGGTACCTCGGGAATCATAGGCGGGACTTTCTACCCGGCTGACGACGACGGAGAAGGCTACTCAAACGTACCATATAATCAGTGGTGTGGCGTCACAGACCCCGGATGGGAGCTTGGAGCGTACCGTGCGCTGGTCACTTCATGAACTTCGCCGGGCGGTTGACAGTGGGGTAGCGGACGCGGATAAAGCTGGCTGGAAGACGTTTTCCAATCCTACACGCTATTACAGGACATTACTGTTTTTGCGGAGGGAGTGGGATCCGCGTGGATTTTGGATGTGGCTGTTGGTGTCGATCGGACCACCGGGTTGGTCTAGTGGTGAACGAGTCTTCCCAAATCATCTGATTTGGAAGTCGAGAGTTCCAGCGTTCAAGTCCTAGTAAAGCCAGTTATTTTTACACGGATTTGAATACTAGATCGTGGATACCGGTGTTCTTTGGTGGTTGGGTTTCAATTAACCACACATCTCAGGAATGGTTGAACTGAGAATGTACAAGACTACACTTCATTTACACTCATACATATCATCCTCATTCATCCGCTGAAGAATTATCTAAACGGTAGTTACCGGAGGCTAAACAGGAAAAAAGAAAGTGTTGGCGTCGATCACTCGCGACATGTGCCAATTTATCGCAAGGCCCCGTGGATCCGGGACTTGGCTCGCGCGGGAAGGGTGAAGGCGGGTCAGGATCTAGCTGTGCAGTCTCCTGCCCGTGATTTATCTGGAGAAGACAGCGGCGGTCAGTTTCCGTGGAAATTCTGCCTGTGCAGCCGGCCTACGGGTCAACACAGGTGGTAACTTTGGCGTACCACCTCTTCTTGCGAGAAATTACTATCCGACGGGCATTCGTATTGGCTGGGTGGCCTGGTGACTCGACGTGCCTCAGATGAACTTTGCTTTCGGTGTGGGACGTAGGACCAAGTTTTGTCTTGATTAGACCGAAGTGGTCATTGTTTTGCCTGCGGTATGGCCGGCCACGTGAGGAGGGACTGCACACAGGAAACTGGGACATGCACCCGGAGGTCGAGGGTGTAAGGTGGCCCCACCTGCGCCAGCACCATGAATATGTACACAGCTGCGCTGTGGTATCTGCAAGGGACAGCATCATCCGGGAGTGTTGGGAAGCTCCGGCGTATCATCTTCGATGATCGGGTGGGAACTATCTTGCAGTGCCGTTGAGGGAAAAGTAAGACCGGCGGGGGATCCCTTTGGAGTTCCTCGTTAGAGGCGAGGTGTTAAGACCTGAGTCCTAACCGGAACCCTTTGGGATCCCCTCGTTTGAGGCATGGCAAGCAAGGAAGACCAAGTCCCGGCTGCCTGGGCGGGGCCTTGAGTCCTTCCGAGGTAGTTTGAGGCGATGGCACCCCTTGGAGCTGAGCTTATGCTTGGTCGCAAATCCAGCTCCAAGGGGCGGGGAAATCGACGGAGAAAAAATTTACCCTCGTCTCCTTTCTCTTCTTACGAATGGAAAGGTTTCTCTTCCACAGAAGAGATTAATAAAATTATTAAGTTTGCTAAAAATTTAGGCATTATTTTAGCTCATAGTTAATTTTTTGATATGAAGGAATCTTATTTCCTGGGAATTGGAAAAATAAATAAATTAATAAAATCTGGACTTAAAAATAATTAAAATATTTTATGAAATCTTAACTACAGATTTGCTGTTTGAAATTGAAATTCGTAACGCTTTATTTTTTGACAAACTGATCGTATAAAATTATAAGATGCTTGAAACCGTAAAAAATTTATCTGGTTTTTATTAGTTTAAGGGCTTATTTTCTCAGACAAATATCTGGTCTTGCATCTCATATTAACGCAAGTTTTTATTCGGATAAATTTTCTAAAAAAACTGAAAAATTATTTATGTATTCAGTAATACATAAGAATGTACTAAGAGCTAGATGTGTCTACATTAATGTATGGAGTTTAGTGTTAGTGGTGAAGCTTATTTTAATAATTTTCGATCTGTTATCACTTATCAAAAACATCTAAATAGGCTAATATTCCGAATGCCGGACGAAACTTATTCACGTGCGATATTAGCTTGTTTAAGAAAAATTTAATCGCTGCCTTTTAAATATCTAAACGTTTTTTAAAAGAACTCTTTCTTTTATTTCCGAATTAGTGAAATTGAAGTGAATTATTGTTATTCCAAAAAACCTCTTAGTAATACGTGGACATAACTACCGCTCAAACCAAAGGATGAGTATTTCCGATGTTTTTCTTTTCAAACTGCATCAATTTTTTCAATTATTTATTAAGATATATGAGAAAATACGACAACACGAAAGTTTCGTTTAGAAATAAACGATAAAATTGGTTAACATTTTACGAAACTGTGGAAAGAGTTTTTTGTTAATTAATCAACTATCCTGTTTAATTTTGTAATTTTTATTTTCAAGTTGATTTATGCAAAATTTATTATTAATTTTTCTCATATTATTCTATTTAATTAAGTAAGATTTGAGAAAGTAAAAAATTATTTATTTTGCTTAGTTACCTATGTGGTGAAACCGGCAAATATTCTTCTCAACTAACTGACTCGATAAGTAATTATATATACTATCATAGTGTTCGAGCCACACTGAAAAATCTTTACATTAAAGATCTGCTTACCTTCAAATGAAATTAAATCACATCTAACAAAAAATTTCCTTAAAAGCACCAATTCTTGTTCCGTGTAATAAGTGTGCGGTATAAATTGATTCCATGTGTGATGTAAGATAATTAGTATTTATATTATTATTATTATTAATTCATAATTTGTAATAGTAAATTTTATATTAATCGTGCATTAAAAAAAATTGTTGGAAAAATAAATTTATTGTTTACTTTTTATCCAAAAATAATTACTTGTTAAAAAAAATGGTAATTTTAAATTATTTGCTTACTAATAATAAAATGTATGAAACCAATATAAAATAATTGAGAAAGTGTTTAAATCTGATCAAGATTTGGCAAATAGATTCTTTAATGAACAAAAAATTTGTTTTAATTTTTTATTTATCTATATTTATTTTCAAGTTTTATTTATTTTAACATGTAATTTAAAAAAAAACGACTTATTTATAATGATTAGTCTTGGATTTTGGTAGGTTTCCTTTTGTTTGAAAGTTTTTGAAGAGTACGGGAAATAAATAAGAAGAAAAATAAATGTATATTAGAACTGTTTTTATTAAACTCTGCTTAGTTTGTTTTATTTATACTACATTAGATTTCGCTGTAAGCGTGAGATATCAACTTTAATTACTTCTACGACGACATATTATTTCGTCCTGTTTAACTTTCTGTTTTATCACGTTTCCGCCTAAGTTTATCGTTTCAAAGTCAACGGTTAGAAATCGTATCTGTTTTTATGTTTTCATGAATGGAAACAATAATAAGATTATAAACTGAAAGATGAATTCTTTCTGTGAAACTGGGTAAGGGTTATCTTATTTTTAAAATTTTCCCTTATTTCATCATTAAAATCTTTCTCAAACGTCTAAAAAGAAAATAATTATCTGTAGTATTTTCTCCCCGTGTCTTATCTAATCCACTGTCGAAATTATCCAAACGTTTTCCTTCCGGAACAATATTAAGTAGGCTCGTTTTACTGTACCAGGATCCATTACGGCAATTTTTTTTTTTGGGTTATTAATGGTCAGTGGGCGCCTAGAACTGTTTGGCAGTCTTCCTAGACGTTCAACAAGCATTCAACAAAGTTTGTCTTCCCGGTCTCCTTTTCAAACTGAAGTCATGCCTACCTCAATCGGTCTATCTTGTGTTACGTAGTTATCTGGATGGGTGGTTTTCTCAAATAAAATACAATCAGTCTGCATAGATTATCTGTCTACATAGAAAATCATCAGGAGTTCCACAGAGTTCTGTTTTGAGTCCGAGTGTATTTGATATACACTGCAGATGTCTCCACTACAGAAGATGTTAAAGTTGCGTCCTTCGCAGACGACACAGCGATTTTGGCTGTAGATGGTGATCACAATCTTGTTTCAGGCAAACTGCAAGCTGCTCTCGACCTTACCAACGAATGGCTGCGTGGATGGAGGGTGAAAGTCAATCTAGCCAAATCCAGTCATGTGACATTTAGCAAGAGGAGAGATAATTGACCACCGGTTCAACTGGACAATAATCTCATCTCTGACGCGGACACGGTACGGTACCTAGGGTTATATGTAGATCGTCGATTGACCTAGTAGGATCACGTCAGAGAGAAGGGGAGACAACTGAATGCTAAACTTTCCACGAATGTACTGCTTCTTGGTAGATGATCTCATTTGTCCTTGACGTATAAATTGTTGCAGTATAAAGTTTTCCTGAAACCAGTATGAAGGTATGGTGTACTAGTATGGGAGACTACGTTTTAATAGTAACGTTGAAATCATTCAACGGTTTCAAAAGAAGCTTCTCAGGATGGTATCAGGGTATCCGTGGTTCACTAGAAACGATGAGATGCACGGGTATCTTGGAGTGCTATTTGTTCGTGTGATTTTTTTTAGGTTCGATTCTCGGAACCAGTAGGAACTACATATCAATGCTGGACAAGCATGTGAATCATCTGGCGCTTATTTATTTGACAATGGTCAGGAAATAAGACGATTGAGGAGGCTCATGTACTGGAGGATCTCGCTGACTTTGATAGCATGGATGATCATTGAAGTGCGTG
Organism: Lycorma delicatula; assembly: GCF_047948215.1. Taxonomy (NCBI): domain Eukaryota; kingdom Metazoa; phylum Arthropoda; class Insecta; order Hemiptera; family Fulgoridae; genus Lycorma; species Lycorma delicatula. The sequence goes on from NC_134457.1 coordinate 54,096,757, forward strand.
GCTCGTGATTATATAGAGTATATTATGCTAAATATAGCTTAAACTATTAAAATCTATACTATTTTTATCTGTATTTTTCTGACTTTATTATTTGTAACATGGATTACTTTAAACTTTTGCGACTTTATTATTGTTATCTCCTTTACCTGACTATTATCTGTTGTTATCTGTTACCTCTATTATCTGTTATATATGTTTTTATTAACTAATTTCTTATTTTGTGTCATGAGAGGTGATGCATGTCGTTAAGATTGTAATGAAGTGGACTATCTTTGGAAGGTCTGACATGTTACTTTTAGCCATACAATTTTACTTATGGTCGCAATCCTTTTGGCGACCGATTGTAAAAAATAAATTGGTCAAAAAAAAATTATAAAATTAAGTTTATATTTAGAAAAAACAAAAAAAAATATTTGTTCATGTTCAATACTCATTAAAAGTTTATAAAAAAAATATTTTTACTTCAAGTATTCCAATAATAATTTAGATTTTTTTTAATGTGCGCGCATGTGTGCATACATACACAAAATGAGATTTTCTAGGTTTTAATATACAAACGATTTAATTAAGTATATAATATAAGTTATGTTTAGAAAAAAAGATTATATAAAACATAATAGTTTACTTCAATTTTTTTGCTAATTTATTATTTTTTTTATTCTTATGTATATCTTATTTTTTGTTTTACTTAATGTTTCAGAAATACTTTTAAGTTTTAATTAATATTTATTTTTAATAGAAAACTTCCTTTATTTAAAAGAATTCTATTTATTTTATTTCATTTATTAAAATAAAAGATAAATTTAAATAGCTATGTTATGTAATCAATCAGTTGATTTATTTAGTAATCCCTAATTACTTTGCCAGCTTCATTTTTATAGCTACAGTATATATATTTTGTAATTATAATTTTGGTGTTAAATATTATTTATATGATTTCAAAATGAATCGATCTCTGGCTCATCTTTCCAATAGAATAATTTCATCTATTTTCTCTACCACCCACGCATACATACAAATGGATATTTATTCTGTTACTTATGTATAAGATCCTTGATTAATTTTAATTAAATAACACTTATAATGCATCCTGTACCTCATTTTCCGTAAATTAAATTAAATTAAATTTATTTTAACTAAATTTTTCGACTGAAATAGTTATGAATTGAAAACTAATCTTTAAATGGAATACTGTTTGTAGAAAATTAAATCAAATTCATCAAGAAAAATGGAAAAATATCTCTTGTTAGTAATTAATTAGGTATATCTTTTCCAGTTGTTCCCCGTTCAATATAAATGTGAAATTAAGCCAGATTGAAACGTAATGATGTAATATTATAAAAAAATCTGATGTAGATACAACATGACTTCCTTGTACGCCTATTAAATTGCATTTACACATTTTTAAAAGTACATTAAATTTTATTTCATTGATATCTTCTGATAATTTTTTATTTTTTTTTATTGTTGTTATTTAATTATTATCTATTGTAAAACTTTTTTTACAATCAGAGGTTAATAATTATTAATAAATCAACATATTTAAATTAAAAAACAAAAGTTAAAATAAAAAAGGAAGATGAAGTCTGAATCGAACCGATGTGCCTTCCCCTTGTAAGATCCAAATATAACATTAATTAAAATTTCATTTGGCTATAACTCTGGAACCAATGAAAATAATTACCGCTTATGATATTTCATTAAAAAGCTCTAAATGAGGGCTTATTACTGCAGTTAAAAAAAAAGTCTAAAATTCAAATTGTTTTGGATTTCGGGCTTTTTTTGACACTTTCAGTCCAACCGATTACAATCGAGATACACAACTAGATGTTACAACAGTCCCAAATCCAAAACTTCAACATCCTACAGCTAATCGTTTTTAAATTATGCGAGATACGTACTTAAGTACAGACGTTACGCTGAAACTAGTCAAAATGGATACAGGGATGGTCAGGGAATATCTTCGTTGAAATCTGATAACCGAAATTTTTCGCGATGATAATACTTCCTTTACTTCGTAGAAGGAAGTAAAAATAGAAGTATTTATCTTTTGTCAGATTATTGAATAAGACCTGAATGTTAGGTAGAAGGTATCTTTTCTTTTAGAGATTGCAGCAACGTGTTTATAATAAAATGATGTTTTTAATTTAATACGCTTAATATGGATAATTTACTAAAAATATTCCAGTTTTTTTAATAATGTGTAATTATATCTACTTATATAACTCAAAGTAGACCTGTTCCAATCTATAATAGTTTATGTTTTAAATAAAAAATTTATTTCAAATATTCATTGCGATAAACTGAATAAATATGTGTTCATTTATTAAAATAAATATTTACATCGAGGAATAATTAGAATTCACCAAATTAAAAAAAAAAAAATAACCGGTACGTTAGATGCTGCTGAGAAAGTCCTTCATTATCAAGTAACAACAGAAATCAAATAGCTGGTCATAAAAAAATTTGCGAGCACATTATTTCCTTTCATGGGTTACTCGTACATCTCCCTTAGTTTATATTTTATTACATTTTTATTTAATAATATCAAAAATACCAATTTCAAAACCAAATTTTTCGACTGAAATATTTATGACTTGATAAAATAGTGTATAAAAAGTAAAAATAAAAACAGACTTCGAAAAATAATGGTACTAAAAAGTTAAAAGTAATTATATTTTTATTTATTAACTAAAGTAAAAATATTAGCAACAAATTTTTGAAGTCAGTGCCAGCCAACACAAATTAAAGAAAAATTACATAAAGTTAGCACCTCAACCGACCGCTAGACAACTAAACTGGATTTTCACACGTACGCGTAAAATGAGATCTCAAGAGCATATAAGAGAGAGCGTCCCAGATCATACTTCATCTTGAGTTCGCTAAGGCATACAAGCACTGTATATATTTAATGATAATATATGTACCTAAGCATCTATAACGTATTCTTATATCATATTTTTGTACGTCGCATTTTATTGTTGCATTATATTTTTGTTGATCTCAACGTCTATTGCCAATTTTGCATTGTTTATAGTAGGATTTTTATTATTATATAGATCATAGGATACTTTACTTTTTAACTGGTATTAAATATATATATATATATATATATATATATATATATATATATATTTAACATATTTAACATATATATATATATATATATACTAGATACCACTGAAGATTTTAAAATATTGCATTTAATATATAATCTTATTATAATATAATAATTTCGGTTTTTTTGTACTTTTCCTGTGATTTAGGGTTTGGTTAAATTTTATATGGGACCATTCCGAAAGTTTACTTTTTCGTTAAAAAAAAAAAATTATCAAAATCGGTTTACTAATGTCGGATACATTGCGTAACATACATTAAAAAAACTACTGTCGAATTGATAACCTCATATGAAGTCGCTTGGTTAAAAACTAATCTTTAAATGGAATAATGTTTGTAGAAAATTAAATCAAATTCATAAAGAAAAATGGGAAAATATCATTTTTTGAGTAATTAATTAGGAATATTTTTTTACGTTGTTTAGTTTAACCCTATTCAAAATGAATGTTAAATCAAGTTAGAACGAAAAGTAATGATGATATTATTATCTTTTATCACCGCATAAGATCACTTTAGTCAGTCCATTAGCCGAGTCTCTTGGATGGGACTGTCCTTGCGGTCCTCCCAGTAATTCTTCATACGTTCCAATCTTTGTGTTCTTTCTAATGCTGAAGATGTTCGTATTGTGAGTTTCTTTCTTGTGAGTTAGAAGCAAGTGTTTTTGTGCTTGATTTTTCGTTTAATTTTATCTTGTGTGTGCTGTCTTTTGGTGTAAAGTCAATTAATTTCCTTCAGATCCTCTCTTATTTCTCTAATCCATCTGCCTTGGTCATATTCTGTCTTGGTGTTTTTTGAGTCGAGATTGTACCGTACCAGCTGTTTCAGAAGTCTCGAATCTTGCATCCTCATGATGTATCCTAACAAGCTTAGTCTTCTTTTATGCGTGGTATCAACGATGGGTTCTAATTTTTGTACAGGACTTTGTTGGGTACAATCCACCACTACCCATCTTTTTGGTACTTTTTGTTGATGTAGGCTCTTCCAATTCTTCTTTCAATTTTTTGGAGGCTGTCAGTTTTTGATTGTTCGTTCGGGTGGAAGAATGTTTATGCTGCATAAATGGCTTCTGGTTTTATAACTGTGTTGTAATGTCTTATTTTTGCGTTTATTGTTAGCAATTTTGGAACTTACGTATTAAAGCCCTGCAGCTACAGCTTTATTTAAAAACAAAGTAGTCAATCGGATTTCGGTGGAAAATGGGCCGATATAGAGTTTAACATAAATAAATAAATATTTATTTTATAAATATAATTTAACCTATAATGCTTCGCTCGCTAACCATGACTCATTAACACCGTAATTTTTTGAGTATTTATTTTTATAAATTCAGTAATTATTGCAATTATTTATTATTTAAATAATCAAATTGCAATAATTACTGACCATTTATTAAATAAATACTCAAAAAATTACGGTTTTAATTAGTCAAGGTTAGCGAGCGTAGGTTAAGTTTGGTTAAATTATATTTATAAAATAAATAAATATAAAACCATTTATATTCTGTTTTGAATCTGTTTCGGCCTATTTTCCACCGAAATCCGATTGACTACTTTGTTTTTAAATAAAGCTGTAGCTGCGGTGGCGTTAATACGTAAGTACCGAAATTTTTTATTGTAAGTTTACCAGGTTAATTTTCGAAAAGTAATTTAAAAAAAAAAAATTGAATTTTTTAAATTTTTTGAAGAAAAATAAAATAAAACAGAACTTTATTATGGAAGTTAAGAAATAAAATAAGATTACAAAATCTTTTTCTGTAAATATGAAGGAAGTTATTCAGGTTGAAACTCGTCAAATATGAGTTAAAAGTATAATTAACAACTCTGAAAAAATCAGAGTAAAAATATTTAACTTAAAACCCAGTAAATAAATATTAAGAAAATTTCATTTAATAGATTCTAATAAGAAATGATTCTTTTATGATTCAGAATTCTAGGAGAAAATATTCGATAATAACAAATAATATTATACGACAATTATTTCAATTGTTTAGAAATTAGTTATTAATTAAAATTACAATTATTGCAATTTTTAAATATTGAAACACACCTTGGAAATTAGCCATTTATAAAAAAAAATTAATATTTTTTTAAAAATATTTATATTAATTTATAATTTTGGTTTCCTTTCAATTAATATTCAAATATCTTACAAATACTTTTTTAAATTTTACGAAACAGTTCCTATCCTTCAATTTTACTTTAAAAATAAGAAAATTTATTCTTAAAAATTTAAAAACCCTCGATTTGGTTCATTTTTAAATTTATGTGCATTTAACATTGTTAAAAAACATACTTTACATGTAATCTGTAAAACATTTCAGCAGTACTACAGATGTTCTTTAACTTTGATAACGATAAATCATAATATATAATATGTAACTAACTAACTATGGAATAACGTACAGTTATACCAAAGTTAGAATAATAGATATAAAAATATTTTTTTATACCAAATATTTTTCGTAAACACATCCTTATAAATAGTTATTTCCCAACAAAAACGTTCCGCTCGTGTACGCTGTCTCGAATGTCTGCCTAGGTGTATTGGACCTTTTCTGAATAATTGACTGTGGTTTTAGCGGACAGATACCTAGACTGGGATCAATTTTTTCTTTTACATTCATATTTTACTATTATTCCAAACAGTAACTTCCCTTGATTTTTTTTTTTTTTCATTTTAATACGTGAACTACATTTGCTTAATACAATTTGTATATAAGTTTTTAAACATAGCACAGTTGGTATATATATTATTTATATATAAATAAATGAAATGCAACTTTACCAACAATTCGTCCGCGGTTTTATTTTTTAGTACTTTCGGTCATTCGACCATCTTCAGGAAAAGTTATTCTTCAATTTATATCATTAAAATTAAATTATGTAAAAAGTAAATTTATAAAATTTTAAAATCACGAATGGAGTATTAAGTTAGTCATGTCTGTTATGTAAAAAGGTCGCAGTTGTAATAAGCAAATAATAAATTTACTTTTTACATAATTTAATTTTAATGATATAAATTGAAGAATAACGTTTCCTGAGGATGGTCGAGTGGCCGAAAGTACTAAAAAAGAGACTGCGGATGAATTGTTGGTAAGATTGTATTTCATTTATTTATATATAAAAAAATTTATTTAAGAATTTTTTATTTGTGTTACTTCGTGTTCGATTTTTAATTTTTTTTATTTTATATTCTCTCACATGATTATCTCAATTTTTTCTCTCCGATTAAGACCAGGAACCTCTATTTTCAGGTAACTATCACGATTGATTTTATTTTTAAATTAATCTCCCTATTTATTAAAAAAAAAAATCCATTTAACCATGTGACCACAAACTACTTCAATCATGTTAAAATTGACATGGCTAAGTGCTTTAAGAACAGAACTCTAATAATTTGAAATAAAATTTACCTCTCAGTTAAGGAAGATGCAGACATAATTTTTTTGGTTCTTACTCTCTCATTTTAGTAATTATCCAAATTAATTTTAAGAATTGGACCGATAAAATACTATGTAATTAATGATATCTTAATTATTATTATATATACTCATTTAATTACTTTCTATTTTTAAGGTGTAGAAGTAACAAATTCTAGGGCTAATGTAGTAAAAATTATTTTTACATTAATTTTTTTAAATAATTCGCATCTTTTTTAGACGTAAAAAAGTAAAATATTTCTAAATATTCAAAGAATAAAAAGAGTTCAAAGACTGGCTAACTGTGGTCAGCCCACACTCTCTCATAAATCCACACTCGCCCTTTCTAAATTATTTCCTTACATATCTAAATTTCACCCTACATTGATCTCCGCGCGCTAACCTAAATCTTTGTGTAGGTATCATGTTATTTTCGTTTTGTAAACCTAATGTTTACAAAAGTAAAAAAAAAATGTATTTTCAATTCTGTTTCTTACAAAATATATTTTAAATAAATTTCTCTTGATAAAAATTTATTAACCAAATAACCACAAAAAAATATATTAAGTATATAAAAAAATACTTCAACTAAAATAAAAAATTAAACGTAAAAGAAAACACTGTTTGTTGTGAAAGGAAACTTCGAAGTATACGTTTTAAATGAAACATTCAAGTCATATAAGTTAAGTGAGATAAAAAGATTTGTAAGTAGCGTTTTAATGTAACAATCTAATTCGGGTAGTGAATACGTACGTCGCAAGGGTAAGGGATTAAAACAAAAATATAATAAACCGACAGAGACTAAAATAGTTTTAACATCATTAAAATGTGGAATAAGCATATTGGTATAATCCCGTTATTGTTTTAAGATTCTAACAGCAGGTTAAGACTGATAATATTTATAATAATAGAGTAATAAGATAATCTTATAACAAGTGGTATTTTCCTAATTACCTCTGGGAAATTTCCAGAGTTCTATATATTTTATTCGTGTTAATCAAATAATATTATTTGTAATGAATAGTATATCACCAACCTCCTTGGATGAGTTATAGGATTTTCGCTTCGGCCTTTTATCCGGAGACCCAATTTGAATCACGGTCAGGCCTAGCACTTCTCATTCACTTCATAATTTTTATTTTTATATTCCCGAGTACAAGTTTCAAGCTTATGTGGTGAATTAATTCATCGAACAAAATAAAGTCTAATTAATTGATAGCTAAAAATGGAAAATATTATTAACGATTATTGTCTGTTGAAAATAGAAACGGTAAGTCTATGACAAGATTTCAACTGTTTGATAAAATCCTCAAGTTATTAATGTTAAAGTTAAAGAGTTATTTTGAGGAAAAACTGTACCTATTTTTTCAGTTATACAATTTTATGAATTTATTAATATAATCATGATTATTATGTGTATGCGTGTGTGTGCGCGCGCGGTCATTGTATATGTAAGTATATTTTAATATGACTTTTTTATTTTGACTACTGTCTAGGAATATGTGTGAGATAATTATAGCTGGAGGCACCCTTGCAAAACAAATGTATAAAGTGCAAGTAGTTATAAGAATCTATTACAGATTAAATTGGTTTGAACAGCGTTAAAATATACACTTTTTTTATTACTTTATAACTTATTTACAATAATAAATTTAATTTCTCAACTAACGGGAAGTAATAAACAGTAATATCCTACTATCATCATTAAATAACTACATTAAGTGAAAAATGATATTTATAATATATATTACTATAATTAAAATAATGTATTTGTTTATGAATTAGTTATACTTTTTTAATATATCCTTATATGGTTATCTTTGGTCATTTGACAAATTTGATGCTATCATTCATTTCTTTCTGTATTCTATAGAATTTTAATCTCATATGTACTAAATCCTTCCATCCTGAATTATTTGCTTCACCTATTCTAATCGTGTCGTCATGACTTCATTATAAAATCTTCTTTACTACAACTAAACATTATTACACTAATGCAAGATCTAAAAACCTAATCCCTTTTATAAGAGTTTTTACCAAAACCTTTCATTTCATTCATTATCTGCTCATTTAACTTTAAACATTGTTTTGTAATACCACAAAAACCTCTAATATATTTTTTTTATTCTTCACATTTCATGTAATCCACCGTAAAACGTTATACTTTATCATAATTTTTTTAAAATAATTTCTTTCTAATTCATACTCCAATATTTATTATTAACTAATTTATATGATATTCCAAACGTTTTTAGTTATTTTCCGTAGCTATATCAGTTAAGGATTCGAAACCAGTTTTTTTGCAATCACAATACTGCCTTTACTTCCTTGTATGAAGTAAAGGAAGTACTGTGATCGCAAAAAAATTTTGGTTTTCAGATTTCAACGGAAATATCCATTGTGATCATCCCTGAATCCAATTTTACTACTGTCGGGGTGATGTCTGTACGTATGTACCATAACTCAAAAAACGATTAGCCGTATAATGTTGAAATTTTGGGTTTAGGACTATTGTAACATCTAGTTGTGCAGCTCACCTTTTAATTGCAATCGATTGAACCAAAAGTGTCTTAACTGCAGTCGTAAACCCTTATTGAGAGCTTTTCAACGATATATTATAAGTAATACTTATTTTCATTGGTTCCAGAGTTATAGCCAAATGAAATTTTAATTAATGAAATATTTGGATCTTATACCGTGAAAGCACATCGGTTTGAATCAAACTTCATCTCCCTTTTTTAATTTAAATATATTGGTGTATTAATAATTATTAACCTTTGATTGTAAAAAAAAATTCAATAAATAATAATTAAATAATAACAATAAAAAATATATCAGAGGTTACTAATGAAATAAAATTTTTTATACTTATCATTTTAAAAATTGTGTATATGTAATTTAATAGGCGTATAAGGAAGTCATATGGTTTCCAAATAAGATTTTTTCTTGTAGGGAATAAATTTGTAGTTTATTAAATCATTGAATTGGTGGACGCATCGTTTGATCACATTCATTGAACCGTGGGTTGGAGGAAGTTTGGCGACTTGGGATTCTGGTTGGTTTGGAATTCCTGACCGGCCATGGGGTCTTCCTTTCATACCTTTGTGGACGAAAAAGAGCTGAAGACACCTTCTGCCCCTACTATCGGGAGTTATATACACCGGAACACGTGATATTCCAGTGCCCGTGATGGGACGAGGAACGCCGCGACTGTACTGCCGTAATTGGTCATCTGGAGTTGGAGACAATCGTTGGAACGATGTTATGCAGTTCGGTGGACTTTGACACTGTGATTGGTTTTGTGTCGGGAATATTGCGAATGATATATCGGGTACCGAGGGGGTGAGGGATAGCTCCATACGAAGCTGCCGTTCGCCCGTGCGTGCACGGATGGGCAGTGGTGATGAAGTACGGGGACTCTCGAGCTCCTGAGCTAAAAGACTGAGTCCCGCCGGGGCCGCCCCTTCGGGGGTTTCCCTGTTAGAGGCGAAACACAAAGAACTGAGTTCCGGTTGCTAAGTGATGGAGGCCGGGAACGGCATAGCCGGGCCTGGCGTTTCCCTCATCTGGCAGCTACAGGAAAAGGCACCCCCGGAACCGTGTTCATGATTAATTGGGGGTCTTGTTCCGGGAGGTAGGGATAAAAAAATCATTGAATTACAAATAATAGGATATGCTTAAATTACATCCAAGCAACAGAATATTAATGGTCGATTAGAGCTCATCTGTTTTTCTTCGAACTCTCTATTTTTTCCATGCGAAAGCAACTTCTGGCTAATCCTGATACGTCTATACACTAACAGACTTGTTTTCTACATAAAATATCTTACTTTCATAAGTATCGTTGTTCCTTTCAGTTTTCAAATGTATTACACGGATCGTGCACCTAGATCTTTTCCTAGCATATTAAGTATGAATAATAACAATATGTTCATTGGATAAAATGTTGCTTATTCGAATAGTAATCTTATACGTTATAAGTACATTTCGATTTATTAAAAAATATCTCTCTTTAAGACTTTAAAGGCACTTAAAGAATAAGACTGCCGATGGCGGAGTGGTAGTGTCTCGGCTTTTAATACGTAGGTCCAGGGTTTGAATCCCGGTCAGGAATGGGATTTTTCATAGGCTAAAAAATTCCACTTTCATATCCCATGCACAAGCTTTAAGCTTTGTGGTTATATCATCATGCCAAAAAAAGAAGATGTTATAATTTAACTAGTACCTGTGTCAAACCTCATCTTGCCTGATTTTATTGGTTTTTTAAGTGCTGATTAAATTTTTAAGTTTGATATTCTAAAGAAATGCATAAATTTAGCCAGGTTTTAGTGAACGTGTTGTTATAATATCTGATAACTTAGAAATAGTCTCAAATGATTTCCTAATCGACCTTAATTATAAATGAAAGTTGTAATTTTCAAGTTAGAACTGGTATATCTGTAAATGAAAATTTTATATAAATTTTTTCGCTGGGTAATGGAAACTCGTAATTTTGAAATTCTGGAGTATATCAGAATGTAATTAGCTACAGAAGTTGGTAGTAAAATTCCAAATTAGTAAGTATATAGTAATTGTAAAGTATATAGTAGTATAAATTTTCACGAATTTTTTTTTAATTTATTTTATTTCTGAAATTTTACGTCATGAGTAGGTTTCAGTGTTCTTTAAAATGTTCTTAAAAGTATTTTAGCATTGATTTATTGTGTTGCTACAATAAATTCCGAGAGCGTACATAAAATAAACGACTTGCAACAAATAATTGAAAGATGAATTATAGTAACTTAAATGTAATTTATGTACATAGTAATTAATATATGTAATGTAATTTTTAAAAATTCTTTTTTAATTTTCAAGATTAGTTTTAAGGTTTACTATTTATTGTCTTATGAAATAAATTGAAGATTATTTTTCTACTGGACTATATTTTTTATATTTAGAAAGTAAGAAATTTTTTATGAAGTATGAATTTTCAATAGGAATCAGAGTCCTGTTTACTTTACTCTCTTCTATGTTCGTTGGGAAAGAACAGATTGTTTGAGGGAAGAGGAATAATAATTGAGGGTTGTGGAATAAATGCGTAATTTAACCGTAATATTACTTGATTACCAAGTATGAAACTACAGAAAAAACCGATTGCATTTAAAAACCTTAACTTTTTTAAAGCCAATGACTTTGTTGAAGGATAACTACAATTGTTTTACTAGTTATAGAATACTGTAATTTTAATTGACGACCTAATTAGTAGATTTCCTCATTTCTTTGGAAAACTTAGTTGAAAACGCAAAAAACAGCTTTGTTCAAAATAAGAACTTTAAGCGGTTTAAAAATTGTATTCGTAAGTATGAATTTATTTGTTATTTTATTTATATTTCCAACTTTTTACTTGTTGTTTATACGATTTCGAACATATTTGAATTCTCCTATTTCATTCTCCTATTTGAATAATTGTAAAATGTAGAATGTGTTTATTTTCAATAATACGATTTGAAAATCCGAACTGCACCGAAAATGTAAAATAAGAGGATCAAGAATATAAGTAAGACATAACAGGAAAAAATGACAAACTACTCAGGTAGAATAAGTAGATTAAAAAAAAATTTAAGTCGATAGATTAAAACAGTTTAAAGTTAGACAAAAAAAAACTCCTTGTAAGTGTTGGAACGGATGTTTCTTTTTTTAAGTGAGGCTAAATGTAAGGTATTATACTTAATAAAATTATTTTATATGAATTAGAACCCCGAATTTTTAATATTCGTATTTTACTATTTGGGCATATGAAAACATTCAAAAAACAATGATAAAAGGGAGATAAATTTTTATCGACAACAGTACATTTTCTGTATTTTATTTACTATAAACGACGAGATTGTAATGCAATGTAGGTGCTAAAATAAATGTTACGGGTAGAAATTTCAACCGGTTCATTATCTGTAATATAATATTGATAGGCCGCTGTTTCATCGGTCTATAACTTACTTACACAATAACATGCACAACCATTAGTCTGATGTTGATCAGAGTTGAATGCTAAGGATTTTAAGCTACAAACAATGTTATGACGGTAATGTAAATCATGAGTGACAGGTGTGAACAGTTTACGTAAATGGAATATACAGTACTGATTTAGGCTTATGTATATCTCATTTATTTTTAGTCAAAAACATTAAAACTTTATTCTTTAAAAATTCAATACAATATATATATATATATATATATATATATATATATATATAAAATAAAACAATTTTAGTTATAAAATATAGAAAAGTAATATTCTTCCTGAATTGGTGTGGAAGGCAAATATGTATTATATGGTTCTGCTAACCGACGTAATAGGCAAATGTTGATAATTTTTATTTACAATTAATCCAAATTTTCACGCTGTTTTAATATATTTAAAACTATTCTAAACATTTTTTTTCCTATCCTGAGAATTCAATTTGAAGTAATGCTTCTAATTACTTTTGTAAAAATGTTTTTTTTTTTTATATGTTAAGGCAGTATTTTTATTTTCAACGTCATCAGCAACGAGATAACGAATAAATTGTAAGCAAAGAAATTATTTCTAAAGGTAATTAAAGTAATCTTAGTTCTTTCTGTTGATAATTATCACTTCTTGTTCAAAAAAGGGTTTACAAATAATTCTCCTTGGAAGTAGATAACAGCATGACGTTTTAAATAAATTACAAATGAATAATACAGTTCCTGGTTTTTTTAAAAGGTAAGCCGGTTGTTGCTAATGATATGAATTCGAATGAAATCAAATGTAATAATAAAACGCATTTCTTGCACTTTAATAACATCTTTGATTAACATTAGTTAATGATTACATTAATTAATCTCTCAGGAAAAATTTCCTTTCAGTTCAAATTCAGGTCGGTAAGGTAATGAGTATTTTCAGGTACTCAGATCAGTACAGATTATTCACTACGGTATAATGCCGGCTGCTTTTATAAATACTAGTTAACTGACGAAAATTCTTATGGAGTTTGTTAAAACAATTGCAACTCCAACTGTTACTAAAATGAATTGAAATTTTAAGGATATATTTCTTACGAAATAAGTGTTTTATTTTGGTATGAGGTACCGTAATAAATTATTTTTTAGATCGATTTAAGTGAGAAAATGTTAAACAAATGGTAAAATTTAATTTCGTTATAATGCAGATATAAAAAGAAGAAAGCATAGATATATGGATCGGTATATCGCTGTCCAGTAGAGCAATCGATATACAAACGGTATTGCAAGCATCCACTGAGATGGGTGAAATTTGTTGAACGTCGTTCACACTAGACTATTGAAATATTCTTTGGTGAATTGTGCCGTGTTTAACAAAAGTCGTAAGGACAACTGTTATGATCGTTGTTTATCAGGGATTTCAAGAAGAACAAAATCACAGAAAAGAAGAGGTGTCAAGTTGGAACAAATGGCAAGGCTTCTTTTGCTTTACATCTTTAAAATAAATTGAACATTTTAAATCGTAGTTTATATATTAAAAGTAATATGTTATATGTAACAAATGTCATTTAGTTGTTCACAAAATTGCCATAGCATTCTATTCAAAGTTACTTTTATTTAAACAGTAATACGTTGATATTAAAGAGCGGTAGGTTACTGGTTGTTACGTTGGCATTGTCATTATTTAAACATGATTCCCATTTTTTAATGAGGAGAAACATTTGATTATGCAATAATGTCTGTGCTACCACAGCTTATGTAAATTTTTATTGATAATGGTTTAACGGAAATAATATTTTCTCTTTATTACTGATAAACTGCTTTAACTAGGTAACGAACTAATTCAAAAAAAAAAATTAAAAGTTGTTTTAAACGATCGACGAATTGATGTATCTCCAACATATGAAATTTATTTAACACCGAGGCGTATATTTTACATTTAGAATTATATATTTTTCAAATATGATCATTATACTTTCTACCTCATGCCTATTTAATAATTTTCCAGGAAAAATCACAGCGCTCTTTAAATTTAGATGAGCGTAAAGAAAAAAAATCGTAGTTGAGCTCCCCTCTGTATCGATGTCATCAACTGTAGCTTCTGTTTACAATTAAATACGATTTTCATCCAATTTAATCGTGTTTCAATTCTTTTTGTGTTCTAGAAGGGTGATAAAAATATATTTCTAAAGAATTTTTTTTAGTCGCTAATGAATTCTTCTTACTATGTAGTTATTTCTACAACTAATTTTTATAAATATATATCATCCGTTATTAAATCGATTAAAAATATTCTCAACAAATATTATATGGTGATATCTATCTTTATATTATCGTAAATGTCCAATGACTTATTAACTATTTAAAAAAAAAAGTGAACTAGGAAAGAAAATCAATGTTTAACTTTTCGAGTATATTTACCATATATAGGGATCTCTAAAAAACAGATAAGTGAAGACTTCAAAAAGAGCTGAGTATTTCTTTGTACTATATTTATAATATATATATATATATATATATATATATATATATATTAATGTTATGTTATATATGAATGTTGTATAAATTTTTGAACTGACGATGGTTTTGGGGTGTGGTGGATGTGAAACACGAAGATATGCCGAAATTTTCCGGAAGTCGATTCATGGTACCCGTTACAATAGCTAGCTTTCTTATGAAATCAACCTAAAAGATGGTGTAGGGTATGAAAAAAGCAATTTAGGTAAGTTTCCAGCAAAATTGAAATGAACATACGTTTACACATTTACGTAAAGTGTATAATTTTTTGTATCATGATATTAATTATTTTAGAATGTGTTGCATTTTTTGTTGTTGTTGACATGCCTTTCCTTACTATATATTTATTTTTATCCGTCAATAACTTTCTGTTGGAGAAACTCCATTGGATGTTCTCTTAAAAGTTATTAAAATCATTTATTATTAATTTTTGTTGATCGCGTTCGGTCGATGTTTTACTTTTAATGTTAAGAATTAAAGGGAATGTTTAAAAAAAATATAAAAAAGTTATTCAATGAAAAGAAATAATCTGTGGATATAAATGTAAATATATATATATATATATATGTTTCCTACCATTATATTTATATAGAATTTGCTTATTGGGCATACATTATAGCATATGTTATATAAAGGTAATATTTCATTTTATATATATATATATATATATATATATATATATATATATATAAAATTTTACTTATTACTATTTTTTATAGTCTTAATAGTGATTTTAATCCCCGGAAATGTTTCTGAGCGTGTCTGGTTGTACTTACAGGAAAATTTTAACTCGCTGGTTATTAGGTAGAAACATCAAAATAATTTTTACAGAAAATTTATTTATTTTTATGATATACTCATAGTCACATAATCGGCAGAATGAATTTATTTCCGTATTTTCAACTGTTCTCTCAGAGACATTCGGGTAGCATGGCCGTTCTCCAAAAGGTTTTTATCTCCCGAGCCAGTTGTTGGATTTGATAATATGGAAACCGTCTTTTTACATTGTTTCAACCAATCGTATTCTTTGTTTTTTAACCAATCATAAGGTGAGAGTAATTCTTATCATTATCGGGCGTAAAATTTCAACCAATCGTATTCATTGTTTTTTAACCAATCATAAGGTGAGAATAATTCTTATCATTATCAGGCCCGAAATGCCAACCAATCGAATACTTTGTTTTTTACCCAATCATAAGGTAAGAGTAATTCTTATCATTATCAGACACAAAATTCCAACCAATCATATTTGTTGTTTTTTAACCAATCATAAGGTGAGTGTAATTCTTATCATCATCATCATCATGAATAAAATTCGCACACTGCGCTGTAACAAAGAAGCTCCTGCAGCATTTTCGTTGGGAAGTGTTTGATCACCCATCATCCAGCCCGGACTTGCTCCATCCGATTTTCACATCTTTGCTCACATGAAACGCTGGCTAGGAGGACAACATTTTGGCACAGACATCGAGCTGCAGCAGACCGGCGTAGAAACACGTCTGAAAACACAGGCGGCTCCGTTCTATGACGAGGGTATTGGAAAGTTAGCACCACGCTACGACAAATGTCTAAATCGGAGTGGCGACTATGTAGAGAAATAGCGTAACTATGTAAGTACTTGTTACAAATAAAAATTTTTTTATTTTCACTGTGGTTTTAATTTCGTGACCGATCGGAACTTGAAAAAAAAAATAACCCTCGTAGCGTCATTTAATACGCTATTAGTTTAGGATATTTGTAACTCTGATGTTTATTACACCTCTGATGTCTAGTATGTATTTGAAGAAATTATTGAAAAGAGAACTCAGCTATGAGCAACAGTGAACTAAAGTTAACCTAGGTGTTGTACAAAATAATACGCTTTGAACATATCTTTATAATAACAGAAAGTTAAGAATATCGGAAACTGCTTTAATGAAAATGAGTGATCCTCTTAAGAGATGAAGGAAGCGTTACCTCAGTAGACCAGTGTATTCCTAGTACTTGACGACAATAGATTCGAAGGTACTTAGTTTTGCGCGTCCTTCATCAGTAGACTTAAATATTTTTATTCGTTATTTCGCTGAGGACGATATAGTCTTTTATATCCGTAAAGTTTCTTTTATTAAAAGGCTTTTTGTAATTTAAAAAAAAAATTATATTATTATAGTTGATTCCAGGGTAATGATCCTTTCTTGTCCTAGATTTATCTGGGTCAATCTTTCTCAATCCAGGAAAATATTAGGATTTCACCCTAAGTGGACTTCCTTATATTTCTCTTTGTTTTCCTTATACTTACGTTGCACCTTTCTTCAATGAACCGTTCGTTTTTTTTTAAAGAAGTTACCAGATTATTTTTGATATTAGAACGATGTCATACGCCAAGTTTTCTGTTTTGTTCAACACACCGTTTATTTTTATTCCACTGCTGCTCACAACTGAAATATGTTTCAATAATTTCTTCTAATATAATCTACACAGTAAGGGGACAGACCACTCTTAGGCTTATCCCTTTCTAAATTGTACTTTCACATTCTGTTTTCAAATCAAGGCGGTTTGATTGTGGCACAACTAATAGGAAATTTTCCAGTCTCTGTAATCTCTTTTTAATTTTTTAAGAGATTTGAACATTGCGTTTCTGGTAACATTACCTAACGTGGTTTGCATATCAATGAAAGCAGTATTCTTATTTTTTTAATATATTTTTAACGATCAAATTAAGACTTAGGATTGGGGTTTTATTTCTTCTGAAACCAAATTGGTGTTCTGGAAGTTTTTCATATATTTTTATCATGAAATGGTAGATAATACTGGAAGCACGATTCATCGGAATTGTCATACTTCTGTGTGTCCACCGGTTTTGCGAATTGGTATAAGTAAAGTAGGCTTGAAATTTCCGTTGTATTAATCCAACTTTTAAGAATTTTAACACAAGATTTTTGTTTTTTGCATCCTCTTAGTTCTTTAGATATATTTTAGTTTTACATTCACAATAAATTTATTTTTAGACTACCGTCCATTTTGAAAGTAAAATAATAAATATCTGGCCAAAAATTATGTTTCCTATAAAACAAAAAAAAAAAAAATATTTATTCTATGAAAATTGAATTGTCAACAAAAATTCTATTAAACATTTTAATCTGTGATGCAATCTCTTGTAAATGAATTGGTTGCTAGATCGTAGTATTATTGCCAATATGTAAGTTATTTGACAAAGATCCAATTTCATATCCATTAGAACATAATTAAAGCAATTAGAGCGTAATTACTTTCAATTAATTTAATTACTTTAATTTATGCTTAGTTGTCATTGGCGCTCAATATACAATATTGCCTAAGAAATGGTAACATGATACCAAGACGCCTGCCTACTAGCTAAATTGTAACTGATTACAAGTTGTTATAATGGAGTATAAAATAAAAGTTGCAGAGGGGAAATAGTTGAATGAATTTATAAGTGTTTTTATAATTTAATTATTTATCGTTGTTGGGGATATTGGGGAGGAAAAAAAGCGTTAATATCCAAATTATTTATTTAAACGTTCATTTTAAGCAATGATTGGTTCTATTCTTTATTCGGTAGAGATAAATATTTTTAATTTCCTGTGAAAGGTGATCTGTTTGCTTATATTGCGCTGTTGTATCTGAAATGATTGCAGGAGACCAAAAAATAGCGATTTCTTAACGATTAATCAGTAAGTGTAATTATTTCTGTTAATACAGAGCTACGAGGTGTGTGAGAAAAGTAATGAGATTGGTAACACTGCGAGCGATCTGGCACCGCTATGTCTACCAGTTTGTGCTACACCGGTTTGTTCATCCCTTCCACATGCTCAGTACGAGTTTCAACTTCGTTCTGGCAACACATTATTTTTGACAGCGCCATCAATGAAGTTGTGTTTTTGTTGTGTGTTACAAAAATGAAGCATCTGAATTTAGAGTAACGTTGTGCAATCAAGTCTTGTGTTAAACTTGGGGAATCCGCGAGTGTGACCTTTGAAAAGTTGAAACAGGCCTATGGGGAACATTGCTTATCAAGAACACAAGTTTTCCGCTGGCACAAATCATTTTTGGAAGGCCGAGAACACGTTGAAGATCAACCTCGCTCAGGGAGACCTTCAACTTCAAAATCTGACGAAAATGTTGGCGTGTGAGGGTTCTTGTGAGATCAGACCGTCGTTTAACAATTAGGATGATGAGTGAACAGTTAAATTTAAACACTTTCACTGTACATCAAATTTTGACAGACGATTTGTGCGAAATTGGTGCCGAAAAACCTCACAACGGAACAGAAGGAGAATCGAAGAAACATGTGCGTTGATCTTCTTGAGAGAATTGATAATGACCAAGAAAGGCTCAAGAAAAGAATGCTTCATCATGACAATGCCTAGTGTCACACGGCCATTTCCATTAGGAAATCTTTGACCTCAAAACGCATTCCTACGGTTCCTCACCCCCCCCCCCTATTCACCTGATTTGAGTCCTTGTGACTTTTTCCTTTTCCCGAAATTGAAACATGTCTTAAAAGGACGTCATTTTCAAACTCTGGATTACATTCAAAAGTCTGTGACCGAGCAGTTGAAAGCTCTACCAGTTGAAGTCTTCCAGCGCTACTACCAGGAGTGGGAACAACGACTGCGCCGGTGTATAGCTGTCCAAGGGAACTACTTTGAAGAGTAGTTATTGTTGTTTGAAAAAAATAAAATATTTGATAAGAAAAAAGTCAGTCTCATTACTTTTCTCACTTACCTCGTATGTAGTTACTGTAATTTCGAATATACTTTCATATTTCGCAAAACTTCGTACCTTCTCACACTCAATTCTTGGGTTTGCGCATCACTGTCCACTTCCAAAAGAGGTTATATCGATAGTTAAGAATAAATGCTGAAACCTTTTTCATTCGTCTTTTCATATGGAATGAATAGATACTGATAATCGAACTCTTTTGTCCGTGTGATTTTATTTAATTTGTAATGTAGGACACGACTTACCCGACATGTAGATTAGGAAAACCCAAACTCATAATTTTCAGGATAAATTTCCACAAATATCCATTCTTGTTCCAAAACTCGGCCAGCATTATTACTTTCCGCTTACTAAAGGTTTTCATCGAATTCAACAATTTCCTTTCATCAATTTTTTACCTGATATATTTTGTTCTTTCAATAACTATATATATAAAATAGTCATTTCGAATTCATTTTCATATCACTTCAAGGACCTCAATTCATGTGATCATGTGTAATTGAATCAGCAGTAAGGAAAATCACCTTAAACTGTTCAAATATGCATTACCCGCTGTAAGGGAAGTTTCGATTACTGATATACCTAATTTCTCCGAGCTGTAATAAATATTATTCTACTCCCATCTTTTCAAACGATACTACTCTTTAACATAGTCTTTCGTTACATAAATTCAGTTGGAAACTGAAGGTTTTTTTTTTGAAACTTTGATGAGATGTTGTGCGCACGCCCTTGAAAAATTAGTTTGCTCTAAATTAGTTTGGTCCCGCTAGGTGGCGCTGGGGTCGAGATATTTACGAAAAAACAAACATACAAACTTTTTTCTTCTATTTATATAATAAAGCCATTAGAAATAGGTAAATCCTATATTTGGTATTAGCTCTTACATGAGTGCACCGGCTAGGGCAAGAGAGTCGAATTAGAATTGGGCAAATAGAACAGTTGCATTTGTTTAAGAATGCCGGTAATAATATCTACTAATGAGGGTTGTTTATGTTTTTCTTATCTACATTTATAAAAATGAATGTTTGTTTGTCCCATTGCGTTCCTATACCATTCATCCGATCGCAATGAAACTTTGGTGAGATGTGCGCACGCCCTTGAAGGTCTCTACATTAGTTTGGACCCGCTAGGTAGCGCTGGGGTCGAGATATTGTGAAAACTTGTGTTTATGGTCCGATTTGGCTCATATTCAGAATATACATTAGTTACGTGAAAAGAAAATTTTTTGAAAAAACTATACCCGCTAGGTGGCGCCGGTGTCGAGATATTTACGAAAAAACAAAGAAATATACAAACAGACTTTTTTCTTTTATTTATATAATAAGACAATGTTTGTATATATGTCCGCCGTAGACTAAAAGACCGATTTACTAGCGGGTTTTTGCAAAATGGTCCACGTTCTCCGATAAATGTTTAAAGTATTGAAATTCTCGATCTGATCAGTAGAAAGAAAGTTAGGTAGAGGTATTTTGAACCGACTACTGCGTTTAGAGAGTAGTATGAATTAAATCCGATAGGTAGTGCTGTTTTGACCATTGAATTTATTTACATTCTTACTTTTATAAAGTTAAAACGTTAATTTCTGTGAAGTTCCGTAATGTTTTGTAAGTTTCTTAATGTTCAGTATTAATTGTGATAATTTTGCAGCCAACCGGGCTATATATGGTTGGCTATTTCGTTAAAAAGTTATTTTCCATAGACTACTGTATTTAGAGTGTGGTTTGAATTAAATCCGATAGGTAGTGCTGTTGTTTTGCCAGTTGGATTTATTTACATTCTGACTTTTATAAAGGAAAAGTTAATTTTTGTGAAATTCCGTAACGTTCAGTTTTTTAATGTTTTATCAAACATTCAATTGTTTTTTATATATATATATATATATATATATATATATATATATATACTCAAATGTAATAGCGAAGTATTGCCGGTCTGCTAGTATCATACAAAACCAAAACTAATAAATGAACATTAATGCTAGTAGAGCCCGGTTAATGAACGAGTATTCAAAATTTTCTTCTGTTAATTGTGGTACCACTATTGGAACGTTTTCAATTTTATTATCAATTGGTTTCAACCCATTCGATACAAGGCTTTTACCTCTTTTACTAATCATATATATTGGTAACGCTTAAGTGCTTTGTCTTTATCTGCTTTATTTTTTCTTTCTTTTATCTTATTCGCAGACATGCTTTACATCCTATATATATATATTTTTTTTTTTCTTGAACGACATAAATTTATCTTTAAACCTATTTTTTTCTTTTAGTATTGTCCTGCTTTTGATTACCTGTGGACTGTGATAAGTAAGTTTTTTTCTTGTTGCAGAACATAATGGTAGATTTATAAATATGTTTCTAATTATACATCATAAAAATGCATTTTTATTATCATATTTTCTGTTAAAAGTAACAACAAGAAAAAGACGATAATAATAATTTTAAGAAGACTTTAATAATTTTTTTTTTTACAACGATTAATAGTACAAATCCAAACAAAAGAAAATAAAAGATAAAATTTAAGTAATTAATTTTTACTTTTTTGTATTGAAATCAATTTTGTAATAAAACAAATAAAGTTAGTTTCAATTTCTAAGTTTAATTTTTCTTTTTATTTTTTGAGAAAGATAGATTTTCTATATTTCTATGATGTAATTTTAAACATTAACGCTAACAAAAATTTTATTTAGAATTTTTTTTTTTAATTCAATTGAATTTCTTATATTTTTCCCCATATATTTATTGGAATTTTAGGTTATCACATCAAATTTTCGCTGAAATGTTTTTTTTTAATTTTTTATTTGCGTGAAAAAAATTGAATCATAACGGAAAATTTTTCATTATAACATATGTTTCGTAATATATTTGTAAGATATTTTGTTTCTATATTTTGGTTAATCGGTAACGAAACAAATTCATAATTTTATTTGGTAACAATTTATTTTATAGTGACCACTGTCATTATAGAGATTTTCGTAGTTTTAGAAACATAGTGCATTTTATAATTTTTTTTTTTTTTAGTTAAAACTACAAGAAAGATACTTGTTTACGAATCTTATCTGAATTTATGAAATTTTTTCTGACAACCTGCATCATGGTGAATGACATTTTTTTTAACACTATTTACTACTTTCGGATAGAGTTATTATTTAAAATCAATTAAAATTTTAAATTAAGATATTTGTTTCATTTTTAACATTTTACCTCTATTTCTATGATTTATTGGAATTATGTTCTTAAACATTAGCCAGAATTAAATTATGTTCATTAACCTATGAAGTAGAAGGAAGATTAAAGAAAAAAAAAACAAACATACTTGGCGTTTATAGACCTAGAAAAGGCATTCGATAACGTAGACTGGAATAAAATGTTCAGCATTTAAAAAAAATTAGGGTTCAAATACAGAGATAGAAGAACAATTGCTAACATGTACAGGAACCAAACAGCAAAATAATTGAAGAACATAAGAAAGATGCCGTAAGAAGAAAGGGAGTCCGACAAGGGTGTTCCCTGTCTCCGTTACTTTTTAATCTTTACATGGAACTAGCAGTTAATGATGTTAAAGAACAATTTAGATTCAGAGTAACAGTACAAGGTGAAAAGATAAAGATGCTACGATTTGCTGATATAGTAATTCTAGCCGAGAGTAAAAAGGATTTAGAAGAAACAATGAACGGCATAGATGAAGTCCTGCGCAAGAACTATCGCATGAAAATAAACAAGAACAAAACAAAAGTAATGAAATGTAGTAGAAATAACAAAGATGGACCACTGAATGTGAAAATAGGAGGAGAAAAGATTATGGAGGTAGAAGAATTTTGTTATTTGGGAAGTAGAATTACTAAAGATGGACGAAGCAGGAGCGATATAAAATGCCGAATAGCACAAGCTAAACGAGCCTTCAGTAAGAAATATAATTTGTGTACATCAAAAATTAATTTAAATGTCAGGAAAAGATTTTTGAAAGTATATGTTTGGAGTGTCGCTTTATATGGAAGTGAAACTTGGACGATCGGAGTATCTGAGAAGAAAAGATTAGAAGCTTTTGAAATGTGGTGCTATAGGAGAATGTTAAATATCAGATGGGTGGATAAAGTGACAAATGAAGAGGTATTGCGGCAAATAGATGAAGAAAGAAGCATTTGGAAAAATATAGTTAAAAGAGGAGACAGACTTATAGGCCACATACCAAGGCATCCTGGAATAGTCGCTTTAATATTGGAAGGACAGGTAGAAGGGAAAAATTGTGTAGGGAGGCCACGTTTGGAATATGTAAAACAAGTTGTTAGGGATGTAGGATGTAGAGGGTATACTGAAATGAAACGACTAGCACTAGATAGGGAATCTTGGAGAGCTGCACCAAACCAGTCAAATGACTGAAGACAAAAAAATAATAACCTATGAAATTATGTTGCTCTATTAGTCTAGAGATAAAAATATATTGAATAATTTCTTGTATGCCACTCCTCACCATCAGTTATGTTTGAAAGGGAATTTGCCTACATTAAAAATGTAATTGTATTTATGCTCAATATGTTTTTAACTGAGAATGATATATAAGGATTTAGTTGTTATAGTCCCCGTTTATGTATATATATATATATATATATATATATTTTTTTTTTTTTTGTTTATATTGTGAAGTGGTCATAATAGAATTTAAGTGTAATTTATATGCCACTTACAAGCGGACTTTACGACCGCCAGTGCCAGATGAACTGGTTACTATAGTGTAAGGGGAGCCCAGATGCAGATTGATGGTAGAATGAGTGAAGGTGAGGTGGAGTGGTTGATGTTGAGGGGTGTTTAGGAGCAATAGTCTCCTCGTGGAAGGAGAATGGAGGGGGAGAGTCGGGCGTGGCTTTATCGATTGTCAGCCGACCACGCCATGTCTTTCTCATACTCCATCTCTATAATACACACTACCACACATTCGTAGCACACACTCAAGTGCGCTCGCGCATTTACGCACGCACATAGACACACACATAGACACACACATATACACACACACACACACACATAAACTCACTAACATATACACGTACATACACACTCGATGACAGAGTGAGAACCGAGAGGAATAAGCAGATACCCGCTCGCTAATAAATTACGTTTATTTTATTTAACACATAGCCTAATAATTATTATAAAATTGAGTTTTACTACGATTTTTTTTTACATATTTTTATATTTCAAAGATCATGTAAAACAAAACTAAATCTTTTATCTGTGATAAAAGCTTCATCCTTTTCTACTTTTTTTATTACGTAGCAGATTCGTTGTTTTATACATATTAAACTGAAGAAATACAGTATTGCCTATAGGCCTAATATAATTTGTAAAACTCTTATCAAGTAGCTTCATACGCTTTTGATAAAAACCTAGTACATAAAGAAATAATTACTTGCATGTCATTATATTCTGTGTTAATGACTTATTTTTTTATTATTTATGGAAAAAATATGATAATAAAGACAGAAATGCGAAGAATAGAGCTGTTTAAAGTGCGAAACTTATTTCAGAAGAATGTTTAAAATGCATTTTTTTAAAAATCATTCTAAAAATTAAGCTGGATTGTTAGTTTATCCAGTAGCATGGTATTTAGCTTAAGTTATGTTGCTAATGGAAGGAAATTTAGCATGAAAAAATGTGTAAGGGAAAATTAGAATAAAGATATGTATATATAATTGCACATATATACTAGGGATATCTCTAAAGTAAAGACCGTTGGGAAATTTCTCTCGTTAAGGTTGGCGAATCTGAGTCGTTCATGGCCACACACACTATCAATGTATACACTTCATTGTTGTCTGTAAGTTGTCACGTTGTAAAATGAATAGAACAATTTATGTTGCCGCCGACCGTGAAATTCGTGGTCATACGTTTTTTAAACGATCAAAACGTTAAGCCGGCTGAAATTCATAAGCAGTTGGTTTCTGTATACGGTGATAATGTAATGAATGAAAAAAAGTCCGAAAATGATGTGAAAGGCTTAGAAATAACAGAATTAATGTGCATGATGAAGAACGTTCGGGGATGCTGTTGATAATCACCGAGGACTTGTTGAAACGCGTCGATGATGAATTCAGAAAAGATAATCACTCAACGATCTTCGACCTGGCTCTGCTTTTTCCTGATATTTCAAGAGCTGTTATCGATCGCATTGTTGATGACCATTTAGGCTTCAGAAAGGTTTGTACACGTCGGGTGCCGCACGTCTTAACGGAACGTCACAAAAAAATCCGAATGGGATCTGCTTTGAAATTTTTGATGCGCTACACAGAAACAGGTAATTAGTTCCTTAATTCAATTGTTACCGGTGATGAAATATGGATTTCGTGTTACACGCCAGAGAGAAAACGACAGTCAAGTGAATTGCATCATCCTCAGTCAACAACCAAACCGGCAAAGGTCAAGTCACAGCCATTTGGATGCAAACTGATGGCCACAGTCTTTTCGGATCGGTTTGGTAAACTGCAGACTGATTTCATGCCACGTGGAACGATTATAAATGCAGAAGCCTACTGCAAAACTCTACGTATGTTACGGCGCGCTATTCAAACTCGGCGACGTGGGCGACTGACCTACGGCGTCGTCGCTGAGGTCTAAGGGCTTAGCTCCTGATGATTACCATTTGTTTGGGAAATTTAAAGAATGGTAAGCAATTCGCAGGTAACGATGAACTTAAAATTCTATTAATCACTGGCTAAAGGACTGGCAGCAGAAGATTATGACGAGGCTATATTGAAGCTGGTGTATCGTTTCGATAAATGTATTTATTCATGTGGTGTTTATATAGAGAAGTAGTATAAGGTATGTAGTTTAAGAGAAATAAAAAATATTTATGAAGTTTTCAGAATAAATTTATTTACAATAAAACGGTCTTTACTTTAGAAGTAAACTCTCGTATATAGATGTATATATATATATATATATATATATATATATATATATATAGAGAGAGAGAGAGAGAGAGGGAGAGAGAGAGATAGAGAGTGAGAAAGAGCATTATAGGTATTTTGTGATTAAAATGAATGCTCAAAATGTGAAAATTGACTATGCAATATATAACGAATAATGGTCACATTATTCCATGGTTAACACCAAAAATGAAGTTAGTGACATTATATTTTAAGCTAATAATTGTTGGTTGATTATAGAAAGATAAATTATAATGTTAGCTTAGTATAATTATAAAAATTATACTAGCCTACTAAGATGAAAATACATGTTTATACTAATTCAGACTAGTTGATTGAAGGGTATAAAATGTGATTCTAATATATGAAGCTTTGTTTAAATTAAATTTATTAATGAAATATTTTAGATACCAAATAAGAAAGTGGTTCAAATACTAATTAGTTGTTAGGTCTGTTGCAGTAATTTGTTGTGGTATATAGAAAAGTAGTATATTATATTTTCTGTGCGTGTGTATTTGTAATATTTATAGACGTAACCTCTCCATACTTTGATAAACAAGAAGGTTTTGGTGACGGGTGAAAAATTAAAATAAAATTTAAAGTGTATGTTATCACATATCATCATTGTTACAATTTATACAAACTGAAATAAGACAAAAATCACTCACAAAAAAAGGAATCCACGCGTAAGAGGCTGATGGTGTCATTTGATTCGTTATCTATTTTACTGAGCCGAATTTATTGTTGCATGTCAGTATGCCAAGCCCCCTAAAATTTAAATTATATTCAGCCTTATGAATGACATCTTCATTCTATTCAATCCAGGGAATGGGCGGGGTTAGAGCAACATTAATCAAAGAGAGAGCAACTAAAAAAGCCGCTTCAGTTGTATTTCGTTGATTTTTATGTATTTCACCCGTAAGAAATACCAAAGAAAGATAGAACAAAGGGGGACGACAGTATTAATGTAGCTTATTGCTGTAAAAGTCCGTTCTATGGAATGCTAATATTTTTGTATCAATTTAATAAAGAGAAAAAAGTGAATGTATTTTAAAACATGAGAAACAATTTAATATAAATTGAGAATTAAAAAATTACAATTTAAAATAATTTAATTTTTACTATAAGTTGCTAAAAGAAAGAAAAAAAATGTTTGCTATATTCAGAGGAAGTTACATATGTTATACAAAATCCTATATGTTTGACGCCAGCTTATTACTGAAAACATCCAATTTTACAATATTTTTGGTAAAATCTTGTCTTGTCAAACATTGCACATTTTTCTGTGAATAAATTTGTTTGTTTAAAAATTTTTTTTTTCTTCTTTAATGTGCTGCCAAGTGCTGCTGAATTTGATACAGTTTTTGAAGACGACCGATATATAAGTTTATAACTACTAAAATTTAAAAATAATAATGAAGCTTTCTTTTTTAAGAAGTTTGCAATCTTTTTACTTGATTTTGTTTAACGCACGATTTTTTTTTCCAAGTTTGTCCTCAAATTTTGCATTCTTAATTTAACATACTTCCTGACATTGCCTATTGATGAAATTTTGCACAGTTACTAAGGTCGGGTGACAATACAGTATTCCACCGTTACTTTTGCATACACCCCTTCGTACGAGATAAATGAAGGGTACGGGTGTAAAAAATTTCAAAATCTGCAAATCGGCTATGCGGAATTTTTGGAGTCTCAGATGACAACAAATCCGATAGACGTTTACATAAAAAAATGAAAAAAATACTTGTTATGGGAGTTTTTTTTGTTTTGAATTTGACATTTCGTCATCCCTCATATATATGTATATATAAAGATGATTTTTGGCGGGCAATATGTTGAAACACAACTCCTGACGATCACTCGGCTCCGTACCATTCACACACAACTCCTGGTGGTTCACTCGGCTCCGTATGATTGATAATAATTTGATTAATGTATGGCTAAAAGGTATAAAGCAAGTTTTTAAAAATTTTTTAAATCTTTATAATATTATTTATTAATCTTTTTTTTTAATTTTTTTTTTGAGAAAATGGAAACTAGTAAAATTTTATTGACAAATAAGACACTTCACTCTATTATGTTAGCCTATAAGGAAATTAATTTCTTAAATATTTAAAATGGAATGTAGAGAAATTAAACTTATATATTTTATTCCAAGTCAGTTAGTTATAGAATATGATTTTA
This sequence comes from Lycorma delicatula, assembly GCF_047948215.1. Taxonomy (NCBI): domain Eukaryota; kingdom Metazoa; phylum Arthropoda; class Insecta; order Hemiptera; family Fulgoridae; genus Lycorma; species Lycorma delicatula. The sequence continues at coordinate 54,125,598 of NC_134457.1, forward strand.
ATCAATTTGATATTTTACAGAAATTCTTTGATTAAACTTTTTTTTTATGTTAAATGTATAAAAATGCGTGCTTTTTTATGGCTCTACAGACCAATGTGGATCTTGGCTTCATCTCTAATCTGCGTCTCCTTTCTCGAGTTCAGAACACCCTATTCACATTTCCTGTCACGTCCTGCTGCCATCGAGTTCTGGGTCTATCTCTTCTTGATTCCTTAATTTTTTTATCCAAGATTTTTCTCCAGTTGTCAGTAAGCTAGCATTCTTTGTAAATGACTCAGCCAGCCAATTCTCCTAGATTTGATGAATCTTATCATATTTCTTTTTTTACAATATAATTCTTATTTTTTCATTATATCTTAATCTCTACGATCTATCATCATTGATAGGACCGTATAATTTCCTTATTATTTTCATTTCGGACAGCAGCCATTTTATATCTTCTTCCCGACGGGGAGTCTTATTCTTTAAGACTTTGGGGGTTGGCATCCCCACGGCCCTAGCCTCTGCAGCTTTTCTTCCCACTACACACAGAGCTGCAGAATACTTTACACTATACACATACACTACATTAAGAACACTACACAAATTACAACATATACCCTTACACAACTATAACACATTCTACACTATGTTTTTTTTCACCTACACTCAGTGACTTTGCGACACCTTATGAAACGCCATCGTAACCCAAGGTGAAAACTATCTTGCTAATGGATGAATGGTTCTACGTAGTGAGTCTCGAACGATGTCCTTTGGGTACCTGGGCAAATCCAGTTGTATGTAGCTCTAGCTCTAGTAGGCCTGCGCTCTGCTGTCTGTTATATTGCGGTTACTCGTGGGACCAAGATTTCAAGTTAATTATATGAAATTAAACAAATTAATTATATGATGGTTGATGCCATCTGAAAATAACCTCCAATACTTGTCTAGTGAAAAGATCTCGGTCAACTTTGTCTGACGAAGATAAATAACCTGCAGAAGAGAATTGTAGAGTATCAGACGTAAAATATAAAAATATCCGTTTTTTTTTTGTTCTTCAGAATAATCAGGGAGGCTCCCTTCATAAAGTCTCACCTTTCCTAATCAGTAAGGTAGTAACTGTTCAAGCGGTTCCCCTAAGAATATCAGACAAATTAGAGATGGAACAATACTAATAGAGACTTTCAGTTATGAGCAAATTCGACATCTCTAATGTCTAACGAATTGTGGCAGTATAAGTACGGTATGTCATAAAACCTTTTTGCGAAGGAGAAATTTTTTGTCGGAATCTTCTTGCGATGGACGTCATCTTTCTGCTCCTCTTGGGAAAATACGGTAAACAGAGTGAGATAAGACTTGGACTTTTGTGTATTGAATGATGGGCTCATACACATTCATGTCCTTAACGTCTGGTGCACTGTCAAACATGATCTCTCCTTATGTTTACCGAATTTATTTCCTCGTCTTAATTGGTCTGCCTGTGACGTCCTTCACGGCAGTGACCATAGGCCAATTGTTATAACCATAGGTGTCGACCGCAATGTGAATAAAAGGCCACCTCTTTTACTTTTCTGATACTTTACAATGCTACGATATATCCCACAAACATCGGGAAACCCAAGAAATCCTTCCATTCCTTGGTGAAATGATGATTGCAAAACCGCTATTAGCAGCTGACAACAAATACTGCGCAAATTTAACCGCAGGCATACAAATGAACATTTAGATTTATACTGTAAGGCTAGAGCGGTATCTCGTCAAATTTTCTTAGACGCTAGGAGGAATTACGTGGAAACCATCTTACGCATTACTCCCACGTTTACTGCGTGGTAAAAGATCCGTACATCTGCGGATCACCAAAATAATCCACTTCGGACTCATTCATGAAGGAGAACTCCTTACATCGCCTGCTACAGTGGCAAGTATTTTGGCAGTTTGCTTCTGTTTGGCATCCCTCACCTCATCAAACAGTAATGAATTTAAGAGGTACAAATTACAGATGGAAGTAGTATCGTTGAACTTGGTGATTCGTTCGGTGAATTAAACGCTCCATTTTCATTCAATGAGTTGTCACACGCAGTTAAAAACTCACGTGACACCTCCCCTGGACCTGATAACATTCGTTTCAGCATGCTCTCACATCTTTCTGATTCGGCTACAACACCTATTGTGTATTTATAATAGTCTATCATCCTCACAAGTTTTCCTTCGGTCTGGTCAGATTCCACGGTCGTACTAGTACTTAAACCTGGTAAAGACAAAGAAAGACCCTCAAGCTACCGTCCTATCTCTTTGACAAGCGTTTTATGCAAAGTGATGGAGAGAATAGTGAACGCAGGCATACATGGACTTGGAGAAACAAGGCCTTCTGTGTTTAGAACAATGAGGTTTCCGCCAAGGTCGTTCTTCCATTGACCATTTAATGTCACTGGAATCAGCTATTTAAAACGATTTCCTACTCTGCCAGCGCCTCATAGCTATCTTCTTTGATATCAAAAAGGCGTACGACACGGCCTGGCGACGTGGTATTCTTAACGTTCTTAAAGAATGGAAAGTCAAGGGGCTGTATGCTTGCATTTAACAGAGGTTTCTTAAATGATTGAACTTTTCATGTTCGTGTTGGAGATTCGTTATTGGGTAGCGTCACCTTGGAGAATTGAGTGCCTCAAGGAAGTGTTTTAAGTACCACGTTATTTTCTATAGCCATCAACAGTTTTACTGAATGTGTGGAGTCACCTGTTTCATGTTCGTTATTTATTGATAATTTTGCCATATATATTACGTCCCATTCAAATGCCACAGCAGAGAGACTACTACAGAACACAATATCTCGCCTAGAAACTGGGCCCAGGTTACCGGCTTCACCTTTTCATAGGAGAAAAAAATGTGTATTCGTTTTTCGGCTGCGGGACACTTCCATTCCGCAAGTTTTTTTTTTCAACGGAGAGCTAAATTACTATCAATCCCGATATCAGGTTTTAGGTTTATTTTTTGATAGCCGACTTAATTGGGTCAAACACATCTAAGAATTAAAAACAAAATGTTCCAAACTTTTAGATATGCTGCAGGTCCTTAGCAAAACCAATCGGGAAGCCGATTGGCCATGTATGTTGCGATTTTATTATTATTTAGTTCGTTCACGGATAGATTATGGTTGTGTTACTTACTATTCAGCGTGTACTACTGTGCTGAAAATGTTTGCTGTACATCATGCTTTTCTCCGTCTTGTTACAGTTGCTTTTAGATCAAGCACTGTCACTAGCATACTTGTTGAGTGCAATGACTCATCACTTTGGGATAGCCGTGACCAACTTCTAGCATCTTACTTTACCCGTCTTAAAGGGCAACCGAATCACCCGGCTTAAACCTCAGTTCTTGCGAATCCTAATTTACGAAGATATGAAAATCATCCACATTATACTGCACCATGGGTGTACGTATCCGGCTGTTACTACAGCTTTTAAACATTGACATATCTCCTGTTTTTCAAAAGTATTCCTGTTTATATCCTCCGTGGAGAATCAATCTTATAAATTTTATTATTGATCTTACCATATACAAGAAACAATCAACACCACCTAACGTCTTTCAGAAACATTTTCACCATATTTTCTCCAAAATAAACCCCGACACAATAGTATTTACAGATCAATCGAAACAGAATGATACCGTTGGATGCGCATTTATTCTTAATAGCAGAATCTATATGTTTGGTCTGCCTAATATTACAGTTTTATTTACTGCTGAACTGTACGTTATCGATAAGGCATTGTTAATCTAAAATACCGTATATCGTTATTTCTAATGACTCGTGTAGTGCACTCCAAGCTTTAGAAGATTTTTATTCTCGGTATCCTTTGGTCACTGAAATCTATAACGCAATCGCTGAGTTGAACCATCGCAATATACAAGTGAGTTTTCAGTTGGAATCCTAGCCACGTGGGAATTACAGATAATAAAAGTGCAGATTCCGCTGCTAAAGACGCATGCAGTCAACCTCCTTTCACCACTCGTGTTGCTGTTTCTGACTTTATTAATTGTATAAAACAGTCTCTTCGAGCAAACTGGCAAAGGGACTGGAAGGCTAGCGTTGATAAACTCCGGCACATTAAGGATTCTGTGTTGCCATGAGACTCCTCATGCAGAAAACCTCGTCTTGAGGAATTTGTCCTCTGCCGATTGCGGATAGGACATACGATTGCTACTCACGGATGTCAGCAGTAAATGCACCAGTATGCAAACGATGCAACTCCCGCTTGACTGTGCGCCACATCCTTGTGGATTCCATGCACAATGCGGTCTTGTGTCGTAATTTTAAAAGTCTAGGAATATTCGTCGAATCGTGAGCAACGATAAAGAAGTTTTGGACAGGATATTTTTTATTCTTAAAAGAGCCTTCTATACTGCTCTTGGAGTTCGTTAAATTTATTTCATTTTAATTTATATATATTTTAGTTGTTCTTTTTTAAATATTAAGTTTTTTACCTGTGATAGTAGTTGTATGTTTTTGTGTTTAACATTTTAGTTTAATTTTCATTTTGTTTTTTTATATTTTAGTTTAAGTTTTAATTTTGTTTTTTTATATTTTAGTTTAAGTTTTAATTTTGTTTTTAAACTTCTAGCTTAAGGTTTTCTTGTTTTAAAATTTTATTTTTGTTAGATTTTATACTTTATCTTTGTTTTCCGGATGATGATAACATGTAAATGTTTTCGCTAAAAAAAAATTATATCTTCTACATTCAGCGACCAATAAGTTTTCATTTTGCTGTAATAAGTTACCACCGGTAATTTATTGCTTTATCATACATTATTTATGCATAATTTATTTTCCTGAACGAGTTCTGAACCAAGATACGTAAAATTCTCTAGCTATTCAAAGGTATGATCATTGATTAGTACTTCATCATTCCGTCGTCCCATCCCTGTTCCTGTCATTCTCATGCGCTTAGTTTTCCTCGATCACTTCCAGGCTCACGTCTCTTCTGTCATCCTCCAACATCCGGAAAATCTCTTGCAGTTCTTTCGTATTCCTGGCTATCAATATTATCATTTGCATATGCATTCACCTGAATAATACTATAGGTAATATTTTCTCTATCAAATTTCTCATTTGTTTTGTGTAGAACCAAGTTGAAGAGCAGAGCCGACAGTGACTCCCTGTCTAAACTCCCAATCTACATTACACTCCCTACTTAGCTTACTTCCGAGTAATACCGCTCCAAGGCAGCTTGAGAGTCATTTATCAAAGGCCTGCTTAAAGTCAATAAATATTTTAAAAACGTTAAAAAAATGTACAATTGCACGTTTATAGACGTAAACGGCTGAAAAATGAAAGTTTAGGGTTCCTATATCCTAGATCAAAATTACCTAATTTAGACGAAAACTTTTTCCCAATCTGTAAACCTAAAAAAACATGTAAAAATAAACTGTTTTCACTTCGTATATAATACTTCTATTATACTTCGTATAATATTCTCAATTTTAATTTTAATAAAACATAATCATATTTTCACGATAAAATATTATTTTTTATCGGTAATATTTATTTCGTTGTAGTACACGAAATGTTGCTTTATTTTTTTTCGCCTGTATAATAAATATTCTAAAATCCTAACGGTTTATTTGATTCAGAACTTATTGTATGAATTACAGTACGACCCCACTTGTTACAAACATGACATTTATTTTTATTTCTCCTTTTATTGCCTCCGCAATAACGCTGGCTTACATTTTATATTTCAGTTGACTTGTAATACACACAAATGTACGCTTATTTACACCAACTCGCTATAGAATATTGTATATTTTATTCATCTTCGTTTACAATATACACATACAAAAAATTTATTTATTTTTTTTATAAATAAAATAGACCGTCTAGTTGTAACTCTACAGTATTATCTATGTAGAAAGTTTGACTGGCGATTACATCATTAAATTTTCATCACCATTACGGATCTATTCCATGATTACAAGAAAATTTTATATCATTTAGAGTTATAACCAGCTTTCCCTGTAATAAAAAAACAGTGGGTTTATTTATAGCTCAGCTATTTATTGTTTTTCCGTTTTTAATGTGTATGCAAAAATATTTGCAACAAATAATTAAAAACATATTAACATAAAACAACATATTAAACTATTTATATAATTTCCACTTACCAACAATCTTTAATAGTAATGGTCGAGCGCTTTCGGATTACTAATCCATCCTCAGCAACAATGATGTGTTATACATTATAATTATTTACTTCAAATATCATTAATTGTACTAAATTGAATTTTTAAAAAATATAAATATAACAATTGATCGTCTAAAGGTAAAATAAAGACAACGTTGTCTGTCATGTCATAACAATTGAGACCTTCATACTGACATGACGGATAAGGTTAGTTTTATTTTACCTATTGAGGATCAATTGTTTTATTTATATTTTTATAAAATACAATTTAGTATAATTAAAGATATGTGAAGTAAATAATTATGATGTATAACACATCATTGTTCCTGAGGATGGATTAATAATCCGAAAGCGCTCGACCATTACTATTAAAAATTGTTGGTAAGTGGAAACTATTATGTAAATAATATGCTAATATCTTAATCCGTTTCACAATGGCGGCCATGTAAACTTTTTAATTGTTAATATCTTTGCAACCGCTGGTTTTATTTAAATGTTACAAAAATGTTGAGCTTTTTATGACAAATAAAGTTACACCTCATCTTAACCAAACGTTTCCGGACATATTTTGATATAAAGTTTTTTCTTTATCTTGATTTGGGGGGGTGGGCATCCCCTGAATTCTTGTAAGTGTTTTTGTAAACACTGTATATTTCATTTGATTTTCATTAAATATTTTATACGCATATCTGTACCTATAAAACAAAACTGACTCGTAATCAACACGCAGTAAAAACAACTGCAAATAAATTGTTGAAATTTTTTTGCAAATTCTCTTGCGGTATAAGTGCACACTTAGAAAGAATTTTTTGAAATTTCAAGTATAAAGGATTAAAATAGGACAAGAATGAAATTTATTTGTTTTTTTAATTTCTTTGAAACAAATGAAGATATCTACTTGATTTTTAGCGTACACAATATTAATATTCATGTAAATATATAAAAATCAATTTCTAGACTTTCCAAATTCGACCTTGAAAGGGATAAAGAGATGTAAGAAAAAATTTTGGAACAGTAATTGCAATTTTTTCCATTTCCACCTGTATTAAATGAGATATTTACTAGATTTGGCCTGCAAATACTCGTCAGATAAATATATAAAAATCATTGTCGGTTTTTTAAATTTCGATTTTTACTTGTACGAAGTAAAGGAAGCATTGTGATCGCGAAAAATTTCGGTTTTCACATTTTAACGGAAATATCCATTTTGACTAGTTTCGGCATGACATCTATACGTACGTATGTATCTCGCATAACTCAAAAACGATTAACCGTAGGATGTTGAAATTTGTAATTTAGGACTGTTGTAGCATCTAGTTGTGCACCTCCATTTTTGATTGCAATCGACTGAACCAAAACTGTCCAAAAGAGCTCAAAATCAAAAGTATTTGGATTTTGGACTTTTTCTTAACTGCAGTAATAAGCCCTCATTGAGAGCTTTTCATCGATATATCATAAGTGTTACTTATTTTCATTCGTTCCAGAGTTATAGCCAAATAATTAATGAAATATGTTGATCTTACAAGGGGAAGGTACATAGGTTCGAATTCTATTTCATTTCCTTTTTTAACTTTTTTTAGTTTAGATATTTTGATTTATTAATAATTGTTAACTTGTGATTGTAAAAATATTTTTACAATATATAATTCAATAATAACAATAAAAAAAATCAGAACTTATTGGTGAAATAAAATTTCATGTACTCTTAAGAATGTGTATGTGTAATTTAGTTCGCGTGCAAGGAAGTCATGTAGTGTCCACATCAGATTTTTTAATGAATGCGATGGTGTACGGTGGGGCGGCTCAAGCAACATTGTCACTGCACTGAATGTGCGACGCGATTGACTCGATTGACTGACACACCTGCCTCGGAGTATTATTTTATGTACTAAAAAACATAAAATAATAAAACATTTTAAACAATTTAAAAAAAATGAAATAACTAAGTCCCGGTTACCAAAGTGGTAGCCAAAGGGGTGTTTGTTGCGTAACGCTAAGGACCAAGGAAAATAATTTTTATCCGAATAAATGACGAGTTTTTATCCGAATAAATAACCGTTGTTTTTAATTTGGAGGCCGACTATTTTCTTAAGATCACTCACAGTTTCGGCTTTATACTGTCCAAACTATTGCTCTGAAAAAATTACTGGTTTTTATAAACCGAACTGGTTTTCATTTTTATTTATTATTATTATCACAAGCACGAGTTTAATGAACCCCGGAGGTAGAAACCCTGATCCTCCTGGATTTCTCACCACTTTTACATGACTTTGGAGTCAGCTGGATAACCTTGTCCTAAGGCTTCCAGTTCTCATGACGGCATTAAAACATTTTTTGACTGGATAATTTAAAGAGGAGTTAAAAGATGTTTTCAAAATGAAGAAAAAACCTACTTCGTTTTTAAATCATCTTAAATGACCTTTCAGAAATTTCCGTTAACGAAAAATAATTATATTTCATTTGCTAAATTTGACATAAGCACAACAAAAATTTTATTAAAACTTTAGATTTTTCAATTAATAAAAACGATTAACCTTTGCTCAAAAAGTTATCTTTAGATTGTAATTAATTTAAAAAAAGTGAAGGATTTCCGTTCCAGCTGTATGCAACATTTTCGTGCTTATATGAGACCTACTCTTCACCAAATGCATTTCATTTCGTAGATGAAGTTCCTTTGGTTCTCCCATTGTAACTTTTAATCATAATTTAAATGAAAAATGTTTCAAACGAAAAATATCTATGCCTACATAATTTTCATTCGAAAATGGACAAAATTAGTTTTAAAGCCTATCTTAAAATATTATCTGTATGTACTCCAAAAAATCTTAGCTCATTTACTTTAGCATTCTGTTAAACGTAGGTTTTCTTTGTACGTAAGACTGCTCTAAAGAAACCAAACACATAGGATTCTAGAATTTTTATTTCATAAGACCAATTTTCTTCATACGGGTAGAGCTTTTGTTAGCCCATCTATATTAAAAAAAAAAAAAACTAAAATACGTGTTACAAAATTAATTAACTTTTATTATTATTAAAAAAAAAGATAATAAAAGATTTTACAATCTTCTCTAGAAAGGAAAAAATTATACTTTTTCTACAAAAATTATTTTTCAGTTGTTCTTTGTATTTTAACTTATTAAAGTTGGAGCCAAATCTTGGGTTAGTTAATTATTGATAGTCGTTTGTAAATACTGTTTGTACTTTATTGTACAGTATTCTCTTCAAAAAGTTTTATGATTGACGTAGTTTTGGTAGTAATTAATGATACCTTAGAACAAAATTAACTAATTTAACAAAGAAAGATCTTATATTGTTAACCATTTTTGTCAGCCATTTTTAATGAATCCGTATTTGTATATAATATGTGTGTGCGTGTGTGTGTTAAAATTAAACAATTTTATCATATTCATAAAAAATCTGATGTGGACACCACATGACTTCCTTGTACGCCTATTAAACTACATATATTTTTTATTACAAATTTTTTTTTCTTTTTTCAAATTTTTTGTTGTTGTTATTATTGAATTATTATTTACAGTAATTTTTTTTTTACAATCAGAGGTTAATAATTTATTAATAAATCAATATATTTAAATTTAAAAAAAAGGAAATGTAGTCGAATTCGAACCCATGTGCCTTCCCGTTGTAAGATCTAAATATTTCATTAATTAAAATTTTATTTGACTATAACTCTGGAACCAATGAAAGTAAGTATCACTTATCATACATCGATGAAAAGCTCTGAATGAGGGCTTGTTACTGCAGTTAAGAAAATGTCCAAAATTCTTTTTTTTTTAATTTTGGGATTTTTTTTACACTTTTGGTTCAGTTGATTGCAATTAAAAGACCAGCTACACAAGTTGATGCTACAGCAGTCCTAAATCCAAAATTTCAACATCCAACGGCCAATCGTTTTTTATACATACAAACGTACGTACAGACTTCACGCTAAAGTAGTCAAAATCTAGTCAAATTAGTCAAAATGGATTCAGGGATGGTCAAAAAAGATATTTTCGTTGAAATCTGAAAACCAACATTTTTCGCGATTACAATACTTTCTTTTACAAAGTACGTAAAAATAGGTATTAAGATTTTCTTTAATCTATATTTTCATCATTAAACAGTATCTCTTGATATCTGAAGTTGATTTTCTTTAGAACACTTGACAGTGTAAAGAAACAAATGACGATAATAAGAATTACCGGCCAGTATTCATAACCACATAGAAAAATGTGCACTGAATATGAGAATGTCATGTGCAATTTTCTGGAGAGGGTGGTTGAATACAAAACAGAACAATTATTATTTAAGTTTTTAACATAGCGAATAATTAATACGATAAAATTCGAAACTACTAAAATTACTACAAAAACGGAATTTTTTATTTTAATTAGAGAAATGTTATGAAACTGATTGAATTAATTTTGCTCAAAATAAATTCTAAGATAAGAGAATAAATCGATTCTTGCATAGAAGTAGAGATGTTTCCCCTTACCTAAACGCCATTTGAAATGGTTTAAAGTTAGTGTAAACAAGAAAGTAGGATTCCGTGCCAATTTTATGCGGCATCAACGAGATACCCGATTTTAACAGTTTAAAACTGTTTATCAAGTTAAATATCAAAATAAATAAATTATATGTACGATACTTTTCGAGTTTATTAAAATCAAATTCTGTTAAATAATTTACAATAATTCATTCCATAAATATTAAATTTTTATGAATTATAAGTAAGACTTAATGGCAAAAAATAAGGATTTTTTTTAAGCGGTTAGTAGTTAATGTTATTGTAAGAGCAATGTTAATAATGGATTTTGAAGATCTCCCTTCATTTTCATTTGTAAGAAAGTACAATTTTTTTATTAATGTTTTAGCCCTGCACTACATGTTATTACCATATTGTTACAATATGAGGTTTGATCTTGACCAGTGGTGAAGTAGAATTATAGAATCAACTGTAGAAGTAGATTTATGATTGTTTAGATATATTTCAAATATAGAAGTATATATTAAGATAAACCTTTATTTTTAGCTTTTCTACAGATGATTCACGAAGAATGTAACAAACTCTGAAACTTTCAGAATTTTTTCTACTGGTGAGAATAAATAAGAAAGAGAAAAACTAAGGTTCCGAAACGCTTCCTTTGTGAATGTCGGCTTGTCAAATATCCCGCCTTTATTTCTGGACCTATATACTCGTATATTTATTAGTAAATGTATGCATATCTATATATTATATACATACTTTGTTTTTTTTTTTTTTGCCTCGTTTAACTAATAATCGGTTCCAATTTACCGGAATTTTAAAAGTAAATTTGGATACAAAAAAATTACTTTCAGAGTTGGTTTTCCAATAAACTTTCTCAAAGAACTGTAAATGTATTCATATTTTATACAGTAAACATAAATAAGTACATACAACGATAAGTCAAAGGAATATTGATACATAATATTTTTGTGTAATAATCTTATCACACAAGTTCTATACTCCGTCTTCACTTTGGACCTCCCGATTCCAAAGAAAATCACAGTTCCATCTTTTGCGAATGACACGGCGATCCTAGCTGTGAGTGCTGACACTATCATAGCTTCTTCTAAACTGGAAACTGTACTGCATCTAATAAACGAATGGCTAGCTAAATTAAAGATGATGGTTAATTCGGCTAAGTCTACGCACGTTACATTTGCGATGAGGAGGAATGACTGCCTGCGATTTCAAAATAATGGCATTTTCATTCCGCGTGCTAACAGCGGGCGATTCCTAGGACCAAATCTGATCACCGTCTGACGTGGAGAATTCATGTCAGAGAGAAAAGAATTCAGCTTAATATTAAGATCAGGGAGACGTACTAATTGTTAGGCAGGGGTCGCAACTATCATTACCTTTTATATTTATTTATTTTTTTTGAACTTTACTCCCCTGGGCCTGGTTGGTATTGCGCCACCCAGGGGAGTGCCTGTTCTACTCTAATGGGCCTTCCCACCTACCGGCTATAAGTCCGGCATGGCAGGTCGGCCCACCGGTCAGTTCTTTTGCCCATCCGTATATCGCCACGTCAATACCATGTATTGTCGTGACGTGGCGATTGGGTCTTTTCAGGTCTTGATATTAACCTAACGAAAAACCCTTAGGAGTTCCCAGTGGATCATCGGAATCGACACACATCGGCATGTCAGCCCTCACCACTGAGGCTGTCCACCCTGCCCTCTGCTAAAGTTTAAAATCCTAGTTTCCTCTAATCGTTGTTTTTCTACATAAGTATTCTTTTGATGATCAACTCAACTTTTTTCCAAGTTTCTTCACTGTTTAACATGCTATTGATTAGTCTCCCAGTTCCATCAGATGACAGGTCAATACCGTCTGTCTCTTTCCTCCATTTATGCCTTACAGTAAAAGTATGTTCGACATCATCATCACAGTCACATACAAGCTGCAGTTTCCCTTCTACCGACTCTATGCAGATTAAAACTACCGTGTCCTGTAAAATACTGTGACGTGTAAAAGTTTATTTCACCGTGTTTTCTATGTATCCAGTTCCTTAGATTGGAGATTAGCCTTCTGGTCCTGTCTCCAGGGCCTGCTGTGCTCTATCTATCCTGCCATCTCTAGTAGCCTATGCCTCGCTTCATGAACTTCAACACCTTCATCTCTTTCGACTCTGAAATGAGCCATAAGGTCGATCGGAGGCACTCCTGATAAAATGCATAACGCCTCATAGGAGACTGTCCTGTACGCGGAAACCACGCCAAGCAACAGTCTCCTACGGTGACCCCCAAGTACTTTAATCTATCTATTTCTGCTATTACTTGTTCATTGACCTTGATATTTAGCCGCTCGATGATCCTTCTACCAGTAAATGTAATAAAATTACATTTACCAGTATTTAGCGTTAGATTCTTTTCACGTAGCCAACCATTTATTATCTGCAATGCCAAATTGCCCTTTTCTTGTTGTTTACGCCGTTTAGCGTAAAGTCGTTTTCATTCCAATGAATTCAAGGTTATGGTGTTAGCTCATTTCTATCACGCATTATTTCATTGCTGTTTAATCTTAATGTATATATTAGGCTTAGTGTTTTTTTATTCTCAACCAATTTCAATACTGTCATAGTTCCTAGAAGTCTATTTCTCTTTGTCGGCTCTGATGTCATTTCTTCAACTTGCGTATTCAGAATTATTTTTGTTATGTCTTCGGTCTCGAATTCCAACACGTTCTCTCTAATCGTTCTTATACTAACACTAAGACACTACTCTTGTTGCCAACACACACTCTCTCCTGTTCACTGCCTAGCTATGGTTTCCCCCTCCTATCGTTCACGACATCTTTTTGGCAGTGTTGACCAGACGTTCATAATGTAAACACGTCTTTACGTTTCGCTCTCAAGATTTGTGCTAATCTCATCATCACCTCCATACTGGCACGCACGATGCGGTATTCCTGTGTCAAAAATATTCTCTAGTTTACTCGTCAGTTTTTCGTGATTTCACATTTTTTCTATGTTCGTCCAGCCTCGTTTCTTCGTTAAGTTATTCTTCCAATTCACTATATTACGTTTCGCCTGAAAGTGCTTCAATTACTACAAACTGCCATTTCTATCGACGTCGAATCTTCTCGAATCGCAGACTTACATTTTCCTAGATCCAGAATCTCCAACCTCGTTGCTACATATCTATTACGTATTAGTCTAACTCTACACCACTTCTCACCCCTACGTTCCTGATACACCACGGCGGACTACGCCCAGAAATTACTGTATGTATTTATTTACCTTCATTCACGAGTTCGTCGTTTACTAATATTTGTGTGCTACAGGCAAGTTTAATTTTCATTATTTATTACGTTTAAACAGTTATTTTATCAGTAAAAATTTGTGGAACATTCAGTTCATCGTACCTTATGCATTTTCACTTTCAAGTGTAGTTCACAAAACCATTTGCTCACTTAAGTACAGTCACGACAGGTTACTTACATAAGGTTGTCATTGTTCAGCTGCAACCTATTTCACGTGCTCAATTAATTTCAATGCGATTATATTGTAATTAACTCTTTATTTTTATGTTTACTTATCACAATTTGATTATTGTTATTAACTCTTTTGTACTAGAATTTATTGTGGCCTTTTTTTACGTTGAACTAGAATTACATTTTTATATTATTTAATGCTAAGTTTGTTGGTCATAAATCAGGAAAGGCCAGTGCCAATTAAGATTTACTGTAATTCATTTTTCTAAGTTAATGTCATTTGTTCATTCCTAATTTTCAATATTACTGCATTTGTCCGCAAGGCAATAGTTTTTACATACTAAGACATACTATGCTTATTGATGTTATGTTTTTCTAAATTTATAATTAAAATTAAGGTGTTTCATGTTCTCTTGTTTGCAGGCTTTGTTAAAAATGTGTATTTAAAAGTGTATATTCATGTATTTTTTCATTTAATATTATTGCTATGCTGATTTCATTTGATATTCTTATGTATCATCAAATTATGTTATTTTCATAATTTCTTTTTAGTTTTTAAGGTTATGATTTAACTCAAGTTAAGTTGTTTTTCTTTCTCATTAAAGTCCAATTTCTTTTGGCAAATACAAGCTGTTTTTTTTTTTTTTTTTTTTTTTTTAGTTAACTTTACCCAACACTTGTGCCTCCAATTCATGCCTGTCACTCGCCAAGACCACCAAATCGTCGGCATAGGCCATAACTTCAACCCCAGCAGGATAGTCTAGATTTAAGATCTCATCAAACGTTAAGATCCATAATAATGGGCCTAAATTTGAGCCCTGGGGCACTCCACCGTGTATATCTATCTCCATTTCTCCTTCTTGCGTTGCCACCTTGCATGTTCTATCAGAGAGATATCTCATTAATTGCCTCCTCAAATATGGACTAACATTTTTTGCTAATAGAGCGCTCTATGTATATGGCTCCATTTAATGGAGCCAAACGCATTCTTGATATCCAATGAGACAGGCAACACTCCTCGTCATCCAGGTGCCGCGTCTTACATCTGATCCAGGAGACTACTTTCTTGGCGGCCATCACTGTGGAGCGACCTTTCCAAAACCCATATTGCTTTTGGCTAATCCCCACTCCTTGCTCAATTTCTCCAATAATCCTTGCGGCAAGCATCTTCACGATCGCCTTGCTCATATTATTTAAAAGGCTTAACGGCCTGTATCTAACTTGTTCTTGTTCCTTTCCACCCTTGGGGAGAAAAACAAATCTTGCTTCTCTCCAGCACCGCGGATAGCAGTCATTCTCTAGCCCATGGCTGGCAATGTCCGTCATTTCCCAAGGCCGTTGTTTAAAAAGTCCTTTAAGTATAGCGGCTGGAATTCTGTCTACGCCGGGGCTTCTTTTATTGCCAAGCTGGCCAATGGCACAATTCAGCTCGGCAGGTGTAAATCTCCTGGGCTCAAAATCAGGTAAGGTGACAATCGCTTCTTCTTCGCACGGAAATAGCTCGTCCAACTGGACCTTGGCGTGATGCTCGCTCAATATCAGTAAACGCCTGCCGAACTTCGTGACGATTTTGTATGCCTGGTAACTATCATTACCTAACAAGCAATTGCTGTACTTAGCGGTCGTGAAACCGATTTAGTCCTGCGGAATCCAACCATGGGGTACGAAAAGTGAGAGTAACTTAGAAGTCGCACAGTGATATAGATAATTTATTTATTTACAAATTCATAAAAACAGAAGTCCTGGATTTATGTTTTTTTAAATAAATTCCCATCGCAAAAGTAAATCGTTTTATTATTTTTTAAATCTGGGACTCAAGCTTAAACCAATTTTTATGACAAAATAAATTGATTTTTCTTTGTCTTAACTTTTAAAACGTCAACCTTAATTATTTGAGTGATTGCTTAATAAGATAGTAGTTTAAAATGTAAAGAAAATAAGTCTTTATCAACAAAATAACTTAAGAAGATGGTAAAATTGTAAGAATTGAAGTTAACAAATGTTTCGAATATTTTACGATAAGGTTGTTTGTAATAAACAAAATTTAAAAAAGATAATAATCCTAATTTTTTAATTACCTATATTTAGGAAAGTGTTACTTGATGTTGGAGATTAAATAATTAATTCATTATCAACTTGTGATTCTTACTTCCTCTTGGTTTCTGATGTTTAAACCACCTCGCCCGTGGCTAAAATCATTTAAACAAATTAGATGATTAAAATTTTATTTTATAAAATATGATATTTTTGAAATCCTTTTATTATGTAAAATTTAACGTAATCAGATTTTTACAGTTAAATAAATACATAGAAATATCAGATTTACTTTTTTCTCATAAAGTTAAGTTTTGAGCGCAAGTATAACATATAAAAAAAAATAGGCGATGTGTGTCAGATCTTATGTTTGTATTTATATGATATAGTCCTTCTGCCATGCACTGTCAGGAAAACGCTAATATGCGAGAAATAAAAATCGGGAAATTAAAATGCTTTAAGTTTGTTTTTCTTTTATTGTGTCCGTAAATCAATATCACGTAGGTAAATAGTTGTTATGAATATCAGAATGAGTTTACTCTTTACTCCTACAGTAACTAATGAAAAATATTTGATTATATAGAATAATGTAAAAAACGATTTAAATTGCGTCGTCTGCTGACCGTTTACTACACCTATCGAATACCCTTTTAAAGAAACGTGAGAAATGATTTTTTAATAAAATACTGAAAATGATAGCTTGTAAAGATATTTAAATTATTTTATTTCGTAAGACAAAAAATATATTCATAAAACTTAACTGAAACCAGTTTAAAAAATTAAGGTTGATACAATTTTTTGTTTAAATTGTAATGAAAATGTTTAAAAACTAAAAATAAACGTAAATGATAATGACATCCTTTCATATAATAGTGAATTGATATTTTAAGAGGAAAACAGATTTAAGGTTAGACTACAGATTACTAATTACTACAAAATTAGACAGTGATGTGTTCTATTACATAAATTAATTTTAAAAATCTTCTTTTAAAAAATTTTGACACTAGAAATTTATAGAGAAGGATGATATGTATAAGGGATTCTAGATCCTTTATAGAGAAGGATGAAGGTAGATTAATAATTTAACGAATATTATTGATCTACGTTTTGGTCCAAAGGTATACGAAATGGATATTTTAAGTTAAAATATACTAAATATTAGTTTTAATAATTATTGGATTAATTTTACTTAAAAAAACGTTTAAAGCTTTTATTGTTGATATTTCGCTATCAGTGGTTTTTTTAAATTTATATTTTTTATTTTCATATAACTTTTTAAAATTCATATTTACGGTAATTTTGAACTACTTTAACAACATGAGTTACGAAAACTAGAGATCAAAAAGATTAATCAATAATTTTTATAAAGACATGATTATATTAAAACAAATAATAAACAAAAAATAACAGTGAAGTTGAATAGTGAAAGTGGGAAGACGTCAAAAGGTAGACCGAGGAATAGGTTTTAAGTAATGTAAAAGAGATTATATTAAGTAGGGATGTGGAAGTAGAAAGTGTAATAGCGAAGACGTAAGGGGAAGATATAACGAGAGATGACGGTTTCTGATTCACCAAAGATAAGGAAGGGCTGTGAATAAGGGGCAGAGGAAGAAGAAGAATATTAATTATTTCTTATAAGTTTGTAAGATAATTATTCAAAATTTTGCTTAAGAACTATTTGTATTAGAACATTAATTCGTGTCAGTAACTAGATCAAAATATTTCCATTAAATCTTATTTACTTTCATAATCCACATGAAAAACACATTTTTAATTAAAGAAATCTTACTAATTAGTTTGTTTCTGTACTGTTTAATTATTTACACTTAACGAATTTTAGTTACTAATTAGAATTATTATACACATACGGATATCTATATGTATAAAAGAACAAGAGTGATTCATAATCAACGCCTAGCAAAGACTGCTGAAGATAAATTGATGAAAATTTGTGTACACGTTCTTCTTACGATGTAAGAGGACACAAAGAAAGTTTTTTTTTTTTGAATTTCCGAGTCTAAAGGGTTAAAAATGGAGTAAATGTGAAATTTACTATTTCTTGAATTCCTCGGTAACAAATGAAAATATCAAATTGATTTTTTGTGTATAATATACTGGTAAATAAAGTCTAAAAGTAAATAATATACTCTAAAATAAAGTCTAATTTTTTTTAAAACTCGACTTTGAATGGGATGAAGAAAGGTAAACAAAATTTCGAAAAATGTTTGCAAAGTTTCCGTGTTTGATTATACTAAACGAGATATTTATTCGATTTGGGATTGCAAATACTCTTCAGATAAATATCTAAAAACCGTTTACGGATTTTTTTAATTTTATAATTTTAAGGGATTAAAAAAAATATTTTGTTTTTACATTTTTGCCGTTTTATGCTTTCGCTATTGAATCAATGTTTATGAGATTCGGTTACATAGTGATGGTAATTTCTTCATTTTCTTCCTCAAGTTTTGTGCTATAGCCCGTTACATCAACACAAGCTGATCCTTCCATTATTTCGTAAAGCGACCCACACGTCTTCATCCAATTGGTTTATAATCATATAAACGCTTAGGTATTCTAAAGTCATTTATTTTCTCTAAATTTTTGGCTTAATTTTCCCTATATTCTTTCACACTAATTCAAATTAAATATATCCGAATCGGTGTGAATTTATGAGTTTCGTTTCTGATCCGATTAGCGGTACACTGCAACCCTCCTCAAAAAACTCATTTCTGCCGCCTGAATTCTTTATTATTTTCTTTTGTTAAGCACCAAGTCTCTGCTCCGTTCATAAAAATAGGAACCGAAGCATCTTATAAAAAACTAATAACTCTATTCTATGCATCTTATTTTTTAGGGCTTGTCTAATGGTTCCATTAAATTAGTTAAACTTCTCCATTTTAATGTAAACATCTGATTCGCCCCACATCGAAATTTTTCATCCTAAATATTGAACGTATGATATTTGGCTAATTATTGAAACGTTTGTTTCAAAATGAATATCAGAGTTTTAAAGCTGTGTAATATTTCTCAAGTTTCACTTACATGAACTAATTATGCATTAAAGTAAAGGGAAACTCATACAGTTTTAGCTACGCTTAAGCTTATAAACTGTTTCCTATATCTTCCGCTTGAAAGCGCTAGTAGCAAAGATTTCGACCCCCCAAACAAAAAGCG
Source organism: Lycorma delicatula (assembly GCF_047948215.1). Taxonomy (NCBI): domain Eukaryota; kingdom Metazoa; phylum Arthropoda; class Insecta; order Hemiptera; family Fulgoridae; genus Lycorma; species Lycorma delicatula. The sequence goes on from NC_134457.1 coordinate 54,144,930, forward strand.
TTCTGTTTTGTTTGTAAAGTGTGAATCTGTAATTGCCGTTCTATCGGAATTGCATTCCGTTTGAAGTTCTGTTATGATGCTCCGAGTAACAATACCATTCTAGATGGTGTAAACAATTTGAAACCACGGGCTGTACTTGTAAAGGGAAGAGTACAGGACGACCGAGTGGGCCGTTCTTTTTCACGGAAGTAAGCGTGTATGGAATGAACTATCTTGGTTTGCTATAACTGTGGTTCTTTCCTCAAATATAATATGCATCGCAGAACTTTATTTGGCAACAAGATGGTGCGCCTCCTAAGTGGCAAAACGCTTTATGTGATCGGTTGAAATTCTTCCCGACCGCGGGATTGGTCGCCGGGGAGCTGATGACAGACAGGGCTTCTTTTTGCCGTGGTTCCACATTCGCCCGATCTGACCCCTTGCGATTTTTTCTTTGTGGGTTTATAAAGGATCAAGTGTATGTGCTACCTTTACCAGCTGACCTATCAAACCTGAGACACAGGTTTGAAGCAGCTGTCGCTTCAATTACTTGCTGAATTTCAGATTTACTGATTAAAATATAAGATGAACTTTCCTACCGGATGGATGTGTGCCGTGTGACGAATGATGATCGGATTGAATACGCAGGCAAAACTGTTGCTCTTTCATTTCATGTATAATTTATCAATGTACGTAAAACTTAGTAAATATTACACGTTGTTAAAATCCCGATACTCATTTTGAAACACACAGTATAATGGATTATTATTTTTGATCTGATTCCTTAAAGAAAGCCTTATGATGAAAGGATTTGTGTTTTGATAATAATTATCATATTAAACCCTTAGGGACAATTTCCTGAATTGTTCGGGAGGTCTCCTGAGCCAATCCGGTGTATGGGTTAGCAGCCCGTGCACTATGGAACTACTTGCTCCTATTACAAGACGAATAGCCTCGGGTGTATCAGTTGAAGGGTCTGAGATTGGCGCTCGAAGACCGTGGACTCCCTCTGACACTGCACTTACAGCACATACAGCACATACAGCTGCACTCCTCATACGTGTGGTAAGTAACAAATTTTACCGTCTATTGTGGGTGACATTACGTCTGATGATTAGGTGCCGTCTTCATAGCATATTGTAGAAAGCGGTTTAAATGGATACACAAAATGAATACTTTTTTTATCGCTTTTAGCTACAAATTATTCGACTGGAACAGGGAAAAAACCCATACATTGTAGAGCTGCTTCGCAGATCAATCAAGAGCTTTCCTGAAGGTAGAGATAAGATTGTATAGAACATTTTGGACCAGCGCAGATCTCTTTTCACATTTCACGGAATACCTGAGGGTTGGCAGCGTCAATTAGGGAAGAAACAACACGGGAACTTGGTTTGATTTCCAATCCATTTTTTTTATGAGAGGTTGAGAAGTAGAGTAGAAGAAGTAGTCACAGTCGTCAACCCTCTTGCTATTGTGCAAAATGTATTTGCGGAATGTGAGCTCAAATATAATGTAATAGGTACAACGAAAAGATCCGGAATTACGTGGTTATGGCAAACATATGAATAAAAAAGATCATGGAATATGTCAATTGTCTGTTCTTCAAAAGAATAAAGCACATAAACGGAATTTAAGATCTTTCCGACTAGTGTATATTGGTTCTTTACCAATAATAGTGATGAATGGCGAGCATGTCCGGGTGACTGCCGGGTAAAACACCCCAAAACCTCCAGGATGGGGTCTAGGCAGGAGGGTTAACAGGCTGGCCATTCGTCACTCATCGCATATGTCCTAATAGTGGAGTAGACTGTGATGATTCCTTCGCGTGACTGAAGAACAACGGGCTGTTTGCCGAAACTGAGTGATTTGCTTTTGCAATTCAGGACCATGTTATCGGCACTCCAAGTTATAAGAAGCATAGAGTTAAAGATTTCGCGTTAGATGCGGAGCGCTGTCGTCTGTGTGGCCTCCAAGAATAGTCCATTGAGCACATTACTGTGGGGTGATAGCTATTAGCCCTGAAAGAGTACATCTCCCATCAAATAGCAAAGAATCAAACATTAACCAGAATCCTCCAACACAACATCTTCCTAGACCTAGGACTTCTTGACATAACCGTTGCGTATATCAATATGGTCCACTTTCTGTGATGGAGAAAAGATCGCTGTAATATCTCTTATGATTGCATTGTCCTCACAGGTAGAGCATAATTTCCTTGGCATCGTTGTGGTAAGCAGGAGAAGATCACCTGGATTACTGACGATGTCATAGTTTTCATTATGAGAAGGAAATATACTGAAAAAATCTCTAAATACCAGGACTTGCGAAATGATATTTGAAAATTGGGGTCAGATTAAGTGCCCAGAATTATCGGTGAACCAAGTGAAATACCAAATACCCTTCATGGATCACTAAAAATCCTAGGGATTCCATCCAACCTGTATTTCACCATGCGGAAATCCGTGATTTTGGATAGGTGCGCATCGGTAAGGAAAAGTATAACTTCTGACCTCGGCCGCTGAAAGGTCTAAAAAGATGGAAGTTCCCGGTGCGCGGTGTCTGCCATTGCAGCCATGTGGTATTTGACCCAATACGTTTTTAATCTTCCTATAGCAAAACAAGAATTCCCTTACCTCATTTAAGCTTGCTGTGACCTTTTGCTAGTGAAAAATAAAATAATAATTTGCTGGTCAACAAAAAATGAAAGATATAAACCGATTCAACAGGGCTAAACCGACAGACAATCATAAATTACATCCAAATTCGTGCATTGAAAGAATTACAATTAGCCGAAAAGGGGTAAGAGGACTCACAGACCCTAAAAATATTACATAACAAGTAAATAGAGAATCAAAGATCATATTTCAAGAACAAAAACGCATCACTCTTCAAAGTAGAGTAAAATGATGAACACTCTACAAAGTGAACAAAACATGTTAACCATGTACATGACCCGTTCTACAACAAAAGGTCACACACAACACTCATCCAACTACAGAAAAACGTAAGAAAGAAGCATGAATAGGAAAAGCACTGCATGATAATCATTACAACATAATGAAAGACCCAAACATAGACCTAAATTTATTATATAAATTGCTCACAATAGGTCAACTATTCCCAGAAACTGTAGGATTTGTACTAGCCGTACAGGACAGAGAAATAGCCACGAAAAACTACAGAAAATACATCATGAAAGATACAAAGAAATACAAAGATACAGAAAATACAAGGAAACACATACGTGAGAAAATGCCTGTAATCCAAAGAAACTATGAACGTATAAGTGGAGGTTGTGAAGTAGTCACTGGAACAGACTACACTAAAAGACGCAACACTGAAGCGAAAATAATTCACAAAAAAACATTGAGTTAAATATGGACTTATCGCGACACACGTTTACGGCACGTGTGTCGCGATACACACTGAAAGCACACACCTGAAAGCATACTAGAGAACACAAACTACAAACTATACTGGGATAGATCAATACTAACAAAACAAATACGCGCAGTAGACCAGATATCATATTAATCATGAAATAAGAAGAATATTGGTACACTTAGTCATTGCTATACCTAAAGACAATAATTTAATATTAAAAGAAAGAGAGAAAATAGAAAATATACTCCCATTGCAATAGAAGTGAAAGAAATCTGGAAACAAAACTTAATAACAATAGTACCGATCATAATACCAGCAACATACATAACAGCAAAAACGATGACACGATATTTGAAAAGACTATATCTCCCAATACACAATGTATTCACCCTAACATACAGAAACCCATAATTCTAAAAACAACTGCAATAGTGAGGAAGTTCCTACAATAGAACAACTGTAACATGGTAAATAAATACCTGTCACATGATCTGAATAACCACTAAGATGATAAACCTCAAAATAATTGCAGTAGCTGAAATTAAGGAATATATTTATTTCGACTTTTAACATACATTGCAATATTTTTGAAATAAGATTATTTTCATTATGTGGAATTCTGTAAAATGTGTTAACCCACATATGATTTCAATTATTTTGTTATTTATAAACGGTTTTTGTAAGTTTGAGTAATGTGTATTAACTTTTTCATTTTAAGACCTTTGTACAACAAATTTTATTTTTTATTTATTTTTATCAACTAGAAAACTGGGTCAAATGTCACAATTACAATAAACATATGATACGATTATCAGCAATTATGTAAAAGTAAGATATCCAATTTCAGAATTATTAAAATAGTTATTGATATTATTAGATAATATATATTGAATATATGACAAAAATTAATATCCTTTGATTGCATATTGACCAGGTATTATAAAATGTGTAATGGTATAACCTAAACAAAAACCATTACAAAGCTGTGTTAGTTAAAGAAGTAAATTTTAATAATAATTAAAACTATATAATGCATTAATTTATGATGGAAAGGATTTTATGATTACCTTAATGCTTTGTATTATCTGTCTCTTCTGTTCTTATGACTGCGATTTATATAAAACTTTAAACACCGGTACAGGCTTGAGTTACTTTTTTTTTCAGAGATTAATCATATTTGGTACATAGCCTAAGGGGGACGAAAAGCAACATTTGTATAACTGATAAATCAGGATTTTAGTTGTCCTGGCTTGGTGATTTGCAAAATTATATGTTTCTCATTGAAGAAAACAAGAGATTTATTTTCACTATTAAGATTGTCATGGAATGCTTTCTATTTTTGAGTATATTCTACCATGTTTAGGAGTGGCGTGTATTTCATATTAGTCTATAAAAAATTTTGACAGTTAAAATATTATTTGTACCGTTGTAAAATATTTTCCCAGAGATTTAAAATTACAGATAGAATCGGTAAAGAATAATGATTGCTTATTTATGAATAATGAAAAGCTTTTTTCATTTTTCTTTAATTAAGATTACAGTTAATTTATTATGGAATAGATAGGCGGCTTATTGGTTAATAATAATTTCTTATTTTTGATAATAAAGAATAATTGATAATCTATTTATTTTTGCTCTGTTAACTGCAGGGAGATATTTACAATTTAAAAGCTATCCTAACTCTTTTGTTTTTGATGATAAGAAATTAATTTTGTGGCTTGTTATAAAAAGAAGTTAAGCATGATCAGATTTCCAAATCTTGAAGATGAAAAAAAGAGACGCTACCACTCCACCACGGATGTAAGGAACAATGTGTATGCTGCGATTACCACTTATTTTATATTTTCTTTTGTTACACAATAATTTTCCGGTAAAGTTTTTTATTTAAATTATAATACTACATAGTTTTCTTCAACAGTTCATAATCTATTGCTTAAACTAGATAAATGGTTTTGATTTATACTGTACACAAGATTACAACAGCAGTTTGTATTGAGACTGTATCGTGGGCTTTGTGTACGTATGGTGCGTTGAGCGTTTATTGATGGTATTCATACACGACTAAAGCTTATAATTTATGGATTGTGCGTATGTTTTTACTAGAACATAGTATAAATTATTTATTAAGTACTGAACGCGGGTTAATTCTTCAACTGTAGATTTATTTTTGTTTTATGTTACACGAAATTTCAAATTAAAATTTTTATAAATATCTTTGAAAATTTATTAATAAAATTCTAAAGCTTTGAGGATATAAGTTGTTAATATACACAACTTTCCAGAATACTAATGTAATTTAAATTATTACTACAATTATCTCATTAAAATCAATAAATAAACGCAAAATGATGATTGAATTACGTAAAAGAAGTTGTAAATCCGTGTCAAAATTTATAAAATGAGTCGTTGAAAATGAATTCGTAGTAAGATATGTTATGTCTGATATAAAAAAAAATATTTTTTAATTTACGCATTTATATGTATATTATAGTTATTATGTATTGCTAATCAAGCGCAGATTCTATGTAATGAGTGTTTGCTTCAAAACGCAACCCAGCAAAATATTTTTTAGAAAAGTTAATACAATAATTTCGAATGAAGAGGTTGGTAGCACTACGTATTGTTTTATTATCACCTGGTATAATTTTCTATGAACAGTTAGTTATTTTTTGTTATCTGTGTTTTTATTAATAAGAAATGGTTTTGTACAAGGAACACGTGCAGTTTCCAGGCGAAGAATAATTGCCCCATATTCTTTGAAAACATTCGTAATGCAGATCTATACCAAGAAATTAAATGAGAAATTTGTAGTTTTAACAAGATTGAGCCATATTTCACACTGTAAGAGCAACAGTGGACCCTTTGTGAAAGAGTAATATCGACTGGCTTGAGAGCTATGGCCAGCTAGGTCACCTGATCACTACTGCAGATTTTTTTCTCTGGTGAATCTGAAAGGTTTTGTACTGAAAAATAATCCACAAACCATTGAAGAAGTGAAAGCCAGCATAAATTAAAAATTACGTGAAATTGGAAGTGGTACACTTCGAGAGGTTGCACGGAATATGAAAAATAGTGTATTGGCTTCAATTGATAAAAATGGAGGACATTTTCAACATTTGTGATAAAAAAATCTGATCTCAATATTGTTTTGCACAAATAATTGTAATATTTATAACTAATCGCATTCAATATATCACATTAATTTTCTTTAAATTGGGTTGCGTTTTAACATCCGATATTTAGTATATCCATGAATAAATAAGGTATATTTTAACTTATAAAGTTGAATATTGTTATTTAATATTTTAAATAATCATATATAAATAATATACCATACATGATGTGGACTATGTACTATATTTATAAATATGGATGAAGTGAGATAGATATATTAAAAATAAGATTGAAGTACGTATTTCTTACAGAAGAATGAATTCAATGGTTTTAACACTTAAAATTTACAATAGCCGTTTAACTAGCTCCTCAAATTATCTAATCCTCCATGTTTCAGGACAAACTTTTCGGATATAGTTCAATATTCATTTTTGGATTTTGAGAAGTATAATCATGTGGTTAACCTATACACCTCTCTTAATACATTAGTTCATCTATTCTCAATATTTAACCGTATTTTACCATTCAACATTGAATTTCATAGATTGTGGAATATACGTATTTATAAAAGTTTATCTTTTAAAAATTGTATAATTATACAAAGGACTATAATTTACAGATCAGCTTCAGTATTCTGAATCATAATGAATTAATTAAATTAAAAAAAATTGATGTAGACTCATAAGACTTCCTTGTTCGCCTATTAAATTACATATACACATTTTTTGCTGCACTCCAATTCTTTAATAAAGTGAACAGTTACACAATTGCGTTGTGGTGGACACCATATTGTATCACATTTTTTTTGTGGTGTCCGTATCAGCATTTTATATTAGTTTATATATTAATTTTGTTTCACGTCGCTCCAGTAGTTTTGTGGTGTAAATGAGAACGTGTCGGATCCGTAACCATGGACACGTCGGTTCGAAACCGACTTCATATATATATATATATATATATATATATATATATATACATACTTTTTTAAACTTTTTTTTTAAATTTAAATATATTGATTTATAAAAAATTATTAAACTCTGTAAAGAGTTTTGAATTAAAGTGAAATGCACAAAAAATTTTATTTCACTAACTTCGGATTATTTTCATATTTTTTTTTTAATTTTTATTATTGAATTATTATTTATTGTACATTTTTTACAATCAGAAATTAATAATTATTAATAAATCATTATATTTAAATTAAAAAAAAAAAGTTAAAAAAAAAAGATTAAGTCGAATTTGATATGATGTGCCTTCCCCCTTTGAAGATTCAAATATTGCATTAGTTAAAAGTTTATTTGCTATAACTCTGGAACAAATGAAAATAAGTACCACTTATGATATATTGTTGAAAAGATCTCAATGAGAGCTTATTATTGCAGTTAATAAAAACTCAAAAATCATAATTTCTTTGGATTTTGGGCGTTTTTGGACACTTTTGGTCCAGTCGATTGCAATCGAGAGGGGAGGTGAGCAACTAGATGCTACAACAGTCCTAAATCCAAAAGTTCAACATTCTACGGCTAATTGTTTTTGAGTTACGGAGATACATACAACATAGTTTAGTCATGCCGAAACTAGGCAAAATAGATTCAGGTATGGTCAAAGTGGATATTTCTGTTGAAATCTGAAAACCGAATTTTCACCATCACAGTACTTCCTTTACTTCGTACAAGGAAATAAGAATAAATGACGGAAATAGTTCTTTTGATGCAAATAAAATCCGCGCCGTCGGTAATTATTTAGAAAGTAAGTACTTTTTAAATCTGATTTTTATAAAACCACAATTTGTCACGATAATCTACATTAGCATAACGTACTATCTACCTCCAAAGTATTGAAAAATTGTACAGAATAAACAGAAAAGTGATTTCCCTTAAGTGCCTCTTCCTTCCTGTTTTGTTACATTCGATGCTGCAATGAAATATAATTAAGAGGAAGAAGCATCTTTTATTTTTGTACTCCTTAGATCAGTTTCCTTCCTTTCTGCTACTCGAAACTCTTTCTTATTACTATTATTAATAACAGCAGCATAAGTTATTCTTTTAATTAAACTTTCGTTATTTTGCGTAAAATTCGATTCATTTATAGTTTTTTTTTTAGCTGTTAAAATGGAAAAAGTTTAAATAAATACATTATATTTACCTTGAGGTTTTGCGAATTATTTTCTTGAGCGGTTCTGAAATAATATCTGTAAAATATAAGTAACATGTTAGGAAAAAATTGAGTTTACGAATTCTACTATAAATCAACTACTAAAGGTTGATAGGTGAAAATTGTGAATTGATTTTATAAGAAAACTGCAGAGAATATAATGATTTGATTGAAAACAAAATTACTTTTTATCCTTTTTTGCTGAAGTACTGGTCAACGCCACTATAGAATTTAAAAGGTTATTTAAAAATCTATTCTTTCACTAAGGAAAAAACTTTTTTTTTCTTTATATATAAAAATAAATATATATATTTTTTTTGAGCCAATGATTTTTAAGAAATCGGATTTATGCTTTTTTACTTTATACATTCAATCATATTTTATGTTTGATATATAAAATGTACGAGAGGTTACACCTAAGGAAATGATCGTTTCATTGTAAATAAATTTATTCTGAAAACTTCATAAATATTTTTTATTTCTGTTAAATTACATGACTTATACTACTCCTCTAATCGCCACGTGAATTAAGATGTTTGTCGTAGCCATACAACAGTTACAATATACCCTCGTCGTATACTTCTGCCGGCAGTCCATTTAGCCACTGGAACAGCATTTTTGAGTTCATCGTCACCTGCTAATTACTTACCACTCAAACATTCTTTCAATAATCCAAACAAATGGTAATCAGAAGGAACTAATTCCGTACTATATGGTGGGTGATCGTAAATTTCCCAGTCAAATGTGCTCAGTAAATCACGTGTCGGATCCGCCACATGTGGGCGTGCATTATCGTACAGCAGGACGACGCCGTCGGTCAACCGCTCACGTCGCCGATTTTGAATAGTGAAATTTTTCGCGATCTCATTACTTTCTTTACTTCGTACAAGGAAGCAAAAACATCACGTGTCAACTGAATGCGTTGGACATAAGAGATTCATAAATTGGACAAGTCCAAGAACTCAGTGATCATAGTCTTTATGACAATGAGTGTTTGCTGGATCATAATTGATACTATAAGTATGTTTATGAACATGAAAGATTATGTTGTTTTAATCATTTACTGTTTGTTTTCGTGGTGGAGATGGGGTTATCAAAGGACGGCCCTCTCTTATGTGATATTTAACATATTATTTACTTACGGTTTCGTCAAGAGAAACCGATTATAAATTTTGGTTCTACAGCAAAAAAATAAGTTTATTTAACTCAAATAATATTTGAGTTTATGTGCCAGTGAGATCAAAAGAGTCCATTTGAAGGAGCACCAAACACTATTAATTTGTGAGCTTCATTTTTCTTTAATATGATTAGTCATTTTTCTCTTATTTACTCGAAATTTTTACTGAAAAGTTAAAATTTAGAGAGAAAATTTGTTTAAATGTTGCAGAGGTAGGAAGTGGATTAAAAATACCAATAAGAGTACTTCTTTTTATTTATGATTTATTTTTAGAATCAATGCATGAAAAACTTTGCCAGAACCGTGAACCTCCAGATTTAGTAAGCTCAGAACATATGATTTAGGAAAGCTGTTTGTGCTAAAATAATATTTTATAATAACATTCTAAGCATTTATCCTTGTTTTAAATCTATTTATGTTTATAGAATGACAGCTTCTTTGAACGTATTATTAAGTCAATTTCAAAACAATTCATAATTTTATTATAGATAAATAATAATACTTCAGTTCTTTTAATTTTTTACTGTAATACCAAAAACGTTCATCGTAACAAACCATAATTAAATTATTTAATCTTTGATGGAATTTCACTTTGGGAATAAAATCCAAAATAAACATTATATAACAAATACTCACCGTATCCAGATAATTATTTAATTTTGTATAAATTAATTTTCTTGTATGTATGAATGAATTATACGTAATAAAAATAAATATTTTTCTTTATACACCAGATAAAATTGAAGCTTTTGATTGGGAATATGCAAAAGGAATAAAGATGAAAAAGACAAATAAACAATGATTGGGGATGCTACTACTCCATGAAGATGTCGCGGAATTACGACCTCATTAGTCTTAAATCACTTAAATCACAAATTAATAATCAAACATCTATTTTGTGGAATAAAAAATATAAACCGATTTTAAAGATAAATATCTTAATTAGATTTGTAGGTATTATAATTTCTTCAATCATTAACGTGTAATAAAATAAGAAAATAAAAATTAAAAATATATACTAAGAGTCCGATTAATAAATTCTATTGCTGACTGTCATTGTTAAAAAAAAAATATTTTTATTGATGATATAAAATTAAATAAGTTTTTATTTTTAAATAAACTAATACTTTTTATACAAAATAGAAAACTAGTCAAAAAGCTACTTTTAGTAAAAATGAATACGCTATATAGATATATATATATTATTTTTTTTGTATCGGATATGAGAAACTGCAAATAAACTAAAATGACTGCAATAAATGTAAAAGTTCCACGATATTTATTTGGTTTTTACTCTTTTGAAGTCATGCAGAAAACATTTTCATGTTTTATAAAATGTTTTCCGCTGAATTCAAATGTTTAAAATTTAAGCACTGAAAGAATTCTATCTTTAATAAGTATTTATTACTAGCAGACCCGCCAATTCGCTGTTGCTAGATTTGAGTATAGATTAAATGAACACAATTGAAAGTTTGATAAAACATTAAAAAATGAACATTACGGAACTTCTCAAAATTTAACTTTCCTTTTTACCGTTTCTCCCTTTTCTTTACCCCTTTCTCTTCTTCCCCATTTGCCTTTTTCCCATTTTCATTTTACCACAATCCCTTCCCTTCCCCCATTCACCGTTTCCATGTTTACCACCATTTCTCTTCTTATTTTCCATTCCCCGTTCCTCTTTCCGTTTTCTTTTTTTCGCCTTTCCATTTACTTTTTTCTTTCCTTACTTTTTACTTTTTCCGTTTCTTCGTTTTTCTTTTTTTCATTTTCCTCCTCTTCCCTTTCTCCTTTTCCGATTTTCCCCCCTTTCCCGCTTACGATTTTTCCCTTACTTCCTTTTTCCCCGCGCGTAAATCGGTCCAGTAGTTTTTTAGTATACAGCGGACACACATATCGGAAACACTGAAGTGAAATCGTAAAATATTTAGTATAGCGTGTGTTGCTTTTACGTTCAACAGATAGGGCTGTTTTTCAAAAAAAGCATATTCTTACCTGTCACAGGTGTAAAATCTTAGGTATATAAATAATAGGTATATAAAAACACGCTCGTATTCGAATGCAACGGTGTGTCAGTTTCAATGCAATCGGTGAAGAAGTTTCGGAGATTTAAGATTTTGAACACACGAACATTTATATTTTTATTTAAAAATTAGTTTTCAATTTATTATCATAAAAAGTAGTTACCGTGTTTAATTTCATAGAAAATCTTTAAATTTTCATCTTTTATTCGTTTGGAATAAACATAAGTAATAATTATAAAAAAAATTTTTAGCAAGTAAAAGTACAATTTTTTTTTTACTGTAAAAATTAAAAATAATAACAAAACATCTTTCCTTACTAATTAGAGGCATCAGATACAATAAATTTCTGAAAATAAAAAATTATATTAAATTTTAAATAAAATATGTCTTATTATATTTAATTCTAACCAATCTAGAGGTAAATAAACTTTAATAACTTCGCCTAAAACTTACTAGTTTTAGGTTACTAGCTTTTTCCGTCGCGGACAATTTTTTATTTTATTTTTTTTTTTAGCCGGTCATGGCTCGTATCGCTCGCCCTACCCGACTTGTCTGATGGCTCTGCTCCTTGGACTCCGCTATGTTCATTAAACTCATGCTTGTGAGAATAATAATTGAAACTAAAAATTAAAGCCTGTTCATTTTATGAAAAAAATTAGCGTATTGTAATTTCTTCAGAGCAACACTGATCAGTACAGGACCCGAAACTTTGACTGGTCTAAGAATGCGGGTTTCAAAACAGTCGGATTCCATCTTAAAATATCGTTAAAATATTAGTTATAAATAGTTACCCGTACTATAAAAAATTTCGAAACTAGGTTTTACTTGAACCATTCGTTACTGTGTATTAAAACAATCTGTTGCTAGTAGCCCATTTAATGCATAATCTTTTGAAACAAATTTGTACGAAAATGCAATGAATTTTTTAATTGTTTCCGTTAACTACTTCGGACATAAAGAACAGATATATTATTTTAAATTTGTAAACCCTTAAAAACAAATTATTCGATTTTCTGAGAATATCACAGCATTAAAACAATAACTACGCTGTTACTGCTGAAGATAAATTGATGAAAATTTGCTTTCGTATTCGTTTTACGATATAAGTACACACTAAGAAAGAATTTTTTGAAATTCCGAGTTTAAAGCGGATTTTTTAATTTATTTTTGAACCCGGCTATTTTTTTTTTTTAATTTCTTGGTAACAAATGTATATTTCAACTTGATTTTTAGTGTGTATAATCTTCATGTAAATATGCAAAATCCAGTTTCTAGATTTTCTAAAATTTGACCTTGAAAGTGGTGAAGAAAGTTAAACAATTTTGAAGAAGATTAAAAATGTTTCAACGTTTCCGATTGTACTTAACGAGATATTTAGTAAATTTGGGTTTGAAAATATTATTCAGATAAATATCTAGAAACCATTTTCCGATTCTTTTGAATTTTGATTATAATACAAAATGGGAGACAGAATTATGGTCAGATACCCTTCACAAAATTGTTTTACTTACGATCTAATTAAGTAAATTTTATGATTACTAGCATCCCCGTCGCGAATTCGCTCGCTTTATATGGATATTTGCGTTTCCCGTCGCGGTCAAATTTTTTTTATTTTGTGGTTTTTAGTTAAGTGATTTGAGGTATGTGCAGCCAGTCGCGTTGCACATATAGTAGTAGTAACAATGGTTACATTGGTTGAACCGCCGCGCCGTACGCTTTTAAAAAATGGAAAGGCCCTTAAAAAAGATGTAACTTCTACGGGAAACGCAAGTATTCATATAAAGCGGGCGAATTCACGACAGGGATGCTAGTAATCATAAAATTTATTTAATTAGATCATCTTAAGTAAAACATTTTTGTGAAGGGTGCCTTTGACCGTAATTCTGTCTCCAAGTTTGCATTATTTCAATTTATAAAATGATTTGCATTTGTTACAGTCCTGGAATAAAAATTCGTTTTAAACTAATAAAACTAATACAAATAATTCAAGTATGAGCGAAGAATATCCAGTATTTACTACATTTTTCATCACTAATTTTTTCAGGGATAATGAAAATCCTTGGTTTTAATTTATCTTATGACTTACAAACATAAGAAAGAAAAAATCACTTAAAATATCAAACCTGCCACCTCTGAAATATCTATCCTCTCGTTAATGCCCAACAACTTATATTAGCCAACATTTCAACTCCACTTTTGTTGCCACTTTTCTCTTAAAATTTCTTATAGATTGCCGATGTTATAGTAATATAATGATGAAACTACAAAAGTATTGATAGCAAAGAATAGGTGCTGTTAACATTATTCTTCACTAATATATACACCCCTCTAGGGACTTGATATGAAAACTTGCGTTTCTCTTTGAGCTTCTAAATGAATCCCCTCCTATAATACTCGTCGTATGTACGTCATTTTTGTAATCAATGCATGGTGTTTTCTAACTTGCACTACAGCTCCATGGTTTTACATAATTTAGTAGCACCCACACAAATGCGCGTACGCACAAACAAACACACACACACACACGCATACACACACAGATTCATAATTTCTTCAACATTATTTTATAAGTTTTAGTAGCTTCATAAGTATATTTTCTTTGTTTTAAAATATTAAATTCGAAACGTTTTACACAATTTTGAGCAAAATATATTAAATTTTTAAATAAAATTATGAAAATATTATTATTAGTAAAAGAATAAAATAAGTTGTGATTTGTTAATTTTTTGAGAGTTTAAATTGGTGTCAATACTCATAGTATTTTTCATCATTTTTTACATGTGATACAATACACATTAACATATTTTTCAAGAAGTTCGTTAGAACTTCGCCGGTAAGAGTCCGCAGAACTGAACGGCACGGTGAAGTCAATGAGCTACGTTTACAGATCTAAACATAACCTAACCAAAAAGTGAAATTAAAATGGGAAAAAAATTACAAATTAGGATGAAAACATTATATTTCAGTCCAATTAGATTTATAATAAAGAATACTTTCAAAAAATTCCTCGAATTTTGTTAGACAACTTTTTTCTTCCATTTGATGAACCGCGGGACTCGAATATGTCACTTGTCCTCAAAAAGGTGGGTTTACGAATCGCGCCACTAGGTAGCGTACAGAAACTTGATAATGTACTCGAAATAAAGAAATTTAAAAGAAAATTTACTACAGCTTGTTTTAATAGTAAATGCTCTTGTGTAAATGAAAGTACTGAAGATGAAACAAAAAACGAAATTACAAGAGATTAGTATGCAAGAGAATGATTTGTGTCGTGTGTGAAAATGCCATGCCTGACGGGAGAATTCGAACCCGGGACCTCCGGATGAAAGGTTACCACTTGCGCTCCGGAGGCCGGTAAGGGTTATACTAACAAAGAAATAAGTGCAATATTACATCACGGATCTTCGATTCGTGAAGGTCATTATACTAGTTTTATTAAAAATGAAAAATATGGTATGAAGTGAATGAAATGACTATCCACAAAAAAAATTGCCCGAGAAATTCAAAAAATGTATATTTGTTTGTTGTATAAAGGCAATAAATTTTAATAATAAATCCATAAGATAACAATCAGTAATTCATAATAAAAGAATAATCTAACAAAATGCAGTGATATCCAAAAAAATTACAAGAAATTGTAAACCGTATGGTAAGAGTCCCTCGCAGATATCATTTCTTCCGTTCAAAAAACAAACATTTCTGTAATATAAATAAAACTGTTTTTAACATAATAATACTGCTATCAAAAAAGGTAAGACACTACATTTCTATTATCAAAATTTGTTATTCATTTAGAATTTTGTTTAAAAAAATATATGTTAAATTTATGTAATAGACAATAGATATGCAATAATAGAAAATAAATAATGTTTAAGAGTTCCATATAATAAGCACAAAATAGAAAAAATTATTACAAAACTCTTACCGGCCTGATTTCATTGTTTAATAAATGAAAACGGGTTCAGTAGTTGTCCAGTATTTATTGTAGGGCTTTTAACAATTTTTAGATAGAAATGGAGTTGTCAAGTCAATCCAGAAAATGGAATGCTCATGCATTACTGTATTTAATAAATATTTAAATGTTTGAGATTTTACCGTATTCAAGACAAATTAGAAAAAAGTTACTATATTATCACCGGAATAGGATTAAGTTCTTCTAGCAGTTAATTTTTACCTAAACACAAGTATGTATTAAATACGACCTTATTGACACCCACATACACAATCTACATTTCTGTATGCGACGTTACCCCTTTGATAATGCGTGAGTAAAGATTTTTCATTTACATATCACAAGAATTTTCTTTCTGACATATTATAATGCATAATGTTTAGATTAAAAGTATTCAGAATAGGATTTAAGCAATTTATTCATTCATGTATGAAATCATACATACAAATACTTGTTCAAATAAATGTACGCCCGCGAGTAGCTTTAGTTAAAAGATTAATAACACTTCTTCTGGCTCTTTCTTCTTCCTTCATGATCAGTAATTCAACTAATTTAAACAAATGCTGTTTATATTAGTTATACAGACAGAGAGAAACATTGAATTTAAGGCTACATTGACTTGAAACAGTTGTGTTGGTATTTTGTGTTTTTTTTAAAAGTTTTTTTTACCATTGAAAATGTTAACAAAAACGGAATCAAGAATTCTGGAATTTCGATGATCGGAATAAAAGATTTTCAGGCTTAAAATAAGCTCATTTTTAGCTTACTTATTTATAAGTTCAGTTGAAAACAATCCTTTGAAACGTGATTGTCTCTTTATTAGTTTTATTGCCTACTTACAAGGGTTGTATCATTACTAGTTACAAAATAAAGCTGAAACTACCAAATATCATAAAATCGATAAGCTCTTAAGAGATTTTAGTACAGCTTATATATACTATTTATTTATGATTCTAAAAGTTGATTTAACAAGAAAATAAAAATATGCTACTGTTTTGATTAAATTTATATATTTTCTTTTTCCAGAGATGGAAAAAGGCATCACTATATAAAAATGGAACAATAGTATTCATTTCATTTTTAGAAGAAAATGAATGATGAACTGATAATAGAGCAGTATATATTTACCTAACAGTGTTAGTATTAAACCAAAACTTGAAGAAGTATTTCAGTTATTTAAGAACTAATTTTTTGGTACTCCAATTGCCAATTAAAAGCTATCTACCCAAAATTGAGGTTATTGAAACGAAAAAGGTTTAGTATCCAATGAAAGATCTCAAACATACTTTTTTCTGAAATAACTATTAAAAGCCATGCAAAATTTTTAACAAAGATACACTCTGGCTTTTAAGGAGTGGGGAAATACATAATAATACATTTTAAATCATTGAAAATTTACTACTTGCATCTGATTGACAAATTCTTTCACAGAATCCATAATCTAGTGGAAAGAGGAGCCATATTTTACAGAATGAAATTTAACAGATAGAACTAATTCAGATTGAATGGTCCGTTAGCAATTATAACAACGTAAACTGGAGTGATTTAATTTCTCATCCAACAATCAGAAATTAAATTTTCTTGGTGTAAATGTTTGGATTGCTAATTTGAAGTTATATTAAAGGTCCTTGACTGTTTTAATATCACTGTGGTTTTGTGATTAGGAAATCGTTCACAAAATTTTATAAGTAATATACATCTGACTTAAAACATTTGCTATTTTTTTTTTTTTAACAGTTTTTAATTTTTCTAATATTGACATCTACAAGATGGTAATTTTAATGTATAAGGTGGTTAAAATGGACTGGTTCCAAGGTTTTGTGACCTCTTATCTTGTTTTTTTTTCACAGAAGATTATTCAAATTAAAGTGTCTTTTTTTAACAAAAGTCATATTTAAATTATTATTCACCCTACCAAATATTGAATTTTTAAAGTTAGAAATTTCCTCTTTTAACTTTAATTAGGCTTCATACTTTTATTGGTAGCTTAAATGCAGAGTTGCAAATATATGTGTTTTCATAATGTTTCAGTAATAATCTTCTCTAAATTGTAAGCTTCTATCGTGACAAATTAAACAAAAATTAGAAATACACCTTTCCTCTTATAGGTATGTCAAAGGACATTTTTTCAACTAGGAATGAATAATACTAATTCTGATATTATTAAATTAAGTATTTCTAACAAATTCAGCATTAAAACTCAACTGGAATGAGATATGCTGATTTTGTAAAAGTAATTTGCATTCTTCTAGATTAAGAGTACGTTTATTTATCATCAAAGGATGATTGGAGAAAAATAATTTTTAGCAGTGGTTTATTATGGTGGAAAGGAAATTTTCATGCTCTTTTAGTTTGTAAAAGATGGAAATGATTCAGTTTAAGTGTAAAATATTCTAATCTTCAAAATTAGTAAGTCTAATTTTCCTAATTGAATTTATATCTGTTTTGTGTGTTTCGCAATAACTTAGATTATTGAAACCCATACTTCACTTTTTTGTTCTAACAGATGGATGTAGGTTAAACAATTTTTTATTTTGTAAAATAACTATTTATGTAGTAAACAAAATAATTCATACATTAATGAACTCTAAAAGTTATTTTTTAGAAACATTTTACTTTATGAAATATAGAGTAAAATTTAGGTTTAAAGAGCAAAATTTTAGGACTGGACAAACAGGATGCAACTTTAAAAAAAATATTTAGCGGAAAAGTAACATAAACTTGTTCTTTATTTCATCTCGAACATGTTAATATCTATTACCATATATTTTTACAACTACAATATTGACTTTGCCCAAAAGAGACTCTTGAACGGTATGAAAGCAGGAACATCAAATTATGCACTAAGGAGATAGGTTAATTCAAGTAATTTTCTTTTATTTTGAAAATAATTATTACATGAAATATATGTATACATATAATAAATAGCTTTATAAAGATATTAGGTTAAATCGAGTTATAAAAAAAAACAAATCGATGTATTTCTTTCCCGCTAAAACTATGATAACTATAAAAATAATTTCTGAAAGGAAGCTCTTTTCCTTTTTTTTAATATAATCATACCACACAATAGCTAGATCATGTGTCAAAAGAATCTAAGAATGAAATTACAATTAATTTGTTCTAATAAGAAAAAAAGTTCAGAGAAGAAGGAATTTACCTACTTCATCGTTCATTCAGTATTTCATTTTTGTTACTGATGTTTCATTGGATATACTATACAGTTGAACATCATCATTGATCAGATGTTCTTCCGGTTCTAAAGAACTTAAATTTTTTATTTCCTAATTTTTATGTTGCAATATGTTTGACTAGTGAACAATAAGTAACTTCCTTACAGCCCAGTGACAGGAGGATAATATGTATGACATGTAAATGAGTTGTATCTTTCAGGCCAATTACTCCTGAGATGTGTGATTAATTGAACTCCCAACCACCAAAGTACACCATATAAAAGCAACTAACTTTTACTAGGATTTGAAACTCAGAACTTTCGACTTTGAAAATCAGCTGTTAACAACTGACCAGGCTGAGACCAGCCTGGTGTTGAAAAAAAGCCTGGTGTGGGCGTTTTTTTGAATACCAGCTTTAGTGGGGGAATTATGGTTCTTCCTTACTGCAGTAAAGGATAGTAGCTTTGGAAATACTAACTTATACCTTTAGAAGTGACTTTAACCCACAAACATTCACCTTATAAGTCTACACAAACAATATCCTATTAATAAAAAAATGGTTAAAATTCACACTTAAATGCCTGTCACTGGGCTGTTGCCTGTGCAATAGGCGTTTTGGAAAAAATAAAGTAATATTTTATGTGTATATATATATATATAAATTTTCTAAATAAATTTATATATAGAGCAAAACACATGTTATTATGCTTTGTCTACATATTCAATGTTATCAAGCATGTAAAAAAAGTAATAAATGTTAATGGATTTTTAAGCTGTTCGTTAAACTTAAAAGAATCATGTTTACCTGATGAAAAAAATTAAAATAATTTTTAAAGAATATTTTTAAAAGAAATTAAATTTGCTAGTTAATTTGTGAAGTTATTGATTGATAACAGTATGCAATTCAAAATTTGAAAGATCATTTATAGCAATTGAAGATTATTGTTCTTAACTGGTATTTTTGATTTCCATAACAAAAATAGCAGTAGACTATACATCAATATAACTGGACACAATCATTTATGGAATTGTCATTTTCTATTGCAGAGTCATAGTGAGATATTTTCAATTTATTACGTTAACAAGTGGATAGGTAATTTTTGAAATATTTAATGGATTTTAAAATTCCATTCTATGGATCGATAAACTGTAAAATTTCATTTTTTCATCCTTATTGAACTGTCACTTTGTTAGTGGACTCAAATCAATGCCAGAGATATTTGTGAACATTTTATTTCATCAAGCAGAGAAATATTTAAAAAAATCTGAACTGAGCTGAAACGTATAACAACCTAACTAAAAATAATTTTTTAAGTACTTTTATTTTTTATTATTATTCTTACTTCTTTCTCTAGGAATCCAGGGAGCGAAAGAAAAAAAATATAAAAGCTACTATTGAAAGAAAAGTAATAGAAAAATTATCAATTATATTCAATAAAAATAATAGCATTTATTAGTAACACAGAAGCAATTTCATATTACATCAGGATTTAAATATTTTGTATTATGCCCAAAAAAGCATAATATTCTATAATATTGGTTATAGATTTTTTTTTTTATTCAATTACTTTTATTTATAATCATGATTACACAAAACATTACCTACCTTAATTAAATTATGATCAAGTTTAACTTTTTTACCTTCTTTATTATTTAAGTACTCTGAAACCTGTTTCTTGATCGAACAAATTGTTTAAAAAGAGGTTTTCAGAGACTTGAATTATAAACTGTAAAAATTGTAATATAATTTTTTTTCTATTCATATTACAAAACATATAACAAAAAGAATCATTCATCAAACTTGAAAGTAATTAGGAAATCTAGGTAAATTAAATATAATCTTGGAAAAAACTGATAAATATTTTAACAAGTATTTATTCTTTAAGTATACAAAAAAATATTATAATCAAACAGATAGACATTTATAGGTAAATGGCTTGTAATTCAGTTACTTTAACAAAACTCTTCTAAATTACAAATTTTAATAATAATTAAGAGTAATGATAACAATAATAATAATCATGAGTTTTTTTAATAATAATTATTATTAATATCATCCTCCAACATGGATTCACCTGTGAGATATCCGTATATAACTTCAAAAATTGAAAATAATTTTTTAGTAATTATGTGTGCACTGTATACAATTACTACCACAACTAACTTGCATAATTGTTTAACTAATGAATTATACAGAATTGCCTGTTGTTGTGGTAATAAAACTAAACAAAATATTGTAGGTTAGACTGTAACTGTAATTTATTCAATTTTAAAATATGTTAATTAATAACTTTGAATCCGTGCACCATAGAACTTCTTCAGAATAAAAGATTTGATACATTCGTTCAAGTGTAAATATTACTTTTAAGTTGCTAATAAAACCAATATGTTTTGTCTCTCTGGTGAGTCAATAAAAACTAAATAAAGATTCATATGTTCATTAATAATGTGTTAAAAGAATTATACTAAAAATAATAACAATAACATTTAACAAACATTAGCTGATCAAAATAAAGTTATAATTACCAACAAAAGACTTACAGAAAGGGAAATAAAGGCTAACATCAAGGAACAAATCTCAAAAGACCTGAAAACCCATATCACACAAGAAAGAAGAGAAGCCGACACAAACACCAAAAACAAATGCAGAATGTGCCTTTCCCAGCTTAAAATATACAGCCCACCAAAATAACCAATCCACCAACCCAACATATAGACACAAACATATGAATAGAAAATATGATAAATATAACTACAATCATAGAAGATACAGTAAACAACGAAATAGAAACAAACGTAATCAAGTGGAAGGGAATCGCCCCAGCTAGCAGGCTTCTACTACCAAAACTCATACAAAGAAAAAACATCCTTCATCATCAGAATAGTTAATGGACAACTAGAAAAATACAAAGAACACAAGCACACTAGAAGACATCTTATGGTATACACTGCTGTTAAAACAGTTATACAAAAATTGGACAGTTCATACAACAACAAACCAACTGCAAAAGAAACAAAATGAAACCTAAATGGCAAATCAGGCTCAAAAACAAAATAAGCAATATTAGAAAAGATAAGGAAGAATGACTCAATACTGTAGAGAAAACCAACAACACATATTTTAAAACATGTAAGACATATCATAAACAATGAGGCTAACAAGGAGAAACCCACTCAGAAGCACTATAAACTCGAAAACAAGAGAAGAAAGTCACGAAACAAACAGTTCAGCAGAAATGTAAAATGATTTTATAAAATATCAATAAAAAAAATAAAAAAATAAAAAATAGGCTGGATAAACAAGAAGAAATGAGTCATACCACCAAGCATTGCATTGATCATGCATTTGGGAAAATGCATGATCACAACCAAAGCAACATAAAGTAATAACCACATGGATTACAGAAGAACAAAATAGACATACAAATATACCACAGCAAACACACCATATATAGTAAAAGAACTAACTGAAACTATTAAAAAAAACTCGCGATTGGAAATCACCTGAAATAGATCACACACACAATTTTTGGTACAATCAGTTCACTTCACTATACACACATCTAAGAGAAATCAACAGAATAATTAAACAGCCATGTGCAAGGCTCATTTCTTAACACAAAGAAGAACATTCATCATACCAAAAAACCAAGAACCACAAAATTCAGTGAATTACAGACCAATTACATGCTTATCAACATTATACAAGCTAATTACATCCATAATCACACATAAGATAGATAAATATTTGACACAAAATAAGATACTCACTGAAGGACAAAAAGGATGTAGGAAAAATAGTCAAGAGTGCAAACAACAAATAATAGTCGATAGTGTAATCATGAAACAAGAAGAAAAAATGCAACATGTAAACATGGATGACAATAATTAAACTCAGACCAACAAGAAATATAAATCAAAGACATCAAGATCAACAGAGGAATATTCCAAGGTGACTTCCTCAGTGCCTTGTGGTTTTGCCTATGCCTCAGATCTCTATTTCAAATATACTAAAGAACACATTCTTTTGCTTCAAAATAAAACATCAGAATAGATGCAGTCACTACTAAAATTAGTAGAAGAGTTTACAGAAGACATATGCATGGAATTCGGTATTAACAAATTCAAAATACTTCATGTAATCAGAGGAAAATTCAGACAAGTACAGACAACAAAAATACTCAACAATGAAACACTTTAAAATATGAAACCGTAGGAAACATAGAAATACTTTGAACAAAAGCAACTTTGACTTTGTACAAAATACAAGTATAGATCACAAAAACATTAAAGAATGGCTTAAAAAGAGATAAAACACAGACCTACCGGTACACTCAAATCAAAACTTAATGCCAAAACCATCATCAGTGCAATAAATACTTATGCAGTTCCAGTTCTAACATACTTCTTTGATGTAATTAAATGGTCAGACACAGACCTGGAAGATTTTAATTTTCACAACAGGACTAAACTAACAGAAAATCATAAATTACATCCAAATTCGTGCATTGAAAGAATTACAGTTAGCTGGAAAGAAGAAGGTAGGGAATTTACAGACTTACAAATATTAAACAATAAGCAAATAGAAAACTTTTGATCTTATTTCATAAAAACACATCACTCCACAATGCAGTTAACAAAGCTCATAAGCAATATACACCACTCAATCTACAACAAAAGGACACTCATAACAAACATACAACCACAGCACAACAAAAGAAAGAATCATGGGCAGGAAAAGCATTCCATGATAATCGCTGCAACATAATGCAAGACCCAAACATAGACTGAACATCATCATATTGGCTCACAGCAGGACAACTATTCTCAGTGACTGAAGGATTTGCACTAGCTGTACAAGATAGAGTAATAGCCATGAAAAACTACAGAAAATACATCATGAAAGAGAACATAGAAAAATATATGTGCAGAAAATGCCTGTAATTCAAACTATCAAACAAATAACAGGAGGTTGTAAAATACTCACTGTAACAGACTACACTTAAAGACACAATACCGCAGCAATAATAATTCACCAAGAAATGCAGTTAAATATGAACTTATCACAACACACATACCATACGACAAGTACACACCTGAAAACATACTAGATAACGCCAACTACAAATTATACTGAGATAGATCAATACTCACAGACGAAATAATTACATATAATAGACCAGATATCATATAAATCAAGAAATTAGAAGAACATAAGTATATAATAGATATTGCTATACTGAACGAAATTAATTTAGGATTAAAAGAAAGAGAGAAAATAGAAAAATATTCTCTCCTTGTAATAAAGATGAAAGAAATCTGGAAACAATCTTATTAACGATAGCACCACAGATATCATATCAGTCACAGGCATAACAGCAAAAAAAAATGACAGGATACCTGAAGAAATTAAATCTCCTAATACATCACGCCAACATACGTACAGAAAGCAATAATTCTAAAATCAACTACAATAGTCAGGAAGTTCCCTGCAATAGAAGAACACGTGACTTGGTACATTCCCATCACACGATCTGAATAACCACTACAGTGAGAAATCTCAAAATAATAATGCTATAGGATAATAGGATTCTACAAAATAAAGAAAAATATTTAGATGTTGCTTGTTTCTTGTCTAAACAGGCTGTTCACAGTATCGCCATTCACAACTTCCGATAAAATAAAATTTTTAGGTAAAGATGCGTTCCTAAAATCAAATTTTTAATGAAATCAGGAGGATATTGAAGTTCAAGAACTACTTGCACCCTACAAAACTAAGTCTAACAGTTTTATCATTCCTTTTTTTGGCATTGCAATAGTTATATTTTACTAATGTTACCTATTTGAATATCTTTGAAATTCATATAGTTAATTTGATGGTTATAATGAAAAGCTGATTTGAGATGTAATATATTTCCCGAAGGTTGATTGAACTCGATTTTTAACCGAGCGTATACAGATTTTTCAAATCTTTGATAACGGTATGGCGCAGATTCACCTTGTCTACGATCATAAATTGTAGCTTTACAAGTTCTTTTAACTGTGACCTTACCGACTTAGGGTTATGAAAATACTAATATCAAATTTAAAGTCTAATTTATGCCAGTTATGTGTGTGGCTTTTCCCGATGGAATGTCTTAGTTCACTATATTAAAATCTACGAAGGACATTAAAAGAAAAAGTAGCAAATGTCTACAAAAATGAAACACTCAGTGTGTGTGATATGGCAAAACGTTTTGATGTCGGGAAAATGCAGATAATCGATATCAGGATATCAGCCGATCAATGATCCTTCTTCCAGTGAAACTGATAAATTTGCATTTATCAATGTTCAGCACTAAATGTTTATTACTTAGCCAGTTTTCTATCATCTGTAATGCCAAATTGGCCTTATTTTGTACTTCCAGTGCATGTTTATCACTCGTAAGGATCACCAGGTCATCTGCATAGGCAATGACCTCGACTCCTGCAGGATAATCCAAATTCAGGATTCCGTCAAAAGTTAAAACCCATAATAACGGAGCCCTGGGGAACTCCACCGTGTTTGATGACTTCCAAATCTCCACTTTGCGTTGCAATTCTGCACGATCTGTCGGAGAGGTATCTCCGCACCTGTCTCTTAAGATATGGGCTTAGGTTCTTAGCCAATAATGCACTGTGAATATGGCTCCATCAAAAAAAGCATTCTTAACGTCTAGGGAGACAAGTAACGGAATCCCTCTTGTTCTCCAAGTACCTTTTCTGACATCTGCTATCCAAGTAGTTACTTTCTTCGCTGCCAACACGGTGGAGCGTCCCTTCCAGAACCCGAATTGATTGACGCTTATACCCACGCCTTCTTCAATTTCGCATACAATTCTGTTGGCGAGCATCTTCTCTACCTCTTTGCCCAAGTTATTTAAGAGACTCAGCGGTCTAAATCGAGGCAGACCTTTATCATCTCCGCCTTTAGGGAGGAAGACCACCCTGGCCTCCATCCAACATCGCGGGAATGAATCATTCTCCACGCCATAATTAGCTATATCAGTCATCTCCCAGGGAAGCTGTATTACAAGGCCTTTGAGTATTGCAGCAGGGATTCTATCAGTGCCGGGGCTCTTATTATTACCGAGTTGTCCGATAGCGTTACTTAGCTCAGCAGGGGTAAACCTCCTCAGCTCATATTCAGGCAAGATGTCAGTTGCCTCTGCTGGACATGGAAATAATTCGCCAAACTGTGCCATAGCCTGCCGTTCACTCAACAAAGGCAGACGCCTACCAAACCTCTTAGTAACTATCTTGTAGGCTTGGCCCATGGGATCATTGTCCAATTCCTCACAGAGTTTGAACCAATGATCCCTTTTTGATCTCTTAATGGCCCTGTTCAAGTAGCGTCTAGCCTCTATATAAAGTTTGGCTGCAGTATTCGAGAAATACCTGGTATTTCAGTTTGTAACGTACGAACTGATGTAATGATCTGATTTGTGATAACAATTTACTTCCACTTAGATAACTTACAAAAATATTACAGTAATTTCTTTCGAACCTATGTTTATGATCATCGATATTGTTAATATAAGTAAAACTAATTGTTCTTCCAACGTATAAGAATACAAGCAAAATTATAAGATTTAAAAATAGATTTTTAAATAAATTTATTTAGGAATGAGAGCCTTCTGATAAAAATAAAGACCGCTAAGACTTTAGTAAAGAATTAGTCTCATAGGGGTGATATATATAGCATCATTTAAAATGTTTAAATTAAAGATTTGTTAGGGTTTGAAAATAAATAGTTTAAGATTATTCGAAAAAAAAAGAATAAGGCTTATTGGAAATTTCGTAAAAATAGAGTTTAGTCTGGATTAGAATTTGATCAGAAAACGGTACCATCGGTAGCACAACAGCAAACAAAAACGATCATAAGAAATCATAAACAAGATAAAAAATGAAACAGTGAAAGAAAAAACTAAAAGTAAAAATGAAAAAATAAAAACAAAGAATAGAACGAAGTGAAATATCGAGGCGATGCGCAAACCTCAGGGGATGCGCTTCCACCTCAAATCACATGAAGTCAAATGACAAGGTCAATTCAGATCACAAGGTTCAAATAATGTCATTTCAGCCTTCTAACCTTCAAACTATTGTCTAGAATGTTCACAGTCAAATAGTTCACGTGATTGTTTAGTCGCAGTTTTCATTTTGTACCAAAACGCTGTATTTCCTTTCCAACGTACGGCAACCCAGATATTCGTGAATCTCACTGTTTTTCACGAACCACGGCGCCTGTTTTGTTTCTTTTTAATTAGTTTTGGAATTGCTGTATAATTTCGACGTTGTACGTACTGCAGATTTGGATTCCATAGCTCTAAATCGGTTTCAGAATCGCAGTGTACAACAGCTGAAATCTACTGCCCAGTAAACAATACATTTCCTTAAACTTAATATTCAGTGTTTCCTTTTTTCTTTACATGAATCTGATCATCGTCATCAAAAAATGAAACAAATAATGAAATAATAGTTTAGTTGAAGCTAGATTTGAGTTAAAATCTACAGCCAGGATAGCTATATCATCAGCAAAGGATGCAACAGTGATATGGAACATTCAAAAGATCCGCAGAGAATGTATATTAAAAACATGGTCCCAAAATCAGGACTTGAGGAACAATCGACTTAGTGTCAATGAATACAGACAACTCCCGATTATACTTACGTGGGAAAAGTGTCCTCCAGGTAGCTACACAGAGAGAATGTTACAAGACTACACTTCATTTACACTCATACATATCACTCTCATTCAGGAAAAGAAAAACAGGAAAAGAAAGAAAGGTAGCTACACAGAACCAAACAATACGGTTGAGACAGGCTCTTTTGTAGCAGGCCAGGCAATCATACCATGTCAAAGGCCTGCTAGACATCTATTTCTTCTCCTCAGGATAATTGCTCATAACGTTTAAAAGTCTTTGCGATTGATCAATTGTGGGGTGACCACTTTGCAAGCAGAAGTAATGATAAGGAATAACATGATCTTGTTCTAGGATAAGCCACAGCCTCCGAAGAAATAGTCTCACAAATATCTTTGTGAGATAGAATAGGTAATACTCGGTCAGGCATATAAGCCAAATATGGCTTATTGGCCTGTATGAAGATATATCACGCACCGGCTTACCCGGTTTCGACGCCATTATCATTTATGAGACTTTTAAATCCGTCAGGAAGCACGTTGTGCACAATATTTCATTAGAAATCTGGATTATGTACAGGATGGCTTTGAAAGGAAGCATAAGTAACATTTTTTACGTATTTAAGACAAAGTCTGGGGTTTTCTTTGAATCCTGTTCCTTCCTGATTATTTGCAGAACTTCTGTTAATGAAAAAAAAACTAACAGGAAGATACAAAAGAATCGTGCTGCTCAAGAATTCAAGTATTTCCTCTTAACCATCCCCCCTGTTTGTCGAGTGGCTGAAAGACGTTATTTTGGTAAGCAGAAAATTGGTCACACTCCGAGCCCATGATCCATTTTCAATGAATTAAAAATATATTTTAATTATGGTTTTTTGTTTATAAGTATCATTAAAATAATTTTAATTCAGTAAAAACATAAACGATACCATCGTTAATAAATCGGCAGTTATTTTAAGTAAACAATACCAGTTAAAGATCTTTCAATTTGTCAGTAATTTATCTGTCTGTATTTGTATTTTTTCTTCTTTTATCATTATCAGTTCAATAAGCATTATTCTGTAAATAAAATGCTATTTTTTTCTATAGTCGAAAGTAATATTTCGATAAGCTTTTTAAACTATAAAATTAAATTAAATTAACTTAAATTTTTAACCTCTATATTGTGTTTAAACTCTCTATGAAATATATTTAAACAAATAAGTTTTGGTGCTTATGTATATCTTGATACCATTTAGTCTAATAATACAGACTTTTAAGATAATTTATGGGATAAATACAATTATTCACAATAATTTAATTTATGTGTTTATTAGTTGAAAGCTAGTTATTAATAATGAATAAATTATCTTAATTTATTATTTTTTGTGTATCATAAAATTAACTTAAAATTATTCAGTACAAATAATTAACTAAGTCTTTTATTTTTCTCAGAAATACGCTTTAAATCTATAAGTGATTTTTCTTCGATTTCTAAATTCATGTGCTTCTAGAAGAGTATTTATTTTTTTATAAACGAGCGATTTATTTAATACTGAAAATAGCTGCAAATCTAAACGGTAGAAATTACATTAATAATCCTGAAAGATACATCATAATCAAGAATATACTTAGGTTCTACTATAAATAGACTAACTATTTAAGTATGACATTAGTTTGATTAAAACTTATGAAATGAAATGAAATAAAACTTTTTATTTAAAAAAAAAAAACAAGATAAATTATGTCTAATTCTATTTTATTTTGTTTAGTTGTTCTTGTTAAATATCATATCCATAATGTTTATAAAGGGGACCTAGCATATCAAGTCACTCCCAAAATTATTATATCCATTTTCAAGGATAGTAATCATCCCACGCTAAAGTTAGTAAGGGAAAATGATGAACCTAATAGTTTCCTGCTGCCTTCTCAGAAGCGATTATACGGATGGATATTAGCATTACAAACTCATGAAATTCTAAGGTGATATTCAGACTTACAAATGACAATTGTGTTCTGTTTACCATAGGAGTGACTGCGTAGTGAACATCAATATTATCAGAGAAAACGATTATGACTTAAGTCACTTGCATAATCAGTACTTTTCTGCATAACTGCCGTTAGAAATACTATGATAAATAGTTGAAAGCCACAAATTTATTCGCCCTTTTTAGTTTTGAAAGAAAGCATTCCTCAACTTATTAATGATTTTTTTTTAATTTGATTTCAAAACCTGGGAATTCTATTTGTTATGATTTGAATTTTTGTTGGTTATCATTGGATAGACATTTTTTTTATTAGTCAATTGAGATTGTATTTCTAGCGCTTTACTAGTCTTATTAGATTGGTTAGAAGAGATTTATATACTATAAATATCGCTGATTAGCATTTTTCGTGGCTAATTTGTTCTGAAAAAATTTCTATAGTGAATAAATCTGCAGATTTAATGATTGAGTACCGACTCGTTCTCTCAGCTGGATTATAGGATTCTTCATCAGCTACAAAATATTATTTTTTTATTTCCGTACCCAAGTTTTATGTGACAATTATTTATGAACTTCAAAACTGCTTCATTTCAATATTTCTTTTATTTTGAATTAATAAAATGATTACAAATAAAATATTTAACACAATTTACATAATCATTTTAAAATTTATTTTATAAATTAATCATAATGATATATAGTATAAAGAATAACTAACTAGGCTGGTTTTATGTAAAATTAACCTTTTTAAAATAAATAAATAATTTTGAGTTTGGTAAATAAGTTTGATTATTTTCATAATGAGCAGAATTTTTTATTGTCTTTATTCTGATTGTTCATTTTCCCTAAAATTTTAACAGATTTTTGTATTTTTTGATTTTATCTCCCTATTTCAGCAGCTCCTGAAATTGAATACGAAAGTATTCAACACAACAGTATATTAAACTGAAGGAAATCTTTTTACAATAATTCATGTCCTATATTTAAGTTTTACTTTTTAATTAAGTTTCAAAGCGTTAATAAAAATCCATATTAGTATGAAAATAAGTTAATTATATCAAAATCATACAGTATATATGTCCTTTTAATCAGATTAGATTAAATTTTTAATATTACATATGAGTAATACAACTTATGTTTTGTTATAACCATTTATGCACCACAAAAAACTTGTAAGTTTATTGCTTGCGCCAGCCGGTTTCTTTCAATTTGAATTAACGTTTTATTTTTTCTGAACCAGACGCAAAATTGAACGCATAATTCTACAGGATGTAAAATGTAACTTTTGTCTTTTTAGCTACTTGTCAAGGCGTCAGATGCTGCTTTCAGTACAATATTGTTGGTTTTATACGGACTCCTTCAAGCCGTCATGTGTTACCTGCAATAGCTTAAATTGTTGCTGGTTTTAAACGGCTCAAATGCGCTCGATGCAACTTGCAGTACTTTGAACAATTCTCAACTTTTACAGGGTCATTCACGGGAACCGGATGTTTTAAAAATAATCATAAAAAATTGAATATTTACTTTAAAAAAGTTTTATTGGTACTGAAACATTTGTTAAATCAAAGCATTTGTTACTTACTCATGAACGAAAAATTATGTCCGGCAAGTGATGTCCGGAAATTCTGTTTGTTGACGAAGCCATTCAGATGAAAATGGGCTTCGTCACTCATTAACAATAACAAATTTTCATTTTCTTCAAAAATGGTAAGCATTTGTCGGCAAAATTGTAATCGCTGCGTGAAATCTTGCTCGTTTAACTGCTGCACGACGACTATCTTGTAAGGATGGAAATGCAGGTCTGTATGCAGAATTCGTCTTACCGTACTTGTGCTCATTTGAAGCGCTGCTGAATGCCTCTGAATAGAGCGGAGTGGGCTTCTGACAATGGCTTCCCTTACTCGTTCGATGTTCTCCGGAGTGCTAGCAGTTCGTCGGGGACCCGGTGGTTTTTCTTCAATATTGAACCACTTGTTCGAAGGTTGTCTACCCATCGCAATATTGTGTTACGAGAAGGGACACTTGCATTACGATGAATATTAAACTGACGGCGGAAATCTCGCTGAACAGCAGTTACGGATTCATCATTTCGCACACATGTCATACGCGTACAGGCGTTGGTCTAGCGTCCACGGCTCCATCTCAACGACTAAAATGTAAATGCTATGAAAAAAGGAAACGTCAGACACCAGCCACGTGCCCCTCCCACCACGAACGACCGAGTACAACCCACTTCAAAAACATCCGGTTCCCGTGAATGAACCTATATAAGTGAGAATTGTGGATTTAAGTGTATCCAGGACGGCCTGCCTTCTTAAACGCTTTTTTCTAGATGTACGAATACTTACGCTATTATATTTCCTGTCTTTCAGTGAATATAAATTTTTGTCTTTGTTTTTTCTCTGTTTTAAAACTTTCTTTTTTTTAAACTGTTTTATTTACAATCAGTTTCCCAAATAAGAAACCATAAGTAAATGATGTAAAGCAACATGACGTAAAGAGATGTATCCAATGATACCTTCCAAGACAATATAATAAAAGTTGAAACAAACAAAAATACAATTATAAGAACAATGAATAAAATATAACAATCCACACAAAGCCCGTAACAAAGTGCACATAGTAATGAACCAGAGCAAAAAGGATAAATAGTCAACGCAATAGTTAAATTGTTAACAGTAACCACACGTTACCGTTAACAATTTTAGGCATTGAGCCCTTAATAATATGTCCTGATAGCTTTTATATTTAAGCCTATCCGCCCAAACAGGCGCTGCATGTAGCATATTAGCCTCGCACACGCCTTTATACAGAATGCTCATGGACTTAAAATTAAGACTCCAGTCAGGATTGACCACACGTTGAATACTGAAGGAGGCACTGCAGGCCTTCTTCGTGACGTATCGAAGATGCTTATTACATTTTAGTTTCTCATCACGAAACACCCCGAGGCACTTTTGAACCTAAACATACATTATACGCTGGCCTGCCATCGAAACACGGACTTGCCGACTCACTGCCAAATGACCTTTGAGAAGAATCATTGTGGTCTTTCAAACATCCTGCAAGCTTGAGTGGCTCGGAGTTCAACCTCGCTACGCGAGCATCCTTTGACCAGTAGGAGGCCATCGTCAGCATAATCCACGATGCAACACCGGCTAGGCAACTTCAGCTGCAGGAGAGAATCAAATTCCACCACTCACAATAAATGACCAAACACGCTGCCCTGAGGATATCCCTTGTACAGCGTCCTGCCAACCTCATGGGTGCTCTCGTGGAGCAGCACATTCCGACGACTGAAGTAACTTTGCATAACTTGCAATTCGTTTACTGTACATTCTCGTTTTTGGAGTTGGTAAAAACCACGTTATGGTGGTGGGAGGCTACCATAAATTATTAAATGCTCCGGAAATGTCCAGGAAAATTTCCGGGGTGTATTCCGTCTCACTGATTGTTACCATACTCATCACATAAAATATAGCGTCCTCAGTAGTCTTTCCGGTCCGAAAGCCGTACTGATTCTCTATCAATAATCTTTGCGAGGTTAACCTCTCATTTACACGAAGATACAGAATCTTTGCAAAGACCTTACCAGTAACCGGAAGCAACATCAAGAGCCTATACGAAGGAGTAACAGCAGGATTCTTGTCGCCACTTTTAAACAACAATTTTACAATCCCTTTCTTTCAACACACAGGGTATCCACACAGTATCCATCAAACAACAATTTATTAAACATTCGTGTGACAACTCTCGCACTCACGGCAACCGAGTGAACAAGAAGCTCCGCCGTTATTCCATTTAAGCCGGAGGCCTTGCCCCTACCTAAACTAAAGTTTAGGTAGGTTAAGGTGCTTGACGCATCTTAACCTGAGTAATCTCTAAGGATACTGGACCCCCCTCGGAACTGAGCGACCTCTCATGCGAGCGCACTCGCAGATGGTATGCGATCTCTCCAGCTTCACTATCTTCAGGCAGTAAATCGTCTAGTAATTTGTGTAAAATTTCAGACGTATTAGAAATTATTCCAAACCTGGTCAAGAGAGCAGACAGAAGAACATCCTTTTGTCATTTGTGTCCCAAGACCCTAAATACTACGCCCGAAGGATCCCTGTTCCCCTGCTCATGAACAAAGGAACGCCAGGAGTCCCTTTTCGCAGTTAGAACTTTATGAAAGTAATGAGATCTCAGATTTTTGTATTCAGCAACAAGAACTACCCGTCATTCCGGATCATCCTTACGTTGAGAAGCTCTCCGTAAACGACAAACAGCTCTCTTCATGCCTGACAATTCCCTATTCCACCGTGATGCAAGCCTCTCTCAACCGGAACTTTGGAAAATTGAATAATCAGCGGCATCAATAAAAACCGCCGACAAACCAACTGCCAGATCTTCCAAATCCAAGACATCCAGACTCCGATCCAAAACTCGGAGCCTGGCCAAAAGAAAATCAAAATAGTTTTTCCAGTCCGCATGCCTGTGTAGGAAACGACCCTGCTAAACCGGAACGTTAGCAGAGTAGATTGAATACAAAACCGGACCCAAGACTGAATTCTGAGGTATCCCGATTTCGTGTAAAAAAAGCTTGATAACTCTTGGCCATATTTTACCTGCGAGATCCTCCCTGCAAGGCAGTTGCGTAATACCAAATAATATTGTTGCGCCAGGTATATTTTAAGCTTGTACAGCAGACCAGGCGACTATACCTTATCGAAAGCCTGTTGGATATCCAAAAATACCTCCTTTCTAAACAAACATTCGCTGATGACATCAAGAATTCTATGAATTTGTTCAGTGCTTGAATTCCCGCTCCAGAAACCACCATTTGTGGTGGTAAGGACTAATAACCCCTTCTACTAAAATAGGTCAAATTCATCCGATGATGAGCCTCTCAATGATCTTAGAGCGATTCGGCAAAAGGCTGATAGGTCTATACGAAGATACATCTTCTTCAGATTTGCCAGTTTTAAAACCATTGTTATGTGGGACAACTTTCATTCCGATGGGAAATTCCTTCCCCCATTTATCTTTCCCTTATTCCCCTTTCCCTTGCCTCTTTTCCATTCTCTTTTTTCTCCTTTCCCCTTTCCATTCCCTTTTACCTTTTTCGATTTTTCTTTTTCTCCCTTTTTCCCCGCGTGTAAATCGGTCCAGTAGTTTTTTAGTATACAGCGGACACACATATCGGAAACATTGAAATGGAATCGTAAAATATTTAGTATAGCGTGTGTTGCTTTTACGCCCAACAGATAACGCTATTTAAAAAAAAAAAAAACATGTTTTTACCTGTCACATGTGTGACATCTTGGGTATATAAATAGTTGGTATATAAATCATACGTGTATTCGAATGGAACGTTGTGTAAAAATTTCAAAGCAATGGGTGAAGAAATTTCGGAGATTTAAGATTTTGAACAAACAAACATTTACCTTTTTATTTATATAGATTACTTCCTGTAGTTTCTTTGCATGGCTATTTTGAAAATTTTATTTTATATTTCATTTACTGAGTAAAAAAAGTGTAAATAATGTGCAATAATATGTTCTTTTATATTTTCCATGGTATTTATTACACTACGAGAAGTTAATCTGATATACAAGCGGAATTAGTCAGAATTAATTTTTTTTTAGAGAAATTATATTTATCATACAACTAATTCTGTGTTGCTTAAGTGTGGTTGTACCACACAAAAACATTAAGGGAAATCATTTATAATTATAAGTTTAGGTAAGTTTTTTATATTGTAAATTATCTCTTGCGTATGCAATAAATGGTCTTCGTCTTAAAAGTTCTTTCGCAACTAATGATTGGATTACATGTTATTTATACTGCGTTTAATACAATAAATTTAACCTGGATAGTCTGTATGTGTGAGATTTTTTTTTTACTAATTTATTTTGCAGAAGTTCGGTATCCTACTTAGTAAATTGGTTGGTAATACATGTAGCACGTAACCCATGCTAAATTTGTATCGTGTATTTTTCAGTCGTTAGTAAAACTGAAATTCAAACAGTTAATTGGAAGTCTAATGGGATTGACAACTTCTAATTAATATGTATTACTTTACGTTCTTCTTTAATGTCATTTAACCTTTATGAAGTAATTTTTTAATGTAGAAGCGTTGGTATGATTACATATATATTCCAGCAAGATATAGCTCTTAATAAATTATAATAAAAGTGACCAGTAAAATGTGCAAAAGGAATTCAATAAAATGTAGATGACCACTTTTTCAAAAAATTGTTCATACTTTTTTAAACAATAAGCTGTCAAATGTTTTTAAAAACGACTTTGTTCAGAAATTATTATTTTCGAAAATAGTCATCAAAAGTGTTTACATAAAATTTTATAAAGTTCATAATTTAAGTTTACTGTTTATTTGTTTGTGTATTTTACGTAATAATTTTATTTAATTTCCTTAGTTTCTTTATATAATGGATTTAAATTTATATTTTGCTTCCTTCTTTTCAATTGCTTTGACCTACATTCATGATACGGAATGATATTAACCTATATTGTAACCTGACCTGGTATTTACAAGTTTGTAGTTTAAACACACAAATAAAAATAACTCTAGGGTTTATAGGGTATGAAAGCTATTATTTTATTAATCATTGGAATAGAGTAGAATACTTAATAAAATTAAATATAACCTTTTTATTTTACGTTGCCTGTGGGTCTAAATCAGACTTTTGTTATAAAAGTATAAAAGTTTTGTTCATCGGTTTATTATAATAGTGTACCGTTCTATTCGATTTAATGTTATGAGTACGTTATAGATTTGTCACTATAAAGCTGAAATAAAACGTAAAACAACCACAGTGAGATTATTAGGTCTTTTATTATATAATTAACAGAAACTTACGTAGAGATGTAAATAGTTTCTACGTACAAATGTAGGCTAAGTGGTTTGTTTTCTATTCCTCTTGAATGGGCCACCGTTTGCAAAAATAATCTAATACTTCAGAATTTAAATAAAAACTTTTTTGGCTACTTCTGCTGAAATCGAATAATCACACTTCCATAAATAAAATTTGATAACTTAAGGAAAGAAAAAACATTTCTTTTAAAGTATTGCTTAAATAATAATAATATTTATTGATCCCATCATTTATCTAAAATTTGTAAAATATTTTGCTGCAAGGTGTACTTTTTTAAATTTTAATTATGGTAGTTCATAATGACGATATTTATCTCTAGTTAAATAGTTATAACGGTCTGGTCCAGAATGGACCTATCAGTTTTAAGGAAATGCTTTTGCCTGCCTATCAACTAATATGTACGAATGTTAATTATGTCAACTAGTAATGTACGTTTCTATTTTCCAAACTGATATTATGATAATAATAATAATAACCCGTTTGGAGTTTTCTGATTCTCATCGGGTACGGCTCCAGGTTGCCGGTAAGGAACCGCCAGCCATGTTTGTTTCCACAGCGAGCCGCGGTCTGATCGGCGTCTGTTTCCCAAATTGGCGGTTGAATATCAATATTATCGTTCGCATATCATCGATACCCATTCTTTCATAAGTCAAATAGTGAATTACGTTCCCCCAAAGGCGTGGAAGGAGGAAGTCCAGGCTGGCTCCCTTCGGGACCATGATATCTCAACGCATGATAGCTGCCTGATATTTCAAATCCGGCCGGAAGTTGAGTAACTGAAACAAGTGACGACCTTCAACCCTATGTATGGATCAACAAGAATTGAACCGAATACACGTTCTTTGACCCCTAGGCAAGAACTTGGGATCTTCAGACAAAGAATAGCCTGGGACTATTTGTACCTTCAACTACCCAAAAGAAATAGGAATTACAAATTAATTCACCTATTAAGGTTCCTTGGACCGAAAGAAATCAAATGATTGAAATCTTTGGTGCTACTACTATTCCAGTATGCTTGGTAAAGGTGGCTTTAGGCGTCATCGCATCCGGATAGCACTCTATACCGAATATGGACTCTAAAAAGTTAGAAAACAAACGGCGATGTATAAAAAGAAGTGAAAAGCTTTCAAAAGAAAAAATTAAGAAGGTAAAACAATACATAACGGATAGCTTAGGAATAGAAAATTTTAACGAGGACAGCCAAGTCAGAAATATATCAGAATCCAAATAGATCATCAACCTCTTCTCTGCAACAGGAAATATCTGTCTTAAAGTCCACATTTAGCTCCAGAGTTTTGTAACCTGCTAATTAATACAGTAATTATACTCCAAAGCCTAGACTAGTCTGAACGTCTGAAGAACCCAAAATTACCCGATATTGATAAGAATAGGGGACTAATCCAACTAGCCAATTTTTAGTTGAGGGATGAAGAACTCCTCTCATCAGTTATACCATAGAGGATTCGAATAGTTTATCGAATGCTGTAGCCTCAACAATTGCTACTACGTGTGCTGTTAGTACACGAGATCAGGACCAAATAAAAAAAATCGCTTTCGGCATGTGGAGGTAGATTTCACCGATTCTAAGTAAAGGATTAAAAAGATTTCCACCTTAAAATTAAGAAAAACTTCAAATTTACTCAATACGACAATGGTTGCATATGAAAAACGTTTTATATGTTTAGTATACGACAAGCCCCATCTGCTTACAATTCCAGCATCATTTTGATCATCCCTTGCCCTAAGTGTTGGTCATATCAAAAGCTGTTTCAGGCCAAGGTTTTACGTAATGTTAGAGGACCAACTACCATATTAAACCGATTCGATACTGTGCCAATTAAGGAAGATATGATATTTTTTGTCTTTGAACCCAATTTTGAAAAGTTTAAATTGCACTATCGGGAAAACAAAAGAAATGGAGAATAGATTTTTCTATAATTCATAACTTGACATGTGTGAAATTAAAATATTTTTGTTACCTCATTTGTAAAATATAGCTTTTCAGACAAGCTACTATTTATGACCATTATTTTAACCCAGATGAAAGTTTTTAGAGATTTAGAAATAAATGAGTATAATATTCTTTGATTTCAGTTCTTAGTAGGTTTTATATAAACTTGTTAATTTCAGATAAATGGAGAAAGATTTTTTTTATTAGATTTAATTTAAGATCATGCGGAATCGAATTCATTATTTTATTGCCATAAACTACGTGTGTTATTTTGAAACGCTTACTGTAATTTGAAATAATATTTCGTTTTTCGTTAACAACTCACACAAAGCTTAAAGCGTAAAATTAAAACCCGTCGTAAAGTTTTATCTGTTGTCCGATTAGTTCTTATTAATGTTTAAAATATGTTAAGTTTTCTACATTTTCACAGAATGCATATTGTTTAATTTTACAGTTTTCCAAATCTACTTTTTTATACCCTAAAGACAAAAAACCGTAAAGATAAACGTATTTTTATGCCTTAAGATAAAAGGTTTTTTTTTTTTTTA
Source organism: Lycorma delicatula (assembly GCF_047948215.1). Classification (NCBI taxonomy): domain Eukaryota; kingdom Metazoa; phylum Arthropoda; class Insecta; order Hemiptera; family Fulgoridae; genus Lycorma; species Lycorma delicatula. The sequence continues at coordinate 54,183,887 of NC_134457.1, forward strand.
ATTTAATAAATTGTAAGTTTTCTACTAACTTGAAATACTGAAGCCAGTTTTACATCTCTTTTTAACTATCGCCGCTTGTTAAATATTATATCATATAAGATGTACACAAGATGTGAATTGTAGATCTCTATCAAGAGTGGATAGCAATTTTCAGGTGGAACTAGCCAACCATTCATCACTTATTACGAAAATTTGTTTACATTTACATTTTTTATTAGAGAGTTGGTTGTAATGTTGCATATCAACATTCCAAACGTAAAAAAATACAGGTAATATTCAGTCATACAAATAAAACACATTCTGTTAAATTACGGCTCATAGAGAACATCATTTCTCTTGCAGAAAGTAACTCATAATATACCAGTCAATTAAACACGGCTGAAGTCGTCTACCGATTTCCCGAAATTCTGATGGCTTCTGATTCACATTTTGCTGAAAGACTATTTACAATTTAAATATGTAACAGAGTCGTGCTTCAATACCAAATCAGTTTTCTTATCTGTCTGTCATATTCATTTCTGAATATATCACATTTCTGAATATATCACTGTTCACGATTTGTATTCAATTTCACGTAATTCTTGGTGTTTAAAAAAAGAATGCTCAAATTCCTAATTAAAAATTGGGTCAATTTGTAGTGGTTAAATTAATGTAACGTTCTTAAATCACTTATAATGATAATAAGTGAATGAAATCGTTAGTAAGTAATGATAATTTAAAAATAATTGGTCATTTTTCATTTTTTGTCTTAAACGTTTTTCTAAATAATTTCAGATTTTCAAAGTAACATAGTTAAAAAATTAATTAAAATGAGGACAAATACCTGAAGAATAGTATTCCTTTTAGACTATATTGCTTTTTATAGTAATTGATTTGTTTGAAATAGTATTTGAATAAATGAGGTGTTATTTTGTTTACAATAATGTCTTTAATTAATTTTTTTTTATTGTAGATAATTTGGTTTTATACGATAGCCCAAATGGGAGTGTAATGTATTTATAGAAGGTATGTATGTATGTTTGTTCCACCTTAGCAGCTCAACGACTGAACCGATGTATATATATGACCCCGCGTTGGAATCCTTACGTTACGGGGAGTATCAAAGACTACTCCCACTTACGTATCAAACCCACTGCGCCTGAAGAATTACCAGAGAACTACTTTAGCAGATAGAATTGGAGCTTTATTCGTGATTTCTTCATGCAATTTTCACGTAAAGGAATGTTGATAAAAAGTCATTAATTTCCGTACTCACCAATAAATAGTTCTTTCCAACAGACATTCCTTTACAATTTTTAAAATAATCACATTCATTCACTACACACTCTCAGTTCATAACCCTGTTTTGCGCCTTACAAATGGCTCATCTAGATGAAGATATATATTTATTCGGTATAGATCGGCATCAAGACAGTCATGAGCGCGGGATCGTGTGACCTATCAAAACCAGAACTCAGTCGCTATATTAAAGGATAATGCTCATTTCTATATTTTTTTGGCAGTCGTGTGTTTTAATTTTTAATAAATTTAAAATTTGTTTGAAATTTATTTAAAACATTACAGGATTAGAAAAAAAATGTGGTTACACGTTTATTTGTTCAATACATATGTCTTCTGAAATTGAAATTGAAAAATATTCATGTGTATGGTTATTTTATAAAAAATAAAAATTTCAAGGTACTCAAGTATGTTTTTGAAATACGAGTTTCTTATAATGATTATATTATGAGATAATTTTCTCAAATAGAAATAAAAAATTATGCGTTTCCGGCTCTTGTTTACATGAACGTTTATTCTTGTAATGATGTGAAGAACACCCTGCTAAAATAAAGGATGATTTTTTTTATATATATTCAACATTTATGCCAATGTTACTTTTATTCAATAAAGGAATTATCCTAAATAAGTGGATCCAAAACAATCCTTTAGTGTGTTCCTAATGAATTTTCAGCGAACAATAAAATTATACTATTACCATTTTACAATTTATTCAATTAATTCTTCTCAGCAATTTAATTTTTTCATAGAATTTTACTGATGAAAGGAAATTAAATCTCAAAAAATTAACAGTTTGTTAGAATAAGCCTATTTATAACTATTTTTATTAATACATTTAAATATAAATAAATAAATAAAAATAAAATAAAATAAAATATCTTGTAACTTTTCGTACTAGTCTGAGCAATTCAAATTTCTACCACTAATATGTATTTTGATAATATATATATATATATATTTTTTTTTTTTTATTGTAATTAAATCCCTATTTATTTCCTAAAATAAACCTATATTGCAGTTGTATAATTGAGGTAATTTTAACAAAAATTATCATTAAGAACAGGATCATTTTAATTACGTGTTTACATTTTAGACAATGATCTAATTTTTTCCCTTTTTTCTCTAACTGCAGGTAATAAATGACCATAAATTTATTCTCACCAAAACGTAATTTAGTTAGTAATTGTCTTTATTTTTGCTGGAAATTTTATCTAAGATCTTTTATTTTAATTATTTAATTTATACTACATCATTTTTAAAACTTTATTACAAATATAATACATACCTTAATTTTTTTGTTTTGTTTATAATACCTCACTGTTTGAAATATTTCGTAACTAACAGAACAATCCTATTATTATTTTTTTAATTGTACTTCAAGAACATCTGAAAAACCGACATTATTTTAATTTCAGTAATGAATTTCATATTTTATAGTAGTTTCACAAATATCTTTGTAGCAATAAACTTTGAAATAAGAATATTTATACAAATACATGTATATATATATATATATATATATATATATATATATATATATAGAGCGTTATCTAAATTCGGTGTTTTAAATATTGAAAGAGAAAGCTACAACCGTATCCTAAATTTTAACAACTTATGATTTATTGTGCTGAATATATTTAAATTTTGATTTAGGAAACATTCTAACTTGTGAAATTCATAAATTAAAAAAAATTATAATGGATAATTAAGTTTTAATCAAAATTAAGAAAAAAATATTAAAAGAGTGAATTTGCAATTTCTAATTAAGTGCATATCCTGCCTTTTTTTTGAATTCCTACAGAATTTCAGGTGGAATGTGACTCTAATTTTCTACATTATATATTTTTTAGTTTATATATATATATATTAAATTAAATAGTAATTTATTTTCTATTTAGTAAAATGATAAAACATTTTCTATTGATTGCCGATTTATTTGTTTAAACGTTGAATAGTAAAAATTGGTGGATAAAATAATAATAGTTCAAGTAACATAAATTGTACGAGTGAAATAAAAAGAGAGAGTGGTATATGAAACTGTTAAGTAAATGAGTGAGAGAAAATGAGAGAAATTAATTTGATTGAAAGATGGAAGGGAAGAGATTGGACTGCCTATTTACTTCCACAAGCTCTGATGAATGGAAGCAATTTTAGCTGTAACCATATTTTATTATACATCCACCGATGAATTTCCTCATACAGACCAGTCCTTTTCCTGTGGTTTACAAAATCGTTTAGTAATCAGTAAAGGATTTAGAAACCTCAGGTAGAAAATCATTATAACGTTTTCATCAAAACATTTTATTTCAAATTTTTAATTTTATTTATACTTTAATGGTGTTCAGTATATATTTTTGACTGTTTAGGATATGTTTAGTTTTTTAATTTTAGATTCTTTCTTCTATTGAGACTCAGCAAGGGAACCTACGCTTTCGGATGATAGGGAGGGTCCCGCAGGTCTCCGTGCTTAGCCACCTTCTCTGGAACGTAGCTTTCGATGGAATACTCAAGCTTCATCTTCTGGAACAGTCGGAGGTGATTGCTTATCCTGATGACTTGGCTATCATCGTTGATGGTAAGACCGAGCAGGACCTCCAGGACCGGGGAAACGAGCCCTTACTAGTATAGAGAGATGGTTGACGGATCACGGACTACGTTTATCACCACAAAAGAGTGAATACATTGTTCTAACCAGTCGGAGGAAGGTGGGCCGGAGAGATCTACGCATCGGAGAACATCTTATCCCCGTCCAAAGCCACTGGCCGATATCTCGGGATGACTCATTGTCCGGCCATGTAGATTCAGCATCCTCGTCATTGGGGTCTGTGAGCGGGCAGAGAACACTCTTGCTGCTCTAAAACGACTCCTCTTGAGTCAGATGGCACCTCGAGCGTCGAAACGGAAGGTCATCATGTCTACCATTACTTCATCATTTTATATGCTGCTCCGGTTTGGGACTCAAGATTACAGATTAAAAGAAACCTCGTTAGACTTCGGAGCCTGCACAGACGATCGCTGCTGGGAATCATCGCTGCATATAGGACTACATCATATGATGCTGCTTGCGGGTTATTTGGTGTCCCACTCGTTGGTCTACTGGATAAGGAGAGGACCGACAAGTATACTGGAATGTCGACTGACTATGTTCGATATGTGACCTATAATATCTAACAAGATGCCTGTCTTGCCGTCTCCCCACCCAGCCACCTGACTGGGTGGGGAGACAGCAGCCTGGACGAAGATCCTGATATCGTATCTGCGACAGTGATGTTTAAGAAAGTTTGGTGACCTCTGCTACTACACTACACAAATGTTCACAGGCCATGGGAATTTTGGAAGCTATCTAAACCGCATTGGGAGGCGTGATTCCCCCAAATATATGTTCTGCACAGAACACGATACTGTCGACCACACCTTGTTTCAGTGCCCTGAGTGGGAGAAACATAGGATTTGTACAGGGATCCCGGCTTGACACTTACATCCATACTGATTCCCATAATTGCCTCTGCAGCCCGTTGGGATGCGTTCGGCATCTTTTCCCGGACTGTGCTTGAGTTAAAAATGATGAGGAGCGAAGAAGAGGCTTCTAGCGGGAGGCGTTGGACAGCCTCAGCTGTGAGGACTGGTACGCTTCGGTGTGCCAGCCCCGATGATCAGTTGGGGACTCCGTACATGATGTGTACTGCTATGACAGTTCCCTGTCGTGTTGACGATCTCCAGAACCCAACATCCAATAAGGGAGAGTTAAGACCAGAGTCCCGGTGGAAGATCCTCTTGGACACCTCTCATCTGAGGCATAAAGGGCAGACAAGATCGAGACCTGGCTTCCGACGGGGGGTGAATGTTGCAGCATTGCTCTGAATCCGGAGTCTCCTCGCTGAGGGTTAGAGGCTGCCACAGTATAAAAGATCCAACCGGCGGGCTGACCTGCCTTGCCAGACGTATAGCTAGTGGGCAGGAAAGCCCGTTGGAGTCAATGGACACTCCTCTGGGCTGAGCTATACTTAGCTGTGGGTCTGGCCCAGGGGAGGGGGATAAAAAAAGTTCCTTTCTTGTTATTACTTTTTATTTTGTATAAAAACTACTTTCCTTATATCGTTTAAAAATGTAAAGTATTTGTATTATATAATTTTCTGTTAAAAACGTTATTGTTGAACATTTTATTATATATTATTTACGTATGTTGTTACATCGTAGAATGTAAAAACATAACATTTTATTCTACCTGATCCCTATTAAATTTTATTACAAATCATAAAGATTATTAAAAAATATTTTATGACTCTTTTCCTAGAATTTTACGAAGTTATTAAGCACATAAAAGAAAAAAAATGTTAAGGAACAAAAAACTTATCAAATCGTTCTTTTTTAGATTATGAAATTCATGAACACCATAATTATCTGGTTTACAAAACCGTTAAAAGCTTTACAATCTAAAATGTAGGATCCAATCTGCTACGCCCTAGCTAGCATGTTATACTTAAATGCTGAAAGTATTTTGAAACCATTTTCTGACTTAATATTGACTTTAACTAATTACACATGTTAACTGCTTCCCCAGTAATTCACTATTGCGTATCATATTACTATATCTGTCTTAATCACACGAATTACTGTATTTAGTTAGAAACAGTAGTGCGTAATTAAGAGGATGGAAGAAATGAAAAAAAAAACGATCTCTATAGTGATTCTTATTTATATTTATTTCTAACTGCAAACTGAAGTGCCTATTAGTTAATTTTTTCAATTTTATCGCCGGATAAATCTAGTAGGTTTTCAATACCGGAATATATACAAATACATTTGCATATTCATTGTACATAAAGACTGATATATCATAATTTCACATGATTAAATAAATTTCATACGTAATTTTACCAAAGTTCGGAATTGTTATTCAGGCATTTATTATCGGGTGATTTGATCCGTTAAACATGTAATCATTGTTATTTATTACCACTACTTTATTTATTTGTATTTATTAATAATAAAAATTCGTTGGTTTAGTGGTAAATCAGTATTTAGTTATAAGTATTTAGTTATCATTTAATTATCAGTAGTAGTCGTCGTAAATCAGCTGATTTTGAAGTCGAAGTTCTCAGGTTCCTAATAAAGGTTTTATTGGGATTTGAATACTAAATTGTGGATACCGATGTTCTTTGATGGTTGGGTTTCAATTAACCACACGTCTCAGGAGTAGTCGACCTGAGTTTGTTCAATACTACAGATTTACCGGTACGGTTAGTTACATTACACTGATAAGTTAATAAATGATTTTAATTGTTGATGCGACTATAAAAAAAATTGAAATTGATATAACAGTCAATTCAAAATTGAATTGATATAACAGTTCAGTTATTCCTGACTAAATAATAGATTAAATCAAATAATCAAGTCTTAGGTCATTTATCATTGTTTTATTATTTAATTAATTTTTTGTCTTGTTCTCCATTCTTTCACTTGCTCTCTCTCTCTCTGGATTTTAACCGAAGTACAACTATTTTTCAGGTAATAATGATATTTTCTATTAAATCTGCTTATTCATTTTATAATTTTTTATTTATATAATTTTTCTTTCTCGCCTCTTTCTCATATTTTTCTTGTTTTTTTAGTGATAGCTTATTTCTTTATTTACTTTTATTCTTCACAAAAAGAAAAAAAAATGTTTTATGTATAATTTTTTTTTAATGAGATGTGTGGGCATCGACTACTATGATCATTTAACTCGAATGGAAATTTGCAGCGTATGAAAAATGGCATGTCTGACCGGGAATCGAACCCAGGACCTCTGGGAGAGGCGGTTATTTAATTCAATATTTTAGGAGCTCTGGGAGAGGCGGTTATTTAATTCAATATTTTACTGAGCGTTTCTGATTGTAAATAACCTTCGGTTTTTTTCTGATTTCTTTTTTTTTTAATTTTATTATTTGTTTTTTTTTTTGCCAGATTCATTTTAATGTTGATTGTCATTTTTTTTTAAATTTACTCTTTCGTAATTTTTTAATTATATTATTTTAGGTTTATCCATTTTAATAAATTTTATATTTATTTTTTAAAGCAGTATTTTAATTATCTTTGGAAGTGTTTAATGAGAATTTCTTTATTTAGTTATGTTTATCTTATAGGAGCTACACCTTTCGTTTCAAGCAGAAAGGACTATAAATTAGTGTAATCAATCAGTTCTAAGAATTAAAACAAAATAAAAAAATAAAAATTTGTTAATAAAAAAAACCCGAGATAAAAAAATCTTTTCTTAATAAATTTTTTTTTCTTAATAAAACTGAAATATTTATTATTTTTGAAACATACAAACGGTTTAGAAAATGTCACTATAATAAATCATATTATTATTTTTTTAATTTTCTTTATTCTTTTCCATACTAAAAATTTTTTTTTATCTTCTGATAGTCGTGATGAATCTTTTAAAAAAAAAATATGTAAAAAAGATTTTTAAAACACCACTCTTAAATTAAACACACTAAAAGGTAAAAAATAGTTCGGTATCTCAGAATGGATTTGAAAACAAGGTTTGAAGGTAATATGTGAAAGTCTAGCTTCAAATAAAAAATTTGATGTCTGCCAATTTTATCATTTACGTAATGAATGGCCTAAAGAGTGGGGGAGCAAAGATTTTTACTTTGGCATGAGCTTTGACATGATTTATCAAGCATATGAAAAAACTGGCAAAAATATTAGATTTTTAATTTGAAGGTAAGACTTTCACATAATCTTATATACCATCAAAGCTTATTGTCAAATCCATTTTGAGATACCGTTCTAAAATAATTTTTTACCTCTTAATGCGTTTAACTTAAAAGTGGTGTTTAAAATTTTTTTTTACATATTTTTTTATTTTATACTTTTTAGTCTTCATAAGTTTATAATTTACAGCTGCGCTAGCGCACAGGTTTAAGGGATCTTTCAAAGTTTTAATGCCTCCAGTTTCCAATACCGCAGACAAGATTACAGGCAATAAAGTTCATATATCTTAAAATATTAATATATTAAAGGGCATATACACTTCAAACATCACAAACAGTACAAATCTTAGGTCTCTAGTCTCATATATTAAAATCTCTCACGCATTCATTCATACACTGAACCAATCAGTATTGTCACTCAAATTCCAGATATACAAACTCCAGCCATAATTTAACAAAAGTTGCGGGAAATTTTTTTTTCACCGTGTGGACGGTCGCGTGTTCCAAGTTCTGACGGCAGAAAAATTAATTTTTTGATTATTTTTTGTTTTTTTTTCGCACCTTTATGATGTTTTTTTTTGAAATTTTAAGGTATTTGTAATCTACGCAGGGAAAATGCGCACTTCTGACTTATGATCGAAGAGGAGTAATGACTTTTATTTACTAGCTCGTAAGTATCATGAATCATCAGACATCGGTATTGAATGTAACGGTTATATGAAATTATAATTTTTACCTCAGCCGTAGAAAAAATACTTTCGTTCAATTTAATCAACTGAAACGACAATATCACAAAAATGGATAAATGGATAATTCTTTCGCTAGTAAAATTGCATGTAAACGAGGTTGCATAAGTTCAAGAACCATTTTTTTTTACTTAACAACTTAGGTCCTGCTTAGCGACTTGAAAATGTTGCTAAAATGTATTGTTATCAGGAGCAAACCTATACACAAAATTTCGGAGCGAATGGATAAGCGGAAGTGCTTCAAAAATCGACTGAAAGGTTCCGTACCATGAATCTTACATACGTAGTCCAAGAGCGCGTTAAAATAAGAGTGGTAAAAAATTATATAACGTTCATTTTTTGAATTAAAACTTTTATTCATTTTTAGCTTCGTAAATTTTTCATTAAGATCAAACATCGGTAACATATTTTCCAATAGTATTTTAACTGCTATAATTTTCCTTAGGAGTCATGTCATGTCATTTGAAAAAAAATCCACTCCTTATTCATCTTTCAGTATATATTTGTTTATTCATTTCATATTTAACTACATATTTTGTAGGTATGGTTTTAGATTGATAAAATATTTAAAAATTCGATGTCAAAGTAAGTTCTTGATTATTTTTATTATAATATATTATCTTAATTTTTAATTTTATTCATTTTTTAAATTACTTTCTTTTTTAAGAGGTAAAATTTTAGCAAATGTTAACATAGAATTAAAATAATTTTTTTTTTATTTAAAAAAAAATAAGGGGAAAATGTTCCCGAATCAATTCAAAATATTCTATATATTATTGTAAACAATCCAGCATTTAATCTTTTTCATTCATTTGAAAAGAATATATATTGCTTGATATTGACACAAATCTTTAACCAATAAAGCACGGCGGAATGAACGGTTAGCGGTTGGTTCTCGCCACACGCAACGGTGCAACACCGCTAAAGCTAATGTTTTTATTGTTTTACATCGGGGAAAAATTATTTTGCTATAATATCGACAGTGGATGGTGAGAAGCAATGCGACGACGGTTAAGTTAATGTTTTTATTTTTATTTTTTATTTTTTGTGGAAAGCACCCTTATGTGGCTACGATAGCTGTTAGTGCAGTGTTGGCTCCGCTAGTCTCTCTCTGATGATATCATATCCGCTACCTTATATATTAATTACAGTGTTTAATAATAACGTTAAAATTGTTTTTTTTTAAAAATATCCTAGAGTGAACAAAATGTCTTCTTATTTTTTCTTCATTTCTTATTTAATTCAAATATGAGGTCTTTACCCGATAACGATGGGTCATGATTCGAAAATGGCAATAAAATTTACCAGAATTGACCCTTTATTTTGCGGCCCCGCATTATGTAATTAATTTTTTTACAGTATTTACTGCTATTATTTTCTTTTGAATCTTATAAAGTCACTTAAAAAAAAAACCCGCTCCTTATTCAAACTTTAGTATACATTTATTTATTCATTTCGTATTTAACTATTAAATCTGACATTATTGCTACTAACGTCTATTGTTTATTCTTTTGTTTGAAAATAAACAAAGTAATCGTTAGAAATTCATATCACTCTTGAGTTTAAAATTACTGCGAAACAAAATTTTTAATGAACTGTTTTGTATTAGTCATGCTAAAATGTAAACGAGCAAAGATAAACAGGTGGTGTAGTAGAAACTTTTATACTCATTTCGAAAGGTTATGAGACTACACAAAGATAGGTTAGGTCAGAGGTCATTCGGTAACTACTACTTCTCCAGTCCGACAGAATGCTTACCTTTTTCTTCGTATGCCTTTCTACAAGTACAAAGAAAAACTTTTTTATTAGGTAAGGGATTTCATAAGTTATATTTGTTCGTCTCTATAATTTCTGAATTCCCTTAATTCAGCCCTCTATCAAAGGTTTAACGGTCCTTTATCTCTAAGATTACCTTTGATATTTGTATGTCTCCATTTCAACAGTTATCCTTTTAGTATTATTTTTCTTATACTTACAGCTTTAAATTTTATTGAGCGCTGTTCCAATACTCTTTTTCGTTATTATTCAGTGAAAAAGAATATTGGAATAATTTTAAAATTATTTTTTTTTTGTCTTCAGTCATTTGGCTGGTTTGATGCAGCTCTCCAAGATTCCCTATCTAGTGCTAGTCGTTTCATTTTAGTATACCCTCTGCATCCTACATCCCTAACAATTTGTTTTACATATTCCAAACGTGGCCTGCCTACACAATTTTTCCCTTCTACCTGTCCTTCCAATATTAAAGCGACTATTTCAGGACGCCTTAATATGTGGCCTATAAGTCTGTCTCTTTTTTTAACTATATTTTTCCAAATGCTTCTTTCTTCATCTATTTGCCGCAATACGTGTTCATTTGTCACTTTATCCACCCATCTGATTTTTAACATTCTCCTATAACACCACATTTCAAAAGCTTCTAATCTTTTCTTCTCAGATACTCCGATCGTCCAAGTTTCACTTCCATATAAAGCGACACTCCAAACATACACTTTCAGAAATCTTTTCCTGACATTTAAATTAATTTTTGATGTAAACAAATTATATTTCTTACTGAAGGCTCGTTTAGCTTGTGCAATTCGGCATTTTATATCGCTCCTGCTTCGTCCATCTTTAGTAATTTTACTTCCCAAATAACAAAATTAAAATGAATATCCTGTAATATTTTTCTATCGTTTTTTCTTAATAATTTTTTCATTCTCTTATTTATAAACGATATCAAGGATTATAATCATTAGCGACTAGAGTAACAAAAAAGTGTATCCAGATAACAATTATTTAACCTACCGGGTTGGTCTAGTGGTTAACGCGTCTTCCCAAATCAGCTGATTTGGAAGTCGGGAGTTACAGCGTTCAAGTTCTAGTAAAGCCAGTTATTTTTACAACGATTATTCAGGAACGGTCGAACTGAGAATGTACAAGACTACACTTCATTTACACTCATACATATCATCCTCATTCATCCTCTGAAGAATTATCTAAACGGTAGTTACCGGAGGCTAAACAGGAAAAAAGAAGATAACAATTATTTAAGACTCACAATAACAAACCTACAATAAAACGTACGTTGAACGTTAACATTAAACTAATAATTGAATATTAGAATATCACTGTTTAAGCTATATTTCATATTAACCGTGACGCATATAAAATTTGTAAAATTAAGTTCATCATCCTATTATCATATAAAAAAAATCAACATCGTCTCGATATCATCCTCTCGACTAAGCAACTTCTTCACATCTTGACTTAACCTCAACTGCGACGACTGGCTTCGAATTTTTGGCACTCTAGGAAGAGATGGTTTATAGTCAATTGTACGTTATAATGTAATTTAATGAACTTCGATCTCGCAGTAAGATCGAGGAGAGCCTTGCAGATGGGCAGGGCTTATTTATTATGTCCAATCCTCAATCGTGTCAGGATGACTTAGTTTCGTCTGTTAGAGGATACGAACGATTCTTCAAAGAAATTTTACTTAATTCCATGTAAACCTGAGGGTGAATCTAAAAACCAAAAATTTGTTCCACTGGTTATTTAGTTTATTGCGGATTTCTCTTATGAAGTCGTTCTGATTCATCAAATCCACTCAAAGTCCATTTAACGAGTCTCTCTCTTAGCTGCTTCGTCGGCTGTACATTTCCGTGACTGCCGAAATGGCTTGAAATCCAAACAAATACAAACCTCTAGTTTATATTTGAAAGTATCATACATTTTTTTAATTATTGGCTCTGCGTTTCTGCCGTTCAAGATTTGGAGCACACTCTTAGAGTCTGTTATACTTAGAAATTTGTCTTTATTGCGGGTCCGAATAATTATTCTTAATTTTATTACTACGTCTGCATTTCATAGGCATTTCATTTCATTCAATTTTTATTTTTCACCTTTTTATTTTGGTAATAATGTTTTCAGAAAGAATGAATCGAAAAGAAAATTTTTCTTAACATTTTTTTCATTTAATTATGTGATTTTAAGTCGATAAACAGTAAGAATATATATATATATATTTTGCAGAATATAATTTTAATTAAACCTTAATCGATATCTAAAGTAAATTCAACACGTCAAAAAAATTAATTAAAGGTCCGTGTTTGTAATTAAACAAAGCAAAACGTTCAGGATGTTTTAATTTTTCACGCTTCTAAAATTACTTTGAAGTTGTGAATAGATGTTAGAATTTCTAAAAAGGGTGACGGATACAGGCTTGTTTAAAATAAAGTTTTTATTATTTTTTTTATGTAATGTTACATGTTTAGTTTATAAATTATTTTTGTGTATGTATACTCGTCGTACGTTTGTGATATGTGTTATCGCGTGCGTGTATGAAATATGTAATTATCAATTTCTTTTCTTTTGTGTTACAGAAAAAAAAGTGAAAAGTAATTATTGTGGTATTAAAATGTATAAAATGTAAAAAAAAACTTTTCTTTTTACATTTTTTTTTTTCAGGAAGCTGTGAGAATTTTGGTTTGGTAATGAAATGAGGATGAAATTACGAGTTAAAAATACCAACGCATTACACGGGAAATTGAATTCACAACCTCTCGATCTAGTGGTTAGCACATTAACCAGGATATCAATTGGTCAGTTTATTATGTCTTTATTATTATTAGTATGTTGAAATAAAGGAAATAATATTATTTTAACATTATTTTTTTGTCAAAGAATTAAAAAAAAAATCTTTATTTGTTGCTAAAGATTGCAATAAGAATATTTCTATTGCTATAAAAATAACATGCGAGTAGTCACTAATGTACGCTCTATAATATCAGACTTGGTTAGAACGTTTGTGTTGTAATATTACATGCACTCAGTTCACAGTTAAACGGTATTAGTGTAAACTATTATGGCACTCAACGAAACTCATTGAATGTGTGAACCATCAAATGCAAAATAAAGATCATTTCTTTAAATAAAATAAAAGTAAGCTATTAAAATGAAAATAGCAATGCAGTTTTTATTGGCTAAATTTCTGTCTGAAATTGTTATGTATATATATATATATATATATATATATATATATAAAAGAACATGTCCTGTTTGACTGATTCATCAACGCACAACAAAATCTACTAAAGATAAATTAATGAAAATTTGTATACATTGCATACATTATTAATTTTAATATATGCACTTTGGTGTAAGTGTACATTAAGAAATGATTTTTTAAATTCCTAGTTTAAAGGGTTAAAATATAGTAACAACAAAATTTACCATTTTTTTTTTTTTTAATTTGGTAACAAATGAAGTTATTGATTTCTGAGTAGGTGTAATTTTCATGTAATTATCTAAAAAATAATTACTAGATTTTTGAAATTCGACCTTGAAAAGGGTGGAGAAAGGTAAAAAAAGTTTGGAAATGATTGAAAATTTTCCTCACTTCCGAGTAAAGTAAACGAGAAATTCACTAGATTGGGGCTTGCAAATACTTCTCAGATAAATATCTAAAAATTATTTTCTAGGTTTTTACAATTTAAATTTTTGCCTCCGCTTATTTAAACCTCCGCTTATAACGTTATTTATAAGGCTTATAAATAACCTCCGCTTATTTATAAGCCTCCGCTTATAAACCTGCCTCCGCTTATTTTAAAAAACATAAAATAAAAGTAATTAAATAATTTTAAAAAATGAAACGAAGTACGGCCACTTCCTAGTTGATTTTATCGGATAACGCTAAGAACCTGTCAAAATACATCTTTATTCGTAGTTCTTACGGGTAACTAATATTTTTAAGGTGGAGGCCGACTGTTTTGAAGCCCACATTCTTAGATCACACTAATTTAAGGTCTGTATCGACCAAACTATTTACGTGAAGAAATTACATCACAGTGATAGTTTTTATAAATCGAATAGGCTTTAATTTTTATTTATTATTATTATTATTATTATTATTATTATTATTATTATTATTATTATTCTCACAAACATGTGTTAATGAACACAGAGGCGTCTAGGAGACAGAGACCCTGGCTAGTAGGAAAGAGCGAGTGAAATGAACCCTGACCGGTTAAACATCATCTGACCGCTACGGAAAATGCAAGTAACCATATAGCGCGGGTGAATCCGCGCTATCTCGTATAAAAATACAAAATGAATATGCATAAAGTTAGCAGTAATTCTGCACATCAAAAATTGCTATTACAGTTCAAGTGTGTTTGCTTAACTTAAGTTTCAATTTGAAATTTGACAGTTAAATATTACTACAAAAGAAACTGATCGAATGAAATATTGAACTACGAACCGCAATCTTCCCCGTAAAACAAGTAATACAGGTTCAAATTCACTAATCCTTTAGATTTTCTTTATTTAAAAGAATCATATAAGTAGAATATAATTTTCGACTATAAATTTTTTTTTTATATTCAGACATATTAATATTTTTTTCTATAAATTTTTATATTTTTAGAAATCCCTTTACCGCTTTAGCCGTATAATACTTTTGCATTTTCATTAAGTTCTGCTTCACAAAATTTTACATTGTTCTGTTAGTTACAGTATTGCAGTACAATGATACACCTGTTTCATTTTTTTCATAACTGATCTTTTCTGACATAAAACTTTAGTCTATTCCGGATTCCGTGTTCCAAAAATAATTTTAAATGTATTCCAAAGAAACGTTTTGGTAATTGGACAGAAGTTTTCCTTTGTTCTTGCCTAATAAACTTCTGTTATATTCATCGATTCTAAAACCTGTCTGGACCTATGAGATACGGAGAGCAGAAGGATTATCGACATCTTCAGCGGGTTCAGATTAAGCTGGCGAATATGTATATAACAGAGGCATCTTGGTTTGCAAGAAATGATTAGATACAGCATTATTTAGGATTACGACCCGTGCCGGAAGAATCCAACGTCTCAGTTCAGAATATGACTTCGGTTTTTTTTTAACCTGCGAGACCACCTTAGGTATTGATTCAGAGGATGAAGTGGATAATTTGTAACGTGTGTTAAAATGTCATGCCTGACCGAGATTCGAACCGGCGTAACTACCTCACAGCTCTCTTGGGGGTGAACATGCTAGACATTGGAGATGTCGTTAGAAGGTTAAACCGACTGTACGTTCTAGATATAAGTGCCGCTGTGGTGTCTTAACATGTCTATGGTGCAATACCTAACAGTGGTCTCGGAGGTTAAAAGGAAAAAAGAAAAAAATATGTTTGTGGTAACTTCGGCTATGAACGTTCTGCATTCTCTGTTCGACTGTTAATTTGAAACTTGTTATACGTACTTTTTTCTTTAGAGTGTTTTTCTTTTTTTACTAATTATGCAATCTTATTTTGCTTTCTATTTTCTGATGTGGTGTTGAATGACATTCATAATTTCCTAATTTTATGAGCTTCCCGTAATAGTTTTTATAATACGAGTTTGTAATTTTTAGTAGTTTCAACGAGGACTGCTTACCATGTGATCGGGTACGTGATCCAAATCGCTAAAGGTTTATGTTAATGTAACAGATTGTAAATAAGTTTGGAAACGATAAAAAAAAAATATATATTCCAGTAACCAGTAATTATACTCGATACTCAAAAAGCTGACGAAATCCTTATCTTCTGTTGTTTTTTTTTGCGTAAATTTTGGTATATACTTTTAGTTTTTTCAAATAATATTTTAACTCCCCCTTCTTACAGTGGTAAATAGCTAAAATCTGTTAAACTGCTTTCACGATCTAGATATATGTTAGTTTATAGATAGATATCAAGTTGAAAATATAAAACGGGTATCTAGAAATGCAAGTGGAGAAGTGGTAATATTTCTACCCTACGATTAATTTTATAGCATTTTAATAATCGTGTAAGAATGTTCAGTTAATAAAGAACTTAAGCTTACAATGAAAAAATAATAATAAATAATACTGTAGGCGTTAAAAAATGAAAAATGCACTTTTCAGGTTATAATAAATCTTATCTTGATTATTATGAAAGTATAGGCAGGAACAAAATTAAATATTATTTCTGGTAACATTTTAGTTTTAAAACCTATTTATTATTAATTAGAATTATTAATAAGTCAATATATTGTGATGTTATAATTAATTTTTTGTATAAATACTTTTTCACTTCTGAAATTATCATCCGTTTAAGTGTAATGTTCTGATAAAAGTAACAATGTGGCCCTGAGGTAGATAATCCTCACGTCCGGAACACAACATCTACGTTCCACGTCCAGGGCGGCAACAGCTGTACCTTCGTACATTACATATAGCTGGCTAACGGGGTTTCGAGTAAATTCCTCGGTTATGCTTTGTTAAGTTTGACCTGGTTCCAACTTCAGGTCACTAAACGGACTGGATTTTGCTACCTGCAGGAAATGGAATAACAAACGATTTTGGAAATGGATTCATACTACTCTTAGAGCTGGCGATGTGGCGGCCAGGGTCAATGTTATTGCAGGTGTAACGGAGACCCTTCCGTTGTCCACATGCCCCATGCGATAGCAAGCATGTAGCAATGGTGCCCATGTATGTCGGTGCATGGGAGCTCTGAAAGCTTCGGTGAGTAGGAGCCTGGAGTCAGTGCAGAGACTGCGCATCCGCTCTCTGCCAAGACATATGCCGGTTCCACCGGAGTACCGGATCGGACCTCCAAGGTTAGTAGCCCTGGAGTGGGGGTGTATCCCGGCGGCTAGCCTTGCTACAGAAGGGATCAATGTTCATGAATATTCCTGAACAAACTAACGTGGCAGAGGGTGCACGTAAACACCCTCGTTTAGAACCGGCCGTTTCGCCTGGGGCGAAACGCCGAAAGAGTGCAGAAACCAGAAGGATTGAGATTGAGGCTAGGAAAAGCTTGCAGAAAGCTTTTTTCAAGAGCAGCATTCCAAAACCTAAGTATTTGGTTATCACTAAGGAAGAAGGTAATTTCTCGAAGGTGAGTCCTTTCCTCATCGCTCGAGAAATAAACAAATGTGCTGGAGGCCCTGTTAAAGAAATAAGAAAAACTTTCACGGGACTTCATGTAGAGACTGTTAATGATATACAGTTTCAGAAGATTCTAGGACTGATGAAAATTGGAGAACTAGCTGTACGTGTTGATCCCCACGGCACGCTCAACACCTAAAGGGGTGTTGTGGTCTGTCGGGATCTTTTAAATTGTTCGGAGCAAGAGATTGTAGAGGAACTGGCAGCACAAGGAGTAATAGAGTGCCGTCGATTGAACATGAGAAGGAACGGTGAGGTCTTACCCTCAGCTTCTCATGTCCTCACTTTCAACCGGCCTACTTTGCTGGAAAAGATAAGAGCAGGGATTCACCGTTTGGATGTGCGGGCATTTGTCCCACAGCCAATGAGGTGCTTTAAGTGCCAACGCTTTGGCCACACCACTCTTAGATGCGAAAGACCGCAAATATGCGTGTGCGGTGAAGAGGTGCATGAGGGAGAGCCGTGTAAAGAGCCTCCTACACGTATCAATTGCAAAGGAGCGCATTCTTGTAGATCAAGGAATTGTCCTGTCTACAAAGATGAAGTAGCTGTGCAGGAAGTAAAAACCCTGCAAAAGGTCAGCTACTTCGATGCAAAGAAGATAGTTAACGCCCGTAAGCCTAGAGCAACAACAACCTACGCACAGGCTGCGGCTGCCGCTCCTGTCCCTGCTCCAGTTGCTGTCGATGAAGGTCAACTCATCAGTAAACTTGCTCCGACCTTGGCTAATATGATCGAAAGAATTATTGACAATAAAATGAAACCTTTCAATAGTAAAGATCCTATAAAGCCAAAGATACAGCCTCCTTCCGAAGATAAAACACCGAAAGCTGCTCCTGTTCTGAAGAAAACGGACGCCAAAGCAGAATGCCAAGTCCGACTCAGTGAGATTCTTGATGACAAGGAAAAAGTGATACCTACAGAAACTATTATGGGGGCTCCCAAGCCTCCTGTAACTGAAGTGGTCTCTAAGCCTAAGAGGCCACAAAAAATCACACAGGGGGGCGAGTGTCCCCCCTCCCACAGGCGGTGACCGGTGCGACCCCCGTGTTGGGGAGCGGCCAGGTTGCCGCCCCACAATCGGCGCCTGTAACCGGTGCCGATCCATGCCCGTCGTCGTCGGCGGCTTCAGTGGTCTCCGATACGGAGACCGGAAGCCTTACAGGCGACGACCTTCTCCGCGAACACGATGCTGTTCGTAGGATGGAGAAGAAAAGAAAAAAAGGATGGCCGAAAGGCCCAGACAATAATTTAATTAAAAACTAGCGAGTCGATTGTACAATGGAACATCAATGGATGTTTTTCAAACATCCATGAGCTCCAACGCTTGGTACATGACGTAGACCCGATTTGTATATGTCTGCAAGAAACGCATTTCCGCCGAAATGAAAATTTTAAATTAAAAGGATTCGATATATTTCGGCGAGATCAACCGCCAAATGGAAGAGTTAGAGGTGGAGTAGCTATATTAACATCGACTAGAGCTACCACCGAAGCGGTTGTTCTAAACACAAACCTACAAGCGGTCGCCGTTAGAATGAAGCGTCCGCTTCAGATTACTGTTTGCAGCATATACTTGCCGAATTTTGATTGGAATAAGGATGACATAGCAAGACTAATTTCTGAGCTTCCCCCTCCTGTTTTACTGGTGGGTGACTTTAACGCTCATAATTCTCTTTGGGGATCGGATCGAGTAGATCCCCGTGGAAGAGAACTGGAAGGGTTCCTGATGAATTCAGAACTTATTTTAAACGACGGATCAGGAACCTTTTTCAATCCCAGAGATGGATCGACGTCCTGTATAGATCTTGCACTTATAAGCGGATCGATAGCACCGAGGTACAGCTTCCATGTCATAGACGATCTGCATGGAAGTGATCATTTCCCGGTGCAAATTGTAACTGATGTTACAAGAACAATATATCCCATTCCTAAAAGATGGTTATTTGAAAAGGCAGACTGGACGAGCTTCACAGCTAGAACGATACTCCCAGAAACAACTGGAGTTATCGAAGACGATGTCGACGCCATAACAAATGCAATAATTGAGTCAGCATCGAGATATATTCCCAAAACATCTGGGAAACTTACGAAGAAACCTGTTCCATGGTGGAACGATGAAATAAGTGAAGCTATAAAAAGAAAGAAAAGGGCGTATAACGCCTTTAAGAAGCGTCCTAGTATAGAAAATCTTGTTGCCTTTAACAACAGGGCGTATGCAAAACGTCTTATGATAGACTCGAAAAAAACGATCCTGGCAGCAATACGTGTCATCCATTGACAGAACCACTACTGCATCAGATGTTTGGAGGAAAGTGAAGGCGATTTGTGGGCGTAAAAATTTTGCTCCCATAACTAGTTTTCAAGATGAAGATGGAATTAAGGATACTCCAAACAAAATAGCAGAGCTATTGTCCAATCACTTCGAGAAGGCCAGCAAAACGGCTAACTACGAGGAAGGTTTTCGAACCAAAAAAGAAGAACTCGAAGGTCTACTAAATTTTAGAACTGAATATAATTACTCATATAATGTACCATTTAAAATGGAAGAATTCGTGAAAGCGTTGGAAAAAGCAGGTAACACAGCTGCTGGTCCGGATGAAATCCATTATAATATGATCAGGCAGCTGAATACCACTGCAAAACGCAGATTATTAGAACTTTATAATAAAATTTGGCGGGATGGAACGTACCCGCAACAGTGGAAAAAAGCTCATGTTGTTCCAGTACCAAAGAAAAATAAAAATTTAACAGACCCCAATAGCTATCGTCCTATTTCTTTGATGTGTGCTATGGGAAAAATACTGGAGAAAATGATTAATAATCGATTCGTCTGGGTTTTGGAAAAAGAAAACCTGATATCACCGTATCAAGCAGGTTTTTGGCAATACCATTCTACCACTGATCAAATGATCAGCTTAGAGAACGTTATATATAACAGCTTCATTAAAAGGAAACATTGTGTCGGAGTCTTCTTCGATCTGCAGAAGGCTTTCGATATGACCAGGCGTCATGGTATAATGCTCCAGATACATGAATGGGGCATTCGTGGCAACCTGCCTATACTACTCAGCAACTATATGAATGACCGTACTTTCCAAGTACGAGTCAGTAGCGAATATTCATCTGTAAGAAATTTTGAAAATGGCATACCACAAGGCTCGCTGTTGAGCGGTACCTTGTTTACCATTGCCAGCAACAAGACTGCTGTGGTGAGGTACAAATTGCAACGAGCGATCAATGCTCTAAATGAAGTTGCAAGGAATAACGGATTCCAGTTCTCACCAGAAAAAAAACGTGCTGTGTACACTTTTGTAGGAAGAGAATTCCTCATCAAAGTCCTGCGTTGACAATTGATGATAATCCAATACAATATAAAGACAATGTAAGATATTTAGGATTAGTATTGGATAAATCCCTTACATGGGGATTACATATACAGGACTTGAGTGATAGATGCAAAAGAGCCCTAAACATTATAAAATGTTTATCGAACTTAAATTGGGGCTCAGACAAAGGGACATTATTGAGATTGTATAAAGCATTGGTTCAATCTAAACTAGACTACGGATGTATCGTATATTCATCCGCTAGAAAGTCGCATTTAAAAAAGTTAGACGTAGTTCATAATAGCGGAATAAGATATGCAACAGGCGCTTTCCGCACAAGTCCGGCGGCTAGTCTAATGTCTGAAGCCGGAATAATGCCACTATATTATAGAAGAGAGATCCTCTTGTTAAGATATGCAGCAAATGTATGGGCTTTCCCTGCTCATATAAATAATAAATTGTTTACGAATCATCCCATGGCTGCATTATACGAACGTCGTGCTACCTATTCCAGACCAGCCGGAATTAGGTACCACGAATTAAGAAATAAATATGAAATTGCCATTCCAGATACATTGTCAATTTCTACTAGAGAAATACCGCCATGGCTCTTGCCAGCGGTAAATACAAGCTTGGATCTCTCTGAAGGAGAAATAAAAAAGAAACCAGCAGTGATCATCCAGCAGGAATTTTTGGCAACCGTCAGTAGCTACGAAGAACATATTAGAATTTATACTGACGGTTCTAAAACCGAACATGGTGTTGGATGCTCAATATATGTAAATGAAGAAGCCCACTTTTGGAAACTGCCATATGTGGCCAGTGTCTACACGGCAGAACTCACTGCAATTCAGCAGGCTCTTCGCTACACTGAACACTATTGCGAAGAGAGAGTGCTAATATGTTCCGATTCATTAAGTGCACTTGTCGCAATTCGGAACAAGAACATTAAGGATGTCCTAATTGCAAACATCCTGTCCATTTTATACGTACTAAAACAACGAGGACAGCGATGCGTATTTGTATGGACTCCGGGGCATGCTGGTATTACAGGTAATGAAATCGCAGACGAAGCTGCCAGAAAAGCAACAGTCTGCGATGATTTGGATGCATTTCCTGCAAGAGTGGCAGATGTTAAAAACCGTCTAACAAACATAGTAAGAAACAAGTGGAACGCTGAATGGAGGAGTTTAAATACAAAATTAAACTCAGTTAAAACTTCTCCTTATAAATGGAAAAGCGACTTTAAGTTGACTCGCCGTGAACAAGTAGCGGTGACCAGACTTAGAATCGGTCACACGCGATTAACAAATTTATATATGTTAACCGGCGAAGTGAGACCAATGTGCGGTGTTTGTAATAAAACACTGACAATCAAGCATCTAATAGAAGAGTGTACCATATATGAGAACCTCAGAAAGAGGTTCTGTCTTACAAATAATATTAGAGCTGATCTGGATAATGGAAAAAAGAAAATATAGTTGCATTTTTACACGCCAGTGGACTTCTTAAAAGTCTATAAAATGAATGTTTAAAGCTGTGACAAAAGAATCTCTAAGCGGTAGATTTATATATACATATACGGGAGTCTCGAAGCGTGGCACGTATAGTGACGGGAGGTAGCCCTCTTGCCTAGACCATTTTGGCTCTCCTGCATTCAAGAGCAGTGAGTCGGGGTGTGTCCGATGATGGCATGGGGGACCCTCAAGGGTGGATTCAGGGCGCAAGGCTATGGGTGTACGCCGTGCATGCCTATAGCCTGTTTATAAGAAGGATTCTACTTCCACGGCACCCTGGCGCGACTGATATACTGCTCAACGGCGGTTCTGGTCGCCCCGAGGGTGTTTAAACAAACTATAAATGAGACTTGTAGAAGAAAGAAAGAATGATATGGTATTGATAAGCTGAAATTTTAATTTTATGGTCTTTTGAGAACCTATCTCAAATTTTAATATTGGGGCCCTTTACACCCCATAAGTGTTTGTGATTGTCCTTGTCTTTTATGTCTTAATGTTTATTGTGAAGTTTGTGTTTTTAAATAAAATGTAAGGGCCCTTTACACCCTTACATATGACGATCCTGATGGAGATAATAATTTCTTTTAAAGAATGTGACGAGGGCTAATGACCTTAGCAGTCGATGCCCGTAAAAATTCAAAAAAAAAAAATAAGTAACAATGTGATGTTTTAAATTGATTCCTGTCTTAGTATGTCAATACACAGCCTATGTTTTGAAAAACAGATTTCGGTGAGGCTCAAAGTAGCCTGCTGGTTGATGATACTTTCGCATCTATATTTCAGTAATATAATTTCAAATGAACATTAACTCATTAATTTAAAATAGTGTGTTAATTTTTTTATTTTTTTAATATTAGACATAAAACTAGAGAATTAATGATAAAATAATGGTTTAAAATTTAATGTATGATTACTGTATATAATTTTTGTTTAACGATTTAAAAAAGAATCTTCTTCTAACAATTATACATTTTTATTTTTGCGCTTGATGATTATCACATAAGCCTTACGCTTCCGGGTGGGATATGGAAATGGAATAATTTAGTGTATGATAACTGGCATGCCTGACCGGGAATCGAACCCGGTACCTCCGAGTGAAAGTCGAAGATGCTACCACTCCACCTCGGAGATCGGCATTTTATTTGTCACTATATTAATTCCAACGATTATTATTCTTATGAAAGTAAATTTATAAAAAATGATATCCGGTTATAACTAATAGGGAGGGAGAAAATATATAAAACAAGTGGTTCGGAATTAGTAATGAAAAAATGATAAAAATTGTCAAATTGAGATTAGAATGGTGTTTTTTTTTTTTTTATTTCCTATCTGTATTCGTTAAACAGGTAATAATGAACTGATGTTATTTCACATTAAGCTAAAATTTTAGACGAGATATGGCCATTTTAATATAGTAAATAAAACTCAAACGGTAAAGGTTTCCGATAAAATATGGGAAAAGGTCTCTTACAGTTTATATTTTAAGAATATGCACACTTTTTTAAAATAAGAATATAAAAAATTATATATTCTTATCTTAATTTAATTTTTAATTAATTGCAAAACTACTTTCTTCTTTAACCCATGCTACGATATATATATTAGCATTATTACTTTAAATGTATCCGGTTTTCTGTTCAATATTTTTTCTCTAATATTTAACATAATAAATTTGACCAAATAAGAAAGGATAGAGAAAAAATGTAATTTATGCTTTTCCCTAAGAAGATGAAGTAATTATATTTATCAGTTATGGAAATATATTAGAATGAAAGCCGCAAAGTGTGAAGTTAATTTTACAACTTGATTTTATCTAAAATGAAAATTATGTTTTCATTTATGCTTATATCTATTCTTTCTTGATGCAAATTTTTTTATTTTATATTTTACCCTTTATTCTTTATAAACTCAGTGTTATATTAGAAAAATTTTAATCATAAATATGAAATCGAAGGAAAAATAAGCATATAATAAAAAAATCAGGTAATTAACTTAAAATAAATAAATAAAAATAATAATAATAATATTTTCAGTTAATCCTATATTAAATAGAATATATTTTGTATTCTATTTCAGTTAAAGTTAAAATTTTCTTACAAAATAAGTCTTTAAGAAAAGATTTAGTTGATTATGTTATTGGAATACCTTTTTTTTGTTGATTTTTGCTGCTTCATAAAGTAACACATATAAGTTGTGTAGGTTGGTCCTTTTAGTCTACTTAATAATTGAAATTAATATAAAAGATATTTAAACAATACTTTCTTATTTCTTGTCAATATTTCCCACTTATTTACTCGTATCATCGTCTTTTAATTACAGTGGAAAATTATAATATAAATGTTCTAAAAACTACTCGAGAAAAGGAATTTACAACATAAAAAAAGTTAATTTATTTCATATATTTGCATTTTTTGTTTCATATAGGTATCCTTTCATAATAAAAAATTAGCTCCCCAAGAAAATGAAATTACCTTAAAACTTGGCTTCACAGAGTTTATATAAATGGGAAACACTTTTGTTGGAATCAGGGTTTCCCTGATCTCAAAAAAAATATTCAATGAGGGAAATTTATCAGATCTTTTTTTTGAAACTTTAAATATACATATAAAGCAAAAGATAAAAACAAAAATATTTGATATGCAAATAAAAAAAAAAAATTGAAATATAATGACTGAAAAACACTTTATTGTAATGTTTTTTAAAAATGTTTTTTCATTCAAATAATCATAAAATTTAAAGTGATACCGAAGTAAATGAGAACTAACAGGTGGTACAACCTAAAACAGTTGTAGGGAGCTTTTTTTTAAACCTGTGATTCTAGACTGAAATATACCTTTATTTTTTTAAGGATAATTATTTATATTTTTTTAGAAATTCTATAAAACGAAATTTAAAAAAAATATTTGTTTCAAAATATAAACTTGAAAATTAAACATTACTTTCGTATGATTTTCGTTACGTGTTTTTAGACATTTAACACCAATCTAAAATTCTTCTAACGGGCTCTGTTTTAGCATATTAACTCACGAGATTACCAACGAATAAAAAAAAAATTGAGCATAGGTCAAATAGTATAAATTTATGTATACAGGACTAATCTTCAGTTGGTAAATTTACCTTTATATCTTTCTGTCAGCATGTAGAAGAAAGAATCTTCAAAACCTTCTAAAAATCTTTTGAAGGTGTAGCGTTCATTATGATACTTCATTGATAGAGGCTACCTGAGCCAGTAGAATATTTTCTTTATGTTCATTTTGCTTCTACGGCCATATGCGTACATTATATTAAAATTTCAACATATTATAATGAAAATTTCGACATATTTACATAATGAGACGATTAGTGAAAAAGTTCCAGACTGTAGGTGGAAGTTTTCGGATATAACGGTTTTAGAAATCCTCAGTTTTAACTTGAATTTAGATTAATACTAGCCGATAAACTTATGTTGAAGAAATTTCTGCATATTTATTATAATGCAGATAGAATAATTTATATGTTGAAAGTTATACTAGGGAGATGGCAGCAGAAGTCTTTGTTCTTTAATATGTATGGTGTTATATTGTGGTATATGGTATACTACGTACCAACTTTCAAGTACGGTTTATATTTTAATAATCTTATTGACGTTTGTTTCAGAGATATATTTATTTTGATATTAATTATTCTAAATTTAATTTTAATATTATATTTATTTGCAGCTGTTGTAAATGAAAATGTAAATTTAACCGCTGGCTATTGCCCGAGCAAGCACTAAGCCCGTGCTCGTGTCTGTCCTTCTGTCGGGTAGATTATACAATGTTTACAATAATTATATTTCTAAAATAAAATTAATTGTTAAATCTAATTTGATCATTGAAAAACAATTTTTATACAAGTGATATTTTGCTAATTTTTTTAACAATTAACAAATATTAAAATTAATGAGTTCAGAATTCATGAAGGAAGTTAATTGAATTAGTCGAAATAGTTTTTCAAACATTTTATTTATCATTATTTATTTAAATTACATTTATTTTGTGGCTTCTAAATAC
This sequence comes from Lycorma delicatula, assembly GCF_047948215.1. Taxonomy (NCBI): domain Eukaryota; kingdom Metazoa; phylum Arthropoda; class Insecta; order Hemiptera; family Fulgoridae; genus Lycorma; species Lycorma delicatula. The sequence goes on from NC_134457.1 coordinate 54,210,403, forward strand.
ATTCTACTTAAAATAAAACTGATTTTACACGAAAATTCATTTGATAAAATTTATTTATTTAGAATTTTATTGACTTATTTTTATTTAAGTATAAATATTTTTTTTTAATATCTGTTACCCTAAAGATACTTATTTAAAATATCTATTTACTTATTTAAATTAAGTTAAGTTTAAAATAAGTTCTTTAAAATAAGTTTACTTATTTAAAAATTACTGAAAGGTTAAAAACAGTTTACTGAAAGGATTTTAAATAGATAATTTAAAATCCTTTCAAAACTGTTAAATAATAAATTGCGGGAAATTCGCTACAGATTATTATAATGTTTTCCTTATAGAAATTTGTAATCTATTTTTGTGAATTTTAATTTTAATTAATAATTTATAAATAATATATTTCATAAGCAAAAATTTACTAATATCTTATGTAATCTAACGTAGACAAAATCTAAAAGAAAGATATACATTTATTTAATTATTTTATTAGATCATAATGGTAATTTTTAAATCCTAATTAAAAAAAAAATCATTATTCTTTGCAAGTGTAATTTCGAAATGGATCTGGAAATACGCATAAAAAAGTTTATATCATTTTTTCGTTGAAGACAACAAACCTAACTCGCTTTGAAAAAATTAACTAATTTTATTCACAAATATTATTCGCTTTGTTTTTTAGTATAAATATTTACATTCAAAAAATAAATAGAAATGTTTTTTTAACGTTTTTATTTATAGGCGTATCATTAATTAAAGTCATTAGCAACTTATAAGTGTAATGTAACTGTATCGGTAAATGTGTAGTCTTGAACAAACTCAGACGGACTATTCCTGAGACGTGTAGTTAATTGAAACTCAACCACCAAAGAACACCGGTATCCACCATTTAGTATTCAAATCCGAATAAAAGCAACTACCTTATTAGGAATTGAACCTAAGAACTCTCGATTTCGAAATCAGCTGATACACGTTGACGATTATCTAATTGTTTTGTTTTTCTTTGTTCTAAATAAAATTGTAAAATAGGTTAAATATGTTGATTTATTAATATTTTACGTTTAATTATAAGGATTATACAGTTTATTTCAAAGCAAAATAACAATTATTGTGTAGGTAGTAACAAATTATTAAGAATGTATAAATTTTAATTGTAATCATAAGTAGGTTAAGTTTATAACAATTTACATATTCGTAGTATTTAAGTAAAAATTACAGTTATTAAGATTTTTATCTGTTTATAACTATAAAAAAGTAATTTTTTAGTTCTAGTATCAAACTATTTTAGGCCTCAGATTAATAGTAGAAGGAAGATTAAAGAAAAACAAACCAACATACTTGGCGTTTATAGACCTAGAAAAGGCATTCGATAACGTAGACTGGAATAAAATGTTCAGCATTTTAAAAAAATTAGGGTTCAAATACAGAGATAGAAGAACAATTGCTAACATGTACAGGAACCAAACAGCAACAGTAGCAATTGAAGAACATAAGAAAGAAGCCATAATAAGAAAGGGAGTCCGACAAGGATGTTCTCTATCTCCGTTACTTTTTAATCTTTACATGGAACTAGCAGTTAATGATGTTAAAGAACAATTTAGATTCGGAGTAACAGTACAAGGTGAAAAGATAAAGATGCTACGATTTGCTGATGATATAGTAATTCTAGCCGAGAATAAAAAGGATTTAGAAGAAACAATGAACGGCATAGATGAAGTCCTACGCAAGAACTATCGCATGAAAATAAACAAGAACAAAACAAAAGTAATGAAATGTAGTAGAAATAACAAAGATGGACCACTGAATGTGAAAATAGGAGGAGAAAAGATTATGGAGGTAGAAGAATTTTGTTATTTGGGAAGTAGAATTACTAAAGATGGACGAAGCAGGAGCGATATAAAATGCCGAATAGCACAAGCTAAACGAGCCTTCAGTAAGAAATATAAGTTGTTTACATCAAAAATTAATTTAAATGTCAGGAAAAGATTTTTGAAAGTGTATGTTTGGAGTGTCGCTTTATATGGAAGTGAAACTTGGACAATCGGAGTATCTGAGAAGAAAAGGTTAGAAGCTTTTGAAATGTGGTGCTATAGGAGAATGTTAAAAATCAGATGGGTGGATAAACTGACAAATGAGGAGGTATTGCGGCAAATAGATGAAGAAAGAAGCATTTGGAAAAATATAGTTAAAAGAAGAGACAGACTTATAGGCCACATACTAAGGCATCCTGGAATAGTCGCTTTAATTTTGGAAGGACAGGTAGAAGGGAAAAATTGTGTAGGCAGGCCACGTTTGGAATATGTAAAACAAATTGTTAGGGATGTAGGATGTAGAGGGTATACTGAAATGAAACGACTAGCACTAGATAGGGAATCTTGGAGAGCTGCATCAAACCAGTCAAATGACTGAAGACAAAAAAAAAAAAATCAAACTAAGACTTTAACCCTTTCGTTATCTTATTATCTATAAACTCATTATTTCTATATCTTAAAAATTTCGCACACAATATCATAACTTACGAAGCAACAAAAGTATTGCTTCATAAAGTACAAGTTAAGTAAGTATAGAAGAAGAGATATTTATATCCAGATATAAATAAAACCAAAACCTGTTTTACAAAAAATGATCAAAGAATTGATATCAAGAAGAAAGATCATTACCAACACATCTGAAACAATTTATTTTAAACTTATCTGATCAGTGGAAAATACTGAAGGTATTCTGATCATGTTTACACTAGGCCATAGCAAAGATGAAGCTTAAAATAAACTTAAATTTCATTAGGTTTGATGTAAACAGATTTTAAGATTTTTAACAGATTTTAAACAGATGGTAGAAATATATTTACGTCTGCCAATTGTAAGCTAAGATACATTGCAAAGTTGGAACTTTTCTTTCTTTTACTTTATAATTATGAGTTTTCGATTCAAATTCTTTTAAATTTTGACATAACAATGTTTGTTTTATTAGAATATCAGAAATATAAGTGTAATATCTAATTATAAGTCATTGCGCTGTAAAACTCTAATGATAAACACACACAAAAAAAACATGTATTTAATTTTATTGATTTATTATTATTTTATTTTAATATTTAAATTAAATTCTTTTTTAAAAAATCTTCCGTTTATGTTAAAAACTACAATGGAATCACATTATAAAAATTCTTTATGTAGTAAATAATCATTAAAGTAAGACCATTTGTTAAAGATAAATATTTAAAAAAAACCAAGTGTCAAATTTTGAACCTCCACTTTTTATTGAAGTCGATTAAAAAAAAAAAAAATACAACATAAAAATTTAAAACAGTCTTCATAATCAGAAAAAATTAATTATTTGTGGAAGCGGGTGGAATAGTCAGATACAAAATATTAGTTAATTTTTAACATATAGGCTTTAAAATAAATAATAAATACTAGCTAACTAAAGAGATGATAAAATAAGAAAAGAAAACACTGTAATATTAAGCAAAACGACCGTAAATGTTTTGTTAAACCGAAGTTTTTTTTTGAAAACCACCACAATTAAAATATTCCTTGCTATCTCTTTTTATTACAACTTAAAAAAAAATATATGTTATCAAAAACAATAAATAAATAAATCATAAAAATACTCCAAGATGACAAACCAATATTCAGAAGGAGTAACCTTTTAAAACGGAAAAAATATATATGGCGGGTAAATTTGCATTTACCCTCGTCATAATTACGTTTTACACCACACTTCCGGAAGTGAAATTTAGTTCATACAAATATTATTGTATATGTATTTTTTCTTTTCTTTTGATGTTGTAAATATTATCATGTCAATTTTAACAAAATTTAATTATTCCATTTAATTCTTTTTTAATAAGTTTGAAAGATTTTTTGTTTAAATGTTAGGTTATGACTTTCAGATGTATTTTATGATATAAAACAAGTTTATTATTTGAAAATTTATTTAAAATAGACGATTTATTTATATTTTTTTCATTTCGGATTAATTTTAATAACTAGGTCGTATCGTTTTATTTAATATATATTTAAAAATGCCTAATAATATTATTAAATTATTTTTTTTCTTAATTGCTATCCACAATAATAATAATTATTATTATATAATAAAATAGATTTACGATATCAATTTTATTTCTTATAATAAATTTAATTAATCATCAGACTTTTATTTGTAAATAGCATTTCATTCTGATGATGATATTACTTCTTATATTTATAAACTGTTAATCATCTTTTCATTATTTGAAAATAATACACCGAGTAGGAGGTAGTTTATATATATATATATATATATATATATATACCTGTAGATGTATGGGGTTCATTATTATTTCAATATGTATCTTTAACATATAATATTTAAATATTTTTTTTTCATTTAAATAAGGTAAGAATGAAAAATGTGTTTATGCACTAATGCAGGAGGCTTTTTTTATAAATCTATAAAGTAAATATATTTAATATATCGAATACACAAACGTTTATTTATATAAAAATGTTTACAGGATTACTTTTATTGTAATAAAATGTCTTACTTATAAACTATTTTTGTTTATTTTTTTATTTTTTATTTATTCACGAATAAAATAATAGTGACACGTACTTCTTGCAAATTAACATAAGCATCCCTCCGTTCGACCGTATATGCGCGTTAGCGATGTGAGCATAATTTTTTATAACATATTTTATAGCCTATGCACTCGTTTATATTATCATTAAATGTTTTTATAAACTTTACTTTATATCGGTTAAACTTTATTACACATTTATATACATAAAGGAAAAATATAAATTTTGAGTTTTTCCCTTTTCTTAAGTATCCCTTAATAATTTAATACGAATATGTTACGGATAGCGAAATACTAAATCGTATTTAATTTTTTTAATATATTTACAATATCGTGTACAAATATATTACCGTTATAATTATGCAAATTCCCTATTGAGATATGATTATAATAATTTAATAATAATAATAATAATAATAATAATAATATCTATATGGGGCTATAATAATAACAACAACAATAATAGCTGCTAATATAAAGGTGTTAACTAAGGGCGTAAAGTAGGAGGGCGGCGGCTTCGCCCCTGCTTACCAGGAATGATGACACCGAATACCAGCAGGACCATGGCTACGGCAATGATGACGGGGTTCATGCTGAATGTTGGAAGGATTCCATGGTCAGGCGGTCTGTCGCTCCATCAGGCAGGCAGGCGGTCTACACTCCACACGCACGGGGGGCTACAGCAGTTTCCTCATTTCACGAACTTAACCCGCTGTGTATCATTTAACTAACAGTTTGGGTGTTAACGGCCCGAGTCAAGGTGTGTTTATGTTAGTGAATTGTACGTTGCCAAGCGCCATACTGCAGACCTAGCGCCCGGCCGGTCCCAGCCCCAGCCGCGTATCGAACGCAACGTCACGCGCACGCGCCTGTAACGTAGCTTCTTCTTCTAACATTCAATTATTTGCTAATAATCTTTGTCTACTTTATAAAATTATTCGCTTCATTATATATTTTTAAAATTTTTTTAACGACATAAATCTGCAACGATCGAGATGTAACGTTTTCCTTTTCGCGATTAAATAAATAGCAAACGGTGAAAGCAATTTTAGGGAGGAGCCCCTCTTAGTGTGCCTTTGTTCCGAACGTTGTGCTGTTGTTCTGCTCTTCAACTTCTGAACAACCGTTGACCGAGTAATCCTTTCTAGACCCAGCCAAGACGTTAGAATCTCACTTAAATGATGTATTATGTATTGTCTGTGATATTCGTGCCATAGGGCATACGCGCGTGCACAGACATACACACGCCCTAGTGTGTATGTACATTATATATAAAACACTGAAATACAAAATAATTATTTTACCCCTATTGTAAATAAACAGACTATTTTTAAATTCAACAGTATCCCGATATGTAGGTAATAAAACAAACAATATTCTGTTGCAGTTTCTTCAAAATTCACATAGTGTATGTATCACTTATGATGTATATATATACGTATGTGTTTAATTTTATTTACCACTTAAAATTTTTGTTATTGAAAAAATAAGTTTTTAATTCCATTTAAATATACCAATATTTCTCATGATTCTCAAGAGTTATCAGACTATTAAAATTTCAGTTAAAGAAATAAATATTTTGATTAACTGTCGTTGATATTACACCTATTTATTTGAAACTTTTTCTTTTATTTAATTATTTATTAACCTTTTTTTTTGAATGTACAGTTAATTTACCACTTTGCTTTCAGAGTATAAGAATATAACATGAATTTTTTTTACAATATAAAAATACCAAATTGAATCTGATTTCAACCCTAAACCTTATGAATAAAAGAGAAAACAGTAACAGCTTTTCTCTAAGGGCATCAATATTCCTTTAATATTACTATGTAATATAAAATATTTAATAGAATATCGCTTTAATATTACAAAATTTATACTCTTTAATTCATTTTTTAATCTAAATTTTGAATGTAGAATAGATTGCTAAAAGTTTAATCGATTATCAAAATAGATTCTGTTCTGTCTAAATAAATACTGGAGTAAAATTAGCGAATATTTTTGATAACTTTATTGTATCCATTCCATTTATTTCTAAACGTCAACAGCCCTTTTAATCACCTAATTATTCATCAATCAGTGCAATAAAAGCTTACATATTTTTTTCTCTAAAGTAAACAGAATGAATATTGTAAATTATATATTTATTAAATAAAAGAAACAATATTAAACTTTGTTTAATAGTTTACAATAATAAAGTAGCATTTTTCATTAAACTTTTTGTGATCGCTAGGAATATTTTAAACTGAATATGTTCGCCTAGTTCCGATTTAATGTTATATTTTAAATACGGACCTGCGTACATATTCAAATTCAGCTATGTATACTCACGAGCGTTTGACTGTGCGTGAAAACAAATTGATTATGCAGAATTCTTAAAATCTCTTTTTCTTTTAATATACGTTTGTAAATATAAAATTATTAAATGTTTATCGGTATTTCCTAAAGAAATCAGTTCGAACGGGAAAACAATTTCCTCAATTATTTTTTTCCCTACGATTCGTATTTTCCCCCTTTTGTTATTCATACTCTATCCGTAAAAAAATTCATACTCGTACTCATCCGTAACAAAACACCCACTTCCTCTTAAGCATTTGACGCAGAACTTCTAAGTCCTACACCCTCACACATACACACTACACGCCCGTGCACGCGCCTATACGCATATACTTCCGGAAATACTACCTACAACGTATCCTCCAGCTTCCGTTTCTTAATTTATTTTTTTACCAGAAACTTTACCTGACAGGTAATATCACATTTAAACCCTAGTGTTTTATGAAAGCAGAGTTATTTTAATTTCTTATTCTTCATTACGTTATTTATTGAAAAGGAATCGGATAATGTTAATTGATGCCATATTTTTGAGTAAAATTTGATTAACATTCATGAAGTTTCAAGTATAACACAACCGATATCATAAAATAGTATTCCATAAAATATTCCATCTATTCAGAAAAAAGTTCAACAAAATTTGTTATTCCATCACTTAAAAGAAAATGAAAAAAAACACCTGGGATATTCATAGTTAATTTAATTGTAATAATATTACTAGTGTTTAAAAAATTATTTAAGTTAAAGAAAGGGCTTAATATTAACAAAAAAATATTCTTTCCTATTTGAAATATCAATGTGCGAAAATATCGGTTCAGGATGGGCAGAAAAATATACCTAAATAGGTTATATGGATTGAGTAAATAGGAATAAACATTTTTTGATGTAAGTATGATTAAAGAAGTTACTCTTTAAAGAAAGTATTTTTTTAAATTTATTTTATATTTTAGAATTTTTGGAAATATTACATATCACAATTTCATCTAAAGCCAAAATTATTTCTCTAAAAATCTCATCTTAGATATACGGAATTCAAATTTTTTCGTGTGTTATTAGCAAAAAATTAATTTCGTTCAAACATTCCGTTCGACATTTTTTTACTTCCTTGTACGAAGTAAAATAAGTACTATGATCGTAAAAATTTCGTTTTTCAGATTTCAACGTGAAATATCCATTCTGACCATCGCTGAATCCATTTGACTAGTTTCGGCGTGACGTATGTTCGTACGTAGGTATCTCGCATAACTCAAAAACAATTAGCCGTAGGATGTTGAAATTTTTTATTTAGGATTATTGTAATATCTAGTTGAGCATGTTCTCTTTTGATTGCAGTCGACTGAACCAAAAGTGTCCAAAAACACCCAAAATCCAAAACAAAATTGAATTTTGGATTTTTTCGTAACTGCTGTAATAAGCTCTAATTGAGAGCTTTTCAACGATATATCATAAGTGGTACTTATTTTCATTAGTTCCAGAGTTATAGCCAAATGAAATTTTAATAATGAAATATTTGGATCTTACAAGGGGAAGGCACATCGGTTCGAATCAGACTTCAACTGCTTTTTTTTTAACTTTTTTTTAAATCTAAATATATTGGTTTATTTATAATTATTAACCTCTGCTTGTTATTATTTACGATAAATAATAACAAAAAAAAAAAATCAGAAGTTATTAACAAAATATAATTTTATGTACTTTTTATTTTAAAAAGGGTGTAATGTAATTTAATAGGCGTACAGGGAAGTCATGTAGCGTCCACATCAGATGTTTTCATATATTCATCAAATTTCTTATCACGCATCTATCATTTATTATATTCTGATCTAAAAGTTCCTTACATAGAAATTTTTAAAAATAATTGCTCGCTATTTTACTCCAGTTAACCTGCATCCAAGAACCGATTGCTCAAATATCAGGAAAATCGAATAGTTTTTATCAGCAAACTAAATAAACATGGACAAGGATCTTCCTTATTTACATTTTCAAAATTCTTTCATTATTAAATAACTGTTTGATAGCAATATTTTTCAGTATAATGTAATTATTACGCATATAACAGTTTGAAAGAATTCTAACGTTTTATTTTCATGCTTATTAAAAATCATTCAAGTTTTTTTTAAAAATATTTTTGTTAATATCATATCATTTTGCTCTGCAATTCAGAGCTAGATTGAAAATTAAGGTAAAAAAATAATTTAAAACATTGTTCGAAAGAGATCTGAAAGTATTTTATCTTAAATAAAATCCTTCGGTGCAATTTTTCAGCTATGTAATAGTAAAACGCAACGAAATCCATATTAATAGTTTTTACACAGCTATATGGTTTTAAGTAATATTTATTTATTTATAAATGCAAAAATAGACTGACATTTTTTAATAGTTACTAAGATGTATGATGATGAATTTTGTACCGTGTAAAAAATACCACGCCTGACCGGGATTCAAACTCGGAACCTCCAGATGGAAAACAAAAACAATAAGATTTTAATATTATTTATAAAATAGTATTATAATTAATAATATTATAATGTTGTTGATGCTGAAGTATCTAAATAGTTGATGTAGAATTTCCATTACTTACTGTTAAATTTGAATTCTAGGTTTGATATCTGTAGTAGACTAATTTTTCGTAAACAATGGAAAATTACTGTTTTCAGTTGACCTGACTCATCTCTATTAGTATTATCATTTTCGCATCACTGCTCATTTTCATGAGGTTAACCGATTCCGAGTGGGTGTATTTTGCACACCAGATATACCACTACAGAAAACTTCCCTCGAAACCGTTCTTGAATTAATGAACCCTAAAACCGTCTAGGTAGTACAGAAGAAAGTGCTAGAAAAGTAAATAATAATGCTTTTTTGACGTAGTATTAAAATCTTCACACTAAAAATCATATGTTTTATAGGCTATTTGAACGGTTTTTTTTTTAATTTTCCTGATATCTTTAATTTGTTATTAATAGTTTCTATTAACAAAATCTATTTTACTATTTAACTGATTGTAAATTTAAAAAAAAATCACGAGATTTTCAGCCATTTTTCTTGAGATTAGTAAAAAAAAGGTTTTATGCATGTTTTACTGCTGATTCGTTTCCAAAAGCCACTTGTTAAAGAATTCTACACTACATTACGTAAATCAACGATTATTATTAGTTTACTTACTGTGATAAAAGTTATTAGACATCAACTTAACGAGTGATATTGGAAATTACTCAATTCGATAATTTTATTTACATTATTTTTATTCATAAAAATATTGATTTTTCATTTTCTAAATTCAATAAAGAAAAATTACAATTACCAGTATCATAATTAATTTTAAAAAAAGAAATAATATTTTGCATAGTTTCATGAGTTTCACATATTCATTCATTCATTCATTGTGTTCTGTCATTAGGGTAGATCTTGTTATGGCCTTTCTACACTTTATTCTATCTTGCGCCAATCTCTTTGTCTTTTCGTATTTTCCGTTTTCCATAATCCCATCCAGCATTTGAAATATTTTTCTTCCTCTTCCTTTTTTTTCTATGTACCAAACCCTCCATTGCATCTACCATTAAACATTTTCTTCTCATAAAATGTCCCAGCTAGTTCCTTTTCCTGCTATCAATTACATTTAATATTCTCCTACTACTTTTTTTTATCCTTATCTTTCGTTACACGACCTTACCATCTGACATTAATTATTCTACACCACACTCACAACTCAAATGCCTCAATTCGCCTTCTGTCCACCTTCTTTAGTGTTTCAGTTATAAATAGCATGATAATCCATATATAAAATCTTGCGAATCTCTTTCTTAAATTCTACTTCAATTTTCCACAAAACAGTTTTTTCCTCCTATTAGATGCTTACTTTTTTAAAAGTTAAGTCTTCAATCATAATGCTGCCAAAATATTAAAAATTTTTCACCTACTCTTAATATTTCATCTCCCACTCTCAGTCTTCTCTATTTTTCCGCCTGTTACCGTGCATTTTGTTTTATTTTTATTTATTCTCATTGTTTGATTTTCACAAGATTCATTTCAGCGATTAAGCATTTCAATTAGCTTTGCTTTACTCTGCTAACACCACCATTCATCAGCGAATCGTACACCTTCCACATTCGTTCCTCCAACTGTCACTCCTCTTTTGACATTAAAACAACCTTTAATTATCTCTTCTAGGTATTTATTCATCATATTAGGCGACGTGCAGCATCTAAATCAAAGTATTTCACGTATAAATATATTTTATAAACAAGACTATTTATTAAAAAAAGATATAGCTGTTGTCTTAGGTAAGTCACAGGTAAACACCCAAAATATATATGTGCATTCATATCTAATTGCTTAATTGAAACAATTTTCATAAATTTATTTAAAAAAAAAAATACATACTAATAAATCAAAATATAAAAGAATGACAATGTTTTAAAATTAAGGAAACTCAAAAATCATATTTAAGACCAAAGATAATCTTGAAATTATGTTTTGCTGGTTATCATTTTTAATGAAGCAGATACTTTTACATGCGGAATATTAATATTGTTAAAACTTCATCGAGGATTGAGAAACAGAAACAAGACTGCATGATGTTTGCATGATACTGTAGATTTGATAAATCTTGTAAAGGTCTATTGTCATATCTCTGGCTGCAGATTGAATTTAGGTAGTTAAAGAAAGATTTTTATGAATTGCTAGCAAATTATTGGGAATATATTACTGTTTAGCTATTACTTCAAATTATTTTAATTTTCAACGGGTTTTTTATTTCGTATAAAAGTATTTAATTTAATAATGATTATGCTCAAATTTTGAATAAAAAGATTCTAATCGTACACACACTTACGTAACATCTTTGCAATTAAATAATTTTCAAGTATCTTTATTTGATATTTAAATCAAAGATTTATAAATAATAGTTTCCAATTGTTCCATTCTTTGAATATCTATTAGTGGTGTGTACATTAAGATCTACTATACGCAAGGAAAGGTTTTAAAAAATTAGCCTGTAGGTTTGTTTTTAAAGTTTGTTATGAATACGTTAGGATTTCTATTTCTTACAATAAAAATAGGTTTATGTAGTTTTACATACTTAATTTTAAATCTTATTTTATTATCAGAACAAAAATTGGCTTTCATGACGATGCAATTTTCTTTGTTTTTTATTTTACAGGAATTGGTATCATTATTTTATGTAATGTAAAAGGGTTAAATTTTTTACGAAAATTTTATGATTTTTAGTTTTGAAGAAAACAGAGGGGTTTGAATTGAGTGTTTTTTAAGATATTATATTTGTAGATCTTCTATAAAAATTGGTCTAAGTTTATTATTTGTCTGATACAATTTTTCAATATTATTCTGTTATATAATATTTTATGTAGAGAATACTTTTCTCGAGATTCTGAAAATTTTCTGTACTTAAATAAATAAACAACATTAGACGGTAAGATATATTTATTTATTGCTGTATCATTTATCTTACGTTAATGATACTAAGAATTCAAGGAAACTAATCTATAGACATGGTTATAAGTGTAATTAACTTAATTACTAAAAAAAAGAGAAATTGATTATCGATATAAAATAAGGTATCACTTATTAGAATATCTGATTCAGAATAACCCTGCGGGCACATCAGATGACTTTTAATTTAATGAACCATTTTAATAACTTTTCTAACTCTTAAAAATATTAGAAAAAAAATGTTTTATATGTAAGCCTTAGTGTGCATGTGTGTAAGTGCACATGATGAGCGCGTATATAAAGAACATTCCCATGCATCGTAGAGTTTGATGGTAGGATGCTTGAATGTGTGTGTGTTGTGTGTGCGCGCTTGTGTTTGTTTATGGTATGGGGATAAAATACTGCTAAGGTGAGGGTTGGTGCTGCCTTCCTGACATGATATCACCGAAACATGATGATCCCGTTGACTACACATCAATGACTACCTACACCCTTCCACTCTATTCTTGCCTCCTGTTACATGTCGTAATGCTTTTCCCTACTTTGATTAGATAATGCACTTTAAAGTACCAAATATATACTTATCTATTACATAATACTTTTATGAAATTCCAGTGCTCTCTTGGCAAAAAAAACCCTGTAGTCGTATAAAAATTGAAGCTGTAAATATAACGTTTTAATATTAGTAATTCAGTAGAATATTACTCATAAAAATTATGATTATACCAATAAAAAAATATTTTTAAGAACAAAAGAAAAGCTGATGTTCTGTTTAAGAAATGCAAAAATTTATAAATGATGAATTTTTATTGTAATTAAGGAAAAATAGTAGGTAAAACTTAACTTTCTTTTTTATTTGAACACGTCTGTCATTATGTTTGATATACAAAAAATAATTGATTACTCAAGAAATAATATAAAAGATTTTTTACAGTAATGGTGTTTTCAAAGTAACGCTATAAAAAATTAAAATATTTACCAGACATAAATTATTATTCAGCCTTAAAATTACCAAATAGTTTAATTGCTCACCGAAAGCTGATATTTTCCAGCCAAAAATAAGGGTTAATACAACAGTAACACTCAGAAAATTCATGAACACAAGAATTTACTTTAAAATTCTTATTAAAATTTGTTGAAAAACGTTTTTTATTCTTCATAATACAAATTTGAAATTTTTTGCGTCTAAACATCTGTTTACCGTCAATATAATAATACAGTTCAAGCTATTACCCAATTTTTCTGACCCAGATGAATGAGTTCTATGAAGAAAAATTATTATTACAGCTTTTTTCTTGAAAAAAATCAATTTTACATAATTTCATTTCTTAAAGAGATTGTAGAACCAAACTGGTGAATAATTAAATATTATAATAGACATAATTACATATTCATCTTTCATTTAATAAATTTAGAAAATTAAAATTTTTTATTGTTCATTCAAAGAGCTTAGATATTTAGTTAATTTTAAATCATTAATATGACAATAGCTTTTCTTTTCTTAGGACTATAAGTTGGATGCCTAACTGTTCATACTTTTTCACTATAATCTCAGCGATCACTACTAGTTGATTAAAATAAATAATTATAATATATTTAGGGTACATTAATTTTTTTGAGTAATTTATAAGTTTAACGCATAAGTAGTACCTATTAAAAGGACTACAGAGCCGAGATTATAATCTTCTTCTACTTTTATGTTGCATAATTCTTGTCAGAGTTACCTAACATTTTTATGTTGCTGTGGAATGAAGAAATTCTTAATTTGTATTTAATACTTTTTTGTATGTTCAAGCCTCATTTCTGATCATTTTTATCAGTTGAGATGATTTTTTATTTATGATCTCGTACTGTTGTTTCCTAATTACTTAAGTAAAACTGAAAAAAAAATTACATTGTTTCACCGACGATTTGAAAATAATTTATCTTACATCATTTCTATCGATATTATTAAATTATTAAAGCATAATTGTAAATAAATAAGTTATAAATTAAAATAAAAACAAAATTTCTAGAATATTAGTTGAAAAACTCTAATAAAGATATATTACCGCGTCAAAAAAATCTTGAAAGAAGATACTTAACTCGTTTCTACTTCTTGTTTCTAGATCAATTTTTAGCCTTTTACATTTCTTATAAAATTTTGTTTTTATACGGGAACCATATTTCTTGTAGATATCAAATTTAAACAAAAAAAAAGTAAAATAACATAGACTTAAAAAAGGTATAAAGGCACATATAAAACAATGAAGCCGACTTCCAAAGAAGAAGTCACTGAAGTAATTTTTCAATTCCTCTTTCCATTTCGATTAAATTAAGGCAAATTAAATGTGAATTGTTGGTGGTTATTTTTAATTTACCGCGCCGTTTTCAAAAAAAGGACATTAAAGAATTGAAAATATATTATATTTTACTTTGTACAAAGGTTTTTAAGCTGATTGTATTTTCTTTTTAAAAATGAAAACCAAACTGGCCTTCAAACTGATAAGTTATTCATACACATCTGATGTAATATTCAGTCCTTTTTAAGAGGTCTGTTCAGAACGTAACCGAACATTTTTAATTAAGCGCCTACGGAGATATTTAATGACATGCTATTGGGAGCACTGTGTTCCGCATAACTTCCTCTGTAACCACGTGTTCTTGGATTGTTGATATCTCGTTTAATTTTTGGGTGTTATTGTTATTTGAGTGCAACATGCTTAAGTGTTAGCAGCGATTAGTTGATGATTGAACTTTTGTCTCAATATCGTTGCTGTAAACCCAGCTTTTATCTTCCTTTATGATCCTTTGCATGAACGTTTGATCGTCATTGGGTCTTCAAGAAGTTGCCGACAAACGTCTACTCGATGTTCTTTCTGCTGTTCGGTCATCAAACGAGGGACACATTTACTTTACTGCAACTCGATGCTTGTTCAATTATTCAGACAAAATGTCATGGCATGATCCGATTGAGATGCTCACCTCTTCTGCAAGTTCTCTGACAGTAATTGGCGATTTGCATGCTTCGGATCTTTGATTTTCTGAACGTGGATGTCATCAGTTAAGTCGAAGGCCTTCCTGGTCGAGGGTCATCTTCAATTGACTGACAACCACTTTTAAATCGTGAAAACCATTTGTAACATTGTGTACAACCCAAACCATTATTTCCGGTAAGCTTGTTCCAAAAGTTGAAACGTTTCTGTGAAAGTTTTTCCGAGTTTCACGGAAAATTTTACCTTGTATCGTTGCTCTCGAAAATATATATTGTTATATATTTCATCTATAACAGTGTATTTTAGCTTTACATATGAAAATAATAATCTACCTAAAATCGACTAGTTTGTTTATAAATGATGCGAAAATATTCAAGTTTGAAATATATTCTATCAATAATTTTTCTTTAGAAAAACATTTTTCTTTAGAAAAACATCATTTTTAATAAAATATAAAGAAATGGACACCATCGATGATAAAAAAATAGTTATTTCCCCTCACAAAAACAGAAAGTATTGTTTAGTCTTATACCAGGTTTTTACCTTTTTAAATTAAAACAAAAATTGTAGAAATAAATTCATCCTTTGTGAAATTACCACTTTTATGATATATTTGATATCTCAGCACCAAAAATGTACTTCCCAATTTCACACAGAAAGTTAATTTTTGATAGAGAAAATTGTGTTACTCAAATGTATGCAGCAACAAAACTCATTAATAGAGATAAAAAAATGAGGCTACAACCAAACTTAACTTGTAAAATGTATTTCAGGTATAGATATTTTCAAGATATATATAAAATAATATCTAATTAAAAAAACATATTTTATGTCTGATAAAAAACTAGAACATGGGCGTTTTATAAATCAAATATTTATGTTAACTGTTTTATAAAACCATAAGGTATTTTATAAAAAGAAAAACCTACCATCTAACTATTGAAGTTTATTTTTAAAATATACATTCTTTTTTTTAATTTGCCAATTCTTGTATGAAGGAAATTTTATGTTAGACATTGGAATTTTTATTTTTATTTATTAGTTACTATGTTTTTTAAAATTATCTGTCCTGAAATTTATAAGGTGATAGTAATAACCGATCCATCTTCATGGAGAGAGTGAATTCAAATATGTAACATTTTGAAAAAAGAACTTGCAGATAGTACGTGGCAGTGAGTGTTCTGTAGATTTTGTGAGTGATATACATCACTCACAAAATATATAAATGTTATTTTCTACATATATGAAAAAAACAAAAGTGGAAATAATAGGAATAGATAATACAAAATAAATTATAATTGCATCACTGGAAATTCTTTAAGGATTCAGTTCGAAATGATGAAATCATACTTGTATAACTTATTTAATGTACTCTTATAATTTATTATTACTATACTTATAAAATATAATTATAAAACTTTTAAATGATAATGTGAAACTTGTTAAGTTGATATTGAAACCAACTTCGATATAAATCCTTAAAGAATTTCCAGCGACGCAATTTAAATTACCAATTCATATTAAAATTTACATTTGTTAATTTAATCATAATAAAATTTTAGTTTTATTTCTCACTATATATATATATATATATATATATATATATATATGTGTGTGTGTGTGTGTGTGTGTGTAAGCTATAAATAATAATTTTTAAACCTTAATAACAACTTTTCATACGTAATAGAACCCTATACAAAAACGTACAGTACAATCGATATTTCCGGTGTAACCGATATAGATATATGCATATGTATAATGGTTTAATTCGTACGGCATCCATATGGTTATTTGGATAAAGAGAATATACATTAAAATATAAAATATTTATATAAATATATATATAATATAAAAATATTTTTAGAATGTTCATGTCGACCGACATATATATGACGAGATCTTTTAAAAAAACATAAGTTTTGAGTCATTAAGTTTAAACAACAAACAATCATGAGTAGAATAACCACTTCAATAAAATATTTTTTTTTTTACTATTAAGAGACATTTGAAAACAGTTTGTAAACACTATAAATAAATTATACCAGTTTTAAATAATTTTGAAAAGATACACTCTAGTTAGATCAGCTTAATTTAAAAATTTAGTAATTACTTATTTTTAAGCAGTATTATTTATGAAAGGAAATTTTAATTAATACTTTCGTTAAATAATATGTTAAAACTTAGAACGAATCTTTTTAGTTGGCAGATCTCTCCACTGCTATCATGAAGATTTATAACCAACGAATTTGGTTGTCTTTCAATCTCTTTTCATACAAGATTTTATGTGTTTTCTTTCTGTGGGTACGCTTAGAACTCTTTTAAGATTTCACTTGTTGATATATTATGGTCAGTGTGTGATTATGTGAAGAGTTTTCCATCAAACCTCTGAATTCCTTAAGATTTTTCGAATTCTGTGGTGAATAACATGGTTGAATTCGTTATAATCTAATACTTTTTATTACAGAAGCTTATCTGGAAGCTTATTTGTTTCTATTATTTAATATATTAATTATATTAAAATTAATATATTAATTATGTATTATTTATTAATTTCTAATAATTTAGTGGCGATGTTTCAGCTGCATTCATAATGATCTACACATAATCGATGTGTAATTTCACTACTTTTGTCCTCCAATCATTTAACTCTTTCACATTAGTTTATGATATTTTATTTCCAACTAGTGGTAATAGGTACATGCAAATTTGCAAAAGAAAGAAAATAAAATTAAATGAAAAAATAAAATAAATAAAAATAAAATATATATATATATATATATATATATTGTTTAGCATGCGAATTTGCAATAGTCATCCTCATACTAAAGAATTCTTCTTCTTTTATAAAAATAAAAGAAGAAACCAAATAAATATTTACTCGTCCAGTATTATTGTTTAGTGGATACGATTATTATTTTGTAGATTTTAGTGAATTGATTATAAAATGGGATTTTAATTAACTTTCAGTATTATTTTCTTCACCTTTCTTTTTAAATTATTGTTAAAAAAGTAATGATTTACAGTAAAGTGATATATTTTTTCGTCTTAATAGTCTATTTTTAAGTTTTTATTCCGTTTTTATGAATGACTCACGTAACATTATTATTAGAAATAATTTCCATAAATATAGATACGATTTTAAACTGTTTAATAAAACTGTTTAATTTTCGATTTTCCGATTTTAAACTGTTTAAAAAAATACTTATTAGATATAAAAAAAGAACATATAAACGTTATTAAACAAAAAATATATATTTATATAAAAAATAAACCTAATATCTGAAATAGGCTAATGTACGCTCCGCAGGAGGGACACTTCACAGTGTCAAGTATTTTGAATGCTACGAAGTTAGATTTTGGGAGATGAAACTATATTTTTGTTAGATCATTATTTCAGGACTTATATATTTTTTAATAAAATTACAATATTACAATCATAATGGATTTTGACTTTTACTCTTGGAAATCATAATAAAAACAATATTGTGCTAAAACGATGTAGGAAAGAATTAGTAAAATGTTCCTAGTACACTTAAATCTATTAAAATCATTAAAAATTTATGTTTTCTTAAAAAGATTTCTCTTCTTATACGTCTGACCAGATGAATATTCTAATAATACTAATGGATTCTGATATATATTTTCATCACCCAAATAACCGTATAGATGCCGGTACGATAACCATAGTACATATGCAATATAACTTACATAAAAGTTACACAGTAGTATGGGTCGTAGTTAAAGTACATTTTTGACTACTGCTTTATGAAACATTAAATTCTATATTACAGTTAAGGTTTTTTCTCACAATTTGTTTATTTACAATCGGTTTCGAGTAAGGAACCACAAATAAATTGTATTACAAAAAGCACATGATGAAGGGTTTTCAACGAACTCCCTCAAAACCTGCGCGCACACACACACACACACACACAGATATATACTCGTATATATTCATAAACAAAGATATAAATAAAGTATATACATATATAAGTTCACATTCGCGTATATGAACACACTCGCACTGAATAAGAATATATAGGTACAAGAGTTCACAAAAAAAAAAAACATACAAAAAATAAACAAACAGAAATTTATAACATCATTAAACAATAGACAAAGACAAACAAATAGCAACATAAAAAGCTCATGTAGATAAATGAAAAGAGGTTAAGTTCGTCAAGGCATAGAAAGATGCTCATTACATATGTGATATTGACCCAGTCTAAGAGTAATTCAGAGTTTCCCAAATCCAACAAATGTAGGCGTTTCAATCGCCGGACATCCTCGCTGTTGTCTCGGAGATTAACTGCTAGAAACTTTGCATGAATACCTAACCGCTGTTTATTTTGAACTGAACCGTTGGACCTCTTTGCGAACATAAAAGTAATTATAGGTAGACTTGAATTGTAGATAGTCACCTTGCGAATCACGGTGACTCTGCAATTAATATCGCCAACTTAATCTGAAAACGTTGTACAATCACAATGCTACTCTTGCTTGTGGTAGTCTAAAGCTCTACGCCATATGTCCAAATCGGATTTAGAATCACTTTGTATATTCAAAGTTTCTTGGGCAGCGATAAGTGTGAATTTCTGCCTAACAACCAATAAAGCTTCTTATTATCTTGTTTAACCGTTTCCTTCTTTTTCTCACGTGGCCGTATGTGGCCAGATTGTAGAATGAAAATGCCGTTTAGGTGGTCACGGAGACAGACACCTCTTCTCATTGCAAACATAATATGACTTGACTTATTCTGCTTCATCTTTATTCTCCATTTTGTTAACCGTACGCCGATCAAGTCTAATACCGATTGGAGCTTCGCTGAGACTAATTGTGGGTCTTCGTCAACAACCAGAATTACTGTATAATCAGAAAATGAGGTGACGGTGATATGATCCGGAGCCGGAAGGCCCGCTGTGAATATTGAGTACAGGACTGGTCCTAAGATGGAGCCTTGTGGAACCCCGGATCTAATGTCAATGAATTCAGATAACTAAATCGTTGCAGCAGACCTGGGAAAAACGCTCGTTTAGGTAGTTCCAGAAAACAATGTAGAAGGGTTGAGGAAGGCTTTCAGCTTATGGAGCAGACCAGGCAGCCAGTCCTTGTCAAAGGCCTACTGAACACGTAAGAGCCAAACAAAACCTCTTCTCTTCTAGGCACTTTATGATGACATTGAGAGCCCTGTGCGTTTGATCAATGGTAGAACATCCAATTCTGAATTCAAATTGATAATCTGGAATAACTTTTTCCTTTTCGCTCCAACGTCGGCCACAGTCTTCTAAGAAACAGTTTCTCAAACAACTTCAACAGAATCAGTAAAAAGCATTTTGGTCTGTAAAAAGACGGGTTGTGTGCAACTTTACCTGGATTCGAGACCATCACTATTTGAGACACCTTCCACTCTGATGTACAATATTCGTAGTACAGCTGGAAGTTTAATATTGGAAGTACAATATTCGAAGTACGCCACTGAGAAGGTGTGTAGTGTATTTGATGGCCTTGAAGGGGTGCATACATAACTAGCATACTAAGTAAAAATCTGGAGTTTATGTAGGCTGTAACTCCGAGACTACAACTTCTTAACGTTCGTTCTTTAGTTGTTGCAAGTCGGCACTCCCATACAGAATGCTTCGCGTTCCAATACCCCTGCGGTAAATCGGGATAACTAAGGTAGCAAAAAATTCTGAGAAAGATTCACTCGTTATAACATGACGACGAGGACAGTACACCGCAGATAATCTGTTGGGCTCCAGTGAGTATATGATCTCGATCCTTTAGGAGCTTTTAACTAACACCGCAGTAGTCTCATGTGCCCTGCCATCCAGATGATTTGTCATATATTCGGAGAAAACACAAATCAGAAGGTAATTCCGGTCAGTGGAATACGTTTCCGATATAAGGGTGACGTCTAATGATTCGGCAGATCCTAGAGATTCTAATTCCATCAACTAACTAGACCATTGTAACAATCTTTAGAAACCTAGCTGTTAGATGATTTTTGCAATCTTTTGGAATGGTAGTACAACGTTAAGATGTAAATAAATCTAAATATTTAATCCACACCACACGTTGTTCACCGACTTAATGCAAATAAATTCAACTTAATTTTTATACATACATATATCATCTTCTCTATCAATTACATCTTATTCTTTAGGTTAAAAATTTTATAAACATGTAAATAATGTAATGTATTCTTTGTTACAATTGTATATCCCGTCACTGTATTTTTATTCAAACAACAAAAGCTAAGTCACATAAAAAAATTCATAATTTCGCTTGAAATTATTGAAGAAGCAAAAATATTTTTCACAATGCCTCCTCCATAATTCTTTAAAAAAGTAATGAACAGATTTGATAAATGTAATTTACATATAAAAAAATAAAAAAAGTTCATTTAAATATTATAATTTTATTTTAATATAAAACGATTTAAATATTATAATTTTATTTTAATATAAAACGATTTAAATTATATCATACATTAGCATTAGATTAGCATTAACATTAGATATCATACATTTGCATGATTTTAGTTTTCTTAAGAATTTTTTAATGTCAATAATACAAATATCAGTGAATTTTTGCACCGTAGGGAGAATTTTTCTTACGTTTGGGAAATTTATTTATTGTATTTTTTAGAAACTCAATATTTTTAAGAAAATTATATATTATTTCACCAAAGAAAATTATTTTATAAATTTCTGCTTAGATGAAGGGTTCAAAAACCCTGGATCCTAACAATTGGGATTAGTCGATTTAAAAATTAAATTTTTGATACGTCTTATTACATTATAACATTTTTGGGACACATGAAAGATTTTTTTTAAAAGCTGAAAATTTATAATGAAATGTTATTTTATAAACGTAAGAAAATATTTTCATCTAAATTTCTATTAAGAAGAAGTGTGAAAAAATCTACAACAGGCTATGCGATAAGGATATGTTATAAAAATTGCATTTTTGATTAGAACAATATTTGGAAGGGTTATAATGTTATTAATAATGATAAACTATATATTCACAATATATTTTGATTAAAGGCAATTTGAGGTTTTAGTTTTCTCTTTTTTTTTACATTTTAGTCGATATTCATATGAATTATCGATAATCTTACACAAATGAAATCGCATATAGCAGAATCATTTACAACGACTATCAATTTTTACGATGTGATTTACAAGACCGTTAAAAAATGCTATAACACTAATTTTTGAATAAATTGCTCATAGCGACAATCGATAATAACGCTGTATCGCTTATAACGGCCAAAGTTTGAGACAAGACAAATAAAAATAAATCTTTATAATGATAATATTGTTTATACTGTAGTAGTTTATTCCATAAAAAAACTAAATTAAGTAGATACCAGTATTTACAATATTTAGTAAATATTAGTAGTTTAAAACATAAGTCATATTGGGGATTAGAACAGTTACGAAGTATTTTTCCTGGTAAATACTTCCAGTACCCTTACGGAAAACCTCAATATAAAATCCCAAAAATATCTCGTATAGAAGTTGTTTCTGTTTTTATATTCGCTTTAATCCTTTTATTATGTAAATTTTTTATGATATTTTTGTAACATATAAATAACAATCCCACTAATTCCGTGTAGAATTACGGCATGAAACATTAACAATATAAATAAGTATCTTGTTGTAAGTTAGTTGAAATCTAACTACTCACTAGAGTAGAATTATGATTTGTGCTCCGAAATTTCAAAAAAAAATTATTTAACCATCTGTAAAGAAATTAAATGTTGGATATTATGAATGACTATTTTACACGGCCTTATTTTTTACACTGTTATGGTGCGAGATGAAAGCTAGTATTAGAAAAGAATCGAGCAGTTAATACACTAAGATTTTCATTTGAAATAAATGAAAATTGAAAAAAAGATATATAATTTGAATTTATATATATGTATTAATCATTCAAAAATTTTTGAAACGTACATAAAGTTTATCAGTAAAAAAAATATCTGACTTTTAATGTGACACTCTTTTTGATATTTATTTTGGATATTTATTTTCTGAAATCCCGCATTTGATATTCCCATATTTTATTATTTCTTTTATGTTCTTGCCGATAGTAAGCATTTACATCATCTTTCTTTTTAACTCCCTTAAACAGATAATTTTAAAACCAGTATATCATTGCAAAATATTTCACTATAATTGCTAATTTAGAACTACTTTATGATAAATAATTTTTATTTTTGGTTAAATATCATGTATTTTTTGTTTTATTCTTAGGCTATACAACTTTGTTTTTATAAGTGATCTTTTACCATAAGTCGAATAGATATAAGAAATTTACTCGTATTTTAATCATATCCGTACATTCAACTTTGCCCAAATCATCCTTTGTTTACCACAAAAGAGATCATTTTTTTGAAAAATACTCGAAATTTAAAATTGAGTTATTTTTCGAGTGTTTGCATGGGAGGTTTATTAAAGTTGGTATCACTTTTTCGTCTGAATTGAATGATTAACTAAAGGAAGTCGGTGAACGAAATTTTATACGTATATTATTAATACATATAACATGAATTTCATTTATTACAATACGAATTAATAAAAATAATGAAAAAAATATTTCAATATTATTTAATAAAAATTAAGATTAATATGAAATATAGGAAAAATAAACTCCGTAACAATTATTGTAAATATTTTTCAAAATTTTTCTAATTAAACTGAAGTAAAAGTAACAAAAAAATTTCTTTCACATGTTATAAAAAAATTATGTTACTAAATTTGGATTT
This sequence comes from Lycorma delicatula, assembly GCF_047948215.1. Classification (NCBI taxonomy): domain Eukaryota; kingdom Metazoa; phylum Arthropoda; class Insecta; order Hemiptera; family Fulgoridae; genus Lycorma; species Lycorma delicatula. Next base: position 54,234,497 of record NC_134457.1, read on the forward strand.
AGAAGATATTAATTAATAAAATTAAATAAACTTCAATTTTACGGTAAAGGCATAATTTTTTTTTTTTTAAATGTTGTTAGTGGAACCGGATTAATGATCAATCATTAAACAGAAATTAAAAACTTTTAAAGTATTTCTTAGGAAGAATGAAGGTAATAAATATAGCCGTTGTTGGTTTAGATAGTCAAATATTATTATGGTTTTACCACACCATCAAAATAAATAGTCTACATCATCTTTCAAAGTAAATTTTTTATAAACGTATTAACATAATTTCAGCCTGCGTGTTATATCCATACGTGTGATGTATTCAGGATAAAAAATTCAAAATATTAGAATTTCTTTAATAAAAATAATACTGAACTATTGAAGTAAATACTGAATAATTATTTAATATTGTATTTTTCTCACTTCATAAGTAAAAAAAGCTTATATATTGAAAAATAATTAGTATGTGAGTCTGTGTGCGCACGCGCAGGCACACATGAACAAATTCTGTATCTCACTCTTACGTATATCTCATTTTATGTTAAAATTTTATGTTTTGTAATCTGAATCAAATTAGAAGGAAACAAATTAGCGTATTTACCCTTAATTTGGCTCCCGTTTTAAGAAATTTATTTCACAGTATATGTATCACTTTATATAACTGGAATTACATCCTGAAATTATTGATTATAATTCAATTCAATTGAGAGAAAAAGAATTCAGTTTTATAGTAACTGTAATCAAATTGCAACAGAACGAAAGATACGTTGCGTTTAATGTTAAGATATTAAAATAAAATTAATCGAACTAAAAAAAAGTTTTTATTAATGTATTAATATTATAAAGGGCTAAATAAAGAAAAGAACCGAAAAGAGAGCTTTTATATGAAATAAGTTTTTTTTTATCAAATATTAATTTAGAAAATGGAAAGAAATTTCTTAAAAAAATTCTTTGTATCAAATACATTTTTTAAAATTTATGATATATTTCGTTATTATTAAAAAAATATTAAATATAGTTTATATTTTTATAAGTGAATTTTATGACTAATCTTTGAAGGGTATTGTTTTATGACCACGAAAAACGAATAATAGTAGAAATAGCCAAGAATAGAAAATTTTGAAATGCGTGAGTTTTCAAACCAGTGATAGTTATGTGGAACATATTATATAAATAAAAATGTTTTTCATAAAAAAAACTGTTTATTTTCCCAATGTATGGAAACTTATGAGACACTGTATATTTACATATTTATAAAGTATTTTGATTCAAATTAGTAAAAAATTTTGTATTACTAAAATAAATAAATTTTTATGTAGTCAAAGTAATTCATGGTTTATTTATATGGTAAGTTAGACGCATTCGAAATCTACCTAAAAATAGCTCTGGTATTCCTATAGTAACAGAGAAGAAACTGATCTGACCTATAAAAAATTGCAACCTCTATGTTTTTCTCGAAACAAAATCTAACAGCAATTTATTCTATTTCCCTATTGAATTATTATCTGTGTTTAGGAAATTCAATTGTTTTTTTTTTCTATCTTAAGTGATGCTGAATAATTCACGAAGTTTTTTTCTTTAATATTGTTATACATAATTTGGACTTTTTAATATTAATTTATTGATATTATTTAAAAGGATAATTGTAAAAATCTTTATCATATTTGCAATAAATAAGTATATATTACATATTACACAAGTAAAATGTAATTCTAAAATTTATTTTATTTTTAAATGCAACTGTAGTAGCAGAGTATAGGAATCTAACTACCATAAGAATGTGAAGAGACAGTGGTTGTAGACCGTAGGGCGTTCGATAAGGTTCCTTCTTTAGCGCATGTCCATAATATCGTGCCGTATCGACTCACACTCTAACAGCACCTACATACACGCGCACACACATATGTATATATTACATACACAAGCGCGGGAAAAATTTACTATTAGATTTTTTTTTTTATGTAATTGTCTTGTGAATGTGTATTTTTGTTATAAGTCGATATTTTAAGAAATATTAAATAAAATTGTATTTAATATAACTTTAGGAATGAAAGATCTGACTATTTTTTTATATTTTAATGGTAACCGGCTGATAATATCTTCTCTTATAAAATCATTAATCTTTTATATAAAATTTTTAATTCTATTTGAAATCATTATTATGAATAGCATTATGAATTATGTAATTGTTATTATAATATTAATTGTATTGATAATAAATAATGTATTATATGTTAATTATATGCTAAAAATAAATTTACTAAAGCAAATGAAACAATAAAATGTAAATAATTACGCTGATAAAATTAAAAATGAACATTTTGATAATGTTTTTAAAAATAGAAATTTATGTCGAGACAGAATCGTTCCATCTGATGTAACGTAGATTCATTTCATGACCTTATTTCAGTATAAACGAGAACGGAAGTATTAAAAATCAAAAATCAGTAAATTATTTTAATACAATTGGCCAGTAATTTTATAAAGTATAAGTTTAATTCGAATTGTTTCATTATACTATGTACAATATAAGAAACATTCACTTAAAACAATCAAATGTGGGTCAATACAGGTAATGTAAAATTTTGAGTGTAATTGATATACATGAATAATAAATAAAAAAGGAAAAAAAAACTTGAAAGCTTAAAGTTCATTTTTTACGGTAAATAAATCATGTGTTAACTAAACATTAAATCGAATAGAATCATTTTTAAATTCTCTAAACATACTATACAACGACACACCCTGGCATTATTTCGTACTACCTCAAGGAATCAAGTTAGAGCTTATGATTTTTTTAAATTATAATATATATATATGTATATGGTGTATAATAAAATAAAATTTAAAACAGTAAAATTTATGAAAGTTAAAATTTTTTAAAAGTATATTTCAAAAATTCGTTTTTTAATTTGTGTAAAAATCAGTTTTTAAGTTGATATTTTTTACAAGTTCTCAACTTAAAATGTAAATTATATATATATATATTATATTTTAATGTAAGAACTCAAAAGATCCTCACATTTTAAGTAAATTCTATCGGGAGAATATTCTTTCTATATTCCTGTGAAAAACTGCCAAATGTCAATGTGTACCTTTTTTTATTTTCACATTCAAAACTAAAAAAAAATGTTTTATAATGGCTTTTGTACGAGTAATATATATTTTTTAAAGTGATATTAAATGTATATGTTGATTTACGTAAGAAAAGATTAAAAGTATGAAAATTATAAAATATATTAATTCTTTATATGCTTCAAAATATCTAAAAGTTTATCTGTTATTGTCAGAGGAGAACAATTTTATAAATTATTTATTTTGAATATTTTTACTTTGAAATATAAAATTTATGTATAATATTATTACTTACTTTTGTTAAAAAGTGATAATTTTTACATAAAATAATAAAGAAATAAATTACTGTTTAATATTTTTAAAAAAATCAGTGCTCCAAAAATAAATAAACGGAAAATTACTTTTAGAGGCATTATTATTTCCAAAAATTGTGAAATAAAAAAAAACTAGATCCAATTTTACCAGTTTGGTATTTACTAAATTCCAAATAAAAAAAATATTTTAATTTTTGGGTCAAAATAAAATATTGTATTAATCCATGTTAAACTACGTTCTCAGTGGAATAAGTTGTGGCTGCCAAGTCCTTCTACGGCCTTACATAGCATCCGGGAGAACCTGTTCGAGAAACCTTTTATCCCAAGCAACAGAAGGGATCAAGTCATCTAAACTCGGCTGAGGATTGGACACGCTAAGCTTACCCACGACCATCTATTTGGCTCTCGTCAGCAGAACTGTGAGGCGTGCGATGTAAAATGGTCCGTACACCACTTGTTCATAGATTGCTCAATCTTCGGAACTATTCGACAAAAATTAGACCTGGGTTCAGATGTGAAGTCTTTACTAAACCAGAAGTAATGTATAAAAAGACTGTTGCGATTTCTCTCTGATAGTGGGATGAAGTACGTAATTTAGCGGTTTTGGTTACTTTGTGTTTATTCTTTCTTATTTTTTATGTTTATAATTTATTGTTTACGATCATGTTGTTACATTTAAATCGCTAATGATATAATTGCTGTTGCGATTGTAAATAAAAGTATTAAAAAAAAAGAATTATATTTATAAATAGATACATCGTCAAAATAAAATAAATCGGCCTCATTATATCTACATCGGCCTTTTATATATACATACATCGGTCTTTATATATACTATACATCGGCCTTTTATATAAATAAATCGGCCTCATGAAAAAAGCATTAATAAGAAGAGAAACCTTTGTCTTCATAAAAGTAAGAAAAAATCTAAAGAAATGGTGAAAGGTGATTAAACTTAAGGCGTAATTAAACTTTCCAAGTTTCTAAATAATTTTCTAGAAATTTAGTCCAATTTTTTTTTAATGAAACATAAAAGGTATAACTTGAAAAGTAATGATGTTAAAATGAATTATCTGCGATTTAATTTGGGATTATAGAACAGACATACCACTAAAGGGCATTATTTTTCCTGATATATTTGGCTAAATAAATAAATTTTTATACACAAAATAGGAGATTCTTTTTAATTTTACTACTTTTTATTTTTAGTAAAATATAGCACGTTCTGCTTTTTTTGACCGTATCATGAAATGAAATCAATGTTAAAGAAAAAATCGAATAAAATTTAAATTAATCAATTTGATATCTGAATAAAAAATAAATGAAGAAATCAAAAAGGCAGTTTTTAAAATGTTAAAAAGATTAGTAAGAAATAAATGAAAAATGTTTTGAAAAGGTTTTTAATGGTTATTTTCAACCATTTTTTAAACATAGTATTTATTTTTTGATTAATTTTTAAAATTTTAAAATATTTTACATTAAATGTGCTTGATTTTCTAAGAAATTATTTTTTTTTTTTTACGTAACATTTTAAACCTTCTGGAATTTAAAAACCAAAAAATAAACAATCAAAAAACATCGATACTTATTTTATTATTTAAGGATACTATTTCTAAACACAAATAAATTTTTTTCGAGTGATAGCTTAAAATTTTTTTATTGCGAATAGTAAATGCCAAGTAGAAGACAAAATAATTGATGAAGTGTACGATTTTGGAATTATGCAACATTTCTTGTTTTCGACTATTAATTTTGAAGATCACAGATTAATATTAGGTATACAGAACAATTCTAACAAACTGTTCTTCATAAATAATAATATATACTTATTGTTGAATAGAGTAAAAATTAATAAAATCTCTAATTATGTATCGTACAAATAAAAATAAAGATTATTTATTTATAGTCAACATATTTCCTTTTATTTATTTTTTTGTTTTTTTTTTTATTTTTACGGGTATCGACTACTAAGGTCATTAGCCCTCGTCACGTTCTTAGAAAGAAATTAGTATCACCATCAGGATCGTCATATGTAAGGGTGTAAAGGGCCCTTACATTTTATTTAAAAGCACAAGCTACACAGACACATTAAAACAAAACAAAACAACACTTATGGGGTGAAAAGGGCCCCAATATTAAAATTTGATATAAAATTCTCAAAGAACATGAAATTAAAAATACAAGTTATCAATACATTTTCTTTTTCTACCTGTCTCGATTATTTATTATTAGTTTAGCACCCTCGGGGCGACCAGAACCGCCGTTAAGCAGTATATCGCAAGTAAACTTAAATCATTATTTTTATATAATTGTGTAGCATATAAAGTTTAATTAGAACCGATTTTCATATTGTAGAACCGACAGGAATTTTTCTGATTCAATCTTTGAAGAAATAATTTTTTCCTGGTAAGGTGGATTTTCATTTTTTAATAGTTTAAACATTTTTTCTAAGCGAATCTTTGTTTTTTAAGAAAAATTTTAGATTTTTTTGTTAGTCTTTTTAATTTTATCTTTATAAATATTAAAAAAGAAAGTTTAAAAGTTAAGTCACGGGACTTACTTTCGGGTGAATTATGTTACAGATTTCACAGCATTCATCCTTCTTGTTCATTAGATGTGTAATGTTATTTAGCCTTTTAATGGCACTTTTCAAATTAATTGAATTACAAACTGAACTGTATTATGATAATACAATTTCTTTACACACGCTAACGAAGGCGTATGTAGAAGTGGAAAATACTTAACTTACGTTCAGTAAAAATAAACAGAATTTTTACGAATGTAGTTCACTTGTAATAATATAGTTTTTTATTTATTTATAATCGAATAGTTATTACCACTTACAATTCATCAGTAAATGAATTTTTGAGGTAAATAAGTGTATAAGTCTCTTTCGCGCAAAGAAATTTCTAAAGAATATCCTACAATCGTAATGTCCAGGTGTATAATAAAAATCGTATGTGGACACACATGACTTTCTTGTACGCCTGTTAAATTACATAAAGTGGACAGTTACACAATTGCATTCTGGCGAACACCACATTGCTCACATCTTTTTTGTGGTGTCCGTATCAACATTTTATATTAGTTAATATATTAATAGTGTTTCGTGTCGCTCTAGTAGTTACGTAGTGTAAGTGAGAACGTGTCGGATTCGTAACCGTGCACACAGCGATTCGAATCCAACTTCATATAGATATATTTTTTTTAACTTTTTTTAATTTAAATATGTTTATTTATTAATAATTATTAACATCTGTTAAAATTTTTTAATTAAAACGAAAAGTATATATAACATTTTATTTCACTAATAACTTCTGATTTTTTCATATTTTTTATTTTTATTGTTATTAGTTGTATTTTTTTTTTACAATCAGAGGTTAATAATTACTAATAAATCAATATATTTAAATTAGAAAAAAAAGTTAAAAAATATATGTATATGAAGTCGGATTTGAACCGATGTGCCGTCTTTTAAGATCCAAATATTTCATTAATTAACATTTTGTTTGGATTATACTGGAACCAATGAAAATAAGTACCTCTTATTTTTCCAAATCAAATTGTTTGGATTTTGGGCTTTTTTGGACACTTTTAGTTCAGTTGATTGCAATCAAAAGAGTAGGTTCACAAGTAGATGTTACGACAGTCCTAAATCCAAAATTTCAACATTCTACGGCTAACCGTTTTTGAGTTATACATACGTACGAACGTACAGAAATTACGCCGAAACTAGTCAAAATGGATTCAGGGATGGTTAAAATGGATATTTTTATTGGCATCTGAAAACCGGAAACTTTTGCAAATACAATACTCCTCTGCTTTGTACAAGAAAGTAAAAATAAACTCAAGTATATTATTGATTCCACAATAAATAGAGTATCGATAATCAGGGAAATTGATAAAAAAATCAAATAATCTATCATGAATATCATGAAATCATTTGATTACAAGATTCAATATAATAAAATCTAATCAAGTAGTTTTGAGAATTTTTTAAACCTAAAACATAGTTGGTATATCTGTGGAATCTTACCGACGAAGGCCAAACTATTAACAAAATATATTTTTATTGAAATAAGGGTTGAAATTAACGACGATAAAAACATGAATATGATTAAGCTATTATTGTACACTTTTATTTAATTTTTAGCAAGAAAAAATTAATCAATCGCATTATGTCGATTTATTTCTTTTTTTTTGTTATGAAAGAACCGGGCATCAACAAATATGGTCATTAGCCCCGTGGAAATTGGAACGTATGAAAAGATAACACGCATGATCGTGATTCGAACCTGGGACCTACGCACGAAATGCCAGGACGCTACCTAAATAAATAAGTATGATTTATTTGCATACTAAAATTAACAGAAGCAGGAAGTTCTTAAATTTAATTGTACGTGTATACATTTTTTTTTTATATGTATGATCAGATCAAGCTTTACTAATCCAAATGTTATTTCAATAATTCGCTGCTTAATTTGTAAATGAAATTTCTGTTATGATCCTATTGTAGATTTTACCCAGTTAACTTAAATATGTTAAGCAAAACTTATAAAAACAAAAAAATAAAAATTAAATATAATGGGAATTATATTTTGAATGTATAATAAAAAAATTAATAATTGTCCATATCGATTAGATATGTTTCACGTTTTTTTTTTGTGTTTATCCAGAAAAAAAAATTGTTGAATAATTTGCAAATTGTACAATAAATTAAGCAAAGTATTTGTTAAAATAATTTTAAAACTTTTTAAAAGAAAACTTTTTTCCGTTCTTTTTTTTACACGTTTGCTATTAAAAGAGAGTTTTTTTAGTTAAGAGTTAGATTGCTGTCTGTAATTGTTTTTAATTAAGAGCCGTCTTCCAAAAGTTGGAAGGAAATTAAAGAAGAATTGAAAACGTAATTTTTTCTTTACTTATCAGAGCGAAATTTTTAATTCTGTTTTATTTTTGTATAAAAGTTTTATTTTCAGTTATTTTAGCCTATACACGTTTCAGAAAAATTTTCTGTAAAACAAAAGTTTTTTTGTTTCTGAAACTTGTTTTAACTTACGTTAGAGTCTCTAAGAGATTGAGAAACGTAGCTTACAGGTGACGGCTATAAAACCAAAAGTTAAAACATGTATACCGTGTTCTGTCTTATGTGTTGCGATTGAAAATAAAAGTTTTGTAAAGCGACTGGATTTTTTCTAATATTTTCTACTGTGTTTTTAACGGTAAAAGATAATTTCAATTTCTCTATGTCGTTATATAAATTCATTTTACATACGTCTCACAGATGAACACGGTATGCTCTTCGGTTCGAGATTGTTAGTAATAATTAGCTTGGGTAATAATTGAACTTTCTTTTTAAAATTATAACATTATGACCTGAATGTTTTCGATAACTGAATAAGATGTTTGCCCTGTACGTCACACTCTGTACTTAAGCAGAAGTAAAAATTAAAAGGTCAGTTAACTTTAAGATGATAAATTGGTAGTACAATTTGTAATGCAAATTAATTATTAATGTGCCCACCAGAATGAGTTTGGCAATCGTGAAAATAAATATCCATTATTTTAAATTTTCTGGCTTTTTGTACTACTTAATTTTTACATCTCTTTTATTTTATTTATAGAAGAATACGAAAATGTATTAATCTTTATTTCTTAGTATGTACTATCAAAATTAAAAATTTTTCATGAAACTCGAAAGGGAAAATATTTGATACAAGTTCGTAAATAAAATAAATTATTTAATAATCTTTAGAATATTGTATACACTATCTTATTTTAAGAACGGTAGCGCTATTTGAAATATAAATTAACGCTACTTTTGTAGAGTGTACATGAGTATATACATAAATGCGTATAGACAGTTTATTTATATTCAGTTTATATTTATACAAAATTTCTGATTATATTTTGTAGTAAGAATAGGAAGAGAGATAGTTACATATTTAAAAAAATAGAAAGTCAGAAGTGGTGTTACAAAGGAGAGACAATGTACCCACATCGTACTCATCTGATACATTCACTTCTCTAGAAATGATAAAATAATTGAAATTAGGAATATCTGAAATACTGCAGAAGACAAATATGACTGTTACTGGTATTATTATTATTGTTATCTGATGTTTTAACAGCTTATTAAGCATCATCAAAGTATTAATTTTGTTATCATTTTCAAATTAAATTAATTTTGTATTTTTTACTGTTTCCAGTAAAAAATCATTATTAAATTATAAACATTAAACATATAAATCATTATTAAATGATTTAATGAAAAAATAGTTTTATTATTAAATTATATTATTTTTTTTTAAGTTGTGATTAATTATGAAAAAAATTACAGCAAGATTTATTAAAAATGAATAGTATTGAAAATTTTATGCAGGACCTACATCACTTATTATAAGTAATTGTAATTAAAAATAACATTTTAATTTTCATCTTAATTAGTCGTTTATGATTTTATATATTACATTTTTATATCATCTAAACTAGATCTGAACTTTTTTATATTCTTATACATTTTATACCTTGATATATGTGTATATATTAATTAAACATATATATATATATATATATATATATATATATATATATTTGTGTGTGAGTGTGTGTAGAAGTTTTTATTTTTTTCCAGTAAACTATTTGCTTTATATGAAAATGTTTAGAAATATTTTAATGATTTGTATATACTTATACAAAAATGTGTTTTTTGTATATTTTGTATTTAATAAATAAATATGTTTTTTCGTTTTTTTTAGTTTGTTTATGATATTTGTTAAGAGTATTACGAAATCCAAGTACTTTACAAATATATCGATAGATAATTGGAGAGATGTAAGTTCATATTAAAATTCCTGATAGTGATATTTAACTAAAACGTAAAAATATTTTTTGCGACCCAGAATAAGAAAAAAATCTTAATTTTAAGGGGCTTTAAAACGGACGTTTAGGGTACGTACATTTTTACTTTGATAGTTACGAAAAGTTTCATTAAAGTAATTATTATATTCTGTTGTGATCACCTAATTTTAATTTTGGTAAAAAAGAAAAGTATATATATGTATGTATGTATATCTGTTTAATACGAAATAATATTTTGAAATAATTTCTATTTTGTCATTAATTTTTCTAGTAATGTAAAAAAGGATTACACAAGACCAAAATGATGTTTTGTGATAAAATTAAGTTAAGAACTGTAATAAGATTTTTACTTCGTTTATTTATTAATCTATCCCTATTTTTTTCTATTCTGTAATTTCATATTAAAAAGTTAAATTGTAAGATACTTCAATTATTTGCACAAAATTTATTCTAATTTCCACTTCTCTATTTTTTTTCATGCACTGAATAGATTTTATTTTTTAATAATTGTCTAGAATTCGTAAATTAAATTAAGTTATAACAATAATAAAAAATAAATATATAAAACCAAATTTTATTTTCGATTAGAACCCTCAAATTAATTTATATACAATAAAAATATGTATGATATGAAAAAACTTAGTTAAAACAAAATGATAAGCAATATAGAAATAAAAATTTGAATAATTTATAGTAAAGGTAATCCTCTATATCAGTAGTAATGTCATGAAGAAAAGGAGGGCTTCCTTGAAGATATTACTAATTAGATATTCAGAAATTAGAATCTTGGGTCGGGATGGTGTGATTATATTTTAGATAATTAAATTTTCTAAAAATAAAAAATAAGCATCATCATTAAGGTTTGTCTCTAAATTTTATGAAATATATATATATATATATATATATATATATATATATATCATTTGTAATGAGTATCATTTATGAAGCAGAAGACTGGAAACAGAAGTATTATCAAAAATGTCTAATAGAGAAATATTTACCATAATGGAAAATCAAATACAAAGAAATTAATACCTGTATTGATTACAACGTGACTCGAACAAAATATTAGTAAATTGATTTATAGTACAAGAAATATATACACAGAAAAGAAATCACATCACTATGATTACATTTCGTTTTTTGACATAATCCGCAGATACCGTTACTGCAGTGCCCCTCCAATTCAAATCAATTTACGAATTATTACGTATAGTCCAGTATTTATAATTGATATCCTATAAACTGCAAGATAATTTATCTTAAAAAAAAAGAAATGTAAAATATCTGAGTATTTAAAACTTAAACGCTTTATTAGTCGTAACTAATTGTAATCATAAAAACATTTTTTTATAATGAAACTTGGAAATTAGATTTTTAATAAGATATATTTTTTATCGCTTCCTGTTTATCTTATAAATAACTTTAAACAATTCATGCAGAAAGTTTATTAAATGTATTACAAGTGTTGTATTCTATTATATTACATCATAATTCTCGTATTTTATAATAGATAAGCAATAGAAGTTTAAGAAATTATCGCTGGAAATTAAGGTATACGTAATAACGCCACAATTATAAGTGAAACTATTTTCTCTTAAATGAAATATAAATATTAATGGATATATATATAAATTATATATAAGTATTATACTCGTAATATAATTTTAAAATGTTTATTAATAATAAATTTTGTTTTAAACAAACTGATATTAACATCTCAAAATTACCAGAAATAAATAAATAACTGAGAGTGAAAAATTCGTATTAAAATTTGAAAAATATTATGGTGAATTAGTAATAAAAAAAAATAATCAAAATAAATAATAATAATAAAAAAAAATAATAATGTATCTTTTGGTTTTTAATGCGTCAAATTATAATAACTACCAAAATTAAAGTAGACTTTCCATTAAAAAATCTAAAAAATCGTATGTGATTATCTAAAAAGTGAGATATAAAATCTCTTATGAAGTGTGGATAACCGTAACATCCGTTAAATTGTAGAGTTTGCTGAATACAGTTTAAATGAAAACGGTAAACAAAATTTAAATAAATCCTATTTTCTAAATACTATATTTAATAAATAAAAATATATAATCGCATCAATTAATAGTGTGAAATTAGAAATATATCATTTAGTTATACTAACAAAAATAAATTGCCAGAAGATATTAGTAAGCAAAACTTTCTGTACATTATATTAGATTATTAAAATTATATTCATATCTGGATTTCTTACATTTTGATCTTACTTTCGAGGAAGTTGCTCTGACAGTAGAAATATATTTGGCCATAAGTCTTTGTTCGGACTCAGTGCATGTTATTAAAAATTTATTTAAGAATTTATTTAATAGTCTTTCTATCAGTTTGCATTCGGCTCCTGTCGTCTGCACTCGGCATCGTACAGTTCACACAGCTCCTTTCGGATGCACTCGCCTACTGTCGGCTGCAGTCAACTCCTTAGGGTTCAACGGCTTCTTTCGGATGCACTCGGCTCCTAACGATTTAGCGGTTCTGTTGTACACACTATATAAGCCGGCTTCGCACTACATTGAGGCAGTCTTCTTCCAGCCTTACAAAATATAATATATATTCTTTAACAATGTATCATTTATGGAACCATTAAAAGCATTTATATACACTTATGCATAATCTTGTATTATTCATTCAAATACATTAAAGGATCATATCTAGTTACAGGTATATTATACTCAAATGGGAAATAGATTCTCCTCTCGCTATGAAGCTACAAAATATTCAAAACCATTTCTTTTACGTCATAGTGTTTATAAAGTTTATAAGTTTCTAATAAGTCCAGGATTGAGTTGAATATCTCACAATAAATATTAAAAATATAGTATTACTACATTATTATTATTAGTATCTGAGGAAAACATTTATTTTTTTTTAAATTATGAAACCGCTTGTTGACCTAATTGGTCTTCGGCTATTAGTGTGGCTAAACTAATAGAAGGGTTTTCTCTGGAATAGGCAAAACAGTGTTACCTATGAAAAATCCACATCAGCCTTTTAAAAGAACATTATCTATCTAAAATTTTGATGATCATCTTAAAAAAAAAAATTGTATGTAACTGTATAACTGTGTATTTTATATATATATAAAATACCTTTTATATATATAAAAAACCTTTTTAAAATCATACTTAGAGCTAATTACCAGATTTAGTTTTAACTATAATACTTTTTTTTTTCTTTTAAAGTAGCTGAATTTAAAAGTATGACAAATTTCATCTTTATCAAATTCGGTAAGAAATACGGATATTTTACAAGGAGACGAAATGACTTTTTAACCTATGTATTTAATTTTCCATAATTATTCTATTGTAATAGTAATTTAAATAAAATAAAATTCTGATTTATACTTTTTTACTGTTTAGAACTAGAAATTTAACATTTGTCCTTATTCAGTTTAAATTATATTTTCATTGCTTTTAAGTTCCGAGGATCTGAGAAGAAACCTGCAAAATAATTTTATTCATGTCTGTAGATTTGGGCTGTAATGTAATGAGTTATTGAGCGAATGAATGAGAAACTGATATTGTAAATACGTAATATTTAATAAATAATACATGATAGAATTATTTCTGTATATGTTTCTCTTTATGTTTTATTAATTTTTTTAAAATTAATTTTAAACATTATAGTAGTGGTATCAAGAATTTATTTTGACTCTCTTAAATAATTAATCTAATATTTTTTATTAATTAATAATGAGTATATATTTATCAGCGCTAATCATTGCAATAATTCAAACTCTTCAGATAATAAAGAATATTATGGAGGAGGTTTAAGGAACAAAATTATAATTAAATTGATTGCGTAAAAATTTTTCTAAACCATAATTGTACTTACAATCTATAATTCGATTTCATAAAAAAAGAAATATAAAAACAAAAATATAACTTATTGTAAAAAAAATAAAACTTTATTCTACGGATGTGGTTTACCTGACTCTTTTCGTTACTGTAATGTGTCCTTTAACACAATTTTACTTTCTTACTCTACCTATTTTCATATGTGGTTGTAATTGGTAATCATTCTGTTTCATTCCATTCCGTCTATACTTTTTCTTGCCATTCCTCTAGATTTTATTCAAATATAACAGCAGTTTTTCTGTGTTTTTATAATATGAAATCCGGTTACTCATCCTAGGTCATAAATGTGATTCAATTCACGCCTCAGTCTATACAGATGGAAAGTCACAGTTGAATATTACATTTTATAATCAAGTACATATTTTTCATTACGCCACATTTTACACTTTTCATTGTTTCATTTTTTTTTCAACAAGTCATTGCGTACAATTCTTCTTCACTCTTTGGTAATGTATTCGAATACTTCATTCAAAATAAAAAAAAAAAATAAAAAAAATAAATAAATATATTGCTTCGGTATTTCATAATGTAACTTTTTTTCTTGATTATGGAAATTCACTACTCTTTCAAAGATACCAAAAAACTAGTGACAAATTTCTGACTACTTTATTTATATATAACATAAAATTATGTATTTATATCTTATTTCAATAATTTTATTAAATAATAAGGCAATTAGTTGTATGATTATTACTTGAAATTAATAGAAATACAATAAAATATTGGAAAAGTTATTCGTGAATTTTCATTGTTATTTTATGGTAGAATTTTTTACCGTAGGAACGGAATTCAGCTATTAACAAAACACACACACACACACACACACACACACACACATATATATATATTTTTTTATTCCTCTTAATTAACTTACTTAACTTTCGCTGTGTAATCAACATGAAGAACAGCTTATTTTGATTTTTCATCTCACAATTTGATCAAATATAATATACATTATTTGCTTTCAACAACATGTTAATATTTTTTATTTAATTAATATCAAAATTTTATATCAAACGCAAAGTTATTTCATTTTCTACTTACGTTCTTGTAGTGAACATCGTTGTTAAATTATTTTAAAAATGTAGCAAAATAATCTAACCGCTACTCGTGGTAATTTACAAGAAGTCTTATTTATTTATTCTTTATTTCTCCTCTCCTCTTTTATAAAAAATTTCATAGCTACATTATATTTTCTTACAAAAAAATTCTTATATTGACTTAATTGTTAATTGAACTTAAAAAGTAGTAACATTATTGGTTTCTGATATATCTAATTCTGACACAATTTATGGTTACAGTTTCTTTCAAAGGTGAAGAGAAATTAGGTACTCCTGATAAAAAACCTGTACGGATGTTACCATCACATTATTTTAAATTAATAAAAAAAACATTTTAATATAACATAAAGGCACTATGCTGCCTATGACAAAAGTAAATGAAATAATAATCATTACTTACAATAAGAATTAACATCCAACCTATTTATACCATCAGAATTGCATAACAATAGAAGTTTCAAGTATTTTAACACTCCAAAATACTAACATAAATTTAATTTGTTTAAATGTTTGTAGATAAAAAAGAAAATAAAGCAAAATATTTATTTTTATTTTTTTGTTAACATGAGGACAACTGTTACTGCAGACAAAAGGGTTACCCATGGGTTTACAATAACTGCAATCATAATCATGTCTGAAACTTTCTTACATCGTTTTGAAAACATTGCAATTAATATTTTGAATAAGCATCAAATATTGTGGATTAGATATGCGGACGATATATTGGTCGTACAATCTAACTACAAATGACGAACACTATTTAAGTATTCTTAATAACTATACTAATGACTTAAAATTCACGTTTGAAATGAAAATTAACAGAAAAATACATCTTTAGACATTGAAATTGAAATAAACGAAAACAACATTATTGAAACAGCCGTTTGTAGGAAACCAACCATAAATCACACCAATATACACAAGGAATCTAACCATGGTCGCAATAAATTGGCATGTAAAAAAATTTAATTTTCAGAGTGTTGCAATAAACAAAAAGACTTTTTGAAGACGATATTTTGATTAAAGATACAATAAATTATACTCAAAAAATTATTTATATTTTCATATGTTCATTTAATCATAACATCACCATAACGTCACCGTCTGATGATGCGAGTGGTTCGCGAAAGTACTTTTGGAGGTTTAATAAATCAATTCTTTAACTGTGTTGCAGTGTTAATCTAATTTATAATATCATATCGATTAACGCAGCATTTAATATGTCCATAAAATATTTGAATTTGAAAAAAATAGAATATATATCTGTATAGAGAAGGCACATCATTTCAGCTTAAATAAATAAATATTCCACGTTATGTTTACCTAAAAGCCATCGTTTAATACTAGATTTAAATTTTGTATAAATAAAGTTCTTTATTTCATCGGGTATAGTGTTGTAAAGTCGAGGAGCTATGTAAAGGTAAAACCTACGAAATGTCTCTTTATTTGGTCTTGATGGTATGAATTTCCCGAGAGATGATAAGTTGTTGTTTTTGTCCATTTTTGATAAAAAAAGGTTTTTAAGACCTTGTAAAAATATAGGTATCTTAAGGGTAGTAAGTTCCACTGTCGAAAAATCGGTAACGAAAACAAGACGAGATTTCTTTGATATTTTCCTGGTTATATATTTTGTCCCACGGTCAAGGGATGCATTAAACTGTGGTAAGTACCATCCCATATCTTTAAGCCGTATTGCAATCTGCTTTCGATTAAAGCGTAGTACAGATATTTTATTACAAAATCAGCGCAAATATTGCGGAGGAAAAAGTGTTCGACACTCATACACAAGTTCTCTCTTTAATTTTTTTATATCAGCTGCCCGTGTAAGTCCAGTAAATAAATTATACTCAAAAAATTATTTATATTTTCATATGTTTATTTAATCATAACATCACCATAACGTCACCGTCTGATGATGCGAGTGGTTCGCGAAAGTACTTTTGGAGGTTTAATAAATCAATTCTTTAACTGTGTTGCAGTGTTAATCTAATTTATAATATCACTATCTATTTTACGTACTATTTTAGTACTAGGTTACTGAAAAAAATGTTATATTGTCATGAATATTTTTTATTCTAGAAGAGTTTTTGTTAATTTTTTTCCCTTACTTTCAATTTTGATTTTTTGGTTCTATGTCTTTAATTTTATTATCCAAGTAGAGAGCCTTTTGCACTCCCTATCGGAATTCGTTAAGTTTTATATAGTTTCCTTTTTCTATTATTTTAGCTTTTATATTTTAAAGATTCCGTCTGGGATAATAGTTTTGAGTTTTATTTCACTTTTTTAACTTTTGTTTTAATTTAGTTTTAAATTTTTTATTATATAATTTATATTAATTTTAAACCTTATTCAGTTTTATTTTTTTAGTGTTATTTTACCTTTTTATTAAATAAAATTCCGGGCGATGATAACGTACTGGCGTTTTTCGCCCCCAAACAAAAAAAAAAAAAAAAAAAAAAAAAAAATATTTTACGTGACACATTTGAAATAATATAATATACTAATATTATATTAATTCAACGAATTGATAATGCTGAATTAGAAGTAAAATAAATTTTATTATTGTTAATTAACAACTGATGGATGTATTGTTAGTTTTAAAATCAGAACCTAGAAAAAAGTAATTTTACTTTTTTCAGACTAAAAGCAGTTTAAATTATACTTTAATACGATAAAATGTAAGAATGACATATTACCGCAAATAATAAATAAAAATATAATAAAATTAAGATATTTTTCAAAAGATAAAACACAAAGATAGAAAGCACGATTGAAAGCTTGAATTATTCACAACGGCGAGTTCTAACTTCAAAGTTGTTTGTCAAGGAAAAAATTAGGTAAAATTATTGTTTTTCTCTACTTCTTACTAGCTATTTTTTGTTTTATTTTTTATTAATTAACCATAAAAAAATTATACTGTAAAAATTATACCAAATCTTCAAGTTATGTTTTAAATTATAATATGTTTTCACTGTTTTTGTGAAGTGAAATTTATCACATACTTAATCTACAAAAATAATTTATTTTTATAACTTTCTATTATTTTACGTCTCTTCTTATTAGAAATTTTACTTCATGCGTTTCTGGTAATAAGAAACCGACATTATTACATTAAATTATGTTTTCCTACATCACACAACGGTAATAGAAGTTGATATCTTAAAAAAACAATTTTTTATAAAAATAATTCTATACAATATTAAAATAAAAAATCGTCAGTGGAAATTATGACTGTAATGAATTACCTACCTTTATATCTAATAAAATATAAAGAAATTCATGGAATAAGAATTAAAATTAACGTAAATCTTAAACCTCTTTTAAATCATGTACATTTTTCACGCACAAGTGTAAATCTGAAGAGTGAATTATACTTTTATCTTTCAGATCATTGAATATTGATATAAATAATAAATTATATTAATTTAGAACATATAAGATGTATTCTGACGGTTAACGTTGAACTATTAGATAAAGCAGTTATAGAAATGTAGTCGTTTTCCTCAGTAAATTTTAGACAATCCCTCATATCTTTTCATACAGAATCTAATATCTTTATTTTAATAATAGGGTATAAATGCGATATTTATAAATAATTTAGTCAACGTATTATTTTATTGTAACAATATTTTATTAAAATTTCATTCATTCCATACTTTTTTTTCACAAATAAATATGACGTCTGTAATCTTACTAACACTATGAGCAACAATTTATTTTTTTAATATTATTTATATATTTATATATATGTATAGGAGGTATACATATATATTATCATAAATTATATTTAATTAATAATAATAAACTCAATCGCACAAAATTACACTTGAGATATAGTTTTCCTTTAAATTTTATTTAAAGGAAGATGTAGTTCTGAAGGGGGGATATAGGCTGTTGGTTTCTATGTCGGTAAAGTATTATTTTTTCATTTATTATTATTAATACTCTTTTACGTTAACAAACTGTCAAACACACTTTCTTTTATTCAATTTTAATAATAAAGATTCTTAAGCAGAATTAATAATTATGATAATTATAACAGTAATAATAAATTTTATCGATTACAGGAAATCGAGAATAAAGTCATATTATATTTGACTATATTACTCGTAATAATTTTAACAAAACCGTTCACGGGTAATGATACATATGAAGGTACCTTAATAATAAATGTAATAACGATGATAATGATGAATGATGATAACAATAATAATTAATGATAATACAAGGTTTAATAATAATAATAAACTGAATAATTTTATGTAACACTTAAATGAGCGTGTTTCATTTATTATTAATCATTATTATTATTATTATTTATATATTTTTTTTCTTAATTTTTGTTTTTAAGAACAATGCCTCACAACCTCAGTTCGTACTTAACCCTAATAATATAATCAATCGATAATTTAATAAAGACAAAACTACATATATCACAATCTTAAATTTACATCATAATATTATAAATTATAATTATTATTATAATACATTATCTAGTTCTTTTTTAATTATTATTTTATTTACGTCTAGTGGAAAAGTTGTAGAACATCTTAATAAATAATTTAATATAAATATTATTATTATTATTTATCTTAATCTTAGTTTTAATAACTCTAAAGTTAATTTAATTTTTTAAGTAATCAAGTACAATATAATTTTATTAAAAATAATTACAGTTTCATAATGACATTCACCATACGTGTTAATAATAATTTATATTATTTATTTATTATTATGATGTTTTAAATTGAAAATATAACATTATTAAACCTATAATATATAAATATATAATTAATATAATTATTTTAATTCGTATTCAAATTTTTTAAAAATATTTATTTATAAAAAAGAAAAATTTATTTGTATAATTATTATGAAGTTTATTATATTGTCGCAATTATAATTTAATTTTTAATTCATTAGGTAATTTAAATAAATGTATTAACGGAGTAAAAAGAATGAGGTAAATAAACGGCACTGTAATCTAATAATAATTTCATTATTTTATAAAAATAACTGTAGTTTATAATATCTAATGGACATACATAATTATTGTTATTATAATACTTTAGTTAATAATCGCAATGTATATAAATAATTACATTATAATATTCTGTAATATCTAAAAGCAAGTTATTATTGTTTTATCAATTTTAAGGGTGTTTTTATTAATTAAGAATAAAGTATTTTATGTACTAAATTTAAAAAATATAAAACAGCTGAATATTTAATGTGAATCAGTGTGTGTGAATATAGATTGAATGTTAAGAATTTTTTTTTACAGAATAACTGTTGGACTGAAAAGAGATCTAATAATTATTTTAAAAATAATATTTAAAACGGGAATCAATGATGAAAATACAGCACCAGTTACGTTATGTTTACAGTAAACACTTTATAAGATTCAAAATATTTTATTATATCTTTAAATAAATGATAATACTATTTATTTAAATTTTCTTAACTGAAAAATAAATGGTCATAGCTGAAACGAACAGTGGCTTTGTTTAATTTCTATTCTAATTATTATTATTTTTTTTTTAATTTTCCACTTTATCACCGTAAACAATATTGCATAATTTAAATTAATAATTACATAAAATTAAAATTCAGTATTTTCAGTTACCTCATGGGATAATAAAAAAAATATTTACTTTATTAGTAACTGAATTAAAAAACTAAAGAATGTTGCTTTATAAAATCAATACTTCACATCTGAATTTTTTACCTCTAGTTAAGACAGGATTGTTGACTATATCTGTATGCTCAAAAATCATGTTATATAGTGACTGGTTTGCAATACCGCCGATCAGATATTGCCTTAATTCCAGTTGGTTCAATGAAGGTTTATATTTCGGATTCAAATTTATAAGAAAATTTAATATAAACGTTATCAATAAATATTAGTTATACGGGTACGATTGACGAATCTGTTTCAGGAAAATATCAGCTAGAAACTGCAAAAATGAAAATAATTTATAATATTGGCTTTACGGTATAATTTAAAGAAAAAAAAATTAAATTAATTATTGGTTATGTGTAACCACATTATACCATATATTTCATTTAATTATCGAATTTATATATTTAATAAAGATAAATTAATAAAGGTTATAGATAAATAATAAATAAAACGTTTCAAAATATTTGTAATGTCGAATTTACTTGGAGTGAGAGGATCGAAAAATACAGGATCCTAGCTGAAGATAAAAAGAATTGTTGAAACACCAGAAAATATTAGAGTAGTAATACAATACTACTATAATCCTACCCTACTAAAGAGCAATTTCTATGTGGGTCTGTGTATGTGTGTGTCCGTCCCCGTAAGCTTAGCACCGGAATGTACCGATCACTAGTGGAAAATCCCGATTCGTTTGTACATGTGTCATGGGTGGTCAGGGTCAGGTGTATACTTGTTATGTTATTATATATAGGTATATGCAAAATGTATATATTTAATATATTTTTTTATTTATGTGATTGTTTTTCTTCATAAAATAATAAAGTATAACCAAAAAGCTGGTACCGGAATGTCCCGATTCGTTGGTATCAATTATAACGGAAGTTAAATTAGAAATAAATTTCTAATTTAACGTTCGTTATCGATTTTCATCATTAAAAAAAAACATATTTTTACACAAGAGGTAATCAATTTTGGACACCTAATAATCCAATTTCGAGACGCCGCCCGTCAGGTCAACCCGTCCGGAGGCCCTAGCTGCGGCCTACGGCTCGCCTCTGCAGCTAGTAGTATCAATAAGTGAAGTTATACTTAAAAAGCAAATTAACGTCAATTATTCTTATATAGTCTGAATTTAACAAGCCCCTTAAGTAGTCATGTTCAATACTTTAAAAAGTCATGCATAAAAAGTTGACAGCCACTGTGTAAAATTAAACTGATTTTTTAAAAAAATGCCTCATCTAAAAAAGTATAAAACATCGCAGTCAATAGATTTTCGTTTTGACAAACGCCCAGGCGTTTTTCGCCCACAGACAAAAAATATATATATATATATTATTTCAGCCAACTGGTAAGTTTTAATATTTTTAAAGTAAGAATTTTTAATAAAAGATAAGTTTTAATTTTTATTTATCTACATTTTGTGAGTCTTTTAAAAGTAGTTTGTCTTTATAAAGTTTTTTCAGCATATGCCAAAAGCATATGCCAATAAATATTAAGTAATATTTATAATGTATTTTATAATGATAAATTTTTTAGCCTGAAAATTTCTCTTTTAAGCGCCATTGATTTTTCTATATATTATTTTCGGTTTTACTAAGCAATTAGTTATTGATAAATCTCATATTATATCATTACATATTTATTCAAAATAAGTTCTACCCACCCTAAATACATTTTTTTTTTTATAAAGCAGATAATATGACTGAGTTTATATAATGTGTAATTTATCTAATATATATATATATATATATATATATATATATATTTATTTAAATAAATGATATTTTGAGTTTAACGTAATAATTTTTAATATAAAAATAAGTAAGTTAAAGGTTTTAAATGGTAGTATATAATAAATACAAGAATATTAAAGTAGAAAATAACAGGTTTAGGTAAAGTTTTAAAATATGTTTTTAAAAGAATTCCGATAAACTTACCGAAAGCAGAAATTTCTTTTAAGTTGCAGGCTTTTTGGTGATGGTCTTTCACATCAAGATAAGATTTCTGGCTGTCCGGAAAAAAAATTTCAACTGACAACTAAAAATAAACCGACAAAATTATTATAAATTAATATATTGCAATATTACAATGAAATAAATTTTAAAAAGATAATATTTTTATAATTAGAAATTTTTTAGTTTAATTTAGGTATTTAATTTTTCAATTAATTATTTAAAATTTTAATTTAACATTTTTAAATAAAATAATTAATTTATAGCATCTTTATTAATATTTATCACGAGTGGGGAATGTCAAATATAATGATTAATATTAAAATACTGAGTAAATCATTTAATGTTTATTAAAGTTTAATTCGCTATAATAATAATTATAAAATTATTTAGATACGTTAAAAAATATTATAAATAGAGATTTAATTCTACAAAACATTTAATAAAGTATATATTTTTTTTAAATTATTCACAAATAAATATAATGTTTCTAATGTAAATAACAATTAATAAAAACGTAAAAAGGTCTATAATGTAATTATAATTAATATTAATAATAATAATGATAATAATAAATATCAATGTGATGTGAGGCACAAGGTTTACATAATAATAATAACATGACTGTACAGCGACAATATTAAATATCAGATTTTTTTTAAACTATTGTTTATAATACAATCATAAATAATAAAGAACATACATTTATATAACTTATAAAGTATTAGTGAATATTGCCTATTTTTTTAAAATAGGCCAACCTGTTCAATATTTTTTATTTGTAGTATTAATGATATTAAAAAAAAAAAAAATACAGAATATAACATATATAAGCTGTAAAATTACAAGATTATTGCAGTTTAAATAGAAGAAATTTATTTAAAAGAGATTTTCAGATAAGCGGTAATGTTTTTATGAGTAGTTTACATTTTTCAGATAAAATTATAAAAAAATGAGTTTTTACAGCAATACTAACAAATAAAATATCAAATTTTTTCATCGATACTAAAATTTAAAAATTTCAGCATTTTAAATTTATTTTACTTTTCGTGTTGTTTATTTATCCTCAACACATTTTTTTCTAGTTTAAGAAAGGTTCTTTGTTATAGTGATATTTGCTTAGGAATGCCTCAAAATATTAAGTGTAAATAAAAGATGTATCCATCGTGAATAAAGTTGTAATACAACTTTTATGAAGTTGATATGGTTTTTGCAACGTATGCTTTAAACGTTAAAATCCTGAATAATCCTCAATACCCCTACCACAATTAACCTGACTGCATCTTCATCCTTACTAGTATCAAAATTGGGTGAAACCAGTTTAGATATATATCCGTTAGAAAAATATTTTAAACTTTTGTTTCTAAAACAAAACTCTATTTACAAGTAAAATGTTTTTAAAGCATAAAAAACAATAAAATAATTTTAGTTTTGTCAATATGATTTATTTCACACGGATATTGATTAATTTTGTAATTTATTAATTATTTCTCAAATTTTAACTTAAAAATTGTAAAAAAATCAGAAATAATATATCGAATAATTTTAATACCTTTTTTAATAATAAAAATAAAAAAAACATTTTTTTTATTTAAAAAAAGTAATAATTCATTTATAAATTTATTTAAAACAATTATAGATTTTTGCAATTAAATAAAATGATTTTTGGTTATATATATATATATATAGATATATTGACATAAATAAAAATACAAAACAATTTTTTTTTTTGAGTGCATCATTTCTTATCCCTTCCTTGGAGCCGGACACACAATTAAGCCTTAACACAGCTCCAGGGGTTGCCTTCGCCTCAAACTGCCTCGTCGAGAACTAATGTTCCCCTCAGGCAGCCGAGACTTGGTTTTTTGGTTTTTGTGTCATGCTTTAATGATGAGGTGATATGCCACTGAAGACCGGAGGTCTTCAATGGCAATGGTGGAGTCCCACCGGAACTGCGGTCTTCACGTCTTGCCTCTAGTGAGAAACTCCCGGAGGGATTCCCCACCGGGACTACGTTCTTAGTTTACCCCCCAAAAATCCGAAGCCACGCCGAAGTCCCCGCCCAATCGTCGAGGGTGGGACACCTAAGCGGCCCACCCCTTCTGGACGGGGCTGTTCCAACCCTAAATTCATCCCAAAAGTGAAGACGACGGAATTCATTTCCGGGCGCCGGCCCTGCAGCCACGGCCCCCAAGAGTGTACCCACGGGCACTGCAGTGCGAACACTCAGCCTCCGTTGGAAAAGACAACTTCGACTATTTAAATATTACAACAAATAATGATAAGATTCGTCATGTGTATTTATAAACTTTATTTAATTTACTTTATATACTTTAATTTATTTTTTATATATATTCAAATAATTAGTAAACTAATTAGAAAAGGAAATTATACCACGTTAATTGATTATAAATTAAAAAAATTATAACTCATTGGAACAGTACTATTAGTAGAAATAAATTCAAATTTTTTATAAGAATAATAATAATTCCTTAATATAATTAATGTTAATAATATTTAAAATAAAATATTTGTATATATATATATATATATATATATACAATATTATTTATTATTTTATTTAAAGTTTCTGTAAAGTCTTTAAAAACATTTTTGTTTCACTAATTTGAAAATACGAAAGTAAATTCTTTGGATATGGAGGTCAACAGATCTTGAATGAAAATTGACTTCGAAAGTACATAAAACAACTGTAATACAGATGTAACAACTGAGGTAAATCATTATTTCTTATATATTTTATTCTCCTTTCACAAAAAAAAAAAAAAGTATATAAAACAGTGTTTACAAGTCTAAAGGCATTCTTTAGTAATATTTGAGGAGTTATGAAAGCTATAACATCTACACACATGAGATTCACAAATAATATTTACACCATTCTTTTGTAGAGGTAAACAATTATCATGAATTATAATAATTTAGATTTTTTAAGTATCTCAATTTGTTACCAGTAAAAAAATTGTATATCTATAGAATTTTTTTAAAAAATCTTGAGATCATTAAGAAGAAGTTTTAACCATTAATTTGCATCATATGTTTAGTAAATATTATTTTAAACCGGATTAAAGTAAGTTCTTTAAGTGAATTTTTAAATTATGGTTCGCTATATTATTTCTCTGGTCGTTTATAACCGATTGAGCGTGTTACGTTTTTGATATTTTTGTAATTTAAATCTGAAATATAAGTTTTAAATTAATCTGGAAACATTTATTTAAAATGTACATACTATTAAAGGCAAGTTATTCTATAATTTAATATTTTAAAAACTTTATTTTTCGTCTTATTCATTAAAATTACAATTTTGGCTCGTACAGTTGTAGAGATGTTTTTTTATGTTTATTATACTAAAGAGGAATTTTTTTAAAATTAATATAGATTTAAATCAACTTTTTTTTTTAATTTTCAATAATTTACCATTTAAAAAGAAATTGTATCTGAAAATAAGATCTTTTGATTGCTAAAGAAGTTTTAAAATGCATACGTGTCGAATTAATTTTTTTATTTTATGTTTAATATCTTCCTAGTATAGTTTAAACAAATATTGAATCAAATAAAGATATTTTTAGTTATATGATAATAATTAAAAAAGTAGAAAAGATTCGCTTATTTGCCTTTATTAATTGTACGTTGTATATTCTTCATTTTATAGTGGTATTTTTTAAAAGTAAATTTTTTATGCATTAAAATTTTTAAATTAATTGTGAAATTCAATAATTAAATTTTTACTTTGCTGTGGGTATTAACTTCTTTATCTGGTATAATTTTCTGCTTTTTTTTACCTTTTAAATTTTATCCTTTTAAAGTTAACTGAACGGTAATAAAAAGATTCTTATAAACCTATCAGAATGTGTGACATTTAATGTTTGTTAAATAGATTACTTAAAGAATTGTTATTTTAAATGCTAACATAAAAAATTACATATTTTCCTTTATGAAAAACATTCATTACCATTTGAATTTAATTTGTAGTCATCGTTTGGATATATACTGATAATGCTTCATTTTCTCGATTTTATTACTGGGATAATTGGGGAAAAAATCACAATTATATCTATTTTGAGAACCTGTAAAATTTAGCAGAGTTTATTATTAATACATGAAAGCTTTTTGTAATTCTTTAAATTAACAGACATTTATATGACTTTAAGTTTTAAATTATTTTATTTCTGTAAAACCGTTATTTATAGATTTGCAGTTTTAACTTTGTAATTGTTGTTGATAAGTTTAATCTTTCGTTTGGCTTTGAAATGAAATATTAAATCGCCTACTAAAACATACTATGTAAGATATAATTACATTTCACTTATTTAAATATATATTAAATATTTACAGTATTAATTTTATATTATTTATTGGAAATAAGCACCACTTATTTTATATATTCTTGCCCATTCTTGCTCCAACAACAAATGGCGGATAAATATTTCTGAAATAGAATCAATATGTATTATTTTTAAATAAATGTTTTCAGGTTAATTATGTATATATATATTTTTTTAATGTTTTTACAAGACTTTTTTTAATTAAAACCATTAAGAATACATTATAGAGTGATTATTCACAAATAAATATTTAAAACGAAATATTTCTGCTAATAGATTTATGTTGGAAAAGTTATCGTTACTTTATTTAGCCTTTAGATTTTAATAATAAATTATTATTATACTTATTTATATATTTAAAGTTATGATATTTATTATTTTTATCATTTATTGTGGCAAGAAACTAACACAAACTTAAAAAAATTTACTAATTTATAACTGATCAAAAGAACTAATATCTAAAATGTCAAGTATTGCTGAATCAACAAATTATAATATTTTAATGATTATTATTAATATTAATTTTACTGCTAAAATGCAGTAAAGTATATTAAGATACAGTATTTATTGTATGAATAGAATACAGTAATTATAATATAAACAGTTACGGTAAATGGAAACACACAGTTAAAGTTTTAGATTGTCATTCATGGAGAACAGGTTACAAACAAACTGCTAATAACTACTGTACAATATTTATTAAGACGGGAAATATAAGCAGCAGAATTATTGCAGTTTCAGAGTTACCATACAATTTTAACTGAAAAAAGAGGAATCGATATATACATTAAAAGGAATTATATACAAACTGCGTGTATATATATATATATATATATATATATATATATATATATATTAGAAAATAATTAAGTTATTCCGTATTTTCAATAATAATTATTTTGTAATTTATATACATCAGAAAACTATTATATCTTTATAACTTTTGCTTTTTAATTTTCAGTGAAGTATAATAAGATATTTTTAATAATTATAATAAAAATTAAAACTGTTTATTTTTGAATGAAATAAGCTAAAACGTTAGTAATAATAACAATAGAAGTACCACATTATTATTATTATATAATGTGTTATTCAGAAACTATAATTTGAATGAGTTCACACGGACACATACACACTACCGCGCACGCAGACACAAACGGAAGTGTACAACATCCAAAAAGAAAAACATGGTGATGAGAAAATAAGAATGAATGTTATTTTATGTATGTTTAGAGTTGAAAATTATAGTTCATAAGATTTTGCTTGAAGCTTGATCTTGGACTTTTATCTGCTTGGCAAACATACATATATATTTGAATGTGAAATCTCTACAACAAAAGTCTTTATTTCCAAGTTCATGCCTTAGGAAATACTTTATAATTTATTTATAATATTTTATAATTATAACGACTTATAAAAAAAAATATTTATTCCATTCTATGAAATAGATTTACTTGAGCGTTCTTTGAAAATGTAACACTTTACCTATCGTAATAGAAAAATCTTTTGTAAAAACAATCTTTAAACGTTGTACAATGTGCTAAGTTTCCGTCCAAAGAATGTGTTAAAATCTTTCCCTGCCCACCTGATTGTATTAAATTCCATTCTCTATATTTTAAAATATATAGTTGGGATTCACTTGGAGATAATCTCAAAGAACTAGAAAACCTGATCTTTATCCCATAAACTTGTCCCATAAACCCTGGGTCTTTATCCCATAGACTTAACTGCTCTACATACAAAAATATCTTTAATAGTAAAATATGGATAAAAATAAAATAAAGAATTATTTTATTTTTTTTATCGTCATTAGAAATTAACTTTGGATGTTTTGTCAAGAAATAATATATAGGCTATATATATATATATATATATATATATATATATATATATACACACATATATATATACACACATATATATACATACACACACATATATATATATATATATATATATATATATATATATATATGTGTGTAAGTAATAATTTCTTTTCATTTTTAGGTTTATAAGAAATCTAATATCTTTTCTCAAATTAGAATTGTGCTTAATTAGAACTCCGTTGAAGTTTTAAACGTTCAGCGAAATGAGTTATATGGTTTTCTCCAGTTTATAAAATTTCTCTCTTTAAAATGAAAACTGATCCTTACAAGAAATTTTTGAAAATTATGTCCAATATATACCCAACTATTTAATATTTTAGTTATTCGAAATAAGTAAATCAAGAATTAAAAACATTAATAAGGTTAATTAAAAATTAAAAATATTAATTAAGCATTAATATATATTGTAATTTAATTAATATTTAATTAAAATAAGAAAAATGCATAAAAAACAAACTTACGTAGACTTATATTTTAATATACTGCAAATAATTGAAAACGTTTTCTTTTTTTATATAGAAACCGCACACTCTTCTAGTCAAGGTCAAGCTTCGGCAAAATCTTATACACTCTACATTCGTGTTTCCTAGATAACTTTTTGTATAGCTAATTATTACGTTGTATTTTTATTTGATTAAATAACTTTTAATTTGTTAGTTTTTATACCTAAATTTTCGAATGATTGACAGATAAATTTTTTTTAAATAACAGTCTAATTCTGATATTTTTTACGTTAAAATTCAAATTTCACTAAAATTTATTAAATTTTACTAAGTTATATGATTTAAAAGTAAGTATAAATTTCAGGATAATAATTTTTTTTATATATTTATACATAAAGTGCATTATAGTTGTGTAGAAAAACGATATATCATTATATACAAAGCATTAAAGGAAACATTAATAAAATAAAGCTCAGATATAAATTGATAATTGGATTAAATTATTTCTCCTAAATTATTAAAAATATATATGCGTTATAAATATATAAAAATCCAGAACAAAAATTTTTAATAAAAATCTACATTTTTTTTAGTAATATATAAGTTACTTTAGAATATAGCTTGTATAAGAAAAATTCATATTAAAAATAATATGACTTCTTATATTTCATAATAATTCATAAAAAAATATATATATAAACGTATATATGTATATATATATATTTGTCATTTTTGTTAGAATGAATAATCAGAATTCAGTTACAGTACTACTATACAGGGAATATAAAAATTTTATTCAAACGTAAAACTTGATTATATTTTGTAAAAGTTAAACGACAGTATTTCAAGAAGTAGAGAAAATCATATCGCTAAGTTAAATTTTATTAATCTATACATCGTAAAATCGTAATGAAATTTGTAAAATTTATTAATTTTTATTTCATAATAATATAGAAATACCGACTTTTGTTTCAGATAATTTAATTAAGTACTGATTACTGAATCACATTAATACATCTGAATACATTAATACCATGATCACTGCCGATTCAGAATCAAATTTATTATATTTTGCTGTAAAGGTAATTAGTAGAATAATTATATTTGATTTGATGAATATGTTTTCATTTTTTTACGGTTGTAAGCGAAATTCTGTTTGTTAGGTAGTAAAATTTTGTATGATAAATTCTTCAAAATTTACACCTTCGGGTAAAATCGAATATACTAACAACAGTTTTTTTGATTTTGGAGAATACCTCTTAGACAAAATGGAAAGAGCAACACAATTATAAGCCAATTATAAATAAACCACATCTATTTTAATTTTTCAGTTAAATCTAAAAATTTTTCTATTTTATATTATTTTTACCGTCCGTCTAGATGTAATGATAAGTTATCGATAACAAACACAAATTAGTTTTTTCGTAACATTTACCATGTACTTTGGTGCAAAATTCATAGCCGCATTATCATTGTTTGTCAGTGGAGAATTTAGAACCCTGTTGCCGGGGTTTGCAACAAATTATTAACCAAAAGCCAATTCAGAATTAAAATAGTACGTATTTTCAGCTATTTTGCATGGAGTAGATTAATGATTTAGTCAAGAAATTCTATAAAAAATTATGAAGATTGAAATGTGGATTTACTCATGCCTATAAAAGATTTTATGAACGGCTGTGTTATAAAATGAGAATATTTTTTGTAAAACGAATTTACAAACATGATAAAACAACTTTTGTAAAAAATAAAATTAATTAATAATAGGAAAGCAATATTTTTTTGTGTAATTAAATGAACAGAGACCTTATTAGTGTTCTAGATGATAGTCTTTTGTAGAAGAGTTCCAGGAAGAAGAAATTTTACTCGACCAAGAAATCAAGGAAACAGTTTTACAGTATTATTTCTAAGTTATTTTAGTATCGTTTGTAAATGATTACTGGTTTGAAACCCATAAGTTGCCGTAAGAAGAAATATTATTAAAAAACTATATGATATATAAGTCAGAATTAATTTATATTTCCTTAGTATCAGAGAGATTCAACAAATTTTCAATAAATTCGACAAATTTAAAAAAAAAAATATTCTAAATATTCGTTGGAGCCTTAACGACAATCAAAGTGATTTGATGAGACTTAAAACTTCTAACCACTTTGCCGAATCTTTGAATCTTTGCCGACCACATTAAGAAATGTTAGAATTGGTGGAGTCTTTAGTCGGCTTCATCTCTGAGCTGATAGGATTGCATATCAGTATGAAAAACCCTCAGAAATGTTGAAAATAATCTACTCACAAATTTCTAAACTCATTATTTCAGGAAGACTAAAACAATAACGCTTACAAGTGTACTCTTTTACTTCTACTCTTTTACAAAGTATCTGGAATTAATAGGCTAAATTAAAGCATACCCCTCTTTCTACTCTTAAACTCTGCCTTTATTCAGAGAAAAATTGATTATAGCTAATAAATACGAAATTTTTCTGATGATTAACGTTATTTGATTCTTTTACCGTCGAAATGATTTTTTTAATATTTAAACTTTATATGTTTTTAATATTAGACACTTATCAGCGCTAGAAAGAAAGACAGATAAAGCCAGAAACGTTCAAAACTTCTGGTGTTGCCTCATTTAAAATTTTTCCAACGTATTACTTGCTCATGAAATTTTGGATAAGGTTATTAAACAGTCGGATGATAATTTATGAAAATTAATCTGAATTAAGTCATTATTAAATAAATATACTTTAAAATTTATAACTTATTAATAAATTTAACGTAACTGGATTATAAGAAACAAACACTTACGTGAAGCGTTACGTTTATGCATTAAAAAAGTTTTCCGAATAATTATTTAACGTAGCTAACATAACAGAAAAGAGCAATTTGTCATTAAATTTCCAACTGTACATTACCTTCTCTTATAAATAGAAACTTTTAATTCAAAATATTTGTATATCACATAATAAAAGCTATTTGTAAAAATACTAATATTGAAAATTATTTGTATGTTTTCGTCTAATTATATTTAATTATTTCTGCAAAGGATAATTTTATTATCTTTTTGTAATATAATTATTTTACGAAACGTAATTTGTATTAATGAAATTAACTGCTTGCATTACTTTAAGGAATAAAACAAAATATACATGACCTTTTAAGATTTTATTTTAAAAGATTAAACTAAAATAAAATTAATTATTAAACCTAAGGGGGTTGATCAAGTAATAAACTCGTTGTCGCAAATCAGCTGATTTTGAAGTCGAGAGTTCTCACAATTAGGTAGTTACTTTTACTCGGCTTTGAATACTAGATCGTGGATACTGGTGTTCTTTGGTGGTGGGGTTTTCAATTAACCCCACTTCTCATGAATGGTCGGCCTGAATTGGTTCAAGAATAAATAGTTACCGGTACAGTTACAATAGACTAAATTGCTATTGACTTTTAATTGTTGATGCGACTATAAAAAAAAAAAAATTAATTAAAATACTCTATCAAAATACTCTATTAAAATACTCTCAATTAAAATACTCTTTTCAACTAAAACATATTTTTCTGTAGTGTATCCTTCCTATAAAATTTGAAGATTAATTTTTTACAACCCAAATCTTTTTAACTTAAAAAAAAAAATGATTTCAACATTCTGTTAAAAATGTAGTGACATTAACATGATATATATGCATATAATTAAACAACGCTTTATAAATCTGGTTAAATAATTGCTCATTTAGAAAATGTACTTTGCTTTTCTGTAATGCTTTTTTTACAATCGGTTCCTCCTATGTGATGTGAAACTATAGGTAAATCGTATGATAAACAATCACACGAAGGAGGAGCATCAAGTGATATTCCTTGAAGAATTCAAGTAATTGTTAGTCTGAACAATTAAACAACAGGTAAATAAGTTATAATAAAATAATTGGAAAATACAATTAGTAAATAATAGATAAATAAAGTAAAAACTGAAAAATGTTATATAACAATGACACAATTGATAAATGAGGTAATAACTCAAGTGAACACAAACATTTTATCATTGTACACATAATCATTTTAGTTAATGTGATATTCTAGTCGAGAAACATATCATCATTACTATTAGGTTGCTACACCCAGGTCAAACACGTGGATCCTTTTGAGTCGCCTAATATTCTCGCTATTGTTTAGCAACAATGATACAGCAAGATGATACATATATGGTATTTAGTTTAAATATATATTTCGAGCTCATAACGTATGGGATCTCCAGATACTCGTGGATCTCATTATTCTTCACCAGCACGGCGGTTCTGTTATGTTCCTGAGTGTTTTTTTATTGGAACCGCTGGAATGTATATGGAATGTGGGAGATTTCTAAAAATCGCTGGAATGGAAAACGAATTGTATACTTTTTTTTTTGAAGAAATTAAAAAAAAAGACTAAAATTTTGTTTGTAGCCTATTTATAATTTGTTTAAAGTATACACACATTATCTCAGCTGTAAAGTTATAATTATGAATATTGAATAATAAAGGAGAAAATGTGTGAGTTGTACTTTTACAAAAAGTTTTTTTTTTACGTATCCATAAAGATGTAATTGAAATTATTGTTTTGTTGTGAAAATATTTTCTATTGCGTAACATTTAATATTGAAATTATTAACGTGCCGAAGTGCTACATTACTTTTAATGCAAAGATTCCCTTTATTACATATAACCTGAGTTTAAGAAAATTATCATTATTATAGATCCTGGTAATTATATCTTAGGTCAGTTTTATTCTTTACTATATTGGTACTAAGTAATTAAATCGGTAAATGATACATCATTATAACAAACAATTTACTATAACAATTACCTTTGAAAATCTTATAATCTAACGATAATTATTTTAATTGAATCTTTCTCTCTCAATTTCTTCTCTCAAATATAGAAAGTGTCATCGTAATATTTTTTTGAGAGAACTTAATGCTTATTACCACTTTCTACTTATTTTTGTGCAGAATTAAAATATAAAAAAAAAATATTACTGTTATTTATACAATCTATACAAGAATCAGAACTACATTTACAAGTAAAGGGCTAGGAAAGGCTGGCTGCAATAAAGAAAGGGGTGAGATGAAGATGCTCTATTATTTTTTATATTGTACATAAAAGAAATAGTGAAGTAATTAATACAAAGAAAACTTGAGATAGGGATAAGAGCGAATAAAAAAAGTTTTTAATTTGGTACCAGGATTATTGCTTTTGAATAAAACTCTAGATCAATTTTACACAAGAAGTACTTATTAGTATAAAATATCTCTATTATTATCAAAACTTCTGATATACAAATTAGTTGGAAATAAATGAACATAAAATTTAGATGTATTAAAAATGAAAAATACGATGATCTTAATGTAAGAGTACGATAACGTCATTAATCAAAATATAACAGTTGAAAAATGAAAATATACGAACAATTTTATTCGTTAATTACGACCAACCACAAGGAATTTCCTCTTATTATCGAATATATATTTAGGAAATAGGTAATAAACAAGATTTCTTTTTTAAACAAACTCGAACCATTTTCTGAATACACATAAAATACACATTGAAATCTAGTTTTTAAAAGATCTATTCTGTATATCTGTGTAGCTCCGAAAAACTATTTTTGATAAGTTTTTCAAGCATGTATAAAGTGCGTTTTTCTTGTTTAACTTTTTTAAATTTAATTGAAATTTTATTATGTTATTCAAGACAAAAATGATTTTAGGAAGAGTTGATCAATAAATATTTAAAAAAACTAAAAAGACATATATTTAAAAAATAATTTTAAATGTATATTTTGAAATAAAGTTTTTTAACACATATTCAGTTAAGAGGTTTCAAAGAAGAATGGAAATATTGCAAAAAAAATGTTTCTTATGATCTATTTAAAGTTTAACAGATAATTAATAATGTCACTTAAGGAGTTAATGAGGATCAAAATGTAATGGAGTAAAAATCTGTAAGAAATAAATTAGATTATTGAAGATCTTTTTAACGTAATATTTGCATTGTAATTAAAAGACCAAAATAGATGAAAAAATTACTAAAATCTATAAACCATTCACCCGATTATGAAAAAAAAAAAACAAAAAACATAAATCTTTACCACTTCAAATAGAAGTCAATGTAATGTTTATCTCTATTCCTACATTATTCTTTTATTTAAATTTATCTAAAATTTATTATTTAATTTTTTTTTGTATTTATTTTACTTCATTTTCTATCGTACGTTAATCGGCCAACCGCTGTTAGCTAAAATAGAAACTTTTATACTGGTCATATGAACCTTCATGGAACTTCCTAGCAATTTAGAAAAACTGTATCGACTACAAAAATTTATTACAATATTTTTGCATATTAATTACAAGCTATTTTCATTTTAGAGCTACAGTTAAGAACACAAAGTTCTTGCTTCAAATAAGCATACCTATTGAAAAAACAAAACAAATTTTCCTAATTAATTTGATGTATTAAATAATACGATCAGTAAAGGAACTTAATCTTATGGCAAACAATTCAACAAAATTAAAGTAATTAAATATAATAATATTATTAGTAAATTTACATAAGTAATTTACGTTTTACGTATAAAAAGGATAAAAATATTTACAAATAGTATTTATATACGTAATTTTTCTTAACAAATGTATTATTGTTGGTAACTCTGATATTACAATTGTTTTTTTTTTTTATATTATATTACAATTTATGCTCAGGAAAATTATTTAAGAATATTATCTATCCTAAAAAGACAGAAAAAGTAAGCTTTTGTACACATCACCTGAAATTTCCCTTACGTATTTCATAAAAAAATTAAAGTTTTATAATAATTACAAAGCTTTACTTAAATTATAATCATTATATCTATTTTTTTTAAATTTAATTTCATCATCAAATTTCTTAATATTTGTATAATAAAATTTTCTAATTACTAAAATATAATAATAGATGTAATCATATGACTAACAAAAAAAAATCCAATAACTCTATTTTTACATACTAAACAAAAATATATATTTATATATAATTAACTAAAACTTAACTAATATCATCTCTGTTGTTTATCGTTCTTTAATGTAATTCTTTTCTATTTGTCTACTTTACTTAAACGAAGCAAATTCATTCATAAAATTTCTTATGATTAAATTATATATATTGTTATATAATTCATGTTATTTAGGTGTCTTAATTATTTAGTTGTTAATTATTATTTAATATTTAACAAATCGCACCAAAACAAACATGAAAAAATATATTCTGTTTTTAAATTTTTTTTCTTAATAAAACGATTAAAATGTCTAATAATTCTTCAAATAAACATTTAATTACAATGATAAATTCTCTGTATTACTGATATTCATACAAAATAAACAATATAGATTACAATAATGATATACATTTTATTTTGCTTACAGTATTTAATAATATACAACATCTTTGGGTAACACAGACACGTTATGGTTTATTACATAACACGAAAATTTTATTTTTCACAACCATGATTTTGTTTAGCATGAAGAAATATTATAACATGTGATATTATATTATTTTTGGTTTGATTTATTTTAATATATATATATATATATATATTTTTTTTTTTTTATTATTATATTTCTATGCTATCTGAAATTGTTTCACGATCTAATTTACATACACAAGATAATTAAAATAATAATTATTAAATTACATGGCACTTACTTCGTTTTCTTTTATCACTTGAAGAAGAAGAACAACAAGAAGACATTAACATGTAATTATGATGTGTATGTGAGTGTGTGTGTGTGTGTGTGTGTGTGTGTGTGTGTGTGTGTGTGTGTGTGTGTGTGTGTGTGTGTGTGTGTGTGTGTGTGTAGGAGGAGCATTTAGTAATATAGTACAGCAGCACATATTTATTTATTGTTATGAATAAATGTGCACAGAGGTAGGAATTAGTGTACCATTTAATTATTTTATCATTATTATTTATTTAATATAAAGAATAAAATAAAGAATAATTATTTATAAGAATATATTGTGAAGTAGTAGTTGAAGGAAAATATAAGGAAGAAATATACAGTAATAATAATAATAAATACCGAGAATAATATCGTTTATATATAATTACAAAAAAATGATCTAAGTAAGAAATTGAAGAAATTTTTTTTTTTTGGCAGTATATGGAATACATTATAAAAAATTATTACGTGGAAGCGTTTACACTTATTTTTTTTCTTACAGTTCTACAGAATGGATGCTAACCTACCACAAATACATTCACTGAAATGCATATTAGTAAACATTGATTCGGTAATAATAGTCGAATTTAAAATTCAGAATCTATTCAGATGTTATAGATTAAACCTTTTTCATTACATTTCGGTTATTTATTATGTTACCTTACAGTATGTGTTTGATATAATTTTGTTTTTTAAAAATTATCAAAGATATTGTTCGATTTATAAATAAATAATCCATTTGAATTATCATATATGCCTAAATCGAATACTGCTTGATGTATCCATTTCAAAGGCGGCAAACACTAATCCAATCTTCAGGCTGAACCTCATGGGTGTATCTTTTTATTTTATTAATGAAGAAAATTCTATTTATAAAAAGCGCACAATAAAAAAAAAATTAACAAATTTAACAACTATGGACAAAATAAAAACTGCCTTAGGAAGTACATTATCAAAGTAGTTCTGCTTTAAAAATTATGACAAATAGAAAATAATTAATTAAAACGTTAACTTGTAAGAAGTACTATTTACTTCCATATACAGAGCCACATGTACCGGTTTTTAGATAGGTTCATTAAAGTAATTTTGGATATAAAAATTTTATATAAGGAAAAAATTCCTAACTTTCTGTTTTTTGATTAATTGTAGTCATCACTTCTGATTTTAAATTGAATTGATTAAATTATAAACTCAAATTGTATATAATAAGCTTAAAAATCAGATTTAAAGTACCATCGGACACAGAACAACACTTGAGTAAAGTTTAATTTTAAAGGAATTTTTTTTTCGAAAATGTTACAACTACGGTGTTGTAGTAGTTTGCTGTAGAAAAGATTGATAATAAGTGAACCGTGTTATTACTTTGATATTTTTCTTTTGTGGATAAAGTTAAAATAAAAAGTTAATTATTAAACAAAAAACCGATTTTAAAATTATTATTAAAGTTTTCGACTTCCTTTGGTAGAATACTGTAATACAACTGTTTAATAATAAAAATATTATACAATAAAAAATCTTCATCATTTATTATGTAATTTTTCATTAATTTAGAAACATCATTAATTTTTCTTCACAATTAAGTTTAAATTAGTGAAAATAAATATTTAAAGAGAAAATATGAATTATGTGTCGTATCATAAGCAGTAATAAATTGCTTTGAATTATACGTAATTTAAAATAAATAATTATTAATAAATAATAATTAATTTAAAATAAATAATAATTAATCGCTTTGAACTGCTAGAGCCCACTTTCATACGGTTTGATTGGGACCTATTAGTTCCTAATCAGCGACGTATCAAACGGTCATGTATTACTATCCGATCGATTATTACAAATATACTTTATTTAGTAATACATAATTGTAAACATCTGATTGCTTTGAACCGGTTTAATTTAAAATTATTTGTAAGCGACGGTGCAAAAACACAAATTCAATTTCTTTAAGCTAAAGCAAACAGATGTCCAATTTAATATAATAATTTTTATATTTTCTTAACGGATGCGGTTTTGGTTTTAAGTTTTACTTTGATCGTTAAGTATTTATACTTGTATATACACGTAGCAAGAATATTTTATAATATTAACCGAACCATTGTTTAATGATGTATGCATTTAAAACAACGGATAATACAATTGATACTCCGTCAAACTACAGAAACAACTTACAAATTTTCGAACCCTATGTTTCTGTACATATAATATATTCAAATCCCATTAACAGCGCTACGATGAGCGATTTAACAATGTAGGCACACGAGTAACGAATTTATACAATGGTTTTATAATAAAAAATTAAATTTTGTGCTCCCTCAAAATTAATAAAACATAAAACCGTCTTCAAAAAATTGGTTTTTATATCTGTAGGTACAGTCTTATAACTATGGTAAATAGATAAAAAAAACAAAACTAACAAAGAATGCAATAAATTTCAAAACCATTAGCATTCCAATTCATTTTTTAGCCGTATATATTTACTGATGCAACGATAAATTAAACGAAAAAATGGTATAATAAAAATTCATACTGTGTAAAATTAAAAAGAGAGAACTAAAATTTAATCTTCGTTATTGTTTTTTTGATAAAATGATAACGGAAAATTTTATGTAATTATCATGTACTGATTCTGTTATTTTCTTTTTGCAATTTTATTTTTAAATAATACAAAATTATTAGGCTTTTAACAAATAGACTCTGTCATATTGCTGAAATGAAGAATCTCAAAAAAACCAAGAAAATTTTTATCAACAGCAAATAAATGAGGTATTAATTTTAGTAACGTTTACAAAATTATTCTCAAGTTTTAAAAACTTTTTAAATTTCCCTTGAATATTTCTGAATGAAATTGAAAAATAATTTCGTGAATTTTAATTATTTAACCGGATACATATTTAACTCCACCGGATTACATTTTTTATATTGTTCTTTGTTCAGATCAAATATCCTAGAATTATATCAGTAAAAACTACGTAAAAGTTAATCAAATTACAATTTTTTTTTTGTGTCAAGGTAAAAAAAATATGTACATATTTTTTCTCTTTTTTTTCCCCGCCACCCGGAGCCAGATTTGCAACTAGCCTTTAACTATCTCGTCGGGAACAAAGTTCCCGCCAGGTAGCCTGATTGGGACTTCGTCGTTAGCCTCTAATGAGGACACCCAAAGGATCCCCCCGCCGGGACTCGATATTTATGCCGTGCCTCTAATGGGGAACCCCCGAAAGGATCCCCCACCGGGACTAGGTCTTGCTTTCACCCCAACGATACTAGAAGGGAGTCCCCACCCGAACATCGTAAGCGGGAGAACGAGGCCTCCGACCCCCTCCCGAAGGTGTATATTAACACCGTTAAACAAACAAATTACTATTTTATTATTAATAAATAGATAAATAAGCGATATATGTATATATTTATTTTTTGTTGAAATTTTAATTAAGATATTTCATTTAAAAGAATATATTCTCCGTAGATTAATTTAAATTATATAAAAAGTAGCGTAATTAAAGGTGAAATAATTTTTGTGAGGGAGCACATATTTATTTAATTATGTTAAACACCAGGATTAAAAATATTTCATTACCGTTATAATTAATTAATAAATAATACAGTACAAATATTAATTCATATTAAAACGCCTTTCATAACAGTAATAATCATAATTAATAATCGGATTACATAGGAATACTATTATCTATAACTTATTTAAATATATATGTATATTTATAATAAATATACAGTATAGTATTTATTATATATTATTATTAATAACATTAGACTGTCGTTATAAAATGTATTATATTTTACACATGCATACATATATATATACAATTATTTATATATATGTATATTTTACTAATATAATAACATGTCAACTACAGCTTCTAAAATCTATATTACAGTCCAGTTTATTACAATATTTATTATATATATATATATTTTTTATTATTATTATTAACATACGCGATATGAGTACAAATTATTATTTAATATTATAATTATATTTTTAAATATAATTACAAGTTCTTGTTACAATTACTTATCTTTTAATTTTTTTTTATGTATATAAATTTATTCGTAAAACTTACCGATTAAAAATATTCATAAAAAATAATGAATAAACTTCAGTAATAAATTCGTTTTATTAATTAATGTTATTAATTTTTTAATAATAAATTAATTTTGTGGTGATACCAATAATAATACTATTAATATAACTGAATTATAGGAGTAAATAATA
Organism: Lycorma delicatula; assembly: GCF_047948215.1. Classification (NCBI taxonomy): domain Eukaryota; kingdom Metazoa; phylum Arthropoda; class Insecta; order Hemiptera; family Fulgoridae; genus Lycorma; species Lycorma delicatula. The sequence continues at coordinate 54,275,950 of NC_134457.1, forward strand.
ATTTTATAAAATATAATATTATTTTAATATTATATTATAATATTATTTTTCACTTTATATTAATGTTATTATTTTCTAATTAATTCATTATTTCCAGATGCATGTAATATTAATAATAATAATAAAGATATTATTATTATTATTATCATTATCATTGGTATTATAAAATAATTTACTAGTATACAATCTATATTAATTATAAATATTTTTCAGTAATAAAATTTTCGACGATTTTTCGAAATTGATAGTACTCAGGAAATGTAACGTTAATTTATTATCGTTATTTTTATACCTTTTTATCTACATTCTGAAATTCTACAGGTTATTTAATTATATTTGAGCGGAAATTAATTAATAAAAATTATTAATTATTTTTTACAACTCTACAAGCAGCTTATAAAGAGGTTACATGAAAACAATTATATATTATAGTTTTTTATACTTAATTATTTGAAAATTAAATAATTTCTAATAATTTTTTTTTAATTTATGTTAAAAAACTTAGGAAAATTTAATTTTTAAATAAAAATAATTTTATTAGATAATTAACATAAACAAAAATAAAGTATACCCCGTTTTCCCGGATCACACATATCATGGTTTTCCTAATTTCTTTTTCAAGCAGTCAGATCAGGCTTACGATATTGAAAGCTTGACAAATAAAAAAAAAAATTCACCAAAGAAATCCACACCGAAAGTTCCATAATATGGAATAATAGTTATTTAATAACCTATTTTATTTAGGTAATGCTGGCTATTTTAACCAGCAGTTGTTCAAACTAGCCCTGATTTTATGTGTTTAGCCTACATAGATTAAAACTAGATGTAATATTATAGAATATACATTACCAGTTCAAAATACTTTTGTTGCATTTGTAAAACATATTCAGCTACATAACTATTCTATAACATTACAATACATACAAAATTTAATTTTTTACGTCTACGTAAGTATTCATATACGCTGATGTAACAAAAAAATATTACTGTTAAATTTTGTGATTTTATTAAAAACGGCAGCCAAATCATTTGCACTTACAAAGGGCGTTTACTCTTGGTATAAATGTAATATCAGGCCATTTTACACTATCTGTTACAACTGGCTTTTGGGTGAAAGTATAGAGGCATTAATAACACTAAAACGTGTTATTTCATAACAGTTAAAAAGAAATAAGTACAGGAAGTACATTTTTTAATGATTTTTCAATTAAAAAAAGATAATAACTTTAATAATTTAACATAAACATCTACTTCTTAAAGTTATTTAAAAAGGTTGTGGTCAAAGAAAGAACAAGCAGCCTCAAACAATAAGATAATATCTTATCTGATTATAAAGAATAATATCTTTCTAATCGGTTTCTTAGAGACTAGTTATTAAGACCGTTCATAAAGTTTGCTTGTCACTAAAACGATTTTCATTTTTTACTATCACCAATGACGCTAATCATAGAGTGAATATGTTCGAGAATCCTCTCTTATGATGGTAAACCTTTTAGCTTTTTATATGTCAGTATAACGTATATATTTTAAAAGAATAATATAAAATTCCACGATATCGTTTTTAGATAAAATTCTCACGAATTAATCCGGATTTTCGGTATCTTTATTAAGATCAACTTATCAATTAATTTATAACTCATTTATAATCTCATTAAAATCTATAAAATAACTACTTAGCGTGAAATAAAAATAAACTTATTTTTATGTTTTTTCTTTTTTAAATGATTGTCATCAATTAATCAGTTTTTTTTATTATCAGTAATTGTAAAAAAAAAAATGAATAAATTCATTATGAAATTAGGCCATTAAAGAAAAAATATTGTTCAAAACTTTTAATATTTCATTTTTCCAGCGATGGTAAAATGATGCTAGTTATTAATAACTTTTCTTGGTACTATCAATTTATTAGTAAGTAAGCAAATTATTATAAATTAATGTTTATATTATTATGTTTATTATTATCATTATATTATAAATATATTTAATATTTATTATACCCGTTCTCAATATTTACAATTAGGGGTAATTTATATAGTAATATAATAATATTATATAAATTGTTCGTACATCGCTCATTAATGTATAATGTTCAGGAAGTTGATTTATTTTCTTTTTTTATACATATACTTTTTTTTGAACACGACTGTCAAAACCTGGACCCGCACTACACGATTATTTTAATTGTATATTTGTTGTTAGATGAATATATTGTTATAATTAAATACTATTGTTATAAATAAAAATTATATTCCTGTTAATAAAAATAAACATATTTTTAATGTAAGTAGTACTATTAATAGTAGCAATTAATTAAAAGGAAAGGGTTATCAATACACATATTTAGTTTATATTTAAATAACTAAGCATTCAAATTTTTTAAAATATTTTTTCAAAGAATTAATATTTTTTGAAAAAAAAACTCTTTTCGATTATGTATATTTATTTTATTAAAATTATCCGATGTAAAAATAACCTGTTTAAAAATACCAATTTAGCTTATATAAAATGACCAACCTTTTTTTTTATTATATTAAAACGAAAATTATTGAACAGAAAATCAATTTTATTTTGTTTGATGTTATTTTAAAGTAAATATTCTTTTGTATCACGGGAACTTATTAAATATTTTACTTTGTAAATATAAATCAAGCGTTAATATGTTTTATCTTACTGTTACTTGCCTACAATTTTGGCTGCTAATCTTTCTTATGTATATTCTTTATTCATTTTTAATAAGTTTATTGGTGGGCACTGTACTCAGTTGATATGTACTTATTAGCTCTTTCACAAGTTTGTAAAAATATCGGTAACACTTTTGTTTGAACATTACTTTATACGAAGTTAAAAAATTCATCTCCATCAGCACAGAAATTACATTAATATGAGATATTCTTTTTTTTTTAAATAATTTGTTATTTATTTATGTTGATAACCTTATAAGAGACGTTTATAATATATCTTTATTATTTTTTAACTATTTAATTAAAAAAAATAAGATGCAAAAATGCTAAAAAATTCTGTTCAAGATTGTATACATAATTCAATTTTACAAAAATAGATAATTATTTTTCTTTTATTTTAAGACTTACTTTTTCTTTTACCCAGTTTATGATTCGTATATTACTGATTACTGATGATCTTTACATCTCAGTAATTTCAGCCTTTCGTATCTTTTGATGAAACTACGACTGATTAATATGTACATTTACAACTCATTGTTTTGAGTATAGAAACTGATGTTCCTATGAAAAACTTGTAATTATCGCTTAGTTTTACTACTCCTTGCAAAATATTTATTATCCGAATTGCTTATAGAAATAAAAAAAAAAAAAAATAAATAAATGATCGGGGAAATTTTTCTACCATTATATATTTCTGGTTCTGTATTGAGTGATCGTCCTTTCACTCAATACCCACCATTAGAATATCTCTGCTTTGAGGGCTTACTAGTGGTAATATGACAAAATATTTATAATAAAGATAGAAATAAAGAATAAGCACAGTAAGGAAACCCTCACCAAGTCGTTATTAGATATTTTTTAGAAATCAGAAAAAGTCTTATTGTACTTTAAAACTTTCACCTCTCTACTGAGAAACCTTATTCAGTGTCCTCAATGTCTATTTTTCTATTTTCAATAAAATCTTGTACTTAAAGTTTAACAAAATATAACAAATGGGATCGCGGATTATTGCCTAAAATTAATTAATTAAAATATTTTTTGACATTTCAATATTTTAATTTATTATTTTTTAATTTTTGGCTAATCGTAATTATGTTTTAAAAAAAAAGTTGTTCATTAAACTAAAAAACGTTACAAACATTTTTCTATTTTAACAAAATATTTTAACTTTTTTTATTTATTTCAATAAACGAAAACATGTAAAGTGAAAAAAAAGTAGGTCGAACGAGTTTTAAACTAATTATGATTCAAATGGATTAGATATTATAAGATTATTTTTGATAGGAGTAAAATTTTACCTGCTTTATATATTATTTTCTCCGTAAAAACTTATTTTTTCATTATCTTATATAAATATAAATCTTGGGATAATTGTAAAATATTGTGTCGCATTATTTTTATTTACAAATCTTAAAGTAGTGCGGGGCCAACAATTGTTGACGGTGGTGGTGATTAGTATATAAATATGGCATGGTTGAGATGGTGAATGTGGCAGATGGAGGAGGCCATGAAGTTATGTAACTATGATGTGCGGAGCGGAAAATAACACCGCTATTGTGGCTATCACTGTGAACAATGTGAACACGATTAGGCATAGTCTATCGACGACCATCGCCGCGAACTTCCAATCGTTTGTTACCTCCGACGCCTCGTCTTCTTTTCTCAACTTATCCGTGATCGTGCGAAGTTCTTTCAGTATGAGCGTAAGTTCGCGATGCGGGCCGAGGCAGGAATGTAGGACGCCCCCATCTTCGTGGCCTCTTAGGAAGCTGTGACTGGAAGACTGAAGTGTCCCGTGTCGAAAGTCGTCATCGATATCCAATACGTTCGCCAGAAGACTCTTAGAAGAGCGTTCTTTCAGCTCTAACTCCCGCAGCTGAAGAGACTTTCGGCTGTCGGACATCGACTCTCCACTACCTCCATTTGCGGCAGGTCGGGACATTCGAAGTAGGCACGGCAACCAGTGGAGGAATACTGATTTGATCTACAAAAAAAATAAAATCAAGCGATTAGTGAGTTCGATAATCTTGTGTTATCTCCAGCTGAAATAATTCAAGCTTTATTATAAACTACATTTTGGCATACTAACTGTTTTAAACGCGATCCAAGTTTCTGATTTTAGTAAACCAACATTAGTTTTGTATTATTAACTACAGAATAATTAAAAGGTTCCAGATCAAGCAAGGATTAAAGAAAAAATTAAAAAGCAACTCGATGAAATATTGTAATCGATATGCTTAATTAATCAAGTATTGCTATAGCTATTCGGATCGCTAAATTTATCTACATATAATTTTATCAATAATGATTTTATAAAAAAAATGTAGATCTCATCTCCAATTTATTTTAATTGGGTGATATATATTGATGATAAGTTACATTCTTCGTGAATTTTGTATTTTGATGGATTATTTAAAATCTTGGAATGAATTAATAATCTTTTCAAAAAAAATACTCTAAACCTTTGATTTATGACATGATCGTGAGATTACCGTAAACTGATTTGTTACTATTTCTCAGTTAATGAACGAAAAACATTTGTTGCAGTTTACTTTGTTTTTAATCTCACTCTCTCTTAGGTTCTTTTTGTCTGCAAAAACATACTTTTTGTTTGATAATATTGCATAGTTTTATTTTATGTTAGCTAATATAAAATACTTTACTTATTACCCAAATAAGTTACTGAGAATAATTAAATAACTCCAGCATGTAACAATTCGATAAAACTATGAATTCAAAGGTTCAATTCGATTCAAAGGTTAAAACATCTTATGTAAGATTTCTTACATAATTATGAGGAGAATGTTGAGGTATATTCTATAAATCAAATTTTTAGATATAATTATTGGTAAACTGGCTGCTGCTTCTGAATTCAGAACTATTTATTTAATTTACTGTAGACAAAATAATTTCAAATTATAAATTATGAATTTATCAGTATCCAATAAATGTGCAGTAGAATTTATTTCTATTAAGGTAGCTATAAATTAATTACCGAGAATTATTAATTATATTTTTGAAAAGTTAAGTAGTTTTGACAGGAGTACTTATTAAACAGTAATAATAATTTATTAATATTTGTTTTTTTATTTTGAATTTATTCTTCCTCAAGGCATTACGAGTGAAAATTCGGTAGCGATCCAGTTCAGTCTCCGGTAATATGTTCCGGTGATAATTACATTAATTGAACTCAACTAATTAGCACATCGATAGAACGAGGAGAGCTAAGGTTCAGAAGTAATTATCTTTAACTTCAATAATTTTTATTATTTAATTTTAATTATATAATATATATAATTTTATTTCTTTATTTTCTATCTTTATTATTTTTAATAATCAAATCGGAATTCTGCAAAACCACAAAACAGTTATAAAAATACTACTCACCCTGGCTTAGCAAGGATGAATCGGCTAAATTAGCTTTTCTAATTCCAGGAAAAATGGGCCTATAGAGCTATAAATAAATACAAATTTTAATAATAAAAATAAATATATAATGAATTTTATTATGGTCTCAATTCCGTAATAAATTGAATGATCTTCAGAAGACTAAGTAATTAAAGCCCTTGTAAGTAGTGAGCCCTTGTTCATCTTTGATATGGGAAAATAAATCATTCTTAGAGATGGTGTTTAGAGGAAAGAAAACATTTTTTTAACAAATACGTTGGAGTTAATTTCAGAATCAATCGTAAGCTTAATTTCAAACTTCTACAATTCCATATTTCCAGTTGATTATTTTGTACCATTTTTCACCTCCAGGAATGAGTAAAGATCAATTTTCTTCTTGGTGGAAGAAGCTAGATATCTTGGTGGGATGGTCTAGATATAATCTAGACAGTCTTTCATATCAAATTCACTTTTCTACATTTTCTAATCGGCGCTTATTTTCAAATTTAAAATATATTATGTACGTATGGTTAATCAAAATAACTTTTTTTTTAAGGTAAAGCCACCTTGAGAAGGATTGTGCTTTCCAGCTATCGGGTAGTAGAGATACAAGCAACGATTGAATCAATATACACTTACGCATTTATGTACGTGTAAAACTGGATCGTTATAGAAATTAAGGTGGTATTAAAAAAAAAGAATCTCTTATGAACTGCAAAGATGAGATAACTACGTCTCGTTAAAAAAAGGAAATGAAATGGAGAAACATTATGATGAATCTGCTACCAAGCGTAATTAATCTCTCTAGTCTATATAAAGAGGAAACATTTGTTTTTATGTTAGCAAAATCTCAACAACCTCTAAACTAATCGCTACCAAATTTTAACAGTAGCTTCATTACATAATCCGGAGTATAGCAGGCTATATTAAGAAGAAACATTTTTTATTAAGACGTGTAAAAATATAAATAATAAGTTACGATACTGCACTTCTAATTTGGACCGCTAGATGGCGAACCTCTCCCAAGATATTTTTCAATAGAGGTCTTATTGAAATTGAAGACAGGGTTGTAATCTTGGTGAAAAGTATTTATGTGATTTCGGTTTATCAAAACCAATTCGTAATGAACAGTATAATGAAAACGGCTCTAATACAATGCTCCGAAATTCTTTTAATATTAATGAACTTCAAGAGTACATAAATATTAAACTTTCAAAATTAGTACTAAATTAGCTCCAAGCATATGATTCCATCATCACAACATCCATGGTGACAGAAAAAATATTTTTTTTTTTTAGATGCTCCTGAAGGCACTGGGGAAAACCTTTTTGATTAATCTACTTCTAGCATATGTTCGATCGATAGGTAACTTGGCTTTCGATGTAGCTTCGTCTGGCATCGTCGATGGTAGGACTGCTCACTGCTCATTCAATTTTTAAATTACCGTTAAATTTTTGACGTGGACAAGAGTCAGTTTGCTTTATACATAAAAATGGTCCTCTCGGTAAAATTCTCCAAGATACGAATATTTATAGAATGAATGCACCATTATTCATCAAGCTCATGTTGAAGCGATTGAGCGTACTCTCAGAGATCTTCAGTAACGTGATAAGTTGATGGGAGGAATAAGTTTTATCTTTGCTGGAGATTTTCGGCAAACTTTGCCAGTACGGGCAAACCCGCAACGGGATATGCTAGTTTTATATATATATTACTTTATTATTATTTCTTCACTGTGTTTTCATAATAAAATAAATAAAGTAAGTAAATTAAATGAAGGGGTAATGTTTGTATTTCTGAAATCTATATAAATAAAAATGTAAATGTTCGTTTGTTCAAAATCTTAAATCTCCAAACGTTCTTCACGGATTGCTTTGAAATTTTGATACAACGTTGCATTCGAATACGCGCCTGTTTTTATATACCTAAGATGACACACCTGTGACAAGTAAAAACATGTTGTTTTTTTTTAAAACAGCACTATTTATTGGACGTCAAAGCAACACACGCTATACTAAATATTTTACAATTCCATTTCATTGTTTCTGATTTGTGTGTCCGCTGTAAACAAAAAAACTACTGGACCGATTTACGCGCAGGGAAAAGGGAGAAAGGGAAAAATTGGAAAAGGGAAAATCTAAAAAGTGAAAGCGAAGAAGGTAAAAAGGGAAGAACGGGAAAATGGAAAAAAGATAAAGGGGATAACGGGTAAAAATAAAAAAAGAAAAGCAAGTGGAAAGGGGAAAATAGAAAGGAAAATAAGGGAAAGAGAAACGGGGAAGGAATGAAAAGGGGGAAATGGGTAAAGGCAATATGATAAAAATGAAAACAGGAAAAAGGGAAATGGAAAAAGAAAATGGGGAAAAGGAAAAGGAAAAGGGAGAAAGGGAAAAAGAGAAAGTTTAAATTTTGTGAAGTTCCGTAATGTTTATTTTGTTAAAAGTTTTATCAAACTTTCAATTATGTCACTTAATCTGTATACTCAAACCTAGCGGTAGCGAAGCATTGCCGGGTCTGGTAGTGTGGAAATATATATTACATTTTTCACAGATTTTTTCGTGAAAATAATTTTGAATATAAGATTGAGGTTAGACCGAATCCCTGATATTCATTTTGAAATACTGTGCTGAAATTATCCGATTCTAAGTACTGATACACGAAAAAAATATGATAAAATCTTCAAATCATTAACGCATTGAATGTATTTTATTTTTAGGTAAAAAATAAAAATTTCACTCAACTTACAAAAAAAGGCTTACCTGATAATCTTCTGTACAAAATAAAAATTCCATTAATACATTTTGGTTTAGTGTAAGGCTTAAACATACATAAAAAAACATACTAAACTTAAAGGTCGAATTTCCTTTAATGAAATTGATTAATAAAGAGCAAAAAGATCAGTATTAATAATTAAGTTTAACATTTTTCAATTCTTTTTTATCTTGTAGTTATGTTGAACGTTCCTTAAAATTTTACGTAAAAAAATATGTAATTGTATTATAATTATCTGGTTTTATCAAGACATATTTTTCAAGCAGTTTTTTTGCCTCAGTGTTTAATTTACAACCGGTTCCAATCTACCGGAACCATAAGTAAATTTGCATACAAAAAAATGACATGCAGGGAGAGGTTCCATTGAAATCCCTCAAAGAACTGTATATGTATCCATATCGTACGTAGTATACATAAATAAATACACACTAATATGAGTCCTAGGAACACTGATAAAGTTCAGAACATAAAAATCAAAGAAAACATCAAAAAATAATCTTATTAATCACACAAAGAATAACTAATGAAATAAAGCAACAGTGAAACAAATCAATGAACCGATAAAAGTAAATATCAAAACGAAATGAAGAATTTTGACAACACTCTAGGGTAGCCGATTTACCTCAAATCTAGGAAAATTAATAGATTTAATATATATAGTCGCATTAGACGCCTAACGTACTCACTGTTATTCAAGAGGTTAACCGCGAGCTAGTTAACAAGTTTTTCAGTCTCATTTTTTATGTTATACTGAATCGTCGTATCCCCTATCGAACGGTTGCCATTCCCAGGTAATCTTGTATTTCAACTTTTTTCGCAAACCTTGTCGCTTCTGTTATAATTCTCCATAGTTTGTTCTGGAATCGCTGTGGACTTGATGTTATTCTCACTTGTGCCCCGTAATTCGATTCCGTAGGTTCAAACCGGTTTCAGTACAGTTGAGTACAGCAATTGCTTGTTAGCTAATGAGAGTTGCGATCCCCTGCCTAACTACCAGTACATCTCTTTGAACTTAATGTTAAGCTGAATTCGATTTAGCCTGACGTGAATCCTCCATGTTTAATTAAATCCTTCTGGAATTTTATTAAACATTTTGTTGGTGTGTGAGGATTAACATTTGTTAGTGCGTCTTACAGCTTAATTTTCTTTAATAACGTAACGTAAGAAATATTACTTACGATTTAAAAGATTTTGAATAATACATATTAAAATTTGTACTTATAGATGTAAAAAATAATTTAAAAAAAAATTACGCTTACCCACGGTGACATCTCGTGCGTATCGGCATTTCTATGGTGATAATTAAGAATAAGAATGGTGGATACAACGGAAGAAGCCACCATGAACATAATGCAATTAAAGTATGTGCCTGTTGATCATAAAAAATTATGTTAATCTTTGTTATTAATCGTTATAAATTCATAATTAACACGGGTGCATGCATAAATACAACCGTAACACAGATAATACATGCAAATGAAACGGTACATATTCATTTACTTATACGAATATATATAAATGAAAAAGAAGATTGCATGCTCAAGAGTGTTTGAGTTTAATACAATATCTTATTTTAGCTTTTTCTTCACTTAATTTTTAAAATTATTATTTCAGATTACAATTTGTATTTACAAATTATTAAAATTTACTGATAAATGTTTTTATTTAGTCGAATGAAGTTTCATAACTTAAGTTTTTAATTAGGGTACTTTAATTCATACGATATCATTCATAGTTATCAACATTTACTTAAGATATGATAATTGATCAGAGTATAACAACTTTGTAACAATTTTTTTTTTTTTTTACTTAATAGCTATCAGTTAAATAACATATAATAATAAATTAACAACATTTTTTTATGAACAAAAAAAAATTATTCAATTAACTCAGTAATGTGATTAATAGTTCAGAAAAATTAATAGTTCTGAATGTAGAGGTCGGGTAAATCTTTACCTTAATCATTCACCCCTTGACCAATAAAGACATCATACTCGTTGGGATGTGAAAGTACACCCAACGTAATAAAACACCACTAATTTCAGAAAAATATCAGTAATTTTATAATCAGTAGTTAAAATATGGATCATTTCAATTTATTTCCATAACGATTTCGTTGAGTCAATTTCTTTAAAAGTGAAAAAACTGGTCTGATATAGCATATATATTTAATTTTAAATGCACAAGATTAATCTTGTTTTTACTGTAATGTAAATATTAGTAAAGTGCATTTAGTATTTGTATACGATCCAATAAAATTGGCCGAAGTATTTAAAATAAACTAAAATTTTACATGCATGAAAATTAAATCTTTAAAAAATTAAAGTCCCTCAAAATTTTCACTTTTGAACACAATTAAGCTCATTTTCTAAGCTTTGAAAATTTACAGTAAAAATTAACATATTTACTTAATCGTATAATAACTGAAAAAATCATTACGGAAATAGTTGGTAATAATATCTTTAAAACTATGTTTACATTTACTCCTTTAAGAAAATAACGAAATTATTTAATGAAAAACACGTTCTTGTTATCTTTTAAGATTTTTTAAGTACTTAAAATTTTCTTTTATATATATATATATATATATATTAAATGAAAAGCAAGTATTTTTACTACTGAACATAAGTTCTGTTTGAAAAAAAAGAACATTAAATTTCATTTATTTTATGAAAAATATTATAACTATATATTAGTTTTAATATTGATTAATTAAATAATAATTTAAAACATCAGTTAATATTATTTAGATTTTAATATAAAAATTATCTAATTTTTATATTACGCATAGTTTTTCACTAAAAAGAATGAAAACTATTCCATGCATTACTAGTATTAAAGAAAATACCAGTTTAACGATCTCAATTTTAGTTATTCCAACTATATTTATCATTTCACCATTAATAACACGATATCTGCATGCTTTATTAGAGAAAAAATAAAATGTTTAAAGATAGATAGAGAAGTAATATAATAGTTTTATTACTTTCATGAAGGTATTATATATAATATAATATATACATGCAATTACTGCACATCAATAAGCGTTACCAATAAGAGAAAAAAATAAAAAATAAAAACTATGTATTAGCAATTATAAGTCAGTTAAAAAAATAAATAAAACACATAGAAAGGACAAAACAATAATTCGCACAGAGATAGTGTGTTGTTATTTACAATCTGTGTTAGTATCAAAAGATTAAAGTAGTAAACATTTAAATAAAAAAAGTAATAAATAAAATAAATAAAAAAATTATACATACAAAATAATAGGAATTTACGAAAAGATGAAAAATAAAATGATAAAACAAAAAAATCACACTTATAAAAAAAACAAAACAAAAAACATTCGTTTAATATTTATTTAAATTAGTATTATTTAGATATCATATTATAATAATTTTCATTTTTTAACATGGTTTCTGTTTTTTTTTTCATGTTACTTTTTAATGTAACGCCTAATTAATGTGACGATTAAAATATGAAATTTAAAAATAAGATATTTAATGCCGATTTTTTTTTCTATTAAATCTTTTTTTTAATAGACATATTATGTAAAAATTAAAATATTATATTTTATTAAAACGGCAAAAATATCTTATTTTTATCTTAATTTTATAATAATAATTAATCTTATGTTACACATTTTGTTATTTAGAATGGTTACTTGGAGGCAGAGAGGTGTATATTATTATTATTTTATTTCTTTTTTGTTTTGTTTGTTAATATATATTTTTACTTTATCGTTAATTTATTTATATATTTTTTGATTTAATACATTTTATATAATTCCTTTTGTTATAATAATTATATTTTATATTTGTAACATTAAATAACAGCTTATGAATGTGAATGCGGAACATGAGGATGGATATTATACCTCTGGATTATAGGTAGGTAGGTAAAAGGTAGGAATTTTATCGGAAATACAGATTTTATAATATTATTATAATTATTTAAGACGCCGTTGATAGTCGATTGGACGGCGCTGAATTTAATCGATGAAACATTATTTTATAACAAATATGTCTTTACATCTTAACATTTTAATCAACAACTGTAGTTATTTGTGAGAGAGAGAGAATGTGAGAGAGATTTAGTGATATTGATAGGAGGACAGCCCAAGTGGTATACATCAGTGCTGTTGGAACCAATCTTCTTATTCTTTATCTGTAAGAAATGTTATCGTAATTAATAATAAATTAATTATACAAATTATTAGTTAAATGCAGTTTTATTATATATGTGATGTTATATATCGTATTGTGATAAAGAAGGGATATAGGATGGTCATGATAGATATAAATAACGGTAATGAAAATAAGTTAAGGATGTGCAAAGCTTTAGGAAGAGGAACAATATCAATAATGTTTACATAAAAAAATACGATAATATTATTTCCTTTCTATAAAAATTACATTTTTTTTCAGAAAAATAAAAAATAAAAATAAATAATGAGCATAATTATAAAAACAATGATATTATTCGTAAATAAACTATATATTTTTATAAAATTTAATATAATATTAGAATTTATTTATATTTTAATTTAGCGACAGTTGAAATACTGTACCGAATACTAAAATTTTGTTAAATACATAAAAATATTTTTAAACTGTACTAAAAATTTATATATTTAAATTACGTTGTAAACAAATTCAGTAATTAAACAAAATTAATTTTTATTTTCTTATATGAATATCTAAATATTTTTTTGTGTTAAAGATTTAAAAAAAAAAAATAATTAGAGAAGCCACCTTCACAATCGGTCTCTAAAAGGTTTAAAATTAGCGTGGATAATTGTTTTTACAGAAACACATATCAGCTATCCGTATTGACATACTCGTCTAGGAAATTCCTAGCTTTTGTCTGAACCGACTGGCAAGTAGGGCAGAACGGGATTGCTGGCAGCACTTTTATCTATATAAAAAATTACCCACTCTTAACTTATTCACCGTCAGAGGCCATTTGTTCAGGGTTTCCTCTAGGCATTATTACTTCAACAGCATGATTACAGGATAAGCTCAAGGCGTACGGGATTTATTAAGGAAAAGTGTGTCAGTATGTATTTACATTAAATTTATTATAACGTAAAATATTGATTTATATAATAATTATTATTTATGTATTATATAATTATATGTTTTTAATTAGTAGTATTTTATTTATTAATTTATGTTTATACATTTATTTTTTAAATTTTATTATTATTTTTATAAAAATAATAATAATATAGAATAATAATAATAATAAAGAACGAAAAGAGTGGAAATATATATATATATATTTTAACATACTGAACGCAATAAGAAAACCTAGAAAGAAATGCGGAAAACATCAAGAATGCTACAGAAGGAAAACACTGGAAGCTTTGGACACAATCTGCTTTTCTTTAATTATTTTAACATTGTTTTTCCTCTATAATATGTTAATAAATTTAAGCTTCAAGTCTTTGTTAGAAAGATTTCAAATCTTAATTTTTTAAACTCGCATTGTTTATTTTTTTATGGTAGCGTGTATTTTTGATAGTATATATATATATTTTTTTTTTTAAAGAAATAATGTTTGTATTATTTTGCTAGGAATACTCATTATTTCGGGAGGTAATAGAATTGTCAATGCGAAAAATTATTTAATATTATCTAATTGTCTTACTAATTGTTGAAATATATATTTATAAATACATACATATTTCAATCATTTAAAAAAAATATATATTTTTACAGAATATAAAAGTGAATTTTGTAACTTTTTTACTAATAATTTTTTTATAATAAATAAATTAATATTAACATTTTTAGGTGACTGTTTCTATAAATTAATTGTCATATTAAAAGTACACAAACAGGAAAAAATACGTTTAATTAATCTGGCTATTAGAGAAATATAATGGTAAATAAAAATTTTTTATTAAAATATACACTTTTATGTTAAGAAAAAAAAAATTTTTATTATAAATCAGTCGTATCTAATCGATATTTTCAATTAAATTTTTATTTAGATAATTTTCTCTTTTTTATTCAGTAAAAATATGGGTTTTCTTCTTAAATTCTAATGTGCACATTTCAAGAATAATTGGGATTTATATACACGTTTGTAAAATTTTTTCGCAAATATTTATACTATTTCCTCTCGATATATTGAACCATCCTTCAGGAAATTTCTGCATGTAAAACAAAATAGGCACGGTTATTTTAACTCATTATTGGTTTTTAATGATTTTTTCCGTGCCTGATAAAAAAATAATTATGAAAGTTTAATCCGTTTCACAACAAAACACCTATTATGATTTTTTTTTAAATTTAAAATTTAAAACTTAGCTTTCTTTAATCTATTCTGCAGCGGAAATAAAATATTATTATAATTAATAAAAACAATTTTTATATTTTTCATTGATATGGGTATTTGAATAAATTTAGATACGTTTTGAAAAATAACTTTTTTAAGAGCTATTGCTAATAATAGTGTTTTATTTATCTGTTTTTAAGCCGATTTATATAAAGTAGCAGATTATGTCCGCCGTAAAGATAGAGTAACGATAGATTTATAGTGCTATCAAGCATGGATATCTGTTTGACCTTGAGCCCACCTAGTAAGGGAATTGCTTCTGAAGTCTGCGGTAATGCATCGGCAATCATGAGTGAAAAGACAGATAGAGATAGTAGGATTGTGACTCCTGGAACACAGACCACAGGCTAAAGCAAGGACTTGGGCCCTAGGGTAACTTTACTGACTGATTCACCGACCAACTCGATAACAAACAACAAACTTCTTGATGCGAGTAATTTAAAATAATCATTTTATATAAAGTTAAATACGTTTAAAGTTCAAAAATTATATAACTTAGGACTTCAAATTTAAGATAATAGTTAATGTAAAAACATCAGTCTGTGATAACGAGCTTTTTTTTACTGAAATTCTACTTAGATCTTAATCTTAAATTTTAATCTTTTTTAAGTATATACATTAGTATTTTTATCTTATTGTTATTTTTGAGATTGAAAATTTGTGGAGTATTTCTATAACAGATTCCCAAAAATTAAAGTGTGTTATTCAAAGAGGAATGAAGAAAATACTTCTAATAAAAACTTTTAATGATAGTGTAAAGATTATTTTTTCAATTTTCGAAAAGCAGCGTTTTAAAATTCATTTTTAGTAATGTTATATGCAAAAGATAATTTTTTTATTGCATAATTTTTATAATATAAAGTAATTTTAAATTAATTACCTTATAGGAAAATTAATTATTCTAGAATTACAAAAACATTTAATAAACATAAGTGTTACAATATAAATTGTGGTAAAGTATTATTAATATCCCAAAATCATAACTTTTACAAACAAAATGTCCAAATTTTGTAAATAAAATAAACGTAAATTTTTTCTACTGACATTAATAAATATTTATTTACTATAAGGATATCCGAGACGGAGAGGTAGAGAGGGACCGATTAGAGATATTTAATTACATAGAAAAAAATTTTTTCTATAAGAATTGGGATGAAATTAATTGATAGGTAATTTTGGTGTTCAGAAATAATTAAGTAGAAAAAAAAATTAAAATAATTTAACATGTTATATTTATGTAATCAAATAATTAACGAACAATCAATATCATCGAGTCCAGATTGAAAATTTTTGTTTATGTATTATAATATAATTGGATTTTAAAATTATTAGATAAATACTCGTACATCTTTCGTTTTGGAAATCTTTATCAATGCTTTACAAATTTGACACTTGTACTTTGTGTAATGTTTTTCTCGTAATTAAAAATTTTCACTCTTATTCTAATGATCTTTATAAATTGAAATAATAAATAGTCGATAATCGAGATGGTTATAGTTGAAGTATCAAAGACGGAAATTATTTGCTTAAAGAAAATTGCTTTCTATGTTAAATTTTTTCTGAAACATAGGGTTTACTTAAGCATAAGGTTGATAGTTTTTGAAAGTAGGAGCTTCAACTTGACAAGTAAAATTTAGATATATGCCGGAAATCGAACTAATTGTCTCTTAATTCAACAAAATAACCCTGCTGACCGTATCAATGCCGAAGTTGTGACGAATTGAGTAATTAATTGTTTAAATAATAAAATTAATTTTCCTTGTCTAAATATGACTTTTAATAATCGTGTGATCATTTCAACTATACTGTTGCCGTAATGGCAAATTTACGGTAATGGTATATATTTACTACCACTTAAAATGTAATCTTAGTAATTAACTTAATTATTAAGCATAAATTCAGTATTTATAAGGATTTTAAATGTATATTTTAACTGTTATTAACAAGGAATTACGTTCAACATATTAAAAGGAACATAATAATCGTAAACAGTAACAAAAATTAAATAACTATAAGTTAAAACTATAATTAATTGAAAATGTAATCTAAATCATTAATTGTTTATAAAATTTAAATTTTCAATCTCTTGATCGCACTGTTTGAATTGTTTAAATTTTTATAAATACTATTAGAAAAAATAATAATTAATTAGACGTAAATAATATAGAAGTTTTCAAATATCAGTGGAATAAAATTCTTTCTATATTGACCAATAAAATCCTTCCGCTTTATTTTATTTTATTAAAATTGAAAATAAAGTTTGTTGTTTGCTTATTAGTTGGTTTTTTTTTTTTTTTATCTGACCAGAATGATAAGGTTCCAGGCGAAAACACAGCAAACAGCTTTGTGACACAGAAATCTATACACAAGCAAACGATTATTATATATAAATATTTAAATAAATACAAAATTATTTATCTAAAATACATTATTTTTAACTGAGTTCAGAACTTTACTACTTATTTTATACGCAAAATAAATATTTTTAATATAGATTTTATTATATATGTATATTTTAATGATGTTAAAAATGAATTAATTTTGACATGAAAAAATTACAATTTATTTCACTTGTAATTATAACAGAATATTTAATAAAAAGAAAACAATTAACTTTTCTTTGTCCTGAACTCAGTTTTAATTAATTTTTTCCATCCTAGTCAGTGGCTTCCTTTTCTGCCATTGAACGGAGTCACACAACGCTGGCTTAAAAAAAATCATTTTTATTTTTTTTTGTTTGAAAAGCGAATTATTATATACTTAATTTGCATGATTAAATCATTATGAAATCTTATGTACATATTAATATTTTCTATTGAATAAAAATATACTTAAATTATTTATAGTCAAACAGAAAATTACTGTATTTATTTATATCTTTATAATTTTATTTCATATTTTTATATGTAAACTTACACTTTTTAATATTTTTATAGCTATTAAATATTATTTTATACTAATTATATTGATATAATTGTTATATTTATATAAACGATTTATTTTGGTTTAATTATTTTTGGGTACTTAAACGTAAGTTCTTGCGTACATGTATTGAAATATATTTGTTCATAATAAATAACCAAATATTAGTTCCACGGTAAAAAAATTATTGTTGTAATTTTATGACTCGCACTAAATTATTTAGTCTTCATCGAATCATTTTATAGAAAATGAATGAATAGGAAAAAAAGATTGTTCAGTTCCGACGTCCTAAGCGATTCTAAAGATATTCAATGTTAGGATATTCAGATCACGATACAAAATACATAAATCTTAAACATATTAACTATATATATTTAATATAAATAAATACGGTCCAGATTACAACTTTACGTTTTGTTAGACAGTGGTCGCTCAAAGAACTATATTAAAATCTCTATTATGACTTCAAATTTACAGTAATTATTCATACGATTATTAATTTTTTATAGAATTCATAGGTAAATGAGATTTTTATAAGAATTTATTTTCTAAATTATCGTTTTTTTTTAATGGTATTAGGATAGAATTTTGCAAACAAATTAGTGTGTAATTTGTTTTTTTTTATTTCAGTACATTATTATTATTAGACTGAAATATCTACAATCTCTAAAAATTAGTATATGTTTTTAATTTAGAGATAATATATTAAAAAATGTATAATTAGATTACAATTTTCAGATTTTAAAGTGATAAAAAAATTTTTTTTATTAATGAAATCATTTTTTATTTTATCACTCGATAACCAAAAAATCTTAGCGTATGAAATGCGTTACGTATAAGTAGATGGTACAGAAATTTATACTAGAAAAAGCAAAGTTTGAGGGTCAATAAAATGTTAAGTGAGGAAGAAAAATAATAATTTTTAAGTTGTATGTACCAACTAAACATTTATTTTTTTAAAATATTCTAGAGAAAAAAACAATTTTATAAAAAAAAATAAATATTACTTAACACCCATTCTCCAGTACCTAAATCACTAGATTTAAGTATAATTTGACCAAATGTTATACAAATATCTACTACTGATACAATTAACTTACCTAGGCTGCTGGTAAGCATTATTTAAATTAAAAAAAAACCTTCCAAATCTTTTATTATCCATTTACGATATAACATCAGTAATTCATGTTAATATTTTATTTTCTTCCTCAGAGAAAAAAGAAATACGGGAAAATCAAAAATTTATTTTTTCAATACCCACAAATAAGGTTTAGTAAAATTTGAGGTGGAATTTCTATAAAATTTGTTTGATTTTGATCATAATTAAAGAAATCTCACTCGAAGATTTTACATTATATTTTGAATATTGAAACTGTATTGTTTATTAATTTTTATTCACCCAAGAATAAAAAGAAACACACACAAAAATGTTTTTTACTTATTAATTTAATATGCTGCATTCTGTAATATTTTCTTGGAATTTACTTAGCACTAGCGAAAAACAAAGTTTGCGCACCAATGAAACAATAATTGAGGAAGATAGATATTTACTGAACGGGAGTGTTTAATAGATAAATATTTAACCTAAAAAATATCCTAACGAATAAGAAATTTAATTTTTATTTATTTATCGTTTAAAATTTTTTCTAAATAATATTATTATTAGGTATCTCTTACAAGTTCATTGATAAAAATTAAT
Source organism: Lycorma delicatula (assembly GCF_047948215.1). NCBI lineage: Eukaryota > Metazoa > Arthropoda > Insecta > Hemiptera > Fulgoridae > Lycorma > Lycorma delicatula. The sequence continues at coordinate 54,295,759 of NC_134457.1, forward strand.
GGAATACGGTTTTTATAGCAAGAACATAGTACATAAATTATAAATTACATAATTATTCAATGATTTACATTTTATTTAAATCATTGAAATCATTTAATCATTTTATTTGAATCATTGGTAATTTTTAAACTCTATTATTTTGCTGTTAGAAATAAAATAAAAAAGTTAAAAAATTGTTTAGTTTTGAAAAATGGACTTAATATAAATAATATTCTATCTTCATGATATTTTTATTTTATTTCTCTTATCAGATTTGAAAAATAGTACTCTTTTATAAGTATGTCTATTTATTTTAATGTAGTAACAAGTTTAATAAAGTCAATTATATATCAATTCAAATATGCTCAATAGGGTTTTTCACAGTCATGAGAAAAACATCTGTAAAGAGTTAAATCATTTACTGAGAAGATTTAGTATTTTTCTTTGTAAAAGGAATTTACTTTTCCGCCCTACTAAATGTGGATTTTCACTCAATCGCGAATCTTTTTTGTCTAAATCCCTTTTGATGCTGATGCGATTTATTCCAAATTATCAAACGGTATTTGTTTTTGTTATTTCATCTATTTCCGAAGATTTTGAATATATGTCATGATGAATAGAATTTAACTATATTCGACAACTATGATTGAAATGTACCATAAAGCGAATAGAACGAGATTACTATCTCGTTTTTATTAAATACTATTTAGAGTTGGACATTTAATATTAATAATTATTATTGTGATTCAAAAATAATTTTCTTTATTTAATTGTATTCATTTTTCACAGATTATTTTATTTAAATTTTAAACGTACGTTGAATTTTTATAATTTTATTTTAATAATTATAGTATTTTTCCAAGAGTTAGAATAAAATTTATATTATTATTATTTATTAGTTTTATTTATATTTAATTTGGCCTATAAATCTTTTCGCGGAAGCGTATATTCTGCGGAATAAATTCTTTACATTCGCGGAAATATTTTTTTCTGTTATAATTATATCTGGATGATGCAGTTAAAATTCATCTAGGCCGGAGTTAGTGCGACGCCGTTCAATGGATCGGAAATGGCCGCACCTAGGACAGGCATGGCATCAGACACTTGCGGCAGGGTCTCGGCTACAAGATTATGAAACACGGTCAATGAGAGCAAGATTGTCACCCCTGTAACACAACAGATTTTTTTGTTAAATTTATTCTGCAGCTTCTTGTCTGTTGACTTCTTCACAAGAATATAAGTACCTGAAAATGTTGCTGAAAATTCTATTCTTTTCCTCATTATTGATAATAAATTAAAAAAATTATCTTTTCCTATTAAAAAATAATGTTGACATTCTCTTGATTGTTAATCATGCAGTATGCAACTTTCGTGTGTATGTAACTGTAAACTATGAAAACTTTATTATATATATATATATATATATATATATATATATATATATATATATAATTTCTAATTTTCTTTCTTTCTAAAAGGTACGGTTTCAAGATTATTAAATGAATATTAATCTTCCACTATCTATTCCTCCTTTTAGGTTTCATTTAATCTAATCGTTACAAAAATCATTTCCTTAATTCAAGGATTTAAAAGGACTATTTCAGAATTTTAAATTTATTATTTTTTTTATCAAAGTAACGTACAGAATTCATTTATTGATTTTGTTAAAATATGACGAAAAAACAGCTGTTTTCCTATAAACATCTTTTTTTTAATTATAAAAAAACATTACGTTTTTTAATGTACATAAAAAAAAAAACAGTATTTTTCAAAAAGGATTTCTTTTTAATAGTCAATTGATTATAATTATTTTTTTGACTGCTATCCGTGCTTTAAATTTAATTCATATATTCAGAACTGAAGAAGTGTATTATTTGTTTATTAATATTGTTAAAATTATTTGATCTTAATAAAAATTAATTTTCTTATAAAATTATTTTATGATTTATGTTTATATTTTATATATATCGGAGTTTTAGAAGGTAAAGAATATTTATTTAGGTTTAAAATTTATAACATTAACTAGAAATTTAATAGTAAAAAATAAAATTTCAAAACATTAAAAATAATTCTGATCAATATCACCAATTTTACTCCCGTTCTTTTCTATTTGTTTGTTTATTAGAAAAATGTAATTCTTTAAAAATTGTGTACAATTGTAGTCGTGAATACCGTTATAATTCATAGTGAACTAATTATTAAGTTTATACATATATCATTTAAAAATTAATTATCTTTAAAATTTTTAAATATCTGGATACAAACAATTCTGTTAAAAAATTTGTTGTTATATTCATAACGAAACAAAACACGTGTAGATATTATTTTTCGAATGAAAATATGTCCTGTTATATATATTTTTTAGTTGTTTTTCGTCGATTATAAGTCTAGAGTTTTATTTATCTTACAAATTTAATAAATTTCTGTATTCCTAACAATAGAATAATTCTATAATGAAATATCCTAATAATGGATTACGGAATTGAAAATATTTAAACAACAATAAATTTATTATCTTTCATTGCCTAACAACTATTTGGAGAGGATAGAAACAGGGCGTATTTGGTTTTATCATTTATTTGATAACATTTTTTTAATGAAATTTGTTCTTTACTAGCATAAAATCTTACGAAAAATTTTGGAGTGGTGATTCTACCAATGGTATCACACTCTTGAACCCAGATCATTTATGAAGAAAATCTTTATTAAGGAAATACTCAATCAATATTTCCTTATATAACGCCCAATATTGCTGAGTAAACAATGCTCAGAGTGGTATTGCAATATTCTGTCGAAGCACTCAGACTTTATTTACTAAAAAGTTGTAGTAGGACACGGAAATGTTCATCCACCAAATTATTTTTATTTTTCATGTTTAATTACTTAAGAGCTAGGGTTATGGTACTTTCGATCGTACGATTAAAACCGATTATCAGATATAAACCCGCCAGATACTTTCTTAAGAGGTTCTGACAAACAAAAACTGTTTTCAAAGATTTTAGTTGATTTCCAAATATTGAAGATAATGATTACAGATCCTGTTGCTAACGTATTGAATGAGGTATAACAATAAATTTACAATTATTGATATTTTTTAAATATCAGACACATGGGGAAATGCACTACCAATTTAAGTAAAACCTTAATTGTTCACCTAAATTCTCCTACAATTTATTCATTGTGATCGAAGTCTATTTATATTCGATGGTTATGTTTGGCCGGCTTTGAATTGTTTTTCTAGATGTCTAACAGGACTATTCTTTATTTTTTAAATAAAATATTTTATTTTACTTACGAGATTACATACTAACTGGAATAGTTTACGTGAGAAGATTAAACGACTAGGATTTCAAGAGTAATCTACGCGTAACTTATCATTTTGAAATTAATCAGTGATACTTAATTCTTAAGCCAACAATTTTATTATCTTTTTTTTTACAAAAACGTAATTTGTAAAAATTACAAATTACAACTAAAGGCTATGATTCCAGAAAAATAGTACAAAAAGAAACTAGAAAGTAAGAAATCAATTAAAATGTAATACTGTAGGAAATTATTAAAAATGCAATGCATCCGCTAGGCCAATTATAAACATGTTCTTGATAGGAGAAAAAATGGTAATAAGCGTAATATTGTGAAGAAAATAAACAAATTTATTTGTCACATACGAGTTATAAGGAATTAAAACAATAATGAAGACTGGAATGAGTGTAAGTGATAAAACAAAAAGATCAGTAATGCAATTTATAAAAAAAAATAATAAAAGCTGTAATTTTTACATAGAAGTGAAGAAAACGGCTTAAAAGCGATATCTTTTAACAGCTACCCCGACCTCGAATACAGTAATCTATGGATTGAGATCTAAAAACGATTTCCTACAGTGTTTACCGTAAGACCATCTTAACAAGACCCTTTGTTATTCCGGATCATATAAATAAGACATTTTCTGAAGAAAAATAAATAAATTTTTCTGAAAAAAAATTTAATATTTATTCTTTTATATTAAAACAAATTTGTTTCTAGTGCCAAATCATAACAGCCGGTATTTTAATTTACTACTTCATTGAAATGATAATAACTTCTATATGGATTTTAAAGAAATTCTAATACATCATTATTATCAATAATGAAGTTTAGATGCCATTTTCGGAGTTTTTTGAAGTTACTGGACATATTAAATTATTTCCCTGATTACTAGTAAAGAAAGATATTGTTGATTAGAAAGGTGATTCTGAATATTAAGAATTACATTTAAATCCGCAGAAAAAAATTCTCTGGAAATCACTAAATATTTTTTATTAACTTTTTAATCGATTTGAGTTAAATATTTAATGAAAATAAGGTTTTTGACGGCTTCTGATTTTATGATGATGCTTAGTGGTTGTTGTATACTCCAATATGAGTTAAACGGTTCTAATGGGAATGATTATTTCAAATTATTTCTTATTATTAGTTTAATTTATAAAATTTAATTTTAGTTCGCTTTTAATTAATAAAATTAAAAGTGTTTATTTTATATAGTAAACTAATTTCCTGTAAAAGCTGAAATCTCTTACTGGTACAAATAATTTGAGTTACCATAATATCTTTATGTGAATTTTCATGATTGATATGATTTTTACGGCAATTTGAAGTTTTCTGACGAAAATGTTTTCTGTAATAAAATATTGTTGAGTTTTACGAATAGATGGTAGTCAATAATTCAATTGAAAGGGTATCCTAATTCATATAGTCTAACTTGGAAAATACGAAACCAGTAACAAAAAAATAAAGAAATCATTACAAAATATGTAATAGAGTAAAACGGTTGTTGATCGTGTTTGTTTAGTTTTCCCTCAAAACAATTATTTTGTTCGCAAACGGTACATAAGTAGTATATTTGATTATATGCAGTATCCGCTAAATTCAGATAACATTTATTTATAAATAGATTTTCATTAAAGCAAAAACAATATAATCATGTCGATACGTTCAACGATATTATCTTTCTATTCAAAATTTTTAAAAAGAGGAATGTGAAATTTTCTCAAGGGGATATACTATTAGAGTCTGCACAGATTTAGAAAAAATATGTATTTCTTTAAAGTAATTAAAAACCAACTTGTAGCTTAACTGCAATCCACTGAGAGAGGCACTGTATACAAAACCTGAAAAAAAATTAGATATAAGATAAGAACAAAGAAAAATTGTGGAACTTGGAACGGATGAAAAGGATGCAGGCTGGTAATCTACCCTATTTTGATCATCACAATAACTGCTAGAATTCTAGTTTTATATACATGGGCTTTGGTCAATAATTATGTACAAATTTAATGTGTAATAAATAAGTTTTTATTGTGTCTAATATCCCTTAATGTGAAGTTTAGTGTTTAGAAAATTAAAATCGAAGTTTTTGGTTGAAATGCACAAGGGTAATTAAGATTTGAACCCTGAATTTTAAAATTAATATTTTATAAAATAAAATTGGCTCTTTCCATATTTTCTGTATTTTAATGTGATTTTTTATTAAATTATGGAATTTTATACCTAATCGAAGAAATACGAGTGTATATTATTAAATTATGTTAAAATATTTATGACTTTTATTAAAAGGATCGTTATATATTAATTAATTATATTAAATTAATTATTTGGATGAAATTTAGTGGCATATAATGAAATTTCACGTATAGTGTTTTGTCCAATGAATTATGCTCGATAAGATTAATTTTTTTTTCGTTCACTTTTGGATTGACATACAAAATATGTGTAGACAAGTGAGCGTATGACTTTTATCTTTAAAAAAAATGTTTTTTTACTGATAGATATAAAACCATAGTGAATAGATATTATTTTTTTATTAAAAAAAAAACATTTTCAACCATAAAATTTTCGTTATAACGTGCTTAATAAATCCATCATGAGGTTCCGATTTTATTAAATTAACAATTTCTTTAAAAGTGTCTATTTTTAGATCGATCTCGCTATAATTAAATTCTAGTTTGTAGAGAATTTCAAAATTTGCATAATTTTTGGATTAATTAACCGTTACTAAATTTTGCTTAAATTATATATGTAAATAATAATTTTTTACTCGTAATTTAACTTGTTTAAAGGAGAATCTTTTTTTATACTGAAAAATCTTAACCTTATTTTAAGTATGTTTAAGCATTTCATTAATAAAATAATAAAAATAAGAATATTACAATAATAGAAATTTTAATATTAATATTACTAATATTAAGTATACCAATTCCACCTAATCCCAAGAGTGATAAATAGTAAATATTTTAAACTTGTCAAATTTCTCAAGAATTTTAAAATTATAGTCTTTTATTAATTCTTGATTCTTTAAATGGTGCCTATTTTATAATTTTTTATAAAATATTACCTTTTTTCATTTAAAAAAAGAAGATTTTTATAAAATTTCACCATGTTTTTTAAAATTCCAAATTTTTTTATTAAACTTTTGTTTTTTTAATTTTCTACTGAAGAAAATTTTAATAATAATTAAAAACTATCTTTAAAAAAATAGAAATGTTTGTTATTGGACAAAACAGTATTTATTGAGAGGATAAAATTATAAGCTAATAATTTATATTTTAACGGAGGTTAAACTGAAGAAAATCAAACATTAAAACTAAGTTAAATTATAGTATTATCTGTATATTTTGCTTTAGTGATTTTTGCCTGCAAACGTTTCGATAAAACCTAAATAAGTTTGTTTTTTGTTTTCTACATTAATATATTTATTTGAAATACGATTTAATATGTATCGGTCTACGAACGATATATTAAAGTAATTGAATTGTTATTAATTAATTGAGTTAAAATATTATGTGTATTTTTCTATGCAGAAGTTTTAATTTCTTTACAATAAATGTGTCATAAAATATTATTTTCGTTAACTGAAAATAAAAAAAACGGATTGAGATTTGACAATTGATTTTATTATTAGCTTTTAAAAAAAGAAAAATCTCAAATGAACAAATATTTAATGATAGAATTTAATTATGAAGATGACATGTTTTTAAATAATTTCAGAAAATTTTATTTATTTCATTGTTTTAAACGGTTTCAATCGTAAAGTTTATCATGAATTAAATAAATTAAACGATATAAATATTTAGCCGAAAAGTGAAGTAATATTTTAGAAATATATAGTTTCAGATATTTCTACTGTAAAAATAATTTTGTGATTTAAAATGGTATAAAATATTTTTATTACTTACCAAAAATCGAAAAAAAAAATTACTATAAAAAAAAATTTGGATGAAATTTGATGCAATTAAATATAATGGGGAAGGAAAAAAAGGGTTTAATATATTCCTTCCATAAATTCCTAAATTATTAATACTTATCAGTTATTAAAATAAACAGCTAAATAATTATATAAAAGTTTAATTTGCCATGCATGCAAAAAAGCCTAAGAAAAAACCCCTCTGAGTCCAAGTATCATTCAATAGGAAAAAATGGGGCAAAAGGGGAGGGGAAAATTTGTAAGCAATACGCTTTCAGCTGTTACCTATCAGTGGCCTCTCCGATGTTGGAGGCATTGTCTCAGCTACCATGTTTAGAAAAAACGTTAGCGAGAGCAATACAGTGACATCTAAAACAAAGAGCCACAGCATGAGAAAAAAACTGATTTTCTATTAAAACAAAAAATCTATAAAAATAAAAAATTACACATTCATTTCTTGAGGTTGGCTGATGACGTTATAAACAAAGCAATGTACAGGATGTTATTTAGGATAAATCAGCTTATTAAAATATACAATTATCGCATTTAGAAATTACTTTTATAAGTAAAATGAAACTAATTAAACAAAAATAAAATGAATAAACAAATCAACATTAAAACAAGCTGTTAAAAAATATCTTCTGTTATATAATAAAATAAATCAACAAATTAAAAAATTACATAAAAAACGTATTAGCTTACAATCTAATTAATTGGTGGAACTATTGTGATTAATTACTTCTCTTTAAACGTAACATTTATTGAACAAATCTGTAATTTTCTACAACAAAAAAAAAAAAAATAAATAAATGAAATAAATAAAAAGAATAAATAAATGAAAGATTCTAATAAAGTATAAAAAATGAATTATGAACAATATGGAAACTTATAACATGATATAATATTTTGTTCTTAAAATATTAATAATTGTTTAACTTTTAGTTTGGGGATTGTTTGTAATCATAAAGTAGAAATAAAAGTTAAAAAAGTAAATGTATTTGCGCAGAAGCTAAAGCAAGCAAAATATGACAAGACTATGTTTACTTTTTATTTCGATTTTTAAAATTTTAATATTTCTTTTAAATTTTAATAATAACCCAATGTTCTTGAAAAACGGTATGCAAATTCAAAAATTTAATGCCCCATTACGAATATGTTTTTTTTTTTTTATAAACAAGTGTAACCAACTATTATGTTACTGCAGTGTACGGTAAATAATTAAAGAAAAACGCACGTAATTAAATAATATTTAAGGTGAAAGTATTATTTAAAACATTAGTTTTCTAATTCTTTAATCGGTAAAAATGTTTGTTTCATTTTATCATCGATTAATAAAAACGCGCGATAGCCAACAGTAGAGATCACATTCATTTTACTTATGGACCACCGTTTAGTAATATAATAACGTTTAATAATTTACAAGTAGAATTGAATTTTATGATTTACGTTATGTTAAAGTGGAAATAATAAATAAATCTAATCGTGAAGGCGTATAAAGAGAAATATTATGAAGGGATATTTGAAATGTATCCGTAGTGTTTGCGGTATAAACTACTTCACGAATTAAAACAAATAGGAAAATACTCCACTATAATCTAGTTTTTAATTTTCTCTATCTCTGTCTTTTCCATTAGATAAATTAAAACATTCTTTCAAGACTTTTTAGTAATGAAGGAAGAGTTGATATGAATATTCGTTAAAGTATTATATAAATATTTTCTCGGATTTATATTCCTCAAATGAATAGCCAATTATTTTGTAAAAATTTTTTCAGCTTGTACAATTTCAATTTTATTTAGTGTATTTTGTAGGTTTCAATGTAGAGAAATATATGGGAATGGAATTTGTGTTGAAAGAAATGAAGTTATGGTAGAAGGATCACAATGACGGTCGAGTATTGACGGTGTACTCCCCGTAAAGACCGCATAAGTGTGTGATAAACGAATAAAAAACTGAATATTCGGAAACTATTAAATCGTGATACAAATAGTGATTTAGGTTGAAAGAGAGTTATGTACTTTATATTTTTCATCCATGAAATGTAACACTTTATATCATTAAAATATATTATATTCATATTTACAATTGAAGGGTGTAATATATTTACAATATTCAGGACTTCAGCCTTGGAGAAGTATATGACAGAAATGGCGGCCCAAGTGTAAAATAAAATGAAATGTTTCTACTGAGAGTAATTTCCTTTTTTAATAAATCTTGGTATGAAATTCGTATAAATGTTACTATTATATGGACTCAGGTAAATTTCGTAAAGCATGTACTGGAAGGAATGTATAAATTTAAGGATGGTATTGTATATAATAAAAGCAAAAAATATATATACGTAAAAGTAATAGCTGTATGTTAGTTACATTTTTAAATTAATTATGCTACAGCAATAATGAAACTGTAACTGTAATTCATTCTGTATTAAGAATGTATCATCTGAAAATAAATTGAATAATTGAAATTCATATACAAATTAACAAAAAAAAAATTATATTCATATAATTTTAAAAAATATTAATTTTCTGGATACAAATAATACATTAGAAAAATATTAAATTCAACCAATTTTAAATTTTTTCTTCCCGAAAAAAGTTTAAAATTGAATAGTAATACTATTCTGATTGAAAAAAAAAACACTGGATAGTGCGTTTATTATTGATAATATTTATCAATATTAAAAATATGCTGATCTCATGATGGTAGGTGTTTATGCAATAGGATTTGAATGGTTTACAGTATAGGATATTTAAAATGATTAAATGAAAGCAAATAGTAAGCGTATATATATGTATGACATGTTAGTATACATATACAACGATATATGTATAAATATATATGATACAAGTGACATCGACTGAAACCTAAATTTGCATTTGAAACGATAGCAAATAGATATTTAATGCGGTAAAAGTAAATAATTTTAATTACTCGAACTATTTCCTCTACCGGACAAAATAACCAATAGTTATCATTAATGCTGTAAGGTGACTTTTCAACCGATGTCTTATGTATTATCTATTATATATTTATACAAATTTTTACGACAGAGCACAGAAAAAGAACGATGAGAAAAACTAAATATCGTGAAAATAAAAGACAAAGTAAATAAAGAAAGGATGAAAAACAGATATAGAGAGGAAAATATATAAAATATTCCCCTCTGCCTCCAAGCAATATTCTGATGATTTAATGTTACCTAGGAGAGGGACAGCATCAGAAGTAGCGGGCATCGTCTCGGCTACCATATTTAGGAAAACGGTGAGTGACAGCAGAATTGTTACACCTGTACATATCAACCACTCTAAAGTCAATGAACGATCAAATAATCAATCACTCATGATTGATGCCCTGATTTATCTAAAAATCATTTCTTTTCTTTTCCTTCCACTACCATAAATTTGTTTAAAACTATAAATAGGATGTAGAACTACATAAAATTGAATAATAAATTTAATATAATGTAAGAAAAGTTTTTTATATTAAAAAAATAATACTGAACTGACCCCAGACGATAATTTTTTTTTGTAATTACGCGACGTTTTCAAGAATAAGTGAAACCAGTTGAAATATTAAGAATAATAAATTAAAAAAAAAAAATAGGGTGAATTTTAAAAAACATATATTTTACAACTCGGCAAACACTTTCAAATTTTAATAACTGCTTGTTTGAAACAAAAAATGCTAACCGAATATTAGTAGAAAAAAAATTATTGTTCCCAAAATCAAGAAGCTTTTGTATTACCTTAACACGATTTTATGTATGGTTATAATTTTCTAATAATTATGCTTTTTAACTTCTTTTTTCTTTCAGTTTGACTTGATAGTTTACAAAACGAGTAATGTATAATATTAAATTTACAAGTTTCAATAACTGTTATGAACGTTTTTTGAAAGTAAACTAGAATGTTTAATATTTGTTGGTAGTGTACGGTTTTCGAAAAGTTGTAAGTTTGCTTCAATTTTATTTTTCAGAGCTTTAATGAAAAATATTATAGATTTTATTACTTGTATACCAGAAGTACTTCGTAATTTGAAGCAAATGAATAAATGCATGGGCAGCAGTATAATTCAGTATTGTTAGGAGATTGTTAGAAATATTTGATTGAAGTAGGATTAATAATTTTACTAGTGTTATAGTTTATTAAAAATTAATCAGAACCCTTACAATTTATTGAAAAATCTTTATCAATAAATATAATTTAATTAATTAGGGTATTTCAAGATAATACAAAAGACTAGGATTATAATATTATAATCAATTATGAAAATTAATTAAATTCAGTTACAGATAACGAAATAAAAAATAGTTTTTATAATACTATATCAGACGTTTGCTCTTAAAACTATTAAAAAAAAAAAAAACAAAAAAAAACTAAGCAGTCACTTTCCTTCCCAGATGACGATTTAAGAGTAAACTAGTTTTTTGTTGTAATTATAGATAATATTTCTTAAAATTTATTTGAAAATGTTTACCATACGTTTAAAATTGATATATTTACCTATATTATCGAAGCAAGTATAATTAAATAAGCAAGTATAATTAAATCCGAATTTTAATTATTTTACTGAACAGATTTTATTTATTAAATTACTTTGTACGTAAAGAAACAATAACAGTGTTGTTATGCGTTTTAAAATTTGTTGTCTGATTCAATCTTAATTAGTAAAATTATTTATTGTTCAAAATTTACTATTGTTTATATTATAAAAACTATAAACCGTGTACCGTCAATTGTAAATTGAAAAAAAAATATATATATATTGTACGTTTATGTGTATCTACATCATATAATTTTTTCTAATTTGACAAAAACGTGCCCTCCCAGTCACAATGAACTGAAAATACTGATAAAAAAAAAATCAATTTTTCTGAACGGTAATTTACTTTAATAGAAAATAAATTTAAAAAAATCATAATTATTAAGAAAACTAATAAAATAACATAAAAATAAATTTTGTTATATTTAATTATTATTTTAGTATTAAAACACAAAAATTAATTATATAAGAATTTATATTTTCATTATTTATATGTAATTAGTTTTCTTTTAATTACATTTAATATATATCTTGTAAAATAATGAAACCAAAAAAAAAATAAAATAACACTTAGTTTTTTTTTAATTAAATGATCGGTGAATTTATGGTTAACGTAATGATTATAAATTAATATGTTACAATTAATTAATATAATTATATTATATGCGAGTACAATGTATATAATTTAACAATGACATTTTATTATGTATACACTTCTTGCAGCTCACCTGTTTACGAATACATATATTGTAGACTTCATTCTGTACTGTAAAAAAGATTCTGAAATACACTTTTATAAAATCGGTAAGCAATAAAGAAAAGCAAAATAATATTTGATTAGTAACAGAAAAGAAAACAGTAATTAGAAACAAATACTTATTTTTTTAAATCATAGTTTATTGATTATATCGGGTGGAAATACGTACCATGTTGTGAATAATTAAAAAAAAAAAGATTTCCAGTAATAAATTCTTACACTTTTGTTGATACATGCAAAATTCATGTCCTCATATTATTAACTGAAATTGGCAGGCTATACTCATAGTAACTGTGCTAGAATACTTAAAAAGTTCTTGAATAAAAAAAGGCGTTTTTATGTCACATACCTATCTAGGTGTATACATTTATGAGAATATATATATACATAAACTTTAAATATTTCTGATAAGTATAATTTAAAATTTGCAGTAATGCATTTAATTTATCTATCTATAGAAGACCACATAATTTTGGTACTGAATTTTATTTTTAAACTATTATCTGTGTTTTAAAGCTCTGATCATTTCTTTTGTTAATTTTAAATTAAAAAAATTAGCTGATTGCTTTTTTCAGATATTGGTTAATAATCACTGACGATATTAGAGGTTATTAAAATATTAAAGATCAAAATATTTGTGTGGTTTAGCACACTTACTTAAAGATAAGTTGGGATGAGATTGATAATATAAGACAAAATATATTTGAAAGATATTGTTCATGACCATAATTTGATACTGATGTTAAAATTTGAAATCCAGACAGAATATTAAATTAACAAAATATATGCAATACATAAAAATTTTAATTAATCATATTCGTCCAGTAACCAGTTAAAAACATAAGACGAAGAGTAATAAAAATAAAGGTTTTTCTAGAAAGTCTATATCAGAAGTCTTTCAATTTTTGAAATTGTTGGGTAATTTCAAAGAATCTGGATACATTATACTTTAATGGATTGTCAGGCCATCTATTAAATAATGTAATTAAAATATCTGATGTGAACAACACATGACTTCCTTGTACACCTATTAAATTACATTTACAAATTTTTTTTTTTAAATTGAAACGTTCATAAAATTCTATTTCATTAAAAACTTCTAATATTGATGAGAGGTTAGTAATTATTAATAAATCAATATATTTAAATAAACAAAAAGGAGATGAAGTCTGATTCAAGCCTTCCCCTAAGATCCAAATATTTCATTAATTAAACTTTTTTGGCTATAACTCTGGAACCAATGAAAGTAAGTACCACTTATGATAAATCGTTGAAAAGTTGTCAATCAGAGCTTATTATTGCAATTAAGAAAAAGTAAAAAACTCAAATGTTTTTGGATTTTAGGCTTTTAGGCTTTTTTCGGACACTTTAGGTTCAGTCGATTGCAATAAAAAGGGGAGGTGCACATCTAGATGTTACAACAGTTCTAAATCCAAAATTTCAACATCCTACGGCTAGTCGTTTTTGAGTTATGCGAGATACACACATACATACATACATAGGTATGTGCAAACGTTACGCCGAACTAGTCAAAATGGTCTCAGAGATGGTCAAAATGGATATTTCTGTTGAAATCTGGAAACCGAAATTTTTCGCGATCACAATACTTCCTTTACTTCGTACAAGGAAGTAAAAGCAGTAACTTATATTTTCAATGATCATATACTTCAGTGAAGTTGAATGTTCTTCAATGGAAAATTAAGAAAACTCTTTTGTAATGTAACACTGTATTTTAATAGAAAAAACTGTTGTAATAAAAATAATGAAAGAAAATATACCTCTTACTAAGTAATCTATAGCTTTTAATTATATCTTATGGGTAAAATTGAAAGTTATTTGAATAAAGATATACATTTCTTGAAAAAAAAAAACAGTTATCTGCTCTTATAGGTTGGATGAATACTGTTGATCGTGAAAAAAAATCAATTTGCTGAGAAAGAAGTCTGTTGCATGTAAAAAAAATGAATATTCTTTCTCATCGTATGAGCTCTTTCTGTAGCTGCAACCTAAATGTATAAAATTACAGGTATATGACTGAGATTAAAAAAAATGTATGAACTTTAGAAAATTTTATTGCTGCGGTTTAAAACTTTGCTATTATTTTTTGTTTAGAAAAAATATTTACGTTTACATTTTTTTGATTGTCTAAAAACATAAAAGTTTGAATAAATGGTTTAAAATATTTTTAATAGATCTATTTTTCACTTTTCGTAATTAAACATAAATATTGTGATGAAAAAATGTATCGTTCTTGTTATAAAAAAAAAGAAGAAGAAAAAAGAATTAATATCAATAACAAATAGTGCATGAAATTATTCAGAATAAATTAAAAGTTTTGAAAAGTAATCAACTTTTTTTTCAAAATAAAAAAAAAAAATTAGTATTCTAGGAGTATAGCCAAAATTTTCAGTTTAAAAAAATTTTTCTAAATGTATATTGTAAACTTTTTGTGAAATTTATATTAGTTTACTGTGCGTAGTGAGTGGTTCAATTCAAAATAATTTTGAATTTTTGTGAAGAATAATTATAACCTCCAGTAATTGATTATAATAAAATTTTTAATAGATTAATTTAAGTAAGTTTGAAAAAATTTACTATGTAAACCGATAAGTACGAGTAATAACATAATAAAACAAATAATAATAGTTTATTTATTATTATTATTAAGATATGAAAATTTGGCTTTTGGTGGCAGAAAATTGGAATACCCTAGGCCAATAAAAATAAGGTGAGAAGAAAAAAAATCATTATTTTAAATAATACAATGATTTTCAATGTAAAGTGAAAAAAAAAAAAAAAAAAAAAAAAAACATTACCAGTACAAAAATGCCAAACACATGGAAACTGAAAATAAAATTTAATTTTATAAAGATCGTTTAAAATTAATTTAAAGGTTTAATCTGTAATATCAAAACACAAATGATAGGCAACTATTAACCAGCAGTCAGGGGTGTAATATTTCGGATTCGCTCGGATTGACAAACCCAGCAGTCATAAGTAATATCCTCCGAATAATATCATCCCCGTTTAGAGTATTAGTAGTAGACTGTATAAAACTGTCATCGTAATTTTAATTGAGGAAAATTGTAATCTTTATCAAAGATCCTTTAAAGAATCG
Organism: Lycorma delicatula; assembly: GCF_047948215.1. Taxonomy (NCBI): domain Eukaryota; kingdom Metazoa; phylum Arthropoda; class Insecta; order Hemiptera; family Fulgoridae; genus Lycorma; species Lycorma delicatula. The sequence continues at coordinate 54,311,377 of NC_134457.1, forward strand.
GAGAGTCCGAGAATTTTTAACTGGATTTATTATAATTTTTCTTCTTCCCCAAAACTTGTTTGGATTACCAAACATAACTTGTCCAGCAAGGGATCTAAAGATATTATAAATTTTAATTTTATTATTATTTGTCAATTTACAATAAATTAATTAAGATAGGCTAAAAATTCATTGTTCTTATCTTCAAGAATAAATTGATTCAATTTTCTTCAGTCAATCTTTATTAAAATGGTTTGTTTAGGCAGAGTAAATTTCACCTTCATCCTCTGTATCAATTACATAGGCCTATAATATGGCGATGTGATATTCTATTTCATTTTTGATTATGTTCAGCAGAGAATCCATTTAATTTTCTTGAAATTTATGATATGAATTTCAAGAAGAATCCCTTTGCCACAAAGGGATTTAAAAAAAAAAAAAAAAATTAGTGGTTGCACTAAATGGATACATTTTTATAGCAGTATTTTAATATTACTATCTATTCAATATGAGATATATAGGCATTTCAGACATATCAGTATAGGTATTTTAGGTATTCTGAACATCTGAAAAAACTCTAGGTTAAAAGTTTAAAATATCAACTAAAAATTCGCATTATAGTTTGAAAACTACTGGAATAATGAAAAACTGTTATTTTTTTGAAAGATTATTCAGGTAGTGTATTACGAGTATTATAGAGAGATGTATGTACCAGTATAATGAAATTCAGCTAGAATAAAGGAGCCAAACTAGTAACAGGTTTGTTTATCAAGGAGTAAATTGTACGTATTCTGTTGCCTTCTACATGCAATGAGTAAATATCTAGGATCTCTAAGAGCTACCAGAAAATTAAAAATAGTATTTGAATTAACAAATGGAAAAATGAATCTTTCTTATATTTTTATAAAAATATATAATTTTGGTAGAAATTTTTTTTGTGTTTTACCGTTTGTTGATAAAATTCATATTATTCTCGTTGTTAATATTCTGTTGATGGAATTGGATAAATACTACAATATATAATACTCGTTTCAATTATAATTATGTTACAGTATAAGTAGAAATCGGAAATTAAAATAAGAGAGAAAAAAAATGACCTGTGACACCTCTTCTGCAATCTACAATCTTCTAATGATTGTAAATCGATTTTCTAATAAAAAATTATAATTAAAAAAAAAATGTTTTTGAAGTTTACTCTTCAAATCGAAGACAACACAATGATAGTCATAGTTAAGAAGACTTTTGATTCAGAACTCATAATATTGCGAATTGAAAAATGTTGCAACATCATACAATTTTTAATACCAATAATTATTTGACGTTATCTTTTTTTTTTAATAATATAAATTTTTCTTGCTTTTTCTCTTTACCAGTTTCAAACTATATATTTTTTAAAAGAAGTTTCTACGACTTAATTTTACTTTTAGTCTCTCCTAGACTAACATCTTTCAATTTTCTCTTTACACTGAATTTCTAATATGAACCAAGTAAAGATTCTTTAAGATTGAATCGTCTCGATTTCGGTGTTATTACGGTGAGTATGTACATATTCAATAAATGAAATAGAGTACCACTTCCATCTCCATTTCTTTAGTGTTCCCGTTATAGCATTCTTGTTACTTAGTAAGTTATATTAAAGTTTCACTAGAAATTTGTGTTTCGTTATGTATCGCATATAACTGTTTATTTATGGAATCTATGATTAGAAAATATATTAAAATAAATTAATACACCGTTTATCATTATAAAAAGAAAACATATTAGTTCTTTCAATTTCTGGAGGTTATAATAGTGGAATTTCCTTCCAATACCATTGATCTACCTAAAGTCAATTTCTCTCCGCACTCATGTGGCAGAGTAAAACCGAGTAGAGTCATTGATGAGATGATGACGCACGGAACGATCAGGTTAACCATGTAGAACAGTGTCCTTCGGCGAATATTTATGAAGAATGTCACATCGTAATACATTCTGTCCGGACAGCAAGTGTACGGAGTCAGATTCCGGATCGCAGGAACACCTATAACAGACCCCCATTAACCCCCCAAACAGAAAACACTACTCTAAGCCACTACAGAACTAACAGCTGCTAAAAGGAAGAAATACACATTTATTTACTGCTGCTAGTTCACAATTCACTTTCAAATGGGATCCGTGCTACAATACTTTATAGCTGCAATTATTCAATTAACAAATCCTATTTTTTTTTTTTTTTATAAAAAATTTAATTATTACAAATAATAAAATTTATTTGTTTTAGACTAAGATTGCACTACAATTATAAGCTTTTATAATATTTAAAAGAATAATAAAATCATTTACATTGTTTTCATTTAAATAGTAAACGGTGACTTTATCAATTTTTCTCTAATTACAAGTTTTGTAATCTAAGCTTCCCATCGGATATTTACCCTTCGTTGTTTTCAGTTCTTCAAAAATCAAGGGATAATTATATAATTTTATAAAGAAATTTGCTGATATTTCTTCTTATAATTAACATGTTTATTTTTTATTTTACAACCACTACCGCGTGAAAGAGATTTGGGTTTGATCAGGGGTTCTTAATTTGGCCTTTGCTTTTTAAAACAAAGTTATTGTCTAAAACCGTGAAAATAATTCAAAATTTAAAATCGGTTGTCGTAGGAAATTAAAAAAAATTCATTTAGGTACAAACAAAAAATTTAACATGCTATAATTTAGTTGTAAAATTACAAAAATAATCTTTCTGTCGATGTATAAAAATAAATTTAACTTTGTTTCCCGAAATCTGTTTTTTGTTTTCAGATTATTACTGATATTTTTATTGTATTCTGAGATTAGTTAGGTGTTTTATGGCAGAATACTATTCCTAGTACGAAACAATTAGGAATTAAATTAACTAAAACAATGTAATTTTTAACAACTTCATCGCGTAAATCAATATCCAATTTTTAAATTAATTGATACCAATTTAGATCGCTTGGTTCAATTAATTTATTAATCGGTTTATTTAAATAACATATTATTTGATAATATTTTAGGTTGAATTCTTAAGCCATCGAATCGTGAATATAACACGTAACAATCAGGTTATTTATCAATCTCTGTTATTTATTTCGAAAACGCTGTAGAGTAAGATAGAGCGGATCCCATTCGATTGTGTTTTTTAATTTTGTATTTACCTAAGGATAGCTTTTCCCCTGAGTCCGGTGGCAGGGTGAATCCAAGCACGGCCATGGAGGCGATCAGCACACAGGGTACTATTAGGTTGAAAAAGTAGTAGAGCGTCCGTCTCCTTATAATTATGATAAATGTTATATCTATGTAAGGTTCGGGGCAGCAATTGTAGTAAATTTCGTTCCTTTTCCCGGGAACACCTGGAATAAACAGTGAGAGGAAGGGAACTGAGCTGAAAGAGGAATTAATAAAAAATATAAGAAATAAAACTTAAAAAAGAACAACAATAACACAACGATTACAGAAAGTTTTTGTAGTTAACACTTTCATATTTTATTTTAACATCGTTGTAACAAAACACACACTAATAATTTTTTAAATAAAAAATAAAAAAAAATAAAACACATTTATCTTTATATGATCTTGTGTATATCACCTAAAGATAGTCACATTTAGCTATACAAACATTTACATGATGTGTCTATATAAATATCTTTTAGTTTATGCAGTGTTAATCGATTGTCAGTAAAGTATATAATTAATTAAAACTCGTCATTCAATTTGATGAACGAAAAAAATTTAATATTTCATATTACATTTCTTGTGTTTTATGCCTGCTTGTATGTTGAACGTATAATAAAGAAATACATAATGTAAATGTGGTTTTTTAAACCGATATGAGTTTTGTTTTTGCAAAAACTACCAGATTACAAAAAAAGTTTAATGAAGCACAGAATTTAACAAAGAATATTATAATTAAAATTTAATTATAGAGGAATAAATAATTTTTTTTAGGGTTAAAATAATACTTTGTTGTAAAATTACGGTATCAATTTAACCAATATTTCTGGAATTAAAAATTAAATATGTTATAAAATTAACAGTACTTTTTTTATTTATTCTAATTTGATATTCAATTGTCTTACTGTAGTTAAGTTATATATTTTCTAATACGAATTAAAGAAAATTAAATTATCGTGGGTAATTAATAAATTGTAAAAAAAATAAATATTTTATATAAAATTAGCATATTTTTTATTTGTTATATTGATCAGTAATATCTACTTTTTATTAAAATTTATTAAATAAATAATTAAAACTTTTTATCCGGTTTTTAAAATAAAGATTTTTTTTAAATGCTTGATATAAACAGAATAAGTAGGTCACACTTCTGACCCATATATCTGAGCTCCATAAAATCCAGCTTGCAACAATTGCATATTCCGTATCTAGAAAAAAATAATAACACATCAATCTCTTGAGGGTAATCAACTGCGGATGATTACTTTTAATAGGAATCTGTTAGTATTAATAGCATACTGTCAAAGAATACAATAATAGCAGTGATGATTTTAAAATAACCACAACTAGTATTCAGTGAATTCAATTAAAAAACTGTGGATTGTTCTCATTTTATTTGCACAATACATTCATTGATTAAAAAAAGAAAAAACGACATTATAATCTGCTATAATATAAAATACTTTATTAATTTTTTTTAAAGAAATTAGATTATCTTAAAGGAATAAAATGTGTATTAGGAATTAATTTCCAAACTTTGTTCAATAGGATTTTTTTTATAATTTCATATTCTGACATTTATAATGTTTTGGTTAGTATAAATATTGAGTAGAATTAGTAACATAGGCTATATCGAGTTAGTTTTTAACGAAAACCGAAATTTTTATTTATATATTTTATCTACAGGTTCTAATTTAAAAATTTTGTAAAAATATAGTAAATCTTTTATACATTGATCAATTGATTGTCATATGTAAATGGCTAAAAATGTAGTTTAATTTAACATTTTCATAAAGATATTTTACAGTCCAGGCGGTATCTGTTTTGGGTTGGATTTTTTCTATATGATCGCTAATTTTTGCTTTAAAGTCTCCGGAATATGATAAAAAATGATTATTTCGTTATCTACCAGTTGGAAAAGGTGTGCTTAAATTTTTATTAAACAAAACGTAAAAAAAATCGCAAAATATCAATTTTTATTCTATTTCCCTTGATGACTGTTCATTTTAGAGAAAGTTTGGGAGAAAGAAAAAAGTTTTGTTATTAAATTTTACACACAATATCGTAGGTTAAAAATTGAAAAATACGTTATTATTGATGCAAAAATAGCAATAAGTGTCTAAGAAATGGAATAAAAAAAGCTGATTTTTTGGAATTTTTTTTTATATACATAGGACCTTCAGATTTTTCCTTAAAAAACTTTTTGATACATAAAGCAACACGGAAAATTTCAACAAAATTTGACAGTCTTTAAACAGTAATTTTGCAATCCAGATTTAAAAAAGAAAAAATGCAATTTTTCCGAATTGTGTAGCGCCTGAAATATAGTCTCTAGATTCTTGAAAATTTAATCACATATAAAAGAGTACTCAAACTTTCAAATGCATTTTGAAAAATTTTAATGGGGTAATTAGAAGAGCCTAAGGAATTTTGCAAACATACTTGCAATTTGTTGCTTTTAAAATATTTAATATCTTTACGAATTTTTATATAAATTAATTTTAAAGAGGACACCTCGAAAGTACTCTGAAAGATGCTTCTTTAAAAAAAGTTTCGATTCTTTAATTATCTCTGAGATATAACCGGATAAAAATACCGCCATTGTGCAACATTTGAAATAAATTATTATTGATAAATTAATAGACCAATATTTAGCAATAATTCGCGTTTGCGAATTATTGCTATATATTGCTTATATTTGAACTTTTTAGCTTACAAGACACCGATTTAAAAAAAAAAAAAAAAAAAAAAAAAAACAATAATTGTGGTTGTTAAAATTGCACGTATGTTTATATAAAACCTTTTTTCTAAAATGAACAGTTATCGAGTTATTTAGGGTAATAGGAAAAAAAAATATATTTTTGTGATTTCTTTACACTTTGTTTAATAAAGATTTAAGCATACCTTTTTCAACTGGTGCATAACAACATAATCATTTCTGATGCTATTCCGGAGGCATTAAAGCAAAACTTAGTGATTGTGTACAAAAAGTCCAAATATGCCAATTTGGAAACAGACATTTATGGATAGCCGGAGTATTATGACAAACTGTGAGTAGATAATTACTACATTTTTAATACCGCTTAACAGCAATATTCAAATCTTGTAAAATATGTTATTAAAGTAAATTCCATTCCTTTTCTCTAATAAAATAAATATTTTTTTACATTTATTATTATTATTCGGGTTTTTTTAAATTAAACTTTTTTGTTGTATTCTTCTATTGTATTTACGGGTCCTAATAAGCTGAGTTTCTTTACTGATAGAATGATAAATTATAACTTTTTAAATTAAAAATTTGAATTAGAGATAACAAATTTTTGAGTTTATTTTTATTTACCGAGTAATAAATTTGTTTTTACTTTGGATTTTCCTGAATATTATATTTTGCTTTTAAAAACCTACCAGCAATTTTGTAAGAAGGTATAAAATATAATTTTATATCATTTAATATTTTTATACTATAATATTATTACGTAAATAAAATATAGCCTAAATTCAAATGCAAAGTAAAAAAAAAAAAATTGATACGATCTTTAAAGTTAATTATTATGTAAATGTTTGTGTGACATTCGAAAAAGAATAATTTTATTTAAAATAAAAAGAAAATCACTTTCTGTAAAAGTTGTTTAGAAGAAGATAGAAGAGAGTGAAGAGGAAATTATATTATTCATAAATTATTTAAAATTTACAATAATTAATTTATAAAGAATTAATTATTTTAAAATTACTCCTTTTAAATTTTAATAAATTTTTATTGATTTGTTATATATCGAATTAAGGATTTTACTTGAAAATATATATGATTTATTACTTAGTTATAAGTTTATATAATGTTATTTAAGATTAATGTTTTTAGGAAAGCCACGGTTTATCCAATATTGTTTTTACATTTAAAATTATTATCTATGCTATTATTTATTTTATTATTATTGTGAAAAATGAGAAGGAAAAGATCTTTATGTGATAGAAAACGAGAACGGTACAGTGAGTTGTAGTCGGAAGGGTATTGCAGGGTGGTTGAAAAGTATTGGAAAAAGGGAGTAGACATGTTTGATGCTGTATCTGGAGCTTGGATGAGAGAGGGGACCCTCCTATTGATTTCAAACGCGCCTGCCACCGGCAGTGACTCATATGCCATCTACTGGGCTTTCCTAAAAACTTATCTATCTTCATTTTCAGAGAATTTAATTAATTAATTTTTGTACGGTATTTCATTATTGTAATAGTATCATTAGTTTTTGTAATGACTAATGCCTAATAATTAATGGATGTTAATATTTTTTGTGATCTTTTTAATACGGGATAAAATAAAATTTATTTATTGTAGCATTAATAATAATAATTTTCTTGAGTCTAAGATAGTATTATGTTCATCAATATAAAAATTTAATAAGGTTTAACTATAAATTTAATAAATAGAAATCTATAAAAAAATATCACACAGGTGTTCATATATTAAAAAGACTTAATTTAGTAAACCATAATAATTTTAATTAGCTGAGAATAAATAAAAAAAACTTTTTTCGTGATGAATATTTAGTTTTTTATAGCTATTTTTAGATAATGAATTCAAGGCTCTCTCTCAAGGCTCTGGATTAATGGTTAATAGTTCAGTTACTGGTTAATAATTAATGGTTAATAGGGGTTGATTCTTTTCATTCTGCCTGATGGAAAAGGTCATTTCTTTACAGATAGGTGCTTCTAATTACTGAAAGAAAATAACTTTTTAGTTACAATATTTATTTTAGCTAATGAATGCAATGTTGGAAATGATTAATATAGAGCACCCATAGTGGTAAAAACGATCTTTCTCCTTAGGAATCGAGCGAGAGAGTCTACGTAATGTACTGATGATAATGTTAAAAAGACTTCAAATATTCTCAGGGTATGTTTTTAGGTCACATAGGTCTTGTAAGGATGAAGTTTTATTTCCCTCGTTATCCTTATTTTCGATCCGGAGTTGCAAGAGATCAGATCATGGAAGGTCTATTCTAAGAACCAAGGATTTAATGAGTTTATAGGTTTATCGAAGTCTATACATCCATTGTATCCTTGCTGTCTACTCGTGGGAGTGACTGCTATGCACTGAAATAAGGGAGAGTTCATTGTCCAGTGAATCCACAGTGAATAATCACTTACGTGCATATCGGGTAAAGTCAGTTTATTTACGTTCTCCTAAAATATAAATACAATACAAGAATATGACAATGGGATAGAAATCTACAGTTTCATAAACTAATAACAGTTGAAAGCATAGTCTAACGTTATAAAAGTAAATTTTTATCGACTGTTTACAAACAATTTTACTCTAAATTTCTAGTAAGGTAAAACTGTGAAACATTCAAATGGAAAGTACTCTAACTATTCAACTGTTTTCTATGAGAATTTCATTGAAGTGATAATCTATTTTTTATTTTTAGGTTTTGTTAAATAACTATTTTAGTAAAATAATTCTTGATACTAAATTGGTTATTTTATATTTATACGTAAAATTAAAATATGATAATATTATTTTTATTTGATTCCTCACAGACTCTTGTCTGAAGTTATAATGCATTTGAAACTGAAAAAAAATGAAGTTATTTAAAACAAATTGAAAAAAATGGGTTAGTATTTGTTAGTTTTGATTTCTTATCATTTGATCTAGAAGTTTTAAAAAACGAAAGTTATATTTCCGAAATGAGAAAGTAAAACATATTAGTTTGATGGTATGACTCAATTAAAATATGTTCTTACTCCAGTTACACAGGCAACATAATTATTTACTAATCTATGAATCGATTTCATTTTAATATTTAATGTAATTTGAAAACTTAAAATTAATATAGGAGTTTATTGCGTTCTAATTTATTTAGGTAAAATCTAATAATCCATAAGTTTAATGTTCCCTATAATTTTTCTTTTTATTAGATCACAGCATATGACTAGTTAGTTAATGTTGTTTAAAATAATAAAATTTATAAATAAAAAACTTTTCAGCGACTAGTATATAAATAGGATTTTTTTTATTTGTTGGTAATATAAATAGATGAACACCTTGTGATGTACATCTTACATATAATACATTTTTTTCATCATATTAATGGGATATAGAGAGATAATTTCTTATACTGTTAGTAGTTAATCAAAAGAATATACAGTTATACTTTTTTCAATTTTTACCAAAAAAAACTTGGTATTAATGAACCTAAAGTAATCATTTACATAGACACATTACAACCACAACATTAATAAAAAAATAAATAAAATTGTGCATTATTTTAACATAAGTAAATAAGCATGCAACATACATTACACATACATACACATAAATTTAAATATGCTTAAATATATATTTATTAAATTCCACAGATATATTTTAAGTTTAAATTTGTTAATACGCAATAAAAAATAATCTACCTTTGAATTACCGATATTGCAAATTCAGCTGGATAGAAAGATTAACCATTATCCCAAAACATAATATGTATTACATATTTTAATGAAATTTACAACATAGTAAATTTGTCAATACTTTCTGTAAAATATCTGATTAATATATCATATATTTTTCCTTTAATTTGGAATAGTATTTATAATATTTTTGAAATCAATCGAAATTTGCTCAGGTTCAGTATAATAAAATAAAAACCTGCATAAGCTTATGCAGAATATTTAATATGTGTTAATACTTATTTATAATGCACAACTAGTTACGTCTAGTTAATCGAATAGCTTCTCTTATATACTATTATGATTATGTATGACAAAATGAATTTAATAATTTTCTCGTGGAATTGAACACTTGGATTATATCAGATTTCTTTCTTCTTGATTTATACCAGATTTATCAATAAAAACGAAACCATTTCTTTATCATAATACTAACAAAACTGTCGACTTGTCTTATAGGTAGACTAATGGATTAAAAAAGTACATCAACATTCTTCAGAGTGTTCTTTTTTATACTACATTGATAAATTAGTTATTGTAGCAAAGGTATTTTTTGTCATATTCAACTTTGAAAAATGTTATTTCAATGTACATTGAATTTTACTTTTCATTTTGTATTGAAAAGATAATACAAACAAACATTTATAATAACAGCAGGTTTTTATCCAAATTATTGAATGTTAATATGATATTGATTTTCATCAGTGAAATGTGTGCAATACTACGAAGGAAATGACCAAGTATAATCTAGTGGTTATGGATCATGAGTTTTATAAATGCTGAATATTATTTAATGAAAAGTCATCCTCGGTATCTATAATTAGAGATAACAGTAAGTTAAAAAAAATGATTATTTGAATCGTGTGTTTTTCATTTAATATTTATATATATATTTTTTGTATTGGTAATCATGAAAGTTTGATTTCTTATTTCAGATTTTTCAGTTTATGAATTTTGAAATAGTTCGAAGAATTTTTATGTTCATAATTTGTTAAAATGAGTGAATATTTCATTATCTAAGTTTCTTCTTATTTGACATAATGTTCGACTTTTGCTTTTATTTTATTCTTTTCTAATCATATCCCAACTGGTCGTTGTACTTTTCCTTACATTTCTTTTTGGAAACGTATAAAGACAAATCGTTACCGATACTCATTCTATTTTTCTTATCTTAGCTCATACCTTTGCTATTGATATTTATATTTTTTATCCGCTTTTAAAATATCGATCCCCTAATTATAAATGAAAATGTACTATTTGTTTATCTCTGTATATAAAAGGGTGAGTATATTTTTTGTAGCAAAGCAAAAAATTAATCATTTTACATTAATTTCTCATTTTATAAAATTATACAGAATATAAAGATTATGTTTGTATTATTTGGACATTTCCGTATCTTGTAACAATATTGTTAAATATTAGTTTATTGTGATATATACATAATTATCAAACAGTTAAAATCTAACGAAGTTAATATCAAAAACCTGACGACAAAGTTATTATACTTTCCTGATATTTAGTTATTTACTAATGAACAATAGAAAGTAATAATAATAAAAACATTCAAAAAATTGATATTTTTTATTTTCCCTACCCCCAATATTAATCATATATATATAAAATATCATCATATATAAAATATATAATATAATTTGTTTCTCTATCCCAATATTATCGCCAAAGTATTTTTTTGGGCCATATTTTTTTTTTTTTTAATGGTAAGATACAGGTGTACGCATGTACTGAGCTTAATACAAAGTGAAGTTATGTTTGCAGAATTTTGACAAAAGTTGACCCCAAAGAAAATATCTACTCCACCCCTTGGAGATATTGACTCTAAACTTTTACCAACAAATGGTCCCATACACCAATACTTTGTGCCGAATTTCATCAAAATAGTTTTATCCAGTCAAAAGTAATTACGCTTCAAACACGTCAACACACGTACATAAGTGCATACGTACGAACATTAACTCCCTATTTTTTTTGTTTTTTTGGAATTCCTAGGTTGTGAAACGTAGAGCACAGTTCTAGTGCTAATAAAAAAAAATGATATTGCTAGATTACTTACTTGTCAGTTAATAATAGTAAAAACAACTACTTCGCTTGATCCAAATGGGTTTAGTAAAATAGCTATATGAAAAAGATCACTGTCGCTGTGATTTACCAAACCTTACCTATAAATCCTATTTTTTAATTAATTGAACGTAAAAGTTTGTCGGTATTAACTGTAGATTGTTTTATAATTTAATGTGTTCAATATATAAATATATTCTAGTTAAAAAAAAATTACGTGATACTTTTCACAAAATTTTGTAATCTAGATAAAATTAAAAGAGAGGGATCAAGATTCTGTAAAGTTTATCGATGATATTTTATGGCAAAATTTTATAGTTTTTTTTTTTTTGAAAAGAGGCAAAAAATTTTGGAAGAGAAATTTGTTTCTATAACACGTAATTTTATTCTTAAAATTTGTCTTTAGTATAAGAAAAATAACTTAGGAACTATATAAATTAACCAAATGCTAATAACTTAGCAACTACTCAGGTTGGCAACTTAGCAACTACAGCAATGACTCAGGTTGGAGGTATGTTTAGCCTGTGACTGGGTAAGACCAACCCTTTCAAATTTAACTTTAACTTTCAATTTACTTCAATAGTGCAGTAGAAAATTTTCAAAATAAATTAAACAATGCACGACCTTATTTAATTATAATAATTTGACAAAAAACTTCTAAAAACATAATTTTTGTGACAATTGCGTATTAACAAATGGGATTTAAAATAATTAATTCTTGATATTTTCTGTTGTTATACTGAGAATAACATGTATATATAATATATAGCTTTAAAACTTTATTAAATTGTATTTAATATATAGTTTTTTCTTGATGAATTGGTGCTAAATTTTATAAAATATTTAACAAGTGTCCATTCAAATAATATTTATAATTGATTATTCGTGATTATTACTGGTACATCCTCACTAGCAATATCAACAAAACACAGTTTTCAACGGTTTACTTTAGCAAATAGTGAGTGTACTACACAAATTAAATCAAGTGCACCAGTGTAAACGAAGTGAAACATTAAGTCCAGTAATTAATAAATGATATTCTTTGAAAATATTTTTGTAATGCATTTATCTTGATATCGTTCTTCTATTGTTATATGAAAAATAGAATAATTAAAATTTTAACAATAATTATATACCTATGGACGGATTTAGTATAATAGTTTAATTTAATTGTGATAATTTATAACTAAAAGACTAAAGAGAATATTTTTTTTTGCTCAATAACAATTATAATTACTATCGGCTCTCTTGCGGAGCCATAAGTTAGTTTCCTGACAAAAGCACGTGATAAGAAGGTCCTTAAGGAACCCCCAAAATAAATAATACACAATAAATAGTTGCAAGCAAACTTAAAGTCAAATATGAAATTTCAAGCTGAGTCATAAATCACAAACCATTAATTTCAGCACCATATAGTTCACAAAACAAACATTAATAACAAATAAAAAAGTGAAGTAACAAGGAATTAGATACGACACCACTAAACTTGACGGTGTTAGATTCCAAACTGTTACGCAGACCCAAAGTCGAGTACATGGGCTCGTTTCAACCGTCGGACGTCTCTGCTGTTATCGAGTAGATTAATTGCAAAGTGGTTTACATGATTCTCAAGCCTCTGCGGGTATTTGACATTGCGCTGTTGTGCAATCTCACGAACCGATGGGAGCTCCAGATAATCGTTCCGCGTAAACCATGGAGCTTCGGCAATTATCCTCGCTACTTTGTTCTGAAATCGTTGTATAATTTCCACATTACTAGTACTAGCCGTTCCCCACATTCTACACCGTACGTCCAGATTGGGCGCAGGATAGCCTTATAAATTATGATCTTGTTGGATAACGTGAGGCCTGAGTTCCTCCGTAGCAGCCAATGAAGTTCCCTGTACTTTGCGTTTAGCTGTTTCCTCTTCATCCTCACGTGACACTTCTAGGTCAAACACCGATTCAGGTGAAGTCCCAGATACCGCACAGTCACCGTTTGCGGGATCAAAACACCATCGAAGTACACACCAGGACAGTCACTTCTCCGCATGGCAAATGTGACGTGCCTGGACTTATCTTGATTAACCTTAATCCTCCACTTTTTCTGCCACACGCACACACGTTCCAGCGCCATTTGTAGGTTCTGCGAGGCTAGGCCAGGGTTTTCGTTACGGCCAGGATACGTGGCATCAGTGAACGTGGCAACGATGCAATCATCCAGGATCGTAATGTTCGCAGCGAATATGGAATACAACACAGGGCCCAGCATAGAGCCCTGAGGGATACCCGATCCAATCTCAAAGAACCTTGAAAACTCGTCATTACATTTCACCTAAACAAAACGCCCCTCAAGATGATTCCGCAAGACTTGGAAGTAGGGTTGAGGAAGTTGTAGCTTTAACTTGTAGAGTAAGCCAGGTACCTTATCTAAGTACTGTTGGATGTCTAAGAACGCCGCCGAGCAGAATTTCTGCTCCTCCAGAGACCCACTGATGACTCTATGGGATTATTTGATTGTGGAATGGCCACACCTGAACCCAAACTGATGGTCCGGAATTATCTACTTACTCTCCAACACTGGCCTAAGCCTGTGCAGTAGTAGCTTCTCAAACAATTTAGATAAGACCGGTAACGGGCTAATTGGTCTGTAAGAAGAAACTTCCTGTGCAGGCTTCCCTGGCTTAAAAATCATTGCCACCTGCGACACCTTTCATTCCGCTGGGAAGTAAGACGTCCGCAGAACAGCGTTAAACAAATTCCTGATGTACTCGATGCCTTTAAGGAGTAGAATGACAAGCATTTTGTGCGTCACTAAGTCAAAGCCTGGGGCCTTCCTTAATCGTCTTCCTTGGTAGACTAATTTCAGTATCTCCCTTGCAGAGATCGGTTTAATCGGGAAGCTGATTGGCATCGGGCTCTCAAGGAAGTCGTTAATATCCACATCACCGGGTCCCTCTGCTTCGTGGGGTTTGAACGTTACCTCTAAGTGTGAAGCAAACAGATCGGCCTATTCTTTGTCAGTCCTCGCCCACGATCCAGTACGCCTCTGCAGGGCGGGGAGCGTTCCTGATGATCGTTGCAGTCTCTTTGTAGCCTTCCATAAGGAGCATCCATTCCCATTCAGGTGAGAAAGATTTCCTAAGTACTCCTTGAATATCTCGTCCCTGATAGTCCTCAACAACTTCCTCACCCTCCGCGCTGTCCTATTAAGAAGAGTCCTATCTTCTGGTCTTCTGAAACGCTGCCAATTCCGCCGAAGATGACGCTTCGAGACAATTAGTTTTGTCACTTCCCTCGGATAAGTATTGTCTCTGGCTGAGTGCAAATCATTAGGTGTAGACCGCCATGCTTCCTCCTGCATGACTGACGTCAAAAAGTACGTCGCGTGATCAACATCCCCAGGGGTATCGAGTGGAAACGGGTCAGTCAGTTTCTCTTCGATCCAATCCTGGTAAGAAACCCAATCCATTCGTCTCGTATGAAGAATAGGTCTCTCTTTCCTCCTTAGCACCGTATTTTTGCATATAGATTTTACTCTTTGCGCAAAAAGAAATGTTAAAAAATATCATCATTGAAACGATGTTACGAAAAAAATAATAGAAAATAGACTGGTTGATAACAATTTAAACTTCAGGTTAGATGGAAAGAAATGTATTAGGTACATTTAGAGCATACAACAAATTCGGAGGAGTATACATTAAAATAATCAGTAATCTGATATTAAGGAGAGCTTAGGAGGTTATAAGCAATATACTTGTAGATGGTGATTTATGATTCGTCTACTACTATTGAAAAAAAATGTTGAAATTAAAAATTTGCGGCAACAATAAAAGAAATAAAGAATTAAATTATAAGATTCAAGTAGCTCAGAAAAATGATGATGACCTTTGGGTTGTATTTTAACCGTATTCTAGAGCAAGTGGTTAAAGACTTCTAAATAACTGCAGTTTCTTGATTTTGGTTTCATCAAGTAATTGGAATGTGTTTAAAAAAAAATAAAATCAAATTAACAGATTTAATGTTTCTCTTCATTTTGTGCAAATGTGATGATTATTTTCATTATATCAAACAGTGATTTATTAAAAGTTTAATATACTATAATGTACATAGGCTAGAATATACTGTGCCAAATTACACAAAAGAAAGCAATCTTTCATAGTAAAATCGAAAAAACACAGACACTTACTTATTTATAATTTCCTGCTGTAAATCATTTTTCCACTAAGTCGATATAAAAAATTGAATAGTGATATTCATTATTAAAAACTATCTAATATTATGCATTTAATTAATATCAAGTATTTTATAAAATAATTTTTCTTTATTTCTTTTCTGCAGAACTAATTAATTAATTTTAATGTATTTTTAAAAGTGTACAGTAGATTTTTAAAAAATTAAACAAGATTTAGATTAAAAATATTTTTCTCTTATAAAATTAAATTAATATGTATGATATTGTAATATCATACGATGTGCTATTGAAAAGAAATCTTTACTTATTAATTTAATTTTCAGCTTTTTTTGCACTTCTAATCATTTAACAATAATACATTTTCTCTAACAATAATGACGTTTATTAGTAAATTTAATTTTAAATATATATTAAAACTACAAAGTTGTCATAACTATAAAGATATAATGTAATATTATTTGATTCATTTAATTATATATTTAGCAAAGTACATACATATATAGCAAAATATTTTCTCTGAGGATAGTTGTATGAAATAATTGTTTTACGTAATTTAAATTTGTATTTAATTAAACAATTATAAAAACTTCTGTTGTTTTATATAAAGTTCTTTTAGAAAAATAATGAATATAACGAATGTTTTTGAATTAAAATAATATTTTACTTCAGCTAAAAAAATAAGGTAATTAAAAACGTTACAGTATATAGGGTATTTCCAGATTATCGGATACGTATAAATATTTTACAGGTCTTGGCATCAATAAGAATTAAAATAAAGATTACTACATGACGCAGTATATTTGAGTATTTGACAGAGTGCTGAGAAAACTGAATAAATAACTGCTCACATCATTATAAACGAACTAAAATATAATGAAAAATCAAGAAACTATTTAAATTGATCTCCTCTTTTAATATTACGACAAAAAAAGACTGCTGTAGTTATAATAATCTGTATTTAATACAAAGAAATCTCATAGTTCTGGTTTTTTTTATGATATAGGCATAAATATCAATGCTTACACTCTTATTGGAAGGTGTAGGTATTGACCTCGCTCCCGAAAGCGAACCAGAGGAGAGAGAGATAGGGTATGTTTTCATTAAAGACTTATTAAATTTTTTATTGATTTTTGAGTAAATCAAGAGGACGTTGAGTAAACTGAGTTATGGAACAAAATTGTGATTGTTGCGATCAACATGGAGGGGGGTGGTGTAGCAACCGGAAGCGTCACAAGGAGGGTGTCTTCCCCTAAGGGGATGAGATGTTGCGATCAACACTTGTTTTGTTGGTATGAGGATAGAATTTCTAGTGGGATCGCGCTTCCACAAATCGGTTATTTGATAGTTGTTGAGGGTTTCAAGTTATGGTAGGTGGTCGTGGTTGGAAGAGGCTATACGAAGGCGATACTATAATGTGTAAATACATTGATGGAAATGTCTGCCGAGGCATTTTGCATCAGTGGCATCCTAACAGAGGCCAAAATGATGATTGTGGTGTGTTGTCAACGGGTGTAAAAGGCTCCTGTAAAGTCCGTTCATGGCGAGAATCGGAGGGGGTGATGTGGTGACCAGGATGGTCACAAGTCATCTCTACGGGGTCAGGATGTTTATGTTGTAACAATTTTTCTCTATTATCATTTTCAGTGGCTGAAAACTTACTCTGAAAAGGAGGGAAAAATGTGGCCAGAAAAAAACGAAAGAAGTTAATTAATTCAGCCAGGTACTTACAAAAGTTGAAATATTGTTTATTATATGTTGTAAGAGAGTAAATTATGTTGTTTAGTTTTCTGAGTTTCATTCTTGATAAACAGACTACGTATTAATAGAGTATATAGTTTTTTTTCTTTATATGAATAACTAATTTGATAAGCAGGATTATTTTGTGCCCTTTTTGTGCAACATTGTGCAGAATACATAATAGGTGCTATAGAGCACTAAATGTGTCGTGCAGAAAAATAAAACATGCAGTAATAAACTGCATAGAATCAATTTAATAATAAAAAACATCTTGCGTATCATTATAAAAAAGAATAATGGAGTTTTTAATGAAAACAAAACAATACGTAAATAAATAGTTGTTTTCAAGAAGATATACAGAAATAATAGTCTGTGTTTATTAAAAAATAAATATAGAAATGGAATACATGCTGATAAAGCATTTACAGATCTACAAATTAAAAATTAGTTCTGATGAATTTTATTAAATTACTTAAGAATTCAGTTACAAAAACAAGTGTATTTCTTTTTCAGTTTATAACCTTTATTATACTTTGGTTTGAAATTAAGAGTAAATTACCTTCTAAAAAACCGTTTCGTAATTTTATTATGAAAAAAACTTTTGTATAAATGCAAAATTTATTAAAAAAAAAATAATCTCAAAATATTGATAATTGTATTAATTGGATATTGTTCCCCAAAAATTATTTATCTTTTTTTCTATGAAGTTTATATATAATCCGTGTAATAAGGATTTTATATACGCAATGGAAAAATAAAATAAATTTGTTATTAGCTTAAATACTATTGATTGTCTCAATAAACCGTAAGAAGGCATATTTAAGAATTAATAATATTTTCATTTAAGTTCTGTTCAAGATATTTTGAATCAAATAATATGTACAACGAATGTAATCTTAAATCATGCATTATTAAATACAGCAAGCTTTTTTTTTGTCCCTCATTTATGTAACGTTTGAAAGAATAAACCAAAATAAAACCTGTTACCTGAATTATTTTTCAGCATTTCTTACCTAGAAGATCCCATTCCCCATTTGTTATAAAACTACTAATATCTCCACCACCTTCGTCTTGAAGCTGAAGATCCAACTGTAAAAAAAAAAATCATAATAATAATAATAATAAAAATTGTAAAAAGATAATTACATATATACAGGCTAAATTTGTTACTTTATTACAGAAACAAGCGGCTGTATAATTTAATTTTATGACTGTTCGGAACATTTCTTTATTATAAGATATTAAATTCTTTTCTTATTTTATCATCTATTAATATTCACACTATTCTCTCTGCTTTATACATATAAATATAATTTATATTTTGAGAAAAATTTGATAGCTATTTACTGTGTTTGCTTTCAATAAGGTTATGTAATAGGACTTAAATTATATATGGTGGGAAGTGATGTTGATTTTAGATGAATCAATTCTAGAAAACAGTACAATCCCCTATGAATGATTGAATTATTTGTACTAACATTTTAAAAATATATTTATTTTACTTCGGATTAGTTGTTTAGATATTACAGCTACTTCATTATACATATATATTAATATACTCATACTATTATCCGTGTATAAAAATAAAATTTTTATCAAAATAAATGACTTGGATATTAGATTCATTTTACAAAATAGAATGTGATTGGCTTAAACAGAAGGGAATTTAGTGGTGTTATTTCCTGTATAAAAATTAAGAATCTCGTACGCGTTTTACTTATATTTTATAAAGTTTTATTTTGAAAGTAACGAAGTATCTTGCAAATCACAGCCGATTCAATACCATTTAAGAAAGATAATAGAATAAAAATTCCGATAAAGATGATTAATTTTGTAGTTCGAGCAAATACAACTAATAAACCTTCGCCAGAAACTTTTACATTCGATCTCCTTTGATCCGCAAACTTTTATGTTTTGAGCGTGATTGAATTACATAATTTAACAACGGATATTTTTTTTTTATTATAACAAATTGTTATTTAAACATAATAATATAATTGAAAAAAAAGATGAGAAAGCCAAGAAATCTTATGATATTCCAGTGATTTTTGGCACGTAAGGACTGGTGATAGATTTATCTATGCATTCATAAACGTGAGTAGAATGTAAATAATATTTTTATTGATTTGATAGATTATTAACGCTATAAAAAAAAACCCTGTCTTTATAATGATTTTTCTGTTCAAATTTTATTTTATTACCAATCACGATAAGTTAGATCAGACTATTACAAACATGATAAATTTACAATTTTATTGGGTGGTTTTAGATCTTTGAACTATGTACTGGCAAAAATATATATTTGAATGAACTTCGTTTAATATTTTCAATGAGAAATAATTGATGTTAAAGTTGTATGATCTCAAGTTTATAAAACATACATTTTGGAGTAACTGCAATAAGAATAGAGGAGAGGAAAAGATTATAGTTTATTTTAACTGAATTTAATAGTGAATTTACTGCACTATTACATAATTCTAGGTGTGTGTGAATATATATATATCTTTCTGATACAGAAAATTCAAGTTTATTGAACCTTATCTAACGAAAAAATGATTGTTTATTTATTACGACGTAATTAAATCAGGTACAACTTAAATAAATATTAATAAAACACAGTTTTAGTAGTTGTTATAATTTATTTCTACGAAATAAGTTATAAATGGTACTTTAACCATGTTCTAACAAAATTAGAAATGAAACTATTGAATCCTGAAGTAAAAAATACATTTTTTTGGTAATTTTGGAGCCGATACAATAAATATAAACTCTACATCATTACTTTATGTCAACTCTTTAGTTTTTAGTTTTTATTAATTCATTTTGAAGAATAATTTTTTATAGAAGAAGTACTTAATTATGACCAAGTTTTCACCATAAAGAGTAAATTTTGTAAAGTCTTTTCTAGTTAAAAAATTGTTTTATCTATCTCATTGTAGTAGTAATATATCTCGCTTCTGTTCAGCGAGATATATTTATATTTTTAGATTTAATCAAAATCTTAATATAACGATTTTTTAAAGCAAAATTATAATATAAATATAAAGCAGATCTTATAAGTTTTTAAATATATTAGCATTGTAGAGAATAAAATCAGCCTTGTGAGTTATAGGCTATAAATAATTATATTTTTATGATTTCTTATTAATAATAATATTACTAACTACAACAATTCTGCAGGCTAAATTATGAATAAGATTCTATATTTTTATTAGGAATTAAACAAATGAGTTAGACTCTAGTTGTTTGTAACAAAACATGGTAAATTTTTCAAGTAATCAGTCAAATTTCTTATAATGTCATAGAAATACTATGAGTATATTTTCCTTAGTTACCTTACTGATATCAGAGGTGCCTTGATAAAACTTATTTGTTAGAGGATATCTCTCTGAAAGTGTGAGATTATTTTATTTTAATCTACATTAAAAATTATTAGCCGAATTCAAAAAATTATAAAATTTAATAAATTTATAAATCTATAAAATTTAATAAAAGCTAAGTTGCACGGATAATTTTTCAAAATCCAGTTATGTATATCGGCTGATAATAAAATACTTTTTTAATTTATCTTAAAATATTTCATCATAATTTGGATATAGTTGTCCAGTATTAAAATGAATAATATTTCTATATAATATGAATAAGAATTTTTTTTTACAGCTACTAAACAAATAGCTGCACATTTGATTACCACAACTATTTCTGTACGTAATGATATTAAAAAAAAAATACAAAGATAAAAAATAATTTCTTGTAATAAAAAAGTGTAATAATGAAATATTTCATTATTATTATTAATAAAAATAATATAATAAAAAATTAGTATTAGTAAATCTTAACAAATAGGTAATAAAATTTTACTTACCACTTCCATGTAAATATTAGTTATAACTAAAACATATATGTTTGAAATAAACAATAAAAAAACTTGTGTGCAAAAATAATGGAATAATGAAAAGAGTTTGTTGTAAGTATAATAATTAAAATATATTAGGAGTATATAATTTGATTATGTTTTTGTTTCTTTTTTTATTATCTATTTACATTTGTATTTTTATCTTTATAGTTCCATTTTTATGATTTTTAAATGAAAAACTATTTATTTTATTATTTATAGCAAGATTAACGTGGTTTCTTTATTGGTTTTTTTTTTTTGTAGAAAGGGTATAATAATTTTATTTTTCTGTTTTATTGATTTTAAAAGTATATATTTTTAAATAAATCATTATGAATTTAATTTTATAAACATTTTTTATGTTAATCTTTATTTCATTTTATTACAACTTCTTTTAATTAATTATTAAATTTTAAGCCAAATGTAATTATTTTCAAATAATTATAAATTAACATTTTGTTCAGTAAGAATATTACTTTTAATCTAATTTCATCTTATTTAAGCTGTTTATTTTATATACGTAAATAAAATATTCTTTTTTAGATTTAAAATAATATTATTACTTTTACATTAATATTAATTAATAACAAAGAAAACTATATAATCGCATATTAAATTAATATAAAATTTTATTAAATTCAATATATATTCAGTAATGAAACTACAAAAATTTAGAAGGACTTTTTATTTCATATAACTCTTAATTCATTTTTTTACTTTCTTTCTCACTGAATAAACAATTTTTATCATTTTAATATCTTATTATTTTATAATATACTATACCATAATTATAAAAATATACCGTATTGACTTTGACGAATTACTTAGGCTGAATTTGATAGAGAAAAAATACTTACCATTCCATACTTTAAAGTTGTTTCCATATTGAATATTATGATTTTAGTACCTTAGTAAAATTTCAATTCAAACTTACCTTCGTCGATTTAAGGAGAACAGGTTTAATCCGGTTTCTGTACTAATCAATGATTATTAAGATAAGGTACACAACAATAATTCAAAATACACAACCGTACAATATTTATTAAATCTTGTATTTTCAATGTCAGATTCTTTGTTTGAATATTTATATTTTACAGTTAACACCAAAGAGGTCTTTAATATCTATTGATAGATCAAAAAGGTTATTCTCACTTCTCACTTAATTTACTGTAATTTATCAGGTATTTAATTTAGAAAATTTGTTATTACATAAGTAACATAAGAAAGTAAATTTATTGTACTTAGGTAGCAGTAGAAAAAAGCAGTAAACGTTATTATTCAATTAGTTTATTTTTTATTTAGTATCCTAATTAACCAAAATAAATTTAATATTAATCTGTCAACTATGATAAAATCTTTATTGTTAAAAAATGCTTTCATTTGGATGGAGTACAAAATTTTGAATTCCTGATTGGTTAAAGCTTCCATAGAACTCCATTTTTTAAAATAATTTTAATTCGTTTTTGTAAAAGAATGAATACAATTAAGCACTAAATTTTTTTTACACTAAATAGTAATATTTTTAAAATTGTATTTTTTGTATAAAATGAAAGAATAAATTTTACAATTTATACATTAAATTGGATTCTGATTTAGTTATTATCAAAACTTCATTAATTATTTAACTGACTCATTTTTTTATTATAAATAAACGATAATTTGATTTAAACTCAGTAAGTTAATATACTGAGTGTAGCAAGTACTATGTTGCTTTACTTCAACCTGCGGAAAAAGGTGTAAACAATAGTAAAGTTTTTCTTGATAAAGAAGAAAACTGAGGAAGCTATTATCAAACATGATAATGTAAGAAACAAATAAAAGTAGATTAAAATGATTTCATGATCAGATAAAAGAAAATCGTATATGGAAAGAAAATCTGTTTATTGTTTGTTATTTTATTTTTCAAGGTAAGCTATATTTTGTTTGAATTTAAAAGTTCCTATCAGAGTTACTAGACTGCGATTTACGTTTACAGTAAATATATATATTTACATTATTTTATGTATATGGGTAAAGGATCTTTGAAGTTCTGTAATGATTGAGTGGTAATGCGACGCTTTTTGTCACGAAATGTGTAAAGAAAGGTTAAAACAAAATAAATTTCTATTTTTTTTGGTTTTGTAATCAAACTTTTGGGTTAACCTAAAGCCTGTATTGGAGAGGTTAATTACGGTTCAGCTGCCAGCTATTCCAAATGATGAGAACGAGACGACGATCGGTTCTTGTTTACTATCTTATAGAAAACGTGTCTCCTTGGTGCCATCGAACAGGGATCCCAGGAAACAATCTCGTCGAAAACTAATTAGAGATAACATTTTATTCGGTCTGGGTGAGGTCTCTGGAAGTAAAACCGATGCTGACATAAAAAATTCACAGATCACTCCTATAGCATGGGAGAATGTGCTAGTCTTGCATTCATCTGCACTGTCACGATTTCCTGTTGATGTCACTACTAAATTACCGTTAAAAAATCGTTACCAGATCCTCCCGATGAAGAATGATAACGTAGAAGCTTGTCAAAAGACCGCCGGTAGGCACCCGTCGATAGTTCTCTACGGCTTCTTTGATGCTATGCGGCTGTATAAGTTATTTGAAATGGTGGTTAGTAAATGTGAATACAATTTAAATGTTATTAGCTCTAAAAACTGAGTGTGGTCTCAAAGAATGTTAATGTCTTCAAGAATTAATTTGGCCTGTAACACAACCTTTACGTAACACAACGTGGTCACACGTTTACGAGGAAAGATGAGAGGGATTTTCGTGTTGTTCTGAGAAACTTAGACTTCTAGGTTGCGATGGAAATTATCAAAGAAGAAATTGAGTCCGAAGCGTAATTAATGCTAGTCCTCGAGCCACAAAAGAACAGTTATCGACGTTCTTTATTAATTTGGATCCCAGCGGTAACAAGGAGATATATAATTTGAAATATATCGCGATCTGAGACTTTTGAGACACCCACAAAACCTCCTGGATTTGTGAATTATTACAGTGCATGTGATGCTAACACTATGGTCACATGAAACAAAATTGCATGTGGCCTTACCGTTGTGTTAAATGAGCAGAACGCCATAAAAATACAGATTGTTCTAAGGGTAGAAATACTGCGGTTACTTGTGTGCTCTGCCATTCGTTCCATCCTGTTAACTATAAAGGATGCAAGGTTTACAAGGGAATCTTGGACAGAATACGGAACAGTATAATTACAAAAAACGTTACTCCACTCAAGACTTTGGAAAAACGGACTGCTTTCTTTGGTTTTGGTAGTTCAATTTTCCCAATTAAGTAAAAGATCAACTAGGGATGCAGACACGCATCCAACGCTCGTTCACGGTCTTATGCCGTGGCTGTTGAGCGCGAAGTCCATAATGATGCCGAAGACTGTAATAAAACATAGCATTTCTAGTTCAGCAGATAGGTTACCTGATACGCTTGCTAACCAATGTTATTAGCAAAATATGTTGATGAGATTTCTAAGGATTGCCACTGGAATTTCAGTGATCTCGTTGGTTGATACCAGGAATTGGAAGCTTTAATTATGGCCGAGTCATTAGATGTTGGTCTGCTCTTTGAAACACTTCATAAATCGTAGTTGTTTTCGTCTTCCCGGGTATTCAGTCTACACCACTAATCATTCTGATTGCAGAGCGCATGGAAATACTGCAGTGCTCATCAGAATTGTGATAAGCCATTACCAGCTACCAGAGAACCGGTCAGGTCACATTCAAGCGATCTCGGTTGAGATCCTAGACTGGCTTGGACCTTTCAGGTTGTCGGCGATCTACTGTCCTTCTCACCACTTAATCACAGATGGTTCATTCTCTGAACCTTTTCAACGCTAGGTTTCCGTTTTATCGTAGGAGATGACTGGAACGCAAAATATCTTCTCTGGGCCCGGGCTTTAAAAGGTTGTATCATTAACATGCACCTCAATGTAATCACCTTAAGTTGCTTGCAATATAATTAACAATGCAATCAACTTAAGGCCTTTGGATCCAACAAAAATTCCACAGTTGTTGGATTTTTACGTTACTTTAGCTATTTCGTCATTGTGTAGTGAAGTTAGAAATATCTACGATTCGCACAAGTTTTCTTAGTATTTTATTGTTGAATAATTACTATGATGATAAGGAAGAAGAAATTGCTTATCCTCCATAACAACAGGACCGACTGGAATTCGTATCAAAGCTGGGTACAAGACGAGTTGATTGTGCCTGTTCCATTCAAATGTTCCGCTGACATCGATAATGCGGCATAGTATTCCTACAGGAGGCTGCTCAGCGCTCGATCCCGAGATTGGGCGTGAGTCGCGGCGAGGTACGGATTACACAAGGGAAGTGATGGATCTTATTGCTGATTAGAGAAGGCTTAAGAGAAGGGGGCAATGTTTCAAAGACCTAAGGGTAGAACATCTTTCAACAGGGCTGCTGATAGTCTGCTGAGGTCTATTATGAATGAGACATTTAAAATTACCTTGAGAATTTTTCCTTTTGTGTAAAGACGGCTACACTCTATAGAGAGCCACGAAGAACTTTCGACCTTCACCCTCGTTTCTTCCTTTGAAGCGTCGAATTGGTCATGGACTTGGAGTGACCGAGAAAAGGCTGATTGATTTGCAGGTTACGTGTGTAGGATCTTTCAGCCACTCGGCATACAGGGGCTGGTAAAGAGGAAGTTCTTGAATTCTCGAGCATTCCTTTTCTTGTAAGTCATTAACAGAGGTTCTGCAAATAATCAGGAAGAAACAGGATTCAAAGACCTGCCAGGATTTGACTTAGTTACTAAGAAAATGCTAGTTATGCGTCTCTCAAAACCATTCTGTACATAACGAACCTCTTTAATGGTATCCTGCGTACAATATGTTACCCGATGGAGTAGAATTTTTCACAAATGGTTGGGGTCCCAAAAACGGTTAAAAGGGTACATGATGTATATTCATATATGTCAGTAAGCCTATTACCTATTCTGTCTAAGATATTTGAGGGACTATTTCTTCGGAGGCTGTGGCCTATTATAGAGCAAGATCATGTTATTCCTGATCATCAGTTCGACTTCTGAAATAGTCATGCCACTATAGAACAAACGCATAGGCTAGTAAACTTTATCAGTAAATGCCATGAGAAGATGAAACACTGTTTGGCTGCCTGACCTGCTATAAACGTTTATAAAGATCCTGCCTCAACCGTTAATACTTGGTTGGTTCTGCATAGCTATCTGGAAGAACCTTTTTCCCAGGTGAAGTATAATCAGGAACTGTCTGTGCTATTTGATACAAAAACGGGTATTCCTCAAGCTTGGGGTTGGGACTTGTTTTATACTCTCCATCGTCACAGCGGACCTTCCGACTCCGGACCATATCACTTTCATATTACTTGGATCATATTTCTTCGTTTCCTAATGATACAGCTAATAAGCAGTAGTTATACTCAGCGATTCTGATCTGACTTATCGGATTCAGATCTGCGGTGCAACAAGCAACAGCAACGTTGAAATCATACAGCAATTCGGAAACAAATTGGTAGAGTAAGTAACAGAGACCCCATGATTCGTGGAAAACAGTGAAGTCCACGAATATCCGAGTTTACTGTAAATCTGAGAAGTACAACGTTTCGATACTAAATACAAACTTCGGCTAAAAAAACAACGTTAACTAGTTGCCTGTGACCTCTATACAACAGTGAGGACGTTAGAAGGCTAATATGACTTCACGTGTTGCCCATCATCTTGCTATTTCACTCTGTTCTATTCTTCTTTTTATTTTTTCATTTTTACATTTAGTTTTATTTAAATTTTTTTTCTCTCAGTGTTTCATCGTTCCTCGTATTTATGAGCTTATGATTATTTTAGTTTTCTGATGTGCTACCAATGGTACTGTTCTTTGAATCTACTCCATGCATTTTTACTTACCTTCAATGTTCTGTCCAGAAATATTAATAATTTTTGAGGAGTGTCGATGGAAACCTCTGTACATTAGGTTGTATAAGATCAATATTTAGTTATGATCGCTATAAAGGTGTAAACGATTGTAAATATATTTTGATACAGAAAAAGTTCTTCTTAATGATGATTGTCTATATTTAAATATAAAAGTAGATCAAGAAATACAGCATCTCAATGATTTGTTTAAATTAGTTAATTCTGCTGCTAAGTAACACTAGAAATACTATTATAATAATAGATCGTAAGACCTAGGCAAATATTGTTTCTTATTATTATTAATATAATATATCCTATCATATTATTTATAAGGAATTTGTCATTTGTAAATTTTCATTCATATTGTGTATCTTATTTACGTAATGATTACTACCAGCTTTTTGTAGAATCAAGGAAATCTGTAGTTGAATTACTGATGAATATTTAAATCATTTAAATATTTTAGGCTTGAAAAAGTGAAATTGGACTTTGAAGTAAAACGTATTATTAATTTATGAGTTTTCAGAAATATGAATTTTAAAGTTGAAATATTAAGCAAATTAAAGATTTATTTTTAGAAATTTTTTTTAAAAAATTAGTATTTCAATATCATTTTAACTAAGAATGAAAAAAATAAATTACTATTATATTAAAAAAAAAAGAGTTTTTTTGTGAAGCATTATTCAAAACTAAGTTTATTTGGTTTCAGATTTAATTTTCATTTCACCATCAAATTATTTTACATACACTAACCATTCGATTAACGGTTTTGGTTAATACACATTGAGTAAATAGTTTGATAATTATAGCACAAATTTTATACACTTGGGTTTCTTACAGCGTTTACATTCAGTTTGATAATGATACGATGAATAATATTTTTTACCTACAAAACCTTTTTATCTATCATATGATAAGGTTACAAACAATTCTCTCATATATTAAAGAAATTAATTTGGTTAAAACCTTAGTCTACACACGGTGTTACTTGGCTGAGGTTTTAAATGAATTTAAAAGTTTTTTTATTTTGACATCGCCACATAAGCTTGAAACTTGGAAAATTAAATGGAATTTTTTACATATGAAAGGTACCATGGTTCACCGGGATTCAAACCCGGGATCTCCGGATGAAAGGTTGACACGCTACCACTCCTTAAGATTTATATAATTTTAAAAAACCTTATTTTCATTTTACCTCAAAATTTAATTAAGGTAAAATCAACAAGTCAATATTTATTTCTATTCAAGAATTAATTTATTAATAAAAATAAATATTCCGATAAGGGTTTCCTTTTGAAAAAAGGAATATCTACGAAAAACCAACGAAAAAAAGAGATTGCCAAATTAGAAATATTTAAATTAAATGTAAATATTGATCTGATATTTTATAAAATTCATAAGATACAAAGACACATATTTGTAATGACATTTTCCGGAATGGAAGTTTTAAAAATAATATTTTGTAGCCTTAAGTGATTCAATCATAAAGAATTTAAGTACGAGGAAGAAATATTAAAAAGGATTTGTTAAAGATATCATTTCCGAAGTTAAAAGTTATTACAAATAATGTAACAGATGTTAAGATATTGATCTCGTATTTTTATTTTCTTTAAAAATTTATTATTTTGAAGATTACTTTTATAGTTTTATTTCGTAATAACAAAACTAAACATGAAAAACCTAAAACGAAGTTAAAATCGTTAACTGAAAAAAAAAGTTTTAAAGCAAACTTGGAAAGGCGAACAAATATTCTATGAATTTAAAGTTCACACGTAATACTTTGCTTTAAAATAATATTTTGATAATTTATTACTTTTACTCTTACTCGGAAATTATTTCGTCTAAAAAGATACGTATGTCGTTTAAATTAAAACAAAAATACTATCCGAAATATATTAGTTTGAGAAACATCTAACGTAATATTTTTCTACAAATATAAATTATTAATTAATTTGTATGCCGGGTTAGTCTAGTGATTAAACACGTCACCGCAAAATCAGGTGATTTTTGAAGTCGAGAGTTCTATGGTTTGAGTCCTTATAAAGGCAGTTGCTTTTACATGGATTTGATGCTAGACTGTGGATACTGGTGTTCTTTGGTGGTGGGGTTTTAATTAACCGCACGTCTCAGGAATGGTTGACCTGAATCTGTTCCAGACTACATGTTTACCGGTACGTTTACACTTACATTGCTTTACATTTGCAGCTACATCAAGCCTTGCAAGCCGGTAGTAGTAATTGCATTTGCCTATACACACACACACACACGCGCGCACACACACACACACACACACACACACACACACACACACACACACACACAAACCCGGTAGTAACCGGAAAACTGATTGGAGAAAACAAAATTTATTATTATTAAAATAAGTTTTTAATATGCATTTACAAAAAAAAAATTACAAATTTTATATGATATAAACTTAATATTAAGTATTTCTTATCAAATGAAACTGGATAGTGGAATTTTCCTATCTGTCTGTGAAATTTATCTACTAAACCTATGCTGAAAAAATAATTTTGTAGAAAATTAATTAACATGCACATAAAATATAAAAATATTAATATTATGTTTAAGTAGAATCTTTTTATTTATGAGAAAAATTATTCGTGAAAGGTTATTTCATTGGAAAAACTAATAAACTCAAATTAAATGAAGATGAAATTGAATATGATCATAATTTTACATTAATCAGAACATAATTTTAAAAAATCTCGTATACTCAAGATTTTTTTCATGTAATTTGAAGTGAAAAATTGGTGAAATTAAAAAAAAATTGTTTTTTTTAAAATTTAAAATTCCAAACAAGATTTGGAGCATTATCTATTTATAGTTGTATTTCATGACCCCCATCTACCTTGACAGTTTGATCGTTCAGGTCACAAAATTCAAATTAATTATCGATACAATCTGCCAGGGCAAACATCGTATGAAATTCTCATTGTAAGTTAATTTTCGCATTATGAGTATGTAACCTAATGTGCCATACTAATTGTGAAAATATATTTGATTATGAAAGTACATTATTAATTCATCATCTTATATTAGCTGTACTTCCAGACGAGGATCCCGTACATAAAATCTATTCTAATGTAGTATGTATTTTCAATAAAATTAATAATCTAATGAAGTATACAGCAGACTATATAAATAATATAGTCGACGTACGATGAATTCATTTTAATATACTTGCCGTATTTTACTTGTATACATAATATACAGGCTAATAAATACATATTATTCTCATATTATCTCATAAAAGGTTTTTTTTTATTTGTTACATATCAATAAATCTTAATCAAGAAAATTAGTTTATGAACAATAAAGGGAATTTTATTTTTTGATATACTGTATAAATACGTAAGTCTAATTTTACCTGAAAAATGACGTTAAAATGATCTTCTATTCGATAATAATTAAATTAATAAAAATAAAATTACCTTTAATAGTTTGTAGGTCTTCCGGTTCCGTAAATCCATTCGAATGGCTCACTTCCACGCAGATACGATTGGATTTCAAACAAAATAACCCCACCTGTTTTTTTTCACACGTTCTCACAAATGTTCATACGCCCTGTGGTTGCTGCTGGGACGAAACGGTTCCTTTGAATTATTCATTTGTAATCAAACCTGTTCGTAATCCTTTTCATAAATAAAGAATCCTTCAGAAAATCTTCATCTTCGCATGTCTACTGAAGAAGTATTTACTTCGCGCGCTGAAGTCTTTAACAAAATTAGTTCTCTTTAACATAAAAATACATATATGAATTTTTCCCCGTATATCATTAAATATTATACTGACAAAAGAATTATATCTTTACGAAAAAGTATTCCTTTTAAATGCTAAATTAATTAACCGACGGACGAACTGCGTTACGTACGTTTAAAAAAATGTGAACGATTCGTTAGTGGAATTATATTTTCATCGTTTTCAAGGGGACAGTTTCTCTCTTAAGCAGCAACCAGAGGGTCGGCTGAACCGTGGGGTTATTTTTTTGGTAATTTTTTTTGATGTCGAGAAAGAGAGAGAAAAATAATTAGATAATATGTAATAAATACTGAGAGTTAAGGATAAAGATAGAGTGAGAGAGAGTGAGAGAGATAGAGAGATAGAGAGAGATTGTAGAGAGAACGTGACCACTATTATATTTATGGATCTTAGCTACCTGGAATCCGTCATAGGTCCAGCTACCAAACTTCATTTCGCATCGTTGGTCATCAAAGGGGAACCACGTTATGTCTATCTTGCATGTGCTCTTGAAGATACCCGGCGGCACATACAGGCAGCTACCGTTATTCCTGACCACAACATTGGTCGGATATGTCCCGTCGAAACCTTCATCAGCACTTCGGATCAAACAAACAAAATTCAACGTAAGAAGAAGATGAAGAAGTTGTAGAAGTAGTTGGGATAACAAAAATAATAACACATTTAAATGGTTTTTAATAAAAAAAATAAAATCAAATAAAAATAAATAAATAAAAGGGGTAAATAAAATTTAGAAGGGTAAATAAAATCTGAACTAGCATGCAAATAAACCAACATGCTTTGTCTTTATGACTGGAATTAAATTTATTATTTTTGTGTTTATTAAATATTTAGTTTTTGTAATATTAGAACATTTTATTTATATTTATTTGTTTTTTAAATTGCGTTTTAATAATAATAGTTTATTTATCTTTTATTTTTAAATAATATTGTTTTCTGAAAGTAAATATTTCTTTGTAATACATTTATTTATTTTATCATATTTAATATCTTTTTAGTGTAAAATTTTATTCGTACCAATAATCATAATTTTAATTTTAATCATGTTTTAACTTACGTAAACAAATTGATTGTAATCTTATTATTTAATAATTTATCAGATACATTGTAGGTTAATTATATAGTTAAAAAAATAAAAATAAATATTTGATAACTATTTAACAGTTAATAATCTATCTAAATAAAATTAACACTTTAAAATGTCTTTGTTGTTAGGATTGATATATACGACTACTACCAGTTATGATGTTTTTTAAACGTTTTAGATCTTTTGAAAACTAATTAAATTGTAAATATCGAGATAAAATTAGAAAATTATTAAACTTAAGACTTTTTTAAACTATTATTAAACTTAGAAATGGTAGTAATACTTTAAGTGTAATAAAATAATTTTTCTTAATCGATATTAGGGTGAAATTCTAGTTTCCGAATACGAAAATCGAAGTTAATTTCGCTACCTGTGGGTTTTTTTTATTAAAAACAAAACTCATTTTTAATATAAAAGTATGAAATTAAGAAGTATTTTTGTTGCTTTTTTAAAGTACTAGCTAAAGTTTTTAATTTTAAAATTGAAAAGGTACAGCATATATTATTTTGTAACTTACATATAATCAAACTTGTATGTAAAATAGTAGATGTAACTAGAAAATTAAGTTAAATACTAATTAAGATAAATTATCTTAATTTAAACGGTAATTTAAAATATTTTCTTGACTCCATTGTTACCCCTAAAACATACAGAAACAGATCTCTCGTGATAATTTTTTTAAGAAAATTATTTACTATCTATAATTGAATATATAGGAATTTAATTAACACCAATATTCAGTTTGATTAACCAAACATTAGACGATGATCTTACAATTTTTTTTTATGACTATTATTTTTTATTGGTTATTATTTTTCTGGAATTAGGTGAAAAAGTGAAAGATAGTTGGCAGAATTTCTTCGGCCAAAATACTGTTGGATAGCAGCAACACGTAATATAAATGAAATTTATTTATTAATTATGTCTAATGTTACTAAACTTTGATAATCAAATTAAATTTCTTACGTAGCTGTTGATTACCTTAATTTTAATTTAAATAATACTACATTTAAACATTGTAGAGTATGATTGAATATAGTTGATTTTGTCAAAAATGAGAAAAAAGCAAAATATTTTGAGATTGTGAGTAAATTTTCAAGAAAGATTATATAATTATATGTATGAAATATTTTATAATGTCTGAAAAGTTCGAGATTCGAACCCAGGACCTTTCTGAAAAAAAGGAAAGATGTTGCAAGTCGGCCATGGATTTTATACATTAGCCTAAGTGCATTGCAGAATAGAAAATTATTTTTCTCAATTAAAATTATTTAGTAAAAGGATAATTAAACAAATATATAACTATAAAAAGAAGAATTTTAATGATACCGAATATAGGTTACACAAAAATAAAGCGTGAAAACAAACAAAAAACTGTTTCAGTAAAACAAACTTTTAGTATGATTATTTAGCTTTTCCAGGCATTTTCAGTTACAGAGTAATTTACTTCACTTGTGGATTTCAAAGTGATGGATGGGGTGGTATAAAAACCAATAATACAAAAGCTGGATTTCAGGATATTAAGTCAAGGCCAATATCCGAATCATCAATATTCAAGCTGGAACTGTTCACTGACATACAACCACGCTTAGTTAACATAGAATAAATGATTCTACCATTTTATTTGTTGCATAAGAAATATAAGGAGGTTTAGTAAACGAGTTCAGCTGCAAAAAGTTTATTACTCAAGAGAATTTGAACTATTTGTTATTTAAATTACAAGATGAAGTACAGACGACTCCAGAATTTTCTTCTATATATTAATTGAATTTCGTGTTAGATTTTGTTGAATTCAATGTTAAGTAAAATTGCAATAGAATAATAAATCCTAGAAGATAGGGTATTAGAATATTTTTTTATAATAGTCTCTACGTTGAACCCGTTTTCCTTTTCATTACATTTTGTACTTTACAGAGAGTTGATTCAATAGAAGATTACGACGGTAAAAATTGTCAAATCATTTTTGTTCAATGAAAAATATAAAAATTAAGAGAAAATATTAATCGTTTGATTTCAAAAGAAGCTTTTGATAATATTATACCTAAGAAAATATCATCGGATTTACCTGAAAATGATAAAATCCAACAGTTTTTTTTTTATTCTTAGAAGAGATAATAAATAATAAATTTAATTGAAACATTTCCACTGCTACGAAGAGTGTAATTTCGTTATTTACCACTCATGATCAAGTATATCGCAATTACATAAACACAAAATTAAAGATGATGCATAAGTTCGATTTTACTACCAATATTTTATATTTTTAATTTTCACTACACCTATGAAAAATAAAATCAATATTTTTTATGTATTATTTTCATTCTTTTTTTATAATTTTCATTATTATTTTGTAAAAAAAGTTAAAGAAGTGAGCGAATCATGATAAACTATAAGTATGTTTTAATTTTATACGCTCATTATTAATGAGTTTAAATAGATGTGAAGGAAACGTTCCCATGGATACATTAAAATTGATGTAGAATCAGAATTAATAGGTAAAAATGGATGTTGAGGTTATATTCCCTTTGTTGTGGCTCTTTCTCCGGTTATCCAGGAAACTGTGAATTTCCGCTCTTTGATACAGCCTACTATTTCAAAACAAAACACAAACATATTGTGTTTACGTGATCACACGCAAAGTTCATGTTTGTAAGAGGATAAAAGGAGGTTCCAGGAATTTTTAACGGTTTGTCTGACTTACTTTACCACCCGGATTGTAACCTGTATCTCGTTTTAGTTATATGTAAATATATACAAGATATAATTTTATAAATGTGTATGCTAACTGTCAAAGGTTTACTTTAAAAAGCTTAGGTTTTATCAAACTGTAATCTGCGTATACGATTAATTTACATTTACGTTAATTAATTTTGTTATTGTTTTTACAACATACTTCACCAAAATCAGGAATTGATGATATTCAATCATTCAGAAAAATGCACTTCATGCTTTTACTTTCCCGTCTAGCGCTATAACAGAGCTATAGTTTTAGAAGGGAAAGTATTGTAATCGGGCATAAGCGGTTTTCCATCGGATCTTTACATTTTGACACCTAAGGAACCCAAAAAACCGGATGGAAATTTTCCGGACGTTCGTATGCTCTCGTTTGTGTTAGTTGTCGCACTATAAATCACCTTAAATCTACAGAACTATTCGACCGATTTTGATCAACCTTGGTCAGATTACTTCTATATATGAGTCATTGAGCTATTAAATTTTCAACTGAAATGTCAAGGAGGTTAAGCTGTGAGAGTGTGAGAAAAGTTACCCTCAGTATCTCTAGATTTCTCCTAATTAAGGCATTTTTTCCTTAGGCACAGTTGTTAAAAATTACAAAACAATATTTTGAAAAAAAAAATTGCAAAATCGCATTCCCACCACAAAAAATGCTCTAAATAAACTAGTGGCTAAGTGGGTGTATCATGTCTTAAGTACCCCCTCTCTTCAAAAGGAGCGCTAGTGTAGCACTGACTTACAACTGCTGTAGTCGTCCACTGTTTGTTTTTTTTTTTTGTTTACCTCCCGGACTAACGTCACGTATTGTTTCAGAGGATGAGATGAATGATTTGTAGCGTGTGTGAAAATGCCATGCCTGACCGGAATTTGAACCCGGGACCTCCGGATGAAAGGCGTCCACTATGTTGCGACGCCATAGGTGATCGGTAGAATTAAATAATAAATAATATTTAAAGGGTCAAAAGTATTTAAAGTGGCCGCTAGTACCGCCACACCCGCGCGAATGAACTACGTTATGCGCGCGCGCTTTAGTTAGAATCATTGAATTAAATTTAAAAAAAATATTATATTTAAAAATAATGATAAATCTTTTTAATTAATATGTGTTTTGTGTGTGTGTGTGTGTGTGTGTGTGTGTGTGTGTGTATGTGTGTAATCAGTGTCTCAGAAAAAAGCTACGCGACAGGAAAGTCCTACAACTGCGTTGCCAGCTTTTTTTATAATCAAATTAAAATGTAGAATTCCCATCACGATTGGGTTGCCATACGAATATTCTTTCGCAGCTTTTAGTACAATATTAAACTAACTCTCTGGGTTGAACTTCTTAGGACAGAAATCTAATACAGTGAACAATTTTTAAGTAAATTGTGAATTATATTACGTACTAAATATTATTTTAATTGTTATTAGCAATTATATTAGTGAAATGTAATATTGTTTTTTATTTAGGGAAACATTAAATTTACCCATCGGATTGGTCAAGTGGTAAGACTCGTTGTCGTAAATCAACGGATTTCTAAGTCGAGAGTTCTAAGGTTCAAATCCTTATAAATGTAGTTGCTGTTATTTGGATTTGAATACTAGATCGTGGATATTGATGTACGTTTGTGGTTGGATTTCAATTAACACATGTCTCAGAAATGGTCGGCCTGAGTCTGTTCAAGACTACACGTTTAGCGGTACATTTATATAGATATTGATTAATCGCTAAAGTTTTTCATTTTTGATACGAGTGAAAATAAAAAAAAATTAAATTTTTCCTAATTTCTTTTGGAAAAAATATTACATAGCTTCGTATTGTAATCTTTACATTAAATGAAAAAAAAAATTATAACCCCAAAGAATAATTTTTTAAAAAATATGGTAAGGTTTATATTAAAATGGTTTCATTTTTGTGGTTTAACCAAAATAAAAAAAAATATTGTTTAAGAAAATATTTAATAACGAGCTCATAAAATGTCGAGTATAGTAAATTTTATTGTAATCTTTACAAAGCGAAAGAATATATTGTTGGAGAATGATGTAACAACAAAAGATACATTAAGAAAAAGGGAGCATCAAACAACTTCCTTCAAAAGAAGAAAGTATGTTTAAGGTATGGAAGCTGAATAATGAAAAAATTTGCAAAATCAGAAGGCCTGTCATGATTGCTTCCCGATGAAACACCGTAGTTGTGAGAAAATTATTAATTAAAAGCAATTTTGTAAAGAAACTAGAAAGAACTTAATGAAAGATTTGTGAGATAGGTTTTTAATTTAATACAATTAAAAACATATTGCCTTTCAGAATGTTATAAATGGAGAATAGCAAATACTTTATATTTATATTATTCCAAAATGACTGTTCATAACGTGAATATTATTTTGTTCTTATTAAATGCATCTTATTAATAAAAATAAATAAGAATGGATTTGTTTTGAAATTATAACGTTTAAAAGATAATAGTCTGTCATTATGCTGAGGAAAGGGACCAGGTCAATTTTTTATTTTTTAACCTCCGGAACTTCCATTAGGTATTGCTTCAGAAGATGAAATGAAATAGCAATTTTGTAGTGTGAAAATGGTGTGCCTGCCTGGAATTCGATCCCGGGACCCCCGGATGAAAGGCCGTAGAAACCGGCAGGTACATTTTTGCTAAAACAATATAACATTTTCCAGGATTTTATCTCTGTAGAATATGCCTTTTACAATAACAATTTAAAAAAAAAATTAGCGATGACTACCGAAAGAACCGTGGTATTACCGTCTTTAATTAAGGTTGTAAAATAAAATTTATACAGAGATGAAGACTTTCAGGAGCAATCACATCGATTAATATATTACTTAAAAGTTATTATTATATTATGTTAAATGATTTGAATGATATTCCGATTATATATACGGTCGATATATTCAGTACGGTCTGGAAATTCCGGGTTCGAAATTGCATTGCAAAATTCTATTGATTTGGATCTTGTAAACAGCAGTCTCACTTGTACAGTGATTAGCTTATTACCTATTAAGGTAATTATTACCTTAATAGGTAATAAGCTAATCACTAATATGATGCCAGACCATCATATGGCATCGATCAGAATCGAACCACAGAATGATGGCCAAAAAAGAGTATCGAGGAGCCGTTAAAATATTACTATCCCTCGAATTGATTGTCTCTCGCAGAAAATTGTAAACACTAACACTGTGTCACTCTGAATTAACAATTGTATTTTGTAAACAGAAAAATTGTTTTGTTGCAGATCTTTCAAATAATTGACCACTTATTAAGAATGAACTATAAACCAAGAAGTTAGCCAAAATTTCAGTTTATTTTAATATCCTATATCCTAGCTGTATTTTTTAAGTGACGAAAATGAGTTTCCAACTCGGTATTAAATGTGTAGTAATGATTATTTAATCAGTTTGTTATTAAGTGGTAATACTTAGAAGGAGTAGAAAACTGAAAATGTGTTTCATACATCGGAATAATAGAATCTTTTTGAAGTAAAACTATGAAATTCTTTGAAAAGTATCCTATTTGATAAAAATTGGAGTTCTAAAGTTAATATCGCACCACAGTAATTTGAAGTGAGCCGTAGACTTTAATGTCAATTTCCAAGAATGATAGAATATAGTTTTAAAACCGTCTAATGAAATGTTTAGAATAACAGGGAAAAAGGAAAAAGCAAAAATATATCTTCCACTACGTAATCGCTTCGAAGAATTTATTTAGTGATATCATAAATTATTTCAAATTAACAAAACTGTAAGATATAAGTGGTTGAGATGTATTATTCTTGTAGAGAATAAAGGGTAATATCATTCTGGATTAGATTACGAATGAAAACATAAAACCAGATATTTTTAACCGCCTAAATGGAGACGGTTGGGCAGAGAATAAAGTAATTATTTAATTGGTTCTTACAATTATCACTTTTATAATTACATATGGTAATTACATATGGTACTCAATTACACTAAATAGTATTTATTACCAACATTTTTGAAAATGAAACATCAACTTCTTTGATGTTTTTCAACATCAAAGAAGTAATTTACTTCGCATCAATACTTTTGTAACCTATAAACAGGCATAAGATTTATCAATAAGAGAAAGGAAAGACTATTTTTGTAGTCTTTACTTCTGCTTGATCTACTTTGCTTTAGTCTAATCTAAACTAAGATACACCAAGCAACCATCTCTGATTGTGAAAGTTGTTACAGTTGTGTGTTTCGTACGCAATGCGTAATATGCACCATTATTGTTGTCGGAAATAATTTGCTTGATTTATTTCATCATAATACAATTTTTTGTGCTTTCATTATTAACTGGGATTGTACACTTATATGATCCGTTTACTATTACAAAAATTATAAAGATATTATGGTCTGGAAAATTTAAAAGAATTTAAGATCAAATAAAATAAAACTATAGAATCCACTGTATTATATTATCAGAGATATTTGTAAATTTTATATACGAGAGATATCTCTAAAGTAAAGACCGCTGGGAAATTTCTCTCCTTAAGGTTGGCGAACCTGTGTCGTTCAAGGCCACGCTAGTAATGTATACACTACATTATTGTCTGTAAGTTGTCGTGTTGTAGTATTTCTGATTACATGCGAGTTATGAAATTAACAGGAAAATCGATGTTTCCGCTGACCGTTTTTCAAACCATTAAAACCTTAAGCCGGTTGAAATTCATAAGCAGTTAATTGCTGTGCTCGGCGATAATGTAATGAACGAAACAAATGTCCGAATATGGTGTGAAAGGTTTATAAATAACAGAAATAATGTGCACGATGAAAAACTTTCGGGGAGGCACTCGATAATCACCGAGAACTTGTTGTTGATAAAATCAGAAAAGATCGTCGCTCAACGATTTCCGACCTGAACCTTCTTTTTCCTGATGTTTCAAGAGCTGTTATCGGTCGCATTTTTTATGACCATTTAGGCTTCAGAAAGGGTTTATGCAAGTCGGGTGTCGCACGTCTTCACGGAATATCACAAAAAAATACGAACGGGATCTGCTTTGAAATTTTTAATGCGCTACACAGAAAAAGGTAACGAGTTCCTTAATTCAGTTATTACCGATGATGAAACATGGATTTCGTATTATACTCCAGAGAGAAAACGGCAGTCAAGTGAATGGCATCATCCTCAATCACCAACCAGACCGATAAAGGTCACGCCAAAGCCATTTGGATGCAAGTTGATGGCCACAGTCTTTTCGAATCGATTTGGAATAATGGTGATTGATTTCATGCCTGGTGGAACGACTAGCAGAAGCCTACTGTGAAACTCTAGGTAAGTTACGGCGTGCCATTCAAAATCGGCGACGTGGGCGGCTGACCGATGGCGTCGTCTTGTTGCACGATAATGCACGTCCACTTGTTGCGGGTCCGACATGTGATTTACTGAGAACATTTGATGGGAAATTTACGATAACCCACTATATAGTTTGGACTTAGCTCCTTCTGATTACCGTTTATTTGAGAAATTGAAAGAATTTTTGAGTGGTAATCAATTCGCGGGTGACGATGAACTTAAAAATGCTGTTAATAAGCGGCTAAATGGACTGGCGGCGGCAGAAGAATACGACGACAGTATATTGAAGCTGGTGTATCGCTACGATATATGTTTTAATTCATGTGGCGATTATATAGAGAAGTAGTATAAGGTATGTAGTTTAAGAGAAATAAAAAATATTATAAAGTTTTTAGGATACATTTTTTTACAACGAAACAGTATTTAAGTTAGAGATAACCTCTAGTAAATGATAACGTAGTATCATTAAAGCAATTATAATAAGATCGTATTCTTACATGACGCGAATATATGGTAAAAATATTATGGGTATATTAAAATTATATATTATGGGTATTGAAAAATTATATTTCTTTATATATTATACATTTTATGTTGGCTCTTATTAAAAGAAATAATTTTAACAGCTAGTATCTCTCAACTCGGATTTTGGCTGAGTTAAGTAAAAATGGAATAAAAGGTGTTACTTATCCATATAAAATACGGATAGTCGTAGCATTTAATTACCGGTTTATCGTATTTTGAAGAAATTACGTTTTATTTCTAATGTACCTCGTATTGTAGGTATAAGAAAGTGAGTTAGAATCATCACGTAGACTCTATTACAGTGTGAACTTGAATTGGATTATAAATCAGTATACGTGCGTTAGTTACCAAAATCTTTGAAAGGAAACTGATATTTTATTTGTATATTAGTATACGAGTGAATAATAAGAATTAAATATTTCTGAAAAAAAAAAACAGGTTTGAGATTCTTTTATAGAAAGGGTTAGAAGGGTTACTGAAGTACGAATTAACAACAGAAGTTTTTTAAAATAATCGCGTATTGCCCTTCATTTTTGACCTCCAAATATTAATAGTGCATAATTGATGCTTTATATACTAAATTCAATATACGATTTTTAGTATAATTTTCACACTTAGTTATATATATTTTCATTTTAAAAATCAATGGAACCGGATGAAAATTGTGTTCAGAAGAAAATGTTGAAGACAACTGCATTGGAAAATCTACTCTATTTAATTTTCAGTCATGGGCGTGGTCCATGAAAGAGGACAACGAAGTGAAAACTCCATCATTCCGGAAAGGACGTCGTTTATTATTATAATTATAGCGGTTATTTTTAATTATCTTAAATACATGTTTATATACTATAAATTAATGTTTCTTTAATTCCATTTAATACATGTATTCAAAAAGGTTAATTATTAATCTCATTAATTAATTAATTTTTTACTTATATATATAAAATCTATTACTGTATTTTTAGGGGCCCGGTCTAAAGGAGGATTATTTGCCCTTGAAAGTAGCATGATAATTTTCTAAAATATTTATGATAAATTACATTTTTTTGATCAGCATTTATTTTGTCATACAAATTTTTTTGAACGTGATAAAAAAAGAAGTTTCCTTCACTTCTTAATAATCTAAATGATGTAAGACGGTATAAATTTTAAACTACTAATATTAACCGGTATAAAATTGATTTTCATGTAATGCTATCAAAAGATAACCAAATTTATAATAATGCTAATTTAGTCTATAAGGGTTATT
This sequence comes from Lycorma delicatula, assembly GCF_047948215.1. NCBI lineage: Eukaryota > Metazoa > Arthropoda > Insecta > Hemiptera > Fulgoridae > Lycorma > Lycorma delicatula. The sequence goes on from NC_134457.1 coordinate 54,353,444, forward strand.
CTTTTATTCATTAAAAAATCTATTCAAGAAACCGCTTTTATTGCCATTATTAAAAAAAAAAAAAAATAGATATCACAAAACATTTGATTAAGTAATATCCCAATTGAGAAAAGCAATTTATAGGTAAGCTTTTCACCATATACTACATGGGATGCAATTTATAGTAGATTATTATTCAAATATGTTTAAATGATTAGATCGTACATGCATTATATTCTATAATTTATTCTTTGTTATTTCGTATTTCTTTTACAACCGTGGGTTTATTATCTTTATTTTGTTTGTTAATAAAATAACCTTATAAAGTATTTAATATTGATAACAATTATGCATAATTACAATAAAAACATGTATATAAATATATACAATATGTGCATGTGTGTAAACAAAATAAAAAAACAAAATAAATTTAACAAACATCCAGTCAAAAGACAAATTCAATATATATATATATATATAATACGTATAATAGTCATCTAATTTTCAAATATCTTTCAAAACAGGACACAGGCGGCATGCAATATTTACGGCTAAGCAAAGGTTGCTGCTAAAATGGATTATATTTATTATTATTTTTTTTATTTTATTAATATTATGTTTTACTAATACTGATTAAATAAAAATTATTAATAAAATAAGCAGGTTATGAATAAATAAAATTGCACATTATCCTACAAATAATTTCCACAGAGGCCTTTATCCAGAGAATCCTAAATAAGTTACACTGTTTTTAATTTTTTTAATAAAAAGGAGTCTGGATCGTAAACAATTTTTCTACATTGTTAACATAATTTTATCTCACATTTTTATTTATTTAATAATAATTTTGTTATTATAGTTAAAAATATTTTTAAAATACTGGACATCTCATTATTATTTATTAATTGTGTTTTTTGTTGGTTTTTTGAAATAATATTATAAATAACGATATGATATTACTGTAAAACAAATAAAACTATATTTAAATAAACAATATTTTGAAAATTTATAATACTAAATATTTTTTGCTAACTATTAAATAAAATCATGAATTCTTAAAACAAATTACAAAGGAAGATTTTTTTTTTTATTAAAATTATTTTATTGTTATGACTTTTTTCAAGTATTAAATTGAAAATTAAAAACTGCATAAAAGAGTAGTACATTGAAAAGAAAATATTTTAAATGTGGAAAATTTAGTATTATATTTCTAAATAACCCTATACTATTGTAGCTTTTTGTTTAATGATATCATTTGATGGAATTTGATGTAATCTTTTCTCAAAATTTAATTAAATTTCAAATTTTGAAAGATTTTTCATAGTCGAGGGTGAGGTTAAAAACTGTTAAAAATTATCTTGAAACAAAAATAAATATTTATGTGGTTATCTCACAATATGCAACAAAATTATATTATATTGAAAAATTATTGTCTTCCACAAATACTCCTAGAAGTAATCATCATTCTGTAATGGAATCCTATTATTCTTGTTTCATAAAAAAATTTATTCATACGGATGTAAATTACATGTATTTGTATTTATTTTTATTTAATATATGTGAAAAAAAAAATATATTTAAGATTTTTTTTCAGACTGGGACAAGATTTGTATTTAAAATGTTTTTTTTTTTTTTAAATAATAACAAGGCAATAATAATCTAAAATTGTATCCTTTAAATTAATTGTATTTCATAGTAAATTCATACTTTATTAATGGTTAACTTATAAGATTATCTGTATACTTTTCATCTTATTTTGATATAATCATTTTTTAAACTATTTCAGTTTCATTACTATATCTACTTTTTGCTATTTTTATTATAGAAATTAATGCATTTAATACGGGGATATAAAGCTGTTTCATGATATTATTGAAAATTAAAATATTTATTCTAATACATTTTGTAGCCAATAAAAAATAATACTAGTCATTGTAACGGTGAACGTATGAATGTATAACAATTATTTATATTTACTGAAATACCCCATGTTTTCCTATGAGGAGAACGTAAATAGTCATTAAAAGTCACTAAATCTGACAGATCATATATACTATTAAGTAAAAGCTAATTAAGTTAATTAAATTTAATTTAGAATTTACATCTTTTGGATTAATCACTTTGTGTATTTATTTTTTCTGAAAATAATAAATAAATTAACGTTAAAAATCCCTTAAAATTCTCAATACTGAAATTTTTGAATATTCTAAAAATCTTTCAAATATTTCTGTAAAACTAATGCATCTGTGGAAACTAAAAGATTTTCTAAAATGTTGGGAAACAGCGTAGTCCTGGATAGAGGAAAAATTATAAAAATATTTTCCTCAATCCAAGACAACACCTTTTTATTTCTGCAGTCAAGAATAACGGCGCTGTTGCTGCCAGCTACCGGGTACAACAGATACGTTTGGTTCACTTTCTAAAAAAGATAAAAAACTGGTAATAGGTGAATAAAAATATGTCTAGGGACTGATACGATCTCTTTCAGGTACCACAAAAATATATTTTATTCACCGCATTATAATTATTTTTTTTTTTAATTTTGTGCATTTTGATTAATAAATAAATCTTTGAATCGCTTATGTTTGTAATAACAACATTAGTATAGAGAAAAATTTATTTATTTTTTTTAAAAATAAGTAAACACTTACTAAATTAGTCGAATCAAGATAAAATATATGCGTCATAAACGGAATGTGAATTATTAAAAAAATAAGTTAATATATTTTTTACTTTACTTTTTATTAAGTTATTACATTTATTTTGGATTTACATAATTTAAAAGGGAAATGTTTCTTTACTTAACTTGTAAACTACAGCGTATAATTTAATTTTTTACTAAACTACAAACATTTATTAAACCATCACTCAGTTGAGAAAGTTTGAAAATAAAGTTCTAATAAGAATATTCAGGTTTACACATTTTTTATTTAAACGAATTGTTCTGGTTGAAGATAGTTATAACAAACGGTTTGGTTACAAGAAAAATCGAAAATTAGTTGGGAAGTCACTTTCTACATACTCATGACTGTAAACATAAAGGCGTGCCGATTAGAAAAAAATCAGATGTTAATAAAAAAATCGTTAAACAGTTTAAGTAAGTCAATCTACCCTTACTTCTTAAGTTTAACGGCTCCTTTGATATTGACCGATGAACATAGCGTATAATCTGGGAAACAGAATTATTTATCAAGACTTAAAATTTATTGTTATAATAATAGGTAGTCTAAAAGCAATAAGCCTTTTGTGCACGAGATAGCATCAGCATCCCAAATCTCAGCGTATATGAGTTGCAGTGGATCAGGCCGAACGTCATTTGACAACTGGCACTTGAAGCTAACAGATTTGCAAAAAATGTTGAATTCTTATATATACTCGATATAAGGTATTGCGTCGTAAAGTTGAGTGAACTTTCCGTAAATCTGCGCTACATTTTATTTCGATAAAGGCGCAAATGTTGCGTAGGCCTGTGAAGAAATTTTTTCTGTTTACGGACAAGATATGTTATCAACACCAACAGCCAAAAGATAATTCAGCCGCTTTCATTACGGAAATTTTGATGTCTAAGATGCTCCTCACAGTGGACGACCGATCTCAGAAAATGTGAATGATATTCTGGCAAAAGTCGAGGAAGACCGGCATGTAATCACTCATAACATCACCAGTGGGCTAAAAATTCATCACCAAAGAGAGCTAAATCATTTGGAGAATGTTGGCTAAAAAAAGAAGCTCGATGTTTGGGTGCTACATGATCTTACTCGGAAGAATTTACTAGATCGAATTTCTGTCTGCGACTCATTACTAAAACGTAACAAAATCGAACCATTTTTAAAGCGGTTGATCACGAGTAAAAAAAGTTAATAACCTACGACAACAATGTGTAAAAAAGATCGTGGTCAAAGCGAGGAGCTCCACACTCTGTGGCAAAGCCCACACTGACGCGCAGGAAGGTTATACTGTGCGTTTGGTAGGATTGGAAGGGCGTCGTACATCACGAGTTGCTGCCACCAAACAGAAAAATAGATTCAGAACTGTACTGTCGATAATTAGCGCCACTGTACCTGGCAATTCAAAAGAAACGGCCCAAACTGGTCAACAGAAAGGATCCCGTATATCACGCTGACAACGGCAGACCGAAAACATCTTTAATGACCCGTCAGAAATTGAAAGAATTTGACTGGGAGGTTTTAATACATTCACCGTATAGCCCGAACCTGGCACCGTCAGTCTATCATTTGTTTCGATCTCTGCAGAACTCCCTGTGAGGTGTTAAGTTTCAAAAGAGGCCTGTGAAAACCACGTGTCACAATTTTTTGACAAAATCCACAGAAGTTCTATAACGACAGAATTATGGTGTTGGAAGATAAATGGCAAAAAAAATGGTGTAAATCGAAACAAAAATTATTAAAAAATTGTGTATATGTGGTCTCACAATGTTATTTTTCAATTAAAATAAATTTATTCTCAATTTTGGCTTCCAAAGGCTCGATACGTTTTAGAGAGTCTGATATATCCCTTTCAAAGGGTCTGCCTAATCTGAAGGAAAGATTTTCACATCCTCAAGATCAAGAGGCTCTTTTAATTATTATTATTTTAGACTTAAGTGGAGATATATCAAAATAAGTGTTAAGTTTATTTTATGTAATTCGTGAAACATTCACGCTGTTTGTTTTTCTGTATATGAGTTTAATTTTAATTTTATATTCAATTATTGTGAGATAAGTTAAACGTATGACAAAAGAAACAATATATTTAGTGGTATTTATTTATATAAATAATAATTGTAATTTTAAATATCGTTTTATTTTTTTTTATTTTTTTGTAAATAAATAAACATCGGAATTAAAAAACACGTCTGTTAATTGTTTTTCAAAGTTAAGTTTAAAGGTGAAAATACGAAATATCTAAAATTGAAATAAAATATATCATTCCCTGTAGCAAAATTTTAAATGAATTTTTATATGTGTGTACTTGTACGTAATGTGTAGACAACAAATCAAAATGCACAAAACAGGAAATTATTGTGAATAAAAAAAATATAGCTAAATACTTTACTTTTAATGAAATATATACGAAATTAATTAAGAATAATGTGGCCCCTTTGATTTAATAAATGTTTTTAAACTACATAATTAGTATATTACGAAACACAGTAGTTCGATACATTTTACCTAAGGCAGTAGAAAACAATATCTTCGTAAATAAAGTATAGAAGTTAAATTTTAACAATTAATTATGTTAAAAAAATAATAAACTATAAATAAATAGAAAATATTTGTAACAATTCACTGCGAAGCTGTAATTAAATTTTTATATTAGTTGTTTATAATTTTTTTTTTCAATTATATTAACTTTTTAATATTTAACAAAAAAAATCATTCCTGAATTAATCATAGAATTTATCGATACTATTCGTATTACATTATATATATGTATATATAAATATATGGTTTAAAAAAATTATGTTTATTATTTTGGAATATTTTAGCTGTGTATATTTATTTTAAGTTATTTTATTTATGAAATTTTATTAATGCTTTTTTTTTTGAATTATATTTTTATGTTATTTTTTATATATATTTTTTTTAAATACAGATATGTAAATAATATTATGATTAGTTCAGGAATCGTTTATATAATATTATTTATAATATATTATATATATATATTAATTTAATAATTAATATATTTTATTAATTTGTTCAGTGTCATGCAGATTGTGACATATATTTTTGAATAGTGGTTGAATGTTCATGTTTTATGAACAGTATTACGTATACGTATAATAGTAAATAATTAGTGTACAAAAAATAAAAATCATAATAAAATAAAATATATTCATGCAATACATAATAACATTTACACAGTATTTTAACAACGATATTGTCAATGTACTACAAAAATGTATATATGTAAATACATACATTACTTTGTTAAAATGAAAATTATGCAAGCATTATTTTTCTCTAAAGGCTGTGCAATGGCTGTATATTAGTACAAAATTGCAGATTACAATTTCTTAAACAATTCCAAATAACAATACATTTTTAGCGCTTACAATATCATAAGGAATAAACGTATAATACTGAATTGTCAAATGAATAACAAATAAAAACGAATCATCAACTACGAAAATACTTGTATACAAACCTCAAGTTAGTGTTTTAAACTTTCGAATACAGAAATATCGTACTTTACTTTATCGTAAATTCCGATATATATTTACCACTACTTTGAACGTTTCATTAAAATGTATGAATTTAAAAAATCCAATAGAACACAAAAATATTTTATGTTAGTAATTTTGTGTTGGTATAGTCACTGTAAATCTTGTACTTTAAAATAAATTTAGATAACGTTAAGGGTGAAGGAAATAAGACTCAGTTAGTAGATATATTTTTGTAATCTAACTGCTTGATAAGAGGTACAATATTTTAACTATTGCATAAATATTACATTAAAATTTCTCAAAACTTATTTTTCCTCTGGAATTTGCTTCTATTAATCAATTAAAGCTTTCAACGCTTTTATCTATTCCTAAATTTAATCTCAGTTCAATGTCAAGAAATAAAAAAAACACGAAAGAATAATTCACAATTTTCATTTTGTTAATTTTTTATTTTTCTATTAATAACAATTTAATTTAAGTGTTCTTTTATTTAGTTATGAAAATTAAATAAATTTGTAAATTTAATTACATGTTATTTAATCTGATTGTAAATAAAATGGGTGTACTTTTCGCTAGTAATTTTTATTTTTGGACCATTTTCCAGGAATTGTCTGTCTAAATAAGAGGCTAGACTGTAATTATATGTATAACTTATTACGAGACTCAAAAAAAACTACTAAAAAAAATATTGGAGTATTCAAATTTTCTATAGATGTATTATTTTTTGTGGTACATTGACAAAATTTAAATTGCACACTTACATTTAAATAGAATGCAAAAAAAAAAACTCAGTTATGCTACACATATTGAAACGAAAACGATATAAGTGCATTTTTATTGATTTATTTATCGTTAATATATTAATTATTTTTTAAAGTTATTAAAAAAACGGTATGTGGTGAAAATCGCTTTAAATAAAAATAAACTTATTTATAATGTATTAAAATCGTTATTTTAACGGAATAGTTCATTAATTTTATTTAATAAAATAACGACATTATATTAAGGTGTTTTAAACAACCTGGAAGTAACTGAATTTCTAATTAAAGAAAATGCCAGAAAAAAATGTTTAATGTCCATTTTTCATTACAATTATTATTATTATTTTAGCAATTCTTATAAATGTGCTTACAAAGGATTATGCAAGGAGCAAGGTGACAGACAATTTTTATTATTTTTTTTATAAGGAAAAAACATTGTGCAAAACTGGACTTCTAATACTAATAAAAACAATAAATTTTAATTTGTTCCTTTAAACGAAATTTAGTTTTTAAGTTTCATTAAACTTTGATATTATTTTAATAAATTTATAGATGTATTTCAGGAAAAATTATTGAAGTAAATCGATTGTTTGAAAATTTTACCGATCAGTTATAAACCACAACAAAAGGTTTTTTCTTTAATTAATCCGATTAAATTTTGTACTGAATTATAGCATGCAGTTGTGGTCAGTTTATATTGAATAAATAGAAAAAAATATCGTAAAATACTTCCAGGATATGTTAATATGTTAAGAAACATTGTTTCCTTTATAATATGAAATTTTAGAAATCTTTAACGAACAATATTTATATGAATTTCGATTGTAATAGTAAAAGTAACTTACAATTTTTATTCCCGCGTTACTATTGTTATTATTATTATTTTTTTTAATATTTAGTTTAATTGGAAACATAACAACTAAACACATACACACATCTGGTGTAAATGATGTATTCACAAAAAACTGTGATGCTCTTTAAACACACACAAAGATATACAAAAATATTGATATAATTTTCGTTACCTGTTGTACATCAGAACATCTGGTTTCCATATTCTGTGTGGAGGTATCCTTAAATCTTTTACCCCTCCGAATTCTGATGAGTTCCACCTTAAGTTGACGTCGTTCCATTCCTGATGGGGCAATAATAATAAAAGCAATTTATTGTCTGACACTTAAATTTTTTGATTCGTTTAACATCTTAAACCTTAAAGAAGGAAATATTATGTGAAATTTTTAACTATAAAAACATGGAAATTTTAATATATATTTAGATTAACACACTAGCCAAATTCTAAAATATAAGAATGATATTGCATTTTTTCTTTCATATTTATTAAAATACACTACTTAAAGGTTCTTAAATATAAGTTTTACGCTAAATTTAAAAAGGGATAGCATTTTATTTTATAATACTTGGCCGTTTTATATAGATATTTCGTAGATATGAACTTCTTCTATGTTACTACAATTTTTATCTATCATTAAGGAAAAATTTTATATAATCTCTTATATCAGTGGTTCCTAAACTTTTCCGAATCGCGGCGCCTTTTTTTAAGTAAAATTTTTCCATGGTGCCCTACCCTAAGCGCCTTATTCTGTTTTGTCAATGACTACTCGTAAGTAAGAGATGAAAATAAATAAAACTAGTGTATCTTCATTATTTTTTCAATTTATTAAGATTAAATTAATAATTTTAAATGTCTTAGTTCAATTAATTATGAAGCTGTTACAATATTTCGCAGGGCTCATCTGAATAGGCCGCGGCGCACAGTTTGGGAATCACTGGCTTACATTATAGTTTAAATATTTTTATTCTAAGATAGTTATTTATTTTCCTATTTTTTGTAATAAAATCTTTAACTAAGTGTAAATAACCATTAAATACTCAGATTTATTTCAGTCTGGTCAAATTCCAGGAAACTTATTCTTTAAACTATCTTTCAAAACAGGAAGAATTAATAAGTATAAAGAATGATGGTAATAAATATTGATAAATATTACTATCAAAATAATGAGCTGGTTTTTGTACAATTAAACGGTAAGATAACAGTAATAAAGATAAGTTATAAAAAAAGTAAAATTTTTTATCCGTTAAAAAGTTAATTAAAACTCTTTTTATCTTTGATAAATAGGTTAAATCATTGAGTAAATGATTTAAATTTAAACAAATTAAATTAAATAGGGATTGGTGTCTTCTAAAAGTTATTTCAGTTAAAAATATGATTTTTTATTTTATCTATTATTTATTTCAAGGAAATGAAGTTTCCTTTTTATAGGTATATTATTTCTCTTTCTACAAGTATAATGTTTTATTCATAACTATTAGAAAAATTGTCCTGAAAAGGTCATTGTTAGGAGTTTCACTTAGATGAAAGTTTTTCATTTCTGTAACGTACTTCAAAAGGGAATGTATTTATTCTACATTCAAAGTTCTTAAGAATTTCGTTTGCAAATGATTTATAATTGCAATTTTCTGTCAGTGACTTCTACAAGGACTTATTGTTCAAATTCTTAAAATCAGAGTTATAGTCATATATTTGCAACTTAAATTTTAATAGTTATTGTCTTCAGCCACGACTAACGGTTTTATCCTTAAGACGATCTGATGTTTTTTTTTTGTAAGCTTTCTATATCTTTCATTATTTTAGACGCCATACTTTATTCCATTTATTGATACTGTATTAACCTCTTTTTCTAAAAAAGTATCAATCATTTAAAAGGGAAGGGAATTTACTAGGAAATTTTTATTTTAAAGTCAGCATGTTACAGCAAGAGAATAAAAAAATAAAAATTAATAAATAAATATATATTATATATATATTGCATCCGCCATGAACAGAATTAAAGAAACATTCTTATATTTTTTTTTACTTTATTTCCTTTACATTAGAGCCTTTCAGGCATAAGTCCATCCTTAATAATTTTTCTGATTTATCTTTAAATGTAATGTAATGTTTTTCTGATTACTAAGGATGGGCTTATGCCCGAAAGCGCCCTAATGTAAAGGAAATAAAGCAAAAAAAAATGTAAGAATGTTTCTTTAATTCTGTACTTGGCGGATTCTATATATATATATATATATATATATATATATATATATATATATATATATATAGTTAAAATTTTACGTACATAGGAATTATGGACTATAAAAAAATTAATTTAAATTAATTGATATATATATATATATATATATATATATATATATATATATATACATTATAAGTGACATAGAATAGTCTTTGATTTTGATAAAAATACAGTTTAGTTATGACCAAAATTAAATATAACTTAATGGATATACGTAACTACCTAATTTAGGCTCATCCTCAGAATTTTTAGTCTGTATAAAAACTTTTTATACATTAGTCATAAAATAATTTTTTCATTAATTTGTATCGCATAATTTCGTCCTTAGGTATATATAAACTGATAATTAGAATTTTCAATTTATTTTATTTGTAACTTATTGGTATTATATTTCATAAAACAATGATACATGATCTGTTCATTATAGATTACCTGCTTTTTTTAATTAGAGATTGTGTACTGTTGTATGGTTGGGATATATAGATGGTGATTTAAAATTAATTCTCTTTATCACATTACATGCGATACGGTAGTATATTTATATTCACTTATCCAGACAACCTTGTTGATCGATTATTTTATACATATATATATATATATATATATGCATAAAAGTTACTCTCTACTGCTATGGAGTGTTAATGGCAGCTTAACATCTATTATTACGTAAACTTGAAGTAAAATATTGTCAAAACATAAAGTGATATATCAAAAATGTATATTTTATTTAAAACAATAAACTAAAACATATATATAACATAATACAAGTATTTACTCTATATCTAAAAATTTCATTCAGAAGTATTGCATTCACAAAATTAAATATGTGCATTTGGTCGCAAAATTTTATATACTATACATTTATTTAACACAATATATGAAAATTTGAATTTTCTTAAAAGTTAGTAATTTTTTCTACGATTTACATAATTAAACATGCTTAATTATTCTTAAAAGTGATCCACGATGCGTAAAGTATTTAAAATAAATTTAAACGTATTTGACATGCATAAATAATCCAAAAAGCAAACGTATTAAAATGAACATACAACTAATAATAGTAGTGAAAATAATTTTTAAATAACAAATTAATTAAAAAATACAATAGTCAAAATATAATCTACTAAACTAAGAATACACTCGTGTTTAATAATGAATATGTTTATTGATTTTTTCAAATTCTATTAAAATATATTTAAATTAAATTATTGCATATTTTTTTGGAATAGAACAAAAATATTCTCGCAAACGAAGTTCATCTAAATAGTCGATCTTTAATTACTCAAGGCAAGTTGCAATATTGAGTTAATAAACTAGACAAGCTAAATGAGCAAAACTGTAAATAAGATGACTTATGGTAAAAAATAAAACGGTATTTTTTTTTTTTTTTTTTTTTTTTTTTTTTTAAGAAAAGTATCAGCAAAAGTAATTATTAATGTAAAATATATTTTCATGTTAAAATTTTAAAATTTATTTATATATTTATCAATTTATGCCTAATCAAAGTACAACCGCATTTGTATTACAGCTTGTCATTATATTATTGCCTGTGTTATTTAACTGGTATTGTAATATCTACTGTTACATAAACAGGAAGAGGGATTTTGTTTGTTCTGGAAAACAAAAAAACTACTCGATTAATCGCAACCAAATTTTACCCATGTCTCTTAGCATAACTGAGAAGGTTCTTAGATATATTTTATCGAAAAAAAAATATATATAGTAGTGGAGATTTGCAGGTTCAAACACAAACTTTAATTAACTGAATTAATGAATTTGGGACAGGGTTTTAACTGAATTGTTCGAATCAGTCGAATGATTAATATTACATAATAATAGAATTAAATTTACACTAAAGTAGTGTATCTATACTATTAAATAAAGAGGAAGAGGTTGTTTTTTTGTTCCGGATATACAAAGTACTACTTGCTTAATCGCAACAAAATATTTGCCCTTGGTATAACTGCAAGGATTTTAGATATATTTCACCAAGAAAGAATAAAAAAATATGTAGTAATGAAGATTTTCAAGTTGAAGTACAACTTTAATAAATTGAATTAATGAATTGTAAACTGTGATTGTAAATTGTAATCGTGTGAGCTGGGTTTGAACTGAATAGTTATGAATATATAAAAACAAATTTATATATTTTTGAAGTTCCTATATTCAAGGGTTAAAATTAAGTTTTGAATTCCTGTTTTTTTTTTTTTTTTTAATTTCTCGGTAACAAATGAAGAAATCAACCTGATTTTTGGTGGGTGTAATCTTCAGTCAATAAACCAATTTCTAAATTTTTGAAATTCGACCTTAAAAAAAGAATGAAGAAAGGTAAACAAATTTTGAAGAATGATTGTAAATTTTCCCGATCCCTATTATAGTAAAAGAGATATCCAGTAGATTTGAGCTTGCAAATACTCTTCAGATAATTATTTTAATAAAAAATTTTCGGGTTTAATTTACTTTCGATCTTTAAGGGTTGCAAAGATATACGGCCCTTTGGCTCAATAAACACAGCCATTGCCATCATTACTGAATGTGTGACTGGCTGCACCAGCCTCCAGTTCTCCAGTTGCTTGACTAAAGAAAATAAAATTGACCGCTACGGGAAAAGCAAGTAACTATATAGCGCAGACGAAGCTGCGACGGTGAGCTAGTTTGTTTATATGTAAGGTATCGTTAAGTATGTGACATGGTATAACGAAAAAATTAACTGGAAATGGAGAAAATATATTACAAAGTTAAAAGGAATAAAGTTTTTTAAGTTATTTTGATTAAAAACTTAAAAATAATGGAAAATATTATGTATTTGAAAATCAGATTTTTTTTCTTTTTCTTTTATATGTAAAATGGCATACCTTTAAAAGCTTAAAAAATTAAATGAATTGAATGTTTCAGCCGTAAATAATTTTACTACTGAAAAAAGAATTAAAATTAAATAATGGAGTCCTGTTAATAGTATAAATTTCAACAGTGTTTCTTGAATAACAGTATTGTACGAAGAAGTAAAAGAAAGAAGATATTAGGTCAAAAGATGGAAGAAGAATATCTTGCAAAATGGCAAAAACCATCGATGAACGAAAAAAATTTATTCACTTCCTGTACATTTCTCATTAGTTATCTTTGAAATTATATATAATAGGAAGTGGGTAACAGAAAAAATTTCCATGCACAAGTTTTCAGTATTCTAATTTGGGTGAAGATAGGTTAGAAGTTTCTACGACAACTGCAGTTGAATTGGTAATTAAATGACAAATAAATAAAAAATAAAAAAGATTTATAATTTCTGCCTATAAAATTATATGAAATGAATGGTTAAAAAAAAATCTTGCCTCGTATTTTATGACTGTTTATATGACACCATATATTCAGTTAAAAAATTAGTCGTATTTTAATGAATTATATTTTTTTTTTTAGTTCGATTATCCTTACGTAGTATAGATAACCTGCAAATATAGATATCTAGTGTTTTATAATATTCTATGTTGACTTTTTCGAGTAATACCTTCCATAAAAAGATCAAAGTTTTGATAACTATTCTTTGAGTATATTTTCTAGCTAACTGTTATCACCCTTGTATAATTTTATCTCGTGGAAGTGTTTTTCACTTACTAATTGTAACCTTCAGTTTGTCATTTTAATTAAAAGTTTAACAGTAGTTCATTTTAAAAAGATGGACATTTCAAAGCAGATAACCAACGATATTTGTTTTTTTTTTATCACAACAATAATTTTTAAGATCAATATAAACAATATTTGGTAGATTACAGAATGTCATTATTTAGCAAAAAAAAAAAAAATAATACGATTAGCAGTAGTAAAAGAATAATATTAATATATATATATATGTTAATTCGGAGTTAAATAATTAAAAAAAAGGTACATACATGCATGCAGTTGAAAGGATTTTATGTTGAAAAAAGCAACGAAAATTAAGCAAACTGGTTTACAGATAACATAAGTTTTATAGAGTACTTTAAACATGCTTTAAAAACTACCAGTATAAAATGAAAATAAAATTATATATGTTTTCATCACATGCTATTAGGTGGGAAGATCAACTATTTTTTTTTTCTTTTTTTATTAATCAGTTTTATATCTAAAGTATAAACCTTTTTATCATTTTATATCTAATTTTTATTATACGTTTTATAATCTAATTTTATATGAATATATTTTTATACGGTTTTAAATATATTTTTACATAATTTAATTTTTAATATTACTTTAAGAAATAACAAAAAGAATTATAAAATTAACTCGAACTTATTTTCATTAAAAAAAATTATAATAAAAAAATGTAAAAATTTGTATAAAAAATAAATTTGAATAATACTTAAAAAGATAAATGAAAAAATAAATAATAAAAATATATGGTAGGAAGTTAGTGGAAGTATGGTTTTATATTTAAAGCATTTTTATTCTTAAATTACGGCCAGAAATCGGGAAATTTTATTTGTATCAAAAGAATATATTATGTTATTTTCAAGATCAGGGAGAATCATTACGATCAAAATTACATTAAATTTAGTTTATTTAATTATTTAATAATATTGGAATAAACATCTAAAATCTATTCTAAGTTTTAAGAAAATATATAATAATAAAAAAAGGAAAAACATTTGAATCTAAAGAGGTGATAGGATGTCTGAAAAAAGCAGTTTGACTAACTATTTTCTAGAAATGGGATAAAAAAATTTATTACTTATAATTTTAAGAAAGGTTAAAAAATACTAACACTTATTAGTGTTACCTACAGAAAGACCTAACCAATTATATACTGTGATATATATATAATAAAATATATAAAAAAACATGCAAAAATAATATATTAAAAAAATAAATACGTATTTATAAACATATAACCAAGTTACATGTTATCAAACATAAACATAAATATATAAATTAAACAAAATTAAAGTATTTTTTATTATATTTTAGGAATAACAAATTGCACCCAGGTAATATAAAAATTATTGCTGTTGTTTAATACAAGTTAAAATACAGTATTTTTTATTGGCAAATCTAATCGTTATGAGTAAGTTTAAGTTTTATAAAACGAGGTTGCTGACCAAATATTATGAAAAATTTTGTTGAAATTTTTTTTTAGAGTAGAAGTGGATCTAAATTTCATTTTGATTTATTCATAGTTCTTAGTTTAAATTTACTGATGAAAGGTTTATATAGGCTTATGTTAATATGTGAAAATTTCTATTTGGAGTAATTAATAATAAATTTAATTTAATAGAAAATCAACGTTTCCTGTTAGTTATTTCATATTTGAATATAAAACCCCTGTAACTAAATATAGCAGTCACTGTGATCATAAACAAGTATTACTTTTTATTTTTATTATATTGCGGAAATATACATATTTATATATAAAAGTAACAGTTAGTAAAAAGGGGAGTGATGGGTCCTGAATTCACTACCGCTTATGCCAATTTTAATTTATTTACATTTTCTAATAGTCATATGTTTCCTTTAACTTTTATTTTATAATTTGGAATTGAAGGAAAATAAAGTATATATCTTAATTTAAAAAAGTATATTGCTCCACAAACCATTTATTTTTACTGGATAAATTAAAATTAATTAGGTCAACAATTTCTTTTAATTCTTTAAAATACAGTAGCTAAATGAGATATATACTAATAAATTTAAAGTATTATAAAATAAAATTACTAAAATTTATACAGGTTTGGATTTTAGCAAGTATATAAGTGGAAACCGGATTTTCTGGTTTGTTTAAATAGATAATTTTAAATACATGAATATTTAATTTTACAGTTTTGAATATTATTCATTTAAATAATCGGACGTTAAGCTAATATAACAGTATTTAGTAAATACAATACGTGTTTCAGCCTTAAATAAATAAAATTTCTGGCAATAATATAATTATTTATTCGTTCATTATTTTATAATTTCCTTATGTTTATCTGGCGTACAAATTTGTTTTTCCTTTTCTTTGTTTTTCTTATTTATTTTAAATATAATAATTATTTATCATCATAATACTGTATTCATATTATTTAGATAATATTTTAATTTAATTTAAATTTTAAACTTACCAGTTTTAGCCAAATGTTTGTTATAAGTAGCTGATTCTTCTCATCCTATCAAATCCATGCAACCAAAAACAACCCAATTTGCATTAAATGTGGACAAAAAACATATACGCACACCCACACCCACACAATAATGTAATTATTATGAATTATTGTTTAGTTTATAAAAATCTTTTTTTTTCTTTTATTTGTGTATAAAATTTGTTTAGAAATTAACATTATGGATTTTGCTTATAGTAAGTCATTTTTCCAAATTTTTGATTGAAATACGTTTATTTTTTTCGACTACATAGAGTTATACCAAGTTAATAAATACACTCACTAGACTTTATAAACCCACGTAAAAGGAGTACCAAAATACTAACAATAAGAATATGATTGATTATAATTAAGATAATAAAATTTTGGTTAATACGGTATGGAATTATAAGTTTTGAAACGAATTGTAAAAACGAATTTCCTGTAAATGAAAATCTGGATTATTTTGATTTCGTAGTTTTTTATTTACCTAGAACAAATTTTAACTTATTTTTACGCTAACAATTTTTTCACTGTTGATAATCAGAGTATTATATTAGACATAGTATAACAATTCTGGTATTTAAGATATCTCCTTTGTATTTTTTTTTACTAGATCAGATAAGTGTTTTAGATTAAAAAAAGGGAAATAAAAGTTTAAAATAATTAATAAAATTAAAAAATATATAGCTACAATTATTATGACCTGAACTAAATATTTGAGAAATACTAATAAATAATGTACGCATTTCCTGTAAAATTATTGTAATAAATAGGTTTAACATTGATCCAAAAACAGAAATTTATTTAACTTCAAAAAAATGTTACATAATTAAATTACTCATGTTTAACAGAACGTTTAAAATGAAATCATTTCAAAGTACCCGAGTTAAGGATTCCCTTTATTGTGTGAAAATTAACATTTTTTCGGGAATTTCCGTAAAACTTAAAAATTCTGGCAACCCTGTTTACGTTTATTTTAAACATTAGACGGAAATTTTTTTTTTACTGATCCTAAAAGGAAAATATATAATAGTAGTTTTTTGTGAATTTTATTTTTCCGGTTAGCCTCCGTAACCACCACAAGTATTACTTCAGAGGATGAATGAGGATGATATGTATGAATGTAAATGAAGTGTAGTTTTCTACACTCTCAGATCGGCCATTCCTGAGATGTGTGATTAATTGAAACCCAACCACCAAAGATAACCGGTATCCACGATCTAGTAATCAAATCCGTATAAAATTAACTGTCTTTACTAGGACTTGAACGCTGGAACTTTCGACTTCCAAATCAGTTGATTTGAGATGACGCATTCACCATTAGACCAACCCGGTAGCTCGTTGTTTGTGAACTTTCTTTTTCCTGCTTAGTCTCCGGTAAATAACCTTACAGATAATACTTCAGAGGATGAATGAGGATGATATGTATGAGTGTAAATGAAGTGTAGACTTGTACAGTCTCAGTTCGACTATTCCTAACATACGTGGTTAATTGAAACCCGAGAACACCGGTATCGACGATCTAGTATTCAAATCCGTGTAAATATAACTGACTTTGCTAGGACTTGAACGCAGGAACTCTTGACTACCAAATCAGCTGATTTGGGAAGACGCATTCACCACTAGACCAAGCCAGTGGGTTAGTTGTTTGTGAACATTTCTTTTCTTTTTCCTGTTTAGACTCCGGTAACTACCGTTCAGTTAATACTTTGGAGGATGAATGAGGATGATATGAATAAGTGTAAATGAAGTGTATTCTTGTACATTCTCAGTTCGACCATTCCTGAGATGTATGGTTAATTGAAACCCAACTACCAAAGAACACCGGTATCCACGACCTAGTATTCAAATCCGTGTAAAAATAACTGGCTTTACTAGGACTAACAACTGCCTTTCTTTAACGTCACGGTATGTTAACCTCAGCAGTCTTCTTTACAACGAAAAAGTTTAATGTTTGTTTGTCTACAATTGAAGAATTTTTTGGATTGAAAATCTTTACACACCGTGCACCTGGAACTGTGAATGTAGTAGAATAAATTCAAAAATTTCCCTTTGTAATTTAAAGTTATAGGAAGAATATCAAAGAATCCCACATTAACGTTAAATTGATAATAGTTAAATAAGTATCGGAAAAAAATGTTTTTCTCAAGAAAAAGAAACAGGAAAGTTTAATTAAAAAAGTAAACAAAAAAATATTTTTTGGAGGTAATGTTTTAATAATTATTAACGATCCCGACAAAATTTTTTTTAAATGAAATTTCCCAAGAATAAATGACTTTTTGCAAGGTCCATACTGTTACTTTAAATCATAATTTCGTTAAAAAATGATTTTAATATTATTATAATTATTATGAAGAATATTATTTCTTTTAAAAACATATATGTGTTTTTACGTACGAACTGAACTCTATTTTAATGTAATAAAAATTATAACGAGGATTATAATTACAGGTTTTTGTACTTAAAAAAAATTTTAAATATTTTATTTATTTTTTAAATATTGCTTTAAAAAATTTACAGAATAAAATTCGATTGTGTATTAATCAATATTTTTTTCTTTTTTCTTTTGTTATTTATTTTTACAACTTTTTTATACATACTTTTTTGAATTAAAATATATATACATAAGTATATGTAATAATAATACAAGTTTTTTTTTGGTAATTTTTACAATGGTTTTAATGTTTAAAAAATAATTAGGTAGTAAAAAACACACAAACGATTCATAAATAGAGCAGCACTCTTTTAATATGTATACAAATGTACAAAACGATATATATATATATATATTTATATATGTATATTCGTTACACCTTTAATCAACACTTACCAAGTTTAACCACGCGTTTGTGGTTACAATTTGATTTTTTTCATCCTGGAAATAAATTCATTAATAATGATAAGTTTCACAAGCATTAAAATAATATAAAAAAATGTAAACCTTTTTTAACAGTTTACTTACTTTTAAATAACCTAAATGAAATTAACATTTTTATTCAGTACTTTTCAAAATAGTCTTAAATATTCTAAAGTAAAATGAAAATATTCATTGAATAAATAATTATTTTTAATTGATAAACTGGCTTTTATTCATATACCTTTTTTTTTTTAAATATTATCAGCCAATAAAATAATGTCACCATAACTTCTTTCGTGTTGTGTAGGTTTTACAGCTGATAATAGTTTTTGAGAGGATATAAAAGTAATTGGAGTGATATGTATAATCATGGATGTACTTGTTTGTGGTAGCTCCGTAAACAATTAATTTATTTGTTACGGTGGTAACACCATAAACAGACTGTTTTTCTCCTTTTGTTTGTTCTACTTTTCCTTTTGAAAAATGTATAACCGGAATATGTGAATGCTATGGTTTTAGTTAGAAAATGTTATCCATTAAATAATATATAGTAAATGAGTGTTTCTAAAACTGCACTGATATATTTATAGTAATAACTGCATTATCTTCTTTTACGTAAAAAAAAAACTGTTTTGATCCTATTTTTTTCTGAGAAAGCTTTGCTTCTAAATTGATGAAATTCTGTGTAATGCTAATCAGATAACTTCTGTGATGGTAAAGCAGCATAAAATATATTTTTCTTTTCTCCATTAACATAAATAAATACTGATAATAAAATTTGCTAAGTTTCTAAAAATAATTTTTCTTTCTTTTAATTGATGTTTACAATAGATGTAAATTTGACTATGAAATCTGATTTGAACTACGTATTAATTGAAATTAAAAATAATTGTATTTATTTTTTTGCCTTTTTATTCGTTTAATACAAGACTTACATTTAATACTGGTTTGCTAATTTGTGATTTAAAACAAAATCAAATATTATTAAATATATTCCTTTAGTTTTTAAATATTTCTTAAATATTATAAAAAAGATGTACATTAATATTTTTGTAGTTACTTTTTTTAAACACTTGTCGAGAATAATGTCTGAAATATTTTCTGGTTTTAATTATTATTTTAAATTAGGTTAAGTTTAGTTTGAAAATGGATGAGATTAAACAAAAAATAATGAAATATGACATAAAGGAGGGTGAAATATTATAATGAATATAATGAATTAGACGTAAAATTACAAAGGATTGTCGTAGTAAGGTAGATATTAAAAGCAGACTTTTGATCTCAACTGACACAAGCAAGATGAGCTTTTATGTAGAACAGAAACGTGCTGCTTTCTAAAATAGAACTAAGATGTAGAAGGTTTTCTTTAAAATATTTATGGAAGAGTAGCAATTTACAGTACGAAACATGCAAAATAGGGTAAAAAAATAAAGGTCTTTGAAAAGAAATAGTACAAGAGGATGCTAAAATTTAGGTGAGTTAATAAAATACAAAATGAATAGGTTTTAAGACGAGTAGGAGCAAGGAAGACGTTTCTGAAAGAATCCTGCAAAGAAGCAAGATTAGTTCAAATTGAGATATTTTGTGTTAGGGGATATACAAAAATACTGAATAAGAAAAAGATCAGAATTTATTATACGGGTAGCTGAAAATGTAAAATTTATTTGAGGTCAAAATATTAGAACAAGTCAAACGTATAAGGAAAGTAACAACGTAATTGACAATTAAGAAATTAAATAAAGTCTAGTCACGTCAAATAAAATATTATATGTACTTTTTAAATTTACGAAATTTCATAATAGATAAAAATATTATATTGATTTTTATATCAACGATTATATCTTCCTTCTACCTTCTATCTGTAACTTCAAAATAATACAAAAAATCTGTTTCAAGATCTGATTGGACTTACATGAGTCAAAAGGTTGTGCAAAATCTTCAGCTAATATACAAATATAAAGAATTCAGTAAACAAGAGATAGATATCAAAAATTAAAAAAACACTAATGCCGAAAAAACATTGCTCTTTAATATAGGATAAGATCGACTGAACCTTTTTTCTTTTTCTGTTTATTCTCCGGAACCACCGTAAAGTATTAAACTTCAGAGAATTAATGAGGATTAGATCCTAGCAATACTAGGATAATCTAGGAAGGTACTAGGAATAATCTAGGATTACATCCTAGCCTTTAATAGGATTGAACCTTAGAACTCTCAACTTCGAAGAGAGTTTATCTGATGCATGAAAAAGTTAGTCTTCTACCTACTAACAAATACCCCGTTTGAATTTTGAAAATCGGATGATTTTGTAGGGATATTATAAGAGCACCTCAGTGCACCTCCCAGTGGCACCCGTTTGTTACCAGTTGATAGTGAAATAATTGGTCTAGCCTCTGACCGAGGTGCTTGCATACCTCACCACTCTAGCCTCACACGCAGTCCCCATGGGAAGCCCATTATTATTAAAGAGAAAACTTTTAAATTTATTTAATATTGTTTTATTTAACGTAAATTTAATTCTATTATTTTCGTAATATTATTCATTCGATTGATTCGAATCATTCAATTCAAACCCAGCTCACAGTGATAGAGGCTCGAAGTTCACAGTTCATTAATTCAATTCAATAAAGTTCGTGCTTCAACCGACAAATCTTCAGTACTACATATATATAGCCTATGACACTCCCGGTAACCTAAGGATTCCAACGCGGGGTCATACATCTAAATCGGATTAGCCGTTGAGCTGCTGCGGTGGAACAAATATACATACATTCATACATTCACATACCCTAAATACATTACACTCCTGTTTGGACAGTCGTGTAAATACATTAAGTTTACTCTTAGATGAATCGTTTATGTTCCTAATAAAAGTAAACACGACGACATACGTCCTTCATCATTGACATTTACGCAGGGGTAGTATTAAAGATGCCAGTATTATTTTATTTGACATTACCTTACATCAGTGAAGTTTACATCTTGAAAAGATTTAAAAAATCGATATTTTTAGGATTTAATCGGCTCCCCCACCCACTAAATTGCTCCCAAAATTTTTTTATGATTACTTGAACTACTACTATGCCAAAGAAAACAAATTTTTTTGGCGAAAAAACAAATTCTGTTAAAAATATATATATATATATGTAGATCAAAAGGTAGCTTTTTACAATTTTTGGGGAAGTGGGAATTTTGGGGCAAATTTTTTTTGAAATGAATGGTTAAGATAAGCATGTACGCATTACTAGCTTAATATAAAGTGAGGTTATCTTGAAAAAATTTCGAGATAATTGACCTCGAAAAAGTATCTACCCATCCCATGGAAATATTAACCAAAATTTTAGCAACAAATTCCCTCATATTCATGAATCTTTACAAAATTTCGTCAAAATCGGTTTATCCAGTCAAAAGTTAGTTGACTCGCCACCACATTTTTCCCCCCGCATTGAAAATTTCCACCACATTTTTTTTTTGTTTTTTTCGAGTTTCTGGGTCATGAAATGTGCAGAAATGCAAAAAAAGCCATACCCGATTTTTTTGATTAATTTTTTCTTCTTGCAGCATAGCTCTAGTGTTAAGATGTCAGGAAAGTAAAAGGAGTGTTGTTATACTCCTTGTAAATCCGAATCTAAACTACATCCTTCGAAACCATACCGCGTTATAACTGTACAACAACTGAAGGACACAGACTAATCGAAACGACTTGATCATTGCAACTGGCTTTTCGAAAACATTGTTGCTGGATAGATAGATCCGATCTCGTATTTCATGGCAAACGAGGCATGGTTTCATTTATCCAGCCATGTTAATTCGCAAAACACCAGGTATTGGATGGCGAGGAATCCTCACGAGATATTCGAGCTTTCCTTCACGATGAGAAAATTGGTGCTTGGTGTGCCATTTCCGGTAATCGTATAGACTGGGACCAATATATTTTGATCGGACTGTCAGTACACAAGTCTACTTCAAAATCTTTAAAGCATTCTATGCGCAATTAATGATAATGATAAAGAATACAGTTTCTGCCAACAAGACAGAGCAACGTACCACACAAACGTTTCACTGAATCGCGTTCGTGCAGCTTTCACAAATGAACAAGCTGTCAGCAGAGGTCGGTGGCCTCCACGTTTTCCAGAGTTGTCTAAGGAGAGAGTTTATGCATTTAATCCCCACAATATTGATGAACTGAAGATGAACATTCAACTAAAAATCAACGCGATTGACAAGAACGTTTTGCGTCAGACGACTCTTAGTATGATCAGTTGAGCACAAAAGTGCATTGATGCCCAGGGTGGTCATTTTGAAGATTTTTTGTAACTATAAGGTAAATAAATGCAACATTTAAATTACGTCTCATGTTTTTCTTATTTGATTTATCCGTATCATTCATAAAATTTCATTCCAACATAACCTACCGATTCTGCAGCGGTTACGTTATGCGTTCGGTTTTATGTTGCTAACTATGTATAATCAGATATCGCGGGATGGAATGTCCCCGCGGCAGTGGAAGAAAGCATATATTGTCGCAATTGCAAAAAGGATGAAACTGTGACCGGTACTAGTAGTTACCGCCCTATTTTCTTGAAGCGTGTTATTGGAAAAATCTTCGAAAAATGTAAATAATTGATTCATTTGAGTTTTAGAAAGAGAAGGTATTTTAGCCTCCCATGAAGCAGGATTTCGACAGAACCATTTAACTATTGATCAAAACAGTTTCATCACTAGGAAACATTTTGTTGGAGTCTTTTTTATTTGCAGAAGGCTTTTGATCATGATTTGGCGTCACGGAATCAACTATATGAGTGGAACATTTGCGGCAATCTACGGTTATTCCTTAGCAATTATGTGAACGATTGTACTTTTCAAGTACTGGTTTATAATTAGCACTAGACAGATAAAAGACTGGAAAATCAAATACTACAAAAAGTTTTGTTTTAATAAATAATAAATAAATGGAATTAAAATACTGAAAAAAAAAATGTCTTTTTTGCAACTAATTTTTTTTTGCTCAATTACAATCGGCTCTCCTGTGAAGCCCTAAGTAAGTTTAATGACAAAAGCACACGATAAGGTGGTCCTTAAGGAACCAAAAAAAATAAATAATAGTTGAACAATAAATAGTTGTAAATAAACTTAAAAGTACAATATGAAATTTCAAGCTCAGTCATAAATCGCAAAATATTAATTTCATCATCATATAGTTCACAAAAACGAACATTAATAACAAAGAATAAAAAGAAAAAGAAAAAACAAGAATGAAAATAAAGATTAGTAACAAATAAATTAGATACGACACCACTAAATTTGATAGTGCTAGATAGCAAACTGTTACGCAAACCCTAAGTCGAGTACATGGACAAGCCTCAACCGTCGGACGTCGATGCTATTATCGAGTAGATTAATTGCAAAGTGGTTTACATGATTCTCAAGGCTCAGTTGGTATTTGACATTGCGCTGCCGTACAATCTCACGAACCGGCGGGAGCTCTAAATAATCGTGAATCTCATCATTCCACGTGAACCATGGCGCTTCGGCAATCATCCTCGCTACTTTGTTCTGGAAATGTTGAATAATTTCCATATTATTAGTATTAGCCGTTCCCCACAATTGTACACCGTACGTCCAGATTGGGTGCAGGATGATAGCCTAATAAATTAAAATGTTGTTGGATAACGTGAGGCCTGAGTCTCTCCGTAGCAGCCAATAAAGTTCGCTGTACCTTGCGTTCAGCTTTTCCTCTTCATTCTCACGTGACACTTCCAGGTCAGACGCCGATTCAGGTGAAGTCCCAGGTACCGCACAGTCTCCGTTTGCGGGATCAAGACACCATCGAAGTACACACCGAGACAGTCACCCCCTCCGCATGGCGAATGTCAAGTGCCTCGACTTACTTTGATTAACCTTAATTCTCAACTTTTTCTGCCACGTGCAGACATGGTCTAGCGCCATTTGTAAGTCCTGGGAGGCTAGGCCAGGGTCTTCGTTAACGGCCAGGATAGAAGTGTCATCGGTGAACGAGGCGTAACTTTTTTTAAATAAAAACAAAATTGTTAGAACAAATCTTTTTTTAAATGAAGCAAAATACTGATATCGCTTATTATTATTTCTACAGATTCATTTTATTGAACATTAATACTTAAAAATTATCCTCAACTTAGTAAAATTTCCATAAATTTGGAGAATTAATTTTTCCAATCTTTAACTTTCTAGAAAATTGTTTATATCCCTTCTAAAGTTACATTATCATCCTAATTAAATATTTGTAATTATATATCATTTTGATTGTCATTAGTACGTTTTTTGTCGTGAAAAAAGTAATATAAAATTAATTTTTATATACATTTTTTTTGTGGTTTATTTTAAACTCGTATTGATATTTTAGAAATGCAAGTGTAAAAATAAAAACAATTTTGACAACCGAATTACGAATCTTAACAAACTTTGGATTTGCATTCGTTATCGTTTTTTTCTCGTTTAAAAATTAGAAACCTTATAAAAAACGAAGGTTTTGAAAATACGATTAATGAGACCGGAGATTAAACGACCTTATTCTAAACCAGGCCTTTTTTGATTTCTCACTTATCCCCCACATAAAATTTCCCCCACATTTTTTTTTGTTTTTTAGGTTTCTGGGTTGTAAAATGGGTTTCTGGGGGTAAAATTAAAGATTTAATTTCTTAAATCTTTAATTTTATTTGAAAACTGCATCTTAGTATTTTAAACATGGAATGAAAATTATCTCATGTAATAAATTAAAAGTTTTTTTTAAAGTAAATTTAAGAAAATGAAGATAAATTATTTTGTAATTGGTAAAAACATTTTTAATATAATGTCCGATATCACATCTAGAAAATACTTTGTGTTTTAGAGTTTAAAAAAGGAACAGAAGTTAGATTTAATCTCGAGATAAAAACTTTTCAACCTGAAAGCCAACTTTATAAATCAAATTAACTACTTATATCTGATGATCTAAAATTTTAATTAAATTTGTTAATGAAAAAGTAAGGCTAAGTTATTTACTTAAATTTAATTTATTCTTCAGACTAAGCTGGATACTTTTATTTTGGTTTATAATTATTAAATTTTATACAACAGAAAAATTTCGGAGATTCGGGTGAAAAATCCAAAGTTTAATTAATTTATTATAATTATATTTTCTGTTATAAAAAATGTATATTCAAATTTTACTTTCTCGTCTAGATAGCGCTATAGCAGGGCTATGACTGTAGAAGGGAAAATATAGTAATCAGTCCAATTTGGGCATACGTCGTTTTCACCGGATGTTGACGTTTTGACAGACCGGATGGATATTTTCCGGATGTAAATGTTCGTATGTACGTGTGTTCGGTATCTGCTTCTAAATAACCTTATATCTCCAGAAGACCGAATTTAACCAAAGTTGGTAAGATTACTTCTTTATATGGGGGCATTGTTGCCGTTAAATTTTCAGCTTAAAAAGGGGGAGGGGTACATATTCACATTTACATATGAATACAGGGGACGAGGTGTAGAGCAAGATCACCCTTAGTTTCTTGAGATTTCGCCTGATTATGGTCATATTTTTCTTAGACACATTTGTTAATAATAAGAAAATAATAGTATCTGTAAAAAAACGTTTTACAAAATCGCACACCCTCACCCCAAAAAAATACTGTTGTAGTCGTCCGTTAGTTGTGACGTCACAGGTGAGTGGTAGAATTGAATAAATGAATAATATTTAAAATCTAAAAAAGTAACTCGGTCTGGCTGGGTCTCGAACTCGATCGTTCGGTACTTGGTACGTTAAGCCTTGCGGCTACACCAGTCTGCAGACTATACAAGAAATTTATTTGTGTAAGTTGTGAAATTACAGTAGTTTAGTTAATGCCGACCGTCACTGCTAGTACCGCTACATCAGGACAAATTAAATAATACGGATGCGCGCGCGCTTTAGTTAGAATCATTGTATTAAATAAACGAAGAAAATATTATATTTAAATAAAATGATATATATTTTAAATTAAGCTGTGTGTGTGTAAGCTGTGCATCAGAAATAACCCACAGTTGTTATTTTATCAGCTTTTTTTAACACATGTGATTGATATATGAATACATTTCCGATACTGGTGGTTGTATCAGCTAGTTATTCCTATCTATTAATCAGTTTGAAGATTTTTCAAAACCATAATTTTTGCAATTTTATATTGAGATTACGAAAAATTTCACCCTGATATCATTAAAGAATGGATTTATTTGCTTTTAATTCATTCAGCTGGGTATAATTTTTTATTAATTGTAAAAACCTACAATGTTTCATAATTTAAAAAGATAAATAGATGTTCCACCAATGTGCAGGCAGGCGTAACTTATAAATAATGTAACCACTTTCGTAAGAGAAGTGAAAAGTAAAAAGCATAAGCACGGTAAGCTCTGCGCTCTGTAAGCAAAATTTGTTTGTATCTTCTCATCACCAATGTATTAAAGCACTGGATATTATAAACGGCATTTAATCTAAATATAAGCAGATAGATCAGCCTATTCTCTATAACCTTGGGTTGGAGTTGTCGAAAGTTACATGATGTACAACTGTATAAACGTACGTAATCCCAACCGTACTGATGTACGTCCGTGTTCCCAACCGTGCTGAGTTTTCTATATA
Organism: Lycorma delicatula; assembly: GCF_047948215.1. Lineage (NCBI taxonomy): Eukaryota > Metazoa > Arthropoda > Insecta > Hemiptera > Fulgoridae > Lycorma > Lycorma delicatula. The sequence continues at coordinate 54,381,032 of NC_134457.1, forward strand.
TATATATATATATATATGTTTATATATGTTATATTATTTATATTTATTTATGAGTTATATATATATATAAATTTTTTACATAGATATTGTTTCCTTCTCATATTCTCGCTACTCCCTACTCTTTTCTATTATAATTTATATTTTCCATTATAACCATATAATATTTTTCTTCTCTGACAATAAATACACGTAAGCGTGTACACGTTTATACTGTACCTTTCTGTAAGAAATTCTTCCACATTATTCAATTTATCTGATGACACAGACTTTCGCGCCGTCTTATTTATTGTTGTTGATTTTTGCCTTCGCTAACGCATCGTTATAAAAGAAATTTAAACAAATGAAAATTTATACAAAATTCTGATAGCTTCTATGTTAGAATAAATTCTAATATATAGAAACATATATTAGAAAGTTTCGTTCAAAACAAATTACATATTAATTTTTTTTCTTTATTTAGCCCAGTATCTTTATTGATGAGTTAAAATCTAAAAAACTTATAATTTTCATATTAATGGCAAAATTTCAAAGGTGATCTTAATTTAATCCTCGATCATTTAGTTTCATTTCGATTCAATTCCATTTAATTTTAGTTTTATTATTGAAAATTTTCTTAAAGTTTTGATGAAAAAACTACAGAAAGATTTTTGGCATATTTTTCAAATCGATTTTATGTTTATGTGATAAGAGCAAACTAATTTGAAATAATCGTCCTATAATCTGCTTGGAAACTAATATTTTATTATTTTTCTTTCCAATTTGGACGTTTTTTAGATCGGTTTTCCAGTTGCCAGAAAGTTTAAAGAATTCGATATTTAAGATAGAATTTGTTAATTTTAAAATTAAAATTTGAAGTGTTAGTAGTTTTAAGAGGTTGTTTGAGAAAATCGTTTGAGTGATACGACAGGATGAAATGGAATTCGTAAAATATTACTCTAAAATTATGGCTACATTAAATATTCTACATCAAACTTGGAGATGGCGGCTTGCGTACAGGCACTGTGGAACTGCAGCATTCCCTGTTTCCACTTGATATTATAGATAACATTTAAAATAATGAGTCCTTTTTTCTTTAATTCTTTCTTTATACTTGAACAATATATAATCATTAAGCTTAATGTCAGCAGTCATCCCCCAGTTTATGAAAAAGATACAAAAATCTTTGTATGGAACTGTGCGCTTCACAGTTCCAGCGGAGTGGTGTTTGGCTATTGTGCACATGCACACATAGGAAGCTGCACATGAGGCTGAGAGGGAGAGAAGAGCGCTATCATTCCCGCAGTGCCGACCGTGGCGTGTTGGTGGAAGGTAGTGTTTTGTTACTCCGCGGTGTTGCTCTTAAAAACGTGTGCCATATTCTTGAATGTGATAAAGTATAGAATTAGATGAATTTCCTGCTTCAAACTGTTCTATTTGATTCATTTTTTCGGTTCTTTAATTTTACAGAAAATTGAAACCATGACCTAAAAAAGTTTCTGAAGCAGCACCCCCACTAATTTTAGCTACGAGCTGCCACTGTATATATATATATATATATATATATAAATTAAATTTGAAAAGTAACTGTTTATTATTATGAATTTTTATTTTCTGTTTATTTTAATGTAGGCAATTTTTTATTCTGAATATGGACTAATCTTACTCGTATCGCCTACGGTGTTATAACGTCCTATAGATGTCATATACATGTAATTTTAATTTATATAGATGTTTATAATTATTTACGGCTGCTTACATTATTGCATAAGTTAACTTTTATAAAACGAAAACGATGTTTTGTTTTCTTGGATTTTTTTGGTTATAATTTATAGATGTATAATTTTAGGTTTAAATAAATATTAATATTTATTTGAGTTTACATTTAAATTTATACTCGAGGTTATATTCAGTTGGATTTAACTTTATGAATGTTTATGTCTATTATTTATCTTCTTACTTTATTTATGTATATTATTTTATGTGATAATTTATATATCTATATCCATATTATGATGTCTACATTATTTATGTTGTTTAGTGACGTGAAATTTTATTCTTCGTTAATTTAAATTAATTAAAATTGATTCGGTATTTTATATTTCTCCCTTTTGCGTTCAACTCACTTTATTGTGAATTATTTTTTACGATTAATTATGCACGACTTTAATTATTATCTGAGGAAGTTTATTGGAAGCTCATTCTAGTGTGTATGTTTGGATCTAGATGGTGGCTCCTATGGTGAACATATGAGATTCTCGAGTTGGATATTTTCAAATTAACGCGCTGGACAGGGTTCCTGAAATGTAAACTTAAAAATGTATAAATTTATAAACCTTGTTTATAACTTAAACCTTGTTGTACTTTTATAAAATTACAGGTTTAATGAATTATACCAACAGGTAAAATTGCTGGATATTTCTGTAATTTTTGTAAAAAATCTCCTCTCTAAAAAAATAAAAATATTATTTAATGCGATGACTTGAAGTAGAGGTATTGTCTTACCAAAACTAGAATGGTTTGATATCTCTAATTAAACAGGAAATGTTTGTTTATAATTTCTTCAGTACTCGGTTCCAATAATATATATAGTATACACATTGATACAATATTCACGAAAATGATCAATTTTCGATTTAAGAGTTTTAAAACCTGAAAAATAATTACGGTATTTTTATTACATAGTATCAGTCACAAATATCATCAAAAAACTAGCAGGAAGCAATTACAAGTATTATTTTATTATTTATGATAAAATATTGCTCCCAAAATTTAATAAATTCTTCGAACGGAAGAATAAAAAGCAAATAAATGTTAAATTAAATTAATTAGAAAATTAGTTATAAACGATGGAACGAATAAATTTTCAAGGATAATCAAAAAAAAAAAAATCAATAACATAACAAAATAAGAAAACAATTACTTGTTATGTTTTAAAATGCGACTACAGATCATTATAGGATAATTATAATGGCAATCGTATCTGTTAATATGAAGTAGACTCTGTTTTCAGCTTATTATTACTTGTTATTTTTTTTGATTGGGTAAAGCGGGGAAATTACATTATTATTTATAAGTCAAAATACTATCATTGTAAGTATCATTGCTGTAAATTAGTGAGATAAAAAGGTAATTACAAATTACGGTTTAAAAAATGAGGATTAAAAAAGTAACGTGCATTTGATGGAGTGTTACTTTGACTCATTTTTGAAAGGTCACAGATCATAGTGCGTGAGTATTCATTTACAGAAAAATTTCACTACAATATGGGTCTAGCGTAGCATCATGCATACTTAGTTCGCAATGAGCGAAAAATATGTACTCAATTTCTAACTGATGGTGAAATATGTACAATCTTCTTAATATATGCTTTTATACCAAAAGTTTATAGTTTAAAATAAATTTTTCATTAAAAATTCTGTTTTTATTAACTGTTAAATCGCGTACGGGTCTCGGTCATTGGATGGATCATTCTCCTCCACTTCCTCTGGAATCTTGACAGCTTCTTTCAGTTCCGTCACGCTCTTTCAGTTGCTCTTTTAATAGTAACCAGCCAACGGGTTCTTGGTCAACAAAGTCGTCTTTTTGCGTCCTTTCTTTTTTTCCTGTTTAGCCTACGAATTACCGTTCAAGTATTACTTCAGAGGATGAATGAGGATGATATGTATGAGTGTAAATGAAGTGTAGTCTTATACAGTTTCAGGTCGACCATTCCTGAGAAGTGTGGTTAATTGAAAACCCAACCACCAAAGAACACCGGTATCCACGATCTAGTATTCAAATCCGTATAAAAGTAACTGCCTTTACTAGGACTTGAACGCTGGAACTCTCGACTTCCAAATCAGCTGATTTGGGAAGACGCGTTCACCACTAGACCAATAAACATGACGGACGGACTTCCGTCCGTCATGCGTAATTCGATACCATATGGCATAAGAACTGTGGCTTCCAGGTTAAGATACTAAGCATACAAGATGTTGTAGCGTACCCATATCTCGGTGGCAGTTCCCTAATATGTCTTGATCGATGGCGTCAAATGATTCGGGGTAGTCAATAAAGTATATAATGTTATAAATACATTTCTGTTTTTTAGAATATATGTAAAAATATATCAATACATTCGAATATTTTATTTTAAAATGATAAAACTAAAGTATTCATTTATATTATGTCTTCTCAATCCAGCTCTGTACTACTAACCAAGATATAATGATATATTGCAAAATTTTTTAAAACAAACATGACAAGTCACTGAAGTTATTATTATATGAAACTTTTTCATGTCAGTCGGTTGTCTGCTATGATCGAGCAGGAAGACTTAAATAAAAAAAGGAGTAAAATAGTAAATAAGTTGTCCGTCGCTCACTTACTCACTCTCTCTCTCTCTCTCTCTCTGACAGACTACCACTGTTTTCAAAAACAATTACTCTTAGAGATATGTCACATATATATAAGGGAACAAAGCTCTCGCTTAAAGCTTTTCACCGGACGTCGTTAGGCAGATTGCCCAATTATACTCCCTCAAAGAGAAAAAAAAAAGAAAAAAAATTCGCTTGTATGCATGAACTATCGACACATGCGCTTCACGCTTGCAAACACCATTTTATGCTAATAACATCAAGGTAACTTCTCTTAACTTCTAAAACTTGAGCTTTAGAATGATTTTTTAAAATTTTTTGATTAAAGTAAATTAAACTAAATTTAGATAACCCAATCAAATATTTTAATAATATTTTATTTACAATCTTTTGGTGGTGATTATAAATTGATACAGATAACAAAGATAATTTATGTATAATTTTAACTGTTTATTCTTTTATTTTGTACTTAATTATTTCACGTAATAATGTAATAAATAATTATAAAATGCGGAATACGTTTGCAGTATTCTATCATGAGAGTTTTCAGTAATAATTTATTACTTACCTGTTTATACTTATTTTATATTTACTTATTTATATTAATTAATATTTATTTAGCCAGTTTCATTTATAATTTATTTTCATTTCATTGTTTAATTAAAATTAGCAGCAATTTTCTGTTAACAAAATAATTGGAAAAAAGGTTTTCCAGCAAGAGAATTTTCAACTATACTAATTCTAATTTAGTTTGATTGAAACATTTTTAAAATTGAAAAACAAGGTTTCTTCTCGATTCTGATCCCCACATTCATATTTTAACTTTCGCGTTTATGATATGGTTTGATTTTAACTTTCGAACTAAGGAAAATATTACGAAAAAATATTGTTTACATACTTGGTTATTACGGGAAAGAACGAAATTTGGGAAGAATATTGGTTGAGGAGTTTGGTTGTCCTTTGTAAACTGAACTCTAATCTTTCAACACTTTCGATTTTCTCTTTGTCACGTTTCTTCTTGTTTAAACTTGTTAATTGTTAACTTTGATTTATTAAGAAAGATATTTCTTGAGCTAATGTATTATAATATTGATAGTTTTAAGTGTAATTAAACGTTTATCACTGAATATTTTATTAATACAATGGCACAGAGTTTAATCTGATTAAAATTCTAGTATGTCTTTAAGATAACTTAGTTTTTAAGGTAATCCTAATATCATAGAGGGTCTTCTGAAGAAGTATCATCAAATTTTAAAATTGTATTACTTTTTCCGTACCAAATAGACCGCAACAGATAATTGCACAGACAATAACATCAGTTTAATTATTAAAAAAAACATGTATTTGTAATACATAACTTAATCGTCTCAAAATTCATTCACATAGATTATTTATTGCTGTACAGAAAGACAGATACAACTTGTATTAAATGAACACTAATTCCGTTCAGAAAGGGTAAAAACACGAGAAGAGCCGTAAAATTAATTGTAAAATTTAACTTACATAAATGTCATTTACAGATTTTGTAAAGCATTGTAAAATTAAATAGAATTTTAAAATGAGCAAGGATGAAATGTATATTATAAATAAGTTGACTTACTTATAAATTTATACAAAGAATAGGTAGTTGTATTAAAATGAGAAAAGGGAAGTTACCGTTGCTGTTAGGTAGATTTCATAAGAAAGCTACCTATTGTAATGGGTACCATGATTCGACTTCCGAAAATTTCAACATATCTTCGCGTTTCATAACCCAAATCGTAAAACCACCGTCAGCTCAAAAGTTTATTTATAGATTTATATATTTCACTTTCTTGTGGACGCGATAAGTGCCTGAATTTTGCGCCAGTTGTTTTCAAACAACTGGCGCTCAAACAACTTTGGATCGTTAAATACGATCCAAAATCTCAGTCGAGTTTTAATGGGAAAAATCGGAGCATGGGGGTGGAAATGGGGATGCTTTTTCTAAAGAACGAAATATCGCTATAACTTTCTTATTAAATAAAATATCGAATTCGTTTAAAGTTCCTACTAGTCTTTGGATAAGAACTTAAAACTTATCTAAGTAAAGTTGTTTTATATCACCATTTTTTTTTAAATTCAGTGAGAAAATTGCTGAATAGTGTGGATTTTTTCTTGGTAGGACAATTGTGTTAAAAAATAAAAATGTTAGATAAAAAGTAACAGAATGAGAAAAAAATGAGGATAAATTATAAACAGTAAGATCGGCAAACGTTGAATTAAATTATCTGGATATCTAAAAATACAAATCACAGCACCAAAAAAGCAATTTCACTGTAAAAGTGTTAGTGAATTTCCTTACGACAAAAACATATGAAATCAAAAACAAAAGGTGAATAATACAAACCCCCGAAAAACACATACAGTATGAAGGTACCCCTCAAAAAACAATAGTTTGTCCCGAATCCGAAAAAAACTTATATTTTTGAAATTACAAATTTTCATTCGCCACGGGACTGTTTCAATTACAAAATAATGTTACTCTAAATAAATGTCGCTCTTAACTATTGAGTAACTTGCTTGTTTTTTTCTTGTTTTTTCTAAACCACTTGTTTGTTATATTTTGACACAGCTCCTTAGCGAGTGAACCTTTAGAATTAAAAAAAAAGTAATTTTTTCGGATTTGGAACAAACAATTGTTTTTGAGGAACACCTTTACTAAGTCGGGGGTTTCTATTATTCACCATATTTTTTATTTCAAAATATTTTTGTCACAAGGACACTTTAACAATAAATTGTGTTTTTTTTTTGTGGTTGTGATATCAGTTATTTTGGTTTTAATATCTTCCATCGCTTTCGTCATGATGTATATGATGAGATAGAATAAATAAAAAAACATTTTGCCTTTAGATTGTAATTGTCGATTTTCCCTGCAAAAACTCTTATTTCATGTATGTGTAATTTTTATTATTTACTAATAATAAATATCACGTATGTATTGTTTCTATTTAACTGTTAATTACCTTATCACGCACCAGCCGATCGTAATTCAGCTGTGATTTTAGTCTTTTTACTCTTCATTATAATAATAATTTACGAAACCACAGTGGCTAATAATTTAATATACCTTTATCATTATTTTTGTTAATAATTAATCATTCATAAATTCTAATTTAATTATATTTAATTAATTTAATATTAATTATATTTCAATTTATATGAAATTAATAACATATATTTTATATTTAATAATTTTTAATTCATTTTTTTAAATCGTATTAACTTGTTCAAATTATTTCAATATATGGGGCATTGATGCCATTAAATTTTCAACTTAACAGGTCAAGGGGGTGAGTGTGTAGAGGAACGTCACCCTCAGAATCTCGATATTTCGTCGATTTAAGATCTAATTTTTCTTAGCCACATTTGTTTACAATTAGTAACAACAATTAGTAAAAAACAAATAATATTGCCAAAAGTTTTAAAAATCGCACTCCACCTCAAAAAATGCTCTAAATAAACTAGTGGTATAATGCGTCATTAGTACCACTCTTACCACAAGGAGGGCTAGTGTAGCACTGACGTACAGCTGCTGTAGTCGTGTGCTATGTTGGGACGTCACAGGTTACCGGAAGAATTCAATAAATGAATAATATTTAATAATATAATTTTTAATAATAGGCGCGAATGAAATAAGGTATGTGCGCGCGCTTTAGTTAGAATCATTGAATTTTATGTTCAATACACATTTTATGTTTAATAAATAAACAAAAATATGTTTAAATAAAATGATAAATTAGGTTGTGTATGTAAGCCGTGCATCAGAAAAAATCCGCGTGACGGAAAAGTCCTACAACTGTGTGGTCAGCTTTTTTTATAAAACCATCGAAGTTGGGCTTGTTCTTGGAAAAGACTAAATCTGGCGAATTCATTTTGCTTGATGATAAATATTAAAAACATGTAAAACGGTCAATTAATGAATATTTAATAGTGAAAATAACTTTTATATAAAGAAAAATGCATAACAAAGCGCTATTACCGGTTATTGTGTGAGTACCGTTTTTTTAATGAAAGAAAAGTCGCGACCTTTCATAGGAAGATACCATTTACTAATACCGTGAATAACACCCGTTTATTGTTTTCTTGTGTTTTTCAACTTTTTCCACTCTTGTTTTACCAGCAGAGATTTACTTGACTCCCAAACGGGAGTCTTTGTTATAGATAAAGTAAATAATATAACAGAAAGAGGGTTTCACAAGTAAGGATACAATTCTACATATATAAAACTTATTTAGGAATTAGAAAGAAATATTTTAAAAATATTTGTGTGAAGGGTACAATATATGATTATGAAACGTTGAAAGGAAAAAAAGAATAGTAGAAATTCTTGAGATTTGGTGTTACGTGAAAATGTTGATATTTTGATGGGTCGATAAAATATAAAATGAAAAGTTTTTAAGGAAAATTCAAAAACAAAAATTTGTGGCAGAATCTTGTAAAAAGAAGGGCAAGACTAGAATGATACGTATTATACTGGAATAGGCTTCTAGGGTGAGTCAATTTGATTCTAGAAGAAAGTACAAAGTAAAAGTAATAAAGGATGATACCCTTTAGATTAGAAGTATGGAACTGAGTATTGAGGTTGTAGAATGTAAAATACCGAGGGGTCCAAAAAAATGTACTCCCTGTTTGCTTGTCTATATCTCGTGACAAATTTGACTTGACGTGACAATTTTTAGCACTGAGAGAGGGTTATGGTATGTGTTTGAAATGATCACCAGCAGCTTCTATACAACGTCCATGGCGCTGAACTACGGCTGTTAATGCATCTGGTATAATGGCAGCTCATGACTATGATTTTTTTTCATGTAGCTCGTCGATTGTTGCTGGTTTTTGTCGATACACGTGTGGACTTGTAACTTCTGGACTTCTACCTATGAGAGATCCTTCTTGACGGTCTCCCAGCAAAATACGCCTCACCAGTTACGGTACCCTCGAAGAAGAAGGGACCAATCAAATCACGCAGTGATAGACCACACCACACAGCAACCCCCGGCAGATTCACCCTGTGCACATGAGCGTGAGGATTTTCAGGAGCCCAGTAGACACAATTGTGGCGGTTCGCAGTACCGTTAAATTTGAATTGCGCCTCGTCAGTCCACACAAACCTCCCTGAAAATTCCTCATCCTCGCCAACCGTGTGCTGAAAACATTCACAGTACTCCATCTTTCGATCTGAGTCGTTCTCATTCATCGCGTGTAGCAGTCTTGGAATGTACACTTTTCACTTTGCAGTCTTCAGAATGCGTCCTACACTTGACCGGCTCACTCCACTTTCACGCGCTTCCTAGTTTACTGATTTTTGCAGTGATCGGATGAAATGTTGCAACACCGCAACCTCACTGAACGCCGGCCGGACTTGTAGCCGTTCGTGGTCGGCTGAATCTTTCCTTGTTTCAAACTCTCTCTGCCACTGCCGTTATACCTCGTGAATGTTCTCGTACTTCCGTAATACTTTAGTTCAGCTTTGCATTCAACAAACGATAAGCGTACCTCAGCCATTGTTGCTAATCGACTCTCTTGTGCTGCACTGGCTAATACGATTGGCTCGCTCCACTACCAACCACCCGCGCATGCACGGCATAAATTGTCAGCTCCGCCTACCACGACAAATTTGAAAATTTACACTACACTACACATTCGATTAGTGATTGTAAGTCTTTTTGTTTAGATATTATTTAATTACAAACAGTGAGTAAATTTTTTTGGACCCCTCTGGTAACATTAACAGATATGTACAGAAGGATTACACAATATTATATGTATAACTCAGAAAATAAGTACAACTCACAATAATGCACGACTGAAGAGAAAAGTAAATTAAAATTGAATAAAGTTTTAAATATATACATAGTATCCATTATTACAATATATCTAAAAAAAATCGAATATATTCGTTGAAATTAAATAACAATATTAATTTAAAAAATTAATACTCGGTTTTGGAAAGTAAAGAGTATGATTAAACTGTTACAATGAATATGAACTTTGTAATTTTATTCTATTTTTTTTTTTAATTTTATAAATTTGTTATTTTATTAAAAATTGTTTAATTAGATTTTGCTGTCACTGATTAAAATTTGAAAAAGGTAAAAAGGGTTTAATGAATTCAGTATTTTAATATATATTTTTTATATTGTGTAAAAAAAGCTGTACATTATAAAAGATATTTAAGAATTTATTTATGAAACCTCATCATATCTTTATGTGAGTTCCAATACCAACAGATAGATAGGTTGGTTCATATAAGCGATGAAGGGTGGAGTAGGCAGTTTTCAAACGATTCGTTCACAATGAGTATGACATCACGAGATAAAACCCGTCAGTAACAGAATACTGTAGCAGACCCCATCCCTTTCATTAAAGCGAACTGTGCGCTATCCTACAGTTAAACCTTGAACTAAAAATACGGGTAGTTCATAATGTCACCGCTAGATTGTAAATCCATTCAATTTTCTTTTCAAGATAATATTGTAGTCTAATCCAATGAACTAAGCCAATATGTATATTTGCTTTTCGTGTAACTACGTGGTGAATTATATTAAAAAAAAAAAAAATTAAATGTATAAATGTCTCATGTTACTGAAAACTGAAAATATTCGTAACATGATTAACGATCTTTACTCACTGTAAGGTATAAAGCAATAATATTGTTAGATGATAATGATGACAAGCATTTTCTCTAAATTTGAGATTAAAAGATATTCACTAAAAAACATGAAAACACAAATAATTTTTATCTCAATTTGTTGATTTGAGGCATTTTCTTCTCACCATTCTTTGACAAAGGGATACTTTACAGAAAAAATTGTTTCCAGTAGGTTACAGTTTAGTTTTATTTTAAATTGTAAACACAGTTAACAAATAAATAAATATATTTAAAATTTTCTAATTTAAACAGATAATATTTGAATAAAACAAATTATAAAAAACCTTCTGTCACTGTCACTCTTTTTTTTCATCGAAGTTATAAGATGATACCGATAGACAGTTTTAATGGATATATTATTATTTCTTTTGAAACAAACAATACTTATTTTATTACCGAAATACGTAATAAAATTACCTATTTAAATACACCAGAGACTGATATTTCTTATGCTCTCCAAATAATTACAAAATCTTGAGTTTTTTCGTCAAAATTTTGAAGGGGATTCATTCTATTAATTGACATAGTACGTTATTATTTCCCACAAACTTTCAATGCGAGGAGTTGAAAATGTATTCAAAACCGGCTAATTCTTACAGTAATTAAATTTTAGGAAATATTTTAATTTTTAAATATTCTGTTTAATGTATTTAGATAAATTATAAAACGAAACTGCGTTTAAGTAAGGCATTTCTAATATTTCCAGAATGTAACCAGTTTCTAATATTTTCTTTTGTAAATTCACAATTTTAGAGCTATAATCTAATGACTTTTTGGATAAAGATAGGGAGAATTTGAGCTCCTGAGGAAATTCTTCGGTTTGTAATTAAATTACGCGTTTTTTTAGTTTAATGTCAATGTTTGTATGTAGAAGAAAAAATAGGTATTTTAAAATATTCACTAGAAATATCTTCCAGATTATAATTAAGTAAGCGTTTATATATAGTTTACACACACGGTTGGCTCACGAAATGATCCAACATTTGTTTTGGCAATAATTGTTTATGTTAATAATTATTTTTATGTTTTATATTGGCAAAAGTGTCAGCAGTTCATGAATATTAGTTTATACTCTTTCCATGCGCGCCATTTGTGTATCGACCCAAGATGGCTGACAAAGGAAGACTGACTAGTGACCAGCGCGTATAGACTGTAATGTTTTTTTAATGAAACGAAGTGTGGTGTTTACATAAAGACAGTATCGTGAACATTTTCGAACTCGGTGGTCGCCCTCATATAAAACATTACATAGACTATACGAAAATAGTGATGGTTCAGTATTTGGGAGTTTATAATTAGGAGTTTACAACGAACGGCCTGCCGATGTTCGTTCCCCACAGAATGTCGAAGATGACAGAGCAGCGTTGCTGAGGAGACCGGGCAAACAACAAGAAAAGTAGCGGCACAACTTGGGATTTCTAGACGAACTGTGCAGCGAATTTTAAAAACTAATTTTCATTTGTATACGTACAAAATAATAGCGTTGCCTAAATTAACAGTTAACAATAAACATCAAAGAATGGCATTCGCTGAACGGGCTGTAAAGCAAGATGTATTGTTGAACAATGTTTGGTTTTCAGATGAGATCCATTTTCACCTAGAGGGGGTTGTTAATAAACAAAATGCGCGTTTCTGGGAAAAATCACACTTCCTTCCGAAAATCCACACGTGCTTCATGAAAAGGTGCATCACACTCCAAGAATTACTTTAGAGCCACTATGTCAAGTCATTGAGTAATAAGACCATTCTTTTTTGAACAGACAGTGAACGGTGAACGTTATCTAAATATGCTGCGTAACAATTTTGTTCCTCAGCTTCTTGCAAAATGGTTTCAATTAGAAAACGAGTGGTTCGTGCAGGATAGAGCCAGATTACACACAGCTAATATTGTTTTAGACTTTCTGCATGAAAATTTAACCCAAATGTCATTTTAAACCGGTTTCCTGATAGTTTTGCGTGTGGACAGAACTGGCCCTCGAACAGTCCTGATTAGAATCAGTGTGATTATTTTCTTTGTGGACTTCTAAAGGAAAATAATATTTCCTAAGCATCCTCGTACAGTGATGGTACTGCGAATGCTGATCATTGAGTCGTGCAACGAGATAACCGAGAATATGTGTCGTACAGTTATTAAAAACATAGGAGTTCATGTTGAAGAAGTTGCAAGACATGATGCTGGTCATATTGAACATCTGAAAGGCAGAACACGATCTCCAGGACGTAGTAACCACGTTGTATTTTACTTTTCTGTATTGCGACTCAAATATATATTTTTTAACAAAACCAAATATTGGATAATTTCGTGCGCCTCTGTATTTATTTTTTCATTTGAGTTTAATTTCTAAGATTACTTCATATAGAATTACATCATGTAATTTCTTTAAAGGTTAATTCAAATTCATTGAGTAACAATCTATAATTTATTTTTATTAAAACATTCCCATTTCAAGTCTGATTTAGTCCCAAAAGTGTGCATTGAAACACTTAAAAGCGTCTCAGAGGAATTATTCATAATCATTGTTAAATACTTAATGTGACTATGTATATATTTTTATTTAATTAGATTCACTAAATTTTGTGATATGAAAAATCAGAAAATGTAGTTAAAAAGTAATATTTCTAATTAAAAATAATATTTCAGATAAGTAAGCTACACTAAATAAATATAAAGAAATTAATCTACCAAGTAAAAGCACTGTTAACAACAGCGTTTGAATAATTTTTTTTTAAACCGACCAATGATAAATAATTTTTACACAACATAAGGAAAGAGAAAAAAATCTGATGACCATACCACATGACTTCTTTGTACACCTATTAAATTACATATATACATTTTTTTAAATGTCATAAAACGTTATTCCATTAATAATTTCTGATATAACCTTTTTTTTATTGTTATTACCTTTTTTTTATTGTTATTATTGAATTATTATTTATTATAAATCTTTTATCAGAGGTTAACTGTTAATAAATCAATACATTGATTTATTAACAGTAAATAAAAGTGCCCTTGTAAGATCAAAATATTTCATTAATTAAAATCTTATTTGGCTATAATTCTGGAACCAATGAAAATAAGTACCACTTATGACATATCGTTGAAAAGCTTTCAATGAGGAATTATTATTGCAGTTAAGTAAAAACCTAAAATCCAAAAAAATGGATTTTGGGCTTTTTTGAACACTTTTGGTCCACTCGATTGCAATCAAAAGTGGAGGTGCCCGACTAGATGTTACAACAGTCCTAAATCCAAAATTTCAAAATCCTACGACTTATCGTTTTTGAGTTATACGAGATACATACGTATGTACGTACAGACGTCACGCCGAAACTAGTAAAAATGGATTCAAGGATGGTAAAAATGGATATTTTCATTGAAATCTGAAAACCGAAATTTTTCGCGATTACAATACTTCCTTTACTTCGTACAAGGAATTGAATATAGAAAAAAATAATATTGGAACTAGTAATTATATTTGATAAGGAATGTATACTTCTAATATTCTTTTATAAAATTTAAAAAAAATTAAAACCCAACAAATAATGTACCACTTTATAATTATAAACATATTATAGAAAGAGTAAAGTTTAAAATAAAATAAACATTTGGCATATTTGTGAAATCCATTTTAATTTAATATGCGGAAATAAATACATTATGTTAAATTAATACGGTTCACAGACGATATACAGTTACTGTAATTATAAAAGAAATATATCTTTGTATAAACTAAAAATAAAAACCATATTATAATTTAATATAAAACCACATAAAATGTAAACAGTTATTCATAAAATCCTTCATAAAAACAATATTTATGAAATTAAAATTTCTATCCCTTTTATGGCTTTTTTGTTTTCATAAAGTAATACGGAATAGAAGCTTTGAAGTTTGCACGTGGGAATGGAAATGGGATATTTTATGAAAAATGTATTCGTGACCGCGATTTAAACCCGGGATTCCCAGATGAAAGGCTGAGACACTACCACTCATTTATAAACTACCTTTATCACAGGATTTATATAAAAAAATATATAATATTGTTCTTAATAATAATTTAATTTATTTTTAATAACATTGACAGTATCTAATACTCATTCTTTCCCGTTACACCAGAACACATCAGTACAGAAACATTTTGACCAAAAAGAATGAAGCTATACATTATAGACTTCCGAAGTGCTTTGGCTGATAACATATGATTCATGACATGAACATGATGAAACTATACGCAAGGAATTGAAAGTAAGATTACGCAACGAAATTATGATAATGATTTGTAATTAAAGATTTATGGCACGAACAGTAATCTGCTGTGTCAAATTATTACAAATCATTATTTTTAAAACTTAATTTGTTTGTATCGGCTCTTCATACTAGTCGTGCACCAGTTGGAAATTTTATTCTGATTATGAAGAAAAATGTGATATCTGTTTAATTATTGCAACAAATGTGTCATGTCCAGGCGATGATATCACCGAGGTGTTTTTCACCCGGAAAAGACAAAAAAAACTTTTTTAATTATTTGTTTACAGAAATTAAATAAATAAAACACCTACTCTTTCGTTAACTCAACAGTATTTACATGCTTGATAATTTTCTATAGAATCTGGAAGAGTTTAATTATTAAATTATTAGTTTGTAAAGAGCTGTAGTAGTAAAAAAAAATAAACTTTTATTAATGGTTCTTTGTTCGGTATTCTGTTTTACCAATGAGTAGTACCCTACTTCATTATATTTGTTATCTGCATTACAATATTTTACACAGATAAAAAAAAATAAGTAAAAAATTATAGCATACTAATTATAAAAAGCATAATTATTATATTATTTTTACAATATTATTCTCATACTTGTAATAATTTAACAAACTTTAAATTTTACATGTCAAAATCTATATAAATAAAAATGTAAATGTTCGTTTGTTCAAAATCTTAAATCTCCGAAAGTTCTTCACCGATTGCTTTGAAATTTTGAAACAACGTTGCATTTAAATAAACGCGTGTTTTTATATACCTACTATATATACCTAAGATGTCACACCTGTGACAGGTAAAAACATGTTTTTTTTTAAAAACAGCGCTATCTGTTGGATGTAAGGGCAGCACACGCTATACTAAGTATTTTACGATTCCAATTCAACGTTTCAGATATGTGTGTCCGCTTTAGACTAAAAAAACTACTGGACCGATTTATGCGCGGGGAAAAAGGGAGATAGGGAAAAATCGGAAAAGATAAAAGGGAAGAAGGTAGGAAAGGAAGAAGGGGAAAATGGAAAAAAGAGAAAAGACAAAAGGGAAAAAAGAAAAGGTAAGAGGGGAAAGAGAAAAAGGGAAAGGGAAATAAGGAAAAAAGAAACGGAAGGAAAGGGAAAGGGGAGGAAAAGGAGAAATGGGGAAAGCGAAAGGGGAAAATGGTGGAAAGGGAATATAGTAAAAATGAAGATGGGAAAAATGAAAATGGGAAAAGGAAAACGGATAAAAATGAGAAGGAAAAAGGGAAAGGGGGAAATGGAAAAGAGTAAAAGGGAAAAATGGTAAAAGAGAAAGGTTAAATTTTGTGAAGTTCCGTAATGTTCATTTTGTTAATGTTTTATCAAACTTTCAATTGTGTTCAATATATATATACTCAAATCTAGCGTTAGCGAAGCATTGCCGGGTCTGCTAGTAAATAATAAAATGAATGATCTGTCTTAAGAAGAACACGAAAAGGATTCAGAAAGATGGATTGACAAAAAAAGTTTATAAGTTGAAGAACAAAACTTGTACCATATAGTTTTAAATAGAAAAGTACAAAAATATCTGAAGCGGATAAGTTCAGCGATGAAATTAATAAATTAATTCCAAAGTACAAAAGAAGACGAATATTTATTATATTGAGATAATCAGATAAATTTTTATTTTCATTCGATTTTTGCATTAAAATGCATTCATCTATAAAAAATCTCAAATTAATTTGAGTTACCTGATTTTAATTTCATGAAATACATTAATATCCATCAGTTAAAACAAAGTGAAATTTTTTTTCTTATTCTGTCCGTTTATCTAATAAATTGAATTGTAAGAAAATAATGATATAAGTTTTTAGTTCAAGCCTAATTTTTTTGATATATTTAGTTGAGATCTTAGTTTTATCTATTCTTAATTTTACTCTTACGTAAGCAAACTGAAATTAGTAACCGGTTTTATCGCTACGATTTCACAAGCAAATTAAAAACGTTTCATGACGTCACACTGTTTACATTAATATGAAGATTAGTATAAATAACGTTAATTTGAAAATTATAATGACAAAGAATTATTAAAAACAATCTCTTACAGTCAGAATGTAATTTTTCAAATGCTTTTATTAAACTTTCTTAAACTTTTGGTTTTTAAATTAATTAAAAAATAAAAAAGAAAGGAAAATGATTCGCATTTCAAGTAAACAATCATAAATAAAATGCGTAGTAATTTTATTTAAAATTACATTACCAGATAAAGTGCTTATATAATATTTCTTTGGATATGTATAATTAATCTTTTATAAGAGAGATACAGTTTTTATAAACGTCAAAAGTATAATTATTTCTTGATTTGATTTTTATTTCATTGTTGTACTAGATAATAATAGCGTTTCAGAGATTTCGGCCTGACGCTGGACAACAACAACGGCTTTTAATTTTTATGTTTTCAGTTTGTGAGCTGGGGAAGAATAATCCTGATATAAAGAAAAAGAATGCCTGATGAATTGATCTTTTGATGTTGTCTACAGTAAACATTTCTAATTAAATTTTTTCTTAAAAATAAAAGGGTTAAGACGGTTATATAATTTAAAATCAGCGTACAACGTGATTGAAATGAAAAATTTTATTCAATTGTCTTATTAAAAAATAAAGTCACGAAGAAATACACATTTTTTATTGGAGTGTATATATATATATATATATATATATATATATAAGTTTTGAAGACTCGTGCAATAAGATGAGTAGCAGAGGGGTGTTGGTTGTCTCACCAACTTACTGTGTTCTGTACGTGCCATTTTCTAATACCATCTCTTTCCTACTCGCCATCTGCTAGTTTTCCTTTTTTTCCTTTAACAAGTTTCATTTCTATTATTGTGTTTGACTTTTTTTTTTATTTGTTTTCCATTAAAAACTTTGATACTATTTCATTTTAAACGATTTCTTTTTCTTTCTTTTGTTATAATTTTTTTTTTAAATATCATTTTAAATATTAAGAACTTATTATTATAGCCTTTAGTAAGTATTACAGAAATTGTAGTGGTTTTTATAGGCGCTTATATTTTATAGAATATTGTTATAGATGTAGAGTGTAGGGAGTATACCAAAATGAAACGACTGGTACTAGATAAAGAATCTTGAAGAGCTGCATCAAACCAGTCAAATAACAAAAAAAAAAGAAAAAAAGAATAATAATAATAGGAAATTGAAAAGATTTCATGATTATTAAATCACGTTAGTTTTTACTGTAGTTTATTATAAACCATAAAATTGAAATTAAATAATTAAACAGAAGGTTATATAATTTGAATAGGAGGTAAAAAGTTTTTCCTGTATAAGAAAATAAAACACAAACACGGCGACCGTTGCGTTATAATTCGACAAATTAACAGCATTTTTTCTCTGAACTATATTATGGAGATAAACCGTTTTATTACATCTGAATGTATTACATAACTTATGTATTTTTACAATATAATGTTTTAAGTTAAATATTATGTTGGAAAATTCCAGGATTTTGAAATTTTTTTACGTTTCATTGAATATAGGTATGAAAAAAACATTTTATACTGTTATAAAAAAAAAGTAAAAGGCAAACATTCGCCAGTTTTTATGGGTTTACATTGGGAGAGAATAAAGTACACGGTTGTTAATAAGATATATATCTACCGGTATATGTATTTTGGTTTTCATGATATGAGAGTGGGTTAAAAATCATACAGTTAGCATACTTGTAGGGAATTAAGTTTTTTAGATTTGATTCTTTACGGTAATAAAAAAGAAACATTAATTTAAAAATTTTCATTTTTTTTCAGACATCTCCACTATTTTCCAGGTACTCAAATATTTAGTATAATAAAATAATAAAACAACTGTCCTTTTATTTAAACGTCTATTACTTTTGATAAAATATAGAATTTGATACGTAATAAACATGATGAGATTAATGCAAAAATAAGATTTAATTTTTGAATAACTTTTTATGATACTGTTAAAAATGGTAATCCAGACTGATAATCCAGACTGTAAGATATTGTAGTTACTGGTATTTAAAATTTTTTTTTGAAATTTTTTCAGGTTCAAAGTTTTTTTTAAATTGAAAATTCTCCAACACCTGTGACGTATTTAAATCAATGACTTATACAGAATATTTC
Source organism: Lycorma delicatula (assembly GCF_047948215.1). NCBI lineage: Eukaryota > Metazoa > Arthropoda > Insecta > Hemiptera > Fulgoridae > Lycorma > Lycorma delicatula. The sequence continues at coordinate 54,400,419 of NC_134457.1, forward strand.
TAAAATGGTGGGTAAGCTATACTTTTTTGGATTCTACTTGTAAAACTAAACAAAAAATATCCTTAGAAAAAATGGCAGTTTTACCTTTGCAAATTACAAAATGGCGGCTATGTTTATTTTTAATCCGTTATATCTCCATAAATATAAGTTTTATAAAAATGTATGTTGTTGTTAAAATATTAAGCCTTTTATTTTGAAAAAAATGACATTTTACTTTTTAAAATCAGTTAACAAATAGCCTAGTTATGGCAGACAATTTATGTCATTTTGTGGCTGTTTTCATTTCCTTCACTTTATATTCAATTCGATTAAATATTAATTGTTTTTATTTCTTGTTAATTCTAGTACTGTAAATTAGTACCAAATTAAGCAATAATTTTTTCACAATAATAAACCTAATAATTAAAAAAAATAAAACAACTACCTGTGATAATCTTTGTTAATTGTTGTAGAACATTAGGTGTACTTTTTTTTTAAACAAACAGTTAACAATTGTTAAAAGTTATTGCATGTTCAAATGTCCACCATTAGAAATTACACAAATCTCCAGTCTTTTTCTGAGATATTATCTTAACCGTTCAAAAATTCCGGGAATATTCCTAATTTTTTGAAATCCATTTTGGATCTCTCTGTTGAAGACCCTCAATTTTGAGTATTGGATTTGAATAAACATTATGTTTCAAATGGCCCCACACATAAGTCAGGTGATCGGGCAGGCCAGGGGATAGGCCCTCCGCGGCCTATCTATTTTTCATGGAAAGTTTCATAAAGGAAATCTGATACTGACTGACTGAAATGTGCTGGAATGTCCATCGTGGTGAAACCACATAGTGTATTTCCTCTTAATTGTAGAGGTAGGTCTTCCAAAAATGTAGAAGATTTTCGGTTAAATGAGCAAGATAATTTTCTCCATTTAAACAGCATACTTTTCATTTATTTTTAAAATTCTTTCATTTTTTAAATTACTTGGCATTTGAATACGGTCTAAATACTTTTGTAGTTTATATTTTAATTTATCTTACACTGGTTTATCATTTTGGTGTGGAATTTTCATGTCCTTTGTGGTTGCGCTATAGTTACGTATTACACTGATAAAAAATATTAGTAGGTTATACATACACATACAAAAAATCAGTTATTATTTGGGATACATGTTAACTGAACTATTTACAGCATCAATTATGAAATGGAAACCTGAACCAGTAACGGTTTTCACCGATACCTTGATTACGATAAGCAGCTACTGGAAAAAACCTTATTTGTGGATGCTTAATATCTTCTACCTAAATCTAATTTTTTAATGATTTATTTTTTTACTTATTAATAACAGATGTTTTTCCTGTTTCTCCCATCCATTAAGAATTAATTTAACCAAATCGTGTGGTCAATACTATGGTTTCTAACAATAATTTGTTACACGATGAACATATATAAGAATTAACGATTTTTTTTGTTATCTGTAAGCATTTATTTTTTATATTAATCACGGAATTTTACTTGCACTGCCCAATGGATTCCACAAACATTTAAGAATAAACTTATTGAATTGCTTTGCGTGATATTATTATTATTCTTTGATTTGTTATTCTCATTTTTTACTCCCTTGTACGAACTAAAGAAGTATTATGATCTTGAAAAATTTCGGTTATCGGATATCAATGGAAATATCCATTTTGATTATACCTAAATCTATTTTGACTAGTTTCGGTGGGACGTCTGTGTATACGTATGTATCTCACATAACTCAAAAACGATTAGCCGTAGGATGTTAAAATTTTGGATTTAGGACTGTTGTAACATCTAGTTGTACACTTATTCTTTTGATTGCATTCGACTGAACCAAAAGTGTCCAAAAAAGCCCAAATTAAAAAAAAATGGGTTTTGAACATTTCTTAAGGACAGTAATAAGCCCTTATTGAGCTTTACAACAATATATCATAAGTGGTACTTATTTTCATTGTTTCAAGAGTTATAGACAAATCAAATTTTAATTAATGAAATATTTGGGTCTTACAAGGGAAAGGGATATCGGTTCGAATCCGACTTCATTTCCGATTTTTAAAAAAAAATAATTATATTGATTAATAAATAATTATTAACCTTTGATTTTAAAGAAATTTTTACAATAAATAATATTTCAATATTAGCAATAAAAAAAAGAAAAATTCAGGATATTAGCGAATTAAAATTTTATGTATTTTTAAAAACGTGTACGTGTAATTTATTAGGCGTAAGGAAGTCATGTATTCACATCGGATTTCGTGAAACGTCTGATTATCGAATATTAATTGAAAATTATAACGTTGAATCGTATTATTTTTATTTATGCATTAGTTTCAATCTACTTGATAATAAATATCGCTATAAAATTTAATAACCTTCTCCTGTTTTGTTTTTATTTTCATTTTGTTGGTGGTTACATCATGATAATTAAAAAAAAAAAAAATAGTATTAGATACATAGAAGACATACATTTATTCAAAGAGTAATAAATGGATTTTTACTCTAACCTAGTACTTCAGGTAAGATCGTTGAATTAATAATTGTATAAATATTTTATGTTAATAAAAAGTAATATTTTAACAATTGTGTAACCGTCCACGTTTATTAAAGAACTGGAGGATTCTATCTCACTTTCAAATGAAAAAAATTTAAATGAATTCCAGCAAAAATGTGTATGTGTAATACAATAGGCGTACAAGGAAGTTTTGTGGTGTCCACATCAGATATTTTATAATAAAATTCCAATTACAAATAAAAAAAACAGTTATAACTATCAGTTTAAATAAGGCAACACGGGATTGAGTTTAACTGAACTACAAAAAATAAAATAGATAGTTTTCTAAAGGCAATCATTTACTACCTTTACTTAGAAATAAGATGGTAATAGATATAAAACTTCATATAATGGAAGTAAAGAGTATAAACGTACGTTTATAAAATATTAAAGATTCAATAAAACATTTTTATATCGTAAAAAAGTCAAAGAAACTTAAATTTAACGAGATAAAGTTATAATATAAAAGTCAGGCAATAGAAAAGTAAATTTATCCGACAAGTTTTCTGTAAAGTGGAAACAGGAAACGTGGAATAATAATTATTTCCGTGTTGTAGTTTCCAATAAAGTACAATAAATGTTTGTTTCAGAAGAAGCTAAAGGGCATTCCGTTACGAATTAACTTAGTTAAATATTCTTTTATTAAATTATTTGTGCCATTTTAACTTCTAACCTTGTTAAAAAATTTGTTTTGCAAAATTTATTTTAAATGCATTTGTCACGTTATTTTGTATTTTCAAAACCATTCATTGGTGTTAATAAAATTTAACATTACCAATTAGTAATTTTAATGATTACGCTTAAAATTTCAATTTCAAACCTTCAGATAAAGTAAACTAAGAATGCAGTCGAAAGCCAAGGTTTAATAACATCGTTAGGGTTTACAATAGCACTTCATCAATGGTTTATTGAATTGAAACTAAGAAGTGGTGAATAAATCTGCAGCTAGCTGTTTTTTTTTCTTTTCTTTTGCTGTAGAACAAACATTTACAATCGGTTTCTCCTAACGAAACAATAAGTAAATAATTTTAAAATATCTGATGAGAGATGTCCTTTAAGTGATTATCCCCCACGAAAAGAAATAGTAAATGATTTTAACAGTAATAGTCCATTTTAATAAACATACTTATAGTAACAATTAAGATCCAGTAAATTCTCATTAGGTTATAAAAACTATCATCATTTCTGGATTCGGGCAATCCTTCGACTCCATGTGTCGAACATATTCAGTTCACAGATTTTTTTCAAATTAATACTACTAAATACAATTCTTAAATAATATTTTTGTAACGGAAAGTAATTTAAGAAAAAATGTGTACTAAAATATATATGTATAAATAATAAGAAATAATGTCTTCTTTTGAAAAAGTTTGAATAATAACAATAAGTAATAATAAATATAACTAAAATTAAAAATAAATATTATAATATTAACTAATTTAGAAGCATATTATGAAAATATGACAACTTATAAGTTTTACTTCATTCTCTAAAAAAAAAAATAATATTTTAATAGCAGTTCTCTTTAGAAGTTAGTGCCTCCATTGTATAATTAAAGTAAACGATCCTGGCTAATTAATCTACGAAAACAATAATGCGTAAACACGGTCCTTGCCTTTGGTTTTTGCATTTATAAGTTTCTGCTAATTAAACTCGTCAATCTGTGTAAGAAATTCATGAACGGGCACATTTGGCAAGAATTTCATTATACGAGATTATTATTCTACGTATCGATTTGATCGTAATTATTAATTGATTAAAATGTCTTAAAATTATAACGGTTTAATATTTTATTAAAATTATTTTTGAGAAAAAAATTGTAGAAAAACGTTTTTGTCAATCTGTAAAAAATTTATGTAGAATTATTATTATCTATGTTAAATACTATTTAACCGAAGGAAGAAATAATATTTATTCTGTTCTTGGATAATATGTGTATTGTAAACAAATTTGTGGCTAGCAGGTTTTAATAAATAAAATTACATATTAAATACACTTGTAATCACCCTTGCTGGATTCATGTTGCTTAATCTTCAGTCACTGAACGTTCTGGAATTGCGAAGAACGCATACATAACTAATATTAGCAGAAAAAAAATATTAAAAAAATTATTGTTTATGGAATTAATAAAGCATGATATATTAATTAAATAAATTTGAAAAACCCTTATAAATCTTAACTCTCTAAAAAAAGACAAGCCTGATTTTTTAAAATTTTTATTCCAAAACAAACGGATTATAAACAAGGATTAAATCCTTAAATGATTACATATTAAATAAGATTTCAAACCCTTAAACAACTTAATCTTAGAAAAATTGAAATAAAACGGCATAAAGGGACTTCAACATTTATTTCTGTCATAAGGCTAAGCTGATTTCCGGCTGTCAAATATTAAATATATTTATAATACTTTGGTTTAGAGCAGGTTATGAGTTAATCCGTCGACAAATATTTTACCTATTAGAAATTTTGTAAACAGAAAGTAATTTTCAATGTGCGTTTTGTTAAAAATATTATCAATCAAAGGAATATACAGGTTTTTAGAAAATAACAGTTTTAAGAGGTTCTAAACAACTACGCTCTAACTTTCACTTAGTTATTATTATTATTATTGTTCGAATTTTATCAATTTCACAAAAAAAGAATTAAATTGTTTTTCACTTCGATTATTTGATTTACCCTCTTCATTAATATTTTGTTGTTTTTGAAAAACAATTAATTCTGACAAAATCTTTTATTCCTTGATATTAAAAACTTATTAGATAAGCATTTATAATAAGATTATAAATAAATAGTAGTAAATTTTTATTTATTTTGCTGATTAATGAAATTAAATACGCCTATTTTTCTCAAAACTCTCGAATTCCATTATTTTTTAATTAAAATAATTATAATTTCTAATTACCTTATAATGAAATCAATGTCTTTTCCTAGTGTTTTCAAAAATGTTTTTTGATCTTAAGTTTATGATAAACGAGTACGAGTGATTTCCTATATATATATTATATGTTTTTTTTACCATACGTGAAAAAGAATTTTTTTTTAACATGTATACGAATAAAATATGAAACTCTTTAATAGCTTAACGTTTACAAAAACGAAAAAGAAATTCTTCCTTTTTCGGTAAAATGAAATAACTTAATATTTGTATATAATAATTTAACCCGGGTAAATTGACATTTTAAAATTTTACAATTTTATTCATTTCTGTTAATCAATAAAAACTCTAGATCTATTTAAAATTTTTCGGATATTAGAAAAATGTACTTCCCATTATGTTATTATTATGTACCACTAATTTATGAACTAAACGTTTATAGATTATTACTGATAATAATCTGATTAATAAACTGATTATAATTCAATAATCTCTCTGTTTAAAATTAGATATATTTGATTAAATAGACGATAATGTAATTCAAAATAGAAAATTAAAAAAACCATATACTAAATCTCTGTATAATACTAAATTTTAATATTGCAATTAAAATAATTTTTTAATTAAATAGTAGTTATTAATGTAATAAAGAAATATAAAACATTAATTATAGATATTTCTTTAATGATTATATTATATTGCTTTATATTTCACGTCTTCAATTGTACGTTGACGATTATATTTTCGCTTAAAAGCTTTAGTGGCCTGAGAGACGTTTAATGTTACTTTTCCCTTGAGGAGGAAATCCATTTATTAAAAGAGAATGATGTTACTACGCTATCGACGATTTATCACAGCGAACAAAGAACAGAAATTAATTTCAGAAATTTCTAATAGTTAATAAATTTTCTGTAAGTAAAATTTATTATTTATATTCATAACTGATAAAGATTCAATTTATATCAGACGTACACTAATAAATAACAATTCTATATACGTAATTATGTACGTATGACCCTTATAATTATTTAAAATGATATAATCTCATTTTAGGTTTACATTTTTATACTATATATTGATCCTTTGCAGTGTTTTTTTTATTTTAGCAAAACCTTTTAAAAATAAATTTGTATTTTTTATGAAAGTTAAATTATTTTTAAAGATAATAAATATTTTAGCTTTTTAAATTTTATATAAAACAGAGCTGTAACAAGAAGAAAAAAGGTAAGCAGATGTGCATTATCTAAAAAAAAAAAAATTAGAAATATCTGAAAAAAAATTTAATTATGTCTAATTAGTGTGATTCAGAGGTATGATTTAACGTTTAGAAGTAAATACAGAATTATATTTGTTACAGTAATTTATTGGGCCGGATCATCATTAGAACTTTGATAAAAGCTAATCTTAAGAAGGCAATTCCCAAAAATTTAGTAAATTATACTTTTCTTCCTTTTAATAAAAATTAAAATCTAATTTGTAAATACAAACAAATAATAATAACAGATAAAGGCCTTTGCCGCTGTACAGAAAAAATAACTCCAATTACTTACACACATTCATTAAAAAAAATCTTATTAAAAGAAAAACAGATGTAAAAAGAATGTGTTTTTTTTAGAAAAATAAAAGGCAGGAGGATTATAGAAACATGTAATATAAGAAAGAAATAGTTTTGATAATATTTTTCAGAGAAATTAAAGATAAAAATGGAACTACAAATAAGAAATATAGAGATCGAGACACCGAAAACGAAGAATATATAAAAGGATATTTTAGAATTGGATGAGAAGTAGGACAAGTTAAGGAGAAGATCGGATGAGAAAAGTTAATCCGGACTAGCGATCTCATATAAGTCGAACAGAATGTGCTCTATAAGGGAAGAAACTTATTGAATTACAGGGGGTTGAGCGGGAGAGAAAAACTGAAGGATACCTATAAGCTCAGGCCATATCTGCTCTAGGAGATTAATTATTTTGAGTGATATTAACCTAATAGTTCTTTTTCCCTTAGTGTTTAAATAAATGATTCGTTTTCGGGAATTCAAGAAAATGTTGACAAAATGAATATACGGAAAGTTTCGTTACACAAGCCTAAAAAGATGTTTTAGCGTGTTATATAAAATATACTATTTTAGACTGCGGTTAATATTGAATCAACAGATAACGATAATGCTTTCAGAAGGATTATTAGAATGTTAGCCAAAAGGATAATGATTTCAGCAACCAGAATATTGTAAATTAAGAACAGGTCAATGGTTTTAATCAATAACTATACTATTCTATAAAACACTTTTAATTGTGTAAAATAATTGGTAATGATGCCGCTAAACTTACTCCTTTCTTCACAATTCTAAAACGTTTAAAATTTATTCTCTCCAATGCTGATCAATCTTAAAGTTATTTTTACCGTATGACGTTTATTATTCTCTAACATACTTAAAAAGAAACGGTGTAGATTGATTTCGTAAATCAACTAAAAATTCTAAGTTTAACCCTATGCTGAATAATTAACTTTCTTGAGGTGTATTAAAATTGAATCACCCTTTGTTGACACGCGTGATTAAGATTTACAAAATATATTTCCGTATATCTTAAAAAATTTCCGTATATCGAAAAAAAAAATTGTAAAAAAATAGTCGGTTGAAAAAAAAAGAAATAGAATTTAATTTTTGTTTGTTTGTTATGAAAGAGCGGGCATCAACAGCTACGGTCATTTTCCGGTAGAATTTAGTCGTATGAAAAGATGCCAGGCCTGATCGGGATTCGAACTCGACTCACACACGAAATGTCGAGATGCTACATACTTAACCACGAGAGGTCGGCAAATTTAAATTTAATTTGATGTTGTAGTAACATTCAAAAGTCTTTTAAATAGTATTACTTTTAGGTAAAGCACGCGCACTAGATTTTCGTTATGTAAAATTTCTCAACTTTTCGTTAGCTCTTATCCCATATTAAATAAAATAATAATAATATCAGTTAAAGAACTCTTAAGTTCTTGTAAAAAATTTTAGGATTTTTGTCCAATCTGTTCCTGGGATATGACACAAAATAGAGTTCAACGTAGATTTATTGTATCTGAGTAACTGATTATTATATTTTATGGATTTAGTATTCTAAAATTGTTAATTTTTACGAAATGCTTCTTAAAAAAATATTTACGTAAGTAGATTTTTTCTTTTTACTTCCTTGCACGTACGAAGTAAAGGAAGTGTTAGCGAAAAAATTTGGGTTTTCAGATTTCACAGAAATATTCATTTTGACCTTTCTTGATTCCATTTTGACTAGTTTCGGCGTGACGTCTGTACGTATGTATCTCGCATAACTCAAAAACGATTAGCCGTAGGATGTTGAAATTTTGGATTTAGGAGTATTGTAACATCTAGTTGTGCACCTCTTCTTTTGATTTCAATCGACTTAATCAAAAATGTACAAAAAAGCACAAAATCCAAATTTCTTGGATTTTTGACTTTTTATTAACTGCAGTAATAAGCTCTCATTGAGAGCTTTTCAACGATATAGCATATAGTGGTACTTATTTTCACTGGTTCCAGAATTATAGCCAAATAAGATTTTAATTAATGAAATATTTTGATCTTACAAGGGGAAAGCATGTAGGTTCGAATTCAACTCCATTTCCTTTACTTTTTTACTTTTTTTTTAATTTCAATATATTGATTTATTAATAATTATTAAACTGTGATAATAAATAATAATTCAATATTAAAAATACAAAAATTAAAAAATCAGAAGTTATTAGTGAAATAAAATTTTATGTACTTTTAAAAGTGTGTATGTGTCATTTAATACGCGTACAAAAAAGTCATGTGGTGTCCACATGTCCACATCAGATTTAAAAAAAAAAATTATTTAATGTCACATCATTAGCGAAACCTAGTTGGTCATATGTGTATAATATTAAATTACAGAGTCATGCTTGTAGCAATAAGTATATCTCAACCCCGGAGGGGAAGACACCCGCTTTGTGACGCTTCCGGTCCCCACACCATCCCCCCCCCCCTAAACAGCAAGTACAATTCAGGTGTTTAACAAACATTTAGAATATACATGTCTAATTTGTTACTAATAATTCACACTTATATATAATGCTAAAACTTCAACCCCTTCAGATAAGAGCTTTCTCACAATTTGTCACGTTTTTAACCAACAAGCTTTAACCAACAAGTTTCAAGCTTTTGAGGAACCTTGTGCTTCATTCTTTTCGCTTGGTAGTATGGAAAGTCAGTAATAATTTGTTTTACTGATAGATAATCCTGACAAAATTCTCAGAGATTTACCTTCTTTTTCAGAATGAAATGTGGCTGAAGTTAGCGTGTCTTATTCTCAATCGAGTAGTGATGAATTATTTTTTACCTAAAGGGGCATGTAGGATTTTCTTCATAAGTACTTTTTCGTGTTTCATGAAATTTTTGAGGTTTGATTTGTCGCTATTCTTCGTTCCAATTATTGATTACTTTCTTCTTGGATAGTTTTTGAGCTTCTTTAAGCGTCGGAAAAATTGTTCAATTGCACAAAGTGTTCGTGAGATTCAGCAGCACATTTATCCAACTTGTCTGCTTCTTCATTCGGTTTAATGCCTAAGTAGTATGGTATCCAGCTGAGTTTGATGTTTGCAGATCGTCTTTTGCTTTAAGTTGTACGTCTCGTTTATTCTGTTTAAATAATTTTTGTTTCATTCGATTATTTTTAACTCAAATATCTATTATGAAAACGAATTAATAAATTCTTGCATTCTTTTTTAAATTAATGTTAAAATATGTATATTAAAATGATAGAATATTGGTAAGTGCAATTCCTTAAATGGAATGCTAATGACTTCAGCAGTCTTATACAAATTATAATAAAAAATTAAAGCAAAACGAATGGATCAGAGATTAAACTAAATTGTAATTTACTTTTAATTTTACCTAAAACTTTAGAGTATTATATAATCAACAATGATATAACTAATAAAAACATGGTAGAAATCTCTTTTCAGTTTATTACAGTTTATTTGTGTGTGGAAATAATCCAGCAATTAAAACAAATCCGCATTAAATACAACTGAATAGAATTTGTTTCAATTAAAATTCTGTTATTGTGTGCAAACGGATTAATTTAAAGGTTTTAGGTTTACTATTAAATTATCACTAATGTCTCATTAAATTTATTGTTCTCCTACGATTTATAAAACAAAAATAAATCTTGTTTCCTATTTTATTATTAATTGGTTATAGGAATAAAATAATTTTAAAATCATCAAATATGTAGCTATAAATTAGTATATTCTCTATACTTCAACCACTGCTCGCATCAGAAAAGTATTTTTGAATGTTATAGAAAATTAAACCATTACAATCTTTTAATTAGCACTTATCAAATATTTTAAATAGTTAAAAATATTTTGAAATTGTGTAAAATGTTTTTGACATAATACTATTTTAACGAATTTATGTTTATTTCGATAACACTTAAAAAACACACAAAAAACGGGAATTTGAAAGATGAGATTGTACAAAATCAAATATTAATGTTAATTTTTAATAAAAGACACTTTTTTATTGAAGCAAAACCCTGTTGTCTTGTTTTTACTTTAATTTTGTATTATTACTTTTTTAATCTGTAGTTTTGTAAAAAAAATAACGGTAACTATAACTTTCTTTATTGGTAAAATAATCTACATCTAGAAAAAAAATGAAATTCTTAAAACTAGTTTTCGTTTTTTTCTTCGTATTTTAATAAGAATTATTAATTTTATTTATACATTATTAATTTTAATTTATTAATTTAATACTAATTATGAGAAATCTAAAAAAATTCTGCTGCTTTTGGCACTATTAATTAAGTATGTTTTGTTTTTCTGATTACAAACTGGAAGCACCCAAAGGAAGTTGAGTATACTGAAAGAAGACAAGATATATGTGTATATTTAATCATATGATAAAACCAAATTGTAGATAACTTCTATTGGTTATAGTTAACCAATTCTTGCCCATTTAATAGTGCTCAAATCCATGTTTGATCGTGTTAATAAGCTTGTAACCAAATCTACAACTTTCTTAAAAAAACACAAAAATAAATAGCCCGGAGGTCCCGGGTTTGAATCCCGGTCTGGCAAGCATTTTCACACTCTATAAAAATTATCATTCATTTCATCCTCTGAAGTAATACCTAACAGTAGTCCCGGAGGTTAAAAAAATCCTAATGATTGGAAGAACTTCGTAAATTATTTATCCGTAACGTCTTTGATAAATTGTAAAGAATATTCAATATGTTAAAAATATAAACTCTACGTAACAAAATATTTATTGAAAGAGTAAATAATAGTTTATTAAATTAAAGAATGTAGATATTCAAAAGACTGAGAAAATTGTTTGATCTTTAACAAGAAAATTTTTAATTAAAAAAAATTGAAAAAAAATCAACGAATTGTAATTTAAGTGATAGGTAAGTTTTTATTTTAATCTTTAAATATGTTCTCCCATCTGGCCCGGTTAATATCTAAGTGTTTGGCTGGATTTTAGAAGATCGTTTCAGGTACACATCCAGAGGATGACGCAGAAAGCGGAAAGAGCAGTTAAAGCTCTGTTCAGGAATATGGCTAACGTCTATGGTCCGAGTAAAGAGAAGAGGAGGTCATATAAGTACGTAGTACACAGCGTCATCCTCTATGCGGTCCATGTTTGGACGAGAGGACCGGCGGTGCGGCGCGAATGCTCCATGTTGCAGAGCGTATAGAGGTGCCTGGCATTGAGAGTTCGTCGAGGATATCGACAGTTTACACAGAAGTTGTGGTGGTGATATCGGCTACCTCACTGATTGACCTTGCTCGACAGCGAGAAGAGAGAGGTGAGGGAATGTGGAAGGAGCAGGCCAGGAACTGCTGATGAACAGGCGGCAGACCAGATGGGAGGAATCTAGGAACGGTGCTTGGACACAGCGGTCGCTCCCTACGATTAAATCTTGGGTGGAAAGAACCTATGGTGAAGAGGGGTACGAGCTCGTGGACATGGGTGTTTCCGCTCGTATCTGAAGAGGTTCAGACGGACGGAGTCAAATCTGTGTGTCTACCGTGGACAGGTTGGCTCCGTTGAACATACCGTGTCTTCTTAAACTGCGACCGCTGAGAGCAATCGCAGGCAGAATGTTGTCAGAATCTGGAACATCTAGATCCTGATAACGTTATGGGCTGCATGCTCAGATCCTGGAGAAGCTGGGCTTGGTAGAGTACATGATCACGGACATCATCAAGGATAAACTTGATGATTGACGGATGGGTAGTGGGTGTCGGCCAGTCTCCGGAGTGGGCAGCGGGAGCCAACCCGGGTCGTCACCTGCCGATGACTCCCGGTGAACGTCAGATCCTGCTGTTCAGAAGCCGGCAGTACGTGTATCCCGCATCCGTCACATAGGAAGCGTGTTCACGCCTCGCAGCCAGGTTCAGTTCCTATGGGAAGAAGGGGGAGGTTTTTAGTCGGTGAGAGCCCGACACTACTGTGCGGGCGGCCGTCCGCAACTACCCGTTGCGGGCGGACGGTGGCTGGCAGAGCTTTTCCTCCTCCTAGAGAAAAAAAATTTCGTTTCTAAATTTATTTTCTATTTTGATCATATTTTAAACATTATTTTGAATTAGTTTTATTATATTTAACTATTCTGTTCGGCAATTACATTATTACAAAATCATAAACGTTATTCAAATTCCCCTTTTTAACCATATTTAAAAGATCTTTCAATAAATTAAAAATAGTTATAATTTTGTACGGGAAAAAACGGCAACTGACATCCGCTATTCTGGTTAATCCAATTCTCAATGTAGCTTTTTCACTCATGTAGTTTTAATCTGTGTTTGTTATCTATTTCTGGAAAATCGAAGCAGTCATTGTGGAGTTACAGGCAGACTATAGATTTTCAAACCTTGTTTTCCAAAGAGAGGTAAAATATAACATATTTTAGTAACCAATCAGAATGCAGTTGGAAAAGATTATTATTTATCAAAATACAAACAGTTTATTTATACGTATATTGATAAAAATTTATTTTGTTATTTCTTAATAAAGAACCGAAAGATAAATGAATCATTTTGAAAATTACCTTGCTCCCTGTGAAGTTACAAAATAAATGCAATATTATTTTGTAATAAAATTATTTACTTTGTTAATTATTTAAATATTGTTCTAGTGATAATTGACTTTTCTCTAATTACAATCATTTTATACATAAATATCTATCTGTTTATTTTTATGGTAGGTGAAATAAACTTCGTGTCATGGGAAAGTTGTCATTTGTTTTACACATATCATTTAATACATAGATACCCTTACAAGTTATTTTATTTACAATTATTATGGTTGGTTTTCTTTAAGTTTTTATTTTCAACTAAAGGGTAATTTATTTACGTGTTTTGTTAGTAAGATTTTGGAAACGTTCATAATATTTTGAACTGACCTATATTAGTCTATACGTTGTATATAAAATATTAATTTAATTTATTTCATTCTCATATTTTATATTTATATTATTAAGAATAGATGATGAAATATTCTATCAAGCAACGTACCATTATTTTTCACATAAATTTGTAATCAGTTTTAATTGTTTTTTCTTACTTTAAAAAAACTTTCTACGTACCAATGTAGTCATACTGTTATCTTTTTTGATAAATTCACCTTCCGTGGCTCATATTACAAGTGTTGAAATTAAGTTAGTTGAGTTGTTGAAGGTTAAGTTTGAAATATTACTATTGTGTATGGAAGCTTAATGAACGTAAAACTTTATTTTTCTTGTTGCTCTCTTAAAACAACTAGAAAAGTAGTTTTTATTGCAATAAATTTTCATCTACCTAATTGCATAAAGTTTCATTCCCTTAGATTGATAAAAAAACAGAATTATACTGTTCTCTTGAACACACAACCACTAATAACGTAGGCCTATTTCTCATAAAGTATAAAAGCGGATGCTAGTTATTATTTTATTTAAAAATTATAAAGTTTATTATACAAAATTTAATTGTTACTAACACAATTTTAAACAGACTATACAAAATAAAATAGTCGAAAAATCATTACGTCTAGACAAATGAAAGCTTTTTTTTCAAACAACGCACCAATATATGTATACATATATATATATATATATATATATATATCTGTTTGATGTGTAAAACGGGCAGCAATTTCTCAGGGGAAATTTCAGACTGGTTTCTATAGTGTAGTTCTTCATTTGAAACTCGTACATTGAGAAGGACTTCAAGACAAATTTCGCTACAAATTATCGGAGCAAGAAGGAAAGACTCGGTCGAGAGTTTCGATAGATGTGACAGGAAATAAAAACTCAACTCTGGTAGGTATCTCTACTTATACTGCTAGAAGAACGTTTTCTGGTTTGCATGTTTCATTCCCTTGCTTTGTAACCTCCGCAATTTCTTTTCCAATGGTGAAGGAAAAATTTATTGTTTTCCATTTATATAGAATACGGTTTATTTTATACTATTAGACATTCTATCTTATCTTCTTAAAAAATATCTTTTCGTTTACGTTATAACAAACTAATATTATAATTGCAATTTATGTAGTAAATTATCATCAATATTCAGTATAAAATTAATATTAAAATATCTCTCTTATTTCATTGCTAAAAATGTATTATATTTACGCTACTCCGTAATTTTCTTTATCGATTAATTTGAAAACGTAAATGTTTAATTTCAGAACTTGACCTAAAAACGAACTTTTACGGTTTTTAACTTTTAATTTATTTGCGTGGTTGTTAAGATTATTTTTTAGTGTTTCCTTACTTTTTACGTTCTGAAATTTGGACTTTGATCAATATTCTTTGAACTTATCTTTGTTACATTTAGTATATATTTATGTATATATATACATTTATCGTTTTTTGAGGGATTTTTAATAGAAACCCCACTCTGCATGCCATTTTTTGGGGGACTTCAAATTTACTTATGGATTTGGTAAATTGGAACCAATTGTAAATTAAAAACTGCGGCAAAAAAATTAATGTCACGATTTATTAAACTGATTTTATAATATGCTTTACTACTATTAAGATTAACGAGGTACTGAGGTACTGAGGTTTCTAACCTCAGTAATCTGTGGAATTTATTTTTTCCACCTGATTGGTTGTGGAAATATCATTAAATAATATAAATATTCATAAAAGGGTATATAAAATAATTAATTTTTAGATCGAAGAAAATAAGTGGTAAGGAACAAAACATTATAAAAATTGTATTAAAAAACCAAAATAAAAAATAATTGTAATAAAAATAAAAATATTTTAATCAGAAAGGATGAAAGAAAATTGATTCAACTTAACCATTTTTCAAAACATGAACTATAAGGGAGTAGATTTATACTATGGCTTTAAATACATATTTTTTAAAAATTTTAGTTGAAACCGAGAATCCGTGTTTCATCTAGCAAAAATCATTGTACTCAATCTTAATGCAAAACGTATTAGAAAATATATTTCCAGAATTAATAATTTACATAAAATTATTATCTTAGGAAAGGTATCAAAAAAATACTAATTTATAAACAAAGAGAAAAGTTAATTACCTCCATCGCTGCAAGATTATCAAGTAATGGATCAAAAATAAAACGAAATATTAGTAATTCTGTGCCTAGAGAAATAAATATAAAATTTCATTGTTGAAATTATTCAGTAATTCGAAAGAGAGACAAAGAAAGAGAGAGGGAGAGAGAGAAAAAATACAGAGAATGAGTGTATGTATCATCTCTTACTTTACGTGGTTTGTAACTTTTCCTAATGGTAGGATAGTTTTGGTGATTGCAAATAATAGTCTTATATTCTTATTTAGACGGTTTTTTAGGAAATTTAAAAGAAATATCTTCTTAATTTGACTTACAAATTTGAAAATTTTACTAATAAGAAAGTGATTTAATCAGGAGTTTTTTTTACTTTTGAGGATAACCAGATTGTAATGAAATTTGTGTATAAAAGACTGCAATTTATGAAATAAGTTACGTACGTGGTTTAGTTTAGATTTAAATAAAAAATAAATTAAAGGATACGAATTTCATTCCTTTACTGAATAAAACAGCAACGCGTACCAAAATAAATAAACGATTGTAGCTCACAGATTTGCATTTAAAAAGGGTAATTTACTGTGGATATGGAAAATTATTTAAAGGTTGAAATAGCACACCATGTAATTCTGATAACGGAATATTGATAACAGGATTTTTCAGCTGCATATTTGAATTGAATGGAAACGTTTTTTACCTTACTTTTCTTGAATTTCAATTTCAAACTTTAATCTACACAAATTAAACTCTTTCTTAAGTTGGACGAATAAAGATTTAAATTTTAGTGCCAAAATTTGGCATAAATAATTAGTAAGTAACTTATAATAAAAAAAAACAAAACAAATACATATTTTGTTTTAGTTAAGTACATGAAATATTTATTCTTACTAAACCATATATTGCATATTTTTGTTGAAGTTTACCACCACTAAACAAGGGAGACCCCTTAGTATGGTGGTCAGTTGCGAATAAGATAACCTGAATAAGCATTTGTGCATCGCCTAGGCAATGGCAGTGTCTGAGACATGAGGGTTTCTGCTCTAAGGAGATGAGTAGTGCACTTATAAAATACCATACGCTGAAAAGAATGCTTTAAGATGGCAAGCATCGGCTGTCAGTAAATATATTTTGTCGAAAACGGGAATCCACCGTCACTAGAAATAGCAGCGTGGGACAAGATTCTGGGGAGTCACAACCGTTATCCTCGAAAGTATCGGAACCTTCTAAAAACCCTACATGCAAACTATAAACAAAATGAAAAACATACAAAGCAACTTTACACACAAACTCGCTCCTGAAAATCGGTAAACTCAAGTACCTCATCAACACATTAAACTTCCAGAAAATCTTAGTACCAGCGTTACAGGAGATCAGGTACCGATATGACGTCTTTGAATCGGAAAACTTTAGAACGTATATTTGCAAAATCTGGGAAGAGCTTTTGTATGCCAAAACTTAATAAACTCAGTGATAGACTTTAGATCAACATCAGACTCAAAAGTGACATTTTCGATGTTTAAACTTGCCGAGACAAATGAAAGAATCATTAGTTGGAAGGTATACAGCCTAAAACCGAGTAAATAGTAATGGAGAAAGATTCACCTCTCTTTGTAAAACAGAAAATCTCAAAATAATGACAACACATTTTAAAAGACTGGTGAAGAAGATGGATATTGGAGTTCTCCGTACCTTGGCGAATTCCAAATTGATTACTTTGACTTTTCTTGTCGTTAAGGTCAAGAAAAGTCAAATTTGTCTTGAACCATTATTTGACCATAGTCAAAGAAAAAACAAAAGTATTCAACCCAAGATCCTAAGAATAGACACCCAAAAACTACTCGATTGAACAAAATTTTCAAAAAGGTTCAAAAATCTCAAAACTGGCAAGATTCAAAGAAAACTCTGATAGAACCAGCCCAGGAAATCTTCTACTAGACTAACAACTGTAAAAACAGATGGTAGAACGAACAATGAGACGAAATAATCCATGAAAGACTACAAATATGGAACAACTGGTATGCAAACAAGACAGCAGTAAACAAAAAAAAAAAATATCACACTCATAACTCTCTCAAAACAGAAAGACCAAACTTTGAAAATAATCTTATAGAACAGATAAATTCCCTGAATTAATTAATTGCTATTTTATTATTATTCTATTTATTAATTACTATTTACGAGTATTTGATTATATTTCGGATTAAATTCAGAGAAATTATCTGGATAATACTACCGAAATTCCAGAGAATACTATACAACATTTAAACAGAAATTAACGAAATACATCTCATTGAGCTTATGCTTCATACGAGAAAATGAGGATGTAGCGACAAACAACAAAGAAACTTATGGAATATTATCCAAGTTCTCTGAAAACTTATTCAACCCTGAAGAATCCAAAGAAAGTCAATCATAACAAACACCAACTACACTCAGTTACAACAAGGTTAGAAGAGACCAAGAGTGCAATAAAAACCTCAAAAACAACAATGCACACGCGGAAGGTTCAATAGTGGCACAAATGTGGAGAGCTGCAGGCAATTCCGCAATATAAGTTCTACTCAGGGATATCACAAGAGTATGGGTAAAAGAAAAACTCTTAGAAGAGTAGAAACTATGTAATTCACTCACACTAAAAAAATTGACAAAAATAGGTCAGTAATTTTAGAGGAATTTCTCTGTTACCAATGATAAACAGATCTCTCAAAATTGATCCTAAATCAACTAATTTATTAAAGTTATTAAAACTACTAGATTGGCAAATAGGCAAATATCAAAGGAGCTTTAGAAAAGGCAGGTCATACGCAGAACAGAAACTTAATCTAAAAACAAGTTTCCAATTATGCAATCAAATAAAAAAATTGTAGTAACTTTTGTAGACTTCAAGAAAGTATACGATTCAACAATTCCGATACTTTTCAACATAGTATACTTTTAGGGATGACAAACCCTTTTCAACACCTTTGAAGAATTTAGAGCGGACAATAAACTAATTAATCTCATAAAGAAACCACTAACAGGAACGAAATCTAAAATAAAGTTCAACGGGAATTGACGGAACCGTTCAAAATTCAAACAGATATAAGATAAAGAGACTGTTAGTCTCTTTTTAAGAGATTAACGCCCGTGTAATGCAACGCTAGGGAGGTTAATTACGTAATGACGAAATTCGAAGAAAAGGCCTCTCGGTAGATCGCTTGGCATTTGCATATAATCTCGCAATCCTAGCAAAAAACTTTAAAATAGTCAAAGAATAGATCAACGCATTGAAGAAAATATCTGAAAAAACAAGCTGACGAATATCTTTCGATAAACAGTGCTTATAACATAAAAAATTCCCCAAAACACCTTAGCACGAGATACGGTAAAATCAAAAGAACTGAGAGCTTCAACTACTTTGGAGAAATAATACATCCTAATGAACTAGACAAAGAAGCCTATAAAACTACAGATATATATATATATATACACATATACAAAGTGCATCACGAAGTTCTGCTGAGACTTAACCTATAACCTGTAACCTATTCTATTCGTGAAAAAAATTGAAACAGTCCACATGTATTAAAATGCTACGTTTTTGAGTTACGGGTAGTGAAAGATTTCGCTCGGATTTCAATTACCCAAGTGAAATGAGGTCGTACTGAGATTTCAAAGATTTTTTATAATATTTGATCTGGAAAATTAAATATACACGTATATAGGTACGAGAATCGTATCTGCAGTCGTTTTTGAGAAATCTGAGGTGAAAACCAATAAATTAGAATGAAATATCCTCTTTTTTATGTTTTACATACAATAACTTTGTTAAATAGATATAAAGTACATAAAATTTTAAAACAAAACTTGCAGGGAATTTACTTCTGAACAAAATGCTTTAAGACACTTTGAATAAAACAAAGAAAAGTTACAAAAATTCGAATTTTATTTAGAAACGGTATAGTAGACCAATGTGCATTTATGTACCAGTTCATAATAAATGTTCAAAAATGAGCCCGCCATTTTCAACACTGTTGAAAATGGCTCAGTTCTGTATATATTTGTTGCTATATTTAGTTCTTAAGGGCTACCCTTAAGTTGCTGAGCCGTATCCATAATGCGGACAATTAATTCCTCCCGAGAATATACATTTCGTTTTGTATACAGTATGTGTAATATGTATACAATATTTATTTACGACCGATCCGTTTTGTCAGGGAAATGATGATTAAAGTGAGTGGGAAAGGAAACTGAAATTCGAGTGAAATCTTTCACTAGCCGTACCTCGGGAACGAAGCATTTAAGGGCATATGTTTACATGCACATTTTCCATTATTTTCACGAGTAGAGTACGTTATGAATGTCCCGAGAGAAGTTCGCGATACACTCTGTATATACATATACATATATACATACACATATATATATATAAATATATACATATATGTATATGTATATAAAACAAGAAACAAATCCAAATAAACTACATTTACTTGTGTGGAAGTATGTAATTATCACTTCTAGTAAGGTAGAATCTACGACTGTGAAATGAAATATGTAAACAATTTGGACCCTAAGAAACATCTGAATGCTTAGAGCCATTCTTGGCCAGCGTCACGCTAAGATGCTCTGTAAAAATTTACACGAAAATTTAGTCACGCGTTCATTACACCTTGATCTTGCAGACTGGTGAAAGGTCAGCCGGCCTGAAGTTCTGATAGCGGTGTATTCAGCACGGTGTTAAGATATTCGGTATTTTTGAAGGTATTAGCAGATAGATGATCATGTTTCACAGTGAAACTAATAATAATGACTGAGAAAATCTTGCTATAAGAAGTTTAATTCTGCCAGCCGTAAAATTCTGGATTCTAGCTTTTCTTCTTAATAATACTATCCTATTCTAGTATGGCAAGGATGTTTCGTGCTTTTTCTCCTGAAAATAACGTCAATGAACCTGTAGTAACAGTAATAACGATAGGAATAGACTTGAATTAGCTCCTTGAATTACCTACGTTTTTTCCGTCTTGTTTTCTAATAAAACACTTAGTTACATTACTAACTGTATTTTCAAAAGAGTACAAACAGTGCAGCTGTAGAGGAAGGAAGGTTCTTCTTTTTAGAAATTTCTTGAAAAGAGGAGACTGTTGGAGTGCCAGCGATATGGAAAAAATGAGTGCAAGAGCGTGACGAGGCATTAAAACATACAGGAAGGCCAACAAACTTGAATACAGTGCAGGCTAAAGACAATTGCAGTTCCCGAGAAAAGTATTATCTTATCATGTGAAAAAAATTACTTAATTTACGTCTTTCAAAATATCTTACTCAATTCACAAGTATTCTAAATTTTGGTAAAACTGATTGATCCGTTCAACACACTGTACTGTGCTTAGATTTCGATATAATTAAACACAAAATATATATGTTTTTAAAACATAACTGTTTTTCTTATTATATTATAAAATAAAACACAACTGTAATTATCTTGACAACTCATTATTTACGTTTTTATTATTGTGTTAAAATTTTATCTTTCAATTATCAAAATTGTTTAAATCACTGAAGTGACATTAACCTTTATAAATGCCGCCTAATTTTATAACAGAAAAGAAATCCGATTTTAATTTTTATTCCCATGTTAAGAATTAAAATTTGTACAGGTACGTCAACAGATTAATTTTTTTAACTTGTTTTTTTAGTAGGTGATCAATCATATTTCTACTCCTTGACTCGTTTACTAGTTTACGGACAGGCTTAATTAACATCAATGGTTTTTACACAATCTGCTTAGATTATCTTCTATAATGCAAGCGTATGTGAAGTAATTTAGCGAAAATGTTTTTATTTTTTTACATTATTTATTAAGCATTAAAGTTAGCAAAAATCCAATCTGCTACAATTTATACTGTTTAAGTACATATAATAACGAACTAGTTATGGCCAGCCTTGCTTTCTAATATTGGGCATTTTGTTTTGTAAAGGTTCGTAATATCCTGCTACAGGACTTTATATTAAAATGTTTATTTTTCTGTCACTATATCACATAATTCTTCTAGTAGAGTCAGTTACACTATCTATTCCAGATTTTATCATTGGAAAGATAGTAATATTAAATGAATTAATCAGAGTAATCCGATAAGAAAGGGAAGAAATAGTTGTACCCGTCTTAAAGTGGCACTACGCACTGTGCAGTTTCCTCAACCAAATCGCTAAACCTCGCGCAAGCCTAAATATAGATCAGGGTTAAATACATTTTCAAAATATTTCTGACACATCATTTCTCATTGTACGGCAAATTAGAGTATCATCCTGACCACCGTAGGGGAAGATCGTCACAAGACTCCTGTCTTGTGACGATCCCGGTTGCCACACCACTCCCTCCGTTCCTAGCCCTGATGGGGTTTACCGAAGGTCGTCTTTTAGACTATTTAAACCTGACAACACAACAAAATCATCGATCTAGCCTCTGTCACGATGACACCGATGCAAATATCTCGGCAGTCATTTCTATCAGTGTATTTACACAACTTACTGTCGGCTTCGTATGCCCTCTTTCAATCACGACCACATATCATAACTTGAAACCCTCATCTATCAAATTAACTGATTCGCAGAAACGCGATCCCCGTGCCTTCCTTTAACACCGAAGGTTTCACACAAAATCTCTTCCTACATCTAACTTCAATTAGATTATGCACTCAAATCGTTACTTGATTGAGTCTTTAAACATGAAAAGCAATCCTTATAGCAACAGAACAAGTGTTTTCGCAACGACGACAATTTTTTCCTACAACTCAGTTTATTCAAAGTGTGATTTACTAAAAAATCAAGAAACCAATTCACAAATCTAATTACCTTGTAATGGAAAACATACTCTGTCTCTTTCTGCACTGGTCCGCTTTCGGGAGCTAGGTCAATGCCTATAACCTCCCATACCGCAGCTTTTAAGTTCAAATTTATAAGTTTTTAATTTAATTAAGAAAAATATACTATAAAAAAATAGTCGCTTATAAAGAAATAACTATCCATCTACCAGGATAATTTTTATAAGATTTAATATTATTAAGGCGTATTATTTTTATCCTAATATATTATGACTGTAGCGAAGAATAATAAAATATTAATTTGAAAATTATAAGTATAATAATAAGAATGACAATAAAGAAGATAGCGTCAATCATTTTTACAAGCTTAAGAATTCTGTATAAAGTGTACATAAAAAATTGAGCCCTTAAAATGTCCCTTAACTATTATATTTTGATTGATGATTGTTTACCAAGCGAAAGTTGAAACCAGTCGGGTTCGTGGGGAAGTGTACGAGTATGTGTGTGTATTTGTATATAAGCCGGTATTGATGGGAACTGATCCAATACGGATAAACTACATCTAATAGACCTGTATAAAGTATACTATTACACAACTTATCGATAGCCTATAACGTTTAGAAAATAATTGATAAAATTATATGGGATTATAACTATTCGTTAAATTACATGTAGTAAACTATATATAATAAAGTTTATCCTATTTTTAACTTCAAGAAATATTGTTCGATTAAAAATTAACTTATTTTTTTCTACTACGTTATTATTATTATACGAATATACTTTCAAAGAAGCGAAGCCAATTTAATATAAGACCTTTAAATTCTTTTTTAATAAATTACGTTAGATAAGCTTAGTTTTTCAGCTTAAAATGTATTAATGATGAAATAAGGTCAATATTTACAAAGTATTAGCTTGTTTTTTTCCTATACTTAAAAGATTTTGTAGCCTAAATACCGTCATCTAGGGATTTGTTAGACATAAAAATAACTTTTCATTTCATTTTAAATATTTTCATTTTGTAGGTCAGACCAATTTATTGTTACATTTTTCTTTTTTCAATATATTTACGAAAAACTCTTAAGAAAGTCGTGATACCAAATATGACAAATTTTTATAAAGATATTTTACTATTTTTTATTTTTAATTAGGTTTTAACTATAGATTCATTTTCCAATTAAAAAGAGATAACTGAAGGTTTGAATTCTTTTTTTACTTTATACTACAATCGGTTGTTTGAAAGACGTTATATTCTTTGTTTTTTTTTATGTCTGATATTGTTTTATAAACGACTCGTGTTAGGTTTTTTGTATTTTCGACTGCGCGTGACCCTATCTTGTCCTTTATTTCCTGAAATCCCGTCTGTTCTACAGAAAATAGAATCTTCAGGCTGAATTTTTATTACTTATTATTTTTATAATAATATGTTTCTCTTTTTATATCATTTTCTTGTTCTTACTTTTAGAATTTTTATCTTTATGAACAGTAAAATGTATTTTCTTCTAATATTTACGAATAGCTATTAAAATTTTGTTGATGTTTTGCAGTATTAATTTAATAAAAAAATATAAAATTACAAAAAATATGTCGGTTAAAAATAATTCATTATTTTATAAATGGATAATATTCGTAATTCACCAAATATGTTATTGAAAAGTAACATTAATTATTCCATAAATTTATTAAAATTAACAAATTAAAGATATGCAACTCATTTATTATCATGAATGAAATCAGAATTTTCTTTACGGTGGCATGTAGTAATAAATTTTCATTAAAGTTATTAATGTTGATTGTAATAAAAATTTAATACAAAAGAACACTAATTTTTGTTATAAGTTAGAGATTTATAAGTTCTTATTTTTAATTATTTCAAATTGAACGTAAAGTTTTTCAATTATTTTTTTGATAGATTACACAACCCGCAACTTTGTCAAGGTAATTTTTTCCTTTCACAAGTGCGTGAAATGCTTCTTAAGACAGAGATTTTAGAACCATATTTTTTTGAAAAATATAAAAATAGTTCTCAGCGTTAAAAATGTTTACAAAAATTTCAGATTTTCTTTTTTACAAGCAATAATGCAAAGTTACTGAAATCTAAAATATAAAAAGATTAAAACCGATGTTTAGGTCCTTAATTTATCTTACTAGTGCATAAAACTTACTTTATATTCTAATTTGCGATAAACCCCAATTACAAATCAATTGTTGAAATTAACGCATTGTTTATTTATTAATTAATTCTTCCCTAGGTATCCTCAGGTCTACTTCCAATTTCACCTTTTTTTTCTAAGCCTCCGAGACCGCCGTTAGGTATTGCTTCAGAGAATGAGATGAAATGACGATTTTTTAGCATGTGCAATGCCTGATCGGGAATAGAACCCGAGACTTCCGGATGAAAGGCGAGACGCTACCACTCGCGCCATAGCAACTAACTTTAATTGTTTTATGATAATTTATTTTAAACTGAAAACCTTTCGAATGAAAGACAAAAGCTATTGCTCTACCACGTATATTGAATATATATAAACGTTGAGTAGTCACCTCTCAATGCAAAAAAGTGTTTTATATTAGTTTTCTAAAAAGGTGAATAATCAATTATTATTTTTTGTTCTGTAGTGATTGCGCATGCTTAATATTGAACATAAGTTTTCATAAATAATATTGCGTTAATTATTTAGGTTTATAGAATGTTTATTATATATGGTGTAATAATGTTATGCAAGCATGCATTTAGAAACGTTGATGATTCTCAATACTTTATTGCCGATTAGTCCTTCTTACATCGGGGCATACAGAAGAAGAGGTAGAAACGGAGGCTAATGACTATATTGGAAAAATAAGCAATTGGCTGAAAGAGAGAGGCATAAGGTTAGCTTCCCAAAATACAGCTACCCTACCGATTGTGGGCAGACGGAAGTTAGCGGTGATAAGCATCATGGTTGACGGACTTAGATTATGTACTTCAAGACAAATGAAATACTTGGGTGTGGATAGATAGGTCAGGCCTGTTCACCACTCGCATCAGGAAGATTCAAACAAAACAAAAAAAATCATTAGGCAGGCTAATGACTAACAGAAAGGGGCCAAGTTCTCGCAAAAGGAAGTTTATTCTTGCAGCGACTTCCTCAATCCTCCTACATACGATACCGGTTTGGGCATTAGCGCTTAACAAGAAAACAAACTTACAGAAACTTGTCTAGCTGCAGAGGAGGGGGCCATTAGGATTGCAGCAGCATACCGCACTATCTCAAGAACAGCGGTTGGAGTCATTACGGGTGTTCCCCCTATACATCTACCAGCCACCAAACTCTAAAGGATTTATGGCGGTGTGTGAAAGGACGAAGAAATGACATTATTGACACGTGAGTGGCAAGAATACTGGGAGAGCTCGGAAAAAGGACAAAAATACTCATACCATTTATAGAGCCCTGGATTAGAAGAAAACATGATGAAATTGGGTTCCTTTTGTCCTAACTACTCTCGGGGTATGACGGATTTAATGCTTATCTACACAGATTTAAGAAAAAAGACTTCCCCCTGTGTATGTACTGAAAAAAGCTAGATACCTGTGAACACACCTATTACAGATGCATACGCTGGATGCACACGAAAGAAAGGCTGGGACTAGGAGAACTCACTCCAGAAAATACAATCAACTTAATGCTGACGGGAAAAGAAGAATAGGCTGCGGTTGAACAGCTTACCGCCAACAGGCGGTAGAATTTCAAGGATGGGGTGCGGATTAATGCAGATGTACCATCCAGGATGGAAGACCTATGTTTGAGCATAAATGCCTCGAATAAGACCTCCAAGGCTGAAGTGAAGAAATCGACCTGAGAGCGAAAGGATGACGGACAGCGTCCTGCAGATAGGTCGCGCGTCCGCGCTTGACTGGATGGACGACGGTGATGATGCACGGGGACTGTCGATCCCCTGAGCTGGAAGGCACCTCCTAGGGCTGTGTTATGCTTAATTGTGGGTTCGGCTCCGGAAGGGGAGTTGGTGAGATAGGAAGTTTAATCGGTGGAACGTAGGCACACATACCCACCTTAACAACATCTGGCGGAACCTGTTGGCGAACTCAACAATTCGCCCGTAACTGGGGTTCCTCCGTCTCACCAAAAAAAAAAAAAAAAAAAAAAAAAAAAAAAAACATTAATTGTTGAATAAAGAAACATAATCTCACGCGTTTAAAACTTTTCCATGTTCTCAGAGGAGAAAAAAAACCGTTTGCAGAGTAGTTCAATTACGTAGACATCAGCGTAGCGGCTATGTTATCAGCATAATGGTTTAACTTATTATTGCATTATAAAATGGTATTATTATTATAACAAATATTAAATAATTGGTATTCCTAAAAATTGAATATATGTAAAATACTTCTCATATTATTAATATATATATATATAAAATAGTCCATTTGGAGGAGTAAATTAAAATCCATTTGGATTAAAGATTAAACACAAGACGACCTGGAAAAATTGAACTTCTCAGAAGAAGAAATCAAGGACAGGAGGAAATTTAGGGATGAAACTAGAAATAAGAAAATTGAACAAGAGCAAAAAAGAGAATCGATAGGAAAAAGATGGACGGAGGAGAGGAGGAAGAAACATTGTGAACGAATGAAGAGGTTTTAGGAAGAAAACAAAAGAGAAGGAAGTAAATCCATTATTAGCTCAAGTTCACGCGATCTCGCCTAATGGGGAACAATTAAAAAATAATAATATATATACATATGTATGAATATAAAAAAGTGCTATAGGAGAATGATAAAAATCAGTTGGCTGGATAAAGTGACAAATAAAGAGGTGTTGTGGCAAATTGGTGAAGAAAGAGACATTTGGAAAAATATAGCTAAAAGAAGAGAAAAATTATAGCCCACATATTAAGGCATCATGGAATAGTCACTATGATATTGGAGGAACACGTATATGGGAAAAATTGTGCAGGCAGGCAACGTTTGAATACGTAAAACAAATTGTTAGGGATGTAGGATGTAGGGGGTATACCGAAATGAAACGACTGGAGCTAGATAGAGAATCTTGGAGAGCCCAAACAAACCACTCAACTGACTGAAGACAAAACAAAATAAAAAAAGTAATTTTTTATGTATCCAACAATTCAATTTAAATATTGGTAATAATTTATTCATTCAAGTCTACTACAGTAGAAACAGCAAACTATTTTAAAAAGATTATTGTGAAGAAGAAAAGGAATTTCTGTTTACCTTACCTACTCCAAAGCTTATTTTTATTAAATAAAACCCTTAAGCATTCAATTATTAAGTTAATGACTAAAACATTAAGTGTAGAAAAAATAATAATTCCTATTATTGTCAAACATTTTAAATAAAAACTCTTTTCCAAAAAAAACTTTTACGTATTACAACATAATTGTCCAACATACATTTTATTTTTTTAAAGCTATTTCAGTAATTAAATACGCTTAGACTTTTTCATTTGCTAAGTAGTTGAATATAAATTTTTTGTTTTTCAAACGCGGAAGCGCTTTGTAATTAAATAACGTTAACATTCTAAAAGCAAATTGTATTTATTTGTTTTAAAGTTTCAGTACCATTATTTAATCCTTATGTAAAATTTAATAACAGCCAAAAAGAAACTAATATTTTTTAGCGAATTTGAGTAAACTAATCATTAACAGTTCATATCTTATCTCACCGGGTTTAAAAAATGCATATTTTCATTAAAACCAATATCTACAATAATTTTTCTTTAGGATACTTTTTGAATTATAGCTGTCGAGTATTTTATAGAATATTGTCACAATATCAACAAGAAAGGTTTTTTTAGCATAGAAAAAAATATTGAAAAATGGTGTTTGTAATAAACGAGATTATAAAAATTTTGAAATCCAAATAGAAAATTCTTTTTTTTTGTTTGTCTATTTGTTTATTTACAATCGTCCGATTACGAAATGATAAGTAAATCGAAACACAATAATCAGTTGAAGAGAGGTATCCAACGAAACGCCTCCCTAAATATACGTAAGAAAATAGTTCATATACCTAATAAAAGCAATTGCACTGATTCAGTCCATTAAACTCCATTTAAATGTCTCTAAAACGTTAACGAAAAATCATATGCCATAACAAATATAAGATAAAATAAGCGAAGATCATTCTACTCGTATTTGAAAGTTTAATAATCTACTATTTAAGCAAGTTTAATAACATGTTATGTTATAAACGAGTTATTTGATTTGTTTCGTTACTGCAATGTTCGTCTTTATTATACGAGTATTGGGCTTATTTTCAGGTAATATCTGGAAAAAACGAAAAGCGAAAGACTGAAATATCTGGAAAGACGAAAGTGTAATCATGAAATTTAGTATGATGACCCATGTATTCGGAGCATTGTTTTCATTAAATTTTTATAAAAATATAACAGACAGTAGGGTGATAAGGGGATTTCTCCCCATCATTCTGACTACTTCCGAAACAATTACATTTTTTTAAAAATTCTTTACCGGCGGGATCTTTCAACAAAACAGCTGAAAACGCAGAGATATGAAAATAACAAGATGTTTACTTAGTTTAAAAGTCATCTTCACTTAAAAAACTTAACAAAAATTAAAAAAAGCTGACAACAAAATTGTTATACTTTCTGGCCATTGGTTATTTATTTTTATATAGTGGAAAAATAATTATTCAAGAAAAAAATTCAAAATTTTGATATTTTTAAAATTGATTGGCTCCCCCATCCACAGATGGGCCGATATTGACCCCTAACAATTTTTTTTGGATCAGTTGCACTATTACTACACTTTATTTATTTATTTTTTTTAACCTCCTTGTCTACCGTTAGGTATTGCTTCAGAGGATGAGATGAATGATTTCATCTCACGAAATCGTGACATTTGAAAATGTCATGCCTGACCGGGATTCGAATCCGGGACCTCCGGATGAAAAGCCTAGTCGATACCACTCGCGCCACGGAGGCTGGTGCATATTACTATACTTAGGAAGACATAAAAAAAATTCCGTTGCAAATATGTAATAAATAAAAAGATAGCTTTTTCGATTTTTGGGTAAAGGGAAAATTTGGGGGAATTTTTTTTTTTAAATGCATGTACGCATGTACTTAATATAAAGCAAGGGTTAAGTTTGAAAAAAAAAAAATAGAAAATTATTCCAAAGAAACTATTTACCTAACCTTATGGAGATATTGACTTTTGGTAACCGTTTTTTTGGTAAACGTTTAGGGGAAACGTTTACCAAAAAAGTTTCTTTTAGACACGAGTCTCTGGAAAATTTCATCAAAATCAGTTTATCTAGTCAAAAGTTATTAAGCTTCAAACACTCCAACGCACGTACATACGTACGAGCATACAAACAAACATTATGCCCCAATTGTTTTGATTTTTGGGGTCCTTGGGTCATGAAACTTCGAAAAAGCAAAAAAAAAAAAACAAAAAAAACACAAAAATACGTATACCTCATTTTTTGACTGATTGCCTTACTTTTCTTCTTGCAAAAAAAAAAAAATAATAAAATTGTGGGAGTTTTGTATTTTTCAACAAACTAATATTAAAAAATATAATAGCAATGAAAAATGTACAGGAAAGGGGCTTTATTTTATCCGATGCAGCAAAGGGTATAATCTTGTTTTAATTAATTACTTTTATTTTTGAACAAATATTACGAATTTTTTAGTTTAAGACTATCGTGTAAAAAATCAATTTATATAGTATTAATAAATTGCATAACATCAGACATAATTCTAGTAATTTAATAATCATTAACTTAATTTAAATAACAATTGGGGATAAAAACTTTTAAAATGCAGTTGTTGATAGAGTGATTGTAAGTTAGGTTATTCTACACACAACAATCAGTAAAATTGATTTACGTACAACAGCATGACTGTAACCTGTATGATTTTAGTCAATGCGCTTGCGCTCTGCCTTCTGACCGTCTAGTTGAGTTGACGAACGTGTTCAGACAGGCACAAAACATTCAGTTACTGCGCGTGTCAGTGTATAGTGGTGTTTGCGCTGTACAGTTTCATATTGAATGTTTCATATTAAAATGAAAATTATAATTAAACTAGATATTTGAGTAAATTTAGTGTTTATTTAATGTGTATTGTGTTGTATTTAGTGTATATTCTATTTTAACCATAATCAGTTAATTGAAGGAACGGAAATAATCCTGTAAAATGAGGTGAGATAACTTTGTAATCTATTCTTGAAAGTTATATTATAATAACAGAAATATTATATTATATACCAATAATATAAAATTCCTTAGTAATATAATTAATTAATATTTTCTTATTTTTTAGTACAACACACACATTATATATATATATACACACACATATATATATATATATATATATATATACCCAGTTGTTGAAAAATCCTCATCTTACCTGCCACTATATTAATATACTGGTCTGGAAAGTTCTAGGTTCAAATCTTTAAGCTTGACATTTTTCATAGTTAAAACGTTTTTCTACCACGGAGTTAATATAATTAGGTTAGGCTGATTTTGCTTAAAGAATGAATAAATAGATTAAAAATCATTATTATACAAGCATATATTCTTTTTGATTTTTGGAGTTTATTTATACATATGAGGTTTTACGAGTTGAGAAATACAAAAATTGAAGTTAAAAAGTTTTGCGTAAATGTGTGTATGCGTTTCGTTATTCGACCTAATCCGTCTAATATCTCAGGAACTGTTTAACTTTCACCAAGAAATTCAGTATAGTAGATTGTGGATTAGGATTAGAATAATTCAGGTTTTATAATACCAGATAGAAGGGTCAAACAACGTTATATACCCACAACGCTTAAACATTTTTCTATAGACTACACTTAAACGATGTTTTTTAGTTACTGTTCTAATAACTGAGTTTAGAGTAAACATTTCAAGCTATTTCGGTTGAAGTTGTTGTCTTATTTACTTTAGTAATTCATTGATAACAATAGGTCTACGCATCGCCGCGCGTCGTAACTGGTGAACCTTAAATAAGAATAACTAAATAAAATTACTATATAATGTAATTAACCTACGCTCGCTTCGTTCAGTAACCTTGACTAGAGAACAAAGCGAGCGTAGGTTAAGTTTGTGGTTATTGGCCACCTGAATAGTTGTAGGCATATAACGAATTTTGACTGATAAAAGGATGGGCTGATATTGAGAAGGTTCTTCTTGATGAAAAGTAAGACATAATGAAACTGTAATGGAAGTAATGTTTTAATGGTTCTGTGCTTAATAAAAATTTAACTTTTGAATTTATTTAAGCTTAGAAAAAAAAATAATATGAAAACACAAATGACAAAAATGAAATTAATTTTTCTATTGGAAAGAAAAATAAAAGTCCCATTATTAGCATAGATTTTATTTTTTAAACGTTTGTTGTAATCTGACAAGTTGAGTAATTTTTTCTAACATGACTATATGAGAAAGAAAAGTTTTTAAACCGTTTTAGAGGATTAATGGGCTAATAAAACTCACCACTAAAAGTAAGGTTTCTAAAAGATTTTTATACTTTATCTTTATTGTTCCTACAAATCGACTGATTTTTATTTGTCGCTAAATGAGATGTTATTAGGAGGGGGAGATTTTTAAATCTCCCCCTCCTAATAATTAGTAACAACTATCTCCTTAAAAAATTGCTTTAAGTTTTTGTAATTTCTGATTATCTACTTAAAATGTTATAAAGGAGACATACCGGATGGTAAATAGTTTTTAGATTTTATTACAAAATTAAAATTAAGGTTAATTTGAAAAAAAATTCGTTTTGTGACAATATCCAAAAGAACTATTAATTGTTAACGTTTTGTCTGATAACATGCATATCGTCTGGAGTAATACTAAGCATTACGTTTCAAAAGGTTTGAGTTTGTTTTGATTTTATAATTTTTCGGAAAATTTACAAATAACTAAACAATTTTTTTTTTAAATTATGCGTTTTTTTTTTGATGTTGTAAAGGTAATAAATAATCTTTAAAGTATCTTTTCAA
Organism: Lycorma delicatula; assembly: GCF_047948215.1. Taxonomy (NCBI): domain Eukaryota; kingdom Metazoa; phylum Arthropoda; class Insecta; order Hemiptera; family Fulgoridae; genus Lycorma; species Lycorma delicatula. Next base: position 54,433,208 of record NC_134457.1, read on the forward strand.
GAATTTTAATTCGTTAATTAAAAATATCTGTTAAGATTTTTCTAAGGACCTTTTAACTATAAAAATAAACAGTTATAAATATCAATAACCTTTTAAAGCATATTCTTTAAACTGTGAATGAAATTTATTAAAAAGATTGGTTAAAATTTTAAATATAAATCAATTTTTGATATTTTCTTATGTAACAATGAAATAATTAAATTATTAACTTTTTTTTAAATATATTAAAAAAATAACTGGCGTTGATTAATCTTTAAAATATTTTTGTAATTGTCTTACCAATAATAATAAATTATAAAAACAGTTCAAATCAGAATTTCAGTAGTTTATTTTTTGTTTAATTTTAGTTTGACCATCCATTTTCGTGGTTTTGTAATTTATTTGCGATGTTAAAAACCAATGGTTGTTACTGTAACCACATTATTGCCCCGCATATAAATGTAGGAATACACTTTACGTTTCACAGTTAAAGCATTAGAATCGAATTCTCCCTTTTACAAATAATTAAACTTTTAAGTTCGTTGTATTAATAATGAAAAAAATCACATTACGGCATGCTGTTTCGAGTGTAATATTAATCAAGTCACTTTTTGCAATGATTGTAGATAATTTTTATTTATTTAATAACAAATCACTATTTTAGATTTTATAACTTGCTTGTTCTATCGTAAATTCTTCATTATGTGCTACTTTTGAAGGCGTATCTAACTTAGTAGTTGATTACTATAATCGGTACTATATTCCCCAAAAGTTCCAGGTTGCACTTTTCCTTTATATAAACTTAAATAAGGAATTGAAATGATTAGTAAAATATATAACAGAATCTTCGTAATTTTTGTATTAATATAGCATTTCATTAAATTCTCTATGTCATTTTATTACTATAATATTCGCTAATGAAATAATATTTTTCCCCTATTAAAACGTTAATTTCTTAGATTTTATAAACTTAAATCCAGTTTACTCTTTTTGATAACGTTCAATATTTTTTTTAACTCAAGCGATTACATAAATTAATAATTACTTACCACATCAATTATCTGCATTAGTGTTAGTCCAAAACTCAGCTGTAATGGATCTGATTCGTTAGCGACCGGTCTTTCCAGGACGTTGTAGTGATCCAGTAGGGTATGCAGTAGACGTTTCTCATGTGGACCTTGCAGTGATTCTGAAAAATTAAAAACCAGGGATAATGTAAATTTTTGTTTATTGATTTCAATATTTTAAATTATTATTAAAGAAATAAAATAATAAATAATGACTTACTTTAAAAAAAATAGAATTACGTATAAAAAAAATTGAAGAAAACTTTAATCTATTATTTTTTTATTAGCTGGGAAGGTTATGTAACCTGTGGTATTTTGTCTCGATGAAAAATACTACTATTTAGGATTATCCAGTTCCAAAAGTCCAATCAAAGGTTAAACTTCATTGATGAATGAATAACAGAATTTGGCTGCCAAAGATTACGGTAATTCTTGTCAATCAAGAAAAAACTAATCAAGTATTTAATTGTCTTTTTCATACATAAAAAAAAAATAATAATGAGATTATTAATTTTTTCATTCAAATAAACCGTAGTTATCAGTTCTGTTTGGACATACCAATAGTTGATTTTCTCCCTTCCTGTAATATTCGAGATTTAATCATTTTTTGGAATATCAAGGAAATTTCTCTTTCTCCAATTTTACGTTTGCTAGATATAGATAGATAGATAGATAGATGTTTCCTTAGGGTTAAGGATTTTATTTTGTGTTATCGGTGATACAAATTTTAGAGCACTAAAGATAATTGCACTTTAGAACAGTATTAATAATTTTGGTAATTTTCCCTTTATAATATTTTTTGTGTCTTATATTACTTAATTATTCACTATGAGCCTTAAAATTGTACAATAATTTTATTTACTGTAAGATTTATATTTCGTACGTTGCAACCAGATAGTTATATTATTAATTGATGAGACGCAAGAAATAAAATATAACACAAATACAAGCTCAGAATAAATACTTTACGTCACATTAAAAATTTGGTATACCAGTCATATTAAAAATAGGTTAACAAAGGGCGCATGTAAATTTATGCGTCCTTGCACGCAATCTTTAGAATGCGTAGAGAAGAGTACTTATGATTCCAGAAGTACTCTTCTACATTCAGTAAGAGGTAAAGTTGCATTCCACTGAAGAAAAAGATATTCATTGTTAGAATTGGTTTGTTAGACAGACACAAATTTTATCCCTTACAAAATCTAGACAAAAGAGCTATTCATTCAAAATCTAACTGAATTATACTAAATTGAGATTGCAAATTTTAAAGTAATTTTGGTGATGGAAGTCTCCTATCTGTCTTTTAGTTGTATTAATAATTTTCTTTTAAATATTTGTTTTTCTGTAGAAATGTTTATAATTTATCATTGTAATTAATTTCACGTATACAGTGTAATAAAAAAGTTATTATTTAGAAAATTATAGTGAGTAAAGTTTAAATTCAAAACTTGTTTATTGTAAAATGATGAATATGAAAACATGAAAGAAAAGAAAAACTGAAAGATGTATAAGAAACAATTATTTTTACTATAATAATTAAATTTCCAAGGAAACTTCCATGAAAATTTCGGTCATTGTAATGTTTTCATCCAGCAAGCGTATATACAAACATCTAAAAAAAATCTTTTAAAATGGCTGAGATATATAGATAAAAAAAATCGAGAAAAAGTATTAATTTTTTTAGCCCATTAAAGTAAAAATGTTCTGTTTGTACTTTCCGCATTTTTCACTGAATAAATTTAATTTTTAAAACGAGGAATGAAAAGTTTAGTAATGTAAACAGAAAATGAGTTTATGCATTTTATAAGAGTTTAGTCAGGGACTATAAAGTTCAGTCGAGAAGTATCTTTATATTCGTGTATATGAAATACAAAATGAAAACAACATTACCTAATAAAACTGGGTTGTGTCAATAAAATCTGTATGCAAACAGCGTTGTGAATTCTTTATATATTACTTGTTCTAAGAATCGTGTTTTCCCTTGATCATTATTCCAAAAATCGATTTAAGAGTTAGCTTGAAATTAATTTAAATAAATAATGTATTAGTAAATTAAAGGATAAATATTACTATAACGTTATATTAAATACATTATTTTACAGTTATAAATTATTTTTATTATTATTATGCAGGAGTATTGTCTTTTTTTTTACATTTATTGAGTAGCAATTTTTTTATTTTTATCAAGTAGATATTTATTGACTTCAATCATTTTAAATACAGTTTTATTTATTGTATCTGGTAGCTAAATTTCTCTTGAAGCTTATATATTCGAGGAAATACAAACAAATGTATCATCTAAACTTACAAGATATTCCAGTGCTTATCGAGTGATAAAACGAACTAGCAGCCTTGCTAATCATAAATTTACCCTTGCTTAAATTTATATTTTATAGGTTTACAAAAAATCAATATCAATCAACATTTATGTAGGAAATTTAGATTTCAGCAACTGTAGTCGCGTATTACAAATAAAAGAATCGTCTGGGTAGTTAACGATTCTTAGATATATTTTTAATAAGTTAAGATGAATAAGCGTGAAAAAATCGAGAAGTAATATTCTGTATAATTCCATTAGATCTTGGTACTATAAATTAGATTACCGAGGTATTTATGAAGTTATATCCTTAAATAAAACAGATTGAGAATCTCAACAAAAAAAATAATGATAAAATGTTATTTATTTTAAGAAACAGTAAAGATATCTGAGCAGATTATTCAACAATTCTACTGGTTCTGTTAGTTCTCATCCGTAGCTTCACAGTCGTCCAAAGCGATGGAATTAAAGAGGGGCACAAAGCTGGTTAGAATGAGCTGTCGGATTGCGGTACCGCTATATTTGCTCCATTTTTGTGCCATAGAATACAATAGGCGAGCGGTTTCTCATTAGAAACGTCTTTTGTAAAGCCTTACAGTCATTATTCCCTTCTGATAAGCCACTATACACACGCACAAAGTACACACAAACTCACACATCTATATCCAAACTACGAACAAAGCTAAAACTTATCTCGTATAAAATTATCAGTTATTATATTCTTCCCTCTCATCTAAGTGACATTAATTATAACAAATATAGTCAGTTACTTATCTCTACGCGTGTGTGTGTTTTTGCGGATATATATATATATATATATATATATATATGTGTGTGTGTGTGTGTGTGTGTGTGTGTGTGTGTGTGTGTATCTCTCTCTCTCTCTTTCTGTGTGTGTGTGTGTGTGTGTGTGTGTGTGTGTGTGTGTGTGTGTGTGTGTGTGTGTGTGTACATATATATATATATATATATATATATATATATATATATATATTTGTAATATTGAGCAATATAAAGATATTTATAATTATAGAAAATCAATAATAAAACGTTTATAGTAGCTTGTGTGGTTGAAGATTTTAAAAGAAATTTTGCGATTAAAAATAGAAATCAATCTTCAATTTTATAGATAGTTATGGGTATCTGAATACCAAATAATGCTCAATGGAATCTGTGCAGTAAAAGCATCAAATTTATTAAAAACTTAATACATTATATTGGAAACAATATTTACATTTACAGAACCTACCTTAATATTCGTATAAAAAAATCTTCGTTCAAGTAAAAATTTACAATTAAATGATTGTATATTAAGTAGTTTTATTGAACCAATTATATTATTACTTATCAGAATAATTTTTCATTTCAATATCAACCGGATCGAAAATTGACTATAAGAGTTACTTCTGCTTTCTGTTCAAAAGCGTATATATATATATATATATATATATATATATATTTGTATATACGTACATATCGGATGGCTGAAAAGTAAGTTACACTCTTCTATAATCTTTTTTTACTTCTCTATACGAAGTAAAGAAAGTATTGTGATTGCGAAAATTTCGGTTTTCAGGTTTCAACGGATATATCCATTTTGACCATCCCTGAATCTAGGTTTATTAGTTTCGGCGTGGCGATTGTACCTCCGTATGTATAACTAAAAAACGATTAGCCGTAGGATGTTGAAATTTTGGATTTAGGACGTTTGTAACATCTAGTTATGCACCTCCCGTTTTGACTACAATCGACTGGACCAAAAGTGTTCAAAAAAGGCCAAAATCCAAAACATTTGAAGTTTGAACTTTTTCTTAACTCCAGTAATAAGCTCTCATGGACAGTTTTTCAACGATATATGGTACTTATTGGTTTCAGAGTTATAATCAAATAAAATTATAATTAATAAAATACTAGGATCTTACAAGGGGAGCACTACGGTTCGAATTCGACTTGATATACATACATTTTTTAAAAAATTTTTTTAAAATTCAAATGAATTGATTTATTTATAGTTATTAACCTCTGATTATAAAAAAAAATTACAATAAATGATAATTTAATATCAATAAAAAGAAAAAAATCAGAAGTTATTAGTGAAATAAAACTTTATATACTTTTCATTTTATTTAAAAATTTTTTACATAGGTTAATAATTATTAATAATAAATCAATATTTAAAAAAAATATATATATATGCATATGAAGCCGGATTCGAACCGATGTGTGCATGGTTACGGATCCGACACGATCTCAGTTGCACCACGTAACTATTTGAACGACGTGAAACAAAATTAATATATAAACTAATATAAAATGCTGATGCGGACACTACAAAAAAATTTGATTCATGTGGTGTTCACCACAACGCAATTTTGCAACTTTTCACTTTAATAAAGTATTGGTTGATTAAATCTCACTTTCAAAAGAAGTAATTTTAAATGAAGTGCCGCAAAAAATGTGTATATGTAATTTAATAGGCGTACAAGGAAGTCATATAATGTCCACATCAGATTTATTTATAATCGAGATTACTGGTTTCGATTTGCGGCATTTTTTTTTGTACGGAGGGGCTAATTCAATGAACCTATATTAGATTATTTTTTATCTTTGAGCGGCGGTGGGCGGGAAGCAATTCAAAAATTTCAGTGGGGTCAATTCTCATTTGATATATCAAAATTCTGATCGCCCAGTCCAAAATGGCGGCTAGCAATGTGTTTGTTTCAGATAACTACGGCTGAATGATCCATTTAATTTTTTTTGTTATTTGAGAAATTTTCTCCGATAAGAGTGGCTAACTCAATAAGCTCCAATTTTGAGTATTTGGTCTTCAGAGGGGAGTAAGGTACAGGGGCGATCAATAATTTTAAACAGGACATACGGTCGTGTGATACCTGTTTTTAAAGATATTTACGAGACAAGCAAAATGGTTCAAAAAAATAAATTCTAACTATTAAATCAAAACGGCGATTTTCTTTTCTAATTAAAAATTCAAAAAAAAAAAAAAAATTAAAATTTTTCAATTAATTTTGATTAAAATTAGTCTTTAATTATAATATGATTAAATAATTAAACAGTTTGCATTTTAATTACTTTTTCATGAATACTTAATTTTATCATTTATTTAAAAAAATGAAATAAAAATACACAAATCAAAGATCATACTGATAACTTTATTTGTCAACGAAAAATTATGAAATAATAAACTTCATTGTTACTCCATTTTAAACCTTTAAACTCGGATTCAAAAAAATCCTCATTAATTAAAATACCGCCTTATAAAATTATTTCAGTTAAAAGATGTTATTGCTTCTCATCTCATATTAAATGATCAAACTGCCCTCTTTGTTCCTCCATGCAGTAATATAGATGCTGCTAGAAAGCTTCTTTCACATGTGAAAAGTTTCTGGTGAAATCTTCCTACATTTTACCTCAATGCGTTCCGTTAATTATTTATATTGTGTACTTTATAACTGTGTGTGTTACATTGTGTATTTTATAACAGACATGTATTATATTTTTATCAAACTGTAAATATGTCCCTAAAAAATCATGCAACGGGAGAAGCTCTTATCAATAATTGTGACTATGACTCTGTAGCTTACTTGAGTTTCTGTCTTTGGTGAAAACGCATACGTACTCCTCGTATTGGAGGAGGTAATTTTACGATTTACACAGCCATATCCAGTTATCAATAATAAACGGCCGAACTCTACCAACTATTATCTTTGTATTAATCATATAAAGTAAATTAAACTTCGTCAATGAACAAAATCTAGAAGCAAGAAATAATCCTTGCTGTTAATCTTTTTATCAAAAGTTCACTGAATACAACCCTACTATCAAACATCATTTTCAAAAAGTTCTTATATTAGCTGAATCATGTATGGATGATATTTATGTTTTTTTTTAATACTTTGTACTGACCAACTCGATAAATTATTTCGTGCAATAGTTCTTGCCGACTGTTTTATAGACTGTATTAAGAGAAATTTCTGTTAATATTCCTTCTTCAATAATTTCATCTGTACTGGGTCGGCCAGGCATTTCACCATCTAAAACGCTACCAGTATGTTGAAATTTTTTTATTAAAGTGATTGTGATCCTGGAAATTGTATGATAAGGATATCACGCATTCACTACATTAACTATTCCTTTGAATGATTTTACTTCTAATAAAAATACTAATTCTACTCTTTCTTGAATTGAAAAAAAATTTTTTACCCAAGAGTTTTTTCGTAGCTTATGATTTCTAAGTCAGGTTACGCATTTTTGATCAAAATTAGGTTTTTTAAATTCTGATATTATTCTTTTTTACCTTTTTTATTGTTTGACCTTTGAATTTGAACGTCTTAAGCTTACTAATAAAGAAATACATAACTTCATCGAAAAATAACGCTAATGCAGTTAAACTTCATCATCTGTTAGCTACTTATCACAAAATCAACTCTGAATATAAATTTTATGCTGCAGATAAATTGATGAAAATTTGTATACAGGTTCTTCTTATGGTTTAAGTGGATACAAAAAATAATTTTTTGAAATTCCGATTTTAAAGGTTTAAAATAGAATAACAATGAAATTTATTATTTCTTAATTTTTCGGTGAAAAAGTTATCGGTTTGATCTTTCATGTGTGTAATCTTCATGTAAATCTCTAAAAAAATTTTACAATTTTTCGAGATTCGACCTGAAAAGGGAGTGCAGAAAGTTAAAAAAAAATGTTTAACAGTGATTGAAAATGTTTTAATTTCTGACTGTACTAAACTACATGTTCTCTAGCTGTAAACTCTACCGCAATGTTAACGTCCCGTCGACGTCGCAACAAAGTCTTGGCCGTCACTTTCTAGCCTGAACAATTATGTTTTTCAATAAATGTTATTTTAAACATACTCCTTTAATTTGCTGCATATAGTTATGAATTATATTTCTGTTGTTATGAAATTTGTCTTTTCGTGTTGATTTATTAATCCATATGATATTCTCAGAGTTATACGAGACCTGCAGTGAAGATATTTTAATTTAATTTTCGTAGCCGTCCTCCGTCTCGCGGGTGGTATCATCTCGGCCTTTTACCCTGAGGTCCTGGCTTCGAATCCGGTCAGACATGGTATTGTCACACACGCTACAAATCATTCATCTCATCCTCTGAAGCAATACTTAACTGTGAACTCGGAGGTTAAAAAAAAAATCATTTTTTTAGATAACCCCTACTAAAATCCCTTATTTAGGATAGTAAGTACTCTCCTAAATCAAAAAGAAATTAATGTTTTTTCTTGATTTCCACCCAATAATGTGTTGTTACTTATATAAATAGTATTAATAACTAAAAGCTAAAAAAAAATTAAGAATTACAACAAAATTAAATAATTATATGAAACAGTAATGTATTTTTATTTCTAATATAAAAACAAATCAAAGTAATATGAATAAGATCGATGTTAACTTAAAGGAATGGCATATAAAAATATTAAATATAAATGGTAAATAAAATGGAATTTAATAAAAAATATAATTTAATTCATGAGATTTTGTTGTCAATTTTACTGGTAGGTTTTTCAGAACACTAGGCAAAATTTTTTTTTTTTCATGAAAAACGGTAATTCATCATATTGTTGAGCATAACAGTAATGATTTAACAACAATAAAGCTTTACCTGCTCAAATCATTGTCACTACTTTTATTCATTTCTACCATTTCATACAAAACTTTGAGCTTATCAGATGTGGTAACTTGACCATTATTTCACTTAGAAAAAAAATCGAATAAATAATTCTCTACATATATATATTTATATATGTATATATATTTTTACATTTGAGGAAGTATTTAAAAGATCTTCATCGGATTGCAGCGCAAAGGTTAAACATGTTTCAAAAGTATTGTAACGAAACATTAATTTTAAATCAGACTATTTAGTTCTTCCTTTCGATGCAAAACGTTTTAGATTTTTTTATAAATGGGTTGTCCGATAATCTAATACAGATTTATTTATTCGAGACCCTAAACTGTGTTTCTAATTCATGAATTGAAGATGTGGGTTATGTGTAGCTATATTGTACCCTAAGTTAGCCAAGTCTGGATATGTTGTTAATAATTATTAGAACTCAACAACAAACGGGACCCAAGGGACAGTATGTAGGAAAGATAGTGGTAAATTTATCTAAAATGTCAACGCCTCGATTAGTCGACCTTTAAGAGAGAAAGCCAGCCTATAATCGCAATCCCATCCCAAACTACTTCAGTAGTAAAGTAAACGTAGCAAAGAGTTCAATTTTATTTGCTCATAGGTAAGTAATTATATTACTTACCTTATATTACTTACTTATTATTAGTAAATTATATTACGAAAATCGCAATAATTGCAGAAAATTTATTGGGTTATTATGTCTAACAGATGCTAATCTAATGTTACGAAAATTACACAGTTTAAACTTTTCATGAACTATGTAAACTGCTAAACTGACAAACTATTTTCTAATCTTCACAATTAACTTTTCTTGTTAATTAAACAAAAAAATTAACGAAATATTGCATCAGTAACTGCCAATTGTGTAATAAATAATTTAGAATTATTTTAACTTTATTATTAAAAAAGAGTTTATTGTTTAAATTAATATATAGTTAAAACCTCTATAATTACTCCTTTACTTAAATAGCTTATTTTTTCCCGACGAAAATGTTCATATAATACGGAGACGAAACATTTTATTTTTTGGCCAATAATAGTTTAGTGAAGGCAATTAATTTTATCTGCAGTAATAAATTCCTTTGTGTATTTTAGGTGTGTCACATATTTAAAATTACCGACTAGTCAGACGTGCTGCCAACTACGTATCGGTGAACAATTTTGGTGTAAATCATGTCTATCAATATATTGATGGAGTGTTGTTATCAGGAAAATTTATTTTACTGCGCTAATCGCATTAAGTAGTTTTGTTTATAATTTAAACTTTAAAAACTTGCATAACAATAACAGTAAAGAAATTAATCAAATTTGAATTTCCAATTAATTTCATTACTGAAACTTCCCTTAAAAAACTAAAAAAAAATAAAGTGAAATGTTAAGACTATCTTTTTCTTAACAAAACTCGAATTCAGGTCCATTGTTGCATAACAATAACAGTAAAGATCGAAATTAATCAAATTTGAATTTCCAATTAATTTCATTACTGAAAATTCCCTTAAAAAACTAAAAAAAATAAAGTGAAATGTTAAGACTATCTTTTTCTTAACAAAACTCGAATTCAGGTCCATTTGACACGTGTCAGATAACCTTAAATATCTCCAGAATAAAATAACTTTTTCTCATTACCTCACCGATTTTTAAAGCTTTTGGACCAATGACATTCTGACCCCATAGGGAAAGACACCCTCCATGTGGCGGCAGTTTCGGTTGCCACACCACCCCTGTATACAATAAAGCCCCTCATATTCAGAACCTTGGCAAAAGGCCTTGTTCTTGCCTCAGTCATTACTAGAAAATGAATTGTTTAAAACAAACCACATCTATGTCGATTCTTTAACAAGACAAGAGTGATATGAAGGAACTGAAAATAAGAACGCAACTGCCTACCCGATAGGTTAAAAGCTGAGCTAACATGCACCTCAATTCAGTTTATATGCATAACTCAAAGCAAGAAATAAAAATAAAACTAAATAAGCAAAATACTGCAAGAACATGAAACCTTATAACACAAGAACAACAAAACCAAAACACAGGAAGATGGTATTACTTCTTTTTTGTATTTAAGCTTTTCTGGACACTTTTGGTCCAGTCGATTGCAATCAAAAGGAGATGTGCACAACTAGATATTACAACAGTCCTAAATACGTACGTACGTACATACAAACCTCATGCCAAAACTAGTCAAAATGGTTCAGGGATGGTCAAAGTGGATATTTCCGTTGAAATCTGAAAACCGAAATTTTTCGCGATCACAATACTTTCTTTACTTCGTACAAGGAAGTAAAAATAACTGAATAAAATAAAAAATAAAAAAACATTTTTCTACTGAGAAGATGTTGTCCAAATTTCTTTCCATTGTTTGAAACAACCCCTGATAATCTGCTGTGGATGAACAACCAGACATGAAGGCACTTGCAATTGTGCTTTGAACATGGTGAAACCCACACAGACGTTTTAGATCCGTGGAAGGAAAGCTGCATCTATCCTAATAATTTTATAACTAGCGTAAAGGGAGTTCCCGCCTACAACCACATCCGGTGTCCTTATTCTCCTTTCGTAAAAGAATCTTTAACTATCTTACCTGTTACCCGTTATTAAGTCCTGACAACCTGGAATGTGAGAATCCCAGAGAAGTACTGTCAAGTGATAATAATGTCCTGAGTTTAGAATAGAAACGATGACGATAGATACGCAGCACTATTAACGCTAATACAACACTATTAATATTGAATACAACACTGAACAACGGACCAAATTACTAAAAATACTTTCAAAAAAATAGAAATTTAATAAATTTACAAATAATAAAATAATTACTAAAAAAAACGACTGATAAATTTCTATTAGTCTTTTTACTTCCTTGTACGAATTAAAGGAAGTAAATTTATCGTGATCGCGAAAAATTTCGGTTTTTAGATTTCAACGGAAATATCCATTTTGATCATCCCTGAATCCATTTTGGCTAGTTTCGGCGTGACCGTCTGTACGTATGTATCTCGCATAACTCAAAAAGGATTAGCCGTAGGATGTTTAAAATTGTATTTAAGACTGTTGTAACATCTAGTTGAGCATCTCCCATTTTCATTGCAATCGACTGAACCAAAAGCGTCCAAAAAAGCTCAAATCCAATATTTTGGATTTTGGAAGTTTTCCTAACTGCAGTAATAAGCCCTCATTGAGATATTTTCAACGATATATCATAAGAGGTACTTATTTTCACTGGTTCCAGAGGTACAGACAAATAAAATTTTAATTAATGAAATATTTGGATCTTATAAGCGGAATGCACATCGATTCGAATCAGACTTCATCTCTTTTTTTTAATTTAAATATATTGATTTATTAATGATTATTAACCCGTGATTGTAAAAAATCTTTAAAATAAATGTTCAATAAAAAAACCAAAAAACAAAAAAAAATCATAAGTTATTAGTGAAATAAAATTTTATGTAGTTTTAAAAATGTGTGTATTTAATTTAATAGGCATTATTACATATGTGTATATGAAATGGATTTGGTGAAATATCTGATTATTTAATATTAATTGAAATTTATAATTTAGAATCGAATAATTTTTGGATTTTCTAGTTTAATTTCTGTTTAGATTTATCTAATTATTCTGTAATTTTTGTTTTATTTTATCTACATTAAAGTTAAGTACCGAGTGACTGAAAAGCAGACTCTCATAAGAACAACATATACGTTGAGGCATACATGTCCGATCTTTAATAAGTTGCAAAAAATTCTTAGCTTTTTGTTTATTACGCCTCTGATATTGTCGGACAATACCCTCCCTAAGTCGGAGTTGATCATCATTTCGTTTATTTGTTTTTTGTTGTCAATCATTTAATCGCTGTTTGGTTTGATATAATTCTTCTGATCTTAATTTGTGTTCTCTAGTTTTCAAATTTTCTCTCCCATCATATTCATCATCCTCTTTAATCTTTTTATTTTTTCCTTGGTCGTATAATAACGTTTTCTTCCTCTTGATATTTATCATGTGTTTTAATGGTTTTATTCTCTCTGTGTTTGCAACATTTTCTTCCTGATTATTTTCTTTTGCAACGTTTTCTTTCTTTTTATTCTTTATTTAGTTTTAACATTTTCTTCGTCTTTATATTTATCACCTTCTCCTAATCTTTTTATTCTTTCTTTGGTTTTAACATTTTCTTCCTCTTTATATTTATCATCTTGTCTTATCTTTTTTATTCTTCCCTTGTTCTTAACATCTTCCTTTTTATATTCATCTTCTTGTCGTTTTTTGATATATTTCTTCATGTTATAGTTCTTTTTCTGTATGCTTGTTTCTTTTTCATTTTTGATTATTAACCAAATAATCCAATGATAAAAACTGAATATTTTACATCGTAAAGTAGAAATTAACATTTATAACCGGTATACAATAGTTCACTAAACGGAATAGTTTAATTATTATTAACTTTTATTTATACGACACCAGAAATCTGAAACTTTTGTTAATCAGCAACTCACATAGATACGAATAATACTGATCTAGTAATACGAGTAGTAAAGGCACTTATACTCTATCCTAATATTTCATGTAAGATTGTTGGGTTAATAATTGTATAAATATTTGATGTTAATAAAATTTAATACTTCAGCAATTGTGTAACTGTCCGCGTTATTAAAGAATTGAAGGATCATATCCCACTTTCAAACGAAATAAGTTTAAATGAATTGCAACAAAAAATGTATATACATAAATTAATAGGCGTACAAGGAAGTCATATGGTGTTCACATCATATTTTTTTGTAAGTTAAATAAAGGAATTTCAAATAAAAAATTTAGAATTTGTAATCGTTAACTGTCATAAAGAATAATTTAATATTTTTATTACAAAAGAATAAATGATTATTTAAAGTTATCCATCTTTTATCTATTGAATAGTGTACACCATTCAAGGGCTTTTGTGGGTTCAAGTTAAATGTTCATCGCATAGATATTGGGCATCTGCATCCCCTTACTCTAGTACTTTGGGTAAGCCACTATTTCCTATAAAATAGTGTCTCTATTTAGGCGTTGTTAGCTCTACTCAGAGGTCACACATTCTATCCTTTCTTTACTGTAGTATCTTTTGTAACATTATAGCCAGTAAAACTATACTTAAAGTAATTTTAAAACTTACTTGAAGAAATTTCTTTAAGACAAGTTGTAAAGAATTTACGTAAAATAAGTTTAGTATCGGTTGTTTTTTATTTGACCATGAAGTTCGCGTATTAAATAAATATTTAAATTTATAATATTTGTAACTCAGTTTTAATTTAATTTGATGTTTACTGTTTGGAACTCAAATGTTTTAATTTGAGTTTTCGTAATCGTAAAATGTTTACAATCTGCAATTAAAATTTACAACATAATTTCTAAAGCACATTGTGTATCTTATAAAATCCCTGCTTATAATGTAAACAAATAAAATTAAAATTAGTATATATTTATGTAATGAGATGCATTATATATTAAATATTATAACTTTTATGCTACAAGAAAGCGATAAAAAAAAGAAAAGATTTAACTATGTTTTACTCATTTAAAAATACGACTTGGTAACCGCAAACTTGAATGTTTTAAATATTGTAATTGAATCAGTTTACTTTATAAACATTATTATGATGTACACACACACATATGTATATATATATTTTTTTTAATTTAGAAAAATTATGTTTTAAAAAAAGAAAAAAATGTTCCCTTTTATTGACTGTATTACACAATAGTTTATCAATCGATTAGTTTATCAATCATTTTGGATAGTAAAATTCATTGATTTAAAAAAATCGTAAGATTTAAAAAAAAAATCTTTTCAAATTATTGCAAGACTTTCCCAAAAATTATTAATAAAAATTAAGAGTTTGAGACAAAATATAAATACATTTTTTAGAGGTGGAATAAATTTTAAGAAACATTTTTGTAAAAATATTCATATATAAATTAATCTTAACAAATTTGTATAAGTAGGTTTTTCTAAATCTAACATCTATAATTAAGGCTATAATAATAAATGCTAAAATATGAAAAAGAAAATTTTCCAGAAATACTTTCTACATTTTAGGTCCGGAATCTATAATTTTAAAAAATGGTAGAGATTTTTTGATAGCTTATGTATGATTCAAACTTCCAAAATTATCTTTGAAATATAGACCAAAGGGAGATAGAGAAAATGAATAAAAAACTTGCATTTCAATTTTAAGAGGTGGGGGTTGATAATTTTACAAATTCTTTTCTGTATTATTTACATTTGCATTGAAACTAACAAATTTGCTTTAATAAAATTTTATCTAAAACACCCCTGAAGAAAATTGAAATTGGTTTATTCGCGATATCTCTACTCCTTTTTACTTTAAATTTGAAAAAAAAATTAATATAATTAATGTCCCATATATAGAAACATTTTAACCAAATTGGGAAAAATCGGTTAGGTCAATTTTGAGCAATAAGACCAAAAGGAGTGTACAAGTGTACATACATATGTATATACGTAAGTACATAGGTACGCACTTACGTATATATGTGTTTTTTTTTGTCTAGATCATTCGTTCTCAAAGTGGGCGATAACGCCTCCTTGTGGGCGCTGGTGGCCTTCATAGGGGGCGATAGAGGCCCACAGAAAATTGGGGGCGTTCAGGCGGTCTAGGAAAGACGAATCAGCGAAGGCTGATTAAAAAAAAAAAAAACAGAAATTATGTTTTCCTTTCTTGTTTCCTATTTAATTTCAAACAAAAATTAAATACCTATACAACACTACTACAAAAATTAAAGGGATACCGATATTTTATAATAAAAAATGATTGTATTCAGCTACTTTAACTTTGCAATTAAGAGGCCTAGAGACACGAATAAAAAAATTAAAGTTTGAATACTCTACTTTTTGACTGACTACTTCAAATTTAAAAAATTATCAAATTAAGAAAAAAGTCGGTGAGAAGTTTTAAAAATTTGAAAGTTTGTCTTCGTGTTTGATTGAGCGCATGCTGGATGGTGGAAACAACATTTTTTCCGTAAACTGCATTAAAGTCGTTTAAAAGCTTAAGACTTTAATTTCTTTTTTTGTATGTCTCTTACGATTTTTCTGAACCAAAATATTCCACTTTAAAGAGAAAATGCCACTTTTATGTTTAATGCTGGATATCTTCCGATCTAAGCAACGTAACGTATTGATACAAATATGGAAATTAAGGGTTTTGAATTAGCTGATCTTGCTTCAATGAAAAATTGTGAAGTAGCGTTGCAATTTTTGACTTTTGTTCATTTTGTGCCACGGTATTGAAATCTTGAGACTACATATGACCTGCTCTCAGCTCAACCCATGATCATGTTATACCTCGTTTAACCCAGTAGGATATGCCTCGTTTAAAAACAATAAATGCAATTGCTGTTTTTAAGAGCGCATTTTAAAAACAGCAATTGCATTATTATTTTTAACAGAGGTAAGTTTAAAAATTTTGAGGGGTGCTAGAGAATCTTTGATTCTCAATGTGGGATGGGCGAAAACGTTTGAGAATCAGTGGTCTTGATGAACTAATTGGACATTAAAAGGTAAATTTTGTGAAAAACCCGCTACACCCATTTACAATATGTTCACTACACTTTCCCCTTTAATATACCTAAAATCTCAGTGCTTATGAATTATTTGATAGAAAAACTATGTTGTAATAATGAAGTTCTTAGAAATTAAATAGACATGTTAGCGTACTTCGCGTGAACAATAATCAATATTATTTTGATAATTCACTCGTCATTTTTTATAAGGAAAGCTTCTTGGTTTAAAAAAAAATTGGTTTAAAATTTTTAAATCTGGCGCTAAATACATTCTGAAATAAATAAAATAATTAACGTAAATCCCAAACGGTATTCTGCATCATTTTTGCTACGTTTAGTGAAATTTTATACTCACTTAATGGAAAAACCGACATAAGTAATACAGATTAATAAAATAAAAAGTCTCTCGCAGTTCTGCGGAAGACCAAATTCCGAAGTCATTACTATTTCACCGTCAAAAAAGCACCGATTTTCATAGTACATTACAAACGTTCGATTAATGAGAAGACGATGCACACAAACATAAAGTTTAAACTCGCTCACTGCATAAGCGCGTATGAAAAATACAGTAATACAAAATCAACGTAACTGTATGTGGTTATGTGGACAAATTTTTACCGACTGTTTGGTAAAAATTGAAAAATTATACACCTTTTCAATTAGCTAAAGCTATAGAAATCAAAAATTTTCTTTAAGGGTTATTTAATCATAAAATATTACTCAACTAATCAGGACGTATATATATATATATTTTTGTTTTTACTGTATACAATTGTTAATTACGATATAGATTTCTTGACTATTATTTTTCGTGCTTCTTTTTCATATTTCTACGGTTTATTTTTCCTACTTTATTCATTAAAATTCTTGTTAACCACTACTTACTATAATATTGAATTTCCGAGTTAAATTTCTTTCAACAACAATGAATGACATAAGTCTCTATGATTACATTTGCCGTAGGTTTTTTTATAAATTTATAAAGTTAAAGCTATAGAAATAATACGATTTTCTTTAAGGATTATTTAATTATTACATTAATCGTTAACTATCTTTTTTTTGTATAAACTAATAATGAAGAATAATGCCTAAAGTGTAGGGCAGAAGTAATGTTTACTTCTTTCTGGCTCGTATATTTATTACAGAATTGATACAACAATACGGGATTAACTATTAAATCTAGAATTAGAAATTAGTAATTACAAAAGATATGTTCATGGAGGATTACTAATATTTTTCAAAACTTTGTCTACAAACTAAATTGTTCTTTCTGTAATTTATCCAAATGGAATGTTGTAAGAGGCAAAAAACTAACGTATATCATTTCAAATAGATTTTTATTATAAGTTTATAATTATAATATTTGCTGTTTTTCCCGTTAAAATATTATTTATACTTGAAAAATTTCAATAAATATGATTAAAATATTTTTCAGTAAATTTTTATTTTCCCGATTACTGACATTGTGCTTGTGGCAGAACTTACAAAGCTGATTGCTATTGCAATTAACCGCATCAGTAGACAAAAACGAGTAGAAAAAAATATTTATTACAAACAAGGGAAAGTAGAATAATGTATGATTTTTGATGGTGGAGTTCTAAACCGGTAAAGGCTATAAGATATTTAGGAATATAAAATTAACTTTAAACGTCTTTTAAAGTTGTCTTCAAAAAGAGATGCACCTGTTGTCATTTGTAGATTTGAATAAAGAGTACAATACATTTTGAAAATTAAACATTTTTAATTTTGTTACATCAGAATTTTTTCAACCTATACTGTTTTATTTATTTTCTTTAAATATACAATTACAAAATACTTTCCATTAATTAAATTTAAATTCATCTTATAATTAGGTCTTCTCTTTAACTTAATATTTATTAATTTATTAAATGATCTTCAAGGTATTATATTTTTCGTAATATTTAATATATTTTTAATTTTTTCGATTAAATAATGCATTATTAATTTTATTTTATCACTACTCATCCGGCATAATGTTTTTACAAAACATTTTCATTTATAGATTTTGAAATCCTCTTTTCAAGGGCTTTTTATCTTTTGATATCCGGATTGATAAGTTTAAAACAGCTTTGAACGTGGAGTTATAAAAAGCTGAAGTAATATTACACGCTTTTATTTTCTATATTTTTTCTTTTTTATATTTTATTTCACTTGAGAAAATGAAATGGATCGTTTGATATCTATTTCTTAAAAACTGTAGCATCCATTCTAGAATTACATTCTAATAATATATATATATATGTATATATATATATATATATATATATGTGTGTGTGTGTGTGTGTGTGTGTGTGTGTGTGTGTGTGTGTGTGTGTGTGTGTGTGTGTGTGTGTGTGTGTGTGTGTGTACGGATACGGTATATATTCTTAAACTAATCATGAAAATTACATATTTTCAAGTTTGGCAAAAATACGTCCTTTTTAAGTTACATAACTTGGTTATAGAAAAACACAAAGTTGCGCCCTGTGCGAGAATGAGTTGAGTGATCTATCTACTGTTTCTGTTTTTCTTTTGTATACATTTAAGATTGAATGGCATAGACAAATTCATAAAATCTATTGATAGTAGGATATTTTATTCTTTGGCTAAGTTTTATCACAGAAATAATTAATAATAACTTAAAATTAATTGTTTATTTTATTTATTATTATTATTGTTTATTGTTTATTCCCAACCGTAGCAAATCGAAAAAGTAGGGTTACGTGTTTCACCTGTCCGATGGATGTTCACGATTTTCTCGGTACCTATTGCAGTTATCGACTTTGTTCTTTAAAGAATTATTTGTCATGTTCTCCTAAAGGTTTTGTGCCATAAATGTAATGTCATCAGCCTTAAAAATTATTAAATTTATTATTTTTAATTTTTTACTTAAAGTTTTAACGTCGGGATTTAAAAAAAAAACTAAATTTTATACTTGTATTTATCGAAGATAAAGATCATACAATGATACCCAGATATACAGGTATTAATTGATTTAACTACTTTTACTCTCAGAAAGGGAATTATTATTTTGTTTATTTTATTTTATTGTATCCGATTACAAAATCATCATTCTGTGAATGAAACAAGGTGCAGACTCTTTTTCTGTTTAGCCTCCGGAACCACCGTAAGGTATTTCTTCAGAGGATGAATGAGAATGATATGTATGAATGTAAATTTAGTGTAGTCTTGTACGGTCTCAGGTCGACCATTCCTGAAGTGTGTGGTTAATGGAAACCCAATCACCAAATAACACCAGTATCCACGATCTAGTATTCAAATCCGTATAAAAGTAACCTGCCTTTACTAGGATTTAACCTTAGAATTCTCGACTTTGAAATCAGATTTGCGATGACGAGTTAACCGCTAGACCAGCTCGTTGGGCTACAAAGCAGATATTGCTAATAATCGTCGCTTCTTTGGTTATTTTGAATTTGATATAATATTTATGCAGAATTCTAACTTTGACGAACATAAATTATTATGCCTTTTTATAAATCATTTATTGACTCTTTAACGTTTCAGTATGTTCTACAAGTCATCATATGCATTTATTAAAAATTTTGGAAATAGTTACTTTAAATTACTGAAAATTGCACTGAATGGAATCTGCATAAATTTAGTCAAACATTTGCATAAATTATCTACATCCTAACACAGTAAAATACGTTTATCGTTTTTTCTACAGAAATGTGAGCTTCTACACTTTTTCTACGTAAAACTCTATTGTATTACGTAAACGTCTATCAGTTTACGTTTACCTAAGACAGTAATTAGTAACTTGTTTCCTTTCAAATAAATACTTTATTTGAAGAAATAGCTCTTTCCATAAATCAAAAAGTTGGAATGACAGTCCCAGCTGAAATTTTGTGCAATAATATATACGTTAAAATAAGTAAAATATATACAACTATATAAAATAAAAAGTTAAATTATTTTTTTTAAATTTTATTTAAAATATATTAAACATAAATTAATATATAATTACAAAAAGCTATATAATAAAATGTTATTTAAGTGAACTTACATATTTTATACTTTTACTTGCTATTAACTTTGCCTTTATACAAAATTTAATTTATTTCGAAGTCCACCTTTTAAATTACTTTGTTAAAAGGGAAGTTAGTTAATTTTCCTTTAAAATTACCTTCTTGAACAATAAAACTTAACAAATAATAGCATATCGTTGTTTTTATTAGAAATTGAAATTTTGGAAATATGTTTTCTGAAATGGCGTAATGATTTTAGCGTAAATGATTTTTATTTTTTTCTAAAGAAAGAAAATGCTCTCAAATATTGCAACAAAGTTTCAGGAAATGTTCTACTGATGAAAATAATGAAGAAAGTTTTTATAAACATCGGTTCGAAAACGCTTCATTAATGAGTGTGTCAGCCGGTGTTAGATTTCGTCGCTTCGGTAAAATAAAGACAGACTGTAATTCTTACGAATCCAAATTAATGGGTAAATTTTAGTAGATTTTTAGGTACTTACGTATTTACGCCACCGTAGCTACAGCTTTTTTTAAAAACAAAGTAGTCAATCGGATTTCGGTGGAAAATTGGCCGGTATAGAGTTTAACAGATTCAAAACAGTCTCTTTATTAATTTTAATAAATTTATATTTATTTATTTTATAAATATATTTTAACCAAACTTAACCTACGCTCGCTAACCTTGAATAATAAACAGGAGTTTTTTGATTAATTATTTAATAAATAATTGCAATAATTACTGAATTTATTAAATAAATACTCAAAAAATTACGGTGTTAATTAGTCGAGGTTAGCGAGCGTAGGTTAAGTTTGGTTAAATTATATTTATAAAATAAATAAATATAAATAACCATTTATTAAAATTAATAAAGAGAGAGTGTTCATTTTTCACCGAAATCCGATTGACTACTTTGTTTCTAAATAAAGCTGTAGCTGCGGTGGTGTTAATACGTAAGTACCGATTTTTATGAAAGCTGATGTAATATATTGCAAGAATTGATTCCGTAACTATTTTTAAGTAGTTTTTGAGAAATTTTAAAAATTGGGGTCTAAAAACCCACTATTTTATGTTTGGCATAAAATAACTTTGTTAAATGTGTGATAAACCATAAAATTATAAAGAAAACTTGTACATAACTTGATTTTGGATAAAAAATACGAATAAAGTCTACAGAACTAAATACAAATCAGAATTTTGAACTTTATTAAAAACAAAACGTATTAAAACGCGGTAGATTTTAACCAGTTATTAAACGAAACAAAATTTAATTTTACAATTTTAAATGTGTAATACATACAACGTTAAATAATGACATACAAGCACTAATCCCTTTACTTATTTAACGTTTATTGAATTACAAAAATTTTATTTGTTGGAATAAGTCGATAGTATTGCCAACTTATAAAATAAATTATTTAATTATTACGGCATGTAATAGCAATATCGAGATCATCCAAAGTTCCGAGACAAAGTACTGAGGAACATCGGAGCCGCCGTGGTTTGCGAAGAACAAGGATTCACACGATTACCTCTAGGAACGCCATTTGTTCACCGGTTAAGTTCTCACAGTATACTTAAGCTTAACACGCACGAAAACCATCTGGCTATTGGATAACCTATTGGATAACAGTGAGGTTTTGAGATGACTGAAACTGTTGAAGGTATTGGATGTTGAGACTGTTGTGCGGTAAATATTATCCTTTTCTTGGTTTTATTAACCTTTTATCCTTTTTTGTTTTGTTTGATTACTTGTTGATTTATGCGTACTTCGCTACGGACTTTGTGTGAATTATCAATTTATATTTTTTTTCGTTATACATTTATTATACTTTGTTCAAATATTTACTGTTCTGTCTTACGAGGTGTCATTGGATACCTCTCTTTTAAGTCATTATTGCTTTATAGATTTATTTATAGTTTCATTATTTGGGAAACCAATTGCAAATAAAACAGTATAACAAAAGATTTGAAATTATTCGATGTGCATATAAATACTGATTATGTGTATTTATTAAGATCATTAACAATCAACAAATACGTAGAAATATAAACATTTTCAGAATATTTGTTTTAAATTTAAACGGTAAATGTATTTAAAGAAAATAAATATTCATGAAAAAAGGTAATATTATTATTTTGATAACAAGATTTAATGGAAAATACCTAAAATAAAAATTATCAATTTGAGGAAATAAAAAAAAATTGTTATGTTAGAAATACTATACGCCGAATGAAAAGTTCAGGATATAAAAACGTTTCACTTATTATTAAAGTAAGTATTAAATCTTAGATTAATGCAAAATGCTTAGATTTTTTTTTAATGAGAAAATATATTCCAGTCAACCTTAAAATACAACCGGTAACTAAGTTAATAGCGTTTAAAAGTCAAGAAGTTTTGTCAGACAAACCTGTACTTTTAAAACCTTTCTGCGATTTTCTATTTTACGTAATGTAGCAAAGATATACTGTAGTAATATCTATGTAATGGAACGTTTTATTAGTAACAACAATACCCCATTAGATTTTATTTTCCTTGGCTTATTTTATGAACCATTACTTGTGTATTTAAATTATAGGAAATTAGTTGATATTTTAACAAAATTATTACGGTTATAAATAACTTAATACAATCTATTTAAGGATAAAATTTACAATGTTTTACACCATTATTTTTTATATTTTAGGTTTGTGTACGTAATTTAATATTATACGTAAATATAGTCGTAAAATTTTAACTTTCATCGTTTTATCGAATCTATAATGTTTCTTTAATAAACAATTTACTGCTATCCTACGTTCATATACATTATAGATACCGAAAAAATATTATACTTCGCACAGTAATTTACAAATATTTCATCGCAGAATCGTTTTTTTATTTTTTATTTTTTTTTAGATCATTGAATTTATTTAGTTTACCAGTAAATGAGAGTAGGTCACCCTGATAATGTTATAAGTAAATTTTTTTTGTAATACATGATACGCAATATTATTTCTTGTAGATAATGTGGATTTAAAAAACCATGATAAAATTTGATATTAGTTTTCCCCTCCAATAACTTGTTTAGAGAAAGTGGAAGAAGCCTATTCGGTATAATCATATATTTTGTAATAACGCATATCTATTTCATGAAAAAAGAAGAGAGTGTTTTGATAGACTATAATGTTCATGCTGGGGTATTGAACTCTTTCCTACATTATACCGTGTTTTATAAATCTCTGTTACACGCTTCTCTTTATCTCATTCCCTATTTTATTTTTTCTTCTTCGCTTACTCTTTCATATTTTTATTAAAAGTATATATTCTATCAAGGCGACTCATCTAAGCATTTTTCTATTTTCTTCTTTTCATATATATGACAAATGACAAAATCTGGATGCTCAGTAAATGGGGTGACTTCTCTAAATCTACCTCATTTGCAAGTGTCTAACTTTTGAAAGGATAACGTAAATAAAGGGATTTGATTTTTTGAATAAAGTAATAGTATAGATCTATGAACTTCTTATGTATAAATGTATAATAAAGTACATTAAAATTTCGAACTTAACAAAAAAATACTCGATTTATATTTTTTATTATTTATAAAACCACATTTGTTCAAATTAATATTCTTTTTTTTTCTAATTTCAGTTTTGCTATTTCTGTTTGTCCGTCAATCATTTTTAAACGTGGAAAGAATTTCAGTAGAACTTTCAAGATTGGTCCTGCAATGTGTCGGTCTTCGTGGCACGAGTGCAACAGTCTCTGCCTTCATTTGGAGGCCCCAACTTTGAATCCCGCGCAAGCACGGCATTTTTCATACGCTACAAAAATTAAATTTTATATTCTTAAGCACAAGTTTCTATCGTAAATTTCATCAAGCAAAAAAAGTGGGAGAACAATTTTCGTACCATAAAATGTTTTAAGAAACAACTATTTGGTACCAAGAAGCTTTAGTATAGGGAGATCCACGATCTTTAAAAAATTTGAAAATAATTTATTTTATTTCTGAAACGACGTTGACGCCCAATTATAGTTTCTTAATAATAGATCATTTTTTAGCTATGAAACTTTTCATATCTAACCGAAATTGGAATTCAAAAACTTCCGGATAAAAGACATGGACGCTATCACTCTGCCATGGAGTCGGCGTTTTCCCTTTTTGTAACGTACAATAATTGATTACTGTATCCACATTTCAGAATTCACCTATATCAAATTTTTTATCAGTCGCTTTTTATTTTTCAACGTTAAGTTTCCATGAGAAAATTACAATACAAATGAGATGATTTCTAAAAAATTCTTCTAAGTGATGTAAAGAAGAGCAGACTGTAGTTTAAATGTTAGTAATAGACGTGTAGTGCATGTCTTTGGTCAGTTAAATCAGAGAAACTGCAAGGTGGGTCGTATGAAAACGACGTAGAAATTTCTAGGATATCAGAGTAGCTGAGCAGCTTTATTTAATTTACTCCTTGTTCGTTGCGGCAATGTTCGTGTTACAGTATAACATCCAAGATTTACTATAGCATGTTAATTAGAACATTACATGAAATGTTGGATTGGAAATACAAATCAGTAGTGTTAAAATTTAACCAGTTTGTCCAAGATTCAATATGTCAACTTTTCCTGCGGAAAGTTTTTTAGTTTCGTCCTATTTTTTTCAAAATATGTTAAAATTAAGTAAAGACTATTCAACACGGTAGATTTACTTCATATTAATTCTGTCCTGTTTTTTATAACTTTTATAAGTAATTACGATACTGTTACAGAATGGCAAAAAGACACAAATTAAATAAATATTGAAGCATTAACAAAAACTGCAAAATTTCTCATTTAAAGATTAAGTTGTGTTTAAAATAATGGTAAAGAAAATGATTAAATGATTATACAAAGAAATTCGATATAGGAAATAAATAAATAAATAGGTCAGTAAATTTTCTTGTTTTCCTCTCTAGTTTAAATTAAGTTTATAAACTTATTTCCCAATAAATATTTTATTTATGTTATTTGATAACGAATCTTGTCATGACAGTACATTTTCCATCAACATTAAAGAAAGTAGGTGATTCTCAACTCAATCCGTATAATCCTATTAATATTATTTTCTTTTACCGATGTTTAGTCTTCGACGTCTAACGTCATTATTATTATTATTATTATTGTTATTATTATTATTATTATTATTATTATTATTATTATTATTATTATTATTATTATTATAATTAATTTACATTCAAATTTTAATTATTTTTCCTTGAAGGCAGTTCCTCTTGGCGTAATTTTTTAGAATTAGATTTAGTGGAAGACATACTAAATTACTATAATTATTTTTAAATTACTAAAGACTACTTGAAGATATTTTTTTCTGTCATCGCGTAATTCCTTATTAGTTTATATTAGCGTATTGATAAAACGTTTTATCATCGTTATGATTAGTAATATCTATTTTCTGATACTCATACTATTACCATGAAAAAATTTAAAGAAATTAGACGATTAATTTATGTTTATTATTAGATAAAAAAGAAATCTTATTCTTAAAAATCCAGCAAGCCTTAGCTTACGCTCATTAGCCGTCTTTTTTTTGGTAGTTTTACTGCATTTTTCTTGTTCTTATCAAGACGCCGGTCTCTTAACTCTTGGTTTTTCAAATAATTTTTTTTTCCATCTCGACAGCGTTTTTTTTTGCAGTGTTGTCAATATTTTAAATATTTACTCTTTTAGGAATCAGAAACTGGAAAACGTAATAAACTTAAAAAGAAAAATATAAAATGATTAAGAAAAAACCCCGTAGTGCGTATAGAAAAATTCTTTTTAATTTTTCTTTAAATTATGACATTCAGACGTGAACGTCACATTAAAAAAACTAATAAGTTACTAACCTTTACTTTGGCAATGATTTCAAAAAGTTGAAATTAAAAAAAAAAAAAATTACTGTTGAACCTTTTTCTTCAGGCATTCATTATATTTTTATTTCTTAAACGTTTTTCTTAAAATGCTATACTTTTATCAATACTATAAATAAATATACAACTAGTGATTTCAAAAGAACTAAGGAAAGATGGTTTGTGTCTTTAGATAGATTTTTACAAAAATGAATAAATTGCATTTAATTTAAAAAAAATCTGATGTGGACACCATATGACTTCCGAGTACGCCTATTAAATTACATATACACATTTTCTTAAAATGAAAAGTACATAAAATTCTATTTCATTAATAATTTCTGGTATTTGTAATATTTTTTTTTTATTGTTCTTATTGAATTATTCATTGTAAAATTTTTTTACAGTTTGAGGTTAAAATCAATATTTTTAAATAAGAAAAAAAAACTTACAAAAAGATTCAAACCGATGTACCTTGGAAGATTCAAATAATTAATTAATTAAAATTTATTTGGCTATAACTCTGGAGCCAATTAAAATAAGTACTACTTAAAACTTGAAAATAAGTACCACATTCAATATATTGAAAAAGCTCTCAATGAGGGCTTATTTCTCCATTTAAGAAAAAGTCCAAAATCCAGGTGCACAACTAGATGTTACAACAGTTCTAAATCCAAAATTTCAACCGCTTTTTAAGTTATACGAGATACATACGTACGTAGACGGTACGCCGAAACTAATCAAAATGGATTCGGGGATGGTGAAAATGGATATTTCTGTTAAAATCTGAAAACTGAAATTTTTCGCGATAACAATAAATGCTTTACTTCGAACAAGGAAGTAAAATTACAAATTCATTTGTAAGTTATTTTTTTGCCATACACAATTTTCTTTTTGAATTCTTCGTCTATTTTTTTTATTTTTTACCTATATATTTTTATATTATATACATATACGTATTTATACATAATAATAATAATTATAATCTGCAGCATTATTTTTAGTTGCTATCCAAATATTATTAATTTTTGAGTACTCACGATTTTAAAAGATCTAAACCCAATTTTTAGCCATTTATTCAGAAATTTAAAGATATCTCTTGTTTTTTCATTGAATAAGACAAAAATAAAAATTTGTCAAATTAATAATTATTTATCACATCAGAAATTAATATTCTTTATTCAAAGATTACGAGAGAAAAGAGATTATAAAATTATATGAATGACGTGTATGAATCCGTCCGCATGAGGTATTTTTGTTTTACATTAAAAAAAGAAAATGATAAAAATTTTTCAATAGATAGAATGCATTTTGTAAAATGTATCTGAAGTATTGTAATTGAATTATGAGATTTACTTAAGATAGACACGAATCATTTCTGAAAATTAGTTATCCATAAAAGAAAAAGAAAGTCATGATTAAGTGTCTAATAAAATTTTGAGAAAGAGAGGTTTGTTTCCTTTTTTATTTAATGTACAAAATAATTACGTAAGTAAATAAGTTTTTATTAGCTTATGTGTTGAAATGTAGAATAAAACGGTCTGAGCGATTACAGTTTTGTACTTTGTGTTAATACGACATGAATTTTACTCAAGTATAAGTTTATTACTTATGTACTCTATGTATATACTTATGTACATCATAAGTGACACTACTTATGTAACATCATAAAAGACATTATAAATTACGTTATCAGAGTTTAGCTAAGAATCAACTAATACCTTTCAAACTCCTTATTTTGAGCCTTGGCAACTTTTACCGTGACCATTTTTATAAATACATATTAACATAAACAGAATAATATAAGTGAATCCAAACGTACACCAATGTAAAAGAGTCGATAGATTTTTAAAGAAAATGTGCCTCATCTGTTCGTGGTGTATGTGGCATCTACTAAATAAAGAGAGGGTTTGTGTTAGTGAGAAAATTCAGTATATGTTTTAAATGTCTAAAATATAAGTAGATAGCTTTAATTAAAATTTAAGTTTTTATGAGTCTGTACTCTATAAATTATTTTTTGAATTTTGTGATAAAACTGTCTTTAGGTGAATGCTAAAATGTATTTTTTCTTTTTATTTAAATACAATTTTAAGATGTTATAGAAGTGTAAAAACTATCTCAAATCTATTTATTATACTTCTTACGAATTTACTTACTTAGTTTAGTATTCCATAAATTTATTATGTATATTTTTTAAAATATAAAGATCTATTGGATGTAGAAATATATATATAAAATTACGAAAATACAATAGCTATAAATTATTAGTAAATTATAAGTTTCTTCATAGAATAAGTATGATTTATTGTTTTATAAATGCTATTTCTAGCCGGTCAGTGACAGGTTTGAGAATAGACAAGAAATGAGGGTTCAGTTTAAGGGTTGTAACCTCTAAAGATGAGTTCTATTCGAACAACGCGGTGTGACAAATGATAACACAAATCCTTCCTGCCTACCCACTACTGTATGACACTTCTACAGTCGCTATCTTCTCTACTACATAACCCCAACTCTTCAGACTTATCTGCCAATTCATCGTCACACGGTTTAGTCATTCTACCGAGCTACTTGTTGCCTCCTTCTATTTGTATGTTATACGAATTTATGTGCGTTTGCGTGTGTGCTTGCGTGTGAGTGTATATGTGTGTTCACACGCAAGCACAGAATGAGAGAGTGTGAATAAGTACTGATGAGAGAGACAACGTGCTCATTAAGCGAGCTATTTCTCTCCAAATTACTCATCACAAGCTTCCTTTACACCTTACACAACTCACAACAATAAGCAATCAATCAAACTGACTAGTATCCCTCTTTGTAATAAACTTTATGGAATAAATGTTTTCATATATTCCACACCTGCTGCCATAAAAAAAAATTGAAGACAGTTATATAACTATAGATTACACAGCTACGTTTGTTTACATGTATTATTAATTATTTTTTTACAATTTGATATCTTCAAAAATTATTCATTCTTTGGCTTCATCTACTATGGTTATTAGGCAGATTTCTGTTTGAATGTGTTATTGTTTCGAGAGCTTAAAAAATCAACAAGATTTAATACATAAAGAGCTACCTTTAAAAAGGAACTAATATGCTACAACAAACGCAGAATTGGTATTTAATTAACATTCTTATGCCTAATTTTATTATTGTCATTTATAAAACAGAAAGACATTATTTTAAATTTAATAGGTTCAGATAAATTAATCAACTGTATAAAAATACAATTTGTTAATTTATATTTAAACAACTATTAGCTGATTGCCCAATAACAATTGCTGTTTTATTTTTGATAGATGAGATTTACTTTTTTTTTGGAGTTTAAAAAAATTCCAAATCTGAATAGAATTCGAAACCAGAAATCTCTAGAGGAAAGGCGAGACGCTACCACTT
Source organism: Lycorma delicatula (assembly GCF_047948215.1). NCBI lineage: Eukaryota > Metazoa > Arthropoda > Insecta > Hemiptera > Fulgoridae > Lycorma > Lycorma delicatula. Next base: position 54,463,068 of record NC_134457.1, read on the forward strand.
CATTACGGACATCAGAGGAATGATGTTAAATTTAAAAATACAATTCTAGTATTAAAATTTATTTTTTATAAAGACACCTATAATGATGAATTATTTTCAAATAAATCTGTCTGAAAATAATAGATAAACCGAATGGTATTGTACGAAAACTGATAATAATATTTGTTGATAAATTTAAATTTATGAAGAGAGTAGACAGATAAATAGTAAATAAGGTTTCAGTAACCAATAAATTGTACATGTTTAAAATCCATTTACTGATATATAAACATAAAATATATGTAATATTAACATAATGGTTTGGAAAACACATGACAGTTTTGAGTATGTTCATTCTGTTATTGATGAAAAATAGGTGTATGCAAAAGCATGATAATATATTAGTACCGTTAGATTAATTTAATTATATTCTTGTATTTTGAAAAACGTTTTAAAAACACAATTAAATTTGCCCATTACGTAATTTACCATATGAATTAATTTATTATAAGATATCTATTGAAAATGTATGTACCGTTTTAGAATAACGGAACATAATTATTAAAGCTAACATTAAACATTTTTAGCTTTAAAGTGTTACGTCTCTACGACAACCAGTTCTATTTTATAATCGTAGATGATGTATTAGTTTATTAATTTCACCAAGTCTTGCAATAAAATTCACACGTGAGCAATGTTAAATATAATCGTATAAATGTTTATCGGTTGAAAATAACCAATAAATTCATTGTATTTTCAGAAAACTAAGATCGTTTTATATGCAAAACCAAGTAGCTTCGTGGGCTTTAATTTTTTCTAAGAAGTAGATTTTATTAAAATGCGAGTCTGGATAGTATAGTTACTTCACGAGGAGGGTCTCAATCATCCTTCTCTTAATTATAAAAATGTAATTTTTCAGATAAAATGCGTTCATAAGTTAGGCAGGTTAGTTGCTGTATTAATAGCAGTATTTATATGTTGTTATTCAAGAGAAAAAATGTATTAAGTCAGAAAGTGAAATTTAATTAATTATATGTTCATGAAAAACAGCACTCGTCTTAAAGGGTTACGACATTCCGTATTTAAGTAGCTGTCTGAAATAAAAGTCTTACCTTCATCGTTGACATACATCTGCTGTAAAACCGCATCCTTCAGTTTCTTATACAGTACCAGTTATGAATATTCAGTTCATTCGTTCAATTATCTTTAACCGTATCGTGTATCTTCAGTTAACACCGCATCAAAAACCACTGATCATTAGGGGAAAAATTACACATTTTTTTAAAACTACTTCATTTTATAATAACGTAATTATTTTTTTCATTTTGTAACCAAATACATATCTCAAGAGTAGATTGAACCTCAATTCGTTAATGCAATTAGAAATAATAGCATAATCTTTAATTGAACTTATTATTATTATAAGAAAAAAGATCTGATTTGAACATCACATGACTTCCTTGTACGCCTATTAAATTACATAAACCCATTATTTAAAATGAAAAGTACATACAATTTTATTTAACTAATAACTTCTGATATTTGTTTCATTTTTTTTTCATTGTTATTATTAAATTACTATTTATCGTAATTTTTTTTACAATTAGAGATTAATAATTATTAATAAATCATTATATTTAAATTAAAAAAAAAAAACGAGATGAAGTCTGATTCGAGCCGATGTCCTTTCCCTAGTAAGATCAAAATCTTTCATTAATTAAAATTTTATTTGGATATAACTCTGGAACCAATGAAAATAAGTACCACTTATGATATATAGTTGAAAAACTCTCAATGAGGGCTTATAACTGCAGTTAATAAAAAGTAAAAAATCCGAACTTGTTTGGATTTTGGGCTTTTTTGGACACTTTTGGTTCAGTCTATTACAATCAAAAGGGGAGGTGCACAATTAGACGTTATAAAAGTCCTAAATCCAAAATTTCTACATCTTACAGCTAATCGTTTTTGAGTTATGTTAGATACATATATACCTACAGACATTACGCCGGAATTAGTCAAAATGGATTCAGGGATGGTTAGAATGGATATTTCCGTTGAAATTTGAAACCCGAAATTTTTCGGGATTACAATACTTAATTTACTTCGTACAAGGAAGTAAAAACTCGCCTGACAGTTATAAAAATATATTAAACGCTAATAATAAATGCCTTAAAAATGAAATTAATTTAATTTTGAGCATATTTATCACCATATTAAATCAAATAAGCAGATAAAAGAATTAAATTATGATAGAAATTAAAAGTAAATGAAATGAAATGATATGCCACACTGATGGGCTGGCTCCATTTAAATATATAATTTTATAAAATTATTTTTGATGTTATTTTCCAGTTTTTTTTTTTAATTTCACATATTTTCGTAATGAAACCTTGTAGAATTTTCCGTCTCATGCAGGAAATTTATTAATAATTTTAATAGTTTCTTTTTTATTTGTTAATTTTATTAAAAAAAGATTGCCTATTAAAAGTACAAATCCTTACCTATTCTATAACTAGAATTCAGCTCAATAAATAAGATTGCAATTAATATGAAAGATTGAAGACTGAAGAAAAAAATGATAAAAGAACTTAAAAGTCATAGTGGTTTTAATGAATATTTTAAGTTGTAACTCGAATATTCAGCAGATATTAATACGTTTTGTGCATTTGTATAAATGTATTGTGTTTACTGTTTTAGAAAAATATTCTCTCTTCTTTTCAGAATATTTTTATCTAATTAAATAGTCGAAAAGTTGAAATCTTCTAATAATTTTTAGCTTTAAAGTGTTAGGTCTCTACGACAACCAATTCTATTTTACAAAAGAGGTTATCGTCTTTTACATAATCAGTATCTGGACGTCATTTGTATTTTTAATTTTTCCGCAGCTTTATATACCGCTTTATGTCCCAGAATACCGCAACGAATTTATCTAAATACGACTATTGTATATATTATTTCGTTTTTAGAATTACACATAAATACTAAGCAAGTATTACTTCTGTAAGGATATCTCTAATAATATTATATTGGAGACAAAACAGAGCGCTAGATGACGTAATAAAATAACCAATTATTTTAAAAGAAACTCTTTTATTCTTTTACTGTGTAAAACACAAATCTATTTTCCTTCAGGTATTAATTTGTTATAAATAAGTATCTACTAGATGTTATATTTGCTATATTTATGTAAGAAAAGAAAGAAATTTGCAGACGGGTGAAAAATCCGGATTATACCTCCGTTTGAAACAACAAACACAATTTTTAATCTATTTTTTAAAGTATACTTAGATAATAAATATATTATTGCGCACCTTCTTTTTCATGTATTATTTTAAAGTAATTCTTTATTAGAAAATGTATCAAGATAGGTTTTTTAAAACATCTGATGATTTTTCATTTTAAACGTGATTAATAATTCTGAACTACCAACAGAAATGGTTAATTTCCTACTACTTACATTGAGGATTAATACCGATGTATTGGATTACGAAATTGTTAAATTTTAATTTATCTTTAAGATTGTATAATTCTATATGGAAAATTTTAATTTTATTTTCACGGCGAACCGGGTTATCGGGGTTTTGCGAATATTTACGTTTTAGGGTCCAACTAGTTCATCTAGTCCAAAAAAAATGTGTTTACGTATGGGTATCGCACAACTTTTGGCCTAATATCTCAGGAATGATGAAACCGATTATCTTCAAATTTGGCTCGAATATTTCTATATAGAGGGCATTTGATCGTATTAACATTTTTCCAAAAATCATTAACGGGTACGGCGGATATCGTGAGAAAACGAATATCGATTTTCTTTAGATTATTTTAGAGAAAACTTTATTAAATCAATTTGTTATTTGCAATTCATATATATATATATATATATATATATATATATATATATAATCCAAAAAAACATTTAAAAAAAAAAATCAACTCTCAGCTCTTAAAATTGAGTGCTTTTCTGTTCTTTTGCTTTACCTTCCTTCTGTTTAAATATGTTTTGAAAGTTTATACATTGTATATACAGGTATCAAGAAATGCCCACAACTTTTATTTAAAATTATAAACCCCGGACTAAAATACAGAAAAGAATTTTTGAAAAAAATTATTTTTCTTATTTTAGCCTTTATTGAAGGGAGTGGTAGAGTTAGAGAAAGCTTTACTTAAGCAGATTTTTTAAGCTTAATCTATACATTTATATTTTTAGAAAAAACTGCTCTAAAATTTATTTTTTTTTTAGTCAGATTTTTGACTAATTATTTTAATTTCTATTATTAACAGCCGGGAAAGTTATGTAACACTTTACCAGATTTTTTTGTAACAACTGATGATTTCTCGTTTTAAAAATGATTAATTCTAAATCAGCATCAGAAGCGGTAAAATTTCATATTACCTAAATTACAGATGTCTGTATAAAATTGTGAAATTGTTGTTTTATTTTTTTAAATATGTAATGCGTCATTGAAAATTAATTATTTTCGTCAAGGCCTGGCTGCCTGGACTTTTATACAAGTTGAAAAAGAACCTTCCTCAAACTTATTATCTTGTTCTTCGTAGCTACCTGCATGGACGTTTCTTCCAGGTAAAATATAATCAAGCATTATCTGTATTCTTCGGCACTAAGTCGGGGGTTCTGCAAGGCTCAGTTTTAGGACATGTCTTATACTGTATTCTCATCACCGACCTCCCGGTTGAGAATGGAGTCACTGTCGCTTCTTTTGCCGATTACGTGGCTCTTCTGCCTGTCGGTGACAACCCAACTGCAACCTAAACTAACCTATAATCCGAATTAAATTTAATCAGCAGGGGGTTGGGTAACCGTTTGACATTCACAATGAGGAGTGGAGACTGCCCACGAGTCCACCTTGATGGTACTTTAAGGTACCTTGGTCTTCACTTGGATCGCCGTTTGATGAAGAACGTTCACGTGAGGAAGAAGAGAAAACAAAAATATGAATTTCAAGGAAATGTACTGGTTGCTTGGCAGGAGGTCTGAGTTATCTTTGTCTAATTAGCTACTTTTACACTCAGCAATTTTGAAACCAGTATGAACATTTGGCGTCTAACTATGGGGTATAGAAAGTAAAACAAATGTTGAAATCATACAGCGGTTTCAGAACAAATGACTAGGTGTATAGCTGTGGCACCGTGGTTTGTTAAAAACAGTGAAATCCCCAAATATCTTTATCTACGGTTCGTCAAAGAAGAAATACAGCATATCAGTTTGAAATATGAACTTTGGCGAAATCACCACGTTGACCATTTGACCGTAAACCTTCTGAACAACAGTCCAGAATACTAGAAGACTTAAGCGGCAACATTTCCTGAACCTTATTCACTCTATAGTTTAATTATACCCGCTAAGTGTAGAGAATTAATCATCAATCCTTCATTCCCTATCTCTCTGTTTTTCCCCCATTCATTTTTAACTTTTCTTGATTTTGGTTAATCTTTTATTTTCTAAGTTTTTCATCAATCTGCCAGTTTTGTGATTCTTGTTATACTTATTTATTTTATGTTATAGTTCTGAAATTACCGTTCTTCAAAACTACCTTGCGTACGTTTTACGTTCTACCCTCAGAAGTTCTATATAGCAGGATTGCAAGTATGCATTTTTTGAAGAATCTCTCGAGGAATTTCTTTTTAATGTCAATTTCTATGATATAATTTACTTAAAATTCCAGCAAAAATTTAACCGATTCTAAATAAAATTTGAAACAAAAAAAAAATTAAATTAATTACAATGTTCTAGCTACTTTTTTCAAATATTTTTCTGATTTATATTTTGGGTTTTTATCGAACAGAGTGTTGTTATTAATATAAACAGAAATGGATGTGCTCTTGCATGTAGATTGACAGAAAAAAAAATCATGTCATTTTTTTTTTTTAAATAACGAATCAATTATTCAAAAACCAGCATTGAATGCTATATCCTTTATCTGAGAAAAAGTATATTAAAAGATAACATAACAGAAATTTATATTTTGAAATTATTATTAAAAAATTGCGGACAGTTTATTGAAATTAATTTAAACGTATGTAACTTTGAAATAATTTATTTTAAAGCTGTATATTTTAAAGCTGAATATATATTCTTTACTTTTGTAACAAAACTTTAAAAAACTGTTTTTTTTTTGTTTTTTTTTTTTAATATAAAAAAGAATTAATTTAAAAATGGATAGGAAAACAGTTTTATAGGTAACATAATTCAAAGAGAGTGGTTAGTGGCATAAAGTAAATGAGTTGTTATTAACGGGCAAAGAGATGTATTAGTGTTGACGTTGGCAGACGGCGAAGGCACACTTACTATGTGGTTAAAGCCGAAGCCGAAATGTAATATAAACTCCTGGTATTATAAATGATGCGATGCCCCTTCCAGATGAGCTTGTCAAGAGCTACTGCCGCTTTCACTTCTCTACGCTTCTCTTATATTTCCTGCGTTGCAAGGATGTAACTATATATATATATATATATATATATATATATATGTATATATATATACCGCCTTGCTTTTACATTTTATCTTTCAACCAAATGGAAATACGTGGAGTTACCTTATTTCATATATTAATAAAAATACATTTTTCCCTTGTTCTAACAGAAATTCTACTCCTCTCTACTAATTTTATTTTGTTTAATAACTGGAAACCTTTTAACTTATTAAAATATTCTGACCTTTTGTTAGGCCAAATCGTATTTTTAGTGTGATACCGTGATAACATTAACAAATTAATTTTTTGAAGAACTGAAAATTGATTTCGTTTTATAAAAAAAATAAAGTTTTCTTTCAAACGAATTTATAATAAAAAATAAAGAACCCGAATAAAATTGATAATTGGTTACTTGCGTAGATTAAGACAAAAATAAAATGTATTGTTTCCACAATCTTAAATATATTGAACCAATTTAAGTAAAAATAAGTCAGCTGTCAAGACGTAGTTTCCAGTGTATTGATTTTTAAATAATAGTTATAGTATCATGTGAAAAGAATATAACTAGATCAAAGTGTACTAATATGCACAATGCCTTTGCACTAGAAGAAAAAATTATTTTTCCATTGAAAATGTTGTATAGGGCAGTAAATTGAGAAAAAAAAATAGATATAAGTGTCATGGTCTCTCTATTAAAGCTCAAACTTTTAAATTACTTTAAGAGTTTATGTATATGGTTTTTACTAAAACAATGGCTTTCCGAGAAAATGTTTTTTGGTGTTTTATCGGATAAAATCTTTCGTGGTCTTTAAAGTTAATTATCATTTTTTTTAAAGTATTTTAACAAGTAAGTTTTTTCAATTTTTAGGGAGTATAATATTTTGTTTGAGAAACTGGCAGATAAGAATGAAACAATTGTTATTTGAATTTAGCGTGGAATCAATTAAGATGACAAAATAATATTAATTCAATACTCGGACGATGGTAGCACAGAACGGTATGAACTTTTATCGATTTTTTTGATAAAAAATTTCTCTATTTGTTTTCATTAACGCTCTCATGTATAAATACTGATAATTTTAAACTATACACAAACCGAATTTTAATGTAAAGTAAAGGAATCTTTATTTATCAGTTTTGATAAACTTTACATATAATGTTGCAAAATTATTTTGACTGTGAATTCAAGGAAAAATGCAATCAAAGAAATCGTAACTGTGATAGTCTAGTGTATGAACAAATTTTTAAAATGAATTGAAATGAAAATAATTTTAAGTAACACAAATATTTATTTGAAATGTTATGCGTTTCATTTCAGATTTCTTATAACAGTTTGTTTATAATATCTAAAACGAAAAAATAAATACATCTTAAAAGTGTGCATTTTCCTATGTTTTGTCCATAGTTTGATCTTAAATTGTAATTTTTTTGAATTTTAATGATGATTTTACATGAAATTTTTTAATATTCTATAGAGGGATAACATCAGATGAAGTTTAGCTCAAACCTTTACAGTAATTTTTAAATAATTAATTTCAGCCGATTTAAATTTTTCTTTTTCATTGTTGGGAAAACTTTGCAAGTTTTAAGCCTGAATTTTAAAAAGGAAACATTTATCCCTATGAGTTGAATAAATTTTTAATTTATTTTGTGCTGTATAGTGTATTCAGTATGTGACAAAACATACAAAAAGTAAATGAGATAAAGTGTTAAATCATAGGTGGATAACGTGTAAATTATTATGGAGATGATTTTCTCAAAATAATTTAAAAAAACATGAATTTTTCAATTTAAAGCGCTTTATTTCAAATATACTTTGTAAACTATTGGAGGGATTTAATATTTACGAGGTGTGTGAGAAAAGTAATGAGATTGGTAACACTGCGAGCGATCTGGCAACGCTGTGTCTACCGGTCTGTACTAGACCGGTTTGTTCATCCCTTCCACATGCTCAATACGAGTTTCAATTTCATTCAGCCAACACATTATTTTTGACAGCGCCATCAGTGAAGTTGTGTTTTTGTTGTGTGTTACGAAAATGGAGCATCGGAATTTACAGCAAAGTTGTGCAATCAAGTATTGTGTTAAACTTGGGGAATCCGCGAGTGTGACCTTTGAAAAGTTGAAACAGGCCTATGGGGAACATTGCTTATCAAGAGCACAAGTTTTCCGCTGGCACAAATCATTTTTGGAAGGCCGAGAACACGTTGAAGATCAACCTCGCTCAGGGAGACCTTCAACTTCAAAATCTGATGAAAACGTTGAACGTGTCAGGGTTCTTGTGAGATCAGACCGTCGTTTAACAATAAGGATGATGAGTGAACAGTTAAATTTAAAAACTTTCACCGTACATTAAATTTTTACGGACAGTTTGGACATGCGAAAGGTTTGTGCAAAATTGGTGCCGAATAACCTCACAACGGAACAGAAGGACAATCGAATAAACGTGTGCATTGATCTTGAGAGGATTGACAATGACCAAGAATTCTTTAATCGTATGATCACAGGTGATGAATCCGGGATATTTAGTACGATCCTGAAACAAAGCGGCAAAGCGAAGAGTGGCACACTCTTGTCATCTCGACCGAAAAAATCGAATGAGCAAATCAAAGATCAAAACCATGCTGATTTGATTTTTTTCACGGTAGGGGTATTGTGCATAAAGAATTTGTTCCTCTAGGACAAACTGTCAACCAAGTGTTTTACAAAGGTGTCTTTGAAAGGCTCAGTAAAAGAGTGATTCGCGTGAGACCAGACATTGCAGACAAATAGATGCTTCATCATGACAATGCCCCGTGTCACACGGCCATTTCCATCAAGGAATTTTTGACCTCAAAACGTATTCCTGCGGTTCCTCAACCCCCCTATTCACTCGATTTGAGTCCTTGTGACTTTTTCCCTTTCCCGAAATTAAAACATGTCTTAAAAGGTCGTCAATTTGGAACTCTGGAGAACATTCAAAAGACTGTGACCGACCGACCAGTTAAACCGCTACCAGGAGTAAGAACGACTCCGCCGGTGTATAGCTGCCCAAGGGAACTACTTTGAAGGGGATAATATTTTCGTTTGAAAAAATAAAAACTTCGGTAAGTAAAAAGTCAGTCTCATTACTTTTCTCACACATCTCGTATATAGCATCCAGTAATTATTATAACAATGCATTTAACAAATTATCAAATTCAAGTTCCGTTCATGTTATAATCATGTCATCCTGGTCGTAACTAACAAAAATTCAGCTTGCTTTTTCTACAGTGCTGCCAAAGATTGTATTTTATTCACCCATTTTATATTTTATTTAATAATAAAATAGATTTTCAAAAAAACTATTATTGATCAAATTTTACAAATGTCGGTTAGCTCTCAATTACGAATGGATTTCTGGATTGGCGACTGGCTTTTTGCTACTTACTATCTACGACGTACTATCGCGGTGCATTATTTTGTCTTAACATATTATTAGCCTTGCCATTAGTATTTCAAACACTTGAAGTAGAACTAATTGCGCATCTATGTGTTAACGTTTTCTAAACTTTGATTAGTAATAATTTATTACAAATGTTTTGTAGGAAATAATGATTAAACTTATGACCCATCTAAATTTTTCGACAATGATCCTATTATGAACATCCTGTACTGTATTACTTTCAATCAATTTGTTAAAATAGAGTTATGAATAATATATTAAAACCAATTTTAATAGTAGATCCTTTGTTAAATAAAAGAAAAAGTATGTAATTAATTATAAAATTCTTGATTGTTATATTCTAATGTAATGCAGATTTACATATAAGAATTGTATTAAATATGTATAAAAACAAAATACTGATCTTTAATATCACGTTGAACTGGAATATTTTATTTTCATTTTTTGTGAATTTAACTTTTTCTTAATTCGCAGGAGAACTATTTCAAGAAAAAAAAGAAAGAAATAGGTTACGTATATTTTTATTTTTTTTCATAAAGAGACTCAAGTGACAAAATGTATCATTCATAGACATATGTGAAATCTTGAATGTTTTATTTTTGTACTATATAACCCCTTTTGAGTTTTTACTTTAGGGAATATGCCAAGCGTTCAGTCCCAACGGAAATGTCTATATACCTACTTTTTTCTCTTTCCTTATTCAAGATAGCTTTCAGTTTCCTTAAAAAAACTTGATGCATACAAATTTCTTGAATAACCCAAAATAAGAAGAAAAAAGAAAAGGTGTATACTTCCTTTGAAGAATCCTTTTCGATTATGTCTTAACATTTCAAAAGCGTTACATTTCCCGTTTATAAATTTAAATGTTAAAGGACGTACTTAAATGTTACATTTAATACACTTGTAGTTTAGCTACCGATAAAATTTACTTAGTATACGCTTCTAACCGTCTACATACTATTAAAAATTTCAACACTTGGTTACTATTTTTCAGGAATGTTTAGAAGATTGAAATTATCTAGAAATGAATGTAGCGGGTTATAAATTAATCGATTATAAATTATTACATCGCACCGTAGTAAGCGTTAAGTAAAATTAAGTTATTATTTTGTTATCATTTAAATATATAAATGTTATTTTCACATACTTTGTAAAAAAAAATTAGGCCAGGTAAGATCAATGACGTACGATTAAAGAAATCGAAAAATCCTTTATATTTACCTCACTGGTTTGTTTAAAATTTTGTAACATAAACTCATGTTTCAAGTGGACTGTAATTTGATGATTCATCCGTCGGGAGGATAAATAATTTTTACAATGTGGTGTTGAAAGCATTATATTTTAAATGTAACTGAATACATACATAATGTTCATAAATAAAGAATAATAAATGTACAATTGCTGCAACATATGTGAACGCTTGTCGTTCGAGAGGCGAGAGAAGGGACCAAGCGGCCATAGTAGGAACTAAGTTCCTACGTCATAACAGTGTAGAAATACACCAAACACTCATTACTTAGTACGTATATGGTATGGATTCTTTATTAACTGCCAACAAATAGTTCAATTTATTCCAATAGTTAAATTATTTCATTTCACCTTAAAATTCATATGAATTGGGTGATGAATTTATGAAAAGAAAGACTCAAGAAATGATTTTAATTTGTTTTTCTTAATTTCAACGATTTGCAAGTTACACAAAAAAACCTAAGGAAGACATTGTAAAATTTCTGTAAAGAATTTTTTATTCCAGTCCGTAGGCTTTCATATTAACAGTTAATTTAACGTACTTTTTATCACATAGCCTTTTCATATTACTAGAGAAATTATTTTTTATTTTCGGTTTTAAAAATTATTTTTATGAACGTATAATACATTATTGTTGTAAGAGATTTGACATAAGACATGTCATTCCAGAAAATGTATCACCCCTTTTCAGGAGTAGTAAAAAACCCAACATGTTTATTGTTTATATATACATATATATATATATATCAGTATGTATAATGTATATAAATGTTTTTTCGTGTTTATGTGTAGTTAAATGTTTATGTATGTAGCATAAAATTAACCAAAGCCTATCATAATGCAGATTGCAGGTGATACCCAACCTTGCAAATGATATAAATATTAATTGAAGGTAATGAAATTGTAAACATTCATGCTCTGAGAAAATTCAACTCTGCCTAGCCCCAGTACTACCTCAAGTGATTTATACGAATAATTAAAATAATAAAAGATGCTTTCAGATTATGAAGTAAACATTTAATATACTTTTTTCAGTTCAGAGAAAAAATGGAAATACACCTACTTTTTTTATTACTGAAGAAGAAGAAGTTTTTAGGATTACAGTTATATTTTTAAAAGTAGAACCATTACCAAAAACCTTTCAATATTTTCAAAAATAAAGGTCAAGGAACTACTCATTTCTCCTCAATTTACTGCTAAAATGGTGGATTATTTGGTTCTGTAATATATATTTTTTTCTTTATTTGTTAAAAATACCTTCATTTTCATAAAGCTCATAAACAACCAATTTATTTATAGAATGGACTGGTAAGAGTCAATATAGTATCAACTCAAACAATTCATACTATCAAAGAGTTGATTCTAATCTTTGCTTAATCGCTTTAACTCCTACATAATGTTGAAAAGATTAATTTAACACACTCTTTGAAGAAGATATACAATATTCCTGATATTAACCATTAGAATATTGTGTTCCACTTCTCAAAATTTAACTGACACACACACACACACACACACAGTCTACTTATCAAAATTTCCGTAAGCGCAGTGATGATGATATTAAACGTGTAATACCACATCTACTATTTAAATTTTCTTGTTATATCTACCATGGTTTATTATTCAAATTTTTAAAACTAAAGAATTGTTTCATATAGGTTTATGAACTCAATGGGTTCATTTTTTAAATGTTATAATCAGAGAAGAAATTCAGTTGCAAAAAGAGAGAACTCTGCGAGATGAAGAGGTCTACAGCATTTTATGAAGGTAGAAGGAGAACATCAATTTTATTCGTATACTTTAATCGTTTTTCCAATTTTTACTAAGAATTAAAAAATGGACAACAAATATAATAATGTTTTATGATTATGAAATAAAATAAAACGTTTATTATGAAATTAATAAAGAAAGTTCAATAAATATATCAGTTAATGATGAAACAATTGAATAAGAAGGTGCAGAAAGGGTGCAAATATTTGTTAAATATTCTGGTAAAAATCAGCCATACTTTTTCAATGCTTTCTTCTGTACCTATCATGTTTTGAACAAATTTTTGTCAAATTTCATTACTTATACATTTTTTAAAAAACATCACTTGTCTCCTTTATACAAAATTCAATTGTTCTAGGCAAACTCCAATTAAAATTATATTAATATCTGTTAAAACATTAACTTAAGTCGTTTAACATAGAAACTTAATTTACATTCGATCTGAAAATTATGCTTAAGGCAGTCTATAAGTTAAAAAGTTCATTGAGTATGAAGTTTCACCTGTTGTTAACTTTTAAAAATCTTTACTTTCCACTAAAAATGATCTATTGTATATATTTAAGGCAATAAATGACCAATTAAACTTCAGTTAGTTAAAATAAAAAATAAAAAATTTTTTTTAACTTTTAAATATTTTTGACATAAACAATGATAGGCTTTTTTAAACATTTTTGAATACACCGACTTTTTTCATCCATAAAATGTGCACTTTATTCATTATCACTAATATTTTCTTCATTTTGTCATTGGAAGAAGTGGGTTGTTGGAGAATTTCATTGTACAACTCAGCATCAGTAATATACTTAAACATTTTCTTAACATCTTCTATTTTTTTAATGTTGATAGGAATTTTTCCCTTGTAGGCTTGATAAGGTTGGATATCGACATTCACACTGCTCTGCTTAAGTTTGAATGTGTGAGACTGCAATCCATCATTGTAAAATCTTATAATGACTTTTCCTGTTTGATTTGCGCTACAAATAAATTCGTTGAATTTCCTAATCTCAAATGAAATTTTTTTTTGTCGCAGCATTTGTCTACCATATGAACCATCAGATAAGCAGATAGATAAGCAACTCTACCAACACTTGAAGTTCAGAATCATATCTGTTGTTGGATAAATTACTGAGAATCTATTGTTACTTGAAGCTTTTAATATTAATTCTCCATATTGTTCAACAGTATAAATCCTGTCTACCTACCAAATTAGTCGTTTTGTTTTCCCAAAGTTCCTATCACACACCAAGAAACAGTGATCTCTAAGCGATAAGTGGTGTGTTACGATTCTGAACATGTTTTCTGGTTCAATGAGGACTAGGAATATTCAAACCACAGTGTGGGTTTTATTGTGCCTGTCACACCCATCACTAAAGACCATTAAATTTTGTATTTACTCTTTTTTATGGTGTTTAATATAATCTAAAATAAAAAACTACAAACTTCAATTAGACATTTCTTTTCTATACCCTCATGATAAACAAATATCTGATTAATTATTACCCATATTGTGAATGCAGAATGTAAATACCCAGAGTTGTCTTAAATAAAAAATGCCCTGGACCGGGATGTTGAATAGTGGCAAGTTTTGCATATAATTGAATGTTAAAACTAGATTTACTTTTAAGAAGTTTAGTTTTAAGAAGTCTTATCATCTAATTTGTTTTACATTTCAGTTAATTTATTGTAAAAATGTTTTCCTCTTTGCTTGTCAACTATTAATTCTGCAGCAACCGTTCTCGAAGTGTTGTCACTCAAATATGTGTTGCTTAACTTTTGACCCAGCTCCTCACAAGTTATATATACATTATTGTTATATAAAATTATTATTGTTATATAGTTATAGTTATATATACATTAGTTATATATATATAATTGTAGCCATACAAAAGAATTTTCATTATAATAGAGCATAAAACCGTCATATAACAGTTTGTCTATTGGATTGTTTTAAATATAAGTATCACAAGGTGTTTTTCTATTAAGCCTATCATCTAGATAGTATTTACTTTTCCCAGGGTAGTGTGATTTCTTAACATTTAGTGAACTAATGAAATCATGAATTTTTTGGCAAACAGGACCTGAGGTAACATTACCTGTGAGTTGTTTCCCCTTATACCATTTGGAATCTCATTTTTTGACAAAATTTAGCAAATACGATCTACTCTTTTTTTTACTAACCTCATGAATTGATACAAAAGCTTGTTTGCAGACTACATGCACCTCTCCCATACTTTTAACATGGTACACATAGGAATTATTTTTTGGCTTTTCAGAAGTACTTTGTTCAGCATTATCATTAGGTTTTCTTCTTCTAACCATCTATCTAGATTCAATTTAAGTTGTATATATACATCTTGCATGTTTTTGTTTTCCAGTTCATTGAAATATTGAATAATCCCATTAAACTGATCATCAAGAAATTAAAAAAAAAACATTTGTTCTTACATACGCAGTCACTGCCAGTTGTTCTAGAGGGTATTACTGTATCTTTTCAGTTTATGTGTTCTTTCCCAGTTACCTTACTTTTCTTAATAAGATTCCTTTTATAGTTATCAGAATGGTTTTTTATTTAATTCTCACATTAACAGAATTTTCCTCTGATGACATCTTGTAAATATTATTAAATAACTTCAATTAAACAGTTAAAGTACAACAACTTAAAGGTTATTCACATTCAGTATTTTTATAGCTGGAATGCTATTTTAGAGTGCTATTTTAGAAGCTATTTTTAATAGCTGGTATGAAAATGGAGGGCAAAGAATATGGTATTAGATGCTTGAAGAGTTGTAAACGTTGTATGCTACCGACCTTGAAAAACAAAACTTTGTAAAAAAGGGATATGTGCAGTACATGCTACCTTTCTGCATCACTCATTCAAAATAAAGTAAATGAACAGTTATAAGCAGCTCTAACACATATATTTTAGTTGCTTAGTGTATGTAACTACCCTATACCAATTGATTGACATAAAAAAACATTTAAAAATTTCTTCACATATTTCTTTTCTGCATCTTCCTATTCAATTTATCGTTTATCGGTTATTGTATCGTGAAAAATTTAATTAAATTGCCGAGTTCTTACCACACATTCCTTTCGATTTCTTTCTGACAAAAAACTACTAAAGGGATTGCATATAATAAGAAACTCTTTCCAAGTAACACCAAACCTGATTTACCTTTGAATTACAAACTTCGAATAAAAGACAAAAAATATATGCTGTATATATCCCTGCCATCGGGGTGGGATTATAATTGAAGATTCAAAAATTATTTATTTTTTCGCTTAGTTAAAGTCTTCCGTTTGCTGTTTCATTTTCTTTAAATCGTCATATTCACAACGACTAGTATTTTAAAAATAATGTTTGATACCTCTTTCACGAAAAAAAGTTACAACCGTTTGAAAGTAACCGGTGTTCAAAATAATAACAACCAAATCTTATTACAATCACCGAGATTTCAGTACTTAAATGATTTGAAATCTAATTGATTTTTTATTTTAAAATTATATATAAATCTGTATATAAGGCAACTGATAGAATATAATTGTGTGGTTTTTTTTAATTACTGATTAAATTTGGTATCTTAATTTTAAATATAAAATTGTTTAGTTTAATTAAAAAGTTGTATTTTATGTGTATTTACCTTTGGGCCACGTAGAATTTTATAGTTGAACTGTAAAAATAAACTAGTCAATATTTATTGCATAAACGGTTTTTTGTTTTGTAAATTTAATTGAATGTTGAAAAACAAAATACTGTTTCAGTTAGCATTTTCGCAAAATAAATAATATTATTAATATCTCAGGGCGACAAATATTATTTACGATCGGAAAACTTCAATACAGTAGCTCTTTGATGAAAACACTTTGACAGTTTTATACACTTTATAAAACAACATTTAATTAAAAAAATTTAACAAGCAGAAGTGGACTTTTAATTATCCTTTGAAAAAAAAAGACTTCTGTAAAGTTACATTTTAATTATTTCTTTCAGTTAACTAAATTTATTTAGTTCACTTTAATAATAATTATTTAATAGCATTATAATTCTAATTTGTATTTTAGAGAACGTTGTCATTATTACATTTTTTTTTTTTTTATTTTAAGTAAAGATTAATGTAACCATAAATCAGGAACTGTTAAAAGTGTACAGTAGTAACTGAACTTGATTAAATTAATATTTTTATACTGCAGTTTCCTTTTTCTTTTAATAGCTTATTAATAAACTATAATTTTACAATCACCTTTGACTGCCTGAAAAATATAATAGTGCTGCTTTCAATTTGCGATGATAATGAAATTTAAGATTTTATTCATTCCAAAAAAAGTAAAACAAATTACAAAAAGCTTTTAACAGACTAATATTGTATAAACAATAATTATAAGACTTAAATTATGGTTTCAATACGTAGGAATGACGTTAAATATTAATATTAATAAATATATATATATTAAAATTATAATATACATATATATAGCTTTTTTATTTACTGGAAAAAAAAATTTTTAACTTTTAATTTCTTTTATAAACATGATTTTTCCACCCACTTCTACTAATTACAAATGAGAGGATTGGTATTGCTTATACCCTTCCAAATATAAACGCATGTAAATTTATAATTTATAATTATTCATACGTGTACTTTACGAAAATATAAAGCAGAGAATTTATTTATAAACAAATTTACTGTTTAAAAAAACAAAATAACGTAATATGTTTTAGTAAAATATTTTTCTCTATGTTAAATTCATGAAGGAATGTTACTGGGTAATTCATTTCCTCATTTATTCATGTCAAATATTTTTTAAATTTCAAAATATTTATTTTGTCTTAATTTATTGTATACAGGAAGAAATAAATATAACAAAAAGAAAAAAGTATAACTAGAAATTGAAAATAAAAACTGATTAATCGTAATAATTACTGGATTTAAATTTTAATTGAATGTCTTCCGGTTGAGAATTAAATGAAAGTTTTTCTCTTGAAAAACGTGAATCAGTCCACTCGCTCACTCATATAGTACATAATTATATATTTTCCTTCGTTTATAGTAATTCTTATTCATTCGTGACATCAACAAAGTTTTTTTAAATTGAAAAAAGGGGCAAATCTGAATCCAAAATCTAAATCTATTCTTCTGGTATATTAAAATTTTCAAACATGTTTCTATACTGAATATAATAATTAAAATTGTGATTGCAGCTAAAATTGAACTTATTTGAATAAGATAGAGGAAGAGAAAATTTCAGTGTAGGAAATAATAACTTTGGTTATATCGTGAACCTTAATTTTCTTCACGTAACCTGCTTCGATCAGTAATTTTAATTTCTAAAATTTATTAAATTGTTCTTTATGACAATAAAGCAGAGTATATGAGCTGTCTTACGTCTATAACAACTCACGATCAGAATAATTTGTATTCTTTTTTATTTTCTTGTCGAATACAGGAAAATTTTATTGATCACGAATATAAAAATTTTCTTCGAAAAAAACTAAAACATTCGTTTTGAAATAAGTACTAAATGACATCCGTTAATAAAAATTAATGAAAAATATAATTATTTTTAAATTGAAGTCAACGAGTTGTAAAGGTAGAATTATTTTTTATTGTGGTGGACACGGTTTATGGCATAGCACGTAATGAGACCGGCTATGTTGTTTATTGTTTGTTGTACTATTAACGCAATACAAAATAAAACAAGGGTTTGAGGGTAGAGATGAGGTCGAGCATGTGAAGCTAACATTGGATTCGGATGGTATTCAATTACACGTGCATTTGTTGTGAGGTTATATAATATATTGTATGTGAACATGGATCTTCATCAAACGACTTCAGAGTAATTGCACGTAACCCTTTCATGCTCCGGCATGAATGTTATGCTATCTGTAGTTGTTTCTATTGTACTGGTAATTTATATTACTTAAAATTCTGCCGTAAATTCATTGTGACATTTTATTTTCTGTCTCTACAATATATAATAATAAATACAACATTTCTCGCTTTTTTCCTATATTTTTACCCGTGTTATATTTCTGAGGATTGTAACTTAATATTTATAACACGATTTAATCAGATGTATTCTTAACGTATAATTCCGTGTAAGTCATAAGCTAGAAACTTTTCTAATATTCACAAAACCATTACTAATTGTTTCATATTATTGTAATAAGATGCACTGCCATTTTAAATATTCATTGTAATGACAACAACATTTTTTTTTTTTAGTTATTACAATCTCTGAAATGCCTAAATATATGTAATTTAGCTGGTTTTCATTTTAACTCTTCTTTGTAGCTTAGTCAAATTTTATTTCCATTTTTTGTCTTATTTGTAGAAGTATAGATTATCAATGATCACAGTAAATGTATTATTGAAAAGCGGGGAAACTCCTGCTAGTTATTTTTAGGAACATTTTAAAAATAATTTGTCATTTAATGCATGCGATGCCAGCAGTACGGCCACACAAAGAACAACTACTTGAAGCCGTTATGTTAAATATGCAGCTGGCAAGAGAACTACAGATTGTCCTAAAGACAGACATACTCCTGCTAGTAGTGCGTTTTACCAATCAGACCGTACCGCTTATTACTGAGGGTGTAGAGCTTGTAAGGAAATCCTTCACAGAAACTGGAACAAAAAGGGAATTGATAATAGTCGTAAACATCTTACGGATATGACGTTACAGTCTTATCGACGTAAAAATTATTTTTATTTCTTGACGACCGACTATTATAAACGTAAAAAATTTTAATTTAATTGTAATTATACACTTGAATTTTGAAGTAACATTTTCCAAGGAATTTCTGATGTTGGAGTAACGGCTCCGAAAGTACTCTGAAATATATTTTGAAAATTGTTGGTAAGTGGAACTTTAATTTATACAACAGAAAATAGAAGCAAAGGTTCAAGCTACCATGAAGAATGATATGCTAATCTCCAGACTCGGAACGAACCGAGCCCTTTCTTTGACTTAGGCAATGTAAATGTTCCTTCCTTAAGTAAAAAAATGACTAAGGATCCACTTGCACATGCCAACTTTTATCTTCATTCTTATGTCACGGTTGGTGAGCGCATCATCCATGGTGATACCGAAGACAAGTTACAAAAACTAACAATAATATAGAATCTCTAGTGCAGCCAATAGATAATCTAAAGCACTTGGTTTCTAAGGTTATTAGCAAAATCTGTTGATATCTAGATTTCTAAGGATCGTTACCTGTAATATCCGTTCAAGCGTGGCTGATGTAACATTCTCGTCACGAACTTTTCATTCCCCAGTATGGTTGACGAGAAACTCACGTTCAGTGTACTGCCGTCACGTTTTGGCCTTTAGTGGCTGTAATATAAACTGTATCTCTGTGATAACTGTACGGTTGGATTCGTGAAATTATACTATTTATTTCGGTTTGTAATTTATCGATATTTTACCATTTTTAACGATTATATCATATAGATAACAATGTATTACTTTGGTTATGTTTGCGCTTATATTCCACGTGCTAAATGCGTGCGTTATATAATGTAGCTCTCTTGAATTTATTTGTGTATTCACTTTATTTATTTCTTGTTCTCTTTTTATAGTGTTCTAATTTTATATCTACTATATTTTATTTTATCGGATTTTTGTGCTTTATCTGCGTTAGTTTTATACTAGATTAAGTTTAGTGTTTATTTTTTTCCAACGGCTGGCTGGATGTTCGCGTAATTTAGCCGACGATGAAATTGAAGACTTATTGAATTTGGATCTCGATTCAGATTTTTCTGATCATGAAATAATAAAAGGTCTGTTTGAATCTAGTGAGGGTGAAAATGATGAGATTATTCCTAATATTGGCTCTTTTGGTGATAATAGTACAGTTTATGGGGATGTAAATTTTATTTGGAATGAAATAGATGCTAAATTTATTAGTCAATCATGTCAGTTTACCGAAATTAGTAGAGTAGATTTAGATGTTTTTGGGAACCTAGACCACAATATAACACCTCTGGGTGTATTTTTGAAATTTCTTGATGAGACACTGGTAAACGAAATTGTAGAGGTGACCAACATATATGAATTTAAATTTAGATTATGTACTATTTTATTGGAAAAATTCAGGGTTTAAAAATGCAATGAAACAACATTTAATGAAATATATACGAGTATATAATTAGCTGTAATTTTATCGATGGATATTGTACAAAAAAACCATCTGTAAAATTACATTACTCCAAAAAAAACTGTTTGAGACATCTGGCTTTTCTGATATGATCCCTATTGACAGATTTATATTATTAACAACGGATTCTTTAAAATTGTAACCGATTGCAAATTTTATTTTGAGACCAAAGATTTGTCATTTAGGAAGATTCTTTGATATCATTCATTTCATTATTATTATTATTATTATTATTATTATTATTAAAGTTTTACAAAAGTACGTAAAGTTGATTCCATGAATTCTGAATATCAGTTATAATTTCTCCAAATATAATTACAAAATGTATTTCATATTTCTTTGGAAACCGCAAAGCGGTTTTAGCTGTGTATGTAAGTAGATGTAATTAAATAAGTTATGAAACTGTTATTATTATTCCGTTTCAGTGAACCATAGGCTGAAGAATTATATTGCATAATTTATCATAACGCTTCATTATCTTTAATTTTTATGAAAGATAAATGATAAATATTTCTTTACAAATAACTTGAGGTACAGATAATTTTTGACATGCTGTGATATTATCCGTCTTGTATAAAAAAAGAGAACAGTAGAATGATATTATTTTTATTACATTAGTAGAGGATTTTTTTTTTCTAATAAATGACAATCAGAGGAAAAGTTATCTATTCAACGGGCATCAGTTTATATAAATTTAAGTATTCTTAACCAAAAAAATCTAAGTCTGAAAAATAAACACTTGAAAAGCTATCTGAAAAAAGAAAATATCATGAAGATACAACAGAAGTTACAATAATTATTTAATTTTTAATAAAAAATTGTTACATTATTTTAACAGAATTGTGTGTGATTTGTCATTCATTAAATTACGCATTAAAAACATACAAAAAAAAAACATAATTTTTAACATAATAAAAAAACTAAATAGAGATTAAAAGAATAGAGGGTTTTGAAATATACTGATACAGAGTTCGTTGAAAATTCAATGGGTGATAAAATTCGAAATAAAGAGAGCTTAAGGCGAACAGAAAAGAAGAGAGATTTGTACAAAATCTTGTGAAGAAACAAACCGAATCGTTTAGACCTTTTTTTAAAGCTAATTTAATTAATTTAATAAACAAGGTATGTGTGAAAGGTAAAAACAGTAAAGTAAAATAAAGTTTGTTTTATATAATTATTAAATAATTATTTTTCTTGTTATTATATGTAAAAAAATTATAAATAAAAACTGTAATATAATAAATAATAATATAAAAACAATAATATATATTTATATATAAATAAATATATATATATAAAATAAATATATATATATAAAATAAAATATACGTACGTTATTTTGTAATTAATTAAATATTAAATTATTTTTATTAATTTCAAGGAAATTAACAATAATAAAAATAAAATACAATATCAGCTGAAGTCTTTGAAATTTGATCTAATTATAACGGCTAAAGGTAATAAAGCGTGCATAAATTCAATGGTGCATGTTTATACTACAAAAGTTGAGAATTGAGGGTATAACAAACTTTAGGTTACGAATTTAACTAGTTCCATCAGTAATATACATCAACCATTTTATACCAGTACATTGTGTTAATACCAGCATTACTTTAACTATTGGTGAAACAGATCCAACTAGTTGTTAGATCTACAGCTTCCCATCTCTTCTCTTGCTCTACCCTATTCTCATTAATGGTATAAACTTGAATGATAATGATTTAAAGGATATTTGAATTGTGGAAGAGCGTACGGCGAGCAAATGCTAGCGTCCAAACCATTTAACTGTACCGTGGAATCTCTGCTCAACGACAAATATTTGCCGGTTTGGCTACTAGGATTAGTATTGGTATCACAAATACTAGTAAGAATAAAAATAGCGGCATTAATAATGATAGTATTAATAATAATAATAATGAAAATAGTAATATCAGGAGTTGCAGTTTGCACAGTCCGCAAACTGAAATTCGCCAATAGGTTATAATTAAACCCTCCATTCCATTACTTTGATAGCAGACAATGAGTCCGAGCTATATTGATTTCCAACTTAAATCCATACGTTTTGGATACTTCTCTTTATACTATCCTCACTCATCCGATCAATGGATTACTCGTCACTTCCTCTCCCCGTTTATCTATATTTTATTACACCCTTTGTTCAGTGTAAATAACAAAAATATTTCCAAAATGTTAACGTAAAATATTTTTAAAAAATCTGATGTGGACACCACCGACTCCTTCCATGTCTATTTAATTACATATACACATTTAAAAAAAAATGAAAAATACATAAAATTCTATTTCATTAATAACTTCTTATATTTTTCCATTTTTTTAATTGTTATTATTGAATTATTATTATTATAATTTTTTTTACAATCAGAGGTTAATAATTACTAATAAATCAATATATTTAAATTAGAGAAAAGAAAAAAAGGAAATGAAATTGAATTTGAACCGATGTGCCTTGCCCTTCTAAGATCCAAATATTTCATTAATTAAAATTTTATGTGGCTATTACTCTGGAACCAATGAAAATAAGTACCATTTATGATATATCGTTGAAAATTCTCTATGTCGTATGTATCTCTCATAACTCAAAAACGATTAGATGTAGGATGATGAAATTTAGGATTTAGGACTCTAGTAACACCAAGTTATGCACCTCCCCTTCTGATTGGAATTTACTGGACCAAAAATGTCCAATAAAGCTAAAAATACAAAAAAAAAAAAATATTATTAATAATTCAATAATATTATTGAATTATTTATCGTAAATATTCTTTATACAATCAGAGGCTAACAATTATTAATTGGTCAACATATTTAAATTAAAAAAAAAAGAGTTAAACAAAAGTAGATGTAGTCTGGTTTGAACAGATGTGCCTAGTAAGATCCAAATATTTCATTAATTAAAATTTTATTTAGCTATAACTCTGGAACCGATGAAAATAATGACCACTTATAATTTATCGTTGAAAATCTCTAAATAAGGGCTTAAAAGAAAAGTCCAAAATCAAATTTGTTTTTTGGATTTTAGGCTTTTTTTGGACACTTTTACTTAGTCGATTGCAATCAAAATGGGAAGTGCACAACTAGATGTTACTAGAGTCCTAAACCGAAAATTTCAACATCCTACGGCTAATCGTTTTTGTTATGTGAGATACATACGTACGTAACGACGTCACGCCGAAACAAGTCAAAATAGATTCAGGGATGGTGAAAATGGATATTTCCGTTGAAATATGAAAACCGAAATGTGTCTAGATCATAATACTTCCTTTACTTTGTACAAGGAAGTATAAATGTGTTTATGTAATTTATTAAGCGTGGAGGAAGTCCATGTAGTGTCCACATCAGACTTTTTCTTTTATATAAATCTTTAATAGTCTTTTTACTTCCTAGTGCGAATTAAAAGAAGTATTGTAATGGCGAAACTTTTCAGTTTTCATATTTCAATGAAAATATTCATTTTGACCATCCTTGAATTTATTTTGACTAGTTTCGGGGTGACGTCTGTACTTACGTATATAAGTGCATATGCATCTCGCATAACTGAAAAACGATTAGATGTAGGATGTCGAGATTTTTTATTTTGCACTGTTGTAACATCAAGTTGTGCACCTCCCTTTTTGATTGCAATCGAAATTATAATTAAAATTTTAATTAATGAAATATTTTTATCTTATAGGGAAGGCACGTCGGTTCGAATCAGACTTCATATCCTTTTGTTTTTTTTTAACTTTTTTTATTTATTTTTTAATTTTTATTTTTTTAATTTAAATATATTGATTCAATAATTATTATCCATGGTTGTAAAAGCATTTTACCATAAATAATCTTTGATAATAAAAAAAATGAATAAAAATTATAAGTGAAATGAAATTAGAAGTAAAATAAAATAAAAATAATAGATTTGGTGAAACATCTGATTATATGATATTAATTGAAAATTATAATTTAGAATCGTATTATTTTTTTATTTTCTTAGGAAATTCTTATAAAACTTATTTATTTATTTTTTTAAAACAATCTTTGTATTTAATTGTTTGACAGAAAAATAAAATACATTTTTGAATTGTATTCAATTTAATGTGTTTTTTGAAAATTATTTTCACTTGTGCGTTAAATGCACAAGATTTCTGGTGTGTCGCATAAATAAAAGTTAATAATAATTAAACTATTCAGTTTAGTGAACTCCTGTATTCTGGTTACAAATGTTAATTTTGACCTTACCATGTAGAATAATTAGTTTTTATTATTGGATTATTTGGTAAATATTTTATTTAAAGAGTAAACAAAGGACTTTTACTCTAACCAAATTTTTCAGGTAAGATTGTTGAATTAATAATTGTGTAAATATTTGATGTTAATAAAAACTAATATTTTAGCAATTGTGGAACTGCTACCACCTCTACCACTGCTACTACTTTTAATAAAGAATTTGAGGATTGCATCTCACTTTCAAATGAAATAAGTTTAAGTTAAGTGCAGCAAAAATGTGTATATGTAATTTAGTAGACGTACACGGAAGTCATTTGAGTCCACATCTGATTTTTTTCTATAGAATTATAAAATGTATAAAATAACATAATATGATTTATAAATTATTAAAATATCTAATGTATACAAAAAGAAAAATACATTTCATAATTTCCAATTATTTTAATGCTTTTATAGAAAAAATAAATATTTGTTAATAATTTCAATTATGAAATAAGGAAAGGAAATCAAATAATTACTGTAGGCGAAATTTTTCAGTCGTAACTGTTTTAAATAATCTTTTAAATATTTATACATTTTTTTAATATATTTATGTTTTTTCTCTAATTTATTGTGCCATTTATAGGACAGGAAAAATATTTGATACATTATTCATGCAAAATTTGTGAAATTATTATACTTTTAATGTAGCTGTAAAGTAGCTGTATCACTAGTCAAAATTGCCTTTTCTAAGTGAATTGACGTAAGAAAAGGGATATTTCTCAATATGCTTATTTTTATTATTATTATTTGTATAATTTGTTTCAACTGATATTGTATACGACAAAAGTATTTCATTATAGAAAATTTTGATTGTGATTTTAATTTTCGAAAGGGTGGCCCATATAAAACGCAACCCATCAATCACTCATCCATGAAATTTCAAAAGTCAAGTTTACTCCCCTACTCGTTACTGAAATAGACTCGTCCAACATCTGAACATCGCGGCGACGCAGTAGAACACTACCGATAGTAACAACAATGCAATCATAACGTTCAGTGTATTGCTAGAGACAAGATGGTGTTTTCGCTAGATGAACGTGTTTTCATTGTTGAGTCGTACTTCACTACGAAATCAGTGGTTGCACTGCAAGATTTGTTTCGCCATAAGTACCCAGATAAACCAGCTCCTAACAAAACATCAGTATTAAGGTTAGTTGCAAAATTTAGAGAGACTGGTTCTGTTAATAACAAGGAACACAAAAGATCTGCGTCAGTGTTGAATACAGATACAGTCGCTGAAATCAAAGACCGATTACTGGCTTCGCCAAATAAATCGATCAGACGGTTGTCTTCTGAAATTAATTTGTCTAAATCAACCGTTCATCCGGCGACCAAACAATTACAATTACGACCTTATCGCATTCAAACGGTTCATCGACTTCTTGAGCCCGACAAAGAAAAACGGCTACAATATTGTCAACGGTTCCGTCGATTTCTGCGTGAGGGAATTAATGTTATGGATTCGCTATTTTTCACAGATAAAGTACGGTTTCATTTGGATGGCTACGTAAACAGCCAAAACAGTAGAATTTGGAGCGCTGAAAATCCCCACGTTTATCACGAAAAACAATTACACCCGCAGAAGTTGGGCGTGTGGTGCGCGATATCGCGGAAGAAAATAATCGGTCCTATTTTTTTCGAGTACACCATTAATGCAGAACGATATCAGAATATTTTATTTCAGTTCATTGCACTCTTGGAAGAGGAAGACAGACACTGCTGGCTACAACATGACGGTGCGACATCGCACTACGCAGGTTCAACTTCTGATTTCGTCGAGGAATTCTTTGGTAATCGTGTTATCGCTCGAAGCTTGTGACCTCCAAGATCTCCAGATTTGACTGCGGCGGATTTTTTTCTATGGGGTTACCTCAAAGAAAAAGCCTACAGCAACAAACCACGAACACTTGAACAATTGAAAGTCAATATTGAACAAGCTGTATTAAATATCCAGCCACAAACTTTGAAAAAAGTTGCAAGAAATGCTGTAAAAAGAATTGAAGCTTGTATTCAAGAAGATGGCGGCTACTTCCAACATTTACTCTAAATGTAAGGTAATGGATGGTAATAATAAAAATTACATTTACATTTACACATGCCTTTTTATTATTTCAATACCCACCAATATAAGGTTGGGTTGCGTTTTATATGGGACACCCAAATTTCTGTAGCCGCATATATATATATATAATATCTATCTCATAATAATTATAAAATCTGATATAGTAGTATCTTCCTTAACTGAATATTCTTTCTTACAACAGCGAGCTATTAGATAATTGGTTACGAAACATTTACGTTTTTATGCAAATTAAGAATTGTAGCTACGCTTAGATTTATACTTAACGAGGTATAAAACTAATCGCTCCTAACAAAGAGAAGAGTAAAACCACAACTTTTCAACATTTTTAATTCTGTTGGTTATATTCTGAATATAAATATTCTGAAGATAACTTTAAAGATCTTGGAAAATATCACGGTTAATTAATAATTTCTTTGAAAGGGATGATTAAATTTTAATTGAAAATAGGAAGTAAATTCGAGAAATGAACTTATAATCTTTCGAGTGCGCAGAAAATTTCTTGAGTGGTTATTACATCGCATTCGCATTGAATGTCTATTCAAAAATCATTTAGAAGACTATATCATTGGATGATCCATACCTGCAATACTCTTTATTTTATCTTCTTCCATATTATATTTTTCTTTCTCCATCTTACTCAACTTTTTTTCCCATTTATAAATATTTTTTATATTAATTTCATTTTAAATTTGTGAAAAAATAAATTGTTCAGAAAATTAGATTCGGTGAACATTTTTTTTCTATTTATTTTTTGTTTCTTACTTTATTTTTTCTTGCAAGAGGTGTGCTTTAGCAAAATACTAGATCGTTGCAAAAAAAATAATAAAACATGGTTTTTACGTTAATTACACGACTTTTATAAGAACAATGTAACTAGCATTTCCTTTACAGTAATCATTCTCCTTTTCCCGCTGCCTTTAGATTGATAATCATTTAAATATCCTTTGGTATTAAATTAATTTACTTTTTGTGTTTATTTTTTCCAACTCTATTAGAAGAGTTGGATCAGAATAAACAAAAAGCATTTTTTTATATATGCGTAGTCAATAATTAAAAATAAATAAAGAGTATTTTGATTGATTACGTATTCAAAAAGAAATACTAATATTGTTACACTGTACTCTAGAAGTACAATGAAAAAAATGGAAAGTAAAATTCATACGATAAACCTGTTTTTTTATCATAATTGTAAAAAAAATCAGAAGTTTCTTCTATCGCTGATTTTTTTCTATAAATTTAGTTGTTGCTTTTATTCTATAGCAATCTTTATTTTTTACTGCATTATTAACGGTCATTTACTGTAATCAAGAAGAAATGTTATACACGGTGGTCACCTGCGCTTTGTGAGCGCAGTGACCACCAGTAGAATCAGTTGTGAAAGTTCAGAAAGTGAATCAGTTTTGATGGAAAACTTGTATATAAATCTAAATTATTTAAAGTACTTCCATTTTTAAAAAAAATCGGGAATAAAAAAGTTATTTGCAATTTAATCCAATTATACATCAGCTTATGATTGATTAAATAATAATATATTAAATCCAAAACTTATTTATAATATTTCTTCCATGAAATTTTTCAAACTTGGTAAGATTTAACATTAAAAACAAATAAATATTCGTATTCATTGCATGAAGTTGGTATGAAAAATCTTTCTTTATATATGTTATATATAATTAATTACTTATACCACTAATTAAAGTAAACATTTTTCATTCGTTGTTTAATTTATTTCAAAAACCTTTAACAGTGATACGCATAATTTTACTCCAAACTCCGTGGTGGAATGGTATCATTTCAGGCTTTCATCCGGAAGGTCCCAGGTTTAAATCCCGGTTAAGCTTGGGATTTTTCATGGGCTAAAAATTTTCATTCCATCTTTCCAAATATTCATTCATTCATAGTATTCTGCCATTAGGGCAGGTCCTCTCATGGCTGCTGATCTTCACCTTCTTCTATCCTTTGCATACCTCTTTGTTTCTGTATATTTTCCCTTTTCCATAATGTCATCTGTCATTTGAAATATCTTCCTTTTCCTTTCATTCCATTCACCAAGCCTTCTATCTTATCCGTTTGCATCCGTTCTATGATTTGTTTGCAAATAGGGCACACTAGGCTGACTCATGTATATCTGATGACACAAACTGATGCACCCGTTTGCACTCGCTGCTAACTAACTGTACACCACATCCTTGTGGATTGTATCTGTTATCCGGCATTACGCCACATATTTAAACTAGGGGTTGACAAGCAAAGTACGTTGGGAACAATGAAACAATGTTATCTAATCTTTAAAATTTCTCAGGGCCGTCCGTTTATATTGAAATATTTGAATATTCTGTATAGCTTTCAGCTATTTATACCATTTGGCTTCTAGAAGATGGTAATTTTAATGTTTTAAATTAGATTATTGATGTAATATTTCATTGTGGTTTTACGTCACTTTTTGGGTTTTTAGTTTTTAATAGTTATTTTTTAATATTTATTTAGGTAAATATCGTGTCGTATCGGGCGCTGTTAACGACACTTCGTTGTATACCCAGTGGAAGAAATCTATCCACTAATAACGCCCTCTTATCATGCAATATCCTAGCCAATTCCTTTTTCTATAGTCAATCACTTTTAGCACTTTCCTGTTCTCTCCGATTCTCCTTAATATTTCTTCATTTATTACACGGTCTTGCCATTTGACATTTATCATTCTGCGCAGCACTCTCGTATCAAAAGCCTAAATTCATTTTGTCTGCCTTTCTCGTCGTCCATATTTCAACACCATAAAACATCACACTCCAAGTAAAGCATTTCATTAAGCTCTTTCTTAACGTTAAGTTTAGTTTTCCACACAACAATCTTCCGTTCTTATTAAATGCCTGCCTGCTTACTTTTTTCAAATAAAACGTTTGAAATTACATGGTGGTTAATTATTTAAATAAAGAGAAATATTTCGGTATCAAGGAAAAAAGTAATGATTAAAATGAGGTTTAAAATAATGTAATCAAGTTCAGTACACTTACAGATCAGTATCTAAAAACAATATTAATTTTTTTCGTTGAAACTGAATAAAAAAATAAATAAATTATTTTCATATGCTTAAATTTAATTTTACTCTTTTAAAATTCTATTTAGAGTAACCAAACTTACATGCTTACACAATATTTTAGTGTGATAATATCTGGGTTATAAATTAATAAAATTAATTTTTTAGTCTAAAACATCTTAATATTAAAATTAAATATACATAAAAAATGTATCATCAAATATTTCCAGTCAATGATATTTCAGTTGACCTACAGGCTAAAAGAGGGTGTTTCAAGTGGAGCAGAAATAAAGATTGCAATTCGTTTACACAAAGTTTACTTTTCTACATGATGATATTGTTGGGGACTTCAGTTTCCAAAACAGTTTATACTTTTATAATTATTAAAAGAAAATTAGTAAAATTTTTCATCTGTTGTTAGTCTGTTTTTTCTTACTTTTTCTTACCCTAATGGAGACGTGTCTATACACATAAACACACACGCCTGCCACCCGTAAAACATGAATCACCTAAATTTGTTCATAAAATTTTGATCTCTGATGAAATATTGATCAAACTGTTAAATAAGTAGAGGTAGTAATAATAATTGGAGCTAGGTAATAACAATAGTGTTTTGGCCTTTCATCCGAAGGTCCCCGGTTCGAATCCCGGTCCGTCATGGAAATTTCACATGCTACATTTGTCAATATATGCCGGTGGTCTAGGAGGTTAAAAAAAATATTATAACAATAAAAAAAAAACTTGACAACAAAGTTGTAGGACTTTCTTTTCACGCTGTTTTTTTCTGATGCACGGATAACATATACAATTTAAAATATTTATCATTTAGAGATGTCACAACGTAGCAGATTACTGACTACAGCAGCTATACGTTAGTGCTACATTAACACTTTTTGTGGTGAGAGGGTGTAATAATGACGCAATATACGCTCTTAGCCACTAATTTATTTAGAATATTTTTTTTGTGGTGAGGTGCGATTTTGCCATTTTTATTTGGAAATATTGTTATTTTTTAATTGATAACAAATTTACGTTAGAAAAATAAGACCCAAATTAGGTGAAATCATGAGATGCTGAGGGTAACCTTGCTCTACATCCTCATCCTCTTGACCTTTACAATTGAAAATTTAATGGCGTGAATGCCCCATGTATAGAAGTAATCTGACCAAGTTTGGACAAAATCGGACGAGTAGTTCTAGAGATATAAAGAGATTTAGGGTGCGACACCAAACACATTCTCTCTCTCTCTCTCTCTCACACACACACACACACACACACACACACACACCCGCGAGTAAATATGAACATCCGGAATATTTCCATCCAGTTTTTTGGGTTTCTTAGGTATCAAAAAGTAAAGATCCGGTGAAAACCGGATGTGCTTAAATTGGACCGATTACGATACTTTCCCTTCTAAAGCTATAGCGCTAGACGGGAAAGTAAAATTACGTTTATTTACATAAGTGGTATTTGTTTTTAATATGATCTCGTTTATTAATGGATATTATATCGCCAAGGTTTTTTTTTCAACTTGGCATGATAGAACCTATCTCTGGTTATTGGCTTTTTTTTTCTTTTATGTTCTTCGGGAAAAATTAACAATGATAAGTGTTAATTTCCATTATTAGAAATTATGTTTTGTAATGCGTTGATTACCTAGTAGCTACAGTTACCAAAACTAACTACAGCAGAGCTAAAAATAAACTATATCTGTTCTGTTCTCACCTCACTTCATTACTAAATTGAACATAGAAAAAACTACAGGTAGGGTATTTCGTAACTGTCATTACTAGAATTTGAATGTCGAGGGTTCCAACATTCAAATCTTAGTACTTTTATAGGTATTTGAATACTAGATCGTGGATACCGGTGTTCTTTGGTGGTTGGGTTTCAATTAACCACGCATCTTAGAAATGGTCGACCTGTGACAGTAAAAGACTACACTTCACTTAAACTCATACATATCATCATCATTCATCCTCTGAAGTAATACCTGATGGTGATTCCCGGAGGCTAAACAGAAAAAAAGGCCTTATTTCGTAATAACGGCAAGTAAGAACGCCAGTACGTTGTTTATTCCAGGCCAATGAATAATGAAAAAATTTTACTTTTTTTTTATTTTCCAAGCTAGAGGGGCCACAGAACAAATAAAGTTTTCTTTATTATATATATATATATATATATATATATATATATATATATATATATATATACATATACAAACATATATATACATATATATGTAAATATATTTTACTGAAAAGTTTTTCTCGTTATAAGTTCGCCCCTTAAGAATATATATACTGTGAGGTGTCAAGAGTCCTTCTTATCTAGGTCTTCACACTCAGTTGACATGTGATTTAAATTCAACGCGATTTTTTTTTATTTTGTTAAGCCACTTCTCTCTACTAAACTTCTTGCGTGGACATTTCATCTTAAAGTGATCTAGTACAAAAGAAAATGATGCAATCACATCGACTTCCTGATTTAGTGTCAAATATATGTATTTTTATCATTCTTAATTTCATTTAAGAAATCTTTTAACTAAAATATATTAAGAGGTACTGTTATAATTGTAAAAATGCTATTACTAAGTACTTACGCGTAATTATTGTAATACCGTGACGTATTATATTCTTAACAATAACAATAAATTTGGTATAAAGAATACAATTTTTTTTTTAGTATTTATGTAAAACAGTTATTAATCTATATCCATTCACTTATTATAGTTATAACATTTTTTTTTATTTATAGGTAAAAATCTATTTGTGTAGAAAATCTTTTTAGTAATGGGTTTTCTTTTTTTTTAATGTAATATCACTGTTTCATCAATCTAATGTTTCAGAAAAAGATACCAGTGTTATTATATTTTTTAATAATCCATGAAAAATTCTTGCGTGAGGAAAGCCGCTAATGTGTCTATAAATTTACTTTTATAAAACCAGCTACTGTTATTATTGCGGTAAATCTGAGGTTGTTAATCGAATAAGGGAATTACGTATAGGTGGAAATATATTAATTAAAAGCCACATAATTATATAATCAGCATATTAGATAGGTTTTACGTAGCATAATATACACCAAATAAACTAATACTTCAATCAAATTTGCCAACATGATTTAAAAAAAAAAATTATATTGTAATATTATTCGATTTAATTAATTTTCTACTAATGCAAATAATTCTACCTTTAATTTCAGACCAATCTGGTTAATTCTTAGGTAAGACTTAATACTTAGCAGATTTGTTAACGTAATTGACTTTGCAATAGTTAAATAATGTATAGTTGTGAGTGCCGTTATTATTCTTTGGGTCATTTATTCCTAAAATAACTTTTTAAAGTTTGTAATTTCATCCAGTTACAAACTTCAGAATTACATCTAATTCTGAAGGTAATAGGAAATAAAAATGTTGTTGCGAGGCGTTTATCTCTTTAGTTATTACTATAACGATTTATCCGTTTTTAGAACGTCGATTGCTTGTAACTCAAAAACGAAATAATTTATCGAGAAACTGTTTTCATCATCGTTTTTCGTGTAACATTTTACATTAAAATCATGTACTCTGTAGCATGCCATCATCTTACTAAAAACAAATTTAATTTATTATGTAAATAAAAATTTCAAATACGCCATAACGTACGAGTGATAAGCTAATATTGTAACTGTGTAGATCCGAGGATGTTTTTACCTCCTCAGTTTTGAAATACGAACCCGTTTCCTTAATTTAATATGATCCTCTATAATATAATATAGTAGAGCTGTTCAACGAAATAGATTTCTATATCTTTAATATGTTAAATTTTAAGTTATTTACTTATTCAAGATAATCGAACATGATTTTAATATAAATTAATATTAAAATTAATAATCAAAACAAAAATGTAATACTACAAATTGATACGACGTCTATTAACTATTCTTTCCAGAAAAACTAATTAATTATTAATCGCCAATCACATTTCTTAGTTATGGTTTATTGTGTAGATTCAGTATACTTAATTTTTTATTATATTGCTTTAGAAACACATTAGGTTTGTTGGTTTGAAAATAACTGAATCTTAACAGATACCAGTTATGCCATAAAAAGCTAAAAATTTCGTTGTTGTGCAAAGGTTTGGAAAAAATTATTAGGTTCAAACTGAATATCGGGGTTATAAAGCTGTGTATGTAATATTTCACATGTTTTACGTACATGATTAATTATACATGAAATGAAAGAGAAACTCAAACAGTGTTACCTGTGAACAAGCTCATAAACTGTTACCTGCACTTTTCGCTTGAAAGGCTTAGGCAAAGATGGCGACCCCCAACAGAAATCGTGATGTGTTTTTCAGTGTGTGAAATGTGAATCTGTAATTACCGTTCAACGTGCGTTCCGTTATGATCCCCCGACTTGACAATAACATTCGTAGATGGTATAAATATTTTTAAACCATTGGCTGTTTTTGTAAAGGCAAGAGTACAGGACGACCGAGTGGGCCGTTCTTTTTCACGGAAGCAAATTTGTCTGGAATGAACTATCTTGATATGCTACGATTATTCTCTTTCCTCAACTGCAGTACGAACCACAGAACTTTATTTGGCAACAAGATGGTGCGCCTCCTCACCGGAATAACGCTCTACGTGATTGGTTGAATGAAATTCTTCCCGATCACTGGGTTGATCGCCGAGAACTAGATGACAGGGCTTGTTTGCTGTAGCCTTCTCGATCACCTGATCTGGCCCCGGGCGATTATTTTATTCTTTGGGGGTTCATAAAAGATCAAGTGTATGTTCCACGATTACCAGTTGACCTACCAAATTTAAAACACAGGATTGAAGCAGCTGTCGAATCAATTACTTGCTGATTAAAGTACAGGATGAACTCCCCTATCGGCTGGATGTACGCCGTGTGACAAATAGTGTTCACATTGAACACACAAGAAAACTGTTTGAGTTGTTCTTTCATTTTATTTATAATGTATTAATGTAAATAAAATATATTTACATTAACTTTAAATATAAATATATTCATGTTGAATCATTCAGTATAATAAGATTCAAATGCAATAGGGTTTTGTTTGTAACTAAAGTTAAGTTACACGTTTTTCACTTAAGTTATGTTCTTAACTTTTATTGTAAAATTAAAATTTTGCAAATATGTCTTTTTTCATATTTCAATTGATTGATTATAGAATGAATGGGTACATCTGACCGATAGTATTAGAATAAAGAAATTTAATGAACTTTTAATAAAAAATATACATCTTAAATACTGTTAAAATTATATTTGTTTGGGTTCTCATTTCTATTTTTGAAAACCGAATCAAAAGGTAACTATGTTAGAATTTAATATTACATAATTTTTTCTAGTTCATATAGTTTAATCAAAGAAAATAGATTAACTTTTCTTTTTTTTTAATAAATAATTTTATCTCTTTCTTAAAGCAATATAAGGGGTTTTTTATCAACGTAAAACGTAATTAAAAAAAGAACGATGTTTTATCACTGGTATCTCTTTTAAAGGCTACATAGCCTCAGGTTTCTATTTGCCCTTCATCTCGTTTCCCTGGAATACACCATACCCCTTACCTATATCATCGCTTACTCTTTCTTTGTGTGTGTGTTTGTGTGTGGTAAGCCAGCTCTGTTGCCATGGAAATGGGACTGCCATCTCCATTATCAGTGCTGATATAACGGTTCATCTGGCTGCATGCTAGACTTTTACGGAACCTTAAAGCCCTTTCATTAGTTCAAACAGCGTTAATAGGAGTTTTTTTTTATACAACTTAGACAATAATAATATCTTCATATAATATACTGTAATAATATTTTAAGTATTCAAGTATAATTTTTTATTGTGGTAATTTTTCGTGTTATTTTCTGTCTTATTGAGAACGTTAATATAATTTTTTAAATATTTAATTGTAATTTAAAAGAAATGAGACTAATTTTATGGCTACATTAAACAACCAGTTTTCGAGATATTGAAACGTACGTAAAGCTTTTTAATACTCTCACTCTCTCTCTCTTTCTCTCTCTCTTTCTATATATATATATATATATATATATATGCCATTAAAATAATTTATATATGAAACATCTTTAGATTTATTTAATAATGATAAGTATGTTCTGGTTCTTAAGAAGTTTAAAACCCCGGTCTAATCCTTTCTTCCCCCAACTTGCAAATCTTTACCCACCAGCTGCTATGCTTGATTTTTGGCGTAACATATTTAATATTACAAATTACAACATATTTTTACTAATTTCTTATCAGTCTTTATTTCTGTTGTGATAATATCGTTTAATACACCGCGCATGTTTTTCGTCCCTGTTGGTTGCCTTTTACGCTACACAAACTTGCATAAATACCAAACGGTGGGAATTTGAGGTTTGCTGCTTTGCATAAAATTACTTAGGAGTTGTCCACAAATCTGCTGAGGACGAGCACTTGTCTTAAGGATCGATCAGAATTTTAGAACTGTTGACCATCTCACAAATTAGAAACGAATGAAATGGAATTAGAAGCGTTATTGTTAACGTTTCCATTGTATCCACTCTACTTATCTAATGTAATATTGTTTCCAGATGCAATTCAGGCTACGATTATTTCATTAAAATTTCCGCAGATTTCTATTACCAAAATAAAGAAGTTCTTCTTTCTATAGATACCGCCGAACATCCATTTGGTCACTCGGTAGGCGTCCAGCATTATGTAATCGACGGAGGAAATGGGACTCGTCAGACGTAGACTATTAATTACAACTTCTATTGTCAACAAGAGTGAAATTACATAGCTTTCACAGGTAATTATTGTCAATTGGTAGCGTTGTTATTTAGCTACAGTATCTCAGATTAACTACTCCTCCCTGTTGATTTGAGGCAGGCGTTGTTCACAAATGATCCAACCGGCAAGCCGAACTGGAGGCCCGTTTAAGTTTGAAGGATACTCCCCTGGGCTGAGCTTTACTTCATTGTATGTTCGACCCAGGTGAATAGGGGAAAAGTATATGTTCACAAAACGCCAAGAATGTCAGTTCCGTTGACCAATAGTAAATGAACAACATAATTTTGTTGAACGGTATTCTGAAAAATTCTAGTAATGTTTTGACCAACCACACAAAATTCAAAACCATCACAACCATCTCAAAATTACCACACTGCTTCCCAAACTTCGTAAATGTGGGAAAGTTTTTTCTATTATATAGAAAGAAATTAATCGACTTTGAAATGGAATTGTTTGTAAGTTTGAAGTACCTGAAAATATTATTTATATAATAATATAAAATTTGAATTATAAGGTACCGATCTAGAATATATATTATGTAGTAATAATTTAAGCTCTTACTAAATACATTTCCCTAATAAAACAAAGATTTATGATTTTGAACAGAGTAAGATAGTGATCTAACAAGTTCTGATTTAAGATTTAAGATCTAATAATTCTGATACAAATTCGAGTATTTATTTTATATATGTTTTTCCTAGTTAGGTCGAATGAGGGCCAGTAGAAGTAATATTTTGCGTTCATTTCTATTCCTTATGGGTTTCCTCTTTTCTGTTCTTCCACTTACTAGATCTTCATTCTTCCGTTTATTTCTGCTTTTTCCCTTGTGATCAGACCTTGTTGGTTTTTATCTTTCTCTTGGAAACCCTTAAATTCTTGGACACTTTTCTGAACGTTGTTCTATCTTGTATTATTTCTTCAGATATTTTCATTTATTTTAGATTTTTTGTACCATTAAAGTCCATTGATTTCCGTTCTTTTTGTTTTAAGTGAGTTTGAAAATTTATTTTGTGACCAATGATGATTGGTCACGTAATATATTTTATTCTCATAAGATGGTCAAAGAACTTGGTTGTTTTTCTTCTGATGGAATCAGATATTTTCTCAGTTTCATTGTATTCATGAAGATCTTTCTTTATTCCTTCTGAATTTTTATTCGTTTTTACATGTTTTTATTGTTCCTGAAATTTTGCTTAAGATTTTCCTTTCTTTTTTCCACTTGTATGTAATCGCTGTTTATTATTATTATTATTATTGTTATGGTTGTGATTATTATTTGTTTATTATTGTCATTTATTTTAATTTTTGTTTACTGTCATTATTATTATTATTATTTTGAGTTAGTATTGTCGTTTATTATTCTTATTATCACTGTTATTATTGATTTGTCTAATTTTATGTATGCTCTTAAACTAATAAATTTTATATATATAAACATTTTCAATTGTCAGTCTCTCAATATGCTGATCGAGCCGCGAACACGCGACAGTGTGACATATTGGAGATGAAATTAAGTTATTTTTCAAAGATTAAATCTTATAGAGTTTTAACTGTTTTTTATCGGTTCTCAGAATTTCTTGGATATAATTCTCAGTTGTGATTATTAAAGTAAAAAAAAAAAAAAATAAAATAAAATATATAAAAAATGTTTAAGTATAAATATTGAGCTTTCGATTGTAAAGATTTTTTCTTTTTTAAATTTTAATACACCGAAGTAAGAAGTCAGGTTTATATTCTTGCTGTTCCTATTTGTTCTCGTTGGTTAAATAATATATAATTACCTATGACAAGAATACATGGTAATTGAATAAAATTATTTCAGTCCGACTTTGTTGGCGTTTTCAATTAATATTTTGATTAACATTTTAGAGTACTTCGTTTAGATTAAGTAAGCAATCCCGAAATAAGTTTATTGTATATATAATATTTAAAATGCCGGCTTCTCGTGGCATACTTTCCTTCCTTTTAAATTAGTTTCCTTCCGTTTTAAAGTACCTATTAGTGTTCTTCTTTAAATCATCAATTAACTTTATCCTTCATTTATTTCCTCCACAACGTCTCTTCTAAAACTCCTCTCATTAAGCCTGCTCTTCGAGGAATATGACCGATCTTGTTTTTTTCTCTCTCTTATTATAGCAGATAATAATATCCTTTTTCATCCCTACTACCTCATTAATCACTTTCTAATTTCTAACCCTTTCTATATGTTTTATCTTTAGCATGTTCCTTCATACCCGCATCTAAAAAACCCTTGTCAGTTTTATC
Organism: Lycorma delicatula; assembly: GCF_047948215.1. Classification (NCBI taxonomy): domain Eukaryota; kingdom Metazoa; phylum Arthropoda; class Insecta; order Hemiptera; family Fulgoridae; genus Lycorma; species Lycorma delicatula. The sequence continues at coordinate 54,502,501 of NC_134457.1, forward strand.
ACTCATTAACTAGAGCTGTATTTTACAGCCATGAACTAATAACAAACTCCAATTAAAACACTTTTCTTGATGTTTGCCTTGATTCCGGATTTATTTTCTTGCATAACAGGCCGACCATGCCCTTTTTGAAGTTTTTCGCCTTTATACTTGTTGCAATTTTTTTTAGTTATCACTTATTTATTCTTCTTATTTTCCAGGTGATTATCCGTTCCGGATATTGACTTTTACTATTTTAATATCCCAATGTTAATGGTACCTTTGTTCTGAAAATTCTGTATTCCCGATAAGTACGACGTTGTGGAACATTATGTATGTATTAAGAGACTACTTAGCCAAAAGTTCCTGCTATTATATACTTTCAAATAACAATACTTGACAAAATGTCAAAATTTATTATTTTTCGTTTGTTCTTTACGATACAAAGCAACCTACCATTCCTTTTATGAAATAACTATTTCAACTGCTTTTTCTATCCTATTTTTGGTTAAATGAAATGCTCAAATAACATTCGGAATTGTGATACAGTCTCATTTTAATGCAAGAAATGTTTCTTTGCTATTGTCTACATTAACGTTTAAGATCCTTTCCCGCTAAACAAACAAAAGGTAAACGTTAAAATATTGCAAAGTTATTGAGTCTTTAACTCTTAAAATGTTTAATCTGTATGCTTATGTCTTGTACTATTCGTCGATCCTTAATTTCCAAAATATGATTCCAGCTATCGTAAATGATGTCATGATAGAAAAGTTATTTGGATTCAAATATCAGTTGAAGCGTAAAAAGAGAAATACCTAAACCTAATATCCTAATTACTGACAGATATGCGAATTATATTTTATTAAAAAAATCTGATGTGGAGACCACATGACTTTTTTTGGATTTTGGGCTTTTTTCAGCACTTTCTGTTCAGTCGATTGCAAGAAAAGGGAGGTGCACAACTAGATGTTACCACAGTCCTAAATCCAAAATTTCAACATTCTACGGCTAACTCTTTTTGAGTTATGCGAGATACATACGTACGTACAGACGTCATGCCGAAACTAGTCAAAATGGTTTCAGGGATGATTAAAATGGATATTTCCTTTGATATCTGAAAACCGAAATTTTTCGCGATCATTGCACTTCCTTTATTTCGTACAAGGAAGTAAAAAGGAAAATAAAAGTAATATATGATTCTAAACTGTAGTTCAAATATTCGCAAAATAATAATGTGGAAGATATTCAGAATGGTTTCAGAACTTTTTATGTTGGTTAAAGTCGTACACAAAAGTCAATGTAATTAAAGTCAATGTTTATGTTGGTAAAAATGTCATAAATAAAACTAATAGAACAAAAAAAATTATTTAATTATTAAATATCTAGTAAACGATACTTAGTTCAAGGTATCGTTAACTAGAATTTTTTTTGAATGATTTTAGGTAAACATATTTGATACGAATATTTTTAATTCTGTAGGTAAGCAGATAAAGTGAATGCATCTAAAGTAAGCATCTAAAGTGTTATGTAATAAAGTGTCGATTTACCATAAAAATCAAATTATAACTGTTTCCTTTTTGTTTTATCATCATTATTTTCATCTCATTATACTGTAATAAATTTATTTCAACTGTATTAAAGGAAACCAGAACTCTTAATAAAAGAATCGAAATGTTTAGTTAGAACAATTTTTTCCTTGTATCTAGCCGACATAGCATTCGATTGAAGACGTTTGTGAATGCAAGAAGTATAAAAAAAGGGATTCCAATTTATCAGTCAGTAATGGGAATAGAGTTCGAAAAACAAAATTTTTTGAAACGAATCGAAATTAGTATGCATATACTTAAGAGTAAAACATATAAGATACAGTATATATTATTTTATTTATTCATTAACTGGTATTATCTACTTTTCATTTTATTGACACGTAATTTAAGAAGTTAATTTATAACTTATTAATTTTATATGACTGCTGAAGCTGTTAGTTAATACCTTAGTTATGAAGAATTTTCTTTTTCTAGATAATAACATTATTAAAACTGTTTATTTTTTTTCTAGAAATAATGCTTTTTTCACATAGTTTATTAAAATAAAATTAATTCTTATACCTAGTTTAAATAAAATTTACTAACAATAACTGCATAAAAATCTCGTAACTGGAATAACTACACAGCATCTCTATTTTCTCTTATACTCGTATTCTCTTACTATTAAAAACTTCCTCGTATTTATATTAACTCTCAAAACACACCCACTCACCTTTTTCCCTTTTAAAAACAGAAGACCGTATAAAAGGAGCAGTTTCAAGAAATTCAAATATTTTCCTGATTTCCTAAAGAATGGTAGGAACGTAGAGGATTACTATTCTCGACTACAAACGAGAGCATTTGAGATCTCATTCAGAGAATGTAAGGATTCTTATTCGTGCCTTACCTTACGTTGGTTATTTCAATCTTTTTCTTTGTATGTACCTTTCTCTTACCTTGTGTTATGTATAGGATGAATTTAACTTTTATTATCTTCCTGAAATATTTTCTTATTCACGGTGAAATTTTCCTGTACATTCCGATTAGAGTAGTTATTTTATTGCAATTTTACTCCTTTGTTATAGAAATAAAGAAAGAACAATACGAGTGTATCACATCTTTTATATGAAAAAAAGGTATTATAAAAAGAAATTATTTATAGCTAGCAAATAGTTTATTTTATATCTTGTGCCGAATTATTTTTAATTACTAGGAACCCAGAGTTATTTTTGTAACTTTATAAATGTCGTTAATATTGATGTAAACACTTTTAGTAGAGTTTACACTAATCCTAAGCTATTGGCGGATAAAGTGTTTTGTCACTTTCAAAACGTTCTATAAGTACCTTTCCATTTAATTTTTTTTTGTATTTCTTGAATATATATATTTTATATTTCTTACATATATGCCTGATGTGAGATTACCTGCTTATTAATTTACTACACTTTGGAATAATGGAAAAATTATGATATATTAGGTAATTTTGAGGCAAGGATTTTGATTTATATAATTTTTCACAAATAAAAAGACGATCTTTGTGGAGAGGTGGTAGCATCTCAACCTTTCATCCTGAGGTCCTGGATTTGAACCCGGTTAGGCATGGCATTTTTCAAGTGATACAAATTTCATTCTCATAGACAAAATTACCATAGCAGAGGATGCCCGTAATTTGAAAATAAAATCTTGTCATTAAAATATACACAATGATTTATTTGATAATAAATAATATTTTTTATCTAGATTTCAATATTAAAAAATATTTATCGTCCTGTATAAACGACGTAGTTTTTGGTATTTTAAATTCACCTTAAGCAGATTGTTATTAATAGAAAATAATAAATAAATTTATTAATGTAATAGCACTTATTGAAAAAATAACTCACCATCTAATGAAATAATTAAAATAAAAATAAATATTTGCCACAGTGATATTCGACCCTTGGCGATTCCTAATTTTTTTAATTTTCCTGGCATGTTTTACGCGTGGTTTGCCTTACCAGTGCGGTTAATTTAAACCCAACCACCAAAGAACACCGGTGTCCACAGTTTAGTATTCAAATCCATATAAAAGCAACTGCCTTTATAAGGACTCGAACTTTAGAACTCTCGATTTCGAAAATCAGCTGATTTTGCGATGACGAGATTAACCACTGGACTAATCCGGCGGGTTGAAATAATTAAATATCTATTTAAATAAACGAAAGGGAATAATCATCATATAAAGTGGTGGTGTTAAACTATTAAATGTAATTATTTAATTTTTATAATATCACTTGTTCACGGTAATTTAGTCGTGATTAATCGAACGAAACCAATGCTTATTGGATTTCATAATTGTATAAGGCAATACACCATTTTCCTGCAGATTAATATTTTATTCATTTTTTTTTCAATTATAAACAAGTATAAATAAAAAAATGAAAAAAAAAAGATTAAATTTCCATAGAGCCGTTTTCTTTAATATTTTTATTTAAATATATTCTTAGTAATAAAATTATGTAAATTTCTCTTAATCCAATTTCCTTTTTTAAAATTACACAATTGCTTTTTTTAAAGAAGACAATTGTGTAGCTATAACGTTAAAAGAACGTTGAATAAAAGTGATGAGATAAGGGTTTGGATGTTTACTTTGGATTAGTTTTAGGGTACAGATATCAAATTTTATTTGATAATTTCCAAAAAAAATTGGTTTTCAATGAAATTTAAGATGAATATTGCATTGCGAAAATTGTGTTTTGGTATTAAATCGAAAATTTCTGTACTGTCACAGAGCTGAAAACTCAGACGTGACGACAATTTTCATTTCAAATTAACTCTTCTGTGTGTGTGCGCACGCGTGCGCGCATGGGAGAAAGAGAGTTTGCTATATGGATTGTTTGCATTAATTAAGAATGAAAATAATAATGGATTAATGTTAATGATATAGATTATTTTTGTTTTTACACACTATTAATACATTATATTTTTAATTATAAATATATTTTATGCAAGAAAACGAAAATTGAAATTATTCAATTTTATTGAAATTTGTTTATAATTTGTTTTAAGTAATTTATTTTAAATATTTCTCTTTGTTGTTTCTTTATATTAAGGAAAATATAAATAATTTGAAAGAATATACATTTCCAAAATACTGGTAGATTTATGATAACAGTAACATGAAGAGTGGGAAATATTCAGCGGAAAGTTAATTCAGAGTCTGAATAAAAGAGATAGCGCACGAATATGGGATAGAATAAATATGAAAATGATCTTTGATATAAATTGTGTGAGTGGGTGTTATGTAATTTATACACGAAATATCTTTAAAAATTTATCAAGTAATATATATAGTAATCTTTTTTTATAACTAATACGTGGGCTTGTACGATATGCATCCAATAGAATACATTTGCGTTGGAATATCTTCTTTATTAATTTATATCGTAATCTCCAAACTTCTTTCAAGCAGTGATTTACTTCTAATCACATGCAGTATTTTCAATTTTACAAGAACCGTTCTAAAATTAACTAGGAAAAATAATAGATAAAAACAGCATAAATAACAAACATCTGAAACGCAATAGAAAATTCAAAAAGCTCTAGGTTGAATAAAAACTCAGCATAATTTCTACGTTCCAAATTCATTTTGAATAAAACAAATTTTCTAAATTAAAACATCAATGAATGGAAAGAAAAGTGTAGAAAAATTAATACAGTAAAACCTCCCCAAAACGGAATCTGACAGGACCGAGTAAAAATTCCGTTTTGAAGAGGTTTCCGTCTTGCAGAGTTTTTAAAAATCAAGCTAATTTGTCGTGAGGTTCTGTGCTATGATTTATACAAATATAAAATTAAGTTAGACAAGGATAAACGTTTGGACTAACCCAAAAATTATACTGCATATAGAGAACATTATTTTAAAATCACCTGACCAAAAGTTGTTTTCCTCTTCCCACTGAACCTCACTAATTCCTACTACATCTACATTTATCCTAACCATTTCCCTCTTTAAATTTTCTAACCTACCAACCTTTTTTAGACTTCTAACATTCCACGCTCCGACTCGTAGAATGTTATTTTTTAATTTTCTGGTGACCCCTTCCTTAGAAGTCCCCTCACCCGGAGATCCGAACGAGGGAATAGTTATCTCCGGAATATTTTGCCTCCGTCTTTGTTATATGAAAATTCAGAGAGCTACATTTTCTTGCAAAAAAAGCAGCTGTAGTTTTTCATTGCTTTCAACTGCGTAGTACTCAGAGGATTCCGTAATGTTGATGTGGCCATTTAAGTCTTTCTAACCTACATCCATAACTACTGAAAGAGCTGCTGCCCTCTTTCAGAAATCATTCCTTAGTTTGGCTTTCAACAGATACCTTTCCTATCTGGTTGCATCTTCGGCCCAGCTATGTATCACTAAGCATTCAAGCCCCCTCACCAACGACAAGGTCTCATGATTCATATAGGAAGTGATGCATCAAAAGTCTTAACTAGAATTCTGTACAGAAGATTTGATAGGAGAATGGAAGAAGTGTTAGGAGAAGACCAACATACTTGGGATTAATAGACCTAGAAAAGACATTCGATAACGTAGACTGGAATAAAATGTTCTGAATTTTTAAAAAATTAGGATTCAAATACAGAGATAGAAGCACGATTGCTAGCATCTACAGGAACCAAACAGCAACAGTAATAATTGAAGAACATAAGAAAGAAGACGAAATAAGAAAGGGATATCGGTGTTCTTTGGTGGTTGGGTTTCAATTAACCACACATCTTAGGAATGGTCAGAATGTACAAGACTACACTTCATTTACACTCATATATCATCCTCATTCATCCTCTGAAGAATTATCTAAACGGTAGTTACCGGAGGCTAAACAGGAAAAAGAAAGAAAGAAGAAATAAGAAAGGGAGTCCGACAAGGATGTTACCTATCCCCGTTACTTTTTAATCTTTAAATGGAACTAGCAATTAATGATGTTAAAGAACAATTTAGATTCGGAGTAACAGTACAAGGTGAAAAGATAAAGATGCTACGATTTGCTGATGATATAGTAATTCTAGCCTAGAGTAAAAAGGATTTAGAAGAAACAATGAACGGCATAGATGAAGTCCTACGCAAAAACTATTGCATGAAAATAAACAAAAACAAAACAAAAGTAATGAAATGTAGTAGAAATAACGAAGATGGCCCACTGAACGGAAAAATAGGAAAAGAAAAGATTATGGAGGTAGAAGAATTTTGTTATTTGGGTAGTAGAATTACTAAAGATGGACGAAGCAGGAACGATATAAAATGCCGAATAGCACAGGCTAAACGAGCCTTCAGTCAGAAATATAATTTGTTTACATCAAAAATTAATTTAAACGTCAGGAAAAGATTTTTGAAAGTATATGTTTGGAGCGTAGCTTTATATGGAAGTGAAACTTAGACGAGCGGAGTAACTGAGAAGAAGAAATTAGAAGCTTTTGAAATGTGGTGCTATAGGAGAATTTTAAATATCAGAAGGGTGGATAAAGTGACAAGTGAGAGGTGTTGCGGCAAATCGATGAAGAAAGTAGCATTTGGATAAATATAGTTAAAAGAAGAGACAGACTTATAGGCCACATATTAAGGCATCCTAGAATAGTCGCTTTAATATTGGATGAACAGGTAGAAGGAAAAAATTGTGCAGGCAAGCATCGTTTGGAATATCTAAAACAATTTTTTAATAATGTAGGATGTAGGGGTATACCAAAATGAAACGACTAGTACTAGATAGGGAGTCTTTGATAGCTGTATCAAACCAGTCAAGTGACTGAAGACAAAAAAAAAGTACATTAACCACTAATTTTTAAAAGCTGTTCAGTTACACCAAAAGAGGATGTTTTTTTTACAAGATCGTAATGCTTCATCTAAAAGTTACGTTTAATTAGCAGAAATATACTTAGCCTAAAACACAACATGATGTAACACTAATTCTAAAATAATCAAGTACAGTTTTCTGTTTCAATAATTTACTCTTGGAACTTTCGTTTTCAATAACATTTGTAGCGGTTAACATATCTGTCGCAAATCATCACTGTTTATACGAATCACAAATTCTTCCAACTGAACGAACATACCCAATGCTTCTCCGAAACTGTTAATTTTGTTTTCTGTGTCCTTTCCTTCATTCTTCTTAACTTTCGTTAATCTGGCTAGACAAAAATAATTTCATCTACAATCTGAAATCTTTCTTCAGTTACCAAATCGCTAACAATACCCACGTAGTCTTCAGCATGGACCGCTGTTTGACCACTGTCTTGCAACAGAAATTCAACTTCGTACAATATTGCTGTATTGCGCAAAGTACATGTATCGGGAACATAATCATTATCGGTTTCCGTGCAGAAAACAGCTTTTTAAAACGCATTTTTAACATAGTTATTTGTAATTTTTTTGTACGACAAAGAGAGCCACCTTAGTGCATCCAGAACAGTAATATTTTGCGACAGGAGTTGAATCGATGAACATGAATCCATATTAGTGACTAGCGATTGCAGAGTGTGTTTCCGATAATTAATTTTTATGTTTTTAATAATCCCCTGATCCATCGGTTGAGTAAGATTAACTGTGTTAGTCTTAAAGGAAAGGACACAAGTTTTATGTTAGAATAATTTCCATGATAGTGACACGACGCATTATCTAAAAACAGTAGAAAATTTCTTTCTATATTCACTAACCATTTTTTCATTTAAATTATGTAGCCATTTTTCAGTTGTGTTAGACGTCATCCAAGACTTTTTATTTGCGTACTATTAGTGATAACTGAATGACATTTTTGAAACAGGGAGGCTTCCTAGATTTACCTATCACAAATGGTTTAAGTAACGTGCCATCCGCAAAACTGCACACCAGAACAGTCAGTCTTTCTCTGGACTGTTTGCCTCCAATACACTTTTCATTTTTGTAACAATGTTTGTTCGGTAAAGCTCGAAAAAATAAACCAGTTTCGTCGCAATTACCGTTATTTTTTGGTTTGTAACCTGCTGTTATTTGTTTAATTTAATTTTTCCAGTCGATAACTATTTCTTTGTCTACATCTTTAGCCTCACCTGAAATTTGAATGTAAGAAATAGAACGCCTAAAACGAAATTTTGTCTAGCCATCCATTAGAAGCGTCTCCTACCTTAGCTTCAATTTCTTTCGCCTGTTGCAGGATAGGCCCCGAAATAGAAAGATTTTTTTATCTTGTGTGTATGAATCATTTAATTAAAATTTAATTTATTTCTTTGTTTTTGGTTCTAGTCTGTCGTGTACAATTAGCATTTATTTCACCCTTTAACCATTCTTCCTTGATTTGATCTTTATTTTTTTAAATTTCGTAAATTTGTGTTTATCCACAATTAAACTTTTTACTAAGTTCTTTAACGTTCCTTTTTGAAATTAAATTTATAACTCCTATTTTGTCCTTTTAACGTAAAATATTTTTTCTCGGCATAATTATGAGCAAAATTTTAAAAGAAGAAAAACGCACGTAACTAAAACTAAAATGAGTTACAGTTTTTAAAGTGTTAGTGATTTAAAGTGATTAAACTAAAAATAAAGGCACGTACTGTATTTAAACTCTCAACAGAAACAAACAGAACGAGAAAATATAACAATTTACTTCTACGACAAAATGAAAAATGTTGTTCAAGGCACTGAATAAAATTATTCTCAGAACAGTATATTGGATTATTTCCTTTCCATTTCCGTATTTCGAAGTTTTCCGTCTTAAAGTGATTAATTATAAAAAAAATATTTCGGGATTTGGGAAACCGTACGTTTTGAGGAGGCTTCCGTTTTTTTTAGGTTTTATTTTGTAGAGGTTTCCGTTTTTTAGAGTTACGTATAATAATCTAATTCAGTTTTTAATATGGTTCGAGTTTAATTTATTTATTTAGTTTCTTATGGAATTTTTTTTAAATGGTTGCAATCCACATTCAAAAGTTTGTCTTAAAAAAAATTCCTTTTATAAATTAGTATAAGTCAGCACTAAAAAGTATAAATTAAAAATATTATACTTTTAGAAGAAAATAACTATAAATTGTAAATTTACAGTACATAGTGATATTTCAACAAAAATATATAACTATCAGTATTAATAAAATTATAAAGTTATATCAAGCTTTCATAAATATTATCAAAAGTGTATTGGATAAATGACAGTAAATAAAATCAAAATATCAAGTAAAATAATTAGCTTCGTTCAAAATGTAATTTTTTTTTTTGCACGGAAGATATATTTTAGCTGTTTTATATCATTTTTATAATTGACTAATCAAAGTATAATTTTGGGATCGGTAAAGTTTCTCGGTCAAAGGTCCGTGTAAATGTATCATGAAATAAACCATTAAGTATTAAAAACGAATCAGAATTATGTAGCTGAGCCGTTTAGAAACACGATTTCTCGTCTGGAACACGGATCCTAACGAAAAATTATGATAATAATTAATTATAATTGTTGATTAGTTCGGCAATAGTTGGAGTAAAAATTGTATTATTGTTCCTAATCACAGACTATAAAATCAAAATACTATTAATTTCAACAGTAATTACATAATCTGATTTTCTAACAAAATGATGTAATCAGTAAAATAAAATATTAGACGTAAAACAAAAATCATGTTTTTCTTTTTTTCTTACACATTATACATCTTCCATATTGCCAAATTAATGTAACATGATAATTTTCCTTTTCAAAGAAAATTAAGTTTCGATTTACAATATCCAACTGAAAAAAATAAACTTCCTATAAAAAAATAAACGAAATTTTAATTACGTTTAAAATAATTATCAACGAAATTAATAAAAAAAATTATTTTTAGGAATTTCTATCGGGCAGGGATTTTTTAATTTAATCAAAATCATAAATTTTTATTTAATTTTTAATTCAGCGATTGGTACCAAATTTAATGAATAGTTCAATCTATTAGTAAATAAAAATGATAAAAAGGTCATTTATGCGATATATAACTAAAAAATCTGAAACTTTTGTGTTATATTATCTTAGTGTTTGTCTAAACCATTATTGATGCGATGGTATGTTTAAGTAATATGTGGATTCACAAAACATTAAATGCGTATGCATATTGCAGAACAAACTTGACAGCTATCTACATCAACAGTTTCAACAGAATCTGTAATCATTTGTTTATTTATACAATGTATTATTCAACTTCCTATTACTGTAATGCGCATATAATTTTGAGGAAAGATAAGAATTATTGGATTAATAACTGTGCATTGAGTGGTTTCGGGACTTTCCTTACCATTACAATGAACGAAAATTGAGTTCAGAACCTTTAATGCGGAATAATAACCTATATATTATTGAATTGTGTATATGTATTTTATGATAAATATGTTTTATTTCGCTCGTTACATCTTTCGCCTTATTTAATGCCGAATAATGTGGAGACACTTCAAATCTTTTTCAAAAAGTGAAATAAAGACTATTATTATATTATTAACTATTCATTAGTCGATCAAATGAAGTCTCTATTTTATTTGATTTGATTTACAAAGTTAAGAATTATTCGTAATTCCAAACAGGATAAGTTATTTATAATATGCGCGCTTCATGGTAAAAAAAAAAAAAATAATTTCAGGCAACATATCTAAACTTATCAGGTTGTATAAAAATTTAACGGTTATGCTATTAAATATTCAATACAAGCAAAGTAAGTAAAATATGGACATTTAGAAACAAAAAATAACGCTGATGAAAAATTTAACTTCTTTGGAACATTCCAAAGTTTGTATGTCTTATTTTTAGGTAAAATATATAAATTCAAATTTTATTTTTACTATAGATTTTTATTTCTTTGTACGAAGTAAATGTGATCGCGAAAAATTTCGCTTTTCAGTTTTCAACGGAAATATCAATTTTGATCATCCCTGAAACCATTTTGACTAGTTTCGGCGTAACGTCTGTACGTACGTATGTATCTCGCATAACTCAAAAATGATTAGCCGTAGGATGTTGAAATTTTGGATTTAGGAATGTTGTAATATCTAGTTGTGTACCTGACTTTTTTATTGCAATCGACTGAACAAAAGGTATCGTAAAAAGCCTAAAATCCAAACAAAATTGGATTTTGGACTTTTTCTTAACTATAGTAATACGCCCTCATTGCGAGCTTTTCAATGATATATCATAAGTGGTACTTATTTTCATTGGTTTCGGAGTTATAGCCAAATAAAATTTTAATTAATTAAATATTTGGATCTTACAAGGGGAAGGACATCGGTTTGAAGCAGACTTCATCTCCTTTTTCTTATTTTTTTTTTCTTTAATTTAAGTATATTTATAATAATTATTAACCTCTGATTCTAAAAAAAATTACGATAAATAATTATTCAATAACAACAATAAAAAAGAAAAAATATCACCAGTTATTAATGAAATAAAATTTTATTTACTTTTCATTTCTAAAAAAATGTGTTTAGTAAACGTACAAGGAAGTCGTGTGGAGTCCACATCAATTTTTTTTTATAAACATTTTAAAAATTATTTGCATTATTATTATACCAAAGTCAAAAAGTGAGGCAAAGCAAGAATATTTCTTTAAAATATCCTTTGCATTTTCAATATTATAATTTATTTTCATCTTAATAACTATTCAAATTTTTACACACTAATTTACCGGTGCCTAACTTACTAAAATACCAAATTACAAGTGAAAATAACTGCTTAAAAAGTGTAATTAGTTTTTTTTAATATTTTTTCGCTCTTTCGTATGTTAATTAATCATAAAATTAGGGTTTTTTTATTTAAAAATTAATATTTATAAGTCTACTCGTGTTTTTTTTTACTAATAAATTGCTTATTATGTTTGTACATGGAATGGATGGATATACTTGTGCAGGTTAATAAAAAAACATTACAACGTAAGCGTGCTTATATTGTATGGTTGTGTATCTCTATGCCTGCTCATATACGCAGTCAACATTATCCGAGTTGTTGTGTATTGCTGTATGCGTACAACTTCATGTGTTCATAAAACACAGAAAACAAACATACAAGGACAAAAACATACATAAGTTTAAGGGCAGTTAAAATAAGGCGGTGTTTAGAACAGGTACATAAGGTTAAATTAAGGTAGTAGAAGCAAAATAATAAGAACTCCTCTGTGGCAGTTTAAGGTGAATTAATGTATGTTTATAACGAAGATGGAGCAGAAAAAAGGAGGATAAGATTGCAAGAGGAAAAGAGACGGATAGAGAGACAAGTTATATGTTACAAGGTCTCAGAAAGACACTACACAAAACATATTCATATACACATACAAAAAACATGTACACACACACACACACACACACAGAGAGAGAAAATACAGTCAGTGGTCTTGTTTTCAGAAGTTATTGTTTTTCTTGGCCAGGATGGTTTTGTTTAGCAACCACTCGCATATATCTATCTCTCTAATATTAGTCTGCGGCCCGAGGGGCTATACACTGCAATCTCAGCTTGCGAACATCATTTCTATCCCAAAACCCCCAACCCTTTTGACTATCTCGCCAAAGATATAGCTTTTTGCTGTGCTCCAAAAACTGTTTATACTTTAGAATTGTCCAACTTTTGTTAAAATAACTTGAAAAATATAAAAAAATTCATATAAAGTTTTACATGTATAGATTTTTTTTTTGTTAACAAAGAAAACGTCAATCCTAGTTTTCTATAACCTACTTTGTATGCATTTCGTTACATTTTCAATTGGTAACGTAATTGGTAAATATTTTCTATATTGAAAATTAATCTAAACTACAATTTGATAGTAATTTTTAGTTTTTTCAGTTATGTACTCATGAAAAAATCTTTTTTAATTATATTCAATAATATTATGATTATAATTCAACAAAGAAATCTTAAAATGAAAAGCATCTCAGTATCTGAATAGAAAATGAGAATGAAGAAGATAATGAAAACGAATATCAGTTTTTCGTGTTGCTAAGAAATTCACATTTTATTTTTAAAAAAAGAAAAAAAAACAAAAAACCAGTAATTTATTTTTGAACTGTTGTAGAAAAGGATACTGTAATTATTTTTAGTGATTCAATGAACTTATATATTATTAAATATATTTTCTCACGTCGATGTGAATTGTTAATTTTACAAGTCACATCAACACTTTTAGAGTGCTAGAACATATTAATACAAAATACATTCATTATTCTCTTATAATATAACTTCTCTTCTCATAGAGGAACTTCGAAGTATTACCGGGATTTATGCAGAGCTTATTAAGTGAAATCATTGATCTGTTTATAAAAAAAACATTGTAGTTCATGTCAAAACGAAATAAAATATTTATTTATTCTTGTTAATTATTGAAAATTAATTTACTCATAATTTTTACGCATAGTTCAAAAATTCACTCATAATATAGTATAAGATAATAAAACCTCTAATAAAAAGTTAGTTAACTCAAAATAAGTTTTACATTAATACTATTTTATTAGAAATACTAACTAATTGTATTAGATCAGATGCACGAAAAAAACTAATTCCATCATTTTACAAATAGTTATCTCTTCTTTTATTATTATTTTTGCATTTGTAATTATTAAAAAAAAAAAATTAAAAAACTCCACAGATGATTTGTTTCGTGAAATTTCTCCTTTCGTTAGAAATTTTCTCCCTTCACTTTTCCGAAATCCCTTCTTTTTTTTGTACAACATTTTCTAATGTTTCAAAATTTTATTACTGAACAAAAAAATACCTTTTATTCTGAGGTGTATTTTGAAAGAAGTTTCTTTTTGTACCAGAAATTTTGTACGTAGAAATATTGGACAGGATTTTTTTTTAATCAAAATAAAAATTGTTCTCCGTGATTATATAATTATTTAATTATCTTCGGGAGGAAGAAGGTTGTCGTGTTTAATTTTTAGAATGATAAAAAATCATTAGAAGTGACATGTACCCAAGTAGATGCGAATATCAAATAAAGAAATAAGTGTATTTTTAGGTAGATTTCATAAGAAAGCTACCTATTGTAATGCGTAACATGATTCGACTTCTGGAAAATTTCGACATATCTTCGCGTTTCACATCCCCCAGACTCCAAAACCACCATCAGTTCAAAAGTTTATATACATATATATATATATATTTATATATATTTTTTTTTCACTTTCTTGTGGACACGATACTGCCGTAATTTTGCGCCAATCACTTTCAAATTGATACATAAAATATAACGACCTAAAATCTCGGTCGAGTTCGTTAATGGGCAAATTCAGACCATGAGAGTTGACATACGGGGAATTTTTCGAAAAACAAAATATCGCTATAACTTTTTTATTAAATAAATTATCGAATTCGTTTAAAGTTTTTACTATTCTTTCGATAAGGCCCTAAAACGTATTTGAGTAAAGTTTTTTGGTATCACCAACCATTGGGCCAGGGGGTGGAAAAAAAGGTGTTTCGGAGACAAAAAAAAAATCGTATCTCCCTTTGTCAGTATCGAATTGTTTAAAGTGGTCGTTAGTTCTTTAAATATTACCTAAAACCTTTGTCTGAAATAATTTTTGATATGACCAACCCTTATGGCAAGGGATTACCAAAGTATTACTGGAATTGTAAGAAAGTGGGGTTTGTCGTTCGCTAAACATGTGAAACATTTTTCCATATGCAACCATTGTCGTATTGAGTAAATTAAACATTTTTCTTAACTTTATGGTGGAAATCTTTTTTATTCCCTACTTGGCACCGGTGAAAGCTACCTCCGCCTACCGGTGTGCCGAAAAGAATATTTTTAAATTTAAATTATATACATATATGATTTTAGTTTCAAATGTAATGAAGTGCAGCATACTTGTAATTGTACTATTTTTAACATTATACATCATTCTAAAATATTTGAATTTTATCTTATCCTTACCCTTTCTCCATACTTCAGGAAAGTGCGTAATTTCATGGGAATCTTTTAGGAGTAATGAGTATTACTTTAATCCTAACAATTGACTTACACAAGAAACATAGACTTAAATATTGGATTAAAATAATGTTGTATTGTTAAATATTAACATACAATTATATGGTAGAATATTTGATAATCATTATCATTATTCAAATCACAATTATACAAGACTCGGAAAAACTGATAAAAAAATTCTCATTTTTAAAAACTTGCTCGAATACATGTCATATGTTATGACATAATCACATTATGACCTAAAACAGACCGTAACAACAAAAATACGTTAACCAAGATCAATCAGTTTTTCCAGAATTAGGTTCGAAAGAAAATTTTATGAACAAAATTTAAAGCGCACATTATATAAAATATTAATTTACTTTTAACAAAAAATTAAAAGATTTAACAGAATTTTAACCAGATGCGGTCTGCAATGTTAAAGTACTTTCGATTAACAAGAACGCTTACCAGTTACGCAGAAAGCGATTTAGTTTCTAGATAAATCTGTTAACTTATTGAGTAGGTAGTATATACAAAATAATTGTTTATAAAATTGTTTTGTTACATTATTAAAATATTTTATTTTTTCTTTTCTTCTTGTAAAAACATTGTCAATACTACAATCACATCTTATTAATTTGGTCTTTTTGATCGTCAAACAGCAATTCATGTTTCAAAATCTTTCATTATAAAGCAAACCTAAATTTTCAGTAACTGTGGACAGATTAACTAACTAATATGAAATCTCCAGTTGTCTTGTGCAGCTTTGTAATTCAATTACATTAGTAGCTGCTTTACCTATATTTTTAAAATATCTGTGTGGTTGTTAATTATACAGAATAAATCATCGATAGAAAATACCAAATTAAATTAGGAAATTAATGAATTTTCCTTGAATTCATAGACTTCGTCAATTTTTTAACGACACATTTTTTTTATAAAAGTATGAATCTTTTCACATTAACAGTTGATTAGAATTGGAATTTAAAAATAAAAGAATAATAATTCTCAAATGATTTTTAAATATGAATATAAAATATCTCACTTTTTTACATCTTATTTTTAATACATTTTTTTTTTTTCATTTAATTATGTTTCGGGTAAATAAACTTAATCGATTACTGAATAATTTCAAATTTTCAATAAGAAATAATTATACTTTATACGTCGAATCTTAAAGAAAAAAATATTTCACTGGGATCTATTCGCATTATTCCTAGTAAAATTGTACTATTACTATTCAGTGAAATTTTATACTATTCTTCTAAGTGGAGAGGATTAAATATGAATCTCCAAACTAGTGAAAGGTCAAGTAATTGATTACAGTTGAAATTTTATAAAGCTTTATTTTAATTAAAAGTCGGATTTACTCGTTAACAACTGTAAGAATGAATAAAAAAGATAAATTTTTAGTGGTATTTGAAGTTATCAATTTTTTATAAGATTCCTTCAAAAGAATCGATAGTACTGAATACAACTAAACACTAAGGTATTTTGTAGCTATATTATAATACAAGTAATCTAAATATCTCTTCTGAAATTCATATCCTACATAAAGCCACCGCGGGCAAGCAGCTGAAATCAAGAAGAGTGTGAGACCGAGGGTTTAGGTTAGCGTCTTTATATTCTGCGCTTTGTCATGATAATAATAATTGTATTTTGCTACAATGAATTATCTCGGGTCCACTGCTTAGACCGTAGTAAACCCAAGCTCATCTCACCGTCACTGAAAACTTTAACCCCTTCTGGCTGTCTGTTACATTCACAAAGGCATGTTACTGACAAGATCTACAATCCTTTATTACCTTTAGAGGAAAATCCATTTACATAGGACTCGCATCATTTCTCTAAAGCCCCTTTAAGATGAAGGATTATCTTTTATTTCTCATTGGAAAACTTAATGATAAAAGCTCTTTGCTAGTATCAGTTTTACAAGTGAATAAGAAGTAAAGTAATTCTAGAGCAATTGCAACAGCAATAAAAATAGAATTAACCTGTATGCAATACTAATTACTTTATATTCGTATTATGAAGAAAATGTCTTCCTTTCATCTGAAATTTTTAAATTTGCTATAATTAAAGTGTTAAATTAAATCTTTAAAGTAATTTTTTTTATCTTTAAAGACTGCTACTTTTATTTCGTAAGGAATGATTATAATTAAATTATAAAGTAAATAAAATTCGTTTCGGATGCGCTTCCAATCTTCCAGTTTAAGATCCATTTTCGTAGTAAGTTTTTTGTGCAGTTACACCTATTTTTACTTTTTATTTTACCCAATATTAAATCTATTGAAGGTTTATTGGAAGATTACTAACCTCAGATTTATAAAGTAAGTTAAAGAAATCTAAATTAAAAATAAAAGTTAAAATGATTTATACCTAATCAGCCTTAAAAAGAAATATGTACACCACAAAGTTTGTGGTAAAGTTATACATTTCGTTGAAAGAGAAATAGTGTGTCGAGAATAAGGGATCATTATGTGAAACTTCAAGATCCTGGGTCATTCACGGGAACCGGATGTTTTTGAAGTGGGTTGTACTCAGGCATTCATGGTAGGAGGGGCACGTGGCTGGTGTCTGACGTTTCCTTTGTTCATAGCATTTATATTTTAGTCGTAGAGATGGAGCCGTGGACCAACGCCTGTACGCGTATGACAGTTTTGTGCGAAATGACGAATCCGTAACTGCTGTTCAGCGAGATTTCCGCCGTCAGTTTAATATCCATCGTAATGCAAGTGTCCCTTCTCGTAACACAATATTGCGATGGGTAAACAAACTTCGAACAAGCGGTTCAATATTGAAGAAAAAACCACCGGGTCCCCGACGAACTGCTAGCACTCCGGAGAACATCGAACGAGTAAGGGACCCATTGTAAGAAGCCCACGCCGCTCTATTCAGAGGCATTCTGCAGCGCTTCAAATGGGCACAAGTACGGTAAGACGAATTCTGCATACGGACCTGCATTTCCATTCTTACAAGATAGCCGTCGTGCAGCAATTAAACGAGCAACATTTCACGCAGCGATTACAATTTTGTCGACAAATGCTTACCATTTTTGAAGAAAATGAAAATTTGTTATTGTTAATGAGTGACGAAGCCCATTTTCATCTGAATGGCTTCGTCAACAAACAGAATTGCCGGTATTGGGCAAAAAGAAACCCACATCAGCTTCACGAGAGACCACTTCATAGCCCAAAGGTGACTGTCTGGTGTGCAATAGGAAAGGTCGGTGTTATTGGACCATATTTTTTTGAAGAAAATGACGCTGCCGTAACTGTAACAGCTGATCGTTACATTGAGATGTTGAATACGTTTTTCATCCCTGAGTTACGAAACCGGGGAATCGATTTTCGAAATGTGTTATTCCAGCAGGACGGAGCTACAGCGCACACAGCGAGGACAACGATGGCTGTTCTCCGTAACTTGTTTCCGGGACGGATCGTTTCCAGATTCGGCGACATTCCTTGGCCCCCTCGGTCCCCCGACTTGAGTAGTTGTGATTTTTTTCTGTGGAGGTTTCTGAAATCGCGTGTGTACGGCAATAAACCGCGTACATTGGAGGACCTAAAGATCGCAATTCGTCATCACGTCACCCAGATTGATGTAGACACTGCAAAGAATTGAGGCCAGTTACCGTGAAAGGCTACAACAATGTGTTGCCCAAAATGGACATCACTTGCCGGACATAATTTTTCGTTCATGAGTAAGTATTAAATGCTTTGATTTAACAAATGTTCCAGTACTAATAAAACTTTTTTACAGTAAATATCCAACTTTTTATGATTATTTTAAAAACATCCGGTTCCCGTGAATGACTCTGTGTTATGAATAATACCTTTGTTTTTTTAAGACATTTATTTTTTCTGTAATCAGTTATTCAAAGGTACGAGTAACTTTTAGCCTTCATTGTTATACATAGTTTGGATTACCTATCGGCTGATCCTGGCAACAACAGTGAATTTATGTCTATTTGTAACAGTTTACAGACTAATAAGAAGCGAGGGGCTCTTAACTCATCAAGCAGAGATCCAAAAAATTGTCGCGCCGTAGGTTGATCATTGTCAACAACCTAAGAGGTATTTCCGGGACCGAGACGGATAGCGATATCACGGATTCACAATCGGCAATTCTGTCATGTCAGACTGTACCGGTGCTGCGTAGACTGAAAAATTAGACTTTACTAATAACTTACCACTATCTAATCGATGTGAAGGCCTGATGTTAGCCTAATAGATGATTAGAATGATGTTAGTTGCAGAGCATAATTATAGTGGTTTTGATGCTGAAGAAAAATTAAACATACTAACCTTTATTATTGAATTTCAAGAAACGGGAATCTGATATGCCTGCTCACCAAAATGATCATTAAACGCTGCTGATGATAAATGTCTGAGAATTGCAATTTGAAACATCAATGGTCTTGTGAATCGGCGACAACAATTTGAGGCAATAATCATTACTGAATTGTTGAACGTTTTCTTATTTCTGAAACCCACTTTACTGATTGCGATTATATACACCACCAATCATCCAGCGGTTCAAGAATAAATTAATTAGTAGCATAACAGAAGCTCCGTGATTTGTAAGGAACAGCGATATCCATGAGTAGTTAGGGATACGTTCACAAAACGCACTTTTACCGCACTGCTGTGAGAAGCTAACCTAGAGATATATATGGCTGTCCACCAGCCAATTAAGGCTCCAAGCGCTTTAATATGGTGGACATTTACTTGCTGGTATTCAGCGACCTAGGCGTGGCAGCGAATTGCTGTCTCGACGAAATGAATTTTAATTTATGAATGTCATATATAGTTTTAGTAGTTGACGGGGTGCGCCTACCCATTTTAGCAAATATATGACAAGTGAGCGGTTGGGACACGTAGGCCGGTGGTGCGTGGCACCGCGCTTAGTCCGCTCACAATGTTAGGTAAGCTATTTAGGATATTGGTCGCTAAACTGTTCGAGGTTCAGTAGGCGTTTTTGGCATAGACATTTGGTCGTATGCTTTAGGGTGATCGAATGGGGTGTTGGCGGAACAAATAATAAGCAAACCAATACGTTAACGGAGGGATTCGACGATTCAGTTCGAAATATAAATTACGGCTCAACAACCATGAGAACTATCTTCTGTAACGTACTTGATAAGAGAAAGTATATTAGATGCAATATTGCTTAAAATAATGCTATAATAATTCTTAAAGAAGCAATTTAAATTAGTTTCTCCAAATATTTAGTTAATCCGATCTTTGAAGCATAACTCGAATCTTTGTACTTATTATTATAACAAATAAACCATTTTCCTGGGGTGTCATTATACACCCAATCCAACCCTACCCTCAGAAGTAGTTACAGCTCTGAATTAACAAGAAAGCAACTACAAAACTTGAAACTGCACTAAAAAAATATCTGAACCATTTTTAGCAGGCAACTCATAAAAATGATTAATTAGAGCATATTTTTGGAGCCTAAAGTAATTTATTTTTTATCAAGATTGTTTAAATGGAAGTTGAATGGTTTCAAAATATATTGTTATAACTAATAGATTACTGTAATCAGTTTTAAAATACTTTAATGTATTCTTTTTAAATATCACCTGCATATGTATTTAATTTTCTAGTTTCTTCATTTTGACTTTTGTTTTGTTTGCTTGTAAATAGTTTGCTTGTAAATTCCCTACACATGTTTTAATATTTAATAATTTTAATTATTATTTCACTCCAGAACATTTTAAAACTTATATTGCAGGATAATTACCGAGTGGTAAAAATACTACGCACAGCAAACTTACAATATCTCAATATTTGATTTTTCCCTTCATCAAATAGCAAGCATCTGTTATTTTCTCTGTTAAATATACAGAAAGAATTTATTCAAATAATTGGATTTACAAATTCAATAAATGGAGGTGTGAAGAAATATCCTTTATCTCGTAGTTTTAAAGGATATGAAATTTAAAATTTCTTTCACTTTCTACTATTTTTTTCAGAAATATATGGGAAAATTTAATTCTAAAAAGTGTAACCTATGGATTCAGTAAAAAGAGATTAGTTTTATCTTCCTTTTAATTAAAGTTTTTTAATTAAAGTCTGCCACGATTCAGATTTTTCCCCTGTAAAATATTACTTAATTTCATCTATGAAATTTTCAAGGTCTCGTTTGTCAGGAAATATTGAAAAAAATATTAGGTAGAAAAATTACACAGTAGTGGAAGTCTTTTGTATTAGTATTTATATTTTTTTAATTTATTGTTGAGTAAATTGCTTAGCAACCAATATTTAAATAAATTTTCATTCCAACTGAATTGTAACTAATAGCAGAGTTATACAATAAATAACAAGATAACACTTTTAACTACTCAGATTTTATTCATTTATTTCTTATAAATTATGAAAGAGTACTTAAAATGAAGCAGAAGAAAATAAAAAAAAAAAATAAAAGAAGAAGGAATTTTACAAATTTTGAGTTGAAGATAAAGGCGTAGACAAGACGAGAGAATAGCAATTCACCATAAATTCATAAATAAACGAAAAAATTCACAAAATGTTTCTCTTACTACTGACTTTTGAGTGTTTATATTTACTCTATCAGATTTTGAAGACATCTTGCAGCTTGGTTAAAGTGACTACCATGATAGTATTCTTATTGTACTTCAAATGTATGTATTTAATTTATTTGATGTTAAAGACTTTTCACGACTTCGTTAAATTTATTATCAAGACAATATTCTTCTTAGTTAAATGTGAAATTTATCTGATCTTCAAAACCATTCACAACTTCCTTGAACTTATTACAATGATAATATTATTACTCATTTTTCAATTCCTATTGACATGTTATTCGATTTTGTTTCAATTAAAAATGATATTTTATTTCATCAGAGTCTATCAAGCAGTGATTTTTAAAATGTTTAACATCCTTGTATTAATGTCTGCTATTTTACTTATTTATACATCATTCTACTTATCAAGTTATTCATAATTAACTTTTTTAACTTTTACTAATCATATAATATTTATGTGTTTTACTTATTACTCAATTGTTTATAAAAAAATAAATATTTAAAATATATGTCTTTTTTTATTTATCAGTTAAGAGTTATAAAAGTAATAAATTGAAGGATTTCACAGTAAAACATAAAAATTAACTTAGAATGAAAAAAAAAAATTGCAGAAGAATTTTATTTAACTTACTTAAAAAAAATAAGATTGACTTTTTCGATTACTTGATAAACTTCTATTAAATTTGTAATTTCAAGCGTAAAAATTAATTTAGTGGTGACTGAATAATCGATGAACGGTACGGAAATTATTTCAACAATATAGTTAATAACTGGTAATAAATTTGTTAGCGATAATAGGGTTTAGTAATTTAGTTTAATAAAGAATACGTTGTAATGCCGTAGTAAAAATGTAATTAGAAACTGTAAAATATATTATAAGGAACACAATAGTGCGAATAACTTGCACGATTTCAGAACAATTTTGAATTATAAAGCGTAGAAACTTATTTAAAACTTTATTAACATAATGAAAGTTTTTATTACTTTGTAGAAAGAGTTTTTCATCATAGAGAAAGAATGAAAAGTTGAGCTTTTAGTCGGATGGCAAGAATTTTAATGAAAGAGTTTTCGTGAGAGAAACACAATGTATTTAAAGAATTCCAATGGAAATTCTAAAGGAGGGATGGAATAGAAGAGAAGATTTGTAGCTGCAACTTCCGCCTGGTAATTGAACAAGTTCCGTTCAGCGGTATTGATGACGTTAAGTGGGGTAAGAAGGGAGCCTTAAAGGGACGGTCGGATTGTATAGTCAATCCTATTCAGTTAGTTTGTTTGATAAAATCCCCATCTAGATAGCTATCCTTTTTCCTATTCACAGACTGAAAAAAACTTATAAATATCAATTGTCATGTCATAAATCTTAAAAAGAAACTAAACTTTAACATGTAAAGTCCAAACAATTTCACAATAAACGTAATACTTATTCGGTTTATGAAAATATAAATAAAAAACTGTAATAATGTATAATCTTTATTAAAATTCAACTGAGATAGATTTGTATCATTTCTTAAGAATGCAACAGAAACAGTTTCCGTAACAAAACATTCCAAATTGCTAACAACAGTTACAAATTTTCTGATATTAAATCATAACTTATCGTTAGATTTATTATACAGTGGCAATTTCTCTTGCACCAAACCATTTTGCTGACTTTTTTAAGTAATGTAATCGATTGAAATCTTAAGAAATCAAATTTAGTAGATAAGTTAGCCGATTATATACTTATTTATATTTTAAGAATACTTATTCGGTGTCGCAGAAGATCTGGCCAAGTGAAATTAAATACAACAAGCTGTTTAAAATTCTAGGTTAATTTCTTTTGAGCATACAGTTCAATTAAAAGGAGAAACCCTTGTCATAATGAGTTAAAAATGACATTAATTAACATCTTAGTTGAATTTGTGTGCTAAACCATAACACAGTTGGTGTTTTATAATACAGATATGATTTCTGTATATATTGTTCATACTATTTATAATCCAACAGGCAGTTATATTACGTGTAGATTAAGATTTTTATTATAAAATGATTTTTGTTTAATTATGATTCAACGGAGAAATTATGTAACATAAACCGAAATAAAAAAAAAGTTTGTAAAAATAGATAAACAAAAATTATTTGATAACAGATTTATGTTAAGATACAAGCTTGTTGCTTAAAAATTTGGTTTCTTTGTTTTAACAAAAGAAAATAATTTACAACTTGTAGCATAATTTATAAATGTATTAAAATAAAGTAATATTTATAACCACAAATTTATTCCATGCGAACGTAAGCCTATGAAGTCAATATAAAATCTTCCTGTGGGATAGTAAACATCATAATTTACTAGCAAGGTAAAGGGAAAATGACGTATTAATCCCTTGGTAGCACCACCTCTAAACACCGACTCTGGCCTTATACACAATTCACGATACCTTGTATCGAAAGAACTAATATCATGAATTAAAAGGATCATTACATTTATATTAAGTTACATAGAATTTACGTGTGAAAATCTAATCTATTCTCGTTTGATAATGTTAGACGTAGTATAAATCAAAAATCATTAATATACTAAATTTTAATAGGTGTTTGAGTGTTATAACTAACACCATATTTATACAGTTTACATGCATATAAGGATGTTATTTTATTATTTTTAAATTTAATTTATAAACTATGTGACATTATAGGATAATTTTTTATCCTAAAAATTGAATTTCATCCTTTTAATATGTGAATATCCCCAATGGGTTTTCCATGTATTCTTTTTAAAAACGGTAACTAGATGTGAAATCGTTAACATCATATTATTAAATTCATACTTCAATAATTAAATAAATAATTTTTTTTTTTTAACGTGATAAAGTCGAATAATTTCCATTGACTTCCTTGAACACCCTAGAAGAATAGTAAAAGCACCTTTTTCAGAGATTGCTCACTGAGCTAAAGTTTTCTCTTGGATTCACGCAGTAAAGCGAGGAGAAACCCTCGTTACATGTTCAAACAATTGATTTATTCTCTATCGTGAGACGATACCAAAGATTTTCACTTTATAACAGCCGTTAAACATTTAATGTGTAAAAAGATGACATGTTTTCCCTTCTATTCACTACCTTCTACGCACGACGGCTTTGAGACTGAGGAACGTATTGGAGTGTGATATACTTTGACTCTTAACTAATTTCTCTTTGTTTAACTGTACGCCATGCAGTTAATTATGAAGATCCCTTTAATTAATGTAGTATAGGTTTTTTGAAAAAAGTTATTTGTTGATATTTTTTTCATCTCTGTCTCATTTCAGTGAGAGATAATCTAAAAGGTATATTTAACTGACATCCATTTCTGGATGATTCAAAGTGAATCTTCTCAAAACATTTTATCATTTATACGTTCAATTTTTGGACCTTCGAGTAAACTATAATAATATCTTAACATTTCTACGAATGTAACGAGAAACAAAACTTTGCAAGAGGTACAGATCATTTATTCACCTCTTTTCTATTGTTATAAACCCTGCTGTATAAAATTTTCAGTTACGAAATAGGACGTACATTCCACATATAAAAATCGAAATTGTAAAATGAAATAAATATCTACAATTTTCTTTGTACGATTATTTTCAGGATAATAAATTGCAGATACTATGATGAATAGCAGATACGATGAATACAAAATTCATCGTTCCATACGATGAATTTAGTATTTCTGTATATCTTTTCTACATGTATTAATATCCTTTTGTATTTTGATTGATTTCACTGTTAACTTTCGTCATCACACTTCTGGGAAGGTCCGGCTAACCACTGGTGTGCATTCTCCCTACCACTAGTCTCTTTTTTCTGTAAATTTTTTTTTAGCTGGAATCTCTCCCGCCACCACTCCATTTGGTCGCCCTAGAGCATAGACCAAATGTCCGTGCCAAAAAACGGCTACTGTACCTCAGAAACAGATTTGCGACCTCGTATCCTAAATGCTCCTAATGAGCTCCTAACTAGCGTGAGCGGTTAAGCAGGGTGCCGTTCAGCACCCGCTTAAGTGTCCCTACCACTCACTTGTCAAACATTAAAACTAAATCTAAATCGGGGAGGCGTACCCCTTGTTACAATTAAAACTATATAGTCATACAATAAAAGACGGTAATTTAAACCGCCACGCCTCGGTCGCTGTCAGCCAGCTAGTGCCTGTCCACCATTTAAAGCGCTTGGAGCTTTTACTGGCTGGTGGCCAGCCATTATTTCGGATAAGGATTTCCTACAGCTCCGCTATAGGAATCAATAAATCCCATTTAAATTTAAATCTAACGATGACGGTTGAATATCGCAACCTCATCGAGGAACCCCCACACAGTCCGACAATGCGGCTCTCGCCACATCGACTCGCCGTTTATGAGCGGCCAGTTTTCCCCCTGACCTCTAAGTTTCTAAGTTCCAGGGTCCGGTCTCTGGACCCCCTAGAGCAGGGCAGTCGAACATCAGATGTTCGTTCGACTGGACCTCCCCGCAGACACACAAGTCATCAGTCGCTAGGCGAAACAGATATTGCATCAAATTCACATGGTTGGTGAGCACTTGGGCACCCGACGGCCTTAAAATGAATTCGAGGCATATCATCCCCCCAGATCCTGTATAAATCTATACAGGGATCTTCCCTTATTCGTGGTGTGCCATTCATGCTGCCATGCATCCATCGCGAGGCTCCATAGCCTCTTCCGCAGGCGGGAAATGGGCAACTGAACGAAATTTGGACTTGGTGCATTGTGATAGTCGTTCCGCTCCGGTTATAGCCCGGCTCGAAACCGCATCCCAAATACCTCGGTTTTCCGACCTCTTCGCAACTTCCACATGGCTGCTCGAACTTTCACCACTAAATCGATTGGGAGAGCCTTTCCCAATACGGTGGTAGCCTCGTAGGAGGTTGTTTTAAAAACACCAGTGCATACTATTAAGGCTCTGCGCTGGGCGCTCCTTAAATTTTGAAGCAGTGCTCTATTTCTATCCAACCTGTGCGCCCAGACTGGCGCCGCGTATGCGATCATACTCTCGAAGACACCTCGGTACACCAAGTACATTTGGCGACCCGACAGCTCGTAGTCTTTCCGAGCAATCCTGCTAAGTTTGTGCATCACAGAGACAGCGTCCGCCGCAACTTGCTTAATGTGGTTGCTAAAAAGCAACTTATCATCAAACAAAACACCTAGGTACTTATGAACCCTTACTCGGCTGATTACACAGCCTTTATATTTAATGTGGGGGTTTCGACTGCTTGATAATTTGTTTGCACCCTTCAGAAGCATAAACTTCGTCTTGGGCACAGAAATCTATAAATTTTGCATGTCCATCCAGCCCTCGGCGGTTGACAAAGGCGCCTGCGCTCTACTTTCCAGCTGCGGTCGTGAATTACCACGAACTAAAAGAAGATAGTCATCGGCGAAAGCCTGGGCCCCTTCTGGGAATTTTGACCCCTTCTGGGAATGTCAACCCCAGAAATCCATCAAACACCAGGTTCCACAGCAGGAGACCGAGAACGGAACTCGGCGGGCTTCCCCTGGTGATGGATTTTTCCACAACTAGGTGCGCATCTTTAAACAGTGCCGTACGGTTAGACAAATAGTCTCTTACCACGGCCTGCAGGGCTATGGGACCATTGCGGCGTTCCAAAGTATAGAGGACAGAACTCCAACACAAGGAAGGAAATGCTGCCTCTATATCAATAAAAATAGCCAAAACATATTTGCAGTCGGCGCTTTCCACCTCGGTAAGAGCATTTAAGATGCAATCCTCGGTGCCAACCCCTTTCATGAAGCCATATTGGCCTCGATTTAGAATACAGCTCATATCAATGCTTTCCTCGAGCCGTTCCACAACCAGCCTTTCAAGCAACTTGCCGAGAACCGGCAAAAGGCTGATGGGTCGATAACTGCCGACCTCACCAGGATCCTTTCCAGGTTTCAGGAGTACCCTTACCAAGGCCACCTTCCAGCAAGCAGCCCCAGCCTAGGAAAGCAGCCCCAGCCTAGGCATCCCGTGAACAGTCTGCCAAGCGGCTCTCTTATGACAGGCAGTAGATGGTAAAAAATATCCGGGTCAAGTTGGTCAATCCCCGGTGTCTTCTTCAGTGCCATTCGAGAAACCACTCGGTCTATATCATCGGGTTCCACGGTCCGAACGCCAGGGAATGGTGTTTCACCCGCCCTAACGCCGATTTCCGCTTCACCCTCCGGAGCATCTGGAAACAGAGTATCCATAAACGCCCGGTAAGTCGCCACAGATGTTAAAGTGTGGTCACGACCACCTAACCCGCACCGGACGCTGGACAACACGTGCAATGGCCTTGGCCTGTAACAAGTCTTTGCGAGCTGCCAGGGATCGCGTTGCAACTCGCGCATGGAGTCTTTCCAAAACTTTAGTTTGGCTTCCTTGATGGCGTGAACATATGTGTTACGGGCACGCCGGAAGATCTGAAGACGCTCAGCGCGCATGTGGTTAACGATATTCCCCGTTAGGGGGCAGCCCTGGTACCTTATCTTTGTTGTGTAATAGTTTTTTTTAGTGTATTAGTCAGTCGCATAGTTATGTTCGAATAGAATGGCTGTGTGTTCGAAATATTAAGCCGAGTCTACTCGCATGAGTGTATATTATAAGTTAATTATTATGATTGTTTTCCGTATTTTGTTATTATAATGATATATGTTAATCTTCAATAAATTAGTGAGTTTCATTGTTACTCGTTGTTTTATTTATGTCATAATACCGGCCAGGGATTGAACTCGATACCTGTTTTATTTTATCTATACAGTTCACAAATTATTAAGTTTGTTTTACGCATTAAACAAATTTAAATATTTAATTTGTTTTTCTGAAATGTCTGTTTATTTTAGATTAGTTAGTTCATGAGCTCTCAGTGACTTAAATAAATTAATACTTAAGCCACTGTTACTAATATATTTTTGACGCTAGTATTAAAGGTCAATACAAATATGTTAAATTAGTAAATTGGCTTTTTAAGATTTTAGCATAAAAAATATTTAAAACGTTTTACCCTTGCTGAAAAGGTGGAAAGATAATTGTGTAAACGTGATATGTGCATAATGAAAAAATGTTTAAAGAGAAAAAAAATATTATAGATAAAACGGAAGTGTTAAGTTGAACAATCAGTTCCCTTTTTTAAATTGCATATTTAAAATAAAATTACTACTCTATAAAAATGATTACATAATACCAAAAACAGTATAAACAGAAATAAAAAATGGAGCCCTCTAATGTTCACCAATCGTAAATTGTTACTTACAATTTAAAAGATAAAACGTATTCATCCCCCAAAATTAAAAGGTAAAATAACGGTTGTTTTTTTTTTAAAGAGTGTGTGGTTTATCTGTTTAATCACCATTTGCACCCTTCAGACAGCATTCTTAAAATTTGAAAGTAATCTCTATTTGACCTCTAATTTTGATTTATTTCACCTCTTTATTTTGTAGTTTGACATTATCTTTGAATAAAGAATTTTTTTTAAAGGAGTTGAATTTTAAAGATAACAAATTATTGCATATCCCATTATTAATTGTTAAGCAATGCGCGTTTAAAAAAAACTCACTGAAATTACTTGAATTACTTGTATACAATCGCAAAAAATTTATATTAATTTATTAGTTATATTAGTTTCATATCTTTAATCAAAATTCCTTTGAAACTGGAAAAAACAAAAAAGTGAATCTTACTGAAAATAAAACGAGGAGGATTTTTCAATTATTATGAAAATTTTAACTTTTATTTAAAATAAGAGTATTTAAAAACAATTCGCTAAACGACATTCGTATCAAAAATCTAATTACTTCTTTTACTAATAACTTTTCAAGTTTTTTCCTGAAATCTATGATAAAATTGTTTACTTTATTAACTAGAAGATAATAATGGTATAAAGATGGTAAATTGAAACGGAATCATCGAAATTGATCCATTTGGTGAAGTGTAAGGCTACAACTTATAAAAAAACCATATCGAACTAATTGAGAATCACATCCTTTCTTTATGACGTAATTCAGGCTTTTTAGCTGAGCTTGTAATTAAAGAATCTACAAATTCTGATTGCGACTTAAACACTAATAATATCAATAATATATCACTTTTTGTTTTTAAAATACCTGAATAAATTTGAGAGACTTCGGCAGATTGTTTAGTTATTCTCGAATAGACCTGTATCCTTACCAGATGTTGATACATATATTTTACGTTACACAATGATTTTACTGTAGGTAAGAATAAAGCTGTATTTCAACTTATTTAAAATATTTTATTTTGAACTTTTCTAAAACTAAGCTGGATTTGATAAATTCTTCATTCTTTTATTTAAAGTTGTTTTGAAACTTTTTAACTTTATGAAAGTTTTTTTCTAAAATAAAGAATAAAATACCTTACCCTAATAGTTGTAAAACAAATTTAATGAATTTGAATTTAGTAAAGTTAAATTAATTGTATTTTCTAAAAATAATTTTTTTCTATATAGTATTTTTTTTGTGGTTATGGATCGTACACATAATCTATATTAATTATTATTTTTTAAAGTTAATAACTTTTTTTTTTTTTAAAAAAAGGACTAAATAAGTTAAATTTATATGTTATACAAGTCTAAAATGTTAAAAAGGGTTGAAAAATATTTGAAATGTAATACATTTTCGCGCATCCTGCATTGCTAGAATAGTCTTCTTTTACATTTTGAAAAAAGAAAGCAATAAAATTAGTTTCCTGCCATCCTCCTATGGAGCTTCCCATATATTACAGTCGCGTCGTGTTACAGATTTTAGAACATACTCTTTTGTTAGTGTTATAAAAAGAAAGTAATGTCTAAATATATTTTTTAATATCCCGTAGCTACGTAACATAAATAACCTTTTTTATATACATTACAACGTATTTTTATTTTTAATAAATCATCTGTATTAAAGGTAACAATAATTAATATTTAATAATATATATACATAAAATTATAAATTTAATAATATGTACGCATATATATTTGTAACTCTATGTTTGGTACTTAATTAAACAAATTTATATAGACTACATTTTTTTTAAATATTATTTTTTTTACCGATTAATTAATTCAAATTCTTAGCACCTTTTAGCGATAGCTCCACATAATTTTTAGGTAAAATTTAACAATTTAGAAAAAAATAAAAATTATATTAAAGATATTAAAGTATTTGAATGTTAATGCATCTGCTTAAAATCTATAACCTAATGGTTTTAAATAAATATCTGCGTATATTATCGTATCCCCGTTTGGGCATTTTTTTACTAGATTGCTTCTTCATTAACGAGTTCAGTTAGAAATTATGTAGAGTGGAGCATACAACGTTAATTATGCTCCAAAAATAACAAGAACTTAATATATTACATATTGTACCTCTGATCTGAAAGCGATGTTCCTTCAAGTGGCAAATAAAATTGCTTAAAAGTTTTTTGGCTCTTCTAATTGAGACGGTTATTATTAGTTTGTCGATTGATCACACCGATGAAAATATCTTATTATCTTTAAAATACGGTGAAGCTATAAAGTTTTATAAACCTAGTATTGCAAATGAAGAAATTTCTTGGGGTTGTATATTTGAGTATTTAAATCCAGTATGGAGAACATACAGGCGACTGAGAAATTGGGCAAGACATTTTCAGGAGAGCAATGCTCCATTTTTAGGGAAACTGTTTGTACTGATTCCTTTAGGATTCAATAATATTGTTATTAGAATTGACAGAAACGTTTATATTCTTGCTCCTATTTCTTAAATCTTTAGGAATTTAAAAAAAAAATTGCTACGTTGTATATTTTTCGGTACAGTACTTTATATTCGACAAACTGTTAGGAAGATTTAAATGACGCTATTGTTTTTATAATAAATGTAAATTTGAAAAAAAAAATGGCTTAAAATTCATATCAAAACCTATTATTTATTAAATAAATACATTTATTATAGTGTTAAAGTGCAAAGAAATTTAAATTAAAGTATATTTGTAAACAATATTTTTTTCCGTGAAAAAATTAGTTGAAACAAATCAGTCATACACAAAATGATTTACAACTACTTCACTTTGTAGAATTAAAATAAACTGGTTAGACTTTTGAGGCACGATATGTAAACATAAAAGCACCGTTTCTTACATAATTCTGATAAAAACAATATTGAACTAATCAAAGTTTGTGTTCACCAACAGATAATTAATATTATTTTTACCAAAATTATAAAGATTGTAAATTAAAACGGAGTTATCGAAATTGATCCATTTGGTGAGGTGTAAAGCTACAACTGATAAAAAACCATATCGAACTAATTGAGAATCACATCCTTTCTTTATGACGTAACTCAGGCTCTTTAGCTCAGCTTGTAATTAAAGAATCTACAAATTCTGATTGCGACTTAAACAAAAATAATATCAATAATTTTAATTTTTAATTTGTTTTCTGAAATATCTGTTTATTTTAGATTAGTTCATGAGCTTTCAGTGACTTAAATGAATTAATACTTAAGCCATTGTTACTAAGACCTTTGTGACGCTAGTATTAAAGTTTGATGCATCGATATATCACGAAGATAAATTTTACGAATCTTCTAAAACCCAGAAATAATACTTGCTTATAATAATTCAAAAGTTTGCATCAACAGCTGACCAAAAGTGTTTGGCTTGAAATATCAAAAATCATAAAGACGATGGCTTATAGCAATATAATAGTCACCATGAATACTCATGTAAACTTAAATATATTAACGCTAAAAGGGGAATGTATGTAAATCATAAAATAGAAGTTTATTTGTTGTTAATCTCAGCATGAACTTGATTTGATCGCATTGTACTATACGAGTGTCAAAGATAGGATTTCCAAGAAAATCTATAAAATTATAAAGCTGTAAAAAACCTTGAATATCATCAACTTATAGCTTGAAGGCTCACTTCAACTCCTACTTAAATCACGGCTGAAAAAAAAAAAACGTTATTTGTTTCTACAAAATTGCAAAAGGAAAAACTTTACTTCGTGCATGTATAATCATATGTTTATGATTCAATTTCATATATATGTTCAATGCGTGACGAGCTAGGAATAAAGATATCCATTATTAGAACACTCGGGGAAATGCATATTTTTTTCAGTCTTTCTTTATTTACATCAAAATCTGTTTCTATTGTATTTTTTTTTATTCATTTGAAAATAAAATTAAAGAAAAAAAACCAGGACGATTTATCTACTAATAGAGATTTTTTTTCTGTGAAATGAATATTATTTTATCAATAATTCAAAATTTTTATCCTAAATTTACTAAATATTTTTTTACATCGTACATTTTTACTTCTTTCTACGAAGTTAAGAAAGTATTGTGATCGCGAAAAATCAAGTTTTTCAGATTTCAACCGAAATATCCGTTTTGACCATCCTTGAATCCATTTTGATTAGTTTCGGCGTGACGTTGTATGTGTGTATGTATCTCGCATAACTAAAAAATGATTAGCTGTAGGATGTTGAAATTTTGGGTTTAGGAATGTTGTGGCATCTAGTTATGCAGCTTCCCTTTTGATTGCAATCGACTAGATCAAAAATATCCAAAAAACCCAAAATCCCAAACATTTAGATTTTGGATTAATTCTTAACTGCAGTAATAAGCCCTCATTGAGAGCTTTCCAACGCTATATCATAAGTGGTACTTATTTTCATTGGTTCCGGAATTATAGCCAAATAAATTTCTAATTAATGAAATATTTTGATCTTAGAAGGGGGAAGGCAAATCGGTTCAAATCTAATTTTTTTTTTTAATCTAAATATATTGATTTATTAATAATTATTAACTTCGGATTGTAAAAAAAATAAAATAAAAGAAATAATAGTCAATAATAATAACAGTAAAAAAAAGTTATGAAAAATTATTAGAAGTTATTAATGAAATAACGTTTTATGTACTTTTCATTTAAAAAAAATTGTAAATGTAATAGGCGTACATGAAACTCATGTGGTGTCCACATCATATTTTTGTGTTTTTTTATATGATTTACAGATATATGTTGTTGTACATATAAGGTGTAATTTGTACATTAAGGTGTATATATATATATATATATATATATATATATATACACCTTAATTACATTATATATATATATTATATATATATATATATATATTATATATATATATATATATAAATAAATATATAAATAAATACACCTTAATGTACATTTTATATGTATATGATATATATATATATATATATATATATATATAAATTTTCTAATCAGTTAATTCTGCTTCCTTTATTGCTTGATTTTTTAATATTTCATTTTTATATTTTCAGAAAGTTTTTAGTTATTAGTAAAATATATAATCATGCTAAAATTACACAAGTGGGGGAAAAAAAGTGTTTTGTATATTATAATTAGTAAAAATTTGATTTGTTCTGTATAAAGTATTCCGAACCCTGGATATCGTAGTTTATATGCTCCATTATTATTTAAATGCTCTGAATATACGTTTTAAATCAATACATCTGTTGTTTAGGCAGTACAGAAATATATATGTGTATCTTATGCTCTAAGTAATTTTTATGTACTTAATTAATGCTACTTATTTCATTATAAATATATATTTCGTGGAATACTGGATTGATTCAACCGAGTAAAGTTGGTTTTTGTATTCTAAAGTTGAAGAGTGTTTATCCATCTTCAAATATTTATTTTTCTTTACTTTCATTGAAAGTATGTAAAAAAAGATGACTGCATAATCTATGTTTCATCTCGGATTGTCAGACATGACATCCAACCGTAATCAAATCCTCGTGCTTTTACATCCTCTCATTCCTTAACAAAACAATTAAAAAAAATTGAACAGGATGTAGTTTAAAATTTAGCTCTCTGTTACTAGTAAAGACTGAAAAATATCTTTATATTTATAATCAGGGATATTTTATTATCATAAAATATGTTTGTTCTTTTTATATTATATTTGTTGAATTGACTGGATCTTTAAAAAATATTTTACTATTTTCTAATAATATAAACATTAAATAATAAAAGTCTGATTTTTAAGGTAATCTAAAATTGCGTTCATACTTTATACATCTATAAATATAGTACGCTATAATATTAACTAGTTATAATCTAGTTCTAATACATGTAAAAGTATTAACTAATATAATATAATTATAGTATTAACCAATTACAATGTTATTCATCTAAACGATTGCAAGTAAATCGATTAGTGAATTTAATCGTTAAGTCGTGATTTAATTAAATGATTAAATAATAATAATAAAATGAAGATAAAACAAAAATTAAATAAGAAGGAACATATAATGTAAACTATATACTCCCTATTTCATATATATGTGTATATATATATTTTTTTTCTCTAACCAATTTTTCAGCTACTGCTTGGTTTGGGTAGGAACTGTAATGGAAACTGTATTCTTCCTACTTCATGTAAATCTTAATTCAAACCAATCTTTCCATGAAAAATTGTTTCAAAATTATAAATATAATTTTTATACAGGTTAAATAATATGTAAAGTAATTTTTAATATACTACGGTATAAACATAATATTTCAATAATGTTACTTTGAAACAGTCTTACTTAATTTATATAAATTTCTTGAATACGGTTCCGTTGGTATATTTTAATAAAATAATTAAAAGTAATTAATAAATGATATATCCACCTTACCAGCAACTGAATGATGTAGCCCTCGAGATCTTTCGGTTTTTTCAAACCATCATATAATTAAGTCAAAAGTTAAAATACGTAAACAGTCATGACTGTTTGCACGTTAAAAGTATCTTTGGTACTGAATCTCTTGATAGTCTTTTTGATACTATTAAAATGTACTTTAACAGTCATGACTGTATACTTTTATTTTTAATTTTGATTTAATTATAATATTTTAACTCCTGATGATGCTTTGAAAAACCAAAAGATCTTGAGGGCTTTACACTGGTAAGATGAATATATCACTTATTATTTATATAGCTCTATTTAACAAAATTCTATTCTATTATAATTACATAATTAAAAAATAATAAAAAAACATTTTTACCATAAAATTTCTTACATAACGTCAATATAAAAAACAGTTTTATTAATAAAAAAAAAGAAAAAAAAACATAAAAAATTGGGATAACATATGAAGAAATAAGTTTAAGTTAAGGGTGGAAAAAAAAAGTTTAAGTTAACATTTCTTAATGCTATATCGAACTCTATCATTATTAATGGAGAAGTTTTGGTAGAAAATTAACAGTTTGCCCAAATGGGCTGTAAACCACATAAACCCACATCACTAAAGCCCACAGTGGGAAATGCGTACCGGGACTTGCGGCTCACTCAAGAATTCTCGCTCCTCTTACTTCAGCATGCCTGAAGTCCTACAAAATCTCTCCCTCTCTCTTCTATCTCACACTCTCTCTCTGTCTCTTTTTCAACCGATGCAAATAAATGTTAATTTTGTTACACTCAAATGACTATGAGTATGCGCTAGTATTTTTAAATTAAAATAATGCACTTACAGCTATTTATATGTTAAAATAAATACGCAGGCAAATTTTCTGCCCATCATTGCTGTAAGCTACCAAAAAAACCAGCAGTCAAGTTTAGTTTTCTGACTAAAGTAAAATATTGAAATATATTTTATTTATAAAAATTGCTTTGTTTGCGTAACTTCAAATACACGTAACAATCCCTGATACCAAATAAGGTAACAATAAAAATATATGTTTTAAAATTTGATTTATTAAGGTAGGTAGAAATTTCCTTATCAAACTACTCTCCCATTCAAGACGTTGTTTTTCAAAACACTTAATCATTTACCATATTTGATATGGCAGGACTGAAATCCTACCCTTTAAAATTTAAATATAATAACATATTAAACTCCTAACGAAATTAAAAAACAATATTATGTAATAGTTTTACAGATAAAGACATTGTCAATAATGAAAATTTATAAAAAAGAACATCCGGTTTCTATTATATGGTCGTCCAGAAAGTAAGAATCGTCTGCGCATATCGTAATCGCACAGCTTCACTCACAACAATGGGTCAAGTCCAGCTGGTATCAGTTGTTCAGCCAGTGAAATTTTGTAACTTTACTGTGACACGGAGTGATTTTGCGTGTGTTTGTAATGAATAAAAAAGACATTAAATCCCACCGACTGTGAGTTACGATTTTTGAATGCGCAAATCGTTTGTCCTGTGAAAATTCGACAGGTTTCTGCTGTCTATGGTGACAGTGTAATGAATGAGGAAGTAAGGAAATGGTGTCATTTATGTCCAGCGCTTGTTGCAAGCAATTTCCACATGTTTACAAAAGTGAAAGAGTTTTTTTGTCAAGATCCGCTATGAAAATGACTACGTCGTCAAGAGAACTATTTGTGAATGAGTTAATGGACTGGCGGTAGACTTCTTTGACACGGCAAACAAAATCTAGTAAAACGACTTAATTTTAGGAGGTAGTTATGTGGGATAGCTTAAAAAAATATAGATTGGGATACAATATTAAAGTTACAAAATATAGTAAATTTGTTATAAAACAACAATGGACTTTACTACCTGGATGACCCTCGTAAATAAAAAATAAGTAATACGAAAGCTTAAAATCATTAAATATTAAAAAATGACAAATTAAGGTTGCAATCAACCAAATTCGCAGCGATTAGAAATCAAATATTTAATTTTTATTGCATAAAAACAAGAACAAAACAAAAGTAATGAAATGTATTAGAAATAACAAAGATGGACCACTGAATGTGAAAATAGGAGAAGAAAAGATTACGGAGGTAGAAGAATTTTGTTATTTGGGAAGTAGAATTACTAAAGATGGACGAAGCAGGAGCGATATAAAATGCCGAATAGCACAAGCTAAGAAAGAAATATAATGCCTTCAGTAAGAAATATAATTTGTTTACATCAAAAATTAATTTAAATGTCAGGAAAAGATTTTTGAAAGTGTATGTTTGGAGTGTCGCTTTATATGGAAGTGAAACTTGGACGATCGGAGTATCTGAGAAGAAAAGATTAGAAGCTTTTGAAATGTGGTGCTATAGGAGAATGTTAAAAATCAGATGGGTGGATAAAGTGACAAATGAAGAGGTATTGCGGCAAATAGATGCAGAAAGAAGCATTTGGAAAAATATAGTTAAAAGAAGAGACTGACTTATAGGCCACATACTAAGGCATCCTGGAATAGTCGCTTTAATATTGGAAGGATAGTTAGAAGGAAAAAATTGTGTAGGCAGGCCACGTTTGGAATATGTAAAACAAATTTTTAGGGATGTAGATGTAGAGGGTATACTGAAATGAAACGATTAGCACTAGATAGGGAATCTTGGAGAGCTGCATCAAACCAGTCAAATGACTGAAGCCAAAAAAAAGAAGCATAATATTTGTTATAAAGATTTTCAAAAGTAATCACTCCTTTAATCTTGCTAAATCGAAATATAACGTGTACTACAGAATAATTATTTTAAGTCGTTGCTTTAGGCTGCTGTTTCAGTCATTTTTACCGCTGTCACTCATGTTAAGTACTTGAGGTATAAAATGCACCGATCCGACATAATATGTCCAGAGTAACGATGTTCGTTTTACAACCAGTCCATTGTAGAGCCAGAGTGAAGATCACACTTTTTAGACTAAATATTAGCTGAATTTTTAATGCTTGCAATACCAATTTACAGTTTTTTATATTTAACTTAGGAAAGAAGGCAACATAAGCCACTTCATTCCTCTTTTTTCCAGGAGCTTTTGATTTGGAATGCTTGTTATTATTCAGAATGGATATTTATTTTAAGGATATGACTTGTTAC
The DNA here is from genome assembly GCF_047948215.1 of Lycorma delicatula. Lineage (NCBI taxonomy): Eukaryota > Metazoa > Arthropoda > Insecta > Hemiptera > Fulgoridae > Lycorma > Lycorma delicatula. Next base: position 54,541,276 of record NC_134457.1, read on the forward strand.
TCATAACACGTAGCTTGCCACATGGTTAGATGATTAACAGATATAATCTATTCTTTTTTTAAGAAACATTTCGTATGAATAAACGAAAAAATTGTTTCAAAACCTGAATTCTGATATTTTTCAACTAAAAGGTCTGATATGGAATAGAAGCTATACGCAAACATGTCGACCAGTTCAAAGAATTATTTATCTTGGTCAATGATTACTAATTGCGTGAACTCAGTTATAACTTATGTACACGATAGAGATTGTTTATTTACACGGAAAGAGAAATTAGCGACTCGCTCAATTATAAATGAAGCAGATCCACGAAACAAAGACTTAATGTGCACAGAGAATTTCTGTTCAGCCAATCTAATTGGCTATGTACTGAACCAACAGATGCATTGCTAATTTATTTAAATTAACGGTTCGTCGGAAATAATGTTCTTTAGTATGTCATGCTGAAAAAAAATCGATGAACTGTTTTTCGAATTAAATTTTTTTCCACCAATTTCCTTTTTTTATGTTATTTATTTATAATAAATAAATAATGTTATACGCTTTTAAATAAAAAGTTTTAAATAAAACTTAACGCTATTAAATATGATTTAACTGGTAAAAGTTATGATGTACTGACATTGTTATCTATTATATACTGTATGATTCATGTTACGTTCATTCATAAAACACAAATCTCATAAAAAATCACATGTAATATACGTTTATGTTCCTTGATTTTAATCATAAAGAATTTTCCGTAATGGTGCAAAAATTCTAGAATTGGGCTCATACACTAACAGGTGCAGAAAAACACAAAATTGGTTATTTAAAACATTTATGTTTTACGTAATAGAATACCCAAGTAAAAAAAAAAACCATTTACTAAATAATATTTTGTGTTTCAAATGGTTGGAATTTTTATTGAACTAATTTTTTTACTTCTAATTCTTATAAATAAGGAATAGTTCCAAAAAAATTTGTACTGAGTAATGGAAGGTTATTGTAATTAATAAATCCAACTAAAACTTTCTTTCCATTCTTCTCAGTTAAATGGCAATATATAGCTATAGTTTTTAAATTATTTTCTATTACTGTAATTGTTATTACCTTTCTACAAATAAATGTAATAAAAATTCTAGTAATTGAGATGTCCAACTCCAAAATTGTTTAAAATTAGTTTTTCAATGCTATTAATTATATAACCTTCGCAAAATAAATCGTAATTTTTTAACAAGCAAAAAATAATAAATAAAGCCTTAAGTTACAAAAGCCGGAATTCTTTCACGTTAGGCAATTACAATTCCTGCAACTCTGTTTAAAAAATACAAAATTGATTTTTTATTACTGCATTTTTTAATTGAATTCTGGCCGATTCTAGCGATTTTATTTACACAATATTCTTCATATATGTAAATAAAAAATTCTACAGTAATATTAATATCAGTGTTATTTTATTTTTAATTCTCTTAAGTTACCGAAAAATCGAATGATTTATAAAATACATTATTTTATTTTGTTTTTATTATTAATTTTTTTTATATACACTCCATAACAAGAGATATTAAAGCTTCAGAATTAGTTTTCTGCAATCTGAGCCGGGTTAACCATTCCGGGAGAAAGTGCTGTTGAATAAACTACAAAGAAATTATAAAAAAATTAATAATTTTTTATTTATATCTTTTTATTTATAGTCACAATAACAACAACAACAACAACAGTCAACAATTAAAGTCATTAGCGACTGAAGTGCAACATTAAATGTACCGGTAAAAGTGTAGTCTTGAACAGACTCAGGTCGACCATTCCTGAAACGTGTTGTTAATTGAACCCCTAACACCAAATAGCATCGGTATCCACGATCTGGCATTCAGATATGAATAAAATTAACTACCTTTATTAGATCTTAGATCTTTCGACTTTGAAATCAGCTCAGCTGATTTATGATGAGAAATTTAACCACTAGACTAACTCGGTGGGCTAATAATATTAATTTATTTCAATTTTAATGTTAATATAATTAAGGCTATTATTTGTTCGTAAACTATTTAGTAAAACATTATATAATTATTCTTATTCCCGTAAAGGATTATCAAGGATATTTTTTTAATGCATTAAGAATACTACGTATTCACAGGAGACTTATAAAATCTTTTAAAAAAAAAGATTTCACTGTAAAATAATTATAAATTTTTACAAAATGTAATTATTTTATCAAATAATATACATCTATTAGTTTAAATTAAGATTTTCATTACAAAACTTACCAAACTGTTTTCAGCCAAAAATATATTTCAGAGGATGGGTTAATCTTAAATCAATCTAAAATTTCATATCTTTATTTAAATAAGCAAACAAAAAATGTGTAATGTTGACAACGATGATTAAGAAGCAATCCAATGTAAACGTGTTGAAGTGGATTAATGGCTGCCAGCCAAATACGGACATAAAAAAAAAAAATGAAAGGTAGATGAATGAATTGGAATTCTCAGTTTTAAAAATAACTTAATGAAAACATTTTTCTGAGATTCCGTCATTTTTCCTCTCTTAGGCTATTATTTTCCTTACTTTTGTTACATTATTTCTGACATAATACCTCTTAAATAAAAATCAGATAGAGAATTAAAAACAATAGAAATATTTTCTATTGTTTTAAAATACTGCTGAAAGGTTTTTGAACAACAAATATTGTTAGCCATGGTTATGTACTTCTACAGTCCAGTATATGTTTTTTATATATTTAATCTTTGTCATGATTTTCTTCTTTTTAAGAGTTTCTTTTGTTGTCTTCTCAGAGAATTTTTTTATAATTGTAAGTCGAGTACATCCCATAAAACACATTTTTATCAACTATCTAATAATTAATCTGATATCGCCCAGGTACTATGCCAGATGCTTTTTTCTTGTTAATTATCCGCTTTTTGGAGACCAGTAAAATATTCTTATGAGAAAAAAGGGGAAGGAACAAACTGATTTAAAATAGTGAATAATAATAAATGACAATAATAATAACAATAATAGGGTTCACTCATAATGACTGAACCCAACAAATTTTTCTTTCCCAAATAAAAAAAAAACAATGTATTCATCCACTTTTAATCTTTCTTTTTAAAAGTGACGGGTTTATATGTAAGGTATCTTACATATATACTCTTACTTAAGATAAGTAGATACAGATATTGAACAGTTCAATAATGTATATAGATATATATTTTTTTAAAAAGAGTTTTCTTATTAAAAGTTTGAAGTGATTTCAGACTTTAAAAAAATATACTTTTTATTAAAATATTTCTAAGTCGTTAAAGTATATCAAGAAACATTTTTTTTATTATATAGGGAAAGTTTATAATTAATAGCATTCTAATAAAAATTTAATGGGTTAAAGAAGATCGTTGGATCTACATCGAAAAGAAAATAGGGCTTTGTAAGAACAATATTATAATAAAATGATACTCGAAAAAAAATAATACAGTTTTATGTTTATGTTGGCAAACGAAGTGAAGGATGTCTTTATTGTTCAAATAAGTAAAATAACTATAAATTTAATACAAGATATTTTTACAAAGAGAAAATAGAATTAATTTCTTGCAAAAATGAAAAATAATATTTCGTTGAATAAGATTTTTTGTAAATTTTTCTTATATTTTTGTATACGTTGTTTGTCTTAGATTTTTGAACGACGTATATGTTTCTAATACTAATTGAACTATTAGAACTATAAATGAAAAAAATATTATCTTTCCTCATGTATTTATTCGATAAAATTGTAAAAATTACCATAATTAAAACACAATGAACTTCAGGTGCTATAGATAATAATAAAAAAAAAAACGTACTAAAGCTTATTACATTCCATAGCCAATTAATAAAAGCAGGTAGTCCGAAGAAGTTCGTGTAGAGAATACGGTACGTCTTACTTCAAACCCTTAACTGATTTCCATTGGATTGTAATCTCAGCAAATCAACCGGGCGTTAATAATTGTGGAGAGAAAACCGTACTATTCCACTAATCACAAATGCCCTGATTATCCGGTCTCAACTCAATTTATACTGGTCATTGTTTAAAACAACGACTTGTTTGTAAATTAGCTACTTGTTTTGAAATGAATTTTTTATTTAATGTAGTTTGGAATTATTTTCAACTTTATTTTCTCTTTTTATGTAAATTAGTACATAATTTTTTAATTGATTTTTCAATTTTTTTATTTTTCATATATTTTTAGCGAATCTATTTCTCTAACATAACTGCTCTTTTAAATATATTTAATTATAGTAAAATAGAGATCTGTTAATTCAGCTGATAAGCGTGATAATAATAGGGGATCGGAAAGAAAACCTATCTACAATGAGTTAAAATGAAAGGTTAAGAGTATTATCATATAATTTTCAAATCATTGTATTAACGTTGAAAAATTTTATCGTTTATTTAATAAATAGCCTTACAACCAGATCCTCTAAAGAGGAGTGAATATTGATGTAAATTTTCTTATCAATTTTAGCTGAGATTTATACCAAAACTGTAAGTTAAAAAAATCATACATTTCGTTTCATCAACTGGAATGTCAAGAATTAAAAATACATTTTTATATCCTGCAAGCTTTAAGATTAGGTGGCGATATCATCAAGAAAAAAGTACATAATTTAAAATAACTTCAAATCTAATCACTATGAAGTGTATATAAATATAAAAAACTGAAAAAAATCAAAAGAATATAACCTGTTTCTATTACAAAAAAATATATATAAACAACTTAATTTTGTATGAATAATTTAATGATTTATTAAAAATTAAGACACTTTTAGAAAATATAAGTGCTTTTTTTCAAAATGTGTAGATTGTTTATGTAACCGCTAAAAGATTTGTATTACCACTTTTGAGTTCTTGCCTTTAAAAATTGTATAGCTTTATACATAGACTATTTCCAGGTGTGAGTGTGGCGATGCCGGAACTGGTTTGTGGGACAAATAAGAAAACTGTTTTTTCACGTAAAATTTTTTTAACTTAAAATCTGGTTTTGTTTTAACATTAAGTATTCGTTGTCATAATGAAGAATCTTATCACTTCTTAAATGTTTTGTGACAAAATACACTGCTGTTGGCTAATCATATCCTCCAATACTGCTGACCATACGCTGTATTGAAGCGAGCAGTTTGCTAACGTACATCAGACCCAACCATGATAAGCCAATAACTGACTGCAGACGATTAAGAGACAAGCAAACCAATACCCTGTAAATTAAACGAACGAGACAAGCAAAACCAACCAATTTGGAGATTGCTAAGTTTTTGTAACTGGACTGTACATAAGGAAAAAAGTAAAAAGTTTGACATGAAAAAGGTAACTTTTGCTTTTTAATAATGTACTGGCACTGAAAAATTTGCATCCCTGATTATTTCAGATTAATAAATTGACGAAATTAGGTTCTAATCTAATAGTAAATGCCGAAATTCATCCTCTGTAATAAACAGAACACCAGTGCAATGAAAAAATGTCTATTTATTGACAAATGATTTAATCAATGTTGTTAAAAAAATTAAAAATGTTAGATATACGTTTTTGAAGTATAGTGTATTGTAACATACAAATTTTATATATTTTATATATATATATATATATATATATATATATATATATATATAACATTATCTTCATCTTAATGACAAATAGATTAATACAAATAAATCCTGTAAATATTATTTTTATAATTCTCTTTCATTGCATTTACACATGTGATTAGAGAATAAATAAAAATGAAAAAGAAGAATCTATTCTGACCTAGTAGAAACAGCAGCATTTGTTTCTTTTTCTGAAGCGCTATGTAGCCAGAATTTAAATCAAATCCACGTCGAAATCACGCGTAAAATAAGTTTTATTAAAATACAATAGCATGTATCTGGAATAATTTTTAACGCAATAGTTGAAAAGTTGACACGCAACCTTCCAATAAGTAGTGTTAGATAAATATAAAATTTAACCTGTAGTACACAGTAACAGTTTTCTTTTGGAACCGGAAGCCAAGGAAAACTGCACTGAGAACTACAAAAACCTTTAGGTAGTCAAGAACAATATTCCTGAAAAAAATAAATAAAAATAAAGTTTTATACCATTAATGCTTAAAAAAAATCGATCATTTCTGCAACTGATATCGGTCAAAATGAGATTTCAACTGTCATGTTTTGTCACCGCTCCTCAAAAGTTGCAAATTAAAAATTTTAATGGACGTTTTAATTATGAAGTAAGTATATCTTTTTATTGTTCTTTAACCATAATTATTTGAGCACCGACTGATATCACTTCATTTTGTTTTCCCAGTTTAATTTTACATTTTTCAAGTAAATTATGTGGAAAAAAGAAGTGTTTAACTATGTATATAGAGGTAAATATTTTGGTCGACTATTATTAATTGTAAAAGAAATTTTAACATCTTTCCTTTTTTTTATTTGACCGCATACGTTTATTTTTGGATGCAAATTAAAAGTTGCGTTATAAGTCTAAGTGAAAGAGTTAAAACTAGTTTTATTTTTTAATAATTTAGGTTTCTACATAAATTATTCTAAAGAGAAAAACTTGATGTATTTTTAAAGACTAGAAACGTCGTCAACGTTTGTAAGTGTTTCATCTGCTTTTCTCTTTGCTTGTCTTGAGAGTAGATAGAGGGAGTGTGAGAGAGATTGAGTGCGAGCGCAAGGGGTGGCTAGGTCGTATCAAGCAAAAGGCGGGAAGAATTTCAATGACTGCTGAGTAAATAAATAGAAAGAGAAGAGGTCGCTCTACTCGCTGACTGGTTGGTTGTGCTCGTTGCCACCAGAGTGAGTGAGAATAGATCAATATTGCACAGAACATTCTTCTCTGTGTACGTACACATTGTGAATGTTACTACTGCACGTACGCAGATAAAACACACACACGCCACGGTATGGGATGTAAAATTCTATTACGTTATATGCGCGAATGTGAATTTATATTACAATTTAGGCGTTTATAGCGCCTACTAGAATCCCATACCGGTTCCAAATCATTTAACACTGCACAGTATATTCTTCCTAAGATAGGAGTACTAAAAACATTTTAAGAAATTCAAATAAATATGATTGCAAAAGTTTCAAGTTTTCTGAAAATTGTAATTTAAAAAAAAAGATGATCATTACGTGTTTAAAGATTATTTATCTATTATTAAATATTATATAGATATAAAATAAATACTATAAACTTTTTAATCTTTAAGTTTGTTTTCAGAAGTTTAAGGAAACATGAAGCACCAAAATATCTAAAACTTAGGATATTTATCATAAACTGGTCATAAATGTAAATATACCGTATATTATTGTGTTTATGATAAATTTTTTTTTATTAAGTTTTTACGGTTACAAATCGAGACTTAAGAATAATAATTGAAACATATAATGATTCAATTAAAATCACTGGCTATAGTTTATAATGGATGTGCAAATGGAAATGGATTCGAATAATTTTTTTTTTGCAATGAGTTGCACAATTTAACATTCAATCAATTTTTTTTATACTTTAATTGAACTAGTTGTTCATTTATCGGCTAATGGTTGGGCCTTTCTAATCATTAGTGATAATTAATGATTGAAATAAGCTTTTATTTTTACATCAAATCAATATTTTGCAGTCATGAGAAGTTACACGCATTATACAAGAAAATTACAGTTGATTACAGGCGTCTAATTAATCCTTGCTCGCAGTTGACTGCGTATACAATTTTTTTTTTCGCTCTGATAACTTATAAAGTTCTGGATCACAAATAGATCACTTGATATTGTTTTTTGGAGAACTTAAGATTAACCAATAACATTTAAATTGGTAAATAATTCACCAGCAATCTAGTTGTTTGCTTTCTATTGCTGTCTTATCCTACAAAATGTACTGTGGAGAGGTTCTTGAGAAAAAATTAAAATATTAGAAAAATACTTCATCAGTTATTCTGTTAAAATTTATTTTTTCATATAAATTTTATGACCGTAGTACTTTTTTTTTCTTTAATACATTTCTTTGGCAGAACAATCTTACAAAGATTTTAATTTCATTCACGCTCGTACCAGATCCATTCCTGTTTTTTTACGGCAATACATTCTATTTATGAGCTAATTATATACCAAAGCAATCTTAAGTATAACTAATTTATGTGGCTTAATATTAAAATGAAGGAAATATTTCCTGTGGAAGAAACGTGTCTTCAATAATGGCAGTAAAGAAATATTAGTTGTAATTAGGGTTCGACAATTAGGGTTTCGACTCATCTGATTGGTCTATTAGTGAACTCGTCATAGCAAATCAGCTGATTTCGAAGACGAGAGTTCTAAGTCCTAGAAAAGACCCTACTTTTCCCTACTTTTGTAGGGAATTGAATACTGGATCGCGTATACTGGTGTTCTTTGGTGCTTAGGTTTCAATTAACCACACATCTCAGAAATAGTCGACCTGAGACGACTGTACAAGACTACACTTCATTTACATTCATACGTATCATCTTCATTCATCCTCTGAAGTAATACCTTACGGTGGTTCCGGAGGCTAAACAGAAAAAAATAGAGTTTCGACAAGATGTGTCCCTTACGGTGGATCCTTTGGATTATAAGAAGAATTCTTTTGTTTCAGTCAGAACGAGGAGCCATAAATTATTTATCAAATGAACATTTGTTTTTGTACATTTAACAGTTTTATTCAGTAAAATATGTAAATCTATTTAGACCTTGCTAAACAAACCATTAAGTATACGATATCTTAACAATTTAAATAGAAACTTCCGACTTTTAAACCCTTTTTTTAAATTAGAACCCGATGGGAGACCTCCCACAAGAAAAAAAAAGTTATTTTATATCGGTTCGTAAATCTTCAATATACAGTCGTATATTTAAGTTGTTATTCAGTTTTTAAATTTTCCTTAATAGATAACACACCAGGTGAAGAAAATAAATAATTTGATGTAAATAATCTTTTTACCACAAAAAGTGCAATTGGCCTCCGACCAAGAGATTAATTAAATTAAAAGGATAATTAAAATTATGATAACAATAACAACAATAATAACAATGACAACAATAGTAATAATAATTTTTATAACAACATCAAAAAAAAGTAAAATAAGACGAGAAAAAACCATAGTGAATTTGTACAATATAAATTATTCTGATCCACGGAAAATAATACTCAAACGGTAACATCTGGAAATTTACAGCTTCCATTTTTAAGCAATATATTACTTTATATATATTGCTTTTGTGTATTTTTTTTAGCCATTTCTTGTTAAAAATACATAGGTTCTAAATGTAAAATTATTAAAATAATTCTTATAATATTTTATCGTGCAAATTCAAAGAGAAAATTTTCATTCTGTGTTAACACATTATTATATATTTACCATATGATTATAAATTAGCTGCAAAAACAGTGCTATGAATGCATTTTAACTAAAAATCATTATTTACAATTACTCGATTCTAATGTACAGAGTATCTCATGAGGAAACGGAGAAACTTTCAGAACATGTTGCACTGATTAAAATAATGATAAAAGTTCATAAACATGTCTGAATATGCTTTGTTTTCGAGTTACAAAGATATAGTGAGATATAATGTAACACATATATAATTTTTTTCTTTATTTTTAAGCTCATCTCTTACGTTTAGAATCAAACACGCCGTTTCATTAAACTTGCTTATCTTTATTGTATAATCCATTAAGTTTGATATGAAAGACATGATACAAACAGCTATCGTTTGTTATTTATCATATAATCGCTTTATTTCGTATCGCATTCATTTCAAAATCAACCTACGTAACTGTAAACTTTCTCCTGTAATATCCCACCTAAGATATTCAACTGCCCCGAACTCTGTCTACTGTATTGTTAATATCTTCTGCCATTAAGCACTACACTCTATAAATATTTTCAAAAGGTTCATTATAATATCTAAATTTATCCTTTATAATAGCATGTTTACTTTCTGCAGAAAACCCCTTCTTGATTTCCACATCTGTTTTTGATATATTGTTTACTTCGTACATCATTTTTAATTCTACTTTCTCAAAAATAAAATCAAAATTAACGGTATTTGTTGGTTTCTATCTTATTTTTATTATGTACAGTGTTAATTTCCTCTTTTTTGTTTCATTACTTTTGTTTTACTACTGTTTTCTTCTTTAAAACGGAACTTTCCCACAAACAACATAACCGTTCCCTACTTACCTCAATCCTGATTAAAAATAAAGAGTAAATTTACCGTCTACGAATTATTTAACCACTCTTATGGTTAAATGATCTTCAACTTATATAGCAGGTATCATTTGATTACATACATCATTAAATTCAATTTAGCTTAATTATTAGATCTTAAATTTATAACCATAATTGGAACAGGTTACAAATTTACTGATTTTTAATTTTAAAAATCGCATAAATGTTGTTACGGACATTGATATACGTTTATCAATGTGGGTTTTGAATAAATTTGCGATAAAACTCATATTATTTAAATTAAATGATGATTCAAGTGAAAAACAGAGAATAAGTTGAAGTGTTAAATACAGTTATAGTGAACTATCATTTGCACGATTCAACATTACCCATTACAGATTTGCCATTTAATGGAAATTTACATTTCTTAAAATAATAGTTTTATTCATTATGAAAAAAAATTGAAAAATTAATATTTCTTCCAGAACAAATTTTAATTAATTTTTTTTTTAGTTTATGTCAAGTATTACCAAAGATCACCTGTCTAAAATAAAATGATTTTGCTGAATAATGCGTTAGTAAGAAAATTGTAAACTGATCTTCATTTTTGGCCATTTTTGGGGAAAGCTATAATAGGATAAAAATTTTATTAAAAATATTGTAATTTTTAGAAATATTCATTATAATTTTTTAATATTTTTAGGATATATCAGAACAGAATTTACTAAAATAAATATTACAAGCTCATTTAAATAAAAAATATTATTTTTTTATATACAGCCTACATCTAAAATCAGATTTTTTTTTTAATTTTGTTAAAATCTATTAAGAAATGGACTACAGTAGTTTTTCATAATACATATTTTTAAATATAATATAATATTTTAATTCAATTTAATTAAAGTACTGCTCTGCTTTGAAATTACTGAATAATGTAGCGCACGTAATAGTAATAATTGATCATTAAAAAATCTAGTATTTTTCTGAGGTTTAAAAATGGTTATATTATTCACCCGGGTTATTTTACAATAAAAATGTGAAAGCGGTAATATTAGTATATATGGTGGTTATCGGATATTGCATTATATCGTATTTGTTTGCTAACGGATACGAATCGATGTTCGTGTGCATGTGTATGAAGATTATGAATATGACCAATCATCGGATACCAAATGAGTCCCAACGGAGTAATTTATACTTAAACCACGATAACTATTCATCCATTACCTTTAATTAAAATCGTGATGGATTTATTGAATTGTTTTGTTTATTTAATATCTTTCATTATCTATACTATTTATAAAAAATTATACTAATAAACAAAAGTTTTGATATGTATGAGAAAAAAGGTATTAAATTTTATATTAGTTTTATCATTAAAATATCAGCAGAGTTGTTTCAACGGCATACCATTAGTTAAGCTACTGCAAACGTGTTTATATCTCAATTTTATCATTATTAATTATATGAAAAGTATAGTACAGTATTGAATTTTGAATAAATATAATCAGTTAAGTTTAAATTTGTTTTATTAAAAGAAATTTTGGGGAAAACTCTTCTTTTTATGGTATTTAAACGCGTCTTTTGTTTTCGTTATTGAAAACAAATCTTTTGTTTTATGGAAAGTTAAGTTATATTTCTATTCAAAATGTTAATAGTGTTGAAATGATTGCCGCCGTGGTAGAGTACCTTGGTTAGGTTTAATTATTTCATAAAAACTTGCCGGTTCATATTTTGTAATAAATAAAATACATTATTTAGTGATGTTTAAAAATATATTTTGATAAGTTATAATGTTCATTACATATTTTACATTTAATTTAATTTATTTATATATTACGATGCTAAAGAATACATTTACTATATGTACATGTTCACTGTATAAATGCTTAATTTAGACTGAAACTAATCTAGTGCGGAGGCGGATTTTATAGCGTGGATGGAGCCGAGTGAGCCGCCAGGATCTGCGTCTCAACATAACTGTTCGCCAAAAATCATATGATGATTTTTTTTACATTATAATCATGCAATTGAAATTATTACAGATAATAATATAATTAGAGATTTCAAATAATTTACATACGTGAATATGATGTTTAAATCATAATAAATTAATATAAGTATGTAAATTAGATTATAAATGTTAATACAGTGATTATGGTCATGTTAACAATCATATTATAAGAATACAGATCAAATGAAATTACAATAACATAGTATGAAAATGATTACATTGATAAAAAATATTATTTAAATCAATCATTTGAGATTGGTAATAGGCATAATTTAAGCACAGTGTGGATGAGTTTGTTGCTGCGAGTAAATTGCATAAATGTTTGAAGTAGTTCCCAAATTGTTGAACATATATTTTAGTCCTCTGCCCACCATGAAGAATCACAGTTGGACAGATTGATAAGAATTTGTTTGTGGTAGTGATGGTAAACATCACTGTAAACAATGTAGCTTTGTTCTTCGTTTGAAAGTTTTGATTGTGGCCTTAAATCTTGATAAGGATTACGTTTATTATTACTATCAATATTATTATCGTTTGTATTTTTAATATTATTTTGATAATCAGGATTCTGTTCTCCTTGTGAATAAAGTAACGCATTTAAATTTATATTAATGTTAAGGTTCATTTTTTGTACACGCGATTTCTTTTGTTGTGAACTGAAGGTTTTCATTGGCATCTGTAGGTTTTTTAAAGTCAAATAGTTGTGTTTTAGGAGTTATAAAACAGTTTACCTTTTTCAGATACCTATATGTTTATGTTTCGATTGAGGAGTTTTCTCTTGAGATAACTTACGCGATCTATTTTCATAAATACTGTCATCTCGTTGCGACAGATAGTTATGATTATAATTGATATTTGAATGACCTAGTTTATTCTTAGATTACTGTGAATACTGTTTATTATTATGGTAAAATTGTTCGATCGATGATATCGATACTCTAGGTTGTGGTTTCTCAGTAACAAAATGTCTTTCGACGTTCAACCTCTGTTGTCTTATCTGGATTTTTTGATCCCACGAATAGCATGAATTTAGTTCTTTTAACTTTCCTTTGATTATTTTTTCTTCATTACATCGCCAACACATGATATGTATGACTGAACTCTACCAATTTTTCCTGAAAAATTAATTTCAGACTTATTACTTTCTAATTTAGAATCATTCATTTTTTCCATATTGTGTTTCTTAGCAGAAATCTTAAATCTTTTTTTGAATAACTTTGATTAATGGAACGACCTTTCCGCCGACAATTAGAACAATTATTATTTCCCAAAAAGGCTTTACGATTATCAGTGGGCAAATTTAAAATTTTTTTACACTGATATCAATAACATGTAATTCAAAATGTTAATAGTGTTGAAATAATTGCCGCCGTGGAATAGTACCTTGATAAGGTTTAATTATTCTATGATAACTTGCTGGTGCATATTTTGTAATAAATAAAATACATTGTTCGATTAGGTTTAAAGATATATATTGATAAGTTATAACGTTCATTACATGTTTTACATTTAATTTAATTTGATTTGTATATTACATTGTTAAAGAATAAATATATTTACTATTTGTGCATGTCTACTGTACAAATAGTCGGTTCCGTACTATTCCAGTGCGGAACCGGATTTTACAGAGCCGTCAGGAGCTGTGTGAGCCATACGGAGCCGAGTGAATGAGCAGCGTCTCAACAAATAATTTTAACAAGATTTACCTTTATTTTTGCACGGGCTGGTATTTTTTATTCCAATAACAATTTTTAATTTTATATTAAACTTATATTTAACCGCAAATAAAATTTCAACGATTTGAAAACAAAATTCTCAAGTATTTTATGAAGCTCGAATTTTGTTTAGGTAGAGAAGAAAGGTAGAAAATTGATAGACGTAGAAAATTAATTAAAATTTCTCCATCAGAATAGAACAGTCGAGAAAATAATACTATAAAACTTTTGTTACGTTTTATAACAAAACACTTCAGTAAATGAAACCTAAGGAAACCAATACACTTGATATCTATTTTAAAAATATAAGCAGAGGAATCCTTATTATTATATATTCCATTGACACAAGAAAGGTTCAAATTATCCTGTAGGACATCTGAAATATACGTATTCAAAAACTTCTTAGCGTTTTAAAGAGTGAATAAAATTTAATACTCTTTATTGAAAAAATATTATTAATTAATTATTAAATATTATTGAAAAAATAAATGTAAATATATTATTTAGATGAGATATGCACCGAAAATATTATAAAACCTCTAAAAAAAAGGAAAGAAATAAAATAATAAATAACAGCCCGATACGAATGCATATCTTTATAATATCATATCCTTACAAATAAAATATGAACTGAAGATAATATTATTAAAAAAAAAAAATTCTTTTCTGTGCAGATAGTAGTATCTTTAATTTTAAACAAAAATAACGAATAAAAAGGAAATCAAACCTTTTAAATGTATTTTGAAAGGAAACTCTATTAAATAATGTTATGTTTATCATAGCTGACTGCAAAACCAGAACCCTCGAATTCAATTACGTTTACGAATGAAATTTTTATGCAAAAAAAACGTTCATATTCACAATAGATCTCGTTAAAGTTGGTCTTGGATTCCGCCTGCTGTAGTAATTCAACTTTCCATTCTGAGACTCGAAGCTGTTAAGGAGGTATATGCTCATAGAATATAAATAAATATATACACATACAAACATACACACGCACACGTGTGTGTGTGTGTTTGAACAATTGTAAATATTCAGATTAATATTTGTAATATTAGCATTCCATAATAACTTAAAATACTTCTTCAATATTATCTGTATAGATAGGTAATATTTTTAGATAATTTATAGGTAATATTTATAGATATCTGTATAGGTAGGTAAATTTTAGACCAAAACCTATTAATATATATATATTTTTTTTTATTCAAAAACTAGTGACTCAAATTTAAATACAAACATATTTTATGGGCTACCTACTATCTGTTTATTAATACTGTAACTAAGGAAGGATAAATTCACATGAATGGATCATCATGAAGTACAGATAAAATTTTATCCATCAATTTTACGTATTTATCACCTTTTAAATTTTTGAAACGCTGTTTAATTGGTGTTTCAGGTAAGTCGAAAAAACCTTTTTGTTAGACAACTGATTCCAAAACAACCGAAACTAGCTGATGATAAGTAAAATTCCATGATCAGATTGATTCAAATTACTAAAATGCCCACCTGGGTGGTCTAGTGGTAAATCAGTTGTTTAACAGCTAATCTTTAAAGTCGAAGATTCTGAAGTTCAAATCCTAGTAATCGTTAGTTGCTTTTGTATGGATTTGAATATTAGACGGGGGGGGGGGGGTACCGGTGTACTTTGGTGGCTGGCATTCAATTAACTACACGTCTCAGGCGTGAGCCTTAG
Source organism: Lycorma delicatula (assembly GCF_047948215.1). Taxonomy (NCBI): domain Eukaryota; kingdom Metazoa; phylum Arthropoda; class Insecta; order Hemiptera; family Fulgoridae; genus Lycorma; species Lycorma delicatula. The sequence continues at coordinate 54,556,885 of NC_134457.1, forward strand.
GAATCGGACTGATTCTGTCCAAAACTACACTTCATTAACATGTTATATATATCATTCTCATCTCATTAAGCCGAAGTGGTGGGGGGGGGGGTTCTTACTGTTCACTAGTTAAACAGATTGCAACATACTCGTACATACATACATACATACATACATACATACATAAGGAAAAAAAATTTCAAGTTTTAAACTGTATAATTTTTTTTAATGAAAATGATATTTTCGCATCTACAATCTACAGGGATGGAACACCATGTGTTGGCTTACCGACAAATTCAGTGTTACAAGTTAAAAAGACAGTTTTGAGTGAATAGGGTTTATTAAAATACTTTTTTTTAATTTTAATTATAATGTTTATTAATTTATTATTATTAACAGGTTGACGATACAGAAAAGAATATATAGACTGGTTCAGGAAATACGTTCTCAAAACGTTCTAAAACGTTCAAAGCGTTCTAAAACGCTTTGCTAACAAAGCGTTTTACATTCTTGTATGTTTGTATGGAGGTTTTCCTTTTTCAAGCTCTAGAATCAGTTCCAAAATTATTTCCCTTTACTCCTGAATCACTCTATATAACTTTACAGTCCTTTACATCAAAGCAACGTTTTTTTTTTTTATTAGGAATGTAAATACCTTTTTATTCATCGATTCAAATTCATATAAAATTAACATCTCTTTAGTTGCCGCTAAAAGAGATTCTGGAATACTTGAAGTATAACGCATTGCACCCAACTCATATAATTAAACACACAATTCAACAACTTTAGTATTTAAAAGAAAGGTTTGATAGTGAAATGTCATTTAAAGTATTAGAACATGCGAGTAATCATAAATTCGGGTTTTTTTTCTCCGTCGATTTTCCCGCCTTTTGGAGCCGGATTCGCGACTAAGCATAAGCTCAGCTCCAAGGGATGCCATCGCCTCAAATTACCTCGGAAGGACACAAGGCCCCGCCCAGGCAGCCGGTCTTCCTTGCTTGCCATGACTCAATTGCCATGACGAAAGGGTTCCCCTCACCAGGACTCCGGTCTTAACGCCTCGCCTCTAACAAGGGAGCCCAAAGGGATTCCTCGCCGGGACTACGATCTTACTTTCCCCTCAACGGCACTGTAACAGAGACCCCATCCGATCATCGAAGTTGAGTCGCCGGAACCTCCCACCCCTTCCGGATGAGGCTGATCCTTGCAGATACCACAGCGCAGCTGTGTACATATTCATGGTGTTGGCACTGGTGGGGCCACCTTACATCCTCCACCTCCAGGTGCGATCTACATGACAGACAACGAGGTTCCTGTGTGCAGTCCCTCCTCACGTGGCCGGCCATACCGTAGATAAAACAATGACTACTTCGGTCTGGACCAAGACAAAACTTGGTTCTGTGCCCCACACACCAACACCAAAAGCACAGGTCATCTGAGCCACGTCCAGTCACCCGGCAGGCCACCCAGCCAATGCGAATGCACCCATCGGATAGTATTATTTTCCTCAAGAAGAGGTGGCACGGCCAAAGTAACCGCCTGTGTTGACCCGTAGGCCGGCCGCATAGACAGAATTTCCACGGACACTGAAACCCCAGTGACCTTACGAAGCTCCTTCATGAACTCATTTCTCGTTATAAGTACGTCTAAGTCCTTGACAACAACATGAATCCTCCTGCCACCTTTCCCAGTTAATGCCGCAGTGACGCTCTCGACCTTCTCCACAATGTCTGTGCTGAGTTGTTCTGCTACACCACGCACGCACCCGGAGATGCAAGTCTTCTCCCTGACCATGCCTTGCGGATAGACCAGATAGAATAAAATATGAGTCCAATTATTCTTTTTTCCTATTACCTTATTTCATGATTTTATAAATTTTCAGTTTAATTATTTATTTTAAGAAATCAAAATTTTAAGATCATAGCCTTCATTCCAAGGCAGAAAATATTTATTAAATGGACTTTCCCGTCCACGTTATTTAATGTAGACGACACCCGCATTTATTTTTTCTATTCAGTGGTCAGATGAAATTAAAAGTTTGTACAATTCACTGACATTACGTAGACTGTACCGCGAGTTTAAAACAAATGATATAACATTTTTTGTTAATTCTGTTATACTTGTTATATTGTACGTGGGCATGTGTGTTTGTATGCTTATTTATATACGTGTGTACATATGCACAGATAGATAATAATATAATACCTAATATAAAACATAAAGTATAACATTGCGGTTGATATATATTATCCAGTTGTTGTAGCAGATGTAAAGTTTTCACAACTTGTTTGCATTCCATTCACACCAAACACTTTGGTACATTAATTGAATTATTCATCACTGTGCCGTTTTAAACAGAATACATGTGAAAACAGTTTAGTTTCGCCAGTTATGTTATGCAATACCATCGCAATATAGTCGTATCCTAACCACCATGTCCTTTACCCCTATCGCATATTATTTCCTAACATCTCGCCATAAATTAATTCGCGGGAATTATTGAACATAAATTCCATATTTGAAAACAGTATTATCGTATCATAAAATTATATTCGCAACAATAAACGTTTTCAGATAATATATTAAAGCAATTTTACCATACTGCTCTTCAACAAATATTTTAATTTCTAATACAACCAGTGAAGCCGATCAATGTTTACATTTTCTGAAATTACTGTTCCAATAAAATTAAAATTACGAAAATAATATGTGAAAGTGCAAGTTTCAAGAACAATACAATTTGTTTATTCAGCTTAAAAATTTTATTTATTAATATTTTGAAATACGCGAAAAAATGTTATAAATTTTACGTCTGGTGTTTAGATCTGGAATTATTTTCGACCTGTTTGTTATGACGTGATAGAAGCGCATAATTCCTGGATTTAAATTTTAGCCCGGTCATAAGTAGCTAGTTAGTTTACATTAAACTGGAACTTTAATACAATAACTGTTCCTATCCTTTCTATGCTAAATAAAATTATTACCCTTGGACGAATAAATAAAACATATATTGCAATTTTTAAAACTTATCTGTTAGATGTAAAGTTTATAAACTATTACTTTTTTAAACCTCCGGGACCATCGTTAGGTATTGTGCTTCAGAGGATGTGATAATGATTTGTAGCTTGTAAAAATGTCATTGCATGATCGGGATTCGAACCCGGGACTACCGAATGAAAGGCCGAGACGCTACCAATGAAGCCGGCTTTGAAGTTGTAAGTAACTTGTCTTAATAGGTATTATGCTTGATTTGTCATAATATGTTAATCACTCCAGACAATTGCGTAGCTATTTTTAAGGATAGTAAACGTACCGCGTTAAATTTTCTTTGAAAATGAGAAATGATGTGGTTTACCGTTGTCTTCACTTAATCAAATTTACTCTTGTTATACAGTTTGATTCTGTTAACCGCATTTTCTGACAGTATTGTAAACATCATTATCATTATTTACAGTAAAACTAACGTTTTCTGAATTTATCACAGTTAAAATAAAGTTTCGGAAAGGTTGAGTAACATAACAAACCAACGGGGATTCTGTTGAGTAAAAATACATTGTTACTCGCTAACATATACTGTCATAATAGTAGATATTTGCACAATAAATTAAATAAATATTATAAATTCAAGAATATGTTGGTTTTTTTTAAAGAAAAACACCGTTATAAAACATCTTTATTTTATTTTTTAATTTCTGGAATATTACTCCTCCCTTAAAAAGAAAAACTTGTGTTGCAGGAAGGGAGGAATTTGCATTATTAGCATATTATGTTACAACATATCAGCATTGTTATATTTTTCTACATCTGTGGGCCGGGTTAGTCTAGTGATGTTTCGGATTGGTCTAGTGGAGAACGCGTCTTCCCAAATCAGCTGGATTTGGAAGTCGAGAGTTCCAGCGTTGAAGTCCTAGTAAAGTCAGTTATTTTTACACGGATTTGAATACTATATCGTGAATACCGGTGTTCTTTGGTGGTTGGGTTTCTTCAATTAACCACACATCTCAGGAATGGTCGAACTGAGACTGTACAAGACTTCACTTCATTTATACTCATACGTATCATCCTCTGAAGTATTATCTGATGGGTAATTACCGGAAGGCAAACAGGAAAAAGAAAGATTGCGTGATGGTTTTTAGCTTTAGTTGTTATAAAAGCAATATACTGTTGTACTATGATCTATTTCTTAAATTATGTTTAATTTTGATATTTTTCTTGTCCTGAAATTTTTTATAATTCATAACCTGATATATCCTATAATCTATATTTTATCAGAGGGTATGTTGTAGAACTTTGGTCACATTCACAGGCAAAATATCTTCAAGCCTCATTTCGGTAAGAGTAGCCTTTTTAAATCTTTGTTTAAAACTCTTATTTATTTTAAATAAGAAACAAAAATAATAAGTGATCATGAAAAGTTATTTTTCGTGTTACGACTATAATTGTCATGTTTGAAACGATAATACCCAATTTTCCACAAAAATCTCAAGTTTGACTTAAAAGCAACATATTTTTGTTATTAGGTTCTAAATAGTTGAAAAATAAACTTTAGCTAGAATACCAGATTGAAAGGGATCTAGAACATATCAATGTAACATGATGTAACTTTACTTTCTTCTAAATTGATTTTTTTATGTAAATTATGAATTAATATATTATTCTCCCAAGTTTGAAAATGGTGAAATTACTTGATCTGTCAAAAATTATTCAAATCATTTATGAATAAAACGAAAATTTTCTTAACGTTTTTTATTCTTATATTTTTATTTTACGTTTTAGTGCGTTTTTTCTACAAAGTCTCAATTTTTAAAAAACTGACTTCTAATTTTTCGTAATACTGTTAATTTTCAAATTATTACAAATTGTAATAATATTAAAAAAATGTACTTATAAATATAACGCTACTTTTGTTTTATTTTAAGAATAAATTTAAAATTTCCATATACTATTAATTTTATTCAAACTTGGATACATCAATTAACGATAAAGAAGGATAAGATTATTTATTATTCACTAGAAAAGCAGCCTTTGTGTGACTTAGGGTTTAATTATTTATTACATGGCCGTAAAAGGGATATGTAAGCCTCACCAAGTTTGCTAAATAGGGCAAAGAAAGCTTTCCATGACAAACAGCCCGCAAGATGGTTTAAAAACATCTAAAAAAAATATAATAAAATCCTATTATCAATATCAGAAATAAGTTATTTGCATAAAAGATTTCGTTTCAAAAGTTTCCACTAAAGAAATCTATTCGGTTTAAAACAAACGCAATTTTTTTACGTTAAAATTTTTAATTAACAAGTTGAAAAATATATTTGTTCTTTTACGTAGAAAAATTATCATGTATTCACCTCTCGGCTGTTAAAAATTATATAGATTTAAAATACACGTTTAAGTTTCTAACCTAAAATTTAAAATTTGTTGGGGGAAGTTCCTAATCTACGATAAAAAACTTAGTTTAATTTTACTTCATGTTTATTACAAAAGGAAATAAAATTATATGAAAAACCTTCATTTTAATTAAATTATTTGAAAGTATTTAAAAAATTAAATATCTAGAATCAACAATTTTTTTAGATGAATTATAAATTTTTCTTCATTGGTATAATGAGAGATTAAAATACCTGATGTTGTGCATCAACGAATATCTTACCTGAAAAAAAAAACATATCATTAATAATCGACCTTTAATAGTTAGACGAAAAGAATTATAATTAAATCTAACGAATTAACTCTATTAAGAATATGTATTTTAAAATAAAAATAACTGTGGGATATAATAAAAGAATAAACAAGTTGTAACCCTATCTCGAAGCTTTTCTTTTGAAAATCTGTAATATAAAAAAAAGCCACATATCAAATTAACTTACTGGTTCAATTACATTGATCAATCACTATACAATAGCAGCATAAATTACAGCTTTAGTATCAAAACACATCCAGTGAGTGAGAGGTTAACGCTATCACCAATCAACTATTCTTAGTTGTTTAAAATCTCTGACTCACATTCGCCTAACCTCAAAGATAGACGACTCTTTATAATTCAATTTTAATTCCCATCTTACTTTTTAAATATTAAGTGCTATTAGTAAAGTGCAAGGTACTGTGTAGCTGTACTGTATATTATAAATATATATTTATTTTTTTACGTTGCATCTAAAATGCATTATGTTAACACGGTTTCTATTAACAAAATCAATTTTTTTTAATGTTTCATCCTCGTACGCGAATTTACGTTTGAAATCTTATAAAAAAATAAGATGAATGAAAATAGTGGTGAAAATGTAAATTTCTCTAACAAAAGTTGAAGCAGGAATAGTAATCATAAACCGACTACAATTTTATTATTTATAATTGTTTGGTATAATTACGAGGGCGAGTAGCCAGCTTAGAATTTCTGTAGAAACTACTTTTATAGCAACAAGAAGTTCTTACTAATCCTCTTTTAAGAGGAGAACTGCCGAGTTATCAAAAACTATTTTACTCGACTACAAACTAATAAAACACTGGACTACAAACTGTAAAACTGTATATTCCAAGTTAATAAAAACTGTTTTTTTTTTGTGGTATTATTACTATCTATTTGTCAAATTTTCTCTACGAGAATATTTGTCACCTTATAGATACTAAACAAAATATTCTTTGGATCTAAGAACCAAAATATTCTTTTGGATAAAAAACAATTGATAACATTTACAGAAACCTAACTGCAACAGTAATAATGGAAGAACATAAGATAAAAGCCGTAATAAAAAAAGGAGTCTGACAACGGTGTTCCCTATCCCTGTTACTTTTTAATGATTACATAGAACTAGCAGTTAATGATGTTAAAGAACAATTTAGATCCGGAGTAACAGTGCAAGGTGAAAGGATAAAGATGTTACGATTTCCCGATGATGTAGTAATTCTTACGAGTATAAAAAGATTTAGAAGAAACAGTGAATGGCATGGATGCAGTCCTACCCATGAACTACCGCATGAAAATAAACAAGAACAAAACGAAAGTAAAGAAATATAGTAGAAATAATGTGGATGAACCACTTAATATATAAATAGGGAAAGAAAAGATTACGGAGGTAGAAGAATTTTGTTATTTGGGAAGTAAAATTACTAAAGATGGACTAAGCAGGAGCGATATAAAATGCTGATTAGTACAGGCGAAACGAGTTTTCAGTCAAAAATATAATTATTTTACATCAAAAATTAATTTAAACGTCAGGAAAACAGTTTTGAAAATATATGTTTGGAGTGTGGCTTAATATGGATGTGAAGCTTGGACGATCGGAGTACCGATCGATTGATAAGAAGAGATTATAAGCTTTTGAAATGTGGTGCTATAGGAGAATGTTAAAAATCAGACCGGTGGATAATGTGACAAATGAAAACGTGTTGCGGCAAATTGATGAAGAGAGAACTTCTTGGAAAAATATAGTCAAAAGAAGAGACAGACTTATAGGCCACATATTAAGGCATCCTGGAATAGTAGTTTTAATATTGGAGGGACATACAAATGAGAGAAATTGTGCAGGTAGGCAACGTTTGGAGTATGTAAAACAAATTTTTAGGGATGTAGGATATAAGGGATACACCGAAATGAAACGACTGGCACTAGATACAGAATCTTGGTGAGGTGCATCAAACTACCAAATGATTGAAGACAAAAATAAATGTTGAAATGAGGTAATATGTAGTAGTCCTTCATTCCGTACGTACAGTATATTACGTTTATTCTATTTTTGTAGATTGGGGTGTCCATAAAATAGTTGGCAAATGTTGATTCTGGGTTGTTGTATACCAATTTTAAATGTTCGTGCTTTTTTTGAAGGTGACGCCTTTTTGTAGAATCTACAACATTGTATAATAAGTTTAGTTTTACATTCCAGGAGCATCACGTTTGTTTGGCGATTGTGATTGTGTTACATGAAATGAATTGGTTATTTTTTGTTCTAAATACTAATTGTATCCAGACTTTCTAAATTTTTTAGCTTTTACCCGAAAGTCTGTATTTATATAAGTTAATAAAGTATATTTTTTGTTTTTCTTCTTATTATTATTAATTCTTTATTCTGTAAGCGTTAGAATTGATTGCTATGCTGGTCTATACATGTAAAAATATTTTTTCTACTCAGAGTTCAGATGATATTAGTGCATTGAATAGTCTGTAGATAATACTTCTAAGATCAGATTCAGATAATTCGAAATTTCAGCAGCACTTATTTAAAATGGTCGTAAAGAAATTGAAAACATTTGCTGTAAGTTATTAAAAGTTTTTATAAATTTTATTTTGGTTCGTTGTTATAAATGTTTTAATTTTAAATAATATTATCAATCATTACAAACAGAAAAATAGGGAATATAATATTTCCATTTCATGTATAATCATCACTATACTTTTTCTTTTGCATTGTTTTGCCAACATGAAGTTTTCACTCTCACCTACTTAAATTTTAAGTAAATAATAGGAGAAAAGGCAACAAAAAACACTACGGGAACGAGCTGAATAATCGACGCATCAGCTAAAAATACTATCACTAATCAGGCCAATGATGTTCATGTAATTATGAATAAATTTGTGTGTTCAAAAGTTTCAAATATATAATTATAATTATAGTTTTTAATTATTTAATTTTATAAATGAGAATAATTTTGTTGTTACAGCCTTTCAGAGATGTATTCCGACTTAATATCAAATTATTTTTAATCATTAAGTAAATTAGTGGTTTTGAAGTATGTCATCAATTCATTAAAAGTTTTTATTTTTATATTCATATATCTCGGTCAAGAATTTATTTTTACTATTTTACATGTTCAACCATATTTTCAAATCTATTTTTTAAATAATGTAATACAGCTGGGAACAAATATAAAAAATGAAGTACGCATAGAGTTATTAATAAAATTTAGTATGAAATGAATATAAAAATTGCATATCAAAGGAAGGAGATATGAATTGACACAGATTTTGACGATAGACAATTTTATAAAAAACAGCTAAATATATTAAACGAAAATTTGACATTATATAAAAAAAATTATCAGTTATTGAATTTCAGAAACGACTAACTAAATTGCATCTCGCTTATAGATACTATAAAAACTACTTATAGGGGTTCAACTAAAAACAGTACACAAAATGAAATAAAGGAGAACATAAAGGCGTCCCGAGACCTTTTAGGAAAACAGAGGAGTCGTTTAGATAGCTTACATTGACGCTAAACGACTCTAACGAATAATCGGATACTGCCTTAAAATTGAATTATGTGTATTACACAAGATCTTGTGGAAATTTTGAAACCCAAAATAACAGGAGTACATGAGAATCACAGTCTTGTATACTGGTTTTATGAAATATGATTATTTTTGGGTAAGATAAAAATTTAAACTTCGTTTAATTTATATCGTTGCTATAATATATGTAGATTGATAGATAGCGAGAGAGAGCAAAGAGAGAGATAATGTGGGAATAATCTCAGGAATAAATACCGTTAATGTAATATTGATTGAGTAAATAAATAAATACGTTACTAATAAAAGTTTTTTTTTTAATCATTGAAATGCTTATTTTTATTATAATTATCAAAATTGTATCTGTGTTGCCCTAAGGTATAAAACTAAATTTAGAAGTTCGTTTTAGAAGTACGACTCGGAGACTCTGATGCAAGAGAATGAGAAATAGGTCCGCTATGTCGTATAATTAATTAATTGTGCAGCCATAGTATGCAGTTATCAGAATTAATTAAAATACCTTCAAATGCTATTTTCAGTAAAATTGTCATTATTGTTATAATTATAATACGTAAATATACATTGTGGTCACTTTCTCAATTTAGAAATCTCATAGTGTAAATTTAAAACTCTTGTATCGTACAAAACTCTGCAAAAATTTTGATTTCGCTTTCCTTAATATGAAATTGTTTCCCTGTTTAAAAGAATAAAAATATTGTAATTGTAGAAATCATAGTTATAATTTATCTTGTCATGTTTTAATTTAGAAAGTGTTTTACGAATTTTTTTCCGAGTGTTTAATTTACAATTGGTTCCAGTTTACTGGAACCATAAGTAAATATGAATACAAAAAAAAAAAACAAAAAGAAAGCTACATACAGTGATAGGTTTTTATTGAAATCCCTCAAAGAACTCCATATGTATACGTATGTATATATATCTTAAACAGTATACATAAATATATAATAAATATAATTACGTGCCTACAAAGATTAGTCCAAAGAACATCCAAAAATCCTTTCAATCACATAAAGAATAACTAATCAAACAGTGAAACAAATCAAAAAACCTAGAAAAGTTAGTGGCGAAACGAAATGAAGAATTTTGACGGGGCTCAAAACCGTAGGTAATCTGATTCACCTCATATCTCGTGGAACTTACAGATTTAATGTATGTAGTCACTTCAGGCGCCTAACATCCTTGTTGATATCAAGAGATTAATAGCAAGCCAGCTCACATGTTTGTTCAGTCTCATTTTGTACCTTGTTCCGAATCGCCGTATTTCCTCTCGATCGTTGCCAATCCCAGATAATCGTGTATTTCAGTGGTTTTTTTCAAACGAGGCGCCTGTGTTATATTTCTCAGTACTTTGTTCAGGAATCACTGTACGACTTGGGTGAAAATATCACTTGTGAAACCCACATTGGATTCCGTAGTCAAATTTGATTTCAGGACAGTTGAATACAGCAATTGATTGTAAGATGATAGTTGCGACCCCTTCCCTAGCAACTAATACATTTCCCTGAACTTAATTGTTAGTGACCACGTCTGAAGCTGGTTAGGAAAATCACGCCCTTTCACTAAAATAGTAGCTTCAGATGTGATCTTTCAAATACCTTCTATAGCATATAGGTTTGTCGGTCTGTATGAAGTACATCATGGGTCGGCTTACCCGGTTTCGGGTCCGTCTGTGATACCTTCCATTCCGTCGGAAAGCTCGTAGTTCAAAGAATTCCACTAAAGAGATGTTTTATATACTGAATGGTCTTGGATAGAAGCAAGCATTTTAGTAAATTAAAATATTTAGTACTGAAAGTATTAAAATACTTCGTATTTTTTGCCCACCATTTCACTTTTGTTCACTGTTAGTCTAAGTAACGCCATCGTCCAAAAGCTGTTCACTCGCAGTAGACTCTCTGCTTTATGCTACGATAAAAAAATTAAACTTTATTCGTATAATGAATAAGTCTAAGAGAATCGAATAATATTAATATTTTGAAAAATAAAATGCATGAAGCATTTTAATTTTTGTTTGTTTGGATGATACTTGCACAAATATTTCTTTTAGACGTTTATATAATATAAATTTAAAAAATGGATCAATTCGTTACGTAAGCCTAGAATCGAACCTGAGTTTATTTAACCCATTTTTTACTAACTACATAGAAGAAATTACTTTAGATCCAATTACCTATGAATTAAGTTTTATATGATTTTAACATGCAAGCACTTACTGTTATCGAAATTTATGTAGTATTTGCTATTAGTGCACTACGAAATAATATTACTGTAGTATTCCATGCATAACTATCATTAATTCATTCATAATTTAATTTAATAAAACGTGTTCTTTTGTAGTAATCAGTCTGTGTTAAACTTTCAATAAAAATATTAAAAAAATAAAAATATTTTACATACCATAATTTTGTTAATAACGTTACTTACGCTTTCAGTCAAAAGATGACAAAATCTGGGTGTGAAATCAGTATTTTCTATAATTTAAAGTAATTTTATAATTTCATGCTGGGTAGTATGGTATTGTTTAAAAATTTGAAAACTGAAATAGATAATTATTAACATATTTATCTAAATAGAACTCTTTTTAAATTACTTTAAATTGAAAAATAATTTTTCATTATTATCCGTTAGACACGTTTGTTTAACCACTGTTTACAGGTTTATTTTTGTAGATGAAGTTAGAAGGCGCGACAATTCCTGTTAGTTAGTCATTTTTCTTTCTTTTTCCTGTTTAGCCTCCGGTAACTATCGTTCAGATAATACTTCAGAGGATGAATGAGGATGCTATGTATGAGTGTAAATGAAGTGTAGTCTTGTACATTCTCAGTTCGACCATTTCTGAGATGTGTGGTTAATTGAAACCCAACCGCCAAAGAACACCGATATCCACGATCTAGTATTCAAGTCCGCGTAAAAATAACTGGCTTTACTAGGACTTGAGCGCTGGAACTCTCGAAATCAGCTTTACCTGGCTTTACTAGGACTTGAGCGCTGATCGGAAATCAGCTGATTTGGAAAGACGCGTTCACCACTAGACCAACCCGGTGGGTTTGTTAGTTAGTCCTACCATTAGTTTCATTTTGCAGTCACCAGACAGGAAAGTGTTCTTGAGTGAGGTGTCAAATAGCTGCCCTAACTAGATGTATAAGGTTATACCGGTTTTCATTTCCACAAATCAAATCTGGTAAAACCTGATGACTAAAAATTATCTAACCACGGAAGAACCTCAGAATGGCGCAAATATTCCCATCCAGAGAATAATTTCAAAATTCTCTCTTGACAGGTGGCACTCCTTGAGAAATCAAGGTATACTAAAATTTTGCGTTGGCCAGCTTAAATAAGTGTTGAAGCACACATTTTATTTTCGAGAAATTAAAGATTTACTCAAATTACTAGATCGTAATACTAGATCGTGGATACCGGTGTTCTTTGTTGATTGGGTTTTAATTAACCATAAATCTCAGGAATGGTCGATCTGAGACTGTACTAGACTACACTTCATTTACATTCATACATATCATCTTTATTCGTCCACTGTAGTAATATACCTTACGGTGGTTCCGGAAGCTAAACAGCAAAAAAAAGGCCAGCAGGTGAAGACGTTTTAGTCACAGGACATCATCTTCAGATCACCTTCCACTCTGATGGGAAGTACGATGTTCGAAGCATGCAAAGGTGTGTAATATACTTGATGGTTTTGAACGGGAGCATAACTAGAATTTCATGTGTATGAAAGCCTGGAGCTTCCTTTGACCGTTCCCCCTGCTTGACTACTTGTAGCAACCCTTGAAAAGGGTTTAATCGGAAGGGTTAAAGGTATTCAAACGTCCAAGAATTCAATTATTTCCTGTTTATTAGCTTCCGTTACAACATTTGAAGTTCAATTTCTCTGAATGAAGATATTTTTGAAATTTTTTACTTACTGTAAGGGAAAGCTTACAAACTAGGATTTAATTCCTTGCGTTGAAGTTAGAGTATAAAATAATTATTCTATTAATATAAAATTTAGAATCAAAAAATAATTAATGTTATGAGTGCGTTTGTATAATTTACAAAAAATTCTATGCGAAAGAAGGGTTACCATTTTTCTCTCTGCAGTAATGAATTAAATTATTTTCTAACTTGATTATTGTTACTACAAATTTTAATTTGTGTTCATAATTCAAATAAACTGCTAGACTTAATACTTTTATTTGTTATTCAGTGTTGTAGGAATGTTTAATGGAATTTTGGAGTGTATTAAAAAAACTCTTAATGTAATTAAATGTGGGAAATAAGAAAAACAGAATGAAAAAGAATAAGGGACTTTAAATATAGACTTACACGAATGTTAAACATTATGTAGGTCGATGAATTACGCAATGAAGAGGCATTAAGAGCATTAATAAAAGAGATAAATCTTTTTCACAATTTTGAAAAATAAATCTTGTTGACAGTTTTACAGTGGGTCATATATTAGGACATCCAGGTTTGTTAATTTGATAATGAAGAGATATGTAGCGTAAAATGGAAGAATTCACAAAGTTTGGAATTTATAAAACTGATAATTGAGAATATAGGACGTGTATAAGTTAATAAATTACTTTACAGAAAGAAACGGTGAATATCGTAAAATCAATCGATTATTCAAAATAAAAAACTGATGTGGACACCACATGACTTCCTTGTACGCCTATTAAATTACATATACACATTTTTTAAATTGACAATTTCTGGCCAAAGTAAGTTTAATTTCATTAATAACTTCTGATATTTTTTCATATATTTTTTTTATTATTATTATTATTATTGAATTATTATTAATCGAAAAAATTTTTTACAACCATAGTTTAATAATTATTAATAAATCAATATATTCAAATTAAAAAAAAAAGAAAAAAAAGAAAGGATAAGAAGTGTGATTCTAACCTATGTCCCTTCCCCTTATTAGATCTAAATATTTCATTAATTAAACTTTTATTTGGCTATAACTCTGGAACCAATGAAAATAAGTACCACTAATGAAATATCGTTGAATAGCCTCAATGAGGGCTTATTACTGCAGTTAAGAAAAATCCAAAGTATTTGAATTTTGGGCTTTTTCGGACACTCTTGGTCCAGTCGATTGCAATCAAAATGGAAGGTGCACAACTAGATGTTACAACAGTCCTAAATCCAAAATTTCAACATCCCCGGCTAATCGTTTTTGAATTATCCCAGATACATACGTACGTACAGACATCACGCCGAAACTAGTCAAAATGGATTCAGGGATGGTCAAAATAGATATTTCCTTTGATATCTAAAAATCGAAATTTTTCGCGATTATAATACTATCTTTACTTTTTACAAGGAAGTAAAAATAAAAAGATACTAAACAGTTATATTCATAGTGAATTTAATTGTTAAAAAAAACTTCCAAGACCACTTGATAACCTAATATGGAGTTCTTCATTTCATGATCGGCTGTTTTGGAAGTTCAGCTTTTAAACCTTATAAATATTACTAATCATTATTACCACGAACTTCTTTTACGAAATATCTTTTTAACTAAAGGTTTGAAATTAAAAGGACAACACTATCTATACTTAACTAGGAATATTCCTAATAAAAATACGGAATCTATTTATTTTAAGAAAAGGTTTTATTATTTTTTATTGAATAAATTTAATAAAATTTAATTTATTTACTTGGAAGTAGTCTTGTGAATGATATTAGGTAACTAAAAGAATATACCATTCCTTTGAGACAAAGAAGATGGTGTTAAGTTTTCTTTTCTATTTTTTTTGCGTTCAAAGTGTTTTATATTAGGTTAGAAAAAGTCTTTTAAGATGCAATAACGTATCTTAGCTGGAAAAAGAAAAGAGAAAAAAAGGAAAGGAGAATTGCTTAAATTAATTTGACGGTTCATTTACTGATGGGGTCACAGTTTTTTCCGTTTTTCTGAATATAGATCCACGATATTTATTTTAACTTTATATTTTATAAAGAACGTTTTTTGTATAAAATTACGGATCAGAATATTTTTTTATGTTGGTTTATATATCTATCTTATTTTTAATTATTTATTTAATTTTTATTTTTTATAGTTAGAAATTCTTTTTATATTTTCTAGTGGATTATATGTTACTTCCAGATAGCTTTAATGAAATATACTTTTGTATGAAAAATTAGAAGTACACGTAGGCGATTTAAAGAAATTTTTATATCTTCGTTGTTCTTTGGTAACTGCATTAGCGTAACGACATAAAGGATAAAATCATACAGATATTCGAAGAATTTTACAAGAAAATATAAGGAAAAAAAGATGGGAGACTAATACAAGCAACCGTATTTCACAGAGCCTTATCTTATACTTGATAGTAGTTAATGTTTATTTCTCTGCCTTCCTTTTCTTATTTTTATCAAGAAGCAGATTTTTCCCGGTTTACGGAGTTCTGGCGTACAGATTTTTTCATACGGGTGTAACATATCCATTTTCTGTCCTACATATTCTTAAAATAAAATTAAGTTGAAATAAAATAAACTTAAAAAATAAAAATAAATTCATTTAACACTCATAATGTAAAAAAATCTAGTTTTTTAAAAAATTCCATTATTTAAATTTACGGCAAATTAACAAGTTGTTAGTAATGTAGAATTTTAATTTAACTTAAATATGCGAAGTTTAAAGAATAAATAGATAATAATTTTCTACATTAAATCCATCTTTTAAACTCGATTGTAATTTATTTTCTTATAACTTTTTTATAATATCTTAACTAGATTTTCTGTTAATTCTGTTATTTTTTTTTTTTTTTTTTAATGTGATTTTACAAAGCTCAAAAAGGATTCAATTTTATTATAGAATGATCCATAATTATTTCCTAGAAATCCAGAATTTAATTTATTTTAAATTTTTAACACAAAATAACATCGTTTATGAAAAAAGGTATGTATGTATAAAATAAAAAAGTAAGCAAAATTGTGCAGATATTTATCGAAATAGAATTTTGATTAATATAACAAAAGTATGGAGGTATACCGGTTTGTGTATCTCGAGTCTAATAGGATTTTCTTGTATGCGTTATAAAATAGTAAGCTGTATTCGGCTTACAATCATACGATTTCTCGTATTACGTTTAACGTCTTTTAGATTAGCATATTGGAAAGTAGAAAAATATAAATTAAGTTTAAAATTCTAACGGCTAATCAAAAATTTAATATACTGGTTTTCTCAAATTAATTAAACTGGTTAAGTTTAGTTTTCTTTTTTTTATTTGGTCGTTACTTTCGATGTCTAGTCGTTCGTGATAGTAGAAGTTTATCATTTTTAAAACATGATCGACTTCACAATTTAACAAAAGTAAATAATAAAAAAATTGTTTTTGTTGAGTGGAATTATCTTGTTTTTTCTTATTGTTATCTGATTTTACGTGGTCTCTTAGATGAAAGTACTGTAATACTTGCATTCTCATCTTACAGAAGATGGTCGTGTTAGAAATATTCTTTTATTAGAACTTATTCGCTTTGCTATCATAACATTTCAATTTTTAGGGTTATTTCTCTACTCCGCTATTAAGTTCGAATTTTCCCAGTACAGCATACTTTTTCACTGAAAAAGAAGTTAAATTATATAAAACTTTAGTATATTCCACAGTATTTTATTTCAGTATCAATATCATTAATGTTACTTTATTTCATAATCATACCTTCTCATAAATTCATTCTCCTGACAGTGAAGAATATAAGCAATTATTTTATCTTTATAGTATTTAATATACACCATAATTCTCCAGTCTTTCTTTAGTGTCACGTACTTTTCAGTTCTTTGTAAATACGTTATCGAAACCTTTGCTTGCGCCATATTTCAAATGATTGAAACGAGATACAATTTCAATGAAATTTTAATTCGCTTCATTTTTTTAAAAGAAGTCAGGGTGTTCCCACTCAAGAGCATTAATTTTTTTTTAATATTTTGAAACGTTGATACAATAATAATCTATAATAATAGTTTTTTGAAATTTAGTAAAATTAGGGATAACAATACGAAAAAATCTAAGCTGTTTTATTATATTAAAGCTCTGTAAGGGATCAGCTTTGGAAACCAATATAAAGATAACAAATCTTATATTTACACGCAACCATGAGCGAGCGCGCACGTACACGTACACTCAAACACAAGATAGATTTAAGATTAATAGTGTTATTTATATGTAGTTTTAAAAACAAATCAGCCAATGGAAGAAAATATTGAAGATTAACTCGGTCAAGAAAGTGATTTATACGTAACAATGTATTCATGAAAAAAAATAAAGGGTAACCAATTTTGTTAAAAGGAAAGAGTTATGCTAAACGATTTTTGCAAACGAAAAGCGTTGTAAACCCCTTAGAAAAAAGTATATACATATAATTTTTTTAGCATTTTAATCAATTAATTTGTGATTTTGAGCGGCTAATAGTCTTAGTTTTAGGTTTAATAACATTTTCTTTTTTATCGTGTTTTATCGTGTTTTTACTAATAATTAAATTAGTAATGGATTTTATTTTATTTTCTACTATGTAGATCACAGACATTATGAAACATAATGTCTGTGATTATGTTTAAATTACCGTCAGTAATGAAATTCTATAAAAGAGGTACATATTCTTGCTTACTCATTACTGAAAAATACTGAGGTAATAATAATTGAAAAAAGGAATATATTTTTAAAAGATAGTACTTTTTAAGCAATATTTCAGCCTTTGATAATTTAAAAATATTTTGATCCGAAATAAAAAAATTGTAATCATTTTTGAAAAACAGGATACTATAAATTTTTTATTATGTTTTGTTTTAATTATAGACTTTTTGTTGTATAGTTCTTTGTAAGAACATTTTGAAAAAAGAAATGGAATTATCATTCAAGTATTTTAAATTTTATGTGTGTGTGTGTGTGTGCACGCGTGTGTATACAGAGTTTACCGAAAGTGATTCAACCTGTGAATCACTTTTCAACGGTTAAAAATAGAAAAATGAAATTTAGCAAACGATTCAACTACAAAACGATCTATTTTTTGCTATGAGATTACCATGTTTTTAACCATCCATGGAGTCATTATAGTGGGCACCTGAAAAATTATAAAATGGGAATGATAGAATACTAGATGCTTGTTTGAGCTAGGCGTTGAAATCACTTCATAGAACCAAAGAAGGAGCAAGTTTTAACATTTAAATATAAAGGGTCGTATTATGATATATGATTTAAAGAGCATTATTCGTAAAAACAAACGATTTGACTTAAAGAACTTCGAGCTATGTCAACCCTAATCAAAGTAGCGGCCATTTAATATTTTTCTCAGCTAGTTTAAAAAGTGTTTTAAACTATGTCTTAAATAACTGCTTAACAGTGAAATATTAAGAATTAGAATGTTTTGATTTGGTGTGCACTGTAGGCCGATTTTAAAACTATTTGTGAGAAATATTTAATGCACACCGTTTTGGTTTATATATTTTATGACCAGAATTATTTTTACATCAAAAAATTTGCTTTTCAAGGCCTTTTAAATGTTGTGATACAACTCCACCTTTTTTTATTTAAACATTTTATGTTGTGGCCTGAAGCTTAGGTGGTTTGAGTAATTTCAACAAGCTGCCTTTTATTGCATTACTACTCAAAGTTCAGAATTATAGTAGAATATTATGAAGTAGAGAAACTGGTTTGAATGTGGTTATATTATAAAATATATGAACATAGTAAAATAAACAAATAAAAAAAGTATACCAAATACTAATAATTATGTAGGTTTTTATTATAAATTTTAATAATACATTCGGTCAGATGTTAAACAGTAGTATTCAGAAAGTAGATTACGAGTATTTAATGAATAACTAAGATAGCATGTATTCTGCTACAACCTAATAGAAATAACAAAAAAATAGAATAATGTTTAAATTAAACAAAGAAAAAAGAAACTACCCATATGTCTAAATTGTTTGACTTAAAAGTTACAATTTATTATAATAATGTATTAATATATCTAGTAGTACAAAGTGTATTATACTATAAAATAAAACGTGAACTTCATTCATATGTAAATTAAAAATTAAACACTCACAGCAGTTAATTAAAAAAACAAATTATTTGGTTCAATAAAATTATTTTAATATAATGTTGATGTGGAAATAAATAACGTAATCTCCATTGATTCGTATACTAATTACAAAGAACAATATAGAAAAAGGTTAATATATTTTTTATACCTAAACCGATTCTTACATGTGAACTTCATTAATATTTTAGTGTTTGAATGAATAAAAACCTACAATAAAAAATTTCAGTTGTCAGCTGTCTATCAGAAAATGAACCCATAATAAATAATTTAAACGATAACTTTATTAAACACAAATGCAACCCGGTCGTTTTTCATTTAATTAAATCGGACGAGTTATTAAATTACTAAATGCATGATAAGTTGTTCGATTAGAATATAAATTATGAAATCAAAATACGGTGTATTTCAAAATTTTTGATCAAACACGCTAACTACAATTACTGTTATAAATAAAATATTGCCGGTTATTTTTGCAATAAAATATTATTAAAACGTTACAACGTTAGTTACTAGGTTGTACTTAAATGTTTTCAATAAGCTTTTGTAATTTATATGTCGTATTTATGGATTATTAAGGAGTGTTGAATTATTACCCCCATAAAGTGTGGTTTTGAACGTAGTAGCCTATATTAAAAAGGCGATTCTGAAACCAATACTTTCGCAACGCTATGACTTACTAATATATAGTATGAAATTATAGTTAAAACAAATTTAAAGATATTTACGATATTTTGATAGTTTAATTAAAAACAAAAATAATATATAATTTTCATAGTAATTAAGATTATTAGTTAAAGAAAAAAAGAAGAAGATTAATGGCCAAAATTATTTTTTAAAGACTAATTATAAAGTTAATAAAGTTATAAGTATTAAGTTATAGTATAAACTTATATCTTTTAAGTGTGTGAAAAAGTTTTGTTTGCGTTTCTTTATTCTTATTCCATTTTTATATATTATTCTTAAATATTTAAATGGCCCTTAAGTATGTCCTCGATTACTTCGTTAAACACCTTACTGGTATCATAAAATTTCATACAATTGAAAAGTAAAAACTTTTTTGAGTCAAAGATTAATAAATTCAAAATAAAATTTCTAACAGAAAAAATTATAATTTCTCAATATATATCGATTATTCATTGCGTTACTATAATTTAATTGCTTTATTGTTTTGTTTTTTATTAGCAGCATCAAGATACACGTTAGCCAAATGCGTATAAATAGGAAATTAGGCTGTGATGCTTTGATACATGTTATTTCTCTACATATAAAATATGCTAAGAATTTTAATTACTTAGTTGGGGATTCTGGTGTAATCAAAAAATTAAATAATTAACAATGTATAAACCGAAATCAATAATTTTATGCGATGTAGATTTCCCTTGGCCATCCCTTCAGTTTTTAGTTTCTAACGTTAGGCAAAGTCCGCCTAAGAGTTGATGTCATTCTTATTATTTGATATCACAACACTTTCAGACGATAGTCAAGTCCGCTTCTAGCAAAAAAAAGCACTTACAGTACTTTTACGGCAGGATGGCGATCGTCTGAGAGTATTATGATTTTGGATGATGAAGAAAGATACCAATTCGTAGTTGGACTTTGCCTAAGGTTAGTGTTTTCTCTTTTTACATATCTATATATAAAGAGGAAGAAGCTTTTTTATATTGAGGATAAACAAAAAACTACCCAAACTATCGCCACTAAATGTTTATCCATGTTTCTTGACATAATTGAAAAGATTTTTTGATATATTTCATCTCGAAAAAAAATATGTATGTAGTAATGGAGATTTGCCAGTTGGTTGAAAAAAAGCTTTAATGAATTGAATTAATGAACTGTGAACAGTTTTTGAACTGAATGATTCAAAACAATTGAATGAATAATGTTACGTAATAATAGAATTACATTTACATTAAATAAAGTAATTTATATCTACTATATACTATTAAACAAAGGGGTAGAGGTTTTTTTTGTTTGTTCGGGAAAAACAAAACAATTACCTGATCATTCGCAACAAAACTTTTACCCATGTTTACTTGCATAAGTGAAAGGTTTTTGGACATATTTTATCCCGAAAAAATGTTAAAAAAAAAAAATATATATATATATATATATATATATGCATTATATATAATGCAGTAGTGGAGATTTGTCAGTTGAATTACAAACCTTAATGAATTGAGAACTGTGAGTGTCTATCACTGTGTGAGTTGGAAATGAATTGATTGATTATGAACATCTAAAAATCAATTTCTAAATTTTTGAGCTTCATTCTGAGTTTCAAGTGTTAAAACTGATTATTGCAAAATCGTTATTGTGAAATACAGTAACACCAACTTCATTTTTGTTGTTATTACGCAGCTTAAATTTAAAAATGATTGGGGTGTTCGCATTTACCAGCGTCCCTTTTTCATATAGTGGTTGTATTACATCCATGGATCACCAACCCATAATGTTATTAATTAACAACAATAGACCGGTGGCCTGGTACGATATTGAGGTGTCGTTTGCAGTAAATTATTGTTGCTCCAGTCGGGCATCTAAATTTTTACCTTACCCATGGGAAGAAAAGCCCTAATCTTTTCGCCAATCCAACAAATAATTTTTATGGTATTACTGTAAGGGAAAAAATATGTGTTAGCTAAAGCGTGGGAGTAAAAGAAAGAAATAAATTAATTATTTAATATATTATTCCAATAATACAGCCGTAAAACGCAGCAGATATGGAGGAGGATAGAAAAATAAAGTTAAAGGAAACCAAAGTTTCAAAGATTTTGAAATTAAACAGGGAGTGAGGATGAGGAAAGAAAAATAGACAAATTTAAAATGTTGTAACGTATCAAAGAATGAGATTTATAATAAACGTTATGTTACGGTAAATTTGATTAATTCGGTGATTATCCATAATTAGGGATTAATTTGATTAATCGCCTCCAATGTTGTAGAATAACATATATAATTTGTGTATTTAACGTTAATTGGACGAGGATAGCGAGCGTAGGTTAGTTTGGTTGGTTCAACGTAATCTAACTGAAGTTGGCTTTCGAGTTCAGTAGCGATTGAACGGGTCTGACCCCAGCTCTGAAAAAGTTTTTCTTTCAAAGTCTTTCTGTTCCTTGTTCGTGTGTTATTTGTTCAGTCGCTGTTAATCTTTTGGTTTGTGGTGTTTCTGTTTTGTTTTCTTTATTTTTTTATTGAATTGTTCGGTTTAAATGAAGTTTATTACTTCAGACTCCCGTTGCCAGGATTTATTGTCCTTGGCAACGGCCGGTTAATTTTAATTTTTGTTAAGATTATTTATTGTATACTGATTTTTGTGTTTACGAACTCATTTTGGGTTATTAAAAGATATTTAGAACCTATTTTAGAGTTTAAGCCTTTTCAAACTGCGGTTAAATTTATTTTCACTAATTACTTGCGGCTACGACTCCGAGTTACTATTTCCCATAGCAACTGATTTTCATCAAAATTATTTTATTCTGTTTAATTTTCTAATATTATTTAGGAGTTAATTTAAGTGATTATAGAAGAGATTATGGGGGCGGTAAAACAGATTTCGGGCGAGAGTGAAGAGTTTAAAGTGTACATCAAATCGTCCAGCGTACAGTGGTACTAAAAACGCCACCATCATCATCACATACGGGACGGCAAAGAAGCTCGCGGCTTAAAGGATTAAGATCGGTTAAGTTCATTGCAAGGCTCGAATTAGGGACCTTGAGAACCGTTTTTTTCGATGATGGGCCGTAGGGCACATGTCAGATGCCTGTATAGGACCCGATCGGTCGGGATTATGCATCAACTGCGGGCAGCCAGGACATAAGAGAGCCAAATGTACACACAGGACGATATGTATGGTTTGTGACTCGGAGAGTCATAGAACTGAAGTCTGTCCTACTCAAAGATGAAATATCTTCAGATAAATGTGAGAAGGAGTAGGAGGAGATCGTTAGATCTGACTTGGGAAGTTGCTTTGGAACTTGTGTTCAGGTGTCGACGGTAGATTGTTGAACGAGACCGATGCGAACAAGTGACTGGACCACTCAATGTAGACATCATTGTGACGAGCATGCTGGAGCTGATAATTTCAGGGCAGTGTCTCGTTATGTGACACAGATATTGCAACGTAAGGACAGGGATGATGGGGTAGCGAGGGGGTGACGGACAGCCTCCTGTGGTGCCATTGTTCGTCTAGGCGTCTAGGCTTGCTTGGATGGGCGGCGATGATGGGACACGGGGACTCTGTTACTCTCAAGCTCTTAAGACCGAGTCCCGGGGGGAATGTCCTTCGCAGTGTCCGTGTTGAGAAATGGGAATGAAGACCGAGCCCCGATTTCTTGGGTGGTGCCCAGAGATGACATAGTCAGACCTGGTCACCTTACCCAGGAGGTTTGGGGCAGGCATAGAACAAAATTATCCGACCAGCGGGCCGACCTGTCATGCGGCATATAATGCAGGTAGACGGGGAGGCCTGTTTGTGTACTTAGACACTCTCCTGGGCCGAGTAATATTGAATTGTGGGTCCGACTCAGAGGAGAGGGGTAAAAATTATAAAATGATATATTAAATTATTTTAATATATAAAATGATCGGTACATTTAAAAATCGCTATGCATTTATTAAATTCTCCAAAATTGGAGGCGATTAATCAAATTCACCGATAATTATGCATAATCACCGAATTAATAAAATTTTTTTCATAACAGTTATATTCTTCATTAGACCCATTTTGAGGGAATTTTTATTTTGTTTTTATATGATGAAAAACCTTTAGGGTTACTATCACAAGATGAAACAAATAATGCGTACTAGACCTGAGAGAAAATAGAGGTGTGATGTCATAAATACTACAGCAGAAATCGATTAGATTTTCCTAAAATAGAATGAGGTATATAATTAATTGACCCAAATTCATCACAATCTTAGGATTAAAAAATTAAAGAAAGAAAAAAAAGAATATTTTAATATTAAGTTAACTTATATCAGTGTATGTTATTAATCTAAAAAAAAAAAGATTGAAAGAATATAAACAGTAATTTCTAAGGTATTCATCATGATATAACCTGGTATCATGTTGTGTATGTTGTGCTGAAGCCATAATATAACTAGGGTAGATAGCCGCTTTATGTCACCTGATAGAATTGATATTCACAGGCGGTTGGGAAATTATGCTACTGATTGGGTTTTGATCGCATCCATCGATATGCTACATAGCCGTTCTACTAAACGCTCTGGGTATAACTAACGTTTAGCCCATTAGACTGACATAAATATAATACCAGTAGCACGAGTGTCCGACGATACCGGTGTATATGTCTGCAATAAGATACAAATAATATTAACGTTGAAGAACGGTGTATTCCAACTGCAGTATCCGTTTATATAACCACTATTACTTTTAAAATAAACGTATTTTTTTTTTACTTGCATTTTATTTTTACCCTGACGTATGAATAGTACGATATCATATTCGATGTAAACTTTGAATTATAAATTCATAATTTCGGTTTCGAACTAAATAGAATATTTAATGTTTTGAAAATTACACTGGGATTTGTTATTTTTATGTATTATTGAATACTTGTACATTTTTTTTTTTATATTATGAAAGATTTTATTTTCAGTAGTTAAAATTATAAAATACGATTCATTTTAAATCTAAATATAATAAAGAATATTCTAAATATAATTTTAAATAAAATTAAGTTTTTTAATAAATTGAAAATATTTTCAACTACGAATGGTTAATAATTAGAAACTAGAGACTTAGAGAGGTAGATACTTTTCATTCAGTACTTATTCATATTATGAAATAACTGATAAAGTATACTATCGGTTGTGAAATAACTTTTTCAGGGTTGACCAGTGTTAATGCGAGTTTAGATTCAGAGTAATCGGTTCGGCTAGTAACAAGTTGTTACACAATCTAGTCAATCTTCAAATAAAAGTATTCGGTTGACTTATCTCTGTCAATACATGTTTTACTAAAGGAATACACAGGTTATGTACAGCAGATATGATCTTTTGTGATGAGTGATAATTTACGTGGATTTTTGGCAACGTTAAGAAAATTGGGTTTTGAATAACAATCGGGGCGTAAAAGTTTAACAAATCCCTTTCTTCTACGCACAGAAAATCCTAGAGAAATTACCTAAAGAAAAAACAACAAAATAATGTTAAGAAGTATCTTAAAATTTGATTTAAAATTTAATAATTTAAAATATATACTGGTTTTTTCATCATTGCGTTCTATAATGGGCAAGTTAAGACTATATTATTAGTAATTGATTAAAGAAAGTGTAGGTGGCACTTATTTAATATTCAGTCATTAATATTCAGGCAGGCAGATATTTAAATACGAGTAGTACAGCTTATTTTGTAATAGATATTTTAATTAATTTCTGCACACATTTTTTTCTGCATCCGGTAAAATGTTCAAATTGGTTGAATAACAAGTAATATCGATGTACATTGTAAAACTTGTAAATATTTTCACAGATAGGATAATGTTTTTGTTTTTCAGTAAAAAAAAAAAAAAATAAAATAAACATTAATGAACGACCAGTGTTGTAACAGATTATTACAATTGAAAATTCGATCCTAATTTTACACCTCAAAGATTTTTACTCATTTAATAATAATTTGAAATAGAGTTATATATTCTATTATTATTGTCCATCAATTTAGATAACGAGCAATTTAAATTATACAATAAAATATATGAATAAAATCTTTTATCTTTTTCTAATTTTAACGAGATTTCAAAATATTCTATCTTCATTTATGTTAAACATAGAGAAAAAATAACCATTACTAATAGGGCTAAGATACTTTATAAAATTTTATATATAATAGTGGGGGTTAAAAATGTTGATAAATAGAACAATTTCTACATCAGACAGGTTTTTATTGTATTAAAAAAAAAATATATATATTAATGTTCTTTAACAAAACTGCTGAAATAGGTAACTCTGTGTATAACTGATAAGCAGCTGTCTTAGATTGCCGGTATGAGGCACCAGGGTCGCATAACGATGTATGCCACCTCCATCTCTCTTTTGCAAGTCTGAACATGTTTGTTTCATTGATGCGTCACGTCGTGAATTTAGTGTCCCGCTATCAGTTCATATCTTTGATGACAGTAGAACAGTTAAAGCTACCTGCTCGTACCTATCTCAATGGCAGTATCCCAGTTAAATGAATAAACGATTTTGTAGTTGAAGCTAATTTAGGCAGTTAAGAGTAAGTCTTCAATTAAATAATATTATTAACGTAGACTAAGGTTTAATGAAATAATTTTTTGTATTATTTTATTTAAGATTTATTTTAAAATTAAATTCTTGATAGAAAGAATTTAACTTATTACTAATACATAAATACATTACTTAAAATTTAAATGAGACCGTCTAATTTCCCAGAGGGAAAGAATAAATTCCTGCACACTTTTTTAGTATTATATTTATTTAGTAATTTATACTAAATTAACTTCTCTGTTATAAACAAAAAGAAAACCAAAAAATGTTATTTTTACATAGGATTTAGTTATTTATAAGTAAAGAGACATATTAGTACTTAGGTTGTTCTGATCCTGCAAAAATTACATTTTATATTGAGACACATCAAAACGTTGAAGTTTAGTTTTCTCTACTCTTATCGGTTTCAATCTTTGCCTGTTAAGTATCTCCAAAAACTTACTTATAGAAACAGCTACAATTAATTTTTTTACCGACTTTCGAAGAAAAGTACGGCATTGCTTTCGGTCACATGTTGGGGGGATTGGTGGGTGAAATTAATTTTTTTTTAGGTTTTGAGGTATGAGAAGTACGAAAATACCATTCATTTAAAATTTAATTTCTTTTTATGTATCTATATATATTTGTAGCTCGAAAATCTCCAAAACTAATAGATCAGTTTCATTGAAATTTAGATATGCTGTAGTAGTAGATGTTAGATAAGCTGTAGTAGTTGATGAAAATTTGATGAAGATTGGTTGAGTCGTTTTTCAATTTATGGTCGACAACAACAAGATAACCTCAATTTGAGGTTACGTTAACATTGTATTGTCGAATTTTTCATACTCGTTTATGCAGGGAGTCCCAGTGGTGATTGAGTTTAAATTTGACGTTTGTGTGTAGGGAGTACTCGTTAATTAAACGCATGTAGTGGGTTGTACTCAGCAAATCACTGTGTTTTTGACTATGAAATGGTAGGGCGTCAACGAAAGTTTATCTTCCTGCGCAGATCTGTGCAACAGTTTTTTTAATCACTTTATTATTTCGGATAGAGCATGCAAAATTATATTGATTTGCGTTGAAACCTCAAAATTGCATTTCGTAGATACGTTTATCTAATTCTACCCGATACTTTTAATTTATTATAATAACAATAATATTATTCTGGTTACACACTATATTTTTGGCTCATAAAACTCAGTTAAGGAATTTTGCGAGCTTTTTTTCTAGTTCAGCTCAATAAAAAATTTTTAATATTTCCCACCTCGAGGTAAACCGTAAACAGATATTTATTGTGGTAATATACTTTTCATGTATTACTTAAATCACTTATCGAAATATTTCAAAAGCAAAAAACACAGTTAGATTTTTAAACAGAATTTTAAGAAGGTTCCTCACAGGAGTAGAAATTAAAAAAAAAAAATTTTTTTTCAAACTCAACCGTTTAAGATTTCATTGAAACGAAAAGGGATAAACGGAATTAATTAAGTTTTGAAGGAAAAATTTATTTAGAAAATATTTTTTCATGCTGAACTAAGGCGAATCAATGAATTTCCAATGCTAAACAATTTCAATTTTTTAATTTTCAGATCAAACTATATTTTTATAACTGTGCTGGAAAGTATAGTTATTTGCCAAAAAAGTAAATAAAAAAATTAAAAAGTGTATAAATACATTCAATTCTGAAGTTATTTAATTTCTAATTCCTGATAACGTTACATAGGTATTGGTTGTTTTTCTGTTTCTAGCCAAAGATCATTTTTATTGAGGATTAAATCGATACATGCATGACATACTATGAAGGCGTACAAAATTTTCAGCCCAAATTGGGGCTGAAATATTGTATTCAGCCGTTATTTTGTGGTAAAGAGACATGCTTTGAAGAAAGAATGGCGGTTAGCCATCTATCTCTACAAAAAATATTTCAGGGTCGCTTGTTTGTTAATACTTTTGATATCTTTTACGCTTAATTTAAGCTTTTTACTGATTAAATAAAAAAAATAAATAACTGTTATTAAAAAAAGAGATTGCAACGTATTCTATTAAAAAAAAATTGCTTAATGCTTAACCTAAATACTAATTACTTGGTTTCCGTTTAAAATAGAATCCGTAGAATAATAATTTCTAAACAGGATCAACTGTAACTGTTAAATTTTTTTTTTCTTTCCGCGGACGAGGATAAATCTGAAACGTTTGTATTAGAAAAATAAAAATAGAATTGGAGCATTCTAAAAGATTTCAATAAAAAAGATTTCACACCAAATTACTTTAAATTCTTTTCGCGTATTAGTATAAGATAAATAGTTTGGGTACTTGTGTATTAACCCGTCGACCAATAAATTGCAAACTTTTGGGTTAATGTTAATGTCATCCGATACAACCATTATATTACCATTTTTATAACCATTTATATTTATCTATTCTATAAATGTAATTTAACCTACACTCGCTTCGCTCGCTAACCTTGACTAAGTCACACAGTAATGTTTTGAGTATTTAAAAAATAAATTCAATAATTATTGAAATTAATAAAAAATTAATTTAATAAATAAAAAAGGATTTTTTTAAAATTAATTTTTTAAAATGAATAATTACTTTAGTAATTATATCTAATAAGATAATCTTTCCGTAATTACGAATAAATATTATATTAAAAAAAAAAATTATTATTATTATACATTTACTTGTGATACCTAATACATTATGTCTAAGTAATTATTAAATATGGGTGTGAATTGAAGAAATAATTTAACTAATCCGTATTTTTTTACTTATCTAAAAACCTAATAATCACAATTTTTTCTTTTGTAAAATTATAATGATTTAAAATAATACAACAAATGGGAAATATTTTTCATTTGTTGTAATAACGTTTTAATACAATTCCCACAATTTATCACAGTATCACAAG
Source organism: Lycorma delicatula (assembly GCF_047948215.1). Taxonomy (NCBI): domain Eukaryota; kingdom Metazoa; phylum Arthropoda; class Insecta; order Hemiptera; family Fulgoridae; genus Lycorma; species Lycorma delicatula. The sequence continues at coordinate 54,586,294 of NC_134457.1, forward strand.
ATTAAATTTAATTTTTTCTATTAAACAGTTTTTTAGCAGCATATTTTAGCAATTGTAATTTACATTAGAGGTTATTAAGTTAAATTTATAAGCCAAGTGCAATTCAAATTTTATTCTTTTCAAAAAAAAAAAATAGGATTAATTAATTATATTTTTACAAAATATATTTTTATGAATTTACCAAGTGATTCAAAGAAAAACTTTTTTTCCATAAAATTTATATTCTTTTCATATTTTTCATTAGAAAATTTCTATTGAAATTAATCAAAAATTAAAGAAAAAAAATAATAGGTTTGTTGAAATTTGAAAATATTTAATTTTTTGAAGAATTTTTTTTTTAAATTTTTCTTATAAAAGACTGACCATTCAGGTAAAATTATCAGGTTAAGAGAGTGTTAGAATGGTAGCTCCGATTCGTAACTGTGGCTATATGCTGCAGCTGATGAGCGAAATGTCTGCGACGCTGCTGACGACAAACTGGAGAAGCTAACATCTAATACAAAGTTCCTTGTATAGCAAATAGGTAACCTGATAAGCCTACACACCACGGCGATTGTCAAAACCGTTGGTTCGATTTTTCAGGATTTCTGTCTGGAAACACGTCGACGTTTCTGTTGACTTTTGTAGTTTTGCTATTGAAACTCTTGTTGACGTCAGTAAGCTAAAAATCATTGATTGTATTAATCTCTAAAAAGCACTTCACTAATCGTAATTATTTACGATTTCTCCGGGGATACTCGGTTTACACGACTAACCCCCAAATGGCAGAGTCCATAGGGGTACTACAATACTCGTCAAAAATGTTATAAAGCATCAAATTTCCGGAATACAGGACCGTCCGTATTTAGCAACCTCTTAAATTAACAATCTTTTCTATGTCACAAAGAAAAATACAGTTCTTGTCAACCCCTAGTAACATAATTTTATTTAAAATATAAATTTTGGTATTATTTTGACGAATCTAAAACGAAAATAAGTTTTAGTGATTGTTTATTAATGATTATTTTCAAATATTGATCCAACACGATATATTTCAGATGACAATTGAATTGTACACATTTTCTGAGAAAATTATACTTTGTGAAATTTTTTTTTAAATATAAGAGAACTGAAAATCGGGCTAGTATGTTTTTTAAAACAATAAACTAAGCTTAACGAAAAAAGGATAATTTTATTTCAAATGAAATTAGCTGAAAAATTACGAAGTTTTCCAGATCTGATCTTATGATCGGTCGTTGTAGACTTGTTTTGACATCTTGTTTTTTGCACGAATGATCTTAAACGGAGGTTTTGAAGATTAAATTGAAAGGAAGGAGAAAACTTGTAATCCTTCTTGATGAGCCTAAGATGTGTAAATTGAGTTGTTTACCACAGTTCGTACGAGTCTCAAGTATATTTCCCAAAAAGAGTAATATTACCAAAAAGAGAATTTCTATTAATAACTGAAATGATTTAAACAAAACATCAATAATAATAATACAAATTGATGAGCAGTTCAGTTCTCAACGAATTAAAATTACAACTATTTTTATAATTATTTAAGTTAATAATTTACACTACATTTGACAAGGTATATGTGATCATTGAACATTTACCGCAAATGACTGTTTTAAAGTAAAATTAAGATATAAAAAAAATATTAATATAATAACAAAAACATTACAAATAATAAATTTATTAGAGCAATTCAGTTTAACTAAACTACTATCATAATAGTGTATCCACGCTTAATATGCTCTTGGAAAAGTTAATCACCCATTTATCCCAATAGTAACCGATAGTAACCGCACTCAAATCTCGTTAAATATTTTTTTTTTGCATTAAATACATAATATCATTGTTAATTGTGTTTTTTACGAGGCTTGTATACATTTAATAACCATTTTAATTTAGTGTAAATAATAACCAGCCTACACTATAAAAATATCAATTTTAGGAATGAAATTTTACCGATAATCTTATAAAAATAATTGTGCTAATAAATAAACTCAACATGTTTTCCACAGATAAATCTGTGTTTAAAAATTTTAGGCTTTAATATTAACATTTGAAGAAATATATCAATATATTAAAGGTTCTGGAATAGTTAAACTCTTTTTTAAACTTTTTGCACGTAATTGAAACTGTAGACTATTATTTTGCGTTTTACTTAAATTTTTTGTGTTAAGTATAAAAAACCTTTTGGGCACAAACGATTCAAAAACCAGTTATTTTAGTCATCAAATACTGCGAATTTTTATAAAAAAATGATGTCATTATATCAAGAATATTCAAAATACATGTAGTCCAATCAATAAAATCAAATATCTTGTAAAACGAAAGTAAATAATATCTTGTGTATGGAAAAAATTTCACTGATTTAACACCATCTTAAGTCCGTTAAAACGAAATCTTTAGAAAACAGGATGGAATTGGTTTTTTTTAATTAAAGTTCTAAGTTTTTTTTCCAACCAGTTTTTCCAGCTTGTTGCCAGATCTCTCTCTCTGTGTGTGTGTGCGCGCGCGCGCGCGCGCGTGTGTGTGTGTATAGGCAAATAAAATTACTGCTACCGGCTTGCCAGGCTTGTAGCTAGCTGCAAATGAAAGTATAGATGCACCAGTAAGTAGCCCTCAACCGACTCAGGCCAACCATTCCTGAGACGTGTGTCTTATTGAAACTCAACCACCAAAGAATACCGGTAACCAGATTAGTATTAAAATCCATATAAAAGCAACTGCCTTTACAAAGTCTCGAACCTTAGATCAGCTGATTGGAATATCAGATGATTTTGCGATGACGAGTTAACCGCTAGACTAACCCTACTGTTTTTTTTTTTTTAATTAAGCTTTTGTTGTGAACAATACACTCTTATATTAAGATTCAACTTAAATTACTTTTATGTAATAGCTAAGTACATAGGAGAATAGGATAAGAGAAGCAATAAATAAAATTAAAATTGTTAATAGGTAAATTAAAAATTTTTATTATTAAGCTAGAAACCCTAGTTTTAAGGGAAATATAAAATAAGTCTTGATTGTTTTTACCAAAACTATTGGGGAAAAAATAAGTATTCAAAAAAAAAGGAAGGATGAGTTTATTATTACACATAGTAAATTATGCAAAGATGTATGCGCATATATTACAAAATTCTCTTTCTTGAATTATTAATTTAATATTGTACTTCAAACAAGGAACATTTTTATTAAAAAAGAATTTTTTTTATAAGCGACAGTAGAAAATTACAGTAATTTAAAATCTTTATTAAAGCAATTAATTGGTAAACGTTTGATGAATTTTCAGTGTCCGTTTTAATTAATTTTACATATAAATTTTCTAAACTTAAATTCGTAAATAACTTTAATTATAAGCAGACTTCCACGCAATTATGCTTCGAATAGGAAGCACATCAAGAATATGTGGTTAACACCATTCTAATAACTAATAAATTCAGGCTTATGTTCACTGTTATAAAAACATGTGATTTGAATGAGTGCTATTGTATTTCGATATTTAAAGTTCATCTTTGTTTTTTCTGTTTAGCCTTCGGAACCACCGTAAGGTATAAATAAAGTTTTCATAGCTTTCAACGTGAACGTAGGTTATTTGTGTAACCAACTTACATGTAACAATCTGTTTTTCTGTTCAGTCACAGGAACAACCGTAAGGTATTACTTCAGAGAATGAATGAGGATGATATGTGTGAATGTAAGTGAAGTGTAGTAGTAGTTAATTGAAACCTAACCACTAAAGAACACCGGTATCCACGATCTAGTATTCAAATCCGTAAAAAAGTATCCGTAAAGACTAACTGCCTTTAATAGCATTTGAACCTTAGAACTCTTGACTTTGAAATTAGCTGATTTGCGATAACGTGTTCACCACTAGACCATCCCAGTGGGTGTTAACCCCACTTGGATAACGATGGTTATCCAAGTGGGGTAACGATGGTTACATCGTTATCTAACAAGCAATTCCTGGTCAACGGTCCTGAAACCGATCTGGATCTACGGAATCCAACTGTGGAGTACGACATACGAAAAGTAACATTGAAGTCGTACTGCGGTTCCAGAACAAAATATCGAAAAACATAACAGAAACACCGATATATACGATTATCTAAGATGGCCAAGCGTTCGTCAGGGATACGGCAATTCGGTACAATACACGAAATTTCACTGAACATACGTGTGAACAGGGTCGCGGTTAACCCCCCTTATAACAGTGGGTACGTAGACGCCTAAAGCGATTCCGTATATTAGATCTGTATATTTTCAGCCACAGATTTGAGGTGAATCAGCTATGCTAGAGTGTTTTACATCGTCTAAATTCTTCATTTAGTTTTGGCACTTACTTTAGTCGATTTTTGATTTGATTCGCTATTTCTTTGTTTGATTATTTATTCTTTGTCTAACTGATAAGACAATTTTTTGATATTTTCTTTGCTTTTTACGTTGTGAACTTGATCAGTGTTCTACGGACTCATCTTTGTATGTAGTTGTTTATGTTTATTATATATTTAAGTATACTACATAAAATATGAATATATATGTATTTATGTGTACATATACGTACATATCTTTGTGAGATTTCGATGGAAACGCCTCTCTCTTTATGTATTTCTTCTTTGATATTAAAATTTACATATAGTTCCAGGAAAATGGAACCGATTGTAAATTAAATATTGCAACAAAATAATTAAGCGAACAATTTCCTTATAAAAAAAATGTATTATTTTAAAGATGAATTTGGTAGGAGCTGCTACAAAACGACGAATAGAAACTGGTATAGAATTGGAGTCTAGATAATTTTGCTTTAATAACAGAATTTGCTTTAATTTTGGTCAATTGGCATCTTCATGCTTGTTATTAGTTTTGGAGAAAATCGTTAACAAAGTTAAACTTGTGTTACTGTTCGAGCAGAGTAGTGAAGCACCTGATATACCTTAATAAAAATAAATCTCATTTTTTATTTAAAAGGTCCCATTACTGTTTTTCGTTTTTTTTTAAACTTTCAGAAATTGAATTGTTTATTAAGTAGGTATTTTTCTGATAAAATATGTCTACCTTGAAGTAAAAATAAATGTGTTATGCCTTAATGTATTGAAACCTAACGAGATCTTAAGTTTATTGTAAGTTTATTATTTCTCTACCGCTTAAGAATAAATGAAAGTAATCTATTTTATACTAACTTGTTTTTCGAATTCTTAATAAACTTCTTAGTTACTTTTATCGATTTGACAGATCATAGAAAGCAAATGCCCAAAATAAAATTTCTTTATCCCATATAGTTAAGAATTTTATCCTATAAATTTACCAAAAACAGGCTTTATCGTTGTTACTGTTTCTTTCATGTATGATTATTATTATTACTATTATATTAAGTATCATAAATAAATTAAAATATATTAACGTATTTATCTTAACGTAATAATTAAGTTGGAGGAACTCATGATATTGTAAGTTAAATAAATCTTAAATAGAGTTGAAAATATTCAATAACTGCGTCAAAATCAGTTTAATTATGTCAATAAATCTTTATCAGCTTACCTGATGGAATAAATAAAAAAATAATACAAAGATAAGATTTATGGAATAAATGAAACATGGAAATTTATCAACATTTTCAAAGCGGTATGAGAAAACGTCGTTAAACAAGTTGAAGCCAGTGTTGTCCATTTTATTCTAAAGTTTTTTAATTCCCTTTTTTTTCTCTAAAATACAACAAAAATGAAATTTAAATATCAGTCCGCAAGGGATTTGATGGAATACAACTATTTTTCACATTTATTTTTATAATGAAAATGTAAAAAAAAACTTTTTATAATGCAGGAAACGCAAAGTTAGAATTTTTAATGCCTCGCATATCTCAATAAAATTTTTACTATGTTTATTCTGTGTGATTAATCATGCATAAACATTCTTTAACTAATAAAAAATGAAGTCACTGAATAGCATTAAAAGAAAATTTTATCAATAATTTTACAGTTGTTAGAAATGAACGATCCTATTGAATATACGGTTATGGTCAAACTAGTATCTATTAATGTTTGTATCTTAAATAACAGCGTTTTGTTTATTAAATACTGTAATGAAATGAATGATTAAAAAAGTAACCAAAAATGCTTTTATGTAAATGTGATAAGTAAAATGTCGCGAAGTCGTAGGTGTGTATTTTACATTTGAATGCTTCTACAATAAAATTACGATATTTAACCTGTAAAATTTACACAAGAATAAGTTGAACCAAACAGAACACGTAGGATTTTACGTAAATTCTAAAATTTAATTATCTTAAACACAATTTCAATCAACAATAAATGCCGACATTCTTGGTTCTGATTTTCCATTTCTTTTTCACACACACACACACACACACACGCGCGCGCGCGCGCGTACCAGGCGTCTTTTCGTGAGTCGGTATGGTTCAAATATCTACTAAAGTATGTACAAAAATTGCAGTAAAAATACAGTCAGCCGTTATATAAGTGCAGTCTTAAATGTATTTGAGAAACTTTGCTTACAGTCCGTGTTATAAATTTTTGATTCCGATAACAATTCCTTAAGTAACGAGTTATTTCTTCAGTAGGTATTTTAATTTATTGTGTAATTGCTTCGGGTAAAATTGTAACCCTACCCTTGAGCAGAAATACCAGCCATAGAAAATATTAGTGCGATTAGATTTCAGTCGAATCTCTGTGTAAGTACGAGTAACTGATTCTTTATAAAATTCAGTACTCTTTAGCAGTATGTAACTGTTCTTCTTTGATACCCTGCGTGCAAACACAAACATACGAACTTATAAAATAACCTGCTAACCACCATATAATCCATAAAAACATTTAATGGATTGAATTTGAAAATAAAAAGTTCTGTCCCTCACAGCGTCACGCAATTATTTGTTTGTGGTTAGCGACGTGCAGATACGTGTGTCTTGACAATTCCCAATAATAAACTGTCTGGTGTGGTAGGATCAACAAATTCGTTGTGGCCATGATAACGGACTGATGACGCTTGAGTATCGCGCCATCCATCGTCCTGGAAATTTTTCATTCAGAAACGCGCGAACTGATAGAGCAAAATGTGCAGATGCTCCATCCTGCTGCAGTCATACTCGTTCCATGAGATCCTTCCCTTGAAGCTGTGGTATTAACCATGCCTCCAACATCTCTAAATAAATTTGTGTATTCACTTGCCCGTCAAAAAAATAAGGACCAAACAAACAAAAAATGATAAGGGGTGTCATTTCAGTCCTTATCATGCATGACGTGCGGTGGCTTTCTTTCCAATTCTGCCGTGTAACAACGATTTTCCTTCGTTCAAAATACCACATTTTTGGCACGAGAACTGCGATAGATTGCACATTAATCAGTAAAAAGCACCTTTCGACGATGACCTGCAGCGGGGAATTTTTCTGATAAAGCTCGGATTTGATGCAGCGCGGCGTTCCATTTCTGCATCTGACAGTTCATTGATGAACATCGGAGAAATGGCCTAACATTCTAGTCCTTCTACGTATGGTTGCATTGCCGTCCGCGGTATATGAAGTTCAGCCAACCATTTACGAGTTGATTTCATTGAGAATTATTGAATGGAAACTACAAGAGCAGCACATATTTATAATCGCGTTAATTTTCGTGTACTCCGCGGCCTATCTTTAACACTGTCTAATTCAAATGCACGTTTTTCCCAAGCCAATATTGTTGCTTTTCATAGTGGCGGCTTATTAAAGCTTTGCCGAAACTTATCGCTAATTAGCTTCATTTTTTCGTATGTTGTCGTTTATGAACCCATACACACATCATTAACCGCTCCTAGATGCTGTAACTGCTTCTGCCTGTCAGCCATTTTAGCACGATGTTCTTTTACTCATAATGTGTGTCTTAAAAAACTGTTGCCAACCAACCCCCAACAAATATACCGTTTGTTCTAAACACATATTCTAACTCATATTTTTCGTTAATCTTAGGGCACGGGGATTTCCCGGCCACAATGCACATTACATCTATATTTAATTTTAGTAATTTAAAATTAATTTTTTATTTTCTATGCTTGGATGGCGAAGTTGCTTTATTTTTTGTTAGCTGTTCAACTGTTTCCTTTCTAAGTACAGAATCACTAAATATTTGAGTGTGTACGATTATCATCAGTTAAGAAAACAGACTTTTTTGTAGCGTATTTGAGTTTAGATTTTAACATGGTTGGTAAAACTATTTTGCTTTTTTTTTAATCCTATAATAATTAATATAAACTTAAAATTAACAATTTTCTTTACACTAATTTGTTATTACTTTAAACTTTAGGTCTAATAATATTTGAATTTCTTTATCTAAAATTTATTGAACCAATTTTTCTTTACTGAAATTGCAATAGATCATTGCATATTGCATATTTTACATTGCATATATTACATATATTACATTGCATATTTTTAGATTGCAGTTCAATGTCAATAGGTTAGAAGAAGTAGAAAAAAGATTTTTAACAGTTCGTTTGATATACAGCTTCTTCAGCCTACATTTACATTTTTTTCATTTTGTAGAGGAATTATATAGTATAATTTAGAATTTTCATTTTTACGTACTGAAAAAAATAAGTAAATGAGGATTCAGTACTTAACTGTGCTGAATAATTTTTGTGAAAAGTGAATTTGTAAGGAAAAATTAGAATGTAGGGAATCTAATGTAGATTAAAGCAATTTCAGCAGCGATATATCATCATTTTGTTTTGGAGAACAGGTAAGAGAGTAAAAAAAAGGAAAAAAAAAACGCTTACTCGAGAAATCATTTTCCGTCAGATTTCATGCTCTCTTTCATAAAGTTCCATATTTCCCAACCCCTTCTCATACCTCATCCACCGCTGTGACATGGCGTATTGCCAGTTACTCAAGCCTATAGTATAAATATCGGCAGGGATAGAGAAACATGGGAAGAAATAATAGTAGGGGAAAATAGATGAAGAGGGATTTTGTCATCTCCATCGCAGCTTTATTTCCTAGAAAATGACATGCTTCCAGAAAAACTCGGATGAAAACTAGTTCTACGTATAAATTTATATTTGGATTTTATCCAATTCTGTAACATCCACGCTAACTAAACTCTGATACAGTTGAATTATGAACTTATTCTTTGTCTGTATGATTCTTTATTTTCAGTATTAAAAATATTTTTAAGATTATTTTTTTCCAACATTGGAACAAAAACCCAGTTTTCTAATAAGTTATTAGGTTATAGAATAATGGGGGAACATAAAAGTAATGTTAGTAATTTTGTAAACCTTAATAATAAGTTTATTATGAAAGTAATTAATGTAAAACTTCATCCATTTTTTCATTTAGCGACATTTTATAAACATTATATAAAGCCATTTTTATTCATTCTGTTATTAAATCAAATTTCAATACTAATATATTTTGTTATTTTTATATTTATTTATCTCGTAATAAATAATGTTGATTCTTGCATTTTGAAACATATTTGTGGAAGAAACGTAATTACAAAAAAAATCTAGAAATATATTAATTAATTTTAGATAAAACAGTTTCAGATAAGTTAAAACAGATCGTTTCTGAATTATAAAAAAACCGGCCTCAATTTTTTTAAAGTTCAGTTTAAAATCAAAACTTTTAAACATATATAACATATATCTTGTCAAATTTACTAGAAGATAAAATAATTATTTGGATAACGATATGAGAAAATGACTATGACAGAATGATTAGTGTTGGAATTTTTTCATAGAATTAATTTTCTTAGGATTTAAGTAGAAAATCACTGGTTTTACGAAAACAATTTCAAGATTAATTTTTTTTGTTTTGCAACTTGTTTTAAAATTACTATCTTTTATGATAGCCTATTGTGCGGAAACCATTATAAATTAACTGAATAATAGATCAAAATACTTGAATTGTTATTATTTTTATCAAAAATGCCGTGGTTGTTGTTGAATCTGCACATGGATGCCGTTCAAGGTGATGGGGTATGCTCGCCAGTCACATGATTGGAGGGTACGGAGGAAATAAAATACCTAGGGTAGACAAAAAACCAGTTCAACGGTCTCGAAGGCGGAGGAGGAATTATTTTCCCAACCGTGGCGAGGACGGAGAAACGTAGAAGGCGGGTCTCTAAAAGAAACCTGAGGCAGGTCCAGCGGCTCTAAGAACCCCGCCTTTGGTCTCACCTTACAAAAGCCAGAAACGATTTAGGGGAAGTTTCTTTACTTTCAAAAGCATAGAAAAAGGAAGCGGGATGGGAATTGTGAACTAGAGGAAGGATTTTTGGAAACCGGATAAATTTAACTTGGCAGTTTGGAATGTACGTAGTTTAAATAATAATCAGTTTGAGTGATGAGGAAGCTTGAGAGTGTTAGAGTGAATACTCTAGGAAGTAATATACGAGACAAAAAAGAAACAGAAAGGCTCTAAAGAAATTGGTGATTTTATATTGATATATAGTGGAGTTGATGTGGGTAAATATTCTGCAGCAGGGATTTCTATTATGATAAAAAAAAAATTACTCCTATATTTTTATTAATAAGAGAATTTTTAATGCTCGTTTAAAGATAAGGACACAGTTTTTAACGATTTTTGTGATTTATGAACCTGTGGAGAGAAAGAGGAATGTGTCGAAGGAATTTTATTATGTTCTTCAGCCGACAATGGTTAGAATAAACCCCAATGATTATCTTGTAATTTCGGATGACTTTAATGCCAGAGTAGATAACAAAGTTGTGCCTGGAGTCATGGGAAGGCATGGGTAGCGATTTTAAATGTTAACGGACAGTCTCGTATATTTTTTGCTTTTTTCGCATAAGGATTTACATAAATACATATGGGCTGCGCGACTTTTGATAATGTGATAGTGGATTATAAATTGTAACGTCCTCTTACGGTCAAAAATTGCAATATCTTGTGGTTGGAAAAGACCATGATTAAGATAACTTATTTCTGAAGAAATATTTAGAGCTAATCTAGTTAATTACTAGGGACCGTTACAAGCGAAGTTGGATGAATATTTTTTGTTTATACGGTATATATTTAATATTAATAGAGAGTAGGAAGATATATTAGCTTATTGTTAATGACAGCCTCAGAAGTTCTTAGTAAAAGGAAGAAGAAGGGCTTCAGGAAGAGACTTTCGTTCTGAAATGAAGATACAGCTACTCTTATGCAAGAAAAATAGCGGTTTATTTAAGATATTTACAGAACAGATCACCTGACGTGATTACAGTAGGAAATCGGCTATTCTGAAGAAGAAAATACAGAAATGTAAATGCCTTGAATGTTGATAAAATAGGAAAACGCCAAGTCCTGACAAAATGAAAGGAGCTGGTTAAATATGCATCATCGAGATACAAGATAAGACAGATTACTTTTCTTCTATAATGGTTGCTGGAAGTTGTGAAATTGTATAGTTATAGAGTTCAAAATTTATGCTAAATAATAATGAATAGATTAAAGGGTATTCCCGAGGTTATGGTACGGGAGGAACAAAATGGCAGAGGACGATCTTGTACAGACTGTTTATTTGCACAGGGACAGCTGATAAAAACCGTGACATTAATATTCCAACGTCTGCAGCTTTCAGTGACTACACAACAGCTATGATTGATAAGGTGTCTTATTTGAAGCTGTGGGAAGTTTTAAAAAGAAAAGGAGTCCAGGAAAATTTGATTAGGACAATACAAAGTCTCAATTATAATACCAATATTGGAGTTAATTTGGATGATCAGGTTAGTGGAAGAATGTGTGAAATCAAGAACTTAAGTAGGCGTTTCCGTTTTCACCTACTTAATTAATTTATACATTGGCGACGCTGTTGAAAACTAGAAAAATTAGAAAAAAAATCATTTCGTGATTATTTAATTCACAATGTTGACACAATATTATTTGCGGATGACAGGTGGTTCTGGCCAATTCAGAGACAAATCTGCAATAGAAAGTGTTTAGGTTATATTCAATACTAAGCCGATACAATTTGAAGATATCTACTAAGAAGACTAAGGTGTGGGACTTCGTAGGTGAGGAACCTATGGGTACAAAGATAATAAATACTGAGATATTAGAACAAGTAACTGTATTTGATTATCTGGGTTGTCATCTGTCTTTTTTTAAATCAGAAGATTTTGAAAATAAGCTGCATAGATTTCAGAAGCTGCTAGGTACCATGCAAAGAACTCTTGTCGACCTAGTAAGAAAGAGACGGCTATTAAATTTTACAAAACTATGGTAGTACCGTCATAGCTGTTTCTGAGACTTGGACCCTTACTTCATAACAAAATTGAAGAATTGAATTTATGGAAATAAGATTTTTTCGTAGCTTGTCGGGTATTCCATAAGGATTATATCAGTAGCAATGTATACGTCAGCAATTAGGAGTCGACAGTACTGGAAGAATGATGCAAAAAGTAGGCAGTAGTGGACTCATATCGACAGGACGGATGGAAATAGGATTCAAAGGATTATGAGGGATAAAGCGGTAGGCATGAGAAAAATAGGACGGCCGAGGAAGAGATGGAGGGAACAACTGTGAAACTTGAAAGATTAAATAATTTAGTCTATGGCGATGGTACAAGTTTTTTTGGTCTACCCATAACGTTCATGATGAGAATGATTTTAAAATTATTTGAAAATGATTAAAATTTGTTTAATTATTTCATTATTAATTTTCTTAAATTATTAAAAATTTTTAAGAATTTTTTTATTAGTAATATCAGACAAATTCAACCATCTTCCTTTATTCAGTCATTATATTAAAAAACAATATTTGTTAAGCCGAATATTCTCAGAACGAAGACCTATATGCGTGTATTACGTCAGGTTGAAACTAAATTATGTTAAATAAATTAATATAATCCACCTTACCAGCATGTTGATACGTTCTCTAGATCTTTCGGCTTACTTGGAAGCCATCACCAGAAGTTAAAATTAATGCATTAAAGTCAAAATTTTAAAATCATAGTTAAAATTTAAAAACAGTTATGACTGTTCCGGTCCTACTAGTATAATACCAGTATTCTACAGTATACTAGTAGGACCGAGACAGTCATGACTGTTTTTAGATTTGAATTATGATTTTTAAATTTTTACTTCTTCTTTTTCCTGTTTAGCCTCCGGTAACTACCGTTTAGATAATTCTTCAGAGGATGAATGAGGATGATATGTATGAGTGTAAATGAAGTGTTAGTCTTGTACATATTCTCAGTTCGACCATTCCTGAGATGTGTGGTTAATTGAAAACCCAACCACCAAAGAACACCGGTATCCACGATCTAGTATTCAAATCCATGTAAAAATATCTGGCTTTACTAGGACTTGAACGCTGTAACTTTCGACTTCCAAATCAGCTGATTTGGGAAGACGCGTTAACCACTAGACCAACCCGGTGGGTTAAATTTTGACTTAAATGCATTAATTTTAACTCCTGATGATGGCTTCCAAGTAAGTCTAAAGATCTAGAGAACGTATCAACATGCTGGTAAGGTGAATTGTATTAATTGTTAATTTATTTATTTAACATATCAGCGCGGTACTATGTTTGAGAAAATAAATTCTCTTAGTGGACAATTATAAAATTTTACTTCACTTTAAATTTTTTTTGATTCAAAAAAATAAAAATTCTTCGCTTTATCTCCAAGAAAAATTTTCTGTAACAGACTATAATGTTTTTGCTTGACTCGTACAGTAATTAAACTTAATTATAAGAAAGATAAATTAATAAAATTCTCCAATTTAACACTAATTTAATTTTACTGTAAATTGTAGTTTAATATTTATTTTAGAATAAAATTAGAAGGATAGTAATTTCTTTTTAGATTTCCCGTTAAAAGTATGTTTTATTGGAATATCAATTCGCTGTTTCTACGTAATCGTTGAAATCTTACTATACTTTTAATTTAAGCTCAGTTTTAATGAAAAATATCGGATTAAAAGTTTGTAAGAGATTAATTTATATTTTATAAAACTAGTCTAATTTTAATTTAAAAACTCTTGACATCTTTTTCATTATAATTTTCATTTTTTGTTTTTTTTTCTTTGACAGTTTAACATCTCTTGATTTTGATTGGCGTTTATTTTCTATTATTTTATTGGGATACAAACTGAAAACTTTATAGAATGTAAAAACTTAAAATAAATAACGAATTGTCTAACTGTTATACGTGCAGTACACATATTTATGTTTTGACTATGTATATGGAGATAATTTTTCACCTTTATAAAAAATTAAGCAATTTGTAAACAGGGAAAATATTTTTAAATAAATTAATTTAAATTTTCTAATTGTGGTCATTTTTTGCCGGTTATTTTTTTATTTTTATTTACCACATTTCAGTGTGATTTAATTAAGAAAACGCTGTAAAGGTTTTAAATGAAAGTAATTTTACGGAATGTAGTGTACCGAATGTTGTTTAAAAAGTACATAAGCATAAACAAACGGTGTACCCTATTTCAGTTGTATTGTTGTAGATGTTGTTAGTAGGGAGATAGAGAAAAGTTGGATGTACGGTGGGGGGGAATTTGTCGGAGAGGAAGTTGATGCAGAATTGTTGGATGCGAAATGTGAGTCGTTGGAAAGGATAGGAAGGGTGTAAGGGAATAACGGTAGTGTGTTTTTGCGGGTGTTAGATGACAGGATGGGTAGGTGTCGGCTGGACTGTTTTATAATTAAAAACGAGGAGAGCCACGATACTGCATTCTACGGACTACCGACAGTTCTTTTATATTTTATTCATTATTTTATAAAATATTACTGTCCCATGTGGTCACCCACGTGTTTACTGATTTTAACGAATCGAATTCTATTAACTTGTGTCATATTCACTTAATTTTCTACGGTTTAGTTATAGAGTGTTTAACAGTGATTTTATGTACTTTATTTATTTAAATTTAGGTAACCTGCAGTTTATTTTCTTGTTCAGATTATAAGTAATTTTATAATTGCGTAGTAATTTCTGCCTTGTTAAATTAGAAACCCTAACAAGATAAAAATATTAAATTAATTATTTCTTACATATATTTTTATTAAACCATCCGTTCAAAAGTATTAAGCTAAGGGAATAGCCAGAATTTATTGTGCAAATATTCTTTTTAAATTAACATTTACATTGTACATATTAATTAACATTAAAATATACATTTAATGGCGGTTTCCTGAGCACATTTTTAATTACTTATACGTAAATTTTAAGTGCCAGTTAATATTATAGAATGATACTAAGCTTTACACGAAAGGCACATTATGCAGCCACCGGACGGGAAATTTAATCTTCGGATCGATCTAAAGATAAACCAAGAATATGAAAATGTGTTCGAAACTTAGCATTTACATCCTCGGATATGTTCTACCTAAACCGACAGAATAGAAAAAGGGAAGAACGATCAAGAAAAATGAAAAGAATGGGTAGCGAGGAAGAACGGAATAACGACCTACCTTGGAAAAATCATAAAACGGGACAAAAAATCCTGCACCAGAGGAATGCTCGATTCCCTCCAGGTGACATACGCCAGTTCCATCCACAGTCGCTCAAAAGACAACAATACCTCAATGCTGATCAACGAGTTTTCATTTCCTAGCTTCAACATATGATACAACAGAAATCATCCAAACTTCACATATGAAACGGTTACCGGAAGATAAATGTAGGTTGTAACCCTACAGGGAAACATAAGTGGTTGTAAGGAATGACCTCTCTTACCTCGAGCTGTCTGGCAAGCAAAGTTATCTAACTCAAATAAAAACCGTTTAGCTACACATTCCGTTGTAAATGCTGTATCTTACAATTTTAAATCACAAAAATGGATCCTTTTTTGAAAAAAAAAATAATTTGTTTAATTGGATATTCACCAGTGTTTGCATATTGTGTTACATGTGTGTGCTCGTGTGCATTTGTGCGTAATTCGTAATAATTTTACAGATGTATTTTTGAAAAATAATTGTTATTAAACTCGATATCTTATTATGTTACATTCTGTGAACAATCGTTAAAAATTGACAGCTAATAACTTCGTACTTATCAGTTTTTATCTTTCAATTAAAAATATTAATTAAAAAAAATTCAGTAAATTTTTGAAAATTTTACAGCTCTTCTGCAAAAGCTAAACATTTTTTATTTCACACAAATTATAAACTATTTAATGTTTAACACAATTGTGGAAAGAAGTTTAAAAGAATAAATATTTAATAAACATTTCTTCACAACTTTTCAATTGTTTATGAAAATTAATAAAAAAATTGAAAAAAATGCTATGTATTGAACATAAAAGCTAATCCGTAAAAACTTTGTGAAAAATTCTCGAAACTAGTTTAGGAATCGGGTTTGATATAGAAAATGCTGAAAAAACACAATTTTTTGTATCGGGTATTATTTTTGTATGCCCGTTCTTCATGATTAACCGTAAATATTGAAGTATTTACCATATTTTTTGTTATAACTATATTTCATAACTTGTGCCCTTAGGTTTGCAAATAATCGTGTGCTTTTTTAATAAAATTGAAAGGCTAAACAAATTTAAAAAAAAATTGAAGTACTTCGATGGGAGTACTTTTGATATTGAAGTTTTGAATTGAAGTTCTTAGATATTGATTAAAAGTAAGGTAACTAAAATGTAGACTAAGTTTCGGTTTCTCTCTCTCTCTCTCTCTCTCTCTCTCTCTATATATATATATATATATATATATATATATATATATATTACGTAATTAGGGGGCGTTGATTTTGAGTTGCGTTCGGGGAAAACTGAATGTAAATATTTTCTTAAGCATCACTGATGAGTTCTGTAGTGAAAAGGTAGAGAATATAGTGTACTATATAAACATTCTTCATTTCCTCATGTAATAATAGATACACAGACACACATATGCGGCGCCATGTATGTTAAATATGAAAAATTCTATTTAATCTCACGATGTTGTTTTTTTTATCAAATAACTTTATTTCTTGAAGAAAAGTAATAAAAATTGCTGTAGATCTACTTTTTTTCCAGTAAAGTTATTTTTATTTACAATCACTCTCAATTAATCGGAACCATAAGTAAATTTCATTACGATAAACAAATGACATGCAAAGACACGTTTCCACTGCAACCTCTCAAGATTTACAAATACATACACATGTACGCATACGCGTATGTACACATATCTTATACATTATATTCAAGTATATAATAAGAAACAATTACATTCACTGAATAGTCCAAAGTACTTTGATCAAGTTTATAACATAAAAAGAAATCACTAAAAAGTATATCTCACTGTTCCACAAAGAATCACAAAAAACGTACCAAACGAAGAAATATAAAAAAAAAAATGATGAAAACATAACTAAACGGTGAAACAAAACGAGATATTTTGACAAAGCATAATATTCCAATGTAATAGACGCACCCTAATCTCGAAGAAGTTCACAAATCCAGTATGTGCAAGCGCTTTGGGCCCCGAACGTCCTTGCTGTTATAACAAGAGGTTAACTGCGAGGCAGCTCATATGACCGTTAAGAATTTTTTTTTTGTATTTAAAACTGAATTATTGTATCTCCTCTCTGTATTGCTCTGAAGTTCCAGATAACAAAGTATCTCAGTGTATATGTAAATATATATATATATATATAAATAAAGTTAAAATAAAAAACTCTGTTGTTGTTCTCCATAACTTATTCTGAAATCACTGAACGATGTCAGTGTTAGCTCTATATGTTAAACAAGTAAAGATTAATACAAATTAAGAGAAATTCAAACATAGCAAAGTAAGGTAGTATTTTCTAACATATAAAAAAAATCCATTCTTAAGTGTTGGGGGTTTTTAACAACATTTCTGTTTAATAATTTGGAATTCCTTCTAAGGATTTAAAATTATCTCTATCCTAAAATCGCATAAATTGTATAAAAATACTATTTAAATTACTTTTACAGAAGATAATAATAAATTTGAAGCGATTAAAAGTTAGTGAAATAATTGATGCAAATTTTTGACTTGGATTACCCAAAAAAATCTTTCAATGCTAAGGATTTTTTGAATTGACCCGCTTTAAAAAAATATTCGTAAAATCTTTTTCAATATTATTATTATTATTACCATTTCTAACTATTATCAAATTAAAAAAAAAATCAAAATAAATCCTTAGAAGTAAAATTTTTGAACAGTCCGTTCCGTTTGTTGTACATAATTCGTAATTATCATCATAATTTTTGTTCAGACAAATTTTTCATCACTTAAGCCGAAATACGGTTGATATACTGTGTGGAATCTGATCAGAATTGAATCAGATACCTTCTGAATGAAATTCCAAGGCATTGGAGTCAAGTGAAGAAATGTGTATCTGATCTTTGTTCGATTTCTGTTAGAATTAAACTGAAATAATCCTCACTCAAAATTTCTAAATTATCTTTCAAAGTTTAAGAATTTTGTTAAACCGTAAGCAAAGTATACTTCAAACGATTTTTATTCATTCGGCCTGCAAACATTCATTCGTTCATTAAATAAATTATTTTGCAGTTCTGAACAAAAGTAAAACCAAAATTAATTATTTTTATAATATTCTAGTATTAATTTCTAATTTTTATACTGCGTATATCTTTCCCTTGATGATTTTCTTATATTTTTTAAAATTATTTTTTTATGAGATTATAAATTGAAGTTAATTAAAGCGCTTGGATCAAAACTGATCGATCCGCTTAAGTACAATAATTAAGAAGTCCATTTTGTTGATGAATATTAAAGTGTATGATAACTGAGAAAAACAAAATGATTATTTAAATGAAAAAAGACAAGAGGAAGGGTTTTTATTTTTTTATTTATTTTTAATTTTTATAAGGAAGAAAAAACGTTTCCGTTTGCAACTATTTTTAATATTAAGAAGAAAATAAAAAATAGACTTTTTTTATACAATTAGTTAACGTGAAATTACACAATCACAATTTTTTCCGAGTAACCTGACAAATTTATTATCTTGTTATATATGTTGTTTTAGTAAATTTAGCTGCCGAGAATATTACCTACATGAACTGTATTTTAAATTATAATATATTTATAAAAGGAAACGGAATATGTTTAAAAACAAGGTTTTTTTTAGGATTTAATCTCAAATTTGGCATGCTCTTTTTTAAAAATCAACCGTCTATCTTGTTTAGGGACAGTAAGGAAATATTCAGTTTTATTTATACGTTATTCTCAATGTACAATTTAATCGCCTACGTCAGTATACGTTGAAAAAAATATAAAACAATGAAATACACATTATAAAAATACGATTATGTGAAATATATCTGTAAAATATTATTTAATGAGAAAAAATTAAGAATGATAAACTACTGTAACTAATAATTAAGAAAAAAATAATAAAAATAAATTATCAGCTAAAAGAGCGACCAAGTGTATTCCATTGGCGTAATATATGAGAATGATTTTTTACATACAAAATGTCAAAATATTTGGATCAAGAAGTGTGGAAAAACAGAGAGATGAATACGATTCCAAAGTAAGTACTACATCTCGGTTAGAAGTTTGTCGTTTCAGCGGATACGGATGAGCACAACAAACTACAACGCCGTTGGCAGTGGTTATGTGACGCGATTCCTGGAGGCAAAATAAGTTGGTTGTTCAACTTTCTGCTTTATTACAATCCTATTTCACAACAAAAAGCCAGGAAAACAACCGCTTTCTCACAATTACAATAAAACAGAACAGTTTTGTATTATAGGCTATATATTTAAGCTTCACTATTTACAAAACACAGAATTAAGAAATTTATAATAACGAAGTAATATAATAACAAATCATATATAAATTTTTTTGTGGGTAATCTGTTGTAAATATGCAAGTTGTAATTTTTTTCAATATAAAAAACCCATCAATTTTTTAATTACAAAAAAACTTGATTTTGAGTAACCATTTTATTGATTCTGCGCATAATATAATAATATTTCCTGTGTTTTTCTTCATTATTTGTTCAAACGATTCTTCATTACTTTATACCACACTTAGGAATTAATTGTATTGAGGAATGTATGTTAAAAGGGCACCAAATTCTATCTATGGAATATATAAAATAGTACTATCAGGTAATTAAACCGTGTGGGACTGTAATACGCACTACTTTTAACATATTTTTAAAGTTTTCCCTTAAACATTAAATTATATTTGCTGTGTATATTAGTGATAGGATTAACCGTTTCGTTATGTATTATGTATTTCTCCTATATTTAATTTTTAAAAAAAATCACCATCATCCTTAAAAATTCAAAAGTTATTTTGAATATTTTAAACATTGATAAGTAAGATGTGTTATTAGGCATGAATTCCTTGCAAAAAATTCAAGATTTTTGGGCTAGAGGATCCTCAAATCGGAACCAAAAGTGATACAGATATAATTTTGTTATTATTTTATTATGATATTTCTATAGTTTATCATAATAATATAGAGTTTTATAAATTCTATAGAGTTTATAAAATTTTCCCCTAATATCAATGAAATATTATTTTTAATTTGATATCTATGAACTCTATTTATTATTTTTTATGCAATAATGATAGGTGCAATGACAATTAAAACTATTTATTTAAGTTTTTCCGCCAACCCATAAAAAACAAATCAATAAATTTCGTGGTGAATAAAAGTATGAACTAAGTTCAGAATTGGCTGATACGATAGTGTTTTTCTTTTAATACAAATTGAAACCGTCATAAAAAATATAAATTTTTATTAAAGACTAATGAAATTAAATTACATTAAGTTTTTAAAATTAATAAATTTAATATTGTTATAATTTATTATATAATAAATTAATATCGCTGTAGAAAAATTCCCGTTAAAATCATTCAAACTTAATTGTAGGTGATTCAAAAATATCTTTAAAATTATAAATGAGTATTTTTTATTTCTTATTAAGAGTACTCGGTATCTGTAGACTATCATTTTGTGTAAATATTAATAAAATTTGATTCGGATAGTACCGTAATAATAAATTCCTTCACCATGAGTTCTAGTGGTATGCGTTCAAAATTGCAACTTTCACCGATGGAGAAAATTGTAGCTAGTTACTTAAGTTTCATAAATTAGAATCCGTGACATCAATTCTAAGTAAATTTCCCATACCTCTTTCTTTAGAAAACCAAAACGTAAAGAAAATTTTGTTGATATTGGTTGTGTTCCTAGACATGAAAATTCTTTCCAGACCTTAAAAGAATTTAAATTACATGATCCACATAATTTTTGATTGATTTAAAAATGATATCATTTCGTTATAATACGAAGATAAACAAGAAAGCTTTATTACTGTATTTCCAAAAAAATGGTTCATCATCTTATTTCTTAATAGATAATTGTTCGATAACTTTTTCAACAATGGGTGAATAGTGAAGCAGGGCAAAACTTATCGCCACCTATAATTCAGATTTCACACCACATTTTTTTCCGAGGTTTCATTTATTTTTAAGTGTAAATAGAAAATAAAATTATTTTTCAACTTGAGAAGTTACACCTAACGAGCTGAATTATGTTAGAAATTGATTTCAGGAATGATATGACTAATGTCACTAAGAGCTCTTATAGAATAAAAATTGCTATTCTGTTCAAAATTTTGACTTTAAAAACTTTAAAAACAAAATTTTGACTTTGGAAAAATAATACTTCATCCATTTATGGAAATGTTTTATTACATAAACTACGATGATCATTTAAAGGAAATGTTTTCGTAAATTATGAATTATTTTCAATAAGTTTAATGTATTTGTTTGCTTAACTTTGTCTTTCAAATTTAAGTGGAAGAGTTTTAACTTAATTCTTGTTTTAAAGAAAAACGGTTTATTATCTAAACTAATTTTGTATAAACAATAAAATATTAATTTTTTAATTTAACGATATACATTCAACGATATCGTTTTAGAATTGTTCTACTCCTAATTTGTTTCATCTCACTCTAGTATATTAAATGAATAAATGTATAATGAATTAAATAAGCTTTGAATTTGTGCTCACTAATACCGTGGTATTGGTAGTATAAATACACCACTATTCTTATAATATAATACTATTCAAGGGGGGAGATTAAGTGAAGTGAATTGGTAGCGAAGAAGTTTACTGAGAGTAGTTCACTTTAATTTACAGTAAAGTTTTTCTTAAGAAGAAGAGAATTACTGTGGAATAAGAACAGAATAAAATGCGCATTACTTTTTAAATAGTTCATTCAATAAAGGAGCTTTAAAATAAAAGTAGATAATCATATGTTTGTATATATATATATATATATATATATAAAATGTACGCTATTTATAATTTTTTTCATATAAAGTCCCGATCAACAGATAATTTGTTATTATTCACAGCGAGCTTAAAGTTTATAACCAGTCCAGTTACCTATTACGGATAAAAATTTTTACTGTGTAGATTTTTTCAACCGAATGAAGTATTAGTAAGAATATTTTGGTCACTTAAATACTTCATTGTAATGATTATTTATTTTTATACAATTCATAAACATATTTACATATATATGCAACTTTGACAACATTAACATAAAAAATATAAATATCATTTAGTCTACATTTATCTATAGCATAATAAAAAAGGAAAAATATATTTGTAACAAGACCGGTATAACGGACCTGTGTTACCAATTAAGAAGAAAGTAGTAGAAAATGTAATAATGGGTGGAATCCAGAAAGGAGCAAAAAGAAACCCTTTTAACAGGTAACAGGTCCGTTTAACAATCGTCTTTTGTAATACTGCCGACTGACACACCTAAACAAATATTGTTCCGTGAGAAGAGTTACCGGAGCAAGATAAGAATTTCATGGGAATGTGTGAGGGTGGACGATCATTCTCACGCTTGGGTCAGGTCCGGCAGGTAAAGAAGATAGGAGTATAAATACTCCGAAGAAGTCCAGTTGAAATCAATCTAAGCGAGAAGTTATGATATCATTTTGCGAGATATAAAGTTCTGCAATATGTGAGTCTGCGAGGGAGCTACAATAGAGGAGGGCATATTATGCGAGTTTGAAGCAAGAGTATTTTGCGAGGAGATCAGTGAGTACACGTTCGACGCGATTAAGGTTGACGTTACAACTAATTCCAGCGTGGACAGTACATGAAAACAAGAAATGGTACGGTTAGTTACTGTAAGGCTCTAAGAGAAAGAGCTAATGTACTAAATTTCATTCATAAATTATTAGGGTAGTTTTATTTGTGAGCAGCAAAGTTATTTGCAGTAAAAGAACTTTACATTTCTGTTACCTATTGTGATAATTTTGTTAATAAAAGACTAGTGTTGTTAAAAGTGTTAAGATTAGCGGTCATTGACAATGGGACTGAATTAAGGTTTTCATTATTTATCTATATGTGAATAAATCCTAATGATTACTTTAAATTCTGTTTGTATGTAATCACTGTGTATTATTATTATTATTATTATTACTGCTGTTGTTTGTGGTTATGACTACTATTTTTATTTGGTTTATTACTGTTGTTTTCTATTATTATCACTATTGTTATTTTTATTATTATTATTATTATTATTATTATTATTATTATTATTATTGATTTTTGTTGTTTTACTTACGTTTTTAAACCAATAAATTGTAATTATATAGACATTTTCAATTGTCAATTTCTCAATATCCTGATCGAGCCGCGAACACGCGAGAATATGTATATTATCTCTAGAGATACTACTTTTACGGTAAAAAAGTTCATCTTGGATTTTTAGGTTTATCGAGTTTGATTTTACATTCCCTGGTAGCAAAGACACACACATCTCGTCAGATATTTATTTATTTAATCTTCCCTGTATGCATATATTTGATATTATAATCTAGCACCACTAAAAAGATAATATACTCGTAGATTGTAATATTAGTTTAATTTTTAAAATTAGAGTTGAACTGTCGAAAGATTATCATAGGTAGTTGTTTTATTTTTTTTAATTTTTAGGTCTATTATTGTGAGGGAATTATTACTTATTTGATAATAATTTACAATACTAGAAATAACAATAAATAAGAACAATTAATATTTATTCGAGTTGAACATAAATTGGAGGACATGAAAAGACACAATATTACAACATAAATTTTTTGCAATTGTAAACCGGCTATTTGTAAACCGATTTTAAAAAGTAAAATGTAATATTGTTCAAAATAAAAGGCTTAATATTTTAACAATAAAATATTAATTTATCATTAATAATAAATTAATATTATATTAATAATTCATTATTATAATAATTTCATTTCCATAAAACTAATATTTATGGAGATATAGCAGATTGATAATAAACATGGCTGCCATTTTGTAATTTGCAATTTTGAAGGCATTTAAGGCAATTTTTAAGGCATTTGCATTTGAAGGTATTTAAGTCCTGATTTTTTGCTAATTTTGAAAAATTTATTACCAAGGGGCTTACCCAGTATTAATGTGATTCGTTTATCCGATCTTAAGATGTATAAAGCTATATTTTTCCTAAGGATATTTTTTGTTTAGTTTTACAAGTAGAATCCGAAAAAAATATAGCCATCCCACCATTTTAGAAACACTCAGCATATATATATATATGTATTTATTTATTTAATATTATAAAATAAATTCCTATACACAAATTTTGAATATAATTTTTTATTATATGTTAAGCAATAGCAGTGTTAGTAAAGTTGTAACATTTATCTGGGTGAAGTGGTTTTAAAACAATTACAGTAATGAAAGTAACGTTTTTAATTAATTTTATAGACATATTATGTATTAATATAATCTATTTGCGTGATAATGGTAAATTACCTTAGTATGAAATAATGTTTGAATACAATTTTATTGACACCGTCACAAAAATAGTTTGAGATAAACTTGCAAAATAATATTGCGGTAATTAAATACCCAGTTTATTAATCATTTTAAGGAAGATTAACCTTTTAATTCCCTATTCACCCACCCGGTATATGTTATATTCAACTAATGAATGAAAAATTGTAGAAAATAGTTGGGGATGGGGATAAAATTTCTAAAATTAGGTTTTAGTGAGGTTTAATTTAAACAAAAAAACCTTTTTTCGATTTCTTTAGTTATTGAAAAAGTAATGTATTAATAATAAACTAGATTAAGGTACTTTTTGAAGAAATAACTTACGATTTAGTTTTTCAGAATCTGTTTAAATAAAAGTTAAGTATATTCAAGAAAGATGAGATTTATATTTGGTTATCATTTCTATTTTCTAAAGGTTTGCCTTTACGATTTATTTTATATATACGAGTATATTAAAATGTTAAAAGAGGTTATTTAAAGTACGGTCAAAGTTTTTTCGTTTAGAGAAATATGATTTTTTTGAATTCATATCTCTGCATACATACAATAAAATTATTTTGTATGAATTCTCTATAAAAATGAGATTATATATTAAACTAAAATTGTGTGTATCTAATGTTGTAATAACGTAGTAAATTAACTATAACAATTGCTACATTTGAATTATTTTATTTTCTAAACAAAAATTATTGCAATAAAGAAAAGTATATCAAGAAAAATTATTTCATTTATTATAATAATATATACATATAATACAAAATAAGACATAAACTTATTAAATTAAAAATATTATAAAATCTATTCTTGGAGTTAACAGTCATGTAAATAAACAATTATGAAGAAACAGTTTTGTCTAAAGATGTTCAGTTATCAGCAAATAAGTTTATCTAGCGGGTAAAGTCCACCAGGTTATGTTAAAATATCAGCGGTTTATTAGTAATATTTGCGCGTAAGTTCTTATATCAGTGCATCTTCTTTTTTAACAATTTAAAAATTTGTCTTTGTGGTACTGGAACATGTAATAATTGTTTGAAGCACTAATAAGTATTTCCGTATGAAAAATTTTATAACAAACCACAGAGTGTAGTATAAAGGACAATAAACACTAGATTTATCAACAAAAATAATTAAACATGTGATATTTTTATGTTTGTTCGGTAAACTGATTATTTATTGTTGTCAGTTTTACTAGCAATAAATTTTCACGAGTACAACTTAAGATACACTATTACAGCATATCTAAATTTCAGTGAAATTGATTTCGTAGTTCTTGAAATTTTCTAGCCAAGAATTTTTTACATAGCTTATAAATAAATAAATAAGAAAACCACAATTTAACTGAATGGTAGTTTTGTAATTATCATGTCTCAAACGTAAGGAGAATCCATTTTAACATCCCCCCCCCTAACCGTAAACAATCATGTGATCGAAAGTAATACCTTACTTTTCTTCAAAACGTCGATAAAAATCTACTTAACTGTCACTAAATATCATGTCTAGAGTCGTGGTATCAGTCCATACCTGATCGCTTCTCAGCCTCTGGCCCCATACTGCAAACTTGCGTTTTTAAGTTACCGGTAGCTATCAAATTTAATTGTTTCTGCAAGAGCATTGTCTCTACGTTCCCGTCGTCGGGGTTGTAAACGATTAGTGGCGGTTAGTCAACTTGGGTAGCTGTAGAGCTAATAGCTGGACAGTTGCGTAGTATGTTGCAAAAGTACCACTGTCGGAATAATAAGAACGCTTCCTTTGTTATTGTGTCCAGATTTCGTAGATTAATGTTGCCAATTGTGATTGTTTTCATCTGACAGGTTTGGGAAGCAATTTGCTCGTACCTTGCCGCTGGTCATCATTTTAAGAGCATTTTAGGGTTTGACCTTCGAGCGGGGTTGTGCAAGAACAGGAAGCCTTGGTTGGAGTAATTTGCTAGCGCTCACAAATTCTTGTGTTTGGTGATAGGTTTATTTCTAGCTACATTGTAGTGCCTGGCAGTACAGCTGGTGTATTTCTTTTGAAGATCTGCGACAAAGCAATATCCAGGGGAGATTGCCTGGAGGACCTGGTGGGTCTAGCAAAAGATCTAGGGGATCAACCCTTCCAACCGAGAAGGTCGATCGTCAGGTCACTTTCGAAGCTGCGGGTATCCACTAAGGAATCCGTTATCTCCACGAGGGAGGTACCCTTATCTCCTCATGAAATGGTGGTATTGCACCAAAGTTCTGACGTAGCCTCTGCTTCGAACCGTGTGGCGAAGACGGTAGCGGAAACCGCACGAGTAGCGGAGAGCACGGTAGCGGAGGGGAAAGTGGGTCTGAAAGGCGACTCCTTACGAAGTCGAGGGTGCCGGAAGACAGCAATGTGGCAGTCAGCCTTGAGCCATAGATATCCGGGTGGGCTTCCCTAAAAGAAGCATAGCAGTTTGAATGGAACACGGTTTGAGTTTCTGCATAATTTCGTACAAGACATGGGGAGCATGGTATGTCTCGAGATCATTTGTAAGGTCAACGGGGACCCAAGTGCTCGTCAATCATGTAAATTTGAAACAATATCTGTTCAGGTTCCACCTGGCAAACATGAGCTGTGTGTCTGCGGGAAGGTCCAGTTGATTGTTCTTATGATGTATGACTGCCCTGCTCTTGGGAGGGAGCAGAGCTGGGGCTAGTCATAAACGGCGAGACAGTGTTTTGTGAGCCGCACTTTCGGACCTTGTGGAGTTGAATTGCTCAGTAAAATGAAGTTGAATTGTTCAACCGGCATCAGTAATTTACTGAAGGGAAGACTCCGACCGCACTGTTGGAAGAAGCTATCCTTGAGTAACGATCGGCCACCGATCTATAGCTCCAAGCAGCTGTAAAGGATGGACAGGTATTTGCTGACATTCAGCTGTCAAGGCGCGGCAGCAAATTGATGTCCTTATTAATTTTCTTTTTTTTTAATTTGACGAGATAAATCTGAATTTATGATGTTCATATATTTTATTTTAAGACCAGGTGCGCCTATACAGAAAATATATGACGTGAACGGCTCTGCACAAAAGCATCTGGTGTAATAGACCGTGCTTCACGCATTTAGGTTAGGTCCGGGAGCTATTTGGAACCAGGTCGCTTAAACTGTTTTGGACACAGTAGCCCTTCGAGGCACGGACATTCGGTCACATGCTCCAGGACGACCGAATGGCTTGGAAGAGAGAAAAATCAAAATTCAGTCCATAACTGAAAATAATAATCCAATGTTATCTCTTCGAAAGGTCGGTGACGGATAGTTCTGTCGATGGAAAGGTATGGATCATAATGAGTTGCGGTGTTCTACAGAGTTCAGTGTTGGGACCAACACTGTGGAATATTGCGCATGATGTCCATCGCACTTCCCATTGGGGCAACTCTAACCTGGTTTTCCGTCACCTTGGCACTAATGGTAAAGCCGAGGTTAGATCGGGCGGTGAAGGACACTAAGACGAGGCGATAAACATTAATGTTTCGTGTCTGCAGGAGATTGGGCTTCGGTTTTTGCCGCAGAAGACGCAAGTGATCGTAGTCTCGGGTAGGCGTAGGCTCACCCCAATTTTTTGTATGGTTGGGATCACGGTATTCTGCCCTTACCCCTGCAGTGAAATACTTCTGTGTGTAGATAGACAAGAACCCGGTTCTAGAAGCTTGTAGCTGAAGTGTCCAAAGCCGAGAAAACGACTGCCGCCAGTGTTTGGATAATGATCAACATCGGGAGCGGAGGGTCTTATCTCAAGTGAAGTCTTATCTCGAAAGTAGTGTATGGAGGACCAATCTTGTCCGTCGCACTGGAAAGGGGTGGAGGTCGTGCAGTTCTTAGCAGGCTGCACAGACTGCCTCCTTTATGGTATGCTGCGAATACATGACCATTTCAGGCGGTGCCGCCTGCGTAGTGTCAAGACTTGGGCTCCTGGATCTCCTCGTTCGGAAGTGGGAGGAGATGTACAGGTGAGTCGGTAAGGTGTGTGCGGAGGCATCGCTTATCCACATATTAGATAGATGGGATTAATTGAAGAAAGGCAGATGGATCTACTGACTGATACCGGACCTCCAGAGATATCTGTGTGGAAAACACGGGGAACTAGGAGGATAAAAGTTGACTCAGTTCCTTACCTGTCATGTTTATAAATGGCGTACATGTTCGTATGGACACTGAGGAATGCGATTATAGTACGGAGGAGAATACGCAGAATAGACGTTGTTTCTGTACGATTCGTTCCTGCAATATATGGAAGCATGCATGAGACAATTCGAGGTGCTAACCCCATGGGGGATAGTCCCAAAATTATTGGGACAGTGATATAAACCAACGATCGTGGCACGCGGTATCCATGATGTTGGCTAAAATCATCCGAGCCAAGTTTGTAGAAAATAACCAGGGGTGAAAAACTACCCGTGAGGAAGAAGTTAAAAAAAAATGGCTGGATCCCGATAAGTTGAAGGCTTGGACCAGCAATGTAGGTGCGGATGGAGACAAAACACATGGGTGATTTTATAATACCGTCCCGTATTGTAGGAGAGAAGAGGTTTTAATGAGTAGGTCCGCAAGGAGAGTCCCACATTACTACAAGACCAAACGTGCTTATAATCGGATTCCTCTTCTACGACGAAACAAAAAAGGTACAAGACCACATATGCCTATAAACCTTTTCCCCTTCCACGGGGAAATAAAAATCCAATGTTTGCCGTTATTATCAAGGATTATGTAGCCCTTTCTTAGATTTTCTTTCCTCAGTAAAATGATTTTTTTTGTCAAGTTGCTTCTTTACTATTTAGAAGATATTCTTACTTAGAAAAAAATATCACGATATTTTACTTGCGTTTGCCTGACTCGCAGATCAGTCTCAGTCCTAGATTCCTTTCCATATAACAGTACTGTAATCGATGTTGTTTTGTATAATATTTAGATAAGCACTTCCCTTTTTCTATTATTACTTGTATTTAATTTTAACGTTAAATAATTTACATTACAATATAACAATATAATTTCTATTAAAATTTTAATAAGTTTTATCAGAAAATGTTTTTAATTTTCAACGTTTCTTTTCATTATCATGGGATATAACAAGTGGATAAGCCCTGTATGCTATCATAATTATGATAATTATTCTAAAAATAAAGTAAAAAAATGAAAGATGGGTGTAGAATCAGTGTGATTCCGCATGGTGAAGCAGTAAAGACTAGCCGTATTATTACTAATATATTTATTTATTTTTCTTGTTTAACCTCCAAAGACTACCGTTAGGTATTGCATCAGAGGATGAGATGAATGATCTGTAGCGTGTGTAAAAATTGTCATACCTGACCGGGATTCGAACCCGGGTCCTCCTGATGGTAGCCGAGACGCTACCACTCGCGCCATGGAGGCCGGCACTATTTATATTCTTAATGTTCTGATTTATAGAAACGTTGGATTCCACGTTCATGAAAATTCAAAACCTTGTATTCATATATGTTTGTTTGTGTGCGCGTGTGTTAACAGAGTATAGCAGCTCTTAAGTAATTTTATTTATACGCGTAGATAAAATATCTATATTAAAGGCGAAAATTCTTGATCATGTCAGAAATTCGGTTTCTTTTTGTTCGTGCTAAGAAAAACATCGGGTTAAGACAACTCCAACCATAATGGCGGCCATTTGATATAACAGTAATTTTCATAATTCCAGTTTTTTATGAGTTGGGTAGAAATTTGATCAGTTGGATCGTAACACCGTAAAGTACATTTTTTTTGAGAAAAATTATGTGAGTGTGTGTGTAACATATAATAATTAACACACATACTCACGCGCGCACGTACATACGAACGAGCGGGCGCACACACACGCGCGGGCGCGTCCCACAAAAGTAGACATTTATAATGAAATATCTTAACTATTGAACTATGTAGAAAACAACTCAATTGACAATTTCCTGTATAAATTAGATTTCACAGAATAAATATATAATGGATATTATAAGTAAGTTAACAGTACAATAATAACGTGCTTCATATCTACACGAGCCAAGTTCAATATGGAAATTTCATTTCTGGTTTGACCAAGCAGAAAATGATATTTCACGGTAGCCTATTTTGTCGTATATATTTATATATATATATATATATCAGTATAACTGAACGAGCTTATGTGTGTAGAGAGAGCAATAGTACTTCCGACAAAACCTACTGAGCGATGGATTGAAATTGTAGTAGACACATTTTAGAGGCTTTGAGTCCAAGTGGAATAATCTGGGATTGCTGATGTTGCATTAAACCCGCTTAGTGGACTCCGGTTAGGCTGGTTTCCAACAGCGATGAATTGTGAATAGCCTGTCAGTCAAAATACCAATATAAATATTACAACCCCTAACTCTCTTACCTTCATGTCATATCAGTATATTCTGTTCACGAGTCATGTATTTATATTCGTAAATGCATTCAAGTGAATAATAGGTACCTGTTTTAAGAAAAAAACTGTTTTATTATTCACAATTTAAAACAATAATTGTACAATTAATCAATATTGCTTTTATAAAAGATCTGAATATCCTATTATCATAAATTATATTGTTTGTTATACTAATAAATTGTGCATTGGAACCACTTTTCATCATATGATTTAAACGTTTAAAAATTAAAGATTTTCTTTACTTCTAATTAGTACTAATTTAGATAGTTTTCTACTGTATGATTGGTTAATGGGATTAAAAAAAGTAAATATTATACCCAATTTTAATTTAAAAATTATATATATGTATGTACAGAATTATATGTTATATAATTAACTGAAAAGCGTTTAATTTCTTATAATTATCTTAAGTTATATAATTTCGACCATCCGGCAAAATAATATACTGAAATGATATATTGGTATTAACTTCATGATTCAATTACCTTCTTAGCGAATTACTGTTGGCTAGCTATCACAAGTCATCTCTTGTTTACGTGGGATAGTCATTCGCAAGCTGATACACATAACTGATTAGAATAACATCTCTTGTTAATTATTTATGATTTTTATGAAATTTTAAGAAAATTAGTAGATAAGTAGTACTTATCCACTAATAGTAGTAATATCTACTAATAGTAGTACTTATCTACTAATAGTAACAGTAAAATTAGTAGTAGTATTCTCCATTGAAGTAAGAATATAGATTTCGGACAAAATGGTGAAAAGGGAAAGCTCGGTGAAAGTAGGACAATATTATTTTTGACAAGAATGAAACTATACATTAAAAAATAAAATATATATATATATATATATATATATATTTTATCGTTTAAAAAAAAGATTATAAGTAAATACCAAGTATATTTAAATTCAGAGAACATTAGTTATCTAGTAAAAGATTAATGAGAAGGTGAAGAACAAGCTAAACTGTTAGCTTGGACCAACACCTGGTGGGCAATATGATTATACATAATATTCATATATTTGTGTTACTATTTTAACAAAAAATTGAAGCCTGACAATATACAGTCATGCAAGTTTTTTCCAATAATATACTTTTCTTTTTCCTTTTTGTTAATATTATATTTTATTTGAGTCAATTCATTTGCAATATAAGAGTATGTATTAAATAAAATATTTAAAATAATAAAATTTTAATAATTAACCTCTTTTAATAGAACTTTTAATGGCAAGGGAATTTCTTTACTGTGACCAGTATCTTTACGATCTTTAATATCTTAACGATATTTACAACTGTATTACCCATCTAAACAATGTTAGTTTGGCATTTATTCACTCATGATTAGTTTTAAATTTAAAAAAAAAACGTGTTTATGTAAGCTTGATTGAAACGAAAATTGACACATTTAAAAAAAAAAAAAATTTGAATAACACTTCCGCAACAATATTTAAAAAAAGAGAAACATAAAATTCGAAACGGCTTTCTTTGAAAGGATTTTAGTCTTTTAATTCGGAGATGTGGACGGTGATGCAGTAGAATCACTACTCTCCGATTTATTTTTCGTCAAACTTTTCATTTTTAGTGAATTTTTATGAAAGAAACATGATTAAAAATTATATTTCAGATTTATTTAATCATTCAGTAAATAAATTATTGACTTTTCAATAAAAGTACTTTTCCATATTTACGGAAAAGCTCGTCTCTTAATTTAGTTATATTACGTAAATCGTTACTCGAGAAAACTGGTGAACTATATTACATGCTTTTTCCATACTTCTTTATCTTTCATCATTTTACTAATTGTTATTGATAATTTTTTTAACAATAAAATAAAAGTAATAATTATTTTATTTCTGATGTTGTAAATTATATATATATATATATATATATATATATATATATATATATCTTTCTCCCCGTATGTTTGGAGTGTATGAATTATAATGGTAACAGGGCAAGAGATTATCGGTTCTTTACCATTCCTGTCAAAATAAAGATACGTGGTGTGAAATACAGAACCGTGGAACAAGTTTAATAACACGTTTTTCATTTAATTATTTTTTTTAATTTACTAATCAATCGTACACATATTTATGATCTGTAAAACTTATTATTATGGAAATATTTTTTTACTATTTTATTAGATAAATTAAAGTGGAATTCTATTTCATTAAAGCGATTTATAGATTTTGGGGATAAACGTAGTAGAGAAACTTATCAGTTGTACCTTCGTAGAATTTCAGTAATGACATCAAAATGGTAAGAAAAGTTAAACTGTAGACAGTGATGTTAGCCATATTATTCTTTTCTATATCATTACCTGACATTGTTTTTCTTCTTTTTGTAGGCACGATCTTCCCGCGCAAAACGGTAATGTCCGGCTTTTACCGACTAAAACACCTCCCCATTAAACAGCAGACCGGAAACCCGCCTTTGAACACAACTCACGGCCTTTGTTTCATCCGCGGACATCTTGTTTTGTCATTCTGTTTTTGTGTGTTGTTATTCTTGTGTTTTTCTTGTGTTTTTGTCATTGTGTTGTCTTTCAACTCTTGTCGTTCCTTTCTCTCGTTACCTATGAAATTAGGTAACTTTAACTTACCTTTATAGTTCTCCCTGGAGTTTAGCCTTTGGTTTAAGAGATAACTAACTGGTAACACTAACAACTGTAGTACATGCAATAATACTTCGAGAGGTAAATGTTTAGTTTATTACGATTTAGGAAGAGAATGTTATAATTAAACGTATAGATTTTTTTTTAATTAAACACTTCCTCTGTCATTAGATTGAAACAGATAATTTGGATTAATATTACTTCCGAGAACCGAAAAATCTATAGGTAGCTTAAATCAAATATCATAAAGTTTAACTTACATTTTTTGGTAGGTAATAAATTGAATTTTTTTTGTAGTTCAGTTATTATCTACTTCCTTTTCCCGAGAATTTCTACTAGAAAATATTTGAAGTATAAAACTATTTGGAAAACAGAAAAAAATTGTCATATCTTCTATTAGTTACTGAGTTGATTAAACAAGTTAATTAATTATTAAACAAGTTGATTCAGACAGCAAATGAACTTCAATTCATTTGTTGTCAAATTATACTATAAATTATAATTTAAATCTAATCTTATTATCCTTCATTTAGAGAGGTTCTCCTTTCAGTTATCTTATTGTCTTCTCCTAGCGATCTTACCTCTAACTCCTATTGTTTAACACTTCTATTCCTCTCTCCTTTCATATTCTCAACTTACGCATGATGTACTTCGAAGTCCCCTGTGTTAGGGTTTGATTAATTGTTCCACAGATTGCGTAAAAACTTTGCAGCTTGAGAGGAAAAATATGACTCGATATTAAAGGTCATATTACTACCAATATAATAAATATACCAATTGCTCGGATTTTTTTAATTACTACGAAAGATATTTTTGAAATTAGAACTGTATTAAATAAAATATCCGTTTTTCTCGGGTTTCGTAAATTTTTTATTTGATTTATAAATTGAAGTAAACTTTCTTCCACTTATTATAAAGTAGGTAAAATAAATTTGAAGCATTAGGATTTGAAAATGGTTACGTGAAGTTCAACGGTGATACCACCATTATTTTTCTTATTCTTAAATGACTGACCTTTTTCAAAAGTTTTCTGGTAATACGAGTAATTTTACTTATATAAAAGGTTTTTGATCAGTTGAAGACTGAGCTTAATGGTATGTATCAGAAATTATGTGTTGGTATATAACTAGTCTATCTTTCAATTTAAATAATGCATTCTTTTGGTAATATGTAATTCTGTAATTCCAAACACAGGCTTTTGTTAAGTATTCTGTCTTATTTGTGATCAAAAACCAACTTTAGTTTTATTATTCTTATCTTTACTAAAAAAAAAAACCGTTCTTATCAATAAATTACATGAGAAATCGTTTCAGTATTTTTTATTTTAGGATTTTTAAGCCAGTATTTAAAGTTTTTTTTTTTTTAAACTTTTTAAGATTATTTAAGAAAGCCTTTCCCTTTACAACCTTGTAAGCGGAAATTATCACCAACTTTTATAAACATTTTTTTTCTTTCCGAAGGTGTATTTTTGCTTTAAAAAGAAACAGAAATTGTTATGCCCAAGATCAATCGTTAATAAATTAAATTTTGAGTTAGAGTGTAATAAAAAGAGTGTATTAATTAATTATTAAAATTAATTAATACTAGACTATTATTTTAATTAAGATTAGTATTACTTTACAAAAAGCTTAGCTGACAGAGCACATTTCATAACGTTTAAATAACTAATTAAAAAATCTAAATTATAAATTATTGCGTAATTTGTTACGGATAAATCCATTTACGTAAATTTAATTTTACTTGTATGACAAAAACCAGTATTTGAAACAACAAGATTACAAAACTTGTTGACAATTTTAAAAATACTTTCGTTATGGTACGGTAGGAAACAATTTTGTCCATTAGGAAAGTAGCAGGTTGTCTGTTTTACTTGTTAACACCTGTTGCACGACGATGATGATTTTCTTAAGTGACCATCTTTGTATTTGATTTTTTTTTTTTATTGTAAATTGACAACTGTTATTCTTGCCCGAAAATTTTCTTTTTATGTGGCAGCATATCGGTCAATTTACCATTAATTAAATGTTTGTCTATCAAATAAACTTTATATGTAATTAAATTTGATAAAAAAATTCTGTAGCGGTAAAAATAGAAAATTTTGTTTTTAAAATTCCTCAACCCTAATTTAATCCCGGAATCCTAATTGTCATTTATATATTTAAAAGTTCTTCAGTACGCTAATACTTTCCAGTTACTATCAGTCAAGGTTTTTCGTCACTTTAGCAGTCTTTTTTTAAAGTCACCTAAGAAAAATAAACAAAAAATATATAAAAAAGAATTTTGAAGAGTTTGACGACACTCCAGTGAATGTTTTCTCATTGAGCATAGTTGCCTCGGTTTTTACCTCAGTTTACATGACGTAGTTTTTTTTTGTATCAATTTTATTTTGTGAATAATATTTTTTGATTCAGAAAATAGTTTTTGGTGCAAAATCTTTCCTTTACTGCCAATAAAAATTTTAAAAATTCTTAATTGGGAGTTATCAAAAAATGATGTCCCAAATAAAAAATTGATTCTTTGAAATCTGGAAATACAAAGAGATAAATATTATTTGTAAATGGAAGTATAGTCAAAGCATTACAATCTTTAGTAAGGGGATTTCAAAATGTTAAGGAAGTCATTAATACTCCTCAAATAAACTTTTCGGGAACTGTAACAACATAAAAATATGTCTTATTTTCATGTTTAAATGCTACTTGGCTACTTAAAAAAATCATACTAAGTTCACGTGACACGCGAGCTACAACCAATCGATTGTGGTTTAAACTACTGTTACTGACGTACCGTTACTGGTACTGTTACTGACGTAATTGCTTGTTCATAAGATCGTTGAAGTTTTGAGAAAATAATTTATAACGTGAGATAAGGTTTTATTAAAATGCTATAACTGGAGTAGTCGAACTCAAGGTCTCAAAATTATCTTGACTTTATAATCTTTACACTTCAAAGGGTAAGTGTTTGTGTAAATATGGCGAGCGATTTCTGGTCATTGAGTCACTTATCCCATCTTTTTTAAAAAGACCTCAGGAAAACTTTTTGAAACGTTTTGTACTGTATAGTAGTTTGGGATGAGAGGACACTTGGCCAAAGCAAGAATTTTTTTAACTCTGGTAAACATTCTGCTTACCGAAAATTATTTCTGTGTAATGTAGTTTAACAATATTACTGTTCACAATGGTTGTTGTACTACTAAATTATTCAAAATAAATCTAAAATTAAGACTGAATTGCTAAACGCTTATTTAAAAAAAATAAAAGAAAAGAAAAAAAGAAGCCATTATACAAATTGAAATGTTTAAATTTTGGGAAACTAGCGCTAAATTAAGTACATGTTCTAATCCTTTACTTTAAAAGTTAAAAAAAAAATTGAACTGTTATTCGCTGGTCAATTTTTTTTTAACTATATAGGCTCAAAGAAGCTTGCAACATGTAAAAATCCGTTTAGAAGAAATAAAAAATGTAACTGGAACAAATTTGCCTTTTTATAAAAAGTAAAAAAAAGGGAGTAAAAAGAACTACTTAAAAAAGTTGCTACCAAGCGTGAGTAAGTCCAATGGAATGTGAAAATCTGTATTATTTTTACCGCATTTTTCTCAACTAACTATCGCGTGAACATACTTCAAATATTAGTATGCACAATATTTGAGATAATCCAGTCCTAAGATTCACACAATGATGACATCGGTAAAAGATTTTATTATTTCAAATACAAGTAGAATACTCGTACCAACAGTAATAATTTATAGTCGTTTAGTATTACACTTTTATAATTAAGTAATAAAAAAAGAAACATAAACTAAATAATATTTTGTAATAGTAATATAAAACAGAAAAAGGCACTTTACTTATTTTTCAGTTAATATAAGTGTTAAAATTAAAAATGAAAATGAATCTTGAATCACAAAAAATAAAAATAATAAATAAAACTGCCAAAATATCCAGCGACTTAAATCCTCATGTATCTAAACTACACTGAAGCAGTAAGAAAACCGGTTTTGTTCAAATAAAATAGTTCTTTATGATCTCTTACCTACGACGATGATCATGAAATATTATCTTCATAACAAAAAAACTTTATGACCTGAACAACGGGTTAATCATAGTCAATTTAAAAGGCATATGGATATCTAGAAATTTTTATATTTCACCAGAAAGGACGTTAATAACGTCCTTCGATAAGACTATTTCCCTTTTTTCTATTTAGCCTCCCGCACAGTAAGGTATTACTTCAGAGGATGAGTGAGGATGATATGTATGAATGTAAATGAAGTATACAGTCTTAGGTAGACCATTCTCCTAAGATGTGTGGTTAATTGAATCCCAACCTCCAAAGAACACCGGTATCCACTTTCTAGAATTCAAATTCGTGTGAAAGTAACTGCATTTACTAGGGTTTGAACCTTAGTACTCTCGACTTCGAAATCAGCTGCTTTCCGTTGACGAGTTCACCACCAGACTAACCGGGTTGCTTAAGACTATCTAACCCACCAAGTAAAAAATTAAATTATATCTCTTTAAATTGGGAATTGATTAAATTTTATTTCGATGTAAAAATAAAGCTTTGTTGTATCTGAGAGATACAATATATAATTTTTCCACAGCCACTATCCAATTCCCAGCAGATAATTTATTATTTGATTAGATGAGGCGGCTGACCGTTAAACAACATTTATTAAATATGATAATTCTCACAAAGAGAATACTTTTTTAAAAGTAGCTTATTATACTACCTCTAACAGAACTTAAAATATTTTTTGCTTTTAGTTTTTTGTCTTTTTTTTAGGGATATTAGTAGACCGATAGGAATGTCACGTGTGGCATTTGCATCGGTGGCATCCTGACTGAGGCAAGAACAAGAGAACAAGGCTGAGGTGCCTTTTGTTGAGGTATTGAAGATGATCTCCGGTAAAGCCCATAAGGGTTAGTTCGGAGGGGGTAGAGTGCCGACCGGAACTCTACCCACACGGTCACACGGTGGGTGTCTTCCCCTACGGGGTCAGAACTCAAAATATTCCTAAATACTATGATTAATGAAACATTATTTAACGATATCAAATCTGAATTTAGATTGCCAGAACATTTAAAAACGTTTGTAAGCAATGCAGTAAGGGTCAGCGGATCACATTTTAGAATGGATAAAGAAAAAAGAAGAATATTTTCAATTATTCAAATTATATTTTACCCAAATTATAAAAATTAATTTATTTTCTCATAGTTAAAAAATTAATTTATTTTCTCATAGTTAACCGTTCGAAACGGTTAATAAATAATTTCTATAGCCTAATAGTTTGGTCAATTGTCTGTCTTTTAACATTTGATACAGCTTAACTTATTCAAAGGAAAGCGCTTTGATTACGTAATTTATATATTGTAACTGATTTGAATTAACTATGAACTTTTATCAATGGGTTTACAGATGTCATTGTTGCTTAAAGTAACGCATGGCGATTAAATGTGGATGACATGAGGAGTAAAACTAGACCGTTACATG
Source organism: Lycorma delicatula (assembly GCF_047948215.1). Classification (NCBI taxonomy): domain Eukaryota; kingdom Metazoa; phylum Arthropoda; class Insecta; order Hemiptera; family Fulgoridae; genus Lycorma; species Lycorma delicatula. Next base: position 54,625,549 of record NC_134457.1, read on the forward strand.
TATGCGGGCTTCAATTGAATTAGGACAACCCACAGCTAATTGATTAAGTCTAATAAACCAACACGCAAAACGGTTAGTGGAGCATATATCCGTACACACATAGATATATGTAAATGTATAACTACTTATAAACGTCCCAGCTGCTTCAATTAATTTTATCAAACAAACTAATGAAGACTGTCTTACTTTAATATGAAACCCACCCTTCCAATTTGTAGACTTTTCACACAATTTTATCTTCACAAATTAATTATTTCTGTGTATTATATTGTATTTTGATTTCATTTTATTGATGAATACGTTGATGTAATTTGAATTTCTATAATACGGTTTCCTATTTTTGTTTTTTCTAAATTTGACTAATGTTACTAAACTTCTAGATTTTCTCATAACTTGCAATTAATTGAATTAAGCAATAAATATTTTTGAACAACTGATTAGATTTAAACACCTTCTTTATTTCATATTGGATTATGTCACCTACCGTAATCATAATGATTATAACAACCCTGATACGAAATATCAATCATCCTAGAAATACTCCACAGTCATTATTAGTAACAACAACAATCTTCTTTCAGCCTAAAATAAGGAAACTGAATGATAAAGGAATTTCCCATGGCTCTCTGAAATTAGTATCAATATGACACTGAATTATAGTTGATATTCAACCCTACAACTAACACATTTTCTCTACGTTACAAGTTATTAGTCATCATTACTCGCAGAGAAAGAAAATATTCTTAATGCTACTTACATCTATATGGTAAAAATATGTTACAACTAAAAGGAAGTCTGAAAGTATTATTATCAAGCAACAATATCATATACCCATTTCTTTATGAAACAATGTTACATAAAGATAAAGAAAATCGTTACAAGAAGATAGCTCTTGGTCGGGATATTATTTACAAAAAAATTCCCAAAATATTTCGTATGAGATTTTTATTAAGTTACAACTTCTTGTTCGTAACATTTTGTTTAAATATTTTCTAAGGAATGCAAAAAGTTATTTTTATGCAAATCGACGTTATAAAATGAAAAAAAAAAGATTTGTACAAAAATTTTGTGTTTTTTGTAATATAATTATAATTATTAACGAAATAAATTATAACTAAATAAATAAACTGAATAAATTTTAACTGCTTTATTAAGACAGGAATTTAAATTATTTCTGGATCAAGTCGACTACCAAGTTTTAATTTCGCGCTTTCATCTATTTTACGGTAATGTATTATCTAAATTGAATTATTTATTTTTATATTTATATTTGCTTTCTATCTACAAAACGCCAAAGAAAATTTTTTTGGAGATAAATGGTCCGCATCAGATAGGTTCAACTTTAGATATACTGCCTAGATTTAAATTCATTTTGTTGCAAATTAGATTGTGAACATCTATAAAAATCATTGATTAATAAAGTTTTATTGGTATTTCCGTTCTTAGATTATGAGATGTAGATAAATATTTACAATTTTTTATAATCGACAAATTTTATTCACTTCTATATGAAATAAAACTTCTATTTCATCGCATATAAAAGAAATCATTTAAGAAAATAGATTTATTCAAATTTTCAAACTATATTTATATACTTAAATTCATTGTGTTTCGTATAAAGATGTCTTGACAGTTTTCAAGAAAACTTAAAATTCTCGATAAGTCTTAATAATTAAACACCCTAATAAAATGTAATATATTTTTTCAGTGCTTCTGTCAGAATCGGTTTCCTACATCTACTTAATCACCATAAGAAATGTTTATTTTACACAATGTATATTCTCTTTGTATTTTAATTGAAAGTTACGGGTAACCTTTATAATCATTGTTTACTCTTCGACAACGCTATTGCATGTAACACGGTGGAATGTTTTTGTAACATATTACATATCTTAACACCATCTGATCTCTATACATTATAATTTAACACGAACTGGAAGTTGAATGTGTATGAATTTTTAGGTTTTAATAAGTGCTGAAACCTAAATATGACTACGACTATTTAAATGACTACGACCCCAATTCGGTTGATAATTAAATTTATAAAAAAATAGTTTGTTAATCTTGCTTTTTAATTAACCGATTACAAAATTCTTACACATATTTTAGTTTTTATGAAAAGTTAAAAAAATAATGTTAAATAATAAAGTAAAAAATAAACTAAAAATTCTAATTAATAGCCTGAGTTCTATTGCAACAAAATAACGTTATGAATTAAAACATGAAAATAATTAAACCTGTATCTAAAAACTGAAAAACTCTTAGACACCATGAGAAAAAAGAATAGGTTATATAGTCATTTCTTTAAAATGGATAATAGATGTAGAAAACAAATATTTGAATTTTTAAAGATTAGAAAATCCTAAGAGCAAATTCAAGTTCAAAGAAATTCAACAAAACTTAAAGAAATTATTTACGAGATGAATTCTTTGAAAATAGAATCTTATCTCAGAAAAATTATTAAAACATAAAAACCAAGGGTTCCAAGAAAAAGAGGGTAGAAAGTATCATCAGAAGAAAGGAATAATTCAATTTCAGGAAGAATGAAAGGATATTTGATAAGACGAAAGCAGACAAAACACGTTAAAAAAAAATTGATTCAACGTATCACAAAGTGGATGTTTTGAAAAACCTCACAGTATTTTAATTTAATCCCAGTTATTTCTACTTATTTATATCATCGTCATGCTTAGATATTAAAGTTATGAAAAGGAAACATGTGGTTGTAATAAGAATATTTATAAATTAAAATTTGTTTTAGAAATTATTTAATAATTAAATTTTAACTGCGAAAAAATAATTTAAAAAATAAATTAACGCATTCAATATATAATTCAAACATAGTAGTATTTGTATGCTTATTCATAATACGCAGTAAGTTTTATTTAAACAAGATCTTCATATTGTTATAAAGTTTAATTTAAAATTATAATTTATAAATTAACCTCTTTTATTATTTAAATGTAACTTATTAACTGATTAAATTTAAATTAAAAACTTTAAGATTATTATTATTAAATTTAAATAATAAAATTTTAGTTTAAAGTTTAAAAGTAAATAATAGATGTTAAATAAATGTTTGTAGAATGAAATGAATCGGTTATTAGTTAGGTTTGTTGGCTACAGCTGTAGTATAATTTTTTTAGGAATTATTTCTGGAATACGTAGGAATCAATGGAAATAATATATGATCGGTTAGCCGCGGGTTACTAGCACGGCCTGGTCGGCAGAACTAATGACTAGCACAAAAACCACCAAGACCAGACCAAAAGTTCTTGGTTAATGAGTTAAAGGGAGAAAACCAAACTATTAAACCTAAAAAGCATATATTATATAAATAGAATCTTGAACCTTAAAATAAGATCTTGAAATATAAAATAATATTTGGGTAGCATTTACGAAATGAATTACGGTAATAATTTTTAATCACAGTGAATAGTTTTTATGTTTATATATATATATATATTTATATTACTAATTTTACAACTCTAGGGTCAAACTATAGTTTTGCCTTTCAATAACTATTTTATTGAAATTAATTCATGATTTTATTTCCTTAATCAGATTTATAAAAGCTGTGTCCTGTAATTATTTCTAACTGTCTTTATCTCTCAAAGAACCTACGAAACCTAGAGTCACTATCCATTTTTCATCCTATAATTCTTAGTTAAGCAATCGCCCACAGACACTACATTCGACTCCTTCCGCGAAGGGAGTGCGTGCACCCTTCAAAAACTAGGACTACATCAGGCGCATTCCTATAAGACCAAAGAGCAGTAGCCGCGGAAAGCCTTCAGCGAACGACTGAAAGAGAATCGCGTGGGAAGAAAGTAAAGAAGGACCCACATATCTTTCTTTTCCCCCCAAGTATAACCCCGGTAAAAACTTCTAAAAAACCGATCTACAAAAAGAACCGGAACACAGTTCCCAACTCCGTCCATTTTAAAATAAAAACAAATGCATAACCATCACTAAGAATTAAATATGCCTCCCAGATAATTAGAAAGATCCAGCAGCAAGGGACTTTCGTCCATTCTCAGAGATGAATATGAGGACTATAGCGTTTTATCGTTACTATACGTAATGATGTGAATATAATACTTTATTTATAAATATATACAATTATACTTTTATATTATGCAATTATAACTATTATTAACCTATTTCTATAATGCAATAAAATATTCATTTTTAATTTATTATTACTGTTTTGCAGGTTATGTAAATTTAAGTTATATTTAAATTAAATATGTGTTTTACCAATCTTTTCAGTCTTCTACCTTTAATTTCTTTAAATTATATTACGTTGCGTATTCAACAACATGCAAACACTAAATTTTGAGTATAAAACCCTATAACGGATTTACTTTAACAAAGTCAGGCCTATGGCCCGCCGCGAAAATGTAACATGGTTCATGTTTCATTACACACAATTTTGTTAAACGTTTTTGCCAACTGTAACTAAATAACGTTCACGAATTTAACTTACTAACAACAAAAAATCTTTTACAACGAATAGCCTAAAAATCCTGAACATTTTTGGCTATTTTTCGAGTTGTGATTTTTTAGCTCAGCTCTAATTCCAATGTTTTCCTTTTTTCATGATTTATCTAAAATATAAATCGTTCGTATGAAAAACTATAAATCGTTCTAACGAATGAAACATTCGTGCGCTGCGCGCAGTCACCCGACGCACCATGTGGTCCGCTCTGCGCCAATAGAAGCTAAATAAAAATGTGAGCACCTGCAATCTAACAATCAAAAAACTCACGCACCATCATTTTCTATGAGAAAGTTTATATATATGTATAAATACTATATATATACATACACGAGTAATATTGACACTATAGGCTATTTAATTTATTTAAATTTAAATTTTTAATATATAATATTTCCCAACGTTTAATATAAATAATGTTAATGAATTTGATATTTAAAAAATAAACAAAAATAGTGCTACATTTTTGTCAGCAAAATAAAATGTATAAATTTCGTTTTTTATTGAAATCTTTTTTTAAATTAATTAATTGTTTTGGTTTAGAAATAAGTAATGTTCTTTATTAGTTCAAATGAAATGCTTAATACTTACTATGATTACTAGAAAACTTGAAAAATAATTATTTTCTGTCCTTACCTGAAACAAAAAGAGATATAAAATGATTTGCACTTTTAACAATGAACTAAGAAAATCTGTGTGTGCATTTGTGTAGTCTAAAAAAAATACAATAATTTTACTTTATAAAGTATTTTTTTAAACAAATAATATATTTTTGGCAGAAATTAATACAAAAAATAAACAGAAGCAAGTTCAGTATATCATTTTGGGTATCCAGAATGTTATTTAATTTTGATGTAAAGCACATAAGCTGGGGAAAAGAAAGAATAATTTAAGTTCACAGTTGACGATGGAGTGAAAAATATATTGAAGTAACCAAAATACTGTTTCAAAAAAATAATAGAATGTGTAATTGGTTTAATTGTAATTGTAAAACCCATTTCAACGGAAATATCCATTTTTACCATCCCTGAATCCATTTTCTCTAGTTTCAGCGTGACGTCTGTACGTACATATGTATTTCGCATAACTCAATAACGATTAGCAATAAGCAGTAGGATGTTAAAATTTGGAATTTAGAACTGCTGTAACATCTAGTTGTGCACCTCTCCTTTTGCTTGCAATCGATTGAACCAAAACTGTCCAATAAACCCCTCCCCCCCAAAAAAAATGGATTTTGGACTTTTACTGAACTTCAGTCCTTATTGAGAGCGTTTTAACGATATAGTGGTACTTATATTCTTTAGTTCCAGAGTTATAGCCAAACAAAATATTAATTATTGGAATATTTGGAACACAAGGGGAAAGCACATCGGTTCGAATCAGACTTTATCTCTTTTTTTAAATTTAAATATATTGATTTATTAGTAATTATTAACTTCTATTTGTAAAAGGTTTTTACGATAATTAATAAGCCATTAATAACATAAAAAAAATATTTATATATATAAAATAATATCAGAAGATATTAATGAAATAAAATTTTATGCACTTTTCATTTTACAAAAATGTGTATGTGTAATTTAACAGTAGTAGTACAAGGAAGTCATGTGTTGTCCACGTAGATTTTTTCTTTTTTATCACACTCTATTTGTTGGATATATTTTACAACGTTAAAGATAAGATCCTCTAGTTAAACGTTTAGATGTTAAATTATACATCGTAAAAAAATGATGTAATACGATATAATTAATTAAATTACATAATGCAATATGAAATTAAATTAAAATATTTAAACAAAAAGTAAACATAATTGTAAAATAAAATACCGTTATATATAAGAAATTTTTTACATACTATAAAAATTTAATTTTTAAAATTAAAAAAAAAGACAAAATAAATTGAATTACTTATTTAAGTAAATTTGTAAAAAACAATTATTGTTTTAATATTTAAATTTAATTGTTTAATTAATAAAATATTTCTTTAGGCTATTAAAAAACCGATATTGAAATTAAAGTGGAATAGTTAATATACTTTTAAAGCACATAAAAAATAGATTCGATGTTACAAATATCGTGGCTTAAGTTATAATATATTTTTCAATTAAACAAAAATGTAAGCATCGAACATTTAGTAAATCCATACATCTTATTTATTAAGAGTCATTAATACATTAGTGCGTATATAATGGATAAATATATATTATATTTATTAAATCTGCGACGGCTAGAACAATAAAATGAGTTTTGGATATATATAGTTTATATTTGAAGTAAAGAGGATAGCATGCTTGCCTCTTCCATCAAACATTTCCGGTTCGATTACCGTTTTAGATCTGAAAAATGTATTTAAGGGCTCAACTAAAACGAAATGACTAATTGATTTAGTAGTTATGATTTGTTTTAGTAATTTTGAATTTACATTTTAAAAAATCTTCAACTTGTCTAGCATAGAGGAATTAATGTTACAGATTAAATTTATTGAGAACAAAACAATAGTTATATGCATATATTTTACATATTAAGTGTAACATCAATATCGATAACAAAACAGTATAAGTTGATTTTGTTAATAATTCTGAGAATAGAATTGATTTGAATCAGTTTTAAACATTCATCTATTATCTTTATTTGTAGATGTAAACTGGTAAAAGAAAAATATTAAAACCCTGAAAATAATAATAAAAAAAAGTAATTTAATATTATATTAGTAACATTTTTCTTGATTGCCAAATTTTATTTGATAATCATTTCATTTAAGAAAATGAGGAAAATAATTGTTAAAACGATAGATGTTATCTACCTTCTAATTTATCTTATATTTATTTCATTATGTCTATTTTATTGAATCTGTTATTTTTAAATTTGTGCAAAACTCTTACTCCATTGTATGCTTTTATTAGATAAACTTAATTTTAAGTGCTTAATATAATTACACTTTAATTATTTTGTTTCACTGTTAGCGATTTTCTTACATCTCCAATATTAATTGTGTCAAAAAATTAACAATATATTTTTTTTTATGCGATTTGCTACAAGAATCATATGTTTGATTCTACAAATCATTTTTGTGAAAATTCGTTTTCAGAGTATTATTATTTGAATAAATTAACAGTTAATGTAATCCACCTTACCGGCACATTGATGTGTACTCTAGATCTAGAAAGCAGAAGTAGAAGCTACATTATACTAGTAGGACCGGGACAGGCATGACTGTTTTAAAATGTTTAACTATGATTTTTTAAACTTTTGAATTTAAATATATTAATTTTAACTCCTGATGATGGCTTCGGGTAGGCCGAAAAATCTGGAGTACATATCAACGTGCTGGTAAGGTGGATTACATTAATTATTAATTTATTCATTTAACATTTCAGCGTTACCATTTTGAAAAATTAAGAATTACTATTATTACTTTGATTACATTTCTGTAATAAATACTGTGTATCATTTAGAATATTTAGTATTAATTTTTATTTTTGTTTCACAATTAGCTAGAAAACTATACATTTTGTCAGAGGTATTAATTTTTAAATACATGATTACATTTTCGTGTCGTCATTAGCATCATCTGGTGTTCTGCCTAGTGGCAGATCCCCCTTACGACACTTCTGTCTTCATCCATTTCTGTCCCAAATCTTCTCCTTCGTCCCCTTATATTTCCATTCTTCACTTCATCTACTAACTTTGTCCTTCTTCCTTTCTCCTTTTACTGATCCTTTCAATGCAGTTATCAGGATTCTACTTCCTCTAATTACATATCCTAACTACTTTCCTTTTTTTTTACTTACTACCCGCTTAAGTACTCTTTCTTCTACAAGTCTGTAGAAGAAAGATTAGTTTCTCATTCCTCACTTTATCCTTCCATCTTATTTTTACCATTTTTTTTTCATATCCATATCTCAAGCAGTCTCTCTCTCTCTCTCTCTCTCTCTCTCTCTCTCTCTCTCTCTCTCTCTCTCTCTCTCTCTCCTTTCTTATAGTCCATGCTTTACTACCACACGACAAGACATTTCATGCATAATATTTGGTAAACCTCTTCCTTAACTCTGTTCTTATTGAAGGCTTCCTTTATCATTTCTTTTCTTCTTTTTTACTTCTCCAGTGTTCTTTCATCATAAAACCCAAATATTTGAAAATTTTCCGGGCATTAGTAATAAAAGCATATTGGAAACATTTTTTATGCCTATCAAATTGGAAGGTTTGATTTTTCTAGATGATATTTAAGCATTTTAAAATAATTTTATTATCCATGAAACAATAGTCTTTCTGTCGATATTCTATCTTTTTAGTCTGTTACGTGATTCGTCTATCTTTTCAGAATGATTATCTGACTTACAATTAGTATTGCAGGTTTGAATTTTACTTATAAAACAGATTTTAAGTAATTTCAGAATTTAGATTTTCAGAACTCTATTTTAAATAATTTTTGTTGGGCGTAAATAAAAATGTTCCCAACATATTGCTTAATTGTAGAGATTATTTTTACAATTTTGTATCCATGACAGACTAGTCGATTTTTGTACAATTAGAAAAATTTTCAAATATTTGACAGTATCCCTTTCTTAATTAGATTAATGTTATATTAAATGTAAAATTCAGTGGTTCGTGATTTACGTATTTAAATAATTTTTATTCAGTCTTAAATCTGGGTTTCTCATTTAATAATGAGAAGATCTTCAGTTTAAAAACTAACCTTTTTTAAAATTTTACTAATATGTACTTATTTTATGAAATTTTATTATGGCATCTTACATCCGGAAGTTTCTAGGTTCAAATCCCAGTCAGGCTCGACATTTTATCACACGTTACAATAATTAGTTTCTCAAAAATTTCATTAGTTGTACTGTTTATATATAACCGTGTATTTATCACCTAACAATTTTTTTAATGACTACATTTGTATCTTTCTTTTGGTTAGCTTCTAAACTAATATATTACAAATTTTAGTTTTCTACAACAGATAATTACCGATGACTGTTATTAAGAAATCCATTCATTCATTACTAAGGCCGATAAAGCCTACCGTTTGAATATTTAACAGAGAATTCCTAACTAGTTACTTCATCATTTAATTTAAGAACTACTATCATCTTACATTCTATGACTAGACAAAAAGTTATATTTTTTCTAAAAAAAAATTCCTTCCAGAAGTAGCAGGTATTGTGAAAAGTAACAAAGAAATTAGATAAAGATAACAAAAATAAATTAGGTATAATTGGATAAGTAAATGAGATTTCCTTATGAATAATATATATATACTTTTAGAAAAGTCCTTTATCACGTAAATTATTAAAAAAAAACTATTGATTAGATGTTATTCCTTTGTTGATTTTTTTTTACAGAAGCGGTTGTTAAACAAAAGGGAAAAAGAAGACAAAATTCTAAGGTACAAAAGCGCTAAACCCTTGAACACCAGTATCCGTTTAAAATTAGGTAAGAGTGATCAGATATAAAATACGTATAAAAATTAGTTTTAAGATATTTATATTACCTAGTTATTTTAATCCAGATGTTTCTTATGTGAAGGGATATGTAGTGAATGCAGCAGAGTTTGCCTTACTACTTCAGAAAAGATATGGGATCATAGCTAGTTTTTAATGTGACATCTACCACATACACTATCTACGAAAACGTGTGGCGTATATGGCACTTGGAATAAAAAATTACAGTTATCTATTATGGTTTTATTTCTTACCATTTCAACAGCATTTTATTCCAATTTTTAGAAATTAAAATGAGAATTCTGTGTTTTATTCCAATTTTAAACCCATAAATCATTCAAACTAAGAGTTGCTTACCTACATTATTAATCATTATCATATTAGAATAATTAGTAAGCTATACCAGGATAAATAAATATTTCACTTTAGACTGGAACTGTTTATCTGTATAATGTTTTATTCTCTACTTTATTTATTTTTTAACAGAAATCTATTGATTAAATAAAAATATATTCTCTTTTATTAGCAAATGCTAACATGAATATAACCGGTTTGATGATTGTTTAATTTCCGGTATTTTTAATTCTTTCATTTTGTTTTTTTTTTCATTTTTTTATGCTTTATTTAGCTTTTTTTTTAACGTGATTTATATTCTAATAGTTTAATTAAATAAATATTTTTTAAATCTAAACCGTACAACTCTGAAACGTCGCTATAGTGAGTAAACGTGCGTGTATCACCGTTATGGTCTGCTTATTTATCTTTTAAAAATACAATTTTATTATCAGTAATGAAATTACAAAAGAAATTGTTTATAATAACCAAGTTGGAGGGTTTTTACTTCTTACTTATATAATTTAATTTTGAAATTGGTTACCAATTCTAACAAAGCTAAATTACTGATATTATTTAATTAGCTAAATAAATACTTACGGCTCCGCAGGAGAGCCGATTGTAATTATAATTGTTTTGTTTTGTCTTCAGTCGTTTGATGCAGCTCTCTAAGATTCCCTATCTAGTGCTAGTCGTTTCATTTCAGTATACCCCCTACATCCTAAATCCCTAACAATTTGTTTTACATATTCCAAACGTGGCCTGCCTACACAATTTTTCCCTTCTACCTGTCCTTCCAATATTAAAGCGGCTATTCCAGGATGCCTTAGTATGTGGCCTATAAGTCTGTCTCTTCTTTTAACTATATTTTTCCAAATGCTTCTTTCTTCAATAACTAACTATTTGCTGCAATACCTCTTCATTTGTCACTTTATCCACCCATCTGATTTTTAACATTCTCCTATAGCACCACATTTCAAAAGCTTCTAATCTTTTCTTCTCAGATACTCCGATTGTCCAAGTTTCACTTCCATATAAAGCGACACTCCAAACATACACTTCCAAAAATCTTTTCCTGACCTTTAAATTAATTTTTGATGTAAACAAATTATATTTCTTACTGAAGGCTCGTTTAGCTTGTGCTATTCGGCATTTTATATCGCTCCTGCTTCGTCCATCTTTAGTAATTCTACTTCCCAAATAACAAAATTCTTCTACCTCCATAATCTTTTTTCCTCCTATTTTCACATTCAGTGGTCCATTTTTGTTATTTCTACTACATTTCATTACTTTTTTTTTGTTCTTGTTTATTTTCATGCAATAGTTTTTGCGTAGGACTTCATCTATGCCGTTCATTGTTTCTTCTAAATCCTTTTTACTCTCGGCTAGAATTACTATATCTTCAGCAAATCGTAGCATCTTTATCTTTTCACCTTGTACTGTTACTCCGAATCGAAATTGTTCTTTAACATCATTAACTGCTAGTTCCATTTAAAGATTAAAAAGTAACGGAGATAGAGAACATTCTTGTCGGACTCCAGTCTACGTTATCGAATGCCTTTTCTAGGTCTATAAACGCCAAGTATGTTGGTTTGATTTTCTTTAATCTTCCTTCTATTATTAATCTGAGGCCTAAAATTGCTTCCCTTGTCCCTATACTTTTCCTGAAACCAAATTGGTCTTCTCCTAACACTTCCTCCACTCTCCTCTCAATTCTTCTGTATAGAATTCTAGTTAAGATTTTTTATGCATGACTAGTTAAACTAATTGTTCTGTATTATTCACATTTATCTGCCCCTGCTTTCTTTGGTATCATTACTATAACACTTTTTTTGAAGTCTGACGGAAATTCCCCTTTTTCATAAATATTACACACCAGTTTGTATAATCTATCAATCGCTTCCTCACCTGCCCTGCGCGGTAATTCTACAGGTATTCCGTCTATTCCAGGAGCCTTTCTGCCATTTAAATCTTTTAATGCTTTCTTAAATTCAGATCTCAGTATTGTTTCTCCCATTTCATCCTCCTCAACTTCCTCTTCTTCCTCTATAACACCATTTTCTAATTCATTTCCTCCGTATAACTCTTCAATATATTCCACCCATCTATCGACTTTACCTTTCGTATTATATATTGGTGTACCATCTTTGTTTAACAAATTATTAGATTTTAATTTATGTACCCCAAAATTTTCCTTAACTTTCCTGTATGCTCCGTCTATTTGAGCAATGTTCATTTCTCTTTCCACTTCTGAACACTTTTATTTAATCCACTCTTCTTTCGCCAGTTTGCACTTCCTGTTTATAGCGTTTCTTAATTGCCGATAGTTCCTTTTACTTTCTTCATCACTATCATTCTTATATTTTCTACGTTCATCCATCAGCTGCAATATATCGTCTGAAACCCACGGTTTTCTACCAGTTCTCTTTATTCCGCCTAAGTTTGATTCTGCTGATTTAAGAATTTCCTATTTAACATTCTCCCATTCTTCTTCTACATTTTCTACCTTATGTTTTTTACTCAGACCTCTTGCGACGTCCTCCTCAAAAATCTTCTTTACCTCCTCTTCCTCAAGCTTCTCTAAATTCCACCGATTCATCTGGCACCTTTTCTTCAGGTTTTTAAACCCCAATCTACATTTCATTATCACCAAATTATGGTCGCTATCAATGTCTGCTCCAGGGTAAGTTTTGCAGTCAACGAGTTGATTTCTAAATCTTTGCTTATCCATGATATAATCTATCTGATATCTTGCAGTATCGCCTGGATTTTTCCAAGTGTATATTCTTCTATTATGATTTTTAAATTGGGTGTTGGCAATTACTAAATTATACTTCGTGCAAAACTCTATAAGTCGGTCCCCTCTTTCATTCCTTTTGCCCAGCCCGTATTCACCCACTATATTTCCTTCCTTGCTTTTTGCAATGCTTGCATTCCAATCTCCAACTATTATTAAATTTTCATCTCCTTTTACGTGTTTAATTGCTTCATCAATCTCTTCGTATACACACTCTACCTCATCATCATCATGGGCGCTTGTAGGCATATAGACGTTAACAATCGTTGTCGGTTTAGGTTTTGATTTTATCCTTATTACAATGATTCTATCGCTATGCGTCTTGAAATACTCCACTCTCCTCCCTATCTTCTTGTTGATCACGAAACCTACTCCTGCCTGCCCATTATTTGACGCTGAGTTAATTACTCATAATTATTAAATTATAAGTAATTATAAATTACTTATAATTGTTATTGAGAAAAAAATATATTACTTAATAAATATTGCTGTATGATTGCACTAAACATCAATCTAAAAAAAATTACGATTTTTATTTTCAATAATCATGAATTATTCCTCTGGAATTAACATGATAATTAAAGTATACTAAGATAATTGAGTAGCAATTTTAATTGTATCGCAGTCTTTCTATTTCCCACTAATGGTCATAACAAAATTTGGTTAAGATTATTAATAGTACGGAAGAAAATTAATATCAGTATTAATTTTCTTCCATTAGTTTTTTATGATGATATTTATTATTTTAACTAGTTCACACCTTAAACTATAGCAATTTGCATCCTGTTTTTACTTATGAAGTTTAAACATTTTTTGATTATTATCTTAAAGAAGATTACATTTAAATGATTTAATTAAATCTATAGTTTTGTAAACGTTTTATTTTGTAGTTAAACCTTAATGGATTTTAATGGTTTTTAAATATAAGTTTTAATCAACGTTACCTTTGATGAAGTAACTTATCAAAAAGTAAATTAATTACTGTATTTTCGCTTACTACCATATAAATGATAAATAGAGGTTTCATAATAACATTTTTTGAGTACGAGTTATATTTTCGTACAAATGATATAAAAATTATACTGAGATTTTATTTTGTTTGCTTACATGCTCATGAACATATTTTGACTCCTAGAAATTTCTACACGTAAGTCCATCACGTATAATTTCTTTTCATTTCATTTTCCAAAAATAAGTTTATAAATAAAAACTCTCTAAGGGACAGAACGTAATATTAAAGTTATAAACTCCTCCAACAACCGAGATTAATAAATAAACGTGGCATCCGACTTAAGTAAGTTTGATTGTGTCTTGATTAAACTATTATACGTAATACCTTCTTGTGGGAACGATGTATTATGGAAATTGTTAACTATAATCGCTGATACCGAATAACAATACATTCTCCATCTCTCTCTTTTTCTCTGTTACCCTCAATATGTATGCATATTTACTAACTAGTCATTAATAAAGTAGTACCTTTGTAATATTACAGGTGACTGCGATATTACTTTGCTAAACTATGGACCGATATCAATAACGGCAAGTTAGTTAACCTTAGTGGTTTACCTCCCTTCATATGACATTCCATTATTGTATTAATTTTAATTAATTAACCTACATTCACATACGATTCTATTTTGTATCGCTTACTTTAACCTATAAAATATTAGTCGTTTATTATAATGTGTAAATTATCTGATTTATTAGGCCATATAATCAGCAATTATTTTTATATACCGTGAAATATTTATAATAATATTTTCTGGATTAATCATAGAGTTGCTTACAAATACCGGTACTTTTTCTTTTCACCCTCCTAAAAGTTTGCAAGTTTTTCATCTGGAAATAATTCAAAATAGCAGGAAATATTGATATTAACAAGAACCAGGTTGGATAAAGAACCCAATTACACACTAACATGCTGTTTTATACCATCATTTTAAACATATTAACATATTTTACATATTAAAAATATGAGTATTATTGTTTATAATTATAGATATAAATTATAAATATAAGCTAACCAGACTTAACCTACACTCGCTAACCTCGATTTATAATAGTAATATTTTGATTATTTAAATAATAAATAATTGCCGGCCTCCGTGGCGCGAGTGGTAGCGTGTCGGCCTTTTATACGAAGGTCCCGGGTTCGAATCCCGGTCAGATATAGCATTTTTACACACTCTACAAATCATTCATCTCATCCTCTGAAGTAATACCTAACGGTGATCCCGGAGGTTAAATAACAAAAACATATATGCAATAATTACTGAATTTATTACTTAAATACTCAAAACATTAATACTAATTAATCAAGGTTAGCGAATGTAGGTTAAGTTTGGTTATATTTATAAAATAAATAAATATAAATGGCTATAAAAATGGTAATATAAATGGTTATATCGGGTTACTGAGTTATTTCTTCAACCGGGTTATTGTTAATATCAATATTTCCTGCTATTTGAGTTATTTCTAGGTGAAAAACTTGCAAACTTTTGGTGTTGAGGAAGAAACGAAAAGTGCTCAAATACATTTTGATTTTAAGCTTGTGAAATCTTATCTTTCGTTTCAGGTTTTTATAATTATTAATTTTTTTACAAAAAAAATATCGATTTATTTTTTTAATTAACTTTCAAAAAATCAATACGTTCTTTACTTTTTTAGCATCATAGATCAGGAGCGATGATGCAAGAAGGATAATATGGTCATGAGAATAAAAAAATAAAAAATAAAAAAATGAAATATGGGTTTCTTTTCATTTCTCGATGTTTCACGATCTAGCGACCTCAAAAAACAAAAAAAAAAGTGGGTTTAATGTTCTTCATACGTATATATGTACGTATGTTGGCGTTTTTGGTGTCTTGTGTTGGCGTTAATAACTTGACTGGATAAACCGATTTTGATGAAAGTTTGAACAGAGACTTGTGTATTTGTTGGTAAATTTTTGGGGTTAATATTTCCAAAGTAGGATAGATAAATTTTGGGATCAATTTTCTAAAAATTTTGCTAACATAGCCCCACTTTATATCAAGTTCAGTGCATGCATGCGTGCTTATTTAAATTTAAAAAAACAATTTCCCCAAAATTCCTCCTGCCCAAAAATTGAGAAATGCTATATTTTTTTTATTGCGCATATTTCTAACCTAATTTTTTTGTCTTCCTAGGCGTAGTAATAGGAAAAAAACCGTCCCCCCCCCCAAAAAAATACTTTGGGAGTAATATTGTAAGTGGAAAAATCGATAAAAGTTTAAAAATATCGATTTTTTGAAATTTTAAAAGTTTGTTTGGCTTATTTAATCTTTTAGCAATATTATTAGAATAAAATTTCATCAAATTCTAGTAAAAGTTAGTTGCTTTTATACGATGACAGTGAATACCGGTGTACTTTGGTGGTTGGGGTTTAATTAACCAAACGTCTCAGGAATGATCAGCCAAAGTCTGTATAAGAGCACACTACATTTACATGTCACGTACATGTCCTCATCTTATTGAGCTGTGGGGAGGGGGTTGCTTATTGTTCAGTAGTTGGAACAGATTGGAACAATATTTTTTTAAGAGGTGGAGGAACCCCATTTATGGGCGCCGAAGCAATGTGGGACTCGCTAACAGGTTCCGCAAGATGTTATTAATTGCATATATATTCCGAGCACTACCGACTAAACCTCCACTCATGGCAAACAGTACTTAATTATAGTAATAATTATTATAATCAAAATAAAATTATAATAGTAGTTATTCTTACAGTACTTAATAACTTTACAATAAATTTGTTATAAGAATATCCTTTTATAAATTATGAACATGTAAAAAGCCTATCTTTTTTGTTATGATATCATCGGTATTTCATTTCAGGATTTTTCTTGCAGTGCAATAGTATTGATGTTATTTAGTATTCATTGTAATTCACAAAAAAAAGTCGGTTAATAAAAAGAATTTTACTGCTTTTAAATTTTGCAATAAAAAAAGTAAAAATTGTTAAACATTTTTAAATAATAATCTTATTTTATCCTGTTCAAGATAAGTATAACAGAAGCTATAAGCCTTTCGAGCAAGGGTAATAATGTGTGAAAGAAATTACTTTAAAAGATGTTAAAATATTATTCTGAGTATAAAACCAAGAACTTACGTAATTAATTCAGTTATTTCGTTTTATGATTTAAATAAAACACCTTTAATGAAATAAATGGTATTATGTTCATAAAATTCGGTTTTAAAATAAAGAAAAAGATTAAATAAAAATAACATATATTGGCGAAGGTCATCTAGTAATCAAAAGTATATAAAATTGTAAAATTTAGATAATAAAATTAATTTTCGCTAAATTAAAGGACAGTAAAAGAATTTTTAGTGTATTAAGAGTAAACTAAATCTTACAGGGACTCTTACACAGAATTTTACGCTAAGATAATACTTTTGATTAGTTTAATGCAAGATTTTAATAACAGATTTAGTATCCATGATACGCGTAACTTTTACTCATATTATAGGGAAATTGCTTAATTTTCTTTATCTTTTAATTCAGCATCCTCCTAGAATCTAAAACTTCTAGGTATATTTATACTGTTTTAGATTTTAATAACGGTTGTACTTCATTGATATGAAGTTACTTCATATCGGTTTTGGTATAATCTTTTTTTATAAAATTTATTATACATATTATATTTCACAATATCAAGTCTTTTTTCTTTTCGTTTACCACTCCACCGACCTCCGAGGCATAGCAGTAGCATCTTTTTTATACTGAATATTCTGTTTAGAATCGAATTCCAATGATTCCGGTCAAGCTTGAAATTTTTCAAACGCTACAAAATTTCACTCTTTATTAAGATCGGTACTGTAATATAGTCCAGTATTTGTGTTGTTACTAGAAATAACAAATTATTTATGTTCACTGATTTTTTATGATCCACATAATATTTATACTAATCCAATTTATGAACAATATATCAGTTAAATAATTAAGATTTTTATCACAATTCGTTCGTTCGGTTTTCTATACTACCTTAAAAATAATTGTATCTGAATTATGAAGTTCATTTCACTTACTGTAGTGCTAGAAATATTGGTTTTTACTATAAATAAGACTTAAAAATGATATTCTTCTGGTTCAATAACGAGAAGTATTTGATTCATATATTATAAATATTTTTATAAAAATTTCTTCTTTCCTTAAAATAAGTAATTCAATTTCTGTTTATAATTTTGATACCAGATCTGTAAAATACTGATTTAGAAGAAAATCAAGTGTGTAGGTTCAGTTTTTTCATGAAAAACGAACAAAAAGGTTCGTTTTTCATGAAAAAATGAAGCAATACAAGTTTTGGATTCCAGTTATTTTTTTATGAAAGACCGGGGGATCGACAGCTGCGGTCATTACCCCGGTGGAAATTGGTAGCAAATGAAGAAGTACCATGTCTGACCAGGTTTAAAACTCAGGATGTTCTCACGAAATGCGGAGACTCTACCTACTTGGCTACGGAAGTCCAGTTACTTTTAATTTTATGTTTTCTTGTATTTAGATATTTTATTTATTTTTATTTTTTTGATTGTTTTGTTTCTACATAACTGTTGTCAGTATACAACGGCAGCAGTGGTCTCGATTTGTAGCGTTTGGTTTTATAATCAGTAAATTTTACGTCTTAGGCAATTTATTTTTAAATTTTTTCCTTTTTCTCGTGTTTTTCAACGGTGACTTTATAAGTTTCATAACCACCTGCACGCCCAAAAACACGCGCGCGCGCAGTCATAATATATAATCTTGTAATATGAATTTTGTATTGGTTTAGGTTAAAAAAATTTCTTTTGTATGCTGAAATAACTTTTCTCCTATTTAGTTAATTTATTTTTAATTTTTATTAGCTTTTTAATCGAATGTTACATGTATGTTGTTGATATTTTATGACAGATATGCAAATATTTTAATCTAATTTTATTAGAATCTCACTTGAAAGTTTGAGGATCATCAATTCTATGGTTCTGAAATAATAAAATTCTATCTGTAGGCCTATATTTAAATCAATTATTGTAATGAGTAGTAATATATTTATTATTGTTCTTTTACCATTTTATACTGACTATACTTAACAGAGGATTACCTGATTCTGGGATATGGTAGAAAATATATATTATTATTTCAATGAATGAAGTTAGATTTATTTCATTTGTGTAAATTAATAAAATAAGACATAAAAAACGAAACCTCATGAACGATATTAAGTAAACCAATAAAGTAAATGCATTACTGAGTCTACGTCTACTATCACTGAATAAGAACAGTTTCTACTATTAAGAAGTTAAATAAAGTTAATTAGTTCAGGAATACATTTTAGCAAATACAGTAGTATTACACGTATATATTATAACTGCATATATATTTTATGGAATAAAGTAATTTGTTTTTTTTTTTATGCGGATTTTTTGTTTAATCGTAGCCAAAAAACTTTCACTTCGTAGCAACGAGTACCCTTTTAGAATGTTGCTTTTTTCCATACTTCCATACCATTCTATTAGGTTTATCGTGCATTTTTTATCTGTACTTATTACACTCATTTTCTTGAGGGAAAACCATCCTGTATGTATTTTTTTTTTTCAATTTTTGTAGCTTTATTAGAAACTATAATGCATTTAACTAACTTTTCTTTTTTAAATGAATAGTCATGTAAACTAGGGAATAGCGCTGAATAATTATGAAATTGTTGAATTTTATTTATGTCTCCAATAAGACATAATTTAAAAAATAAACATTTATATCCAGCTCCGATTAAAAAGTTTTTAATTTCATTCAAATACTGTAGGTCATTTTTTCTTGTAGAAGTACATTTTTTCATTAGACAATTTTATCTTAAATGGATCTTACGTGACATTTTAAGAGATGTGAAATTGAATCAACTAAAATTTGTAACTAAATAATACGTCTGTATTGTACAGTGAAAAAAAAACAAAAAACAATCATTGTATATGTAGGTATGGAATAATATATAGGATGAAAAATAATAATATGCTAATGGTTTACAGAGAAAATAATTACAATATGAACTTCAAAATCTTAAAAAAATTACTATTTATCTAATTAGTATGAGTCACACTACTCTTTTGGTGTACTACTCTATGAATACACTACTCTCTTACCGTTTCTCTCCAAAGGAATTAGTATTTAATGAAAAACTTTTCCATTGTATTCTATACATTGGTAATTAGCTTCAAACTATTTAATTTAATTTCAAGGTGAGCTAGCAATATTGTAGGAAGTAATAATTTTCATTTCTTTTATCATAAGTCTAAATTACTGTGAGATTCATCTTTTAAATGTCGCTTCAACTCTTGAACCATCTTCTTAAAACTGTAATTATTAATTTATTTAATCATTAAAATACGGTGATGCTAAGAAATTACGTTCTAATAGCAGATCAAAATATGTATAAATATATATATATATATACATACAAGTAAGAGATATACAATATGAACATGAAATAAATATGCATTAAATCCAAATCTTTATTACAAATAAAACGATTAGATCACACAGTAGATATTCTTTATGTAACTACTGTAAGGCTTTTCATATAAGTTCTTCAATACCCTCTAGAAGTTGGATAAAAGCACGTTAAATGTAGTAACATCTAGGAGCACTCTAGTCCGAAACAATCCTTGGAATAGACTGTCTACTCACGGTATCTATAGTGATCGCACTGGGATCAGAAGTAACTACTTTGATTGATTCTACAGCGTATAGTGTAAAATAAAAAATAAAAAAACATGAGTCCTTTTTTAATTTTTTCATGGTATGATGGTCCATTTTTAATTATTTACGTGAGGATTTTGAACCTAGTAATTTCTAATTGGATCTTTAATGAGGAAAAATTTATAGATAGATTTTCTGATCAGCCCACAAAGCAATCCAGTTCTTATTTTCACCAAAGTTTATAATTAGAGTTATATTATTAAGGTTTTAATTATAGATATAATCATATTTTTATTTATATTTTATTTTATTTATATTTGTATTATAAATTATATTTTTTTCGAGATTTTATCCTTCTTTTCTTTGAGCGCTAATAATTGCAGCAGTAATCTAATAATAATTCGTTTACTAAATAAACGTGTCCAGAGTGAATTTTTGCCTCTTCATGGTGTTTAACAGAGAACAAAGAGCAATGTAGTAATAGTACTGGTAGATCTTTGATGATTGGATTAGAATTGACATTGTTGTACCAAATGTTAGCCTCAACTATTTCATTGATCATTTGTATGCCGACAAGACTGATATATCTGGTATTGCATATAAGCTATTCAGGACAGTACTAAGTAATAGATTAAATTACCACCATAGCTGAACATCTAAGTGATTCTCTATTGGCACTCCAAGTGGAAATAATTTTTAAAGAATATTATTTCTATTTGATTTTTTCTGCTAGATTTGGAAACAAGGGTTGAGTTTAAATGTTCTGTGTAACATGATTTCTAAGAAGTAGGATCTGAAAATTATTTTAAAGTAAACTTCTTACAAGATATTCTATTTAGCTATCGGTTGTTAGCTAAATTTTAGTTTCTCTGTTATTTAAATGGATAATATTAACCTCTGCTTCTTTGTGATTTCAATAGTAGTCTACTTTAGAAAATAATGAATGATTATTCGGAGGACTGGTTTCACTATCTTATTTGACGCGTGTTTAATTTCTACTCTAAAACTTAGTGGATGAATTCAACCGATATAGATAGTTCTTAATTATTACGTTCTTAATTATTTATTACGTAAACCAACATAGACTAAACACTGTTACAGTAATTCCTAATACATAAAATATAACATGTTTATTAGAAGAACGCATGCGTAAAAAAAGTGGAAAGCTACCTCTTGTGAATTGTTATTTTATATTCTGTATATAAAGTTGGTTTTCTGAAAGTTTACGTATAAGTATTTTCTAACAAATTATTAGAAATAATACACTTCAATAATATTTAAAATTACTTTTATAAATTTGTGTTTTTTTTAATTACAATGAGATGGTTATTAACCCGATACGATTACTAATACTACGGTTATTAAAAATTATTTTCAATTTTCTACTTAGCAGTTTTGACGAATTTATTTTTTATTTTCTTAATCATTTATTGAGTACATACGTTTTTAATTAATGCTAACTTGTTTATTTTTAACCTCCGGATCTACCGTTAGGTATTGCTTCAGAGAATGAGATGAATGATTTTTAGCGTTTGTGAAAATGCCATGCCTAACCGGGATTCGAACCCGGGACCTCCGGATGAAAGGCCGAGACGTTACCACACGCGCCACGGAGGCCGACCTCCGAAATAACCTGAAGTGAATGAACGTTATATTATATAAACAAAATATCCACCTGTATTTTGTTATCACCATGATTGTTGTACTGCGTAATTAACTGGTACTTAGCTACCGTTTGGGAGACTAGTTAACTGACCAATAACATGCTGTGATAGAGCTACGACTACCAGGCAGATTGATTGTTATTCTGAACAATACTTTGACTAATTCAATTGATTAGAAGCCTCCCATTACTGTATAAAGTAGCTATAGAAGTAACGACTGGTTTAACTAATGTAGAATGTCATCATTTAATAGTCCAAAAATTTATTGAAAACGAAATCGTTCAGAGCAGAGGAAATCTGCTACTACACTATATCCGTCAATTCCCAGTTCTACTTCTGAAAACGCCGCGCCGTCTATTGGCAAGCAAAAATAGCTTTTATAAAAAAAAAACACTCCAAAATTTGGGGTTCTATGCGATCCAGTCGTCAGTATTCTAACTCCTGGAGTTCACTAATCAGACTGTTTTTTTCAGGGGTAACTATTACTAGTACGCCTGCCTACCACAGTTATCTTTGCTGACGCGCTGGTAGTCTAATTCCTTTTTCAGGGTTACCACTATTCAAGCTGCCTCTAATTGCTATCTAATGATAGCTCATGCAGAATTTGTCTAATTAATAGTTAGTTATATTATGCGGTTATAGTTAAAACTATAAAAAAAGTACATGAAAGGCAAAACACCTCTTATACCTTTATTTTTTTTAAATATTATGCAGCTGCTATTATCAAAAAAAATAGTTTATATATATATAAAATAGTTTTTATAGCTGTTATAAAAACGGTTTTTTTAGCAATTAAAATAACAATGCATTTAAAAGGTTTTTAAATCGATAAGAAAATAATATATTTAATAAACTGTCACTCTCATGAAAAAAAAAAAAAAATGAGAGCAATAAATAATTTTCCACACAGTTTTTTAGGATAGCTCTATTGTAGGCTATTTTCCCATTAAACATTAGCTGTGCTAAACACAAATTTTACACGAATATGCATATGGCTAACTTTGGATCGCTGAATATTTAACCACAAAGCGATATTGAAACGGTCCACAAATTAATCTGCCCCACCAAAGGGATAATGACAATATAACTGACAGATGCAAAATTTTAGGTAATAACTATCTTTATAATTAACGCCATTATATTCTTTTACAATTTTATCATCTGAATGCCATTTTATAAACGAATTAATGAAAAATTCCTTCATTAAAATAACCTATTTTTCTTTACTGTTTATATTACATTTTCAATAATATTTAATAACTTTTTTTTTTAAATAATTTAAAGTAATACTCCGAAAACTTACTGCTACCTTAACAATATTTTAAAAAAGAATTTTCTTTTCCTTGAAGCTAAACCCTTAAAACCTTTTAATTTTGAAATATCCAATCAACCTGAACTTCACCAATCCTTTAGTCTATGAATTTGAAAAGTATTGAACGTTTTAGTCTAGTGCTATACTATTTTTTTGTCAATCTGTTTTTATTTTTACTCATCCTGCTGTTTTATCGGATGTAAAGTACTTACTTGTAACTATTTTATTATCCAAATAATTATTTGATACTATATTTTATTGTATCTTAATATTATTTAATGCATGTAGTTATATAAAGCAATAAACAAATTAGTTTATCGTGTAATTGTATTACGATTTTTAATAATGGAGGGCAATAATAAACATTATTTTTAATTACGGGTTAGCATCCTATTTTGTCTAACGATTGGGATTTCAATGAGATAAATTAATGTGTCATTAGCATAGATGTTTTTACTAATAATATACTCAATACAAATTTCATCAAAACTACTCTGTTGCATTGGACAATAATGTTTGTAAAACAAACTGTATTGATGAGGGTAATTTAATGCAAAATAGTGTACAAAGATAATACAATAATGCATGAAGACTGCAATACATTAGCATATCTAACAGCTGTGCAACTTGTTTCCATAATAACAATAATAATAATAATAATAATATTTGTTCCATGAGCCTTACCTGAGGGGTAATGTAAAATTTTATTAGGAGAAATCTTTTTTAACTAACCTCTTCGTGTAAAAATATATATTTATTAAAAGTACAGTAAAAACACTGAATTTAATACTGAAATAACAACATAATGATTAACGAACTTTATGAAATGCTTTATGTTTTAAGGTTTTTGAACATAGATTAAGGTAATGTAGTTTCTACCTTTGGTATTAGTGCATTGATTTTGTAATTTTTAAATTTCGAACACCTTGTTTGTAATCTTCCGTTATATTTATAACCTACCGTATTAAGGTACGGTAGGTTTATAGTGGGAGATTATATGAAGATCTACTGGCGTGGTATATAATTGGATCCTTGGTAATTCAAATATTTACACGTGAAAGATATTTGTACCAATATCTATTACTAAAATCTGATGATAGAATAAAAAAACGCATTGTATCCATTTCAACAGCACCAACAATAGCAAGAAAATAACAACTTTTAAACATATAATTTACGGTATTACAGATTGACAAAGATTTTAATTAAAAATTTCAGCAAAAATTCATCAGTGATATATTTACTAGTAAGAGTTATACTGATTGAAATGAAATTAAAATGCCAAACAGCTAATCGCAATTTTTAGTATCGATACCTAATTTTGTAGATAAATTTACAAAACTAAATTACAATATATTAAACTAAATTTACAAAAAAAAAAAAAATCCATGAAATAAAGTAACTTTTTCAACGATAAACATATTAAGCTCAACTGGATGCGTTATGAGATTAAAAGGTTGAAGGATAAAAAAATGCATTTGATGTTTAAATTTGAAGTTACAGTTGTTTTTGACAGTTAAGTAATTTGGGTATATATTGCTAAGCAGTCTTTCAGTGAGATAGGAAAATCTCCTTTTGCTGTTGTATACATAACACGTTTAGAATAAATCCATACAAAATTGGACACACACATTGCTTGCTCTCTTCTGAAAATACGTAATACGAAAGTTTTGCATAAAATATACTTAAAAAAGTTATTTCACCTTGTAAAATAATTCTAAAAATCGCATGAAAAATCTTGATATAAATTTAAAAATCAAATATTATTTTTTTATTTGTATATTTTTGAATACGAGTTTTTTTTATTGTATCTTGTTAAGAGTATCTAATAAAAAAAATAGTTTGAACTCGTGGCACATCACTACTGCAGATATTTAACTAATATACTGTGACAAAATGTTTCACATATTAAAAAACAGAAATAGAACTACAAATACACCAAAAATAAATCTTCCTTTCCTTCTTCCACAACGATATAGTAACAGTTTACACAATTTTAATGCTCTTAATTCACTGCTATTATGTTTATATGCTATAATGTTTATGGCCTAAAATCTATTCTGTTTTAATCAATAAACTTATCGTAGTTTCTTGATAATTTATTATATTCTGTATATTTTATATCTCATCAGTCAAATGAGAATTTCTACATCGTTTATTTTATTGTGTTACATCAGATTTTAAAACTAGATTTTATTTAAATTGGTTACTGAAGAAAATTACGAGAACTTTTATGATACTTTTTAGAAATAAGTAAATTATATACTTAGAGAAAGACAACTTAATTTTAAAATAATAGAAAGACCAAAATAAAATTTAATATTTAACAAATTAACTTATAAATCATATAAAAATAATCTAATTATTTGAAATTAATATTGACAAAAATAAATATCTTCTGAAGAAATAGAAATTTTTCCAGATTACTTATACGAATATCACAAAAGTAATCGTAACCGTAACGTACGAGTAAAAGCGATTTATTACGTAGCAATAATTTACGTTAATAGTAAAACTTGTACATCTATACTGTAGGTTTTAATTCAAATGAAATAATGTAAATTTGGAATTATATAAAATTCAAAGATTATCAAATATATGTTAAGTATTAGGTATGTGTTCGTTACTTACAAAGTTTTTCTGAAGATAGTCCGTTTGAAGTTACTTGTAAAAAGATAAGAAGAGAAGAAATTTACATTTAAAAGCTTAAGTAATTCCAACCTCAAAAAAAAAGAAATTATGTAATTTAAATTGCAAATTATCCAGATAATACATAACTTATCTTCGTATAATATGTATTGACTCATAATAAATTCCTAGTTGTACAATAAAATATGGCCGTTGTATTATTTCCATCAATGTAACTTATTTAAAAAAAAAAAAAAAATCTAATCAAAATTATTCTTCTAATGATATTTTGAATCGCTTGGTTAGAATGATACGTTACTTTTCATTCGATCGTTCTCCAGCAATCTCTATAGTACAGAGATTGCTAAATTAGCTTCTGTACCTAGTACATAGATAAAGAAAAAAACAATAAAAAAATGAGTATAGGAGTCTATACTTTTTTTTTTTTTGATCTGGTCTTACACTATCTGAAACGGCTTGGTATAGAATTTTAAATACGCGTTATTAAATATTTATCTCAATGACGAGAACATGAGTATCTGGAGGTTCCGACGGTTGGTGAGGTTGTAAGACAACATAGTGTTAAATACTAACATTTAGAAGATCACGTCAACCACTTAGCGATCAATTTGCTTGATAACAGTGGGAACGTCCGAAGGTTGAAATGTTTCCATTTGTTTGATTTAGGGACTACTGAATTATAGTTTGCAGTTATTATCGCCAAATCTGGTGATACTATTTTGTTTACTTTATTTCTTTATTTATTTTTTCTTTTTTGTGTCTACAAGTTAGTTGTTTTGTTCTTTTCTCACTAGCTATCGCTTCATTATTTCTTTTTTTATTTTCTTGACTATTCATTTGTTTATTGGTTTTTTATTTATTAATCGTAGGTGCGCCTACTTATTAGTAGGTGCGCCTATTTCCTGCAGAAATGGGGTAAAACACCGACGCCCCTTTGTGAGTGTGGTGAAAATCAAACTATCAGACACATCACAGAAGTTTTCCCTAGGACAGCTTATGAAGGGAATCCTGAAGATTTCCTGATGGCGACTCCAGAATCGATAGCTTATATTAGTTTGTTAAATGTTTGTTTATAATTTTGACTGTAATTGTTGTTACGTTTTAGTGCTATACGCTAAATAAATAAATATTAATCGTTTATTTTTATTGACTATGAAGTCGGCAGAAATATATTTTTCTAATGATCCTTTTGATTACTGATAACTATTATTATGGACCGACTTATTATGGGAGAGTTCCTTAAGACCCACCTATCATGTGCTTATTATCAAACTATTTACTTATGGTTCCGCTTAACGAGCCAATTGTAAATATACTGGTTGTGGAACAAAAAAACAAAAATAATAAACATTTACAAAATGAAATTATCGCAGAAAATTATTTATTTTTATCTTTTTCTTAAATCATAATCATCTTTACGCCATCCTCACTCTAAATCATTTTCAAACCCGAGGACCCTTCCGGGCATTAATTCCTCAATGATTTAAAGGTTTATATTCCCTTTATAATAAGGCAAATTTTTGTGGAGAAAACGCAAATGAACCACAAATGGAGATAATTTTATCTGGTGTTTAATTTGTTTAAACAAATAAAATTGCTGTAAAAAAAAGTAACATAGTGCAAGCATAAATAAAAGCGGTTGATTTTGGTGTAATCAAGCTCTCAGTTCCAGAACCAGCTCTTGTAAGAAATTCTTAAGTAATGTAAGTCGAATATCAATTCTTTTAAAATTTAAAGTTACAAAGGATAATTAATTACATGGCGAATTTGCGGTTAAAAAACTAATTTTTGCTAAGGTAGATTTTGATAACTATATTTTTACGCTACTGTATTTTTTTTTTACATATTTATATGGTTCTACCAACTTTATATTAAGTAAATTTTAATTAAGAGCTTTCTCATTTGTTATATGCATAATTTAAAGTTTCTTGTTAAATTTAATTTAATTGGCGTATCATAAACGTGATTTCAGGAAAGATTTTTCAGTTCTTTGATGGAACTGTACGAATTGTGACAAATTTTCATGTACAAAATAATTAATTATTGACTTTTGCAAATGATGTTTTCGAATTCGTTTTAAATACTTATATTGTAAATACAAATATCAATTTTTAAGATTATATTTTCACTTTTATCATCGGGATATCAACTGTAAAACTATTTTTTCGTTAAACCGTGCTGATTAGTCCCTTCTTATTAAATCATAAACGTATGGCATTTTTAAAATTTAACTCTTTCATTGCTGCTTTCTGACGAATCTTTAATATTAAAATTCCGTGAAATTTTGTGAAAGATTTATTTGCTATTTTTTGTTGCGGTTATAATATTTTAATTAAATGCTTGAAAAAGGATTACTTTTTGAGTAAAAATAATTTTACTGTAAACCGATAACAATTTATTATGCTTCAATACCATTGTTTCATATTGAAAATTGACATTTAAGCACGTTATGATCAGGAGAGCTTTGAGAGCAAAGTTTCACATTAAAATCCGCTTGTTCAACAATTCTGCCACGTGTTCTTTGAACCAGTGAGATTTTGGCGGACGACTACAATATTTTTCATCTGCTTTAAAGTTCAAATACTTTGGTAATTCAAGAAAATATGAAAGTATGCCGTTTGATAAGAAACTTACGGAGGAGTCTCCAACTGTTTGAAAGTGGAGAGCACGTGAATTACTGTGAAGCAGACTCGCCCCCATAAGTGAGCAGACTACGTCAACGGTTTTGTACAATGCATATAATTTTTTAAAGATTATCAATTTTTTTTTAAGTGATCTGATTTTCTCCTCGAGGAGGATAATCACCTTGCCTTTCCAGACAAGAAACTTTTCCCTTGATGGCACTTAAATTATATTACATTTTAAAAATAATGATATACCAGAAAACGGATCACAAATTTATCAACCTAAAACTTAAACGTCTACAATATTTAACAAAATTTGAATTATAAAAAGCGGTTCTTTTTTTCATAGAAAAGAAATCTCAGTCAAGTACAATATTATTATTCTACGTATACGTGATATACTATAACCAACAAGTAGGTTTTGAATGCGCATCACAGTGAAAGAGAATTATTGTCAGAATTCTAACCAAAGTCATTTTGTACTTTGATGATCACTGACAAGTCTGAAAGTATACAGCATTGTAGGGGCGAAATTAGCTATTAATAAAATTAAAATTAAATTCTCGTAATATAATTCTTTAAAATTTTTAGCCTTCTTTTCAGTTTGGTAAGTAAAAATTAAGAAATAGTGTATTTAAAATTTTTTAATTTTTGTAAATTATCCTAGTATTTTTCTTGGCTTAGGAATAAACAAGTTTCTTTTAAGAATGAATTTTCTTGTGTACTCCGATCTGTTACAACATTCCAAAGTTTCACATTAAAATTCGGATTATTACTTATAAATATACTGATTTTATCTAATTAATAATCATTTTTTTATGTTTATACCTAATATTTAACTGTTTCCGTTTTTCTCTCTCGTGATACTTCTACGTTAAATAACAATCAAGGTTAAGCCCACGGTACCATACGCGGTTAGAATGTGGGATGAAAATGTCGTCTAGGTGGATCCGGGGACAGTCACCTCTTCTTATCGCAAACGTAATATGAAGCTTTATTGGTTGTTAGGTAGGAATTCACTCTTGTTACTGAACCCTATTTGACGTATGTTATAGAGCTGTGGAATACGACGGATAAGAGTAACAATGAGATTATACAACGTATCCAGAGTAAGTTAGCGACATGCATTTCCAAGGCACCACGGTTCTTAAGAACCACAGATTGAAGAAATTTACGACTACCTACCTTTTGTCCGCCAAGAGGTCAAACGGTTCGGTTCAAATTTAGACAGGAGTTAGATAATCATGTGAAATTTCTAGTAGTTAATCTTCTAGAAAAAATTTGACAGGAGAGATATGCACTACCTAGAATTACCTTTTGCCCGCCAAGAGGTCAAACGGTTCGGCTCAAATTTAGACAGGAGTTAGACGACCTTGTGAAATTTGTAGCAGTTAATCTTCTAGAAAACATATGACAGGAGTGATATGCATAGGTGGTTGTTCCGAGAATGGCAAGTCCGCTGGGACCTGTCCTCCATGGGGTGATGGACCATTGTCTGATACGTGTACTTACATGCCAGGAGGAGAACTAATGACTAATTTTTCTTTTCTTTCGGAAAGCTCGATACACCGGAACACGTCATGTTCGACTGCCGGACGTGGGCTGCTGAACGTCGCTGCTGTGAATTGGCTGCCCCTTACAGTTGACAAAATCATAGACTGTATGTTATCAGGGGCAGAAAGGTTTTGTGCAGTAACTGACTTTTGTGACACGGATACTCCAGCACAAAGCCAGGGAGAATGGGGTGGCGAGGGGTTGAGGGACAGCACCCTGCGGAGCTGCTGTTCGTCTGTCCTTGCACGGATTGGTGGCAGTGATGAGGCACTGGGACTCTCTTATCCCTTCCCGAAAAAGACTGAGACCCGGTGTGAGTATCCTGCACAGGGTGTTCTCATTAGAGGCATTGGCGTCAAGACCGAGTCCCGGCTTCTGGGGTTGGGTCCAGGAACGATATAGTCGGGCTTGGATACCCCGTCCTAGGGGTTAGAGGCAGGCAATGAAAAGATCTAACCGGCGGGCTGACCGTCGGACTAAATTTATGACCGGCGGACGGGGAGGCCCGTTTGAGTAGACATCTCCCTGGGCTGTGCTTTGCTTTGGTATGGATCCGGCCCGGGAGGTAGGGTGAAAAAAAAACGATAAAAAAATATTCTAGACAGCAACCCCCCGGGCTGGTCTAGTAGTGAATGCATCTTCGCAAATCATCTGATTTGGGAGTAATACCTGACATCCTCTGAAGTAATAACTGACGGTAATTCCCGGAGACTAAACAGGAAAAAGGAAGGAATCTCATAGACAACAGCGAGGATTGAAACGCTTACATGTGCTGGACTTAGGAAAATCTGAATGACTTTTAAGCTGGCTCAATATCACTTATGTGAAGTGAATTTTTCTGTGCCTTGATGACGAAAGCCTAGTTTCTTTCAGCTTGTCTTAATGAGCTTGTTAGGTTGTTAGGTTGCTATTCGTTTTTATTTGTGTGTTGTTTAATGATGTTACAAATTTGTTTTCGTTTTTCATGAACATGTTTTCGACCTTTGTGAATTCTTGTACCTATTTGGTCTTATTCAATGCGATTGTGTTTATATATACGTACGTATGTACTTTATTTATATCTTTATGTATATTTACGTTTTATTGAGGATGTTCGTTGGAAAACCCTCATCATTTGCCTTTTTTAATACGATTTTCTTGTGGTTCCTTACTCGGAACTGATTGTATATAAACGATTTGTGAGGCAAAAAAATTGACTCTGCGAATAATTAATGAAAGTACTTTATTGTAATGAACGAAAATATATACATTTTTATTTACATTAATATTTATTGAGTATTCCATTCTACATTTTAATATTTTTTTATTATCCCTTTTTAATGAAAAGTAGAGATAGAAATTCGTAGTAGAATTACTTCGTGAAGATGGAGAATAACATTTTGAACAGTTGCATAGTTTACTAACGATTTCTGCGATAGTAATCTGTTTAGTTACAAATTATGATCTTCTTTCACGGTTTATGCATATCCGCTATTTTATAACGGAATCTCTTTTTTATTAGTTTATACCGATATGAAGCCAAGAAATGAAAACTGGGTGATAGGCTTTAGGCAATAAACCGGCGAAACAATTTGTTTTTTCCGTTAAGAACTGCGGCTCTGTTCAGAAAGCGTGAAATTGCGTTTTAGTGGCGATGCATAGCACACAACCAAAGTATTTTCCTTTCTGTTCGCTCGTTTACAGGGGCGCTTCCATGCACAGCTTGCCATGTCACGGAAGATCCTTGCTATTTTCTTCACTTTTATCCCTTTTTCACTTCACATTAAATTATACAAATTTCACACTTTATTATTACCGTTACATCATTACTAGCTTTTATGTTTGGAAAACTCAACTTTAATATTTATTTATAATAAATAAAAATAGCAATAATAAAAATTAATAAAGAAAAAATTAAGTTATTCTATTAAATTCGAAGAGACGATTTAAAAATAATTTTATTTAAAAAATAAGACAGAATATCTTATTCATTAATGCAACACTCCCCTCCAATAAAAGAAAAATTGAAAAATTAATTATCCTATAATCTAAACTTAATTTAACAGTAATTATAATATCGATTTTACACTATTTCTGTTTTTATTTAAACGTACAAAATATTATTGAGTACTTATATTGTTGTATGTAAATGTATAAAGCTAAATTCTATTTCTTTGTTACGCCTGGTATAAATTTATATTCTATTTCTACATGTTTAGCTACGGTGTCAGAAACTGTGTTAAGAAATTTTTAATTTTGTTTTATAGTATATATTGGAATATGTTTGTAATGTATGATAGCAATATATACCAATAGCTATTATATATTTATACAATATGATTGTGTTTTCTACAGTCTGCAATTTATTTTCAAACAATTCAATTCAAAATTCTTCTTTTACGATTAATTATTGTTGAATTTAATTGAAATATAAACTCAATGTTATACTTTGAAGGACCTACTTGTTTTTTGCTTTATAATTATTCTTCTTTTTAAAAGGAAAAAATTATCTTTAACAGGACTTGCATACTCTTTTATATTAATGGATTTTTGTTTTTTATTATTTCTATGTATTGTATTTTTTCTTACTTTTAATTTTTTCAATGACTGCTATTTAGATTGATGTATTTCTTTTTATCAATGTCATATCTTTTTTTTAAATATTGTCTCTTTTTATAGATAGCTTGTCACTGAAACCTTTGTTCTGTAATTCTTTATTTTTTTTCCATTTTAGTTACTTATTTCAAAAGAAATACATTTTTTTAAATTTCTGAATAATTTTTTTTTATTTTGGATAAAAAAGTTGATGAATTGTATACATATATATTCATTAGTAAAGATATATATTTTATTTAAGAATAAATATTGTGTATTTTCAAACTGGAAATGATTTACAACTTACAAACATAAATGTTTATGTAATTAAAGGAATTCATCCTTTTTTTTAAATTCCTTATTTTAGCACTCTGATAATCTGAACAATCTATATTTACAACAGTTTATCTGTTAAATAAATTCTATTTATTTATTTCTTATTTATTTTAGTTTTTGAAATTTTATTAAAGACTTTTATCATTTCCACCTTTATTCTAAATCTCATCCAACCCTAGTAATTACAGTGTTTGAGAAATTCACTCTTCACTGACTTCCTTTTTAATATTTTAGTAATATTTTTTCCACCTCTTTCTTACGAGTAGTCACTAAAATAAGGGAGGACCCTTTTTTCAGTGAATACTTGTAATGAATGAATTTATATTTCAGTCAATGACCATTCACTAAACTTATCTATTTTATTATATATTTCTACCAACAAGTAATTTATGTCCTTTTGTAGATATTCCGATACTGATTAAGGTTAATCCAAAGGTTAATACTACGGTTAATGACTAAGGTTAATACTAAATACGTGGATTCTTCGAATCAGTAAAAATTTATCGTAAAACTTTACCCTTCGTTTCTACCGTAATTTTTGTTTTGTTCACTGTATCAAAATAAAAATATCTCGAATCATGATTTTCTTTCCATAAAAGTCTGGCAAGGAATTAAATTGATTTATTAGGATATTTATGATGAATAAAACGTGCTCTTCTTTAATTTAATCAAATTTTTTTTGAGATTTACGAAATAAAAATTGTTAAACATATATTTAGAAAATTATTTTACGGATTTAATTCACTTGTAAGTGCTAAGTTTCTAAATATATGTAAATTTTACTAAATCGTTCATTTCATTTTATAATCATATATAACTTACGTTATATTTTTTATAACCAAATAACGTTCCCGTCACGGCTTCGCCCACGCTGGACCCCTCTGTGTTCCTTAAAATTATGTTTGTGAGAATAATAATGATAAATAAAAATTAAAGGCTGTTCAATTTATAAAAAATACCATTGTATTGTAATTTCTTCAGAACAGTTGATCAGTACAGGCCCCGAAATTTTAAGAGATCCTGAAAAATGCGGATTTCAAAAGAATCAGCCAACATCTTAAAAATGTTAGTTATAACTGTTTTTCCCTGAACTTGGTACGGATAAAAATGTATTTTTCTCAGTTTTTAGCGTTACTGGAAATACACCACTAGGAGGTGGCCGTACATCATTACACATTAAAAAATTTTTTATTTCATGTTTTTTATTCAAGTAACCGGTGGTAAGTGCAGCCAATTGCGATACAGATGCAATTACTTACAGTAAAATATCAAAATTTAAAAATCTGAAAATGGTTTTTAAATATCTATCTGAAGAGCATTTGTAAACTCAAATCTACTGAATATCTCGTTTATCAGAGTGGGAAAAATTTACAATCATTCAAATTTTTTTTACCTTTCTTCACCCCTTTAAAGATCGAATTTCTAACAAAATTAAAAATATGTTTTTAAATATTTAAATGAAAATTACATCCATAAAAAATCAAATTGAGAACTTCATTAGTCACCGAGAAATAATAAAAAAAAAAAATACCCGGGTTTAAAAAATAAATTGAAAGTCTATTTTTGCTCTTTAAATTCGGAATTTCAAAAGATCTGGAAATTAGTTTTTAGATATTCACATGAAAATACACACATCAAAAATCAACTTTATATTTTCATTTGTTACTGAGAAATTAAAAAAATAAATAAATAAATTTCACGGTTACTTTAGTTTCTTCAACTCGGAATTTCAAAAAATTCTTTTTTAGTTTGCACTTGCAACATAAGACCTTATATTAAATTAAAATACACATAAGATGTATACAAATTTTCAACAATTTACCTTCAATAGTTTACGTTGGGTGTTGATGAATCTGTTAGTCAGGACAAGTTGCTCTATAGGTACAGATATAAAATAAATTATATTTATCCGTCTAATTTAACTTCATATATATTATTACTATATACTACATATTACTATTTTATTTTATTTTTTTGTCGTTGCTATGAACTATTATTTGCAAATAATGGATTAACATTTTCAAAGGATTTCTTAAAACGCATTATTTTACGAATAATAACAAAGTTATTTTTCCGTAAAAAAAAAAATAATTCTTATCACTCCGAGATAAATATTTTTTGTTATTCGTGAAAGATTGAAGTAAACTCAACGTTAGAGTTAACCGTGATAATAGAATAAGAAAAAGAAAACAATACCGTTACGTCGGTAAATAAATACAGTAATTAACGAGTTAATTAGGTTTGATGATAATTTTTTAAGCAAGTTTTATAAATTAACTATTATCTTTATATTATCTTTATTATCTTTTATATTATCTTTCTTCAAGTCTAATGAATCATTTTATTTGATCATTTCCCATTTAAATTCATAAAAGGGATCTACAATCCGCTAATTTCAATCATTAAGGTAGATTTATGGAAATTTATAATCAAATTACTTTCAGTAAGTACGGCTAAATATGTTGTGAGTTAGATTGGTTATGAGTATTAAATTATATTTATTTATTATAACATTTGCTACTCGTTTTAAACTGCTTAAGAAATGTGTAAATAGTTTTATATTATTAAAGTAAACAAAAAATTAATAAATAAAAATTTAACTTGATCCAAATAATGAATTTTAAAACTATTTCTCGTATAATAAAGTTAACTCAGATGTTAACATTGGTTTTATTCCACAAAAGTTATAAAACATTTGAAATTAAAATTATTATAAAGATACCGTAAATCTTTGTCATTAGTGCTTATACAATGTATCTCCCTGATGACTGTCTATTGAAGCTGGCAAAAAATGTTAGGTTATCCTTTTACTATTCATTTTTTATGGTAGTTTCCTGGAATTTCATAGATTAATCTTTGTTTTAATTATAAAGAGAACCGTCTTATTATTAAGGAAGTTCAAATTTCGCATATCGATTTTTCTAAATGCTGGATTACTTTGATACTTATTTTTGATACTTTAATTCATATCTTGATTTTGTTGTTTGTTATGTAAAAATAGTTATGTTAAGTTTAACATCAATTAAAATATGATACGATTAATTAAGTTATTTTTAACTAACTTTTAAGAAACGTCTACAAGCAGATCGCTAAAAAAAAAAAAAAAAAACACAAGGTTGTGACAAATAGTTCACTTTATCTTTTAATCTTTATGTGTTAAATATTCATTTAAAGCAATAGTTAAAAAAAAACAAAAACAAAAAAAAACGCCTAATACGTTCTCCTAGAAAACGAGTTTTAAAATCATGAAACTTCTTTTTTAGGATAAACTTGAAAACGATAGGCTAAACTATGAAGCTAAGAAACCAGAACGCGACAAAAACTTCTTAATAGAAACTAAGTTCTACAACTTTTCTAACGATTTTTGAAGCCATATAACAATTTTACAACCTGTCTAAAGTTTATTGATTTTGATACATTATTCATATTATTTTCCGGTTCAAGTTATATCATCCTTTATATACTATTTATCACTTATATCAGGATTTTCTTTAGTATGACATTTGGATATGACGTTTTATTTTTAAAGCGACAATGATTTTTACTACACTTGTTTTGTTTTTGTTTATTTTTGCTTAATGGTATCGCTACATAAGCTTGAAACTTGGCTTGGGATAACGAAATAGAATTTTTTTTTAGTGTTCTTCCACCGGGATTCGAACCCGGGACCTCCGGATGAAATTCCGAGATGCTACTACTCCGCCACGAAAATCGGAAATAATAAAGTGATATAACATATTATCTTTTGAAAATAATTGACCAATGTTTAGAGAGAATTTATTAAATTGGCTGTATTGATGTTAATGTTCCTGTTGAGTTGCCTTACTTTTAAGTATTTCAGAACCGTATATTAAAAAAAAATCATTGATTTATTTTTCTCATTTTTAAATATCTGTTTTCCTTTAATTTATAAAAATCACGATATTATTTGTGAAAACTAGAAAAAATACTTTTTCTGTAATTTTTATTTAGTGCCGTAGATCCTATGGCATTAAATTTTACATGGTTTGTGTTTTATTACACATCATTTTTGCTAAATATTTTGCCAACTGTAAGTAAATAACGTTTATGAATTTAGCGTAATAACAACGATAAAAACTTTTACAACGAAAAGTTTCAAAATCCTGAACATAAAATCTTTCATAATCCTGAATAAAAGCTGTTTCTTGAGTTGTGATTTTTTAACACTGCTCTAATCTCAGTGTTTTCCTTTTTTATCCCCAAGACACAAATATAATTTTAGATAAATCCTTCGTATAAAGAAGTACAATTTGTTCAAAGGAATGAGTCGTTCGTGCTCTGCACACAGCTGTCCGGTACTCCACGTGGTCTGCTCTTCACCAAAAGTAGCTAAAATAAAAATGTGAGCGCATACATTAAACAAACAAACCCACCCACCATCTTTTTTTTACTGGAAAAATTCAATATTTGTGATCATAAATTTGCCATATAAAATTATTTCATGAAAATAAATAAATTATATTTTATTTGAGTAGAAATATACGACCATTTCGTAGGGATTTTTGTTGGTATTAATCTTTACTATACATATATATATATATATATATAGGTTCATTTTATATTACCAATTATATTCAGCTTATTTTCAGATTTTAAAAAAATAAGCTAAAATAGATTATCACATATGATCTTAGAAATAAGTTCAAAAATCAATTAAAAACTCTTCTGTGGCACTACATGACTTCCTTGTACACCTATTAAGTTACATATACACTCTTTTTGAAATGAAAAGTGCATAAAATTTTATTTCATTAATAACATCTGATATTTTTTCATATTTTGTTATTGTTATTATTGAATTATTAATCGTAATTTTTTTTTACAATTAGAGGTTAATAATTATTAATAAATCAATGTATTCAAATAAAATAAAAAATAAAAAAAAAAGATGAAGTCTGATTCGAACCGATGTGGATCGGTTATACGATCTAAATATTTCATTAATTAAAACTTTATTTGGCTGTAACTCGGGAATCAATGAAAATAAGTGCCACTTATGATATATCGTTGAAAAGCTTTCAGTGAAAGCTTATTACTGCAGTTAAGAAAAAATTCAAAATCCAATTTTATTTGGATTTTGGGCTCTTTTGGACACTTTTGGTTCAGTTGACTGCAATCAAAAGGGGAGGTGCAAACCTAGATGTTACAACAGTCCTAAATCCAGAATTTCAACATCGTATTGCTAATCGTTTTATGCGAGATACATACGTACATACATCACGCCGAAACTAGTCAAAATTGATTCAGGGATGGCCAAAATGGATATTTACGATGAAATCTGAAAACCGACATTTTTCGCGATCACAATACTTTCTTTTTTTTTTTTTTTTTTTTTTTTTTTTTTTTTTTTTTTTCTCGACTCTACTCCCCTGGGCCGGATCGACTGTGTGGTATTACGCCACCCAAGGGAGTGC
The DNA here is from genome assembly GCF_047948215.1 of Lycorma delicatula. Taxonomy (NCBI): domain Eukaryota; kingdom Metazoa; phylum Arthropoda; class Insecta; order Hemiptera; family Fulgoridae; genus Lycorma; species Lycorma delicatula. The sequence goes on from NC_134457.1 coordinate 54,664,461, forward strand.
CTGCTATACTCTAATGAGCCTTCCCACCTACCGGCTGTAAGTCCGGCATGGCAGGTCGGCACACCGGTCAGTTCTTTCGAGTCTCAATTTTAATTTTTTATATGCCCTTATGCACTTCACACGCCATACCTTGAACAGCCGTGACGTGCGATTGGGTCTTTTAATCTTCATTCCCACAATTCCTTACACTTCCAACAAACCCTTGGAGTCCCCATTGGATCATCGGAACTGACACACCTAGGCATGTCAGCCCTCACCAATGGGGCTGTCCACCCTACCCTAATTTATCATCAGTACCCCAGTAGCTTCTCATCCTCACTCTTTTGCATGAGTATTTTCCTAATCACTCTTTCTACTCTATTCCAGCTCTCCTCGCTGGCTATCATGTTTAAGGTTATTCTCTCGTTTGTATTGGATAAGTCCACCTCCTGCTTATCCACCTCCCATCTACTGCATTCTGCAAATGTATGCTCGACATCATCCTCCATGCCGCAGTACATACATGCCGGTGTCTGCCTTCTGTTAATTTTGTACAGGTAATGGTTGAAGCAACCATGACCTGTGAAGTACTGCGCAGTATAAAAATTAACATCCCCATGTCTCCTGTCAAGCCATCTCTTTAAATCGGGGATTAGCTTCCTTGTACGCCCTCCAGTAGTAGCTGCATTCCATCGCTCTTGCCATCTAATCAGCATCCTTTCCTTGGCATCCCGCGTTTCTATACTTTGTGCCTTCTCAACCCTGTACTGCGCCAGCAGATCTATTGGAGGCACGCCAGCGATCACACATAACGCCTCATAGGAGACTGTCCTATATGCGGACACCACGCCGAGCAACAACCTCCTATGTGTTTTTACTAAACATGCCAAATTCTTTTTAATGCGCAATGAGGACCACCAAACCGGCACCGCATATAATAGCGCAGATACAACAGACGACGCTATTACTCGTCTCTTTGAGGCCCTGGGTGCTCTTTGCCTACTCATGATGACATTTAACGCCTGTATGGTTGCATCCGCTTTCCGACAAACCTTGTTTATATGTACAGTAAATTCACAATTCTTCTGGAAAGTAATTCCCAGATATTTCAAATTATCAGTCTCATGTAAATCCTGCCCGTTAATCTGCACATTAAGTCGATTAATTCTTCTTCTCCCCGTGAATAGGATAAACTTACACTTATCAACCGACAGCGACAGCTGTTTTTGTAGAAGCCAGTTATTTACCATGCTCAATGCCTGATTGGCCCTTTCTTGTACCTCCGCCGGTTCTCTGCCACTAACAAGGACAGCCAGGTCATCCGCATACGCGATGACCTCAACTCCTTCTGGGTATTCCAAACTCAATACCTCCTCAAACGTCAGCACCCATAATAGTGGGCCCAAGACCGATCCTTGGGGCACTCCCCCATGTATACTGAACTGTACTTCGCCGCCGTGCGTGTCAATTTTACACTTCCTTTCGTCAAGGTACCTCGCCACCTGTCTCCTCAAATATGGGCTGATGCCTTTTGCCTCTAATACTTTGTGTATATGACTCCATCTTATAGTGCCGAAAGCGTTCTTAACATCCAAGGAGACAAGAAGCGGAACGCCTCTCGATCTCCAAGTACCTCTCTTCACTTGTGTGGCCCAATCTATCACTTTTTTTGCCGCTAGTACCGTAGAGCGCCCCTTCCAAAAACCAAATTGGTTTTGGCTTATTCCCTGCCCTTCCTCTACCTCGCTTCTGATCCTAGCTGCGATCATCTTCTCCACCGCCTTACCCATATTGTTCAATAGGCAGAGCGGCCTGAAACTGGGCAGCTCTCGCTCCTCACTATTTTTTGGGAGGAAAACGACTCTTGATTCCTTCCAGCATTCCGGAAATGAATCATTCTCCATACCATAATTTAAGATGTCAGTCATTTCCCATGGTATTTTTTGTACCAGCCCTTTAAGAATGACCGAGGGTACGCGGTCAGGCCCTGGACTTTTGTTGTTACTAAGGCAGCAAATGGCACCGACTACTTCTGCTGGCGTAAACCTTCTCGTTTCATACTCCGGCAGTTCCTCTATTACCTCTTCATCACATGGAAACAAAATCTCAACTTGCGTTTCTGCCTGTTCTTTCCCCAATATAGGTAATCTTCTGCCGAATTTTTTGGTGACAATTCGATACGCGTTACCCCAAGGGTCATTGTCCAACTCCTTGCACAGTCTCTCCCAGTGATATTTCTTGGACTTTTTAATGGCTCTATTCAAGTTCCTTCTTGCCTCTACATACTGCTGGGCTGCAACTTCAAATTCAGGACCTCCTCTGGGCCTTAATCGTAGCTTCCTTCTTCTGGCCTTCTGAAGAGCTTCCCTAAATCGCGCTATCTCTTGGTTCCACCAGTAAACATGCCTTCTGGTATTAGACCTACTCATTTCCTTCTCCATTTCTCTCTGTATGATAACAGTAACCAACTCCGGCGTCACTACGGTCGCGCTCTGAATCCTTAGGGTCACCCTGTCAACTATCCTCTCAATCTGCTGAGATGTAGGTCTTGAGCAGATCGGTCTATCAACTGCAGTATAGCCATTATCTCTAAAACTCAAACGCAGCGGGAAGTGATCACTAGCAATACAATCATCCAAGACTGTAAGTTCAAATTGGTTTCTCGAAAATCTTTCGTCTATTATAACTAAATCTAAAATCGACCGATGCCCACGAGCTTCAAAAGTGGGGGTTCCATCATTGATACAGAATCCTCCCAGTGCTTCTATGAGGTCTGCCATCATTTCCCCTCTCCTGTTGCTATGTGAACACCCTGCAAGCGTTAACTTGCAGTTAAAATCACCAAGCAAAATGAATTTTCTCGCTTCCCTAGACAATCTTATATATATGCTATCTAAGAATCTGCCATAATACTTTCTTTAGTAGTAGTTCTTCGTACAAGGAAGTAAAAAATGTAGTAAAGATAAATTTTTTTTTAATTCTTTCTTCTTCATATTTTATAAATTTTTCTTACCTTTTAGAAAGTTATGAATCTGATCTTCTTTCAGTTTTTAATTTTTTTGAGTTACGTAAACTTTTTTGCTGCCGTAAACATTTATACTTTAAAGGAATAATATTATGATTTATTATTTTTTTTAATAAATTGAATAATAAACAAATAATATTTATCATTTTAATTAAAAAAATATTATATTATATTAAAAATTATTATTATATTTTAATTTTAATTAATTTTTTATTAATAATATTTACTTTACTGAATAAATTATGAATAATATAAAATGTTGTTAAAGCGGGATAAAATGGAGAACTGTCAAGTTTGAGGAAAATGAACTGTACGCAAAAGACGACAAAGCAGTTGAATTATCATCAAATAAAAATACAAAAGAAACCCTGATCTAGTATTTCAATAACCTTATACTGATTTGTAATAATTATAAAATTATTACTTAGCGGTTTAGTCAAACTTATCAACAAAAACTTTTTCTACGCTTTATGCAATGTAAAATCTTTCAAAAATATTACCACTAATAGTAACCTCTTTTCTTGATTAGGGTGAAATGCACGATTTTCCTTGAATCCTAAATTTTTGTTTTCATCCCGTACACTTATTTTTTTTTCAAAATAATACAAATTTTCTTTTGGATCTCTCAAATGAATTAATTTTTTGAATTTTCAGTTCAATGACTGGTTTGATGTTATTCTTCTCCCCTTTTTTTCTGTTACGTGTGAATCTGGTGACTACTACATATTTTACCGCACTGTATATTCTCGATGACATATTTTATAAATTCCAATCTATGTATTCCCCACAGATTCTACCTTGTACACGACGCTTTGTTGTTACTAAAATTAACAAGATCTAGATGTGAATGTATATGATCAACCAATCCAGTTCATCTTTTTATAAGACTATATCAATAATTTTTCTTTTCTTTTTTCGTCTTAAGATATCTCTGCTTCAAGTTTTTATACATGGGATTCAGAATTTTATTTTTGTTTACAAGCAACAGTATTATTAGTAAAAAAAAAAAAATCTTTATTTTTTTTCTATGGATAATTTGTCTATTCTCAAATTACATTTTCTACGATTCCTATATTACATCTACGCTGCTACTACTAGGACAGTCTGCATTGTACAGATTCTTCCTGTTACTTAGCAAAAAAAAATTTAAATATTTTTTATATATTACACAATAAATATTATTATTGAGAGCATAAATAAAATATTCATACTCCTTTTTCAAACGCATGTTACCTCCCTTCATCATGACCTCTAGTTATGTGAATATGAGATGTAGGCCTAAATAGTATATCAATACAACAGCAGAAACCTTTTGTTGATCCAGCTATTTTAATATCTGTAGATTTTTTTACTTTATTTTAGCTTAATGTATATTAGCTTCTGCTTTTTAAATTAGACATTAATACTAGTTACTCAGAACACAATGTGTGTGTCTATGAACTATCTCATTTTTACCTACATCAGTCTAATTATTACGTTTTAATTTTATTGTTTGGAAGAGGAACTGAACTAACAGCTACTTTACATTTTCTTGAAAAAAGAATACCACTCAAGTGCTACCTAGGATTTCTGAAACAATTTTTATTAAATAATATATCATACCATGCTACAGATTGATTTCATTTCATATTTAACGATCAGGTATTAAAATTAGGAAGTAAAACTTGACGATAAAAAGATGTATTTCTAAGAAAAATATATATTTAAATAAATATTCATAGCGCATTGATAACTAGACTTATTAGAACCGAATAGACCTTCATTAATTAAATTTTCACTCGTAAAAAAATGCTAAGGAATATTGCAAAGTCGGAAAAATTTTACGGTTTTAGATTTATTATGTTGGCTCTGTGCCGCAGTTACATCAGTGTACAGTTTAAAATAGTAATATTCGCTTTGCCATCGCGCAGGCGCAAGTATATAAACAGTATGTATCGCGTCAGCAATATTACTACACTAACTTGTGGAGGAAGGGCGAGATCCCTACCAATGAGAAGTGTGCGAGTAAGCCATTTAGTAATCACAACTGATACTTTGCTTATAATGAATTTTAAAAGATCTGTTTTCACTACTATTAAATTTTCGATACTGTATTTTAACACTAATCTTTTGGCAAATACAGGAATCTTTAAAATAACATATTGTAGTCGTTCAGTCGTTGAAAATGAATTCCAGATCGTAGTATTTGATTTCAGATCGTTATATTTGTAGTCTTCAGAATATTTTTTTTTGAAAAATTTTATGTCTATGATAAATCAGATTAGAATCGTAGAAATCTTCAAAGCCTTTCTACTCCTCTGAAAACGAAAGACGTTGGGAACGAATTATCATTCTTTCTGACCTTGATTTTCACTCTTATACTGCTTAGAAGCGCTGTGCTTCCGACTGAAAACTTAATTCGTCTGGTATTTGATATATCTTTTGCAATTCAGAAAACTTAAATAAATTTTTGGCCGGCAAATTGATGGAGCCTTTCCTAATGAATTACGGGATCTTGAATGGATTCAGCAAATGCATATTTCTCAAATAGACTATGTATAGGGTTAGAAGTACCCAGTTTCGGTAATCTGGCAATATTACTAATTTTTATCAAAGTATTGCAAGTTACATTAAACTTTACTGTTAAGACATCAGTAATATAATTTAACGTGACATGGTTTGGAAAATATCAGTTTTGATATTTTTTGTGAATAATTTGATGCGTGACAAGCCATAAGTAAAATTGCTGTTTTTATTATTAAATCATCACTGCAATATTTCACAATAATGACCTTAATTTCCAAATGAAAAATGATCCGACTTTCTGGAAAACATAATGGTTAAATCTTCCAATTAATAATCTACAATTTACTCATAGAAAAATTTCTTCACATTTTGAAATTATTCAATCAGCTAGGATTTCTCCATATCGGTTTACTACCGCTTTCTGTTGCTGATTACCACTGTTTAGGTTTTTTGGCCATAAAGATTAGCTGAATCACTGACTGCTTTTGAAAGGAGAAATGTAATGTAAAACCTTTCAAATATTTCATTGTTTTTTTCAAAAATTGTCATACTTTTTTGAAACATTCTGAAACCATTATTCAGGGTAAATATTTGTTGGTTAGGTATGAATGGTAGGGAAACTCAGAATTACACGGTTTGTGATACCTTGCGGTATAGACTTCAGGCATCAAAACGTTAAGAAATCTCTTTGAATATTTTGAAATCAAAATATCCCAGATATTGCCACATGCGTTAGTGAAGACACTACTTGGGATTTGCCGGTAGTGATGTATAATTATAGAATAATTCTACATTTACATCATAACACCACGTAATAATTAGGTAAAAGGCGGCTTAATAAATGGTTCATTAGGCACATCCCAATCCCGTTGGGGAAGACATCCGCCTAGTGACGTTCCGGTCGCCACACCCCTCACACTTCACTGTTGGGCTTTAACGGGAGTCGTCAATCTCCCTCTGACTTTTTAAATCTCACAGTAATAAACCTGGCCTCGTTGGGATGCCACTGATGTAAATGCCTCGGTAGACATTTACATCGGTGATTTATTCACTCAGCTTTTGCCTTCGCCGTAGGCCTCGTTCGGACATATTGAATGTCCGACATCGTATCCCTCTGAACTAGCTAACTGAGTTCGCGGAAGCATGAACCCCGCGCCTAGTTCTACTTATTATGAGCCAATTTCTTGTAAATCGAGGCAAATTAAACACAACATACCACCAAAGATGTTGATTGCAACAACGAAATTTAGTCCTAGTTTCCCTTACTGAACTCAACTTAGTTCAAACCCCACACTTAGATTAAATTAAATTATGGACTCCGGTCTGATCCACAAAGGAGAGGCGGACCAGTATCGATTATTGAATTTCGGTGAAAATTCACATCCTTCTTTACTTCCTCGACTAAATTACTTTATTACTATTACTGATCGAAGAATGACCATGTCAAAAGTTAAAGTAGATTTAGGTTTCAGATAATCTGAAGTAGGTTTAATTGATGTTGAACTTAAGAACAAGAACGCTATCAGATCTGTTTCAGTTAAACCATACGCCTACGAATAATTCAATTAAATATCAAAATTTAAAGTTCATAGTAACAAAATTCATTTATTCAAAGTTAATGGCGTTGAACATATCCCATTTCTTCTACTGATACGTATTTGTCAATAATTTTGTTTTTAGAATTTGCTGCTTTCCCGCTTCACTTAAAAGTATTTTTACGTATTCATGAGATTTAATGCATATAGAAAATATATAAATAATTTATATTAAATCGAGCATCGAATTATCATCCAATATTGAAAATTTGCTACTATTCATTCACTTTCTCATTCATTCTCCGGCGTAGTTCTTATTCCTTAGTTGTTAACTCCATATTAGCTGTATTTAAAAGTAATAATAAGCGGTTCAAGGGTTTCTAGTATACAAATTAATGATTACTCTAATTATACTATAAATATAATAATAATTAATTTAATTTCTTTGCCGGAAGTACAAATTTTTATTTGTTATTGCTACATTTTTTCGTCAGAAACCGTATATTGCAATACTTCAACATTCTGTAAAAAATAATGCTTTTTTCTTGGCATGACAATAGATCTTCACTTTTTAAACAATATAATCAGATAAAAAACTTTTTGCGTAAGTGACAAGAAATCATAAATTATACTTTTATGCCGTAAGAGCACGTTATTCTATAAAAACTAAAATAATAGTAATACTTTAATAGTCTTCTTTTCGTTTTGAATAGCTTGTTATGGTGTAACGTAATAATTTATTTTTGTACATCAGTTTCAAATCAAATTAACCTTCTCATACTGTAAGTATAAATGTAATATTAGATATTATTCACTTTTAGTCAGCATATTATTATCTATGTTTCATTAAGCGGGTTATTTGTTAATTCAAGAAATGGTGTTAAAGCAGATTTACATTTGAAATTGGCTCCACTGCACTCTTGCATGCCTGGCTTAGTTATCTTATAAATAAACCATCATGCCTTTAGTAGTTTAATAAAGCCTTTACAATAACTTATTCCCTTAATAAGACGTTTATTCATCTACCTTTAAAAAGGATTATGAATTACACAAGTTAAAAACTGTTCTTTTTAATTGACTTTTGAATAGAATCATTCATTAGATTTTGAGATGAAAAATTTAGTATCCTACGTACGATACGGTAATTATTTTTCATTAACAGAATTTTACCTATCATTGTCAAAAAAAAGAAATTTTATTTACCGATATTAAGTGTCATATAACTTAATTTTTGCGTGGTCACGATTGTCTATAGAGATATTTCCACCTAATTGATTTTTTTATTATCAGTCGTTATAGTAATTTTTTCGAATAACACTCTTGATACTGAACAAGGAATAATATGAATACACAGAAGCTTGTTATCAAATAAGTATCTGCCAAAAGTATTATCATTTAATCACACAATATCTGTAGGTGATGGAGGTGAAAGACAAAATATCTGTTAAGATGTTTTTTTATGGAAACTGCACTTTTGTAAAACTTATAAATTATACATATTTTTTTTTAAATCCATACAAGTGATAATTATTAAGTGGTCATCTAACCAAATATTTAAATAATTAACATCTAGCCAGCAGTAATTAACGTGGCATCATAAATTTCTGGTCACTTTAACGTAAATTTATCTTAAAATAATTCTTTTCTTAACTTCGAGATTTTGCCAGTCAACTTTTACTCTGCAAACAGATTTGTCAGTTTGATTTCTCGTAACTTCTAGTTTAAATCATCTTGTTGAAACAGGAAGTTGATTAGTTTAACTTTGTGAAAATTGTGAATTACATCAGCGGCAGGCTGTGTAATATCAAAAACAACCGTAACTTACCATTAATTAATAAACTGTTATAAATGAAAACGTTAATATTAGTTAAAAAGTTATAAGTTACGTTATTAGGTAGTCTATATTAATCAGTTTTATTTATTTTTACACATCAATCAGTTTTCAATCATCAATCAGTTTATCAATCATCAATCAGTATATGTTATTTTAATTATAATTTTTTACGTCCTTTTCATTTTTATTTACAAAAAAAAAAATTGATAATTGTGATACAGAACTATATATATTTTCAGTTTCACCTTTACTGGAGTTTCTCATTATTATTAAAAATATTCTAACGTTGAATTAAATTCAAAAAACTACTTTTTTGGAGTTTTTTTTCACTTCACCGACTTTTTATATCCTCTCTACTCGAAGTTAATTTTCTAAGTATATCAGTGTAGTAAAACTTTTGTGATGCTCAGGCAACGAACAAAACTCTCAAGTGCTCTTGAATTGATAATTGGAAACGTAGGTTCACAAACTTTTTTGTTTCAAAATCCTTTATCATCAATTATTATTATTTTTTTTTTTTTTTTTGCTTTTGCCCCTGATAATTAAGAGTACTTAATTGTGTTGTGTGATCAGTAAACCAGACACTAGTAACTTATTTAGTAATTGATTAACTGGTATTTTGGTGAAATCTTAAAATTTTACGAGATAGTTTTACGGTGATAAAAATAAATATGATATTTAGATTTTTTTAAAACATTGTGGTAATTATAATCAGTTTCTTGATTTTTATTTTTATTGTACTAATTAATAGCATTAGTATAAAAAATCTAAAAATATAAAATTATATCGTATATAAAATATGAAAGTTATTTTTAATGACATTAATAAAATTTATTCTCCTAGCTTATGCCATCTATTTGTATTTATACGCAGTAAATCATTTGCAATTTTATTTTCTATGAAGCATAACTATACAAATTGGCTTATTGTGTTACCTGTTTAATAGTTACTTCATGCTATAATTCACAACTTTACTTAATTTGTTTTAAAATTGAATTTCTGCTTTACCAAAAAGTCAAATCAATTCTAATTTATTTTTAGTTTCTCTCAAAAAAACAATGTCATCAGAAAAACACGAATTTGTATCCTTTGGCATTATCATTATATACTTTTAATCTTTTTTTTACAATGAGTGGTATGGATAACGTCCTACGCAATAACTGCCATACGAAAATTAACAAAAACAAAATGAATGTGATGAATTGTATTAGAAATAAAAATAGGAACACTGAATATAAAAAAAGTACAAGAAAAGGATATGGCGGTAGAAGAATTTTGTTATATTGGAAGTAAAATTACTAAAGATGGACGATGAAGGAGTGACATAAAATACCGAATTGCAGGCGAAACGAGTTTTTAGTCAGAAATGTAATTGGCTTGTAGCAAAAATTAATTGAAACATCAGGAAAACATTTTTGAAATTATATGTTTGGAGTGTAGCTTTATATGGAAGTGAAACTTGGACAATCAGAGTATCTGAGAAGAAAAAATTAGAAGCTTTTGAAATGGGGTACTATAGGAGAATGGTAAAAATCAGATGGATGTATAAAGTGACAAATGAAGAGGAGGTATTGCGGCAAATTGATGAAGAAAGAAACATTTGGAAAATATAGCTAAAAGAAGAGACAGACTTATAAACCACATTTTAATAAGGCATTCTGGAATAGTCTTTGTTATTAGAGGGACAGGTAGATGGGAAAAATTGTGCATGCAGACAACATTTGGAATATGTAAAACAAACTGCTAGGGATTTAGGATGTAGTGGGTATACCAAAATGAAACGACAGGCTCTAGATAGGGAATCTTGGAGAGCTGCATGAAACCAGTCAAAAGACTGAAGACAAAAAAAACTTTTTAGTTACTTCAATCTAAAATTGAAAAGCAATGTGAACAAATTATGTCACTAATTTCTACATCAGAGCCAACCTTATCTAAAATATTTTATCCTATTTTACATTGTTAAAAAGTTTCTCCTGATCTAGAGATCCATTTAAATGCTTTTAATATGAAAGTTAGAATCGCTTCTCTTATACTTGAGCTATTTCTGAAACGTCAGAGGTAATTTACTACTACTATACATTCTGTAGGTTGGTAAGTAATCCTCATTAGTACGATGCATTAAGTCAGTCTAATACACTGATAATGTTCTTTAATACACTGATAATGCTCACTTTTATCTCTTCTGGCCTTTTAAGGAACAGATATATTTATTCTAAAATCTGTGGGTACTTTAACAGTGTCATAAACTATAAATCACTAAACTATAAAGCAAATTCAGTCCTGCTTCTGCCAAAGAGAATTTTTGTTTGGTATAATTATTCGGGTGGTAAATCATCTTTCCTTACTTTCTTATTTCCTTGAACATTTTTAAGAGCTTAAGAGGTATCTAACTCTGAGATTCAGTAGAATTTCCTCTGAAATTAATTTTTTTCTTCTAACAATTCAATTAATAATTTTTTCCTTCTCTGTAATTCCTATAAACAATGATTCGAAATTGCATGGCAATCTTTTGGGAGATGACTTTAAAACCAAAATAAAGAAAAAAATTCATATAAACATAGATCAGAGAACAATTCGTAAGAGAGTTTCGTTCCGTTTTATATTTTGCCCTGCTTTGAGCTCTCCCTGTGAAATTTACTAAAATTCTTGGGGTACAAATCGAGGGATAAATTTGGTGCTGCCTTACGGTTTTTGATCTAAGAAATTGAATAAAAGTGTTTCCAGACATCTATCTCAGTTAGACTAAGAAAAATGGGGTAAAACACGAAAACCTTTTGTTGGAAGATATACTTTTTTAGATTTGGAATAAAAATAGCTTTGTTAATTTACGAATAAATTAAAAAAAATTCTAATTACCTTTGTAGAGAATTTTATTTTAAGAAAATTTATATAAATAATGTTTATTAAAATTAAGCATAAATTTAAGAAGTTCAATTTTAATTACAAACAAAACACCCAAACTAGATCGGAAAACTGATATGATTTTAAACAGAATAATTTTCATAAATGTTTGAGCAAAAAAATTCAAATAAAACCAATAGAAAACTATTAGTAACAGAAACAAATGAATAAAAAAAGATTTACGAACGTAAAAATTACATATTTTTTGTGTCTTTTTTCTAAACATTATTAAATGTTGAAACATAAACATAAATTGGTCATCAAACAACCAAAAAAAAAAACAAAAAAAATGATTTCTTGATAAAGCTGCAAATGTTTTTTCATAGCAGTTGCTCAATGTGACCGCCATTCTGTTCAATGCATAGTTCAGCTTCGCGAATCCATGCTAGCCGGGCACGTCTAATAGCGTCATTATCATTCCCAATAATAATTCCAGCTTTTATTTTACGATGTCTCAATTTTTCTTTTTTACCAATATAAGCGGAATAGACTAACGACTTCATCCAACCCCAAAGAAAAAGGTTCGCTGGCATTGGATCGAAAGGTTCGAGGTGGCTATTTTACTAGTCCGTTTCGACCAATTGCTTAATAAATGCGTTCATTTAAGTGATTCATCGCATCATGACAGTAGTGAGCAGGTGCGCCAGCATTGAAAAACCCCATCTGCACTCTTATCTGCAAGTAGAATATCTTCCAAAATTTCGATCAGATTTGTTTGCAAAAAATGCGAGTACCGCTCTCCATTGAGCCTTGGTAGTGGGAAAAAAGGGCCTGTGAGATTATCACCAAGAAGAGAATACCAGACATTAAACGAAAAAGTGAGCTGGAAATGACTTGTAGCAGTCTCATGGGGATTTTTTCTACCCAAGTGTAAGTGTTTGGATCATTTACAATGCCATTTCCTGTAAAATAGGATTCGCCAGTAATTAGAATATTAGTTAGGAAATCGGAATGACGTTCACAATTTCTAATAAACCATCGAGAGAATTTCATCCTTTTATCAAAATCAGTGGTAATAACTCTTGTACTCGTGTTGTGTGTAATGAGTATAATTGTTACTCGAACTCGCCTCTCCATATCCTCCAATGTTTTACGTTCCCGTACTCTTCGATCTGGATAATTTTCCCGGTATTCACGCACAGCAGCCAATCCATTTTTATTTACAGTACTTTACCATATATTAACAACTACTCCGTCAACTCTCCAAACGAAAAAAAAATTGTGGTATCACTCACTGTGATTGACTGGCTAAACAATAATAGCACAAACGCAGCTAAAATGAATATTGAAATGCTAGACACTAAACTTAATTGTTGATCAGCTGTTATTGCCAACCTATGAAAAAATAAACATTTTTAATATGTTTTAGGAGAATGCTTTCAAATTTATTTTTATATTTTTTATAATTTGTATGTAAATTTTTCTATTTAAATTCGTGTCACTTTTCTGATCCAGTGTTTTTGTGTCTAATTAAAGTTTAACTTCTGAAATTTGTGTTTAATTTTAATAGACGTTCTTCACATCAATTTCTCAGAATAAAATTCTTTACAAAATTAACTAGAAATTTTTATTTGTTTATTGGTAAATTAACAAAGTTATTTTATTCCAAACCTAAAAAAGTGTATTTTCTGATAAAACGTTTTGGTGTTTTATCCCGTTTTTCTTAAAACTACGGAGATAGAGGTCTGGAACCACTTTTACTCACTTTCATAAAACAAAATCCGTAAGGAAACTCTACCCCTAGAGCAGAAACATACATTTTACATACATTTAGCAGAAACATACATTTTTTTATGTATCATACAGATACATTTTTCGCTAACCAAAACTCGCTAACGAATCATTTTCTGATCTGTGTTTGTATGAACTTTATTTCTTATTTTTGGCAATAGAATCATCTCTCAAGAGATTTATTGTCTTGAAATTTGGAATTATTCTGTGTGTTACTGCCATCTGTTTAGCTTTTCCTTCCTAACCTAACAATCCTCATCTTGAATACTAATGTATTTTGAGTTCATTTCCCCAAATTATCGCTTATTTTTCTACACGCAACATCTTCCTACCTTTCTAGTAAACATATCTACATCGACCGATTTTTCTTTGCTATTTTATAGATTATAATAGCTTCATTTTTAAGGTGTCTGATTAGTTTCCTTCCTTCACCATTATTTTATTATATTCATCAATCAATTTAAATACAATTTTTATTTATGTTTTTCTTTCTGCTAATACGTTTATATTTATACCCTCTTCTTCTTTTTTACTTATTTCCTTTTTTAAATTATCCATTCATTTTTAATTGAATCTGCTTTTACAGTAAATTTTAGATTGTATTTTTTTCTTTTGTTCACCTTATCCCCCGGGCCGAACCCACAACAAAGCATAGCACGGCTCAGGAGGTTGTCTACTCTAAAGGGCCTTCCCGTCCACCGGCTGTAAGTACGGCACGACAGATCAGCCCGCTGGTTAAATTTTTTCAATGCCTGCCTCTAACCCCTTGGGGTGAGGTATCCAGGCCCGACTATATCGTCCCTGGACTCCACTCCAGGAGCCAGGACTCAGTTCTTGACGCCAGTGCTTCCAGTGAGAACACCCCGCAAAGCCACTGGATGTTCTCACTACATCTGTATTTATTGATCGATCAAATGTTTACAGTATATTCTATTTTTGTCTGTTTCTCTATTTCTTAATCTCTTTTACACATTTTTTCTTTAATTTCTTTTACTTTAGGATATTTCATTACAATTAAATTACGGCTAAACTCAATGCCTGCTCTTTGAGATAGTTTACAGTCCATAATTTAGTTTGAAAATCCTATTTTAATCATTATGTAGTCTACCTAGTATCTTCTTCCATCTCATGATCTGATTCATGTTTATTTTTTGCTTTAATGATTTACGCAAAGTTGCTTCCAGACACTTCTTTTTGTCATTTAATTAAGTCATTTTTTCTTCATATAACCTTTGTATCTCAGGATCTTTTTTTGAGATGTTTTAAAATTACGTGCAGGTTGCTTGGATTTAGAGCTATGGCCGACTAAAATATTTATCCCATTGTGTTTCCTGTATTATCATTTGCTTTGTCCTTCATTCTTACTTATTATTATTTCTATCCATACAATTTTATTTTTAAAGTACTAATTATCTTTTAATTCCATGGCCAACAATCTTGCTTACATTTTTCACCTTGTGTGAAATTCATATTGTATCTAACTCTGACATTTTTCATTTCATTTTTTTAATTATTCAGCCTATCTCGTGTTTTAGCTTTAAAAATTCAAAGCTTCAAGTCGAAAAACGCCTTTTTGACCTGTTGTTATAAAGCAGAAAACAATTACGAGGTATCTGATATTGAATTTTATAATCTACTACATCTCCCTTATATTATTACTGGAAAATAGTAACTAGTATCGGTTTGTTTTGTTTCTCTATTGAAGAATTACTCGTTATATATGTATAAGAATGGCTGCTGTATCTGTTTTGCTCTAATAATTTAATGTATATTTCTTCCTTCAAGTATTGAAGGAAGATTGTATTATATTGTTCTTGTAATGATAGATTTATTTCTAGACATAATGTAGTTTCTTTTTCTATGCATGATAGATTTACTGATAAATTTATTTCTAGCCATAATAGTAATATAATAGAGTATGAAAATGTTATTGGAAATTATTAATTCGTTTCATTATCTCTTTGTAAGTAATGTATTTTGTTTGTATTCTAATGTAATGCATTTTTTATCGTAACTTAGAAAATTTGTAGTTAATGAAAAATAACTGTAACAAGAAGAGTTGTAAGTCACTTCCGTAGAATCTATTAATTTTTCATATTAACTATCTTGCAGGGCAAACAAAAGAACTTAAATGGTTATCCTACTGTTAGATAATAAAAATGTAATTAATTTTATGAGGTCAAACTCTGCTACTCGAAAGGCTTATAATTTGAATCCTGTAATTACTACAGAAGACTTTAAGATTTTAAGCAAAACTTTCAATACCAAAATTTGAAGAATTTTTAACTTTAGGTTAACTGCTTACCAGGAAGACGTAAAATATTCTAAAATTCTTTACTTCGCTTACAATATTTTATTTTATTTCACCTGAGTAATTAAAGTGAATTTACGGATGGTTCTTGATAATTTTTTGATGATCTTCATAAACTATATAAGATTTTAAATCAATTCTTCAAGCAAAGGTAATAAAAGGAAACACTTCGGTTGTTTTCATCGGAACCAGTGAATAAACTAATTTATTAATTAAAGCTTATTTTTTTCTTGTAAAAAGAAACAGGATTTTTATTAAATTAAATAGATTTAAAAAACGATTTTTAATGATTACGACCGATAAATTTACCCCTTGTTCCATACCACTTACAATTTTGCTTTTCTATATAAATTGATCATAATTTAAAAAACTAATATATAATTAACTGAATTAATAGTAAAGTAACAGTAATATAATTGTAAATAATAATAGTAAATTATAATTATATAAAATGAAAAACATCATTACTCTTCAAAATGTAACAATTTAAGGAAATAGCTTTCCATACTTTAAGTGGTGAATATTTTTGCTGTTATACTACTGGGATGAAAAAATATTTTTTTGAATTAAAAATATCTTTTTATTTTTCTATTAAAATATTATTCCTTAATTATAAATTTAGCAACGACAATAAAAAAAAAATCCTTTCTATAGTTATATTATCAGTTGCAATGTCAAAATGGTTGAAAAATTAATAAATTACTTTAAAAAAATACTTCACTATTTAAAAAAAAAAAAAAAAATTGAAAGCTGACTTCCAAATCTATTGCTTGAAAAATCTTTCTTTTAAAACTTCGTAATTGATTACAAAAAAAAAAATTAATGAAAGTAAATTTTTTAAAGCTACAAATATTTCCTAGTAACATGGTTGTTTAAAGAAGGTTTTGGTATAATTTTTCGTAACGGTAAAACAAACTGTTCCAAACCTTCTTATCATTTTTTTTAAATTTTGTATTCTTTTACAGGGTATTAATTAAAAAAAATAAAAAGTAGTAATAATTTTCGAATTTGCTAAATGTAATACATATTGGTGTAATGTGAAACATATTAATACAATTAATGCATATGGAATATCTTATATTTTATTTTACACATTTAAACAATCAATGATTATGATTTTTTGTATTAATGTAGTTTAAATTCACTGATAAATTTAAGAAATGAAGAAACTTGATCAAATTTCTTCTGTGACGGGGGTGTGTTTAAAATAACTTAAGACCACTGCAATTATCGGTCTAGTAAATATATTCTTTTGAACGTAAATAGGTTTGGAAATTAAACTTATTTACAGTTTAATTTGTTTCAACGTTTTCTACATTTTCTTATTGTGTACGTTATTCATAATTTAATGCATTAATTAGGACTGTTCAGTAAATTTATTTAAACTATTTACAAGAAATACATGATAATCTTTTTATAATAACGTAAAATGTTGAAACTCGTAACAGTTCATCATAGATTTTACACGATTTAGCGAGAATTTTAGGTTGATAAAATTTAAACAGACCGTCCAGTTTATATTCATTTTAAATGAAGTCATTGAATTAATGAATATTTGTCATTATATAAAAAAAGAAACACTCACTATAAGATTTCATTAAGCTTGTTGAAAAATATAGGGAAATGAAAAACTCGTTCTGAATAGAAATGCTTAGGGAGGGTAAAAGAGGACCTGGTGAGGGCAGGGTTTGATTATTATCTACTGGTGAAAATCAAGTTTCTAAAAGTAATTATTTTAAAAACATTTTTAACTTGATTTTTTAAATAATTTATCGTTCAATTTGAATTTTTTTATGTTTCACCTGATTTAATGTCTATGCAGCCTTGATTATGTAATGGAAACGTAACATCTGAATACAAGTGATTAAAGTGGTAAAAATATTATTATTTTCATTATGAATCCAATAATAGTAAAGAAAGATGATCGGTATTGATATTTATAAGCGGGAAATTATGATTTTATGAAAGATTTCTAAGTTGACTTTTCTATATAGAAATGGAGTACGTGGTCGTTATCAAAAGTAGTGGAGACGGATTTATAGAAAAAAAAAGGTAAATCATTCAAAGATGGAGTTTAGAGAGCTGTAACTACTTATGCCTTAAAGGCAATGCAGAAAAATTTAGATGGAAGGATTAAAAGGATTTAAAATAAAACATCTGTGCATATAATGGGAGAGAGAAGACCGTGGTTGCTATGGAGACAGGGGTCTCCCTCTTCGTTATCGATCCTCGTAGCGTAGTGGTGGTACTAGTGCAGTGGTGGCTGCTGTACGTACCGACCCCCTTTCTGCATCCATTCGTTCTTCTCTTCAGCCTCCTCCAAAACCCATCTACCCTACTCAGCCACTACGAATAGCCACGCGCAGTCAAACGGCTGTCCTAATTAGTTGACCACAAACGTCCTTTCATACAACGCTCAGAGAAATATTTGAACTAAACCAACATCAATATTTGAATTGTGATTGTGAGTATCGTGAAGTAGTAATATAAAAGATAAGAAAAAATCAAGTTCTTCTTACATTTTATACGGCTAGAATTTTATGAAATACCAAACAAATTACATTTCTAAATAACAATTTAGATAGTAATGGATTATTTATAACATATGAATCAAATTCTTATGAGTAAAACTATTGATTTCTCATTTTAGTTAAAAGACCCGTATTATTTTTAGTATACATCCTTTTCTTTGTTTCAGTCTGTCTCTTTGCTAGATCGTACTTTTGTTTTAAATCTTTGTATGTGAGAGCACATAAAATTTTAACTTTAATTTATTGTAATAATTTTTAAATGTTAAAACAATCTTAGAAATAAGAATTAAATAAGTAGAAAAATGTATACACATTTCTGTATATAAATATGTATGTGTGTGTGTGTGAGCGCGCGCGCGCGCGCAGATAATATAGATTCGGCCTTTATCTTGACCTCTGTTGTAATGACTGAAATTAATTAAGTTGGTCAGAATATTAAACTTCTTTATCATTACAAGTTATTTTTGGTATAATTTCAATATATGTTCAGGTAACTTTAACTTCTGATTACAAATGTAAATCAAATGTAAAATATACAAACATTTTTTACTATTAAATCTCATTCTCAATTTAGCAGGATAGCGTTATGATTATTATAGTAAATAGACTAATGAGAATTTTTTAAAACACTTCTGTTCACCGAACGAAACTTTCATGAGATAGCGGTTGTCTCAAGGAACTGCTTTACTTCATAACCTTACACCCTCATTCCTTTCAAATGAAGGATTGGTTGTTTGAGTTGATCTATACTAAAACAAATTATAGCTGTAAGATAACTGCATGATTCAGCTTTCAACGTTTTATGTCATAAATCAATAGTATAGTTAATGAAAATTTTATTTTAAAATATTGGTTTTATCACAGTATCTTTTTGAATATACCAACCTAAAGCAATACAAATAACTTGAAATATTACCTTACAACAACCAAACCACTGTTCTAACTTATTGTAAAGAAACCAAAGGACATGTAGTTCTACGAATAATATGGAATTCCGAAATACCTCTTCATAATTGTTTTCTCGTGGTTGAAGTAAAATGATTTTGCATTAAAATCTAGTTTAGTAATTTATATTTTTTGTATTTGTTTAATTCTTAAGAGATGATTTAGTATATTGGAATTTGAAAGTCGCTACCTGTGTACTTGAACGAGTGTGTAAAGAAACAATAATCATGGAGATTATATCAATAATAAATAAAATAATGTTTTAAATAAGCTGTTAATTTAACTATTTTTAGGTGGAGATAGCATACAGATAACAAAAATTAATCTTACAAAATATAATTTATTTTAGATTATATTTATAGTTTCTTGACATTATTTAATATTAGACTATTCCAAACAATTTTCAAAATATTTCTAGTTTAGGGCACGTCATAATTTATATAATCGTTTGGAGATACGTCATATTTTTTTGGTAAAACATGAATGGAATGACAATTTTAAATATAGTGAACTGAGGAATTTTTATGTTATTTACATCACGTTTTCGCCATGAATTTTTTTAAAATAAAATAATGATATACTAATTTTTGGGTTTCTTTTGTTATTCAGTTTTATAATATTCCTTGTTTAAAAAATGTCTGTATATTTAAATAATACATACATGTTATATTTGTATAAAACAGGTCGATTGGGACCGTTTCCCTCCGTTCTCGGAGAGAACGGAGTGGTTTGCAGGAGAGAGTAAGGCGGATGCTAAATTGTCTGTTATTCGACGATGGAGTGAGAGCTGGAGGGTTACTGTTAAAGCAAACTGGACCGGAAGACTTATTTTTGACCTGGGGAAATGGCTCGCTAGAGAACACGGTGAATTAAATTACCATCTGACGCAGGTCATGCCTGGACCTGGAAATTTCGAGGGTTACCTGTATAGAATAGGCAGAAGGAAATTGCCAACGTGTATGTACTGTCACGAGCAAGATTCAGTGGAACACATCGTGTTCCATTGCCAGAAATGGCAAAAATTTCGGGTCAGGGCGGGAGTCGCTGCCCTAGCACCAGAAGAACTAGTAGATTATATGCTGGCTTCAGGGGCAAACTGGAGAGCCGTCGACGGTTTGGCGAGGACGATTTTGAGCGGAAAAGATGACGAAGGACGTCGAAGGGGATTTTAGTTTAGCGTAGGGCGGACAGCCCAGGCTGGGAGGGCCGGCATGCTGAGGTGTGTCGGCTCCGATGATCAGGACTCCTGAGGTCTGTAGGCTGGGGAATCAAAAGACCGAGTCCCGGCTGTTGGTTTGGGCTCGAGAACGACATAATCGGGCCCGGTTCCCCCCCCCCCCTAATAGTTAGAGGCAGGCAAGAAAATGTACCAACCGAGTCCCGGTCCTTGGGGGTCCCAGGAACGACGTAGTCGGATTAACTTCTCCCTGACGATTTGAGGCAGGCGTTGATCACAAAAGGTCCAACTGGCGAGCCGAACTGGAAGTTCGTTTGAGTTTTAAGGACACTCCCCTGGGTTGAGCTTTACTTCATTTTGTGTCCGGCCCAGGTAAGTAGGGGAAAAAAAAGAAAAAAATAGTTTATGAAATTTCATTCAAGATTAAAAATCTACTTGAGAATTTTTTGTTATAATTTTAAACCTTCTATCATAGATTATTTGATATAATGACGTGACGTAATGAAGTATTCAGGAGTGTTTTTTAGAGTAGCGTAGTAACCAGGATTTTGAATGATGACATCATCGGCATTACCCAATCAGAATGCAGTATTTCTTGCCAAAAAGAATGTACTATTTTTCTGTCCTTGCGAATGCCTGTCTTTTGTGTACCTTGTTATTATCTTTCCAAATAACATTAAAAAATGAAATTATTAATAAAATAAGATCAAATTCATTTTTGTATAAATATAATTGTTTTTTTTTTTTTTTTTTTTTTTTTTGGTAAAACTTCACTCGTTTATTTCTGAACTAGTAGATTTAATACATTTTGTTCATATATACAGAGTGTCCCATGAAGAAACGAAGAAACTTTTAGAAGATGTTCTACAGGTGAAAATAATGGAAAAGGTTCATATAAACATAGGTTTGGAAATGTTTTGTTTCCGAGTTTTATAGCTAGAAAAAATTTCGCCCGGATCTCAGCTCTTCTAATAAAAAGAAGCCCTACTGTCGTTTTTGAGACCCAAATTAAGGAGAAAGTTAATGGTTCCTTATGTAATTTGAAATAAAACAGACACCAGATAAGTACGTAAAACCGATATCAAAACTGTACTCCAGTCGTTTTTAAGATATCCGACGTAAAACAAAAATTTGGAGTCGTAAAACAAGTTTTTGTTAGGTTTGTAGTAGTGTACAGTTCTTAATTTGGTTCCCAAAAATTACAGTAGGGCCTTTTTTTATTAGAAGAGTTGAAATTCGGGCGAAGTTTTAGCTTGCAATAAAACTCTATAACAAAACGTTTCCAGACCTATGTTTATATGAATTTTTTTCACTATTTTCACATGTCCTGAAAGTTTCTCCGTTTCTTTGTGGGACTGCATAAAAAGTTGTTTCACATTTTAAATCACAAAATAAGCCGGAAAAATCTAATTCTACCATTAGAAATACAAAAATAAAAGGAACGGGAGAAAGGTAGTATTAATTGTAAATTGATTAGGCTTTGCTGCTTTTATACATTTTTATTTTTAATTTAGCTGGAGAACAATCAAACTACTTCATTAAATCGTATATTTTTGTATAGTTGTGTCGATTTTGATATTCTTGGTTTAAACCTTTTTTTAATCGGATCAACAGTTTAAACGATTTCTAGAACGACCAGGCTGTCAAGACAAGAGGTCTTAAACAACAAATTCCAAAGATCATGTTGACCGTTCTGAATTTGAATTTACGCGAAAAACAACAACTCTCTCTGGCTAGATAAGTAAACACTTGCTTGGTTGTGGGCAATAAAAATAATGAAATGTAACATGACGTATTTTCTGAAGAGTACGTAGAAAATAAGAATACAAATACAAACTAGATTAATTTCTCAAAAATTAAAATTTGTATTATATTATTTTCTGTTATTAAAATATTTTTCCCTTTAATAGCGAATTAATCTGCTTATTGTAAATTCATCTAATTCTAAATTATAAAAAAAAAAAAAAAATTCGTACGATTTAAATCAACTGAAATCCTGTTAAAATAACTGAAATGTTTAAAATTAAAAAAAAATTATGCATGATTTAATTTCAAATTTCTGTTGGTATAAATTATCTATCAAGAAATTTTATTTTTTTTTAGTTTAGATATTTTTTAACAAAAGTAAAATACCGGTTGTAACATTAAAAATAGTTACTCGAATAATATTCTGTTTTCATATGATACAAAATTTTAATTGTAATTCCTTTACAAAACTTTAATTTTAAATTCGAATTACATCATTTCATTATAATCTTTTATAAAAAAGTGAGAACATTTTTTTTAATCAAAAATACGTAGTAAAAGTAATAGAAGATAAGCACTAAATTTAAAAACTTGGATTAGAGAATAACACAGAAAGAACGAAATTTATTTATCAAAACCTAACTTTCCATCTTCAAAAAAAGAAAACATTTTAATATTAACGTTGTTTTTTTTTTTAAATCAGATTACTATTTTACAGATAAAACATCATTATTTTAAACTCACCTTACTATGTATAGTAATCTAAGGTAATAGAATTTCTACCTGAAAAATTGCACCAGGTTGATTATACCGGATTGCAGAAAATAAATGACAAGTTTAGAGATCGTACTCAGCGGTAAAGACCACCTACCACAAAAACACCCTCGTAACACTGACCCTCTAGCTGCAAGAAAAAAAGACTTTCACTTCTGCTTGGATGAAATGTAATACGGTAATAGAAAAGTATCCACAATGAAACGAGGCAACGCATGGAACATTCTAATTGTTTTCTGTCATCAGTCACTTGACCTGTTGACGCAATCCTCTTATTTCTTTTTATTTTGCGCTAATCTTTTAATACCAACTTATTTGTAACCTCACGTCTGTTACCTTAGTTACTCTAACCTTTGTTTTCTTTATAGATATATACATCTACAATTCATTTCATTAATAAATCAATCCTGATAATCGAATGTATTCTATTCTTTCCCTATTTCCTGTTTCGAGTAAAATCTTTTTACAAGGCATTCTTCCCCGATTAGTTTTTTTATTTTAAATCTGTTTAACTTCTTAAATTAAAACAAAAATTTCATACCACCATCCTTGAATAGTCTACGAATTTTTCTGGCTTTCTTATTGTTCATGTCTCACTGCCATATAATGCCAAAAGCCATATCTTTTTTAATATTGTTAAATTAATTTTACCCCTTTATCAATGAATTCATACTGATTAGTATTTCTGTCTTGTTTGTAGTTCAACAAAGATTTACTATTATTTCAGCGAATTTTAGTACTCGAATTCTTTCTTTGGTATCAAATTATTCTTTAATATTTTGGCGCTATTTCTTTGAAACTTTATTTTTTAATCTTTAACAGTGTTATGTTCGTATGTTTGAGGAGTTCGCAGATGTTTTGGATGAAATACTTGTGGAGCCTCAGGAGAGGTCATCTACTCGGCGGACCACAGCGGATGAGGCAACACAAACATATTTTATCATCACTGATATGGCGTCGCAGACTCCGGACGGGGGTCTACAAAGAGCTGCAACTTGGTCGTCAATTGACGAGCTCCGGCGAGCGATTGTTTGCGGAGTTGCGGAGGTAGACACTGAGCGAATAGTTCTAAGATGCTGGCCTCAGGAGGTCTTCCTCACATCAACTCTAGTGGAGAAAACAGCTGAGTTGACACAGGATGTTGGGTCTGCTTAGATTATAGACATGGCGTTGTGAGTCGAACACCCGCAACATGCATCGATGTTCCGTAAGGCTTCATGAATTCGGGACCTGGCCCGAGCCGGCAAATTGGAGGCGAGTCAGGTCATTGTGGGGTAGTCCACTGCACGTGATCAATCCGGAGGAGACAGTGGATGTAAAATTGAAGTGGACCGGACTGACTATGCTGTAGTGATTGATTCGGCAGTTGGGGACTGCAAGGCGCCTTCGGTGAATGCAAGTCCGTACCGCAAGTGATACAAGATAGACAGAATCGACTAGTCTACTTTTTTTGCCCCTTGAGTCGGCTTGGGCAGATTCTACGGCATTCCGTGGAGTACATGTGTAGGCGGGTGGAGAAGAAACATTATGTGTGTGTTTCACTAATACCATCGGCATCGTCGTTAAAGAGCAAGAAACCACCCGTGGGTCCGCCGACAACAACGGTGGTGATTAGGGGAGAAGGTAAGACCTTTGCTGACCTCCTTCGATCCGTCCAGGAAACAGTGTCGCCGGCTGAGGTCGAGTTCATCTTCACACGAAAGGAGCACGGGGAGCACCTACATCTCCGTGTGTGAGTCGATAGCGGTGCGGCTGAACAACTGTGCAAGGACATCGTCGAAAAGATAGAGGGTGCCACTACGGCTCTGAGAGGAAGAGGCGCCAGAGGGTCCACGTTGTTGTTAAGAAGGTGGATGTACTAACTACGAAGGACGAGTTGCTAAAGGAACTTTGTCAGGTTACTGGGGTGTCGTCTCACTAGATGTATTATCCATGCGGCCGGCATTTGTGGCGACGCAAGTGGTCACCTTGGCAATGCCGCCCATCTTGGCGGAAACTTCTGTCCGATGGGCGAATTTGTAATGGGTGGGTGGCCTGCCGAATGATGAGGCGCAACTTTGATGACTTATGTTTTCGATGTTGGAAGCCAGGCCACAGGGACGTATTGTGTCTTGTACCAGATCGCAGGGGTCACTGCTTTACCTGCGGCGAACCTGGCCAGTTGCGAAAAGACTGCATGAAAGAGCCTCAGTGTCTCAGATGCAAATTGCACCGCGTTACTCCTGGAGGCTGTGGATGTAAGACGACTTTGCCCACGTCATGTATCCGCTGGCGTTTGCATCCGAAGCTGCGTGGTCTGTAGGAGATAGCCCCATCTGGGAGGGGTGGGAGGCTCCGGCGTCCCGTCGCCAATGATCGGCTGGGGACTCCCTTGCAGATGCCATTGGGGTGGGAATGCAAGACCGTAATTCTGGTTGGGGATCCCTCCGGGAGTTCTCCATTAGTGGCAGGACTTCAAGATAGGAGTCTCGGGGGGGGGGGGGGAATCCCTTGGGGTTCCCCGCTAGAGGCATGTTATGTAACACAAGACCGAGTCCCGACTACCTGGGGCCTGGCGCCCTACCGAAGTAGTTTGAGGCGATCGTACCTCTCGGAGCTGAGTTTATGCGTAATTGCGGATCCGGCTCCGTGTGGCGGGGAGATTAGAGGCGAAAAAAACTTTTTATTTAATTTAGAAAATTTTTTAATTTGCTATGTTATAAAGGTTATAGGAGATATTAAAATTGTTTAATAAGTTAACGTTGTTATTTTCCCATGATTTTTTTTTCAATATCTTTTATTATTTTTCTCCTATATGAAGTTATTTTATCGCAGTTTAATAATAAAAGTATTATTTACATACGGATTTTTAATAACAGTTAAAATATTTAAAATCGGATATATATTTTAGTATTAAAACGAGAAATAATAAAATTTTTAAACGTATTGAATAGATATTTTTTTCTCTTAATATTCTGTAGTACCAAATAAAATTGTACTTCGTTTAAATAAATGTTAATTGGAAAATGTAATTGCAGTATTAATACAAATTTTAATAAATATAATTTAATTTAATAAATATATTAGTACAAAATTTAATTGTATCATTTTAAATTATCTAAACTTTGCACGTAATAGTATAATTAATCATATGCTGGCTGCATAAGAATTTACTTATAAATTTCTTTAATAAAAAATTCGTTCAACGTTAACTAAAACTGGAACAAGAAAACCCCAGACTCAATTTACATAATAATAAGGGAATGTCTCCAAAGATAAACCTAAAAGACACTGTAATAATGTTGGCACCTTATAACCGAGCTATTTTAAAATAATAAACTCAGTAGGTGAAGACAACTGACCTAAATTTAGGGTGTGTTCTTTATATAAAATAATGACTGTCGTATTTTTTTTTAATTTGTTCTAAATGCTGATTTTACATTGCTACTCAGGAAAAAAATTATTATAAAAGAATAATAATCGATAACAGTATAATCCTAATGCCAGTCGTATTTAGATTTTTGACACTTAATGCAGGTATATTGAATATACAGACAGTACACTCAGTAAAAGATAAAAATAATTCATTAGGCACTGACTAACGACAATACCATTTCTTACATTAAGTGTTTCCCTTTCCATTGACATAAAAAAAACTAATGAATAAAACATTACTTTTTTTATTGATTCTTTTCTTATATCTTTTTACAGTTTCTTATATTTATGGAAGTTATTCGTAATGTATTTATGATGTTTATTCTTCTAGATGATATCTTTTCATTTTTTTTCTTATTTTTAAATTTTTATGAATACGTTTTATTGGTTTTGTAATTTCTGTTTTATTTTCACAAATCAAAAAATGTGTACGAATGAACTGATATTTAGATTCAACTGAATTTTTGGTTTTGTGTCATTAAATTAGAGATTATACCTTAACTTTTAGGACTCAGAAAAAAATTTATAAAGAAATCTTCATGAATTTTTAGTAAAAATTTTATTATATCGTAAAGTTAAACTAGAAATAATCATTAACATTTATGTAATGTTTATTTGTTTATATATTTTTATTTATTTCAGTTCTCTAATATTTTTTGTTTATCACTGGCAACACTGATACAGGGTATCATTTGTAACTGAATTTTTAGTAAATTTTATTTATATCTTTTTTTTATTTTAGTTACTTCTAGTGATTATTTATGTTTTGTTTTATTTTAAACTTGATTACATTGTGTCATTACATAAATTTAATAGATTAAGGTAACTTATATTTCTGCCGTTTACACTCTGACATAAAGTTGCTGCGATAAAACAGGAATCGTTGACCAATAAAACTAACTTTCAATCGATTTTAGTCTAGAAATAGAATTCTGTATTTAACCAGAAAATATTCATTAGAAGTTTAATTTACTTTTAACGTAATTTTATGTGAGTTTTTAGAAGAAAGAGTAGTTATAATTTACTTCAAACTTGTTGAAACTATTTTTAACTGAAAAATTTTTAATCTCATTATAATAGCCTTGGGATATTTTACACAAATTATTATTTTTAAGATCGGTAAAAATGATAGTGTAATATATTAAGTTGTATTTTGGCTGGTGGGATTACATTTGGAGTTGAATCACAGTAATTGTAGATTTTTACTAATAATTTATAACATTCTTAGAAGTAAATTACATTATTTTTTTTTTAAATTTATGTACATAAATGTAAATTAAAAATTTTATATTATATAATGATACAAACATTTTCGTTTTACGATATAAAATGATTTTACTTGATTTTAATAGTTTTCTTTCTCATCAGTAATAAGAATAATGCTTCGCAGAGAAGTGTATGAACAGAGTATTCAAAACAACGTTTTGATGAACGATAATGACAGTTATCACATTTACTTATCACTGTGCTGGAGAACCCGTATAACCGTAACGGTAAACGAGTTTCTTCACTAAATACAGTTTAATTATTTTTGTAATTTATCTAGTTAGTTTTCTTTTTTATTCTAAAAAGATGATTTTACTGTGGAATCGTTATATTCTTCTAGTTCGTCAAACTGGGTATTTACATCGTAGTCATTGAGTTAATTTGATCGTTACATTTAATATAAGGTCTTTAGGGTACAAAGGTAAGAAAATTCTGCTATAATTCACTAGATAGTGTAACTTATAATTAATAACGCAAAAGTTATTATTTTTTGTTCATTCGAGCAGAGTATTTTTTATTCATCTTTTCACTTATGAAATAGGAGTAGAACTTTAAGATTCTAAAACCCTGATTGAGACTGCTAAAATTTCATTTACAGAAAATATAGCTTATTTTCGTAGAATACGAGTATGTATGATTTTTTCTGTTTACCAATTTATGTACTCTTTTATTTGAATATTAATTGTTTACTTTGTGTAAATCGAGTTTTTAATTTTCATTTTTTGACGCAAAGGTGTATATAAAACACAAATTTATGTCCCACATTCTCCTCATGGATTTTTTTCGATACCCTGTGATTTTTTTAATTTTTCAGTAACAAATCAACCTGATTTTTGGCGAGTGTAATCTTCATGTCAGTAAACTAATTTCTAGATTTTTGAAATTCAACCTTGAAAGGTAAAAATGATTTTGAACAATGATTATAAATTTTTCCAATCTCGACTATAGTAAACATATAGTCGATTTGGGCTTGCAAATACTCTTCGGATAAATATTTTAAAAACATTTTTGGGTTTTTTTAATTCCGATTTTTTTAAGAGGTGCAAAAGTACACGCTGCTGTGGCTCAACCAATACAGCCACTGCCATCATTACTGTATGTGTGACTGGCTGCACTTGCCTCCGGTTACATGACTAAAACACATAAAATAAAAAGTTTGACCGCTGCTGGAAACGCAAGTAACCATATAGTAATTTACGTAAAAGTTCTTTTTTTTGTAGTAGATAATTTAATCTTTTGTTGTTGAAAACAGTACGTTCTGAATATTTGTTCCGAATAACATAACATTTAAAATCTTCTACAAAAATCTAAGGCAACCAAGAGTACCAAGGCAAGAGTTTTAAGAGAGTAGTTCCTTCTTCATCAGAATTTACTATTAGTGAATTAGGCGTATTTGAATTACTGTAATTCTGTTGTGACGTAGGGTATCGATAAAAATTCTTCACCAATTCTTTTCAATGATATCTACGTACTTTATTTCTCCGACCGTTTCCTAAACCTTTGTTTGTTTATTCTTATGTATTCTTCTGCTTACACCATAGTTAAAATATTATTTCTTCTGAACCGCATGGATTTTCCATGGATACCACTAATCTATTTGATCATCTCTTTATGGAAACAAATAATTTTCATTTTTAGGTCGGTTTTAATTAGCAGTTACCGTGTGGTGAAAAAGTAAAAGTATGAATTTTAATATTTTAATATATATTTATAATATTCTCCGTAGATACCTTTTGACAGACAGATTTTAGATTGAGGCTACTGATTCTACTTCTGTGCTAAAAGAAAAAATTAACGTTGTAAACAATTAAAAGGCCTACCACAGAATTAATACATGTTAGTTTAGTTCAATTTGCAGCATAATGATAACATAAAGATATCAGTATAATATTAGTATTAAAGATACTGATATCCTACGTAAAACTTACCTAGGGATTAATGACTAATCATGGTAATGATTATTCGAGCTTTAAAAGCCGTTCTGAGACGTATAAAATAAATCAATTTTATGTAAGAAAAGTGTGTAACGATATATTAAATTTAAACTAAATTAGATGTCAAAAGTTAGTGTCATTATTTAATAATGGTTACTTTAAAGTTCCGTTTTTCCCGATAAAAATAACATTTTAGTACGGTAAAGAACCAAGCGGTTGGATTAAAGAGTTTTTATTTTAATAGTAGATGAATGTAAATATTTTATGCTAGTTTAAAAAGTAGAAATAAGTAAACGGCTATAACGAGCGTAAAGTTTAGAACGCACCATTATTATCTAAATACAGTATTTTTAAAAGAGTTCGAAAAGTTGCAAAAATTTATCCTGGTTAAACAGTAACTTTATTGATCGAGTACTTAAAATTATTAAACTTATTTTAACTTTAACAACGTTTCTTCCCTCATCCGTAAAGTAGATTATTACATTAATGTTTAGTTAATTAATCGCCTTCCAGAAAATATTATAAAAAAAGTAAATTAATTTAAGAAGCAAATTTAAGACCCTTTTACTCTCAAAAAAATTAATTTTTTCCCCATAAAAGAGAATTAGAAAAAAAGCAATTTCTAATTAAGTTTATTCGTCCTGCTCTCTACACAGCATATACTGAATAAAAGAGAGTTATTTTAAAATCATAGCGTGTTATTAATTTTTTTTTTTTGCGTTATAAAAAAGTTTTTGAAATCATATTAAGTTAGAAAACTCTCCGTGAATTATGAGTCTGCGGTATACCTTTATTTATTTAAGAGGAAGACTCTATAAAAATCTCGATTACACCTTTTAATTTCCAAGAAGTTCCCTTTTTAGAAGTAAATTTTAATAGACTTATATTTCAAAATAAATTGTTAGCTCGTATATTAAAAAAAATAAAATTGCACATATTACATTTTTCAAAATATTTTTGTAATATTTCCAGGAGAGAGAACCTTAAAACCATCTTTTTATAAATTTTTAAAGAAACGTATGGTATTACTTTCGGTCAAACGGTGGGATTGAGAGGTGAAATTGGATTTTCTTTACGTTTTGGAGTAAGAGAAGTATAAAGTTACCTCAATTTTTGATCATTTTTTCGGTCAAATGGTGGCTGGGAGTTGAAAATGAATTTTCTTTACGTTTTAAGATATAATTATTACGAAAATACCATTCATGTATAAAATTTTGTGGCCCAAAATTCTTGAAGATAACTGGATCAATTTTATTGTTATTTAAATATCTGAAGTTGTGTATCTGAAGTTGTGCATCTGAGAATATGATGAAGATTGGTTCAATCGTACTTGAGTTCAATTTAAGGTCGAAAACAGACAACATAATCAAAAATTAAGGTTATGTTGACTGTGTGGTGGCCTATTTTTCATACTCGCTTATACAGTGAATAACATTGGCGAGTGAGCTGAAACTTGATTTCTTGTTTGTAGGATCTAGTTGTTAATCGAACGTAGGTAATGTGTTGTATTGTGAAAATCAATGACTGCGAAATAGTGAGGACGTAGGAAAAGAAAATTCGTTTTTTTTTCAGCCGGTTATATTTATGTTTCTTACTGTTAAGATAATGTGTTCTACACATGCCAAAGAAAATTATTTCGGTTGTCACTTTCGGTTATAGGTATAGCACCAATTTATTTATTACTTTTAATAAAAGATTTTATTTATTGGATCTCAACAAAAATATGATGAATTTTTTGCCCCTTTTAAAAGAAAAAAATCATTAATGATGTTTTAAAGATGAATACCACTAGATGTTATGATAAAGAAGAGAATAACTTTTGTCATTTTATAATTATTGGTTATGGCTGTAATTTAGTAGTATTACAGAGTCTATAACTACTTATAGACTTAGTTATGGTTGTAATTTAACGTACATTTTCTTTTTTTATAAAATTTAAGTTTGATCAATTTATAATCAATAAAATACATTTTACCTTTCGAGATTTTTTTTATAGAACGAATTTTTTACTGCTGCACTTAAATTGTAATTCCTAATGCTAAGAATATGTAAAATCCCAACCAAAAATCACACCTAAGAATTCACCCAAATAGTGGATAAGTTTTCATTTATGAATTAATTTTCACGTAAAATTATTATTTACCTAAAAAATGGAAAGCAGGGTTATAAAATATTCGATAAAAACATAACCCATTAGTTTAAAAATCTTGTTAATTAATTAATAAATTTTGAAATTTGTAACTATGGTCTTGATCTTACAACATAGTTTAATAAAACGTTAACGAGATCAATTCACACTTTGTTTTTTTTTTTGCTTTTATAACCTGTGAAAACTATACCAATAATTTCACTTATATAAGTTTCTAATATTTCTTAGTAACATAAATATAAAACGTGTTATAAAATGTTTACTGTGATCGTGAAAAATTTCGGTGCCCAGATTTCAACGGAAATATCCATTTTGATCATCCCTGAATCCATTTTGACTAGTTTCGTTGTGACGTCTACACGTACGTATGTATGTATGTATGTACATATGTATCTCGCATAACTCAAAAACGATTAGCTGTAGGATGTTGAAATTTTGGATTTAGGACTATTGTAACATCTAATTGTGCACTTCCCATTTCGATTGCAATCGACTTAACCAAAAGTGTCCAAAAAAGCCAAAAATTTAATTAATGAAATATTTGGATCATAGAGGAAGGCACATCGGTTCAAATCAGACTTCATCTCCATTTTTTTACCTTTTTTTAATTTAAATATATTGATTTATTAATAATTATTACCTTTGATTGTCAAAAAAAAAATACAATAATAATAATTCTATAATAAAAAAAGATTAGAAAAAATGTTAGAAGTTTTTAATAAAATAAAATTTTATGTACTTTTCATTTTAAAAACATGTGTAAATGTAATTTAATAGGCATACAAGGAGGTTATGTGTTGTCCAGATCAGATTTTTTATTTTAAAGTTAACGTTAATGATGATACAGAATTAGTGAGTTCTTTCATTTTTAGGAAGTACCTTTTTTTACCAGGAAATGGGAAGTACCCATTTTTAACCAGTCGCACTTATTCACAAAACTATTTTTTTTATTTGAGTATTATACGCAAAATACTATACATTAAAACATTTTTTAAAGTAACGGTAATAAAAGAAATGTTACTGATTAAAAATTGTGTTAATTTTATTTTGTGAAGCAGAGTCACTAAGTAGTCCCTTTTAATTATTAATGCTTAAAGCAAGAATATGCATGTGATTTTATCTAAAGTAAAAGGTTCTAAATGAAGACGCATTTGATAAATAAAGTAAATTTGTTTTGGTAGTAGCAAGTAAAGTCAAATATATGTGGTTAATAATAATTCCAAACGTTTAACTTTCCTATCGGTAAAATTAAATTACCACTTAATTAGGTTAAGAAACCATTGACTCAATGCATAGGTGTTCTGTTAGGTTACAAATTTTATCATTTCTTTAGCACATATTGTAATTAATAGTAAAATGCACACTATATGCATGAACAAATATTCTAACCTATGGTGTACATAGTGAATAATTAAAAAAAAAATTAGAATCTGAATTCATTATTCATTAATATCATAAGAAGTGTGAGCTAGAGAGCTATAAACTTTATATATGTCAAGTTTTTTAGTTAATTTTTTTTCAAAAATGGCACCGTTAGTATATAAAATTAGATATAAAAATAAAAATTAATCTTACCAACCAATTATATTATATCACTAGCGCTTTTGGTCATTCGACCATCTTTAGGGGAAAAACTTTTCGTAATTTAAATCTTAAAAATTAAAACATTAATTAAACATATAAAATATAAAAAGCATAACAACTGGTCGTCATTGTATAAAAATAAATACTTCAGTTCAGTAAAAGTATCTCAGTTGTTATGAATAAAAACTAAATTACGTAAAGAATTTTTCTCCTGAGGATGGTCGAATGGCCGAAAGCGCTAGGGATGTAATGTAAATTGAAGTTCACCAGGTACGTGGAGGAGGTGTCTGACAAGGCAGATTGACCGGTACGGGCCCTCACCGTACTCATGAGCAATGTGGGAAATCCTCTGTACTCCAAGAGGCGGTTGCTTATCACGACGGTGTTATCTATAATTATTTATGCGGCACCCGTCTGGCAACGAGCCGTGAACACGAGAGATGTAAGGTTAGTCTTAACATGGTTCAAAGGAAAATGGCATTGAGTATCGCATCGACATACAAGACTGTGTCTACGACGGCGGTGTTTGTGATAGCAGGTGTGCCCACGGTTGAGCTACAGTTGGCAGAAAGGGTAGGAAGATCTAATGGAAAGACCAAGGAAGTAGCTTGCGAGAGTATTCTAGCTGAGTGGGAAAGCAGGTGGGAAACATTTGACGTGGGAAGATGGTCTTACCCGTGATGTCAAGAAATGGGTCTGTCGGAGGCACAGGGAAGTTAACTTCTGGCTGATCAGCTGCTGACGGCCTATGAGACATATTATTCATACCTGTGTAGAATGAAGAGGTGGCTTAACCCGGGGTGCACCTACTGCGGATAGGACGATACAACTGACCACACATTTACTGAATGTGAAAGGTGGGTCTCAGAGAGGCAGAAGTGTCTGGCGGTTGTGGAACAATTGAACCCAGATAACATAATGGATAAATTATTGTTTGGTGAAGCTTCCTGTTGAGACCAAAGACAAGTTGTGAAAGAGGCTACTTAGAACGAAGATGACAGAAGAGGACCGATAGCAATAGCTGTTTGCGCAGATGGATGAGGAGGGGATAGCCTTGGTACGGAGGCTTTCGGGGGCCCTCAGGGGTCGTCATTGTCGTTGACGTGTCGAGGTCTCTCCGATTCATTCATCTAAAAGCCCGCAAGGACACAGCAGCCCGTGAGTGATGTTAAAATTACGGCAGTTATCGTTTCTACAAGAAAGTGAAATATATTTAAAATTTTGAGATGATGTTGGTTTTGGGGTCTGGGGGATGTAAAACGCGAAGATATGTCAAAATTTTCCGGAAGTCGAATCATGGTTTCCATTACAGTTGGTAGCTTTATTATGAAATCTACCTAAAACATTATATTACAAGAAATTTGTAGCTTCTGTGTTTGCTTAGACCGGTTCATACTTTAGCAAATATTGATTTTTCTTCTGAGATTAATTTGGTAAAAGTGTGAAGATTTATTTATTTCTATTATTTTACGTTATTTAGGAGTAATGATTATTTACTGCCTTGATTTAAGCATAAAACAATGCAGCAAAAGAAAGCATCAAATGAATGTTTATTTTAACGGTGGCAAGTATGCATTTTCTTGTAGATTATATTTTAATTTTTTTTTTTATTTGTTCATGTTAATAAAACATTGAAGAAGCCTTTATAAAACAATTAATTACCGACCTAATAATAAAATGAATGCTCTTCTATTTAAATCGCTGTTTGTTTTGGAAAAACTTTGAAAAAATAAATCAGGATTCCAATTTAGGATAAGTTTTGGCTTGTGACAAGGGTTAGAATAAATAGGTAAAAACGGAAAGGATAAAAGTGAATAAGATAAGAAGGGATATGCTCAATGGAGGCTCTCTTCAATCCGTTACAATATATAAAAGAATGAAATAAAATAACGAAAAAAGCTACATACATAACAAAAGTATAAGCTCACTTTAAGGTCTACCACAAGATTCAATACAAAGAGAAAAAGAAAACAAATCGCCTTCTTTTTTAAAAAAAAAGTTAAAAAAAAGAAAAAAGTTCTCTAAAGCTATTCTGACTGCTAAAAGAATCCATTTACGTTACTTTACACGGCAGCGTGAAAAATCTATCCAATAAATATTTACCATTATTTTGTTTGAAAGGTACATTTATTTAAAAAGTAAATGCTATCACCTAAACTAAACGCTTAACCTGCAAAGGTTTTGTTAGTAGAGTCGGTAAACCTATAATTTTTCTCAGCTCAAAGACTGCTTTTAAAGAGATAAGCGCTACATTATAGTCATCTCTACTTCATTGTTTTATCAGAAGTAAATATTTGTTTTACTTTAACTTTTTCTCTTGCATTCGATGCAAACGTCCCGATAGGTTTAAAAGTGCTTATAATAGGTAAAAGTAGCTTACCATAGGTAAAGGTAGCTTTACAAACATTGTCGAAGGATGAATGTATTGCCTCATTAAGAGAATTTCTTTTTTCAGAACTTAGAGTTGCTTTATAGGTTATTTCGGTACTGCTTCTAGAAAAATTGTTGATTGCCGGTTGCTTTATTGTCAGTAAAACTATATTTTCTTCCCCCCCCCACAATAAAATGTTAAGCGGCTTACGATGGATTTAGTATTGGATATAAAGCATCTGGTAAATGTTATTTTTGACATTTTGTGTCCGTTAATGTTTTAATATATTTTTCAAGATGCTTGTTTTGTCTAAGAAATTGCTTGTTATAAATTAAATGTCTTTTAGTTATAAAAAATGAAAAAGTTGAGGAAAAGTGGGATTTATATATATATATATATATATATATATAAAATTTGTTTTCCTTTATTTATATATATATATATATATATATATATATATACATATTTATTTTTTCCCTGAAACAAGACTGAAATGCGTTTCGAAATCAAGAGTTTCAATAGGTTTTAAGAAGTAGCAGAACAAGTCAACGAAAACTTGGCGTAGTCCGAGGAGAGAAAATATTTCCATTCACAAAAAATGAAAAATGATTGCCGTAAAAAAATTAAAAATGTTACATAAAGAAGTTTAATCGGTTCATAGATGGCCTAACTATAAAAAAAAAATTGGGTGCGCTTGTTCGCACATGTGTGTATTATGTTTATGCATTTTATAAAACAATATATTCCTTTCAGATATTTTACCGGAAAATCATAAAAATTGATTGAAGCCTAATTAATTTCAGTAGAAATTGCTAGTTATTATTTAAAAAAAAGGTATTTATAACTTTGTGTAAAAAACAATAGTTAATCTCATGTAGTTATGTTATGGACAGAAAGTTGAAATATAATATTTTCTTAATTTAAGGCGCGTATTTTTATTTGTGTCTTATTATTTAAAACTGTATTCTAATCACAAAAAGAAAATCAAAACCTTCGAAACGTGTCATTGCAACTTTATTATAAATCTCTCCAACCAGTTTTTCAGCTACTGTTGTGTCTGGATGTGTGAGTATAAGCAAGTAAAATTACTGCTGCTGACTTGCCAGGCCTGATGTAGCTGCAGATGTGGTGCAGTGTAAGTATAAATACACTGGTAAACACGTAGTCTGCAAGAGAATCAGGTCGACCCTCCTGTGACATGCGGTTAATTGAAACCCAACCACCAAGGAACACCAATATCCATAGTCTAGCATTCAAATCTATATAAAAGCAGCTGCATTTACAAGGACTCGAACCTAAGAGCTCTTGAGTTCGAAAATCAGCTAATTTTGCGATGACAAGTTTAACCACTTGACTAACCCGGCAACTGAATTATCAATATTAAATAGATTTTACTCGAGTAACAAAGAGTTTCAATTTGGAACGATTGAAAAGAAATTTTGGTAGAAAAATAATAATAATACTGGAAAAAAATTTTGGGCCTATTCATTTACATAACTGAGGCTGACTAAATAATATTAGAAACATTATATAAAAGGTGAAAATAAATATGCTTATTAAATGTAAACATATAAAGAACTAAAATTTATATATTAAGCTTATCTAATGACTACATTATGAAACAATTTTTCTTTAAAAAGAAAATCATCTAATTTAATCTTTGAACTGCAAAATAATAAAATCTTTGAAAATCATCTAATTTTTGAACTGCAAAAAAAGGCTTATAAAGTGGATTAAAATTTATACGTTTTCTCTTAATTAACAGGAATTTTAAATATTTCAAAAAATACAATGCAAATGCCAAGATTTTACATCCAAATAACAATTATATTTTGTAATCTAAGTTTCTTACAGAATTCAAAAGTACAGATTACATTCTGAAAGGAATTAATTACAAATAGTTAATTATCGCATTATCACATATTATAACAAAGGAACACATTGAATTCTGATATTTTAATTAATTTCTTACTAAATAGCATAGTTCAACTTTATATTTACTCAACACCGACGATAGTTAACTTGCACAAGAAAAAATAAATATATATTTTCATTACGAGTAAATGAAATTACGTAAATCATTACGTATGATGAAATTTCTTTTTATAAAAATTTCGCATTTTGTATATTTTATATAAGGATTGTTTTGTTATTATAACGGAAAATTGTTTTATTAATAATTCTGTATCACTGATTGAATTAAAGTTGCATGATGCGTGTTTCTTTTTTTGATTAGTTTAGATAAAAATAAAATTTAAAACAAATTTAGTCATATGTAATTCAAAACTCATACCGTAAAATGAAGGTAGTAAAAAACTACAAGAAAAATGCTGTTCAGAAATGTAATTATTTTTTATTGAAAACTTTGTATAAAAATCTTTTACTGTCTTAAAATATTTTAATGGATAATTTTTAATAATAGGTAATTTCCGCATGTTTTCTACTTTGCTAAAGTAATTCATTTTCATTAAATTATCTTTCTATTTCATACTTCCATATACTTTATATGTAAATGGGTCCGTAAATATATATACTTAAAGTGTTTGTAATTTATAATTAGTTTTCACCTTTTATCATATTTTTATTATCAATATGTTTCCGCCTTAAACTGTCTTAGAAATAAAGAAAAAAAAAATCGATTCTTTTTTTTTTCTTGGGAGGTTATTTTTCTGGGTGAAATTCGCTTCGGCGTTATCATCGGCCGAGATTCTTTCAATTCATATTTTTCTCCTTTTGTCATTACAGTGGCTGATGAATAAGAGTATTTTAGTTTCATGAACCATAAGAATATTTATCGATCAGAAAACAAGGTTTTTAAAGTAATTTGCATTCAAACTTGTAATGGACTTTTCATGTGCGATGTAATAGTTTTGGAAGTACTAGAGGTTTGTTTCATTACAGTGTGAAATAATATCAGGGTTAACTAATGTGTTATATAGCAGAATAGTGTACAATTTCAACAGAAATTTCCTAATGTCAGAATCTTTTGTTAATGAACATTTGTAGCTGCCGCAATGAATCTTAAACCCTGGAATACAACGCCTATTACGACGCCTGTTTACCAAACTGATAACATTCAGTTTAGTTTTCAAGCGCAGAAGCAAATTGCTTTTTTTGTAAATACAACTTTATTTTATGCTACTGGATGGTTTTATGGATTACTTTTAAATATTTTCTAATTCTGCTGTTTATAGGGTACAAATGATTAAATATCCTGACGTATATAATAAACATAGTTTATAATCCATCATGATTCTATTTATTGTAAAAATAAAAAAAAAAGCCAAATATTATGACACAGGAGATGAGTCACTTTCTAAGTAACATATCAAGAAACAATATAGCTATAGTTTTTGCTATGTGCTCATAGTTTTCAAATACAGCCAGGACATTGTAAAAATAAAAAATTACCCATAAGCCTACGTTATTGACTGCTTGAGTATAATCCAATTAACTAGTGGTCCTGTATTATTCATCATCTAAGATCAAACGTTTCATTTTATTTACCAGATGTCAGTGTCACCAAGCTTGTACAGCAGCTTTCTACCATTAAGATAGTCTTTCAACATCCTTCTAAGATAGCCACTCACACCCCACCCCCTCAACGCCAGGAAGACAAATTGTCAGCTGAGGCAGTTTAAGGCATTACGAAAGTCGAGTACTACCACCGGAATCCTGCGTGTCCTCAAAGTGCCCGCCGCTACTGTATCCACAATCTTTATCACCGCGTCTACTGTAGCGACCGTCGTATGTTCAAGTCGAAAATCATATTGCCTCACTGCAGCCCACCATTCATCGTAATCTCCTCACGCAGTCTGGCATCGAGCATCCTCTCGAAAAGCTTCGTGAAATTATTGCTTTTTTTGTAAATACAACTTTATTTTATGCTACTGGATGGTTTTATGGATTACTTTTAAATATTTTCTAATTCTGCTGTTTATAGGGTACAAATGATTAAATATCCTGACGTATATAA
This sequence comes from Lycorma delicatula, assembly GCF_047948215.1. NCBI lineage: Eukaryota > Metazoa > Arthropoda > Insecta > Hemiptera > Fulgoridae > Lycorma > Lycorma delicatula. Next base: position 54,704,149 of record NC_134457.1, read on the forward strand.
TAAACATAGTTTATAATCCATCATGATTCTATTTATTGTAAAAATAAAAAAAAAAGCCAAATATTATGACACAGGAGATGAGTCACTTTCTAAGTAACATATCAAGAAACAATATAGCTATAGTTTTTGCTATGTGCTCATAGTTTTCAAATACAGCCAGGACATTGTAAAAATAAAAAATTACCCATAAGCCTACGTTATTGACTGCTTGAGTATAATCCAATTAACTAGTGGTCCTGTATTATTCATCATCTAAGATCAAACGTTTCATTTTATTTACCAGATGTCAGTGTCACCAAGCTTGTACAGCAGCTTTCTACCATTAAGATAGTCTTTCAACATCCTTCTAAGATAGCCACTCACACCCCACCCCCTCAACGCCAGGAAGACAAATTGTCAGCTGAGGCAGTTTAAGGCATTACGAAAGTCGAGTACTACCACCGGAATCCTGCGTGTCCTCAAAGTGCCCGCCGCTACTGTATCCACAATCTTTATCACCGCGTCTACTGTAGCGACCGTCGTATGTTCAAGTCGAAAATCATATTGCCTCACTGCAGCCCACCATTCATCGTAATCTCCTCACGCAGTCTGGCATCGAGCATCCTCTCGAAAAGCTTCGTGAAATTATTGCTTTTTTTGTAAATACAACTTTATTTTATGCTACTGGATGGTTTTATGGATTACTTTTAAATATTTTCTAATTCTGCTGTTTATAGGGTACAAATGATTAAATATCCTGACGTATATAATAAACATAGTTTATAATCCATCATGATTCTATTTATTGTAAAAATAAAAAAAAAAGCCAAATATTATGACACAGGAGATGAGTCACTTTCTAAGTAACATATCAAGAAACAATATAGCTATAGTTTTTGCTATGTGCTCATAGTTTTCAAATACAGCCAGGACATTGTAAAAATAAAAAATTACCCATAAGCCTACGTTATTGACTGCTTGAGTATAATCCAATTAACTAGTGGTCCTGTATTATTCATCATCTAAGATCAAACGTTTCATTTTATTTACCAGATGTCAGTGTCACCAAGCTTGTACAGCAGCTTTCTACCATTAAGATAGTCTTTCAACATCCTTCTAAGATAGCCACTCACACCCCACCCCCTCAACGCCAGGAAGACAAATTGTCAGCTGAGGCAGTTTAAGGCATTACGAAAGTCGAGTACTACCACCGGAATCCTGCGTGTCCTCAAAGTGCCCGCCGCTACTGTATCCACAATCTTTATCACCGCGTCTACTGTAGCGACCGTCGTATGTTCAAGTCGAAAATCATATTGCCTCACTGCAGCCCACCATTCATCGTAATCTCCTCACGCAGTCTGGCATCGAGCATCCTCTCGAAAAGCTTCGTGAAATTATTAATAAGGCAGATGGGCCTACACGAAGTGGGCGCCTCCACCGTACCGGGTTTCTTTACCAAGACCAACCTCGACAACGTCCAATCTTCCGGAAAAAAAAAAATATATTACCTATAGATATATATACTCGTATATCTATATAAGATTTTGCAAATCTCGTTCTTAGATAAATAGGATCAACCGTCACATTTAAAAAAAATCTTGTTGGTATTATAGAATTTCGACAAAAATATTATTATTACACCTTTAAATTCACCAGTCTACCTTTAATTACCAGTAAGTATAATCTTCTAGTTGATTTCTCAACTGATAAACATTCACCAGTTCAGTAATAAACATTAAGTAATCGTATTTATACAGAACGATTCAGGAGGAAAGCGGAATAATTTGGGAACTGATTCTAGTGCTTGAAATAAGGAAAAAGGTTCATTCAAAGATATGTTCTGAAACCCTTTGAAATCCATTTACGGTTAGCAAAAGATTTTGCCTAGATTTCAGTTCCCCTGGTTAAATGAGTTCATACAGAAATTTTTAAAGTGTTATATAAGGGATAAACTTGATGGTTTTTTATGATTTTTTTACCCGTCATTTAATAAAACAGGTCCTACAACTGCATCTTCCATACGTTTCATGATATCCAACGTAAAGCAAAGAAATTCGGTAACAAGAAAAATTTTTCTTTAGGTTTGCAGTACAATAACTTTGTTAAATAATTAATAAAGCGTAAATTATATTACCAAGACTTGTAGAGAGTTTAAATCTGAGAGATTAATATAATAATATCTATAACAAATAAAAATAAATAAACCAACTTCTGTTATTATTAAAACCAAAACTAACAGAAAAATGAAATTCCTAATTTCTAAAAATTAAAAACATCTATAATTAATGGCCCTTTTCACTAGTAAAACGTGTCGTGGGGAGATTTTTTAAACAATGGATGTTTTACAGTGCTTGAAAACTTCTCATTGACAAAAAGAATTGAAATCGCTTTGTTTGAGCACCACCACATTTCAGGAATGAAGTAAGATATTTTTTCGATGAAAAATTTGCTGTTGACTGGATTGAACGTAGAGGGCCGGTAAATTAGCTACCTAGATCATCGGACCTTATTATCTTAGATTACTGTTTAAGAGAATTGATGAAATCCATTCTATTTAACAGATGAAAGTTAAGGAAAAAAAAAGCAAGTTATACAAGCAAACATTACACACATGCACTGAGCGCTTGCGTTATCAGTGCAACTGCCCTCCTCAAGGAACGTAAACCACATCATTAGTTTGGGGAAGAAAATATAGTAAACGAGTTACATTATGTATCGATGACAATGGAGGATTTTTTGAACATTTATTTAAATTAATACAGTGTAAACCATAGTAAGTCATTTTATTTTAATTAAATTAAAAATATTTTAATTTTTCGAATGTCTAGATTTACTGTACTAAAAATAAATAATTAACAAATAATTTACACATCAGTTTTGTAATTTCATTTTTTGTAGAGCCTAATTATTTAAATAATTTTTTCCAGTATATAGTTCATAGAAAAATATTTACAGTTTATACTATATACACATTTATAATTTATTTTATTATTGATTTACATCCTGTTGTTTACAGAATCAGTTTATATATTAATGAGAAAACAGTATTAATTAGGGTAGGTAAACGAGTAATCCTGTGTATTAGATTTGTTCTTTTAAACATTAATTTTACTTGTATTTTCTTATCTGAATCATACTCTATGTTTTTCTAAATTTTAATTTTTCTGAATAAAATTTCCTGGAATTTTGCATTAATTTCATGTCGAATAAATAATGAAATAAACTGCTATATGTTGAATTGTAAAGTATGTGCGTGAACACAGAACGTGTTCTCTTATATATGAATACATGATCTATCAGTGTATGAATGTAATATCGAAGAAAAGTTATTTTAATATCTGGGAGAAGTAGATGTGTTTTGTAGCAACTGGATGTGGAAAGATTGAGAAGAAGGAGAAGAAGTAGAATTGGAGGCGGAAAGAGAAAAACAGAACATTCTAGGATAGAAGTTTGTTTTATATTAAAGCTTTTCTTCCAGCAACGATTATTTATATCATTACTGTTATTATTATTGAGTAGAAGTTTTGTGTTATTAAGGAAAGCTTAAATTCTAAACATTTTGTCCTTCTTGTGCCTTGTATTAGCTGAATAATAAACAGTCACTTTTAGAATTAGTAGTTATACTAGTAACAGTAATAGTTCAAGTATAACATATATATGCAGTCTATCTGTCTATCTATATATTTAATGTAAACACCGAGTCAGTTTGTAAACGTCATCCCAGGACTTTACAAACATCAGGACGGTCAGTAAACTAATTAGTGCGGTAACATGTGCTGTCCAGCCCCGTCTACCGTACGTGCCTTCAAACTCCCTAAATTTCTCCCATGTTATCTTGAGCGTGATGACGGTTATACTCTTCTCAAATCCTAGCACATATGAAGGGGAAAAGAGTGTGTGTGAGTACAAGGCGCATAGGGGAGGATACACAAAAATTCCTTTCTTTTATCGAATGAAATTCCTCTCTTTTCATTGGATTTCTAAAAATAATAAGCCTCTATATCAAGGATAAGGAAACTAGGAGGAGGGAAAGTGGAAAAAGGTGTATTGTATTACTTTTACTGGAACTTAAAATCTGTATAAATATCGATGACGTGCATTACCTCAGCTACGTAGATACGTTGATTGCGATTGTTTCTTTAACTATAAGAAAATAAAATTTTTATTATATTTCTCTTACAAAATAGAATACGATTGTTTTTTTTTTTTAATTTTGTTTTATGCATTACTATTTTCCTCTTTAATTACATTTCCATAATTCAAATTAAAGTACGGTAAGTGATTCATGTGGTTGTCATTCGCAGTTCGTATTTCGAACTGAAACGTTGTATTTTCTCTCGAACGTATCTGAACATATATATATATATATATTTTTTTTTTTTTGCAAACCAAGGTGCCTCAGTTATACACCTCGCTAGTTTATTATGAAACCGCTGTATGATTTCGCCATAGGACATGCTTGGAGTAAATTGTAGGGTATTCGTTGCTATAAATTAGCTCGCATCAACAGCGAGAGTAGATGTGTCATCCACAAACAAAGCGACATTATAACCTCATCTGTAGTCGGAAGGTCTGCAGTAAAGATGGAGTATAATACGGGTCCGAAAGCAGAATTCTGAGGAATCCCCGACATGTTTTCGAAAACGTGGACAACGTGGTGGTTGTATTTCACCAGACAAAAATATCGTTCTAAGAAGCATCTAGAAAAAATCTAAGTATCTAGAAAAAAATTAAAAAGGTTGAGGAAGGCTCATCTTCAATTTGTGCAAAAGATCACGGTTCCAGACCTTGTCAAAGGCCTGTTAGATGTCTACGAAGGCTGCCGAACAGTATTTTTTCTCTTCAAGATTTCTGCCGATCGCTTTTAGGAGCCTGTGTGTTTTCTTGACACTAGAATGCTCATAGTGGAAACCAAAATGATGGTCAGGAATTAATTACAAGGCCATGGTTCAAAACATTTCACATTCTCCGAAGGAACAACTTTTCGGACATGTTCGATATAAGAGGTAATAAGCCATATTGGCCTATATTAAGCAACATTGTGTACCGGTTTGCCCGATTTTGGGCCCATGACTCTTTGTAAATCTTTCCACTCCATTGGGAAGTATGATGTCCAAGGATTCCATTAAATAGGTGTGTCATATACAGAATGATTTTGGAAGAGCATTTTGTTTGTGATAAAATCAAAGCTGGGGCTCTTCTGTGAACATTTTTCCTTTATGATCACGTGGAGAAAGGCTTAATAGGAAAACACATAGGGATCAGGATGTCTAAGAGACCAACAATTTATTTCTAACGAGGACTTCATATTTCAAGCAGTTAGAAAGAAATCGCTCTTGTAAGTAACAAATATTTCAGCCTTATCCTTATTATACTTAGCTCAAGAACCTTCAGACCAAGTTAAAGGAGTATCTCAGGATGGAGATCAGGGTGAAGAATGTCAGGATGGTGTCGCAATCCCCTTATGGCTCTCCATAAGAAGTAATTGTCTGTACTTAAAGGGTTTCAAGAAAACATTTAAATGCTTCATTCAAATGCTTCAAAAAAATCAAACTTTCCGTAATAGGCACAGTATCGAATCGATTTAGAATGGTCGTTAGTCCTCTAAACATTACCTAAAACTTCTGTCTGAATTAATTTTTCATATGATCAACCCTTACGGTAAGGGATAACCAAAATATTGCTGGAATTGTAAGAAGATGGGGCTTGTCGTATGCTAAACATGGGAAACATTTTTTCACATGCAACTATTTTCGTAGAGGAAATTTGAAGTTTTTTTAACTTTAAGGTGGAAATCTTTTTTATCCCCTACTTAGCACCGGTGAAATCTACCTCTGCCTTCCGGCGTGCCGAAAGAGATTTTTTGTTTGTTTGTAATAGTTAATAAAATTGTTTCATTAATCAAAGTTAACGTTCCTTTAATAAATGCAATGAATATTTAATATCAGCTTTTTGGTGCGTGTTATGTTTTAGGTGATATTCCTAATAATGAACATTTACATTAAATTTCATGTAAATTTACGGCTAACACGAGTTAATTCTGAGTTATCAATAATTGTAACAATCTGGAATACAAGTTTCTAAATAAGTATACATTTCATAATTAAATAATTTTCTTTCAAATCTTATTTAACTATTTTCTACTTTTTTTTTTTTTTTAATTTACATTACTTTTTTATTAACCTTTGTAAGTAAATCAAAAAAAGTTTTTAATGATCTTTAATTTACCTTTTTTTTTTGGTTTACTTATAAAGGTTAATAAAAAAATAATGTAAATTAAAAAAAAGAGAAAATAGTTAAATAAGATTTGTAAGAAAATTATTTAAAGTAAACCTGCTTCATGAAAGATTATTATTCTTTACAAATCTCATAAAAACTATTTTAATAAAGATAAAAAGGTACCAATAATTAAAAATATATTGTAGACTTTATTAAATATTTCTATCAGTTTTACAATTTTGTTTGTCTGATTCTGCTGGGTCCTTCTTTTTTTCTTGACTTAGTTAATACGTCCGGATAGAGCTTCTAATAAAATCAACCTACCAATTTTTTCTTAGCTGGAATAAAGTTGTCTTTATTTCAAAACCTTAATATTTCATTTTATTATCCACCCACTTTGTAGTTAAATATATTTAATTTGTATTTTTTCATTAATTTTAGTTGGAAATGTTTGTAAGATGTTTTATGAATAATTATCCTGAAAATTGACTGCCTCATTAATATTAGGGATACGAATCGTTTTTATAGTATGGTTTTAGGAAGTAAATAAAAAAAGGTTTTTTGATAAATAAATATTTAATTGAATATATATATAGGTTAACGGTTAAAAATGATATCTTTAATTCATAAAATTTAAACTCTGCAAGTAAAATTTTGTATCACGTGTTATTTTTAAGGATGATATAAACTGGTTTAAAAGGAGTTTTTTTTTATTGTATAACATTGTAAACATATTAATAAGACCATCTTCATGCGATACCTTTCTTGTAATATTCCTTCAAGTTTAAATAAACTTTAAATAAGAAAGTTCTTACTTAGGTTGATAAGAACATTAAGTAATAAAATAATGTTATGAATACAAAAAAATTGATGTAATTTTTAAAATCGTGGTATGGAAACAAAGAAAAAGATTTTCATGTTAAGATTAATTTAAAGTCATCACTATGCTACTACTCTGTGTTACCAGACTAAACATTTTATTTACTAGCAAATAAATATGATTTTTTAATATATTAAAAACGTACTAATATTTTAAATTTACATTTTTTATAATTTTTAAAACACGGTGTGTTAGACTTTTTTTTAGTAAAGATGCTTATTTCTGTTAGCTGTACAAACAAATCACCGATTTCTTTCTGAAATAAGAATGTCGCTTCCACTGGAAATTTAAATTACCACAGTACGTCAGTCAATTCAACAATATTTAAATCAATATTAATTACGTTGTTATAGTATTATTTTATGTCAGCTCCTGAGTTTAAACTTGGTTTGTTAATTACGCTTCGATTAGTGTGTTAGTACTTTGATGGAAGATAAAATATCATTTTTTTTAAAAATTAATAATAAAAATGCTATAAGAACGTGAATATTATTTAAAATAACGAACAACAAAAAATGTAAATTGGAAGTATTAACCATTCTAGCGTTTAAATTCTCTAAAACCAACAATAATGGTACCAATTCAGTTGATTATTCAACAAATCCCAACTAATAATTTATTAATAATGAAGCTAAGGTAAACCCCCCAAAAATGAAGTCAATAAAAAATTACCGGTTTTGATAAGACCCTCTCTTTTTTGTAAAATATTTAAAATTATACTAAAACTTACTATGCACCAAAAGAAAAAAGCTTACAAAAAAGTTATAATACTTTCCTGGCAATGATTGATTTATTCTTCAGCAGTGAAAAAATAATTATACATGAAAATAAAGCAAAAAAGTTTAAAAAAATGTATTTTTAAACTTTGATCGGTTTCCCCAACTCCAGTTTCCGCCCAAAGTTTTTCTAATTGGCAATCATGCATTTCTTGCAACATAGGAAAGTAAAAGTATTTAATTTGTTGTTGTTACACGAAGGAAAAATACCGTGTATATTATTTGACGGCATTGTTCATCGGCCTTCAAATAAATATTCTATCTTTGCAATTACTAGATTTACTTCTAAGCGATTTAAAATTACTTTCAATAGTAATAATAATAATAATAATAATAGTATTAAAAATTAATTATAATTTTAAATGAATAAAATTTTATTTCCTGCTGCTACTGTGATGAAATACATTTTGACGACAGTGAGATCGGGCCACATGTTGAAAGTTCTGCCGGTGAATTTGAGACATATAAAGTCATGATGTCGAAAATGCTTGAAAGCAATGCTATTTATTATACGTGCAAGCTCAAACTTGAGAGAGCATATGGAATGGTCATGCGAGGCATGCATCACTCGGAGGACAAGACTGTAATCGTTGATGAGTTGCTAAATTGGGCCACGAGGTTAGAAATATTACTAACGTCCCCCATCGTCAAACGAAGGAACCGTGGATTTAGAGCCAAACTCTCATATAAGGAAATTTTTAACGTGTCTGAATTATACAGCTGTAAACTTTGAGGCTCCATTTGTCAAAAAAGAGATGGTCCAATACAAACGTTGTCAATTTTGGGAATACAAAGAATCAATGTAATCTTCCACACCCTTATGTAAAATGTGGTGTAGATCTTGCGACTATGGACGGTTCTAAGGCACCACAGGTCCCGGCTTCCTGCATTAGCTGCGGCAACCAACATCCTGCAAGTTACAAGTAGGTCTTTTCATCCCACCCGGTCCTATCTTCCGGAATTATAACTACTAACAATTTTAATGGCAATTATACTAATACTCTAGTCAATAACAACATTCCGCGTGCCAAAAAGGAGATATGCGGGCAACTGGCTTGGGTGGCAATGATTCTCGTGTTTGTGATAGTTACAATGTTGATGATAGCAATAATGATGGCTTTATTAATGGGGTGAATTTTTCTGGTCCTACCCACGCTGAAAAAAATACAATGTGTAGATCCTCTGATGGCAATGATAATAGATATAAAGATAGGCTGAATGCTTCCGGTCCTACCTACGCTGAACGAGTTAAAATGGGTAGTTGCTACGGTCAGTTAGCTGCTGATACCAGAATTTTCAAGGGCTCATGCATATCATAGACCATATGTTCCAACAGTTTGAGCTAATGATGGGGATTATGACGGGCAGGGTGTTTGGACTATTGTCGTCTTAAGGGGAATTGAATAACGTTTTAAGACTAGCAATCTGGAATGCTAACGGATTGTCTAATAAAAAGCTGGATTTGGAAGCGTTTTAAATATTAATAAGAGTCTATCTTATTAATATTTAAAACGCTGATGCTTGTGTCTGAAACACGGTTCACTGATAGACATTTTGCCAAGTTTCATGGTTATACACCATGAATCCTAGGTATTGCATCTACCACTTATCAGGGAATACGCACGATGGTACAGCTGTTATTATTAGAATTACCGTGGTTGTCCACGGTAGACGATCAAGGTTTTCTGTCCCCTCAGTTTATTGCCCACCACGATACGCTGTGCAGGCGGATCAGTTTACGACTTTCTTTAGATCTGTGGGTCCAAGATTCATGTGTGGTGGAGATTGGAATTTTAAGCATCTGCAATGGGGTTCACAACTGACATCACTAAAAGGCAAGCAACTTTATCGATCAGTGGCTGACAATAACTTGGAATGTTTGTCACCAGGGCGACCAATCTACTGGTCTACGGTTCTAGATAAAATCCCGTTCTCCTGGATTTTTTCGTTTTCAAAGGTATTTCTAGGAACAATTTGTATGTCGAACCACATTTTTACTGTCTTCGGCTTATATACCGGTTGTACTTATAGTATATTGCCGTTACGCCAGCTGCTAGATCTCCCACTTTGTTTAACAAGTTTAACAGCAAACGACGTTCTCAAGACTTTTTGAAGGAGAATATAAAATTGGATGTGCTTTTGAAGTCACCGGCCGACGTGGAAACTGCAGTACACGAGTTTACCAAATTAGTTCAATCAGTGTCATGTGTCTCCATTCCCAATTTGGATTTTGCTTTCCCTGTTCAAAATACGTATCCGGTCTTCAGTTAGTAACGATTAAATACATTCATTAAAGGCGCCGGGTTGTGATTTGATCACCGTATCCGTGATACACTTGGTTACTTTGATTTTTAATCAAAGTAACAAAGTGTATCACGACGAACGGCTGGTCCGTAGAAAATTTCACAGTCAAAAATAGCAAACCCGGGTGATAGCAAAACCGGGTAAAGACCCGACAAATGTAGCTTCTTATAGGCCTATCAGCCTACTTCCTGTGCTGTCTTTGTGTTTGAGAAGCTCTTTTTGAGAAGGCTGAAGCCGTTCGTGGGCGATCAAATTCTGTCTCACCAGTTTGGATTTAGGGAGCACATGCTGCTGTGGAACATGCAGGATTTTTAACGTTATAAATCATGCTCTAGACGAGAAACAGTACTATTAGCGATTTTCCTCGATATCAGTCAGGCTTTTGACAAGGTTTGGCATGTAGGAGTGCTTTATAAACTGAAAAAAGTTGAGGAACAATAATCTTGGTTTGCCTTATCGTTTCAATTAGGTGACTTTATGGTCTGGCTGTACAGAGTGCTCTTCTATTTCATTTCCTTAGTTTCGTTGTTATCGTCAAGTCACCAGCCGCTGGGTCTGTGACTACTTAATTTTAGTTCAAAGAGATTTTATTTACTTATTGTTCAATTATCCTGATGAACAGATTGTAAAGTTGCTGTGTCGGTATAATAAAAAAAAATTTAATTATTACAGTTAAGTTTTTGTGTAATCATCAATATTCAGAATCGAATTTCCACAATGTACTTTCAATGTTATTAATAAAAATTACATTTAAAAAAATTATGTTTAATGGGTAGTATATTATACAAGGGCTTGTTATTAATTTGTAAAATGTGATATTTATTTTTTTCTGTATCTAGTTGAATTTAATTTTTTGAAAAATATTTAAATGCAATTTAAATTTATTTTAATTACCATCTTAATATTTATTGATTTATGAGATATTCTTTTTAGATTTTATAATTTAAAAAAAATATAAAAAATTGTGTTTAAAATTCACTAGAGCTTTTCATATCCAGTATTGATGCGAAATCTTATAAAATAGAGTAAATAAATGTCTCTTCTTGAGTACCTTTTAAATCCAAGTTGACGTTCACCATCCTCATTCTGTTTTTATCAAGTTGTCACGTTATTAGTGTTATTTGACCAATTATGATGAATCGTTGGTTATTTTCATAAAAACTGGAGTAGTCATTATATATTTACGAAGAAAATAGCAACCAACATCTACAACCTAGATTTTACCGCTATATGGATAGGTAAAAAATGGTATAATATTACAATTTATTGAAGGTAACCAGAAATAAATGTTTGTTTTATTGTGATTTTTTTAAAGTTATTAATTAATTTAGCTGTAATTTACTCATAATTAATAACTAGATTCTATTAGATAAATTTTTGAAAATAAGTAGTAATTTTCATTTTATAAAATTTTATTCATATTTATTTGGATTTTATTAGATCGGCTACTTACACTGTTATTTCGTTAATATAATTAACCAAATCTAATAGAATGTAAATAAATAATTTGTTTATTACCCTATTAATTACCTATATTTTATTTATTGATATTTTATAGAAAGATGTTTATTAATCTGATGAGTAATAATTTGAACTAGTTAATAGAGAGGATCTGTAAATTAATTTAAATGTAAATATAATGAATATATGAATGGTGATTAGGTTATGGACAGTTTCATTTTATTTCACTCATAAATCGTTAACTCATTTCTAGGTATTGTTTCATATTAATAACTCGGTTCCATTCAAAGTAATTATCCAAGTACTTATAATTATATCATTGATATTTTTCTTATTCAATTAAATACATGTTTGAATGCAAGTTAATTTATAAAAGGAAAATTATATATACATATATATATATCTTATATCACCAACCATTGGCCCAGGGAGTGGAAAAAGTGGGGTTTCGAAGACAAATAAAATCATACCTCCCTTAATAGGCATAGTATCGAAACGGTTTAATGTGGTCGTTAGTCCTCTAAACATTACCTAAACCTTTTGTCTGAATTAATTTTTAATATGACCAATCCTTACAGTAAGGGATAACCAAAATATTGCTGGAATTGTAAGAAGATGGGGCTTGTCGTATGCTAAATATGTGAAACTTTTTTCACATGTAACCATTGTCATTTTAAGTAAATTTGATGGCTTTCTTAATTTTAAGGTGGAAATATTTTTTATCCCCTAATTAGCACAGGTGAAATCTACCTCCGCCTTCCGGTGTGCCAATATAATATATGTTTGGTGTATGTTTGCAGTTATATGTAATAGTATTTTTTTTTTTATAATCTCCTAATCTCTACATCACTTACAGCCATCCCAGCTTCATGATAAAACTCTAGAGAAGCTAAATTACCTACTCTAATGTGAAGAAAGTGGTTAGAACAGTAAGTCAAACCTTGTTTTATGCACTAGTCCTATATGAGAACGTATGTGTCAAGGAACCGTTGGAATACTAGATCGAGTATAAATCCTATCCTACTAAAGGGCATTTATATGTGTGTCTGTTTGTCCGATCATTAGCGGAAAAGGCATATTCGTTCGTACATGTCTCGTGGTGGTCTATTGTATAGATGTTATAGTATTATATATTTATTACTTGTACTTGCTATTATTTATAATATATATTTATTTAATCGATATATGCCAAATATATATTAATAATAATCTTTTTTTATTGATTGTTTTTCTACATAAAATAATCAACTGTAACCAAGAAGTAGGTACCGGAATCTACTGATCACTAGCGGAAAAGTTACGATCACCTGACCATTCGTGGTGGTCAGGTGATACTTGTTTAATAATAAATAAGGCCGGTCAAGTGTGGTCAAAGTCCCGTGTGTTTTCCATTGAAATAAATCAATTAACGAAGTGGGTTACTTGGTCGATTCCTTTTTTTCTATAGCGATCCCATTTTAATACGAGATATATTGTTTTTATCCTACTACGAATTGTACAGAATGAATTCAGTAAGATACGTAACACTATAAAGAATAAATTGTGATACATTTTTTTCATCATATCTCTCTCGTTGCTATCTAAATATAAATGGTTTGTAAAAAACATTAGCTTAACATAAGTATATTTAGCCATAGAGTTGTATGTACAAAATAATGTCTTATATTAAAATATAAAAGAAACTTCATGTAGTAGGAAAATAAATGATTGAACGAAAATTTAAGCTTGACAGAATGTGTTTTAAATTCATTTTTTGCATACAGTTGAAGAAAGAATTTTCCATAGAGTTCCACGTAGATAAAGTCATACTTTCACCTAAACAATCTTTTTTGGAAAAAAAGAATGATCACTAATCTACATACATATAAAAACGCGAAGATTAAGTACCCCATAGGTATGCAAAAAAATCCAATTCGGCAAAAAGTTTATATTTATTGCAAGGGTGGTTTTTATGGTTTTATTTTATACTTTCAGTTATCCAGTTGTCAGTTTATCCGGAAATTATCTTATTCCGAAATTCAGTTATATATAGAGACGGTATGACCAATTTTAAAAATTCAAACGGCTTATATTTTACCATGTTGAGCGCTAACGTTTGCATAAAAAAGATGTACGCTCGATCATTTAGTTATCCGGTTATTCGGTTATCCGTTATTTTTCCAAAATTTACTTATATCTTCGGAATGGTACTACGACCAATTTAAAAAATTCAAACAGCGTATTTGATAGTAGTACAAGGGATAACGTTAAAATTATGAAATAGAAATAAGAAAACAAAATGAAGAATTAAAGTACCGGAAAAACAAATAGTAAAAATCTTTTAATACAGTAATTTTTCTTAATATGCAGTTAATGCGAGGTACGAAAAATGAATCGTGTGTTGAAAAAATTTTCAAGAGTATAAAAAAACGCACATTTAGTTGTACCTCATGGGTTGCGTGGAAAACAGTTACAATTATTTTGTAAAAGTTTACTGAATTTTATAACTAAAGTTAAAGTTATGTTTTTTTTTACACGATTACGATAAATAAATCAGTTTTCAAAAACTGAATCTCCTTTTTACGCTCCAAAGGGGAGAGCAAAGCGATGCCTGACTGTGAAGCCCGGCAAAGCCAATCTGAGCAGCTAGTATGATACTAAAATACAATATACTACAAACTACAAAAGAATTAGTAATGCGACAAAACCAAAAATACTAAAAAGTAACTTGCAAGTCACTAATAAAATAAAAAAAAAAACCGAGATGCCAGTAAGAAACCTATTCCAATACATTCATTATATCACTAGGTTTAACATGAAATATATGTATCAGCAATAATAATAATAATAATAATAATAATAATAATAATAATAATAATAATAATAATAATAAAGGGGCTAATGGCCGCAGCAGTCGATGCCCCTAAAAATTAAAAAAATATGAAACCCTCAAGTAAGTTTTGCATAGTATTAAATTCAGCAGTGGATTTTAGTAGGAAAAACATACTTTTGCGTAAACTTATAATTGGATGAATGAATTTTTTTTGTAGTTAAAATTTTGCCTGAAAAAGTGCCATTCAGCGGTTTTATTTTCACCGCAAATTAATCTGTTTAATATGTATGGAATAAATATGTGGACGCACGACACCCACAATAAAAATGGATGAATTAAACTGTATTTAGTTTTATTTTTATATTTTTAATTTCAAAAACTGTATAACTAATTAACAAAATTATTATATTTTTTATTAATTAATAATGTGTTTTGTCATTTAGTTTTTTTAATGCGAATAAAAGATTGTTTACATAGAATTTCTTGAGTTTTTTGTTTCGTTGTATTATTTTAGAGGATGTGAGTTGTTGATTACTGTTTTATACTGTTTTATATATTTATTATTTACTATTTGTTAGACATTCTATTTCTCTCTGTAAATCGGTGAAAATGGGTCGGAAAGTAATTGAGGCCAACGTCGTCTCGAAAAGGTGGATCCTTATTAATTTCTAGAAGTGATTCAAGAAAAAAGACTTATTACGGACGATATTTTTTTTTATGTATCTGATGACAGCGAGACCGGATAATACATATCCGCATGTAACAGATGTACCATGATAAACTGTTTCGGGTTTGGGTGGACGTAACATACCTCAGTCCCAAGCATCAAGTGATCCGAATAGATATCCAAGTTGGCTACACCTTCGGTCTAGTTACTCTGTATCACTGAGCACTCAAGCGCCCTTACAATCCTTAAGGTCTCATGATTCATACAGGGAGATTCATAGATGATATTTGTCTTAAGGGATACAAAGATCAATTTCTTTTACTTTACATTTCTGACATGTTAATGGAATGGCTGGTGGCGCAGTATCCCTATTTCCGTACTACTCACAATAATTCTCAGTTCTCATCCCTTTTACAATTATTTTTAAGGAAGTGCTTCCTATATAATGGCTGTTATAAATATTGAATTACTAACGGACATCAAATTTTTTCTATTTATTCTTTTCCCGCATTTTCGATTTATCTTGAGAAATTCCTAATAATCTTTGTTAAAAATAAAGTTATGTTATCTTCATGACAAATGGTCATATTTTATAGCCAAATATTTATGTAAAAATTATAAATTAAATTTTTTTTAACTTTCTATGATTTTTGTAATAAATTTTTACTGATAATATTATTTGTTTCAATATTGTTTGCAAATATTCTTCTTCTGTAGAAGTTTTACTGAATGAATGCAAGTAACTTTACTTTTTTCAATCGACCCACGTCTTTTAGGCGGTTACCGGTTTACCTAGTGTGGCTAAAAAAAGAATTGAAAAAAAGTAACTTTATTTTTATTTACGAATTATTTTATAATTTTTGATAGAGATATAAAAACTTTTTAAATAAACAGAAAGGCACGGAGATTGTATAAATTAAATCTGTGCAGCCCTAAAATATTATATTTTTCGTTAGATTTAATTTAAAAAAAATATGCAGTCTGATATCCAAGCGTTCGCAGTAGAAGTATCATGTTTGGTTTCAAGTAAAATGATCAATAATAAGAAATATTATTTAAAATTTTATTTGATTAGTTTTTAATTGCATGTGAAGGGGTGTTAATTGTGAATTTGGTGTTTCAAAGCACCTCTTATAATTAACTTATGTTTTACTTAATTTCAGTGTAAGTTATAATATAATATAATAAACTTCAGAATATAAATGAAAGAATAAATATAGAATCGGGGTCGGCAAATATTTCTTTTAATTTTAAATAAACCTAAAGAAAGAATGGTAGATATTTTTGAAAAAATAATGGGAACGTTTCTAAAGCATTTGACTGTTTAAAAGGTCTCATGTCTCTTGGGTTTAAAGAAAAATCGAAGGCGAATAATTCTTAAAGAAAGATACAGTAAAAAGAAAAAAGAAAAGAGAAAAATACACTATTATTTGTATAGAAAAGAAGAACCCACGTGGGAAACAAAATTCTAGTTCATGCTACAGACTGTCTTCCATCGCTCTTCCTTTTTTCTTCTACGGTAGCTCAATGTTTCCTCAATACATAAAACCTCTGGAACATTAGTGCCATTAAAATACTGTGATACTGTGTTCTCGTTTTATTCCTCTACACACCATATTATACATCTGCTACTGACTCTGATGTTTATTTCCACATTTCTGTCTGTTTTTCACTTACCTCAAGTAATTTATTATACAATTTTTATATTAGCATTCAATGTACATTTAGTATTATTTTATACTGATATTCTATAGGACATTTTTAAAAATTGCTTTCGTTTTATAAATTTATAAATTGTAACAGAGATGACAATGTAATTTTACATTTTGCAAAAAAGAGTTCAATAAAATAGACTGTATTGATTCTAGCCAATTGTTAAATAAAAATGAATGCAAACTTTTATTTAACAGAAACTAAACTATATATAAATTTGTAAGTAGTAAAAATTATGCACAGTATTTTTTTGTATTTTTGTTTTATTACCTGCATTACAATATTATTTGTTTATAAAAATATATTTGATACACTTAAATGCATAAAAATAGCATTATTTTTATGTAGTTTAATCCTATTTTTAAGTTGTTTGCGAAAGGATGTAGGTCGAAAAATTTTAAGTAGAAAATGAATGTTCAGTAGATTTTTATTTCTCTATTTGATAATTATTTTATTATACTGATTTATGTATTTTAATATATTATATATTATTTAAATTTAATATTACTAATAGTAAGTATTTTATTTATTAATTAAGTATATTAAAGTTGAAAATCGTATGACCATATTTTTTGTAAGAAATAAGAAGGTACGAGAAAATTTATTATAGAATAAAGAAAAGTTTGAAAAGTATTACATGATTTTTCTGGGTATGCCGATCAAATATTGCCAAATAAAGTTTTAAGCATCGAAATACCCAAATTTCAAATAGAAAAAAATATTTTTGGGGCTTCCTTAATTTATGGGGAAAATTTTGGAGAAATTTATTTATAAAGAAGTGATACCTAAAAAAATTAAATTAGAAAAGAATTGTATAAAAATATTAAAATAATAAAGTATAATTTTTATGAACGTAATGAAGAAATGCTTCTCGTTTTGAGAATATATAAGTGTCAAAGCTATTCTAACTTTATTATCCATTTAAGCGATGAGAAAAAAACATTTTACTAATAAAAATTAAAAGAGTTACATCCAAAAACGATTTTTTTTTTTTTTAATAAACAGAATATATATTTTTTAGAGGTGAGCAATAAATTTTAAGAATAACTTTCTTAAAATATTCATATATAGGTTAAGCTTAACAAATTTTCTTAAATAAAGTTTTCTCTAAATCTAAACCATCTTCATTAGAGATATTTTCATAAAATAAGAAAAAGAAAAATTTCCAAAAAACTGTTCTGCATTTTAGGCTGGGGTTCTATAATTTAAAAAGAAGTTATAAACATTTTTATAGCTGTATAAAATTTCAAAAAAATTTCGAAAAATATTTAAACCGAAAGGGAATTGAGTAAAAGAACATAAAATATATATTTTAATTTAAGGGGTTGATTGAAAAAAAATAAATAAATACAAATATTTGAACAATTCATGTATAGGTAAAAAACTTGCTTTAATAAACTTTTCTCTAAAACGGCTCTGAAGAAAATCGAAATTGTCTTTTTCGCGATATCCTCCATCCTCTTAACAAATTTTGAAGAAAAATAACATGACCAATGCCCCACATATAGAAATATTTGAGCCAATTATTATTAGAAAAATTATTGTCCACATTCTAAAAATTGAAAATTTCAAAAAATCACGTGATTACATGACTTGTACGATTTATAAATTAATGTCTTATGATATCAGGAAAGCAGGAACTTATTCTACGAGAAAAAGAAGATCCTTTTTGAATAAAATATTTGAGATATTCTTCTTGTCAACTGACCAATTTCCATGCTTATGAAGTCTAATCGCACTAGCTGTATACTTGTATATGATATAAAACTGATTAAAGATTTTTTTATATAAAAATTTTTGGATTATTTATACGTACATTTATTGTAGTTAAGAAATTTTCTTTAATAAAATTTTCTCAAAATGGCTCTGAAGAAAATCGAAACTGACCTTTTCGCAATATCCCCCAATCACTTGAACGAGTTTGAAGAAAAATAACGTGATCAATGCCTCATATATTGAAATATTTGAACCAATAATTATTAAAAGAATTATTGTTTCCTTTTCAAAAAGGAATTAACAAAAGGAAAGTTTCTTGAATGGGAAATTCGTTACACAATAAGTTTACGGTAAATACCGCGCCACTTTTAAACTAGTATTAAATTGATGTTTTATTTTTGCTCTCTTTGAATTAATTATCATAAAGCTAATAATTTTTGAAACAGGTTTACCTCTAGAGAAACCTTATTACCAGTAATATGGAATTTTGCTAAACTGTATTATTAAGGAATCTAAATTAAGTTTGATTGTTAGATAGAAATATAATTAGAGTTTGTAATATTTTATTTAACTGTAAATAAAATTATTTTTATTAATTTAAAAAAAAAAATCATTCGCTTAAGTACATAACTATGCACAAACATACATAAATACGTTTTTTATAATTTCTATGAATTGTTTAGACCCTAAATCGTAAATCTTTTGCAAAACCAGATACCCCCAATTTTAACATGATCACCATAATTTCCCCTTTAATACAGTTGATCTATCTTTATTCACCGGAAAAATATTAAAATGTAAATTATTGTAATATATTACAGATATAAAAATATAAGGCTGTCCTTTTCTGGAGACAACCACATTATAGCATACGCCGATGATCTGGCATTGCTGATTGTAGGTTACACCGAAGCCGATTTTGAGGATACGGCCAATGAAGCCGTCGCGTTTGTGAGCGGCTGACTCAAATATAGATGCATGTGCTTGGACACTAAGAAGACTTAAATGCTTACCATGGTCGGAAGGAGACACGTCCGGGAAATAGAGTGTGTAGACGGAATCAGAATATTCACGTCAAGGGATGTAAAATATCTGGGGGTTAAATTATCAGAGATGGGGCCTTAATAATGAACATACATTTGATGTTAAAGACCGGGCTGATAACGCGATGAATCCTCAGTATGATAACGCGATGATAACCTCAGCAAATTGTTGTGTAACAGGAAGGGATTGCGTGCTAGTAAAAGGAGGTAATAATGTCCTATGTAATGCTTTATACCATTCCGGCCTGGAGGTGACGCCCTTGACAGAAGGAGGAATGTCAGAAGGTTTTCCTCTATTCAATGATGGGTGGCAATGAAAGCGTCCGCCTTCCGCAGAGTGTCCTGTGGTGCAGTTGAGGTTATCACTGGTAACCCCCAAACCCCCAGATACGCCTCAGAACGAAACAACTGTCAGGAGTTTATGATGGAATGACAAAAGATGCGGCCAACAAACAGCTCCTCCAAAAATGCCAGGTGGCATGGGATGATTCGACAAAAGGAGCATTGACAAGAAGGCTGATCCCTAATTTAAACCCATGGATTCGGTGGGGCATGGAGAGGTGAATTTCTATCTCACCCAGCTAATATCCGGTCATTGGGACTTCTCGGGCTACTTATACCGATTAAAAAAAAGAAGAGAATCACCTCGGTGCAGGTTCTATGGGTTGGTACATACGCCTAAACACACATTTTATGTCTGCCACAGATGGGATATAACAAGGAGACGTCTAGGCGTAGATTGGCTCACCCCGAAAACATAGTTGATTATATTATTATGGGCCTGAAAGAATGTGCAGTATCCCAATTGTCATCGGACATTCTGAAAGTTAAGGAGGAGGAATTCAGGGAATGACAGGCAGACAAGGAAGACTCATATCAAGTTAGATCGGAAGAGAAGACCTCCAATGTTTGAGGTGAAGAATGAACCGGTGAGTGAAGGGATGACGGGCATCCTTCTGTAGAGCCATCGTTCGTCCGCGTTGTGCGGACGGGCGACGGTGATGAAGCACGGAACCCTGGATCCCCAGCAATCGAAGGCACCTCCCGGAGCTGCGTAATGCTTAACTGCGGGTCCGGTCCCGGGAGGGGAGTTGGTGAGGTGGAGGTTTAGTCGCTAGGGCAGGTACTCTCACTACACCCACTCTCACTACATCTAGCGGAAGCTGTTAGCGATCCGACATTTTGTGCGTAAATGGTATTTCTTCCCTCACTAGGAAGAAAAAAACAAAACAAAACGTTATTTTATTTACACTATTTTCCACTGCATGCAATCCATTTTATAAATTCGAGTGATATTAAAGAAATATAATTGCTACTTACAAATCTTTGGACAATTATTTACATACTTATAAATAATAAAATTAAATACAAGTGAACTTCAGCGTGAATATTTTCTTTAAAATATCAACATTAATTATTTTATATTAACATTAATTATTTTCTTCCCTTTTTGATAATTATAAATTAATTCCATTATTATTTAAGAAATAAAATTTATATTTTATATACATACTAGCAGACTCGGCAATGCTTCGCTGTTGCTAGATTTGAGTATATATATATATATATATATATTAAAAGAACACAATTGAAAGTTTAATAAAAATTTAACAAAATAAACATTACGGAACTTCACAAAATTTAACCTTTCCCTTTTTCCCTTATACCCTTTCTCCCTTTACCCTTTCTTCCCTTTTAATTTTTGTTTTCCTCCTTTCCCCATATCCTTTTCCCATTTTCATTTTTACTCTATTCCATTTTCCCTATTTCCCTTTCCTTTTCCCCATTTTCCCATTTCTCCTTTCCTTTTCTTTACTCTATTTCTTATTCCCTTATTTCCCTTTACCCATTACCTTTATCTCCTTTCCCCTTCCCATTTCTTTTTTCCATTTTTTTTTGCCTGCTTTCCCTTTTTATCTTTTTTCATTTTCTCCTTCTTTCCTTTTACCTTTTTCGATTTTCCCTTTTCCCATTTTTCTCTCTTTCCCTTTTCCGATTTTTCCCTTTTTCTCCGCGCGTAAGTCGGTCCAGTAGTTTATTACTCTATAGGGGACAAACATATCGGAAAAATTGAAATGGAATGGTAAAATATTTAGTATAGCGTGTGTTGTTTTTACGTCCAACAATTAGCGCTGTTTTTTTTAAAAAATGAATTAATTTTGCCTTTCACAGGTGTGAGATCTTAGGTGTATAAATAGTAGGTATATAAAAACACGTGCGTATTCGTACGCAGCGTTTGATTCAAATTTTCAAAGTAATCCGTGGAGAACTTTCGGAGGTTTAAGATTTTGAACAAACAAATATTATATATATATATATATATATATATATATATATATATATATATAATATATTTAATATTTTTATTTATAGTCGCATGAACAATTAAAGTCATTAGGGACTTATCAATGTAATATAATTGTACCGATTAATGTTATCTTGAACAAATTCAGGCCGACCATTCCTGAGACGTGTGGTTAATTGAAACCTTACCATAAGGTAGTTGTTTAACTGTATATTCAGGTAGTTACTTTTATTTAGCTTTGAATACCAAAGATCACTAGGTGTTCTTTGGTGGTTGGATTTCAATTAACCGCACATCTCAGGAATGGTCGGCCTGAGTTTAGTTTACAACTAAATAAATTTAGTTGTAGATGGGACTATAAATAAAAGTATTAAAAAAAATTATAATTCAGCAAAGATTTTCTAAATTTTTTAATATTTCTATATAAGTCAGTTAATAACATAACATTAACATTTCTTTGATTTTTTTTTTATTATTTTATGTAATTTTGTAATTGTTCTTCCTTTTTTGTTCCTATAAAAATGTTTCATCTTTTCTTTAGTATTTTAGTAAGTACTAAGTTAACAATATTGTTAATTAACTAAATTCTGCTTTTTTTAGTAAGTTCTGGTGTCAAAAACTTACAGACAATGCATCTATGCACAGTGTAATAATACGATAATTTATCTATCATCGTAAAATTATATTTTACGATATTTAAGATGTATAAAAAAATTATTAGATATAGTACTTTATTTACGTAAACATATGCAACACCGCTCATTAAAATGATTTGAATTTATTTAGTGTTTAGTAATTGAAAATTAGGAAAAGGGATTATTTTGATAAAGTTGTGCAATTTCTGCTTTATAGATTATTCAATGTTTTTTATTAAATCAAATACCCTTCATTGATTTTCTCACCGGGGAAAAAAATTTGCACTTTAAAATTATTATTGTTATTTAATTTTAAAGTATTTCCATATATATGGAATGGGAACGATTACACACAGGATTTTATTTTTAATTTAGATTTTAGAACAGCAGAGATAATGAAATCTGGTGGGTGGATAAATAATGAATGAAAAGAGTTTAAGGCACAGTAAAAGTTCTTTTTTTTTTATAGAGATTAAAACAAGTATTTTGTCCTACGGTAGTTTAAATAATTTACTATTTGCATCCGATTAAATGTTTTACCTCGCTTAAACGTTGTTTTAACTGAAAACTTATTCTTTATTTAGTTTACATCAATTTAGAAGAATGTAAGATATATTTTGTAAAAAACAAAGTAAACCATTTCGATTTCAATTAAATGAAAATAATTTATTATTTTATTTTAATTGAAAAAATAATGCAAAATAATGTAAAAAGATTAGTTTTAAACTAATAAATATCAATTGTCAATTTTGTTTTATCGATTACTTACGATTTGGCTGATAAAAAATCGTATACAATTATTTTATTTTTCTAGAGGTAGTGGTTTTTTTATTTTAAATACTTTAAAATTAAAAGTAATTAAGGAAATTGAGAAATTTTATACGAAATTATATATCTTATTTACCTAGAGTGAAAATCTACTCCACCCATTTGGCCATGGCTGATGGCCAAAAATGGGCCATCAGCCATGGCCTACGCCCACGTAAAATAAATTAGTTTTCTCATCAGGATTTTGAGTTAAACATTTCGTGCTTTTCTACATTTTTGTTTAATTATCAAGTGGGTTAATTTTTCAGTAACACTTTCAATTTTTAGGAAGCAATCATGAAAAGAAAGGATTTACAAAAGAAATATTTTTCTTTCTATAAATGTTGTAAGCATGAAAAATAAATGGCCGTATATTCTAAAAATATTTACATAAAAAATAGAAAACTAGGAATTAATTAATTAAATTGTTTCTGTGTTGGCTCATCAGTTGTTGATCCTAAACATCTGATCTTAATTCGCTGGGACTTAATTCAGTATTAAATTAATAGTTCTAAAAATCTTATTTGGTTAATTATAGCTCTTTATGTTTTGCAATGTTCATTTTTTTTATCCCATTAAAAAAGAATCTAATACGTGTATAAGATGCATATTTGTATAAGATATATGTCGTTATACATCATCACGTACATCATGAGATATATCTTATTGCACGTGTTCAATCTAAGTTTCTTGATAGATCTTATTACAGTTTGATGATTCTGTCATATCATATGTACGTTAAGCGAATTTGTTTTCTTAAAGACCAAATTTACTTCCTTGGAGTATATACAGCATTTAGATTATATGATAGCATTTTTTTAAAATGTAAGTCTGTTCTATTTTATTTACCCTGTTATTAATATTATTTAATGTATCTTTTGTCACATTATCGTTTCGTATACTCTTATTTATGTGAATAAGTATGAGAATATAATAAGAATATCATACGATATATCTAAACGAATATCATACGTAAGATCTAAAGGCATCCAGTGACGAAAAGTAAAGATAACTATGTAAATTTAAACAAACTAAGAATTTGTGTTTTGTCTATTTCTTTTTTCTTTCAATAAAAAATAAATCCTCTGTGAATTGGTCAGTTATGGTTATTTTTTTCTGTAATTTACTTAAAAGAAACTTAAAATGTTTTCGTCTTGAATACAAATTGCTAACTCATCAAAAAACTTTTAAGAATCTAACAATTTAGTTCTTTTGGACTGTAATCAACAAACTTAAGTTATCTGTGTGTTTTCAGATGTGTTAACAGAAAGCGTAAGAAGGAGAGAAAGAGTGATTGAGAGAGACACAGTGAGAGAGTCACTGAGTGAAGAGTATGTTTGTGCCATGTGTAAAAGGGTATGAGTGTTAGTAAGAACTTATGTAAGTACTACTACACATATGTGTCTTTTCTAAACTCTTTTAAAAATTTCGTAAAAGAAATATTTCGTAATAAGTGAAAAAGTTTATATTCTTGAAGTCGTTAAAAAAAATAAAATAAAAATAAAAGTTTTTTCTCTAAAGGTTCTAACGATATATTTTAATAAACATTCAATGTAATTTTTATTATAACCTATTAAGTCAGATAAATAAATGTATTAATAAAATTTTTTAATCCGTAATTAGTACTAAGAATTTAATTAAATTAGTTGTTTGAATTTATATGATAAATGCAAAGTTTAGACTATGTGCTAAATTTAATATAGCGTGAAAACTGTTTGCGGGATCTCAATACAACAACTAATTTCTTAAGAATTTATTAAAAAAAGAAGATTCCATCACGACATGTATATTCAATTACTCATATCTCTGCGCAGTGTACGTATGATGTACATAAAATGGTATGATACATTATCATTATTATTATTATAGCAAAATAGATTCAAAATTCTTATCCAATAGAAAAATTACATTCTTTAACCTTTTTAAAAATGTTTGGATAGAATTGGACGATTCCGATTTTGATAATGAATTTTTATTTACAGAAATCCACATCTGTCGCTACATATCTAGAAATTTTTCATACAAATTTAATTTGAGAAGATATCACTTTAATATTTTTAAAACTATTGTATAGGCTTTTAATAAAAATTAATTATTGGTTTTAATTTTTTATTACTACATGACGCGGAACTAGTAATTTTACGTTCTCTATCACACAATCTTTAGGCTAAAACTGTACAAAGGTAATCCACAAAGCAGTTCATAATACAGGCAAATTTTCAGTTTACAGATAATGTTTTAATTTATTTATTATTTTTTTGTACTGTTTTATTTCCAATCATTTTCTCAAATAAAGAAACTATCAATAAATCGTATAAAGCAACAGTGACATGAAGGAGAGGTATTCAGTGATATCTCCCAAGAAAAACAATAAAAATCTGATAAAGAATATTACAATTCAAAGTTCAATGAATAAAATATAACTAACAATCCTCACAAAGTACACTTAAATTGATAATTAATGAAACAGAGCAAAAATAATAAGTTCAATGTAACAGTTAAATTGTTAATAAAATAAAGAAGGTACAATATTCACCGAACAACAGTTTCAAGATCCAATGCATGAAACCTTTTCAGTAGTCTCACACCTTCACTGTTATCCAATATGTTAACATTCAGACGGTTTTCATGCGTGTTAAGCTTAAGTGTATGCTTTGAGCTAAACCGGTGAACTTATTCAGGGAATTGATGGCATAATCGTGGATCTCTTTGTTCTTCGTAAATTATGGACCCTCCCATATTTTCCTCAGCACTTTCTACTGGAACATTTGGATGATGTCAACATTGCTATTGTTTGTCGTACCCCAAAGTTGTATTCCGTAGGCCCCATATAAGTTTTAAAATCTTATGGGGCCTCTTAAAAATCTTAAGGCCCTCCTTATCACAACCGTCACATGACTTGCATTGCATTATGTACCTCTCATTGGCAAGACATTCACTGAGAAGTTCTCCATTCCGATTCCACTTTCTCCGACGCTACTGTTGGGTTAACGTCAACCGCCATAATCGCAGTATCATCAGGAAAGGACGAAAGAGTGATACTTTCCGTGCTAGGAAGATCAGCAATATAGATTGAATACAAAACCTGGCCCAAGACTGAACCTTGCAGAACCTCCAATTTCCTATCAAAAAAGCCTGATAACTCCTGGCCATATTTTTTTTTTTTTTTGTTTTGCGTAGGAGGAGGAAAAATCTGCAACTATACGCCCAGCATCCTGTACTTCTGAGTGTGTGGGATTTCCTGCCGAAGCAGGGACCCATTAAAAACCATGCCCCTTCCACCACACGGTGACGGAAACTGCCAGTTAGGAATAACCTCATCACCGCTCGTGCAACGGATACTCCAGTGCTATCGTCCGGCAACCAGGCTCCAGCGTCCCCCCGGGATACCAAGCAGCGACGATTCGATTGGACCCTCGCTGCTCATCTGCGAGGGCTGACCTTCCTCTTTGAAAGAAAAACTTTATTAAGTTTGATTTGAAATTAACCGATAATAGTTTAGTCTTTGGACGAATTTAACAATTTTTGAAAACTATAATTATTTCTATTCCTTTATTTATTATTCTTATTCCTTTATTTTAGTGAGGGTTTGTGTTGTACTAGATGAAAACTGCATTCCTTAGGTTAAAATATTTCCTTTAGTTATTAGAATTAAGCATTTTACCATATTTTACGTATTATGAAATAATATTTCAATATGTGTACTTAAACTCATCCCTTTAGCTATTACAGAATGCATAAATATTTGTCTGGTAATAATTAAGCAGAGTATTTATATATTTTGCTTAAAATAAGGTGAAAGAAGGAGAAAATTATATTCATTATTCAATTTTATTTTTTCACTTCACACAATATTTTTCATGGAGCATCGCTATGGAAATAATTTGATGAATGAAGTTAAAGAATAACAAGGTATCCCAGTTGCAAAGCATTGGCTTTCTGATAAAAAATGGTTGGTTGAAGTTTATAAAATATTTATATCTACAGTAGGTTACTTTGTAGAAAATCTTTCTTAAAAAAATAACCTGTAATCTTTTATAAAGTGTTCATTGACATATCAAGATACATGCAAGCATGACTATATTAACACTTTAATTACAAAATGATGTTGATTATTCTGTCTTATACCTATTCGATCCAAAATGGTTATCGTTTATGTTCAGATTAATTAAATTTGATAAAAAATTAGTTTGTCAAGTTAATGAAAATCCTATTAGAGTACACAATATTAGCATCTCTCATCACGGGTTTGTTCGTGCTATATGCATATAGAACTTCAAAAATTAAATATAGATTTTTAAGTATTTCTGTGTGAGCTGCTGCTCTCAGAGTTGTAGCTATTTCGAATAAAACATTTTAGTTTGATAAATAACAACTTTTAGTAAAAATAAAATTTCATAAAACATGATAAAATAAGAGCTTTTGGGTAAATTATATTCTTTTATAAATATCACCCGTTGATATCAAATTTATTTAGTTGTTACGATTTACATTTCTGGAAAATCCAGTATATACTCGTAATCAGCCTTGGGGGTTCCAGTCGAACGTAATTGAAAATTTGACCTTGTGACTTGTTAATAATAACAGCAAAAGAAACTTTGACGGGGAATTATAAATGTTTAAATTGAAATGATAGATCTGTAGGGTTTATAGGAATAATTGAATTTTCTCTTGTCGCTGGCCCAGGAAGAATTTTAATTTCAATGGTATTGTTACGAATAGTTCTGATTTTTAGTATAATACCATAACAAAGATTGAATGTTTGAATAACATAATAGGAGAACCAGATTTTAATTTCAGTGTATGAGGTAGAAATCATCCATAAATTTAAGAAAACACATAATAACTTTAGAAATCAATCAGATAATCGATACTTTATTAAACATGTAAATAGTCGTCATTCCCGTTTATTTTATTATCAAACTAATATGTTTTTACTTATATTACGGAAATAATACAAATTCATCGCAAAGACTTTAAAAAAATAAATAAATAAATAAATTCATAGACAACATTAGATTTATAAAATCAGATAATAACTGTCTACAGAAGTCGATATTGACATAGACAATATTCTACATAGACAATCACAGTAGATATTGATAATAGCTATCGATATAGATAACATTAAATTTATTAGAGGAAGTTCTAGGTTATTTACTTTTTATTTTAAATTCTGATTTAAGTAGTAACTTTTTGAGGCTTGTAAACATTCCGAGGGTCATAACAAAGTTACAGTTAAAATTTTGTAATGATTGGTTAGTAACAGTTCTCTCAGTTATCTAGTGAGAATACGTTTTCTCGTTATACAGTGAGATAACATAACTATCAACATAGAAATTAAAATTTCCTGATAAAACTTAATTTAAAAACCATTAATAAAAACACACGTTACTTTATTCTCACATAATGCCTTTCGATTAGCTAATAGTGCAGTACTATACGTACAACATTAAATACTTTGTTTACTATAACAAACATTAGGTATCTGTTTAGTAACTCATTTCAATGTACTACAAATACATACATCTAACTAGCATTTTAATTTATACTACTTTATGCAGAATATCTTCCGGGCTTCTATAATGTAAAATTTATACTGTATAGGAAAGGACGTAGTAATATAATAGCTACGGCCAGAATGCCGCCAGATATAATCAAGTACGAGTTACATTAAATCATTTCATGGTAACATCGCTGAGGATGATCATTCATTAGTCAACCCATCATTATTGCGTAATGAATAATATAACAGATCGGACCATTATAGGTTCTATATTTTCTGTTAAATTTTGAATTATGGGTAATACGCAGTTATAAATATACTAAATTAGCATACGATCTAAAATTAATGTTAAATATTTTTCTTTTTTGTCGAAAACCTTACGATCTATTAAAGAAATTTTACTTAAAAGTAAACAGAAATTATTTAATTAAATAAAATAATGATTTCAATAAAAAATATATCAAATATAAAAATCCCTTTTTAGTCTACCTCTAAAAGTTCCCATAATTCCTATTCTTATCAATGATTTGACAGACTGAAAAACAATATTAATTTTCTATGATAAATAGTTATGTTTATGAAGTTCTTAATTGAAACAAAAATTCTAAATCGAACATAAATTAACTTTTTTTTTATTATGATTCGTTTAGGAAGACCATAAGCTTGAACTGTATGTTTAATAATTCGGCATATTGTAACGTTTTTTCTTTATTATCATTTTAACATTATGATGTTAATTAACATTTGTTTCAAATTTGAGTTATATCGTGAATTTACAACTAAATCTTAGGAAATTCATATCAATGATTAAAGAAATACTTTATTTTTCAAAAACGTCATGGATATCAATCGAGACCGGATTATATGCATTTGCATATGCAATTGCATATTAAGCCCATTCTCGTTGGTTATCGCATATTTTGCTTAAGGTCTAGTGATGATTTTCGCTGTATTTACAATGTTTTTCGTTAGAGTACCTTGTTAATAAATAAAATTTTAAGTTGTAGCCGGCCAAACCTATTAGACGCACGCGTTTTAGAGCGCACATGAAGCCGCGCGTCTATTGTTATGGTAGAATAATATTATTATGAGGCCAAGTAAATCATAAACTCAATACGAGACAAGACCGGACAATACGATTCTTCGTCGCGCATGCCTACTGCAGCACTTCTCCTACTAGACAATTAAATTACGCATTTTATTGTTAATCCGTAAATTGCATCAGTTTAGTTTTTTTTTGTTTTTGTAAAGTTTAATGTATACCATGCCTCCCGAAAAAAAGTGTTTCTTCGTGGATAGCTGACTATCCTGGAACATTTACATACGACGGAAATGTTTTATATTGTCGAGTTTCGAGAAAAATATTTCGTGCACAAAAAGTTTCTAATAGACTAGCATGTCAAGACAAGTCTTCATATCGCAGGATTGCAAAAGAAAGGCCCACGACAACTTGTAACAGCGGCAAGTTGCAGTGATTTCATTTCCAAAGGTAAACAAAAAACCACTTTAGCATGGATTTATGTGAAGCATTGCTTACAAGTAATATTCCTTTTCACGAACTTACAGATCCTACCTGCAAAGATTTTGTGCGAAAATATTGCTTGAATCAAAATATACCAGATCAATCAACATTGCGTAAAATTTACATACCAGCAATTTACCCGCATGTTCTGTAAGAAATACGCAATGAACTCAAGGATAGCATTATTTGGATTTCAGCTGACGAAGCTATCGACACTTGTGGCAGTTACATTGCGAATTTAATTGTCGATGCATTAAAACCTTTAAAGCCTTAAAGCCTTCTTCTTTCTATTTGGTGGCCTGCAAATACCTTGAAAAAACAAATCGTTCTACGATCGTCAGATTTGTGAATGAGAATATTAAAAAAATATTTCCTGAATCTTCTGCACATAAAAAGAGGTTTACATTTCTCACAGATGCTGTTCCCTATATGATCAAGGCAGCCAAAGCCTTCAAGTATTTTATTCGAATCTGATTCATGTGATGTGCTTTGCTCACGAAGTACATCGACTCACTGAAGAAGTAAGATTCACGTTTGGGAATGTAAATAAACTGGTTTCATCATCAAAGAAAGTGTTTCTTAAGGCACCTCCTCGCAATAAGGCCTATAAAAAAACTGCCAAACGTTCCTTTACATCTCGAACCAGTGGTAACTCGATGGGGGATGTGAATTGAAACTGTACTGTTTTACAATGAACATTTCGAGACCATCAAAGGTGTAGTAAACGACTTCGATAGTGCAGAGGCTATGGCAGTTTGTCAGTCCAAGGATTTAACGATTTAACGATTTTGGTATAAAAACAAGTAGCAGTGATTAGCACTCAACCCACCTGCAAGTAAAAGCTTGAAACACAGGGTTTAGCGTTGACTAAATTTATTCAATTAATGAATAAAATCTGCAAAATGAACTCCGCATTGCCAGAGGTATTCCCACGTAATCTTGAAGAAAAATTTGAAAACATTTTGAACAATAACCCAGGTTTTGAACCTTTGTGTCAAATTGATAGTTTTATTAATGAGACGGGTGAACTTTTGGCAGAAACAATAAATTCTAAATTGCGCCCAGTTACCTCAGTGGATGTGGAGCGATCCTTTTCTACTTATAAAAATATTTTGAGTGATCGAAGACACATTCTTGCTACCGAACAATACTACCCGATTGTTTACGTTTACAAAAGTAACAAAATGTTAAATAATTGTTAATTATCGACGTTATCGGTATGTTATTCAACGACTTACTAATTGTGTTCTGAATTTGAAATAAAAAAACTAAAAATTAGTATTTTTTTATTATTAAAAGTTGCATATTTTGAAACCTTTCATGCATATTTTAAGCATTTATCATGGATATTTCAAGCTTTATATGTTGCATATAATCCGGTCTCTAAATATCAAATTTCAAGTAATTATTTGCACGGAAAATAACTAATTTATTTATTCTTAAATCTCTTGGACACAATAAAATTGATGTGTTTTGTGTATAAAATATATGTACATAGTGATCAGTTTTTTGTGTATACATATTTAAATATACCTCATAAATATGTAACAAATTGATCGGTATTTAGTTTTTATGGTTATAGTATAAAAAAATAATAACATGAAAAAAGTAATAATATTAAGAAAATTATTTTTTATTAGAACATTAAAGACTACATTTTTACGTGATCAGATTCTATTTTATATTAAGCTTTTAAAGTATTTTAACTTTATGATTTACTTTTATTACCTATATATATATATATATAAGTTACGCAACAAATTTATTTATTTTCTATGGTGCAATCTAAGTAATATGTATGTTAGTTTTATATATATGTATATATAAACTGATAGATTTTTCATAAATAATTAATTAAACTATTAGCCTCTTTCATTTCGTGTTAATAAGGCTGAAATAGAATATTATCTTGGTTTTCCAATTTATGTGCTTGCTTCTAGCTGATTTCTAACGTAACGTTAAAAAAAGAGAGAGGAAATGATCATCTAAAAAGTGACTGAGTAAGAGAAAGAGAGAAAGAGAGAAAGAGAGAGATAGAGAGATAGAGAAAGAGAGAAAGAGAGAGATAGAGAGAGAGAGAGACTGAGAGTGATTGAGATTTGGAAAGAGTGATATTTTGTAGGAGGCAGTATGAAAGTATAGAAATGCTGGTTGGCATAATATTAACGACAATTTCCCCTTCTCCTTCATCTACATCGCTCCACCCGCAACACTGCGGTGAATTCAAAACTCTCTCGAATGTCACACATCACCCTTTAAATGTACCTTCATTATTTATCCCTTTTCTATTTATTTCCTTAAAAATGTTACACCATTTTATGACTTATATTACAGTATAAAATATTTTGTCAGGATATAAAATTCCATTTACTTATTTTATTTTTATTTTTGTAATGTGTAGTAATAAATCTGAATATAAAGAATGATACTTAAAGAAAAATAAGTTTTCTAATGTCACTAAATGTTTTGATAATTTATCTTATAAGTTTTAATAACTAATCCACCCTTATCTTACCCCAAGAAGTTGGTTTTATCTGTCGTAGAAATCCAATTAATATTTATTTCTTGGTAATTGTCAGACTGAGTCGGTTGAAATCCCCTTGTACAACTGTAACACTAACCCCCCCCCCCCAACACACACACACACACACACACACACACACACACACACACACACGCACACACACAACTGACTGTGCGCGCGCTCGTGAATATTTCCTTTTAAATTTTTTCTTTTTCTTTTGGAATAAATAGTTTCAAAACATACACACTTTTAAAAAATTCTCATTGGTTTTTAAAACTTAAACCATATAGATATTTATTAGATTCCAGAAAAATTAATATACTCGTAAAACTATATAAAGATTGCATGTGAGCTTGCCTACAGTAATTTTGATTTTATTAAGCATAGATATTCCTCAAAGAGATAGTTATTACTTTTTTTGTTTTTTTTAAATTTATTTAACATCCATTCTCAAGTAACACTATGTTTTTTATTTCATAGTGTCTAAACAATAAATTTATGTCCATATAAATTTTGAAAGACTATCTTGCGATTTTTTCATATAATAAATTTTAATTTATTTAGAAGGTATAAATTATTTACTTCAAAAACAGAATCAAATTCGAATGTAAAAGTTTTTATGTAGGGTGCTTAAAAAAATACAATAAACCAATACAGAAAGAATTAAAAATTAAATCTGATCGAAATGATGAGAGTTTTTGTAGAAACCGCTGCGTGTGACGTGATCCATTTAATATTTAAAGGGTTTATTTAGAATTCAGGTGATTCTGTGTTGTGTAAAATGGAATAAATAATGAATGAATGCGTCAGCGTCGCCGAGCAATGAATGGCGTAGGAAATATGAAGCTCAGAACACCGATTCTTTCTTTCTTTCTCCCTCTCTATGTCTGTGTATCTATCTATCTATCTATCTCTGTCCTCCGCAACCACTTCTTCACCAACACCCATTCATGTATATATAAAAAGGGAGGACGAAAGACCGTTATACGTGCTATATTCGCCCTTGTAGCCATAGCTAATCGAGATTCGGGTTTCAGTATTCCAATGACACTAGTACTATCACGCTAGAATATGAGTGAAATCACGTCCAAAACTACCTATTTTTCGTACAGAAAATCAGATGACAATGCTCATAGAATGAAATTTTTTAGTGATATGACTTTTTTTTTGTTTTTGATTGTCGATTGAGAAAATAAAGATTTTTATCATAAACTTCTGTTGTATTTAACGATAAAATTACAGTGGTTTTTCAGTCTTTTCTGAAGAAAATACTGAAAAAATCATATTTTATCAAAAACACATATTCAGAAACAAATTACAAGTTGTTATTTTTTATTGTTATTATTTTGTTTTTCCATTGGGGTGCTCTAGAGGAATAAACACGTTGAGCAAATTCGATTGTTTAACAGTTGATTTTCGAAGGTTCAGAGGTTCGAATCCTAGTAAAAGTTAGTTGCTTTTATACGAATCTGAATATTATATAGTGAGTACCGATTTACTTTAGTGGTATTTTTTACTTTAGTGGTTGGGGTTCAGTTAATTGCACAATTTATTAATAATCGAACTGAGTCTGTACAAGACTACACCTATTTACACGTCATAAATATAATCCTCATCTCATTGGCCTATTGTGGGAGGGGGACTTCTTATTGTTCAATAGTTGAACAGATTGCGATGTAAATATTAGGAATATATATACTAGCGGACCCGACAGACATTGTCCTGTTCAAACGTTTTAAATCCAAAAATTAAACAATTTTTCAAATAAACTGTAAATTGTTTAGACGCTTTTGATGAAAAAATATGTAAAAAAAAAATTTTTTTTAAATACCTCACGCCACCATGCATACAGTTATCACAACTCGACTTACGAGATATTTCAGCGTTCTATCGAGAGCTCCAAGTGAATGCTTGTGAGCCATAGTGCATTCATCACAGATAATAATTTCGCATTTTCTCAAAACTTCAGCCATGCCTGAATGTTTCTTTATGTTACACATTGCGTCTGGATTTCTGTGAATGTTTCATGGCAATTTCAGTGCTGAATGCGCAGTCCGCCCACCATCAAGCAAGGTCGGTGCAGTGGCTGATGAAGCAATTGCCAACGCAAAAAAAAGTTTCCAAAGTTGCCACTATTTCTCGTTTCTCCAGCTGCTCGATAGTATTGTATTGGCAGCGTGTGTTAATTTGTTGTTCCTCATTGCCCATGAAGTAGATTTGCAAAAATGTTGGATTTGCATCAGACATTGAGAACAAAGAACCAATTTGATGATACACTTGGCCCTGAATCTTAAATGTTGATTCAAAATTACGACCATCCTCATTCTGAACGATTTTTGTCATTTGGAAGCAAGAATTAAATTTACGAATTTTACAAAAAAACAATTTCGATTGAGATATGACTCCAGCCAATAGTGTTTTCAACGGTTCTGGCGGCGAATTCAAAGGTGGAAGTGAAACTTTTTCGATGCGCAGCAAAGACCGGAAGATTCACCTTTATATTTAAATGCATGACAGTGTTAGCATTGTTTGTCCATATTACCGATGACAATTAGTGCATGTGACGAAAAGTCTATTCTGGCTCATATTCGAACGCAAGGCGGTGAAGTGATGCAAGTGTCAATGCGTGACGTTCTTGCACGCGCTGTCGACCATGTGCTCTGTGTGCGTCGGTGACTCGTTGACGTGCCCTTCTCTTTGTCTCAATGCATTAGCTCGAAGACGTTCAATGTGATCCTCTCGACTTTCATTTGCACGTGTGTTTGTAGCCTGGTCTCTTAAATTTACATTGTCCGTCAATTGATCTTCTGCCCTTCTATTTAAGCGACGGTTATGGACTATTTGTGCATGGCGTTTACGTCGTAAAATTAATAATTAATAAATTTTCATCCACATTACTGCTAATTTTCAATTAACATCATTCTAAAAAAGTACATCCTACATTTTTTTTAATAACTTTAAAGTTTCATAACCATGTGATAAATTAATTATTCAATTAATAAAAAAATTAAAGTACTGTAAGTAAATAAAGCAACGTAGTTAAAATTTTAGTAGAAATATTTATAATTTTTCTCATTCTTTATTTATTTTCTCATTCTTTATTTTAACGTCTATTTTACCAAATTTTAAATAATTGTAAATTAAAAACAATTTTAGAAATTTTTTTATAACATTAATCAGTTACAAAAATTATAACTTCAATTTTTTAAATTTACTTTATACTATAATTATTATAATAGTTATTATAAGTAACTTATATTTTAATTTTATAAATGTTACAATTTAGTTTACAAACTTAATTTTTTATTTCAAAGAGCCGTTCAATACTTCATAAGTTGCTTAGAATCAAATGATTTTAAATTTGTAGGTTAAGTTGATTGTTATTGAATGCACGTGTATACATCATTAAAATTCATGAAAAATCATGTAAAATACTCACTTCAATACTGGACCTTACAAATTTTCACAATGTTTATTTTTTAATTACACTTTAAAACGTTATTTCAATAAATAATAATATAATATAATATTTCTCAATAAGCGGGCAATTCTAAACGCGATCGCAGCGATGCCTACTGGATTAAATTGTGAACATTAACCATCCCAAGATCAACAACAACATAAATAAATAAATAAATTAAAAAAAACATTTTCTATCGGATCAAATTGTGAATCTAAACCATTCTCTAATCAACTTAATCACACACACAAAATTTCATCAAAACCAGTCCAGCCGTTTAGGAGGAGTTCAGTCACATACACATGAACAGAAGAAATATATATATAAAGATATTATTTTGTAAAGCCTTGGGGGAAAAGCTGATACATTCTAAGCTCTCTTATTAAAAATGGAGTTCCTGTCTTTGCACTGTATGAGATATGAGAACATTTTGTTATAATCTCTTTAATTAATAATAATAGTAATAATAAATGTGTGTTTATTGATGTAAAACAGAATTATAACAACAATTTACTGGAACACGGTGCGGTAAATAATTCGAAAGCGTTCTGGCAGGTAATTAGTTGTTTAAGTGTTATGTGTACAAATGTGTGTCTGATATTAAGACAAATGACTGGATTAATAACTTTTTTAAGTTTTGGGAAGATCAAAAAAGACTGATGTTACTGTTTACGTCATTGATTTTGTGGCTAATGAGACTTTAACTGAGAAATTTCCATAAATGAGTTGCGAAAAGTTATTAGTAAGACCAAAAGTAAAAAATTCCCGGGTTTTGATAAAATAACTCTCGAGTTCTTAAGTCAGTAATAGAACTTTCAACGCAGTCTTAAACGAAAGTTAAAAGCATGAAAATTCATCTAATTATTTAAAACAAGCAGCAAATAAATTTAAAATAAAATTTTGAAACTAAAAAACTTTTGAACAGACAACCGATTCAATAAAAAGATTAATTAATAAGTGTTCTGCCCAAAGGCAGGTTTTCATATGGCCGCCCTCCATTCTGCTCGATTCTGTAAAAAGATAATATTGAATAAAAAGATAATTTTTAAAAAATTTTTATCAATTCTAGTGGTTTGTTGAAAAAAATCCCTAGAGTATGATGTTGGTTATGGGAAGAGACGTCATTAAAATCAATTCTATCTCTAAACAGACGGAAATTGCAAAAAATTCAATCTTTATTACATTTGAAGAAAATGATTTAAATAAAATTTTGAAGTTTATGTATTTATTTATTTTTTTTAAATCTAACAATATTGAATGAACGCGAAGAGCTTGTTATGTAGTGCAAGAAATGGAAATTAAAAAAAAAATCTTTTTTTTTGGATAAAGCTTGAGAATGACATAACAAATTTAAAGAAAATTGCTTAAGTCCTTGTTATTGTATCAAGGAATTTGTTCAATCGCAGTTCTGGTTGTAAGTTACAACATCAAGGAATAACAGGAATTTTATTTTCAGAGACGAAACTTTAAATGTTTCTCAGGCATTTTAATAAACATTTAAAAAATTTGTATATTTTATTATTTTACTGATAATTTAAAAACCTTTCAAGATTTAATTTGAAACTCAAACAGAAATTGTTTAGTTGATATTTTTACTGAAGTAATTTAATTTTGATTTGTAATAATTTAACTACTTATAATTAAATTATATTAGCAATGAATTTATTACTAAAAACTAAAACTTTAGCTTATCTGCTTACAGAAAAATTAATTTAACCATTTTAGATGATTTGTGTTACAATTGGATTGACAAAAAACCGATCCAGTTTTACTCTCTCTCTCACTCTCTCTCTCTCTCTCTATATATATATATATATATATATTGGATAGAGAGAGAGAGAATATGTGTATAGAGAGAATACGGAATATGTGCATAGAGAATATGCACATATTCCGTATTAGATTAACAATAGATTTATTTATATAATATATCGTATGTAACAACTAGTGATGGCATGTGCTCTTAAGTAAAGAGATTGTATGTATATAAATCTTAATTTTCCTAAAAAATTATAATTATTACAAATTTTCTCTACGATACAATAGGTGTAGCGCTGAACTGTTGCAGTAAAATAAACAAAAAATT
The DNA here is from genome assembly GCF_047948215.1 of Lycorma delicatula. Lineage (NCBI taxonomy): Eukaryota > Metazoa > Arthropoda > Insecta > Hemiptera > Fulgoridae > Lycorma > Lycorma delicatula. The sequence goes on from NC_134457.1 coordinate 54,742,564, forward strand.
TAATAAACAAAAGGACTCATTTTTTATAATTTATTTGATAAAAGTATAATCCCTTTATATTTTTATATCGTCATCCTTCCATTCCTCGTACAGATTGTTTTTTTTATATATACAGAAATTCGCGACTTTTTTTAAAGTACTAAACCGCAAATATTTTAGTTAACCTGACTTTGAACACAAGTCACTCTCTTAAACCTTAAACCCACTCTGTTTCTAATAATAACAAGAATCCTATGGCAGTCTTAAAAGAGAAAGTTAAATAAAGTGAACTTCCACGTTTTCTTTACTGAGCCGAAAATATTAGTACAGATCATCATATCAAGGTCACCAAAAAGAGGGGGCCATGGTCCCCATAGTGGTTCGAAGGCCTTGAATTTTTAAAACCTAGTTGAAAAAATTGAAAAATTTAACTTGCTCTAATGCATGTTCCTAATGACATGCAAATTGTTATAGATTGGGTTATTGATCGGTATGCTTAGATGCGCAATCATGAAGATGAATTTATTTTGAACATAAATTACTCTATTATTATTGTATGAAATAAAATATGTAACATTTTGGATTGTAATGGATTAATTATAAATACTGAAATGAATGAAAAAAAAAATCAGCTTAATTTATAACTTCATCTTATTACTTTTTATCCCATCTAATATTATTATATAATTTTGATTGCTTGCATTGAAATTTGATTAATATTGTTAGGATTGTACAGTCCGAGTTTAAAGCAAATTTTGTTTCTGGCGTCCCCGTGAGAGTCACTTAGAACTTACAGCTAAATTTTTATAGATCGAAATAAAATTGAAGAAACTTAAGCACGTTTTTGGTTTTGCCGAAGCCATCCCTTTAGGCCTCTTTTATAGCAATTCTAATGACTGGTTAAACGATTTTTTTTGTTTAAAAATAGTTCAAAATATACGAGGCGAGGCGGATATATTTTGCACACTAGCGTGCTACACGGAGACAAAAGATACTATCGAGTTGGGGGTGGCAGCACATGGTAGTTAAATTCTCCTCTATAAACCTGCGATAATGCGTTGAAATTCGTTTACCGGTTTCTTTGCAGTAGCAGTTAAAATGGAGTCGAGTACGGCCAATATGACAATACGGATAAAACAACGCGCAGTGATTGAATTTTTAACAGCAGAAAATGCGAATCCTACATATATATTTTTCATCGTTTAAAAACGGTTACGGTAGTGAAACCGTTGGCCACTGTGAACCGTAAAGTACTGTGAAAAGGTCTGCTTTGAAATTTTGCGAATGTGAAGCTGGTAAAGCGACAATTGAGGACGCACCTCGCAACGGACGACCAGTTTCTGTGACTGACGAGAAACGTCGAAAGGAGATGGACGATTTGGTTCAAACTGACCGGCGAATCACCCAGCAACGCATCTCTATTCAGTTATATCTAAATATTATAGTCATATTCAGTCATATCTAAAGAACGAGGCCATATTATCAAGCAGTTGGGTTTCCGTAAAATCTGTATACGATGGGTACCGCGCAACTCGCTGATGGCTCTCCGCAAGAAGAAATTTGAGCGTATTCCGTATCCGCCATACTCACCGGATTTGGCTCCGTGCGAATTCCACTTCTTCCCTCATCCCAATAGGGATCTCAAAGGTAATCATTACACCACCGACGATGAGATGAAGGAAGCTGTGGTCACTAGGATCCGATAAAGACCGCCAGAAGTTTTCAGTGATGGAATGCAAAAACTTGTCTCACGTTGGGAAACGTGTACCAGTGTAAACAGAGATTATATCGGAAAATAAATACTACAGTTGTAGCTATTGTACTTTTAATCATTTCTTATTTAATTCCAATATCTCTTTTCATTCCCATGCTACGCATATATGTGCAAAATTTATCAGCCGAGCCTCGTAGTATCTATTCAACAAAAATGTGTAAAATATATACCCATCCCAGTTAGAAGGTACTAGGAAAATGTGACCGTTAACCTCAATGGCAACCTAAAAATTCAGTTTCTGGATCCGCTCCTGCCAAAAAGCAGGTCATGTTTAGTTCTATCAAGATATCTTCTTTATGTTCATCACAATATAAAGAAAAGTAAGAAATACTTTTCTCAGATAACGAGCTCTCATTGTTCTCACTTGAACCTCAGACGTTTTACATGTATGTCGGCCATGGGAAAAGGAAGAAAGCAATTGTCAGTATAAAGCAGCAAATTAATTTACTTCTTTTGTTTTGAAACAATACTACTTATGAGTACAATAATAGAGTAATTGTACTCTTAAATAGAATTATTTAAGTTTTAATACGTTATTAAAACTACTCGATACAGAAAATTTAATTAACACAAATTAATTAAATTTTTAATGTTGAAATACATTTAATCTCATTTTCGCAAAAATGTATTTTTAAGTCTCTTTGTAGCACGCAGTAACTGACACGGTTCAACCCACCTTCCGTTTTACTGTACACGCCGTAATTAGGTTTGCGGTAATTGCTTCTTCTTTTTTTTAATTTTACTGAGATTGTACAAATTCTGTCTTTAGTTGAGTCATCCTACGTAGTAGTACTTAATTAAAGTAATTTTAATTTATGTAATCAAACAGCTGCATTCCCTGTGTAATAATAAATAATTTGAAATTATCAGAATATTAAAACTGAAAACAATAAATTATAATAATAAAAATCAATTTGAGATTTACATTAACAGGTAAAATAAAAAGATTTCGTTTTGCTTTCATTAGCTTCTTTATTGGGGAAACACAGGGAAAATTTCCGTTTTCTTGAAAATATTGTATTATTAATTGTCAGTCAATATGTAAATCGCATAAGTAGATCTGATAAATCTGTTTTACTATTGTACATACCTTTTTTTGTTTGTGTATCGTTTTTTACAAAAAAAATAAACGTTATAAAAATTATTGTTCAAAAGATTTTTAAATATTAATTTTACACTGAAATACTAAAAAAATGTTTACTAAACAAAAAAACCGTGCAAAAATATTTTTTTTTTTCTGATAAACCGACATAAAAAAGAATTTTATAAAAATAATATCGTTTTAAAGCTATTTAATACCTAAAATTTGACTTAAAATAATGTATTACAAATAAAATGATAGAGTAATTCTTACAGGTTTTTCCAAAAGAGTTCAATCTGAGCACTTTTTGGCACCCGGCACACATCCAACCGATAGGAGAATTCGTCCCATACTTTAACCAGTATACCTGAAGTAATGGAAGCAATAGCTGATTCATCATGTGCTTCAAATCGGGTAAATCATTTCTTAGCAGAACGCATATACAAGATTTCCGGTCCATGTTGCAGTTGAGGAAAGGGCAGGCCATCCATGTACTCAGAATATCCAAATAAGCAGCTATTTTACGTTTGTTTCAACAACAAAGAATTATCCGTAAACTTTCCATCGGCATATTGCACAGAAAACATTTATTTATGAGGAGTTTCTTTTGCATTTTAAGAGTTCATGGTGATATTCCGACCCCCCCCCCCCAAGATACGCACATCATGTGTGTTAACTTTTCCATTACGATGGAATGTTGACTCATCATTAAAAACAATATGATGAAGAAAGTCTACGTGCTGCAACATTTAAATTGCGAAGTCGGCATGCATATATAAGCGTTTCCTTAAAACATGCCATACTGTTATCACCGGCATTTGCTAGTTCGTGGCTGGTCTTTCAAACAGACTTTTAAGGACTACGTAGGAAAAACTTCCTGATACGTTCAATATTTTCTTCAGACAGTTTTGGTAATCCCGTACCTTTCCCTTTACACAATCATCCAATTGTTTCAAATCAATTATACCATCAACGAATGTTGTTATTACTTGGAAGAATTAAAATTTCTACGGAACGCACGTTGAACTAAACAACTGATTTGCATTTTGCTAACTTCAAAACGCAGAATGCGTTTTGTTCATTTCTGTTAGTAGCGTTGTCAAGCAAAATGAAAGGGAATAAATTTACGGTCATGCATGTAACTAAAATTGTTCTTTTTGCTTTTTGATTCTATCCTTCAATCATCACTGTTCACCTCAGATTGTAACAAATTATATCACCAATATTATTTTTTGTAAATGTAGTGTATATTTTAGTTAAAATATTCATCTTCTTTTCTGGTATCTACTGCGGTTCGAGTCAAGAGATGTGATGAATATTATTTTGTCATACAATTACGAATCTATAATATGCTTAATGTTTTATTCAATAAATTGATAATATGAGGTGACTATACTAAGAGGTGACTTGAAGTTATATCCACTGAACTTCCTTGTTACAACATTTCAATATTATTTTTTATGTTTTGCCATATTATTTACTTTATCGTATTGTCAGGAGTATCGATTGTAAATTTTTGTTCTACAGAAAAAATGTATTGTCATAGTTTATATTTTAAATTGAATGAACGTATTGATTTGTGTTTCCTTTAAATCAAATTTGTCACTGTAGTGTACTTAGCGCCTTACTAAAAGATCAAGAGATTTTATTTATTCGTAACTTGAGAATTTTATGGTTATAAATTCCTCAATAACAGTTTTTAAGACAGTAAAAAAAAAGCTTAAAGTATCAGATTATTAGAACGTAAATACTTGAAACTTGAAATTCTTTTTAAAGTATTTATTAATAGAAAACAGAAATAATATTAATTTCGTTCTGATAGTAAAATAATTTGAGTATGTAGGCTACACACATGGTTGCCTTAGATAAAATTGAAGTTTCTTGATTCTTTTTTAGTGAAATCGTAGTAGTACTTTGTTGAAAATTCAAACACTATATTTTTATCCGAAGAAGTTCATCACTGAGTAACAAGTAGACAAACACATCATCATATACACATACCGCTTATACACCCCCACAAACGTAGGAATTTTTGTATAAAATTGTCTGAACCAAAATCTAAAATTTAATACTTTTGTGTGATAGATGAAACTGAGCTCCTTAAAATATTTGAGTAGATTTTAGAAAATATAATTATCTTTTTTTTTATTTAAAATAATATATTTTTATAATCCATTTAGCACCTGTAAAATATTTTGTTAAAATAAATTGCTGAAGGTAATTTATTTTCTTTAAACAAGTTTTATAAAACAAACTTAAGAAATAAATATTTACATTTGAAATATATTTGTAAACTTCGGGAAGTTCCAAAACAAATATTAAGCAGTTGCTTTACAGATAACAAAAAAATAATTAAGCACATTTAATGCTTCAAATTAATATTTATTAAAAGCTCTTAACACAAAAAATCTATTGAAAGAGAAAAATTTGAAAAATTGTTCAAAAATATTTGCAAAGGTTATAATAATTTTGCATACACAAAAAATTATTCAATTATAATGCATTCTGTGATCTTTATAAAATAAATAAAATTACAGAAAAAGAATAAATCGTGCAATCAACATGAATATTAGGTTATCATTTTTCGTTATGAATATTGAAATTGAAAGTAAAAGGGGAAGTTGTCAGTGAAGATAAGATACGTGGATGTATAAACAAATATATATATATATATATTGTGTGTATGTGTATGTGTGTGTGTGTTTTATGAGTGAGAGGAGATGAATATGAATAATCTAATTTGTGGTAAATGTGTTACACTCGAACATAGATAATGAATACACTGTGATAAATTTACCTTGATAATATTACGTTAATTGATTATTTGTAGTTTTATTTGTGTAATTAATGAGTATAACCGACACTGTGTATAATATCGCATGTATTCATCTTATTTGACTGCTTAATTTATTATTCCCTTAATTTATAAAACGTAGCGAAAATTTCAGAAATAAGATGATTTAAAAGATTTTATGAATGAGTAACGTCATTAAAATATTGTTTTAATAATTTATAAAAATGTAAGACAAATAATTGTATTTGAAAGAGGAAAGTAAGCGTATAAAATAGGGCTCGAGTAAAGAGGCAGAAGAAAAACCCGTGAGCAGGATGATGAGTTTGAGGTTACCCGAGAAGGGCAGAGCAGTACCTAGCATAAATATATACGAGAAAAGACTGCAGACAGAAAGAGATGTACAAGGAGGAGGGTATACGAAGTGATGAGAAGACGAAAAAAAAGAAAAATAAGAAACAAGAAGAATTATAGAAAAAAGTGTAAGTGTAAGAAAGAGAGGAAGAGTGTATGAGCGTTGCTGAAATGGAAAGGTGGGAAGAGGGTTTTGTTTGCTTTCTACTACTTCCAGTAATAATGAATTTCTCGTCATCCACTCATTAGGGAACCATCAGTACGTGTGGTAGTACTTGCTTTGCCTTTATCCGCACGCTTTCTACACTCCTTACCTTACCGTACCCGACCCATACCGATCTATCCATCTCTTTTTCGTCTGTTCATTCATTTTATTCATTTTCTTTACAATTTCTGCGTTCAGATGCATGCAAAAATGATTAAAGTAGCAAAGAAAATGGACTTCATTATTTTTCTGCAATGAGACGTCTTCCTTTTATTTTACATTTAAAATATATCTTTCTTTCTCTACTTCATTTCCAAAACTTAATTTGTCATTTGTAAACATTCTTGTGCACATATAATAATGTTGATTGTTGATACAAATTTTCAGGTATTAATTTTTTCTAGATATTTTATTTACAAACCTTCAATTTATTTATTTATTTTCCCTATTAAAACATTTTAATTCGAGTTTTAATATAAATAAATGAAAATCACTTGCGATTATATATATTTATAAAAAACTTTGTTAGATATCTAATAAAGATGACAGTCAACGTTTTCTTCAATAGATTGTCTTACAAATTATTTTTCAGCGTATTTTGAAAACATGTTTTTAGCTCAATTTATGACACATTTAAGAAATCTAAATTTCTTTAACATTTCAATATACTTTGAATTTTGTAACTCCTATCCTCAAAATATATGAAAATATTATTCTAAAGAAAAAAATTTCAAGCAAAGTTGGTCAGGTTTATCGACAATCATGGATACAGATCTTGAATATCGGTGTTCTTTGGTGGTTGGGTTTCAATTAACCACACATTTCAGAAATGGTCGACCTGAGGCTTACAAGACTACACTTCACTTTAACTCATACATATCGGGTGAGATTTTGGGTCATTATATGTTATGTATCAATGTGTAAGTTATTGGCGCAAAATTACGGCAGTTATCGTGCCCACAAGAAAGTAAAATATATAAAGTAAAAAATATATATATATAATAGAAAGTAAAATATATATAATATAATATAAATATATAATATAATATAAATATATATAATATAATATATATAGAAAGTAAAATATATATATATATAACCTCTTGAACTGACGGTGGTTTTGTGATCTGCCGCGGCGGGGGGGGGGGGGGGGGGGGTGAAACGCGAAGATATGTCGAAATATTCCGGATCATGATACCCATTAGAATAGGTAGTTTTCTTGTGAAGTCTACCTAAAACAAGAGGAACATATACAGATGTATGTGTGCTATGTGAGTGAATAAATGATGGGAAATAAATTAAGAAACGTTTTTGTAAATTTTAATAGCGTCAGATTAAATAGACATAGCACATCTCTACAACATATCTCTTCAGCACACATCTGATGAGATCATCCGAGCGTGCCGAGAGTGTTTTTGCCAAGTTAGGTCAACTTATGAGAAGCCATAAAGGACCGCGGGCGTTCAATAGGCGACTTAACCATGTAGTAGCCAACAGGGCACCAATAGCCAATAGGGCTTTATCCATACTTTTCTATGCGGCTCCTGCCTGGATGGATGCATTTACCTATAAAAGGAACGTTGATAGGCTGTCGTCTATTCAGCGACGAATTGCCATTTAAATTATTGGAGCATACAGGTCTGTTTCCCGTAATGCTGCTTAAGTGGTTTCGGGCATCCCTTCTGTTCTAATGAGGGCTCAAATGCTGTACAGGATGTATAACGGAATGCCTAAAGTTGAGGCTAGATTAATCCTTTTGAGAGAATGGCAAGAAGTCTGGAATGCTTCTCCTACGGGAGAATGAACAAGACGCATTATACATACCATTGATCTGTGGGATCAGCGTGGCTTTGGGGAGGTGGGAGGTGGGATTCTACCTCTCCTAGCTGCTAACCGAGCATGGGGAGTTTGAGGGGTACCTGTGCCCCTGAAACCCCTGAAGCTCTGAGCGATTTAAGAATGTGTGTTTCAAAAAACGGGTTCCATCTTCTTTATTTTATCATCTGTAGTTTCCCCGCCCCCTGCACCACCCGGAGCTGATTTTATGCTTAATTGTGTGTCCACAATTATAAACTCAGCTCCGGAAGGTGCCTTCGCCTCAAACTACCTCGGAAGAACGCAAGGCCCCGCTCAAGCAGCCGGGCGGGATTATTTTTATAATGGGATCCACCTTAAAAATATTAGTTGTAACTAGTTATTCGTACTTTGTACGGATAAAACTATATTTTTCCCAGTAATTAGGGTTACCCGGCAAACACCACTAAGTCACCATACTTCGTATCTCATATTTTTAAACAAATTTTTTAACTATTTTATTTTATATTTTTTATTCAAGTATCCGGAAGCAGGTGGAGCCAGTCGCGTAACATATACAGTAACAGTGGCCTGTTAATCTCCGCTGTACACCGTCACACCCCTTAAAAAACCGAAATTCAATAAAAACTAAAAATGGTTTTTTAATATTTATCTGAAGAATATTTGCAAACCACAATCTACTGAATATCTTGTTTAGTGTAGTCGGAAGTGGGAAAAATTAGTAAGCATTGTTCAAACCTCTTACCTTTCTTCCCCGCTTTAATTGTCGAATTTCGAAAAATCTAGAAATGGGATTTTAAATATTTGCATGAAAATTATTCACACCAAAAATCAAGTAGATATCTTCATTTGATTCTGAGAAAATAAAAAAAATCTGATGTGGATACCACATGACTTCCTTGTACGCCTATTAAATTACATATATACAAATTTTTTTTAAATGAAAATTACATCAAATTTTATTTCAATAATAACTACTGATATTTTTGTTATTATTGAATTATTGTTTATCGTAAAACTTTTTTACAATCAGAGGTCAATAATTATTAATAAATCAATATATTTAAATTATAAAAACAAAAGTTAAAAAAAGGAGATGAAGTGTCATTCCAACCGATGTGCCTTCCCCTTATACGATCCATATATTTCATTAATTAAAGTTTCATTTGGCTATAACTCTGGTAACGATGAAAATAAGTACCAGTTATGATATATTCCTGAAAAGCTCTTAGTGAGGGCTTGTTATCGCAGTTAAGAAAAAGTCTAAAATCCAACTTGTTTTGGAGTTTGGGCTTTTTTGGACACTTTTGGTTCAGTCGATTGCAATCAAAAAGGGAGGTGTACAACTAGATGTTACAACAGTCCTAAATCCAAAATTTCAACATCCTACGGCTAATCGGTTTTTAATAATGCGAGATACATCGTATAATAATACGTATTCATCGACGTCACACCGAAACTAGTCAGAATGGATTCATGGATGGCCATAATGGAAATTTCCTTTGAAGTTTGAATACCGAAATTTTTCGCGACTACAATAATTCCTTTACTTCGTAGAAGAAAGTAAATAACAAAACAACACAGGGAATTGTATATGAAAAACTCGTCAATTTTATTTGTTTTAATTGAATTAATTTATTCATTTTACTACGGAATGAGCTTGCAAACAGAGATATGTTTTACCTATATACTCCTACGGTAAAAATTTTGTCTAAATTAAATTTATTACGACAAAATTTATTACGATATGATAAAATATATCATATCATATGCAAACATTTTCAGACGAGCCTTGCCAAAATAGTTTCTCTACAGGATGTGACTAAATCCGCGAATGATATCGATATCGAATCCGTGTTGAACTTCGATAATAAACTACAGATTGGAAATCAAGTAGCCGTAAGATTATTTTTATTTAGAAATGGGTTTGTAAATTATATTATGTGAAATCCATATAAACAGTATCGTGGAATCAACTTTGCTATAACTATGTTAATCGACAATAAAAATTTATTCATGAAAATAGAAACGAATCATATTGCTTTTTTTTTAATCTTTAGTTAGAATTAGATAAAATTTTATAACAAGTAATCAAATTTTATCGTCATTTATTACCAGAAGCTGTAAATAAGTTACCAAAAACTACGTTATTAAATAAATATGTATTAGAGTGTTATTTAGTTTTAAGTAAAAATTATATCATATAAAAAAAATACTGTAAATCAGGTCAACAAGTTATATCCATCAAGAATGACGATGTAAATGATTCACAGATGTGGTAATTTATATCAAATAGTAATGTTTAATAAAAATAATTTTATTATCTTGAAGGTAAATAAAATAATGGTAAATATTTTTTACTCTGAAATTAAAAAAAAAATTAATAATGGTTTCTAATGATATAAGATGACATTTTATATAATTATATTTTCACAACATATAGTCTGAATCATTAATCAATTATCATTGTTATCAACACTTCGTAATGATATTGACCAGATGTATGGTCTTTTTAAGTACGATCTATATTTTTCTTCACATGAAATAGGACTAATGTAATATTTTTTAACCTTTTTATTTAGAATACTTTGAAAAAATGTATGCATCAGATATCAGAAAATCACACATTCCATTTAACTCAGAAAAATTGCATAAAATTTTATAGAAATTCACAACGCAAGATGCAAATCGGTCATCAATTAAACTTGTCTTTGTTGCAGTATAATTAATCACAGATTCTTTTATTCATTAAGTTTAAAATAAATTACATTTAATTGATTTTAATAGAAATCTGATTAAAAATGGCACAATATTACTTTCTATAAATATTCCAAACAAAAGCGGTAAATAAATTATTAACATAACAAGCCAAACACATAGCTCGGAACAATCCTGACTAAAATATAGAGCATCACTGTTATCGTTTTAATAACACAATCATTTTTCAATATTGTTTTATTTCTCAATAATTAATCTTTACATACTAATCCATGCAGAACTAGTGGAGTTATACTCATTCGTATGGAAATAACTGTATTTGCTTACTCTTTGTGAAAAATATATTATTGATTAGTATATTTAAGTATTTATTTTTAATTCGAGTTAAAAGTGATATTTAAAAAACGTAGAATAAATTTTAAACATTTTTTCGATGCAAATTGCATCTGAAAATCAGACAAATTATATTCACTAGTTCTCAAATGTTGTTAAAATAGTAGAACCTGTAGTCCATTATAAATTATGGCCTCCTACGAAATCTTGGTACAATACATAACAATCACATTTTGCATAATATATTCTTACTTAAACGCCCTATTTAGGCTCTTTATATGATGTAAAATACAGAATTTATGCCCTTTTATATGATGCTGACTGATCACAACAGAATCATATTTTTATCACTTCACAGCAGGTTCATGGACATGTTTTACGGTTGCAGGACACCAGTGGGCGCTGAACGGAGACAGTATACGCGTTTGTGGTAAGAGGTTTTGTGTGTGTGTGTGTGTGTGTGTGTGTGTGTGTTATCATCTTTCTCAAAAACTACTGGGCCGATTTTGATGGGGTTTTTGCCATGAAGTATCAACTCATGGCATTGCATTATCATCTCAGAACAGAGTCTTAGATTAGTTTTCGGTTATAAACCGCCAGGGGACGCTGCAGTAGATATGTTTCTTCAAAACGGCTTTTGAATGTTTCTAATTAATATTAGAGTATTTCTAATTAAATATTCCTAATTAATATTTTATTATTTAATTATCCCCTTTAACTATCCAATTTAATTTCTTCGTGGGTTTTTAAAATTTTTAATTTTATTTCCTTGTCATTCAGTCATCGAATAAAACATAAAGCATTTAAAACAGTATATAATAATGATCAGGAGGTCAAAATAATTATATTACTTGAAAGATGGTTGCGTTACAATTAATGCTAATTTTATGTTCCCGTACCAACATATTTTTATCAAGATTGCATTACTACTTACCATTAAATTTGAAATTATTTATAATATTTTGGAAGAAGAAAGACTATAGCGATAGTTAACTAAAAAGTAAAAAGTAACAAAGTCTTAAGATTTCTGATAAAAAAGAAGAAATTGAAATGTCAATTATTAGTTATTCAAGTTTTATTAATAATCTAATTAAGCTCTGCTTTATTAATAAAATTATTGTTGAGTAAAAGTTTTATTTTTAGGGTTACAAATTTTCAAAAATAATTTTATCTTGCTAAGAACACGATTTATCGATTTTTTAAGTGTGCTATTTTGTATATGTGCTAAAATGTATATGTACGAGTACATTATTTTAGTGTGTTTATACAATAATTTTTCAATGTGACTGAATCAAAAGTACATATTTTTTAAATATTTTTCAAATGAAAATCATGCTGATTTTAACTCACTGGCGGCTTAGGGATTTTATTTATTTTATTTTTTATTTTTATTGTGGCTTACGTTTCTTATAACAAATCTTTCCTCTTTTTTGTCTTCTAAACGGGATAACATTGGTAAATATTAAAAAAACATGTGCAATGTTTTAATTTTATTTAAAAACTCATAGTAATTATATTTTTCTTGCATTTTCTGGTGTGTTAGATATAAAGAAAATAATCAATTTTATTTTTATTATGGAATACTTAACGAAATTTCTAAGTAAAAATGATGCAGATCAACGATTGTGTAGACTTTCGTAAAATCTTTGCGATGTCAACGCTGAATACTACTGCTACTTGTTGCCTATTACAACAATTACAACTGTTAAAACACAATTAAAAACTTCAAGTAAATTAAGTTTTGTTCCCTCAACACAGTTAAAAACTTTTTAAATGTTATCTCAGAGTTATTACAAAGAGTTGGATTTAACAGTCTTAATTATTTACTTCGTGTAAAATGAGCTTCGAATAATTAGAGCAGCATTTTTTACGTACAAAATGTATGTAATCTTATACTTTAATAAATTTTATATTTTTAAATTAATGAATTGTAAGTCAATTAATTAATTGTAATTGTACTTATTAAAACCACACACTAGGAAAACCTCATAATCTTAATTTGAGTGTAATTATCAAATAACATTTTTTTTTAAATTTTAGTCCGTAAAAAGTAGTAAAAAAATTATGACTTTTCCGAAACTCTTATATAAAAACAACTTATACTCAAAATAAAAATATCATTTATGCTTATAAAGTAGCAATACACTAAGCATTTGGAAACTGAGTTCACAAAGATACTACTTTAAAAGTTTATTTAATCGTATATCTCTCCTGAATCTTATTCAGGAGAGATATACGATTTAAATACACTCTCTCTGTGTTAAAATATTACATAAATATTACGATCAATGTTTTAGAACTGCACTCTAAATTACTTTTACTGAAATAAAAATTAAACTCGGATAAATTCCCTTTTCCTCTTTGTGATAGCAAGCAGGTTACCATTTAAATCTCTTTTTCAAATGAACCCAAAACTTTTTGTTTTATTATAGAAACTACAGTTCTTCGTATTCAGCAATAAAATCATGAATATTTTAAATCATTCTAAGATTTTCTTTCAATTTTTTAAAAATATTTTTTGAACTTTAAAAAAAGAAATCTTTTGATCTTACCACGACGTTGTTTATATGCTGGTATTAAAAAAAGTATTTTTTTACAAAATTTCAGTAATGAGGAAATTAAAATAGTTTCCCCTTTATTTTCTTTTATCCCTTTTTTGTTTCTTTAAGGGAAAAATCGTGATGAAAAATAAATCAGGTTCTTCAGAACGAAGAAAAGTCCCATATAATACATTAATAGCACAATCCAATTATATTCTTGTGAATACCGTCATTGGTAGACAAAGATAAAGAAAGCGCTGTTTTTTTTACATTTAACATTCATCGGATTTAAATTTTAAAAAAACCACTAGAAAGTATATTATTTCATTTCTTAGAGAAATAAGTTTTCCTTTATAAGGATCAGCCTAAATTGAAAGAAATTCAAGTGATATGGTAAAAGACATATAAATTTTTTATCATAGTCCATGGTTTTCAACAGAATGATGCAAGTCGTTACTTTAACTGAGATGTAAATTTTCACATCGTTACACATTAGTCAACAATTTATATTACTACAGCGAGCTACTTCAGCAAATATGATTAGCAATATCAAATTTGTTATTTGATATTCCTCTTGACTAAGGTAATGTAGTAATTATAGCTGAATTATTATTAAAATAAAGAATTTTATTATATAAATATTTTTATAAATGATTTACTTTTAACCTTAAATACACATACAATATAAATTGTATTTTTGTAATTTTATTTTTTACAATTATTGTGAATACATTCCAGTTTTAAAACTTTATTTTTATTTGACATGTAAGCTTTACCGGGTTATTTATTATTTTAAGCTGTTTCATAAACTTCCTTCCTAACCTATAAAATTTGCCGTGGTCGGAATTTTATACAACCTAAATATAAAATCTGTTGATAATAAATCCGATTTTGAAAATTTGGTGTTGAATTATTACGAATAATACAATGACGTAAAATAGATTAAATGATAAAAGCTAAACTACCTAAATGACGTGTGTAATTCTGCCTCTAACTAATTTAAACTATCAAAGTTGGCATTTATTATTTCATTCAGTTAATATCGATGAAAACATATTACACTGTAATATTACATTTCTTTTGAGTTGAAAAACATCTCCATCATCATGTTTCTAAATTAAATTTGTGTGTTGTTTCCAGTTTGATACTTAGAACAAATTATCTTGATAATATTTTTTGTATATATAAACAGAATTATAATTTTTAATAAAAAAAAATCTGCAAAATTTTAGGCAGATTTTAAAAATTAGAAGTATGTAATTATTTATAAATTTGTTGTGTTTCTGGGTGTGCTTCTGTGATCCACAAGGACGGGTCAGACAAGTCATACGGCGGTCCGACAGGGAGAAGGGTGGAGAAACGCCTTCTCGTTCATCTGACAAGTGCATTACGATCATCGATGCTAGTAGATAAGAAGCGACTCGCGGGTCCGCCGACTACTACAGTTGTGGTCAAGGCGGAGGGGCGGACCTGTGCAGATCTGCTCCATTTGGTGAAAGGGGAGTATCAGCAGAGGATATCTGAGTCCTCTCCGTCCGGCAGGGCCAACTTCACCGACGGGTTCGGGCGGATAGTGCTAAGCGGAACAACTCAGCAAAGATATTACCGAAAAGATAAAGGGTGCTTCTACGGCTTTGGATGGTAGGGGCGGTAGAAGAACCTAGGTCCTGGTTAAGGATGTGGATGTCCTCACATCACCGAACGAGTTTCTTTGGGAGCTACGCAAGATGTCACTATTGATGTCTTGTCAATGCGGCAGGCTTACGGCTCCACTCAGGTGGTTACACTGGTAGTGCCGCTAATCTTGGAGGAAAAAGTACTGCTTGATGGGAAAATTCGGATTGGATGGGTGGTTTTCGAGTAGTGCTGCATATAGCCGACGATCATTGCTTCAGATGTCGGAATCCAGGCCACAGGCCAAGTTCTGTTTTGGCGCAGACAGAAGCGGCCACTGTTTTACAGGTGGTAAGGGTGGCCATTTCGCAAGGACTGCCATCAGGATCCTAGGTGCTTTTCCTGCAAGTCACATGGTCATGCACCTGTGGGACGGGGATGTAAGGTGGCTCCATCGGCATCTGGAACTGCTTCTTCGTAGGAATACCATGGTGTCTCTGAGGGATAGCCCCATCCTGGAGAGGGTGTTAAGAGGCCTCGGTCTCCCGCTTTCGATGATGAGGTGGGATTCCCTTGCATTTCCGTTGGGGGGAAAGTAAGACCTAGTCCCGGCGGGGGATCCTTTCGGAAGTTCCCCATTAGAGGCAAAGCATAAAGACCGAGTCCTAGTGGGGGATCCTTTGGGGGCCCCTCATTACAGGTATGTCGCCTAAAAGACCGAGTCCCGACTATCTGGCGGGAACTTTGTTCCTGACGAGGTTAACAAGGGGTTAACGATGGCACCCCTTGTTAACCTCGTCAGGAACAAAGTTCCCGCCAGATAGTAGCCGAGTTTATGTTTAGTTATGGATCCGGTTCCGGTGAGCAGGAAAAAACCAAAGATAACCGATGCTTGCTTCCCTCGGTAACCTCGACTAATTAACAGTAATGTTTTGATTAGTTAAATAATAATTTCAGTAATTATTACTGCTTATTGTCGAGTTGTTATTTTAATACGTAAAATACGTTAATATGGAGAATATGTAAAATGACTGGTATGTTTAATAAATTATTATATATATATTTGTTAAATTCCCCAACACTGGAGGCGATTAATGAATTTCACCGGTAATTACGCATAATCACCAGATTAATCAAATTTACTGTAACTAACATATATAAGTATAAAAAATATATTTTTCCTATTTCATTATTCATATAAACTAACATGAATGTAGTTATTACCGAATTTTCTAATTTATGACAATTATGTGTAATTACAATAATTATTTTTTTTTTTAGGTTACTCTGGTTAATACATAACTTACAATACACAACTACTTAATACTATTTATAACTAATGAGAAAATTCGAAAATTATAATGTTAAATACAGCTATATAACTGGAATTAGGTGAGTAATTTTATAGTATGATTGTTTTATTCTTCTTTAGAATTCTATAAAGGTATTATTTCTAATCACAGCATCACTGTAAGAAACCATTCAAATTAAAACAAAATTAAATCCAGTCTGTACCTACAGATTTCACGCTACGGGAATAGCGACCTTAAATCATGAGATTTCAATATGAAGATTAAGTATTCCACGTTTGTAAAAATGGATTTATTATGTAGTGAAAAAGATTCATGTACAGTTATATGACGATGGAAAGATACCTTTTCACATTTGAACCAGAAAAAAATTGTTTTAATGTCTGAATAAAAAATACCTGTTTATCATAACCATGATTTTCTCTGGAAGGAAGCTATAGGAAAAATGTTTAGATTGTTTTCGTTCAAAGAGTAAAAATAATTTTAGCACACTAACATCATTAATTTAGTAGATTTAGTAATTTTTCAGCAGTTAAGGAATATATAGCACTCATTTTATCGTGTAAATTGTAAAAAGATTGAAATATTCAATTAATAAATGTGTGCGCGCGCGCACACACACATACACACAGGTATACAAAACATTTTAAAAGCTAACTTTAGTAAATTTTTCCGAAGTACATTTGTTTAAAATGATTAAATAAAGAGAAAGGCGCTGTACTAAAGCTGGCACTTGAAAAACTAGAATTTTAAAGAGATAGAAACCATGCATAAATAATTTTCATTGAATTATTGTTCAAAAATGTGTAAATAAAAGAAATGTTAATAAATTTGAACCGTTAATCTACTGTGGTTGTAAGGATTATGTTCTTAAAAACATAAATTAGTCCTGTTTTGAAAATGTTAGGGTATTGACAGATTTCATTGTTATAGTCTGAATGTCGGTAAGTAATGTAATAAGTAAGAAATATCGTATAATTTATTTACTTACCCTTTACAAACAATATCTTCGAATTCTGTATAGCTGAAGTTAAGTGAAAATGAAATATATGTTTGGTATTTGAAATCAAACAAAATGAACTGAATTATTTGTAGTATCTTCATATAAAATTTATGGTATTTATTTGTATGAGCAAGCTGGAACTAAGTTTTATAAGATGTATGAGCACTTAGTCTGGCATATCGAGAATCCTAAACTATACTCTAAACCTTTTGCGCTGTGCTGGGTGTTGAAATAGGTTGTAAAACTAATTTTATCTTAAACAGATTTAATATTTTTAAGAGTTATCTGTTGTAGCAGGACCGGGATAACGGATTTCTTCCTATTAAGAAGAAAGTATGAGAAAATAATTATGAAAGGAATCCAGAAAGGTTCTAAAAGGGTCCCTTTTCTCAAGCTAACAGGTCCGTTTAACAATCTGTTCTTTGTATTATTGACATTAGGCACACCTCCAACAACTGTTGTTTGACGAGAAGGATTACCGGACCGGAATAGAAGCTTATGGAAAATGTAAGCGCGGACGATGAAATTATTGCCCTTCAACAGTTAAGGAATGAGGCGTGTACCGGTTCTGCTGGCAAGGGGATTAAATACTGTACTTACCAGCAAGAACAGTCAATAGCTAAGCGAAAAATTTGGCGGGTAATTCTGGGAGGCCGTGTTCAGCTAGTCGCAATAATATTAGTATGGTTCTATTAGTATTTCTGCGAGGCTGTGTTCGATTTGATTGTGTGATAGCGTTATCAGTAAGCATGTAGTAACAACTAGGGAAGAGTACGTCATAAGCATTCTATTTTAGTCAGCGGATGAGTTTGGTGGGGAGGGGGGTTGAGAGTTGAGTAGTTTGGTGAGTTATTTTTTATTTTTATTTTTTTTGAGGTTTTTAGGGGCATCGACTACTTTGGTCATTAGCCCCATCCCACTTCAAAAAACAAAAAAAAAAAAAAAAAGGTTCGATGATTCATTTTTATGAATCAAAAACTTTCAAAAATTTACGTTCTTCTATAACTTCGAATCCAGAATATTACTTTCTAGGCTTTCCTTTCGGCCATCCTTTTTTGCACCGTTTCTCCATTCTTCTGACGGCCTCAACCTCTGATGAGAGCGTATCTTTTGTCTCAGGAGACAAAAACATCGTTGGTGCAGTTAGCATCGTTGCTATTGAATCTAAACTAGCAAGCGATGCACTTTCCGCGGCTCATGAACTGGATTCTACCTCTACTGCAGTGCTGGGTCTAGCTGAAATAGATCCTCTCGCTGAAGCTGTTCTTTGAGCTTTTGGAGGCTCCATTGTTGCAGTTTTTATTTCATCTTTGGTGCTTTTTCAGTAATAACTTGCACCTCCATTTCGGTAGACTCGCACTTCCTTGTCACAATTTCTTTAGGTTTGTGACTACACAACGGAGTGATCTGTTTCTCATTGTCAGATAAGTCAAGATTTTTAATTTTTACGTTAGTTGGTGGCTTTACAATCGCAGATTTAGCTGGTTTTTTAAACAGCGCTGGTGCGTCTCTCATGTCAACGGCGTCAGTCCGGGGATGAGCCGTCTCATCTTTACTTTGTTTTTTCTGATGAGTCGACTCAATCTTTGAATCAATGATTCTTTCAATCATTGTCGCAAGACTTGGTGCCATCGTGTTAAGCAACTGCTCCACATTAATTTTAGATGTGGAAGGGGCAGCCGCTGCTTCTGCATAAGAAGTCGATGGTCGTGGTGTACGCTGAATAAATATTTTCTTTGCTTCAGGATAACTGACCTTCTGAAGCGTTTTAACTTCCTGAATGGTTGTTTCTAATTTATATGTAGGGCAGTTTCCTGAACGACAATTGTGATGCCCTTTACAGTTAACGCAGAGTCTTTACATGAGTTATTGATAGACAGTAGTAAACGTGACAGTATTAAATTAATTCTAAGTGTAGTGTAGTTTACTAAAAACAATAGAAGTAATAATATTTGCAGATAATTGAATCTTATGAACTTTGGACTTTCTAATATCAACTTGTTGTTAATGCAGTAACACAATAATAGATATTAATATTAGCCGCCATTATAGTATTTTATTAAATTTGAGTGTATTCTGGTTATAATAATCTGTCTATAAATAAATATTTTCCTTACTTGAATTACCATTTTGTATGTCATGCATCATCATCATCACTCACTACTACCACCACCATCATTAGTATCACTATCATCATTATTATTAATATTATATTATTTTTGTTTATTATTATTATTATTTTTTATTTATCTTATTTTCCGTGTTCTTAAAGTAATAAATCGTATTTATATAAACATTTTTAGTTGTTAGTCCGTAAATATCCTGGTCGAGCCGCGAACGCACGACACTATGTAAAAGAAAATTATGGAGTGAATTAAAGTAGCAGTTAAATTAGAACAATGCGTTCATGTTCAGTTTTCGTTAATTTAACGCTTCTACTAGCATAACCTTTACTTCAGCTACATATACATTACCATTGTACTGTATACTTTCGTTTGTATTTCACACATTTTTCTACAAAATGTCAATCTTCAACTGAATGGAATAAATCACCCCAAATAATATAACGCTAAGGCGTTAACATACGGAAAACGTCAAAATCATATGATTGTATTTAATTTATCATAATAGTTAGGTAAATATATTATTTTCATTTAGCAGCATTAAAAATTTGAATTTATACAATAAATCGAATGTCTTTAATTCAGGTAAAAGAAATAAGTCATAAGAAAAACAAACCAACATCATTAATAATATATTAATAATGTGTAATAAGAAACTGTAAATGCAATTTAATTAATATGTTATATCTTAATAATTAACATTAATGTTAGATTTAATTAATTTTCTCTAAGCGTTATTTAATTAATAACAAGAAATGACTTAAAAAGAATGTAATTACCAGGGTCTTTTATTTAATTTAAACTATTAAAACATTAATGTTACATAAAATGTCGTTCATAGATTTTAATATAATATGGAAAATTGAACCCTGTTTCAAGCATAAACTTCTTAATTACTAAATTCCTGTACTTGATGTATAGAATAATGTTTAAATTGACGATAAAATGAAATAATTCGAATGAAAATGTGCAATTACACTTGGTAATTTTAGTTTTTAATTGGTAATTATTGTTAACAGTATACTTAATTTATCAATAAAAAAATACAATTATTTCACAAATAAAAATCTTAAAAATAATCGTTTTCTTTTAATTCTATATTTAAGCGTACAGATTTTGTTTGATTTTGATAAATCAGAATCGCTAACTTGAAATATATAAATCTTTCAGTATTTCCGCTCAAAAAAATTTAAACGGTTAACAAAAACGTTTGATTATTTTATTTCCAGTAAAAATATCTCTTTTAATATCTCTAGCAAAAACATCTATTATAGTACATTGTTATTTTGAGAATACTTTTTTTAATAATTTTATTTATAGTCGGATCTACAATTAAAGTCATTAGCGACTCATCAGTTTAATCTAACTGTACTGGTAAATGTGTACTCTTGAACTAACTCAGGCCGACCATTCTTGAGACGTGTAGTTATTTGAAACCCAACCACCAAAGAACATCGGTATACCACGATCTAGTATTCAATTCCAAATAAAAGCAACAACCTTTATTAGGATTTGAACCTGAGAAGTTTGACTTCGAAATTAGCTAATTTACGACGACGAGTTTACTACTAGACCAAACTGGTGGGTTATTCTGAGAACTGTTAACAATATTTTCGTGTTATTTTCAGATAGGCTCTGAAATTTATATTTAATAAATGGCGTTGGATAATTAAAATATTTAGAGTTCTTGGAGAAATTATTTTAAAATATAAAACCGCTTTTTCTGCATAAGTCGGTATGTGAAAAAATAATTATTTTATTCTTAATAATTCAGATCAGCCCTAAAAATATGTTGTTTATCACATTATATAAAACTCAGAAAAATAAACAATTTCTTTTTAGATAAAATTTTACGGCAATTTTTTTATTATCGCATATCAGTTGTTTTTAAAGTAAACTTCATAAATTCTCTTATCGTATCTTATAATCTGTTTACAAAATAATAGGTAGATTTTTTGAATCTAATCTAATGAGTTATTTTTATTTCATTAATATTTATTTATTTTTGTGATCGTATAGTTGTAAGTAAAACAAATATTTTTTGGCACAGAAAATTGTATTTTCATGTAAAATATGATAAAAAATAATGCTATCTAGTATATGAATTTTATTTTATCTTAAAAATCTCCTTCCGATCGCGAGTTTAGCTTTCGAAATGTCAGAAAGTATAAGGTAGAACAAACAATTAATCTAACGAGATGATGTTAATTTGTTCCTAAACCGTTGGAAAAGTTTGATATAAAAGTAGTATGTCACTAAACATTAGGATTCTAATTGGATTTTTTATAGATGTGAAACTCAACTCTAATAAATTACTTGTATTTACCCTTAGTCATCCATTACAAAAGTAATTTTTATACCATTAATTTTAAGGTTATGGGTAGCATAAATCGAGTTATATCTGTTTAAATTCGAATCGTTCAAATCTTACGGTTTAATGAGCAGCAATTTCTTCCTTTTCTAATCGTTTTTCGAAGTATAAACCGTAGAGTCACATAATATCATTACGAAAAAGAATCATAATATGTGAAAACGATCAGGCAAAATCCTTTTGGAAATCTAAATGTTTAATATGCAACATTTAGTAATATATTTTATACTTCACTTTTTTAACCTAAATTCTTTGCAATCCGAAGTGGTTGAAGAGTATAGCTAGAATTGATTTTTAAACTTTTATAGGTTCATAGGACCGTCAGACTTTGAAGCAAAAATATGGGAAGAGAATATACCGTAGAGAAGGAATTAAAACTGTCTTTCTGTTTTACTAACTGAAATAAAACATGTTAGTGGATTCTAGTCAACTTTATTAAGTTCTACACGGAGAAAAAGTTAAATTAATAAAACGTATGCTATGTTTAATTTAAAAGACATTTACATATGTCGCAGGGAGATGATAAAAACGGAGATTTGATAAAATCACTAAGGTAGATGATCAATTCACGGAAGATGTTAAAATTACAACTCTTCTGTGGGGTGATTTCCCTAATGAAAGTGATTTGATCAAATCCCTTAACTGTTTTAGTGAAAAGTTGAAATAAACAAGTCAGGACTTGCACAGCTCATTACATGAGGAAAGTTTCGCGCGGTTTTATTATTGATTTATATATTTCTAGTTTTATCAAATACCTACCGTAGGAAAATGGGTTCAGATATAGAAAAACAATAAAAATTAATATTAATAGTAACTATAAACGAAATTAACTTTAAGCAAAACTAACTTAACTTAAAAATAAACTAAACTTAATTTTAAACTTTAAACAAAATTAAGTTTTACACAGTTAATTATATTATTTCAGTTCTTCACTAAAACAGTTAGGGGATTTGATCAAACCACTTACTTTCTTTAGGGAAATCGCCCCACAGAGTTGTAATTTTACCATCTTCCGTGAATTGATCATCTACCTGAGGGATTTGATCAAATCTCTGTTTTCATCTTGTCCCTGCGATATATGTACAATACGAGTATTTTATATCAGTTTAAGGCTTGTTATCAGGGCTGTAAAAAATCGAATACGTTTAAATTCTTTACCTCAATTCATTTTTTTTTAAATGGTATTTAGACATCATATTGTCACGAATATATTATATATTTATTATATAATAATAGCAGAAGAAATTATGTATGTGAAACCAGTATTGTCATAAAATGTTATGTTATAATCCGAATATAATGTCTAGCTTCCTTAAGTGATCTCATTTATAAAAGATGCTTTTCCGTGTAATTTATATACCGGATAGATTTATAATCTTTATTACGTAAAAATGCAAACCAGGACTATATTCCATTGCATTTAAGTAACAAAACTTAAAATCTAACTGAAAATGTTAGATTGTAATTTCTATAACAATTTATGAATTTTTTATTTATAACCAACTAAGTAAAACATATGTAAAAAGTAGTAATAAATCTATGAAACTGCAATTAAATCGTGTCGTAAAGGTTTTGAATATATATGAATAACTGTTTGAACTATTATTCGAAAAAAGTGGAAATTAACAAAAAAAAAAGGTATAAAAATAATGTAATACTATAATTGAAATATTAAAATAATGCGTAAAGCTTTATGAATAAATCCACATGACAATAAATATAGTTTTACGATTCTAATGATATTTTTATCAATTTTTTCACGAATAACATACCATTCGTAAACAAAGTGACACAGAACAACCGTAGTCGAAATATGAAACATACCTGAAACAGAAAAAAAGAAGATTTATTATTTTGTTTTATTTAAATCTTGCCTTTTTGTGTTATATTTAATATTAATCATAAAATTATATTTATACTAATTGTTATACCAATGGTGTAACAAAGAAAAAACTAATGCAGTAATGTTTTAAACTTAGTAAAAAAATGTTATTAAATTCTCAACTCTGTCTTATTAATATTACAAATAAAAACGTCTCAATGTAATCACACGTAAGCCACATATTTATTATGTAAAATGTACCAATATAATCACACTCATTAAAGTGTGAAAGTGATCAAAGTGAAAGATCATCTGTATCGTATATACACTTCTAAAAATCCTTAAGGATTTTTTTTAAATTTGTTAAATATCATTTTCATCACGATGTGAAGAATAGATTAATCTTAAAGTTAATGAAAATCAACAATATGTTTACTACCTAATGTATACGACCGTGTATAGCAGCGTATGAACTTGACAAAAGGAATCGTAAAACATACAATATCATACTAACTATAACCACTGTAGCGATAAAGTTACGTTGATCAATTTCTAATGTTACAATGTTTACTAAACCCTTGATTATGTCAGGAAAGCTATAACTGTACTTTTACATTCGTAATTTCTGAATCTTTTATTACAGCTTACATAGAAAAAATTTCGCTTGTATGATCGGTAGACTGGTGTAGCCGCGAGGCTTAACGTACCAGGTACCGAGTCGACCGGGTGACTCGAGACCCAGCCAAACTAAGGTACTTTTTTTACACTTTAAATAATATTCATGTATTTAATTCTACCGATCACCTATTACGTCATAACATAGTAGACGACTACAAGAGTAGTCTGGAAAATTTTATCCAGTTTTTTTTTTGGTTTTTGGCTTCCTAAGATGTCAAAACATCAAGATCCGGTGAAAACCCCATATGCCCCAAATTGGACCTATTACAATACTTTCCCTTCTAGAGCTATAACTCTGCTATAGTGATATCTTGACAGAAAAGTAAATAAAAAATAAAAAAATGGAACATTTTATTGTTTTACTCTATCTGTCTCAAAGTTTCTTATAGTACAGACAGACGTAAAGCATCTGTGCTGCAACCTTTTCTAATTAGAATTTCTTTCCTTAAGAATAAATATGCTTTATTATCATACATATTTTGGTGCTCTTAACAAATAAATATATATGCAATAATATATTTAAATCAGTGTAGGAAGCGACGGATATCAACAAATTTTCTGGTAAGCTTTGCATGAAACACTTATTATTGATCACGGCAGTTTCATTTTTATGAATAACTTGTGTTTCATATCAAGTCGCTTAGAATAGTTTAAAACAGCTAACATTTAACAGATTTTGTTTAAGTAAAAATTTAGTATCATAATGCAATGAAGAAATGTTTTACTTGGTTAATAAATAATTAAGGTAAACAAAACTGTACATATATATATACACACACCCAGAAAGATGTTTCATGATTAGTTTCTCCCTGAAAACACTGTAATAAAATACTGTTCTTTTTTCGAAACAAATATGCTTTAAAAACAGCAGTACTAAATATAAGTAGTTTAAAAATAAATTATACCTTCATGAAAATGGAAATTTTTAACTGAAATATGAGTTACTTAAATTTACGTATCACTTGATATGTAAAGGAATTTAGGAGCACTAATGATCTTTTCACTTCTCGTTTCCGCTCCAGCAGTAGAAGCAGTAAAATGAAATAAAGTAAACCACGTCATCGTATTACATGTACTCCTTATGCTACAACTAGTACAACCACTTGCGCTCATTAAGGTCTCCGACAGTATATTCCATTTCTTTGAATCTATATTCTAAATTCTTTATAAAATAATTTCATATTACATTATACTTACTATAATGAAAAATTACTCTGATACAATTTTATCGGAATGAGACTTAAGGTAAATTTTTATAAGTGTTGATGTTATATCTAATTAAAGGAGTATAATAAATAATACACGTTTAGATATTTGTAAACGTCTTTTTACTAAATATTTTTTAACTTCAGATATATTCTACAATATTTTGTTTAATTTAGCTGATTTTACTTAATGATAAATTTTCTAAAATTTAAAAAAATAATTATTTTAATAATATATCTTATCATACCTAAAAAGTCACAGCAGCGTGTGACTTATAAACGCACAAACCCTGTAATACATACAGTAAGATTTACTCTTGTAGTTATAATATTTATACGTATTCAACATTCTTTTGACCTGATTTAATGTTTGCAAAGATTTATTTTTTTTTAAAGAATGGCTGAAGTTTGTAGTTTTATTGCTCTGAGACTGGATAACAATCGTCTATCATATGTTTTTTGTAGATTATGTCTTATAATAGAGATGACTTATTATCATTATGGACTTAATCAATTTTAAAGGTTTTTATTGGATGACCAACATACTTTCCCAATTAAAATTAAAAATACTCAATCCAATACATTACAAAAAGTTATTTTTTAGATATTAGATTTATTTTTCGTCTACTTGACTCGTAAACAATCACCTATTCTATCAGATCACGCTAAGAAAGTACTTGGTTTAAATTGCCAGCAATGACAGAATCGACCTGGTAGTGACAGATTTGTATAAACAGGATAAAGAACTGAAAACGGAAAAGAAAGAATGTTTAAGAAGGACACAAGGTTTTATTTTGGAGGAACCGTAATTTGAAACGAACAAATCCGGCTAGAGTAATACTTAACATTCCCTGCAGTCAACGGGCGCTCTTCCTTATCATTGGGAAGGAAGCCTCAGAGATGTGTAAAAATTGAGATGTATTTATGTTATAAGTTACAGATCTTTGAATTCATCAGTTTACAATATATAAAAAAAAATTACTTTGTCTCCAAAAATTAAAGAACTACCTAAATACAGGTACAGTGTTCAGAAGGAACAGCTTTTTTTTATCAGTAGTATCGTGTGTCATGAGAAAGTATCAAACTGGGTCTTATAAACTGTTCAGTTAAATCCATTCTCGACTATTGTTATCTCGCTCTCAGAAAGTTATTATGTCCCAAGTGCAATGTTTATTTAGTCTGATAACGATAGTTTTGACTTTTACAAATTTCCGGGAACTTTTTTATAATATGGTTGTTATGCAATGTCCCTAACTGGATCGAAATTTGACTTTATCTATTCAGGTCTATATAAAACTTTTTCTTTTTTCTGTTTCGCCTCCGGGAATTACCATTCAGGTATTACTGCAGAGGATGAATGAGGATGATATGTATGAATGTAAGTGAAGTGTGGTCTTGTACAGTCTCAGTTCGAGGTCTATATAGAACTTGAATGAATATATGCTGTCCAGTTGTAGCAAAAATCTACTACTTTTGCTGCTGTTATCTATTCCATGTTTTTATCGAATAATTTAATTATTCATAGAAATTTTTTGAAGATATAAAATATATAATAACTTCATCAATAAATTTTTTTTTAAGTTTAAAAAATTAACTTTGATAAATATAGCTGAAATATTAGATATTTCAATTCATAAGGTAATATAATTGCAATAACTAATGAACCAGATGTTTACTTACTGTGTCATCAATCAATCCCGTATCGAATACTATTACCAAGAGATGACACCTTATGTTAATTAATATAACCCCCCTCTTCCCGAATAACATCAAGTTTCCCTTATGAATATTCTATTAGGAGTACAATTTCCGGTAAATATTAAGCATTTGAGTATATGTATATAGATATATCTGACACTATGCTGGTATGCACTCAAATTAATATTACAAAGTAGAATTTCATAAATTGTTAATAAATTATATTTATACGTATATAACGAATAAGTTTGTTTGTATTTAAACTGTTGTCATGATACATTAATATATAAACTTAGTAGAGAAACAGTGATATGTTGATTTCTATTTCATGGAGTTTATTTTTTCTATATTGACTTTTTATCAAAATACGTAGCCCGATATTGGAAACAAGTAGAAAGTTGAAAGTTAAAAAGCAGAGCTCAAAAATCGAAATAGATATTGCTAAGAATTATCACAGATTTCTGATTTTTCACAATTTCATAAAACCGTAAAATAATGATTTTATATCTCTTGCAATCATGATTTGGGTGAGATCAGCTTTCAGTTTATATTAGATATTCATTTCTAATTACATTGAATTGTTTTTTATGTAAGATTATACTGTATTTATTTAAGTTAAAAATAGGTAATTTCTTGTAGAAATAAAGTAGCATTATTTTTAATTAATAAATCATATTAAAAAAATTGAGCTGAAAATCTACTTCCAGTCTTTTTGAGGGTTCTACTGGACAAATAGAGCTGTTTTTTATTATTCTGCTCGGAGTGATCCAAAAATATGTCACCAAGCGTCATGGGACTCCAAACTTGAGTCTCATCTGAGAATTAATCACAAACTCCTCCTTTATTATTACTTAATTGAGGAAATTTCCGATGTTATTAGTCACAGGAAAATCACTTTGAACGTTTTTCGATGCTTGATAACATATCTGCAAACCATTCCGAACAGAATAAAAAGTATAATCAGACCAATCCGTTCAACAGAACGTATGGATGGATTAAAAGTAGGTTTTGAGCATGTATTTTACCTGTGGCAGAAAACAAAACAGAAAAACAAGATAATTGGTGGGTGAGAAATGTTGTAAAAAGAATAAGTTTTTGACGATTTTTAAAAATATATAAATTAGGTTGTAATAAAAACGCTGTGATGTAGCACGGGCCTACTAGGATTTAAGCTTGAATAGGTTTTTAGCCGATGATTTTTTTTTTTGTTAAGCCTCCGGAACCACCGTCAGGATTACTTCCGAGGATGAATGAGGATAATATGTATAAGTGTAAATGAAGTGTAGTCTTGTATAATCTCAGGTCGACCATTTCTGAAATGTGTGGTTAATTGAAACCCAACCACCAAAAAACACCGGTATCCACGATCATTCAAATATTCAAATATAACATTACTTTGATAGTAACGCTGCACAGCAACAAGGGGCCACATGTTAGATTTTATTGTATCAAGTTTAGAGGGTCTAAAAGACGACCTCCGGTAAATCCTATCAGGGCAAGGAATGTTCTCGCATCACGCGAGAACCAACCGCCAAATCGTTTTCAAATTTGCAGGATACATTTCTGTTATCCCAGAAAAGTTATAGACTGAAACCCTAGCCCCTTGAGGATGATGTTGTGAATTAAAGTTATTCATTAAAGAAAAAGAAAATTAATCCTTTTACTTCATTATTATATTTTATATTTTTGTCACTATGGCAACAGAAATATGTTGTGAATTTTTCGTCGCCATTTTCCGTCTTGCCAGAGACGGAAACAGCGAGCAAAACGAGCTCTTCAGCCCTAGGGTAGGCCCCGTGGCACCGAGGAGGAACCCCAGGTTTGGCTCCAGGTTTGCGTGGGCTGACCTTGGCTCCTCGGCTAGTAGTTTGTATGTTAGTATATGTATTATATATATTGCTGGATCACCGATTGTACTGACTTGTTTGTTGCTACCAACGACTTCCTGACGCAGCGTACTATTGCTTCTACTATACTATTAACAGTGTTACGCTATTTCAGGGTAACATTTATGATAAAACGTGTTATATTATAAAATTTATACTTAAATTTGCTAAAATTCAACTAGTAATGCTGTATATACAATAATATATATTTACATAAACCCAGATGAACATTCATTCTATATAATTTAACATAAAAACGAAAATAAAATACCACATGATATACAGTTACAAAATTGCTATTTCATGTTTCCCGTTTATGTATAATCGATTTCAGTTTTATTTTTATTTATTAATTTTATTAATAAAAGAAAGGGATTATTAGTTAATATTTACAGTAAAAAAAAGGATTCTTTATTTAGCGGGAAAGAGTTGTTGGCGCGCATCACGTGATCCACTCTGCGCCAATAACAGTAACTGAACTGGCAACTAACACAACCTCACACGAACACATACACGACTAAACGAAGAAGCCAACTCCCTGTTATCAATATGACTCCTTTTTCTGTTTAGCCTCCGGAATCCCCGTAAGATATTACTTTAGAGGATGAGTGAGGATGATATGTATGAATGTAAATTATGTATAGTCTTAGGTCGACCATTCCTGAGATGTGTGATTAATTGAAACCCAACTACCAAAGAACACCGGTATCTACAATCTAGTATTCAAATCCGTATAAAAGTTATATGGATGTGGCTAGCGTTATACATTATATTTTTATTAATAATTATTAAATTCTATATCTAATCACTCCTTAAGCCTAATACAATAAAATATAATACCAAAATGTTCAAAAAAAATTTCTCTACGCACTAATATATCTTTTCTTAAAATATTTCTGTAAAATACTTAATATTCTCACAAACATGAGGATAGGAACGCGTTGAGAGTCCAGGGAGCGGAGCCCCCTGGCTAGACGGTCGTGGGCGAAGCGAGCCCTGACCGGCTAGTTGAATGATTACCCCAGGGTAGAATTTATCGTGACCAAACGCTCTGAACCTTTTTTTAAATAATAAAAATGTACCAAAAAGACATTCCTACAAACATCAGAGGATTTTTAAAAGGTAAAGGAGCTCTCTTTCAAAATATACAATCTTCATATACTGCTTTATGCTATAGTCCTGTAAGTCTCCTCCAAGTAGTCTTAAAAGTTTTTCAACGCATCATTTTTGCACCATGGTACCAAATCACAACACCATTGCACCCAAGGTATCGAATCATCACAGAAATAACATCATATCAGATTAAAAAACTGCGGTTTACAAAGAAAGTCTACTATTGTCCAACAGTTATATGAGTCGTAAATATTTTATCGTACGATTTTGAAGAAAGAAATTTACCTTACATGTGTTCCGTGATGTAAAATCATTTTTTAACATATTGTAACTTAATAGTTACACTATGCTTAAACAATTATTGATATGCATAAGCACACTCATTGATTCTTAAACAAGTATTGATATCCTTCTATTTCCCTGGTATTAAAGCTATATTGTTAGTCATTACTGCTATTTTCGGAGGGAAGATGTTTTATAATGCATCGGTATATACCCCCCTTTTTTTTGTTTAACCTCCGGGTCCGTAGTCAAGCAACTCTATTCGCAGAGGATGAGATGAATGTTTTGTAGCGGGTGTGAAAAATGCCATGCCTGACTGGAATTCGATCCAGGACCTCCAGCTGAAAGGCCGAGACGCTACCACTCGCGCCACGGAGGCCGGCGGTATATACCCCTTATTCTAATATAAATAATATTGGCACAATAGTTCCAATGCGTCTACAATCTCACTCTTTCTTTGTTAAATTTTCACTTCTGGCTTCCCTATTATTCAGAAGTCTGCGATAGATGACGCTGTGGTCAATATTTACACTGTCATTCCGGTTATTATTTAGAACATTATTCTTTATAACTACCTACCTTAAACTTATAATATCACTTGCCTCTGGTTTCATTCTTGGAAATGAGAGGATTAAGATTAATGAGAAACATTTGCAAAAGTCAGCTAACTCTGCGCGAAAATATGATACTCATTAAGTAATAAAGCAAAAACTCCATTATTCACTAACTTCACCTGGATTAATGGCTTATCAGAAAACGTCGTATTAAAATTCAGTACATTATTAATTGCCATTAACTTCTCTACTAACGGGTAGAAAATACTTTTAAAGATTTACTTAAAATACTTTAAAATATAAGGTAATTCTTCTTCCATTCCCTTAAAAATGTTATTTATTTAATTTTCATATTCATTCGTAAAAGATTTAATGTTCAAAAAAATAAATAAATATTGATTTTATTTTAATCCATTTCGAGTTTGTGTACAACTTCTTATCTAAATTATCTTATTGTTATAGTTACGTTCTATAGTCGGTGAAAGATTAAGATTAAGAGTTAAAAATGATTGTACTTCCATAGTGAGTTAGAAACAGGTTGAATAGCAAGAAATAAATTAAAAATTATTAAACTTTTGGCCTTACTTATTTTTTAGTTTATTTTTCTAATCTACTCATAATAATTTCATTCGTGTCTTTTTTTCTGCTAAAATGCCAAACATTATACACAGGCTTATTTCTTTTAATGTTTTAATTCCCAGAAAATAGAAATCTGGATCTGGATTTTGTACTCCTGTCGCACTATTATAGTGGTTTATTATTAAATTTATTTAAATGTGTTTCTAATATAATATTTAACCAGAATTAAGTAATTTATAATTTCATGATAATGAACGTAAATATATATATTTACAAATTAAGAATATAAAATACCGAAACCAGAAAAAAATTTAATCTAACTTTAAACTAAAAAATATCTATAATAAAGATGAAATATTTTATCACATCGACTGACACATATATACACTCGTACGTAGCTAAACGGGAATTCCGCCAACTTTATTTGATTTTTCTTAGCTTAAAAGAACATTATGAAAATATTTTAAACAGAAAAAAGTTTTTTCTACAAGACACTTATTTAAAGAACAAATTTTTATTTTTAAACTATATATATAATCTTGTCATACAAATAATATAAAATTAAACATTAATGGTAAAATACTGTAATTTAATGCAACATTCAGTTTATTTTACATTCCTACTTCTTTCTTACCATTTTTAGCACTTAAACGAAATAAAATGAGTTTTAGAGTACTAAAATGTGTAATCCCTAACTCCTGAGTAGAAAACTGATATAAAATATTCACGTAGATATCAGTTTTACAGTAAAATGAAATTTTCCTGGTAAGTAATTTAAAAAAAATTCTAAATTTTCACTATTTTATTTTGTATATTTTTTTACGCAAGAAATGAATAAAACATAAATAAAATGAGAAAACTACAAGAGGTATAACTTTTTAAATTTAATATTAAAATATATTCTTTGTTTATAACAAAGTTAATTTATTATAACCGAAATTGGATGAAATAATTAAAAATAACGAGTAGACTCTACACACAATCATTAAATTTAAACTCACTCACAACTGTGACTCACCGGATAAGCGCGTATAAAATATACACCAATGCATAACTTCAATTTGAAGTTATATTGTCTGTTGTCGACCTTAAATTGAGCGTAACTGAAGAACGACACAACCAATCTTTATAAAATTTTCACATATACAACTTCTAATACACTACCACAGCATATCTCAATTTTACTGAAATTGATCAAGTAGTTTTAACGATATTCGAGCCACAAATTTTATACGTACGTCAATATATATATATATATAAAATTGACTTAATTTTCTACCACTCATTTTACCGAAAAAACGAGGATTAATTTACTTTTAACACCTTTCAGAAAACGTCAACATTACCTAAAAGACTAAAGAAATAATAAAGCAAACTAAGATAGCATTAATTATTCCATTGTTTTATATTTCAGATAATTTAATCAGTATTACTTATTTGGAGGAAAATATTCTGAAATATACGGTTGTCTGGGATTGCCAGCCGTTCAAGAGGAGATACAGCGACTCGGTAAAAGATACAAAATGAGACTGAACAAACAACTGGCTCGCCATTAACCTCCTGGATAAAAGAGAGATGTAAGGCTTCTAAACTGACTGGCTACATGTATTGGATCTCCGAGATTAAGGTGAGTTAAGTTCTCCGAGATTTGAGGTAAATCAGCTACCCTAGGGTGTTGTTCATCGTAAAAATTAATTTCGTTTTGGCACTTACTCTTGTTATTTCATTATTAGGTCTCACTGTTTTTTTTTATTAGTTTGTGTGATTAAGTTTATTTTCAGCGTTTTTATGTTTTGAACTTTATCAATGTTCCTTTGACTTATGATTGTATGTATTTATTAATGTTAATTATATATTTATGTTTACTGTATAAAATGTATATACATATGCATCAATATATAATTCTTTAGGAATTATATATTTTGCATGTCATTTTTTTGTATTCATGTTAAAATTTACTTACAGGTCTGGTAAATTGGAACAGATTGTAAATTAAAAATTAGGGAAAAAAATATATTACATAATTTAAACGTTAGAATGTTACGTTAACCTTATAACCGCTGTTTAAATATATACTCGGTTAAGGTAGAGCAGAGAGCCAGTTTCTGTGGCGCTAGTGGTAGCGTCTCTGCCTTTCATCTGGAGGTCCTGGGTTCAAATCCCGTTCAGGCATGGCATTTTTACACGGCTACAAATAATTCATCTCATCCACTCAAGTAATACCTAACGGTGGTCCCGGAGATTAAAAAAAAGAGATAGAGCAGAGGAGAATCGTGTCGTAAATTGTTGAACTGAGTATGTGTTGTATTAAAATGAATCCGTACACACAGACGACTATATGTTATTGTGTGTCATACCATTTAGTAATGTTCCATTTTCCAGAAGAAATAAATTTTCTGAACTATTTCTTGTCTCCAACATATGACCTCTAACATTTCTTTCAAATTCTACAGTGCATTTCGTAAAGCCGATTAAGTCAAAAGAGTAGAAAATAAAGTATGAAGAAGATGTGGTTGCTAAAGGGGGTCAAAGAGAAAGCTGAGTTCATAACCCGCTCTCTTCCTTTATATTTATCCCCCCTTTAAAAACAACCTCTATACTTTCCCATCTCGACATTCACTTCGTAACCACACCTTCTTTTCGAATGAGCCAACTCTTGGTATGAGTAAAAAAAAAAAAAAAAAACATTACTACATGAACACAACCGAGTTTTCCCTCGTTTTCTAATTTTATTTCTTCTTCGCATTCGAAATGTCTTAATTCCATATAAAAAACCAACTATAATTTATATTTTTTTTCAGTTTTAGTTTTCCCAACAAGGCCTTTTTTATGATTTAATTTATTTTAGATTACAGTGCTTATGTATCCTTTTCTCCTTTCTTATTTTGAAGCAGACCTATTATAAAGATTAGGATAAACCGCATAAAATGAACTATCATCTTCTTTATCCTAGATATTACTTTGATTCAGTAATGGAATGTATTATAAAAATAAACAACTTATAAAATGGTTGAAATTTGCATGTCTAAAAAAAACATATTCCTTTTACCTGGGTTTCTATTAGTAATTTGAGGTAAATAATTACCGCTCGCCAGTGGTCACTTAAATGGCGTACCAAGAACTCGTTTCAGAAATTAAAAATTATAATTATATTATTATTTCTTCAATGACCAGAGGCAAATGGGTTTTTATTTGCACAAATAACTTTACACTCCGCGTAATATTTAGTTCATGGCTCCCAATATTAAAACATAGCTGTACATAAATAAATATGAGAACATTGGTGTACAAATGCACAAAGCATAGGGATAGTATATTTTTAACATTAAAAAATCCAAATACGAATAAATATGATACTACAGTGCGTGTTTAATAATCTACATAAACACATTTGTGACTGAGGACGTAAATTTATTTTATTATGAGTTAGATAAAGAAAAATCTTTATTAGCTTTGATTTGAAATTAAAGGATTCTATAGCCCGAAAATCTAAAAACGAGATTATAAAAATTCAAAATACAATATATTAATTTTATTGTGCCCTTTACGAAGTGAACACGAAGAATTTTAATCCTTGTTAAAAAAATTACAAATTTTTAACATTAGTAACTTAAAATCTTGCAATCTTA
This sequence comes from Lycorma delicatula, assembly GCF_047948215.1. NCBI lineage: Eukaryota > Metazoa > Arthropoda > Insecta > Hemiptera > Fulgoridae > Lycorma > Lycorma delicatula. The sequence goes on from NC_134457.1 coordinate 54,778,021, forward strand.
AAAAAGGGCTGTCTTTTAATTTTAACTTTTTACATGTTTTTCTAAGCTCAATTTCGTTCCACGGTTACCTTGTATTTAATGCTCAGAAGGTGGAGGGAAAAGTAGTACACTTGCTCAGAAGGTGCACTAGTACAAATGCCTTTAATTTGTATTAATATTATACACATGCCTCAATTTACATTTTTATATGCTTTTCTTTAACTCACTTTCGTTCCACGGTTACTACTTTCTGAACCGTGTTTAATGCGCAGAAAGTGGAGAGGTGTAATACACATGCGCAGAAGGTTTTTGGGATGAACATCGATGTAGTCGATCAATCAACGTAAAACGCTTTGAACACCCTTTTATGAGATATACTAAAACTCCGGTATTATATTTACTACCGTAAATATTTTTAAACATCTTACTAATAAAAAGTATAAAGTAAAAAAATGTAAAAACATGCTTTTAAAAAAAATCTAAAAAATGGATTACCCAGTAAACATAAATAGAAGATAATATTGTTTTCAACAAAATCATATTTATAAAGTTGTCTATTTTCGCAAGAACACGTTGAAAAACATGGGGCGCGTTTTCATATTCAATATCTAAATCATAAATTCTTTAAATACGACTAAGGGTTTGATGCAACACGGAAATATTCAATATACAATATCTAATAAATCTCTACGGATGGACTAAAGTTATGGTGCAAAGTAGAACTGAGGTCGCGTCCCATGCTTTTGATTGTGGTCTTGCGAAAATAGTTAACTTTATACGTATTATTTTGTTGAAAACAAAATTCTATTTATGTTTACTGGGTAATCCAATTTTCAGATTTTTTTTTAAAAGCGTGTTTTTAACATTTTAAAAAAATTAATTTTTGAACAACTTTTAATGAAAATTTGCTAATTTTTTTTTTCGTTTTTTATGACTTCACCACAATAAGCTTGAAGCCTGTGATGCCATGCCTAACTGGGATTCGAACCCAGGGACCTCCGGGTGAAAGGCCGAGACGCTACCACTCGCGCCACGGAGGCCATTTAACTAAAATTATTTTTTACATTACCTTTTTGTATATATATATATATATATATATATATATATATATATTGATTGTTTAATTGACAGTTTGATGACATTTACTTTATTACAACTTTCAAGATTATTTATAATAAAAAATAAATTTTCTTTCATTATTTTAGCCTAAACTTTCAGTATAATTATGTCATTCAAACAATTGAAATGGATTTTTTTAAACTAAATATTTCTTGAATATTTGTTATGGAAAGTAGTATTTGTTATGGAGTATCTGTTCTGGAAAACGAATAAATAAATATGAAGCCTTCTCCTTTTTTCTAGTTGGTAAAAAATAGAATTTAATCATATATCATACTAGCAAAATTTAAGATCTGCTGAACTCTATTAGAATAAAAAAAAAAATTATGTATTTTGTCTCTTCTAAATTATTTTATGGTGTTTAATCATATAGTTATTTCCTAAGGGATAAGTTTTAATTAGGGACTAAAATATCAATTACAAGAAAGGTTGTCAAAATTTTGATTTAACTATTAACAAAATGTAAATTCATCAATAGTATGTAAAAGAGTAAAAGAACAGTTATAATTTGTAAGCTGTAAATATTTTAAAAGAAAAAATCAAATTCATTAAACGAAAAATTATTTAAAAAAAATAAAACCTTGAACAAATTTTTTAAAATTAAAAAAATAAACTAGATTAATAGAAATCCAAAATATCATACATGTTTACTTTCTCGTATGAAATAAAGGAATATTGTAATTGCGAAAAATTTCGGTTTCCAGATTTCAGCAGAAATATCCATTTTGGCTAGTTTCGGCGTACGTACGTACGTACTTTATATCTCGTTTAACTCAAAAAAGATTAGCCGTAGAATTTTGAAATTTTGGATTTAGGACTTTTATAACATATAGTTGTGCACCTCCCTTTTTGATTGCAATTCACTGAACCAAAAATGTCCAAATGAGCCCAAAATCCAAAAAAAATGGATTTTGTACTTTTTCTTAACTGCGGTAATTAGCCCTCATTGAGAGCTTTTCAACGATAAATCATAATTAGTACTTATTTTCATTAGTTCCAGAATTAAAGCCAAATGAAATTTTAATTATTGAAATATTTGGTTCTTAAGAGCAGAAGGCACATCGGTTTAATCAGACTTCATCTTTTTTAACTTATTTTTTTTTTAATTTAAAAAATATATGTATAATTAATATATTGAGTTATTGGTAATTATTTTACCATCATTGTAAAAAAAAAGATTACGATAAATAATTTAATAATAACTATAAAAAAAAATATCAGAAGTTATTAATGAAATAAAATTTTATATACTTTTCATTAAAAAAAAAATGTGTATGTGTAATTTAGTATGCATACAAGGAGCTGGCCTCCGTGGCGCGAGGAGTAGCGTCTCGGCCTTTTATCAGGCAGGAGGTCCCGGGGCGAATCCCTGTCAGGTATGGCATTTTCACTACGCTACAAATCATTCATCTCATCCTCTGAAACAATACCTAACGGTCGACCCGGAGGTTAAACACAAAAAAAAGAAAAAGTATTGAAGGAAGTCATGTGGTGTCAACATCAGATTTTTTTCCCCTTTATAACAAATAATTCACTAGGCCTTCTAAAAGTAATACCCATTCAAAAGTAATTCTAAAAATTTTGTTACTTTTATAAAATTTGTAGAACTTCAGCATATATAGTATATAAAATAACACGTTCTTTTCATGTTTTATGTAAAAAGAACGTGTTATTTTATGTACTATATATGCTGAAGATTTACAAATTTTATAAAAGTAACAAAATTTTATATACTTTAGTATTATATATATATTGTTCATGTATAAATATACATAATATATATATATATATATATATTGCTTCAGTATATTTACCTGTAACATAACAGTTATGATTCTTAGTGGAGAATAAAAGATATATATTTCAGAAGAAATAATTACATCATTTATTTATTTTTAGACTTATTCGATTTTATAAATTGTAGATAAGATTTTCACTAACTGTAAGTTCTGTATTACCATGACATAACAAATTATTACCCGACTATAATAAATACTGATTAACTTATGAATCTTTGCACTGCTGTACTTATTTAAAGTAGTTATCGTTAAAAAAATGATTCGTTAAATGTCTGTAAATCGCTTCGATTTATTTGTATACTTAAACCAAAAATAATGATTACTAAACTTCACAAATCTGTTTAAATATCAGCACATCGATAGTAATTCAGTCAACTGAAAACTAACTGCAATTTAGTTATTACGTTTAGTCATTTAAAAACTTAGTAACAAAAGAGCATTTATTGACCATGCTTTTTTGTTAAACCGTTGGAAATAAATTATTCTGTTTTAACCTTCATCAGCAAAAATCTGTTTACCGATTATAAACAAATAGAAAGCACAGTGTTATTATTGAAGTTTAATAGAACACCCGACGTTTTCATATATAGGTGATCTTTTGATTGGTTGTAAGTAGTACTATTATTAATGGGTAATAATTGCTACTCGTGATATAAAATTTTTTAAGCATTCAAACTAATTTTTCAGAAAGTAAAAGGTTTAAAAAATTGTTATAATTTAGTTAACTCTTTCCCATGATCCATATTCCGGAGATAGGAGAAGTTGAATGTATTCTCGGATGGCTCTTTAACTCCAGGAAAATAAATTTAACTTTTTCTATTAGGTAAAATGTTCACTATTTCCCGCGAAATTCTGTTCGTAATAGATCCCTTTGCCTGGAAGAAGGTTTTATGGTTACCATTACATGGAATTTTGTTTCGTGCTGTATTTCATTCAAGGATAGATTGTCAGTATCCCCTTTCCTAGTTCCTGATTCCTTTTTTCAGGTTCTGTTGGTGTAAGTCTGATACTTTTAGGAGTCAAAACTGCCTAAATTGATATCAGTCATATACATATTTAATATAACCTTGGGTGGGAGACAAGCTATTTACTGACCGAGTGGGGAATTCATATTTTTGTTGGTAGCTGCTCACCTTTTATGCTCAATAAGCCTAAAAGATCATATTCTTATCTGATAAATGGATTTAGTGCCTCTTAATCCCATAAAAAATAGAAATACGAAAGAGAAGAGGCTTGACGTTCCCTTGTAGGAATAATACTTATTTTTACTTGTATTAATTTAGTTAAGCAGAATTTATTTATCTCTACTAGAATTACATTAGTTAGGTCAAGTTTCAGAGACAGGAACTAAAGAGCCCGAGTCAAGACAACCAACAATCGTTTGGCGTTTCTGCCAAAATATATTAGAAATAGGCTAGTCGATACGGTAAAAATTCCATTGTTACTCAAAATTAGGTTCAAATTTTTAGTATATTTATACCGTGTGAAACATCTAAAAAGTTATTAATCTGAGAACAAAACGTATTTTTGGGTAATTTAATATTTATCTTATTTATTTACCATTGAAAACAATACCTTAGTAATCTTTTCAATTATTTGTTTCAGATTAATACTTTTGCACAAATTACAGCAAAGAATTAATCATTTACAATTTTCGTATAAAACATTTTTTATTTTTATAAAAATAATTTTAATAATTTCATTAACTTAGGAATAATTTTTTTTTCGTTATTGGACAGTTTTATTAAACCTCTAACCTCCATTTTCCATTTATAAAACTAATCAAAAAACTAACCAATAAAAATATTATAATTATATTAAAATAACTATATGGATAGCTATATGTTTGGAGTGTCGCTTTATAAGGAAGTGAAACTTGGAAAATCGGAGTATCTGAGAAGAAAAGATTAGAAGCTTTTGAAATGTGGTGCTATAGGAGAATGTTAAAAATCAGATGGGTGGATAAAGTGACAAATGAAGAGGTACTGCGGCAAATAGATGAAGAAAGAAGCATTTGGAAAAATATAGTTAAAAGAAGAGACAGACTTATAGGCCACATACTAAGGCATCCTGGAATAGTCGCTTTAATATTAGAAGGACAGGTAGAAGGAAAACATTGTGTAGGCAGGCCACGTTTGGAATATGTAAATCAAATTGTTAGGGATGTAGGATGTAGTGGGTATACTGAAATGAAACGACTAGCACTAGGTAGGGAATCTTGGAGAGCTGCATCAAACCAGTCAAATGACTGAAGACAAAAAAAAAACTATATGGAAATTCTTATTTTGAAAAAAAAGAATTTTTTAACTGCTGAATTATTTTCAACTTTAATTTATGGTAAGTAATAAACAAAATTAATTAATTTTCGTTCGCTGTATGAAAGCAAATTTGTTTGTTGATTAAGACGTGATTTATGAGTCAGTTTTATTATTATATTAGCTTCTCTTTCAGTCTCTGATTGTAATTTAACTTTTACTACCCACCAGTAACGAGAAAGGTACCCGGTGTGCAGTTTGTTTGTCGTAATAAACTGGGATCAAGACGAACATTTTCAGATAAAGGGTTTCATTCAACTACATGTAACGCAAGCCAGCCAGGTAAATGTAGAAAGTACATACTCGTAGTTGGAACTGAAACCAGAGAGAAGTTTAGAGAGAAAGAGAGAGTGAGGATGAACAAAGAGAAAGTTGAAACGATATATACCTTACGGAGAGATAAAGGGGGAATTGGTTGCTTGGTCAGCATCACGTACAGCCCCTCGCAGAATACAAATCAAAAGTGGAAATATTATCGCTTAACGTGATTTATCATTCAACACATTTTATAGGACAGGTAGAAACGTTATTGGCAGACCATATGTGTTCAGTTTTATTTTTTATTAACCACGGCTGTTACAAAATGTAGAATAACGCCATATAATGGGGAAAAATTGCGTGTGTATATTCCATGTTTCGTACGGAAAACAAGAAACAGTATGAAAGTCTATAATAACATGTAGGAAATCTCTTTACTTATTCTAACTACTCACAAAATATGATTTGTTCTATTGTTTATTTATTGTTTCAATTTTAGATTGCTTGGGTGAAATAAAAGTACCTTATTATTTAGGTATAAAAAAAGTAAACTTCCCTACAAACGTGAATTAAAAAAAATTATATGATGTGGGTAAATTATATCTGTGTGTGCTTTTTTTTAACTTCTGGGACCACCGTTACGTATTACTTCAGAGGATGAGATGAATGACAATTTTTTTTAGCGTGTGAAAGTGCCATTCCTGACCGGGATTCGAACACGGGACCCCTCTGGATAAAAGGTTAAGACGCTACCACTCGCTCCACGAAGGCCGGCACATGACTTCCTTGTACGCCTATTAAATTATATGTATACATTTTTTTAAAATGAAAAGTACATAAAAATTAATTTCATTAAAAACTTCTGATATTTTTTCATATTTTTTTTTTATTATTGAATTATTATTTATCGTAAAAGTTTTTTTTACAATGAGAGGATAATAATTATTAATAAATCAATATATTTAAAATAAAAAAAAATAAAGAAAAAAGAGATGAAGTCTGATTCGAACCGATGTGCCTTCCCCTTATAAGATCCAAATATTTCATTAATTAAAATTTAATTTGGCTATAACTCTGGAAACAATGAAAATAAGTACCACTTATGAAATATCGTTGAAAAGCTCTCAATGAGGGCTTATTACTGCAGTTAAGAAAAGTCCAAAATTAGGATTTTGGAATTTTTTGGACACTTTTGGTTTAGAAGATTGCAGTCAAAAGGAGAGATGCACAACTAGATGTTACAACAGTCCTAAATCCAAAATTTCAACATCCTACGGCTAATCGTTTTTGAATTATCCGAGATACGTACGTACATACATACATACATACATACGAATGTACAGACGTCACGCCGAAACTAGTCAAAATGGATTCAGGGATTGTCAAAATACATATTTCCGTTGAAATCTGGAAACCGAAATTTTTAGCGATTACAATACTTTCTTTACTTCTTACAAGGAAGTAAAAAAATAAAAATTAATAGTTTCATGTAATTCAAAACTTCCTTTGGTTCATTATGGTAAATCTAATTTTTTTTTTGTGTATTGTTTTATTTACAATCAGTTTCCTGAAAAATAAATACACTTATATGTATATTAATTATGTAAAATGAATTAATGAAATGAAATTCCTAAGACGAGTGAACGCACCCACTGCTACAGATTTTGTTTAATGAATTCGAGTAAAATCCTCCAGTTTCATTAGTTTTATTAGTAAATTAAAAATAAAAGCCGTTGATCTAAAGCACATTTTAGAAAAATTTCTTTATTATTGCCTAAAGCGCAAAAAATATACTCAAAATTTACTATTCTGTACAATTATAAACCTTTTAAAATTCAATGAATATCATATACATTGTTTTGTTTTAGGAATGACATGTTTTTAGCCCCTGTCTTTTTTTTCATTATTATTATTATTATGAATTAGACTTTCTAATTAATGGTGAATAGATGGTTGTAAAGGTTTGTAAATTCTTAAATTGATAAATTACATATAAAATAGAGATTTGACAAACTCGGTTCAGGTATATTTGGGTTTGAGAGAAATGATTGTTACATTCTCCAACCGTATTTATAAAAATGTGACATATGGGCCAGATATTTCATATTTTTCACTCTGATGTTTATTCAGTGTAGCTAACCGACCGTTCAACTGTAAATTATACACAAGTCACGCTAGATTTTGGATTACGGTTCTGTGCAAGTCAGTTGTAGATTTGTTTACTCGCTTGACTCCTTACTGTGTATCAAAGATATATCATGGCATAATATAAACAAGATATAAGGAATAATATAAGCAAAAGATATAAGGAATACAAACAAGTAATATTTACTTTTTTGAGATGAATTTTTTACCGAGTTTTGGAAGAAAATTATGGTATCACTTTCGGTAGCATGGTGTGAATAGAGGGGGTGAAAATGAATTTTCTTTACGTTTTGAGGTATTAGGAGTACAAAAATACCATTTACATAAATTGTAATTTTATATATATATATATATATATATATATATATATATATTTATTTTTTTTTGGCCTATGTAGAAAATATTATGGCTCAAAAATCTCAAAAACTACTGGTTCAATTTCATTGAAATTTAGATTTACTGTAGTAGTGTATCTGAAATTGTGTATGTTAAAATTTGATGAAAGTTGGTTGAGTCTTTCTTGAATTAAGCTAAAATTAAAATCAGAAAAATTTGAGTGCGGCAAGTTATAAGCGGATTTCTTTATGATGTACAAATTGGTAAGTTGACGTTCCTTTATCTGCGGTATTTATTGTTAACAATATTGTTCGGCGTATTTAGATTGCATTACCTACTTTGAGGGTCATAATTGTTGGATATGTGTTTGAGCGAAGCAAAAGAAAACAAAATAATATAACAAAATGACAGTTTTATTGGGCTGATCTGCGCAAGAGTTTTTTTATTTAAATACACAATAACTATAATAATATACGTTCGTTTATAAAGTTAATTTAGAAGCCTAGTAACTTATCTTTTATGTGTAAAGTTTCGTTTTTACTCGTACCATTTACGAGTATTAAACAATTTCTTTCGGTACGCCTGGAAGCGGAGGTAGATTTCACTGGGGCTAAGTAGGGGATAAAAAATATTTCTACCTTGAAGTTAAGAAAACCTTCAAATGTACTCAATACGACAATGCTTGCATATGCAAAAGGTTTCACATTTTTAGTATACAACAAACCCCATCTTCTTACAATTCCAATATTTTGGTCATCCTTTGCCGTAAGGGTTGGTCATATCAAAAATTGTTTCAGACAAAAGTTTTAGGTAATGTTAAGAGGAGTAACAATCACGTTAAATCGATTCGATACTGTGCCTATTAAGGGAAGTATGATTTTTTTTGTCATGACCCCCTGAGCCATGGTTGGTGATATCAAAAAACATTACTTAGATAAGTTTTTGACCCTTATCCAAAGAATAGTAGGATTTTAAACGAATTCGGTATTTTACTAAATAATAAAATGATAGCGATATTTTGTTTTTTCGAAAAGCCGTCCCCCATTTCCAACTCAATGATTCGATTTTACCCATTAACAAACTCCACTGAGATTTTGGGTCGTTATATTTTACATAACAATTTGACAGTGATTGGCCAAAATTATGGCAGTTATCGTGTCTGCAAGAAAGTGAAATACATGTATGAATAAATGTATGTATAAACTTTTGAACTGACTGTGATTTTGGAGTCTGGAGATGTGAAACGCGAGGAATGTAGAAATTTTCCGGACATCGAATCATGGTACCTATTGCAATAGGTAACTTTCTTATGAAATCTACCCAAAAGATAAAATATTATTATATTCCACACATTCAGCATAACCTGAATGTTGTGGAGTAGAAATAAATAGATAAAAAGTTTTGTGGAGTTTGAAAATCATGAAACCAATTAATTTTAAGTAATAAATTATTAAATTGTAAATTTAAATCTGTTTGAAACTATAAACAATAAAAGCTTAAAATTGGGAAAATGTTAAATTATTGAAAAATGAAAATATTCCCATATATGTTAAGATTGAAAAAGTCTGTTATATTTATTAATTTTTTTTTTTTTTTTTTTTTTGAGAAAATGATAGTATAAAATATATAATTATTTTTCTTACCGTTTAATAATTTAATATTTTAATTGTTGATGCTATATTAATTACAATTATATCGGATCAATAACCTTTTTTTATCTTTACCAATATAGTTTTAATTTACCTCTAGATTAAATTGACTTATTCAAGTTTAAAATTTTTTACACACGGTTAATTAAAATATCTGTATTTCTAAAGAGATTTTCATCCAGCGTATAAACTTAATCTCTAATCATAAGTTCATCACATATGTCAAAAAACCTTCTTTCTAAAAAATTATAAAAATTGCCTGTTTTAATATCAGTTGTTATTTCATCTCATTGGGATATAAAGATAATAAAGTAAATAAAAGTAATTATAATAAAATGTTGTTGAAGTGTTTCTCATAAGAAAAAATTCAGTCTTTGAGATTATTTGAAAACAAGAATAGTGTAAATTAACAATCCAGCCATCTAAATTCTTAATTATCACCATCAATTTTAGAGGTGCAAATTTAACCAAATGAAATAAGATTCACAAAATAACATTTTTACTTATGGTTTCTAATCTTTGATTAGAAATATAATTCGACTGTAAATATAATTTGAGATACAAATTTGTATAAAAAAAATACACGTAAAATTAAGTAATATTTTACTTACATTTATATTGAGTAGTTTACTGTTTATTGAATTTAAAAAAAACACTTTTTATATTTATTTATATTATTACTTTAAATAAAAATTGACAAGCTGAAGAATTATAAAGGTTAAAATTACTGACTTACAAGCATTTAAACAAATTTAATTTCATTTTAATATTTATAATTACAAATGGTTTTCAGTTACATGATCAAATAAGATATAAAATTTACGTAACACAGTTACAGACACGTGTAATTGAATTCAGTAGTACTACGATTTAATTTAATTTTTAGATTTTAGGAATAAAACAAGACTCTATTTCATGAATACATTTTATTTTAAAATGTTTAATCTTACTGTATTAATTAAATGATCTACATACTTAATTTTCTCATATAATTCTTAATTTATCTTTATTAATTTTTAATGTCTTTGATGCAAAACATTCATTGTTCCTACGATCATTAATTTAAGTCTATAGAATCTTAATTTGTTTTTTAACTTCATCGTAAAATAACATTCGTTGGAAAATATATTACGCACATTCGTACAGAAAATATATTTAGAATCATTTAAACGGTAAAGTATAAATCCACCATTTCAAATGTGTTAATAAAATAATTTTATTTAAAGCTGTTTTGCGTTAAAACATAAAGTAGTTTAATATTATTAGTAATTCAAAAATGTCACCAGTATTAGGCATTTTAATGTATTTTTGCTGATGTTTAAAAGTTAGTTTGTTTTTTTTTTACCTCTGCAGAACTAATTTATTCTACCGAGTTAGCAAAATTTACGGGTGTGTAATACTTCACGCGCAATTAGTTTTTCCACTTTTCTCTATTATCTAAAAGATGAATAATAAATGTATTTTGCTGCTCCAGTTAAATTGTTAGTTAAACCAGCAGTTTAAAACTTGCGCAAGAAAAATCCTCTTATTAAATTTTATATCTAACTGTTCTGAAAAAAAATTATATTGAGGACTTAATTTTAATATGTTTTTTTCTTTTAATATTAGTAGAAAACGTAGAACGTAACTTTTTAATAATTATTGTAATTATATTTTAATCATAAAAAAATAAGAAGAGATCATTAAAATAGTGAAACAATTATATTTGACAGTATCATAAGTATAGCTTGTTAGAAGTAAAAAGTTAATCTATGCCTTGTAGAAAGAACAAAATTATTTAATATTTATTATCATTAAAATCTATTAATGATGATAAAAAACTGGAATGTGACGTGAAAGCACGTTAAATTCGCCATGAGAATTGGTGACTGTTCCATTGTGAACATGGAGGATGTCTTGATCCCATAAACAGAGATTGTGAGGTACTTAGGACTGCATTTACATCAGCGTTTGACCTGGAAGTATCACGTGAAGTTAAAAAGAAAACAATTTAACGCAAAGTTTAGGAAACTGCATTGGGCCTTCTGTGGAGAAACTCACACTACACGTTGTCTAATAAAGTTCTGATTTACAAAGTTATCCTACGAACAATCTGGAATTATAATGTGGAGTTGTGGTCAACAAATAATAGTAAAGTAGGTGTCATTCAACTCTTCAAAAACACGGTAACGAGGACAATTGTGAAAGCCCCATGGTTTATACGTAACGATGAGATTCACGAACATCTGGAGCTTCCAACGGTTCGCGAGTTTGTGAGATTGTTACATATAAATACGTCTAGAAAATCCTGTCAACCACGTAGCGATTAATCTGATTGGTAACAGCATGGAGGTTGAAACGTTTCCACGTTTTTGATTTAATAACAAGCTAGTAAATGACAGTTTACAGTTAATATCTCATATCTAATGATGTTATTTTGAGTTTCTTCTTTACTTTTATTTTATAATTATAAATTGTATTGCGCTTGTTAATCTCTACGTTGTTTTGTATCTATCAACTCGCTATCACTTGATTGTTTTTGTTGAGTATTTATTTGTTTATTGTTTGTTTTTATGGACCATGAAGTGAATGGCTAACATCGGAAATATTTTAGGAAACGACAACTATGTTATTCAAAGTCTTACTATTTCTTAAAGACGTGCATCTATATTCAAATACTTGATTATTATTATTATTTTACCGTCTTTCATCCAGTTTTATTGTTTTATGTTAGTTTTCAGTGTTGTGTTTTATTTTTCTTATAGAATACAAATATGCGTTTTACATGAGTCTAATTTTTAAGTTAATTTTTTATTTCTTGCGATAGTAATTTTATGCCCGGGCGCTGATAACGACACTTCGTTAAGGCCTTAGGAAAGAAAATTGAAGTGAAGGCAGATACTAATGATCTAAATGATACATTTTACTAATGATCATTATAAACATGATTTACAGATAACGTTTGTTATGGATTGATTTATGGGAGTTTCTTCAGAAGCCTGTATCATGCGCTTGCTATGTCAAACGATTTGGTTATTGTTCCACTTAAGGAACCCATTGTAATTATATGTACTAGTTGTGAAACAAAAAAAATAAAAAAAATTAACATTACACATGTGTAATACGTTTTATTTTTTATTAGAAGCACTTAAGTGCCACAAAAATCTCACAGGTTTATCGTTGCAATTTATTTCGATTTGTGTTAGCCTTTTATTTATTATTTTTTTTATTTAAACCTGACGCATAGTTGAACGCAGCCGTAAAATATTTCTGTAATTTTGATTGCATCATTTTTTAGGTTGTAAGATGCAATATGGAATACATTAGTTTATTGTTGGTCTTTGTACCAACTTCTAAAGGCGTCAGATGCTACTTTCAATACATTATTGTTTGCTTTATACCGACTCCATCTAACCTTCATATGCTACCTGCAATACTATAAATTACTGCTGGTTTTATTCAGACTTCATCAATACTTCGAACGATTTTCAACTGTAGTATAAATCTTTGTTTTTTCTTTATTTAAAAACTTTAAAAAAGATTTTTTGAACCCTAATTTATTCGTCTACAGAAAAAACAATTGTAAGAAAATTTTATTTGTGTAAAAATTCAATTTATCCATTGGTGTGTACCTATGAATTGTTTTACTTGGTTATTTTTTTGTTTTTATTGACTATTTATTTCTTAATTGGTTATTATTTGTTTGTTGGTTGTTGTTGTGGACTGTGTATTGAATGCAGATATATTTTTTTACTAATGAACTTTAAGAACCTTACTTACTTATAATTTTTGTTATGGATCTGCTTATTATGGGAGTTCCTTACGAATCCCCTATTCACGTGGATATTATCATGCGATTTTCTTATTCTCTTAAAGATTCTCAGGAAATTATTGTTCCTCTTAATAATCCCGGTTGTAAATATACAAGTACTAGTAGTAGAAAAAAAAATCTTTCTTCAATATTCAAAAGACATAAAGAAAAACAAAAAACTTAGATTAAAAGAAAATAATCAACTTAAAATATTTATTATGAAGAAGAAATTACACAACACGAAAAATAAATTATATTTAATTTTTTATATTTATAATTCTTACAATATTTTTGCACAATCAGCTAAAAGACTAAAAGAAATGATGTTATTTATAAACAAACTGAAGACGTTAGTTACTTTATTATTATATCAATTAAAAAGATTCAATTAGTTCAGTTAACATTTTTCAATATACCTAGAAAGAATATAGCTGTCTTACGTTTTTCATATTATCTTTAGAAATTGAAGGATTTGTCATTAACACAAATTTCACACTGTTTAAATTAAGGAAAATTTTTTCTGAGAGTTATTACTCTTTCTACTAAAAGTGATGTGAATATTTTAAAAATATGTTTAAGTTAGTAAAACCATACATTTCCAAATAAGTATATAATATAGAAAAGTTGGCTTAAATTGTTTAATGATTTTTTTAATAATATTGGATGTTAAAAACCGAGAACATCTGCAACAAAAATACAGAATTACTGAAGTTATAATTACGTAATTTATTTGTTCGTAAAACTTATACTACTGTACGTAAAAATGTTTAAATAAAATACCTTTGAAAATTTACAAAACTAGGAGAAACAAATCGCTATAAATTTAATAATAAAAGTTTTGTGTCTAAATTAACTCCTGTTTAAAATATGAGTTGAGTTTATAAAAGAAAATAATTTTTTTTTTTTAAATTAGCTATAATGTTTGGTTACGTGAGCAATAATAAATTTGAAATGGATCTTTAAACGTATTATTGTATGTATCCTAAACTAAATTGCTTAATTAAATACAATTCAGAAAACATTTGAAAAAAATATTTTTAATTAAGTAATCAATTCAATAAATTTATTAAATATTTTTTAAAGCAGTTCAGATATTTTATTCTAGTTTTTATTTTAACATTCTAGTTTTTTTTTCAACATAAAACTCATTTATTTATCTAACACAATACAAAAAAGGAATGAATAGTGTTGGGTAATTTAAATTTCAATATAAAATTTGTTTAACTTAATATTATAATTTCACAAGTATGTTATTGATATCGGGCCATCTTTTGGTTGTCGTTCTTAAATAATAATGTATTAATTTTATAAGTCATGCTAGTAAGTTACTATATATAAAATGATTCTTTTCTGGAAAAATAAAATATAAATTTATTTACTCCGGAAACTATAGGCTGATGGGTATTTTGAATAATGAGTTATGAATTTTATATGGTATAAAAAATACAAAGTCTAACCGTAATTGTAACCGGAACCTATCAGGTGAAAAACGAGGACTCATACACTCTACCACTATATTATCCTGTAAAATAATCGTTTCTTTTTTAACTTGTACGGTTGCACTTTATATTAAAGAAATTTGGTTACCATCTGTTTCCTGAGTTTGCAAAGAAAAAAAAATTATTTTTATCATTCCTTATACGTTATCTAGATTTCATATACCTACTTTGGCCTACAGTACAAATTTCTATTCAAAACAATTGATTCTATATTTCTGAACCGGAAAAATTGTTTTCTTTGTTTTTTGTTGACTATGACACGTAGATGATAATATCCCTTTGTTTCACTATACGGCAAATATTAGTGAATATCATACTGAACTGTAGAAAGGATCGTTTATTTTGAATTTTATTTTATTTTATAGTTTTATCCAGTAAAATCTCGGAAATGTATGAATAATTCTTGTTGATTTGATAAAATTAGAAAAAAATTTAAAGTATAATATTTGCAAATTCACAAAAACACCCTTCGCATATATTTCCTAATTTGAATTGTAAAAGAATAATATACGGAATAAAAAATCAGCTGTTAAATACATGAATATTATACTGTGTCGGAGAAATGTTTCAGTTTGCTGTAAAATGGCTAATAACCAACAATAGACGGAAGCTATAAAAAAAATTAATAGTTCAATTGTTATTAAGCTCTTAAATGCAAAACTGTATTTTTATGTGGGTGCCAACTGTTTTATAAAAATATATTAACGTCAAAATTTTTATAATGTCGTTAACAATTTATGTTAACTTTTATAATATTCGAATTTATTAAACATCGAATTTGTTGTATATATATATAACATACACATATACATACATACATGAATTATTAAAGAAATATAATAGTTTTGTTTGTTCTCAGACTATTTATTACATTGTACTATTTGTTAAATTGCAGTGATGGTCTAGAAGTATAAATTATGATTCTTTCATTCTTTTATATCATCTGCACAACATCGATAAATTACACCTCAATCTATTCTAACTTAACACTTTAGTCATGGAAGAAAAACGATATATATATATATATATATATATATATATATATAAGGGCATATATTAAAGCGGTTCAATGCAAATTCGTTGATCTGCAATATTCTTTTTCCATCTCGGATAAAAGTTTTCCGATCAAAAAAATTAATTGCTTGAGGATGGGATGAATCTTACTACCAGAAAAAGACTTTTGGCTATCGTCAGGGACTATCGAGCAGATGTATCAATAGGATTTTATTGTTATGAGAATGGTTATTGTTATGAGAATGCGCTAACAAAATTCTGTTCTCTGTTCAGTACTGTAGCGCCTTCACTGATTGCAGTAACTGTTGGATACCAGACCTTTTAATCTCAAATAAAAATCTTATGTGGGAACCACATTACTTTCTTTTACGTCTGTTAAATTACATTTACATATATTTTTAAAATGAAAAGTACATCAAATTTTATTTTATTAAAAACTTCTGAAATTTTTTTCATATTTTTATTATTAAATTGTTAGTAAAATATTTTTACAATGAGAGGTTAATAATTATTAATAAATCTATATGTTTAAATTAAAAAAAAAAGGAGATGAAGTCTGATTTAAACCGATGTGCCTTCCCTTGTAAGATCCAAATATTTCATTAATTAAACCTTTATAATTCTGTAATTCTGTAACCGATGAAAATACCTTTTTTTATTTACACACAATACCTTTTTTTATTTCGTACAAGGAAGTAAAAAAGAAGAATTCAAAGAATAAGTTTTAAAAAAGTACTTTGAATAATTACATCTTTTTGGTAAACATGTAACCTTATTGATATAAAAATAATGCAGAGCTACAGGTAAAAAACATAGAAGCAGGATTTTCTATAGTCTCTACAGGTATGAAAAGTTTATAACAATTTATCTTTTGAAAGGAAAATAGTATAAATTCATAAGAAAATAAACATAGAAGGAGAGAATACGAAGTGTGTTTAATTTTCTTTTGATAATGTTGTTCCGTAACCATTATTGAAACAATCAATCTTTCTATGATTGATTGTTTCTCTAATAATTTTAATATCTTTAGATTTTATATTTCTGATTTAAATTTTTTATATTTTAATTGTGAAATAAAACAAAAAAACTTACTAATCATCCAAATCATTTATTGGAAAGTTAATCCCCATAAAAAAAAATATTTTTACAAGGTAATTTTGCTGTAGATTAAGTGTAATCATAATGATTTACAAAGAAAAAGAAAAAAAGTTTTAATTTAGAACTCATTGAATTAAATTTACTAATTGTTTAAATCTTGATTAGTTTTTACTTTCCCGTTTAGCACTGTAGCAGAACTATAACTTTGGAAAGGAGAGTATTGTAATCGGTCCAATTTGGGCATATCCAGTTTTCACCGAATCTTGACGTTTTGACACCTAAGGAACCCAAAAAACCCAAAACCAGATCGAAATTTTCCGGGTGTTCGTATGGATGTGTGTGTGTGTGTGTGTGTGTGTGTGTTCGGTGTCTCATACCTTATATCTCCAGAACTACTTGTCCGATTTTTACCAAACTTGGTCAGATTACGTCTGTGTATGGGGAATTTGTTAAAAGATCACAACTCAAAAAACAGCTAAAAATGTTCAGGATTTTGAATGTTTTCGATGTAAAGGTTTTTGTTGTTGTTAGTACGTTAAATTTGTGATCGTTATTTAGTTACAATTAGCAAAAACATTTAACAAATTACATTTAATTGTATTGCGGCAAATAGATGAAGAAAGACGCATTTGGAAAAATATAGTTAAAAGAAGAGACAGACTTATAGGTCACATACTAAGGCATCCTGGAATAGTCGCTTTAATATTGGATGGACAGGTAGAAGGGAAAAATTGTGTAGGCAGGCCACGTTTGGAATATGTAAAACAAATTGTTAGGGATGTAGGATGTAGAGGGTATACTGAAATGAAACGACTAGCACTAGATAGGGAATCTTGGAGAGCTGCATCAAACCAGTCAAATGACTGAATACAAAAAAAAAAAATTAACAAAATCATGTGTAATAAAATATAAACTGTGTAACGATTTTGCAGCTGGCCGTAGGCCAGCCTTTTTCTAGTACAACATGATTTTTAAAATTATATGACAGGTGTTTAGAAAAAGTAATTAGTTTGTAATTACTGTATTAGTTTAGTCAATGATTAGTTTGTTGAATATTTACCATTATTTAAATGAATATGGCATAATGTAAAGTTAGTAATTCTACGAGTATTTATTTTATCCATAAAATGAATATAATTAGTAAATAATCTAATACGAACACGAGCAATATTATGTTTACTGATGGGAACTGAATTACTTATGAATCCTATTATTAGAAACTAGAATGTACTTGTGAAGTATAACCGACTTACTAATTTTATTAACAAGTTATATCCATTAATAAATCATTTAAACATTGATAAATAAATGGGTATTTTATGTTATTTCCAGAACATTTCGTATTAAATCACATTGAAAGTTTACTTTGGCTAAAGTTTATATCGGGTACACTAAAATATTTTGATAATATATTCTACTGTAAATATGATTAATTAGATTTTATTAATAATCATAGACAAATCAGTAGTAAATTGGATATTAAATATTTTAGAGTAAATTACATAATATTTTATGAATAATGTGAGGGATTTATAGCAAGTAGTACCTGTTGAATAATCTAGCTGAAATTTTGTTTTTCACATTATTATAATGAATGCAAAATTGAACAGGACTATTATATTTAAAAATAATTTTTAATTTTTTCCTTCGTTAATGATGTCATTTTTAATATGAGTTTTTTTAATACATTTTCGTATCCCTACCAAGACAGCCATCAGGCTGTGATTCTTTTCATTAGTTGATAATTGTATTTTTCAGTATAATATAAACTTGCAGCATTTCTAGAACCTATATAAATAAATACATAGCTCAGCAGTTCCCAATTTTTGTGTATCCAATTATAACCCTTATCTAAATTTAGTGTACCTCTTTAAAGATTTAATATATATATATATATATATATATATATATATATATAATGTTACACAGACCCACACACAAACACAAACATATATATATATATATATATATATATATATATATATATATATATATATATGAGTCTATAAGTTATCGCTTACATGGTTATTTAAAAATCGAATACAAATCTACGGTTTTAAATAGTTTGTAAAAATTCATTTAAACCCCCACCCGTTTTAAAAAATTAAAAAAACAATTGTTTTATATTTTACAATAGGTGAGAAATAAATCTTTTTAAGTAGGTAGGTTAAAACATCCAATATTTTTAAAATAATAATTTTGGAGAACAATTGATTACAAAACTGTTTTAACTCTATTAGTTACGGTGAAATTAAATTTGTTTTACTAAATATCAAATACGAGTAACAGTTACTCCAAGTTATTTTAAGATATTACATTTATCCAGTTTGATCGTATCCATCTACTAACTAAAAGATATTGTTTTGATTTTTTAAGTTGGAGATTAAATGGGTGGATATAATCATAACAACAACATTTACTCATATGACCATAATTTTTATGAAAATAATTATAATTACACACGCTTAAACGTTTTTTGATTACAAAGTATTTTTATAATTTAGTACAGAGTGATTTACAAAAAATGTAACAAACTTTCAGGAAATGTTTTACTGGTAAAAATAAAGATGAAAGTTTATATAAACACGGATTCAGAAACGCTTCGTTAGCGAGTGTTGGCTGGCAAAATATTTCGTCCTAATTTCTATAACTTCGGTAAAATTAAATAGACTGTAATTTTTTGGATCCAAATTAAGGGGTAAATTTAGTGGTTTTATGTGAAATCTGATCTAAAATTTTTTTTAAATTAGTTCCAGAACAGAATTTTTAGAAGTTTGTTAAAATTCTGGGAAAAAAGATTGGTTAGAAAACTACATTGTTTTATTTTTAGCGTAAAATAACTTTGGTAAATGGAAAATAAAAACACAAACATTGAAACAAAACTTATAGAGAATCTCGTTTTAAATGAATATCAATGTATAAAGCTCATAGAAAATAAATACAAAACGTAAGAATTTTAAAATTTATTAAACACAAAACATATCAAAATGTGGCAGATTTGAACTAAGAATTAAATGAAAAATGAACTGAATAAATATTTATAAAATAAAAATTAAATATTTTCAAAAAATAGCAAACACAAAGTCTAACAATAAAATTGATTTAAATTTAAAATAACTCATTAATTAAAGCTTAATTATTTAATAATAATAATAATTTAATTTTTAACCGCTACATTAATTGTTGAAAATGTCCTTCACCAGAGTGTTTCTCTGCTCAATGAACAATATTTTTGGTGAATTTTCGCATTTCAACAGGATTGATCTGTAGAAGTTATACTGCAATGAAAATTTTAATAACAACTAACTCTTCTTTTGTATTATACTTTTCTTCATGTTTTAATGATTTCAAGTGTTAGTGATATTGAAATTTTTGTTTTGTTGCTACGTTTTGTTATTAATGAATATCAAAATTATTACGCTTATATTTAGTTTTCTGTAAACTTCATTCATATAGTTTTACTTAGAATCAAATTCTCTACAAGTTTCATTTATAGTTTTTATGTGTTAAAGCCAATTTAAGAAAGTTATTTTATATCAAACAAAAAAATAATGTGATTTTTCATCCAAACTTGTCTATTACCCTAGATTTTTAAAAAAAGAAATGGAAAAAAGTAACTAAAAATAGAGCTCTACCAATGTTTTTTTTTTTCAATTCTTCAGGTCAGATTTTATGTAAGACTATTAAGTTTATTCCTTACTTTGAGTTCCAAGAATTACTGTCTGCTTAATTTTACCGAAGGCACAGAAAACAGGGTGAAATATTTTACCGCCGAAACTCGTAAACGAAGCGTTTCCGAATTTACGATTACATGAATTTCTGTTTTTATTTTTATCAGTAAAACATCTCCTGAAAGTTTACATCTTCTTCGTGGATCGTTCTGCATAATTAAAAAAAAATGATATTTTTAGTCGAAGTTAATAGGTTTTGTATAGTTAACTCTTTTACATCCATTTATTTTGTTTGTGTTTTAAACTTTAAATTCCAAGAACCCTTGCATTAGCATTCTTATGCAAAAATATTATCAGAAGTTTCAAAGATATTTATTTTAATAGTACTCAAGAATTATGAGTTCTTGAAACCTTAGGAATTTCAGAATTTCAAAATTTAATATTAAATTTATTTTTGGTTAAATTACTTATAATGAATATATTTAGTTATAATTAGGTTATTCTGCATTAATAATATATTAAATGGATACTTACTTAATAGTTTTATTATAATTCGTTTAGTAATATCAAGTACAAATATTGACTAGTTTAAATAAAGGGAAACAAGAAGCTGAGTCCAGGAAAAGGGAAATTTGTCTTCAGACCGTGTAGAAGATAAAACTGAACATTTATTTGACCTTTAAGTATTAAATAAATACATGCATTGTTCATTTGTTAGAGTGCTGAATGTTTGGATACCGTTAGATATCCATACTGTGTAAATTCCCTTGTGAAAACAATCAGTCATATATCTTATTTCTTGGGGAAGCATTTTCCTTTACCATTGCATACAATATTTATTTTTATCGCATTTATTTTTTGTTACACCATTATTGTTGCAAATTATATTAGTTAGATAAAATAACAGAATAATACATTAGGTAACAAAAAAGTAAAAAGATTTTTCTTAAATTATAATAAAATTCACAATTTTTAATTATTATTTGCAATACTCATCTCCAACCAACTGAACACTAGTAACGTGTGTTCAGTAAGTGTATTTTATATTGAACACTTCTGTAAATAGTACATTCGGTTTCCATATTTTGTACAGAATCTGTTTCCGTAATAATGTGAGGTTGGCAGTAAGCCACATTGCTAAGGCGGCTTCCTTAGTTGAAGAGGTACCATACATTCATTTTTAGAATAAAAATGAAAAAACGACTATTGGTTATTATATTTTCTTTCGTTTTGAAAATGCACAAATGTATTGGTAACTCATTTTAAAATTTTACAAAAAAGAATTTTTAATCCATAAAAATAATTACACATCAAAAAAGCACTAAAATAAAAACTAAAAAAAAATAATAAAAAATTCAAAATTAATAAGTTTCAACTCACTCACCACTGTGACTCGTGCATAAGCGCGTATGTAAAACATACCACGAGGGTTTTTACTTTCGTAGTAGACAGAATAAACATTCTTTTAATTTATTAGTCACAATTAATTGATTATGCCCCGATTTGATGAACCGCAGGATGTCTCACGTACCCTTCGTGATGGGTCATCAGTTCGGGCGGAGGGAGACTGTCAGGAAGGCTCCTTCGGGTAGTCTGCACAGTATCCGAGGAGGTATGGTCATTGTAGGAAGAGAGATGATGACTTTTCTGTAGGGAGTGTACAGGAGGAGACATATGAGAGAGAGTACCCACCGTTATCAACAAAGGCTGTACCGGGCGGGACTCCGGTTCCAAGTGAGATTGAGATGGACAATGATTATGAGGTGGAAATTAAACCGACTAATAAACGCTCACAGTCGCGGTCTCCGCCACTGGCGGGCCATAAGAGGAGGCAGCGTGCTGTTGGAGGAGGTTCTGATGCGCCGATCGTGGAGTCAGGGGATGATTTATCAGCTGGGAGTCTTGCCGGGAGCCATTCTGTGTTAAGTAGAAAGGAATGTCCTATGTTGACGAGCTCTGCAATCACGACCGCTCTTCAAGAAATCTTTCCTGGTGTCGGGATACTGCACGGCTTGGTGCAGGTAAATTTGAATACGAAACATGAAATTAAAGAGGGCTTGGAGACGATGGTAGATTTAGTGAGGGCACTGAACATGGTTGCCTGGTCTGAACTACTACAAGAGTCGCTTGTAGTACTACAAGGAGGGACTGTGGAACCGCTCCATCTGTATAAGATGCTGCGACGCAAGGATGCTGCACGCCCCCCGAAGGACCGTGATTTGAATGATATCCTGTCGCGGTCGCTCACGGTTGCTTGATGTTGTAGGTGTGAACTGGCCAGCCAGTGTGATGACGCTAGTAGATCGTGTTATGGAAAAGTCTTCGGCTGTGGTAAATACATGTGGATTTATTGACCTCTCTAAGACCAAGCTGGAAGACGGTCATGGAATGTGCTCTGGAGTTGCAGCAGGAGATATTGTAGAAGATAGTTCCCGACTCTTGGGCCGAAGTGAGGCCATGTCAACGAACAAACGTTTCACTATATACTACGATTCTGAGGCCGGGGAGACTGTAGTCTTGAAGACAATCTTGGGAGCATTGAAGAATATTGAGGGGGTGTCTCCCACCTAAGTTTCTATTACCGTCTGGCAAGATTGGTCGATGTGTCGAAAGTCTAATTTTGTATTTATATGGTCGATTGGGGACTGGGGTCAAGGTGGCGCAGCAAAAACCTACAGTCGGGAGGCGTGATATAATTCCCCCTCCTGAACGACGTTCCAGCCCAGCAGTGACGGAGAGCGGCACAGTTGTCCGTGCCGTAGCTGGTAAAGAAAGTCAAGCAGTCGATGGCGGATCGGGAAGTTAGTGATATCCTGTCCTTGCGTCAGGGCGCTGGAGAAGAACTGTATGATACAGCTTTTTTCTCTCTTAGAATAGGTTATTTTTCAATAACCTATTCCTATTTGAAATTGCTATAGGTATTTCAAGAATTTAAAAAATTAACTAGAAAACCGTTTATATAAAAAAACATTCGAATTTGGCGAAGATAATGGAAAAAATTGAGAGTTATTTGGTAGTATAAAAACATTTTTATTTTATTATTTTATACAACAAACAAACTTTAAAGTCATATAATTGAGTGGTCAAAAATGGTTATTTCACACAAATGTATGGGTGGGGCCCAGGAAATACACAGTCGGGCTTGAATACCCCACACTAAGGGTTAGAGGCAGGCAGTGGAAAGATCTAACCGGGGGGGTTATGACCGGCTGACGAGGAGGCTCGTTTGAGTAGACAACCCCCTGGGCTGTGCTTTGCTTTGTTGTGGATCTGGCTCGAAGGGTAGCGTGAAACAAAAAAAATAAAAATATACTACTACACAGTCAACATAATCTCTGATTGTTTCGACCATAAATTGGCCGTTACTTAAAAACGTTTCGACCAATCTTCATTAAATGTTCTTATGCACAACTTGAAATACACTATTACAGCATATCGAAATGAAATTTTTCTAGTAGTTTTGAAAAGTTTTGGGTTAAAAATTTCATTCATAGGCCTATATAAGAATAAGGAAACCTCGATTTTGGTAAATAGTATTTTCCTACTCCTCATTCCTCAAAATGTAAAGGAAATTCATTTTTACGCCCCTCCACCCTCACCATGCGGCCGAAAGTAATACCGTACTTTTCTTCGAAGAGTCTGTAAAAAATTACCATCAACAGTAGAAGAAGAACAGATTGAAGGATAAATATCAGTTAAGAGAAATTTATTTTTTTTAGATTACAAGCAGTTCCAAAATCAGTGTAATAATTTATTTTATCATTCACATTCAGTTGATGTCAAAGTTGATTACTTAAATTGAATTGTCACTTTAGATAACAGAGCTGAAAATTTACGGATTAGATATAAATGAAACCACAAACTACTGTAAATAACAATTCTGTAGAACGGAAAAGTACCGATATGAGTATTACTGCTATTTAAATGAAATGTGACATTCAAGTCAGGCCCCAGTTCGTACCACAATATTAAACGTGGAACCTCGAGTTTAACTTGTACTCAGACCCCGAATTATTAAACTGAATTATTAAAACACAGGTAATCTTTGTTTAAATTTTTTTTACAAATTTTCATACTTACATCACATTATTATTTTATTTTAAATTTAAAGATTTGCTTGTCATCTAATAAAGGATATTGCCAAAAAAATCTACGAACACCGATTACTCGGGTGAAATTAATTAAAGCCAAAGCAGATGTTCTTGATAGTGTTGGATAAAATTACGGAATAATTTGTTTATTGTAGTAAAAAATACAAAAATGCATTATTTTTATCTGTCAGTAATAACATTATAATTATTATTCAGATAAATGATTTGTAAAAAATTTTATTTTCTAATATATCTAACACCGATATCTCGGTATACCACTAACTGAAGACTGGAGGAATAAAGAAGAGATTACGATAAGAGCTGTAATAGCAAGGAAACATTTTTAGAAAGAAAAACCTGCTCAGCAGAAGAAGACTGGATCTGAACCTGAGGGAGAGATTAGTAAAATGCTATATTTGGAGTACACGTTTTTACTGTACTGAAGCATGGACACTGTGGAAAAAGACATAATCGAAACTTTGGAGATGAATGTATGAAGGTGGATGGAAAAGACAAAATGGGTGAACAGGTTAAGTAACGAAAAAAGTATTAAGAGGGATAAATGAAGATAAAACAATATGAGAAAGAAAACTGGATTGGATATATGATTAGGGAAAAAGAATAATAAATGCAGTTTTCAAAGTTTCCGCGAAGGTGAAAAAAGAAGAGGAGGAAAGAGGCTGAAGTTAGTAAATGACATAATGAATAGTGAAGATTATGATGAGACGAAAAGAAAAGTTTGGGACAGAAAGAGATGGAAAAAACAGTAGTGTCAGGGACCTGCCAACAGGTAGAATACCACATGAGGATGATTATATCTAAATCAATCTAAAAATTTGTATAATGTTATAGAAGAATTTATTACAGTAATTTGTAAAAATATTTATATTTCTATGATGGATAAACTTACACTTATTTGTATTATTATTATTTTTTTATATAAATGAAATAATAATACAACTATAACTAACAAATAAATAAAAATTTTTTCGAAGGTCTAGAATTAAAAACAAAATTTATGAATTTCGAACAACTAACCTTATATAAAACAGTGTTAAGATATTATTTCAAATCATGATTTAAAAATATTGCTCTGACACCGTTCGATATATGATCAGATTTCCGTATATACATGTTCAATAGATTTAGAACATATTACGGCTAATACTTGCCATTATTTTTTGCGCTCCTTGTATTTAACGACGTGAAGAATATTTTAATAACAGTGATATGATAGATACGTATTCAGAATTAAAATCATATTTGTTCAATGTTATATTTGAAAATTGATGAGCTTTGTTAATATTTACCAACTAAGAGTGTGGTGAACACTTTATATTATTTGAATAATTTAAATGTAATATACTATACCTAAAATGCAAGATCATCAATAAGCAAATTTTAGCTTGATGAGCATCGAAAAATGTCTAATTATTGTAAATATTTAATTTATATATATATATATATATATACAACAATTGTTCGCGTTTCATTAATAATCAACGACTAGCAAACACTACTGAAGATAAACTGATGAAAATTTGTTTACACGTTCTTGTTACGGTTTAAGTGCACATTAAGAAATGATTTTTTGAAATCTCATGTTTAAAGGGTTAAAATGAAGTATCAATAAACTTTTCTATTTTCTAGATTTCTCAGTAACAAATGTAGACATCACCTTGATCTTTTATGTGTGTAATCTTCGAGGGAATATCTAAAAAAACAATCTCTAGGTTGTTGAAATGCCCAGAGTAAAGAGTTAGAACATATTTTTTGAATTTTGTTTGAATCCCGGCTATTTTTTTAATTTCTTTGTAAAAAAATGAAGTTATCAACTTAATTTTTGATGTGTGTAATCTTCATATGAATATCAACAACAACAATTCCCTAGATTTTTTGAAATGTCGAGTTTAAAGGGATGAATAAAGGTAAAATTATTTTGAATAATGAATGAAATTTTTTCCCATTTCCTATACTAACGAGATGTTCAGCCGATATGGCTTTGAAAATACTCTTCAGATAAATATCTAAAAACAATTTTCGGTCTTTTTTTAATCTGGATTTTTTAACGAGTGCGAGGAGGTATGGCACTGTGGCCGAGCTAACACAGACACTGCCACTGTTTCTATATGTGCGACGCGATTGTCTGCACAGTTTCTTGACTAAAAAACATTAAAAAAAAAATTGACCACGTCGAGAAACGCAAGTAACCATATAGAGCGGGTGAAGCCGTGACGGGGATTCTAGTATCTTAATAAACTGAAATAAAATTATTATTATGTGAATTACCGTTTATCTAATTATTTTGATCAGTATATTTATTTACTTAAATGTATTTTTTATAAGAACTTAATAAAACCGAGGAAATTTATTTCAAAATTAATTAACTTTCTAATTTCAGCGAATATTCCGTAATAATATTGAGCTCAAAAAATAAATACATAAGTAACTTTTACGGTATAAATTTATATGAACTTTTAATTACATCAATATTTAAATTAAAATGAAAAATTAGTTAAATTAAAAATTATCTAACTTTAATTTTAAAATATTGAAACAAAAACCTATATATTAATAACTTTTATTACATAAATTTACTTGAACTTTTAATTAAATCAATATTAAAATTAAAAATTTCTACGCTTTAAATTCTGAATTTCGTTCGGAAAATGAATTATTGTCAAGTTAGACACAATAATGAATAGTTGTTTCATAAGTGACTAAAAAGTTTTGAGAATAGGTACGGAAAGGAAATTGTAATAATAATAGTTGAAATAAGAAGTCTAACCACCCTGTTTCAAGCTGTTTCGCTCTCTCCGCTCGAATATTCCACAGTGAAATAGGAGACAAGTTCTCTAATCTCTTCCAATTACTCAAAGCTTTCTCCTCAAGGAGTAAAAACTGAGGAGAGGGAATGATATAGAAAGAGAGAAAGAAAGAGAGAGCAATAGACAGACATAATATTAGAAAAGGAAAGAGTATGAATGGGTGTTCTTGCGATCCAAGTGGGTAGGGAATAAGAGAAGCAAAGTTGGAAATTGTTACACTACATCAATGTTGACTCTTCTCGCTGTAACTTGTTCAGTAATCATGTTTACTCATGTTCCTTGTTTAATTAAAGAGAGTTGATTATGATTTATCGTCATTTTAAACCTGCCAAGAATATTCTCTCTTTCTAACACTCACTTCTTCGCCCCTTGTGTTTATTCCACAATTCTCTACCCTCATCAGCATCCACTACTTTTATTGTTAAACTATTAATACGCGAGTGCTAGTTTAAGCTACTAAAACACAAGTAGTAACTTCCTTATCAGTTTTAGAAGCTTTCAGTTTTGTAAACAATGTAAGGGGTACTTGATAATAAAAGACGTTTACATTGCCCTTCAAACATACTTAAAAATAATTTAGATCAAATTACCTCTTAAAACAAAGGGTTATAATTTATCACATCATTATTTAATAGATTATAAGTAAGTAAATTAAATAGACAAACCTAATTTTAAGTTAACTATACCAATAAATAATTAATTTTATTTATAACTTTAGTCGTTTAGTCTAACAAAGATTTAATACGAGATCTCATGTCGACCTACAAATTTTTAAATAATACCGCAGAATACCGCTTAGAAAACTCTTGTGATCTTCTTAAGTTATTATTATAAAACCTGACCTAGTTTTCTTTAATGATTGTTAAAGATGTTTTCGTAATCAATCGTATCTCTTTGTTGATAAGAGAAATTGTGGTATGATTTATATTTAAGGTTATATTATTTTTAATGCATACATGGAAGTAGCTTATAAAAAAAAAAGATTTGGTATAATCACATAAATTACTTATTGAGCTAATTTTTGTGTTAATAATAATTATTTGCAAACATAAGAATAATATAATAACTTTAAATTATAATTATTTATCTTGATTTAATTTCAAATTAATTTTAACAGAAACAAAATTCAACCCTTAAATTACGTTTATTTAAAACGAGATAAAAATCAATAAAATTACAATCTTAACGCACGTAACTATCGAAATTATTGTTATAACAATAATAATTATTCTACATTCATTAAATAATGTAAATATAAAAAAGAATAATCTAAACAATAAAAAATAATGTAAATATTAAAAAAAAATCAAAACCGATTTCATAAAAAAACTTCGATCCAACGAATCAGTTATCCAGAAGGTACATCTGGATTGAGTGATAATCTTACAAAGAATTGTACAGTAGCTTTTATGCAAAAATTGGTTCTTTCATAATTCTTAATCATTTATTCTTAATCATTACTTAATCATTATGCCGCAGATAGATTAATATAAACAGATATGTTACAGATTAAAAGTTCTGTAACAAGTAATATGTTTATTTGTTGAAAAAAACCGTTGATAAGGTTTTCTGATATGCTATTTTATTTACTCAAATTAATAAGTTGCATCTTTTTTTCCTAATGTGTACATTGCAATCTGTTCAAGTAGTGAACAACCCTCTCCCGCCAAACCAATGAGATGAGGATGTTTTGGTATGACATGTAGATGAGGAACAGATTCATATTCTTGAACAGATTCAGTTGACCATTCACGAGACGTCTGGTTAATTGAACCCCAACCACCGAAATACACCGGGATTCACTGTCAAGCATTCAAATTTGTATAAAAGAAACTAATATTTACTAGAATTTGAACCTCAAAACTTTCGACTTAGAAAATTGGCTGTTAAAAAACTGATTTGCGGCGACGAGGTAACCACTCTAGACCAGCCCGGTAGGATGGTCGGCATCGTATCATTTTATTATAACAGAAATTTTTACCTATTAGAATAATTTCAAAATACTACGGTAATAAAATTTCACCACAAACCAAAATAATAATAAGTATTGAGAAATATATATATATATATATATATATATATATATATATATATATATCAATTACTAATGACAGAATAATACTGAAAAACATCACGTATAAAAAGACAATAGTAGTTCATTTTTCATGAGGAAATACACAAATATTTGAAGTAATACAACAAACGTTTACACGTATAAATGTTTAGTTTCAGTAACACTTATGACAGTCGAAGAATAAAGTCAAATTTAATCTTACAATATCATAATATTTTTTGAAATCTTCACAGAATAAAGACTTATTAAATGTAGAAATATGAAATGACATTTCCTATAAATTAATCACTGTAATTAAATTATTATTCAAATGAAATTCAAGTTCGTGTACTAAATCTATCTAAAATACATGTACTAAATTGATAAGTGAATCACAGCTTATTTATTTATTTTGTTTTCTGTATTAATATAATCAAGGAAAATACTGAAATATTATTGTTCAACTGTTTTAAAAAAACATTATTTGTTTTTTATATAATTTTATATTAAAAATAGTCGCCATTAAAGAATAATAAGACCGATTAAAAAAAAAAAAAATTCTACGTCAAAGCAAAAATTATTTTAATTTTAAAAGTTTGATATTTACAAAAAAATAATTCAATTTTTTTTTAATAATTTTTTCTACAAATTACATAAGTTTACTTATAAGTTCATTTATCTTATTCTTTTTCTATGTACAGTGCAGTTTAAGAAGTACAAATCTTATTAAGTTCATTCAATACAAATGAAAGATGAAGACAAAGTAAATGAATAATGTCTTCAAATTCAAATTCTCAATGAAAAAATTTAATCTTTGTTTAGAAAATCGTCCTTTTAGTAATTAGGAAAAACTTAAAATCTGGACCACCACAAAAATCATCGAAATTGTCTATTTAGTGATGTGAAGAAAATACTTAGACCTTAGATAAAACAAAAAACAACATATGCCTTGTGTAAATATTTTCGCCCATTTTAAATCGGCAAAAATGAATTCGTATTCGAAATTTGAGCTATTTCATTGATTTATGTACGGAAAGATTTCTCTTTTTCATTATCCGAATAGAAATAGAAGAGGTAAGCTTTGATAGCACTACATACCCAGTAAATATACATTATTATTCAGCCTTGTAATATTCTACCAAAATTATTTTTTACATAAAAAACAAAATTAATTTGGTATATTTATTAAGATTTCAAAATAAAACATTAAATTTACAGTTAATATCAGGTCAAATATGATATTAATAGTTGTAATTATCTTTTTTTTAATAAACAGAAAAAGGTATTTAAATCCAACACTTACAAAACCCAAGTAATTATCACTAATATCATTAGAATTTTGATTCATAAGTTTAATATGTGGGAAGTTTTTTCTGCTCAATAATTTTCTGGTATAAATACAATGTTACAATATATGTGCTGTATGTTTGTATTAACAAACCGAAAATTTAATTTTAATGAATTATAAGACTATTCTTGTCTTTTTAAGACAATTATAAGATTTCTTGCGCTATTTTTTTCGACAGAGTAGAATATTACAGATTGGTTTTTATCCTAATTATCGGTTAATATTTAAAAAAATCCTTTTCGGTATGCCGGAAGCCGGAGGGAGGTAGATTTCACCGGTGCTAAATGGAAATAAAAAAGATTTCCACCTTAATGTTAAGACAAATTTTTAATTTACTCAACACGACAATGGTTGCATGTGAATAAAAGTTTCACATGTTTAGCGTACGACTAGCCCCATCTTCTTACAAATTCAGTAATATTTTTGTCATCCCTTGCGGTAAGAGTTAGTCATATCAAGAATTGTTTCAGACAAAAGATTTAGGAAATGTTTAGAGGACTAACGCTCACTTTAAACCGATTCGATACTGTGCCTATTCAGTGAGGTATGATTCCTTTTTGTCTTCGAAACCCAATGATTTCAACATCCTGGGTCAGTGGTTGTGATATAAAAAAAATTACTTATATAAGTTTTAGGACCTTATCCAAAGCATAGCAGGGACTTTAAACGAATTCGATATTTTACTTAATAAGAAAGTAGTTAGTGATAGTTTTTTTCTCGAAAAATTCCCCGATTTCCACCCCCATGGTCCGATTTTGGCCGATAACGAACTCGATCGAGATTTTGGGACGAGTTATTTTTAAGAAACATTTTGAAAGTGATTGGCGCAAAATTACAGCAGTTTTCGTGTCCACTAGAAAGTGAAATATATATTTTTGAGCTGACGGTTGTTTTGGGAACTGGAGGATGTGAAACGCGAAGATATATCGACATTTTCCGGAAGACGAATCATGGTACCTGTTAAAATAGGTAGATCTTATGAAATCTACCTAAAATATTCGGGAAATGGTATTAAGTAATTGAATAATAAAAACAAGGTACTTGAATTTCAGATAACCTTAAGATTTTTTTGTTCAAATTTTACTTAAAAATCGTTGAAGCAGATCCTAGATTTACGAAAATTGGATATACACGTAAAATGAATATTGAAGATACAAATTATAAACTTGTTGGTCTAATTGTTTTTTTTTTTTTTCATTTGTTTATATTATAACATCATAAATATTTTGTTGTAATTGGAGAGGGTAGTAGGCGCGATTCACTTCTACTCATAATCTAATAAATTTCCGAATTTACATTAGTTTCGTTGAAAACAGTAACAGTATGTCATACAATACATTATGTGACCATTTGTCAAATTAGTACGTTTGTTGACTTAATGTTTACTTCTATTACTTTTTATTTAATAAATCAAGTCTATTTTGAATTTTTGTTACAATAATAACATATGAAATATATTGTTCTTTAGTCCATTTAATGTTTTGTTTTTAAGCATTATATCATGGTAATTTGAACACTTTTTTTTTCATAACGTTGTTAAGAATTAAATATATAGTGGTTGATTTTTATATATGCACCTTATACAATTTCTCAACGTCAGATTCCTAAGTGGTCTTTTATTATGCTTTCCGCTTCCAGTAATATGCAGGTAAGTATTTAGGGGATAACTGACATTTTGACTCGTAATTACTTAATAAAGTGTTAACTCCATTAAGTTTCTTAAGTATAGAACTTCATATCTTTGTTACTACTAATTACTTTCCTGCATTTAGTTGTTCGACTTACTTATTGACTAAATTATCCTTCAACTACCATTTTCGTGAAAATTTGTTAGTAACATTGTTATTTCTATGTTATGTACTGTAGTACCAAACTTTCTATGGCGTTCAAAAGTTTTAGCATTTACTTAATTTATATTTCGTATTTATTGAGATATATAATTAGCATGTATTATATATACGCAGCTTTGAATCATTAGAGATATCGCCATAACTATAACAAAGTGAAATATTTTTTTAAATTATGCCAGGACATTCTAACTAGATACTATTCTAATAATATCTTAAAGGTTATTTAAAACATCATTTTTCATTCTGTCAACAATTGTGGCCGAATGGTAATATCGGTATTATCTCAACTTTCCGTAAGAATGTCTTAGGTTCGAATATTGGGTAGGCATAGCATTTTTTAAAGCTGCAAATTTCCATTCCATACTCCCACGCACAAGCTTCTAGTTTATGTAGTGAATTTATAATAAAAATGTTTATATTTTTATTTTTTTTAGGTCCTTTTTACGTTTAATTTTCTGATATTAATGTTAATCTTTGATTCTGAGAATTACTATTGAAATTATTATGATTTCGACGGAAGTTGTTACTTTTTAACGTGCAGGTTGCCGTTTTATAATTTTATGAATTGTAATTGTTCTGTGGGTTCTTAAGTTTAGGTAAAATCTAAATACGCCAATTAATACAATTAAATGTTGGATTGTTAAATTTATTTTCTATAGAGATTTCAATTGATTTTTCTTTAGTTAAACTATTACTTTATAATATTTTAAGATAAACAATCATTTTGCTTAATTATGAACTATAAAAATTGCAACTGTGCATGTAATAATTTATATTGAAAAAATATATTATGAAATATATAAAAATATTACATTCATTCTTCTTTAATCATTTTACCACAGAACGCAGACTTTCACAGTGAAAAATAAAATAAAATTATTAAGAAATGGGTTTAATAAATCGTAAAGTACCAGTACTTAGGTAGCCTTTGATTTATAAACACTAAATTCAATCTTTTAAAATGTATTAGAGATATTTTTAAAGAAACTTAAGAGTCAATTTATTTCATTAATTTAATGTAATTCAATGAAAACATTGATTTTTTTTAAAACTATAATTGATATATTGATATTAAATTAAATAAGACCTTATTTATTGAATAATAAACTAATTTGAATAAAAATAATTTAAATCTTATTTTATATTGATTAACCTAGAATATAACCGATTTTTTTTTTAATGTACGTCCATGAAAACCAATATATATATATATATATATATATATATAATTTATAATGGATATTATAAATTTTATTTCCGGGATGATTTAGAAGTCTTCTTTTTTTTGTACTAAACGCCGTTATCGGTTCTTCATTCTCCATAGCTCTACTAATTTATATATATATATATATGTATATATTTAATTTTGTACTTTCAAAACTGTCACATATATTTTAGCTACCATGTTATTCAATAAAATAATTATTATCACACTAAACAACATACATAAATATATACATATTTTAATGAAAATGAAACATTTAAAAAAAAATTGAACTATCTACGAAATTTGTTTTTGTACTTTAAATAGTTTTTATTTAAAAAATACATAAAATTTCAGACTTTCCTTATCTTAGTTATAGGTGACTTAATAAATAAGTCTAATAAATAAATAAATAAGATTATCTTTAATAAATAACTTTATTAAGTTTTAATTTCATCAAATTTAAAAATGTTTATCATTTAATGAATGAACCTATTACAAGTTTAGAAGTAATTTAATTGCTTTATAATTATTTATTCATAATATTGGCCTATAACTTTAATACGAAAAACATAATTGATCAAATATTGTAAAATAAACTATAGACAATCTTGCATCAGAGTGTAGTTAATTATAAACTCTATAATATAGTGAATTATTTCGTTTGTTAAAAAATTTTTGGGAATGGTTGAGGTTGTTAAATTAGAAATTTTATATTTATATTTGACCCATTGAATTTAGCAGAAATTTGTTTTATTTTATTTTTTTTTTTTTTACCGTTTAATTATCCTGTTTATGATAAACTTATTAATTAATAATTTCTTTACTCCCATCTGGGTAAAAATGTTCTGGTATTTGGAGAGATTTTAGGTGGATTGATGATAGCTACCGGGGGAAGCTGTGTAATTCCTTAAAGTTTAGTTGAGATTAATTACCTTGGGATGGGATTCCTGTGTGGGTAAATCTTCCTATCTCACCGTCCACCAATTTTAGATATCGTTGATCTATAAAACTCTTTTATCTTTTTTTTTTTGTGAATTTTTGACATAAATTCAATTGAGAGAAAGAGAGAGCAATTAGGAATCAATGATTATGCGGTTGAGAACATCGTTCTACACTTTGGATGATGTAGTGGGAGCTGCCTGTCAACAAAGTCATGGATTTCGTTTACTTTACGATGGTTGTACAATAACCCTTTCTTTTTTCCTATTTAGCCTCCGGCAATCACCGTCAGGTATTAATAAAGTAATACTCATATATATCATCCTCATGATAACATGAGGATGTTATATATGAATGTAAGTGAAATGTTGTCTTTTACAGTCTCAGGTCGACCATTTTTGTGATGTGTGGTTAATTGATATCCAACCACCAAAGAATACCGGTATCCACTGCTTTTACTAGGACTTGAACGTTAGAACTCTCGACTTCGAATTAGCTGATTTACAAAGACGCGTTCACCACTAGACCAACCCGGTGGATTGCACAACAACCCTAATGGTTGAAATACCCACCTAATAAAATTTTGTTAATTTCTCCTAAAATAATAATGCAAATCAGAAAATTTCATATAAAACGTTGCATCATGCTTACAATACTTAAATCTGTGTTATAAAAACGTGTTTTAAAAAGAGTAATACCAATATATGATTCAAAGAAATTGGAATCAATAAATTCTTTATATTGAATCCAAGTAAAAGAAATAAGAATAAACTTTATACTTAGTCTTTTTGTATGTATTATCACAGATATATTCACATTAAAAAATAGTATTTTATAATTACTTGAAAGTATTTAGGTAGAAAATATTAACTAAATTTTTAAAAAGAATTTAGAAACCACTAAATGAACATAGTAATAATTCTTCAAGTATATCTAACTTGATGTCCTATCTACCTATCTTGCTTAAAGTAACCAATGAAGAATATTACATTGGAGAAATGATAAAATATTACATGAGGACAGCTATCCATATGAGCTGCAAGACCCATAATTGTATAAGACTAGATGTATTCTCGTAAATTAATTTTACCGGTTTAATTCAGCCATTAAAATTCTATAAAAGATATATATCGGATGGGAAATTTTGAATTTAGTCGAGAATATCTACAGGAAATGTAATTGTTGGTATTAAAGCCAGTTTTGAGGTAGTATATTCTTGAAGTAATAAAAGATAATATAACCTATCCTTTTTCTGAGAACAATTCGTTATGTATAGCTCTTTTTAAAAACAAATTGTTCTGTTTTGTTAATTTAGTATTTAATTAAATATTTACATAACTAGAATGAATTCTAAATTCACTTTTTCTAATTGTAAATTATACGAGTAGCTTGAATATAAGCTTGTATTCATACGAGTGGCTCTACATCCATAGATGTTATACATAAAGAGGTTTAATTAAATGGAAAGATAAAAGAAAGGAAGGTACTTGGTTGGTAGCACTGACTACTATGTACTAAGCTATTCAAAATAAAACAAGTAAGCAAAGAGTAAACAAGAGTAACGAACAAAATAAATTCTTTATTAGAATAGAAAGCCGCACGCACGCTTGTTGGATAATTTGCAGCCTGTGAATTAGGCAATGAACATTTCTAAGTTCGCTGTAATTAATTTTAAAAAGAGGCTACACAACGTGTTACATTACACTGAATTACATTACAGTAAAGTTAAACAGTGTTTGTGTCAGTAAGGAGAATGGGAATAAGTGAGGTGTAATAGTAAAAGGGTGTGAGACGAATGAGAAAGAGCGGGGAGGAAGAAGCCTTATCACGTTTCCCTTTGGATACGGACATTGCAAAGCGATACAAAACAAGGTAACAATTCACTGAAGGAGTATTACGTTTCTCGCTGTTCTTGCACGTAATGACATATACGAAGTAAATGTAATATAAAAGAATTCACTCGATGATGACAGATATCTTTTTATATAACAAATGAAACAGAAGAATTTCTTACAATGAGATGAAACGATTTCTTAGTATGATGTAACATTATACATAAATTTATCTAATTACATTACACCAGAAAAATATTTATTATCAAAATCATTATTAATAAAAATCCTTAAAGTTTAACGGTTCAGATCTATATTTTTATATTAAGCTATTTTAGAAATTTAATGCAGTGTTCTTTGTGTTAGTGAAGATGTAATTTGTTAAAAATGTGGCGACTGAAAATTTCAAAATGTGCTGCTTATAGAAATATTTTAGCTTATATATTTTCATAATATAAATCTATTTAGGTAAAAAGAAAAAAGAAGTTATTACAATACTATTACCGCAATAAATGTCTATCTACATAAATCCTAAAATATTAGTCCATGAAACTGAAATTAAAAGTTTCCCTTTAAAGTACGCTGAACACTTATACATTAGCTAAACGTTTAATATGAACGTGCATTTGCGAATGAGTTCAGTGATTTTCTTTATAAGATTACAGCGTACTTTTAATTAATGTTAGCAGTTTAAAATAATATTAAAATTCATTTTGATAAAAATTTGCGGATTTAAAAGAGATATTTAAAAAAAAGTTTAACTTTTAGAACGAGGTATTTATTTAAAATTCCGTACTGGAGAAAATATTTATTAAAATTACAAAGGAATTTTTTTTGTTTATTAAATTTCATTATATTTTAAAATTAATTATAATAGCCTATTTAGAACGATTCTATTAACCACTTAATGAAATTTGCAACCTTTTGTATTCAACTTAGTGGAATTTATTATGGTTTTATTAAAATCAAAAAACTAATAACTTTTATTATACTGCAAGAAAATCTTTTTTTATTATTGTTTTCGTGGAATGTTATGTTTTGTTTTTACCGTTGACTTTAATTTACGTAAAAATATTTACTCTGATACTGTTTGCATAGGCGCTGTTTAAATAAAAATGTTAGAAAAGAAAGAAACATGTTTGCTGAAAATTTATCATTTAGATTTCGACTTTAATTAATTTTTTTTTTTTAAAGAATATATATTTTTGTTGTTACTTAATACCAGGGAAATTGATATTTGAGATAAATATTTTATATCATTTACTAATAGGTAAACGTAGCTCCTAATATAAACCCCAATAATGAAATATATTACATCATAGACTGATGAATTACAATATCACTTTATATGCAAATATTATATTTATTAATATTTACTGTATGCGAAAGTTAAACAATTATCAGAAGTTTTTTCACAATAAACAAATAGATAGAATATACCTCTAAACTAACTGAATTTATAAAGTAATTTCCCTACTAAAAAATTCCACTTGAAACTCAGTTGCGTAAGGGCAAAATAATAATAGGTAGTTAAAAATATGATCAAAATGTTTGAATATTGTTAAATGAAAATCCCATCGAATTTTTCAATCACGTTATCGAGTTTAAAGCTTCTGGTATCCGGAAAAAAACCTGCTTTGTTGCGTTAGGGGTAAACCCTAACTTCGAAGAGCACTTATCTTAAGTATAAACCTGAAAGCAGTAGGATGAAACTGTGCTCACTAAAACACTTTTATACAATGTTTTTATTTATGTTTCTTCTTTTTATATCATAAAAAAATGGTGGATTAAATTTATTCTTTTTAATGATATTTAGTAATAAAATATGCTATATTTTCTATTTAGTTTTGCAGTTAAATAATCAATCTCTTTTCATAATTTTTTTTTGAAAATAAAAAAATGAAGTTTCTGTTTGATATGAAACAATTTTAGGATTATTTAATTCTCACATTTAAAATTTTTTAAGTTTAATACTGTGGGAAAATAAGGTTTTTGTGTTTGAATTATTTTATTATAAACATATATATATATGTAGATTATGCAATGTATTTACAAAAATATTTATTGTTAAATTTGTAGGTACCATAAAAGTTTACTACAACAAAAATCTTTCATATGATATTTAAGGAAGCACAGCTCATTTTATTCTAATACTTTACTTTACTAACGAATTTCAGTAGCTTAACTCTCTGAAAAGTAGGGATTTATTCATAAGTTTTTAAATTTTAAAGGACTTTAGTCAATTTAAAGGATCTGTTTTTACCTTTTTATATTTGTATTTTTTATAAACAAATATAAAATCTTTTTTTATATATTTTGTGTGAATCTATTTTAATATTTGAAAAAGTAATGTTATGATAAAATTTCTCATTATTTGTGGTACTGAATGAAGTGTTTCTTTTTAAAGGTAATTATGAAATGAAATTTTGAAGTAGAATTATTTGGATAATAGTAATAAATATATATTTGAAAAATTTGTATAACTATTTTATATAAGAAGTTGTATTTATTTACTATTAGGAACTGGACATGTCAGCCATGATCATAACTTAATACCAATATTAAATTTTTATTCACCTTGAATATTCAACGAAAAATTACATTTTTTCCTACGTTGGTTTCCAGTGATATAGTTGATGGCTTTTAAACTAGCTTGCAAACTAATAATTTTATGCTAATTAAAAATCTTAATTAATAAGAAATATTAGATTTTTACCAAGAATTAGTAAATTTAGGGCAGATTAAATGAAATTTTAGAACTTTATTTAAGTTTGAAGGTATCTGTTAAGACAGTATTTATCTTATTAATAGTCTATATCTCTATTAATCACGGAAAAAGAAACAAAATAGTGGTAATTCATCTCATTTGAAAATTTTTCTAGTTTGTATTGTTATCAATGAATTATAGAGCTTTTGGTATAATATCCTGCTTTTAGAAACCATAACACTTATTATGTTTTTAAAACTATTAATCCCTTTGGTTTTTTTTTTTAGTGTATATTTTAAAGTTGAAATTAATACAAAGAGAAAACAAATCTATAAATGAATTTTATTTTTAAAAAATTTCTACGAATATTTTTATTATATTAAAATTTTGAGATGTATTTTCATTTCTCAAATTTCCTGCATTATTTTTTTGAGTTTACAAATATATCACTCCACATTTTTAATTTCTACACGGATTGATTTTTAAAAAAATATATATTTACCATTTTAAAAACTATCTAATTTCAGAAATAATAAAAAAATACGACTAGTTATTTAGCTCCAATCCACTTTTGTAGTCACTAAAACACGTGTAATTACTGTTGTACTTATGTAATATTATTCTGAAATTCTTGATTACTGAAAATGTTATTTATTTATAGCTCTTTGTTTTACATGTAAATGATAAATAGCTAGAAGTAAACTGGACACTAAAATTTAAATAATTCTTAACAAATAACTAATATTAGTAATCGATAATATAATTAATCTATTAAGTGTAATTATACGTATAAGTATTTTAATTTAATTGTGAGATGTGGTGATTTTCATATTCTCAAAAAGCTATTAAAAAAA
The DNA here is from genome assembly GCF_047948215.1 of Lycorma delicatula. Classification (NCBI taxonomy): domain Eukaryota; kingdom Metazoa; phylum Arthropoda; class Insecta; order Hemiptera; family Fulgoridae; genus Lycorma; species Lycorma delicatula. The sequence continues at coordinate 54,818,402 of NC_134457.1, forward strand.
CAAAAAAATTTAACTTGTTGATTTAATAAAAATATTATTCAGGATCTGATATGTTTTTATTAAAAAAATAATTGTTCTAATATTAAACGTTAAATATAGTGTAGTAAAAATTTATTCATAAGGCAGTGACAACTACACTACATTAAAAATTTATGTTAAAACAGGCAAAAGTACATAAATTAAAAAATATTAAATTTAAAAAAATGCAAACATAAAAAGACCGTGCAGAAATAAACTAATAAATAAATTTATGTAAGTTATTCCAATAATTTTTTTTTTAATAACAATATATTAGTGAAATGAATTAAAAGAAAGTAATGAGTAAATAAATAAAACTTAAGAAAAATGAGAAAAAAATGTATTACTTTAAATCTTTGTAGGTGTAACCTTTTCAGGAATTCGTTTATGATATTCGTTAGTAAGCCAGGAGTTCTATCCTTACTCTAAAAGTCTGAAATTTGGTATGCAGTTACAACTGCTTACAAAGAGTCGGAATAAATAAATAAATTACTCAAATAAATTTATCACGCAAGTAAATATTTCTTTATGTATGAAAACTTTCAGAAAATATGATGAGGTTGAGTTTTGTCGTAAGATAACACCGTTAGTGAACCAAATTATTCTAATTCGATAATGTTTACGACCTATTAATTTCATAATGAAGGATTATTTTTAAAAAAAATAAATAATTGGATGTTAAATTACTTATTTTTGCATGCTATTATGTTTTATCTTTCATTGCCAAATATCCATAAAAATAAAAAAACTGATTATGTTTCATCAAAAAAATTATTTCATCAAAAAATGTTTCGTTCATATCAGAAATCATTTATAAATATACATTTTTTATTCATAAACTTGAGAAATTAGCTTTCAGTAGTTAAGATTAAATTAAATGTACAATTTACTACTTATACAGACCAATTATGTCATTATCTATATTTTTATATAAATTTGAAAAAAATTATGCAAACATTACCTTTACAAAAAAAAAAATCTACTGACACACTTTCAGTTTAGTTGTATGGATAAGATATTAATTTTAGTAAAATTTTCCTCTCATGTAGTTTTTATCTATGACAAATAATGTAATTCGGTCAAGTGAAGATGAGGAACCAAACCATTCTATTCTTTATGTTTTTCTTGGTGAGTCTAAAATAAGATGCTTTTCTTCTTGCCAATGCAATATTCTACAGAATAAATTGTAATTGTAATAAATTGTGATTCCAGTCATAATTTTTAACAGCACCAAAATTCATAGAGCAAATATTAATCTTCTTGTTTAGAGCACAAATTTGCAAAAATATATAGGCATACTCTTTTGGTTTATCATTTAATAACACTGGTCAATATGATTTTTATCTCACAAAATCCAATAAGAGTAATTAATGCTGTTTTTTATCCTTATTTCAAATATGCATTTGGAATTTCTCCATCACCCACAGTTTTTTTGTTATTTTTATTTGTTTAAAAATTTTATAACCTGTTTTCGTCGTGCTTTATTTGTCTGAATTATTGCGTGTTACATATTTACAACTTTATTTCTTTTAATTAGTCGTTAGTTACAAAATGCCTAGAGTTTGTTTAAATCATCCTAACAATTTTTTTTTATGTATGTCGTGAAGTGACGCTCAAGTTCCAAAGGCGAAACCTTACTCCATTAGTAAAAAATGTGTTTTGAACTTTATTTTGGGTGTAAAGTCGGGGACCAAACTCGAGCCTGGACCCCACGTATCTGTTGTTTATCGTGATCTAGGCTTCTCATTGCATGGAAAAATGGCACACGCCACATGCCATTTGAAATCCCTAGGATTTGGAAGGAACTCAAAGATCATTCTTTTGACTTATTTTTGCGTAACAAACATTAAAGGGATTACATCAAAATCAAACATACAGTGATGAACCCTAATTTGCAGTCTGCAATGAGACCTGTTCCACACTGCAAAGAATTGTCCATACCAAAGCCTCCAGAACATGTGACATTAGTTAAAGAGAGTTCAGAGTCTGGTGGAAGTAAGGAAGAAAAAGAAACAAATTCTGGTGATACAACTTTTGAACAAAGCAGTTTATCTGTGCCTCATTTACTGACTCAAGAAAATCTTAACGATCTCATACGAGATTTGAATTTATCCAAAAAACATTTTGAGATGCTTTGTTCCCAGCTAAATGCATGGAATCTTCTTCAAAAAAATACAAAGATATGCACTTATCGTAATCGTCATTCTGAATTTAAAGACTATTTTTCTGAAGAAGATGGCTAACGGTTTTTAAATGACGTTTCTTCTCTTATGGACACACTATGTAATAAACATAACCCAGCAGATTGGCATTTATTCATTGATTCCTCTAAAGTTAGTTTAAAGCTGTGCTTCTGCTTAATGACCATAAATTCCCATTAGTACCTGTGGCTTACTCTGCTTGTGAAAGAAACATATGAAAACTTAAAATTTATATTGGTAAAGGTTCAATATGCAGTGTATGAATGGAATATTTGTGGTAATCTGAAAGTAATTGCACTTATTCTTGGTCTGCAGCTAGGTTACACAAAGTACTGTTACCTTTTGTGTGAATGGGATAATAAGGATAAAATACCATTTCATTAGCAAAGAATGGCCTATGCGAATCACTCATTCCTAAATGAAAAATTTGAAACATGAACCATCATGTAATCCTAAAAATGTGTATCTACTCCGTTACATATCAGACTGGGATTAATGAAGAATTTCATCAAGGCCATGGGCAATACTCCTGGTTTCATGTGCTTAAAACAGAAGTTTCCTAAAATTAGTGATACAAAGATTAAAGAAGGAATATTTGTGGGTCCATAAATGCGATCACTAATGCTTGATGAAAAGTTTGAGGAACTATTGAATCCACTAGAGGAAGCAGCTTGGCAAGCATTCAAAAATGTTACTCAGAGTTTTTTGGGAAATCGAAAGGCGGAAAATTACTGTGATAAAATTTCATCTTATAAAATTTGGGTTATAATATGTCCTTCAAAGTACACTTCCTGGATTCGCACCTACATTTCTTCCCGGATAATCTTGGCGCAGTGAGCGATGAGCATGGGAAACACTTTCATCAGGAGATTTCAGCTGTGGAATCAAGGCGAATGGAAACCTAGTATGCTGGCCGATTATTGTTGGACCATGGGGTGCTTGTTGGACCATTATTGTTGGGGTCAAACAAAATATAGCAGAAAATCGTCATTTCTTATTTTCTATGCGAGTCAAATGTTTGACTATTGTATAGTTAAGAATGCAGATAGTATTAACATTTTTGAAATTATAAATGTTTGTTTCTCGGAAACTTTGCGTGTTGGGAAAAACCGAAAACATATTTGAATTCAGGAAAAAAAAATATTAGCAGAATCACATATTTTTCTTCCTGAGACAAAGAAAAAATTCTTTTACGTTCCCCAGTGAACGTTATTGTTCATAAGCATAACCTAATTGAAGTAATATATTTCTTGTAAAGTTTATGCTGAATATATTGTTGAATATTTTGGATTTTCTGAAAGTTTGATACATTTAGACCGTATAAAATGATAATAATAAAAATAATTAGTAAAAACATCTTTGTTTTATGCTCTACTATCAGTAGTCTTCAATAATTATAATAAATTAAAAGTTGATCCTTATAATCATATTAGAGTTTAATGAAGGGAGTTTTATTGTTTTTAAAGAATTTTCATAGATAAAGGTATTTATCATTTAAAAAATTAAAATTAATAGAAATTAAATGATAATTCAACACGTAATAATAAGAATAATACATAAATTTAGTATTTTTAAAGGAAACATTCACTTAAGAGATAGAATATAAGAAAAGGAAAATAAAAAACAAATAACAAAATGGAAACAAAGATAGATAATGGATGTGATGAAAGGAATTGTAGTTTTTCTTTTTAAAGTGGAAATTACGGGATACTTGATAGTAGGTATTATATGAACTATTACTAAAACGTGGAAGGATATATTTGTTATAAAAAAAATCTTTTGTGGGAAAAATTAAGCGTAGATCTGTGAAGAAGCTTTTAAAATTTTGTATTTTGAGTGTCCTAATGTATTCAACAGGGATGTTGATTAGAAAGAAATGGGATATGAAGAGGGTAGAAGCATTAGGAAGAGTACTGAACATTAGGGGATGATGTTACAAGCAATAAATAGAGGAGAGTTTGCCTGAGTCAAATAATTTAAGAACCCGGTTGGTTACCGAAATGATTTTAAACATACGTATGTAATAAAAGAAAATTGTAGATATTTAAGAATATTAAAAAAAAAAACCGTTTGCCGATTAATTTTATTATTAATAAATAACTATGTTAATTATTTATTTTAATGACTTAAATGTAGTACATTAATACACCCACTACACTGAAATTATTTCAATTTCAACTTTCTCCGTTTTAATTTACTGTTATATTTTGGCTTACTACCGGCATAATTTATAAATGTACATTTTTCAGACATATTATTAAAAATGGAAGCAAAAAGAGCTATGATAAAACTTAAAAATCATTTACAAAATATTTACTTGAAATTTAAACTGAGATGATCATTTTCATATAAAAATGCCGTCTTCAGTTGAAGAAATAATAAACATAAGAAAATAGGTAAATAAATTTAAAAAATGGCATAAGTATTCGGACTTAGGTTTCTTTAATTTTTAAATACTCTTTACATATTTATATTTTGTTATTATCGTTTAAATTTTGGAGCTTTAATGTATTTAATAGAATTTTTAAATTTAAATATCTTCGGCATCGGTCGGATTCATTCAGATATTTGCAGTACACTCGGCTCTTTTCGTATGCATTCGGCTGCTGGCAATTCAGCGGCTCCTTACATGTCAGTCGGCTGCTTTAGAGCCGACATCACTCGGCTCATGACAGTTCATACGGTTCCTTTCGTATACACTCGGCTCCTGACGAAGCAGCGACTCAAGCAACATTATTTAAGCAAGTCCAACGTCATTCTTGTGGTCATTCATTAATCATTCTTCAGTCGTCACTCTTGTTCAGTTTCAGCCAATCGCCTACAAATGGCAATTGCATTATTCTTGTACAATCGCATTCAGTAACAGTTCCAGTTCATAATTTAATTATAATAAACATTTAATAATATAGAAATAGTTAGTTCATTTAATATTTAAGTATATTCAACATTCAATTTATACATACAAAAGTATTTTCAAATATAGTAAAGAATTGATAATAACATCATCTTTGACTTGAATTTTTTAAGAATCAGCGCCGAACGTAATCTGTTCATGCAATAATAATAGTTTAATTTACAGATAAATACTACTTTCGAAATACTAAAAAGAGTTTTTAACAGTGAATTAAAATATGGTTAAAAAAATGTTGTTGTCATTTTAGACAATCGAATTAGAATGCGTAATTTTAGATTAAAAACGCCCAATGCACAGAGTTAACCCAATTGAGTTAAGCCATAATCGCTTAATGGAAACTCATTATATAAGTTTGATAAATAAGTTTTATCTCAAGAAAGATAAATGAAGCATGTCCTTTAATCCAGTGAAAAAGATACCCCCATCCATGAACAAAATTTGAGGGATTGGATAACCAATCAATTTTCTTTTGATTTTAAACTCTCATAAAAAGAGTTTCAATGAATGTAAAGATTAAAAAAAAAATAAGCTATTGAATATTTTGATCTCCTATTCTTGTTGAAAACTTAAGTTTATTTACCAATATTGAAAAAGTAAGTTTTCCAGCTATCTAGTTCCTGTTTATTAGTTACATTTTTTAGAAACTGATGTTTCTAATAAACTAATTTTGTGAAGTATTACAGTTTCCTGCGTATTACCGGTTACAACCGATTCCCCTATTCTTTTATATTTATCATAAAGCAAATTCTTCTTATCTCTTCTTTAAATCTTTATTTTCATCTGCCCTTTTTAAACTAATTTCAATTATTTTCTTTATAAACATACAATTTACAAATGCCCGTTCTTTAGACGGGTTTACTTTTATTCTTCGCTTACAAAGACATATACTATGACCTTACTACTTTTTCTGTTTAGCCTCCGGAACCGCCGGAAGGTATTACTTCAGAGAATGAATGAGGATGATATGTATAAACGTAAATGAAGTGTAGTCTTCTTCAGTCTCGGGTCGACCATTCCTGAGATGTGTGGTTAATTGAAACCCAACCACCAAACAACACCGGTATCCACGATCTAGCATTCTGATCCATATAAATGTATAAACCTTTACTAGGTATGCTATGTTGCTATGTCCTAAATGAGTTTATGGTTACTTTCAAGTATAGGATTTTAAAAATATATTTTTTACTTTATAAATTTTTCCTCTTTTTTCTCGGACTCCGACTTTTTTTCCCTCTTTTTTCTCCGCTTATGTATTGTTTTTAAGTAAGGTTTTTGGCTATATTTATAAAACGATCAACAATTTTTATCGAATTTTTCTATTTTCTTTTCTTTTTTTTTTTTAATTTAACCTGAATCTTTTACAAAAATCATATCAGCGTTAATCCTCAAGAGCATGCAGCTCCCGGTTTGCTCTGTAAATCATGGCATTAAAATCTGCAACTTAGGTAGTCAAATGTAGAAAGATTATTTCGATTTTAAGAAATTTTTTTTTTAAACATAATTTAACCATATTCTTGTTTTAAAATTTAGATTGTCAAGTTTTCCAAATAAATCAAGTTATATTACGTTTGCATTGAGGAAGGGATGACTATCCCTAAGTCCATCCCTAAATCCAAGTTGGATGGAGTCGTCATCCCGTACCCGTGAAAGAGAAAAGGAAGCAACCAAGTATAAGAGCCATTACTGGTTGTTAGGTAGGAACTCGCACCTGTCGTTGTCCAATAAAATTTTTATGTACAAGGTGATTCAGAAAACCAGTTTGGGCATATAGCATACAGCTACGGTGTAACTATGGAGCATAACATGCTGAAGTAACGTTGAGATTATACATCTTTTAGAGAGAAGTTGGCGAGATCCACTGCAGAGGTACCGGCTCACTGTGAATAAGGATATTCAAGACTTTCTTGAATTGTCTTATGTCGTGATGAAGTAAAACGGTTCGGTTTAAGTTAAAGACAGCAATTAGACAGATATGTGAACTTTCTAGCAGTTAATCTCCAAGACAACAGTGAAGATGTCCGGCGACAGAAACCTCAACATGTATTGGGCTTGGAATATCTGAGTGACAGATAAACTGGTTCGGTATCACCATATGATAAACGTCTCTAATATAAAAATATAATATAATATAAAAAATTACAAGTAGACAACTCTATCTGTCCACCAACAATGTTTTCGAGAAGTCAGTTGCAATAATCAAGTCTTTTGGTTTGTTTGTCTCCTTCAGTTGTTGCATAGTTGTAACGCTGTCCGGTTTCAATTTTAATTCATGAAGAATTTTACGACAAGATATGTATTTAACACTAAATGTTGGGATAACTTGCGTAGTGATTTTTTGGGAGTGGCAGTAATTTTCCTTTCAATATCGACAATGGCGTGTGGAGTCCTAAGGGAAGGTTGCCTATTTCGTTTTGCATTTGAAACTATTGTACGCCATTTTTTAACTAAATCGTATATGCTGCTCTTCGCTGGGATATAGGCATTCGGAAATTTTTCGACGAATACTGACGCGACTCTTCACATGATCCAGAACGAATGTAAGTCTCAACTACAGATGTCCTCTTCTGAATTCAAAAAGGCATTTTACACAAACATAACTGCACTGCAACAAAACCTATACTGCACTGACACGTAACCACCTGACAAACGGCAGCAACAATCGGTAGTAACATATACATCCTACTAGTCGCGCTTGTTGGATGAGTCTTTCATAAATAATGTTGAATAGCGGTTTTATTATGGGTTCGGTTTTATGTTGCTCATCCTGTGTGTGTGTGTGTGTGTTTATTTGCGTATGTACGCTATATTAAGTAAAACCTTCTTCATGTGGTTTTTGTGGAAAATTTACTTGTGGTTTCTTGATTGGAACCTATTGTAAATACACGAATGTGAGAAAAAATAAAAAAATATCTAGATTCCTGAAAACAACAAATTTCTTTTTTATCAACATTCTACAATTATATCTATTTTAATGCTAGTAATTCGTTAATTATCTTATGAGCAGAATGCATAATGATTTTTTACTTGATGTCAGAATTTAATGTGTTAAACTCAGTTAGAGGTAATCATTCATCCCAATTGTCTCTTCGAATTAAATTTAATTATTTTATAGTTAATCAATAATAGTCATATTATACTATCTATTAAAATTAATAATATATGTAGTATTTTCTTATTTTCTGGAAATGGATAGATTGTTCTAAAAACAGAAACGATTTCTTAAAATCTAAAATATTGGATTTAAAATATAAAAAAAAAAATTACACCAAAGAACACCGCAATATAAAGATAATAACATAACCCTAACATAAAGATTTGTTTTCAAACTAAAAAAAAAACGTTATTATAATTTTGAGCTGTTATTAAACAGCTTATAATAATCTGCTCCTACGGTTTTTTCTGTATATTCACATAATGGTCTGAAAATGAACCTACACATTAACAAAAACCAGGTATGTATAAATTATATACATTTTGACTCATTATACGACTTTTTTTATATCTATTACGCAGTTTTACGACCAGAGAACGTAAAACTGCATAATTACAGATTATAAATACAGGATATCCTTCAGTTTACTGAATAGACTGGGAATTTATTTATTAATAAATTTAATGTCTTTGCTTAGAAATTCCAATCTTAGTATACAAATTTGTATTCATGAACTCTCGTGTCAAGAGCGGTGATATGTAGACTACACATGGCAACAATATATTGCAAATGATTTTACATAAACGTTTTGGGTAATTGAACCCATTAGGACGCCCATTAGAGAATGATCTTCCCAGATGGCCCATAATGAATTCCTGTGACGTTTGGTCTCTATAGCAACAGTTAACTGATATGTTGTTATTCAAACGTTCAAAACACCTCGGTTTTAATAATATACACAAGGGATTCAAAATGTTGATAACGTACAAGTCTAAAGTGCCTGACAATAATATTAAGGTAACTTTTAATTTTAATAATGTTACTCTTTTACAGTAAGTTTTTTTCATAAAGTGAAGAAATGAGAAACATTGTGTTAACTAATCAAGCAAAATGTTTTCTTTTATAAAAATACTTTTAAAAGACTTCTTTTTATGAATAATATTCGTCATCTCATGTGTTTTTTTACAATTTACAATTTAGCGTGCTGTCTCGTCTCTTTCTTCTTCTTACTTTTTCTTTTTAATATAAACTACATAAAAAATGTAATTCAGTTGTCCCATCATTAGCTGATAATTTACATTTATTACTTCCACTGTTTATTACATTTTAATAACATGTACAGTACAGTTATATTTATTCATAATTTCATTTATGTACAACAATGTGATATGAAATATTTATCAATAACCTTCATGAGTGTTTATTTAACTAGTGAAAAATGAATCAGTGACAACCACAGTCAGCAAAATATTTCAACATTTTTTGATACTCCGAACCGTGGATATATTTAATTTTCCTATTTTCATATTCAAAGGAGTTTAATATTTAAAATATTATTATCATAAAGGAACCATGGATATACAGATATCATATAATGGATTACGATTCGCAACAATGGATGGTCAGTAATTTACATTATTAAGAATAAGTAAATGTTAACAAAGGCTTCCATAGCTAGGATTGGCACATTCATTGATAAATTTGATCCGCTACATCATGATTTACAAACCAAGTTACACAACCTTTTAGATCTACAAGGCAAATATGATTCTATTCAATCTATGCTTGAAATGAATTTTCATGATGTTCTATAACTGGATCGAGAACAGATCGAGGATGCACCATTGAGTGTATATTACGATACTTAATGGATCACAATGACAATCAAAAACCATCTAATGAAAACATCTTATATATACTTAAAATATATATAATTGTCAAATACAATTAAACCCAATTAGTTTACCATTTATTCTCAGGTAATACTTTAGAGTGGCAACATTTTAAAATCATTTATTGATCTAATACACAAAACAGCTGATTCAACATTTTTGCGAACTTCATTATTTTAATTCTTCTTTAAAACATGAACCATTGGTCATCATTAAAAATGTATTTATTACCAATGAGAATTATCTAATTGCCTTAGATTTACTAAAAGCAAGATGATAATAAATAATTAATCGCATTTGCGATTAATTATTCTTCTTCTGGAACCTCAAGAAAGGTATTGCTGGTTTCAGCAAGACGGCGCTACGTGCCACACGTCTCGAGAAACCGTGGATTTTCTTCAAGAGTTCTTTGATGATCGAATATAAGCAAAGACTTATGGCCTCCACGCTCCCCAGACCTCACATCTCCTGACTACTTTTTGTGGGGGTATATTAAGTCTGAGGCCTTCAAAAACAATCCTCACACTATTGATGAACTTAAAGTCAATATTACAGACTTAATCACGAATATTTCCAATGCAACTCTTAAAAAGGTTTCTGCTAATATGCTGAAAAGAGTCCGTGCGTGTAAAACCGCAAGGGGTGGGCATTTTGAGCATATTCTTTAAAAATTATGTAAGTAATAGCTTTTTATTAAATCTCTTTTGTAAGTAACAAATACATTTTATTATTCCACCTAAATTTCCCTTTCTTAAATTACATTTAAAATTGGGTAACAGGACTAAAAAATCATCCTGTATTTGTTGTTATCGGACATAACGTTGTTTGATATTTATTTCATTTAATATTACAAAAATCATTTAGGCTGGCAGTATGGTCAATCTCATGTTTTTTTTTTTATATTTACAATTTAGCATGCTGTCTCATCTTACTTAATTTTTCTTTTTAATATATGAACTACACAAAATATGTATTTTTAGTTGGCCCATCACCAGCTGACAGTTTTATTTATAATTTACATTTATTAATTCTATTCATTACATTTCAATAACACGTACAGTACAAATGTATTTATTCATAATTTAATTTATGTACAACAATGTAATATGAAGTTTATTATGTATCAGACATTGCGTTTAAGTAGCGAAAAATAAATCGGTGACACCAGAGTCAGCAAAACACTTCATCAAACATAAATGTAATTATTAAAACAACCGTTAGTAAAAAATTAAACTTACTTTTTAAAAATCTACAAGGAAAATGCTGTTAACGGAAGAAGTAAAATAAACTTGAGTAAATTTAAGTACCACTTGACCGTTATGATATTCCTGTGTGATATTAACCATATGATTTTAAACACTGTGTGGTTATCACATCATAAAGTTTTAATGTTGTGTTAACTGAAATTGTGACCGAATGACGAAATTCGGACCTTGTTGGATTAAAATATTTTAATTTTTTTAAATTATATAATATATTTATTTTTCTTTTCTTTTTTTTTTTTAATTACATAAATGAATGTTTTTTGTGAAGATTGTAATAATTACAAATTTTATTTAACTTTCCAATAAGAAATATTTACAAAGATATATAAGAATTTCTCACAAAAAAAAGTGTCGGAACTCTTTTCCAGTTTTTTAAAACCTTCTGAAAAATATCCATCGTTTAATGGAAAATTAAAAAAGTTATAATATTTTCCTGGCATTGGTTATTTATTCATATATATTGGAAAATAAATATACATGAAAATGCTAACTATGATTTATTTTTTGGTGGTTGGCGGTGAATTATGATGAAACTTTATAAATAATTTTAAAAATCGATATTTTTAAACTTTGATCGGCTATTCCAAAACCAATTTGCCCCCCAAAGTGTTTTTTAAGTCACTTGCACTACTGCTATGTCTAAGAGAATATTAAAACAATTTTTTTCAAGTATATGCTATAAATAAAAAGATAGCTTTTTTTCGATTTTGGGGGAAAGGGGGAATTTTGGGGTAAATTGTTAAAACAAAATGGTAAGATACATTCATGTAATAAGATTAATATGAAGTGGGGTTATGTTTGCAAAATTTGTAAAAAAAATTGACTCACAAATCTATCCCCACGCCTGGAGATATTGAACTAAAAGTTTTACCCACAAATTTTCCTTCTATACACGAGTTTCTATACAAATTTTTATCAAAATCGGTTTATCCAGTCAAATGTTAAGCTTTAAATACTTTATCGCTTTTACATACATATTTAGGAAAATTCCCTAACCAATTTTTTTAATTTTTTTGAGGCCCCTAGGTCATGAAATGTCGAGAAAAATTGCAAAATATCCACACCCTATTTTTTATATGATTACTGTACTTTTCTTCTTGCAGCATTACTCAGAGCTGTGATACCATGAAAGTAAAAATAAATAGTAAAATATAAATAAGTAGAAAATATTATATGATATGTAATTAAGTATATCATGAATTCTCTTTTTTTAAATTTAAATAATTAATAAATATTTATTTTATTTGATGGATACATTTTTCCAGTATAGATGATTGAGTAGAGAAATATCATTATTTTTATTTTATTTCTACAACAGTGTTAATTGTTTATTTTCTGACGGGATTTTCTATTTTAACTGTAATAAGATCAGTAGTAGATAATTAAATTATAATACAGAAAAAAAGAACATTAACTCCATGTGTAAAACAATTTTAATAACGGTAGTTATAAATACAGAAAATCGTCTAGCTTGAACAAAAGCGATAATCTCAAAACCCACGGGTTCACTGAGAGGCTAATCCGATTTCAAATGAAATCTAATAGAATTATTCCAATCCATTTAATGGAAAACCCCTCGGGTTCCGACTTTCATTTGGAAAGGGAGATAGAATTCGTTAGCTGCGTTACTACGTTACGGTAGAACCCAGTAACTCAATAACTCTTCTAATAATTCCATATCTCACCTTCAAATTAGGTTAATAAATCATATTATTTTGCATATAATTAAATACTGTTTCCATCGTTGATCTTTTCTTAATGTTTGGCACTCTTATTAATCTTACAGTAACATAATTTAGGAATCTATCGCCTAATATTTTATACCGAATAAATGTTTCATTATTTAATTTGAAAATGTTAAGTCCTTTGTAATTTAACATAGATTATTCTTTAATATTAATAACATATACTTATTTTCATTTGGTGAGTTTAAATAAAATATATTTATTTTCTTATATGAGTAAAATTATGAATTAATTACGCGTAGTTTATTGTACTGACTGAAATAAATCAAATATTTTCTTAGAAATTATGAGATATATTTTAATAAATATTATTCTTACAATTATGAAAGACTACCAGAAGAAAACACAAATGTATTTTTAAAGTATTTATTTTAAATTCATCCTTAATCTCTGATATCCTTATATTATTTAATTGATTATAAATCTCGTATTTTTACGAGATATATAATTCCATTTTTGGTTAGGGTGTGCATGTGCGCGAGCGAGCATGCGCGCGTGTGTATATACAGAAAAAAAAATTACAATGAAATTATAAACCGTACGGTAAAGAGTCTCGCAGATATCATTTTTCCCGCTAAAAAAAAAAAAAAAAATTCTCTAATATAAATAAAACTGTTTTTAAAATAACGATAGTGATATCAAAACAGGTAAGACACTACATTTCTGTTATCAAAATCTGTTTCTAATATAGAAATTTCTTTAAAAATAAGTACATGTTAAATATATATAATAGACAATAGATGCCGGCCTCCGTGGCGCGAGTGGTAGCGTCTCGGCCTTTCACCCGCAGGTCCCGGGTTCGAATACCGGTCAGGCATGGCATTTTTTACACACGCTACAAATCATTCATCACATCCTCTGTACAGTAATGCTTAACTGCGGCCCCGGAGGTTAAACAAAAAAAAAAAAAAAAAAAATAGACAATAGATATACAATAATAGATAATAAACAATGCTTAAGCATTCCTTATAATAAGAAAAAAATATTGTTAAAAAATTCTTACTGGTTCGATTTCATTTGTTATACAACGAATAATCAATCATAAGAATCGTATTATTTCTGTAAATATAAATTCGATTTTACCAATCGAAATTATTTCTGTTTTATTTATTCCTTTTTTTAAATAAAACTAGTATAATCTCTTGTAAACTAATATTTTATTTTTTTTTTAAAGAAGTGATGGGAATTAAAAAAATTGTTTCATTTTCAGTACTTTCATTTATATAGCATTATTTACTATTAAAACAAGCTGTAGTATGTTTTCTTTTAAATTTTATTATTTCAAGTACATTATCAAGTTTTTGTACGCTACTTAGTACTGTCAAGTACTGTTATCTAGCGGCGCAATTCGTAAAGGTACATTAAAAATATTAATAAAATTACATACTTGAGTCCCGCGTTCATCAAATTGAAAAAAAAAGTTGTCTAACTAAATTCGAGGTATTTTTTAGAAATTACTAATCTAATTGAACTGAAATATAATGTTTTACGCTTATTTTTTTCCTCATTTTCATTTCACTATTAGGTTTGGTCATGTTTAAAACTGTAAATGTAGTTTGTCGCCTCTTACCGACGAAGTTCTAATGAATTTCATGATATAATCTTTCTTTTGGTGTGTGTGAGGAACTCTGTTTTTCATTCTGAAATTTTTAGTTAATCGGATCAGGCTTTGTAACCTTTACACGTTATAAAACTCATAAAGTATCAATAAGGAGTTTTGTCAATAATTGCTGTATATATTACTTGTTGAACCATTTTTCCACACAATTTAATAGTACATTACTTTAATGGCAAATATCGGATTATAGCTTTAAAAAGAAAAAAAACACTTAAATTATATGAAATTGAGTTGTTTTATGAGTGATCTTTGATTATTATTTTTAAACGGCACGATAAAATGTTGTGATATTGAATATATTATTTTTGGCTTAAAAAGGATCGATCGTATTTTAAACAAAACATACACATTTGTTTGTTAATTTAATCCATTGTACAAATAAATTTAATAGTTTTAGGTTCAACAAGGAAATTTTTTTATGGTATTACTAGTATTAAGAAATTTATTAAAATGGAAAATACAATATAGGCTTTATTTTGACAATGCTTCACTGGTTATATGTTCTTTTGCTGAATGAACAATATAATAAATTAATACGATTTGTTTGTAAGACGATTTACGTACATCGTATTTATATCTGATTGTTTCAATAATTCCAAATATTCCTATTTCATTTGGATTACTTGTTTAATTCCAAATAGGTTTTCTTAAATACGGTAGTTATGAAAATTATTTGGATGTAGATTAATTTGTGAATTTATCTATAAAGCCCTGATAATGATGTAAAGATTGATTCATAGAATATTTTTTACTATTATTTTCGTATTAAAATTTATACATTTTAATAATGTGTGATACATAATTACAAAATAGTTTAGCTGTGAAAATCGGATACATATAAATTATATTTATGTTATTTATAAAAAGTAATTATCATGTACTTTTGTTCATAATTTTCTCTTTTATTCTATTAAGCATTCTTAGAAATCGATATTTCATCAGAACGTACGAAAATACAGTTCATATGTTAGAGTAAAATCATATTCCTTAAAAGAATTAATAACTTACTGTATATCAATAACTGAAATGGTAAACATGGTTCTCTACATTTAAATTTTCTATAATATGTTTTTAATCCTATATATATATATATATATATATATATATATATATATATATAAACAAAAATTTCCACCAGAGCACTAAAGGTGTTTTTTTTTTGTCTTCAGTCATTTGACTGGTTTGATGCAGCTCTCCAAGATTCCCTATCTAGTGCTAGTCGTTTCATTTCAGTATACCCTCTACATCCTACATCCCTAACAATTTGTTTTACATATTCCAAACGTGGCCTGCCTACACAATTTTTCCCTTCTACCTGTCCTTCCAATATTACTCACTAAAGGTGTAAAAAAAAAGAATTAACAATAATGAAATGATAATTAGTTTTTATCACAGAGTTCGTTAGAACTTCGTAAGTAAAAAAGGCGACGAAGTCAACCAACTACGTTTACAGTTCTATGACCTAACCTAACAGTGTAATGAAAATGGAAAAAATAAACGTGAAAAAATTATATTTCAGTTCAATTAAATTAGTAATAAAGAATACTTTCTAAAAATACCTCGAATTTTGTTAGACGACGTTTTTTTTTCATTTGATGAACCGCGGGGACTCGAATATGAAATTTTATTAATTTTTTTAACGTACCTTTACGAATCGCGCCGCTAGATAGCAGTACTTGATATTACTAGGTAGCGTAAAAAACTTGATAATTTACTTTAAATAATAAAATTTAAAAGAAAATATATTACAGCTTGTTCTAATAGTAAATGCTGTTATGTAAATAAAAGTACTGAAGATAAAACAATTATTTTTTTAATTCCCATCACTTCTTAAAAAATTAGTTTACAAGAGATATACTTGTTTTAATAAAAAAGGAATAAATAAAACAGAAATAAATTCGATTGGTAAAATCAAATTTAACGATAAAAATCGAGGGCTACAATTACAAAGTAAGAAGTACAATATTACATCACGGATTTCCGATTCGTGAATTAAAAATTCACGAATTCGAATTCGTGAATTCGTTATTAAAAAAGAAAAAATATGGTATCAAGTGAATGATACAACTATCAACAAATAAAAAATTGGTCGGGAAATTCAATTTGTTTGTTATAAGGCAATAAATAAATCCATAAGACACAACCAGTAATTCTTAAAAAAAATAAAAGAATAATCTAACAAAACGCAGTGATATCCAAAAAAAAAACAAAGAAATTCTAAACCATACGGTAAGAGTCTCGCAGATATCATATCTTTTCCCCTCAAAAAACAAAAATTTCTGTAATATAAATAAAAGAGTTTTTAACAAAACGATACTGATATCGAATACGATACTGACATTTCTATTATCAAAATCTGTTTTTACTTTACAATAAAAAAAAAAAAAAAATGTTAAATATATGTATTAGACAGTAGATACACAATAATAGATATTAGACAATGTTTAAGCATTCCATATAATAAGTAAAAAGATAGAATCATTTGTTACAAAACTCTTACCGGCCCGATTTCATTTATTAAACAACGAATAATCATAAGAATTGTATTTTTTTTTGTAAATGTGATATGTATTACATATAAATGAAATCGGGCTGGTAAGAATTCTGTAACAAATTTTTTTTTTGTTTTTTCTAATTATATGGAACGCTTAAACATTGTTTATTATCTATTATTGTATATATATTATCTATTACATATAGTTAACATTTATTTATTTTTTTTTTTTTTAATTCTAAATTAATAATAGATTTTGACAATAAAAATGTAGTGTCTTACCTTTTCGATATCAGTATCGTTTTGTTAAAAACCCTTTTATTTATATTACAGAAATTTTTGTTTTTTGAGCGAAGAAATGATATCTGCGAAACTCTTACCGTACGGTTTACAATTTCATTGTACTTTTTTCGAATAAATTTTATGTATATAATTTATATCTAGGAATAATGATTTTATTAATAAATTTTTAACCGATAAATCAGATAAAAAATTAGATTATCCCTGATTTTGTTTAAATTAACTAATAATTTATTAACTAATATAACTAATAATTAACTAATATTTTATTTAAATTAACTATGATAAGTGTGTAGAAATGCGCTTTAATCAGTTTTTTAAATGTCGAAAAATATGACAAAAAAACTTTATATTTCGAATAAAGACAAATATTTCACAATTTTTTATTTATGCATAGCCAATAGCAGATTAAGACATTTTTAATTTATTTTAAAATATTAAATAATGTATTCATCTGTTGATAATGTTAATGAGAAATTTGTATTTTGGATATTAAATTATAGAAACTTGATTTCGGTTAAAGGGATCTCAAAATAGAAAAAAAAGCGTATATGTATCTCGACTAACTCCCTCTAATACCATGTAAATATCGAACTTTTCTATATATTTTTTTTTGTTTTGCTAATCATGAATCCATTTATATAATTTACTGCATCACAACATAGTACCTTTGCTTCATCCTGCAAATATAGCAACACAGCACTAGAAAACCTAATAGAGCTTTCATATCACGAATTTTAATTTAGATAACATCAAGATATTTAGATAAATTAGAATTTAGTTTTGTTACAGTTTTTTGGAGGGTTTTAATATTCATTTAGAGAAGAAAATGATAACCATATCATTGTTATATTACTAAATGCAAATGATATTTTCTGTATTACTATAATGTGTAGGATTCTATGTGTCTAAGATGTAGGTAACAAAAAAAAAACAACGAATTTATTTCCGCTTGTATTCTGAAATCAAATTTGGAATTTTTTATATAGAAAAATTCATTCACTTGAAAGACTGGAGTTTAGTTCACGAACATTATCGGTAAATAATAAAAGTTTCTTCGTTATTTAATCATCTATAAATTGCCATACTGTAATATAATGCGATCATTTTACTGCGCACATCATTTAATGGGATGGCCATACTGGATAATGTGGTTTTAGAGATGAGGCGTATTTTCACGTTAGCGGTTACATCAATAATCAGAACAGTAGATATTAGTCAACATAAAATCTACACATCTTGTATGAATTGCCGCTGCACTCAAAGATGGTGTGGTGTGTGATTTATCGACGTCGAACAGTGGGCCCGATTTCTTTTTACGAAACCCTTAACAGTTCAGCATAACAGGATATAATTATGCAATATATAGCTCTTTTCCAACCTGATGAACGCTATTGTTATGTACAACAAGACGGGGCAACGTTGTCATACATCCAAAAATATCATGGAATTTTCGGAAGAAATGTTTGCTGATCGCGTACTATCGAATCGTCTGTGGCCCCCTCGTTCCACAAACTTATCGTCCCCAGACTTCTTTCTCTTGGTTTTTTGAAAGGTCTTGTATATCAAGAACCCACGTACCCACGTAGAGTACCCACGTACTCTATGAAATCTGGAGCGAGCCGTTACTGCAGAGATAAGTTCCATTAATCCTGATATTCTACAAAGGGTACTAAAAAATATGGTGCTAAGGGTTCAGATCTGCCTTCAGAAAAATGGTGGACATTTATATACTTGCTGTAAGACATTATCGCTTGTGCATAACCATATTCCATGAATCAAATCAAATGTTAGTATCTCTGTATTATAGTCCACAGTTGAATTATAGAGTATTGTATTATGTTATACACGAGAAGATGATCACACTGAATGATAAATAAAAAGCACAGAAAATTAAAAGCACGGTGAAATCATTATCCGACTCTATTTCATTTGACATTTTTATCAAATGTGAACTAATCACAGTATTAATGAAATTATATTATTACTGCGATAACTGAAGTAGGCATATTACTAAATACCTGCTTCACGGATATAAACTAGTATTTTTGAAGCCAAGTACATTAATTTTTTTTTAAATTATTAAATCTATCTTAATCTGTAAAAAAAACTGAAGAAAATTTTTACGATCCAGATTCACTAAGATTTACTGTTACGAATATTACCGATAGATTATTTTAAAAAATGGAGAATAGTGTCTATTTAAAATTTGTAACTTCTTAGAGGGATATTTATCTGTTTAATGATTAACATACAATTGAATAAAGTTAGTTTATGCATAATTTAACTAATAATATTTTATTTTTAAATGAAAAATAAAAGAACAGTTGAAGTATCGGAAAAGTATTCGTTTTTATCAATTTAAATTAAATATATATAAGTTTTAAGAACATTTTAGGCATTTTAGGAGCATTAGGCTCCTTATATAAATGATTTACAAACGAACTTAAATGAGACAAAAATCATTCCCGAAAATTTTTACAAACATCTAATTCAAAAATAAATAGAATCCAAAGCTTTAATTGCTGGAGAAAGTAAGCAATGATGTAATTTTATTGATTTTCACTTGGTCTTCTTGACTAGACATAATAAACTAATCACACATCAACACGTTAAACTAAAAGAAATGATGGTATCGTTTTTCTGAAAGTAATATCTTCGTTCTAACTCCATTATATAGATTGATTGTAAACTGAAAATCTTCGCTAAAATAACACTTGATTCTTAAAGTTTTTGTGGTTTAAATGCTTACGTGCATCATTATTGTAATAAGTACAATATAAATCTACTGTTCTTGCTTCAAAAGGAATTTGAATGAAGAAAAAATCATCAAAACTAGTTTTAAAACTGCGAATTACTAAAAATTATAACGAAATAAAGTACTTTAGTACAAAATAAAAACTGTCATCCTTATCATTCTATTTTTATTAAGGTTAACTTTAGTGATAAATAATTTTACAACCCTTCAGGATTTATCTTTAGCTAACAGTAATATATATTTATAGTAAATATGTTTAAATTATATAGTAATATAATGTATATTAACTATACATTATAGTTATGTATAGTTAATATAACAACAATAATAAAAATACTAAAGTACAAAAATAATTTGTTTTTACTGTAGTAAAATATAGTAACATGTTATATTTACGTATTATAATATATAATTAGTATATTATAATAGTGACGATTCTACATATTATATACATACTACTAATAAAACAAACGATGACAAAATAGTGAATGCGTACGGAAATTCTATTTATAATTTTGATTTTTTTAACAAAAAAACAATTAGGGAAAAAATATAATCATTTTAAATAAAATTCGTTCGTGATACCAACGAAATCTTCTTCTATCTGTTTTCAATATTGCTTAAAGTGCGATACTGATAACACTTCCTACTATTCGTTCAGATAATTAATTTAAATCATATTGAATTCATGAATTTATGATTGATTTATAATCATGCTTATGTTTTTTATTTCGTAATTAAGGTCATGTTAAAAATGACCTTAAATTATATAATATTTTCATAATTGATTTTCATTTTATTATTTTATCGTTGAAAAACACAAATAAATTATTGACAAATGATTAACAAACACAAATAAATAACACGATAAAACGATCTACAACTCATCGGTGAGTTGATGAATTCCTTACATAAGGTGGGTAAGTAGTAACAAAGAGAGTGGTTTCGCTGGTGTCGAGGTTTGTTACTCTCCGGTCTGGTTAGTTGTTAGACGATATGCATGCACTATGCATTCTCTGCAGAGGGCTGTTGAGATTCTCATTAGAGTAGTAAAGACGTTGTGGTAAGGGTAAGAGGGTGAAAGAGAACGGATAGAGTGAAAGAGTGAGTGAGAAGGAGATAGATTGATGTAGGCATCGGGATAGGAACGAGCGTCGGTGTGGGTGAGGGAGCATTGTTATACATCAGATTGTTTTGTGTACCCCGTTTTCCCTATATACCGAACCGTTCCCTATCGGGCTGGGAGGCATTCGCTTGAATATCCCCCCACCAACGGTTTTCAGTCGCCGCTTGTTGCTGCATTGCGGGTCACAAGAGAAGTATTCCCATGCCGCTTGCTCATTCACTTCCATACCCCGATATCCCTATCCCACTCCGCAGCATCAAAACACAATCCGACTCTACTTCTTGTTTTTCATCTTCATGGTGGGTAGACTTTCTGTACTTCTTCCGGTCCACAACTTCCTTTAGTCGGCAACAATTGAATATAATCCTCGTAATAATTTTAATAAGTCTTCTCTGTTTTAACAATTAAAGTACGATAATTCAACAAATAAAGGCCGATTCTAAAATTAGGGATAAATTTATTTATTGGTTTGTTCTCTTTTTAGAAGAAATCTTTTGTGTTTTTTAAAATTATTAATTGTAAATAATACATAGGCTTTACTTCAATTAGCTAAATGTCTGGTAATGCACTATTTCTTTCGAAACGGAAATATGGTCTGTAATTTATCGCATTAACTGGACTCTAAATTCTCTTTTTATCTTTTTTTTCCTTTTAAATTTAGTTTATCCGATTTAATATTTAACATTGGATAATACAAAAAAAGAAGATTATTAAGAAAAAAAATATATATATAATCACGAATTCTTGTTAATCCTTTTATAATACTACCATGTAATTTAAAGTATCTATTTAAAAAATAAATATATTATAATTTAATATTTGTAAAAGATTTCTTTTTGAGCAATTTATTTTTACAGTATGTTGCAAAAAGGATTGCGACCGTACGTAAAAGTTTTGGCTAAGAGTTTTGTGTCAGACTATCAAAAGATAGTCCACCTCAAATAGAATATTACACAAACGGAGCAATTAGTTAACAAAAACAAAGATAAGACATAACAAATAATAATGTCATTGAATTAACATCACAAATATTAAAGACAGATAAAAACAACACAGTCACAAAACAATAGACACCGAATTCTCAGCAGAGAATCAGACCGCCGAATCAAAGTCAACCACCAACTTCAAGATATGTCAGATTCCAGAATAGGTTCTTAAAGTTTAAATCTCTAACATAATAACCATCGCATCATCACACGGGTCAAGCACTCCAGTGATCATCCATGACCTCAATGATCAGTGAGGTTCAATGTATGTAGCCTCCTCAAATGTCTTTCTTTCTCACCACTGTCAAGTAATTCAGCGCTAGATAATTTACATGCTTGTTCAGCTTTGGTATGTAGTCCCTAATGATCCTCCGTATCTCTTCACGAATACGTGGCACCCCAAAATATCCGTGCACCTCAACATTCCTAGAGAATCATGAAGTAGTTATTTTGTTTTTACATTTTTCTTATTTTCATATTTAAATATTACTTATTATTTATTAAATAATTGCCAATCTTGAAATAATTAATTAAATTATAATCATATAAATAATAAAATCATTTGTGAAGTAAATTTTTTATTTTCAAAAAAATCCCTAATATATTTTACTACTGTCCCCGTGTGGTCGATGGTAGAATTTATTATATCTGCATTATGGGTATTAAAAGATGTACTTTGATTTGAACTTTACGTTTAAAATATCCAATATTTATTAATTAGTTTATTTTTAAATCTCTTTTCCACAAGTGACTTAAATTTGTGGCACAAATGTTGACGTTAGGAGATTTCTGCAGTGTATTGTATATTGTCCAATTTATAAAAAAAAAATATTATGAAGCAACTGGATAACTAGCCGTTATGTTTATATTATTCTCCCGTGCTGCGGTATAACAGAACTATAGCTTTAAAAGGGATTGCAATCGATCCAATTTGGGCATAAGCGGTTTTCACCGGATCTTTACGTTTTGACACTTAGGAACCCAAAAAACCGAATGGAATCCGAAAACCCGGTTGGAAATTTTCCGGATGTTTGTATGTGTGTGTGTATGTTCGGTGTCGCCCCGCAGATAACCTTATTTCATAACGGATGATGAGGCTTTGATGCCATTAAATTTACATTTTAAAAGATCAAGGGGTGAGGTTTTAGAGCAAGGTCACCCTCAGTATCTTGAGATTTCGCTTAATTATAATCTTATATTTCTTTGGCACATTCGTTAAAAATTAAAAATAGTAATATGTCAAAAAAAAATTGCAAAATCGCACTCCCACCGAAAAAATGCTCTAAATAAATTAGTGGATTAATGGTTATGTGGGTCATTAGTATCTCCTTTCACCACAAGGAGCGCTAGTGTAGCACTGACGTACAGCTGCTGTAGTCGTCTACTATGTTGAAACGTCATTAAGTTCTTTGTATAAACTGTGTATCAGAAAAATGCACCGTGACGGGAAAGTCCTGGGTTCTCAACTTTCTTGCTTTTGTAAGTAAATTAGTTTTCTTTGAAATGAAGAAAAATTAATGAAACGTTAATAACTTTTCCTTTGAAAGCCAGAAATTGACATGGTTTATTTTAAAAACAAGAGTAATATAATATTTTTATTTTAAATTAACTGAGTTTATATTATGAGATTGATTTTAAAAAAAATTTTAATTTTTTCATTACAAAAAGGTTAATTTGTTATATCGATGAAAAATAATTGTTTTAAATGAAAATTAAAAAAACATTTATATTGGTTTGTTTAATTTTTATACTGAAAATATAAAAAAGTCGGTTAATTACAAGCAAAATATTAATTTAACTTCTAGTTATTTATTGATTATTAAACTTAAGATATTTTGATGTAATTAGCAAAATATTAATGAAAAAATGTTATGTGCATTTATCATATACATATTTTTTAACTAAAACAAACGGGAAAACACATAATCGAATCTAATGGCTAGTGGCTAAGTGGGTATACTGCGTCAATAGTACCCCTCTCACAACAAGGAGCGCTAGTGTCTCACTGATGTACAGTTGCTGTAGTCGTTTCTATGTGGTGGCGTTACAGGTGATCGGTAGAATTAAATTAATGAATAATATTTAAAGTGTAAAGTAGTATTTAAAATGGCCGCTAGTACCACCACACCCGTGGAAATGAAATACGGTATGCGCGCGCGCGCTTTAGTTAGAATAATTGAATTAAAGAAAAGAGATTATATTTTAATAAATGATAAATATTTTAAATTAAGTTGTATGTGTATGTGTGTATAAGCTATGCATCAGAAAAAAGCCGCGTAACGGGAAAGTTCTACAACTGTGTTGTCAGCATTTTTAATATATATTTGTTTCGAAGTGTATCCTGTAAATTCAATTTAGAATTTTGTATCTTTCACGTATTAGAAAATGAATAAATTTGTTTCTCTCCAAGTTTTATTTGACCATTTTCCAGATTTATTAATGTTTTCGGATATAAAATTATTGGGGATTACGAAAGTCTCAAATATGAAGAAAACAAAAGCATTTGTCAAGCTTATCCTTAAGCTTTATGGGTCGCAAAAAATAATGACAGTATAAATCTAAAATTTTTCAAAATCATTTTGTGATTAAGCTAAACATTTTATTATGTATGTATGATGTATTCTATGTAAATATCTATAAATATTTAAGTAATATTAAGTTGACAATAATTTATAGAGGGTAAAATGAACAGAATTTGAAATGAAATTTAGTCCTTGAGACTGCAGTAAGGTCACGTCTAGTAGCATATACGTGTATAATAGACCAGTTCAATCAATAACTAGATGAAGAGAAAGTAACATTTTAATGCTCTGACACGGTAATCCCAGCATCAAAAGACCGTTTTACATATTTTTTTTTCTTTTTACAATATAACTTTTACTAACTAGAACACTCAGTTGAGCGATATATTATCTAAATTACACTTCACTACTTCCAACTTCTTTTTGCTGAATGTTCTGAATATCAGCACCTTGAACAGTCTTTTTTTCCATTAAGCGTCAGTTAATCTAAAATGATGAATATTCGTAGTAATTAAACAATAGAAATATATTGGAATATTTTCATTATTATTGTAACTACGTACGTACTTGCCAATAAAAAGGGAAAAGGTCGACATAAGCTCGACTATTTTATATATAAACCCGTGTATATATATATATTATAATATATATATAATATAAAATTTTATGTGTTGGGTTTATGGTAGGAGATTGATTCCATTATCCTCATTTATAAACCGTGATGAGAGTGATAAGAAAGTTGGTGATATAGAAAGATGTATCACGAATTGGGTTAAACTTTACGAAAAATTTCTTGATACTTAATTTTATCTCATCATAAACTATCACTGAAAATTTTTTGGAAATTGATCGCAGTCCTGAAAGACGGTTTTACATAAAACTTAAAAATATATGTTCAAACTAGTTCTGTGTTTGAAACTTAAAACAGAAATTTTAAGTAGTTTTCATTGAATACTTTTCAACTTATGTAGTACTGTTAATAACTAACAGAAAGTTAGTTGGATTTCTGAAAATTTTTATTACTTATGCTACTTGTCAAAATCGACATAGAACGCGTCTTAATTCGACATAACTTTTATTTTTATAAGTAATGTATCTGAGCTGTTATAGAGAAAAACTGTCTTTCCTTTGACAAAGTTCGTTTAAACACGAAAAAATTTAATTTGTTCACGATACATAAATTTGTGTGAAAGTGTTTTTAATCTACATCATCAGATTTCACTGTATCTTATCTATTCATTGTTATTTTAAAATCAACTTTGTCTTATAAAACTGTTCGTTTACGCTTAAGCGTGTTAATTATGAATTTTTTTTGGGACGGGAAAAATTCATATTGAAATTAATTAAAATGTAAAGATCCTTTTATTAATGGTACTAAAAACTTTTGTTCCTCTAAAATTAAATCATTCACGAGGGCAGGAAAATTATATTACGGAAAATTTAGTAGTTAAATTTCCGACTATAAGCAAAACTTGTAGTAGTGAAATTAACCCGAATAAGATGAAAACCCTCATTTTGTCTTCTCCTCTCTTCTGTTCCTCTTCACAGGTGTCCTCCACGTACAAACTAACACAAGTACGTAAGGGGATGCGAATACACACACCCCCATCACAGATATACGTACACAGAAACACATCAGTAAAGTTAGATCAAACTGAACTTCAACCGAAAGGCATTAGGGTAATCCTATTGTGTAAGTGAAAACAAACTTTAACAGCGTGCGGTTTTACTGAGTACAAGACAAATGAAATAACATAATTTTTATGGTAAGCCGTTGAGAAGTGGAGATCTATTAAAAGAAATCTGAAAATCCCTGTTGAAAAATAGTAAAACTAGAACAGATTATTCGTGTCACGCAAACTATTGATCGTTAAAGTGAATTTCTACCCGGCTGTAACATTTCAGAATATTATTTCAGGCATTAAAATTATAAGCAATTATTTCGTAGTTCTGGATATTAACATAACCAAAAAGACAATAAAAATTACATTTAAATAATAAAGTAAATATTTTCGAAAATGTTACTGTACGATCAAACTGAATTTTTACTGTATGATAATTAGTTTCGATATTTATAATGTACATTTACTGAAATTGTTTTATTTAATCGTTTTCTGTAATTATGTTATAATAAAATAAACCAGCAGTTCCGTTATGGCTTATAAAACGATAGCAAAATATATAAACAAGTCAACCAATAGATACTGAAGTTCATGTTTCCACCACACGCTGCTGTATTTCATCTTGTATTAAACTTTATTAGACAGATTTAAGGGCTTGAAGGAATTAAGGATATGTAAAATCGCCTCAGCTTCAGATTGAAATCTTTTAGTATAGTCATCGTACAGGTAAAATAATAAACTACTTCAAGTCGTGCATAAATTCATAAATTTACACGAATTAGTGTGGTATTTATGCAATGCAGCCAGTGAAGATTTTGTAAAAACCCACAGAAAATCAATAGGACGTAAATAATTTAAATATGGAAAAAGGGAAAGATTGATAAAGGAAAATTTACCCACTGAGGTACAATTTCGTTAACAGGAGTATTTATGGCTAACCATTCAGACAAACAGTTGTTATTCATACTGCTTACAATCCATTGTTAGTTTTTTTACAAATTTTTCCAAGATAGGGATAGAGCATTACTGAAAAAAAAAAAAATAGATTTTGTAACAGATTAATTTTTCGTAATTTATAATAAAATTTAAATAAGGTAAGGTTCAAGTTTCCTTAAATAAAACCATTGCTCGACCCCAAAATTGTTTGGCGTGTGGAAATTTCCGAATGAAGTGTATAAATCGTTTAGCTAGATTCTATATAAAGAGAAATAATTCTTGTTAAAAACTATATTTATTTCAGAACTATTACTCATAAGACTCCCACTAAAAATTCTATGACTTATACAGGTTTAAATTTTTGTGAATATACTGAAATAATTTCAAGGAAATCTATTTCCTTTCAACTTTTATTTCCCTTATCGTAAGGAATAATAATAGTTAATGATTAAAATTTTAATTCAAAGTAAAATATTTGAAATAGATTCACATTAACATAGATTTACTTTGAAAGACATATTTTTTATGACGGCTACATCCAGAAATTTATTTTTTCTCTACCTAAAACAACGGAAGAAGAAATTATTACTGGGAAAGTTCATTAGTTTTACAAAATATATATATCTGTACTTAGAAAATAAGTTCTTTAATTTCTTATTAACAGGCAAAGTAGTTGAAATTTTATCTAAATTAATTAAAAAAAGTAATAATAATATCTGGTTTGCTTTGATTTATATATTTTTATCGAGTTTACCGACTGTTTATTCCACATACATTATGACGAATTATATTTTTGTTGCCAAACATCGGTGACAAAATTAGTATAGCATACTTAAAAACTGTTTTTTTTATTGATAATGTCTATAAAAGTCAATCCTATTTTTTGCCCATTAATTGTTATTTCATTCACAATTATTTTTTTATACATAAAAGTTATTAATATTTATTTATTCAAAGATTACATGTTGTTACAACATAAGAAAATTTAATTAATTTGAAAAAATATTTTTATGTAGCTTTGATACAATTTTAAATAATAAATAATTGCTTAGCAATTAAAATATAAAATATATAAAAACCAAAGGAAAAATAAATAAAACACAATTTTATAGAACTAATACTGAAAATTTTACTCGGGTTTTATAAAAATAATTGCAAAAAAAAGGAAAACATAAACGTACCTTTCGTATACACGGAAGTTTTTTTAGAATATAAATATCA
This sequence comes from Lycorma delicatula, assembly GCF_047948215.1. NCBI lineage: Eukaryota > Metazoa > Arthropoda > Insecta > Hemiptera > Fulgoridae > Lycorma > Lycorma delicatula. The sequence goes on from NC_134457.1 coordinate 54,846,952, forward strand.
AGTGGATTGCAGGAAGTGCAGAACTCACTTGAATTTAATAGAAGAAACCAAATTAAATTAAAACTAGGAGAAACCTTAATATTCTCTACCGCAAATGGTATTTATTACAGAAAATTAATAGCCTGAGTTTTTTTTTTTATTAATTTAATTAAAAAGTTAAATGTGAAGAAATTAAAATTTTTCTCTATTTCGTTAGAGTATACCCAACCTTTCTACAAACACTGTCCAACGCACGTGCAAGTGTACGCACAACCACATGTACTCAGATATACCCTGCCGTAGATAATATATAAACACGTATGCATCCCCTTTCGACCGTTCTCTAATTGTTTAAATGGATACAGTGCAATTGGTGTTAGCATTATTAGAATAGCGGTTGTTAGTGTACGCTCACATACCTAATTAATTGCAACGTTATGAAACGTTGTTTTGTTGTTTCAGATGCAGTTGTTAAGTTTGTTATTGGTGTTTTTGTTGTTACAACAATTAGGCGTTTTAAGTAGATTACAGATTCGTGTTGTATTAATGTTTAGCCGTTTATACCGTTATAATTAGCGGTATACTATCCACATATAGTACTTTATACAATCTGTATTATTAATATTTCCATAACGTCATCCCGCTTGATTTTATCAGCTAATTAATAGACTATTAATTTTAACAAAGTTATTAACTTTATCGAAAATAGGGTTGAGATGGAGATAAATTGTTTATTATTGTAATTATTCTAATGAAAGAGGGCTATTTTAACAGAATATTGAAAAGGGATGTTTCCGTAAATGAGGCCTTTTATGTAAACTTAGATTAAAATGATTTTATTATATTCAAGTGCTGGTTTATGTATAATAATGTTGTTAGCTTTTAGCTTATAGGATCAATGAATTGTAGTACAAATTTTAGGCTGTCGAATAAAGGTTCATGTTAGGAGACTAAAATTCTTTATCTGACATTAAAAAGCAGATTTTAATAAAACAAACAACAAAGAATTGAATCATAACTTTTTTTTTAATGCTACTGATTATAAATATTTTTTTAATAAAAAGATGGGGAAAACAGACGCCAGTAAAAGGTATGTATATAGTACCAAACGCAGTATTTGCTAAACTTGTTTCTTCTTTTATTAATAAACTGATTAATTTATAAAATATTCTATAGTTATTTATTTTATGTATTCATTAGTGGCTGTGAGACACTATTCTGTTGTAATGGATAAAAAAAAGTCCAAAAAAAAAAAATCCCCAAAAAAATCTGGATTTAGGACTTTTTTTTAACTAAGCTCTCATTGAGAGCTTTTCAACGATATATATCATAACTGTTACTTATTTTTATTGGTTCCAAAGTTATAGATACATAAAAGTTTAATTAACGAAACATTTGGATCTTACTAGGGGAAGGCATATCGGTTCGAATCCGACTTCATCTCCTTTTTAACTATTTTTTTTATTTAAATGTATTGACCTATTAACAATTATTAACCTCTGATTGTAAAAGATTATTTACAATAGATACTAATTCAATAATAACAATAAAAACATATATAAAAAACTATCAGAAGTTTTAATGAAATAAATTTTACTTTTCATTTTAAATAAATGTATATATCTAAGTAATAGGCGTACAACGAAGTCATATGGTGTCGACATCAGATAGTTTTAATGCGAATAACAGATTTAAGTTGCTCAAAGATAATTTAAAAATATTTTTTGATATACAGTTAAATGTAGTGTTTCGCTTATATTAATTAATATATGTTAAACAGTAAAACACCTTTTATTTAATATATATATATATATATATATATATATATATATATATATAAACAAAATTTGTCTTCAGTCAGAAATAAAATTTGTTCAAAAATTAATTTAAACGTCAGGAAACATTTTTGAAAGTGTATGTTTGGAGTGTAGCTTTATATGGAATTGAATTTTGGACGATTGGAGTACCTGAGAAGAAAAAATTAGAAGCTTTTGAAATGCGATGCTGTAGGAAAATGTTAAAAATCAGACGGGTGAATAAAGTGACAAATGAAGAGATGTGGCGAATTGATAAAAAAGAAGCATTTGGAAAAATATAGTTAAAAGAAGAGACAGACTTATAGGCCACATATTAAGGCATTCTGGAATAGACGCTTTAATATTGGAGGGACAGGTAGAAGGAAAAACGTTTGCAGGCAGGCAGCGTTTGGAATATGTAAAAAAAAAATTGTTAGGGATGTAGGATGTAACTGGGTATACCGAAATGAAAAGGCTAGCGCTAGTTAGGAAATCTTGAAGAGCGGCATCAAACCAGTCAAATGACTGAAGAAAAATAAAAAAAGCAAAATTATGAAATATTAAAACAAACCATGAATATTTGTGTTATTTAAACTCCTACAAAATTTATTTCTTTACAATGCGAATGTACAGATTAGAGTTGAATAATGAAATGTGATTGAAAAACATTTGGTGACCGTTTGTCTGAATAATTTATAAGATTCCTAAATACTGATAGATTTTAATTTTTCTTTCATTTTCATTTATTCAAAGTGATAAATATTAAAAAATACTTTATAAATACTAATTCGTTTAATTATGGGGAAAAAATTGAAGGTAACCAATTTGTAGGGAATTAGTTTACAAAAGAATATTTGAAACGTTTTTCCGTAATGCTATATATTACACATTAATTAATTATACACTATAATATTATGTTAAACACTATGAATACAGTGTAACATTAAGCTTTATGGAGGTGTGAACAAGTGGTCTGATGTATACTGGAGGCGAATTCACAACCGTTGATTTTAATCCTTAATCATAACCATCAGTTTTTCATTTGTTGTACGTACTGGAGAGGCAAATAAAATCGACATTTTTTAACTGGAAGTCTTATATTCTAACTTTATTCCTCAGATATATGTTGTTTCTTTTCATATTATTTATAATAAAATAAAATTTATTCGATTAATACATTTTATTATGATTTATAATCTAACAGGAGAAACTGGGCGAAGTGTTATTTCCCTTATAAGGAAAAATAACTAAACATAAAACGTAATTTGCAATGAATGAACAATTTTAATTTTTATACCTGATTTTTTATAATTAATATTTTCCGTTAATCTTGATATCATTATAATTTTTTTAATGAGGTGTACGATTAAGTCTTTATTATTACGTATATAATAATCGTCTAGTTCAGGTAATAAATGGTTAGCTGCTTATTTTATACTTTAAATCAAAATATTTTATTTGTTGTATTTGTAATAGTGTAATTAGAAAATATAATAACAAATAAAAAGCATTCTGAACACGAAGTTAATCATAATTTATGAAAATATGTTTTTGTTAGTTGTTCAACAGAGCACATTGTTAGCTGCTTTTCGTTTTATCAGAAATAATTACTTCATTACGAGATCATTTTAGAAAATGTGATCTTATTCTGATCGAATCTCTACCACAAATTTATAACTGCATGTTTCTCCTTATCAGTCTTGTAACGCAAGACTTAGTTTTGTACTACCATAGATCGATTATTGTCGAGATATGGACTTAAACACATAATGGACGTAAATTTTATAGATGATAAAATGAAATTACATTAAATATTGTCGTAGTATTAAATTACAAAATCAGAAAAGAAAGCTAGAGAAGACAATAAACGATAAAAATGTAACAAGAGAACTTACCATCTCAAGATATAACGTTTAATTTACTAGTGATGTCGGCTGAAGATAAATAGTTCAATAATTTAATGAAACAAGTGAAAAACGTAGAGCTGGCTAAGCTATTATTCAGTATGGGATAAAAGGCTGTATTGTAGTAGAAATGACATTGTAAGGAAACTTTTGAAAATTTAGTGTTATAAGGAATAGGCTGAATTCTCTTTTCTCATTTGATATAGCCTGCTTCCTTTGATGTAGCTCCCTCAATGTAACTTGCTACCTTTGAAAAAAAGGAAGATAATAACGTGAAAACATTAAAAAAATATAACAAGAATGAGATATTATGTCACATACGTATATAACTTTTTTTATTTTCTGTGATACTTTTATATAGCGACCAAAGTTCTAACTTGTTTTACTAAAATTACACGTTTCTTTAAGTATTACAATCAACATTAAAAATACATTCATCATAAAAAAAAAAAAACAAGAAAGCTAAATGTTTCATGTTTTATTATATTTTTTCAACTCAGGAATTAAATATGTATATATATATATATATATATATATATACATATTTAATAATACGAATTTTTTTATTTTTTCATTCTGATATTTAATTATTAGTGAGAATTGATTCTACCATTTTTAGAATGATTAGTGTATAATTTCACGTGAAGTTATCCTGAACTGTTCAGTTCTGATGGTAATTGACGTAAAAAAATATCCTTAAAAAAATAATATCCGTAAAAAAATAATCCTTATTTTTTCATTCTGATATTTAATTATTAGTGAGAATTGATTCTACCATTTTTAGGATGATTAGTGTATAATTTCACGTGAAGTTATCCTGAACTGTTCAGTTCTGATGGTAATTGACGTAAAAAAATATTAAATTTTACTGTTAAATGTTTTTATGTATATATATATATATATATATATTTATATAAAGATAAAAATAATTATTTACACACACACATATATATATATATATATATATTATATAATAATAAAATTATTTAATTATTTTTGACAACTTGTATTTTGATTAGTAGATTATAATTTTCCTTGAGTAATGATGTAGTATATTAAAGAAGAAAGAAAGAAGAAATATTGTCAGTTCACGTCAAGTAATATCATTTCATCTCTTTTTTTCTTCTGAAGTTTGGATAAGCAAAATCACTTTAAGTTTTTATTTTTTTTTGGAGTTTACTGAAAAATGAATGTTATACTATGTCACTCTTGGCATGCTTCTTAAGATCTTTAAGTATGTCACATCTAGTAGAAAATATACGATAAACTGACGGTTTTAGGATGTTACAAGATATATAAATATGTGAGTGTTAGTGGATGTGTTTGTGGGCGCGAGTAGCATTTGTCAGAGATAGAAATTTTGTATTACGAAAATAAGTAAACATGAGACATATTGTTATCATTATAGCAAATGATTAAGTAATAATTTTACAGACTCATAAAATGATCAATGATTCTGTGTCCGCATGCAATTCCTAAAATCATTTTACATTTGAATATAAAATAATTTCTTTTTTCTTTTCTTTTTAATAGATGTACAATATTCAATCTATTCATTACAAACTATAATTTAATGTGTTAATTCAGGACAAAAAAAAAAAGGTAAATTAATTTATTGTTTTTCAATATCTGCCCAAGCGTTTTTTATGAGCGTAACTCAAGATAATCCTCAAGTATAATAGGAACAAATTAACTAAATAGCCAATTGTGAAAGTTAAAGAAATAAAGATATCATTTGTCGAGTTGCATTTCATTTTATGGAATAACCTGTCCGTTTTCTGATATTCATTTTTTATATAATAACAAAAAAAAAAACTTTTACGCTACATATATTTAGTATTAGTAACGATTTAAAAAATATCTTCATAGTTATAATTACTATCAACCAAATGAAATGCATTATTGTATATCTCATTAAAAAAAAAATTGACTAAATTTATAATATGAGTAATCCTATTATTTCCTGATGTACTTCACACTTGCATACATGCATGTCAAATCAAACCGAAGCAGATTTTGGATTAGGGCAATATTTGAATCGATGTGTGAATGGGAAACCAAAACACCTACCTTATTTTTTCATTCTGATATTTAATTATTAGTGAGAATTGATTCTACCATTTTTAGAATGATTAGTGTATAATTTCACGTGAAGTTATCCTGAACTGTTCAGTTCTGATGGTAATTGACGTAAAAAAATATTGTATTATTACTTTCTATGAAATGTATTCTTGATTTTACTGTTAAATGAAAATCTTCCAGGTATATATTCTATTTGTGTATAAATGATTAAAATATATAGATGAATGCAATTTGTATGAAACTATTCGTTTATTCTTTTAGAAAATTATTATTTTTTAAATGTATTTAAAATTTTATATTAGATTAGGTAGTGTAACTCTTAATCGCTGATTTATATATATATATATATATATATATATATATATATATATATATATTTGCTTATATAAATATAAGTTTAAATTAAAAAATTATCTTGATATTTTACTTCAAATTCTTTTTTTTAATAGAAAAAGTATTTTTTCTGATAAATTTCATTTGATAGTATTCCGTGTCGTAAGATTCATAAGTACAAAATGACATAAAATCTATTTTTTTTACCAATTGTATAGCCAAATGACGCTAGGTAATTTAATTAAATTTCTCACCACTGAATACAATGTTGGAGTGGTAGCTACTCTGTCTATCACCCGGAAGTGACGGGTTCAAGTTGAGGTCAGGGCTCAGCTTCTACTGGGCGTTTGGTTGAGGCTAATTTTCCCACTCCGACGTAAAAAAAAAGGGCTGAAATTTTTTCAACAAAACTCATTTTCATGCATTAGAGTAATTATTAGGCACTTGTTAATGTTTTAATAAATAGATAATAGAATAATAAAGCTTGATTACATTTTGTAACACTCTTTATAAACCGCGAAGTTTTAATCAATCACCTCAGTGATTCAAATTTAATGAGTAGATAAAAAAACAAATGTATTAGCTAAATAAAATATCACTCTTTTGTTCGTTAAGAAACTACTTACTTTACAATGCATTTTAAAGAGAAGCTTGGCCAGACTATAGCTTTATTCATTGCAATTCAAATTAGTTAGATAAACAAGATTCTACTTAATATAATATATATTCATAATTTTATTTATATGCGTTAATTACAGAAATCTATATTATTATTTAAATTATTTGTTTTTACGACCTTATAATATTTTCTGTATAAAATACAGTTTTGGTTGAATTATCTTAGAAAAAAAAAAGAAATATATTTTCTCGATTTATTTTGTATAAAGTTAATAAATATTTAAGACCTCTAATAATAAAAAATGATTTTGATCGTAAATTTAATAGCAAAATCAACATCTATATGAAAGGATATAATTTGAAATAATTTTACTGGAGACTGCTATAAAGCGTCATGGAGTATACAGAACTTGTCAGAGCTTTAAAAAATCTTCTTACCCAAACAGAAAAACTATTACCAGAACTTTTATTAAAAGATATTTAAATATAATAATAAATGAATTAATAAAATAAGTTTTCAAATTTTAGCGTTTAATTTAAAAATACGAATTTATTCATTTTATTATTATTCATTAACAAAAACTAATAATTTTACAATAAAATTTTGTTAATTTTAAAAGTATTTCTGTACACCTTAATTTGCATCCATTATTCATTAGTTTTATAAAACTAATTTTAAAAATGATATTTTGCATATCCTGATTATATCTTGTCAGCTAATTAGATTATTAAGAATCTTTAATCCTCCTCATTATCAAAGTTAATTAGAATTTTTTACATTCTACTCAAGTACTTTATTTAAGTGTAATAAAAATTTTGTTGAAGCAGCTCATTAAAAACTGCATTATATAATTTTAATTAATTAATAGTTAGAACTAATATACTTCTAATTTATTAATTTTTGTAACATTAAATATATTTTTATAAAATTCATAAAATCTATGCCCGTTATTCTAAGAAAGTTGTATGATCTTTTAAAATAAAAAAAAAAAAGTAATAAATAAGTCTGGATCCCAAGAGAATAGTTTAATTTTTATTTTGTAACAACGTTTAATAATATAAAAGGAAGGTGAAAGACATTGAAGTTCAGTGTTTAACTTATGAAATATGCATTAAAAGGAAACCGTTGCGGTAGGGTATGGGGGTTAGATGCTTTGTCCCGAGTGAGGTCGAAGTTAGCTATGCTTCTACTATGTCAGATGTTTAATTTTGCCTGGTTTGAAGACAAGAGGACATTATGTCAAAGGACGTGCTTCGGGCCGAATTCTTGACATGGCATTGCGCCGGGAGAAAATGGAAACTTTCAGCTGCACCAAGAATGTTGATTTTGTCCTCTGATCTCCCCCTTTCCTGTAAAATCCAGACAACTGATGTATCGCTAACCTAGGCTTATCTAATGAAATATGCATTTCCTTTAGATGTATTTAAAAAAAAAAATGTTTTCTTATTTCCACGTAAATATTTCTGTTTTTTTTTCCTATCTCATTATTTGTTAACGAAAAAATAATATAAAAAATAAAAAATTCTTTTTATACAGAGTCATTCACGGGAACCGGATGTTTTTAAAATAATCATAAAAAATTGAATATTATAATACTTTAAAAAAGTATTATTGGTACTGAAACACATGTTAAATCAAAGCATTTGTTACTTACTCATGAACGAAAAATTATATGCGGCAAGTGATGTCCATTTTGGGCAATACATTGTTGTAGCCTTTCACGATAACTGGCCTCAATTCTTTGCAGCATGTCTACATCAATCTGGGTGAGGTGATGACGAATTGCGATTTTTAGGTCCTCCAATGTACGCCGTAAACACGTGATTTCAGAAACCCCCACAGAAAAAAAATCACAACTACTCAAGTCGGGGGAACCGAGGGGGCCAAGGAATGTCGCCGAATCTGGAAACGATCTGTCCCGGAAACAAGTTACGGAAAACAGCCATCGTTGCCCTCGCTATGTGCGCTGTAGCTCCATCCTGCTGGAATAACGCATTTTAAAAATGATTCCCCGGTTTCGTAATTCAGGGATGAAAAACGTATTCAACATCGCAATGTAACGATCAGCTGTTACAGTTACGGCAGCGTCATTTTCTTCAAAAAAATATGGTCCAACAACACCGACCTTTCATATTGCACACCAGACAGTCACCTTTGGGCTAGGAAGTGGTCTCTCGTGAAGCTGATGTGGGTTACTTTCTGCCCAATACAGGCAATTCTGTTTGTTGACGAAGCCATTCAGATGAAAATGGGCTTCGTCACTCATTACAATAACATATTTTCATTTTCTTCAAAAATGGTAAGCATTTATCGACAAAATTGTAATGCTGCGTGAAATCTTACTCGTTTAACTGCTGCACGACGGCTATCTTGTAAGGATGGAAATGCAGGTCTGTATGCAGAATTCGTCTTACCGTACTTGTGCTCATTTGAAGCGCTGCTGAATGCCTCTGAATAGAGCGGCGTGGGCTTCTGACAATGGCTTCCCTTACTCGTTCGATGTTCTCCGGAGTGCTAGCAGTTCGTCGGGGACCCGGTGGTTTTTTCTTCAATATTGAACCGCTTGTTCGAAGGTTGTTTACCCATCGCAATATTGTGTTACGAGAAGGGACACTTGCATTACGATGGATATTAAACTGACGGCGGAAATCTCGCTGAACAGCAGTTACGGATTCGTCATTTCGCACAAAACTGTCATACGCGTACAGGCGTTGGTCTAGCGTCTACGGCTCCATCTCAACGCCTAAAATGTAAATGCTATGAACAAAGGAAACGTCAGACACCAGCCACGTGGCCCTCCCATCATGAATGCCCGAGTACAACTCACTTCAAAAACATCTGGTTCCCGTCAATGATCCTGTATTTAAAAACTTTCTCTAATATCATTCAATTGTATTTAAATAGATATGTACAGATATTAGGTCAACATTATTCACAAACGATGCATTACTCATGATTATTTTTTGTTATTCAGTAAATTTAATATAAAAAAGTAAATATAATTTATTCACACTGAAATAAAAATTTAACACAGTTAGGTTTCAAAATAATAAAACTTGCTTTTATAAAGTTTTTTTGGAATTAGTTGTTTAATTTTTCCAATTAAATTTCCTCACGGTTTTTCCTACATGAACTTCATGGTACCACTATTTTTATAATGGCACCCGTCTTATAATGTATCTTTTATCTAAAATGATGCTTTTTCAAATTTACTGTTTTTCAATTTTCGTATAATTCTATAAAGGGGAAATCTTGATTTTTAGATATCAAATCTGAATTTTGTAGTTAATGCTGTTATTTATTTTCTCTACCTATTAGGTAATGGAGAAGTAGAGTCTTTTGTAAATCTTCTGTGTATGTTCCCACTACCTGTGGGTATATGAGTGTCTAGTCTGTTTGATTAACTATTTAGTTCATCAAACTACTATCACTAATACTTGGTGGAATCACCACAGTTAAATTTTTATTATTTTCAGCTAATGTATGGTTTTGTAGTAATTATTGTGAATACATCACAATAAATAAAATGTATCTAACTTTTGAAAACATTCCTCAGAATGTTTGAAATTTCCTATGACTATTGATCGATTTACTAGTATTATATATTCTTTGTTACTACGTATGTTTTTTCCGCATTTTATTTAGCATGTTTTCCATAACTGTGGGTTGCATGGGTGGGTAGTAGTATAAACAAATATCATGTTTTATTTCATTAAATCCCTCATTGTAGTCGTCCGGTAAAAAAGATATATAACTAACTAATTAATACATATGACGAAGGTACATGGTTTTGAGTAGGATGTGTCAGGTGCATTATAGATAGATGAATCAATTGAAGTTGATTATCAGTGTTTTAAAAGGTGTCATCTATTTTGGATGGAGAAGTCGAGGGAGCTAAGTGATTTGTTATGTTGATATTCTGTAGTGAAATATAAATGAAGATGTGATTTACTGTTGCATATGAGGATTGAGTATCAGTATCTCATTTTTCATGAACCTGGTATAGCGTTTTTAACAATGCGTTAACAGTACATTACCTTGTTTACTTATTTGTAATTTTGTAATGTGTGTTTTCAAAGCTTTTTTTAACTTATTTATTTTCCCCGCCCCTCAGATCAGGATCCAAAACTTAGCATAAACTTAGATCCGAGGGATGCTAGCGCCTCAAACTACCTCGGAAGAGCACAAGACCCCGCCCAGGTAGACAGGACTCGGTCTTTTCTTGCTTGCCATGCGTCCAATGGGTAACTCCCAAAAGTAAACCACCCACCGGGACTCCGGTCTTACTGCCTTGCCTCTAGTGGGGAACTTCCAAGGGAATCCTCCACCGGGACTACGGTCTTACATTCCCCCAATGGCATCTCAAAGGAATCCCCACCCGATCATTGAAGGTCGAAGACCGAAGCCTCCCACCCCTCCCGGATAGGGTTGTCTCCCAAAGGCACCATGACGTTACTGTGAAGACACAATTCCTGACGCAGATGGAGGCGTCCTCCCCGACCTCCGGGCGCATGATAGTGGAGCTTGCAGGATGTACATCGAGGCTCCTGATTACAATCTTTATGTGCATGGCACGCCTTATCACACGTGAAACAATGGCCACTCTAATCGATGCCATTACAGACTTGGCCTTATGGCCTGGATTGCAACACCTGAAGTAGAGTTCACCGGAGGTACACCTCATCACCAGACAGGCCATTCACCCAATACGAACACGCCCATCAGACAGCTGTTTGTCCGCAACGGCACTGCCAATCTGACTATCTGCGTCGAGCCCTAAGACGGCAGCATTGATAAAACATCTACAGCGACTGACTCACCCGTTATTTTGCTAAGTTCTCCAAGAAGCACATTCTGTATTGTAGAGTCCACCTACTTAATAAGGACGTGGACCCTCCTACCACCACTTCCAGTCAGAGCTGTGGTAGCACCCTCCACTTTTTGGGCGTTATCTCTGCTCAAATATTCGGCATCATCACTATCAGCCCGCACCCGGAGGTGTAAGTCCTCCCGCTGTCCCGTCCGTACGGAGAGAATACCAGTTTCACCCGGCGTACTGCTCCCTTCACCATGCGGAGGAGCTCTGCGTAGGTCTTCTCCTCCACGCTGACCACCGCTGTGGTAGTTGGAGGGCCTGCGGGTCGCTTCTTGCCGGTCGGCATCGATGTTAGTGACGTTAGATGTTAGTGACGAACAAATGAACGAAAAGCTGTTTTTCCATCCTTCTACCCACATATTCCATATACCGTCGTAAAATCTGCCCAACTCGCCCTTGTGGACCATAGAACCACATCTGCCGATTCTGTCCATCCGTCAGAAGCCCCGGGATAGGCCTGTAAATAGCAGAGGCTACCCCACGATCTCCTACTGATGATTCGACGACCAGAGCGTAATGAGTCCGCCCCAGAGCAATTTTACAACTGCTACCCTCCTCAGAAAGATCTTCAGCAGTCGATTGCAAAACCAGGACCTGACCCGGCTTCAATCTACCCGCACTGGCCAAGTCCCGAAGCCACAGAGCTTTTTGGAATACCGACATGTATTGCGAATGCTCGATTCCAACCGCCATGTCAATGATCCAGGCGGATCCAACACCATCTTCCAAGTCAATAGTATCCTCTACTAAAGCCATGTACCGAAAGATGTCATCGGTACATCCCCTCAGGACCAGCCGCTCAAGATCGGCAACAGCAACTCCATTCTCGACTGCCAGCCGAAGCTCTTCAATCGACCAAGCCGTGACTCGTTCCAGTGACCGGTCTGGAATCTGCGATACCTAATCGGAAACAATATGGTACATCTGCGTACCCTTATCCGTCACACTCGGTCGAATAGTCCTCCCCCCTTGAGATCCCTCATCAATTCTGTCTAGAACATCCTCGAATGTTCCCAACATACGAACATTTCTGTCCACGTCCTCTGAGCACGTTTTGATCTCAACCTTGGTTTTTAAAGCTTAGACATTTTAAACTTAACATTAATGAGTGAACCTTTTAATAAGCGTAGTACATATTATTTGATTATTTAGGGATTATTTCAAATTGTTTTTAAATTTTGGCATTAAAAAAAGTCTGCCAGCAGTCTTCCATTGTGAGAAAGATGCTAATAAATCACCCTGAAAGGCCTTTAAAAAAATGTTTTCCATTAATTTAATAATTAATTGCTTAAATTTTTTTATAATTTTAAAGTGCTATGGCGTTCCGTGTTGTTGTTAAATAATAAACTTAATTTCGTATTTCTTAACTAGTTTAATTTCTTTCACTAGTAATGGATATTACGTAATACGCTAACTAAAACAGCACTGTCAGTTTTTTTTTTGTTTTTTTTTTAAAGAAACACGTATCTTTCTGTTTTCGTATAATAAACAATTTTTTGTTTGTTTTTTATTGTTTTTTTGTTAAAATCATTATAAATAATTATTTGTTTTCCGAATTAAAATGAAGTTACAGACTACGTTTTTTTGTAAAATACTAAACGAAAATACTGTTTCAGTTACAGTGTGGAAAAACAGTTTGACCCATTTTCTGAAAAAAAATATTGCTCTGGTTAGTTCTACCAAACTTACTAAACTAGTAAATGGATGAAGCATGTAATATATTGTAAGTCTAAGTAGGCCTTAGATTTCAACGGTCTACATGTTGCTTTAAATTACATGTCGATTAGTCTTATTAAATCACAACAAAATTTATTTACTTAACTACTAATACAATCACTAAATATTGTTTGCGTATGAATTATTTTATGGTTAAATTTATTTCTAATATTAAGTTTTCTTGTTTTGTTTCTGATTAATAAATGTTAACAAACTAAGTGAATTTTAAGAAAATATTTTACAAAAAAAGCTTAAAATTTATTACGATGAACAAGTATTTCTTAAATAATAAGTCAAATAAATATTTGAATCCTATATTTTACGTAAGGTATAAAATATTTTCTCAGTTTTACTTAAATTAATGTATTAAAAACATCTGTATTTTTGAAAGACAAGTTTTGTAGATAATATATTTTATAATGTATAATTTATATAAAGTACGCATAATTTTACATTTTAACACGTTGCTAATTAATTATTTAATTTGTAATTAGTTTTAATAAAGTAAAAATGGATAAAAGGAGGATATAATAAGGAGATATTATAGTTTGCGTTTGCAATTTTCATTTTACTCACGTATTTAGATTTTATAAATCCTAGCGGTAGAATGGTCTACTTTTTTTTTGGAAAGAATAGGAAGTTTTACTTAAATACTTTTTATTTTATAATTCAGTAACGATTGCTCTTATAAAAAAATCTTACTAGACTTTGATGCTTATAAAATTCCCTGATTTATATTTTGTTCAATTTTACTTCTTATAATAGAATTAAGTACCTAAGTTATGACTCAATTTTTTTTTGTTCTTTGACCTACAACACTAGTATCATTAATTCTGAGGTTTTTAATTTAATGTTTCGCGATAACTTAGTTATTTTAAATAAGAGTATAATTTATTTTATCGTATTTTAAATAATACAAATTTCTAAAAAATTAAAAATAAATAATTTTTCTACAATTTCCGCTTTCTTTCTCTACTATACCTGTAAAATTGTTCGAGTTTTGTTTGGATTGGACAAAGAAATTCGGATCAGTAAGAACTCTTTTAATTACATAAAATTTTTTTTTAATGTAACTCAGTTATGGCAAGTTTCAACCAACCGGGTTGGTCTAGTGATGAACGCATCTTCTCAAAGCAGTTGATTTGGAAGTAGAGAGTTCTAAGATTCAAATCCTACTAAAGCCAGTTACTTTTATATGGATTTGAATACTACACCGCGGATACCAAATTGAAACCCAATCTTTGGTGATTGGGTTTCAATTAACCACACATCTCAGAAATAGTCGAAGTGAGACTGTACAAGACTACCCTTCATTTACACTCATACATATCATCCTTTGAAATAATACCTGAACCGTAATTCCCGGAGGCTAAACAGGAAAAAGAAAGTTATGGCAAGTTTATTTTTAAAAATTCAGTTTATTCACCATTTTTTTTTGTTTTGCTACTAATAAAGATAGCGTTGCTTTTATTTAATTTATGTTATCGTTAATAAGTAAACATAATAATATAATATAATTATATTTGTTATTAGAGTATAAATGAATTGTATAAATAGTTCATTATCATATATGATAATTTCTTTAAAAAAATTACGTTTGTTTAATTTCAACAACTATAATATTTTCAAATATACTCACGGTGTTTAAGTTTTAATTTTTTTTTTTTTTTATTCTTAAAGTTAAAGGAAAACTATATTTTAACTTTATTTTAAAAAAAATAACACTTAAGCTACATTAAAATACAGAAAATTATCTGTTCAGATTGACTAAAGTAGACTTTGTCGCATTAAAAGATAAACATATATTTCTTTTATGAAATTCTAAATTTGAGTTGTACTAATTGATAATTATCTTGCAGTATAAATTACCGAGACTTATGTAGATTATACTTCTTTGAGTATAAAAAATGTTCTATAATAAACAACCTTATGTAGTATAGGCTGTCTTGAAAGTTTTAAGCTGTTTTATTATTATTGAGGAATAAAGAAAAATTATTCTAAAGTAAATTCAAAATTACTTTGACTTCTATACTAATTTTCAGATGTCAGGTACATAAGAATACTTAAACGTGTTAATTGGTTTCATTCATTTACATTTAAATACACTACCAAATGAGAAATCTTGTATTTCAAATTTTATTACTAAAAAAACTATTATTAACACTTGAACATTCTACAGAATTTATGGTAAGAAGAACGAATAAAATAATAAAGAAGCGTTGCACGAATGATGATACCACTTACAAAAATAATTTACTGTAACGTTTACTACAGACCGTAAATCTGCAGATAACGTTAATTATATTTGTACCCGGTAGAATGATTTTTTCTTTAAAAAGTTCAATAAAAATACAATATAGAAGCGCGTGCATGTATGCACACGTGTAACTGATAAAAAAAATTGAATTACTTAAATATCAATTTATTTAATCATTTTTTATTGCATAATTTTAAGCGTAAAAGTTACTTCAGAAATATAGAATAATTTTAAGCTACTTCATATTAGAAAGGTAGAATTTTTATTAAACTAAAGTTAATATCTGTTATCAAGAATGAAATCTTATATTAGTACCGTCACTCGAACTTTGTTCCTTTCAATTCCATTAAATTAACTCTTACTGACAGAACAACAAGATACGTCACGAGGTGTCGGTTATAATCGATTTTACAGAATTGGTAGGTAATAAAATGAAAAAGGGAGTAGGTTAGAATGATAGAGTAAGAAGCGATGAAGAAAAAGTGACAGAAAGGGAATGAAAATGAGGGTGAACATGTGATAATAAAATGAGTGAGTAAGTGGGTAAAAGACTGAAAGAACGAGAGAGCGTGATGGGTTTTGAAGTGGGGGGTGAGTGAAGTATTTGACAACACTCCTCGAGCTCGTTGAAAGGCATAACGACTGAAAAGCAACTGAGAGTTCTAGGAGGAGAGTGGAGGGACACGATTGATCAGCAATAGGGGGAATCATTGGTGATTCCGAATAAGCGGGTTGGCTGAGCAAGACTGTGATAGAGTGCGGAACCAGCTACCAGCATAAACTCTGTAGCCTAATCGTTGTCTGCGTGAAGCACCCGTTACCGATTGCAGTTACAACTTACTGAAAAGAACTTCAACACCACTACCCTTCCGTAATAGCCAGTTCAATTAACATTCATTTCTTTGTTATCAATTTTACTTCATAATTCACAGACATTATGTGAAATATAAAAAAAAAATTATGTAAATATAAATTATATAGTATTTATTTACATGAAATATTTTGTTTAACCTATTTAATAAACTGATAGATAAGTTTTTTGATATTAGTCAAAAAAAGTAATGTACAGTTCAGGAATTCTGAAAAATGCCACGGCGTTTTAAATAATTATCCAAAAACAAGTAAACTCTACTTTGTACTTTTGGGGATAAAAGAAAATCCTATTTTATCTCATAATGATAAACGTAATGATGAAATGTGTTTTTATATTGAATTTTCTGAAAATCTTATAGTTTTAAAATATATGATTCAATTAAAATGAAATTAATACCTCTTTTAAATCCATATGCATCTTCATTTAAAATAATTACTCCTTGCGAACTAATTATAATAAGCTTAAAAATATCTTTTATCTATTAAGAAATTACAGAGGTATTTTAAAAGCTCTTTTATATTTTTTAACTCTATTTTTCTGTAATCTTATTTCAGGAAAGTAATTTAAGGAATTACTTAGAAGAAAATATTTTAAGACTGAATTTAATTTTATTTTTTTTAAGTTAGCATATTTTATACAATTTTTAGATTCTTACAAACAGCTTACCTCGTTTTAACTAAAATCGTTTGTAACAAATATAATAAAATCCTAAATTATGTTAATAAAACACACATTTTAAGGAGTACAATCTAAGCTAAAATAAAAATAATAATTTATTTATTTTGTGCAGTAGGACAGCTACCTATACAGCCTTTGTATGTTACACAATAGTACATAAAAAAATATACACAGTAAATATAAATTAAAAATACAAAATTTAAAATTTATACAATTCGTAATAATTTTATAATCATTAGTTCATAAAAATGACAGTAATATTGGTGTTTTAATTATGTTACACAATTATATTATTATTTGTCCTTTAATTCTTTGATCATCAATTCTTTGATCATCAAAAAATATATTAGAAAATATCAAAAATGTCTGAATTAAAAAACTTCTGTTGTCCCAAGAATCGATTGACAATTATTCTATTTGGTTCATTGTCAACGATCTGTATTATTTATTGAACTATTCCTGGAATTATTTGGTACAACCTTCAAAAAATAATATTTTCTAAGATCTAAAACCTGATGTCCGAAGAATCGGTTGACAATTAAAAATGAAACTGAGTCGAGCGTTACTTTAATCTAAATAACTATTTTTGAAATGTCATGGGGGAATAAAAATAAGTAAGAAAAGAATTTCCTAATATCTGCAGAGGTTTCTGTAGATTTTGAAGTCAAGTGTTCTAAGGTTCTAATCCTAGAAAACGCCCTTTTACACCGATTCGAATGCTAGACTGTGAATACGTTATTCTTTAGTGGTTGGGTTTTAATTAACCACACATCTCTGGAATGGTCGACCTGAAACTGTACAAGACTACACTTCATTTAAATTCACACATATCATCCTCATTTTCATTCATCCTCTGAGATAATATTTTACGGTGCTTCCGGAGGTCAAACAGAAAAAGATAGAGGTTTATGTAACGTATAGGTGCCGCAATGAATCTTAAAGCGTAGACTACAACGGCTAGTACGATGCTTGTTTTCCAAACTGTTAACATTTAGTTAATTTTTCTTGCGCAGAAGGAAATTTCTTTCATATATTACAACTTATTTATTTTACTATGGTATTATGGATTACTTCTAAATATTTTCTAATTCTGCTGTTTAAACTTTATGATTAACTATTTTGCCATAAAAATAAATGTTATGATATATTTTTAAATGTTATAAAAATGGATAAAGTGACAAATGAAGAGGTATTGCAGCAAATAGATGAAGAAAGAAGCATTTGGAAAAATATAGTTAAAAGAAGAGACAGACTTATACGCCACATACTAAGGCATCCTGGAATAGTCGCTTTAATATTGGAAGGACAGTAGAAGGAAAAAATTGTGTAGAGAGGCCACGTTTGGAATATGTAAAACAAATTGTTAGGGATGTAGGATGTAGAGGGTATACTGAAATGAAACGACTAGCACTAGAAAGGGAATCTTGGAGAGCTGCATCAAACCAGTCAAATGACTGAAGACAAAAAAAAAAAAATTCTCAACAAGTATTATTATTACGTCGCAGACAAACACTAAATGATCTGGTCATCTCACACATATAAACAGAGATTACAATCTACCGTGACTTTATCGTAAAAATAAACTCGGTGGCAAGTATTAAAACTCAGGAAATGATTCAACTTTCTTAGAATCATACCATGAAACACTATACCTACATTGTTTGCTACATGTTCCTAGTTTCAAATACAGCCAGACAAATATAAAAATAAATAATTACCCATAAGCCTACGTTATTGAATAATTGAGCATAGTTTGTGCAAAATCCATTTCCTTTTATTCGATTTTTGATTGAGAAAAGTAATTACATCGGTTGTGTATTTTTAGTGTTTTATAATTATGGGTGAACTTAAATCTACCGTAAAAAACAAAAGCAAAACGGCAGGCCCGGTAATCATAAATCGTGTGTATCAGTTTATGAAACAAGAAGGTGATTGATTTCCGAAGTCGGAAAAAGACAAATACCTGATTTACGTTAAAAAATATTAAGAAAGAACAGCAGCTGCGTGTGAGGTATCGCGATTTCAAGTTCAAAGAGTAACAAAAGAAAAAGCGGTTGCTAGAAGAATTAGCCGAAAATCCGGTGATGAGTTCTTTCTTTACTCCGGTAAAATACAAACCCCGTGAACTTCTCTTACGTGCTTCTGTACATATCTTCTTGCAGAAAACGGTTGGATATTAATTAAACATTATTCAGTTAACAAATTAAATTTTATTTAGTCAAATTAAATTTAAAACTGTAACATGTTCAAAATATTAGCTATACATTGAGGTGATATAAATTTCAAAATTGTGTTCTGCGATTCAATACTTAACACTGCAATACATGTTGGCCCATTTGCTGTAAGGTAATGAAGCAAGTATTATGCTAAAAGGATAGTAAACTGATTCTAAGAGTGTTTGTTGCTGCTGTGGCACCAACCTCAAGATTGGTTGCGCCACCTGCAGATTATTAATTAGGCATATTATCCTTACGTTTTTTACGAGTGGAAAATTTCCTTTTTTAGTGAAGATACATAAGTATTTTTTTCCATATTTCCAACAGATGTGTCTTAAAGTTCCGGGTCAGCAGTTAATCGAGAATCACGCACTTCACCTGTTTCAGAGGGACGAGATACTCTCATTCTTTTAGCAGACTGAATAATAAGAAAGGTTACTTCTCTTTCCTGAAGACATATTTTTTTATCTTTTGACAATCTATTATCGACATTTAAAATAAACAATTAAAATCCATTAAAGTTCTCTAAACGTCCTTTTTTAAGCTAATTGTAAGAGTAATAATAATTATTAATGACGATCTTTAATATCTTAACCCCCATAAGACAAATCGTGAAAATTGTAACTGGAAATAATTAACAACCCTCTTAGATATAAATATGCAAGTTTTATTAAAATCTATCCAAAAGTGTTGCGTGATGTGCGCACAGGAATGACCTTAATTATCACGTTATTATATGTTTAGATAAAAAGTCTTATCCAAAAAAAATCTAAGTTTATAATTATTTTAAAATTGTTTATTAGTTTGCCAATATTAATATTTATTACATGTTTAAAGTACAATACAATGTAAAAGACAGTCAATTCTACTTTCATGTAATAATTTTAATGTAAATGAAATACAGTATCTGAGAAACATTTGAAAACGTAAATAATTATAAATTAGTATAATTTTAGTTCTAATTTAAATGCAAAACATATTTCATTTAGTTAATAAAAAAAAAAATATATATGGAAATAAAGGGTAATGATACAAAGTTATCACTGAAATCAGCAGTACAAAGGATGCTTGCCTGGTTGAGGCAGATGTAAACTCTCTATCAGCTTTATTCATTGTATGGAGCGGGCAAGTTTAAAGTAACTGATGCGTAAACGATCCGGCAACCAAGGCTGGATAAAATGGGATATCATAGGTTCTAGGGTTTATCCTACCGTTCAATGTAAATCAGTCTGCATTTTGTGCATGGGATGACTACATCCAGTGTTTATTAGGGTGAACGAAAATTACCTATTGATTCATCCATTCATATTATAGTAGGTACCTAAATATTAAATATTTGTAGCTTCTAGCGAAGTTGTTAAACCGGTTAAAATAAACCGAAGCAAAGTCGGTTAGTTAATATTTGGTCCTTTTACCTAATTATTAAGGTGAGAAATACTGTAATTAATAGGGCTTTAGAAAAATACATTAACGCTTTTTTCTTGAGGTTTTTATCCTGTAAATTAGTAAACCGAATACTTTCAGAGTTAATTTTTATAGGAAGAAATAGGATGAATATAATGGCTATAAAAGTAGCCAATATCTTTGTGGTAAATATATTAAAGAATAATTATTTTGTCAAGTATTAATCTCGAAATAATTTATTGCGTATGCATGTAGTTAAATAGAAATTTCATTAAAACATTTCTTGGATGAATATTATTATTTATAAAAATGAAAGTCAAGATGTGTTTTCTTTATTATCTTTAATTCCAATCATTCGGTTACAGTCGTATAAAGTTTTATAAAAGAAGAACACAAACAATTGAAAATATATTTAAAAACAAATAATAGTTATGCTAAAAGAAAATTTGGCTAAGTTCACACATATTTAATCTAAAATTCTAAACCTTTTCAATGCGAAATCACTTGTAAATATATGTATTGTAAAACAAACAGAACTGACCAATTTATATAGTATTGTATTATGTTTTATGTTATTAGTAACCTAATGAAAAAATAAAATCATTAAAATAAAACAAAAGTTAGGCCTGCTTAATAATATTTCTGAAAATGAAACGCTTTTAAACGATTTATGAAACAAAAAAGCTTAGATTATTTTTAGTATTTTTCAAGATCATCGAATATTTTTTTTACAGGATCGTCTGTTTTATTTATTTAGTTCTCTTTTATTTAGGAAATAGTTTCTTTTACCAATAAAGTTTTTTATTGGTCTATATATTTTTGTCTCAAAATTTACAATCAGTTACATTACTACAGAATCTACAAGTAAATGTGATCACATACAATCACATGAACAAAGGCTTCCATCGAAGCTTCTACAAACTAATATTCCTACAGAGAATGTAAGTACACATATAAAGTTAAGTTAGAGAACAGTGTCATCGGTAGTTGACACGAAATCAAAACAAAGTATAAACGGTCTATACAAACCAACAAAATTTTTAATTATTATACGAGGTGTGTGAGAAAAGTAATGAGACTGAGTTTTTACTTACCAAAGTTTTTATTTTTTCAAATAACAATATTATCCCCTTCAAAGTAGTTCCCTTGGGCAGCTATACACCGGCGGAGTCATTGTTCCCACTCCTGATAGCAGCGCTGGAAGGCTTCAACTGGTAGAGCTTTTAACTGGTCGGTCACGCTCTTTTGAATGTTCTCCAGAGTTCCAAAATGACGTCCTTTTAAGACATATTTCAATTTCGGAAAAAGGAAAAAGTCACAAGGACTCAAATCAGGTGAATAGGGGGGTTGAGGAACCATAGAAATGCGTTTTTAGGTCAAAAATTCCCTGATGGAAATGGCCGTGTGACACGAAGCATTGTCATGATGAAGCATCCACTTGTCTGCAATGTCTGTTCTCACGCGAATCACTCTTTTCCTGAGCCTTTCAAGGACACCTTTGTAAAAAACACTTGGTTGACAGTTTGCTATGGAGGAACATATTCTTTATGCACGATACTCCTACTGTCAAAAAAGCAAATCAGCATGGTTTTGATCTTTGATTTACTCATTCGAAATGTTTTCGGTCGGGGAGATGACGGAGTGTGCCATTCTTTCCTTTGCCGCCTTGTTTCAGGATCGTACGCAAATATCCAGGATTCATCACCTATGATCACACAATTTAAGAATTCTTGGTCATCGTCAATCCTCTCAAGAAGATCAACGCACACGTTTCTTTGATTGTCCTTCTGTTCCGTTGTGAGGTTTTTCAGCACCAATTTCGCACAAACCATTCGCATGTCCAAATCGTCATAAAAATTTGATGTACGATGAAAGTGTTTAAATTTGACTGTTCGCTCATCATCCTTATTGTTAAACGAAGGTCCGATCTCACAAAAACCCTCACACGCTCAACGTTTTCGTCAGATTTTGCAGTTGAAGGTCTCCCTGAGCGAGGTTGATCTTCAATGTGTTCTCGGCCTTCCAAAAATGATTTGTGCCAGCGGAAAACTTGTGCCCTTGATAAGCAATGTTCCCCATGAGCCTGTTTCAACTTTTCAAAGGTCACACTCGCGGATTCCCCAAGTTTAACAAAAAACTTGGTTGCACAACGTTGCTCAAAACTCCGATGCTCCATTTTTGTATCGCACAACAAAAACACGACTTCAGTGATGGCGCTGTCAAACATAATGTGTTGGCTGAACGGAGCTGAAACTCGTACTGAGCATGTGGATGGGACTAACAAACCGGTGTAGCACAGACCGGTAGACACAACGTTGCCAGATCGCTCGCAGTGTTACCAATCTTATTACTTTTCTCACACACCTCGTACATGTTTTAAAGTTTCTGCGATTCCAGAAGATACATCACACTATTTCATTATGACAAGTATTATTTTCAATAGTGTTATTTTTATTGGTGTTTTTGCCCCTTATTTTATTATATCTTCTTTTTCACTAAAGTGAAATATTGGCCCTTCATAATTTATAAATGTTAAAACTTGGAGACGTTCCTAAATATCACCATTATGCAATTACCTAAATTTATTTTTAAGCTATTGTTACGTCTACTTTAATCACATAATTCGATATTTTAAAGTAGCACAATTATAAAAATTACATTAATTTACAATTTAAAATTACTGTTTTATTTGTAACACTTTTATTTTTCATACGTCGATTTCTACATAATAATAAAACTAATGCTTCTGATTTAAAATTATTATTTAATGCTTAGGCTTATAAGGAATATAACTAGCATTAAGTAATACAACTCATATTACAAATGTTGAAGAGCTGTTTCAAAGAAATTAAAATTTAAAACTTGATGTACGTTTAAAAGTTAACGAATATATAATTAAAAATAAATACAAGCAAAAGTGAATAAATAAATTAAATAAAAATAAATTAAGAAAAATTCAAAATTTAACATTTTTACCTCAAATTGGTTAGAACAAGTAGAAAATTATGATTTTAATTTGGTGAAATACACATGTAAATATTAATTTTTATTTTTTTAATTGGTTTTGAACGGTTTTCTTTGATTTCATTCAAAAAAACAAAAATAATCCAAAAAAACCATTACCGCTGTAAATCCTAAGAAAAGAAATATGACTTGAAATTATTTCGTACAAACGTTATTACAAATTTGATTGTGTTCATTTTTTATCTTCAAGTTTTTGGATAGAATATCTCTTCCTTACGTATACCGTAAAACCTTTCTCCACTACAAGGAAAGTCGAATTCCCGCTTACAGTTTCAAGCGGAATGTTTCCTTCAATTATTATTGAAAATTTTACGGGTTTTAATCATTTTTATTATATGCATCCTATGAAATAAATTAGATAAGTATGATTTTCCATCAAACGATAAGTCACAACACATAGCTAAAAATGGTCCTGCGTTTCTCCTTTTCTGATGCTTGTGAAAATGCTAAAAATATATGTAATTAGAACAAAGTTTTATCTGCTACATTTTTATTATTATTTTTTCCCCAAAAAATAAAATAAGTGTTTTAAGTAATGTTCAGACCTAACGTAAAATTATGATACATTCAAAAATATAAAAACAGTTTTTCTTTATACTTTAAATCTTCTTAACAATATAAAACTGACACTCTAAAACATATTTATTAATTCTGTATAGAACACTCAAAGTATATTGTATGGAATGTATTGGTTTACAGTAAATCTTTAAACGTGAGTATGGCTTCTATGGAATTCACCTTCCCGCCTAGGCTTCAGACCATAACTCGTGGGCTATAGACTAAATTCATTTGATTTTTAAGTTAGTCAGGAGGAAGCAATGAATTTACTTCTTTTTCTTCTTGTTTTGTTTATCTAATTTTCTTTTATTATTATGATTATTACTGCAAGGATTTCTTCTGAATAACATATTTACATTAATATATTAACGAGTAAACATATACTGTGTTTCTTTTACAGGAAGTAAAATGTTTCTTATTGTTAATTCGTTATTATTTTTATCTAGCAGTAATATGTTTTCAAAAAAAAAAAAATCCTGTAGCATTTTTGTCAGCTTTAAAGAAATTAACTATTAAACTATTTTACTATTTCCTATTTAACTATATGCATATATATTCGCTATTTAACTTTTTACAATATGAAATAATTATTACAAAATAAGTTTTCAAAATTTAACATAGAATTAAATATTTTTATGCTCTATGATGTTTTATATCATTTAAACTTCCACCTTTTAAAATGTATTATTTTATATTATTGAACTCAACATTATTAGTTGAAGAAAATATCTATTAGTTTTTATTCATTTTTTTTTTAAATGATTAAATATTTTCTACTGAATTCTTATATATATATATAAATTTTAACTATTCAATTACGTTAAGATATTATATTTTAATCCATTTTTTAATATTAGTATAAACATACAAGAATTCATGCTACATTGATAAACTTAAGCAATATGATTACTGCAATATTTATTTTACAATGAAGTAATTATATATATTTATGTTATTATAATTATTACGATATAAGGGGATTACATTCGATTTCACGTATATTACTATAAATTTACGCTTGAAATTTGAGTCTTTATGAAAGGAATAATTAGATATTTAAAAATATTTGAAATGATTTTTTTTCTATTTTAGTGTCAGTGTTCTACAAATCTAAAATACAGAATATTACTATCGTTATTACTTTACAAAGTAATTTATAATTATGTTTAATAACATAAAATACGGATCTTGCAGATAAGTGATTATCTAATTTACTACCGTTTAAATACTAGGTTGGATAATTTTAAAATATTAAATCACTTCAATTATAAAGATAACATTTGTATTAAAAATTAAAGTTTAACTGCTATTAGATTACAAATTCTGTTTGTTGGGCATACACTTTACTTACAGGTCGTTATACATAAGTTATTATAGCACAAAAGAGTCTTGACAAAATGAAAAATATGAACCTTCTGCGTCTTTAAAAACAAAATATATACATTCTAATTCGAGATTTTATACTTTCAATTTAAAGGGAATTCTTTACTCTTAGTTTATTATAAATCTTGTCTGTTTTTACTTCCTTGTACGAAGTAAAGGAAGTATTGTGATCACGAAAAATTTCGGTTTTCAGATTTCAACGGAAATATCCATTTTGACCATTCCTGAATCCATTTTGACTAGTTATGGCGTGACGTCTGTACGTATGTGCGTATGTATCTCGCCTAACTCAAAAACGATTAGCCGTAGGATGATGAAATTTTGGATTTAGGACGCATCTAGTTATGCGTTTCCTTTTTTGATTTAAAATGACTAAACGAAAAGTGTACAAGAAAGCCGAAAATCCCAAAATATTTGAATTTTTTCTTAACTTCAGTAATAAGCCCTCATTGATAGATTTTCAACAATATATCATCATAAATGGTACTTATTTTCATTAGTTCCAGAATTATAGCCAAATTAAATTTTAATTAATGAAATATTTGGATCTTATAAGGGGAAGGCACATCGGTTCGAATCACAGACTTCATCTCCTTATATTTTTTTAAACTTTTTTTAAATTAAATATATTGATGTATTAATAATTATTAACTAATAATTGTAAAAAAAAAATATAAAAAAAATAGTAAAAAATTATTAAAAAATACCAGAAGTTATTAGTGAAATAAAATTTTATGTACTTTTAAAAACGTGTGTATGCAATTTAATAGGCATTATTACATATGTGTATATAGTAATACACAATAAATAATTGCAAGTAAAGTTAAAGTCGAATATGAAAATTCAAGCTCAAGTCAGAAACCACAAAACATTAATTTCAGCACCACATAGTCCACAAGAACAAACACTAATGACAAATAATAAAAGAAAAAGAAAAACCAAGAATAAAAAGAAAGAGAAGAGATAATGTCACTCCAGTTCATATGGTCTTATTGTTTTCTGTGGTTATCGATTCAAGAAGTCGATGTGGGCTTCTTAGTTACCCTGTGGCGTGTATTTATCAAGTCGTTCACCCAATGCCCGTGGTCTTCGATTTTGTCCTATATCATTTTTAATGGAATCGAGTAGTGAAGGTTTCTGATTAAACATGAAAGACTCGTTGATTCTTCCTTGTGAAGGTATGACCTATGAGACCATGCTCCCGAACAACATGTATAATCTTTTACGCTTCGATGTCCCTAGAAATTATTCTGAGCTGCTTACCTCCAACCAGTTATATACTATAATCACTCTTGCACACGGCCGGTTCCAGCAGTTCGAACAGTTTCATCACGTTGTTTATCCCGTAAAGCAGAATCGAAGAGGCCTGACCGGCTTAGGTTGGATCACAACGTCCGTACCCTCTAGTGGAAGGCCACTAAACCTGTTCGATATTGGTAAGTCGTCATTGCTAGTCCTACCAATCACCGCTTGCCTCCTCGGCACAAGTATGGTCCTCCACTGACTAGTAGTAGGCTGGGACTTCATGGTTGTACTCTCGTCATCACGCGAAGCACTTGACAGATTGTTCGCCAAGTCGTCTCAAATAAGCTTCCTGCGCGCAGTCCGCAGCGACGGCAGCGGACCATGTTTCCGGGACGGCTCATTACAAACTCCAATATTAGATGGCCCCTCGTCTGCTACATCTGGCGAAGGCAGCTGATGTATACCGTGCGAGACTAAGCGTTTATAAACATAAATCCTCCCTAAGTCGGAGTCTCCTTAAGTGGAGCTGATCATCATTTGGTTTATTTGTGTTTTATTGCCAATCAATTAATCGCTCTTTGGTTTGATATAATTCTTCTGTTCTTAATTTATGTGCACGATCTCTAGTTTTAAAATTTTGTGTCTCGTTATATGCATCATCCTCCCTTTATCTTTTTATTCTTTCCTTGGTCTTAACGTCCTTTTTCTTTTTCTTTTTATCATCTTTTCTTAATGTTTTATTCTTCTTTGGTTTTTAAATTTTCTTCCTCTTTATATTTATCATTTTCTTTTAATAAACATGAAGAGAAAATGAACATTTTTTTTGGTTTAGATTTTCTTCCTTTTAATTCTTTCTCTGGTTTTAATAATTTCTTCCTCTTAATATTTATCATCTTATTCCTTCTTTGGTTTAATCATTCTCTTCCTTTTTATATTTATCGTTTTCTCTTAATTTCTTTATTCTTCCCTTGTTCTTAACATTTTCTTTCTCATCATATTCATCTTCTTGTCGTTTTTTGAGATATATCTCTTCATGTTATTTTTCTTTCCTATATGATTGTTTCTTTTTCATTTTTGATTATTCACCAAATAGTCCAATAATAAAACTGAATATTTTACACCGAAACTTCGAAAGTAACATTTGCGAACAGTATACAGGAGTTGACTAAACGGAATAGTTTATTTATTATTAATTTTTATTAATACGACACACCAGAAATCTAAAACTTCTGTTAATCAGCAACTCACCAAGATATGAATAATGTTGATCTAGTAATAAAAGTAATAAAGGGACTTTTACTCTATCCTAATATTTCATGTAAGATTGTTGAAATAATAATTATATAAATATTTGATTTTAATAAAAATTAATATTTCAGCCATTTTGTAAACTCGCCACTTTATTAAAGAATTAGAGGATCGTATCACTTTCAAATAAAATACGTTTAAATGAAGTACAGAAAAAAGTATGTATATGTAATTTAATAGGCATACAAGGAAGACATGTGGTGTTCACATCAGATTTTTGGTTTCATATACTGATAATAAGAGCGATGAAAACATAATTCATCTTCTCAGAGAATTCTAAGAAATTAATATAAGGAAAACCGATTCTGTTTGTATAGCCTAATAATTGGGAATAATTTACAAAAGAAAATAAAAATATCCTTGTTTAAAATCCCGCCTTGATTGTAACATGAATATAATGATTATAGATTTTAAACAATTGTTAATTAAATTAGAAACAGTAGCTAAATTATTACTGTTATACTGGAAACCAATTACTTTATAGTAATTTTATATTATCTTTTGAATAAGGAATTTATTTACAAATTTTAAATTTTGTAGAGTTTAAGGCTCATTGAACTTTTGATTTAAGTAAATTCAACCCTCGTTTTTTTATAGAATCTATTCGGAAAATTTCTTCCCGTTGAGTACAGTTGCCTTTAAATGTGGCTTACAGCCAAAGTTCTGTACTCGACTAGAGTGTAGCTGAATTTATGGTGCTGATTATTCAGTATTTATACTGTTTCAAACTCCAAGAATGTCTCACATTACGCTTGACTGATTGTAAATAGCATTTAATAAAGATATGCGTTGACTTAATTAAATTTGTATTAAAATTTTAAAGTTAATAATATTAACTTAGTCTACTAGTATAACCAGAAACTTTCTTCAATAAAAATTAATTCTAACTTGAATCTGTAGGTGAAATAAAAATAAGCTATATTTGTTTTATATTTAAAAATCTTATTTTAATAGCTCTATATTAAATTTTGTTAATATCTCTTTTCGGCTTATGAATTTTGTACAAGATCAACTTGATATTATTAGTTCAAAGTTATTCTCAGTGGTGGTTGAAAGTAATGATTTTAGTATCTAAAAGGCCAAAAACTGAAGAGTAAATATTACTTTATCTGTGATTAAAATCTAATAATTCAAATTTACTAAAATTATACTAATTATGGAGAAAAATTCCTGACCAGAACATAGTTGTGGTGATTAATTCATTTGATTTTAATTTCTATTAAACAATTATCATTTTACTATTGATAATATTTACCTATACCATAATATACTAATTATAAAATGTACAAATTTTCTCTATTTAATATGACTTTCCCATTAAAAAACAAACTAAATTAAATATACATCAGGTTCAGGAAAGGATAACATTTTAAAATAAAGTTAATTGATTAAATTCTCATTGCAGGATGTACATTGCAAAACACACTAGTATGTTCTGTTTAAAAATTATAAAGTACATTCACAAAACAAACTTAATGTCAAAAAATAATCTTTACCTATGAAATTTAACAATTTATTGTTGAAATCAATAAACAACTATGAATGGTTGATTTTCTGTAGTTTAATATCGTAGTTCAGTATATTTACTTGATATTGTTAGGATTAAGTGTATGCTTGAATTTTAATTTATATTTATTTATTTGAAAAAAACTGTAGTCATCATCATGTGGCATTCTGCCTGTTGGCAGGTCCCTGCCACCTCTGTTGTCTCCATCTGTTTCTGTCACATGCTTTTCTTTTCATCTCGACATAACCTTCACTACTTTTTATGTCATTTATTAACTTCAGTCTCTTTCTGTCTTTTTTTTTTCACCTTCAATGAAGCCTTCAAGAACAGTATTTATTATCATTTTTCCCCTAAAATTATTGCTCGTTCCAGTTTGCATTCCTCCTGATAGTTACCATTTTATTATTGTTCGATCTTCATTTATTCTTCTTAATACTTCTATGCTAGTTTTTCCATCCTTTTAATCTTCTCCATCGTCCTCCAGACTCATACATCAAAATCCAAGATCTTTTATTTTTCCTTTTTCCCCGGTGTCCATGTATCACTGCCTTACAAAAGTATACTCAAAACATAGGAGTTTTTACCAATCTCTTCCTCAGCTTCAGATCCATGTTACTGCAGAATAGGTTTTTCTTTCTAAAAAATGCTTCCTTTCCCGTTGCAATTCTCATCTTTACACCTAGTCTTCAGTTAGTACCATCTTTTTACTTTTCTCCTTGTTACACTCTTTATACTATCTATAGTATTTTACTATCTATCTGAAGTATTTCGTTATTGTCATTTTACTATTTTTTTTTACTTGTCAATTTTCCCTTCTGCTGTTACAACATTCATATCTTTCCTCTCATGTATATTCATAACTTTTGTTTTCCTCATTTTTATTTTTTTTCATTCCTTATTCCTTCATTCCTACTTCCAATGCTTTTATCATTCCTTGTAATGTCTGAATGTCTTTAACTACAATCAGCAGATTGTCAGCAAATCTAATACAATTTATATTTCTTGTATCTATGCTTATTTATTTGTGGCCATCCAATAATTTCTTTCAACATTTTCTCAACATAGAGTGAACAGTTTGGAGATAAACAGCAACTTTACCTCACTTCTCTGTGTAATTCCAATCAATTTGTGAGATTCCCATTTATTTTCACAGCTACTTTTTGGTTCATATACAATTCTATGATCAGTCTCCTATCTTTCCAATCAACTCTCTTTTATTCCAGAACCTCAAGTAACTTTTCCCATTGTATTCTGTCGAATGCCTTTTCCATATTTATGTAACACAAGCTCAATCCTTTTTCTTTTTCAAAACATCTCTCTCCAATCATTCTAATCAGTCCTTTAGCTTCTCTTGTTCCTTCTTCGTAGCAAACTGTGTTTCCCCAACATTCTTCTCAATTTTTGTTCATAACCCTCAGCATTATTTTTGTGTTATTTGATATTAAGCTGATAGTTCTAGTTCTAAGTTCTTCACATTTTATGGTTCCAACCGTTTTAGGTATCGATATGATAATTGTTTCACAAATATTCTGGCCATATTCCACTATCATAAATTATATTGCACGTTGAGAGTATTTCATCTATTCCTTCATCTTTTAAACGTTGAAAGAGTTTTATTGAAAGTTAATCTATTCCTGTTGCTTTATTATTCTTCATGTAGATACATGAAGATTTGAAATTATATTTTAATAACTTCAAATCTCAAAATTGGCAAGTCTTATTCCTCTTCCATAACTTCTTCTTCCAACTCAGATTCTCATATTCCTTCATCGCACATGCAAGTCCTATATACACTCTTCCCAACGTTTCTTTATTTCTTCTTTTTTATAAATGCTTTTTCCATCTTCTCAATTTTTCTCAGTGTATAAGTAGGATTTCTTGTATCCCATATGCAGTCTTTTACCTTCTCATACAATATTCTTCTCTTAGCCACCTTTCCCTAGCTTTATGTGTTTTTCTCTTTAATTTATTATTCAATCTTTGATAGATTGCACTATTGTATTCTCTGTCTTTATTTTTATATTTTATCCTTTCTTCATTTTTTTGTATAATTTCTTATTTTACCCAGAGTTTCTTTGCCAGGAGCCTTCGTAGAAACCCGATTTCTTTCTCAGCAAATTCTCTCATAGATGATTTTATCCTTCACCACATTTTCTCTTCTTGTTCATGTTTCCTTCTACTTTGAGTCATCATTTCATCCTTTGCTTGCCATCGAGTCATCCTTTGCTTTTGTCATCATTTCACCCACTTTTACTCTCCCTATTCTCTGCAGCACTTCTATGTTCCATTTTTGTACCATAATTGGAGTTTGAATTTATTTAATCTTACCTTCATTTCTATTATTTACAGAATGCGATCACTTCCTATGTCAGCTCCTGCAAATCATTTCCTTTCTACACAGAATTCTTGTATTTATTTTCCAACCAAGAAATTATCTATCTGAAATTGAGATCCATCTGTTGGTCTTGTCAAAGAATATCTTCTTCATTTATGATTCTTAAAAACTGTATTCATAGTAAACAAATCATAGAAAAATTCAACCAGCTGTTCTCTTTCATATCGTGTTCCCAGTCCAAACTTGCCCACTGTTTTTCAATCTTCACCTTCTCCACTGCTGCGTTTCCATTTCTTGTAGTTATTTTACAGCAATCCTGTTCATTTTCTAATAACTCTTCCATGAAATTGTACATATTTTCCTCCTTATACTCCAATGTTGGCATGTATACCTGAAATATTACTAGATTTTTTTGGAATATCAAAATCCTAAAGCCATTACTCTATTGTACAGATAAATTACTTTTTGTACTCACTTTTTTTACAGCCTTTCCTAATTTGTTTTTTCTTTTAATTCCTAAGTAATATTAGGAAACTTCACCACAACTTAACTCTCCTCTACCCTCCCATCTAACCATACTTGTCCTTGCTGTATCCATTTTATCAATTTTTATCTTTTTCTTCAAGTTTTCCTACCTGATGGTAAAACTATGCATTTTCCATGCACCTATTCTCACTGCTTGGTCTTCTCTATTATAACTGGTCTTCTGCTACTTCTCCTGGAGATCAAAATTGGAAATCACTTTCCTTTCAAAATATTTAACAAAAGAAGACATCACCATGATGCCATTTTAACCATAAACACAGCCCTGGGAAACATCACCATGGTGCCTGATTAGGAAAAGTAAACAGTGATATTCCGTTGGTTAATTTTATTTTATCCATTTACAATCATTTTCCCCTCTCTACAGGGGGAGGTGAATTTCAGAATTCTCCCTTCATGAAATGGAAACCTGATTGGGATTTCTTATATTTACCATTACTTTTAGCAAGATTTACATAGTATATCTAGGAAATAAATCTGTTTTAATTAACTATGTTTTGAAATTTTTTTTAAATTTAGAACTAACTTAAACCAACTGTATAAATTATGTGTCTATGAATAATTATTGTTGAATGTTATACAAATTGTTCAATATTATTTGCAATCTCTGTAGAGTCATTTATAGCTTTATTTATATATTACAATGTAATTATTATGCCATACGCTAAATAAAATAAATAAATGTAATTAATATAGAATCAAAAAAAGTAAAATCATCATG
Organism: Lycorma delicatula; assembly: GCF_047948215.1. Classification (NCBI taxonomy): domain Eukaryota; kingdom Metazoa; phylum Arthropoda; class Insecta; order Hemiptera; family Fulgoridae; genus Lycorma; species Lycorma delicatula. Next base: position 54,880,310 of record NC_134457.1, read on the forward strand.
AAGTAATTACCAACTAGTTAAAACATAACAATATTACTTCTGCTTAGGAATTAGTAATAATAATAAAATCAAAATTTGTGCTATACAGTATACATTACTGTCTACAGCATGTATGACTTAATACAAATCTTAATCATCTAATATAAAAATTTTCACAATAATTATAAAACCAACTAAATCAATTCACATATACTTAAAAATTATTAACATTTATGAATTACAAAAAGGCTTTGGAAATAAGCAAAACTTATTTGCTTGCAATAAGTTATGTATTCACCTCATTAGCTATTTTTCTGGTTTAAGTTTGAATGAACCTAAACTCAGTTTTTAAAATCATAATTTATTAAATGAAGATAAATATAAAAAAAATACATTCCTTAACCATTTTTTTATATTGTGTATATTATATTTATTTTTTTTAATAGGTTTGTTTATAATTGTTTCGGGAACAATATTAATCCATTTAGAACCGATATAATCAAACTGTCTTCTGCATATACCGAGTTTAAAATCAATTATTATATATTTATTTATGCAGGCATCACTCAATATATAATTATCGTTATGTTTAGTGCTAAATTTGTTTTTTGTACTTTCTTTACATAAAAAATAAGGTTTTAGCGTAAAGTTGCCTTACTGTTAATAAATTGAATTCTTTAAATAACTCTATGGCTGGATGTAATCTATGCTTCTTCATAATTGCTTTTATAATGCATTTTCTGAGAAACGTATCGTATATATATGTTTATCTACAATCCCACCCCATATGATAATTCCATGTTGCAAAATAAATAGAACGAAAATATACCAAATCATAAATAATCAGATTTTACATTTCAGTATTTAGGGAAAAATTAAGTTTTATCCAATTTTTTTACTTTTACCTATAAATGTTGTATACTCATAACATTTAAGAATATAAAACCGAAATTTAGTAAAATATCATTTAGGAGATTAAATTATTATTGCGTTTATTGTGGAATGAAAAGAAAATGTTTTTGAATTATCACGAACAAAAAATTTAAATAAAGAATATCAATAATATATCTTATATGATTTTCAGTTAATTTTCTTCAGCATTAGAAAATCGTTTTAATTACAAAATTTACAATGTTTACTATACACATCATGTTGTAATAACAATTTTGTTTTGAACTAACAGATTTTTAGAATGCGCTTACAGTATCAGTAAAAGAAAGAAAAAAATACGGATTTTGCATTATATAATCTTCATCCATAACTCAAATAAGCGCTGACAAAACAAAAAAAAGAAATGAAAAATAGCGTCTTAAAATATAATTTATGAAGATGGAATAAATTCAAGTCAAACCTCCCCAGTGGAATGTATTGTACAGAATAAAAAATATATTTATATTTATGTTATCGTACTCCGATTCATATTGACTGTTTTATTTGGAATAAATAAATATTTATATAGCAAATTCCCAAAACCAATTTAAACAGATTCTTCTACTGCCAGTGATTTGTAGCTGATATATGTTCCTTGAATCCAAACCTAACTTTGTCTATTCTTTACGTGATGCAACACTGCTTTATATTTCTGGATTTTCTAATACGAGAACAAACACGAATTTACAAGAACATTAATATCTTTATGGATCAGAAATATACTTTTTATTTTAATCGTAAAATATCATTGATGTTATACATACTAATTACATAAATGTTTAATTAGCCATTGTGATTATTTTAAAATGAAAAAGATATAATTTTTCACCTCCGCTAAGTATGCAAATATATTTGAAAAGAAAAATTTATGTAAACTTTTCAACTCGCATTTCACTGTTTAGCAAATATTCGGTTTTGTAAATCCATGTTGTTTTTACATATTATACATACTATTACATATTTAATATGCAAATGTGATATGATTTTATTTTAACTTGTCACCGTTGCAATATCAGAAAAATTTCTTAATTAACTTATACTTTGAAATTTCTATATTAAATTAAACGATACTTTTCTTAAGATGAATTTAGTTATATAATGAAACAAAATGTTTTCATCTGTGACTTAGTTATCTCTTTTCTGTTTAGTCTCTGGAACCACCGTAAGCTATTACTTCAGAGGATGAATGAGAATGATATGTATGAATGTGATTGAAGTGTAGTCTTTGTACAGTATGAGGTCGACCACTCCAGAGAAGTTTGGTTAATTGAAACCCAACAATCAAAGAACATCGGTATCTACGATCAAGTATTCAAATCCGTAAAAAAGTAACTGCCTTTAGTAGGATTTGAACCTTAAAACTCTCGACTTCAAAATCAACTGATTTGCGATGACGAGTTAATCACTAGAACACCCCGGTGGGCTATCTGTGACATTATTTGTATAATTATTACACGCTGAAACTATTGAACACAATTCTACAAAATTTTCATGTAAGGAATACAAATTTGATATTTTATTGTTGAATGTGCTTATGTGTTCTTTGTATAGTAAAATATTTTTTTCTTTATGAAAAAGAAAGTTCTATTAAAAGCTGAAAATATTTATAAAAAGAAAACTGTTCACGATTTTTCAGGACTTCATCTGACAACGATAATAAGAAACTTGAATAATGAAATCTCTGAAGAAGGTCGTGTTTTAAGAGTGTCAAAGATAACTCGTTGGTAAGGCTACAACTTATTTTCAGTCAATAAATGTAATTCCATACTACTACTACTACTTTTCATATTAGGTAAAAAAATTAAATCGTAATAATAAAATTATAAAATTAATTAATATTATTCATTACATACTCAATATTAAATTGCAAAATACTGTTTATAACGGTAGACAAATAGTCTGATCAAGCATTTTCTGTAGAATATTTACAGGAAAAAATGAAACGAAATGTATCTACCTCTGGCAGTAGATTTTCAGCGTTATATATAAGAAGATAAGAAGTATTTATTGTACGTAGTACCGGATAAGTTTACCTCAACATCTGATCAAGAAATTAGAGCTTATATACGAAGTTACTTAGACCTTTGACCTTAGTATGAAGTTACTTCATGTATGTGGTACAAACAGGGGAATTACTCCTAAAATATCAGGAATAAATTTCAGTTATTATACCATTAACCACAGCAAAAACTTTAGGGAACCTACTACTGGCGCGTATACTCAGATAATATCAAGACATTCTGATCACCAAAATCACTTGCAATAAAAATAAATATATTTATCTTTATTGTCTTTAAAACTTGATCCTTTGACTAATTAAGTTATTACTGTAGGGATAGTATAATGGCGTCAACAGTAAAATATAATTTTTGAGGTTACATTCTCTCTTAATGATATCTAAACAAATTTTATTGATCCATAATATTTAATATATAATGCTTAAAAATGCTCTGTTAAAACTTTATGTAAACATAAAAAGCACAATAGTATTCTAATGAACAAACTTCTACTTTCAGACTCCGAAATTATTCTTCATGCATGAGCAAATGTTGTGAGGCTGCGTTTCATCGTTTCACGGGCTGAAATATACATTTACATTTATGTTGATAAAATTATACACTCTGCTGCAGAATTAAAAGTGCTTTTTTATCATTATTTTTTTAAGTTTGTTTAGCTCTAAATTTAACTCAAAAATTAATTAGAATTACAACGGTTTATTTATAAATACGTTGACTTTTATGGATTTATAAAGGATCGTCGATCCAGAATTTCAAATTTATATTAAATCTTTTGAATTAAGGTATTTATTTTCATTCCATTATATAACATTTTTTTGAGATACTTTTACTTTTTTAACTTATCTTTGTATAACAGTTAATTTACTCATTTTTCTTTAATTAGCGACATGAAACACGAAAAATACACTTTTGTACAAAGACTAGTTTGCTGGTGTTTGTCAATACGACACGGAAATAAAATTTTAAAGGGTTAAAATTTTACCTCAGGTGGTAACGGGACAAACTGAAAATGAGTTTTCTAAACATTTGTTTCTTTTTCTTATTTCTCTTCTAAAAAAAAAAAAATAAAATAAAATAAAACTAGCGAGCTGACTTTTGAAAGTAAGGATCATTACTGCAGGCTTTTTGTCGAATAGAATACGTTGTAGGTTTCTTTTCTTTTGTAAAAATCTTTATATTTCTTGAATTCTTTTTACATGCCCTACAGTCAAAGAACATTGCATCAGCTAAGAATAATATTATTAATTCATAATTTCTTTATATAAATTATTACGAGATAAATTTATTTATATAATTTTTTTTTGTAATTTACTCGAAATAATATTTATCAAAATTAAGTTTTCAAAGATATTCTATTATAGATTGTGTTCTGCAGTATTGTGTCAGGATGTAAAATAGTAAGAATTAGAATATTTTGTGATTTTTAAGAATTATCATTAGAATTGTTTGAATCGTAATAAAAATAATAATAATAATAATCCTAACAATACGAGTTCTTGCTGTTTTATTAATCAAGAGCAATACTTTGTCAAACACAAAATTTCTGAAATTCTATAGAACCTGCAAGAAGAATATTTAAAACGATATCAAAATATTTAGTAACTACTAGTAATAAAGCTTCATATTAAAATATTTTACAGTTTAATGTATATCATTAAGTTTTCTTCAATCCTTTTAAGTTATTTAATCCATAAACATTAGTATTTGAAGTTGTGTAAACTTCAAATATGTCTTAATCTTAAACTTTTTTTACATCATTCTATTTCTATCGGAAATATTTCTTCTTCTTCTTCAAGCTGCATCTCCTTTCAGGAGGTTTGCAATCATCATCGCTACTTTGACCTTGGAGTAGGTAGCTCGGAAAAGTTCAGTGGACGTTGCGCTAAACCATTCACTCAGATTGCGCAACCATGAAATTCTGCGCCTTCCAACGTTACGCCTGCAGGGGAAGATTATCTTCCCCTGCACGATCAACTGGAGCAACTTGAACTTCTCTCCCCTCGTTATGTGACCTAGATACTGTAATTTCCTTGTTTGTACTGTAGACGTATTCTCAAGTTTTTTATTCATACTCCCTAGTACCTCGACGTTTACACCTTATTCTTCCAAAATAGCATGCGTCTATAGCACCACATTTCAAAGGCCGCCAGCTTTTTCATATGTAGATTTTTCAATGTCCATGCCTCCATTTCATATAGCAGCACACGAAACGCATAATATTTTACCATTCTAGCCGGCAGATATAATCTGACCTGCCGATCACACAAGAAAGTACGCGTTTTGAGAAATGCGCTTCTAGCCGTTTCTATCCGGGTTTTAATTTCCAGTGTTTGCTCCATGTTTTTGGTTATTCAAGTACTAAGGTACTTGTACTTAGTTGTTCTTTCAATAATCGCGTTGTCGGTGTATAACTCTGGGCCCGCCGTTTGTAATTTAGTTATCACCATGTACTTTGTCTTCTTGAGGTTCATTCTAAGTATACTAAAATCTTTTATCTTTTGAACTACTCTCTGTAGATCACTCAACGTCTCCGTTACGATTACAGTGTCGTCCATGTACCTCAAATTACTAATTGGCTCACCATTGATTATAACTCCAGCTTCATCTTCATTTAGAGCCTCCTTGAATATCGCTTCGGAATACAGATTATATGCATGGGGGACAAAATGCATCCTTGCCTTACTCCCCTTTGTATTTGTATTTCCTCTGTAACGTCATTATCTACTTCAATGGTAGCTGTTTGATACCAGTGTAACGATTCAGTAATTTATATATCTCGGGAGTCGATATTCTGCTGTCTAAGTAAGCTTATTAGAGTATGGTGGCGAACTTTATCAAAAGGCTTCTCGTAATCTATGTGATCTATCTTCTACGTAATCTTATCTCTTTTTTTATGCGCTGCGAATATTAATTCGTATTAACGGAATGTTTGCAAACAACCTGTTGGGAATCATAAGTCAACCAAAATGATTATAAAAATGTCCAAGCATTCATGCTCCAGTTACTCGAAAAATTGAAGAACAAAGTAGTCTCCCGATAACTTCACTGAACCGAATAATCTGTTGAATATCTAGTAACAATCATTTATTCACCGGGTTCTTCTTGTGATATTTTTAGAATAATTTTCTCCTAATAACAAATAAAGTGCGTTTATACATTTATAAGTAGTATCTTTCCAAAGGGTGCCGAGGGATAAGCAAGTATCTATCAAATTATAAACATACTTTTTATAAAAACCAGAGAAAATAGTGATTGAATTATTTAATTTTATTTTTAAATTAGTTATATAATTAATTAAATATAGTTTTTAGTTCTGGTTTGAAAAGAAAGAATCTGTCATACTGGAAAACATTATGTTCTTTTCTTTCATTGTTGTAATGAATTGTTTGGATCGTTATGACATTAAACGTAAATCTACTTCGGTTTTTTTAAATAAATTTTAATTCCAATTAATTGACTTATTAAATTTTTGTCCGTAAAAACAAATCCTATATTACCAAAATTGTAATGAAAAATAATGAATTTGGGTTTTTTCTTTAAGTTTTCATATTTGGAGAGAATTCAACCTAGGGAAATTTTTTATTTTTGTTTTTTCCTATCCCATACGATGTTACACGTAGGAAAAGCTATAATTTGACAAAGCTAAACACAAAAAAAAACTTGTGTTCTTCCAAATTGACAAATCTAAACCAACTGAATCGATCATCTGGAATTTTACCTTTAATCTGAGTGTTTTATTTTTTTGTTTTTATTATATAGCTTAGATCAACTAGCTGTAAAACATTTTGAAATTTCTCGGTCAAAATTTTTATTTTTATTTATCCATGCCATTGTAATATATACAATGTATATAATTTTTAAATTTCTGTAAATACTTATAATACAGTATAGCACGTATACTATATTTTCTGTAAATATGACGAGCTGACGATTCAAAACCCAATTTATTTTTCATGAATCTACATGTATCATTAGATGGCTTTTTATAACTCTAATTGATTGCCTTTATTTTATTTTATTTTTTATTTTTTATTATAACGACACATTAACTTTACAATCTGTTCAGCAAGGTAATTGAACAATAAGTAAATAAGATCTGTATTTGAACTAACAGTAGTCATAGATCGAGCGGCTGGTAACTTAACGATAATAACGAAATGAAAGAAATGAAATAGAAGAGCACTCCGTACAGCCAGACCATAAAGTCACCTAATTGAAACAATCAGGCAACCCAAGAATATTGTTCCTTAGCAATCTTGAAAAATCACTGATCGTGTTATATAATAAATTGAACGCCAAACAATTCGGGTGCCGATCCGAACGATTTTGATACCGAAGGCTGATCAGAGAGATTTCCTGCCGAACGGTCTCATATATAAGATCGTTATATATGAGACTATTGCTTATGTTAGCATTTTTTACAATGTTTTTGTCTGGCAGCGTTGAAGTATATCAGTATTGGAGTTGCATGCTGTACCCCACAATTCAAGCCCGTAAGTCTAAACAGGCTTCAAAACTGATTTATAAATCAATAATTTACTTTCTACTGAAAGCAGAGTTCTACATACTATCAGACAGTACATGTTCTTAAGCCGTAAGATTCAACTGTTTCCGTTTAGATTAGGTATGTTTCGCCCAAGTAAGTCGTCGGTAAAAATTAAAAGCCAAATATTTACAGTCCTGAGATCTCGGAATCGGAACATTGACGATGCCTTTATAGATTGCTTTTATAAACGTTCCAAAAATTTTATTAGAAATAAATTGAAAATATTATTTAATATTAAGATCAGCAATGTTTAAAATAATACTACACAAAAAAATAATAACCTTTCGCCTGAATTAAAATTACTAGTTAAAAAAGAGTATACGTAACACAGCATTAAATTTGCATTTACCAAATCATAACATTTTTTTTTTAGAAAATATAAGAAGTTTTGAATAACAAATTTTTACTTTTCTTTTATTAAAGTTTTCTTTGTGTTTCTAAAATAATGTAAATAGAAAGGAAGTAAAATCTAATTATGCGTTCTAAAGAACAAATTCGATCGTCAAAGTGATAGTCAACTTTTGAACTTTTGTACTCTACACTTTTGGAATTTAATGTTTAATTGTGAATGATAACTTTGTCTCAGTTTTAGTCCATCCTTATTGATTTTCGTACAGAAGTAAAATAAGTATAAAGTGTTTCAAGAGAATACTAACTTACTTTACTACAACTTAACCAAAAATTTATTTCAGCTTTCCTTTCATATCTAATGCAAAATGCTAATTTAAAAATAATTTGAAAATTTATAAATTAAAAAAATTACAAAATTGAATTGCCAAATAGAAACAAACACAAGTATTTTTAAAAATGTTTCTAACATTACCATTATTATACTATGTATCATTACAATGCGAATTTTAACATTTTATCTGTAAGTGGTAGATCACGAATCAGGATAAAAAAAATTACAAAAATTGTTTTTCTATGTTATCAAACGTTCCGAGTGGGCTGATTAAATTTTTTTTCAAAATTGTTATTAAAGTAAAGCTAATCAATCTTTAGTAAATAATGATTTAATAATATGTAAAATAGTTTAAAGACATTAAGATTTTTTGTTTTTAAAAGATTTATTAATTTTTCAGAAAATATAACATGAATTCATGTTGTTTTTTTTTAACTTTTAAAGTAAAATAATTAATATTATATAAATAATTAAATATTGTTAATATAAATAATTAATATTAGATCATACAGACTGTAACGTATTAGTTTGATTAATATTGTAGAAAAACCGGATTTTTACTGGTACAGTAAATAACGAAAGAGTAAATAATATTACCCATAGATAAACTACAATTATTTTAGTGTAAAATGTATAACTGATTCTTCTTAGATTAAGGTGTAGTTCATAACAAATTTAAAGCAATATAAAATTAATTATCCATGCTCGATAAAATAAGTGCATGGCATGTTTCAAAACCTTTTCAGGTAACTTTTAATATAAAACGTTACTTTACTTTCCGTTCAAAATAATTTTCTTTGGCAGGTACAAACTTTGTCATAGTTCTTAAGTTTATGGTAATATTCCTGGTATCCATTAATTACAACTGCATCTTCGTCAATTTAGCAATATCTTCATCAATATCTCTGTATTTTTTTCCTTACTAAATTCAAGGAAGGAAGAAAATAAAAACGTTCAACTGTTTACCAGTCTGTATGGTATGACATTAAAGTGACATTACATTGTGCTGTAATAGGTACTAATTGTTTCGTCTTTTTGCGGCATCGGTACTTTCTAAAGTTTTCTTATACGTAATTAAAAAAATAATAATATGATTTTTATACGACTGGCAGCTTCTCACTGAAAATATTTAAGAAACGGTATGAAAGAAATAGAAAGTTCAATGTGATAAGGTGTTCTGCCTGTAAGCAGATCACTGGCACCACGGTTATCTTCATCTGTTTCTATCCTATACTTTCCTTTCGTCTCACAGTAACCATCACTGCACTTTATATCATTTATTAACTTCAACCTCTATCTTCCTTATTTTCACTTTTCTTCTTATTTTCACCTTCAACGGAGATTCAAGAACTGTATTTGTTATTCATTTTCCCAAAATGAATAACACACACACATAATCCAAATGTGTTGTTTTTTTTAATTTTTTTTTAAAATTATACGAGTAAATCCAATGCAGTTTCCACCCCTCCTTCTGATAGTTGCCAATATTGTTCTTCATTTCCATCATTAACATAATGTGATCACTTTCTATGTCGGCTCCTGAAAGACCATTTCCTTTTTTAATAACATTCCTTTATCTATTTTCAACAAAAAAAAAACATTTGTCTGTAAGCGAGATTCATTAGTTGGACTTATCCAAGTATATCTTCTTGCTTTACGATTCTTAAAAAAAGTATTTGTAATGAAGAAATTCTTCTCTTGGAAAAATTTAACCAGTCTGTCTTCTCTTTCATTTCGTGATCCCAATCCGAACTGGCCTACTGTCGTTCCCTTTTCGCATTCACCACCACTGCTTTCCAGTCTCCGTAATTATTTTACAGCAATCCTGTTCACTTTTTAATAACTCCTCAATATTATTGTACATCTTTTCAATATATATTATGTTTACACCCCGACGTTGGCTTGTACACCTGTACTATAACTGAATTTCTTACCAACATTAAAATCCTTAAAGCAATTCTTCTATCATCCATTTAATTTACTTTTGAACGTTTCTTGCTATACTATTTTTTACAACTATTCCTACACCGTTTTTCCGTTTCTCGATTCTTGAATAATATAAGGTAACTTCACCACATCTCAACTATTCTCTTCCCTCTTCCGTTTAACTTTGCTTATCCCTGCTATATCCATTTTATTTATTTTTATCCCCAAGTTTTCCAACTTACCAGACGGCAAAAATATTCTCCCATTCAATGTTCTCACTTCTTTGTCTTTACTACGAGACTCCTTCTGCCACTTCCCCCGGAGATCCGAATGGGAAGTCATTTTACCTCTGTAATATTTAAAAAAAAAAAGACATTACCATGGTGCCTGACTAAGAAAAGGGTAATACAGCGGTATTCCGTTCCCTCCTGTTTCCTAACGCCGTTGACTTCCTATAGAAGTGTCTTCCATCTTTGGGGCGATTTTCCATCCCCGAGGCAATAGAGTGCCCCAAACTCCTACCGCTCATCTGCCGTCCGAAAAGGCTGCTGGAATTTGTAGGAGCGGATCTCCTTATCCAGGGAGTTATTCGATTCCTTCACTTGTTATCCGCTTGTCTATACCACTCAACATTTATATGTACAATCGTTGCCCACTCTGTACCACGAGGAGGTGAATTTCAGGCTTCTCCCTTCATGAAATCTAAGACCTAATTGGAATTTATTATATTCTTTAGTCCGTTTAGAGAGGAGTAAAAAGGTACCATTCTTAATATGATGATGTACTGTTTCCTACGTTAAACTCCTTTAAACTCTGATGTTATGTTAGCTCTTAGCAAATCGTTGGACTGTGAATTCACTTTGGACAACACGTTATGTCTACAAGTTACAGTATAATAAATAGGTCGGGCTTAAAGTACAGCAGTATTCATTACTCATAAAATATATAGTAATAATCAAATGCATTTAAGAATTGAGATTTATATTGAAGCGTGAAAAATAATCTCGACTTTTAATATCGGATAAAAAAATACACACATACTCACGTAATTTAATTAATGAAATCGTTCTCACAACTGCAGATTCGTTTATCATATTCATCATCAAATATATTTACGCTGTAATTAACAACGCGATTATTCGTATGGATAATTTTGTTTAAAATAAATTTTGTTTTATTAAAGCATGCGTGATATGAATATCATCAAATAAAATTGTACTTTTTGTTCTTTAGGTTAATATCAGAGAGAACTGTTAACATATACTATTTTTAAGGTGATGTTTATTCATTACGATGACGCTTATATATTTAATCCTAAAACAATAAACGAGGTGACTTGAAATCCTAAAATAATAAACGAAGCGACTAAACACGAAGTTCAGTCGTTTATAAATAAATTTGGGTTTTCCGTAATTGTAAATATAATTTAAACTTTAATATGTGTCAAAATGTTTAATTCAAAATAAAATTAATATCTTTATAAAATTTCTTTACGTTGATTAACATTTCATACACTAAGTAAATTGAGTATATCCAACAAAATTATACTTGGAATTTTTTTTCTTTTTTTTATTATAACGACACAGCAACTTTACAATCTAATTAATCCAATTAATTAACCGCCATTTAATTAGGGTGCCGATCCAAACGATTTTGGTAAGGTAGGCTGACCAGAGAGATTTCCTGCCGAACGTTTCGCAACCTAAGATCATTATACATAAGGATTTTGCTTATGTATTAGGATACGTGTAGCATTTTTCGCAGTGTTTTTGTCTGGTAGGGTTCAAGTATGTCAATACTGAAATTGCACGCCGTACCCCATAATTCAAGCCCGTAAGTCCAAACAAGCTTCAAAACTGATTAATAAATCAATAATTTACTTTTCGCTGAAAGCCAATATCTACTCATATGTCCTTTCAGCCAGTACATGTTTTTAAACTTGAGTTTATTTAAACTTAAATTCCATTAAAAAAAAAACGGAATTAAATTATTTTATAAACTCGTCATAAATTTATGATAGAATACTGAAAAAATATTTTTAGTTAGTTAAAACATTTTTTTTTAATATAATATGTATATATGAAAATATATAAATAAAACTAACTTAAGCAGTGTGCTAGACGAATTAGAGAATATAATTATAATATATTTTTCAAGAAAGCAACAAGATAAATACTAGATTTGGATTTAAATATTAAAAATAATGTTCTAAATTGTACATAAAATATATTTTATGTTGTAAAATACAACGTTGTAACACAGTTCTCCTACTGAAATTTCTTCATCAAATTTTTATAAGACCAGAAATTATGTTACAATTTTACAAAAATAAACGTCAAATATATATTTTTAAAATTTTATTTAATTGAAAATAAATGAAAGGGAAAATTATTACTTGATAGATAAGATGGCCATAAAACCATATTTAATGAACAGATTCAATTTCAAGGAAAAATTTAAATCGGATTACTTAGGTTCCATTGAGAAAATGATTGTAAGGCACTAAAGCAGTTAGGATTTTGAACAAAGTAAAAAAAAAAACCTTGAACCTTTATTTCCCTAAATTTTTGGGAAAAATTTCACTTGCCTAACATAATTTTTGACACCTTTGAATTGAAGGATTTTGAAACAGATATCATGTAATAAAATGGAAATAAAAAATAAATAAATAAATATAATACGCAAAAAATAATAATTTACACACATGCATAACTTTTCATATTATAACATTTAGTAATTTAATACAATTTTACAATAATGATGTCATTATTTTTCACTGTAAAACAAATTCATTTTGTTTGCATTGACTATGTACATATATTCATTTCAATTAATAATTATATATAATTAATATTATTAATTATTTAAATTGAATTGGTCCTCAGGATACTTATTAATCAATATTTTAAATAACAGTAGTGGTAATAACATTAACATAATGTTAATTATTTTATTAACTTTTCACAAAAAAAGAAAAAAATTATTGAACAAGAATTTAATATTATATGCAAAAGGAAATAATAATAATAACAATAATAGTAAATACTGATTATGTGGATAGAATACATAAAGGTAGAAGTTTTATATTGAATTACATGCCAAATATTTGCTTTTAATCTAATCATATTAAAATGTTAATTATTGGTGGTTATTAAATGCTATATTCAACAAGTAAATTAAATGTAGTAATATTAATAAATAAAAAAATTATCATTCAGGTTTTTTTATTAAATTTTAATTATAAAATATTCCTTTGAAAACTTAAATTGATGTATTTTAAAAAGTTGTTATAATTACATAAGATTTTATTTACAACTTATTTCAATAAAAATTATATATTAATGTTCTGAATTATTCAAACGTGAAAACTAAAACAAAATGTTGAACCAGATTTTTAATGAGTAAAATTCTGTAATCTGCTTAAAATACTATTTTACCTATCACCTTTATGAGTATTAGAAATTTTTATATAATAAAATTACAAAAAAATAAAATAACTATATCATTGACCATTTTTTTTAAAGTTCTGTTTATACGAATTAAAATTTTATTCATGCTTATAAGCATGAATTTGTAATAAAACAATTTTAATTTTTCAACTAGTATGAAAAATTATTTAAACATCTCAGATTTTTTTCTTCCCCCTCTTGTAGAGAGTATACTAAAATACTTTAGATAATACTCATATTAAAATAATACAGAGAAAATTAAAAATCTGTGATCCAAACACAACTTATGGAAAATTATAAATCTTTTATACCTGGACGAATCGATTTTTATTTTAATTTATTATAACCTGTTTACGGACGGAGTAATATTACATTTTTTATAGTATATCATTTTTTTATTGAGTAAGATTGAATCTCGTTTAGGAGTATATAAATTCTGAATGAAATAAAAAGACCGAGTTTTACATATGATTAAAATGTGTTAAACTATTCAAATTCAAATTCATATTTATTCTAATATTAATTTTATAAACAGATATACAAAGTTCCATTCTCTGGAAAACGTAGAGAAACATGAAAGGTAAAGGTAATAATATATATTATTACCTTTACCTTTCATGTTTCTCATTTTAAAGCTAATTAAAAAGTAAAGGTTATAATATATATTATTACTTTTAGCTATTAATTAGTTTTAAAATTTAACCTAATCTAGATATAACTAATCTAAATTTTGTCACGTCGAGTCTGTTTCATGTTACTAATCATTATATATAAGGCGGTGTGTGGTTCGATTCACACAGTAGTATAAAACCTTGATCATATTGTAAATTTTGAACACTATTTCAATTTTTATGGGTTAAATTGTATTATATTATTTAAAAAAAATATATATATATATGAAATTTAGATGTTTAGAATAAATATATGAAGTGAAGATTTTTATTACACAATAGTCTTCTTAAAAATAAATATAATGATTTGATTTTTATTCATAACCTAACACTTTGATCTCGTCCTTTATAATTAATGAAAATTGATTACAATTTATTTTACTACTCTATATCGGATAATGAAGATTATAATTTATGAATTTTAAGAATGTTTTTCAATATATTTTACTAAAGAGAATAATAGATCTTAATAGATTATTTTATTTTGGAAAAATAATAATTAAACATTTTTGTTACCCTCGGCCAGTTTTTGAGACTTGAACAATTTTTTCCTCTTTAACCTTACTTTATTGCAGCTGTCTGCTTTGCTTATTACCATGTTCCCGAAAATCTCCGTTCAATGTATAGCAGCGCTGAGAACACTGCAGTTTAATCAGAGGTCGTTATATCATGATAAAATAAGCTATCATTGACTAGTCTGCGCCTGAATGCACTGGAGGTAATAGTTGTGGTAATCAGATCCAATAATTAACCTCTGTGATGCAAGCAGCTCATTACGCTGCAAACCATGTCGAATTCTCCTCGTTTCATCAAAACGGCTAGTTTTTCTGTCTTTGACATGCAATTAATATTTTATCCGAAACGTTTGAATTCATATCACTTGTGAAGGTTCAAACATTTCATCCGCATATTCATAATTTTAAATATCGATTGATTTAATTTTAACTTGTAATTAACTAGAACTAAATTTGTAGGGAAAAGCATAATGAGTTATGTACTTAAACAGATAAGTTTTTAATGAAATATATTACTGAATTTTATATGAAATACAGTTCATTCAATTGAAATAAATATTTTTTACCTCATGTCAGCTAAATTTAGTTTATTTTTACTTTCCCCAGCGAATATAATGTAGCTAGAAAGCTGTATTAATGGGGAAAGGATGGGATCGTATCAAAAATAGGATATTGGATTTTTGCAAATTGTCACGTTTCAAAGTTCAACTACCTGTAGACCAAAAAAACATACATGTGTAGTCCTCTTTTTGTATGTATGTGCGTACATATGTACATACGAATGGGCGTTGCACTACTTCTGAACTTATAGCTCACGATTGAAGAAACCGTTTTTCTTCACATTTAATATACATTGAAGTTCGTCAAGGAGGTGCAGGAATATCGCAAAAAGACAATTCCGATTTCCTTTAGAGGTATTTGAAAAAAAATATATATATATTTTGGCCAATTGGTTACTTATATTGCTTAGATAAAAGGTTTATTTTCTTTAAAATCAACTCCACGTCTTAAAATTGAAGTATGTAAGCTTTTTTGTTTTTTTTTTTCTCTATCACCCTTTAGTTTTAATATTTGAAAAATATTTTTTGGTATTTTATATATCATCTGTAGGGGTATAAAAATACATACAATTTTCCAAAGTTATAAACCCCGAACTTTAAACACAGAAAAGTTTTTTTAAGAATTTAGGGGGATGTTAAACTTTCCTTAAAAAAACTTGTGAAGCCTAACCTATATATGAATATTTCTAGATTTTTTTTTATTTATTCCACACCTCTAAAAATGTAGTATTCTACCTTTTTATTTTGTTTTTTAGGTGTAATTTTTTTAATTTTTATTAAATTTTTTTCAGTATCACTTTTAGGGCAAATAAAATCAAAGTCGTTTTGACCCCTATAATATATCCTGTATCCAAAATAAAAGGTAATATTTTCATTAAAGTCATAAAAGTTATATTCTATTTTTAAACAATTCTTTTATTAAATGTTTTCTTTTTTCGTTAAAGATCCCTTCTGTAAAAAAAATGTTTACTAAATTGTCCCCGCAGAGTAATGGAGCCTCCAAATACCAAAGGTTTTTCATTTGAAATTTTAAATCTTATTTTGGTAATCAGTATAATCAATAAAAAAGCTCCACTGATACGGAGGTTCAAAAATTTTAAAAAATTCGGAAAATTCTTTTTTGTTATTTTTATTAATTAACATTTTTATATTGAGTATAATAAACGTTTATTATGAAAATAAAAATAAGACTTTTAATGATTTAAAGACATGTGAAAGATATCGTTTGATGACCGGCTTAGACGGGAAAATCATGAAATAGTTGGCCGGATTTTTATAACATTAAATAATAATTTAAATAAAAGTCAAAAAACGTAGGAAGGTGAAGCAAAAATAATAAACTAGGCCAGTAATTGTTATATACCAATGAACATTGGTATATAATTCTGCCCGCATTTTTTTTTCTAATAATTTATTTTAACAGCAGAGACCTTAGTGTTGTACTGTTACAAAAATTAAAATAATTACTCATTCTGTTATTGATCAGCTACTATTGATAATTAATATTTTTCAAAGAGGTATTATTAATTTTTTTTCTTATTCTTTTTCTGTTTTATAAACTAAAAAAAATTATAAAGTTTTTAAAAGACTCGCTAATAAAATAGGTGTCGGAGAGCTATGGAAATATTAGAGGATATCTTGAAATTTATTTAAAAAAATAAATAATTGCACTAAACATATGTAATATGTTTAAACCTTGTAATGTAATTGTATTGTAATCTAATAATGTAATTGGAGATTAAATTAATAAATTACGCTATCATATAATCTGTGTGAACGATGATATTGAGCCCGTGTTTCTGAAAACTTAGTGTACTAAATTACCTTGATAAAAGGTTAAACATTGCCCAAGTCAAATCAGGCAAGATTTGTGTTATTTTTGTTATTATTATTACTTTGGTCATTAAATTTCTGTCATATATATTTTAGAAATCGAGTTCGGTTAGATTCGCTTTCTTATATAGAATAAATTATTTTGGAACGAATTTTAAGTTCTTTTTACATTATTACTTACTGGCTATTTAATTTAGTATTAGTATGAGATTCTATCGCATTATTTCCCCTGTTTTTGATAGTTTTGCAAATTGTAAAATTAACAAGAAAAGTAAATGAATAGAATGTTTAGGTTTCTCAAGGCGGCATTTTGAACGTAAAAAAAATTTATTTATACTAAAATAATTATGCAAAGCATTATTTTTCACTGAACATTTAATCATTTCTATTCAAACAAAATCAATATTTATTTTTTCTCTATAAAATCGATTAAAAAGTAACATAAAATTCCATGAACATAAAAGTTTAAAAGATCTGGGAATTCAGATATTTTTTTACTGTAAATTAAAATTAAAATAAATTCGAAAAACCAGGCACGCTCGCACTTCACTACTTGAAGGAAGGAGCTCCTTAACGCAGTCTTTCAGCCTTGGGCTGCTTCGCTATCACCAAGAACTAGTTTTGCCTGCTGCGAAGATCCTTGGAAAGGAAATAGAATGCGGCGCCCCTTGGTTACGCGCATCTCCAGAGATCGTAGCCACCTGGAAATCTAAACGTGATCCATGTTTCCAGTCTGCTAGAGACCAATTTAACAAAATGGCTAAGAAATACAATGGGTACCCTCTCATCTATATAGACGGCTCTGTCTCGGCCGACGAAAGTGGCCGTTCTATTGTACTCCCTTACACCGAGATATTATATAAGCTTAATGCCTGTTCCTCTGCGTTCTTTTGCGAGGCCTATGCGATTTACTCTGCCTTGAAAGTTATCGAAGCCCGTAGTGATGACAGGTTCCTAGCAATTACCGACTATAGGAGTGTACTTGAGAGATTGAGCTGCAGACGTTCTGAATATTTTTCTTTCTGAAAAATTATTATTTTTTTTTTCGTTCTGAATATATTTAGTTCGTCCAGATTATTCATGATATCCTTTCAAGGATAAATAATACTGTGGTACTGGTATGGGTCCCTGGCCATTGTGGCATCCTCGAGAACGGACGAGCTGATGATACTGCCAAGAGAACGGCAATAAATGGCCTCTGAGTTCAATTGACGTGTAAGAGAGACTTCATAATATTAGTCCGTGTAAATTTGCGAGCTCACTGGAATAGATTCTGGCTGCTAAGTCCTCCCACGGCATTACATAACATCCGGGAGAATGTGCTCGAGAAACCTCTTTCCCTAAGCAACAGAAGAGACCAAGTCATCTTAACTCGGCTAAGGATTGGACATACTAGGCTTACCCTTGCTTATCTATTTGGTTCTCTTCAGCAGATCTGTGAGGCTTGCTAGGTCAACTGGTCCGTGTATCATCTACTCTTTGATTGCCCAATTTTTGGAACCATACAACAAAACTTAGACCTGGGTTCAGATATGAAATCTCTACTAAACCGCAAAGAAGGTATAAAACGTTTGTTGCGGTTTGTCTCCTACAGTGGAATTTATTGGTTTTTGTTCGATTTATGTATTTCAGTTTGTGTTTGTTTGTATTTGTCTATGTTTTCTCTTTATTGTTCCTTTTATTTTTATTTTTGATCATGTAATGTTATTTTAGTCTCTAATGACTGTAATTGTCGATATGACTGTAAATAAAAGCATTTAATAAATATGTATTTGATATTTTAACTGAATTTTATAAATGAAAAAACGTTAAGTAAAATAATTTATTGGATCGATTAACCAATGCTAATTAACTGAAATATGATTTTCATTCGACGAGTAAGTTTAATTAAACCTTATAATTTATTACAGAAATTGATATTTTATTAGGATATCACCTGTCGATAAATAATTTCGAAAAATATAAGAAAGTCGTTTTTCTAAGATATAATTAATTTTTTTACATTTATTCTTTAAACTTGAATCTCTTTCGATAATAAATTTGAAAGTTTTGAGTGATCACGTAATGAGATATTTTAGTAATACACTTTGAAAAAAATAAGAAGGTAATTGATAAAAAAAAGAAAGCAGATATTGAAAAGAAAGAGAGAGAGATAAAGAATTAAAATAAAATAAATTTCTTTAAAATCAGATTTAATCTTCGCATCAATAAATATTCGATCGTGAACTTATAAGAAGTACATAATGACTTCTTCCATTAGGTAAACTAAAGCTTTCCGTGTTATTGGCTGGCATCGTTCGTTATTATTTCTTAGTCTCCTCTTTCTTTTTATCCTCTGTTAGTAGTCCAAATGACGCATTCGATTGTGGATTGAATCCTGCAAAACACAGTTTCTTAGATGTGTTTCTTTATTTTTTTAATTAAAATATTATTCTATTCTTTTGATATTACATATTTTTAGGTTTTAGACCTACTTGAACTATAAATCAGTTTCCTTTACTGCAAGATTTATCATGAAGTCTTCTAATGTAATTGGTATATATTAGTTTTATCAACAAAATCATACGGAACGTACTTAGTTGCCAACGTTTTCGCTACGTGATATTAGTAAGAAATGATTGAAAATACAAACAAACGCGTTCGTAAAATTAATTATTCAATGGCCTTATTTAATATGGAAGTTATATATAAATAAATTATTTATAAATTACAATCTAATATAAACAAAATGGTTTTAGAACTGACATAATATTTGTATTTTTAATAACACAGTTAATTATTAATATATTTATACATTTTGATTATCAAGTTATCAATTTATAACAGTGATTATTGTGTGTGTGAGTGTGTGTGTGTGTGTGTGTGTATATACAGGAGAAGTTAGAGATAAATTCTCGTTAAAGTAAAGACCGTTTCATTATAAAAGAATTTATTCTGAAAACATTGTAAATATTTGTTATTTCTCTTAAACTATACACCTTACACTACTTCTCTATATAATCACCATATTGTTTAAGACATTTATCGTAGCAATAGACCGGCTGCAATATACCCTCGTCGTATTCTTCTGTCGCCAATCCATTTAGCCACCAATTAACAGCAGTTTTAAGTTCATCGTAACCCGCCAATTGCTTACCGTTCAATTCTTTCAATTTCCCAAACAAATGGTAATCAGAAGGAGCTAACTCCGGATTATGTGGTGTGTGATCGTAAATTTTTCATTGAAATTTTGTTTGAGCATGACGCCATTCACTTGACTGCCGTTTTCTATACAGCGTGTTTATACGAAATCCATGTTTCATCACCGGTAACAATTGAATTAAGAAACGCATCACTTATTTCTGTGTAGCGCATCAAAAATTCCAAAGCAGCGATTTTATCTGATTTCATCATCGACGCGTTTCAACAAGTCCTCGGTGATTATTGAAGGCCTCCTCGAAGGTTCTTCATCATGCGCATTAATTCTGTTATTTCTAACCTTTTCATATCATTTTATATTTTAGATTAACAACCGCCTATGAATTTCAGCCGGCGTTTTGGTGGTTTAAGTTTTAGTTCAAGTTTTGGTGGTTTAAAAAGTGTGACTCCCCGTACTTCATAATCGGTGGCAGCATCGATTTTTATATTCATTTTGTAACGTAATAACTCACACGTAATCGAAGATACAACAACTCAACAAGTTACAGACAACAATGCAATGTGTACATTACTAGCGTGGCCATGAACGACATAGGTTCGCCAATCTTAAGGAAGAAATGTCCCAGCAGTAGAGATATCTTAGTGTATATATATACGATATAATTATATATATATATATATTCTTTTTTTGTACAACCTTTTATTTATTACGTATTCTCCTATTTGTTCATTTACAATATTCATATTTCCATAAGTTAAAAGTTGCACATAAATTGTATAATAGAGTTACTTGAATTGAGAGTTTCGATGCGTAATACTCACACCAATAGTTAGGTATAAATAAATATTTTCAGGTATGTCGTGGAAAAAATTAATTGATGGAAACTACAAAATAAAAATAACCTTTGAGAATTTTTTGTTTAGAAATATCTTATTGTTTGAGTACGCAATCTAGTGTCCTCACTATTTAGTATCTTTCTGACATAATGATCTTAAACATGCAAAATTATCATGCAGAAATTATTTCTTCGTTTTTTTTTCCATTTACCGTGTTATCAACCATATACGTACTAGTAATATGAATAAATATTTGTCGACTCGAATTTAAAACTAGACAATTTGTAAAAAGCCCAAATTTTTTTTTAAGAATTTTATTTTGAATTTGGCATACTTATTTATGGCAATTATATTTAATGTCAATTAAATATTATGAATTTATTATAAATATTTTTTGATGTTGCAAATCACTTTCAGTGTTGGAAAACAGAAATAATTGTCAGTTTTTTATTTCATAATATGTAAAACGTGTTACCAACTTAAACTAATTTCTCTTTTATATATATTTTTTTATTTAGGTATATAATTATGAGTATATTCTTCAAAATTTACATTTTTTTTTATTCCGGGACCACCGTTTGGTTATGCTCAAACTTTATAATTAACTTCAAAATAAATTTTCTCTGTAAATGTGAATTTTTTTACTGATGTTACTTACTTACTTGTCATTAATTGAGGAACTAAATTAAACGTCATTATCGGAGAGTAAACGGAACTTAAAGTTAACGTGCAAATACCCACAGTAGTCACTGATTGTAATTACTGGGTTTTGCCACGAACGAAAATAAATAACATATCATCAGGTCGCTTTCCCTTCATCGGTTTCAATTTGTATTTGCATTGCATGGGATGGAATAAGAGTATTTATCTGTAGTAATCGATAAATTATATGTTTACCCAGAGGACATAACTACGTATATATAACACAACCTGATTGACAGAAATGTTAAGTGAAATGATAAAAGATGGTTTTTTCCTTGCTTTTTTTTTGGTTGAAAAATTTAAGGCTTTTCTCAACAGTAAAAATAGTATAGCACATGGTCTGTTTATAACCCGGTTGGTGAGGTCGCAAGGCGCTCTATAAATGATGCAGATTAACCGACCTCTTCTGTTATACATAAAAAACTGCTGCCTACTTTTTTCATGTTCTCCTTCATCTCCCTCTTACTTTTTCTTCTCGTTCTTCTAAATCCATACGTAAAAACCCTCCTTTTTTATATTCAACTGCAGAATTTAGGTAACGAATACGACTATATATATTTTCACTCAATTTTTTTAAAATAAAAATGATTCTAACTTTATACATTTAAGGAATAATTTCATACATATGTGATACGGTATTCATATAAATTTGCTCCTATGTAGTACACACACACACACTCCTACGTGTATATATGTATATAGATGCATATTATAACAACTAATTAAAAAATATATGGTTAGAAAATATCTATTAGCTCAGTTGTAGCTGTTGCATATTAATCTTTGATCCAACTTTATCATCATTTTAAGGCTTACTTATAATAGCAATTTTAACTTTAACGGTTAAGAGTTTTTTAACTTAAATCCTTCTTTTAAGGATTAATTTATTTTGGATAGAATTATTATTGGAATTCCTATTTTTTGTTAAGTATTCTGTTATGTTGCTAAAATCGATGTTAAAAATTCTAAAATGTAAATAACAGGTCATTTCAATCAAATGCCAACGCAATTTAAATTATTTGTCTTGAATTTGATTAATTAATATTATTTACACGTCTAATAGATCACATACACTTATTATGTGGTTCTCTCTAAAACTGATGGTAAATAAAAAAAGAATACATAGAATATGGAGAGTATTTCAACTTGCCTAAAACCATGCCATTTTTAGGAACTTAATCACGATGCTAGTTTTTGCTTGTTCAATATTTTTTTTAACAAAAACGATGTAATTTTTACAACACAAACTAAATTTCGTTAAATGTATACGACTCTCGTAAAAAGATCTTAATTGATGGTTTATTTATTCATAGAATTTATCTTGTATTTACTCGTATGAATTGTTTTTGAACTAGTTGAGGATTGTCATTGGATGATTCTATTTCAAGTGATAGTCTTGTCGTACGACTTATTATAGCTTCTATATGAAAACTGATAGTAAATAAAGGAATTCAACAAACAAAAAAACTGGTTTAAATACAAATCTGGAATTTCAAAAAAAATGTTTCATGGAGTATAGAAATATTTAATATGTGTTTATTTATAATTCTATTGAAATTTTTCAATTCATAAAATTATTAACATTTATAACTAGCAGAGACCCAGCAATGCTTCGCTATTGCTATATATATATATATATATATATATATATATAAAGTGAGAGAGAGAGAGAGTTTAAATGAACACTATTGAAAATTTGATAAAAAAAAAATTCACAAATTTTACCTTTCACTTACTCTCCTTCCCCTTTTCCCATTCTAACTTCTCCCTTTCACCCTTCTCCATCACCCACTCACAGTTTCCTTTTTACCCTTTCCCGTTTTCCCCTTTCCTCTTTCCACCTTTTCCCATTTTCCATTTACCCTTTTTTCCCTTTTGCCCGCGCGTAAATCGGTACATTAGTTTTTTGGTCATTAGCGGACACACATACGAACATGCCTTTTATATACATATATATATATATATATATATATATATTCTACAATACAAACAGACTTTTTTATTCTATATATATATATATATGTATATATATATATAGAATGAAAAAGTCTGTTTGTATATTTGTTTGTTTGTTTCGTAAATATCTCGACACCGGCCCCACCTAGCGGGTATTGATTTTGAAAATATATTTCTCTTCACAAAACTAATATTCATATTCTGAATATGAACCAAATCGGTCCATAAATATAATTTCTCTAAATATCTCAACCCCAGCGCCATCTAGCGGGTTCATTTTTTGCAGAAATAATTTTTTCGATGTAAGTAACATGTATTCTGAATATGAGGCAAATCGGACCATAAATACAATTTTTCGAAATATCTCGTCGCCAGCGCCACCTAACGGGTCCAAACTAATTCATAAACCTTCCCTGGCATGCGTCCAACCATTCCCCAAAGTTTCATCGCTATCGGATGAACGGTTTAGGAAGGCATAAGAGACATACAGACAGACAAACATTCATTTTTATATATATATAGATTTATTAATATGAATTAATAATTGTTATAGATGGACTTCATTAATATTTTTGTAATACGTAATCGATTATTGAGTTTTTGTACGACTAAATTGTTAAAACAGTAAAAGTTTCTTTCTTCGGTAATAATTTCTTTGGTAGTTGCATTGTGATAGGCAGCGCTTGTATATGCGTATAACTTATTACATTAAGAAGATTTATTATGATAAAAATTGTTTAAAGAATTTTCTATTAAGATAAAAATAAATGAAGAAAGGAAGATAATAAAGAAACGCAGATATAGGATAATGATTATATAAAAAAAAAAGATTCAAAATGTGTTTGTATCTTTTAAGGATTTTTTTTATGATATCTATTTTAGGAAATTATAACCTCTACTTTTTCATTTGATTTGTAAATTACCACTTTCTTAAATATTAATTACAAAGAAATATTTTCCTAATTGTTTAAATAAAATAAATGATAAGATATTATTTATAATCTTTTCTTTTTTTATAGATTTTATTTATATTACAAATAACACATAACAAGGCCATAGTTTAGTCAATTAATTTTTGCATCTTTTACAAAATAAATAATGAAACATGTAACAGAGGTTCATGACTAAAATCAATTAAAATTTTATTTTATAGGAGAAAAATTAAAACGAAAAAAAATTAAATTAGTTTCTTATAAATAAGACTACTTATAACAAAATGTTTGTAAGTAATGTTTTCATTTTTATAAATTGTAAATGTATTGATAAGCTTGCTTACATAGACACCCTTAGGAAATATCTGACTTGCACTTTTAAATGCCATTGTTACTTTATTCAAATTACTATTTTAAAGAATATCTGATATTCCTAATATCTGAAGATATTAAAAATTTTATACAAACATCTGTTAACTGTTTTTACTTTCTACCCTATATGTTTTACGTATACTGATTTTCTTATAGGAAAAGCTTTATTTATTTTAAACATATAAACCTAAAATATTTGAGAATATAACTCCTTCACTTTTACCTATTTGCCTTAAAGTATGCAATTTTTTTTAACTTTTTTATTTTAAATTTCCAAAAATTTGAATTTCAGTTAAAAAACTATTCATTGTAACTTCTTTATAAAAACTATTTTTGTGAATGCTTAATGATTATTAATAAAAATAAGAAACAATAGATTTGAAGGAAGAAGTAGTATAGAAAAGGTATAAATGTAATAACTTAAATTTATTAAAATTGAAGGATTCAGATCCTCAGGACTACTAAAATTTGTTGTAAATTCTTGGTTCATTTTTTAAATTTATTATATTTCATAAATTCTGTTAAATCAGTTTAGTTATTACAGAATATATCTTTAATTTAAACTGTACGAAATACTTTTACTGTAATAATTTAAAAAAAAAATAAAACAACAATTAAGATAGTACTGCACTACTTAGCCCGCTGCAAGTAAAATACCAGTATATTACACAAATGGAGTAAACCTGACGAATCCACGTAATTGTTTTGGAATGTGATTCGGCACATTCTAGTTGAAGTGTATTTAGTGTAGAATCTAGTTGATTCTACACGAACAAATAGGATTTAAGTAGTATTCATATATTGTGAGCTTCATTGATTTTAATTAAATAATTTCTCGATTTAAGATCATGTATTTCATTGAAAATTTATTACAATTCAATTTCGTGTGCGTGAATAATAGAATACAGTTTAAAGCTTTCATAACATTTTAATATAATTTTTGAGCTATCAGTTCATTATTTTGTCCATTTAAGATTTTTTTGTACTTTGAGTAGTACTCTAATCAAATTTAATAATTCCTTTTCCATTTATGGATTATCTTATTTTTTAATTTTATTAATGAAAAGACTTTTAGTCTAAACAAGCATTATAAGAACGACTGTAAGTTTTATTCCATACAGCAAAATAACGTGAACAGATTCCAACATTTTTTTAAGCCTTGTATTTTTAAACATTAATTTTTTTAAAAATTAAACAACAAAAAAATATTATTTTTAGTATTTATATATTCCATTTTTCTAAAGCAGTAACCTTAGTAAAAACAGAAATGAAACACATTGTAACAGCAAACAGCAATTTACTATTTTTCATATTAAATAGAACACATTTAAACTTCAAATGAATGAAAGGCTCAAATGTTTTTACAATGCACGTCTTTCCCATAGATTCTACAACATACATATCCGTAACCTTTTGTCGACATCCATTCGTTTATTTCTCGATTTTCATTCAATTCTATATTAATACATCTTTCAGGTACAGACTCTAACGTATATTTTATATAGATTAATGTCGTTTCCCTTGCAAAATTCAAATTTTATTTTTTAACTAAATATTATAAAGAGGATTTAAAACTTTTATAAGGTTTTAAAATCATTTTACATCTTTAAAGTATTTTTAATGCTATGTGAAATGAAAAAATGAAAAAGTGAAATGAAATGGAAAAAATTCATAGAATTTTTTCTTCTTTTGAAAAAGAATTTTTTTTAAAACTTTTTTCTTCTTTTATCGTACTCAGTTATTAAAATAAAACGCAGACACACACACACACGCGGGCTCGTCCATATATATTTACAATTCATAATTTTTAAATATACATTACATCAAATTATTAATTTACATAAAATCAAACTAATTTTTACAAAAAACTTTTTATTTTCTTTGAATGATACAAACAAAATTACAAAAAAAAAGAAAAACGATATGAAGTCACATTCTTTTAACAGTAATTATTATTTGAATTTTCCGTCTTCAACTAGTAAATATTTAAACTAAAGTGGACAAATTAACAATTTTTTTAAAAGAAAAAACAAATTTTTCTACAAAATATTAACTATACCTGTTGAGTTACAAAGACTAAACTACTGTTCAAGCCGGAAAGTCAAATGAAATAATAAGGTTACCCGAGTATTTCGTTTACTTTGAACTAAATCTAACTTGAAAATTGTTTACATTATTTAATTTTCTGTACGCACCTCTTCTACATAATAAGTAACAGTAATTTAAATATTCAAAATTACTTTCTGCAAATACTTCTACAAATACTATTATTATTATAAATTATAACGTTTTTCATGATTTTTAACTTCGAGTGCATTTAAACCACACTATAAATGAAGCTACTATCTCCCCTTATCTGTTTTGTTGGAGTTTTCATTTAAATTTTAAAATTCCATTAATTTAACATGAATGCAAAAAAATGTTAATTTGTCGTTTTCTATACAGACGTATAACTATTAAAATACTATTATCACGAAGAATAGGTAAGAGATAATATTTATAACAATTCCACTCTTCTACATAAGATTACTTATGGAATAGAGAAATCGTACGAGAATACGTCTCTAAAGACGAAGTCTGCTTATATCAAAGTATGAAAGAAATATTCATTAAAAGGTATACCACATCAGTACCGTTATAAATCCATCATAGCATTGTTTTTCAGTGTGTTCTGTTTCCTACACCAGATCCCCAAAATAGTGTTTACACTGGCAGTGTGGAACTTTTATGAATTAAGTTTGCTACTTGATCGTAAAAAGATACAGAATACAGATCTGCTTGATATTTATTTTGAAATAATAAAAATCTCTTCTTCTATTCTTTTGAAATAATTATTATTTCAAAATAAAAATCAATGAAAGAAAAAAGATAAAAGAATGAAAGCTGAATATTGAAATTTATCTCTAGGCAAAAATAATAAGCATTTTATAGAGAGAAATATTGTATACAATTCCAACTACCTGTAGAAAAAACGATGGTACATTCATTTTATATTGTTTAAAAACTAGAAAAAGGAAATAAATAAATTTTCCCTGAGATAATAGTTGAAACAGTCCCATAAACTAGCATTTTCATTTTCGTAGTAACTAGTTTATTAAATGTAAACACATACATTTATTACATGTAAACATACAGAATATCTCCTTTTCGTTCACTGCTAATAAAACAGCTTAGTTAAATATTTCATACAAAAAGAAAAAGAATATTAATTTATAAAATAATAATATTTATTAATTAAATTAATAAATGAAATATTATTGTTTAATTAAGATGATAAATTCACTTTCAGATAAACAGTGGTGTGACTGTTTTTCATCAGTAATGTAACTAACTAAATGTAAGTGAAAAGGAAACTGGCCCGGCGTGATTACTACACAAAAGTTAACACCTTCTATATTTTACTTACTATTTATGTTTATAACTATTTCGTATTATACCAAAGAAAACTACACGAATGTAACGTAAAGAACTATTAAATGTTCTCAATAAACTATTAAATTTCAGCGGCAGAATTTGCTGGTCTACCATGAAATTACTGTATTTAAAAATTCGTCTCAAACAATGCAAAATTTCAGTGATTCTGAAACGATTTTACTATCATCCAGTTTTACAGAAACTAGTTTATTTCTTCATTTTTTTATCGTCTTCTAACAAAATACATATAATTTAAACATATAGAGATATATAAAATATTTTTATATTTTTTTTTTAATTTTTAAATCTCATATCTTCTCTAAAAATAAGATAAAATAAATAAAATTTAATATGGGTGTATTTTTTTTAAAAACAAATTCTAGAAGAACTATGTCACACCGAATAGTTCATATTAACAGGATAGAAATTTATAATAGTTTAAAGAAATAAAAGTATCAAATAAATCAATTTTATTTAGAATTCTACCGGTAATAGACATTACAATGAAATAATATGTATGTATGTTACGTGCCAATATCGAAAAAAAAAGATGTAGATGACACTAAATACAAGTTACTTTCAAAACTAGCGTAGAATCTCATGCCAGGCTGTGCTAAGGAAAATGAGAAGTAAAGTGGTTTTTTATAATCTTCTCCAATATTCTTGTTCGTTACTTTTGTTTTTTTTTTTTAACTTCCGGGAGCACCGTTATGTATTATTTCATAGTACGAGATGAATGACAATTTTGTACCGTGTGAAAATGCCATGCCTGATCGGGATTTGAACCCGGGACCAAAGTGTCGGACTCGCAACAGGTTCCGCTAGTTCTCATTAAAGTGCGTATGTATGCCTGCGTCCTAACGACTAAACCTAACCACCTCATCAATTCCCCATCCTGGGGTTGGATCCGCGATTAAGCACTACACGGCTCCAGGAGGTGCCTTTGGGCAAGGAGGAATACGGAGTCTCCGTGCATCATCACCACCGCTCACCTGCGCAAGCGCGGACGAACGACGGCTCCGCAGGGCTCGTTACCATGTTAAACTGATCTATGTCTACGAAAATTTTAATTCAACAAGTGACAAATTTACTAAATTCAAATTCAAAATGTAATGAAAATTATTTTGTTAATAAATTCTTTGAGATCATGTAAAAACATGATAGGTGTCAAAGCTTTGTGATCATTTGTATCTTCTGATAGATAAGTTAAGAGACGTGAGTTTAAAATGTATTCTAACACGTCTATGTCGAAAAACTTGAAGTTTATCCTCAACGCATCATAAAAATCGTAAAAATTCACGATCTTTATTTATTTCAATCTGTAAAAATTTCTTAGGAATATCAGCAATTACTACAATATAATTTTCCCTTAAAATAAGTAGAACTGTAGGAATTAAATTAAATTTGGGCTTTTTTCAAGATATTGATTCAACGAGGGATAACCCTATTCACTAGCAGATGCGTCAAAAACTGGACGAATTTTTGTAGTGCTTTTCATTTTAACAACATGGTGATGAGGCAAATAATGAGATTTGAAATCTAATTCATTTTTCGGTACGCGTTCTATAATTTTTTCTTCATGTTATTCTTTAAAGACTTTTTCATATTCATCGTAAAGATTATCTTTATGAAGCTTCTTTACAAGTGCTATCTAGCCTTTTCTTAGCTAAATCATAATTGTTTGATAATGGAGCATGATCTTCGATACATAGTAAATAAACTGTATAAAAATCCTTTTCGTATTTAGAAAATTTAATTTCACGTTTTGCTCTTTTTCAACTTGATTTGTAATACCTAAAGTATCTAAGTTCTATAATTCAGAAATTTTAGATTCACTTATAAACATTGAAAGTGTAGCAAAAGTAATGTCTGAACGTTCATCATCGTTTAATGCTTTACCATTTAATTTCTAATCTAATTTACTTTCAAAAACTGTAAGACCACTAGATAAATTTAATTATTTATCTGTCATATGTTTTCCAGCAAAACAGCTCCAATAAGCATATCAATACTTTCATTGTAATTATATCAAAGCTATTATTGAAATCACAAACATTAATATTTTTACCTTTTAATTCATTTAACCAATTAGGGTTTTTTAACAATAGTTACATCACCGCAAATAACATCGTTATCCATAATCAAAAAATTACATGCATAATCTCCGTCAAGATTTTTTACACAAGCTAAATAAATGTCATGTATATTACTTTTAGTACTAACTCCGTCAAAAAGTGAATGTACAATCTCTTTTTCACCAGTTAGTATTTAACCTTAATCTTTAGCGATTTCGGAACGTATTTAAGATCTTTGCAATCCAGAAACAGTAACTGCTAGTATGACGTTTTCACAACTATCAGAATACAAAATAACGCATAAAGTTTGTAAATAGACTTGTGGCAGATTACAAACATTATTTAAGTTTTGTTCCTGAATGTTTACATCTGCAACCTTATCAATCGCAGCAGTATTTGAATTACTTGATACAATATTATTATTATTATGCAAAGATCGGTAAATAATAATTGGATGACGTTGGTTGCACATCTACAACTTTGTTTTAATTAGCAATCACTGGAACGGTGACCACGTCTTAAGCATTTAAAACAACAATTATTATTTTTATCATACCCTTTCTAGCCTTAATAGTCATTTTTTTAGCTTTCTCTTAGGAATCATTTTCGTGTTTACCTGAACAAAATATGCAAACTTTCTTTTTTCCTTCGTTGGTAAGACGAACATAGGCTGTAGGAATATCTTTTGGAGTAAAGCGTCTTTCCTTTAATGATTGATTTTTTAACTCAGTTCTAAACCTAATTTTCTCTTTTTGTCCCCAAAACACAAATATAATTTTAGATAAATCCTTCATATAAAGAAGTATAAATCGTTCGAACGAATGATTGACTCGTGCGCTGCGCGCAGCTCCAGGCGCACGAACGAAAAATATATGTAATATGGGTCAATAGTAGCTAAAATACAAATATGAGCACCTACATCAAACAAACAAACCCACGTATAATCCTTTTTTATGGGAAAGATTAGAGAAACAAACTATTCCATCATACTGAAGGTCAATGATGTTCGGTGAGAGCTTATAAAATCAGATTGTCAGTTTACTTCCACCACAAGTGTCATCTTTTGGAAAGTTTTTTTTTATTTTGGTAAAGTTATATAATTATATATCTTTTTTTTTATATTATAAATGAAAATTCTCGTTTAATAGAGATTTATGGAGATGAACTGTTCTATTTCAAACTTGTATCATTCTTGTAATTAAATAATAAGTCTTTTAATATATTAATTTAATGCAGGAAATCTACCTTATATTGTAATCTAACTAATAATTACAGTTTCATAAATCAGTATGAAGTGAATTCCTCCTATTAATCTATTGGACCACTACTTCTAAAAATATTTAAAAAAATAATGATAAAATAAACTGGGCCTTCTTTAAATTCACCCCTGACAAATTAATTATAATTCAGGTTATTCATTAGATATTTATTTTATTTTTATTTTTCATATTTATTTAAATTTTATTCAACTATTTGTTGGATAAGTACTTTCAGAAACAAATTAACCTCATTTACATTTAAGTATTTATTATCGAAATAATTTTATATTAAAGTATAATAATTATTTTAGGTAGAAAATATTTAATTCTCAGATTAATTTAATCTTAGTAACATAATTTACACTCAATTATATCTTCAAAAAATTGAGTAACTGAAGTTTGCACGGCAAACTTTAAAGCATCTAAATAGTTTTACCAAAAAGAAAATAATGATGCTGAAATATTACATGTGGTATATATATATATATATATATATATATATATTTAATGTAAATTCGATGAATAAACGTCTAAAAAACATTAATAATATGAACATAAAAAGCTCCAGCACTGAATATTAGTGATAGTTAACTAACACACAACATACTGCATTAAAATAGTGTAATGATAGATATAGTTTTATAATATTTTTCTGGTCTTCATTCTATGACATATTTATAAAATCTGAGGACAAGAGATACCAGTCAGAGTTGACCTCTCAGTCAATTCTCAGAGTTAATTGTAGATAACAAAAAGAAATCTTCGATAACCATCGATTATTTTAATTGTAAGTAATTATTATTGTTATTATTGTAAAACAATAATCGATTATTTTTATTGTAAAAAGAAATAATCTTTTTTGTCAGTAGTAATTAATTTTTAAGCAGTTAACTTTAAAATTTAACTAAAAAATACTCTGTCAAATTAAATTTTTTTTATTTTAGCCATCGAAATATTAATATTATATTAATGAATATTTACATGTAATTGCTTACATGTACAATTTAGAAAGAAGGTGTCTATAAAGCTTGATAGTCCTCAGTAAGCTTTATGACTGAAGTGTCTTTCGAGTTACTCAAGCTTCCGTTTAGAACAAAATCACTGAATATCACTTGAATTTCGATGTTCTTGGTACGCTGATATTTTATATTACATTTTATTCAGTAACGAGGAAAAGTAGTTTTACTTTAGTCCTTAATTCCCTAAATAAGCCTAGCACAAAATTTACTTTATTCTTGAGAGGGGCTTTATTATTATAACTTCTACGTTATTGTTTTAATTTCACGTTACATTGAACCGTAATTTTATGGCATATAACAAACCATTCGCAATGGGAGGACAGTAGGGTTGTGCAATGGGAGTAGGAGACTGTGGGATTAATCGTTACATAACGATTTTGACCACATATCTATCTCAATGCAATATGTAAGAGGATCAAGTTTCAAAGAACTGTATAGTTGTTACATTTTTATTAAAAAATAAATACTCTTTTTTGTCAGTATTAATTAGTTTTTAAGCAGTTAACTTTAAAATTTAGCTAAAAAATACTCTGTCAAATTAAATTTTTCTTATTTTAGCCATCGAAATATTAATATTATATTAATGAATTTGTACATGTAATTGCTTACATGTACTTATTAATGTACATTTGTTGTACCTTACATGTACATTCATTGTAACTGCTTTTGTTATTTTCTTTTTAATAACTATCTGATAACATTAAGTATATTGATAACAGGATACGGTTCGGTAAATGAAAAAAATTCAAATAGATATTATCGTGAAGGTTCACGGGATTTTGTTTGCATGTCTGTGTTGGACGGTAACTTTAATTTGCAAAAATAAGTAAGCTAGAATACAAGCACACTTGCTATGTTACAACATAATGTAACATATGTAACTAACATAGTTATGAATCTATTTTTTTAAATTGTTTTATTGTAAGTGAATATTGATTCATCTTTCTACTTAATCAGTTTATGATATTTTCTCTCTGTATGAACAAATTTTATTCACTTATTTACTTTTAAATTAAACTCACTGTTTATTTATTAATTATTTTTATTTTATTTAGTAGTTGGTTTATGCGACATATGTTTAAACTTAGTATTTTAGTATGTGAAGTCTAAAGTTTGTTTAACAGTTTTTTCCTTTATTTGTGTAATTTTATTTTAATAGAAAGTTTATTCATTGTCACTCAAAATATATTTAAATAACAAATCAATAGTCAAGTATTTTAATTTTTATTACTGTACTATTTATTGTTAATAGTAATGTTTTATTAATAAACATTAAAATATTTTTCCATTATTTAAATTTTTTTCATAATGATTTTTTGGTATTCTTTTAGAAGCCAATTTTAAAATGTTATATGCAGTAAAAATTCATCACCATAGAAAAATAATAATAAATACGTTAACTTGATAAAATAATCCCTTTATTTTTCCCGTACCAGTGTTAGCGTAACAATTTCAAAACTGCAGATGAAAAATTTCTATGACTTGAATTAAAAGGAGAAAAAATATAATCATAAAATTCTTTTATCTCGACGATGAAAATTCTGAATTTTAGAGAATGTAAAATCAGACTAATATTTCATATTTCTTGTAAATCTCATTCGTTATTGCAAATTCGTAATCAAAAAATTAATTACGATCCAGAAGAAAACTTTTTGTAAAAGGTTAACGACAAATTTATAAGAAATTTTCGCTTAAAGTTTTATGAGATCTAAAAGAAATTTGCAAGCATAAAAATTACTGTTAATACCAAATATTATATTTAAATAAAAACAACCCTTTTTTTGCTCTAAAAAGCCGTGAAATTACGTAGTACGGTAGATTTAAGCCTCAAAACCAGGAATCGGTTTTTTTAGTTTTGACGTATGCATGGATAAACCTTAAGGGGATTTAAGAGCAATACAGAGGAAAAATTATGTTTTTAAACGCTCCATTAACTCGATAAGTACAAAATAAATCGTTTCCCTCCGATGTAAAAAAAAAACATAATTCCCGCAGTTTTAATTCTGATAAATGTTATACGTGGTTTTAAATACAATTTTTTATTTAAAAATATGGGTCACCAATTCAATGTAATTTCAGTTATTTCCTCACTTATTCTTCTCCCGTTTCTCCAGTTTACGATCCCACCTGGGCTTTCTGGTTAATAGAAAATACTATTATATTTCTTTGCGTGTATTTTTAAAAATAATTTAAATAATATGTTTTAAAATAGTCTCAGAAAATAAAACTTCGTGATAGTAACAATTTCTTACTTTAGTCTCATATATTGTAAAAATTAGATTGCTGAACTATTAAGCTATACTAGATATTGAAAATAATTACATTCTTATACATTAACAGACGATTTTAAGAAATGTAAATTAAACGTCTGTAGCTAGTCATACAGTAAAAATATCACTATATCTCACGAAATATATAATACATACGTAAAATATAAAATTATATAATGTAATACATATGTCATACACGTGTGTATAATTTAGTAAATGTGTATAACGTTAAAGTGTATGCGTGTGTATATATATATATATATATATATATATATATATGTATTTATATATATGTATATATACATTGTGATAAAAAAAATGTATTTTTTTTCATACCAGTAATAGCCTAAAAATTTCAAAAATGCAGATGAAAAAAGTCCTATAACTTGAATTAAAAAGGAGAGAGTACAGTTAAAAATTCTTTTATATCTCGACGATGAAAATTCCGATTTTAGAGAATTTAAAATCTCTCTAATATTTCATATTTCTTCCAAATTTCATTTGTTATTGTTAATTCGTTAACAGTTACACAACTCAAAAATTAATTACGATCCAGAAGAGAGAATTTTGTAAAAGGTTAACAGCTGATATTTATAAGAAATTTTCGCTTAAAATGGGTGTGCGCGCACTCGCGCGCTTGTATATATATATATATATATATATATATATACATATTAAAAATATGTATGACAATAAAATTGCTTGTTTCATGGATACTTAGATTGTTATTTGCTATCATATTACAACATTTATTTTAAAATATTAAGTAGGATTCTAGATGCCTAAACTAAAATGTTATACTGTCAGAGAACTATAAATTTCAATCTTGAAAGAAGATTTCCGAAAGATTAGATTTTATGACTAGCAGCGTTGTCATTTAGAATTACTGAAACTTAAATTATAAGTTTTTCTAAAAGAAGATGCTATTATAACTGAAAAAATAAATCAAATAGAAATTCGGGGTAGTTAGGTTACTCTAAATCGGGTCAGCAAAAATATATACTCCGTCACAATTTTTATGTTAGTGATTTAAGCGAAACGAGTCGAGACGCCGGAGTATTATATTTAAAATATTAATATTCAGTCATGTGCGTATGTACACTAGATTAGATTGGGCAAAAGATTCAATATTTTAATAATATTCTGTTTTTTGTTAGGCAAAACAGTATTTATATTACCCGACCTATTTCTTTAGAGTATTTCGATCAATACAGATCATTCGTTCGTATTCATAGTTGAAGTTTTTTTTTAAAAAAGATAACCATCGTGGAAGAGAAGAACTGACCAAGGAAGGAACCTTATAAATCAACAAAAAATACACCTTACCAATGCTGCCTAGACTTTACATAGCAGCATAACACGAGTATTGAGTATTCAGCCAACATTCTGACAGAAACTTTCACCATTCGCGAGCATTTGATATACACACTTCGTTTTATTAAAATATATTTAATATTAAAATACTTCATGTTTTATATCTAGACCTAAACAAGATTTGTAAATAAACATGGTGAATTATCTGAAATTCGCTGAAGCATTTAAAATTGGGCTTCTATTGTTACTGTGAATTTTATGGATTTAGTAAAATTTTATAGTGTTTTTTTAGTTATTGATTTTAAAACGTTTTTTAATTTTTAGTCCATGCTACTGCTTTTTTGTTATTTCAGTACGAATTCTGTTATATCTTATGAAACTAACATGTTTTCATCTGTATAGTTGTGTGTGTGTATGTGTGTATATGGGGTTTCCCGCGTGCGCGCGCAAATCAGAATGAATGCAGACGTGTAAAATTGTGATTATATTCTTTTTATCGGATATATTTGAGGTTTTATCTGCTCGATAAGTCTGATATTAATGTTCAAATATAAGTTACGTATTTCAACGATAAATTCCATTGAAAATATTTCATAAAGTATGAAACAAAAGGTTACAAATTTAACGTTTTTATTTTGAGGTGAACGAAAGAGTGGGCTTTGTGCCAATGGAATTTATAATATATCCAGGCGTAGTATATCGTGGAGGATGCTACTCAGTAAAAAAAAGGTTATAAAAAATGTGGGCATAATTATTCATGGATAACACTCTCTCAATCCTTTCTATCTTTTTCCATTATACTTTTTTCTCACACTTCTCTCTCTCTTCTGGATAACAAAGTAATGTTTTATTACACCACCATGTTAACAGAATGTCATTCATTTTTAACTTGTTTCATTTAGAAGTATTATTTACATCCATAAAAAAATAATTAGATTAACAAAAAAATAAATAAATTTATTTAATTTTTAATAAATTAATTTATTAAATTTAAATTAATTATTATAAATAAATTTGATAAATTATTTCATTTATATCCGATCATTGGTTCTTAAATTTAAGGCAAACATAAATTATATAAAGAGGGACTATATACTATTAAATATAATTGATTTTAACTATTCCAATATTTATGCTATAAAAAAAATAGCATATATATTGAAAATAAAATAGCATAATTAATCAATATTAATTAAAGACAATTGTGTTAAAGACAATTCTTTAACACATAATTATAATATCAATAATAAGTAAATTATTATTAATAATAAGTAAAGTTTTTGAATATTGAATACATGTATTCAATATTTCAACTCTTGTATTCTTCCAAAAAAGTAAGACGTGAAATTTAATTTGATTTTGAAAGAAAAATTATTACTTATACAAATAGTAATATTATTTTGAAAATGAAAAATAGTACGCTGATATTTTCTAATGAGCAAATTAGCAATTATATAAACTAAGGAATAATAATATAATAAATTAATACGCTAAAACTTAATACAATATAAATTGTAGTAAATTTAATAAAATATTTAAAACTTTTAAATTAAAAACAGCGTATACAAATAATAAAATACTTAATAATGAAAATCATTTTATTACAATAAATAAAAATAATAATTATAATTTAGAAACACGAGGTGTGGATAGTCTTAATTTCGAAAATTGTGACTTAAAATTTATTGGAATGACAAATCGCTCATTTGCCATTAGAATTAAAGAACATTGTTGTATTATTAAAAATAATAAAGAAAAATCTAATTTTGGTAATCAAACTTTAGAAACTGGGCATAATTATAACCCTAACAAATATATCAAAATATTAGAATACAATAATAATTATCATAAAACCAGTATTTTAGAAAAATTTCATATATATTTGAATAATAATAAATTGATGAATGAAAGGGTTAGATTCGATAATGATATTCTTTATAAAGAATTTTTTTTCTCTGTTTAGCCTCCGGTAACTACCGTTTAGATAATTCTTCAGAGGATGAATGAGGATGATATGTAATGAGTGTAAATGGAGTGTAGTCTTGTACATTCTCAGTTCGACCATTCCTGAGATGTGTGGTTAATTGAAACCCAACCACCAAATGATGGAATCTTTCCACTAAAGCTACCTGGACCAGGAGATTGATACCCGACTTGGGCATGTGGCTTGATAGAGGACATGGGGAGGTTGGTTATTATCTTACTCAAATACTTTCTGGGCATGATAGCTTCGAATATTATTTACATCGATTCGGTAGAAGACCAGCACCTATTTGCATGTTCTGCCATGATTCGGATACTGCCGAACATACTCTGTTCCACTGTAATAGACGGACTATACATAGACGACGTGCAGGGCTGCATGAATTAAATCCGGAGAATCTGCTTCTTTTTCTCCAGCGATCCACTGATAATTGGAACAAAATGGAGGAGTTTGCCAAGATAGTGCTAAAGGCTAAAGATGATGTAGCCCTTTTAAGAGGCCATTGAGGCCCCGTGGTAACTTAATAGTTTAATATTTTCGTTAAGGCAAGCAGCTATGAGGAGAAGATCATTCCTTCGTTTGGGGATCATAACAACTGGGTAATGAAAAGACCGAGACCCGGTTCTCTCGGCGGGGGCTAGGCTTTGTCGGCTTTGTTCGGCTTTGTCGGGCCTGGTTCTCTGTGGGGGGGGGGGGGGGGGGCTTGAGGCAGGCACATTAAAACAAAAGATCCAACCGGGGAGGCTGACCTGCTGTGCCGACGTACAGCCGGCGGGTGGGGAGGCCTCCTTTGAGTTTAAAGGACACTTTCCCGGGCTGCGCATACTTGAATGGATACCCGGCCCGGGGGAAAAAAAACCACCAAAGAAGACCGGTATCCACGATCTAGTATCAAATCCGTGTAAAAATATCTGGCCTTACTAGGACTTGAACGCTGCAACTCTCGACTCCCAAATCAGCTGATTTGAGAAGACGCGTTAACCACTAGACCAACCGGTGGGTTTTATAAATAAATTATATGATAATTAATTATTAATAGGTTGGTAAAATAGTTCATTTAATATTAACTCTACTTCATAATAGTAGCAAACATGACGTTACGGTCTTATTGATGTACAATTTAATTTTATTTCTTGATGACCGACTATTATGAATGTAACAATTTTAATTTAAATATAGTTATACATTTGAATTTGAATTAACATGTTTTAGGAAATCTCAGATGATGGAGTAACGCCTCAGAAAGTACTCGGATACTTTTAAAATTTTTGGTAAGTGGAACTTTATTTTACATAATTATATTTTACCAACGGTGCCAAATGCTTAGTAAATTAAATTAGCAAATTTTAATTTTTATGGTGTGAATAAATTTGATCTTATTTAATAAAAATCTGCCAAATTGATGCGTCTATACATCTCATCTTCTTTTGAACATTTTCTTTAACTGTTCAGAGCATTTTCAGAGCAACATCTTCTGAAAATAAGCAACTACGCTTGAAAACTTAAAACCCATAATTGCTAATAATGCTTTTTTATTAGCACTTAAAAATTTAATTTATTTAAAAAAATATTTCCATGAGTTGTTTAAGCATTAATTAAAATAAAATAAATAAGTTTTTTTTTTAAATAATAAAAAAACTAAAAATAAACTTTACTGGAAGAATGCGCATTTTCAATTTACTGTATATCAACGACATTCTCGTCTTAGAGAGTTCGTATCCTTGCGTACAATTTTCCTTATTTTTTTTTAATGTACCGTAATCTAAGGACACTTAACCATAAAATTAAGCCTTAAAATTAAGGCTAATGTTAAGTGTCCTTAGATTATGGTACGTTAAAAAAAAAATTTAGAAAAATTGTACGCAAGGATACAAACTCTCTATGAGAGAATTTCGTTTATATACAGTAAATTGAAAATACACATTTTCAAAAAAAAAATGCATTAGCTGAGATTTATTTGGGATATTGTCTAAATATTTTACATAATGAAAGCGTCTTTGATTTTTGAATGAAATATTCTGGATAGAATTCGGCCAATTAGACATTTTTTCTTCATCAGGAAATCCAATTGAAATTAAAACTCATCCTGAATTTTTTAAGCTAAAAAATTAGTAACGCTTAAAATACACATTTTTAAAAATAAAAATAAATTATTTTATATTAATGAAACATTTCATTTTTAATAAATTTTATCAATTTTTACATTATTAATTTTTACGAAATCATTAGTTTTCCTTAGAAAACATGTGTACGTCTCTAATTCTTTTTCATCGAAATTTGTTGTTGATTTATTTTTTCTACCATCAAAACATATTTTCTGAGCTAATGATGTATTGGAAAGAGAGAGTAACAGAAAATTTTATGTTACATATAACAATGAATTTAAAAATTTTAGTAATTACATGATAAATCTAATAAAGGCACCCGAATATGATAAATCTAACCTGGACAAGCATGTGAATTATCTGGCGTTGAATCTAATTAAATTTAAGAATCTATACTAGAATTTGACATATCTTGAAGTTGATTGTTGACTCTGAGTCGACGCCAGATTCTTAACTGAGAATTTTATGTCTTTATTGTTTTATGACTGTTGTTTTTATCTGCCTTTAATATTTGTGACTTGTTTATTCATTTGTCTTTATCTGAATTTTTATTCGTTATGTGTCACGTTTGTTTTTGTTACATACTTACTTTGTGTTATGAGTGATGATGTATAATATTAATGTTGTATTTGAGGTAGGCTATCATTGGATGATCTTACACGTTACTCTTAGCCAAACAATTTTATATATGGTCACAATCCTGGGCGACTTATTGTAAAAAAAATTGTTTCCTCCAAAAAAAATTATAAAAAAAAAATGTATATAAAGCAATCTGATATTTTTTTAAAAAATATTTATAATTTCCTTATACGTTTCACCATCATATTTCATAATATTTTTGAATGAATATCTATTAAAAATTAAATTAAGAATTAAAGTTATTTAAGTAACTTGCAGAAGATAAATAAATACAGTTTTAGGATCGTCATTTATTTTTTATAACTAACTATAATAAAATATGAAAAAATGCATATCAAAAGTATTTTTGTACCAAGATTTAAATTTGAGTTACAATTTTTAGAATAAAGTTATCTAACATCGCTTAAAGAAAAAATATGGTAATATTCTATCTTTTTTACATAAAGAAAGATTAAAAAATATTTTTTCCCATTTTAAATAAGATGACACTATCTTATTTTCCCTCGTGGTTGAACATAACTTTGTTCCATTCTCTAGCACTATCGTGTTCCCCCTAGAGAATTTGTGATATAATATTTCTTACGGACTCTGCTGCAACACCTCGGTCTCAGATAACATCTTAATTAGTGAATGTTTGCATTAGGAAACTTGAAGTAAACTACAGAAAGATATTTTATTTCTTTGGGGATTTATATAAAACACAAGAATCATTAATTAACTTTATATTCATTCGTTTTAAATTTAATATAAATGGATTATTTGTTATTTTTAAAATAGTTTTATTTTATTTTTTATTTTATACATTTTCTAAAAGAGTGATTTTTATTTTATTTTTTTGTTTCAAAATAAAATTTACAATCAGTTACACTATTACAGAAATCAAAAGTAAATATGATCACATATCATATGTACAGAGGCTTCCATTGAAGCTTCTCAAAATTTACATGATATTATTCCTATACAGAGCATTTAATGTTCATACATTCATACATATAAAGTTAGGTCAAAGACTAGTACTATTGGTAGTTAACACAAAAACAACCATTAGAATTTATAAACAAGAGAAAAAATGGAAATAATATAATTAATAATGAAAGAAAAACAATCAAAATTAAGCGAAGTATAGATATGATTGGTAATACTAAATTGACGCAGATCCACCTCAAATTATATAAAGTCACCAAGATCCAACACGTGGTGATTTAGCCTTCTAACGTCTTTACTATTGTCTAGAATAATAATAGCTAAATAGTTCACATGGTTGTTTAGCAGCAATTTAAATTTTGTACCGAATCTCTGTATTTCTTCTCGAATATAGGTAAATATACATATTCCTGGATTTCACTGTTTCTTATAAACGTTAGAGCCGCTGAGATGCTCCTCAGGAATTTGTTTTGGAATTCCTTTATAATGTCAACATTACCACTGCTCGCAGCATCTCAAAGTTGGATTCCATAGGTCCAGATCGGTTTTAAGATCGACGTGTACAATAGTTGTTACCAAGCTCAGTGATAGTGATAGTTGTGATCACTTCCTAAGCAAACAGTTAATTTCCTTAAACTTAATATCCTGTTGTTTTCTTTTTTTTCTTACACGGACCTTCCACGTCAGACGACGATCAAAATGAAGACCGACGTATCGTATACTTTGAGCATGTGGGATGAGAACGCCATCGAGATGGAATTGTTGGCAGTCTCCTCTAATCATTGCTGATGTCACTTGACTCGACTTCACTTGATTAACCCTAATCCTCATCTTGTCTGCCGTTCGTTGATTGGTACAATTCAGCTATCAGATTACTTTAAGCTAGAGTTGAGTCAATAGCAACAGCAAGGATAGCCATGTAGGGAAAAGAAGTGACAGTAACACAATCTGTGGTTGGAAGGTCCACTATAAGGATGGAATATAAAACAGGTTCTAAAACCAGTCCTTGAGAAATACCCCAATTAGTGTTAAAGAATACAGACAACTCCTTATAACACTTCACCTGTTGAAAACGTCTGTCCAGGTAGCAAAAATAGCTGCGATTAGTGAAGTGTTTCTCGGAAAGAAGAATAACATCTAATTACTCGGCCATCATTAAAGCCTCTAATATTCCTGTCCATTGTTATTCCAGATAGTGATCCTTAGAAGTGTAGACATCAAAAATTTTGTTGATCACCTCAGTTACAAAGACTATTAGATTACCTATTTGCTGTACTAGAAATTCTGTTAGTTATTTTTTGTAGCTTCTTTTATCTAATGAAGGGAGATTTGCATTGCCTAAGTCAAAGGAAACGTTCCGTTTGTTCCGAATCTCTGGAGTAGCAACATTCTTTATAATTGATTGTACTTCTTGCCTCTTTTATCTGACTAGGATTTCCTTAAAAACCCTGCACTCACTGTAATTAGAAGGATGTCCGTTTGGCAGAGCACACATGTAGTCGGAGTATTTATTTCTCTAGAACAATCTGCAGTTCTATTGCTTGCTGTACATTTGACAAAACGATAAGGCCGCATGCACTTGTTCTTATCGTGGCCTTATGTTGGTATTGCTTGTACTACACCAACCAGGAGGTTTGGTGAATTAAATGTAACCTCATAATTCGGGATTTCTTATTCAAAAATATTTAACTTAATATTTTTTATTAATATTTAAAAAACAACGAAACTGTGGAATTTCTATTAATGCCACGAGTATTTATATTCAAATCAAAATTTAGATTCAAATAGGTTCACCATTTTAACTACTAAATTTGCTAATAAGAGATTTGAAATAAATTTATTAGTTTCGAAAAATTAATTAGGCACAGAAATATTCTGTTTCATCAAATTAAAATCAATACTTTATCAATTTCTGAAATAAGCATTTGTTAACTAATACAAGTTTCAGCAAATTAAACAAACTTGTATAGTCATTAAATTATAATTTATTTATAAATTAATTTTACTGATACAAAAAAAAACAGATTTGTTTGAATACAATTAAA
Organism: Lycorma delicatula; assembly: GCF_047948215.1. NCBI lineage: Eukaryota > Metazoa > Arthropoda > Insecta > Hemiptera > Fulgoridae > Lycorma > Lycorma delicatula. The sequence goes on from NC_134457.1 coordinate 54,924,404, forward strand.
AGTTAAATTTAGACTGTCTTATATAATTTTCTATATATATGTTTATTTTTGCTTCAAAATTTATATAAATAACGATATTTATTCCTCTTAAATATTTGAAAATTTCATCCAACTACATTTTAAATCTATTATTTTAATGTTTTATTTTTTTTTTTGTAATAGAAACTATATTCATTACATTCAAACAAAATGTTTTTCTCGAATATCCAAACGATTGCATTATATGAAGATTTATAATAAAACTATAAAAATATGAACAATAAATTGCATTAAAAAGATTAACAGAAAAATATGGATTTAAAACAAAAATGAAAATCATAATGAGAAAATAATCATATGCATAGATAAAATAGGTGTATACCTATTTTATCTATGAAAAAAATTGTGAAAAAGAAAAAAATTGTGAAATATCACTAATTTACCATCATCTGAAGCAATATATAACGGGTGACGCTAAAGCAATTTCAAACGTCAGTTCGAGTTTATACATGTAACTCCTTGTATGTCATATTGGTGAATTATAGCAGCATAATGTTAAACGTAAAAATTTACAACAAATTACAAATATGGTTAACTTTCTCCAAGAGGATGAAAGACTCACGTCTATTTATTTTTTCGATGGTTAGAATCGCATTTTAACCGGATGCAATTTGTATCTGCATGATTTTTTTATATATAAGTTTTTTAATGTGATAGAATATTATAAGCTCTATGATTTTTCCCTCTTAAAATACTCTGATAATAAACTCTGTTCCCAAATATTACTAATTTTTAAGAAATGACAGATTAAAGAAAAGCAAAGCAAAGAGAATAGCCTTCACTACTTTTTTCGTAAATATCTTTGCTCGATAATTTGTATATTTTTCTGATAAATATGTGATCATGTGCGCGCGTGCGTGTGTGTATATTGAAAATTTTGAATTTCTTTGTACATATGATGCTAATTTTAGAACTGTTTCCTTGCCATGATCCATCTGAAGTAGAAAAAGTTGTTTTCCATGTATATGGGATATTATTTAACACCTTGCTTAAGTACAAAAAAGGAAAATATATAATAATATTTCAAATTAATTGTTATTGTTCTAAACAGTATGTATTTTCTGTATTTTTTTGATTCTGACCTAAGAAAACGATATTTTTATTTCAAAAATATATCATAGTTAAATCGAGTTTATCAAAATATAATGAATTTTTTGTTTTATGTAATCACAAATTCTTCTAAGTTTTTTGAAGCAACTATTAAAAATGCACTTTGGTGGTGTTTAAAATAATAGACAGTAAGTAAAATAAAATTTAATTTTTTTTTTCATCAAATTACGGATAAACGTTGAAGTAATAATGAATGAAATTCCCAGATATTTCTAGAAATTTAATAATTAAAAATTTAATTTTTCTAACTTTGTGTAAAAAAAAACTAAACCTTTTTAATGAATTATAATGGTCAAGTGATGAGAGTAGTAAATTTTGAATTCGGTTTCCTTATTGGATTTCAGTTGAACAACCAGGCTTGCATAGAATAAAGACTATAAGGAAATAGGAAGTTTTTTATTGGTAAAAAACTTGCCCTCAAAAAGGGATTTTTCAAAAATCTCAATATCAGTGATAGATAAGTGGAGTTACCCACTTATCTATTCAGATATATAAAAATCTAAAATACTCGTACGCTAAACTTGCTCTGTACCTTTATAAAAATAGAATAAATAATCTTCAAAAAGGTTTATGGTTTATTTTATAAGAATTGATTTATTAATAAAAATGTTAGAAAAAATATATTTACTGTTCCACTTAAAGTCATTGAAAACGAAAGGGATCAAACTGAACTTAAAAACAGAAGTAAACAGATTTTACGAACCAACGAAAGTAAATATTTACAAAATTAATGCCTATACTACGTGACTTAAAATAAATAGGCGTTAAAATAAATTAAATATATTTGCAATTTCGTTTACCTTCTCCATCTCCTCTATCACTTTTCATCATTACCTAAGCTTTATTACACGAACCGGAGAACACCCAAATCTTTGTTTATATTTTTTCCTAAAATTTTATATCTTAAAAAACTTCTTTTCGAATAGTACTTTATGTTTAAGTGAATAAATAACGAATTTCATCCAAAAGTCTAATAATAATTTTTTTAATTATCTGAAAATTTTGAAAGTTAATGCTCTGAAAGAATTTAATTAAGGGACTGAATAAACAACTAAATAATCGTACTCAATGTAATCACGCACGCGCGAGTCAAGACATAAAACACAAATAAAAACCATTAAGAAGGCAGGAAACAATTTTTTTCTTAAATCTCATCCAGCATCAGGACCAAACCCATTCTTTGCATAATTCTAGTTCACCGTCTCAAAAGTTCTGATACTTAGTTTTTTTTTCATTAAACAAACTTTACATGATATACAAGATCTTTCACCAGAAGCTTTTAGCTCTAAAGGTAAATATAATTTTTTAAGTTGATTAAATTGAAATTATTTTTTTAAGTGTGGGTCGTATACTCTCAGTGATGAAGTAAAAGAAATAATGAATTAAATATTCAATCTTTAGAGGTGTTTTTAACAGCGGTTAAAATCTATTAATTTCTACTGAGTAAAGAAAACTCTATAAAATTGATTTTCTGACAGTTATTTTGCCGTCGATAAAATATCTTCCAACATTTTTGTGAAAAAAGATATATATATATATACACGAGGTCTGTTTAGAAAATAGCCGAACATTTTTAATTACGCGCCAACGGTGATATTTAGTGACGTGCGGTTGGCATCATTGTGTTCTGCATAATCTACTGTGTAACCACATGTTATTGGGTTGTTAATATCACGTTTAATTTTCATGTTATTATTATTTGAGACAACGTATTTTAAATGTTAATAGTGATTTTTGTAATGTGCGATTTTCGGGAACAACTAAAATTTTGTGCGAAACTGGGAAAACTTTCACAGAAACGTATCAACTTTTTAAACAAGCTTACAGAGATGATTCTTTGGATCGTAACAACGTTACGAATGATTTTCACGATTTAAAAGTGGTCATCATCAGTCAGTCAATTGAAGATGATCCTTGACAAGGAAGACCTTCGACTTCAACTGATGACACCTACATTCAGAAAATCGGATGTTATATATTAATAATGTATATATATATATATATATATATATATATATATATATATATATATATATATATATATATATATATATATATTGTAAATAATAATTGTAATACAGACAATTTACAATTTATATTATTCTCTGTGTGGCATTATTGTTATTCTTTTAATTTATGAATTTTCACGATAACGGAAGAACAATTAATTTAACTTTTATTTTTTATTTTTAAATAATATTATTTAATAAAATATATTAAATTTTTAATAAAATTTTTATTAAAATGAAATATAGTACATTTCACAAAATTCTATATTCAAAAAAAGATTTATTACAATAAAAATCTAAAAAAAAAAAACAATAGAAGTAAAAACTGATAACAAAAAGTGTAAAAATAAGATAAAGTTCAAACCATATAAACATGAATACGCTTGGTCTTTGTCTTTCTTATGGTAGATATAAGAAATTGTTCGTAAATAACCCTCAGAGATTAAAGTACTATGTTTATTTCTTTGTAAATAATAACACAAATCAATTTTTTAAATTATTATTTCTACAGAAAAATAACACATTTTTCTAAACATTTTTTTAGAGCTATAAAAATTTACTGGAATAAAGATATTTTATACGATTCAATTACATGTGATACTACACACCCATACCTTTGCTTCTCTCTTCTACGACTAACACAGTTTATGGTAAAATGATTGATGATCAATCCAGAAACTTACACACAGATTACATCGATCGATATGTGGACCGCCCCCCCCCCCCCTAAGATGGCGGTCCACATGTTAACTAGCTAGGATATATTCTTAGAGCAAAAGATTGGTTATACAGTGTTTAAAAATGAATAAAGATTATAGTCAAATTAAAAGGAACTAGGAGCAATAAGGATTTAAAATTTCAACTGGAATATAGAGAATGGAGACCTGTTTGGTTCAAATACCATACGATTATGATGATAAAAGAGATTCGTTTTCAATATAAAATATTCGTATTCTTATTATTTACTTAAAAATTTAAACTTAAATAACAAATTTGTTTGGCCTTTATTTTAAGATACCGTAATGAAACGAATGATATATTCAGTTCGGCTCATTTTTTATAGATTGAATAAATAGTTTTAAAAGATTTTGATAAAATTTGCCTTTAGGTATGTTACGGACAACGGTACCTTAGATGATTTGTCTTTCAGATATTATTTAACAAAAACAACTTATACAACTTCTAATTGTTTGATATTTTTCTTTCTTAATTTTTTTTACGGAAGAAATAGTGAAAAGTAAAACTATAAGAAATTAATATGTATCCACAAACAACTAATTATGTATTTTTTGCATTAGGGTGATAGTATAAGTTTTTTTGTTGGTATATTTTATTCACCGTTGGTTTCATATTTATTTACAATCAAAACTATAACTAAATAGATTGAAAAATAATGAAACGAATGAAGAATATCCAGAGAGAGATACTTCTCATGAAATACTTTCCTCTTCATAACGAATATTTACTAACACAAGCGCAATAATAAAACAAGAAAATAATAACAATTAAAAAAAAAAACAGATAATAGGAAACAAACTATTACAGGTGTTTAACAAACAAGTGATCTAAAGAAGCAAGCCAAACACAAACAACAGATAGTAGAACGCATCATTATTTAATAATATCAATTGAAAGCACAATTGACCACACAGTTGCCATCAGTATACCAATAATACTCAAATAATTCCTGTCGGTTACCGAATACTCTCTCGTAGCAGATACATAAAAGTAATATACAAATATGAGAATGGTAAATTCAATAAAACAAACTAGATTGTCAGTAATAATTGATATTTATCTCTGAATGGTAAAATTCATTGCTAAGCAGCATAAATAGATGAAGAAAGAAGCATTTGGAAAAATATAGTTAAAAGAAGAGACAGACTTATAGGCCACATACTAAGGCACCCTGGAATAGTCGCTTTAATTTTGGAAGGACAGGTAGAAGGGAAAAATTGTGTAGGCAGGCCACGTTTGGAATATGTAAAACAAATTGTTAGGGATGTAGGATGTAGAGGGTATACTGAAATGAAACGACTAGCACTAAATAGGGAATCTTGGAGAGCTGCATCAAACCAGTCAAATGACTGAAGACAAAAAAAAAAGAAAAAAAAAAGCAGCATAACTCAAGTCCAACACGTGTCGTTTCTTTAGACATCTAATATACCTACTGTTGTCCAACAGATTAACCGCTGACTGTTTCACGCGTTCATTTGGTTCAGATATGTATTTTACCCTTAAACTTTTGATGTTCTCACGAATTTATCTAAGGTATTAGTGGATCCACCGTTTCTTAAAAATGGCGATTCTGTTCGTGAGCACTTTGTTTTTGAATCTCTACAATGCTGTTACCGACTTCCTCATACCTGTAAGGTGTGTACTCCATCCCATTGGTATTATGAACACCTTATATAGTAGTAATTTATTCGATAGAGATAAGGGAGATCTCCTGCCCAGCAAGCCTTACATTCATAGTATCAAATTGCTCTTTCTTCTCTTTTATGACGATATCTCTGCGTTAAACGACCATTCAATTGCAATCCCAGATACCGTGCACTGTTCGTATGTGGGAAATATGTGATCGTAAAAGTTAAAATTAATAGATACGCCCCACCAAGTTTCTGGTCCCCACCAATCCATAGTAATAGATTATTGTATCATTCGTATGACATATCTATAGCAGTTTTCTTGATTTGAAGCCTTCTGCGCCCATTGTTAATGTTATATCTACAGACCACAAGGTGAGGACGTGTTGGTATAACAAAGTAGATTCTTCAGCAGGTAGTACCTGAACGGTAATTCCCGGTGGCTAAACAGGAAAAAAGAAAGGTTCTCCAGTAGAAATTGATATTTTAGTCCTGAAAGGTAAAATCCATTGCTACGTAGCATTGCCCAGGTTCAACACGTGTTACCTCTTTAGACGTCTAACATCCCTACTATTATCCGATAGATTAACCGCTAGATGTTTTATTTGTTTATTTACTTAAAATATAAATGAATCATCCGTTTGAGTTAAAATAAAATTTGTTTGTCCAGTTCTCGAATTATCGCCTTACACTCGAGAAATCTAGCTTTTAATCACCTTTACTACACCGATCTAAACATAATATTGGTCTAATAATTTTATTTAACCAATTTATTACTTAATTTATTATTATAAATAATTAATACTATTTTATTTTAATAATATTTTAAAATAAGTTTAAGGACGAAACAAATTACAATTGAGGTCGAAATTTTCATATAATGTTATATATGTTATTTGGGCGCTGATCAATTGTTGTTTTTAGAGAATTTAATTTTGAAATATGTATTTAACGAAATCATCATGAGGGATAGCAGACTTTTATAAGTGTACTCAACTTTTATTTCCCAGACTAAAGATTTAGACGTAAAGTATTGTATACAATAGTCAATACTTACTTATTTTCATTTGAATGTATTATACTCGTATTTTTCAAAAGAATAAAGTTTTTACGTGTACCTGGGTTGTAAATATTTGTATCACAAAGGGCAGTAATTTATTTTTCACTAAAGGTTATTGATTAAGGTAGTTTAATACCGTAACAAATTTAATTTAATAAATTAATCAACGAGAATTAAGTGAGAAAATAACTTTTTATTTACACTTTCTTTTGAGTTTTCGATTTTCTTCATAGTTTTAAAAATAATCTCTGTTATTCATTCATTTTCTTATTTATTTATCTTGAAAATTAATTCTACTATTAGCTTATCCTATGTATTGTAAATGAACTATAAAAGATCTTTTAATTAAATTTTCCTTGTTCATTTTTCCATTTTCTTGTAATTTTAACATAATGTATCAACCAATTTTCCTCATATTACTCTTTATAATAATAGTCTGTATCATAAATTACATTTAATAACTTAATATTTTTATTTTATTTTTATAATCATACAACAGGCCTATCATTTGGTGTACTATTCGGCATATTTTTACTCCTTAGAAAAGTAAAGGAAGTATTGTGGTCGCGAAAAATTTCTGATTTCACATTTCAACGGAAATATCCATTTTGACCTTCCGTGAATCCATTTTGACTAGTTTCGGCGTGACTCTGTACGTACGTATATGCGTATAACTCAAAAATGATTAGCAGTAGGGTGTTATTTTGATTTAGGATTGTTATAACATCTAGTTGTGCACCTCCTCTTTTGATTGCAATCGACTGATCCAACAGTGTCCAAAAAGCCCAAAATCCAAACAAATTTTGATTTTGGATTTTTTCTTAGCTGCGGTAATAAGCCCTCATTGAGAGCATTTCAAGATATATCATAAGTGGTACTTATTTTCATTGGTTCCAGAATTATAGCCAAATAAAATTTTAATTAATGAAATATTTGGATCTTATAAGGGGAAGGCACATCGGTTCGAATTAGTCTTCATCTCCGTTTTTTAACTTATTTTTTAAATTTTAATATATTGATTTATTAATAATTATTAACCTCTGATTGTAAAAAAAAAATTATAATAAATAATTAAATAATAACCATAAAAAAATAATAAAAAAAAATACCAGCAGTTATTAATGAAATAAATCTTTATCTACTTTTGTATTTTTAATGTGTATTTGTAATTTAATAGGCGTGCAAGGAAGTTATGTGGTGTCCACATCAGATTTTTTTTGTTTGAAATAAGAATTTATAATTCAGTTCCTGATAAGATTTACTTTATTTCCACAATCATATCCTTTCATATTTGAAACTTTAGTAATAAACGTATGAATATAAATGCTGAATTAATTCAATACAGTTGATGAAAAAAATTTTACTAAATGGAGCTATCAAAATGTTCATGTCATTTAGCTTGGTGAAATTTGTCATTAAGAAGAAAAGCAATAAGAAATACTAAATTGTACCCTGTGATGTAAAACTAGTATTATCAAATAATTTGATTAACTTATCCAGTAAAATGTAATATTTATTTATTCACCCAATAACAACAAACTGTCGATATCCGTGGCGGAGTGGTAGCGTTCCAGCCTTTCATCCGGTGATCCTGGGTTGGATTTCCGGTCAGGAATGCCATTTTTCATACGCTACAAATTTCCATTCTACTAACAAAAAACAAAAAAAAACAGACGGATGATAATGAATTTTTTAACTTGTAAAAATGCTATATTGCGCATTAGATTTGGAACCACCGAATAAAAGGTACCATTCTACTAACTTTTATTATAGTAGTTTAAAGAAAAAAAATTGTATATTGTTAGAATTAGCGGAAGTACATAAATTTTCGAGTAAATGATATTTTATTGATTTTAATATAACTTAATTACGAATAATCGACTATTTTATATTTAATTTTAAAATAATTTACGAAAATCAATTAAAAATTAAATAGTTTACGAGAACTGTCTTATTTTGTATCCAAATAATTTTTTATAACTTTTTTTAAAGGTTGATTTAAAAGAAATAAAAGTCATAAACAATCATTATTGTGGGAATAGACACAAACAAAATATTATTAATATTTGGGAGAAAGAAAGATTAGTTAAGATCTAATACTGCAGTTTATTTAAAGGGTGTATAATTTTAGAATCCTTTGAATTTATTCAGTATTTAAATACATATCTGAATATCTATTTAATGTTACGTAACCAGCATCGAACTCCAAACCAGTTACTAAAACGGACAGATAAGAACTCGGTTAAACAGAAATCAACCAAATTGAAAGAAATTCTTTAGTTTACACTGAATACTCTTTGCATAAAGAGTTATTGAATGCATTTTGAGTTTTAATTAAAAACCTACAGACTTGATGTAAGTAGCTTGTGATAATGCGTTCTATTATTTTGAATGTACGATGCGTGCACACGTCTAACCTCTTACTTCAGTATTTTATTTTTTTCTCTTATGTTATGTTTTTTGCATGACTTATTTTGAACTTTGAACTTTATACACTTCGTTTTTCAATAGGAGGCATTACATTGAAAAGTTTGTATCAATTGTAAAAAGACCCTCTTCTGCACCTTCTGTTTGCGTATATGAATATGTATACTCCTATACGTTCATATATTCAAATATAGGTACATAGATGTGAAACACAGTTATACAAAGGCTTCATCACTGTTTAACAAAAAACATACAAAGAAAACACACAAAAGTAAAAAGACATCGAATCTAGTGTAGGGAAAGTATTTCATTCGGGTATTAAATACGCGTTGATGTTTGTGCTATGGATGTTTATACTCTATAAATTTAAAATTTACTTAATAATAATACAGACAAGAAAACACAGTGATAATTTATTTAATTTAAATTTAAATACTTATAAATTATTTTAATTTTGATTTAAAAAATACACGCAAATGAAAAATGTAAAATGTAAAATTGTTTTATCCCAAATTGAGAATAGAAATTATTAAAATATAACAAAAATAAAAAATATTTTATTTTATTATTTGTAAAATCTTCTTTTTTTTCCATCCAGCTAAAAGTTACCGCAAGAAATAATCTGGTGTGGTATTTCCCAATATATAAAATTAAAACAACAGTCTTTCCAGCCAGAGAAAAAAATTGGTAATATTTTACTGTACCACGTTAGGGTAAGTAAACAAATTTAATATAATCTCATAATATAATATTGTAATATAATATAACATAATATAATACAGTAATACCGTAGTAACGGTGGCGGATCCCTTTGGGGGTTCCCCAATAGAGGCGAGGTGCCAGGACCGGAGTCCCGGTGGGATGTTCCCTTTTGGTATTCCTCATTTGAGACATGGCGTGCAAAAAGACCGAGTCCCGGCTGCCAGGGCGGGGCCTTGCTTCCTTCCGAGATAGTTTGAGGCGAAGGCATTCCCCGGAGCTGAGTTTATGTCTGTTTGTATCTTCGGCTCCGAGGAGCGTGGAAACTACAGATGTATAAAAAAAAATAATCTCATAAATAATATAGTCTATTTTGTATTTAAATAGCATATGCACCATTTTAATTTCATTTATTTACTGTAATTTTAATTATGCATTTTTAAATGAACATTTCACTAAAAAATCATTACCGCGGCAGATTATATATACTTTTTAATATATCTGTATTTATTCAATGAAAAATTTTACAATTTCCGAATTGTTTTTTTTTTTAAAGCAAATAATTAGTTCGTAGTCTTAGTTTATAGTTCTTACGTTTATAGTGTTAGAATCTATAGGTTTTATTTTAAAAAATTCAAAAAATTATCAGAAAACGGCTGTTGCATGACATAACTAGAAGCTACCCGCTAGTGCGCCATAGCAGCATGAGAAGATCCCATGAAAAGGATCTTGAATTCTTCAGAATGACATACTCGTCGATTCTGGTTATTACTTCCTGCCTGTCCTTAAAACCAGCATTTCAAAAACACCACATTATACACTCTGGGGCCTTAATTAAAATAACTTTCAACATATATTGAACTCATTCTACAGTTATTAGGTTATTAGGGTCCTTAGGTCGATCCATGAACTTTCTGATTTTAGCCTACTGTTTAGAAGAATACCCTAATATTTTCCCATAAAAGGCTGATTACTTAGATATTCCAGTAAATACTATTTATACAAGGTGTGTTTGTCATAGAATAGGTACGGAATATTTTCTTCAGTTAGAAAATATATAACTAAATTAGGAAACGAATTTATTGACGTTAGATCGTAGAATATACAATGCTCTATTACATATATTCTTTCTTTGGGAAGCATTTTTTTATTAAACAAAAAATTATATATATGTATAATGATGGATTGGAATAAAAGTTTATTTGTATTTAAACGCAAAAGCAAGACAAGGTATTTTATATTTCAATAAAAGTTTATTAAATCAAATATATACCATTTTTATCTACCACCTTTTATGATTTTACGTCCGTAGGAGAAGTGGTATTGTATTTACTTGTAATGTACGTTTCTTTGCTCCCTTGTGTAGTTGCATAAATCCAACCAATTACAATTAACGTTTGAGTAGTAGTAGGGCTTTGATCTGGAAGTAACATAGGTTATCTTAATTTGTTTTATCATGAAAGGGCGCTTCACTGAGGAAAAAATTTAAAAATTACACTATTTTCAAATTTTAACGATGGTATTCCATAAGATAATTAAAAAAGAAACACTTTTTGCCTCTAGTGATTTTTTCGAAAATTTCACCGTTTTCGAGGTATAAGAGAAAAATGTGCGCAACAAAAGAACGCAGGAATGCATCGTAGCTGGCACATACATGAGTTAGGGGCAAAACGTAGATAAAATAGTCCAACGTTTCTTAAAAAAAAAAATCGTATATCAGTATCTTGTTTTGATGACTAGTGTATTGAATAGTGAAGATATGGAAACAAGAAAAAAATGCTAAATAAAATAATTATTAAAAAAAAAACACTACTAATTGTACACACGTACCTAGAATAATTACGAAAAACAAACAAAAATAGTTAAATAAGTTTATCTTTCGTTTCTTACAGGCATATTTTTAGGATACTATAAATTTAATCAGTAATTTGAAGTTTAATATTACTTTTAGATTTTATGTTAAATTGAGTGCTTGTGTTTAGTATTTAGATTTAGTTGTATAGTGTATGAGATTGGGACTTTAATGGTTTTGTTAAGACCAACTTTATTAGAAATAACAGGGGTCTGACTACAACATAAAAAGTAGAAGTAATATTAAACTTCACATCGCTGACTAACATACTGTATATAATTGAAGTTAGATATAAGAAGAGTTTTAATGTGAAACCCGTTCGAGATTAAAGGAAGATGCGGGGATTGCGCTTCCATGAATCTGTTAATTTGATAGTGAAAGGTTGTAAGTAGTGGTAGGTGGTCGTGGTTGGAGGAAACTGTACGAAAGCGATAGTAAGTTGTGTAAATATACTGATGGAAATGTCTGCCATTTGTATTGATGGCATCCTGACAGAGACCAAACTGATGACTGTGATGTGTTATCAGGTTTACAACTCTGAAAGACGACCTACGATAAAATCAATCAGGGCTAGGAACAGTCTATTGGTTTGGCAACCGGGATCGTCACAAAGCGGGATGACTTTCCCTACAGGGAAGACATGTATACTGAAAATACGGCTGTAGGAAAAGAAAGAAATACTTGTTTATTTTTTGTTCGTTTTTCATAATTATTCAAGGTAGATGTATGCAATTAGCAGTCGGGTTTTTGTTTTTGAATAATTATTTTATTTAGGTAAAATAATAATTACGTCACTGTGAATTGAGTTTTTAGATGAAAAACTGTGATTTATTTTTACAGACCCTTTTTGAAGCCAACTTTCTACCTTTAAGAAAGTTCTGTAGAGACTGTATTAAATGATAATCTGACGGTTCAAGGTTAATGAAAGCTATCTACAAATGATTGTTGCAGTTTTAAAAACGTAAAAAGATTTCTGTCATGAAAAATTTGGCTAAGTTTTATTTAAAAGTAGTCATTTACCTAATATTTTTAACAGCCTTATTTTCACTATTACATCAAATCTAAATATAGAAATGCAATCTAGGTAGAAATACTAACTAAAATTTAGTAATGGGTTGAATTTGATATTGTGAAAATATTTAATTTTTTAATATCATTTATTATACTGTGAATAGACGTATTTATATATAAAATAATTACAGTAGTAATGCAATCAGAAAATCTTTTTCCACTTCTAAGATTATCACCATTATATTTTTAAAAAGATTTAATTAATTTGTTTTAATTAAAAATAACCGAATTTTACATAGGATTTCAAATCTATTTTACATAAGAAAATGCATCAGTAAAGTATCTATTTTTTGCATCAGTAAAGTCGGTTGTAAATCGTCCATTAGTAAAAGGCTTGGAAACTTTTGATTAAATTTTTTTTTATTGTTATTTTCTCTATTAGAATAAATTTAGAAGTTAGCGACAATGAGAAATTATTTAATTAAATGTTGAAATCAATTTTATTTATTAAGACAATGAAATTCTGCGCACATTATAATTTTCTTAAGAAAAAGGAAATCGATGACATGGTATGTGAAAAACCATAATAAATCGAACCGTAAACTATGTATAAATTGCTACACTATCAATTTTCGACGTTTAATATTTTATCTACGAATATTTAAAATGCATACACGTGATAATTTACGTGTTTAAAATAGCTTGTAGTTTTATTACAATTTTGAACTGAATTAGTTTTTATTTTAAAATAAAAGTTAAATAATTTAATTATTCAAAATTAATATTTGCATTAAATGAAAATGTATTATATATTAACATAATAAATAAGGTAAAGATTATTTAGATAAAATATTACTGAGTAGTTAATAATTGTCAAATATCGGATAAAAATAACGATTGATATTGAAAAATTATATTTTCTTAAAGGATTATACCATTACGAATTACTAAGTCATTGAAGACGAAAGAAGTATCATAGGAGCACACCGTCTTACCACTGCGCATAACTGCGTTGTGTTGCAGATGTCATGATCGTTCACTGTTGTCGAAGTTGCTCTGTTCTGTTTTACGCTCTTAATATTCACAATTCCCACTTCCCCCTTTTCGTATTCTATTTCCCCTTCTTAACGGTATCTTATCTTGTTATTACAACGACAGTATCCTTGTCACATTTTGAATAATGCCACTTAAATTAAGGGTAAACTTTAATACTACAAAATGATACCGTAATATTATATAAACAGTCCACTTTTCGGCAGATTTTAAATTAATTTTACTAATGACAGGAAAAAAAATTGTAAAATCTACAAATGATTAAAATTTATTGTATTATTAATCATTTCTTTTTATGGTTAAGGTAATTAAAATGTGATTTTGATGTTTATAAAATACTTTTTTTTGTTAATGTTAAATTACCAAAAATCTATGGATATTTTTAATAAATCAAGATTATGATTAATTAAAATAAACAAAAAGTTTTTTCCACATGAACTTCTTTATCAAAATTCTCGACCACTCTACGTAATGTAACAACAGTATTTTTGATCTTATTTTCATTATATAAATCTTAGACTACAGTTAGGTTTATCTTAGAAGTATTTTTAATTTATCAAACATCTAACATAGGCTTTTTCAAAATCTGTTATATTACAATAGTTCATTTATCAGTTATTATATATATATATATATAAATTTGAAACTAATTGACCTAATTTGTATGATTCAGAAGATATATGTGTTATGTGTTATACTGTGTTCAAACGAACACAGTTGATTTATTTTAAGGGTAAAATTATATTAATAATGGATTTATAACTTCATTAGTCATAATGTAATATAATTAAATTCTAACAATGAAATTATAATTTTAATTTCCAACACAATCGTGTAAATGATTAATCAAAAGTGTTAATAAATAATAGTATCACATTATAACAATGAACATATTGTTAAACAATTAATAAAGAAATTTAATTATTGAAAAAGTTAAGAAGTAAGTGGAATTAATCTATTTTAATTAATTAGAAAACTGCTTATGTTACATTTTTTAATAAATTACAATTTAATAATAATGGAAAAAGACCGTTAAAATAAACGAATGATTTTAAAATTAATTTTTAAACTGAAGTAATATCTTTCAAGTATTTTGAATAAAATTGACCACCATTCATTTGTAATAACATGATAGATTTTAAAAGATTTAACGAATTTCGAAATTAAAAACTGAATTAAAATTGGTGAAATAGATGTCATGACACTACACTAATATCGGTTTGAGTCAGTTTCCATGAATCCATTGATTAAACATCAAATAAGGGTGTTTGGATTATACAATGTAAAACAGATGGGAGGCGTTCCATTGAATGTCGGTAGGATCGGGTGAAAGGGTATGAGTGTTAAGGGCAAAGCTTCTGCTGCATCCCCAGCCGTAACCATAGCAACGAAATATGACGTCAACACGCAACACTAACAATTAGATTAAAATAAAAAGAAAAGGTAAATTATTCATTTTTTATTAAATTTATCCCATTCTCCTTTATTTTTTTTTTAACTCGTGACGATTTCCGTTCGAATTCATAAATGGAATTAAAAAGCCACTTTACGAAGTTTACATTCAGAATAACAGTAACAATTCTATATGTTAAAAGATTTAAGGTAACATTTTAAAATTTAATTGAATTTAAAAATATTAATTAAAAAAATTAAAGCGTACCACCCTACAAAAATAAAATTAAAAACCCATTTTTAAGTATTTAATTATTTGTTGTTTTTTTTACGATTTATCATAGTTATTTTTTTATTAAAGGAAAATAATGAAAAATAAAATTGAAATTGAAAAAATTATTAGAAAGAGATGATATATTCTGGAATATTTTTCTTGTAAAGTTCATACACTGATAAATAAAAATGGGATTAATTGTTGAAAAAATTACAACCTTTAAAAAATAAATCAAATATAAAACCCTAGTTATCAAAGTTAGAAAATGTTATCCTGTATTAAAAATAAATGAAAAAGAAAATTATAAATTGAAAAACGGAAGATTGTTTTTCAATGGGATTTATTGTATTAACCTTAGTGTGATTATTTATTCGTTCTATGGAAAATGTTTCTGAATGAGAAGAAAGTTATAAGTATGTTTATATCATATACAACGAGACCTGAATAAGTTGTTTAATAAAACAACACAACCACTTAACTGCATATTTAACAGTAATAAACGTTTTATTTAATCCATCTAAAAAATTAAGTATGGAAATTAACTTACGAGTAAATTTAATTGAAAAACAAAAGCTTATAAATGTCTAGTTAAGAAGCATTTTTAATTTATAAAACATCCAACTATCACAGGCATTTTCCAAATTTTGTTAGACTACAATAGATTATCTATCAATAATTTAAAAATATAAATATATAAAAATAAATTTAAAACTAATCGCCTAATGTGTATGATTTACAAGATATATCATTGTGTTTGTTTTTTATCAATTTATTTCAAAGAACGAAATATTTTCATTCAACGACCAAAGATAGAATGCGAGAACGATTACATACGTATGGTTTTAGCATAAATAAGATTCTTTTTGTACTGAAATTTACGTATATATTATATTTAACTTCTAATTCTATTTTTCAAACAATTTATTAGAAAAATTAGAAATTTTCTGTAAAAAAATTTATTTAAAAAGATAATTCCCATTATTATTACATCCAATAAGAACTCGGTGAATTTAAAAGAATGAACAAATAAAAATGTAATAAAAAATAATATTAATAATAAAAAAACAAAGATAGTAAGTTTGCTAAAACTACGAAAAAGTTAACGCGTAATAGAACCAATGGTGTAAAAGGAAGTCATCGCATCATCTGGTGTTCTGTATGGAGGCAAGTCCCTTATGGCAGCTATTTCTGTAGCAAGCTTTCTCCTTCACCTAACCTATTAACTTTATCCATCTTCTTTCTCACTTCTTCCTCATTCTACTCACCCTTCTAATGCAGTTGTCAAGATTCCACATCCTCTAATCACATGTGCTAACCAGTTTCCTTATCTTTTATTTAATTACAGAATAAGTGTTACTTCATCTTTAATCCTGTTTATTACTTCTTCATTCTTCACTTTATGAATCTGTTTTTATTTCTCTATACCCAAATCTCAAAAGCCTCAATCTAATCCAGTCTTCTCCCTCTTCCTCATCATCCATGCTTGACTTCCATACATTCTCTCTTCTCACTGTAGGCTTCTTTGCCTTGTAAAAGAATTCTTGAGAAATTAATTTGAATAAAATGAAGTAAAGTAAATGAATTGAGTTCTTCGTCCTATCGTAATGAGAAGATCAACTAACTTCATTGACTTTTTCTTGCTTATGTTAAAACATAAATCGTATAGTATAGTGAACACTTAAATATTTTTGATGATTTTTACAAAATGCAAAAACTTTGGTATTTCTGGCGGAAAATCAAATCTCTTCTCTGAAGCGTGTCAGTAGTAAAATATGGCGCATTCGTGATCAATTTAGAAACTTCTGCCACAAATTTTTCTATCACCCAGTTCACTTAAAGACCTGTTCATTTTTAATTTTACCGATAAATCCTATTTTCAATATTCCCCTCTAATATCATATTTCAAAGGCCCACAGATCACTACCGTAAACCATTAGGTTTCACACAAATATTTTCAAAATCTCTTTCCAGTTCTTAGATCTATATCCGATAGAAGCAGATTTCTATTCTGCACGACAACATTTCTTACTCGTGAAAAAAGTTATCTTTTGATTGGAAACTTTGAAAAATTACAATTTTCGTGTTACTTCAAAAATTGTATTCCCCAAGCTTACGAGTATATAGGGCTTAATATAGCTTGGTACAGAAGTAACGTGTTTTCTTGTGATAAATATGACTTTTAATATAATTCAACGTAAGATGGTTCTGCATTACGCAAAATCAACCTATGATACGGGATACGGTTGAACTGCTTTTGAAGACAGCTCTCTTCCCACTCTTCACGTGATTTTGGATTCTTTTTGACTCGTGACTCGTCTTATGTTTCGTTTCTGGTAACACAGTAGGTTCTAAACAACCAGTTGGTGTTTTACGTGAACCCTCTTCCACGACAGATTTTTCAACATGATGAATGGCTTCTGTAGAATGGCTAACGGCCGGGGTACACTCCCATTCTAAGGCTACCAATCCTGGAGATCCGGCCAAATACTCCGGTAGAACTGGCATATGTCCTGGCAGAGAGCGGATGTGCAATTTCTACAATGATTTCAGTCCATCAAAAGTTTTAGTGCTCCCAGCACCGACACATATGCCACCTTAATACATGTTTGCCATTGCGGTGGGCATGTGTACAACGGAAGCATCTCTTTTAAATCTGCTGTCACATTGACTTTGCCGCCAAATCCCCAGCTCTAAATGTGGTGTGTTCATTTCCAAAATAGTTTTACATTGTTCATGGACTGCAGATGGTCGAAAAGTCTAGTCCGTATAATGACCCGAAGATGGATTTCAGGGCAAAAATTGATGAAATTTGCTATAAAAATTCTCGCAGCTTCAGTAGCCAGCTGTGTTGAACTTATGTACCGCTGTTACCATACTGGAGCTGGAACGTAAATTATATGTTGCGGACGTGGGGATGAGCTACCTCAGGGCATTATTGTAATATTATTATGAAATAAGTTTAATTTTGGAGATTTTTTTTTAACAAGATAACTAATATGGAAAATATAAGTAAGCATATAAAATTATCTTTTATCTTTTCAAATATTTATACAAAATACCCATTACGATAATTATGTAGACTCTTAATTTAAATAATAATAGTGTTTAATAAATTCCTTTTTCGAAAATTTATTTTAACATAAGGTTAATTATTTTCTGAACTCGGTAAATAAAAACATTGAATTGTTATTTTTAAACGAATTATATTTAAAAAATGCGTAATTTTCTTTGTAAATTCAGAAAGGAAAAAATATCGGTTGTTTCTTATTGGGTAACAATAAGGATAACAATTTGTATAACTTTTTATCTTGGATAACAAGTACTGTCTTTATCTAATGGAAGGGAGAAGCAGCCTGTTGATTAGAAATAGATGTATTTTAAAATCTTTGCATCAAAAGTAATTTTTGAGACAGTATTTTAATATTTCAGTTCTCAATATTACATGGTACTGTCGAACATTATTTTAACATTTTATTTTATTTATGTTTAATATTTTAGTTTTATTTTGTGTTTTATGTAAATGGTCCTTTACACTGCATAAGTGTTATATGTATGTGTTTTGTATAAATATTTCATGTAACGTTTATTTTTGTATTTTATTAAAATTAAAGAGCCCTATACCGTTACATCTGAGATTTTATTGATGATTTAATTCTCTGTTGTCATGAATTTAAACATGAAAAAAAACATGATATAAAGTAAATTCTATATTGAAAAGTGTTTGAATTTATTTTTTTAACCAGTTTATATAGACAGAGGTTCCCAAACTTATTTTTCTCATAGACCACTTTCAAAATTTTGCTGGTTCCAGTGGACCTCCTGCAACTAGTGTACTAGCTCCGGTGGACCCCCTGCAGGTAAGTACTTACTACTTTTTCCGACACTGGCAAACGCTAACATCTATTCACTTTACTTTTCTTTTCGAAATTCCGGAAACAAATGAGTAACGTTTATCCTTGGCAATCGTATTTATATTAGTGAAGAATCAAACAAGTTCATGCAAGATTGCTAGCACACACACCACGAGTCATATTTCGTCCCTTTGCACGTCTGAACAAGCGTTGCGGACGGCGGCGGCGGCAGCGGCGACGCTTTGCAAGTCTCGACACGTTCGTTGTACTGAATATGGAATATGCAAGTTTTTACAAGTAACAGTCGCTGAGCTTCTCAAAACATTATCTGCCTAGATTGATACGCAAAGTCAAGCCAACGTTTTGGTTTTTCACTATCGAAACAAGATGAATTTTCGTGGACCCCCGCTTACGAATTGTGAACCCCCATTTTTTTGTCACGCCAACGTAGACCCCCGTCGAGTCTCCCGTGGACCCCTGGGCGTCCACCTGGACCACTTTGGGAATCAATGATTATAGAACGAATATTTACCAAATTTATATGCTCCGCTAACATGATTTTTTTAAAAATAGTGTTTATATTAAGAAGGTATAAATAATATAGACAATTATAGAATATGACGAGTGCTAATGATCTTAGAAGTCGATGCACATAAAACTTTAAAAAAACAAACGGTATAAAAAATAATAATAAAATATTTTAATTTAGACAAAATGCAGTTAGTAGGTTTTTTTTTTAATTAATAAATTAACTTTAATTTTTATTAATTTCTTTAGTTTGTATAAAGTAGATCCTATGCTTAAAAACTTCGCTCGTATTACAAAAAATATAAGTGACGTCAATCGTTTTCATTGAATCTAATTTCTTCGCTCGTTTAATTCTTTTTTGAATATGTTTCAATAATTAAACATAAGAAAATTACAAACCTGTTAAAATTTGTAACCATCTTTGTAAACATATTTAAAAGTTTTCTCTCAAATGGCTATTTATTTACATCTTTTATATTTTCATAGTTTCCATTTTTTTTTCTCTTTATTTGAAATGAAGTTTAAAAATACTCGTATAAACAATTTGTTATGAATTTAAACAAGAAAAAAACATGATATAAAGTAAATTCTATTTTGAAAAATGTTTGAATTTATTTTTTTAACCAGTTTATATAGAACGAATATTTACCAAATTTATGTGCTCCGCCAAAAATAAACATGTATTTTTTAAAAATAGTGTTTATATTAAGAAAGTATAAATAAAATCATTGAATTTTAAGTGAAAAATTAGGATGAATATTGAATAAACATTCTGGGTATAGCAAAACTTCAGTGAATCAAGTTTTTTTTTAGCTATTTATTTTTACGATCGACGCCAAAAGATAGCGACCATAAATAAATCTGTATTGTAAAGAGTAACGTGTCAGGAGACCATTCTAAGATAGTCCAGTTCAAATACAATATTAATAATATGCATCACCTCTCACAACACAAACGAAGCAATTATGTAACAAAAACTATGATAACAAATAATAAAGTAAAATCTGACGGCAGATAAATAATAAAGTTCCAAAACATTAAATCATCCAAATGAATTCACAATATTAATTCCAATCATGCCTAAATTATATCCTAGGTATATATTTTTATATAAAGTACAAACAAAATTATATAAAGTAAATAAAAATTATTATTACTGCATAAGAATTGCACATGTTTATTGTAGCTTTAACAATAAAATAAATAAATCTCCAATTTCATAATGTCATAAAGAAATATAAGTAGTTTTTATTTATTTTTTTCAAACGTAGTATTTTCATTAATAAAACGATGTAAAAACATTTCTGTATTCTTTTTCCAATATATTGGCTTTTGTACGTCTGGTATAATTTTTACGGATATTAACTGAGAAAACTGAAAGCATAGTATCGAGGATTTTTATTTATAATTCTCTCGAGGCTACTCGTATTTTCTCAAATTATTACAGTGGTTGACAAAAAACAATACGAAAATACACAATACACTTTACAACAATATAAAAATGAATTGAAAGAAAGTGAACCTGGTTTGGTGTTTGAAACTGATATTTATAGATCTCTATACACAAGAGCCTTTGCGGGAACGAGGGTTGAAATTACCGATTTTATTTCTCAGCTTCATGAAAAATAAAACTTAAATTCAATTATTTAATAAAAAAAAACTTGTGTAATATTTTTAGAAATGTAAACGTGGAAAACGGAACAAGATTGTACATTCATAATAATTTTCTTTCTACATTTCATTTGCTTTGGAATTAATAATTTTGGTATTACTTCCAACGTTTATTAAATAGGATTCTAATTTTCTTCTATTATTTACTTAACTTTTACTACGAAATTCGATTTAATAATTAATAATATTAAATTTATCATTAATTTATAAGTTATCATATTATGCTATTTAAAATAAAGATAACTCTTATATTCTTAATTAATCTTTGAAGTAGTGAAATTTAACTAATTGATGTAAACAATAATATATTCAGTACTTTGAAGTAACTTTCTCAGAAAGTTTTACTCAATATTCTTTTTGATATTAACTAATCAAATAAATGTCTCATTTTATGAAATTTAGAATAAACTGCGTAATTATAATCAGATAAAATTTATTGTATAGTAACATAAAAAAATTATAATAAATAAGCAGATATATGAAAAATAAAACAGTTTGATTACAAAGAAGCTGACCAAGTAGCAATTTTGAAAAACTAAATTGTCAGAAAACGATTATTATAAATTTCTGCATGATTATATTAACTTTAAATTGTGCCTTATGATATTTTTTCCGAAAGCCCATATTTTTTTCCCTGAATTTCTTTATTTACTTACAATTAGCTACTGCAATGGAGTTATAGTAAGTAGTATGTCTGACCATGACTTGCAAAAGGACCACCCAATGATAATCCTCAAGTGATATAAAAATAATAGTATAACATAATAATATAACGTTTGATAGTGCCTTTAAATCCATTTGAATGTCCAATCAACATTAACCTTAAAACAACAAAATAAATAACAACTACAAATAGAATAGTAAACGAAACAGTTAAGAAACAATAAACGTGAGCACCAAGCCTAAATAATTTGAACCATTGTTTTAATGTTTCTGCAGTATATAGGAATCGGATATAAATTATATTTTTCAAATTTGTGACTCAAGAATCAAATATACAAGATTTCCCAAACAAGATCTTAATTTACAAGACTATCCTGCGCCCAATCTGTACGTACGGTGTGGAATTGTGGGGAACGGCTAATAGTATTAATGTGAAAATTATACAACGATTTTGGAACAAATTGCCGAAGCTCCGTGGTTCTCGCGAAATTATGAGATTCAAGATTATCTGGAGCTCCCATCGGTTCGTGAGATTGCACGACAGCGCAATGTCAAATACCTGTAGAGGCTTGTGAATCATGGAAACCACTTTGTAATTAATCTACTCGATAGCAGCAGAGACGTCCGACGGTTGAAACGAACCCATGTACTCGACTTAGGGTCTGCGTAACAGTTTGGAATCTAACACCGTCAAGTTTAGTGGTTTCGTATCTAATTTCCTGTTACTTCTCTATCTTTTTCTTTTTTATTTGTCATTAATGTTTGTTTGGTAGACTATATGGTGCTGAAATTATTGGTTTGTGATTTATGACTGAGCTTGAAATTTCATATTTGACTTTAAGTTTGCTTACAACTGTTTATTGTGTATTATTTATTTTGGGGGTTCCTTAAGGACCTTCTTATCAAGTGCTTTTGTCAAGAAACTTACTTATGGCTCCGCAGGAGAGCCGATTGTAATTATAATTGTTATTGAGCAAAAAAAAAGATTTGTGACTCCTAAAATTTTAAATCTTGGGAAAACTCGAAATTAAATTATTGTTCGTTTATAATAACTCTGTAATGCAAGTCTTATTATTTTATATTATGAAAAATTAAAAATTTTGGTTCTAATAGAAAGGAACACAAATAATAATAAAGTTCATAGGATTTTTCCAAGTATTTTTTAAGTATTAAATTTTCAAACTTTGTTCTTTCTGTGGTGTAAAGCAACCTTTGTTATTATACTTACAACATATTTTTGATTAAATATATTTCTAAAATGGTGATAAAGCTGTCGGAAAATTTCCGTTATTGAACTTATATATTGAATTATTTATTTATATTTTAATGCAAATAAATAAAGAAAACATTTGCCAATACACGACATAATCATTATTGTATAAAATTTGATTGCAGGTTTGTGTTGATTTTGTTTGTCTGCCGAAAATAATTTACTCTATTTGTCTATTTTTATATAATTGTATTTTCCAACTTTTTATTATTATAAATTAATGATTCAGATTTATTACTTCTCATATTTATAAAAATGCTTTCCTAGCAACGGGTTAACGTGTCAAATCGCTAATGTTTGTTTCTACACATTAGCCCCTGCAAAGCCGATTTGCTAACATTTACCCGTGCAATTTGGATTTAATAATTTACAATACTCAATGCGCTACATGTTTATTGTTGGTTTAGAATCAATAATTTTGTAGAGAGGTAAATTGCAGAGGTAATAGGAGAAAAGCAAACCGAGTGCAGTTTTCATTGGTTCAATGTAGTACGTATAGATCGTTGTATGTGCATTTATTTCATTCTCTATTCCAACTGTTTCTGACGCAGTAACAAAAACCCTATTATAACTTTCCTCTCAAATCACGTGACCTATTACACTTCTGTTACTGTAACCCCTTATCAACTCAACCCCTTTCAGTAATTTTATGTTATAAACGTAGAGATAGTCTGACTATATTCCAATTTTGACTGTATCCTTCTTCAAAATTTGCAGCTCTGTTTACTTCTTTTATTTCATTAAAATTTACCAGTCTACGTTCATCATTATTCTTGTCTCCACTTTACTTTGTTAAGAAATTTTCATCACGAAAACTAATTTACAGAATTTTTTTTGTTGTGTTGCCTCTCTTAATAATATGATTTGATAACTCTCTATTTTATTAATATTAAAAAACTGTTAGAAAACGTTTCATTTGTTTCATTTTTATAAAGGTTATATTTTTTTTACAAATAGTTGCTTTAATATTACAAGGGTTATCAGATATCACTAATGATGGAGATAATTGAATAAAATTTCATCCGGTAATATTGATTTCTGTTAAATATTTACCTGTGAAGAAAAGAGATTAACTGAAGTGGTTATCGTAACTTAAACGATAGTTCCAATTTTAAGAAACTAATTACTTGAATTTATTCTTCCTGCTTCAGAAAACACGTATTGGTGAAAGAATATATTTATGTGGCACGTAAAACTTTCTCAGTTATATTGATTACCGTCTATTTCACACATCTCAATGTTTATTTTATATTTTAGTAATCAGTTCTTATTTGTTATATTACATCCAGGAGGTGGAGCCTTATTTTTATTAAATTGAGTTGTATTTCTTATGATATCATATATTGGTCAATAATCCCCGGCTAATAATAATCGTTAATGTTTAATCTTTAATAAAATAAACAGATTGGTAATGACAATCAACTTAATTGTTAATTATTAATATTAATTGGCAGTGAAAATTAAAAAAGCAGAAATTGATTTCTAGGAAAGATGATTGCAGTTTTTTTCTTTTATGTGATAGTAAAATTTTTAAAACAAAACAAAGTTTAATCTACAAAGAGGAAACTAACATAAAACAAACTTTGCAATTTGTATTAATGAACTTTAAAAAAAAAAAATATTTCTTTTTTAATAATTATTATTTTAACGGAATGATTTCTTTTTCCAAATGAATTACAACCGCTATAAAATATTTCCTTAAGCAGAAAATCGTAAAAGGAAGAATAGCTCCTGAAATAAACTCCTGAAAACTCCTTTCAAAGGAAATATTTTCCTTTTCTTTTATCATCTTACAATTAACTCTTTTACCACAACAAGGTTATTGTTGTATATAATACAATCATTTTCCATATTTTACATCTTCCATATATAGTTTTTATGTAACTGATGCAATTAATTTAGAGGCTATTAAATTGCATCTTTCTTTTTTTTTAATGTTTTAACTAGATGAGATACGCAGTGAAATATATATACCAGAAACTATCTGAATATACTCGTAATTCCCATGTATAAAAGAATAAGTAATTATCTTAATAAAATATAAGTCTTACTTCAGAATAATAGTGGATTAAAACATCCCAAACAAATGGTATTGGAGTGTGAGCCTAAATGGAGAAGTGATTAAGAAATCCATTCCAATGCTACTCTATAGATATTCTTGGAGATTCATAATTAAAATGATATGTTAATCTCAGAAGTGGTTATTTATCCCATAAATTAAATATAAGAATATAAAAACCCATATTTAGTTTTAAAAATTAAAAAAAAATTGTAAATGAAACTTCTATGATAACTTCTTCCAACTGTGCTCTACATACATATAAGAATTCTGATATTATTTTAACTTGTTCTCGAATAAATCTCCGTTATTTATGCTTTACAATTTGTATTAAGGAACTTTAAACCAATTTTTATTATTTCATTTCTATTTTTTTCATTTTAATGGAACGATTTCTTTTTCAAAATTAATTACAACCCATATAAAATATTTCCTTATGTAGAAAATCATAAAAGGTAGAAACACTCCTAAAAATATTTCTTACAATTTTTTAAAATATGTTGAAGAATTTTACAAAATGTACGATCTACCTATCCAATAGTTTCCTTTTAATTGAAATATTATTCTTAGCTCAGTATGTTAAATATTAAAAGTAATTTATGATTTGCACAGAAAATTACAGTAAAATATAATAGTAACAAAAATGTTAAATCTTTTATAAAAATAAGTAAATTGTAATAGCGTAAGAAAATTTTCAAATCAAAGGTAATAAAAACAGCTTAATAATGATTTAATTATACTGTTTTATTCAGACAGGACGGGGATTATAACACTTGTTAAATATTACCAGCGTCAAAAGAATTGATTAACCCTGACATTATCACATCGTTGAGGCTTTATTTGTCTATGTTAAATCATATTGCAGATGAGCTGGTTTTCAAGCTTTGTTTCTTTTTCTATCTATTTATCTAATCAAAATAATAACTACTAAAAAATATTTTGCTTAATCCTTTGTTTTCCCCCTAGCACACAGCTACAAAAATGATGTGACATTATTACTTCCATTTACTTTTTATTTTTTAACTCTGCTTCAAACAGCTGTATCCTCAGCCGAGATATTCAAAAATGTTTACTTAATTTTTAACCATTATAAAAATAAATTTATAAAAGTTTCCTTAAGTTATAAATTTATAAACTTAAAAGAAGTTTCTTTAATTTTATTAACAATTATATAGTTAATAATGCTTTTAAACTTAACATTTCTAAGAATAGATAATCAAAACATTATTTAAATTGAGAGTGACGTAAACATTTTTACTTCAAGTATATATTAAATTTTAACCAAAAAGCTTTATTTTAATTTATTTATTTAAATGTCTTTTTGAAAATAAATTTGGAAAACGTGTTCATTAACACATTTTAAATATAGATTATATAAATTTAATATTACTTTATTATTTTTTTGATAGTTTATTTAAAAGTTTTATATATATATATATATATATATATATATATATATATATATATATATATATATATATGTATACTTGCACAAGTATATTTATACATTAAGTCAGGAATTATTAAATATTGTTTTCATTCAGGAATTTTGAAAGAATTTACTTTTATAAGTTTAAAAATAACTTCGTAATACTTACACCAGGGTAATATTTTCCTTTGCTTCTATCATTTAACATTTAATTAGTTCACCATAATCAGGTTATTGTTGTATATCATCTAACTATTTATATATTTTGTGGCATTATAAAATATTAAATGTATCCAGTTTGAGGAAAGTGGAATTAATTTAATCTAAGCAAATTGTTTTTTAATGCAATTTTTTAACTACTTCATCTACTTCGACAATAAATATAAGAAAATTTGATCCATATTAAATAATTTGAAGAATGTTACACCCATACTGTTCTGATCCATTACTTGACTTTGACTCGAATAACATATTTAGTATTTGTAAAAAATTTCATATGTAGTGTCGATTTTGAAGAATGTAAAATACTAAGGGTTTTCCCCTTCATTAACTGATTTCATTTTGATCAGTAAGTACAGAAAGACTGTACCGTAATATTTAGCTGATTTGAATCTTTAATTCAATATTTAGTTTGTAACATATATTGAATTAAAACCTTATAAAAAGAGCTATTTTTACGTTAAATTTGGGTCAATATTTTGTATACATCCAAAATGTTTAAATACATAAATGTATTATTATTGTTTGTACTTACTTCATTTTCATATTTTATTTAAACAGTTAGATAAAATTTATGTCAGAAATTATTGATTATAATAGTTCTAATTTTAAATTAGTGAATTGTAAATTTTAATATTTACCTCTGCATTAAATACAGACATGAAAATTTAGTATTTAAAGAACATATCCAATGGACACGTACTGTAATTCCGTACACATTACGACAGCGTAGGAAGGTGATCCCTCATAGTTTTCCCAAACACGTATCAGCCATGGCTAATGAATAAGGTACAAGGGTCCGTTATTCTATTCTATAATTTAGTTGTATAATAATTTCATTTTTAGTTACCTGCTAAGAAAATATAGTTCATGATTTTAAGTTTACAAGAAATGGATCACCATTATACAGTGTTGAACTTAAAAAAACCTCCATCGCTTAGTAATTTACACTAATGCATATTTTTTTTTAAATGCATACAATATATGCATTTAAAAAAATAGTGTGAGATGGGTAAAATAAGGCGGAAAATTTTGGTATGACGAGCTGGAGTGGAGAGGACTGTTTATTGCCTGCTCATTTGTGCATTGCTAGTGTGTGTGTGTGTGTACCACTGGATTTTGAAAAAGTTACATAATCGTGTGTTGCTGTTTGTTAAAATGGAAACTTATTTAGAGACAAAATTTCATGTTGTGTGACGGCGAAAGTTCAGGGATAAATTTGAAAAGGAAGCATCAGTGAAAAGTGTTATTTAGAAGTTAGTTAAACATTTTCTTGAAACAGGTTCAGCGTTAGACCCGAAACGTGCCCGAAACAGGTCAATTTTAACGAAGCAGGTCATACAGAACATTAAAGGGGAGGATACAAAATTCCCTCATAAATCTTCGCGGAGATTAAGCCGGGAAAAGAACGTTTCATTCGGTTCAACTCACACTGAAATGAGGAGAACGATGATCCGTATCAAATACAGGTTTTCTATGTACTAACTAATACTGATTCTGCTAAAAGGGTTTACTTTTCGATGATTCATGATTTTCATTAGAGGCAAAATTGACATTTAGATCAAACTTTTTTCTTTTACAAATAAAGTGTGATTTTACTACATAAAGTTATTATGTTAATAATCAGAAATACCGGACGTGGGGTACTGAATACCCGCACATTTTCTTTGTATCTCCCCCTATACCGACAAAAATCAGGCGTAAAATCCGACGACTGATAGCATCCTTGTTTTCTAAGAAAATCTGCCGTCTACCAATAAAGTATTCAGCAGTTCATAGCCTTTATACAAGAGGATGAGTGTGACTGCTGGTTGTAACAAAATAGCGCCGCTTGCCATACAGTTTGCTCTACGGTGGAGGTGCTACAGGATTTTTTCGGTAGAAGAATCGTTGTAAAGGGTTATGGTCATCATGATACCCTAATCTGAGTATTCCAGAATCCTTTCTGTGGGTTTACTTAAAATAAATTCTTTATAGGAGCAATCCACACACCTTGCAGGAATTGAAGACAAACATTACCGATGCCATCCAAGAAAAAGCAAGGTATAGCTAACAAAAATAGTCAAGAATGGTTCAAACATGTTCACTAGTGAATAGAAGTGGGTGGATATTATTTTTATTAAGTGTTATCTTAATAAATTATTATTATTAAGTAAAATTATTATAAGGTGTTTGTCGATAAACTATTATTTGTAAGCTATATTAAATGCCGTCTTTCAGTTCTTTAACATAGCTGATATATTTAAAGGTACTGAGGTACAAGAGTTACTAACCATTTGCTTTTCCAGAGAGTAATGACTCTCCGATAAAATGTGAATAATAAAAACTTTACCGGAGTTTTTTTTATTAAAGTTGTAATATACTCTTATATTATGCAGCCAACTCCAAAATCCTGTGATGAAAAAAAGTTATGATGTCGGTTGTTAACATGAATATCTTATGCATCTTGTTTAACTCGGCCTGCTAACATTCAAAAGTATTCTTTAGCTCGGTGAAAAAGGTAACAGACACTGCAATACTTCTTACTTTCTCTAGAAAGCTTGACGTACGATCCAACAATACGAACATCCTACAACTAACATAGGAGTAGATTCAGATTTTACATAAATTATAACTTTGGCTGTTAAAATTTAGATAACAGTATATTACTCTATGAATAGCTAATGTTGAGAATTCAGAAAACATTATCCACTATAAATCCCCTTGTTTGTCAATGAGAGCTGTCCAAACAGTTAAGTTGTTTTTAATTTTGTAATAAAAATAATTTGAGGTTGTAAATTAATTGGTTGTATAATATAATATTGGGTGATAAAAATATACAAAACCCACAGATGAACAGTAAATTAATTGGAAATTCCTTAGACATTTTTTGTAAGATGTAATTTAAACACGTTATCAGTATGTTAAAGTTACTTTAAATAAATAACTGAACAGATGAATATAATTAAACAGTAAACCTTTAAAAAATTAGTGAGATATTTCTATTTCAGTAATTTATAAATATCTATTAAATTTTCGATATGCTAATAGTATGATACATTGCTTCTAAAATCAGAGATATGTGTTTTACAATTTGTGTGTGTTATTTATTTGCGTGTACACTCATATGATTTAGATCGAAAATATAATTTCAAGAGGAATAATAAACTTTTATGCTTCAATGGAATCAGTCAATAAGGTACAGAGTATATATATATATATATATATATACTGTAGTTATGAACGTCCTGCCTAAGTTCTAAAGACGTAGATATAATAAAATTATAAGTTATAAGCTCATCTTTCTTTTTACACCTTATGTAAAAAAAAAACCTTTTTAAGTTTTCTTAAAGATTCAACCTTAAATTTTTTCAGAATCACTTATTCATTCTTTCTGTCTGTACCAGTTAATTTTCTAATTTTATAATCCCAGGAAATTCAATTTTTTATTTAAAAGAAAACGAAAACTTTCTTTAACTTTTTCGGATTCAGCGAATAATTTATTCTTTCAATCGTTTTTTTTCCTCATTTATCATCTTAGTTTAAAAACTATTTTAAATATACATCCCTCCTTATAATATTTTAATATCTAAGTATAATATTTCCTTACGATTCTCATAAAATTAAAAAAAAAAAATAAAAAAAAATAGGTAAAGTATCATAAGCGTGTTATGATTAGCATATACAACATTAATAACATATTAAATGAATTATATTGATTTCTGTAAAAGAAGATTTAACACTGAATCATAATTATATCATTATGCATGATAAATATAATCAAATGCTTTTAATAATAAAAAAGAGGTCATAACCATTTCTTTTAAAGCATTCGGAATATTAAACAAAAGCCTAATTCTTGTAATTTGTTTTTGTTTTGGACTTTCTTATCAATAATAATAATATTATTATTAAAATTATTACTCGTATCCTTCTTTTTTTTGAGTACCTAATTGGTTTAACCCCCCGGGGCAGGATTCGCAATTAAGCATTTACAGCTCCAGAGGATGCCATTGCCTCAAAATACCTCGTCGGGAACTAAAGTTCCCCCAAGTAACCGGGACCCTTGAACCACCGGGTTGGTCTAGTGGTGAACGCGTTTTCCTAAATCAGCATATATGGAAGTCGAGAGTTCCAGCATTCAAGCCCTAATAAAGGAAGTTGCTGTAATACGGATTTTAATCTTAGATCGTGGATGCCGGTGATCTTTGGTGGATGAATTTGAATTAATCACACATCTCAGGAATGGTCGAACTGAGACTGTACAAGACTCATTCATCCTCTGAAGTAATACCTGAACGGTAATTCTCGGAGGCTAAGCAGGAAAAAAGAAGAGGTAGCCGGGACCCGATCTTTTAATTATGTGCCATGCCTCTAATAAATCGTATTGTAAGGAGTAGGAATTAAACCCTCAAAAAAATAATTTATTTATTGATATTACTTATTAAAAATTGAAACGTAGATAATTATGGGATATACTGAAGGGTCATAAAGCAAACATATAAGAATTCGGGTAGTATTAATTTTTTTTCTATATTTTTTAAAGTGAATTTGAAAGAGACACTTTGGGCTGAAGACATTAAATTTTTCTAGATTTAACAGCTATTTATTAAGTTTAAAATTTAATACATAATAGAAAGATATTTTTGTACGTTTATAGTTTTCCATACGATTATCAATTGATTACATATAGGTTATATAATTTAACAGTTGTGTAACAGAAAAAAAATATCAATAGTGTTTGTAAATTAATATTTACCGTTAGCATAGCAGATAATGTTAGGTGGTCGCTTATAATAATTATTTGAATACTATCAACATGCCTTTATTTGCTAAGGCACAGATAAATATAAAGAAATAAATTACATTAAAATTATTTTAATTTTTGTACTTTTATCCGTAATTTAGTAAATATTGGTTTAAAGTTTAAATATCGTAAAAGACACAGAAAAATTTTCGTTCTCGTAAAAATAAGGAACTCATAATTGAATTTTCAGAAATATTATTAAAGTATATCAAACTTTAAATTATGCTGCAAAACAATCTGCATACTTTTTAACTGTTTTCACAATATTAATACGTTTAAAATTAATTGTAGAAAGTTATACTTAAACAGAAGAAACACATATTTTATTATTCATAAAACACCGAGTTAATTATTATACCTTTGATTAAAATTTCAATAGTGGTGTTTTAGCGATTTAATCTGATCAGTTTATCTCTTGTAATGTTTACTGTGATTTTAACTTTTATTATGTTAATATTTTAACATTAATAATTTGTGAAAGTAGAATAATTCATACTGTTCTATTGATACAATCTTTTACAAACGACATTGAAACGTTAGCTTTTTAAATATTGTTTCTGAATTTTATACGTTAACTTTTTTTTTGCTGTTTTTACGGTGTACGATTGTTGAATTAGTCATAAATATATTTTTATAGCATACTGAGACCACATTTATGTGTTTATTTTTTTTATTATCTTAACATTAAATTCTTTTCAGAAATTTATTCCCGCACTTCTTTATGGGACCTGCAAAGATATGATTTTCATATAAACCAAAATTTAACAATAATAAAAAAAAAAACGAATAAAATTGTATAAAGGTACCGATGTTGTAAATAATATGAAACACGAAAATGAAACAAACACATTGTTTTAACGTTATTATTTGATCACAGAATTAAAAATTACTTGCTAGGCAGTTGACCTAGTTCACCTAGCCAACAATGACCTTAAACTGTTAAAATCACTCCTTTAAAATTTTAGCGGTTGTAAGGGAAAAATTTAATCGGATAGCTTTTAAATGAAGGAATTTACTGTTGCCTATCACAATTTTCTTATGAAGGAAAAGTTCGTTGGTAATGGTAGAAAATATATTAAATCTTCTTATTCATGAAATCAAATGCATGTGGGTGTAAATAAACTGTATGTTTTCACCGAATGAACTATATGCTATATACAACATTTATTTTGTCTGTTCTTTGATTTGTTTCACGGTTTTTTTTTTGTATGTATACTATTAAACTTGTTACAAACAGTTCTTTGAGAGATTTGAATGGAAACTTTTTTCTACTTGTAATTTTTTTATTGTACTCAAATTTATTTATGGTTCTGATAAATTTGAACCAATTGTAAATTAAACACTGAGGGAAAAAAATCGGGTGGAGCTGTGTCGAGGCGCACGGCCGTTGATTGAACGTGAAACGTTACAGACCTTGGATGAAGTTCCGCCGAGCGACAGACCGACCAACTTATCTGTAGAGTTAAATGGGAGAACCAACATCGTATTTTTTTTTAACAAAACTGAATATCTCCAGTGGAAAATTTTAGTTTCTTCATTTGACCAACTCTTCAGATAAATTGGTCGGTCTGTAAGTCAGCGATTCGCTGTTAGTGTATTGGATTGAAATAAAAACAAGATATTGACTGCGTACTAAATTTAATTTTAACGTAAAACAGACACTAAATTGTACATGATATTTATTTCGACTAATATTTGAGGACAGTTTTGTTCAACATTGGTCTGTGATACGAACCCACCAGATTGATCTTGTAGTGAACGTGTCTTCGCAGATTAGCTGATTTCGAAGTCGACAGTTCCAACGTTCAAATCCTAGTAAAGGCAGTTACTTTTATACGGATTTGAAAACTAGATCGTGAATACCGGAGTTCTTTGGTGGTTGGGTTTCAATTAACGACACATCTCAGAAATGGTTGACCTGAGACTGTAAAAGACTACACTTCACTTACACTCATACATATCATCCTCATTTATCCTCTGAAGAAATAGCTGACGGTGATTCCCGGAGGCTAAACAGGAAAAAAAATGTGATATGAGAAATAAGAAACATAAGGCATAATAAGCAGCGGTAGAGGTGTTCGCGCCGTCGGCGTCGTTCAGAAAGCGCGGCGTGCCAGCTTTGTGACGCTCCCAAAACAGTCTCGCTCGCTTGGCACCGAATATTGGGGCACCTGTGCGTGGCTCATAACCTTCCTTTTCCAACTATACGCGGAACTTATATTTACGGTTGGCCTTTGCGCGGGCTGAGGCTGACATATTGAATTTTTAAAACTTTACATGTTTATTTTAAGTTTTTACTCATAAATATTGAGCAAAATATACGTATTATTACTTAAATCGATCTATCTCGACAAACTCTAAACACAAACACACGAATCACCGTGCTATCATATCTAAGTAGTGAGCTACACTACTGGGAAATGAGCGAGAGCGCCAGTTTTAGCCGATCTGGTCTGTGTCCCTTCTACACCAACCAACTCCATAGAGACGCAAACTCAAAGTTGTGTCGGTGAGCTGACCATGTACATTATAAAATGACACCGCATTTATGTCTCTGTTAGGGAGTTATTAAGGCAGGACTATATAGACCTTTTCGTTACGTTACAAATTTTTGTTCTGGTACTCGTATGTTTCGGGGTGATTTTTAAAGACGTCAAAAAAGTATGCGAGCTGCTTTTGGTAGCTTAAATAATTATTTTTTTTTTTAATTAAAACAATTTAAAAATATTTTTTGTGACATCGTTAGCAGAAATCCTCTTTTGTTTTATTATGTTTATTTTATCTTAGATTTTCTAGTAATTACTTTTAAATAAATAATTAAACTAATAAAATTTAATCTAAATTAAATAATAATAATTAATCACAATTTAATAATTGAATTAAACATTTAGATTCTATAAAAATAACTGTAAATAAATACTAAATTTACAAAGGAATATTTGTCACAAAGTAATCTAAGTTCGCTAAACAAAATCAACTTAATCTAAATATTATGATCGTTGCACAAACTAAATATGTATTATTACTTACTTTACTTTATCTTTTATTAGTAATTTTGCTTTGCAAGACAAGCGTTTAAAAAATAAATTTATTTAATTATTTTAGAAAAAGGATTTCTGCTAAAGATTTCACAAAGAAAAAATAATATTTTTAAAATCAGTGTAGAACTTATATAATATTTTTATTGGAATTTACTGTGCGATTATATGTGTATACGTACGTATGTTAGCTTTTCCTTATTTATGTAATTTTATGTTCATGTTCTTGGATCAGTTGTAGAAAAAGAAATGAAATTTAAAAGTCAATCGAATCAGCACTTACTAAAGATAATTTTTCACATACTGATTATGATTATTCAACTTGAATGGAAAAATAAACACAAAATACAAGTCTTCTTATCCTTTTATTTTAATTATATACGTTTTAAGGTAATGCGTAACTGCTATGAAATTAGACGTTTTCAGTAAAGTATATTTTTTAAGTAGTGTTTGTATGTAGATGGAATATTTTAATACCATATTATATATCTAAAAAAAAAATGACGAAATTATTACTTCAAACAAAGAAAAGGTTTTTACCTTAGTAAAACATTATTGCTTTGAAACCTCTCCGAGCCAATATTGACTTGTTTTATAACAAAGAATGAAAAAAAAAGCCGTATAAACGCTCGTTCGCTGAGAAGGCAACCTTAGAGTAGGGGGTAAAAATGGTATGAGGTTTATAACTTATATCAATATACGTAGTAGTTAAGAGAAATACACCAAAATACTGTTTCTAAATCTGTAACTTTCTTTTGCGAATATTTTTTTTTCCAAGATAGATCCTTTGCTGTCATATTTTAAAATTTATTTGTTGCAAATATGAAAAACGCATTTATCTACCTCAGGCGAATGATTATTATTGATTATGTTCTCATTCTGCCGTTATATATATATTTATTTATTTTATTTTGACATACGATGTTTTACTAGAGTTAAAAAATTTACGCTTTCACATTTCTTTTTTTTTGGTTTATGTAATTATTTCTTACAAATAGCATCAAAATATATGAACTAGTTTAGAGAGTACTTGCAATTAAAATATAAATTTTGTCAGCTAGTAATTTTACCTAAATCTTGCTTAAATATGTAATTGTAGCTTGTTTCAAAATGTTAGTCAGGGTATAATTGTTTCTTTTTTTTAATTTTAAAATAAAATAATCAAAGTATTTAAGCATAAAATCTAAAAATTTTTTATTTGAAGATTTCAAGAAAAAAAACTGTCTTGGGTATCACATATTTTATTAGAACAAAAATTAATTTGTATTTACGTAATTTTTCCATTTATAAGAATTCTAAACAATAAATTCTGAAGATTTTATACCTAAGAAACCTATTATACTTTCTACATTTTTTTAAATTTCTAACTTCGATTACTTGAGATGAAACAAGAGATTAATATTAAAAATTAAAAACACGACTTTCCCCAATAAAACATTGCTATTTAATGTAGGAAAATTAAACAGCGTGCGGGATAAGTACAATTTTGGATATAGTATTTATATATAGTATAATTTTGTTTTAAATTTATTTAAATATTATATATTAACATATTTAAACAACCTAGGAAACTCCTGATAACGTAAGGATTCCAACGCGGGGCCATAATACAAACCGGTTCAGCCGCTAAGCTGCTACGACGGAATAAACATACATACATTCATCCTAAATACATTACACTGCATTTTGGACAATCGTGTAATAAATTATTTGGTTCCCCGGGGGAACTGAAATACACGCGAAATTTTTCGCTAGCCTTAACTAGATAACAAAGCATTTTTCGTGTAATAAATCCACTGTATTTTTTAAACGTAAAACAAAAATACTTTAATTTTTCAAAGGCCTAGATTTATTGCACTAAAAAGAGCTGTTTTTAATATTTGAAAAATCATAAGATATTTTTTGTTAAGTTTGTTATTAATCAACGTTGACTTTTTTGATTTTCATAGATTTTATTAAATCAATTTTCTCAGAATAAAATTTTCTACACGTTATAATAATAAAACTTACGCATTTCTTAGCCATTGAATAAACTTATTGTACTTTAAACCTAAAGAAATGTTTTTTGTCACCGAAGTATTCTGTTTTACTACGGGTAAAACAGTTCTGGGACCTGTTTAATTCGATTTTACAGGTCAAAAAACATAACAAACCGTTAAGTTTACGCCTTAATACAAGTTTAATGAAATTTCCCCGGTGGAACTGAAATACACGCGAAATGTTTCGCTAGCCTTAACTAGATAACATTTTCGAACATATGATTGTATGAACTTTTTTTCTTACTTCAAATAGAATCAATTTCTAGATTATTTCCCTTTTGTTATATACATATATATACACTCCCAGTAACGTAAGAATTCCAACGCGGGGTCATACATCTAAATCGGTTCAGCTGTTGAGTTGCTATGGTGTATACATAACTCTTCTATTTGGGCAGTCGTATGTAAATAACCTTCTTACTTTTTACAATTACAACTACATCTTCTAAAATATTGTCTCAGGATATACATAAAAATTTTGCGATTATTTACCTATGCTCGTTAGATAACACGCATTAACAGACAATCCCAATTTTAATTAAACATGTAGAACGATTTTTTTTAACCCCGAAGCATACCTAATTAAAACACCAATATTGATGGAGACAGCATCTTTCTAAAACTACAAATTTCTGCTACTGTGCAATTTTCATATTGAATGTTTTGTAATTTATAAAAATTATTTGCCATGAAATAATGAGTATTTTATAGTTTTATCAAGTACCATTCTCATTTTAAAGGTGTGTACAAGTAACATGACGTATTATGGCTTCTCTAATATTTTATATACTTCAATCTCTCATTCTCCTAACAGCTGTGTTGCGATATAATGTATATTGCCTTTAAATCAGTAGCATTTTACTAAGATAATTGATTTGATAATAAATGTGAACCATTTTTAAGTAAAAAAAACTATTTTCCCATATTCAACAATCTTTTTTCACTATATTACTTTAATCATTTATTTATATTTTGTATATTTTATTTTTCTTACTGGTAAGGATAAATTAATTTTTTTAATGATAAAATATATAATAAAAACAAATAGCCTATAATAATAAATGGGATAGCTTCAAACGGCTATCTAGACGTATATATATATATATATATATATATATATATATATATATATATATATTCAACTGTTTTCTTTCTTTTGTCAGCTAGTCAGTTCTCTCTTCGTTTACATACATTTACATTTTGCATAAGCAAAGTATTCGAATTTTACGAAAGTTATTAAACAAGATTACATTCTTGAACCTAGCTGCTACCTCGTTTAGATGTCATTACAAAAAATATGAAAGAGAAACTCACTCTTCTTTGGAAGAGAGGAAATCCAGTTGACCTGAATCCACCTGGAAAAGGACTGGTGAATATTTTTAATAAATTATTTATTTTTTTTATTTACACTCAACTTGGTTATTTTTTCTGCGGTTGTATTATATAGTTTGAATTTTGCGGCTGCAACCAGTATAATAAGGAAGGTCATTATGAAATAAATTTTGATTGTGATACTGATGTTCAATCAATCAAAAACTTACTCTTTTCAAACACTGACTAATCGGAAACGGGTATTTTTTATATATAATATTTTTTTTTTACTTTGATTTTAATCAGATTTAATAGTTAGCAAGGAGAAGTTGTTAATTTGAAAGTATACAAATAGGTAATGAAGATTCTATATTACATTATTTATTCTGTATTAAATATGTCGGATTCTGAAGAAGAAATTTTAACACCAAAGAAAAGGCAGAACTTACGACTAAAAAATAACCTATTGCAACAGTATTGTTTAATTAATTCTTTGAA
Source organism: Lycorma delicatula (assembly GCF_047948215.1). Classification (NCBI taxonomy): domain Eukaryota; kingdom Metazoa; phylum Arthropoda; class Insecta; order Hemiptera; family Fulgoridae; genus Lycorma; species Lycorma delicatula. Next base: position 54,963,058 of record NC_134457.1, read on the forward strand.
AAGTATAAAAAAATATTCCGTTAACAATGTATTCAATCGCTGATCAAAATAAATAATCCCAATATTTTCTCAGCCGTACCATAAACACGGTAAGCAGTTCTCTGTAATGGCCATTAATACACTCTTGCAAAGTAAGTTAAGTATTTTATATATACTAAATATATATAAAATATTAACAGATGTTTTTTTAATTTGGCCGTAATGTAATTTTTATTTAGATTTTGTAATTAAATAATTCTATTTTCATTAGAATATTCTGTTGTTTTAGCAAACAAAAATGTACTAAAATGAGGAAAAGAAGAGAAAAGTATGTCTTGTTTTTGTTTAGGAAAACAAACAGAAATATATTATTCTTTGCAAAAATTCTTGTTTAAGCAAAAAAAAAACACAAAGATTTATTTTAAAACAAGAGCTTCCAGAATAGTGGTAGGAATCCTTCACTTAATGAGTGGAGAACCCCTTTTACTCGCTTACTAGCTGTAGTTCTCTTTCTTTCACTCTCTCTTCCTCAGATTGTCTCCAGCTCTTTCTCTCACTCACTAAATCTCTCTCTCTCTCTCTCACTCTTCCCTGTTTCCAACACTTATTTACTCTCTTTTTCTCTCTGTACTGTATTCTTCCTTCGGAGGCAATTAACCATTTTGACAACAACTTCTAAGTCTGTTTTCTCTCCGTCACTCTCCTATGATTTATTTCTTTGAAAAACCTCCACTTAAATATATACTCCGCATTTATCACCCCTTCTTTAGCCAAAGAATTATAATATTTCGTTTATTATTCAGATATTCCCCTTTACAAAATAATTTTTCGAAACAATTGTCGGTTATTTTGATGTATGACATCAATATATAATATTAATTTCCAAAGTTAAAAAGTTTTATTTTAAGAAAGTGTTAATAGAAACTTTTACCACGAGAACACATGTAGTGTGACAAGCAAAAATATATATTATAAACAGAGACATATCATAGCAGAAATTGTATCATAAAATCTAATATAGCTTTGTTTGTTTGTTTAAATTCCTTATATGTAATAAGCTGTAGAATAACAGTTTTAAATGTAGTTTTTTGTATCGAGAAATTTTTTTTTGGAAGTTTGAAAAACCTGTTTTTCACACATGAATATATAATGAATACAGATATATAATTCACATACATATATATATAATGAATACAGATAAAAAATGTATTTGCTTATTCAAGAATGGAAAATATTAATAAACACTTGTATTTATTAAGTGAATTCTGCTATTCTATCTTTTATATTCAGAGTCATTTCAGGTATTAATTTCAGACAATGCTACAAATTTTACTTAGCAAACACCGCTTATCAACTACCCGCTAGCTTCATTATCCACAGTAATATTTTGCTCAGTTGCAACGTTTTATGCCATAATTTATAGTAATAATGCAAAAAGCTATTAAATATTCTATTTGTATTATATTTGTAGAATAGATCCTAACGTGGTTTGATTCAAATCTCAGTGTTTAAGAAATATAATGGAATGCTTTTCTTTACTAAAATTTTTGTAACCTGACAGAAGAAAGTATTAAATTTTTTATGTGTAAAAATTTTTTATATACACATAAAAAACATATGCACATATATACATACACATACATAACACACATATATATATATATATATATATATGTGTATGATACATACACATACATAACACATATATATATATATATATATATATGTATGTTTTCAAATGACATTTTACGCTATATACTTAGCAAAACGATATTTTATATTTTATTAGGATAAACTCTATATTTTTATTAAGTCGTTTTTCAATATACGTATCAATTTATTAATTTACTGTAATTAATTACTTAATGTAATTTTTTGTTACTAACTGGAAGGTTTATTATTTGTTTATTGATTATTTTATTTGAAAAAAATAAAATTAATAAATTTTATATTTGTAAAACCGCAAAGAAATAATACTTTTCAAGATAAAATTTTTCGTTGTTAAGTTTAGTTTTCAAGATAAAATTTAAAATTAATAAATTTTATTTTTGTAAAACTGCAAAGAAATAATACTTTAAAAGATAAAATTTTTTATTGTTAAGTTTTTTGAGAAGATATTTACCGTATTACTAAATTAAACCGTATAAGTAAATTATCATTGTTACAACGGTTTTTTTTTTACATAAATATTTTTAAGTAAATAAATATGACAAAATAAATATGTTATATTCAGAGCTTTATAATTTGAATAAACCGTTATAACTCAATATATATAACTAGAAAAGACAAGATCCACTGATTCGGGAGGAGGTTTCAATTTTTTTTTCGCAACTTCTTTTGCTAACTCGCATTAGGATTTTTGTCTATTAAATGGAAATTTTTTAATGATAAATGATTGAATTTAGTATGAATTATTTCAGTGTAAACTGTTGTTCATCAATTTTTTATATCTAAATAGTATGTCCACCGAATAAATAAAAAAGTAATAAGCATGTAGAAATTACAATAGTTGGTGAAGCCGAATGGTGTGGAAGGCGTCAGTCGGCCGCGTGCAGTAGAAATAACAACAAAAACTATTTAAATTAAATTTGTTTATAAACAGTCATAATATCATATTTTTTGTTTTAAAGTTTAAATTAATAATAAATTCTATTTAAATCTATATTTAATAAATGTAACATGTTACACCATTTTAAAAAAAGTGTTTAATATTAAATAAGAAACGAAAGAAAATCATACAATTTTTGATGCAATTTTTATAACAGTTTTGTAGTTTATATATCGATGAACAATCTGATTTGTTCAAATTGTCATCAGATATTATCAATTTTGACTCGTAAATAAGTATTAGGACGCTTAATATTTACCTATATATTGACACCATTTTGAGTAGACTTTAAAATTATTTACACGTATTTATGTATTCCATGACTTATTTATATCAACCTCTAATGAAATTATTCTTAACAACATCTGAAAAATGTATATATATATATATATATATGTATAATAAAATGATAACCAGGGTTGTACTTGTGCACGTATGACGGACTCATCGGTTTGTTCTAGTGGTGAACGCGTCTTCTCAAATCAGCTGATTTGGAAGTCGAGAGTTCCAGCCTTCAATTCGTAGTAAAGTCAGTTATTTTTACACGAATCTGTAAAAATAACAGACCGGTATTCGTGAATACCGGTCTGTTATGATGGAATTTGAACTTATCTAACTTAAAATGCTAGATTTTATTGTTTTTAAAATTAACTCTAGATATTAACATATATTAGTGAAATATGTTAACATGTATATCGATTAAAAAGTTGTTATTCCGGATTTATCATCATAAACAGCAATTTACATATTTTGTTAAAACCCATTTTATATATATAAGCACTAAGAAATAACTTATCTAGTAATCGTTTTCATATCCTTTTATCTTGTCTGCCAATTTTAGTATTAACTTATTACAGCTTTAGTTTTCTCTTTTCTTCAGATTTGAAATAACGTCGTGATTATTATAATACAGCGTTTACATATCCTATCTTTTTAGAATATTTTTTTTTTTTTAAACAATAATCATTACTAAATTCAACGATCATAAATTTAGTAACGGTTTTTAATAGAATTCTATAATTCTGCTACCTTTCTTCTGCAGAACACTTATCGGTTAAAAATGATTTGAATGTTAAATTAAATACAATTAATCAGAAATCAGTAAGATCTTATAATTTTATTATTTGTTAATTTTATCTTGTGAAAAAATTAATTGCTACATCGCTTAAATTATTTTCACTCCACTACTAAAATTTTAAAACGTAATTAATTTTTTCTAATTATTTGTTTTATGAAAATCACAATTATTTTTTAATTACCATTGCAGGAAATTAAAACTTGCTTTTTTATTAGTTAACCATTTTAAAAATATTAAAAAAACAAAATAAATAATTCAACAGCTGTTTTTGTTTCTAAGCATCTAAAACATTTAAGGATCGCGACTAACATCACCAAAGGCAGGCAAATTTTCAAACCAATTTGGGTTTGAAAAGCAACCAACCTGCTGGCCTACAGATCTTAATAAAATTCCAGATCGCCTGTATTTTTTCATTTCCAAAGGTATTTCTGAAAATTATTTACATGTTGTATTAAGTTACGTGTAACTTTACATTTACGTTATAATAAAAAAAATAAAATAAATACATAAACTATTGGTTATTAAAAAATCAATATATATATATATATATATATATATATTTACATATATATACCAAAAGATACTTTTTTCCATTTTATTTTTTAAAGAGTTTTATTTAACGCTGATCGTTTAATTTTTTGGATCCTATTCTAAAATCAATCATATTAATAAACCTCATCTGACTGATTTTTAGGTTCTTTCTGATATATTAATCATTATAATATGTTAACCTAGCTGAGGGCTCTCTTATGAATATGAAGAACTAAAAAATATCTTCGTATCGCTTAAGAAACTTCAAGTCTTTTGAAGGAAATTTTTTAGAAAATTTTGTATAGGTATTATAAGACGTAGTACTGAATACAACTCTATAGGGAAACCTTCCCTAGTTCAAATAAAAGTGAAAGTTAGTTGTATAAGAGTTTCGCTAAATAAAGAAAAACTTATTCTTATCTTTAGCGACGAACCTCTAAAGTGCTCTTTAAAGCTAACAAACTCTTAAGTTTGTAAGATTAATCCGTTAAACTTTGTCTACAAACCTTCAGCTTGAATATATAATTCGAAATTCTATAATTAAATAAAAACTGACCGAATAATAATAGGTTTTTCTTAAAATGATTAAATTCAAATAGAAAATAAAAAGATTTCAAGTTAATTAAATAAAAACAAAAAAACAAATGATTAAATTCTTATTAATGGTTCAAATACTACGCTAAGCAAAAACAAAGAAAAATGTTTTCTATTAATTTCCAACTTTTAGCTTTTAAAAAGTCTATATTAAAAATAATTAATTATGCATTGTATTCTACAAAAATCTATACATAGATTATTAATAATCAGCTATATGTTCACGTTGTACTGTCGTATATACATTACATTTAATTAAAATAAAAAATATATATTTTATATATAAGCATATTTATACTATTAAAAATTATTTAGATTATATTTATAAAAGATAAACTAATTTTAAACTTGATATGGCAAAATTTGGCTTTCAGTTAGACCGACGATTTACCGGGAAGATTCTAAGGAACCATGGATACAGTTAAACTCTTCATGGTATATTAAAAATCTGAACTATCATTGAACAACGAATTACTAATACACAAAATCAAACAATTTAACACAACTGGTCATACACCATACAACTCTGATATATATCAAGATTTTTAAATTCCTAAATTCCCATGTAAATATATTGATTAATTATTCAGTCAATTTTTTCCTCATATTTGACTTCATTTAAACAAAAACGATCAAAACACTTCTACATATTAAAAATAAAAATAAAAATAAAACAGTTAAAAGTTACGTAGAAATTATTAGAAACATACGAAAATTCAGAATTTATAAGCTGGCTGAACCACACTGTAAATTTTACGAAGCCCGAAACAACAAGAAAGCTTAGACTTTGAATTTTTTAAACTTCACTTTTTTTTTAAACTTCACGGATTTATTTATTATTTAATTATATAACCACTACTCACTGACATAAATATTAAACGGATATCAAATGGTATCAACATATACTGTTCTATGAATAGGCAGAAGACATCTTACATACCACATTTCTTTTTTTTTTTCTAGAGATGTATAGAATAAGCAACTTACCTAAATATCTAGGGCATTTAAACATTTCTACAAGAAAAATAAGAAAATGTAAAACGGTAATCGATTAAAGAGTAAATTTATACCTTTATGATTCATCTGTTATCATCTTTATCTTACTTTGCTATAAAATTGTAAAATGTACAACATGTAACCTAACACAATCTTACTTTTATTATTATGTCCGTCATTAAATTTATCCCTTTTTTTTATTAAATCATAAAATTTATTTATGTAATACAAAAACATAATGTTTTCTTTCTTAAATTTCATATAAGTTCATATTTATTTCAGCTAGTCCTTTGATATTATCTTTTAATTCAGTGTTCCTGATTTTTTTTATAAAACATTTTATGTATTCTAATGCATTCAACAAGAAACTTATATTTTATAAGTATATAATATATTATATAAGTATAATATACTTATAATATAATTATAAGTATAATAAGATTTTTAAAAAATTTTATAAACATTTATAGGTTTAATTCTTTTTATTATTTACTTATATTTCGTCTAGTGAACCGATGGTAAATTGTTTTTCTGCAGCAAAAAAAAATTATTTTGTAAATTTTTTAAACACATTCAGGTGTCAATTTTATTCTATTATAGCAATTTTTAACCGATTTTTATCTTTAATAAATACATTTTTTGTATAAATAACGAATGAAAAATTTTTACTATCAAAACATATTAAATAAAGTAACAATCGAATCATGGTCACCTAATCGACATGGTTTTAAAAAAAATATATATATTTTATTAATTATAAAATTTTATTGTTTTCCTGCACAAAAAAAAAGTAATATTTCAGTACCACTTCATATCAAAAAGTTAGAAAATTATCTATAACTTAGGAAATTTTGAAAGTATTTTTAATGATTGTTTTAAAAATAAAAAAAAAACATACAAAATGTTGACTGGTTTTCTTTGAAACGCTCAGTTGATTTTTGTGAAACAAAAATTTAAATTATGGGAAAAAAATTTTCCAACAAGTATGCTATTAAGCTACTTAAATATAATTAATTACAATATATGTATATATATTAACCGGTTATATTTTTTCGTTGTGGTCATATCTTATTGAATATTTTAACAAAATGTGTGATCAAAATAAGTCTGTCTTTAAAATTGTTCTGCCTATAGTTATTGGAAACAAAAAAACAACAATTTTTCTTATTATTCTTAGATATTCTTTTGAGATTTAGAGCAATATTTAGTTACATATTTACTTCTTAAAAGATTTTTGATAATATTTAACCTATAAATAGTATATAATAAACGTATTACATCACTGGAAATAAATTATAATAGAATATTTCTGTTTTTAATAATTTTTGATTGACTGTAGGCAAATACTTAATAATCCAATCTATTAATTAAATATATAACTATGCACAAACATCTTTTAATTCGTTTGTACGTGTTCTTTTTACGAAATTAGCAAATATATTTAAAATAGAAAATCCAACGTTCTACTGTTTTACTCACAACATACTACATCCTGATTCAGAAGAGGAAGATATTGCCATGCCATCCCCTCCGTACCTATCCGCGATGGGCTTTATCTCATCTTCTGAATCCACATACTGAATAACATCTCTCAGTTAACAGCTCGGACCTCAGTAAGGATGTCACCGATGTGAATGCCACGTATGACATTTCCATCGGTGTAAGAACGTACTATCAATAAATACAAAACAAAACCAAAAACAAACAACTTAAACGAACAGAACTGAGTAGAAGCAAAATAGTTAAATTTTGAGCTATAGCCCTACCAACGAAATAAATCGAACATCACGAAATAACCAAACAAAAACATACTACATGCCAACAAATTTTAAACCATAATAAATAAGTAATTTTTAACAAGGTACAATACTAAATACCCTTACAGTAATTTAAATATTCAGGACCCATGACTTTTTTAATACGAATATCTGTTTAAAAATAGTTTTAAAAAAATGGGAAAATTTGATATACCAAATTTTTATTTTTTAAGTCACAATTTTTGAGAAAATTTAACATTTCGTTAAAATAGAAAAAATCGTTCATTAATTAAATTATATTTTTCTTAAATTAAATTATACTTTATAGTTTATTAAAGTATAAAGTATTTATTAAATTATAATTATACTTTATTAAATTAAATTATACTTTTAAAAGGAATGTCCTTTTCTTCTAAACAATTTCAAGGTTATTTTCTTATGTATTATAATATAAAATTACATTAAACTTTACTAAAGAGTAATATTTATTACGAATATGTAGTTATTTTAATGAAATATTAAGAATTACCTTTCACTTCGATAATATTTATCCAACACCGCTATCTTAAGACCGTTATCACCGTTATCCAGCACTGAAAACACTTTTTACTCAAAACACCGACTAGTTTTGTTTATTTTTACTGCACTCGAGTATTATCCGAAGTTATTACATAATTTAGCTTTTAGTTATACATCACCTATACGCTGCGTTTCATAATCATTTATCATGTTATATCAAATAAAACATTAATGGCAAACCATGAATTGGGTAATTTAAATTTTAAAATTTTATTTTATATTCATTCGCCTTTTTAAAGAAAAATATTAAATAGTTATTATATTTACTTAACTTTTAATAATGCCTATTATATTAAAGATCTGAACTCCTATACAAAATAAATTACTATATTTATAAAAAAAAATAATAATAAACCGTAAATAAATTTTTTAGAAAATAAAAAAAAATTGTTGAAATATGCTTTCATCAAAAAACAAAAAGAAGAAACATTTGACATTAAAAATTAAAACTAATTTTGTTTTTAAGAAAATAACTTAAAAAAAAAAATGTTCTATTTATGCATGACGAAAAGTTAAATAAAATTAAAATTAAACGCTCATTTTAAACTCTTCATGAAAAGAAAAAGAAAATTTATAAGAAAGATTAATAAAGTTTATAACTTTTACTCCAGAGAAATTAAAGATCTTAAAACAATATTATATTGGAAAAAATACAAAGTAATATAAGTTAGCAAACGCTGTTCCTGTTGTATTAGATTTCTTCTATAATAAAATGTTATTATTGTTTTATTATACTCTATTAATTATGCAAAATATTTATACAAATTATTTTTACAAATTTATTATGAATTCATTTTCAGAATAAGGATGGTTTTTTTTAAGTTGCATTATTATTTTCTTTTGTAAAACTGTACACTATATAAAACTTCACTGGTACAAACAAAACATTGTAAGTAAATTATGAATAATTGAAGAACATTTTATTTACTTTTTACTAAATACAATTAATTCGTGTTTTTCATACAGGTTAATGTTATTCATTATTTAACCGTATAAATAACTAATGAGATTCATCTTTATTTATTATATTCTTGTTTAATTATAAAATCTACTTTTTATAATGCAAGTGGAATAAATGGTTTTACTTCCTTTTTATTTTGGCTTAACATCTAAAGCATTATTAATGAATTTGTAGAACCAATAGTCTGTTAGTAACTTTTTTTATCAAAATTTAGTCGAATTATTATTCTTCAATCATTCTTTTTTTTTACTGATTAATATATAATATATATATATATATATATATATATATATATATAAAAAGTTGTATTTTTATAAAAAAAATAAGGAAATTGGTTATTATTTGATTACATTAAAATAATAGAAAAAATAACATTCTGTAAATTGTTACAGTGCTTTTCCTTATGATTTCATAGTTTGTGTAATGTTATTCATCATTGCTTTTTATGTATGCATTAAAAATAAATTTAATAAAACCGAACATATGTATTTACATATTTGTTCTACTCCTTGTGTTAAATAGGTAAATAAATAATATTTATAATGGTCTAATCCTTTATGTGAAAAAATTAAAAAGATTTATAGAAATTTATATATAGTAAAATTGTTTACCTTATTATTTTATTTTTATGTACATCCATAAAATAACATTAAATATAAAAAATGTATTATTTAGTTTTATTAGCATATGATTGAACCATTCATGGTAGCAAAGTTTTTCTGATGAACAATCGGAGTGATGGTCAGTTTAAACTATAAAATAAATAGTCTATAAAAAGCCTATTTGGATAAAATCTGTCAATAAACTTGTAATACTTTCTTGGCATTAGTTATTTATTGTTATATAATGGAAAAGTAATGACACATGAAAAAGATATATAAGATTTCTTTTTTAGAGGGAGTTAATTTATGATCAAGTTTTATTGTAAAATATCATTACACGTTTAAATAAACCCAAAAATATCAAAATATCAATATATTTTTAAATTTTGATCGGCTTCTCCACCCCCAATATTGTCCCAAAGTACACAAATATTGTTTTTTTTTTTGGAAATTGGGCTAGTACATATGGCTGGGTAAATTAACATTATTTTGAGTGCATATATAAAAAGAAGTGAATTCATAACTTTGTAAAAATATTGCGAAAGACTAGCATAAATTATGAATAAATGTGTGAACCATTATGTTAAATATTGTATGGAGTGGAAATACAAGTGAAGGAATAACATTATAAAAATTATGAAGTCAGAAATAAAAAATCTGTATCAACTCACAAAATAATATTTTTTTCGAATATTTTAAAGTAATTAAATAACAACAAATTTCATTATTTTCCTGATAAATATACAATCTTTTTTTTATGGATAAATATTATTTTATATATTAATGAATAAAGAAAATAAGAATTATTGTAAGAAATTTTATAAAAATGATTTTAAATGAATCTTTTACATCGGAAATTAATTAACCTCAAATATTTAAAGGATTAATCTGATAATTTTAAATTTGTCTTGAAATAATATATACTTTCTAAATCTATCATAAACAAAACTATTATAAGCTAATGTTTACTGATATATAAATAAATTTTAATGAAGTTAGAGAAGCTTAGAAGAATTAAGCTAAAGTGACATGCTTATTGTCGAAAAATTATTTGATATTTGCTTTAATATGAAATATGATAAATATTCAGAAGCAGAAAAGCACGTTTGAAGTTTTTATTTCATTCACGAAACACATTTTAAAAGCACGTTAGACAGACAAAACAGTAATATTTCTACTTAAAATAATACTACCATGCCAAAATCCATATTATGCGTAAATAAAAAACGTTTCCTTCACTGGTGATGTGTAATTTTATTTCCATTATCTAATATTTCCAAAACAGCCGCTTTTTTCAATGATATTTTTTTTATAACTTGTTCAAAAGTTTTGTTTAATTTGTTGTTCAAACTGATTGTCAATCTTGTTTGTTATTACCGAATATGTATGTCAGGCGTCTATTTTTGTAAGAGGAATTATAAAAATCTAATAAACAAAAATATTTCCTTAGCTTGTATTAAAGAAGTTTCCTCACCTTTCTTTTTTTAATCTATAAAATATTAATCTTTATCTGCAGCAAACACAAGTGGTCTTGCCAGAAAAAGCGTCGTGTGCAAAGAGGAGAAAGAACAATAATCCACCACGGCTTATCTTAGCAAACCAGGATACTCGGAATTGTTACTAGGGATTTTTAAAAATTAATAAAGATTATAACAAAATAATTTTCGAGTACGAGATATTAGCTGGGGATATTATCACAAAACACTGAACTGTTTTGTGATAACAAAGAACTTGCATTATTTGCAGCATCATTTTCTACAATACTGGTTATTTCCAATTCAAGATAATGTGAGAAAAGAATGTAAAATATGTAAAATAAAAATCAAGCGATATTATTAATGATTACAGTCCGTTGTAGATTGCCTTCAACTATTATTAGCAATAGTAAAAAATAACGTTTTATAAACTATACGTGATTAGTTTTAACTTTTCGCTGTATTATACTGAACATTTATAATAGTAAATTATGTAAACATTAATTAATTTTTTTGCGTGTAAAGATTAGTTAGTATTATTAATTTTATTTATTTATGGTATCGTTTTATAAAAAAAGATTTTTGGCGGTTATATGTCATTTTATTAGATTATTAAATAGTATTTTATTAAATAATATTACGTTTTATTCGGTAAAGTTATAATAAAGTTATCATACAGTTCTGCTACGTTTTTCTCTACATGATGTTTTTTGAATCCGCTTCCATACGTTTTATTTGTGGCGGTCAACGTATGTATATTAACAGATAGATTTGAAGTCTAATGAGAAAATATAAATAAAAAAAAATTCCTGAATTTTTTAAACTAGCTAGAAGATTTTCGCGTAAGAAATATTTATCACGTTTCATAGTGCCTACAAAGAGGTAATTCTCGTAATTATTTAATGCGAGATATTTTAAAATAAGAAAATTCAATTACTTTAGAAAAATAATTTCATTTTTCTTATATTCTTAATAGTTTATTTATTTAAAAATTTATTAGTATAATAATTAATGTAACAGATTTTCTTTCAGTGCGATCCATATATAAAAATATTTTTTTATAATATTTTTTTACAAATTTTTAAATACATTTAAAATCAAATAAAAATTGAATAATCTATTCTTCTATTCCCATTTTCTCATTTTGAAGTGATCATGAAGAAACATACATATATCCAACGGAATAAATTTGACTAGAAAATATATTTTTAAAAATTGAATAGTATTTTTTTATTTTAGGTTTAAGTATAATTTTACTTTTCTTATAAAAATTTTCATAAAATACATTCAATTAAAGATTAAACAATAAAATGATAATGCAATATAACTATTTCAAATATTTGTATGTTGAAATGAATTGTGGAATCAGTATAAAATAGTGTGTGGTCTTTACTCGCGTAATTCACACACTTCAATTTTTTAAATATTCAAAAATAAAATTTCAGTTATATAAATATAATTTTCTCATTGATTAACACATTATAAACTTATCTAAAATAATTTTCATGCGTAAATCACGCACCGAGATTTGGATAAAAAAATACTGGTAAAAAAAGTGCGTAAATTACGCGAGTAAATACGGTGATAAAAACTTTGTATAAAATAAAAAGTTACTTATATGTTTTCAAGGCACTGATCAAATAACCGGTCATTATTATTATGGGTACGTTCTACATTACAAAATAATCATTTTTTCCAATTTATAGGATGTAAATAGAGTTTTATATATATATTTTTATAGCAACAAATGATAAAAATTGTATGAAATAATAACGTAAATAGCCTAGTAAGAAACTTTAGTTAGGTCTAAATAATTAGTTAAAATTTTTAAATTATATTTACGTAATTATGATAAACGTTAACATAAGAAGAGAGAAAATTTTCAAGCAGTTTTTAACAAACACTTTCTAGGGATTATTAATATTATTGCTTATTGTAGACTTTTTTTTTCAGAAAATTTAAAACTGTAGTAGTCTGCCTTTGTAGAACTGAAAAAGGTCTGCCTTTGTATTATCATTATCGTTATTAAAATTTTTCAATTTATTATTACTATAGTTATTCTTAGAGTAATAGTAATAAATGGAGTTTTCTACGCTTTAGTACAGGTTTACAGTGCTACATACAAGGAATATAAATTTCTTAACACTTTTTTTAATATCTGGATCAAAATATTTAATTGTTTTTTTTATAATTTTAAAAGTAAATTGGTTCAGTCATTTGCCCATTTTTTTCAAATACCCACGGTCAGATTAACTGGCACGTTAGAAAAAGTACAATATTGTGATGGAAACAAGAAGTTATATTCGAGAGTAAATAAATTTACTTATTTTTAACATGATTACTGGAGTAGAAAAAAAAATAGTAACCTGAAGATAATAGGCTGCATGAAAGGGAATAGAAATAAAAAAAACTACGAAATAGAAACAAGATGTTTATTATTACTATTAAATTTAGATAATTAATTCACTTGAAAAGGTTCCTTCCTACTAATTTTAATGAATGAGATTTGTGGAAACGAATAGAATTTGTAGTAACATGATGTTAAAAAATTTTATGTAAATTACATTTTAAATATGAAGATTTCACACTATTAGGATCAATCAGATTTTTTCATAGGCGTTTTAAGAAACTAGGAAACTAAAAAAAATTTAACTACTTTTAGTTAAATTTTTTAACTACATTTAAAACATCATATCATTTAATCTGTTTATCATTTTTCCAGCTTATATTTACGTGTACAACTTTAAAGTCTAAAATACCTAACGATCTTTATTAATTTTAATTTGTAGAGGTTAATATTACAATTTTTCCTTCTTCTATTATTATATAATAAATATCTGCAGAATTTTTTTTATTTTTCATCAGGTTAACAATTTTTCAAAAAATACTCTTTTTCTTTTTAAAAGAACAAATTAATGGATAAAATTTAAATTTAGAAAAAGTAATTTTAATCAGATTTTTAAATCAGGCCATAATATGTTACGATATTATAGATAGATCTATTTGATATTTTTTTACAAAATTTAAAGGTTATTTCAAGCGATAAAGCTTAAGAATTAAGAATTATATAAAACTATTAAAGTGATAAAAATTAACGTTTTTCTAAAATTATAGGATTTCTATAAAAATTATAGTCACTTACCTAGAGAAGATAGATCCTATCCTGATTATATCGTTCTCAAATTGTTTTTACAGTTGCATTTCTCATATTCATAAATAAGTAATCTTCGAAAATAAATTTTATGATTAAAAACACTGAAATTTCTTATGACTATCATTGTTTAAATTATAGATGAAATTAAATTTCTGTTGTTTTTCTATGTTTTGAACGTATGTAGATTTCAAATATATGTATTTTTTATATAAATATGGTGTAAATATGCATTGAGTCAATAATATAAATTTTTTTTTTTTTTACGTTAACATAAAAATCGCTTTTTTGTGTTATAAAAATTAAATTTTGATGACGAATTCATTAAACAGTTTTTAGAAAATTTAGTTAAAATTAGAATAATATTTTTTTCGTACTTAAAAACAAATTTTTAAAGTTAAAACTTTATCTAAATCTCTGAACTAATTTTTTGTTTTATTTTATTAAAAATATCTTTTAAGATATGTTTTTTCTCTCTTACAAATATCTTTTAAAATAAAAATAATAAATTCTCTAGACTGATTATCCACTTCAGTATTTAGTATTTCTGTTCGCTTTTCTTTTTTTTTAATGATTTTTTATGGTATATTTTTAATTAAATGTAGGAAATGTAATGTAATGTAGGTAATTAAATGTAGGTTTTTACCATAATAAGAAATTAAAATTCAAAAATTTTTAGAATATAAATAAAAAGTAAACGAATAAATTTTTTTTAATAACATAATTGCATAAATTTAAGGTCCATTTTTACATAAAATTTAACATTTGTAGGTTTGTCTTTATCAGCAACTTCTACAATAAGTTTAAATTAATATGTATGTTTAAACTATTTATTTTTATGTTTAAATCTATTTAATTGATTTGTTAAATTAATATATCAGAAATTAATTTATTTTTAAGCATTTTTAATTTTTTTTATTTATTGAATTATTAATAATATTGAATTCAAAATTTATTTTACTTTTTTTAAATACGGTTAATAATTTATTTAATTACTTAAAATTTTAAGTATACATTTACGATATATGAAACCGAATAAAATCAAATGTAATGATTAATTATCATAAAAAGAAAAAACTAAAAAAAAAAGATTTAGGCGTAGTCCACTCATTTACCTTGCTAAATATAATTCCATTTTTTAAGGTTATCAACAGTATAAATAATGATTTCTTATATTTTTATCTTTTTTTTTAAATATTACTACAAAAATAATAAATAATTGAAAAAACGTATCAAAACTTAACTAAATCTTTGTTAATTTTTTCACAATTACTTTTAATAGGCGAATTTTTAATGCAGGTGATAATATGTATTTAAAAATTATATTTTAAAATATAAAACACGATTAAAAAAATGAACTGTTAAAACTTACTGAATGTTCCTTCTTAATATTTTTTAATTCAACAATAATTAACGTCGTCTGTGTAAGACCATTCATTTTGGTTAGTATGGTTTTTTTTTTATACTTGTAAAACGAGTTCTCTTTAAGCTTTTTCTGCCGTTTTCACGTATCCAATATGTATTTTTTTATGATTGATATATAATAATGCTTTTTTTAATTTTTACCGTTGTATGTCTGTAAAATATGTTACTGCTCCGAAACATAATTCCATACGCCTATCGTTATAAATAGTTCGTAACGTATCGTCATTTTAATAATAATAAAGCATTTTTAGATATTCAGCTGAAATTTTACTGTAACACTGCAGTTATCCATTTATGATAATTAGGCTCTTTATGAACGAAGGCATTTTTTCCGTAACAAAGATAGATTAATAATAATAGTAATAATACTTAGAAAAGCATGTTGCTTATCTGAAAATAACGTACTGGTGAAATATTTTTGGTACTGACCGTGTGGTAGAAAGATAATGCAGGCAGCTATAATAACGAGGCTGTTTGCTGCCCCCATGGCGGGTATTTCAGGTGCTGACCGGGTACATGTTGACCCGGACCGGTCGGTCTTCCCTCGCGGAGTGATCGCTCCACTCCGGCCCAGCATCTGCCCCCCTCCACTTTTAGTCAAGCCCTGGACCCCTACTACCTCTCCTGATAACATGCTGCACCACCTATACCCCACAAACTCCCACCCAACCCTTACAAAAGTCCCCACTATTTACTTCGTCCCTACTATTCACCTCGCCCACATCATCACCTCACTCGCGTTCAACCCCTTCTTCCTTACTCGATCCGTCTCCGTCCATCTCTTTCTTCCCTCTCTCTTCCCGTGTTCTTCCTTATTTATAAATAATTCCTACACCATTGTAACTGATCGCCTATAAGTCAAGGAAACGTTTCATTTTTATTCCCTTTAACAGACTAGTGAAATATCTCACCCAAAAATTAAAAATGATGATCTCGGTTAGATTGAAATATCAATAACGTAAAATCTAACTCTAATTCTTATATAGAATCCGAATAGAAAATAACCGTTTGAAGATATATCTAATGGTACATAAATACGTTAGCATTAAATTGCGTTTTGTAGTTAATTAAATTAATTTTACTTAAAGTTTTACAAAAATTATCAAAATAAAAGTAAAATAGTAAAAATTTTTTTAACTTATAATATGATATTTTACAAAATGTTACATTTTAGAGTTAAAATCAAATAACGATATTAATTCATTATTTTCTATCTGATCTTATCGGTTACGTGAATAAGTTACATCCTATATCCATCCATTTTGTTTTGTATTTTTGTGCTATATGCTCTAACTTTGTTTATTTGCTTACCACCTCGTTGATAATCTCTGCACATTTTACATTGAGAGTACGGAAATAATACTTCTAATATAAAAGTAATTAAATATAAATCATTTTTAAAATATAATCATATGAAATTGAAACTTCATCAATACGTAAGTTATTGCGATTATTATATTTCATTTTATAAATAACTGACTACAGATAATACTTCTACAGGTAAAAAACTAAAAATACAAAATTTTTTTTTTTGTTAATTTTTTTTGTGTAAAATTAAGTATTTTTGCAAAATTTATTGATTCTAAACTTTCTTTATGTCTTTTTAAATGTATTAAATGCAAGTTAGTGTGTTTAGCTGAAAAAAAATATTCCTTTCTACTTCTCTAATTTTGGTTACTTTGATTTCTCTTTTGTCTTAGAACTAGTGTTTACTATTTTACTATTATAGTCACTACCCGCAGCTACGTAATTATTTTGTAGGTTTATCTTAATAAATTGAGAGCTTAGTCGTATATTTAGTCATTTACACATGTAAGCATTTGTTGAATTTATTCCTTTTTTTTTAATGTGATGAGAATTCGGGTAAACAAATCTTTGTTGTTTGTTATCTATTATAGGTAAATAATACCGAAACTTTTGTAGGAAAAGATTTATGCAGTTATTGTTTTCTATTTGTAATAATATGGTTATTAGTATCTCTATGTATTAATCATAAAGTTTAATCTGTTATTATTTATCTTTAAAACGATAAATGTATTAAAAATCTATAACAAGTCATAAAAATTAATTTTTTTTTTCAATATTCGAAGGATTTTTTTTACCATAATATTTAATTTAATTCAAATTATAAGTTAAAAACAATAATGAATTAATTTCCCCTCTTTTTTTCTTTCCTAAGTGTTTTATCAATCACAATTATGTTCCTTGTAATAACAAGGAATTATGCTACTGATAGAGCAGTTCTTCAAAACTACCTTATGTACGTTCTACTCTCAGAAGTTCTGTATAGTAAAAGTTTGTAATTTTTCAGGAATTTCAAAAGGGATTCCTTTTTAATGTGAATATATTTAATGTAATTTACTTAAGGTTCCCATAAAATGTAGCAGATTGTAAACATAAATTTGAAACAAAAAAAAACATTATAAATAAAAAAGAGTAATAAATTAATTTCTCAACATTACAACTATCTTCAGAATTATTCACTTTCAAAATAACTAGTGCGTATAGAAAACTTGACAATAAATGAAACTATACTGATTTGGGTCGAGCAGTATGACTATGTTGCATCTATTAATAACAGTAATCGTTGTAGCATTCTCGGGTTCGTCTTGCAATTGTAAAATAACCTTACCTTTTAGTAGTAAAGTAACTGTAATATGTTTTATAACACTTTTAATACATGGTGCGATTTATAGAAAATAAATACTAAGGTGAATTATATGAAATAATATAAAGACATTGTATATGAAATTTTATATTACTTGAATTGTTCAGTATTCTCCCAAAACTTTCTCTTTATTTTGGATTAGTGTTTTACAAAATATAATAAAGAGAAACTATTAAAAATTGGTGTAATATTATAATGAAAAAGTTGAAAAAACTTAATGAAAAATAGAAAACACTTGTAAAATATATTTACAGAAAATTATAAAGAGTAAGGGAATTTTTAAAAGGAAAAAAACAGGTAATATATTGTAAAATTCAAGAGGATTCTGAAAAAGGTGTGTTAGAAAGATACCTTCTGGAGAAGATACGCGGTAGGTAATGTTTCAGTTTATGAACTTATGAATGAGATGTTGGCTTCAAGCGGTTGAAGAACAGCATAAAGTAAACTTAAATATATTAAAGGAAGGGTTGAATATTTTCGCAAATTGTAGTAGAACTATATGAAGCCGGTTAAAGAAGAGGGAGAATTTTATAATGAAATGTTTTAAACGAAGAGGCACGGTTAAATTTTATTGAGAAGATGTGGTGGAGACATGAAAAGCTAATATAATATTAGGACACTCGATTTCGTGTTAGTTTTTTTTTTTAATTTCCTACATTTACTTCTTTTCAGCAAATAGTAAATAAATTTAAAGATACAGGAAGAATGGTTATTATTACTGGTTATTTCCATTTTTATAAAATAAAACAAGATATATTCTATTTGGTAAATCTATAAAGAAGGATCACTAGCTTGACTTATAAACGAGTTTTCAGAAAGGATTGAACAACTAATGACATTCTTGAAACTAATTTATACACATGATAATAGAGTTTAATAATTATACATTGGTTTGCTTGCCAATTCTCTTGCCACCACCCCATTCGGTCGCCCTAAAGCATAAGAACGAATGTCTGTGCCACAAACGGCTACTGAACCTTGAAACAGTTTAGCAACCACTGTCCTAAATAGCTCCTAGAGCTTATCTAACAGCGTGGGCGGACTAAGCGCGATGCCACACACTGCCGGCTTACGTGTCCCAACCGACCTCTAACACCACCCTAACGCAGACCTCTGCTTCTCCCTCCAGAGAATCTGGAAATAGAGTATCCAGGAACCCTTGGTAAGTCGCCACAGATGTTAAACTGTGGTTACGACCACCAAACCCCTGCGTTTAACAGACGGCTCTACGGAAGCAGCGGTCATGACTACTCTAGGTACTTCCCGATCAGCGGCCTGGCCACTACCTAAGTGTCCGTCCATTGGCTGAAGCCGCCATCGCAAGCACTCGCGCCCCTATCTGTGCTGATCCAGGCCCTTAGATCAAATCGTCCCGAATCTGGAGCTCTTAGACCGCCTCTGTTAACGATCTCATAGGTTTTAAGCCTATGATCGATCACACTTGCCTCGCGCCAGACAGTCCAACTACTTGTACTTTGCAGCAAATCGCCCGTCGCCAAAGTGACGTCGATGTAACTTTCCTCCAGTTCGGAAGAGAAAGTAACTAAACATACCAAGTTTTCGTAGGTTTGGTAAAAACCTTTGTCATTGTTTTCTGTAGAAGATTAAAATAGGTATTATGGAAGAGAGACAACCCGCAAAAATTGTTTTAAATACTGAATAGGAACAGACTGATTTCGAAGTCGAGGGTTCTAAGATTCAAATCCCAGTAAAGGGCAGATTTATACGGAATTGAATACTAACTAGGTCGTTAATACCGGTGTGTTCATTGATGGTTGTGTTTCAATTAACCACACTTCTCAGGAATGGTCGACCTAAGACTGTATAAGACACTTCATTTACTTTCATACATACCATCCTCATTCATCCTCTGAAATAGTACATTACAGTGGTTCCGGAAGCTAAACAGTAAAAGAAAGAGGAACAGGTTCATGATAATTTTGATGAACGAACAACAAAATCAACTAATTTAAAGTAAGGAAGAAACAGAGTATTTTTTTTTTTTGTCCGGACTATTTAATATTTATTTATATGATGCCTTACGGATATTTAAAGTATTTAAACTGGACAAAGTATCTCCTACAAGACTGTAATTTACAGATATGGTGGCGGTAACTATTCCGCAATCGAAACATGACTTACAGAAATCGATGCTTCATCTCTCTGCAATTGGCAATAAATATAGTATAAAATTGTCCATAAAAAAGGGATATAATTTTTGCTAACGATCCAGAAAAATATTTATGAAGACTTACAGCGCGTTTTATGCATCATAAAATTAAGTTAATATCGTATACATATATTAATAAGAGTACAGATAAGCAAAAAGGTCAATTAGTACCCAGCAATTTATCATTTTATAAACAGGCCCTTTGAGAAAATTTAGTAGAAAATCACTGCTTAAATCAATTAATCTGATAGCGTATAATAATAATAAAATTATTATTATTATTATTATTATTATTATTATTATTATGTGTATATGGATCAAATCTCCTTAAAAAAGTAAACTTTTAACTAGACTGAAGCCGCTAAAATTAAGCTTTTGAAATCAGTTTATCGATCATAGGTGAAAACGTTTTTGAAGAGACACAAAAAAGATTGTCAGAAGAAGCTAGATCAATTGGATAAGAAACGGTGATAAAGTTATTATTCGAAATATTTGATTATACTTATAAAAAGACAACAATAATGGAATGAATAATAATCAAAACTACAGAATTATCGATATTTATGTGACAAGATGTATATATATATATATATATAAAAGCTTAAAATATAATTATTAAAAGATTGTAAACAATAAAATCGAAAAGGAAAATTCAGCAATAATTACTTTTTGTTGAAAAAGAAATATCTACTTTTATTTTAAAATTTACATACTTAAGGGAGTACCTTTTCATAAGGGTCAAACTATCATCCTACTTCATTAAAAAAAATCCCTTCGGCAAGTCGTAAGGCGGAGGTAGATTTCACTGGTGCTAAGTATGGGTTAAAAATATCTCCATCTTAATGTTAAGAAAAACTTGAAATTTACGCAATACGAAAATGGTTGGATGGGAAAAAATTTTCACATATTTAGCATACGACAAGCCCCATCTTCTTACAATTACAGCAAAATTTTGGTCACCCTTGCCGTAAGGATTGGTCATATCAAAAGTTTTTTCAGACAAACATTTTAGGTAATATTTAGAGGACTAATGACCACTTTAAACCGATTCGATACTGTGACTATTAAGGAAGGTCCTTTTTGTCTTCGAAACCCCATTTTTTCCACCCTCTGGCCAACGGTTGGTAATATCTAAAAAGTTTACTTAAATAAGATTTAGGCCCTTATCGAAAAAAAGGAATTAGGAATTTTAAACTAATTCGATATTTTACTTAATATGAAAGTTATAACGGTATTTTGTTTTTTCGAAAAAGCTCTCCCATTTCCATCCCCATGGTCGAATTTTACCTATTAACGAACTCGACCGAGATTTTGGATCGTTATATTATATGTAGCAATTTGAAAGTTATTGGCGGAAAATTACGACAGTTATCGTGTCCACAAGAAAGTGAAATATATATATATATATATATGTACATATAAACTTTTCAACTGACACTGGTTTTGGGGTCTTGAGGATGTGAAACACGAAGATATGCCGAAATTTTCCGGAAGTCGAATTATGGGATCCATTACAATAGGTAGTTTTCTTATGAAATCTACCTAAAATGGCGTTACCTTGTAATATTTTTTATAATATTACAGTTGTACTGAGTAGTGATACAAATAAAAACTTAATGTTTATGTGAATATTTGATTCTTTTGCATCACCTTTCAAGTAATATCTAGTGAAATTATGATTTTTTTCTGGTCAAACTTTACAATTTTTCACTGCACATTCGAGTGATTGGAATTTTTAAAGTCCAAAGTTTAAAAATTAATGGCGTATTTAATTTGTTACTGACTACTCTTGTCTTTGAAATTTTAAACATTTGTAATATCTCCTCTGACAATTACATGTTGGTTTTCTTTCAACAAGACACGTACAGTTAAAAATAAATTAATTATATTTATATGAATTATGCATTTCATCATTAATCAGTTTTACTCTCGTCAACATTGTCATTAATTTTTTACTAATTATTTCAATTCACAAAACTAATCAAGGGTGGGAAATATTCAAAAAAAGAATACATTTAATATTTATAACAATAATTTATTTTAAAATATGCAGTTGTATTTTAACTTCCAAACTACAAGTTCCGTTAAGCCTATATCCTCCTTATCGACTCCAACGATAAATCTATAATTTAGTCTTGATTTCAAAGAATTCCTAGTTCTTTATAACGAAAAAAAACTTCTTTAATGTATAAAAAGTGTGATGTACGCAACATCACACTTTATTGAAACTTAATTGTAACCAAAAATATATTTCAGTGGAATAAAATTTAATAACCTACATTAAAAAAAATCCCTTTGCACGCCGGAAGGCGGATGTAGATTTCACCGGTGCTAAGTAGGGGATAAAAAAAATTTCCACCTTGTTAAGAAAAACTTCAAATTTACTCACTACGACATTGGTTGCATGTGATAAACGTTTCACATGTCTAGCATACAAGCCCCATCTTCTTACAATTCCAGTAACAGTTTTGTCATCCCTTGCCTTAAGAGTTGGTTATATCAAAACTTATTACACACAAAAGTTTCAGCTAATATTTACAGGACTAACGACCACTTTAAACCGATTCGATATTGTGCCTATTAAGAGAGGTATGACTTTTTTGTCTTCGAAACCCCATTTTTTCCATCCCCTGGGCAACGGTTGGTTATATCTAAAAAGTGTCTTTAAATAAGAGTTACCCAAAACAAAATATTAGGAATTTTAAACGAATTCAATGTTTTACTTAATATGAAAGTTATAGCGGTATTTTGTTTTTTCGAAAAAGCTCTCCTATTTCCACCCCCATGGTCGAATTTTACCCATTAACGAACTCGACCGAGATTGTGATTCGTTATATTTGATGTATCAATTTGAAGGTGATTGGCGCATAACTACGACAGTTATCGTGTCCACAAGAAAGTGAAATATTTTATATATATAATCTTTTGAGCTGACGGTGGTTTTTAGGTTTGGGGGATGTGAAAAGCGAAGATATGTCGAAATTTTCCGGAAGTCGAATACCCATTACAATAGATATCTTATGAAATCTACCTAAAATTGATAAAGAGATAGTAAGTAAATTGCAGAAATAATATTTTAATTCATACGTCACTTGTTTTCATGAAGTAACTTATCGGTACACATCATTTGGTACACTGTGTAAATAATAGTTATTATTTAAATAATAACTGTTATTATCATGATAATAGTTTTCTAACGTTTAAAATTATTTATTATTACATCAACTGTAATGGACTACGTAATTTTTAATTTTTTAACCTGTTTTATTGGCGTAATCATACCATGTAATTTCTTAAAATATTAAAAACTTACTTTTTTTTCATATAATTCTGTAAATATTTTTTATCGTATTTTTAATGTTTGTAAAACCTTTAAAAAAAACCTGTATCTCAAGGTCAACAAATAAAGGCACAAAATATTATACAGTTATAATACAAAATTTAACAGTAGATGAACTTAAATCGACAAACGTCAGACTTTGAAATTTTTTTAAGAAGTTTGCTCACATAAGATAATTTAATTGGAATAAATATAGCAAAAATTTATGCTTAACTCATGTTTTAAAACTTCTTGATTTATTTTAATCCTAATATATTTTAAATATTGTTTTCCCCAAAAGTACACAAATAAAGAGTAAAAACCTTTAGTATGATTAAATTCTTATTAAATATTTCTGGATGTAAATTCATCTGGAAATATTTACTTAATCAAGGGGTATATTCATCGCATACATCCGAGTAGTTTGTGTACTATTGACCTATTACATCTTTGTTTCAAGGAATTATTTTTATACAGAACAAATAAGAATAATGACTTGGTCATGAGTCGGTCAGTTGGTGAGGTTAAAATACAATCAGTACGATTTTGCCTCAAATTACTAACCTTCGATTAAAGAAAGTGAAGTTCTAATACTCTGTCCCAACTCTACAAGAGCTACAGAAATTTCCGTTGGAAGAAAATAAAACACTACAGCCAATTACCTACAGATTAACTGTAGAACGTGAGACACCTATTAACAGTACTAAATCATGTAATTGGATTGAAATTCAATCGTGCGACCTTTAACAGAAATAACTGAATACTTAAAACGTTACAATGAATTTTATAACCATCTAAACATCTAAACGATTCAGAATTTTGTTAGATAAATCTAAAAATTATTGGAATATAAATTTATTTTTTATATTTAACTAAATACAATAATTTAAACTTACGTTTTTTTTTTATATGAATAAAAAAAAAGTAAATGATGACCGATAAAGGTACTGAATTTTTACGCAATGAATAATTACTGGAGAAAATAATATAAGTCAGATCGGCAATAGCAGTTAATACTTATCAAACTGATTGGAAACATTTATTCTAGATGTAATGTTATGAGCCGGCCTCCATGGCGCGAGTGGAAGCGTCTCCGCTTCCACTCGCGGAGACGCGAGTGGAAGTCCCGGGTTCGAATCCCGGTCAGACACATTTTTTCTCGCTAAAAAATTGTTATTTCATCTCATCCACTGATATAATATCTAACAATGGTACCGGAGGCATTAAAAAACTGTTATATCACAACATGGTAATTTTGGTAGTCAGTCGATCAGTTGGTGAGGTAAAATACAATTAGTCCGATTTGGCCTCAAATTATTAACCTTCTATTAAAGAAAGAATTAAATTCTTAAGACGAGTCTCAGAATCTCTCCTTATTTAAAAAAAATAATAAATTCCGCTAAATTATATGGTTTCCGTTTACGTTATATGATTTTTCAGACGTTAAACGTTGAGTATATTTTTTAATGAGATAAATAGATTTCTACGAGTAGTTTTATGAATAGATAGTGCCAAGTAATTTTCACCACCCTTCCACACACAGATACAGCTATTTTTTATGTTTATAAATTCAATAACATATTTCTCTTAAGTTTTGTTTTTAATAATAAAAAATGATTTTTTTAAATTTTTTATAAACTTATACAAATTTTGTCAGAACTAAATTTACTACAAGTTTTGATAATAAAATTTACGCAAATATTGATTATTTAACGAAGTTATTGTATTTAAATCTAAAAAAAAGACTGGTTTTTGTCCCGAAATTTTCTGGTTGACATTGAATATCATGAAAAATAGGGGATATACAATTCAGGAACCTGTTTTATTCGATTATTCAGGTAAAAAGAATCATAAGAAACCATCAAGTTTACCCGTTATATTCCACATTACAAATTTCAGTATGATCTCATTTCATCGGAAGATGCGAGCGAAATTTTTCACTAACCGTAATTCTCTCTATACCAGAGCGTTTTCGGATAAACGTTTATGTGATATTTATATTTGTGTGTGTGTGTGTGTTCAAATTCTTTTTTTTTATAATCAGATACGGTTTTAATATATATATTTCTTGTAAATTTAAGATTAATTGAAATTTATTTGATGAATTTAATAAATTATTTTACCTACTAATGTATTACTATAAAATTACATGTGTATTATATTATTATACTATCAATATTTATATTTATAATTTAGTAATTTATTTGAAGAATTTTAGTAAATGTTTTCATGTAAACAATGTGTGATTAGTATAATTAGTGAAGTAAAAAACAAAATTTTCTGAAATAAGTTTATCATAGAAAAATCGAAGAAACTATTAAAAATATTTATGAAACAGTTCTCGGAAAATCTTTTACTGTATTACTGCGTAAATTATTAAACAATAACCGTATACAAAAAACTGAATTTGATTCGAAAGCGTTTGAAACTTTTAGGGTTAAAACAGATGTCCTTGAAAACTAGAGGAAAACTTATACAATTAAGAAATATTATAGGCTTAAATAAAAATTATGCGTGAGAATAACTTTAGAAATTAACACATCGCGACTTAGAATTAACATGAAAATGTATATAATATATTTTGTCTTTTTATTAAAAATTGTTTTTATTTAGTAATACAGTTGAAGTCAGGTGTATATTTGAATTCGGTTGTTATTTTTGTGCTCTAATGAATTACATTATTTTATTGATTTTATTCTTTGTAGTGAATAAGGTTTGTAAATAATATAATTATTATTTGTTTTTTTATTTTCCTGTTAATACTTTTTTAAACAAACTAAAACATCTTTAGAAGGCTAGTTAGGTTGCTCTCCGTGGCACAAGTGTTTTTTTTAACCTCCGGGACCACCTTTAGGTATTGCGTCAAAGGATAAGATGAATAACAATTTTTGTAGTGTGTGATGATGTGTGTGACTGTTGTGCGGTGAATATTGTACTTTCTTTGTTTTATTAACAATTTACCTGCTGTGTGAACCGTTTATATTTTTTGCTCTATTTCATTACCTATATATTTATGAGTACTTTGTTACAGAATTTGAATGGATTTTAAGTTACATTTATTCATTGTACTTTAATTTGATTATTCTTTGCTTAAATTTGTATTGCATTGGCTTGGGAAGTATCACTGGATAACTTTCTTTCACGTTATGTTTACTTTACATGATATACTTATAGTTTCGTTATTTGGAAAACTTTGTAAATAAAATATTATAACAAAAAAATTAATAATTATATTTTTAGTCGATGCGTAATTATTTACTGTTAGCATATAAATGAAATGATTCATTCCGTATTCATTAAAATTAAACAAATTTTACTATGGAAAATCAATACTCAGATCACTTTAAAGATTAATTTGTAATATTACTTTTCAGTGTTTTAATTTAAATTACCTGTTAACACAAACGAAAAGATTATGTAATAACAAACGAAAGTTAATGTAAACACTTCCATGATTAATAGTGAAAAGTAATGTTTTTAAAATTCGACCTGTTTTTCATGTTTAATATTATTTAGAATCCCATTATAAAATACTCCTAAATTTATATAAATTTTAAATTTAAATTTAAATAAAAGTAAATTTAAATTTTACATTTTAAATTTACTTAAAGAATTTCAAATAACCTTAATTTTTTACTGTAGAATGTGTAGTCTAACATTACCAATTTTTTCATATCTTTGTATGTAATTTTCTTGACTAAAATGAATTGTTTCATAGTTACTTAATTAAAATAAGTGCAGTTGTTTTAGATTTATAGAAATGCAAACAAACAGATCAAACTTAGTGCTCTCCTTTCTTTTTAAAGCATATGGATAAAGAGTCATCTAAAAAAGTATATTATCTTATAAAGAAAATTAATAAATACTGGTATGATGTAAATATTTACATTTAAAATTTTGTGAACATGTGAGGTCTACTGGCTTAGAAAACTGAGCAATCAAAATATTATATTTTTTCTTTATAAACAATATTCGTAAATAGTAACTGAACCATCATTTCAGTAGAAGATGTAAATATAATGAAATATAAAACTAAATGTAAATTTTTGTCTTTTTTCTACGTGTTATTGATGAAAAACTTAACTAGAAAAACTTACTTTATTAGAATTTATTTATCGCAAATACAGGACATTTATGTTTCAGTTTTATTTAAATGAATAACGGGCACATTCATTATGAATTTTATTGTTTTTTTTTAATTTATATTTTAGAACTTGTTTATTTCACTCCGGCCACTAAGCGCTGTGTTTTTATTTTATTTTACTATCAGTTAAAAAAAAAAAGTAACGTAAATTCAAATAAAATACTTCCACATTTAATTGGGGATTTTATAAGCCTAAGAAAGAAAAAAATAACACACCCTATAAATGCTGTAATATGGTCAAAATAATAAATTTTCTTTCTGGCCGAAGGCAAACTTTTATGGAAACAATTTTTAGCTAGCTTCTTTCATAAAATTCTTTTTTATTTCAGATCATTATCTCTTTATTCACTTCTTATTTTTAACTTTTTCTCATCTAAATAAATTTCAAAAAAATTAATTTTAGCTTTCTCTCTTCTTTAGAAGAAAGAAAATGTCAGTTTTCTTACATTTATTTTTAACCATTCTTATCGTAGTTTAAGAAATACCTCATCTTATTTATTTTTCTAATATTACTGTACTCTTTATTTTTGTAATTTAGTTTTAACTTATTGTTTTCAAACTCATTTTTCTATCAACGATTTTTTTAACAAAAATAATTGCACACAATCTTTTACAATAAAAACAAATTTTCTTTGATTCGTTAGGTATACGGTAAAATAATTTATTATTAAAAAATAATTTCGAATTGCTTTTATTCAAATTCTTTCAGTGTCCTAGATTATTCATTTCATTATCCTAACCAAATTTAATTAAATTTTAGGTCTATCATTACTTTAATCGGTAAACTTACTTCCTTCCCCGTTTCACCGATCTGCAACCGTGAATTTAATTTATATCTGTTATCACATAACTTAAAATATCTCCATGATTAAAAGCTTTAAATTTGTAGTAAGAGTACTGCATGACATAATGTAATAAGTTTGTGTATGTATATATATATATATGTACCTTGTAAATATATTATTTACGAGTATAAAATCGTATTTCCCTGTTCTATTACTATTATACTTGTTTTATTATTCCACGGTTTTAATTTTTTACATGATATTAACGGAAATTTACCAACAGTATCAAATTTTTTTGGATGGTGTTCGTAAGTAAAATACAAGAATTTTATAAACCATATAGAAACATTTATAATTTGAACGATTTGATAATTAAATAAAGATAAGATATATAATTAAAATTTACGTTTTATTAATTCTATAACATTAAATTTTATTTTATTTTTGGAAACCTGTAAGGACGAATTTAATTGCATTATAATCTAAAATAATTTTGGAGCATAAAGAAAATTAGATTTTAAACAATTTTTTTAAAAAATCCTTTTGCTTTTGGAAATAAAACGCTTTTTATTTTATATATAATTTAAGTCAATAAATATTATGTTTCATTTAGAATTATAATTAAAATTATGTTTAAAAAATTAAACTTGAATATTATTTACCTTAATAATTGAGTAAGGAACTTGATTTCATTTTAAAAACTTATTCTGTAAAAATGGGGTTTGAATCTCCTTTTTAAATACGAGTAACTTTAAATTACTATAAATACATAAATTATTTAGCATGTTGAATGTTTTTATATTATATATAAGGAATAAACGTTTTTATACAATTTTATTCATAGCAAGTTGGTTCAGTCTACTCAGCGCTTCGTAAGTATGATGAGCAATGCACAGAATAGACGGGATTAGAATTATATGGTGAATACCATTTTTAATTTGTGTACTGAATCTAAATTTTGTTTTGGATTGTATTGAATCAACAAGAAATACTTTTACATAACATTTCCATAAGCAGTTGAGTTTAAAAATAAATAATTAAAAAATAATATTAACCACTTTATAAGACAACATTGTTTTATCAAAAAAGAAAACTTTAACCTGTTCCAGTGACATTCGTCTGTAGATAAGAAAATAATTTCTTAAAATAAGTGCGTGAAGTCAAAATAAATGGAAGCCAAAGCTGAACTATCAGAATACTAGAGAAAGGAAAATTGAATCTTCCTTCTTTCTTTTTGAAATGTAGTGCTGTGCAGGCGGTTGCTGAAAGTATCTCTTTCAACCCCCAATTAAGAGATACTTTTACGGGCTAATGAAAGGTGATAATTTTGAAAATAAGATTAACTAAAAGAATTGAGTAGGTTAAGATTAATTGAGGTTATTTAACTAAGATAAGTTAATTGGTATTATTTTAAGACACGACGGGCTGCTAAAGATATTTATCGAAGAAATTGTGAAAGGAAAGTGCCACAGATGAAGAAACGGTCTAGTATACATAAAAAAATGATTTGCTGCTCAAATTAACAAGAACTAAAGATGAAAGTATAGAAGAGAAAACTTTGGAAATTTTCTGCAAACGAATCCAAGGATTGATAACAACAAGAAGTTACATTCCTGTGTTTTAGCTTATTTTTGGGTTTTTCAATATTTCAAGATTTTCATATCAGTGAATATATTTTTCAGTGTTTCTATAAAAATTTAATATTATTTTTGTAAACATTTTTTTTTATACAGAAACCTAAATGACTTTTTTAAATAATTTACAAAACATAAGATTGTTTATATGCGAATCCAGTAATTTTTGTGGCGAAAACTATTTTATTTTGTAGCCATACGCCACGGGAAATCCGGTTTACCCGGTTTATCCGGTTTACCACGGGAAATCCGGTTTACTAAAAAACGAATACATTTAATATTTATAACGATTGAAATGTATTCATGAATTTAAATTATGTTGGAAATATTCGCAGACAAAACATACTTATGTGAACGTTGTAGTTAATTCTATTTTAGTTGAATATGAAGGGAAAAATATATCTCATGCATAAATTTATTTGTGTATATATAATTAATATATATATATATATATTTATATGGTAATTTTAAATCAATGTAAATAGTTCAAAATAACGAAAAATCCATATCAATAGCTATAATAAAATTGTTGTAAATGCCCGTATCATACTTGTAAATTTATTGAATAATTTACAATGTAAAATGTCAGTAACCATTTCGATGTAAAAGATTCGGATTGATGAAAATCTTTAGTCACTAAGGGTTTATTAATTTTTTCGTTAATTATAAAACTGATGAAACTTTTCTGAATGTCTATGTCCAAGATGTATACGATATACATAATTACGCACAATAATCTGAATAAAAATATTTTATATTTTAATTAAAATCAATTTATAAAAATCTATGCAATTTATGAACAAGGAACAATTTTCAACATCTCAAGAATTTCTATCAGTGAATATTATTTTGCAGTGTTTCTGTAAAAATTTAGTACTATTTTTGTAAAAAATAGTTTATTTATGTTTTATGCGATGTTTTAAAACTATAATTACGCGAATGTTGAAGTATAAAATTTACTTAGGTTTTGAATGTATAAAATTCGAACGTGAGCGCAAGGTAAAATTTATAATCCGAAGTTCGTTAACCCAAATAGGATGAAAACTTTCTACCCCGTAGAATAAAACTTTTCTTTAAATAATATAAACTTAATGGAAATTATAAATACTAATATATATTAATCTTAAAATTATTTAAATTTTAAAGAAATTTGGAAAAAATACGTTTTTCCAATAATTTTATAGATTGTTATGTAATTTCCATTGCAATATAATCTTAAAAGTAAATCACGTAAATTTACTGTAGATGGACCTAATCATTTACATTAAAATTTCACACTTAATGTATTATAAAACGTAGTTTTTAGAAATTATTTTTTTAATATATTACGGTCGCAGTCATCTTCCAATTAATAATATTTAGTGTTATAAGGAAAGAAAAAAAACAGGAAGGATATTTTTGTTTCCCGTACATTTAGCTCGTTGATCTTAAAATTAAACTACTTTTTTTCAGAATATATGAAACACACACAAAGCACACACACACAATTTATACGTGCGCGCGCATGTATAAATTTTTAATGGCGTGATTGTTACTTATAAGAAAATACTGTTTAAAAGACGCAACTTCTCTGGGTAATAAAATAAGTTTGCTATGTTAATAAGAGTAAGAAAACCTCTTTTATTTGTATAATAAAATGGATAGATAAAAATGGATAAATGGATAGATTTTAAAACATTTATGCTAACTTTCATTTTTATACTAAAATTAGGTTTATAAGTAAGTGTTTATTTAATTGGAAAGATATCGGGTAAAGTTTTCCCGCGGATTTGTCAAGGACCTGCGATGAATTACTTCTTTAAAGATTTAAAAATTCGATTATTTCTTTTATAATGAAATAATTTTATCGTGCACATCACGGTACTATACACTGTAATTCCATTATGGATTATAATGAAGAGATATTCATATTTAATTTGATTCATGCAATGTGATATGCACAACTAGTATTTTCGTACAGCAAATTTTGGAAATGTCCACCATTTTCCTGAAAGCAGATCAAAATCTTTCGTACCATATTTTTTGACAACCTTCGTAGGACATCAGGACTAATGGAATTCTGCTCAAAAAATATGGTCCGAAGGTTTCGGACCTGCCTTCAGGAAAATGGTGAAAATTTCTAACATTTGCTGCAAGACGTTGCCAATTGTGCGTAATTACACTCCATGAATCAAATATAACGTCAATATCTCTGTATTATAATACATAATGAAATTATACTGTGTAGTATCATCATGTGCACAATAAAATGATCTCACTGTATAAGGATGTATTAAATACGAGTGCATATAAAAATTGAGGTACTTAGTTTTTACAAGGACATCTTTTTCTTTTGATTCTACAAGTTGTCCGCATTAAAATCGAATAAAACAATGAATACTTTCTTTCTGTATGTAGAACTTAAATTTACAATATTCTTTTTCTAGTTTGATGTTTTGTAACATAATTTTTACGTCAGGTTTTCTAGATTCTAAAAATTAATACTTTTTACTGGTGTTAATACTCGCATGTTGTTGAAACTTAGTTTTTAGAGTAAGAATTACCAGCACTTCCTCAGTACTGTTTAGAATATACAACTCATAAATCAAATTTTAAAAGTAAAACACTGTCGTATAAAGATTGTTATAAATCATTATAGAGAGAGTAAGATAAAAAAGAATGTATAAAATATAGAAGAAAATAAGGAAAATTTAATGCGGAACAGGTAAGTAAAAAAGTAAAAGGTAAGATATAAAGTACTTTTCAAATGCACAATGAAAACAAGAAAATGTTCTTTATCAAAATTAATGTTCTTCAGAACGCACCATTTCCTTTACAACAAGAAAACGACGTGATGTATTGAAACGTACAATACTTCAAAAAGAAAATCCAGATTCGAAGGTTTTTTCCACCATTACTTTCAGGATTTACCGATACTGAAGTTACAGACTATTGTTACACAGTATAATCGCAACGTAAGCAAATAGTGTCCGATAATAAGAAATTTCCCGTAACGTCTAACTTCTTTAATAAAAATTTATTTATTTCCTTTTATACTTATTTAAGTTGGTTTATCGTTGGATAAATACTATTATAACGTATGATCACTACATTATTGTAATCCCAGTAATTTAGAAAACGAGTTATTATAAAATCTAATTTATTTTATTATTATCAACTTTATAACAGCCATTTTATCAGATGACAAAATTCATCTGCTAAGCTTAATTTAGCAGATATATTACTCCAAACACAAACCTATTGCGATACTCGTTCTTATCACCTTTAAAAAAAATTGTTAAATATTCCAAAGAATTATTAAAAATAATTACATTGAGTTTTTTACACACTTTGAACAAATACTTTTATAAAATTAAGAATTATACGCTAAAGTAATAATCTACCGGGTTGATCTAATGGTAAAACTCGTCATCGTAGTTTTTCAATTGATTTCGAAATAGAGAGTTGTAAGATTCAAATCCTAGTAAAGGTACTAGCTTTTATACGGATTAGGTTATTAGATTGTGGAAAACAGTGTTCTTTGTAGGTTGGGGTTCAATTAAGCGTACGCCAAGTCGGCCTGAGTCTGTTCAAGACTATACATTTGGAGGTACATTTACACTTAACAAAATTTAATCTTGATGAGTCGCAAGTGACAGTAGTTGTTGGTGCACTATAAATATCAATAATAAAAAAGTATTAAAATATATAAGACGAAATATTTAACAATATAATAAATTTTATTTTTAATAACACGTTACTAGTACGATTGTATATGGATCGGCAACAGGATTGTAAGAATTAATTTATCATTTCGCAGTAGTGATTTGCTATTAATTTTTTAATGTTTTTTTCTTTATTTATTAAGCAATTTCAATTAATTTATTATCAAATTAAATAAAAAATAAATTTTAACGGTGAACTTTATCTTTTTTGTATAATTAAAAGTTCAAAAGATAAAAACAGTTAATTACTTACTGTACAATAGTCAAGGAAAATAGAGCTCCCTTGAATTAGAGGATAGCTTCACTAAGAAACCGGTGTATAGAAATAATGTTTAGGAAATGTTTGTAAATAGTCATTTTGTCGACGTCAGCACAATTTAACGACTCAATATATTTTCTGATTTTTACTTCCTTGTATGAAGTAAAGGAAGTACTGTGATCGTGAAAAATTTCGGTTTCCAGATTTCAACGGAAATATCCATTTTAACCATCCCTGAATCCATTTTGACTAATTTCGGCGTAACGTCTGTACGTACGTACGTATCTCGCATAACTCAAAAACGATTAGCAGTAGGATGTTGAAATTTTGGATTTAGGACTGTTCTAACATCTAGCTGTGCACCTCACCTTCTGATTGCAATCGACTGAATAAAGTGTCCAAAAAAGTACAAAACCAAAAAAAAAAATGGGATTCTGGACCTTTTCTTAAATGCAGTAATAATATCTCATTGAGAGCTTTACAACGATGTATGATAAGTGGTACTTATTTTCATTGGTTCCATAGTTATAGCCAAATGACATTTTAATTAATGAAATATTTGGATCTTAGGGGAAGGGCACATCGGTTCGAATCAGACTTAATCTCCTTTTATTTTAACTTTTTTTTAAAATTTAAATGTATTGATTTATTAATAGTTATTCTGTCATTGTAAAAAAAATGTACGATGAATAATAATTCAGAAACAACAAAAAGAAAAACAAAACATATGAAAAGATATCAGAAGTTTTTAATGAAATAAAATTTTACGTACTTTTCACTTTAAAAAAATATGTAAATCTAATTTAATCGGCGTACAAAGAAGTCATATGGTGTCCACATCAGACTTTTTTTACGCGCCCTCGAAATGTGGTAGAAGAAAAATTTACTTATCTTTAACTCAGAGATCACGGATGTATTAAATTTATCTTTCAGATTGCATTAAGGGTTGGAAACAGGATAAGTATTTCAAAAGTAAAGTAAAAATTTGGCTTTTCAACTATAACAATATGAAAAAAATATCTTAAATCTATTTGAAAATATTTTTTTAGAAAATTATTTAGGAGGTATTTAGCATTTCCTTCGTTGAAGATGTTCCAGATTTTATATACCTTCATTTTCTGTAATACTATTTGCAAAGGTTAATTCATAGTATTTGAATTAATGATTGATTCTTAAAATGATTTAACGAGAGTATTACTTGTGCAGTCATTGGAATTCAGTTTTTCTGTTACTTGGATTTTGGGTTTATGAATATAGAATGTGAATTGACAAAAATTGTTAGCGCATCCATCCCATGCGGAAGGTTGAATGTTCAAGACTATTTCAGAGTAGTTATATTTTGTGGCTGTCTGCTCCCCGATAATTTTCACTACTTCTAATATTGTTTTCTAATTTTATTTAATAATACATATTGATTTATTGATGGTGAAAGTAACCAGCTACAGGAATATGCCTACACAAAATACACACACTCGCGCACGCGCACACTAGTAGCAAGGACGGTGGATAGCTAAGGATTATAAATATAAAAGTTCTAAAAGGTGTCTGAGGATTTCCGGATTTCATAACAATAACTAAAAAATTATTGTAAATGTTGGTTTGGTCTTAAGAAGGGATATTTTTTTCACAGTTTTGGAAGTCATCCAGAAATGTTCTTTCGTAAAAATTTTATCAATAATAAGGAAATTGTGACCGGTATATCTCAGAGTTACCTATTTATTTTCTATAATAGGTATGTTTTTGATGCAGTTGCGTAAATAATGCACAGTAGAATGTTGTTTGGAGAGTATGTTGAAATTACATTAACATTGGAGATGACATAACGGAGCAATAGAACTGAAAACATCTTCTGAAAGCGTTATTTACAAATATTTAAAAAACAGTTTTTAAGTTTTAACCACCTCCTTTGACACTCTGATGAACAAATTCATTACATTTTTATCATTAGCAAATTAGAATTTGTAGTATATTATGCTGGGTCTTATTACGCTGTGACATCTGATTTAGCTTTCTGATATTTTAATTTCTAATCATACGTATAACACACTACAAATTTAAGGAATCTTACAGCTATTTAAAATACTTTCAGGGGTAGTACCAAAGCAGGCAGACACGGATCCGTAATGGTCTGCGAATTTTTATTAAAATCCACTTAGTTTGAATAATCCTCGTTCTAATCCTCCTCATCATTAGGCGTTTTGTAAAAAAAAAAAAAAAATTGTGTTACATTTATACTAGTGAATTATTATATTAAGTTTAGATAGACGTAATGATTTTTTTTTTCATAGATTGGCATTGTGTTCGGGGCTTATTTTGAAATAATCCAAAACTACATTCAGTAATTATTTTATTTGAGACGAAATGAGTTAGAGTGGAATTTATTTCTACACTACAGTAAAAATAAATAGAATTTTTTGATAATGAACTTGCCTCAAATGTCAAAAGTCTATATATGTATCAAAACTTAGTCATATTTTTGAAAAAATCAGCATCATAAATTCATTTCAACTTAAATTTATGTAACTATAAAACAAAAAATAATATTAAGTTTTCAGCCATCTGACTGATAAATGGAAACATTCTGAACTGTACCAGGCTACATATGTGCCCTGTAATTAACTACATGACATAAAAAAGTTACCGCATGTCTCAAAATGGTTGATTTTTTCTATTACCGCAAATCTGTTTTCTTTTTTTTCAGATGATTTTTTTTTAACGTAACTCTGAACTGAATCTATTACAGTACATTTAAACAGGTCAGACAAAATAAAAAAAGTGATATACAGCTAACTATTTTAGTAAACTTTCCACGTC
The DNA here is from genome assembly GCF_047948215.1 of Lycorma delicatula. Lineage (NCBI taxonomy): Eukaryota > Metazoa > Arthropoda > Insecta > Hemiptera > Fulgoridae > Lycorma > Lycorma delicatula. The sequence continues at coordinate 55,000,291 of NC_134457.1, forward strand.
ATGTTTTGTTCCCTTTTTTTAATGTGGGTCACTATTGATTCTCTGATGAAATATTCATACTGCTTCTTGAAAAATATAATATTATACATGACATAGAATGTATTTTATATTAAAATAACAGTTTTATAGCTTTCATATTTCTTCATTTTACTGAAATTAATTTTCACGTTTTAACATTATTAGATTGTTTTATTACACGCCTTGTTTTATTAGATTTTTTATTTAATTATTATTGTTATAATAGTTGTCGATTATTTATAGTTGTTTTAATTTCACTATAGTAAAAAAAAATTAATGTTTTGGGAGATTATATACAAGCGGAGGTACTAAGAAATAGTATTATTATAGTTTAATTGATAAAGGTTATGTCTTAAAACTGTAAGTTTATTTAATGGAATTTATTGTCTATGAAGGAATTTATCTAAGTTTAAAAATAGAAATGTAGTTTTAGGTTGAAAGAAGCTTTAAATATATGGAAAGTATAAGAAAAAATTAAATTATTTTAATTTCAATTCTTATAGCTAAGAAATGTAGATTGGGGTTTAAAAACCTGAAGAAAAGGTGTCAGATGATTCGGTGGAATTTAGAGAAGCTTGAGGAAGAGGAGTTAAAAAAGATTTTTGATGAGGACATCGCAAGAGGTCAGAGTAAAAAAGATAAGGTAGAAAATGTAGAAGAAGAATGGGAGAATGTTAAGACGGAAATTATTAAATCAGCAGAAGCGAACTTAGGCGGAACAACGAGAACTGGTAGAAAAGCTTGGGTTTCAGACGATATATTGCAGCTTATGGATGAACGTAGAAAATATAAGAATGTAGTGATGAAGAAAGTAAAAGGAACTATCGATAATTAAGAAATACTATAAACAGGAAGTGCAAACTAGCGAAAGAAGAGTGGATTAAAAAAAACTGTTCAGAAGTGGAAAGAAAAATGAACATTTGTAAAATAAATGGAGCATGCAGGAAAATTAAGGAAAATTTTGGGTACATAAAAAAAAATCCAATAATGTGTTAAACAAAGATTGTACACCGATTTATAATACGAAAGGTAAAGTCGATAGGTGGGTGGAATATATTGAAGAGTTATACGGAGGAAATGAATTAGAATATAGTGTTAGAGAGGAAGAAGAGGAAGTTGAAGAGGATGAAATGGGAGAAACAATACTGAGATCTGAATTTAAGAGAGCATTAAAAGATTTGAGTGGCAGAAAGACTCCTGGAATAGACGGAATATCTGTAGAATTACTGCGCAGTACAGGTGAGGAAACGATTGATAGATTATCCAAACTGGTGTGTAATATTTATGAAAAAGGGGAAGTTCTGTCAGACTTCAAAAAAAGGGTTGTCATGATACCAAAGAAAGCAGGAGCAAGCAGATAAATGTGAAGAATACAGAACAATTAGTTTAACTAGTCATGCATAAAAAATTAACTAGAATTCTATACAGAAGAATTGAGAGGAGAGTGGAGGAAGTGTTAGGAGAAGACCAACTTGGTTTCAGGAAAAATATAGGGACAAGGGAAGCAATTTTAGGCCTCAGATTAATAGTACAAGGAAGATTAAAAAAAAACAAACCAACATACTTGGGATTTATAGACCTAGAAAAGGCATTCGATAACGTAGACTGGAATAAAATGTTCAGCATTTTAAAAAAAATTAGGGTTCAAATACAGAGATAGAAGAACGATTGCTAACATTTACAGGAACCAAACAGCAACAGTAATAATTGAAGAATATAAGAAAGAAGCCGTAATAAGAAAGGGAGTCCGACAAGGATGTTCCCTATCCCCGTTACTTTTTAATCTTTACATGGAACTAGCAGTTGATGTTAAAGAATAATTTAGATTCGGTGTAACAGTACAAGGTGAAAAGTTAAAGATGCTACGATTTGTCGATGATATAGTAATTCTAGCCGAGAGTAAAAAGGATTTAGAAGAAACAATGAATGGCATGGATGAAGTCCTACGCAAGAACTACCGCATGAAAATAAACAAGAACAAAACGAAAGTAATGAAATGTATTAGAAATAACAAAGATGGCCCACTGAATGTGAAATAGTAGTATAAAATATTATGGAGGTAGAAGAATTTTGTTATTTTGGAAGTAGAATTACTAAAGATGACGAAGCAGGAGCGATATTAAATGCCGAATAGCACAGGCTAAACGAGCCTTCAGTCAGAAATATAATTTGTTTACATCAAAAATTAATTTAAATTTCAGGAAAAGATTTTTGAAAATATATGTTTGGAGCGTCGCTTTATATGGAAATGAAACTTGGACGATTGGAGTACCTGAGAAGAAAAGATTAGAAGTTTTTGAAATGTGGTGCTATAGGAGAATGTTAAATATCAGAAGGGTGGATAAAGTGACAAATGAAGAGGTGTTGCGGCAAATACATGAAGAAAGAAGCATTTGGAAAAACATAGCTAAAAGAAAAGACAGATTTATAGGCCACATATTAAGGCATCCTGGAATAGTCGCTTTAATATTGGAGGGACAGGTAGAAGGAAAAAATTGTATAGGCTGGCAACGTTTGGAATATGTAAAACAAATTGTTAGGGATGTAGAATGTAGGGGGGGGGGGGGTATACCGAAATGAAACGACTAGCACTAGATAGGGAATCTTGGAGAGCTACATCAAACCAGTCAAATGACTGAAGACAAAAAAAAAGCTAAGAAATACTTATTAACTATAATTTGATAATGATTACTATACTCTCCACAATTAAGTATTTTTACCATGACATAAAAAATAATCTTGTAGCAATATATATTATCATATGATATCCCAGTTAATATCCTAGATTGAAAATTCTGTTGTAATACAAACAAAGAGGTATCCCAAATATGAATATGGTAATATTGTATTACTTTATTTTAGGCTACCGTGCTAAAATAAAACAGATTGAATAAAATTAAATTTAAAATCTAAAAGTTTTATTTTTTTTAATTTTTACTCCTTAATTAATGTAATTAATCCTGAATTATACAAATCACTAACAGCTTATTCTACACTAATTCTCTGAATATTTAAAAACGAACAGAAATTCAACTTAATATCAGAGCTTTCTATATTTTCAGTCATTTCATTTAGGAGAATTAATTTATAAACAATTGTCTAGAAATTTATATTCTTTATGCTTCCGTGGTCTCAGAAATTTTGGCAGTCTTGTAAATTAAAATTATGAAAGTAAACTGTTACGTTACTATTTCAGATAACTATCTGATTAAACTCTTTTAAACCTAGAAATTAAAAATCTATAAGCATAATCTTATTTTTGAATATACATCAAAAAATTATTTTATTTAAAAAAAAAATTGATTTGGATTCACGAATCTAGATTATTTAATATTATTTTAGTATAAAATTATAGATTTTTGAATTAAGAATAGAGTGAAATTACCTTTTACCACTGACCCAGCGTTATTAAACTTTGGTAATTTGCAGGAACTAGTGTATTAAATGTGGGTTCGCCCGTTAGCTTCTTATGCATATATTAGAGTGTTTGAAAGTGTTAAGGATAATACTTGCAGACAGGTATTTTATATTAATAAATTTATAATCCGTATTTATAATCGTTTACTGATTGCAAATTTTTGGATCGTGACAGGTCACAAAAATTGTTTGTTTTCGAACATACTCGTATGAAAGGGTAATTCATTTTAAGAATGCAAAGTCTGGGTTAAATAAAATAATTATACTAGTGATTCATAAAAAAATATAACAAGTCTTCAGGATATAGTCTAGTGATGAAAACAAAGAAGAAAGTTCCTATAAATATAAATCGGAAACATTTCTTTAGCTAGTGTCGGCCGGCGAAAGATTTCGCCATGATTCTGTGCGACTTTCGCCAACTAACAATCGCTAACAAAGCTTTTCCGGACCTACGTTTATATGAATTATGTTCTTTGTTTTCATCAATAGAGCACGTCCTGAATTTTTTTTAAACGCTTTGTTTATTAAATAAAATGATTATATTTGTTTAATTGACGTAGATTTTTTTTATAACCTATCAAGTATTAAATGATAAAATTATGATCTTTATTTATTCATATTAAGTTATAGCATGTAGTTATTAAAAATATTAATTAGTTTGATCTATTAAAATAATCTCTTCGTAGTCTATTCATGAAATAAAACTTGGTTCAATATTCTCAGAAACATCAAGTCCTGTTTTGAAATATAAATTATAATCCTTTCTTGATGCCAACAGATAGAAGGTGTTTTTAAAATCTTATTTTAGGTTTTTCTAATCTTATTTGAAATTGCCATTGTTAAATTTTATTTCAACTTTGGAAATGTTGAATAGAATTGCAGAATTAAAATAAATTTTTTAATGAATTCTTGCATAAGGAAAAAAAATTTTTCTTCATTATAAGACAATCCCTGTGAAGAACAGTGTAAGTTGTAACTTGAAAACGTGATATAATGCATGAAATTGGTTGTACTTAATATGTTAATTTTTGACTTCTGAAGAAGATAACAGAAAAACAATTCACTTTTGACTTTTTCAAATAACCCTGCCATGGAAGGCATTTTATTCTTGAGAATGTCTATGTTATTTTCAGGAGTGACTAATATCTCATGTTATGTCGGCAACACCCGGTTTTTCTGCGTCATACTTCCATAATTTTTTTGCAGCAGGATGAGTCTAAATAGTAACTATATTGAATAAGTTAAAATAATATATTTGAATGAAACATTATTTTTCTTATTTAATGGCAGTAGAGAAAACTAATGAATTAAGAACAAAAGTTCCAATCGGAATTCCAGCTTTTAACCTATTTTAATGAAAGTAATAATATGCTTAAAATAGCATCATAGAGCTTAGTAAAAATATATTTATTTATAAGGATTTTGTATATTATTAATTACGTAACTTCATTTTTTGTATTTAATGAGAGGTCATTTTTTAAAGTATTATTACAGGATGTTGCCGTCAGCAGCAATGAATAAGATAATAAATAATGTTTCTCTTTAATGATGACGATAAAGATCTCATGACATTTTTTTAATTAAATATCTGATTATTTGATAAAAATTGGAGGGATTTACTTGTAGAGACGTTCATAGTAGTGGAAAATAAAAAGAGATTTTCCCCCTTTATATCTTTTCAAGAATGTTCCTTCCATTTATTACAAGTAAAGCGAGCACGAAATCATTATTAGAAACCAATTCAGATAAGTACTTTTTAATGAGTTTAATTATATATAAATTATATACTATATCTCTATTTAATTTTAATTCAATAAAAAAATTATATATATATATATATATATATATATATATATATATATATTCGCTTTCTTTATTAAATACAATGTAATAAATCAATTTTACTTAATTTATTACTTTTAGTTTTTTCTTTATTAGTTTATTCATTATTGTAATCGATTTCTTAGACATATTTGTTCGCCTCCCTTTCGCAGCTTGGTGCCTTTTTTAAAGTTTTAATAATAATTAACTTCTATATTTTCTATTGACCACTTAGATTTTGTAGGTCTAATAGAGGAACCCAGCGGGTTGGTCTAGTTGTTAACTGGTTATCGCAAGTCGAAGTCGAGAGTTAAAGTAAAGGCATTTGAATACTAGATCGTGGATACCGATATTCTTTGGTGGTTAGGTTTCAAGTAATCATACATCACAGGAACGGTCAAGCTGAAACCTTACAAGAATGCTTTTCTTTTACATTCATAAATATTATCTTCATTTCATCCTCTGAAGTAATACCTTACGTGGTTCCGGAGACCAAACCGACCTAACAGAGTCCGTGATCACAGATTTTACTTCAGCAATTGGAACCACAGGATTAAAGTCATAGGCTTGAATCGAATTTTTTTTGTTCTTATTATTCTTGTTAACCACCAGCGCTTGTTTCCATATGATACTAACCATTCTAACTCTTTTGGAACACTCGTAGGATAATTTTATTTAAAAATAAAATTTATTCCACAATTCTACGAAACTATTAACATTTCTTTTTTTGTGTGGCGAGAGGAATTTAGGCCTGCTATTGTTTATTTATTTTCTTTTATAGTTAAATTTATTTTCTTTCACACTACATTTTTATTGTTTAATTTATTCTTTATTTTATGAATTGTAACAATAATTTATGTAAAGATTAAAAATAAAATCATATATTCATACAAAATAGGCCAATGTTTTGCGTGTGCTACATAATAAAAACATTCATGTCTTGTTCCTCGGGAAAATTGTTTTTTTGTTTTTACATTCATAATTTTTTTTCTTAATAAGATACAAAAATATTGTTATTTAATGAATTCATTGAATTCATAACGTACATAAAATTTTAATAAGAAGGAAATTCCATTGAATAATTGATTTCTTTTGTAAAAATATTAAAGAAACACCACTATCTATTATTAAATATAATGTTTCCTTAAAATTAAGAATTTCATCTTTAATTTGACGAGTTAAATGTACAGGTAAAAATTCTATTTAAAAATATACATTTTTTTTAAATATAGACATTTTTAATGTGTATATTTTAATTTTTATGTATTTTCTGTGTAATTGTAAGCGACAAATTGCCATTAATATGAATAGAGACAATGGAAATACTAAACTAGTTTAACTATAGAACTTCGATTGCAATAACAGGTGTCATAATTATCTATCATCTCTTATTCACAGTATGAGTCATCATCTAATGTACTCGGTTGCATTTCCTTTTTAATCCTCAACTAAAAAAACATGTTGAATTTTATTCGATTGTTTTTGTGGTGGCTTTACGACTCGAGAATAACTTCTCGTCATGTAACCAAATCTTCAGAATGATTTCTTATAGATTTATATATAATTAATTATTGGTAGATCTAACGAAGGCTTATAAATAGTGCATATTATGTAAACTCAAAACAATTTTACAACATTTTTCTATACAAATGAAATTACGGTTCTACTTTAATGTATAACAAATTCATTCTCTGACATTCATGATATTGTGATTTTTCACGGAAAATACTCGTAAAGATTTTAATCGTTAATTGATCATAAATAGTATTTTTTGTTTTTATTGTACATCAAAGTTTAGTGTAACTACCTCGTGAATAAAAAAAATAACTTTTGATGCGCACGCATCAGATTTCGTAGACGACGCTTACAATCAATGCAGACAGTAGAGAAATCTTTAAGGTAAGTAAAGGGAAAAAATGGTTTGGTCTCTCAGTCCATTTATGACCAAATTATTTGCCATTTCCGCTCCAGAAATTGCTTTTAAATAAAACATTTATACAGTATCTTAAATTCATCTTGTTTCTAGATTGCGTAATTCAAGTACCATATATATTTTTTAAGAGTAGTTCACATGTATACTGAACGTAAGCATTTAAAAATAAATATTTACGTTTATCGGTTTAATTACTTCTTTAACATAACTTAAAGAGGTTAAAGTAATTAGGACATTTTCATAAAATATGGTTTTGTTTTCTTTATTAATTTTTGATTTTATGACAGTCTATTCTATTCGTTGTATAAATAATAATAATAAAGTTATATAAATTATAATAATAAATTTTTAGAACAAATACTATAGAATTTTTTATTATTTAAATAAATAGCTTTCATAAATATATATTATTTTACGAATTACTGTGTTTATATTTCAAAGTTTTAGTTGTTATAAATATAAGGATAAAGTAGTATGGAATGTTATGAAGTCATAAACAAAATTTCTCATCAAAATATCTTATAACTTATCATTCATTATAAGTTCTTCGTTAAAATTCAAGTTATAATATGATAATAAATAATGAATTCTATTAAGTGGATAATTCATTTGTTAATTATGTGCATTTTTGTGCCATTTAATGAAGAAATAAATAGAGAAAACTATAATATGAATATATCATAAAAAATAACTACAAGTAAATATAGCAAAAATAAATATATATATTAAAAATTAGTGATATGTTTCTCTAAAATAGTTTATATAAAAGATTGTTTTTGTAAAGTAAAAAAAGTTAATAGCAACAATAATAAAATAGTAAATGAAATGAACATTAAAATAAATTGCCGCACCGAGAATTTTGTATGCGGTACTGAATTCTACTTTATATTTTAAATAGTGATCCTTTTCTGTTTCCCTTTTATTTGTAAAAATTATTTATTAATTATTTTATTATTAAAATTAACAACTTCCTTTATCTATAATATTTATGTTTATTTTGTTTTGCCTTAGAATATTGTGTATGTGAGATTACAGTTATTGTTGAAGTCGGTGGATTGTAAGTTTGATAATATAAACTGTATTTGTAGTTCAGACATGTCAATGCAAGATAACTTTTTTACGAAGTGTACTTTATATTATTCTGTAATGAAGCGACTCTATATAGGAACATACACGATAAATTTTTGTCGTTTTAAAAATGTTACAAAACACATAATACTGGTGTTCTGACTTCCGGTGTGGAATAGGTGAAAAACTAATATTTCTCTTCTTTTTTTTTGCACAGTGTATCGGTTTCTTTTGTAATTTTTTTTTGTCTGCGGTATCCTAATAACAAACCTATTAATTTCAACCTTTCTCAGAAATTATGTTTATGAATAAAATATAGAGGGTAATTTTATTCTAAACCATTCGCTCAATAATCTTTCAGTTGGTTAGGTACTTCTGATCATTATCTTCTGTTTTTTTGCTAATATATTTACTATATCCAAAAGTTTCAATATTATAATTCATGTACTTTATAATTGTTCAATAATTTGTGTAATAATTCATTGTACTTTCAAAGTCTTTGTACTTTGTTTTCCAGGATGCACATCTATAATCTTCATTTTGTTCTTTCACTCAAACTCTTTTAATCTCTGTTATTAATTATTTTTTATTCATCACCTAAAGAACTATTTTAATATACCTTTTAAAAATTTCTTCCCGTTTATAATTATATGATTTTTATTATATTCTGTATTATAGTGTAATAAAAAATTTAATCCTTATAAAATTTTTATTACTTCCTTATACGATGTAAAAGAAGTGATCAAAAAAAATTTCGGTTTTCAGATTACAACCAAAATATCCATTTTGAACATCCCTGAATCCATTTTGACTAGTTTCGGCGTAACTTCTGTACGTATTTATCTCGCATAACTCAAAAACGATTAGGGTAAGATGTTGAAATTTTGGATTTAGGATTGTTGTAACATCTAGTAGTGCACCTTCCCTTTTGATTGCAATCGACTGAACCAAAAGTGTCCAAAAAAGCCCAAAATCCAAAAAAAAAGGATTTTGGACTTTTTCTTAAGTGCAATAATAAGCTCTCACTGAGAGCTTTTTCAGCGATATATCATAAATAGTACTTATTTCATTGGTCCCAGAGTTATAGCCAAATAAAATTTTCATTAATAAATATTTGGCTCTTACAAGAGGAAGGCACATCGGTTCGAATCCGAATCATCTCCTTTTTTACATTTTTTTATTTTTTATTTAAATATATTTATTTATTTATTAATAATTTAACCTCTGATTGTAAAAAGAATTTTACGATAAAAAATAATTTAATAACTATAAAAAAATAAAAAATATCAGAAGTTATTAATGAAATAAATTTTTTTGTATTTACATTTTAAAAACATGTATGTATATATACAGCTTAATTGACGTACAAGTAAGTCATTTGGTGTAAACATCAAATTTTTTTTATTGGTAACAAATCTAAATAAGCAACATATTTCATGCTACTTACACATTTTTTAAAAGTTAGCAATAAGCCTGTAAGACGAAAAGTAATTTATTTTTAAAGCTTTAATTTCATGTTACAAACGATCAACAAGAAATTAAAAAAAAAAAATTAAATTAAGAAAAGGAATAAAATATTATTTATATATGAATGTACTTTATTTTTGTTAAATTAAGAATAAACAATAATAATAATACGTAGTATAATTGAAATAATCGTAAGTATACATTTTTGTTACTGTTTATAAAAAGATGAAATTATTTTATTATAAAAATAAAAACCAGACCCTCAACATTTAAATGTAAATTGAAATGAAAAAGCTTTGCAATGTACAGTATGATTTGACCGACGTAGCCGAGAAATCTTGCAATACTTTACCAGTTTTTTCAATATCCTACAATTTCAGAATTGGATTTGCTAACTTTTTCAGACTTTGATATTTGCTTTCAGTACTCTATACAAAATAATAATAATATAGATTTTTATCTACATAAAATTAATTTTCATAAGTCGTAATTTCTAAATCTTGGTATTAATTTAGAATTCCTTTCTGTGTTTTATGGTTAGCCTCTTTTATTGCTGTCTTAGTTTTTACATTCATTACTCCATCCGTTTTTTATTGAATTATATATGAAATAACAAAGATATTTTAGTTTTGTCTATAATTTTTTCCAATTTACGTGATGACCACTTAATTTATCATTATTTCTTAAAATATATTTTTTAGTTTGCCACATTCTTGGTTTTTTTATTTTTCAATTGAATTTTCCTCTATTTTATCATCAGAGCATCTTAAGTTATCTTTTATTGGTTTTTAATTTCTAATAAAACAAACTGAGCATTTTTAGAGAATTTACTGAATTTCTTTTATAAATTGCCTGTTAGCGTCATTTATTTTTTTTTGTTCGTCCGGACCATTAAGGATCACGTTGGCATAATAGTTTGGAACTTCTACTTATTCATTTCTTTATTTTATTTGTATTTTATATTAAGTACATGCACCTGAGTCTTTTCAAGAATAAGAGAAAGGTATTTTCTCTTATAATATAAACTCTTGTTCTGATAATTAAACCGACTTCACTTAAATTTTGAAACATTTAATTTCATTAAATTTTATAAAATAATTAATTGAATTCCAATTCAACAAATGATACTCAACATTGAAGAAAATTAATTAGTTAACATGATTTTAATTATGTTTGTCTGCATGAGACGTCCATAACAGATGCAAACCTCTCTAGATGCAACTTTCTCTGGCACGTATAAGGAAATCCAGGAACTTGCTTTGACTTCTTCTTCCACCCACCTGCTGGTGGGGAAGCACGAAGCCTTCGCTTCCCCGAAGGTTTCAGAGGACGCTTCCCGCAATCCAGGACGTCGTTCGACCAGAACGGAAGAGCCGGAAAGTCCTCCTCGACATTCTTGCTCGTCGACACAATCAGACCGATAGCCCTCTGCTGCCTCCGGGTCATCTTCTTACCCGTCTTCTTTCCTTTGCGCTTCGTAACAACTGACCCACGCGCCAAAGTCCTTTGATCACCGCTTCTGCCAAGCTTTCACTGCCACTACTCTCCGATAGGACTTTTCTCATCTGAACCCTAGAAGACTTTTTCTTAGTGAAGTTCCTTGATTGCGGAGTTGCAGAGGCAGACATTGAGCGATTAGTTCTCAGAGGCTGGTTTCAGGAGATCTTCCTATCTTCAACTCTGGTAGAGAACACCGCTGATTTGCAAAGGATGTTGGGTCTGCTTGGATTATAGACATGGCGTTGGGAGTCGAACACCCGCAACACGCACCGGTGTTCCGAAAGGCTCCACGGATTCGGGACTTGGACGGAGCGGGAAAATTGAAGGCGGGCCAGTTTCTTGTGAAACAGTCCAATTCACCTGGTTATCCGGAGAGAACAATGGATGTAAAATTGGTGTGGGTCGGACTGACGATGTTTTAGTGGTTGATTCGGCAATTGGAGACTGCGATGTGGCTCGGACATTTACAGGTCCGTACCGCAAGTGATGCAGTATAGACAGGATCGACTAGTCTGCTTTTGTGGGCCCACTGTTCAGCTTGGGCAGATTCTACGGCTTTCAGTAGAGTACATGCATAGGCGGGTGGAGAAGAAACATTATATTTGTCTTTCACGTGTACTATCGGGATCGTCGTTAATGAGCAAAAAACCACCAGTGGATCCGCCGACATCAACGGTGGTTGTTAGGGCAGAAGGTAAGACTCATGCTGACCTCCTTCGACCCGTCAAGGAAGTAGTGTCGCCGGGTGAGGTCGCGGTCCTCTCTACACGAAAGAAGCAGGGGGAGGACCTACAACTCCGGGTGCGAGCCGATAGTGGTGCGGCTGAACAACTGAGCAAGGACATCGCCGAAAAAGTAAAGGTGCCACTACGGCTCTGATGGGAAGAGGCAGCTGGAGGGTCCAAGCTGTTGTTAAGGACGTGGACGTACTTTCTACGAAGGACGAATTACTAAAGGAACTTCATCAGGTTGCAGGGGAGTCGGTCCCGTTTGATATACTATCCATTCGGCCGTCATTTCATGCGATGCAATTTGGCAGTGCTACCATCTTGGCGGACAAGGTTCCGTCCAATGGGCGAATTAGAACTGGGTTGGTGACCTGCCGGCTGATGAGGCACACCTTTGATGACTTATGTTTCCGGTGCTGGAACCCAGGCTACAGGGCCAAAGTCTGTCTTGGACCAGATCGCAGCGACCAATGTTTTACCTATGGAGAGCCTGGCAACTTGCGCAAAGACTGTGTGCAGGATCCTCGGTAGATGTAAGGCGACTTCATTTACGTCATAAATCCGCTGGAGTTTGCACAACGAAGCTGCAGTGTCTATAGGGGACAGCTCCATCTGGGAAGGGTGGGAGGCTCCGGCGTCCCACCACCAATGATCGGGTGGGGACTCCCTTGTAAGTGCAAGGGAGCGCCCACCCGGGACTCCCCATCGTCGACTCAAGGGTTTCCCTATCGGGATTTGAGGCAAATCCCTTGGTGATCCCTCACTAGAGGCATGGAATGTAACCCATGACCGAGTCCCGGCTTCCTGGGTGGGGCCTAGCGCCCTACCAACGTAGTTTGAGGCAAAGGCACCCGTCGGAGCTAAGTTATGCTTACTTGCGGATCCGGCTTCGGGTGGGTGGGGACATTACAGGCGGAAAAATATATTTGTCTACAATTATGTTACGATTACGTGTATTACAAAAATGTAACTACTGAACGTATCTCACGATTACTGTAGTGTTAATTTAGTGACTAACTGAAATAAATTTTCTAATGTATAATATATATTATGGTAACATAATTGTTATTTATTTTATCAGGATATAATTTACAAAAGTTATACCAAAAGAAAAAAATTTCTCCAGTTAATTTTGAATTAAATTTGTCAGAAAAACTTTTAAATCTTTACCAGGGTATTTCAACTACACATTTTATTCTATGAGTTTTATTTATATGTTTGATCAAGTTAAATTTTTTCTAAAGTTTCAGCAGTAGTGTTTAGTATAACAAATAATAGTAAAGCCTTTCTGTGTTTTCCTTGACACAGTTTTACATTTGACTAGGTTACTACGGTTATCTACAATTAATATTAAAAATGTGATCTCAGTATTCTTTTCTTGGAGATATAATAAATTAAAATTTTAGACTATGATTTTACACTTCAAATTTCAAACAAGGAACCCGCCCCTGCCTTTCTTCTAAATATTATTGCCGATACTCATTCAAAAAACTTGAAGAAAATTAAAAACTACATTCTTTGTAATTCAGTCAATTATAATGGTGTTTCTTACGTTTGATAAATTCGAGTTGATCACTTGATCTAAACAAATAATTCAGCTAACTAATAATTTACTGTTGTATAATATCTAAAATGAAATGGGTTGAAATTATATCATAACTGAGTCATAAGTTGGGCGTAATTTAAAACTAATAATTTCATGTTTTCAACGAGGAACTGCTATAGAGTCATTTTTTGGTCTTGTTTTCTATTTCTTTTTCAGAACTCTATGAAAGGTATTATTTAGTATTAAGAGCTAAAATATAATTTGCTATCGTATCATAATTAGAAAGATGAAACAAATTTATTACTATATGCTTGTAAAATATATCGTTACTCAGAAATTGAATACCGATCCAAGATAATTTAGAAGCAATCATTTTAGCTTCTAAACTATTTTTCAAAATACGTTTAATTCAATAGAATAAATTGACGATAAAACACTATTATTATTATTTAAAAAGTGCCATTAATGATGAAATTTGATTAAATTATATAAAATTTGAACTAAACAATAGACAAAATCCTTTCAATAAAGCAAACCTTTTAATTTAAGGTGGATTACCAGTACCATCTGCTATTTGGTCAAAAAGAGAGAGTGAGAGAGAGAGAACATAAACTTATTATTAATTAGTGTTCATGTAATAGTACTAGAGAGACAAAGAAGAAAGAGAAAGATACGTGTAACAGGATTAGAAGAGCTGCTCTCCCTATCCTCACTTCTCCCGCCCAAGGGCCTAATTGTAAGGCTGCTTAACTTGACTGGCTTCCTGACTAACTTAAACCACTCACTCTCTGACTGCTTTTGCTCTGAACGGATCTTCTCAGCCCCCTGGGTCCTCTATAATTTCCTTTGTTTTTATGTAATTAACGAACACACTTGTGTACCTACATTTTTACGTTTGTCCACACGGATACTAGTGTGTAGTAGATCTCTACTGGTCATGATCCTTAGAACTAAGGGAAGCATGATAAATATTATTGTACAAGGTACACACACACACACACACACACACACACACACACACACACACACACATATATATATATATATATATATATATATATATATATAGTATTTTAATATGTATAATATTATATAGTATTATATTATTATATTCTTTATATGTTTTGTGAAAAACTGTCAAAAGACGATTAAAACAGATGACTACCAAAATTTGATCAGTTAGAAACTTATGGAAACTTATTTTACAAAAAATAATTAGTTTTACTGAAAACGCCTAATAATCTGTAAAACAACTTAAATTTACCCATGAAGGTAATGATTAAGAAAGAATATATTCAAAAAATATTATAATAATGTGGTGAATATTTAACCTTTCTTAAAATTCCTTCGAAAAAAACGTAATTAACAGAAAAACTGTTCTTAAAAGAATTTTGAAAATTTTTTTTAAAGACTGAATCAAATTCAATAAAATAAAAGTTTAAAAAACGTTTTATTCTATATTGTTTAAATATTTTGAACTGAACTACGATTAACAATTTAATTCTAAAATGTTTAACGAAAAAGTAATTTATTTTTAATTATGTTCATCCCATAAAAGTATGGGATGAATATTATGAAACGTACAGAAACGTTTTAACGACTTACTAAAAACGAATAAAAAACCTTATCATTATGAGCAAACTAGTTATCCTTTATAAACGAATTTTAAGTGGATTAAATAGTGAATGATTAAAAAATCCATTCGCAAACCGAATTAAAAATGTTTGTATTAATATATACACATATATTACGTATTAATGTATGAAATTTCTAAAAGATCAATCTATTACTAACGCATTTTTAACAAATGCGTTAAACTTCTTAAAGTTTCGATGGCTAGCCTTCATCTTCAGATTAAAATTAAAGTATTTTAAATTTTATATTATATGAAGAAAAAAAATGTTCACAGAATATTTTGGTGGGAAAATTAATAAATATTTTATTTTATAAAATGCTGTTAAAAATGTAACGAAACAAAAGAGAAATCTTCTGGTGTTTTCCTAATTTCTACACCTAAAATTTCATTTTTTTATAATTTTTTTTAAAGTAAATAGTTTGATATAGCCAGTCGTTTAAGTATTTACAATGTCAAAAAATTTTACTCTGTTAGAAAAGCATTAATTACGTAATAATCATTAATGATATAAAGTGATGTAAAATTTTAATAAATAAAATTTAATTTAAATAATTACTTGTTCGTTTTTTTTTTTGTAATTTTTTACTGAGATCTGTTTATAACTCACGTAACTTTCCGTAGATCAATTTGCTGATTTTTAAAATTATTTATGTCACAGAACGTTTTTTACGTACAATTTTATACGATTTTTATAACTTGAACAAAAAAAAAACGTTTTTTTATAATATTTACGCTGTTTAACATCTCCTCTTACAGTTAATGAATTCAATTCTTTTTTGAATACGCAGTTTTGAACGATAAATTAAAAAAAAATCTCTTATAACTACATAAAAAAACAGTATTTAAAAAGATATTAAAGGAAGTATGTAATAAATTTATTTATGTGTTAATAGTTGTATTATAATAACGAAATACTTTATCTAGTATGTGAATACTATCGTGATATAAAATATCACTTTTCCACAAGATCTAACAACAATTTATTTTTCTTAATGCTTGTCAATATTTATTAGTATGAGCTTGTGATAGGAAAGCCAATAAAGATATTTTTCGTGAAAGTCTTATTATAAATTTTACTGATGTTTCTGAGGCTTTGTATAATAACCAACAGCTGTTTATCGTGGTTTGAATATGGTAATATCCAGTCCAAACAAAGTTTTCCACTTTTTCTTGATCTACTATTATTTTCTTAGCAGCGATAAAATGGTTTTAATATTTTGAATCATTTTCCATTACTGAAAGGTTTATTTTATATGTATGTAAAGTATACGTTCGTGTTGGAATATAAACTTAACCTGTGATTTTAATAGTGATAACATAAATAGAAAAATCAAACTAGATTTTGTTAACTTCATTTAAAAATAATTAGAGAATTTTCCGTGAAAAAAAAAATTAACTTTCATTTCCGTTAAAGGTTTAAGACATGTTTCACTGTTTAACATATACTTCTCCTCTGAATGCTATATTGTACTTTATACTCATTCGTTCTTTATTTGTGTTTTCAATTGTGCGTTATAAATTTTCATTTATATACTACTGTGTAATGCATGAAACTCAGTATATTCCGGATATACGTAAAATTAATATTATATCCTGTACAAAATGTTGTGGTTATAACAGTATCGTCGTTTTATGTGCAAATATTTCCTATGTGAGTTTATATTTATATGTACGTACCAGAATGAAGGGAAGTTACGTAATGGAAGGTTTTTTTTTTTGTATTTAGCTTCCTCTACAGAAAAATATAAAGCTGAGTAATACAACAGTTATGATTTAACTTGACATTTTGACTCTATATAACAAATTTTTATAAGGCTATAAATAATGTGGATAAAGACAAATCAATGATACATAATATTATTTTAAAAACCTAAGATATTTTATTATCAGATTGATTCCATCTTTAAATTTATTTTTTAATATTATATTTCCAGACAGCAGGTTGTATTACCGCTGTTACAACTCAGCTGTAGTTATTTTTTTATAGGAATTATTTCTTAAAATCAGTTAAAAAATTTCCTTCAAATGAAATGCAATATTCTTTTCTATTAATACCTGTCGACTTTCAAAAAAAAAATAAAAAAATAAAGAAGAGAAAAATGGATTTTTCCCTGTTGATGGATTGTTTTTTGCGAATCATTAAATCACAGATAAAAATTAAGTCCCTGAAATTCCTATTGGATAAAATATATTACGTTATCTCTCACCAAGTCATAGGTGGTGATTTATATTTAAGATACAACAACTTGTATGTTTTTCAAAATATATAATTTAATATGTAAAAGTTTCTTATCTCATAGCAATCTAATAATATAGCCTGCTTATGACACACTGAGTCTCACGAAATCACCTACTTTAAATTTATTCACACAAATAGTTATCATAAGATAAAAAAAAGAGTTTAAAATTATCAGTTGAACTCGTAGTTCAACCGATCAGGACTGTTTATTAAAAAGATTAAATTACAAAGCTTGTCTAAGAAAACGCTATCGGGTTCGTATAATTTTATTTTCATAACCTATTCTTCAGTCATTCGTGAGATATATATATATACACACGCAAGTGTTAGAATGTAACTCGAGAAAGTAAGATAAAAAACTGAAGCTTTACATTTGCAAAATTACGTAACACTATTTTCATTACGTTTATTGAAGTTCTAGCCTTATCGTTTAAGAAATTTTTATGATTCTTATTGATAAGATATTAAGAATTATATTTCAAGTCATAAATTTTCAATGAACTGTTTCATCTTATTGGCTGCCACGTTTTTCTGTGTTTCATTTTCAAAAAAAAAAAGTAGAATTTATTTTCGTAATAAAAAAATATTAACCACAAATTAAACAGATACCTTAAAAGTTTAATTTTGTAACATACAAATACCTAACCTAATTTTGTCAATTTTTCAAAAATTGATTCTTATTTGTTGTAGAAGTTTTCAAAAACTCACTTTTCTGAACTCTTATATTCCAAACGATCTCATTTTTCTTAGTTTACTAAGAAAACGTTTACCCCTCTTTCCCATATTAGTTTTTCATATATCTTTTTAGTTTTACTATAAAACGTAAAACCAACTCAATATTTATTATCTATACACGAACCCTTCTTAAATAATCAAGGACTATAAAGTGCCTAACCTGAGTTGTAATATTTAAGAAAAAAGGAATTATTGCGTTGCCTGCAACTTAAATAAAAAAATACCTATATAAAATGGTTTTATTATGGACTGACTTCAATTGAAGGAAAAATTACAAATAAACAATATTTTATTTAGATTTGTGTTTGATATTGACCTTGGTTATAAATATGTCACTTTTAGTGACGTTTAGTGATAAACGGTTTTCAATCAATAAACAAGGAAAACCAAAGTAACCATTTAATGGTTGTAGAGAAATTTAAAGCTGCATCAAAACACTAGTTGGAAATACTACTTTTTTTTTACTCAGGTAAATAATTATACAATTTTTGTTTATCTTGAATATAAATCTATATTTTCATCATTTCACTAAATGATGACAAAATAAAAATTGTAGAAATCCTCTTTACTGTTAATGAAAAAAAAAAAAAAAAAATTAACGATAATTTTCAACCGTTATGCCTGAAAGAAATAATTCTGCTTAAAAAGGCAGAGGAAGTATTATTGGTGTTTTTATTTATCCATATAATAATTTATTAAATCTTTTTAGAAATAATATTAGTCTAAAAATACCTGAGAAAAAGTGTTATAGACATTTAAAGTTGATCTTTTTTTAATAAAATTATATAAATTGTTAACAATGTATGTTAAAATTTACCTCTCCACAAGACCTTATTGAGGTACAGTGCTCATATCAAAATATTTTTGATACTAAAATTATTTAATGAACGGGTTCATATCCGTTTATTTGCTATTGAGTTAAATTAGAAATTCATTTTTTTCAAAATGTTTAAGTAAAAATCAGTTTAAAAAAACAAACACTACTGAAGTAAAGGATTAATAAATAATTCTATCAAACATGATTTTAAAATTTACGGTCCAATAATTTTTTTAGCCAAAGCAAATTTATATACGATAATTTTATTCTAACTCTTATAATATGTATGTGAATTAAAATAAAACAATGGAAATAGTAAAAAAAAAAAAATAATAAAAGAAAGATTTATTTTTATTATAATTTATTACAGGGACAGAATTAAATGCGATCGTACTCAACCTAAATCACTAAGGATATTAGTACAGTATTTACAGGTATAGTTTTATTTACTTTGTATACTTTATAACAAGATTCGAGTATGTTTATATTTTGTCTGCTTTTTAGGTAAGAGCTTAAAATTAATCTGATATCCGTGTTCTGAAAACTTCCTTTACATATCTGTATTTTATTTAGCCTGTTATAGAGAAACTCAATTTTTTTATTACGCTTTAACGTTCAGGAATTGGTACTTTTGATTTAAATCACACAGAATTTCATAACAATAACAAATAAATGGTATGATATGGAAATTTTGTTTACTAAATAAATTAATTACGGTTTGTGGGTACAATATTTGGTTTTAAAGTTATGTTTTAATAAAATGAAAACACCTGTACTACATATTTCAATATGTAAATTAATTTTCACTCTGAATAAATTAAAATAAAACATATGTGTATGTGTATGTGTGTGTGTGTGTGTGTGTGTGTGTGTGTGTGTGTGTGTGTGTGTGTGTGTGTGTGTGTGTAAACACAGAGAGAGAGAGAGAGAGACAGACACACAGACAAACACACATATTTAAATAATCCTAAAAAAAAAAATTATTTTATAAAATTTTTACAATAAACTTTTTATCTGTTACTAACTTCTTTTTTATTAACTGTGTATTTTATAATGTGAAATGTACTTGAATAAATATATTTAGATTTCTCACTTCGTAACGTAATAATATAAGTAGGCAAGATTTTTTATTTTATTCATCGAACATAAACTTTAATATACTTAATCTTACCCATCTATATATTTTATGTAACCAAAATTTTCATACAGAGTTTCATTAGTCTGAAACCAAAGGTATCGTAACTTATTTTTGATTTTGTTAACACAACTTTCAATTATATTATTATAACATATCCGTATAATTAGCTGATACCTATCCATTTTTCTATGAAGTTTTCAATGTATATAAAAATAATAACTTATTATTGCAATTTCTGCATGTAATCTTTTTAATGACTAAGATTTTTAGAAATCAATCTGCTTTCAAAAAAAAGTTTTTCAATGAAAATTAAAATTGAAATTAAACTTCATTAAACTTTTCAAGAAATGGTCCCGAGGATAAATTTATATCTAATCTATTAAGTAGTGATTAATAACACTGCCGATCAATCAGCGGTACAGTGAATTCCCGGTTCATAAAAAATTGAAAATAGTATGCCTTTATTGTCACTTAAATTTTAACAGCAATGCTATTGGATTACTTAGAGTTCATCCCTATTCAGTTTTCTGAATTGCCTCAGGTGTGGTTGCACTGTTGCTGCAGAATACTTTCTGCGGAAATATAATTTATTTGTAACTTTGTTTCGAGTAATCTAACCTCGAAAAAAGAAATAAGGAATTGAGTTTTCTACCCATCTCAGTTTGTTAGTCCGCTAACATTGGACAATAAAATCTCCATCTTTGTTTGTTTGAAGAATGTTAATAGATTTATTTTATACTATTTTTGACGCTTTATTCATATAATTCGTAAGTGGTAAAAGGTTTCTTTCTATTAAGCATAATTTTGTTTTATGAAATTACATTACATGACATTATTTTGAAATATTTACATGAATATTAAAAATAAATAGCATAAATTTGAACATGTATGGTAGTATAAGGTACACACATGATACTACGGTAGTAGTGTCATACTGATATCTTAGTGTTATATTATACTGAGAGACAGAGTCATAATTGATTCTTATATTGGTGGAGATAATTTATATTGTACTTATATTGATTCTTATAATTTATATTATATTGGTGGGAGAAAGACAAAGAATGAAATTCTAAATCGGTCAGAATCATAATAAATTATCTTACCGCTGCAAGATAACACCACACACCAAAATGATATGTGATTGTACCATACGATTTTGATAAATTGTCACTGTGGTTTGATTTTCTTTCTGTCGTTTGATTGGTTAATCACCAACAACGAACTTTTGTCATATTTTTATTTCATGTTTTAATTAAAGCAGGCCCGGCAATAAATTATACTTTTCAAATATATTTTCCAATTATAGCAGAGAATTTAGTGAAAATATATTTTTTCTGTTGTTTTCATTTTTATTGAAAGAAAATACGGGATATTTTATTTACTTTGAAACGGAACAAAGGAAGGAAGTTTCTGATTAAAAGAAATACAAAAATTGATTTTACGCTCGTTGTTCTTTTATATATATTGAATAAAATTACTTTATTAGCATTATGTTTAGTAATTTTTAAATTAAAATAAATATTACAATAGTTTTTATCAGAATAAGAAAACAAACTTTTACATTGTTTTCTTTTATTCTGGCAGTAATTGCAAGAAGGAAAATGTTACCCTCATATTTTATATAAAAATGCAAGAGTCTAGTTAAGGGTAAAACGTTTATAAGTGTAGTTATATTATGTATCAAGAAAAAAAATTAGAAGAATAAAAAGTCGGCTATAGATTGGGAAAATATGTCAGGGAACTGGAGCCATAGAGGATTGCTGTGAAAACTAAATATGCCAGTCATGGATAACTTTAGAGATTATCTGACTAAACATGCTAAAAAGATCACATTCTGGAAAATGTGACACTGTTATCGCTTCCCGGATTATGAAGCTACTGCCTGTAACTTTGATGCATGTTAATACTAAAAAAAAAAAATCAGAATTTTTATATAAAGTGAATGGTGGAAAATAACATAAGAAACTACTACATGTTGATTCTAGAAACCACTCTTTACTTTAGTGAGTTAATTAAATGTTGATCGCACCAAGTTGTTTAAATTGGTGAGTAAATTTGTGTAGTGAAACCTCAGGAAAATTAGTTATTATTATTAGTTAGTTAGAAAAATATGCAGTTATTGAAAGGATGTTTAAGGCAGGCAAAGTTAGAGATCTACTGAAGAGGACAATAATGGGCTTATGTGTGAATAAATTTAAAAGTGTCAATTGTGTACTTGAAATGGAAATAATTATAGTAAATGTTGCTGAAAGGATGCCTTTAATCTTGTAAAATAATTTTTTTACTACAAAACTAGCATACACTATACGTTAAACATAAACATTCTTTAACAAACCCTCTTATTCCGCTTTAGTAATAAGTTTTATTATTTATTTGTAATTTTCATTCTCTCTTCACGTTCGTAGTTCATTTTAGATGCAATTGAATAAAAGTTACATGTTTATAAACTTACCCGCAGTATTACTCTATTAATTTTTCTTCATTTATAAAGTAAAATTACATGAAAATAAACAATTATTTTGAATATAAAGAATAACGGATAGCATTTTCTATTTGACATCCATTTTATGGAGAAATAATTTATAAGCAATCTATGAAAATTTTAAATCAGAAGGAAAGCTAGCTCGGATATTTATTTTCATTGTTTTTATGTTAGAATATAGTACTGTAATCGATTTTTAAAAAACGAATCATTTTAACAATACAAATTCAAACATTTATTTTCACATTGACAAATTAAATTTTCTACTTTCGTTTTTATTATGACAAATTGATTTGGTTAAGAATACATTTGTAATTAAAGAGAGAAAGTGAGATAGTAATTATCACTGAATTATAGAAATGTGGAAAAATTTCCTTTTAAAAAAATATTTATAATAAAATATGGGGAAAAGCAAATGAATTTTAAGCCGACGCTCAATCTGAATTATCCGGTATTTCTAAATTAAAAATGTTATTAATTTTAAGGTATTGCAAATAACTGTCCATAATAATAATAAACGAATTTGTTACCGTGCTAAAAATGCTAAGCTTAGAATGATTACCCTTCCAGATAAAAGACAATTATGCCACTTGCTTATTTAAGGTGGTCGAATTTATATTCTTTGTATGTCCTAAGAAGTAATTTATAAGGAACAACCTGAATATATAAATTTTTATTTTATTGAGTGAACATTTAATTAAATTCTTATACTTAGCATTTCTTTCATTTATCTTAATATCATTTATATTAACGACTTGGTTTTAAAATGTATAATTCAGAACCGTCACGAAATTCCTTTAACGAAATTTTTCATTAAATCTAACTTTGTTTGCAGTAGCGACTTTCAGGTTTTACAAGTATTGAACTCTTAACATTTTCTCTCCTACAGTCAATGTTTCTCTTTTTGGACACTCTTTTTTAACATAATACTTCTTCCCATTTCTGTTGTCTCCTTCTTACAAGAAAAAAACAAACTATAGTATACCCAAGTTGTAAACAAAGTAATAGGGCTATCACTTCCAGGACTCCATAAATATGCTAAAAATATATTTGTCATACTGAATTATATTCAACAAGTTTCATATTTTCATACGTCTCCTTCAAGTGAGCTGCTTGAGATAAAGAGGTTGATGTGATATTATTAACAGCATAAAGAAGGACTACTTTCAAATTACGCTTTGAGGAGTCTATAAAAAGACGCCAATCATCAGGGTGTTGCGTATATCCCAAAGCTTCCATTAAAGATTCACATCATTATACTATTATAAACACATACATAAATACATATTATACTCAAATAAATTATAATTTATTTAGAAACTTAACTGCAGAAATAAATAAAATAAAAAAATAATATATTTTACTTGCATTTTTCATGCACATTTAGCCTACTTGCCGGAAGATAGGAGAGGAATTACAAAAAGTTTCAGGCCGATAGGGAAATTCTGACTTCATATTAAAAATTAGTGCCCAAAACTACATAGAATTCATCAAATATTGACCTTGCTACAGAATCATTGTTCTCTAGTGTAATTTTATTTTTTGTACAGATGATGTTCTTTACTTCATCTCTACAAAATGAGTATGATATAAAATATTTTAGATTATTTTACCAAAATAATTTTAACAATTTACTACACGTATGGTAATATCCCGGTCGGACTTGGGATATTTTAGAACGCACCAAAGTTGCTTATTATATTCCCACCTACAAACTTTAAGCTTATGCGGTGACCTGAAATAGATTTCACTCTCCAGTATTGCAGTTACGAAAATAAATGATTTATCCATCTAAGATTGTAGTATTCATTTCAAACACATAATAATTGTCATCATGTTTTATCTTCTTTTATTACTCTACTTTATTACGTATTACAATGAACCGTACAGGATTGTAATGCAAAATTATTCAAAATAATATTATATTATTTAAAATAATTATTCAAAATAATGCAAAATTATATTATTATTATATTGGAATCACGTTCAACTGAACGTGATTCCAATATATATTTAAGAAACTTTTATTCTGCGTGATAGTTTCACGAGTTTAGTTTCGATAGGAATGATAGTAAATGAAAAAGATATTGATTTTATGTACTTACATCTAGTCTAAGTTGAAACTGCGAAAAAGAATGGACATTTTATCAGAGAAAAAAATTAGCTACTCTCAATATAACATCGAAAGAACATTTAATTATTCCGTAAAATAAAAGCCTGTACGTGTAATCTTATACAATATGCTAACTTAACCCACCACTATAGCATCAGAAAAAACACATCTAGATGCTCAATTCAGATCCAGAAAAATTTAAGTTTTATGCTACTTGAAAAATTAGAGAATTTACAGGTGTAAGGAATTTTCAGTCTATAAATTAAGAAATTATTTATTTAATAATCTAATAAATATTTACTATATGCCTGGCTAAATATATTTTTGGCAGGTATATACTCAAAATATATTTTGAGTATATACTCTTATTTTTTAATTTATTAATTTATTAATTTTTCCAACATTAAACCCTAATTAATTATAACCAATCCAGCGTTGTATAGAAATTTTACACAATTAAAACTTTAATTTATATTCCTATAGAGTAAATAATTTTAACAAAATACCGTTGTTCGTTATTGTAATTATTTATTATTCAGTATTGTTGGTGATTATTTACAGCTTAACAATTTATGGGTTATTATCTTATTAGAGTAAAACCAATTGTGTAATTACATTGTTGCTGGTTAAAACAATTGTAAAATATTATTCCATTAAATAGAAAATAAATAAAATTATGTCAGAGGTATATCAAGTATAATCTCAGTGTTCAGTCTTGATTCATTTATTGAAATACGTTTAAAAATTCATTAAAATTTTACAAGTCTATATAAATAATAACAATACGCTTACATCAACCATTAAAAATTTTACTCCCTAGTAATTATTATCGTATCATGAAAAGTGTACTGAAATGTTCCGCGTGTGCGAAAAATGACTTTTCTCTTTCAAGCGATAATATAATAGTACAGTTTTCAAGAGCTTTTGTTTGCCGGTACCAAGAGTGGTTTTTGTGAAGTTCACCGCTCTTTTTTGGTTGCAAGGGAAAAACGAGAATTAGTGTTATATAACCTTACAGCGTTCATTATGTCCTTTTAAACTCAATTATATTTGAGTGTGACAAATATTTTCAAGCTTCTCTTCCACACATCAGACGTGTGTTTTTTTGAAGTTAAAGTTATTAGTAAAACGGTGAGAGAAAGTGATTAAAGAGTTTTTTGTAGTGAAAATTTACAAAAAAAAAATTCATATGTTACACTACCTGCTTTTTTATATTATATTCTTTATTTTACTTGTATGATGGATGTGTCTTGTATTAAAGTAAAATATTAAATTTACGGATTTAATTAGTTTTATACTTCTGTATGACTATTACGTTTTTCTTTTTTCTTCTATTTTCATGTTTGGAATGAGCATGTTTGTAAACCCGATGAATTCAAATTTATTCCTAATGCAGTTAAAATAATATTATGAGTAGTTTTTATGCTTTATCTCCGCATATGAGTTCGTATAAGTTTAATTTAGTTATTTCTGAAAGGTAGAATATCTTAACACACAAGTAAAATTATTATATAAAAAATAAAGAATGTATGCGTCTATTGATACATACTTGCATGAAAGTTGATTTATGACGTCCACTAGTGCTATATATATATATATAACGAATATTTATCCTGACTACTTTTGGTAGAGAGTTTTAAATTTTATGTTTAGTTAAAATAGTATCCTTGTTAGAAATTTATTTAACCTTGAAGTATTAGACGTATGATTACCATTCATATCTATAGATTTCAATACATCTCAGCGAATAGCAAGAAGTAATATTGAAAACTAGATTAAATTTCCTTCAAAAGGTCCCATTT
The DNA here is from genome assembly GCF_047948215.1 of Lycorma delicatula. Lineage (NCBI taxonomy): Eukaryota > Metazoa > Arthropoda > Insecta > Hemiptera > Fulgoridae > Lycorma > Lycorma delicatula. The sequence continues at coordinate 55,026,754 of NC_134457.1, forward strand.
TATCTTGGAGATATGTCTCTGTAGAAATGCGTACATGTTGTAAAATGCGGTAATATAGTTATTACAGGAAACAAATTAAATAAATTCATTACTGAAGCGCATCAGCTATGGAGATTAAATAAATAAAATTGTAGAATTTCTTTTCGTTGATGAAAATTTGAAAATTATAACCGAGTTATAATTTCGATAGAAAATTATTGATTTATAAAATGTGTTGTAAACAACAATATGATTTTAAGGGACTTAAGATATTTTTATACTCACCTGAAAATAAGACGTTCTAACAATCGTTGTCAGCAAGTCTACTCTTTGTTTAGTATTTTTATATTTCCATTTAAATTCGTTTCAATTGCTTTTAATCTTAGTTCTTGATATCTTACTCAGGGCTACTCCCCACTTTCCTATTTTGAAAAATGTTATAATATGTTATGAATATATATATATATATATATATATATATATATATATATATATGTATTTATTTGTTTGTTTACTTTTGTTTAGTCATATGTGACTTGCTAAAAAGTTTCTTTTGTTTGGTCCAATTGTTTTCGATTTCTATTTTTTGAAATAGAATACTTGATCTATTTCAACCAAATGAAACCATAGTACTATAATTCTTCGTTACCTTCAAAATATTTTCATAGTGGAGACTGTTGAGTAAAGCACAACAGTTATAACAACAATAAACAGCTAACAGAAATAATTGGAAATAATTTGATTAACGTGTACCTGTTCATTCGAAAATATGGTTTAATCTAGCGAAGGAAGGTTGTTTCAGATTACAAAAAATCATCCTATTAAAATCTATTCTACCCCTGTAGAAACCTACTTACCCTTTAGAAACAGTAAGAAACCCTTTTCTTACTGTTTCTAAGACAAGTTTAAAACATAACTCAGATAGACCTGATTTATTGTGAAATAGTAAATAAATCTTGATCTGCTAGAAACCTTTCCAAAATTTGAGAATTGGCATTTAACTCGTTCCACATTAGATAGCTAGCATCAACATTTGCAGTTCAGTGATTTCCATCCGCTTTACCTCCTCTCCATATTACTACAACAAGACTGATTTCCCTGCAGAAGATAGAAATGAAATTACAACTACATCTATGGATCAAGAATAGATTACCTTAATTTCACATTGATGAGCAAGAAATTCTCAGATTCGGATTCCCTAGTATTTTTTTTTTTAGTGATGGTGAACATATTTATCTTTTACTATTACAGGAAAATTCGGTTGTATGTATTAGCCAACCTGCATTAAGCGATACAACAATATAGCTTAACCTCAAACCGACACAATTTTCTTTATCGTAAAATAATACAATATTTTTACGCGACATTGTGGGCCCCCAAATTATTGAAAATGAAAAGAATTGTCCACATATATTTGATGTGGTAGGAACATTTAATTAATTTTCCAGAAAAAAATAAAACAATATAAAAAAAGATTGTTATCCATAAACTCTACGCACCGATACTACACGCAATACACACACTCACAATACAATACACACACGCAATACTACAGCAGTAGACACACAATATATCAGATCTTGCCAATGTCGAAATTCGGAATACATATGTCATAATTTTATTGCCAAATTTCAACAGACGAAATTGTAATATAAATATAAATATAATATATATAAATATATAAATAATTGTAACTAAAATATAAACTTTATTCAGAAATGTTTCCCAACTCTCTAGTTACGAAAAAAAAACATTTACAGATCTTCATGTAAACTGTCTTGGCTTTATGCGCACGTTAAACAAGTGTCTTTTTATATTCAATTATAAATCTAAACTATTATTACTATTAATAATAATAATAAAGAATAAGAAATCTAATATTCAAAAACTGTTGATAAGAGATGACATATTATAAGACATAAGAATATTAATCACTTCTAAATGAAACTCTAGACTAATTAGGTCAAATACTTGTGATTAAACAAATTCACAAAATTTTCAGGGACAGGAACAGGAATTCAGGGATAGAGAAACAGGATTGGAGCGGGAAACAAAGGGGGAAGAGACACTGACAGGGTCATAGGCAGGGACAGGTTCAGGGGGACAAGTGGACAAGGACAGGGACAAGGACAAGGGCAGGGTGATATAAGAGTTGGGAATTAATAATAAGAACTTATAACAATAATAATGCCCCATGGTAGATAATTTCCGCTTCCGGAATTTACCATCGATATTCCAGGTCCTGGGCGGCATCATATGTACGTATATACAATACATAAAAGTACATCTGGCTAACGGAGCAATTTCCTCGGAAATATGATCATTCTTTTGACATGAAAATTTCAAAATTTAATTTAATCCAATTTTTGTTCAATAATTAAAGATGTCAGTTGACCTTGCCATTTAACTTGTAGTAGTAAAATACTTCACTTGCGTCTAATAGATCCAATCCTCAATAAAATGTTCTCTGTATATAAAATCGGAAAGAAGCTAAATTTTTTAAATAATTGATATAAATAATATTTACGTAGATCCTATTAGATAATTCTCTCAGAAAAAAGTGAAATAAGGTGTAACTAATAATTTTTATTTGATTTTTTCCAAGAGCATATAATTTCTATTATCGTGACCAACTTTTACTTTTAATTCTTTGGAAAAAAATTATTTGTAGTATATTTTTTTATACTGTTGCATCCAGATGAATGCAGTATCAAATTTGCTATACATTAGTTTTCGAAGAAGAGGAAACATAACAGACCAGCGGTGGTAACTTGAAAGCAAAGCTAGTATGAATCCACATTTACCTAAAATTTTATTATTTTTTATTACAGGAATCTATGCTTATCGCCACATGCTTGGTGAATATTCAAGTAATTTGGCTTATAAATCAAAATTTTTCAATGTTTCCTTTTACTCCGGATATTTAATATTTCTAATATAAAATAGTATGTTTTATGTTAGGTCCGTTATATATGTTTTCATTATTTTCAACAAACGACAATATGTAAATTTACAGCATGGACACTATTTATATGCGTACAAAAGGAACCACTTACGCCCACCTATTAATAGACATGCAATCTCGCAATTATCAAAATTTGGAATATTGCAATATCACGAAAGCCATTATAAACCATTAATTTACAACATTATACTATAGTATGATGATTTCATTATTTATTACGTTTATTTCTAGCTGAATCGATATTTAAGTAGAAAATGGAATTTTGATACACCAAAATCCAATTTAATTTTTTATTTAGTAGTCTAATTTTTATTTATTTTACTTTTTACTTTCCTTTAAATAGCTCTATTAGTAGCTATATTTTGTAGTTTAAATAAAGCAAACTGTACTATTAAAAGAGAAGGTAGTTATGGGTAAAAAATTTCGATTATTTACAAAGTAAATAAAATATCCTGTATTTTCTTTTAATAAAACAATAAAAATAAAAACAACAATTAAAATATCTTTTTACTAAATACTCCGTTATAATTGGAAAATATATAGTATAATTTATTGCCGGGTCTGCTTTAATTAAAACATGAAATAAAATTGTGATAAAACTTAATTTTTTAACCAATCAAACAACAGAAAGAGCAACAAAGACAGTGCCAATTTATCAAAATTGTATGGTATAATCACATATAATTTTTGTATGTAGTGTTATCTTGCAGCGATAAGGTAATTTATTATGATTCCGATCGATTTAGAATTTAATTCATTGTCTTTCTCTCATCAATATAATATAAATTATAAGAATCAATTATGATTCTTTGTCTTTCAGTATAACACAATACACTACAAATTTATGCCTATTTATTTTTAATATTCATGTAAATACTTCGGTTATCGTTTTCTATTTGTTCTACAATATGCTTAAGAATTAAACTGTAATACTGAAAAAAATGTATATGATTATCTACAAGAGGTTATGTCTAAAGTAAAGACCGTTTCATTGTAAAAAAACTTTTATCTAAAAACTTCAGAAATATTTTTTATTTCTCTTAAATTATATATTATACTACTTCTCTATATAACCGCCCCGTGAATTAAGACATTTATCGTAGCGATACACCAGCTTCAATATACCCTTGTCGTATCCTTCTGCCGCCACTCCATTTAGCCACTGTTTAATAGCATTTTTAAGTTCATCGACACTCGCGAATTGCTTACCACACAAGAGTTCTTTCAATTTCCCAGACAGATGGTAATCAGAAGGAACGAAGTCCGGACTATGGTGGGTGATCGTAAATTTCCTATCCAAATATGCTCATTAAATCAACTGTCGGACCAGCAACATGTGCACATGGATTATCGTGCAGCAGGACGACGCTGTCGGTTAGCCGTCCACTTCACCGATTTTGAATGGCACGCCGTAACTTACGTAGAGTTTCCCAGTAGGCTTTTGCATTTATAGTCGTTGCACGTGACATAAAATCAATCAACAGTATGCCAAACCGATCCCAAAAGACTTTGGCCATCACTTTGCGTTCAAATGGCTGTGGCTTGACCTTAGTCGGTCTGGTTGGTGATTGAGGATGACGCCATTCACTTGACTACCGCTTTATCTCTGGCGTGTAATATACAATCCATCTTTCATCGCCGGTAACAATTGAATTAAAGAGCTCATCACATTTTTCTGTGTTGCGCATCAAAAATTCCAAAGCAGATCTCATTCGGATTTTTTTTATGACGTTCCATTAAGCCATGCGGCAACCAACGTGCACAAACCTTTCTGAAGCCTAAATGGTCATCAACAATGCGACCGATAACAGGTCTTGAAACATCAGGAAATAGAAAGGCCAGGTCAGAAATCGTTGAGCGATTATCTAATTTCTAATTTCATCATCGACACGTTTCAACTTCCTCAGTGATTATCGAGGGTTTCTCTGAACGTTCTTCATCATGCGCATTAATTCTTCTATTTCTAAACCTTTCACACCATTTTCGTACGTTTCTATCATTCATTACATTATCACCGTACACAGCACCAACTGCTTATGAATTTCAGCCAGCTTAACGTTTTGATAGTTCAAAAACAAATTACTCCACGTATTTCACAGTCGGCGGCAACACCGATTTTTCTATTCATTTTATAATGTAATAGAGGTGGCTTACATTTTTTTTTTAGGTTTCCTTTAAATATTATTAGGATGTATTTTTTTTTTTTTTTTTGTTCAGATAGCTTAACATTGAAATTGTTATTATGATTTATTTCTCTGGACTCATACGTAATCAAAAATACTACAACGCGACAACTTACAGACAGCAATGCAGTGTGTAAATTATTCGCGTGGCCATGATCGACACAGGTTCGCCAACCTTAAGGACAGAAATCTCCCAGCAGTTCATAATTTAGATATAACCCTCATATATTCCATATTCTTCCCATTTTATGACTTAATTTAATTATGACTCGTTTGTGTTAATAATTTTCACTCAAAACGAAGCTAAATCCATACGCATATATCATTTTTTTTCAATTTTCTATCCTCGTAGATCTTGAATCTATAAATCGATTTCAAATATGTATAGAAAAGATAAGAATTCATAGAAAGAAAAATCCCGGTCGAATTTTGATAAAACGGCAAACTGCATTAATGACATCCTACTTAACGGCTCCTTGATACACGAAACTTCCAAAAGACCTATCTTCTGAAAATTTGGTAATATCTTATCTTATCAATCGTTCTTATCATTGATGAGCGCCATGATCCCATTGATCATACATCCCCCAAAAAAAAAACTTGGGGTTGTTAAGGGAAAATTATCAAAGTTGGTTCACGTTGCCTTTCGCTGACCTCCAAATCTTATCTGCACACTGACTCAGTTTCCTGCTGGAATTGTGTATTCAACCTTCCGCTGAGTAGCTCGTATTAAGAGTATCGCGGTTTTGTTACTTTAGTTTAGTTACTATACATTTGTTATTGTACAGTAACTAACTAAAATGTAACAGCGTTATTCAGATTCAGTAAACAATTTCCTTTCAGATCATTGAACGATACTAGATGTATTAACACGCCAGACTGTTAGCATTTTTGCGATTAATGAGCACAGCAGTCAGTGGGATTAATAAATAAATAAATTGTTTTAAGTAATAGCCTTGAAAATATTCTTTAAAAATATTTCCTTACAGTGCTGATGAAAAATTCTCTGTCAAGATAAAGGTAGAAAAATGTTAGCTTACATGCATACAAAGTGATTTTATACCCTTTTATAAATTAGATTTTTGTTTATACCTATATTTTCTTTGCATTTTTCTAGAAGTTTAAATTAAAGTAAACACACTACATAGTACAGTATTATAAACTGTACAATATCTGTAGCATGTATATACAGTACGTATAAACAAATAGTAGAGTAAGTAGACTATACGGTACCTTACTACATAAGCCTTTCTTCAGCTTCAGAGTGAATAAGAAAATAGGTAATATATTTATTTTTCTTTCATAATTCTTTAGACTCATGCTTTAGAATTTCCAGCCTGTTAAAAATCCCTAATTCCTACTCCTTTGGGATAGTCCAGTGCTTTTGAAATCAAAGAGGCAACATTTCATAGTTTTCTTGAAGAGGCGTTCTTCATCCATCGAACCAATTATTCCTTCTTCTTTATCTGTTCTCTGCTCCAAAATATCCTGGATCGAAACTTCAACAACAAGCGTCCATGTTTACCAATGAGAAAACCATTTCTTTTCAAACAATTTTATTTAAGTAACGTAATTTTTGAATTTAAGGTGCGTGTGATATATATATATATATATATATATATATAATTTTTTTTTTTTGTTGTAATAACTGTGTGAAACTGTACCAAAGTTTTCATTCCTGTCTTACCTAGGAAATGAAAGATTGTAATAATAGAAACAGGTAATGCATACTAAAAAGAGAAAGAATAATCAACAGTATGCAGAATATTATAACCTAAAGTAAAAAAGCAATAATGAGGGTTAAAACTGTAATTTTGAGGTAACGGACAGCTATGATTAATGGTAAAAAATTGACAATATTTCTTAATGGTAACAGTTATCTTATGTTAGTTTTTTGTGGTTACGTACTGAAGCATCATCGTTTTGCTATTCATTAGGACAATTACTAATCTTTGTGTAATTTTAAAATATATATATATTTATCTATCGTGTGTGCCTCCTCTGTTATTATAAAAAAAAATGAAACAAGCTCTCGGAAAATGAAAACTTATTTTCAAGTAAGGTTTTAACTAAGATGTACCGTATATACCTTACGTACCGGGTACTAAGATGTACCGATTTTATCATGATATTCTCCCGATACATTCATAACCTATTCTAATCGTAAAAATAATGGAAAAATTTGATATAAACATATGTCCTAAAATTAATTGTTAGTGAGTTACGGCTAGTGAAAGATTTCGCTTCGATTTCATTTTCATTTCAAATTTTCTACAATTTTATTTAAAAGTTATATGTATTTAATACCCATTTAACAAAGTTATTTATGTAAAATATAAAAAAGGATGGTTTTATTTGCCAGTTTATTGGTTTTCATGCCACATTTCTCAAAAACTCCTGCAAATAGTGTTCTGGAACCTATTTTATTTAATTTTTCAAGTAAAACCCCATAAGAAATCACTAATTCTACAACTTAACGTTACAAAAATTTCAGTAAAACCTCATTTCAACCTAGTAGCTGAAATCCAGGCAAAATATTTCACTAGTCGTAATTCGCAAACGAAGCATTTTTTAACAAATGTTTATATAATATTTTTTCATTATTTTCATAAGGAAAATAGGTTATGAAAGCCTCGGTCGAACTTCATGATACATTCTATGTGGTAAAGCAATACTGAGACCTTTATGAAGATATTTCTTTGTAAAATTTTAAAGAGATAATTAAGCAAAAAAAGTAAGAATTTTTTTAATAATATTATCTGAAAATATTTTACTACGATATTATAATAAAGGTAAAAACTGTTTTTCATACTGTATTTAGTTAGTATCGTTACTGCATTTTACACACAGAGAGAATAGCTAGAATAAATCCTTTAATTTTTTCACAAAATTAATTTAATTTAAAATCTAGAATAATCACTAATCTTTTCACGTATAATTAAAATTAAAATCGATATCTTATATTTTTTTAATTAGAAATAAGTAGGTTGATTTCATAAAGTGGCCGTTTGAAAGTGATTACGTACACATCAAGAAAGATTTCCAGAAGTCTGTAAGAGATTAAAAACAGTGTTATTTGATCGTTCGTAAAATTATTATTTGTCTTTTGAAAATTTTTATTCTTTTATTTCAGTAAACTTGATAGAATATAGGCATCAAGAGTGTAGAATGTAGGTCTATACAGAATGTATAGAATATAGTTATATAGATAAAAAGTATATAGGTATCCTTCTTAAAGATTGTTTCAATTTCTTTATAATTATTATTACTGGATAAAATATATTGAAAATATAAAAATGAATTCATCTCGGCGAAAATTAGAAATCAAGTGAAGATTTTAAAATTCATATTATGTATAATGTACAACATTACATTAAAACGAGACAATTTCTTATTTCTTAGAACATCAGGAATACGTTTAATAAAATATATCCCTTACACGATTCTTCACACAATTGTGTAAATTTTACTATATTTATTTCGTCAATTTACGTTACGCATTGTTCTTTAATTTACATATATATGTTTCAAATAATATTAATGGAATTACATGTTTTTATTATAATATCTAACTGCCGCTTGACTGAAAAAATAAAGCTAACTTCTTTAATGGAATTTTACATTTTAAAACTTAATCATACATCATAAACCGCTAAACCCTGTAATTTTGACGACTTTATGTATTAAAGACGTTTTTCTCCTGTTCCCTGGCGGATCGGCATTCAAACATTACTCAACCCAGGAGGGCGAATCTTTTATTCATCTCATTCGCCTTCACTGAGGCGGGGTAACCGGGCCTAGCTATGCCGTTCCCGGAACCCGCCAAAGTAACCAAGACTCTGCTCTGTCTTACCTCTCGCTTGCCTCAAACCACCAGAGAGGAAACCAAATCCGGCTATGTCGTTTTTCCAGATCCCGCCTAGTAGCCGGGTGTCGGTCATTCTCTTCCTTTTTTTTATACTTGCTATTCCCTGATCCAGTCACAAAAATCTATTTCTTTCCTCTGAAGAATTTCCGTGGCCAAACCGTCTACAGCACTTCATTATACCACCCCTTGAGTCATAAAACCGTTACAGTGTTTTCGGACGTTATCCATCCAAGGCCTCTCTCTTTACATCCGATCCATCTGTCACATTCATAAAATGTATGGTAAGGTGAATCTACCAGGTCACAGTATGTATAGTTGGGCATCTCTCACTTCCCAAATCGGTGTAAATATTCACCAAATTCTCCATGGCCAGAGAGAAGCTGTGCAACATAATAACTCACATCACCATGACCTCTCCTCAGCCACGGCTCTAATCGCGGTATCATTCTTCTTGTCCATGTTCCAGTGTGTGACTCATCCCAAGCCCCCTTCCACTGTTGCCGTAGGAGGGTTTTAGCGTCCTCTCTTATCATACATTCGTATTCTTTTCTGGTGTTGAGCTATAAGATGAATGGGAGGCATTCCTGCCAACATACTCGCCGCTGCTGCCGACACTGTTCTATTTGCTGTCGTTATCTTTAATGTGGTTCTTCTTTGCATTGAGGTCAATCGCTTCACATTCCTTTTCTTATCTTATGCACTTTACCACATCGGTATAACATAAAGTCATAGCCATAGCTGTTGCCATCAGAAGCTTACGCTTTTCAATTCTCGGTAACCATTTGGACCCCATAAGGTTCCTGAGTGAATTAATGGCTCGTTCTACCTTTGCCGAGATTTTTTCCAAATGTTTGTTGAACAGTCCTGACTACGCAATCCATACTTCCAGATATTTTATGTTTGGCATTATCCCAATATGTACTCTATCAACGTTTATACTTATTTGGCGTTTTTTCCTGCGGCCTACCACCGCAAAAAGTTGTATATTCTGGGGAACTAATTATAATCCCCATATCCTAAGCTATGAGTTAATCCGTTTAAACATTGCATTTGCATCAGATTCAACTTCTTTTTCTGAATGACCTGACACCAATATTGCCAGATCATCCGCATACGCAATTAAGGATACATTTCCTGGTTCTTCTATCCTCGATATCCCATCAAAGGCGATATTCCAGAGCAGGGGGTCAAGGTGCCTTGTGTCACCTCACCTGCATCTGGAACCGGACTTCTTCATCTCTTACCACCATTACCAGTTCTCGGTCATGTCTTCCCTGTTTCCATAAAGTATTAAAGACCTAAAAAAATAAAACTGCTACCAAAATCTATCAAGGTATATTATGAGGAAGAAATTATAAAAATCTTGGATTATTGGGCTTTTTTTTATATTTAAAATTATCATAAAGAGGTTTTTATTCGAATTGTGAAGAGATGTTACAGAATAAAAGTGAACTGGGATAAAACAGCAGCCAATAATAATGAAAATTAAATCTTCTGATAATATTAGTTATAATCAGTTTATAAAACGGATAAGGAATAAGTTATTTTTTCTATTAATATTTTCTGTGGAAGTATTGTTATGTTCCTCTTAGTTGTAAATTAACAATGTATTAATAATTATACAAATTTAAATACTCTTTTCGATTACTGTTAAAGCAACAGTTATAATAAATTTTCAAACTTCAAACTTCACAAAAATATTTAAACATAGCCAAAAAATTTCGATCATTAAATCAAAATTAATACATTTTTAGGTTATTAGCTTCTAGTAACCTAGCAAGCTCTAGTAAGCTTCAAGTAGATGTAGTCCATTTCGGTAATAGGAAAAATATGTCCATGTATCAATGTCAAGTACTTAACATCCATCACGCCATAATATTATCAGGGCATTGTTGTTGTATAAATTTATTAATATAAAAACAAATATTATTTTACATTACTATTATTATTACTTTTGCATTAGAGTAAATATATTTTTAATTGGCCTGCTTTCAGAGTTGTTCTGTATTTGATATGACAAATATAAATAATATAGATTGTTGTATATTAAAGAGAAATATTTTTAAAAGCGGCGCTTTAAATACGTAATGACATATTTTTCCAATAACGACAAAATACAATTCATCTCAAATAGAATGGGTTTTAGTAACTGGATGGAACAATTCCGTTAAAAGCATTTATTGGATTTCATTTCCCAATTCCTTATATATACTATTCCATTCATGGTTGAAAACATATGTCACATATGTGTGGAATCAAAACATGAAAAAAATGTTTTATTTGTTTTTCCAGTGTAAGTTTTTTCGTTAAATTCTTTAGTGACTTGGGTATACGTAGATATATAAACAGTTATTATCTTTCAATTAGATAAAATTTTTATTTAATTTAGTTTTATTAGTTTACAATTTTAATTTCTAAATAAAAACAAGTAAAATTAGTAAAAAGATAAGTAAAGATAAATAGCTTTTAAATAAAAATTAATCTAAAATTTAACTGTAAATTTAACGAAAATACCAAGAAAATTTAGAATTTTTTTTAATTCTCGTCTGTAATCTCCCCGCCTCCCCAAAGTTGGATCCGCAGTTACACATAAGCTCAGCTCCGAGGGGTGGCTTCGCCTCAAACTACCTGCTGGGTAGGCGCTAGTCCCACCCAGGTAGCCGAGACTCGGTTGTTCTGTGTTACATGCCATGCCTCTAGTGGGAGAACCCCTCCCTCGTAGGGACTCCGGTCTTGACACCCTGCCTTTAATGGAGAACCCCCGAATGGATCCCCCACCGGGACTACGGTCTTACATTCCTCCCCAGTGGCGTCTACAAGGGTGTCCCCTCCCGATCATTGGTGGTGGGACGCCGAAACACATAATGTTTCTTCTCCAGCCGCCTCCACATGTACTTTAGGAAACACCGTAGAATCTGCCCCAGCCAACTCGAGGATCCACAAAAGCAGACTAGTCGATCCTATATATCTTGCATCACTTGCCGTACGGATCTGGAAATGACCCAGGCCACCTCGCAATCCCCAACTTCCGAATCAACCACTAAAGCATTGTCAGTCCGGCCCAATCAAATTTGCATCCATTGTCCCCTCCGGATAGATCACGTGCAATGGAATGCACCACTACAACCTGACCTGCCTCCAACTTGCCCGCTAGGGCCAAGTCCCGTTCCATGGAGTCTTACGGAACAGAGGTACGTGTTGCGGGTACTTGCCTCTACCAGGAACTTGCTTTTGACTTCTTCTTCCCCCTCACCCGCTGGAAAGAACCACAGCGCCTTCGCTTCCCCGAAGGTTTCATAAGACGTTTCCCGCCATCGATGACGTCGTCCGACCGGACGGGAAAGAGCCGGAAAGTCTTCCTCGACATCCCTGCTCGTCGATGCTCCAGATGACTTGGAGGCAGCCCTCTGCTATCTCCAAGTCATCTTCTTACCCGTGTTCTTCCCTTTGCTCTTTGTCAACAACCGACCCGCGCGCCGAAGTTCTTCCATCACCGCTTCCGCCAAGCTATCACTGCCACTACTGTCCAACAGGACGTCTTCCACCTGAACCCTAGAAGTTCTCTCGCTTCATAGAGCCACATTTAAATCTGTTTAAAAAGGTAGTTATTTTTTATATAATTTGAATTTGAGAATTATCATTCTATTTGCGATAGTAAGGTAATTTTTCAATATTTCCAACGTGAAATAATTAAAGAAGACCTAAATTCATAAAACCAAAATGACCTAAGTGGTAGTTTGACATTAGACCAGTTAGGAATATTGTGGTAAAGAAAAAACGAAAACACTACTTTTTACAAATGTTAAATATATAGTTAGCCACGAAATAAAGTTGAAAATTACTGTAGATCTTATTATTTTATTGAAATGGATAATTTTAAGTATAGAATGTTTGTGTAAGATATTTGTATAGCTATTTCTTGTTTTAATTTTCCTAATGTGTACGTTGCAATCTATTGAACTAGTCAACAATAAGCAATCCCCCTACAGCTTATGATATGAAATTAAGAGTAGTCTACTGCAGTCTCAGAGCGACCATTTCTTAGACAAGTAGTTAATTGAACTCCAATCACTAAACTACACCAGTATACACTGCCTAGCATTCATATCCATATAAAAGCAACCAACGTTTACAAGGATTTCAACCTTAGAACCTTCGACTTCGAAAATCAGCTGTAAAAAACCTATTTGCGACGAAGAGTTAACCACTAGACACAGCATCTCGGTTCGCTTTATGACCGTTTAAATGGCTCTCAATTCTGTTAAGAGCAGAGGTTGAAATCATAACATGAATTGATATTGGCTTGCAGTAAATCAAAGTTAATAAAGTTTATTTTAGTAAAAGAATTCAGTTTAAGAATCACTAATTTATTAATCTCCAATTCCTGTGTACAACAATTCCTATTCCCAGAGAATGTTTAGTTATATAATTCAGAATCTAAATGTAAAAGGTATATTTTTCCAATTAAAATTATTTTAACATTTATCATTTTTATAAACGCTCCGATAGTCTGCTAAATTTTTCATTCCTAAATCCAAATTCATTGTTTCCATAATATTTTTGAATCTGATCTCTCTCGAATAATTTGAATAATAGAAATGAACTGTAAGAGGGTATAAAAGAGTTAAGGAAATTTATTAATTTTTTATTTTTATTTTTTTGTTTACTAGACTTTAGTAACTCTTCTTCAGATAATAGTTTTCCGTTTACATATATGAAGAAACATGATTATATGCAAACAAACGTTTTTTTCTATACAAGATATAATTATTAAAAGTATGAAACTTGTTATTTTATATTAAATTTCTTACTTTTCAGGAATTTTAAATGTTAATTTCACAGATTTCAGCACTTTCTTCCATAATAAAAACGTAAAAATATATTAACAAAAAAATTAAGATTTTAAATTATTTTGAATTCAGAATCTTCTAAATTTTATCTTCTCTTTACATTTCTTACATCATTTATTTTAAAAAACTGTCTTTCAGAAAAATGTAATCAGTTTAGCATCCTTTTTATAGTAGGGTAACTTCCTTTGTTGGTCTCAAACAAACAACTAATTGGATAAAATTTCATCCTTTTATCCAATTCCTTTTTTTTTAAATTCCTTATGATTCATTTTCATGCAGTTTGAGTACACAGGATTGTCTTTGGGTTGATAATTTACTAGTGGCTCTTTGCTGCTCCAGATTATTGGTACAAAGTAGTGTTATATTTTTTTTTAAATCGGCTAATATATCCCATTTACAATACGTCTCACCTCCAACCCCCCCCCCCAATCACCTTGTTTTTTTCGTCCCTTTCCAACCTTAAGTAAAATGCGTGATCAAAATCTATATCCAGTCTGTCCATACAGTCACCTGACGGATTTGGCTGATTTTTTTTAATTTTAGTGTGGATGGTCCGTAGATATGTGAGCAAGCATTGATGGAACTTCAAAGTGATTTACCTGTGAGAAATAACCTCGGAAAGCTCCTCAATTAAGGAATAAATAAGGATATTTTGAGTATTTCTCAGAGTTGATTAAAGTTGGGGTTCCAGCGAACCCTCACTACATCAAGGGTCATCCCCTTGACGTATTTGTGGGTTATTCCGAGCAGAATAAAAAGAAATCAGCTCGATCCGTTCATTAAAACAATCAGACCGACTGGAAATCGTTCTCAGCTCAATTTTGTTAACACGAGTATATAAAATAATCTATTATGAAACATTTTATAAATAAAATAATAAAGACATGTATTTTTCTAATGTAAAAAATAACTGATATTTATTGTTTTTTTTATCTTTTAGCCCGAAAAGAATATAAAAAAAGTAGAAAGGTTTCCTAAAAGAACTGGTGCAATTGTATAACGTACTCGTAAAACAGACTTATGGAACGTTTTCTATTATTTTAAATTTCACATGAGCTACTCGTCGAATCCCTTCTTAAATTTTAAATTTAAAAAAATAAACCTATTTTTGTTCATATAAAATTTCATGATTTATTTTTTATTTTCTTTAAGAAGCCAATAATGTTTTTCTAACTTTTTGTTTGTCCTTGCCATACTTCTTATACTCATAAAACGGTTTCTGATTTATTCGGTTTGGAAATCTTTATTTTTCTTCCCTAAAATAATAATTCATGTTTACACAGTTTTCTCTTGCAAACTCGAAGAGTAAATTTCTGGTAACAAAATACTGTCCGCTGATTTAAATTAATTTATTTTTTATACGGTGAAAAACAAAATCATAGTCTTTGATTCTATATTATCATTAATGAAATCCCAATATATAAAATAACTGTAATTAAAAATAACAATGCAATTATAATTATTTTTGAGCATTTTTTGAATACATAGTTTCTTTGTCAGTTTCACTTGATTTTTAAAATTGTGTAAATGTTTTTCTAAGAATAGTAAAATACGTAAATATTAAAAAAATAATGTTGAAGAGAAAACAGCTCCTTAATTCCATTGTAGTTCTTGCAATGAAAAGAAAAATACAATAATATTCAGGTATTGTCTATTTTTTTAATTTAATAACTTTGCAACATAGAATTTTTTCCATAAATTTTAGAAAATAAATATATATATACATACAGAAAATTTAATCTTAAACAAAAAACTTGTGATGATAATTATTTTTCAATATTAATGTTATTTTTATTATAATATTTTCATGATTTCAATAATATTTTATTTTATTTTTTTCTATATCATTCAATTATATATAATTAATTAAATGAGAACATTAATACAATTATTCCAGTTGAGATCGTGTCGAGTAATTTAATTTACTTTGTAAGGAAATGAAAACTGATTTTTTAATCTAGAGTGACTCACTTCAAGACTTTTTCTATAATTTTGTTATTTATGAACAGATTTGAATAAGCACGTTGTTATTTTCTTTGTCGTAAAACGCATGACATTCTTTTGCAAACATAACATTTAAATAAACCAGCAGTTGTAAATATAACAATTAATTAGTTTTAATAAGTGCTATTTTGAAATGAATTGAGGTAACAGGTTCATTATTTTATACAAGTATACGTCTAGGTACCCTAGAAGTATACAAATTTTAACTTGATGAAAACTAACCAATCCTGAGAAATAAATTTTTATGATAAAAATACAAAATGGTGGACAGCCGGTTAACTAAACGTTTCTGGACGTATATTGATAAAATTTTTTTCTATATTTTGATTTGGGGAACCATCCGCTGAATTTTTTAAACGGGTTTTATAAACACTCTGCACATATACTTATAAATACAATAATTAATTTTACCGTTAAATAATTTCGAATTTTATAAAATTGTAAACAATGTGGATCATATATTTAATATTACATGCAAAGTTTGTTTAAAAAATGGCGAGGATTAAGTTTTACTCATAAAAAACAAAATAATATTTATATACTGTGTACATAGAATCCATCCACTGGTGAGATAAACATCGATTAATACCTTAAAACGTGGAATTGTCTCCAATAGTTTCATTTACTCTACGGCAATGTTGTTTTGTTATATTTTAGTAACTGGAATAACATTAGGATGGTTTGAAAATATTATTAGTTAATAATTAAAGTTTTCATGTCTTAGAAATTTTATTACTTTTTTCAGCAAAATATTGTTGAGATTTTTTATTCTCCCTCTTATTACAGAAATATATTTATAATCGTAATTACATAAAAGAGCTATATTCATACAGTACACGTAGCAATAATTTATATCTCAGCTAATTTATATTTTATTAACGAAAAATTAATTAATAATTACAATAATAAAATAAAACTATCGCTCCCTCTTTTATTAAATATGATAAAATTAAATTATTTTCAAGTAATATACAAAACAGCTTTACTTTTATGTACCTAATTAAATAAAATTTCCAGACAGTTTATTAATTGTTAAAATAATTTCATAACTAAATTAGCATAATAGTACACTATTCTAATTTTAGTACTAACATAACAGAAGACGTCATTCATCACATTGTTTAACAAAGAGAATCGCCTTCGTCTAGTCTGTAGAACACTCACTTCACTTCTCATTAATATATTTCACTTTATACAATGTAATATAATGAAGAAGGTGTAGATAGATAACTAATATACACTCATTATAATGCACTATTCCTGCTCTAGGATTCCATAACTTCAGCGATTTCATAAGTTTAATAATAATAATAATAACAATAATAATAATAATCCCTTGAATCTTCACGTCCGGAACATAACATCTAATCGAATATTTTCCTCGGAGATGGAATTTTCTTCGGATTGATTTCCACGTACAGGCCGTTTTACAATGACTGGATTTTTTCGGCTACCTGGAGATATGTAAATTAAAACGATTAAGGAAATGGATTTACACCATCATTAGAGCATGCGATGTGGCGGCCAGGGTAAAAGTGATTACAGATGTAACGGAGACCCTTCCGCTATCCACATGCTCCCCGCGAAGGCAAGGATGAAGGCAAGGTGCCCATTATGTCGGTGAATGGGAACCCTGAAAAATCCTATGTGTAGGGGCCTAGAGTCAGTGCAGAGATTACGCATCCGTTCTCTTCCAGGAAATATGCCGGTTCCACCGGATTAGCGGACCGGACCTCCAGGGGTGGTAGCCCTGGAGGGATGTATCCCGGCGGGGTTTTTACTTATTGAACACGATCTGTTCGATAAGTAAAAAAAACATCATGGATGATTTACAAACATCCATGAGCTCCAATGCTTGGTATATGATGTAGACCCCCGATTTGTATATGCCAGCAAGAAACACATTTCTGCCAAAATTAAAATTTCCAACTAAGAAGGTACAATACATTTCGGCGAGATTAACCGCCAAATATAAGTCACAGGTAGAGTAGCTATATTAACATCGACTAGAGCTTCCACCGAAGCGGTTGAAGTAAACACAAATGTGCAAGCGGTCGCAATCAGTATAAATCATCCGCAGCAGCATACTATCTGCAGCATATACTTGTTCAATTTTGATTGGAAGGAGGATTACATAACATGATTAAATGATCAGCTTCCCCTACCCACACTACTGGTGGGATACAATGCACACAATTCTCTTTGGAGATCGGATCGAGTAGATCCCCTCGGAAGAAAATTGGAAAAGTTTCTGTTAAATTCTGATTTGATTATCTTAAATGATGGTTCAGGATCTTTTTTCAATGCCACAGATGGATCGACGTCCAGTACAGATTTAGCACTTAAGTATATCGATAGTACCGAGGTACTCTTTTTAATTTCTTCTTTTTTTTTATGAGATAGAGAAACTCCATTTACGGGTGCCTAGGCAGTGTTGGGCTCGCTAACAAGTTCCGCAAAATGATGTTAAATACGGGTGTTCCTGCGGTCTACTGACTAAATTTCCACCCCTGCCTACCCACCCTTCCTGGTACAGCTGGTGTGCATTACTTCAGGAAGGGGGAATACGCTCTCACATACATTCAGACACCGACTTCACACCCGCAAGATACCAAAGATAAGACTAAAATCTCACTAGATACTCCACGACATCTAAACATCACTTAGAATACAAGCCTCATGCCGCACACTCCTCACATCACATCAGTTCACATCAATCAGTTAAATCCAATCACATAAACAAGCACCTCACAGACAATCGAACACTACAACATACGTACCTCACGGATCACCATCGGACGCGGGAGCGGAGTGCCCACGACTTCATTAAACCAAGGCGACCCCCAAATGTAAGAGGAACCCCCTAGGCGCTCAGCCGCGTGCCTGTTCACCCCCGCGCCCTCTACGACCCTTTCTTCAACCCGTGCGAGACTCTTTCCAGATGTACAGCTCCTCCGTGCTCTTCCTAGCAAATCTTGCTACAGCCGTCCAGTTTTCCGCGCTTTCCAACATGATCTGCTGCATTTAGGAGGAACATTTCCCTTCTATCTAAGGTATCCAATATTTTCCCTCCTCGCATCCTCAAATCGGGAGCAACAAAAGAAGACGTGATATGCTGTCTCTTCCTCTTTTATATACATTGGGCAACTAGCCAAGTAATCAAGCTTAACCTTAAAAAGGTATTCTCTGAACACAACATGGCTCGCTAGAAGCTCTCGCACCAATTTCTCAGGTCCCCAATTATGCGGTGTGTCCATCGGCCTCTATCACTAGTGTCCCACTGCATCTGCCATTTTCTCCTCATTTCTTCCATAATGGAGCTAGCCACTCTCCTTTATTTTGCAGACGCCCGTTGCATTTCTTCATCTTCTTCTTGCGGGTGATCCTCAGATTGTTAGATAATATTCCTACCAACACTTTCACAGCCTCTCGGGAAACCGTGACTCTTTCCAAGTTTTAGAAGATCTGCATTGTAGCGATCATTTCCCGGTGCAAATTGTAACTAACGTTACTAGATAAATATATCCCCTCTCCAAAAGATGGATGTTTGAAAAGGCAGACTGGATGAGCTTCACAGCTAGTATGATACTACCTGAACCAACTGGAGTTATCGAAGTCGATGTCGATGCAACAACGAATGCCATATTTGACTCGGCATCAAGATATATTTCCAGAACATCCGAGAAAATCAAGAAGCGTCCCGTTCTGTGGTGGAACAAGGAAATCAGTGAAGCTATTAAAAGATAGAAAAAAAAACTTATAACGCTTTTAAGAAACCTCTAACATTAGAAAATTTGATTGCCTTTAAAAAATACAGAGCCTATGCAAAAACACTAATGATAGATGTTAACAAACGATCCTGGCAGCAATACGTGTCATACACCAACAGCAACACAATTGCATCAGCCGTTTGTTGGGGTACAAACGTTGCTCCCATAACCTGCCTTCAGTATAAAACTGAAGTTAGAGATGCTCTAAACGAAATTGCAACAATTGGTGAAGAAAAAAATTGCAACGTGCGATAAACGCCCTCAACAAAGTTGCCAGGAATAGTGGTTTCAAATTTTCACCAGAGAAAACGCTGTGTACACTTCTGTAGAAAGAGAATGCCTCACCGAAGTCCTGTTTTGACCATCGACGACCATCCAATAAAATACAAGGATAATGTGCAATTTTTAGGTCTATTTCTAGATAAATCCCTTACATGGAGATTACATATATAGTACTTGAGTTATATATGTTAAAAAGCCCTAAAAATTATTAAATGTTTATGCCACATCAGTTGGGGCTCAGATAAAGAAATACTACTGAGGCTGAGGCTGTTTCAATTGAAACTCGACTACGGATGTATTGTATATTCATTCCTCAGAAAATCGCATTTACGAAAATTTAACGTAATACATCACAGCGGGATAAGATATGCCACAGGTGCTTTCCGTACAAGTCCGGCGACTAGTCTAATGACAGAAGTCGGAATAATGCCACTACATTACAGAAGTGAGATCCTATTGCTAAGATATGCATAAATATATGGGCCTTTCCTACCAATTTAAATAATAAAATATTAAACCATCATCCATTGGTCGCATTATACAAACGTCGCGCTACCTATTGCAGACCAGCCGGAATATGGTGTCACCAACTGAGAAGAAAATATGAAATTGCTCTACAAGAGAAATACCGCCATGGCTTTTACCAGCGGTAAATTCAAGATTGAATCTCTTCTATAGAAAAATTAAAGAAAATCCAGCAATAATCATCCAACAAGAATTTTTATCATTTTTTGTCTATAAAGAAATTCAGCCTTTTTTAATCTCTAAGCGAAGCTTGTGGCGGCCAGGGTCAATGCTATTGCAGGTGTAACGGAGACCCTTCCGTTGTTCACATGCCCCCTGCGATGGCAAGCATGTACCAATGGTGCCCATGCATGTCGATGCATGGGAGCTCTGAAAGCTTCGGTAAGTAGGAACCTGGAGTCAGTGCAGAGATTGCGCATCCGCTCTCTGCCAGGACATATGTCGGTTCCACCGGAGTATCGGATCGGACCTCCAAGGTTAGTAGCCCTGGAGTGGGGGTAGACCCCGGCGGCTAGCCTTGCTACAGAAGGGATAAACAAAATGAACACTCTTGAACAACAACCTAACGTGGCAGAGGGTGCACGTAAACACCCTCGTCTAGAAACCTCCGATTCGCCACAAGCGAAGAGTAAAAAGAGCAAGGAGTCAGATAAAATCAAGAGAGATGCTGACAAAATCAGTAGGGAATTGAAAAAGTCGTTGTTTGGAAACATTGCTCCCAAACCAAGATTTTTAATTATTAAAAAGGAGAATGGAAACTTTCAAAAAGTTAGTCCATTCTTAATCGCAAGAGAAATAACAAATTGTGCTGGTGGTCCTGTTATGGGAATTCGTAAAACCTTTAATGGATTACATGTCGAAACCATCAACGACATGCAAAGCTAGAAAGTTCAGTCGTTGAAGAAGAACGGTGATTTTGCTGTTTCTGTCAAACCGCATAGCACACTTACCTCATCTAGAGGAGTTGTTGTTTGTCGCGATCTTCTTAATTGAACAGAAGAAGAAATTGTCCAAGAAATGTCGAGTCAGGGAGTGAGTGACTCAGTGTCGCAGACTAACCATGCGAAGAAATGGTGAAGTTGTTCCTTCGGCCTCGCATGTTTTAACATTTAATAGGCCGAACCTTCCTGAAAAGGTACGAGCTGCCATCCATCGGCTTGATGTACGGGCATTTATTCAGCAGCCGATGAGATGTTTTAAGTGTCAACGATTCGGACACACAGCAGTTAGATGTGAAGCGCAGGAAATATTTATACGTGGAGAGAAAACACATGAGGATAAACCATGTAAAGACCCTCCAATCTGCGTTAACTGTAAAGGGCATCACAACTGTCGTTCTAGGAACTGCCCTACATATAAATTAGAAACTGCCATTCAGGAAGTTAAAACGCTTCAGAAGTTAAGTTATCCTGAAGCGAAGAAAATTGTTAATCAACGTACACCACGACCATCTACCTCTTATGCAGAAGCAGCGGCTGCCCCTTCCACATCTAAAGTTAATGTGGAGCAGTTGCCTAACACGATGGCACCAAGTCTTGCGACAATGATTGAAAGAATCATTGATTCAAAGATTGAGTCGACTCATCAGAAAAAACAAAGTAAAGATGAGACGGCTCATCCCCGGACTGACGCCGTCGTCGTGAGAGACGTACCAGCGCCGTTTAAAAAACCAGTCAAATCTGCGATTGTAAAGCCACCAACTAGCGTAAAAATTAAAAATCTTGACTTATCTGACAAAGAGAAACAGATCACTCCGTCGTCGAGTCAGGAAAATAAGGAAAATGCAACAAGTGTACAAGGAAAATCTACGTCTACCGAAATGGAGGTGCAGGTTATTATTGAAAGAGCACCAGACGCAGATGATATAAAAACTGCAACAATGGAGCCTCCAAAAGCTCAAAGAACAGCTTCGGTGAGAGCATCTATTTCAGCTGGACCCAGCACTGCAGTAGAGATAGAATCCAGTTCATCAGCCGCGGAAAGTGCATTGCTTGCTAGTTTACATTCAATAGCAACGGTGCTAACTGCACCAACGATGTTTTTGTCTCCTGATGGAAGCCGGCGAACGTCACTGGCATCGGAAAGAGAGGAAGACGATGCCATGTCTGAAGCCTCAGATAGCTGTCATCAGAGGTTGAGGCCGTTCGCAGAATGGAAAAACGCAAGAAAGGATGGCCGAAAGGAAAGCCTAGGAAGTAATATTCTGGATCCGAAGTTATAGAAGAATCTAAATTTTTGAACATTTCTGATTCATGAGAATGTGAATCATTGAACATTTTTTTGTTCATTGATCAGAGTTATTGATCAAAATTTAATTTATATTTGAGAATACTGTTAGCTAGAGAAAAGTGAATTCTCTGTAATAGTAATATTTTGTTTTTGTGGAATTAGGTAGGGGAGATAAGTAATTAATAAAAAATAACATATGCTTTGTGATATTTTTGTTGTTGTACTAAATTTACCACAGTCTGAGTATTTAACTCTTTTCAGTATTCAGTTCAATGGACACCGAATTGAAAATCAATTTTAAAGAACACTATAATATATTTGTATATGACTAATTATTTACAAAAAAAATTTATAATAAAATAATAATAATAGAGATTAATATTAGAGATAAAAATGATTAATAATATATATTAATAATTTTAATTAATGAAATATTTGGATCTTAGAAGGGTAAGGCACATCCGTTCGAATTATATTTCATCTCCTCTTTTTTTAATTTCTTTTTTTATTTTAATATATTGATTTATTAATAATTATTAACCTCTGATTGGAAAAAAAAATTACAATAAATAATACTTCAATAATTATGATAAAAGAAAAATGAACACATTCAAAACAGAAGTTATTAATGAAATAAAATTTTATGTCCTTTTCATTTAAAAAAAAAATGTGTATATATAATTTAATAGGCGTACAAGGAAGTCATGTGCTGTCCACATCAGATTTTTTTTTAATTTTACATCACAAACCCCTTCCAAACAAATACATCACAAGTACATTCAACTCAAGACAGTAACATATAAAAATAAATTTAAATTAAATTAATTTTTTAATCAACAATTTGATAAAGCCTTAGCCTTATAACGTGCATATGTAAGTTTCCCTAATCTTACATTTTCTAGACTCGTCCTTAATTTTTTTCAATAAGTACATATTAATTAATATAAAAAGAGTAAAAATAAAATGTATTTTAATAAAATTAATTGTAGTGTATTGTATGCTATAATATTTTGGCCTCTTAACGGCGATTTCACAATAAATTGAAAGATATTTCTTTCGGAAGTCCGTTAAATTTTCAATCTATATTCTATCCTATACGATAACTCAAGACCTCAAGTAGTGGTGCTTGTTGGAGATCAGTTTAGCATATTTAACAAGACACAAGTTGCTTCCTTCCTCTTTGATCATATCACAATATAAATTTTGCTTCACTTTATTTTAAAATATGAATACTTGAAATAATTTATTTTGGAGCTTTGTAACAAAATTATAGGTATTGTTCCTGCATATTTAAAAAGATGAAAATTAACACTAGTTTTTTAATGACATTCGCATGTGTCATATGCATACTTTATAATTATCTTTTTAACTGAATTCGACAGTTACGGCCGTTACCAAGTACCAATACTGTGCAATGAATTTATGCTTAACATAATTTAATTTCAATGATCAATTTAAATTAATAATTATGTATTAGTAAACATGGTTTGCGTCAATTAAAGGGTACCCTTTCTTTAAATATTTAACTATGTTGAACAGTACTTTTTTAGACAATGATGGTATTATCCAACATTCAGTTTTTATAATAAATCTCGGATATAATAATTTCTGATTACTTGAATAATAATTATAATAATTTTTTTTGTATAATAATAAATTTATAATCACGTTTTGTTGGGATCGATTCTCAGAAAAATCATTATTCGATTAATTTCTATTATTTTCTTCTTAAAACACCACAACAGATGGAACAATTAAATCTCCTTTAGTGTTATTAATGGCTTTAACAGAGAACAGGATATTAGATTTTGACATTATTATTATTATTATTGTCTTTCTTTCTTCGGGGATACGGGTATCGAGTACTATCGTCATTAGCCTTTTTTTCAAGCAAAAAAAAGGAAAAAATACAAAAATGTTTACCCTGATAAAAAGAACTAACAATTTTTTAAAACATACTTAAAAACAAATATATTTGAATCATAAAAATCACCACACAAACACACACACACACACACACACACAGAGAGAGAGAGAGAGAGAGAGAAAGAGAGATTTGCTATCTTTTACATCTTAGTACGAAAGTCTTTGTGTTCAAATCGTTGGTATTTGAAACACAAAATTGGCTGTGGTATAAAATCTCGCACGTCCTAACGATTTATGCCAACACTCAGGCAAGGAAGGTTTAATGAATGTCAGCACATGAAAAGTAGAAGAAACAACCTCACCATTCCTTCTCTTAGTCAACCTTGAGAATTCAGCATTCAGTCACACCTTGACTTGATAGTTTTTGAACTATTTCTTCTTCTGTGTAACTAAACAGATTCCTACAATAAAAAACCTCTTTTGATGGATTAAGGGTGCTATGAGTTGAACAAGAACGGGGAGTTCACCAATCTTTTTCAATACAAGAATTTTCTGCGTTTGACCTTCTACAGTCTCCTCTTACAAACCATAAAATGTGTTTGCGAATTTCTTTAACGAGTCAGTCGACACACTCTGTATTCTTGCGAGCAATCAGAAACGGACTACGGACTCATATTACAGAAGTTACTATTCTCTCTTGTAATCACAAGAAGCCTGGGGATAGGTGTACTATAGAGACTAGTCATGCTTGTAAAAAGGTATCCTATTGAAGGTAAGATTTTCCGAAATTGTATAACATAACTCGCTTATCGAAAATATCTAATATTTTTATATTTTTAGCCAGTGAAATATTTTTTGGTATGTTTTAAGTTGCTAAAAATGTGCTAATCAAATTTTAATCGTCTTTGTTTCTCAGAAAAAGTTCGTGTGCAAATATTTAATTAAAATCATATAAACATCAAAATTTGTTGTGTAATTTAGAAATTGAAAATTTGTTATAAAAAATCTGATGTGGACACCACATAACTTCCTTGTACGCCTATTAAATTACATATACATCTCTTTTAAAAAGAAAAATACATAAAATTTTATTTCATTAATAACTTCTGTTTTGAATGTGTTCATTTTTCTTTTATTATAATTATTGAAGTATTATTTATTGTAATTTTTTTTACAATCAGAGTTTAATAATTATTAATAAATCAAATTATTTATACTAAAAACAGAAAGTTAAAAAAAGGAGATGAAGTTTACCTCAAACTGATGTGCTTTCCCCTTGTAAGATCCAAACATTCATTAATTAAACTTTTATTTGGCTATACTCTGGAACCAATGAAAATATGTACCACTTTTGATATATCGTTAAAAAGCTCTCAATGAAGGCTTCAGTTAAGAAAAAGTCCAAAATCCCCAAAAATTGGATTTTGGGCTTTTGTGGACACTTTTGGTCCAGTCGATTGCAATCATATAGGAAGGTGCACAACTAGATGTACGGCAAACGTAAATACAAAATTTTAACATCATACGGCTAATTGTTTTTAGTTACGCGAGGTACATACGTACGTACAGACATCACGCCAAAATTAGTCAAAATGGATTGGATTCAGAGATGGTTAAAACAGATATTTCCTTGAAAATCTAAAAACCGAAATTATTCACGATCACAATACTTCCTTTACTTCGTACAAAGAAGTAAAAATACGATTCGAAGTCATTTTTATTTCCTTGCACGAAGTAAAGGAAGTATTGTAAGCGGAAAAAAATTCGGTTTTCAGATTTCAACTGAAATATCCATTTTGACCATCCCTGAATCCATTTTGACAAGTTTCAGCGTGATGTCTGTACGTAGGTATGTGCGGTTGTACATATGTACGTATGTACCTCGCATAATTTAAAAACGATTAGGCGTACGATGTGATTGCGATCGACTAGACCAAAAGTGTCCAAAAAGTACATAATCCAAAAATGTGGATTTTGGACATTTTCTTAACTGCAGTAATAAGCCTTCATTGAGAACTTTTCAACGATGTATAAGTGGTACTTATTTTAATTGGTTTCAAATTATACCCGAATAAAATTTTAATTAATAATATATTTGGATCTTACAAGGGGAAAGCAAATCGGTTCGAATCCGACTTCCTCTCCTTTTTTTTACTTTCTTTTTTAAGTTAAATATACTTATTTATTAACAATTAACTTCTGAGAGTAAAAAAAACTTTGCAATAAATAATAATTCAATAACAACAATAAAAAAAGATATAACAAATATATTTTATTAATGAAATAAAATTTTATGTACTTTTCATTTAAAAAAAAATGTGTATACGTAATTTAACAGGTACAAGGAAGTCACGTGCTGTCCTCATCAGAGTTTTACCTCTTTAATGTTTAATAGGAATATATATCCAACACGAATTAGAGCATAATCGTATATTTGATGATCATCATGTAATATCTAATTCAAATGGCTTAACCGGTTGACAGTTATGAAATACCTTATTGTCATACAGAGGAAATTTAAATTTAAACCCATTACACAATATTGATTAACAGAAAGAAGTTATATATCCGTAATATTAAAATTTTATTGTTTTGACCTTTTTGTCTAGTTCAAAAAATCAGATTAATTTTTATATTCTGATATTTTGTTTTATATATATATATTTATATATAGTATATAAAAAAATGAAAAATTAGAAATTACATTTAAATTTCATAAAAATTAATCTTCGTTACATGAAAAATTAATGAAGTTTTATTTTAAAGCACTAATTCTATTAAAACTAAGATTCGATTACTATTCATATATACTACTGCTATTTAATCTGATGTAACCTACAGGATATACAAACATAATAGGATTATTTAGCGGTAAACAATGTTTACCGTCTCTCTCATATATATTTTCGAAACATAATATGTCTGAATGATTCATAGCGTATAAAGATATTTAAATTTTTCTTTTATACTAGTTCTTGTGTTGTAATTAAAGCTACACTTTACTTAGATGTCACACATTTTAGATTATTCATAATATAAAACACGGGAGAATATAGAGTGTCTTTGATTTCATTACTGAAAATGAAGTTACAAACAGTAATGAAGCTTGATCACTAAGTTAGAATCCTGAAGCTTTGAACTTTATATAATTATATTCTATTTCAAAGAATAAATAAATTTTCCCCTTTCTATTTTAAAATAACTAAACAATATTTACTGCTTATTAAGATTTTTTTTTTTAAAGTAAATAATATTTTTTAACAAACTGATTAAATGGTTTTTCTTCTAAATCTCATTAAATATATATTGCTACATTAAATAAAAAAATACTTTTTTTTTAAAGTATTACGATAAAGTAAATTATTCTTTCCAATTCAAGAGTTATTCTGGGCGTCTTTTGTACTTAATTATTCTTCTAATTTAAAGAAATAATCTTTAAAAGCTTTTTATTAGAGATAAATAAAATTTCGATTTTAAAGGAATTTAAAAAAAATTAAATCTGACATTCGTTTTAATAAGGGTTTTTCTTTGGGGATACAAAATCCCTAAGATATAATTTCAATAGAATTACTCATGAAATATGTTAGTCGAACTCATAAGATTACTGATATTGCAAATGTAAACAATGATATTATGTTATTTCCAATATTAATTGTATATTATAAATTCGAAAACATCGTAAACAGTCTATAATATCAGGTTGAAAAAATTTAGTAGAACCTTTTTTTTGTTTGGCTGAATTTCTTTATTACATCAGCTACTACATCGTAGCTATAAGTAAGTCGTATGACTGGCCATTACTTAAAAGAGGGTCACCCAATGATAGTCCTCAAGTAATACAAAAACAGTAGTATAATATGATATTTGATAGTGCCTTTCAATCTCAATTCGGACGTTCAACCAACATTAACCTTAAAAAAACTGGAGAAATAACTTTAACTAGAACAGTAAACGAAACAGTAATTTTGAAACAGCCAAGAAACAATAAAGCATGAGCAACAAGCCGCCAAACCGGATCATCATAACGGGCCATCAACAAGATCAAATACATGGAGCCCTTTTACCCTCGTAACGTCCTCGCTATTCTCTGGAAGATCAAGGCAAGATGATTAATATATTTACCCAACCTAGACACATACCTCGAAACTTGACGTCCAACTTCCATGACATAAAGCACAAATCGCTGATGTGCTCCATTCTACCTTCTGGCAATCGGCGGTCCTGTGTCCCCCTACTTACTTCACACAGCGATACGATCTAATGCAATTATTTTTAGGATGACCGTACTGTTGACACCTCATATACTGCACCAATCTTGGAGTTCTCTTTGGTGTTACAAACCTAACGCAAAAGTTTGCTATGTACTTTATCCCAAACACCTCCTTATTATTATACTGAGACTCTAGTTTTAGGAAAAAAGTCGCAACAGCTCCTTCGCTACTCAGTGACGTGCGTTTACGATGCCCCGGACCTTGTACCCCTGACTCTCAATCTCCTGCTGTATAACTGCAACTGGAATTGAATAGTGAAGATTCTTAAGCACCATCCGAAACGCCCTCTCATCACGCCTCATGAAGGTATGCCCTGTCAGGTTATTTTCGCGAACAACACGAACAATTTTTTTGTTGCTCTCAATATCCTTCGACAGCAGCCGAAGTCGTTTACAGTTTATTATTCTCACGGTATATTCCGCCTTGTTCACCACCGATTCCAACAACTCATACAGAGCTTCGTGATATTCAAAATGCCATACAATACTTTTGGAGGCGGCTTAACCTCTTACTTTTGTGGAACAGCACCGTAAGTCTCCTCCACCGATAGTCAAAAATCTATTTGAGAGAGATATATATTAATCCCAAGAGTCGTGTAAGTTACCGTCAACGTGCGTAAAACCGGCACCGTTTGCCATGCCAGTGAGACCAGAATCGAGTCCGCAATAACAGAGTCACTGCTATTAAAGGCCTATACCTAAAAAAAATAAAATCTAAAAATTTAACCAAAAATAATTTTAAAAACGTAATTCCACTGTAAACATCATACAGTTGTACACGATTCACTAAGTTATTTATAAATGCTCTTAAAAATACGGAAAAACGTTTAATTACAGCCAATAAATATACCACTATCACAGGTAACATAATATACTTGTAGAATCTAAAATGTTTATTACAGATTATGACACGTAGAAAATAAATAAATTTTCTTGTTTGGCCTTCTGTCGGACAAGTTCAATTTTGAATCCAAGTCTCAGTAATCCATAACTCTTTGTAAAATATAATATGGTAAGAAATCTTTCTTTTTTTTTTATCGTACAACTTATATAATATTCTATAGATAATAATGTTAATGTAACATTATATCTATTTCAGTATGTTTATATATATGATCTGTTATTATATAATGTTAAAGTACATAATAAGTAATGTTCAGTAAAATACGTTTTACGCAAATTGTTCTAATCAAATAACATCCACTGGATAAATAATTCGTGAGTATAAATGAGCAAAACCTGAAAACAAAGAGTATAAGATGTATAAGAGTTATTATTATTTTTTTAATAAAAATTAGTACAAAATAAATTAAAGGTATTTTTAATTTTAAGTTATTATCACAAATTAAAAAAAACAAAAAAAAACAAGAATATTGCAAGGTCTTATTTCAATACATAAAATTAGATATTTATTTTCTTCTACATACAATCGTAGTTGTTTTTTACCAATAAGGGTATTGCTAAAACAAATATTTTCAGGTTAAGTAATATGATTTTATTATTTTTAAGAAGGGTATCTCACGCTGCCACCAGAAGGAACACCCCACACAATATAATACCATGTAAAATAAGATATATTAATACTTACTTAACATATAAATATTATAATACTTACTTTTTGTTAAGTACCACCCTGGAACTTAGAGGTCAAGGGGAAAATTGGCCGCTCACAAGCGGCGAATCAATGTGGCATAAGCCGCATTGTCGGACAGTGTGGGAGTTCCTTGATGCGGTTGCTTCGTTCAATCGACATCAGTAGTTTACCTAAGGGAAAAGACTTCTACCGCGCTGCTGTAGGAAGCTAACCGAGAGATATGGCTGGCTACCAGCCAGAATAAGGCTCCATACGCTTTAATTCAGCGGCCTAGGCGTGGCAGCGAATTGCTGTCTGATGAGATAAATTAATTATTGATAATCATATATGTTTTAGTAGTTGACGGGGTGCGCCTACCCATTTTAGTGATATATGACAAGTGGGTGGTAGGACACGCAAGCGTGGTGTATGGTACCACACTTATTCCACTCACGCTTATAGGTTAGCTCTAGGAGCTAGTTAGGACACTGGTCACTAAACTGTTTCGTGGCCCAGTAGCCGTTTGTGGCCCAGACATTCGGTCTTATGCTTTAGGGCGACCGAATGGAGTGGTGGCGGGAGAAATGCCAAGCATACCAATTAACTACCTTTTGGTAAAAATATGTCATAATTTAATCAAGTAAATTAGTAAAGATTTTTCTGATTTAATCCTATCGTTAGTATGAAAAAAATATATATTTTTTCGTACAAAAGGCTTTCATATTATTAAAAAGGTTATTTAAATTTAAATATGTAGGGAAAAGAAGGAAATTATTTTAAGGGAATTAAGATTTTATTAACATATTTTTTTTATCTGAACACATAATTTAATAACATATTTTATTATAACATATTTTTGATTTTATTTGGTTTTAAATGAATATATACAAATAAGCTGGTAACTAAAATGGAAATAATAATGATTACAACAGAAGTCCTAGTAGTAGTAATATTACTCAATAATAAAATAATGTTGTTTTTAAATTTATTTTTAATATTTCACGTACAATAATTAAATAATTATTTAATTTAAATATCACTAAGCATGGTTTATAGTAAAAATTATTAATATTTTTTTTCATAATACTATTTTTAATATACTTCAGTATAAATTCTGGTGTTTTTACAGTACATAGTCACAGATGCTGACAAAATTTGCGATGACAGATCGTTTCCCAGCCGCATCATGATGACGATTATGGAAGTGGGACAAGCGTTCCACTTCCACCGATCTCTATATAGCACACTTTATAGGTCCTTTCTCTTCAATAGAAAATATTCTTTTCATTCTCTATTTCTCTTTTTTTATTATTATTATTTTTCTTTTTGTAATATTTTTTATACTTTTCTCATCTGTTGAATTTTTATACAAAGTTATTTCATTAATAAAAATATCGTAAGTTATTAGCATATTTTAAAGAAATGAATAAGCAATGCATTGCTAATTAAAATCTCTAAATTGGATTTATATAATTTTTTTTCGTTTTAAGAAAAGTTCTTCTGTTGATTATCATTATCTCCGGGTACTGCTAGGATAATGAATTCTCCGCCAACTTTGGAAAAAAAACAAATCAATGGATTTATAATACAGCAGAAGTTTTTTAATTGATAAGAAATATTACAAAAGCTGAAGGAAATAAAGAAAATAACAAAAGTAAGTTAGTTAATCCAAGAGATCTTTTATTGAGTTTATCAAGGAAAATAACTAAATATGCTACTTTTAAAATCTTAAAAACACTTGCATATAGCGTACGATTATAAAAACCCAAACATGGGAATTTAAAAGCCAGGCAGATATATATAGATGAAATATAATTTTAGAGACGAATTTAAAAATTAAAAGAGTAGATAAAGCTCGAAATAAAAATATTTTACGATGAATCGAAGAGCATTTTTAATAGAATTATTTTTTTAAAACAGAAACATGGTTTTAGGAAAATTATTTTAAAGCATCAATTAATTTACAAAAAAATTATGTAAAACATGATGTAACATACAATTTTAAGGAAATAAATAACTATAATACTGTGTATGAAGCATAATAAAAAAAGTCACAAGCGTAATTAAAATGGAAAATTCAAAAAATTCAGATTTTCATGGTAAAAATGGATTAATTAAATCGATGCTTTAATCAATCCTTAACTTAGTTATTAAGTAAAATAAAAAATCTAACGTCATCTGATCTTTCTATAGTATCAGTATTTATCGAAATTATTTCTGTGATAAAAGACAAAAAAATGGGTCAGAGGTCTGACTTATAATTAAGCACTTATTCAACCCAAGACTATAAAAAGGAGATTGTTAAAACAAACGCTGTAATTTCTTTTTTGTAATTGTATTCAATTATCATCTCATGATTATATATATCTTCTTAATAGCTTAAACAATTCTAATATTACACAACATTAAAATAAACCTTGCAATTAATTTAAAAATAAAAAAATACTAGGAACTTACGATGGACTTTCAATTTCAGTAGTTGTATCATAATGTTTGTTTTTTAGCGGTTTAAGTATTAAAAGGTAACTTATTTTCCATTTAATATAAACTCAGTTGGGTACATAATCTCTGTTGTTTTATTTTTAAGTCGTGTGCAAGCTTATATTTTTATATACAGCAACAGAGAGGAATTTTTTTTTTTTGTATTTTTATTTAGTATTATTTTGTTTATTGAAAAAAGGGATAAACCATAATACAATGTTATTTTTTTTTAATAGGTATACAACTGATGAAAATACAGAAGGATTTTTTTTTTTATGATTACCAGATGTACTTTTACTTTGTTTGAATATTTTATGTTATTTCGATTACTGAGTAGCTTTAACTGAAAATTTAAGATTAATCATAAAGCATACATCTTAACTTTGACGAATGTAGAGTCCATTTGCACTAATCGGACAATTAACCAAAAAACTATATATTTGAAAATAATGAAAATCAATAAATAATTAGAATTTTGTTATACAAAGTTACCCATTGTTTTTTTTTTTTTTATTGTTATGTTGTAATTTATACGTTTAATATTTATTATAGTTATTTTTTTTTACAGTTAAAATCATCATTATTTTATAAAAAAAATTATGACGCGACATAGTTTTTTCCAATCACAAATTTTCATTTTTCTCAGGTTCCTAGATATTAAAAATTAACAATGAATACTTTTTTGTAGTTGTGCGGTTTGCACTGGCGAAAGTTTGAAACGTGCAGCTATCGTCACTTGAATGCTTAATCGTCGAGTTAATTGGTTAATATTAAGGTTTGTAGTCAAACTGATATTTAGTTTGATCTCGGTAATGATCTTGCAATTTCTTCCACATCTAATTTCACTTATCTTTAAAAATTAGACCCTGGGCCGTAATGACTCGATATCTGTTACAAATCTAGTGATTAAATACATACTACTATTTATATATAAAAATATATTTCAGTATCAATGAACTTTTTTCCCTTTTTCATATAAATTTTATATTTGGTATAGATATTTAAAATCCAACTACATTAATCAGGTTTTTCAGTTACAGCGAAAAGAGTCTAATAATACAAAATTCCGGAACTCATACAAATCGTCTTCTCATTTCTACAAACTGAAATTTTCATTAAATTTTTTCACTCTGTCGGTTCTTCATGTAGCAGAAATAACCGGTTCAATTAGAAACAGTGACTCTTTTGTAAAATTACAATACATTTTGCTCCTTAAGATTTTCCGCTCAGTCATGGAGTTTTCTTAAAAAACCTTTCTTCCTCGGAAATTGAAATAAATATGATAATTGAATATAACTATTTATTAGTATTATTGTACTACTTATCTTGATAAAAGTAGAACTGAAATTAATATCTTGTAAAAGATCGTACTTCTGAAAAAAAAAAGTTTGCGCGCTTCCATTTGAATTCTACAGAACTCTTGAACTTGCATCAAATTTATGTAAATATAAAATAAATTGGAGATAGTAAAGTTGTATAATGTTATCTCAACATTATTTAAAAATTAACCAAGGGGCATAATTCAGTTTAAATAACCATGTCAAATTTTAATTTTATAATAGAATTAATTACTTTAATTATATATATAATTTTTTATTTATTATTTTTAATTTTTATAATCGAATTAGATATGTTATATTTATTTGACTGATGAATTATTTCATTACAAATGATTACAAAGAAGCTTGTACGTGGTAATATGAAAAAATAAATTTCTAGCGTGTGAATACTGCCATGCCTAACGGGATTCGAACCGGAGTCCTCCTGATGAATGGCCGAGACGAAACACTCATTAAAAGCATTGTCATTAACAACTTCTTCTACTAGTACGATTACTGCCACTAGCCACTAGTAATGGTACGATTACTGCCACTAGTAATGTAATATACTGATGTTATTTAGAGTGTGGTTCTGGTGGTTAATGTACCTATCTTACAACGAGAAAAATAACCACATACGGCTCTCGGAAGGAAAGCGA
Source organism: Lycorma delicatula (assembly GCF_047948215.1). Classification (NCBI taxonomy): domain Eukaryota; kingdom Metazoa; phylum Arthropoda; class Insecta; order Hemiptera; family Fulgoridae; genus Lycorma; species Lycorma delicatula. The sequence continues at coordinate 55,061,577 of NC_134457.1, forward strand.
GGTATCGAATGTTGCCAAACGTATCTGACCTTCTCTTCTCATTACCATATCATCTCTCTCACTCTCAAATTGCGGTCGATCAAGCAATTCTTTTCTCTGAAAGTTAAGTCTCAGCCATTTCCCGAAATATAATTTTTAATTTAATTTTTTTAGAATTATTTTTTCTTTTTATTTTAGACCTGTTATAATTTTTGTAATTTTTATTTTTGTTTATAATCATTTACAATAGGCTACAACGTATTTATTTTATTTTTATATTAATTTAAAATAGTTATTAATATTATAATAATCACTACAATATATTATTTAAACTAGGAAAAACAACTTCCGTGCATAAAAATTATTGTTATTATAAATAAATACTGTGTCAATATTCATCATAAAGTGGATGAATTCCGTCCATTTCGTCATCTTCATAGTCGCGGAACTGAAAGATGAACCAGATTTATAACTAAACTATCCAAGGGAATTTCTCGTTCTATGGCTTTATATATAACTCTAACATTCTGCACCGCTTTTCTTCAGTCTTGAGGGGTTACATTTTTTATTCCTTGCTATGTAATTTCTTCTATTTCCGACATTGTGAACTTTTTATTCTTATTTTTTTACATATTTTTTAACGTGACTCCACACAAATTCAATAGCATTGAATTGACAATGATGGATTTTGGAAAAATTATGACTTTGTGGTCTGCTTCTTTTGTTATTTCATAGATTGGTCTGGTAGGATTTTCCCTGGTTGTTCTTTGGTCATTGAATGGTCACCATTAACCTCACGTAAAACTAGCCGGTCAATCAACTTATGTTTCCAATTAGCGTTAGTGCAATTGCACCGAGTGATATGAAGCATTATCCATTATGGTGCTACACGGTTTAACTTTTTCCAAAAGCATTTCTTTGAACCGTTCTGTAAATGTTCCATTATTCATCTCCTCGTAGTAGTCGTTAGTTTTCTTTTATTTGAACATTAATAGCGCTTCATTCACAAACCCGTTAACTGTTCCGGTATAACAGACTTCCACCTCTACCAATTGGTACAGGTACAGTACCGTCAAGAGCTTCATCAGTCCATGATTTTGGGTTTAAGTGGTTAGCATTAACTCAAGTTTCGTCTAACCGACAATACCTAATCGTCTTTCTTTTTTTTAAACTCCGGGTCCACCGTTAGGCATGCTTCAGAGAATTAGATGAATGATTTGTAGCGTGCATACCTAATCCTCTTCTTTCAAGTAAAATTTTTCTACTATTAATTTTTTGGTACTGGAAGCTGATATTATGCAATAATCTTTCTAAAGACGAGTATTTTCCGTAAAATAACTCTGCCTTCCGAAGAAAAATTAATAAATTCTTAGTTGTTGGGTATTCTTTCTTCGAGCAGTAGTAGTAAATGTGTCGGCGAATGATATCAGCTGCAAACATATCTAAATCAGTTACTGGAGAACCTCTTGGTGGTTGTTTTCCCGGTGTTTATAATTTGGATTAACCTTTCTGCAGAGTTAAAGACTTCTCTTTAGTAATATTAGAAACTAGTTCTTTAATTATTTTAAGAGCAGAAGCAGTGTGTTTTCTAACTTTTTGGAAAGGGATTAAAGGTTCATTCTTTTCTAAAATACTTTGATTCATTCTCAGAAAACTTTCTAATTCTGCAGACCATTTCCCACACTTTACTATGAACCGTTAGGCCCCGACTAAAAACTATTCTGTCACGGACAGAATGAGTGACAGGCCTACCTCTTTTGAAGTCATTGCACGACAAAAATCGCTAGAACCAATAGGTAACTAATGATTCTTGAAAAATATTATATACGTTCTACAGTATATAAAAATACTATGTAGAAGACGTACAGTTAGAATGGTGTAATTCTGGCAGTAATAATATTAAAAAGTATTGTTTATATAACTGATGAAAAATGCAAAAAAAACGCAGGAAGAGTTAATACAACACAGACGCTTTCCACACAGTAGCTACTCAACGTCTACGGTTGCCAAGTAGTTCTATCTGACAAAAACGGAATGATGAATGTATGTGTTGCTATGACCAGAGCCAATACCTGCCACGTTCATTAAGAGAAAGAGAGAGAGAGAAACAGCACAAACGGCCAGAACTAAACTTTAGATAACATTAATATACTAGTAACTTTTTTTTTTGCCGCAGGGTTTAATATACAATCGGTACCAGTTTACGGGAACCATAAGTAAATTTGCATACAAAAAAATGACATGCAGGGAGAGGTTCCATTGAAACCCCTCAAAGAAATTTATATATTTATCTTATTCAACAGATATGAACAATAGACATAAGTCTTAAAAAAATTGTCTTATTATTCACGAAAAGAATAACTAATCAAGTAAAGAAATAGTGAAAAAAGTCTAAGAAACAAGGAGAGTATGGAAAGAAGTGAAATGAACGATTCACAAACCCTAGGGTAGCTAATTCACCTCAAATATTGGAGAACTTAGAGATCTAATAACATACGCAAACGCTTTAGGCCCATAACGTCCTCGCTGTTATCCAGGAGGTTAACGGCGAGTCAGTTTACATGTTTGTTGAGTCTCATTTTGTATCTTGTACCGAATCGCCGTATCTCCTCTCGAACGGTTGGCAATCCCATATAATCGTGTTTTACACAAACCGCGGCGCTTCTGTTATATTCCTCATAGTCTTTTCTGGAATTGCTGTAAAACTTCAATGTTATTCTCACTTGTCCTGCCTTATAGTTTTATTACGTAGGTCCAAATCGGTTTCAGGATATTTGAGTACAGCAATTGCTTGTTAGGCAATGATAGTTACGACTCCCTGCCTTACAATCAGTACATTTCCGTGAACTTAATTTTTAGGTGCATCCTTTCCCTTTCTCCCTGACACGAATCATCTACGTCAGACGGCGATCCAGATGCAATCCTAGGTATCGAACGCTGTTAGCATGTGGTAATATTAAATATTTAAATTTTAAAGCTCAAATCAAGAATAGAATTATTTGCATGATTTAATAAATTTTGATTTTAGTTTTAAGAACAGATTCAAAATTTAGTAGACCTGCCATATAAATGACTAAATGCGTTTTACTTAAGCAAGGATTTTCAGCATTTACTTAATTTATCAATTTAGATTTTAAGTTTCAAATTCAGTCCTTCCTTAATTCTTATACATTAGTATATTTGAATATACATTAGTGTATTCAATACATTTTAGTATTATTATGATGTACTCATATAAATGTTCTTTTATATTTTCAAATATATATTTTTTTTAAAAATGAAACATGAAATCAGAGAATTTATTCCGTACTAAGCATTTCTATAAATTAAAAAAAAAATTAGTAAATAAAAATAAAAGAAAATAGCAGAATTCTGTCCTTAAAAATGTTAGAATATTCACCAATTGAATAGATGATCGCATACAATAATTCATTTAATTCACAGTTTGTTCTAGACCAAATTTTTTTTTTAATTTACTGTTTTATAAATATGTGTGTATAAACACCAAACGTTAACAAACAGTTAATTATTATTATTGGTTACTAATAATTATATTTTACTTTCTACCCATTTACAGGTTCCTACCTGTAAAGTGACTTCCTAGTCATTTTATTACTTTACTGAAAAGACGTTGTACGTATAACCCATTTAAAGGCAGAGAATAATTTTAAATATGTTGCTTTATTACCTTTCCCAGTCTGTTATGAACGATCTCGCCTGAAGACCGTTAACACGTTGTGGTAGATTTTAGAGCGAGGTTGGACAGTATTTTCATAGGTGATGAATTGAAAAACGCCTTGTTGCTTATTGAATTGTTCTTTAATTACTTGTCTTGGCATTTCGATAACATATAAATAACTATTTAACACATAACGTAATACATATAATTAAAATGAATAACATATGACTTAATAACATATAAATATAAAACTAATGTAAGCGTTCAACCGAACATGTCCGTCCGGATTGAATGTGCAATCCCGACCGCTCTGGGTCAGATTTGAGCGTCGAATGAGTAGAAGGTCGCTATATCATAATGACCATTCCTTTCAATATTATTATGACGTAGGACATCGCGTGATCAGATCGCCTGACCAAGCTTGTCGGAGAACCCTAGCCCTCGCTAGGTAGGTAGCAGCACCCGACGGCACAAATGTAACGGTTAAAAAATAGTGAATCATATAAAGCAAATAAAGTTCAAAAGGTAACAATTAAAGCTGAATTTTTTTTTAAACGTTGTACTGCTTACATAAAGATATTGTGCAATTAAAATATTTTTTTTGTTTTGCACGTAAATAGAGTTTTGAAAGTAAACGTTTTTAAAATCTGTAAGAAATGTTCTACAAATCAATTGCAAATAAACCACTAATATTTAATTGAATAATACAAACTAAGGATGAATCTTTTTCTTAGATTTAAGTTCAATTGTTGATATGAAAATTTTGAATGTAGTAACATGACAATATTTTACAGCAAGAAGCGAAAGCAAATACTAGTAGAAAGCATAATGTATGTATAGTTGCGTTTGAAACCGGCAACAGCGCACCATGAACTATAGGCGGACTCTTCTACTACTCTTGTAGAAGTCGTACTCTCGGGGCCCACAATCCGATTTGTCTCTGTTACGAGCCCAAAGGGACGCAACGCCCTTATTCAAGATTTATTAATCCCCATGTATTATTAAGTGTATGTGCAAGCCAAATGGTGCCATTTCCTTCCTCACTCTGAAAGACTTTAAGATTTCTTCTTTCAAATAGTCTTTGTTTTTTGTTGAAATCTATATCATTTGTGAAATTGTTTTATTTATGTTCGTAGAATGTAAAATATTCATTCTTAATCTGATTTTAGTATAAGTTATTCAACTTTAATATCTTTACATTCTCCAATCTGTTCAAATTTATTATTTGTAGTAGTTCTCTTATAATATTGGTCATATCTTGACGTAGATTCTTGTACTATGACCTAGTTCCCCAATTGTATCAGAATCTTTCAGTAATTTTTTTTTCCCAGTTAACACCTGGTTTAATAATTAATTTCTGAAAGAAATGTTTATATTTAAATCAGTAAGACATGAGTTTTCCTGTTTTATTTATATTTTTTTTAAATTAAATAAAATAATTTAATAAAAAAAATATTTTTTTCCTTGCTTTATGATGTTAAATGTGATCGAAAAAAAAATGCATAATTTTTTTTAATTGTGTAATTCAAATCATGTTTAATTTAAATTTATTTTTAAAAAAATACGTATATACGTTTCTCCCACAAAAAGTTAACAAATAATATTTTATTTAAAAAAAAAAAAAAATGTTAAAAATGAACTATAAATAAAAAGTTGTTTTCTACTTATTGAAAAATATGGAGTAAGAAAACAATGATGTAAGTTATTTTATTCTGCAGTATGCTGTTAGGCTGTACATGAAGAGAGTACATATTATAAGAAGTTTAAATTGTTTTTTTTTTTTTTTTTAATCAAATAACACCCTTGAAGACGATAGATGTAAAATTTGTTTCACTTAAAGTAAAAATTAACAATAACATAATTTATTATTTCAAAGTGTTGGAGACGAGATGAAACGTGACTTGAATGAACGACAAGAAATGCAAACTATAAACTATGTTACGGGTAATTCCATTGAGTTGGAAAGGTATATTTTTTGTTAATACACATTTCAAGTCCACACCTCACGTCCAACATTGTCTTCCGTGTATTATTCAATTTACTGCAACAAAAGAACTAAAAGCTTCACTCAAATTAGAATTGAAACGATTGTTTTTAAACAGTTTAAAAAGTTCTAAAAGGTAGTCGTAATTAATTTGATTATTTACAGTAGTCTACAGGTAGATTTTTTTTTTATCTTAGAAGTTAGTAGTTGTTTGTACCTTATAAAGAGCAGCACTACTCTCTCAAGAAAACAATAATTGATTATTATCGCTAACTACTACTATTATTAATCATTAAAAAACTCATAAAAAGTGTCTTTACTTACACTACGGAGATTCTTTAACAGTCACAACAAAAAATACTGATATACAGAAAATTTGGGTTTGATTTTTAATTTTTTTTTTTTAGATTTGTAGTTTTTCTTCATATATTTTTTTCGTATCTCATTTTTAAAAGTTGCTTGAGTACTTTATAAGAGAGATAATTCCCTACCGTAAATAAATATTTACATTTTTGCAAAATAGTTTTATCAATCACGCAAAGAATAACTAATCAAACAAAGAAATACTGAAACAAATCAAAGAGTCAACAAAAGTAAGTGGGGAAATGAAATGAAGAATTCTGAGAATGCACAACACGCTAGAGTAGCCGATTCACCTGAAATCTCAGAGAACTTACAGATCTAATATATGCAGTCGCTTTGGCGCTTAACGTCCTCCCTGTTATCCAGGAGGTTAACGCCAGTCAGTTCGCATATTTGTTCAGTCTCATATTGTATCTTGTACCGAATCGCCGTATCTCCTCTCGAATGGTTGGCAATCCCATTTAATCGTGTTTTACGCAAACCACGGCGCTTCTGTTATATTCCTCATAATCTTTTCTGGAATTGCTGTAAAACTTCAATGTTATTCTCACTTGTGCCTTATAGTTTATTACGTATATCCAAATCGGTTTGGACCTCTCAATCCCAGATAATCATATTTTTTAGTATTTTTCGCAAACTACAGCGCTTCTGTAATATTTCTCAGTAGTATATATATTTAGTAGTAGTATTTTCTCAATGGTTTTATATATATAACTATTCAGATACACCCACACACACACACACACACACACACATATATATATATATTTTTTTTTTTTCCCCAGCGACTCGTGTGTATGTGTGTGTGTCATTCAAAATCACTAGTAATTGCAAACAGGTTTTTTATATTATTTGTTTTTCTATAGTTTTTAATTTTTTGCTTTCTTTTGATGCTGGTATAATCTGGAAGATTACTGTCATGGAAGAAATTCGTTTTTGAAATCTCACCTAATTTATTCAATTTAAAACCATTAAAAAATATGGAAAAATGAACTTTTAAAATACTAACGAATTTTTTTATTTGATCTAGTAGATAGAAAGGAGGTGTAAATCGTATATTGGGTAATATCGATAAGTTAAACTCTTTTAAGAATTACATATTTTCAAAAAAAGTTTTATTTACAAACAATGTCTCAAAAAAAATTATATTTTACAAATTTTTTTAAAATTTAATTTACGTTTTAATTTTTATTTATTCTTTTTTTAATTATAAATTTAGAACAAGTCATAATAAGTCAACAAAGAGAATAAAAATTATATAAATGTCTTGTTTATATTAAGCAAAACTAACAAATACAAAAATTAAAATTGTTCTGGTACAAAAATGTAGTTAAGTTTAAATTACATGTTGTTTTTTTTTCTTTTATAAAATACACTGTCATTTTTTTAATTTATTCAAATTTATAGACAGATTGCTTTACTTTACTTACATTTTCAATATCTTTTATATAATATTAAACTTTAAATTAAAGAACGGTTATGAAAAAAAATTAATTACAGAATTAGTTAAAACTAAAACGATCTTGTTATAACTAAACTCATCGTAAAATAAATAGTTAAAAAAAAATTATACTTTCTTATATAAATATTAAATTACTGCTATATAATCGACCACCATATGCTAACATCACAAGTATCATTCCACAATGCAGTGTCTTCACTCATCATTCCTCCAAACTTCGGATAAACTATCCAGTAATTTCCATTGTATAATGCATCTCTTTAATGTATATCGATAAATCTACTTTCATATGAATTTATATTTAAATTATAATTAAATTTATACCCAAATATATAAAACTTATTTACAGATTTATCTAGACTTTTTCATTATTGGCAAAAAAATAAAAAGAAGTAGAAAAAGTATATTCTACTGCATAAGCTTCTGCAGATGAATGTTTTTTAACCCCAAATATTAATATTATTAGAGAATAAATAATTAATTACGAGAAAATAACTCATTTTCACTATTGAGTGGTTTCTAAATTAATATCCATAATATTCTTCAAGAAATACTGATTGTATTGTCAACCTATAACACTGGTTATTTTCAGGAACCTCTCGTGCCTACAGATGTATCATCTGTAGGCATAGGTAAGGATATGACGTTTAATTTCACATATAACCTAATAAAATTTACGTTCCGTAAACCAATTAAACTTACCAACAGATAAGGTAAGGTAAGGTGAGTTAAGGTACCTAGCTTAGGACACCTTGGCTCGCCTGCATGCAAGAGCGGGGAAGTCGGGGTGCTTCCGATGATGGTTCGGAGAACCTTGATGGTATAAGAGGGCGCGTTGAGAGCAAGGGCATGCAAAATGCGCACCTGGAACCTAGTAGGTTAGGGCAGGGAACGGAAGCTCCCCTGGAGAGGGACTATCCAGAAGCGGAAGTCGAGTTGGGAGACCCCAGGGGGCCTCTGGGAGGGCCAAGTCAGGGTGGGGCAATCTGCTGCCGCGACACTCCGGAGCGATCGAGGTAATGCTTTAAGGCTTAAGCGATCGCTCTGGGAGTGTTTTTTTTTTTTTTTTTAATGAGATAAGGTAAGATATTAAACTTTACAAAAGGCATAACGGTAGTGTTATACGAGTTACACGTTTATGAAGGTCATACAATATTCCTGGTCATTTATCTCGCAAACTATAGGAAAGAGCATAAAATTGACTTAACACTGTCTCTGATGGTTAGCCTATGGCCTTAAAAAAAGGTCCAAGGTGTGTGACTACATATTCCAATATAAAATCTTCTACTCATTGGTGGGGTCAAAAATATGTCATTCCATTTGAAAAAATCTGAAATAAGGTCAATTTTAAGGTCAAATTCAAGGTCACCATGAGGTATCTCTCTCAACTACTCACCTTCTAAGTAAATAGGTAGTTAAATGGAAGGTACATGTTAATACTGCAAAGTCGAATCATGTGACTTTTGCGACGAGGAGGTGAGTGTGTCCACAAGTCTGCCTAGTTGGAGTTCACATCCCTCTTTCAGAAAACGTACGATACTTAGGACATCATTTGGACCACCGTCTAACGTGGAAAACACGTGACAGAAAAGAATTAAATATCGATCTTAGTTGGTTGAACTGATTATTAGAAAGGAGATCCGTATTGTCGTTAAATAATAAACTGTTGTTTTATAAGCCGTTTTAAAGCCAATATGGACCTACGGGATACAACGTTGTGGTACGGCAAGCAATAGCAATATCGATATCATCCAAAGATTCAAGAAAAAAAGTGCTGAGGAGATATTGGAGTCGGCATGGTTTGCGAAGAAAAAAAAGATCCACGATTATCTAGGGATGCCATACACTCCCTGAAGAAATTTACCGGTTAAGCTCAAAGTACGAGTATATAATTTAGCTTGAATCGTATGAAAACCATTTGGCTGTTAACTTATTAGATAACATGTTAGGATGTGGGACGATTGAAAAGGTTGCATGTGTTGGAATTTGTGACTGTTGTGCGGTGAATATTGCACTTTTTTTGTTTTATTAACGATTTAACTCTTCGTAGTGTTGACTACTTATCCTTCTTGCTCTGTTTCTTTATTTGTTGAATAATGCGTACTTTGTTACGAACGTTGTGTTAATTGTTGGTTTTTTTCATTGTACTTTTAACTGTATTATTCTTTATTCAAACTTTTATTGTATTGTCTTAGGAGGTATCAGTAGTGGTTACCTCTCTCTTTCGCGTCATGTTGTTTGATACCATTTACTTGTAGTTTCGTTATTTGGGAAAATAATTATAAATTAAACAATATAAAAAAAAGTCAACTAAAACCGCAAGAACATTAATTTCTACAACATGATAAATCTAAAGATTCAAAAGATACATTAATAAGATAAAAGTACAGTAAGAAATATACATCTTGTCGGTGCAAACTGATTATGTAATGTTATCTCCAGAAAAATATTTAATGTCCACTAAAAAACTAATTATTTATGATAATAAATAATTACTTAAAAATGTATTTATTTATGTTTACTAAAAAAAAATTTAGCTTTGAAAAATTAATTGTTAAACACTATTAACTATTGTAAAAGTCATCTATTACTAAAAAGTACCAATTAGGAAGTGTTAAAAACTGTTTGAAACAAATGAAAATCTATGAATAAAGTTTAAAATATTTGAGAATGAAGTTACATTTTAATTTTTTTTTAACAATTCATAGTTTCTATTTGATATGTTACAATCCATTAAGTAAAACTTTTTTGTAAACTTCTTTCTTTACTAAAAACTGTGAACTTTTTACTTTTAGAAAATTCCTAACAACTAAAAAGTAATAAAACATTTTACAAACTGATTTTACTCATACATCATATGAAAAATTTTACCTTCCTTCCATATATAGAAAAATAAATCAATCCTTCCATATGTAGAATATTTGTGTCTTTTACAGTAATATTCTTCATTTCCTTAAATTTAGTTTTTGAATATATATTTTTTTCAAATTAAGGAGTTTTGGCTCTTTTAATAGGTTAAATATAGAGAATCAATGATAGATCGATGTGATATACTATGAACACATTAATTTTGAAGGTCTAAAGGATCTTAGGAATTTGATTATTATTTAGATCAACGAGTTTTCTTTTTCTGACTGACTTCATGTTGCAACATTCACGGTTTCTTTTATATTTTTCATTTTTGTTACATATGGTTTTTATAAAGGGGTCCAAAGGTTTGATATATATATATATATTGATATATAAATAAATATTACTTCCCACCGTTTCGAAAAAGTCAATGAAATTTTAATTACGCGTGGTAATTGGATGTTTTAAACATGTCAACGTAATCAAACATAAATGGCCGTAGAACCAAGCACAACGATTTACATTAAACAAGCCTTTTATTAATATAAAGTTAATCGATGAAAAAATTAAACAAACCTGAATTCAAACATTCTGATTGTTAATTTTATTCGCCGCTGTTCGATGTGAAGGTAATAAAAAATATTTATGTATAACTTCTGATGAGTAAATGGTGAATAGAAAATTACAAATAAAATTTGGAAAACCGTCTGAGACCTATGTAGAATTGTAAATAAAGAGAAGATAGCACTGATCAACAATGATTTTGTTAAAAGAGAGTGAATAACTGATTTTAATAGTATTTTTCATGCTAATTTAAATATGAAATTAGAATTCTCCTAACAGGCACAGTTTTTTGTAACTATTATTCCTATTTTCAGGTAGTATCGTGCATTAACTCCATAAGTATAGCATTTTGTGAACGTATTTTATAGTATTATTTATCAAATAAAGAGCTTTTGTTTGTTTAACAGTCCCTTAATTGTTATTACGTTGATTTTTTTCCGTAGGGGGAGGAAAAAGCTCTTCCAGCCGTCATCAGGCCTTTTCTCATTTTAACTGCACTCCTGTGCACGAGCCAGGACTTCTTCAATCACTTACCTCGAGCTCGCACAACCTCAATAGCCATTCGACGCCAAGACACGCCGCCATACAACCTGAATTGATGAACCTGAATTAGCAGGTAGTCCAACAAACCATCCACGAGGAATTTCCGGGAGTAGAATGGATTCACGTCTGCCCTGACGGATCTTCAATTTCAGGCTGTGGTAAAACAGGAGCTGGATACTACTGCCGTCTTTCCATGGACATATAGCGGTAAGTGCCCCCCTCAGCAACTATGATGACGAAGTTGGAGCAGTTCACGCCGCTGTGGCCGAATTGGAGTAATTAATTTTTCCTTTGAAATCAGTGTTTTTGGTCGACTCCCAAGCCGCTATAGATAAGCTATATCGCAACACCTAAACGGAATCCCTGAGGACGGTTGAGTGTAGAAAAATATTGGAAAGCCTGGAAAATCGCGGGTGGACACTGATGTTTCAGTGGATACCGAGTCATGTCAACATACATGGAAATGAGGAGGCCGATCAACTGGCCAAGCTAGGAAAGACTCTACCCCAACCTAGTTGCTCCGCGTCCTTGCGTTCCACCAGGGAAATGGTCGACACGGCGCTCGACAGATGGAACGAACAGCGTCTCTCCGAGACTATTGCTGGTAGAAGATGGGAGACTTTCATCACTGACGGTCCTATCAACCCTGGGTTACCGCGTGCGGTCAGCTGCTTTCCAATAAAGCTTTTTTTTGCTTCTCACCTTCACTGCATCCATGTGCTGCCGTCTCCTGAGTGTCCGCTGTATGGTTGCGGGACAATAGATCACCTGGGAGATTGTCTCTGAGAGATCGGATGAGAGCTCGGTGTTCACAGAAACTAGTCTTTATTGGTCGGCAGCTCGCCAAATGGTTCAACAGCCAATGGCGGACGTTGCCTAGTAAGTAAGTTAGTATTTACTTATAAACTGTTGTACAGTCTAGAGAAATATTTTTCTGTTTTTTACAGAAAAATTACTGAGTTTTCCTGTGTGTTACATTCAGTTTTGTACCTGATTTTTGTGTTTGTACATGGTTTTTGTGTTTGCGGGTATGTGCTGTTCGGTAACGTATATATTTATTAAATGTATGTTTATTAAATTAGCTTGTTTATAAAGTGTTTTTTTAAACAATATTAGTTATTGTTATGTCGTAACAATGCCTTACATTTGCATTAATCATCCAAACAATTTCTGCTACATCTGTGGTGAGGTAAGGTTGAAGTCTCAGAAATGAAATATAACTCGTTTAATATAAGTCATAATGACTATATTTTGGATGTAAATTTGGTGATCAGGACAAATCTTGAGCTCCTCATATTTGCTGTGGTTCTTGTGTAACGTTGGTGACTGGTTGGCTAAATGGATCTTATTACATGCCATTTGCAATTCCAGTGGTTTGGAGAGAACCGAAGGAACACACCACAGACTGTTATTTTTGTATAATAAAGATATCTTGGATAACAGCTAAAACTATGCATACTGTTAAATACCGTGATATTCCCTTTGCCATGCAGCAGTGTCAAATTGTCAATTCCAGTACCGCCAGAAACATGGAAGATGAAAATGAACATAGAAGATGAAAATGACAAACCTTGTGTTGACTTATCAGGTGATGAAGAAAGAGGTCCAAACTTTTTAGAAAATAAATATACTGAACTCCATTGAATTAATCAGTCAAAATTAAATGATCTGGTTTTTGATCTAAATTTATCAAGAATCAAGCTGAAGTACTGGCATCAAGACTGAAAGGAATGGCACTTTTACAACCAAATACTAAAATAAATACTTTCCGTGACAGGCAGACAGAATTTAAATATTTCTTCTTTCAGTACAAAAACTTAGTACACTGTAATGTTGTGGACTCTTTACTGGAAGCTTTGGGACATATGCACCATCCTGAAAAATGTAACTTTTTATTGACTCGTTAAAGCTTAGTTTGAAAGCAGTCTTACTTCACGTTGGTAATAAATACCCATCAATACTATTAGAATATGCTGCTCACATGTAGGAGTCATGAAAATATGAAACTTGTATTGAGGAGGAAGAACTGAAAGTAATAGCGCTTTCACTTGGCCTGCAACTTGGGTACACTAAGTTCTGTTGCTTTTTGTGCGAGTGGGACAGCAGGAATAGAAAAAACCATTATATAAAAGAGCAGTGGATAAAGAGAGAGTTACTGACTATAGGAGAGAACAATGTTGTTAGTCGGGTATTAGGAAAATCAGAAAAAGTTTATATTTTGCCACTACACATTAGGCTAGGTTTATTCAAAACTTTTTTAAAGCAGTGGATGGTAATGGTGCAGGTTTCAGTTTCTAAAAGACAAATTCCCTAATATAAGTGATACTAAAATAAAGGAAGGTAATATTTGTTGGACCACAAATAGGAAAACTAATAAGTGATGTGGTGTTTGAAGAATGTTTGAATGACTTGGACGTTGCTGCATGAAAATCATTTTAAAATGTGGTAAACAACTTCCTTGGAAACCATAAAGCCAGTAACTACAGAGAAATTGTGAGTGAACTCCTTCAAAACTACAAAGAAATTTGGTGTAACATGTCACTCAAAACCAATTTCTTACACTTAAATTTGGTTTTTTCCCTGACAATCTCAACGCTACCAGTGATGAACATAAAGAACACTTTCACCAGGACATATCTACAACGGAAAAACGATACCAGGGAAAATGGAATCCAAAAATTTTAGCCGATTACTGTCGGAATGTAAAGAGGGATCTACTTATAACAAATTACAGCAGAATATCCAAAAGAAATAGATTTTGGGATGCTACAAAATGCATGTAATCTATTGCCATATTATGTTCACCATACATTTTTCGTTTCAAAAGAAATTTCAATTACAAAAAACTGAGCTGGATGAAAAAATTATTAATATATTTGAAATCAGAAAAAAATACTATAAGAATCAGCCGTTCGTTCTCAATTAACAAACAAAAAATTAATTTTGTTGACTAGTGTAATTTTTGTTCTTTTTTCATAATTAATTTAATCCATAAATTACATTAATGAATAATTATTATTAATTTATTACATAAATAATTAAATTTAAAAAGTGAAAATTACCTTTCTTAAAAAAAAATAAAAAAACCATCAGTATTTTATTAAATTAAAAATATTATTACCGACAAAAGTTATTAAATAAAAAAAATGCATTAAAGAATAAAACAACAATGAAATAGTGAGATAATTCAATTATCTAGGTAGTGATTAAAATTAACAACTGAATTTTTAATTTGAAAATTGTAAATATTTTAATTTGGTTCACTGAGCATTAATTTAATGAAATCAATAGCTTAGTGATCATCAAAACGTTTGCTAGGGTTTTTAATAAAAAACATCTAGCAAAGTAAAATCTTTACCATGCTCTATAATTATCTCGTTCAACCACCCGTTGTGTAATTAAAATTTAAGTAATTTCATAAATTATTTATTTATTTATTTTTTTACTATTATTTTTTACCATTATTAATTTTCTTTATCGCCATTTTAAAAACAATTATTAATTAACACTGATATTTTCTTATTTATTAATATATGAATTTATTAAGATCGTTAAAATCGTGCAAATATTTAATATTAGTGTGCTAAGAGTTAAACAGAGAACTGGCGCTTCCATTCCGGTGAATTTTGACACTGGCCGTTTAGTTTTCTTTCAATACTAACAACTGTAAAACTGTCTTTCTTTATGGTTTTAGTCTCACAAATCGTGTTTAATTTCCGAATAAGGAATTAGTAGTAAATGGAATTATAAAAAGCACTTGAAGAGAGGTTTCCTCGACATGTTGAGAGGTGAACACCCTCAATAAAACATACATGTATAAATAAAAAATAAAAAATATATATATATATATAAAACCACATATATACAATAAAGTGTATATAAATGAACACAATCGCTTTGATTTGTATCAGAGATAAAGAGATCATAAAAATTTAATGAAAAATCAATCTAAAAAAAGTATCCATAGATTACTAAATAAATAAAAATAAAATTTATTTACATAACATATTGACGAAAATAGATAAAACGGAATTAGGCTTCTCATTGAAGTCTCATAATAATAATAATAATGATTTTGATCTCATATCTGATATCGAATTAGCTCAAGTGTCATTCAGATACCTCAATTCCAGTACTTTATGTACCTTGGTCTTGGAAAGGTCTATGTAGACCTTACAGTTGCCGGACATCTTCAATTTTGTCTAGTATAGTAACTGCTGGGAAGTTTATATGACTGTCTGTAATTCAAACCGAACCGTTTGCTCTCGTCGCGAACATAAAGGAATACAAGGTAGGCGAGAATTTCCTCTTTCCAAGTAAACCACGGTTCCTCTACTATGGATCTCACCAAAATATTCTGAAAACGTTGTATAATCTCATCGTAAAACGTATGCTTGTCGTACCCCAAAACCGTATGCCATACGTCCAAACTGGTTTAGAATCGCCTTGTGTTTCAAACGTTTGTTTGACACAACGACGAGTGCGAATTCCTACCTAACAATCAATAAAGCTTTTAATGCTTGTTATTAGGAAGTTTTCTTCTCTTTGTCACGTGGTGCAGCCACGTGGAAGCTTAAGGTATCGAGCCGGGTCAGAGTGCGGGATGGAGAATACATCCAGGTGACTCAAGAACAGTCACTCCTCCTCATCACAAACATAATATGACTTTAATTATCCATAATTTTTCTATTCACACGCATCAGGTCTTACACCGATTTTACCTTCTTTTACGCCAAGTGCAGGTCTTCGTCAACGGTTAGGATTGATCTATCGACAGAAACCGAGGTGACGGTGACATGGTTTGGAGGTGGAAGATCCGTTTTAAGGAATTGAGTTACAGAACTGGTCCTAATTCATAGCTTTATGAAACCTCCGATTTAATATCAAAAACTCCAGATAACTCACCATTACATCTGACCTGGGAAATACGCTCACCGAGATAGTTCCGCAAAATCAGATAGAATGGTTGAAGAAAGCTGCGTTTCAACTTATAGAGTAGATCAGGCAATCAGACATTGTCAAAAACCTGCTGTAAATCCAAGAAGGCTGCCCGCACAAACTGTTTTCTTTTAGGTATTGTGTGATGACATTAATCGTCTTGTGCATTTGTTCAACGGTAGATGGTCCACCTCTGAATTCAAATGCATGATCGAAAATAATTTTCTCCTCTTCCAGTCACGTCTTGTGCAGGTTTCGGAATCATCACTATTTGGGAAACCCTCCACTCTGATGGAACGTACGATGTTCAAAGGATTTCATTGACAACATGAGTAATGTACTTCATGCCTTAAAAAGGAGCATAAAAAGTATTATATGACTCACCAAGTCAAATTCTGAAGCATTTTTGACCTTTTTTCTTGTATGATTACCCGTAGTGTCTCCTTTGTTGAAATTAGCCGTATCGGAAGGCAAGAAGTCAACTATTTCCTTATCATTAGATTCCCTTCGTCGTGTAGACAAAATTTCCTGCTAAAATATGCAACAATCACATCCGCTTTTTGTCTGTCACTCCTAATCTATGATCCATCAGCCGCTTTCAATAGAAGGAGTGACGGTGTAGATCGTGGAAAGTTCTTCGTGAATTTCTACGAAGTGCATCCATCCCTATTCAAGTGGAAAAGATAGTTTTTGAAAGTATCATCCCTAATTGTCCTAGCAGTCTTCTCAACCTGTGTGCTGCTCTATTTAGGAACGTTTTGTCCTCAAATATTCTGTAGCAATGCCACTTCCTCCCGAGTGGCTTCTTCGTTTCCATAAGGTCCATTACCTCCCTTGGATAATCCGTGCCTTTCCTCTCCTAATATCTCTCCTCAGTTGCCAATCATCAGGCTCCCTCTCAAAGGATTGAGGTCAAATAGTACGTAGCGTAATCATTGTCATCAGAATATTTCAATGAAACCGGCTTGATTAACTACTCTTCAATCCAGTTCCGATATGAATTCCAGTCCGTCTTTTTGTTATGAAGTATAGGTAACTTCCTCTTCCTAATCACCGTCGTATTTAAGATGAGTAGAACGGATAATGGTACGAAGTTGAATTATTCCGAACCTGCTATGCGGATGATTTGTGGTATATGTAAAGAAACCATGAAGCCGAAGGTAATTCCGGTCAGTGAAGTGCGTTTTCGATATAAGGACAACGTCCAAGGATTCGGCAAGTGCTAGAGATTCTTATTCTTCTGTCGACTAACTAGACGACTTATTTTCCATATTACGATCTATAGAAATTAGCAATTAGCAGATTTTTGTGTAAACTTGGGTGAGTAAGCTTATCAGGTTTCCTGTTTGCTTGACTAAAAATTCTGTATTGGACAGCTCCGCCGCAGCAAACGATTCGGAATCGCAACATACTTGAATCGGCATCCAGATTCCTAGATGTTCCACGTCCCAAAGAAATACGTAAGTCAAAACCAGACAATTATCGGTCCATAGATTAGATTCGAGTAGTATTTGTTGATTTACGATTCACTTAGAGTCTCTGTTTCTTTTCTAGGATTTCCTTATACATTCTGCTTCCCTTGTAATTGGCTTTGATTGACAGAGCAAAAATAGCTGGATTGTTTCTGTTCTTTGTACAGTCCGCATTCTACGACCTTCCACACACTTCACGCTGCGGAAAGGTCGAATTCATTTTTTTTTTTTTTTAGTATGCCCTTACTGCTGGCAAGGCATACAGTGTGCTACACCTGGATGTTTTCTTGGTGCTTCAAACGAAATACTGCAGTTAGCAACATAATTCATAGTAAAAATTTCCCTATTGTTTTTTTGGGGTTCAAGGTTTCAAAGAACGTCGATATTGGATCCTTGGTTACTCTATGTCGTGAATTCTACTTCTGGCTCTATGTCCATGGCCTGTTTTCCTCTCTTGGTCATCTTCACCGAGGCAGAGTAGTGTAGGACCCTGAGAGCTACTCAAAAGTCTCTTTCGGTAGCTGTGAGTGTCTTTCGAAAGGCTCTTTCGTCCTTTTCATAAACGTATGTCCAATCAATCCTTGATTACGAACGATGTTTATTTTTTTGGTTTTTCTCAGTATCCTTTGAAACAATACGACGTCATTTGCTACGGGCTAGCCGTGTATTTTAATCGCTCTTTGTTACAACTACTTCCAGTAGTTCATAAAGCCGCAGAACGTCAGTTATCCTATACAGCATAATCAATGGAGATCTGACAGTTTTCATCTGGCTCACATTACGGCTGGTATAAATTATTATTATTATTTGAGGTATATAAATTATTAAAGGCATTTTTGAGATCTGTGGTATTCTAGATTTTTGGTGTACAAGTGCAGTCCGCTATGGATTGGAACATGGTTAGGAGTCAATAATTTCACCCTATCAGTGACTGAGTCCTCAGTTAAACTGGCAGCATTGCCATCTCTAATTAACTTCTTGCGAGATATTTTTCTTCGGCTCCTACTTGATGATGTCAGTAACCCACGTTTTTGGCAGATCAGTGTACAACTTCCACAAGACGAACTCTTATGATCGTTGTATAGATCAGCTGAGCCGATCCATGTATACATTCCTCTGTGGCGTCTGAGGTAGCCCCAATAATACTACCAAGAGGCACTAAAATGTCTGATAAGTAAATATACGGTATCAAAATAATATCTCCTATCTTCCAGTCCACAGTAGTACCCAATAACGTTGTAAAATTTTTTTTTCAAAAAATATCTATTAAATAACACAAAAATAACTAACACTTACTTATAAACTAACTAATACTTATAAACTAACAGCTGTTGTATACTGTTCTTTGTCTACAATATTTTGGGATTCTACTCATAGCATTTTATTGCCTACAACGAATCATAGCTGGATAACTCAGTTCATAATATCAAAAATAAATTATTTTAGTCGCTGATCATAGCGTTTTACACTGATAACATGCATTTAGTCAACAACAACCTCTTTAATTGTTCAACCTTGTTATAATATTTCTCTTTTAAATCCAACATTTTATAAAAGTAATTACACACGACATTTTTAACTGCTTGAACGTTTTTTTACCGGTATAATTTTAGTACCCAAGTAAGAAACTCGTACTGTACAAATATTAAGAAACAAAAAAGGAGTTTTTTTTAAATTTATTTCTGTTACTAAGTCTTATTTAATGTACTTTGTAATTAAGATTCTTTTAGAACCTGAATTAAAGTAAGATTCAAATATAAAATATGTAATTATATCAGAATGATTATAGTAGAAAAAAAAACAAAACAATGTAAAATGAGTGATTTATGTAAACATATATGAATGCATATAGATTTTTCTAAATTTTTATGTATTTTAATTAAAGTAAAAATTATTGTATTGGAAATTTGATAAAATGTTATGTTTGTTTGAGTATTACCAAAAATAGTAATAAAATTTGATTCATTCAAATATATTTTACCAATACTGAAAACAGCACATTTTTAGAGAGCGTGAGAGATGAATAGCATGTATTTTGGAAAGATTATAAGTCAAAATATAAGTACTTTGACTTTTAACTCTTTTTTTTAAGGTACATAAATCAAGTTCATTCTCTTTAAAAGATTTTTTCTTTATGGGATTTTATCCTGGAGGATGAACAGAAATAAAGTTGAGTTTGGTTCTACACTGCCGGTAGTAATAAAAAAAAGAGCTCCAGAACTCTAGCAATGAGTGGTGTATGGTATGGAGTGGTGAAGTATGTTGGAGGGAGAACAGAGCTGTAGGAGGGCGAGCGTCATATGGTACATGTGGTTTGGCCCCGTATCGATTACAACACAAGTTGAACTGCCAGTATGTCTGGCTGGCATGGCTAGCAGTATGCCATCATTTTGAATGAATTGAACTCCCACTTTACCACTTTACTTTGTTTATCTTTATCTAGAATGTTTTAACTTCCCTTTCTAAAATTGTAATCATAAGGGTCAATTTATTTATTCATTTCATTTTAATTTTATTAGGATTGTTTGTTCCAATATAATTTTAATTTAGAAATATAAAATATTATGGAAGAGGAATACATCAATTTTTATAACATCATTTTAATACATCAAATAATAGTCGTATTATTTTCGTATTACAAAGATAATATTTCCTATCTTCCAGTCCATAGAAGTCCACATCAATAATATTGATGCCATTGCAAGAATAAAAGAATTTCATAAAACCATAAAAATTCCAGGATTTAAAAAATATTGCCTTATGTAAACAACAAAAATGTTTACGAATTCAGATTGTTTATTTTATTTAATAAGGATATTTTTTGTTTTAGCTCATAACCCCACTATTTACTTTACTAGATTTATAGACTAAAACATGATTATTCATTCATATATTTTTCTACAAAACCAAAATTATATTAATTTATAGAGCGTTAAATTATTTCACATAACCTCTGGATAACAAACAAGATAAAATAAAATGGAATAATTGTTTATTTTGTTGTGTGGTTTTGTATAACTACATGTTTATTAATTAAGAAACATTTTTGGCTTCAAAGTTTTATTAACAATCAGTTTCATTCAAATTCTAAGATGAAAAATCAATGACGTGAAAGAGAAAATTTCCATTGAAACCCATCAAAAGAAACCATATAAACAATCGTATACGTTACTTGTATGAAAAACAACATTCAGTGAAAAAAAAATGAAAAAGAGAACTATGAATAACAACAAAAAATAATAAAAAAGAATGGTATGAAATAACATAACAAAACATAATCAACAAACTTCAAAACAATATTATGAAACCAAGGTCAATAATACTTGAGGGAAGAATCTCTACACTAGATATGACACATTATCTCCCAGACCCAAGACATGGAGTCGTTTCAAACTTTTAATATCATTTATATTGTTTAGTAAATTCACTATCAGATAGTTTTCTTGGTTGTTAAGCCGTAATTTATGTTTCCAACTGAATCCTTGAATTTCCTCTTGAACGTATGGCAACCCCAGACATTCGTAGTTCTCTCTGTTTTAACAAACCTCGGCGCTCTTACAAACCACGGACAATATTATCCTTAATCAAGTTTAAATATAAGTGAAGAATTTATAAAATGATGCATTCTAAACTTCTAAATTTGTCAAATTTTCTTAATGTTAATAATTCTAGTTCAGGGATTAACGGTCGTAAAATCTTTTGATATAAATAGAAACGTCTTCGTTCTATAAGCTTTGTTGGATAAAATCTTGCGTAAAAATAAAAGCTTTAACTTTTAAAAAAAAAATGTACAGTAAAATAATTACGATTATGTCGGATTTATTTGCATTGTAACACAATCAAGGAACAGTTTCCATTATCATACTGTACACAGAAATCTTGCTATGAGCTAATGTTTTCAGAAAGTCACAATTACAGTGTCATCAATGGTATGAATGAGGGAGCAAGAGGAAGTAATTTCTATTCATTGCAGATCAGTAAGTAAATTCAATTCTTGTTTACTTGATCTCTTAATGGAATCGATTTCATCTCAGAGCTTAAAACAGAACCACTTCCTTTCACAAAAAACAAAAAAAGGTACCAAAAATTATTAAATTTCGTCAGCTACTAGAAAACTGTAATTTGCTGTTGTACATTGATGTTATTGCAAGAATAAAAGAATTACAAATAAAACTTTGGTTTTGTCTTTAAAATAATAGTCTTTTTCCCGCTATTCTGATTATTATTTTCTATGATATGAAAATTTCGTACAGCGGGGATGTTCCAGCCGTAAATTAAGTACACATGCTACGGATGAAATGTTTTATTAAATATTTATTAATGAATTATTCAAAACTCTGATATAGACGAAGTTACAAATGCAGACATTAAAAACCCGTGATACACATCGGTACACACTTTACAATGGAATTTATAAACGTTTTATCTTCCCTGCCTTTATTTTGAATTTTTAATATTAGTATCATTTTATGATACTATATTAAACACCCACGCATGGGCGTAGTTCTCTCCGTCCTGAAGTAGCTCTTGCAAATCGGTCCTTTCCTTTCTGCAGTGGCTCTGGTTGGTGGGCCCCTCAAAATTTATTATAATTATTTCATCGAACGTATATTAAATAATATATAAAGAAATAATATTTTATTGATAATTTACAATTAATTGATATTTTAGTGCACAACACATTTAAAATTTATTAAATAATTTTTTATCAAAAAATAAGTTTCTGTCTGAAAAAATCTTCTAATAGTCAAATATTAATTAACTGCCAACTAATTTAACATAATACATTAAAAATATGAAATTCTATTAGATTTGCAAACATTAAACAACGTTTTTTGAGCATTAACGTAATAAATAACACTTACAAAAAAATACGTTAAAAATTTGAAATTCTATATAAGATAAACATTAAACAGTTTTGGTTGTACTCACTTGATAAAAAACATAAAAAAATCTGTTATTTTAGAAATTTAAATAAGCTGTCTTCGTGTGTTGATTAAATTTAAACGATACTACTGGTATGTTACGTTGAATGTGACTCACTCAGGCGACTCCCAAACGGAGACGGAAGGGCACATCGCCGTCACTCTTGGACCTGACCCATTCTAGCGTCTGCAACAGGAAGAAAGGGAATAGCCCCACCGAAGCAATTGCGATAGGACGAGGGGGAACGGCCTATCCGAGTGACTGCGACAGGTCGAGGAATAATGGCCTTCCCAAGTGACTGTGACGGATAGGAAACGGTACATTCGGACGACAACGATAGAACCATGAGTCCTACATCGATGTCATCCTAATGGGACCGTTCCTCAACATCTTGCCGCAGTCGGTCGGTTGGGTCATGTTCTCTCACTGGAGCGTAGAACTCGGGATCATGTCTTCTCCCCTGGAGGGCATAGCTCGTGTTGGTCATGTACTTTCCCTGCTGGAGTCGCTCGGATGGGGACAGATTTCGCCTTCCAGAAGTGCCTCGAGTTGGTCCGGACCTAGTCATTTTATAAGTTTTTCTGAGTAGTTTCACGTAAGGTTGAGTTTCAATATAATGACGTTTTGATAGATTTTGACACAATTCTTTAAAAATGGAATGTACGGTTTTAAGTGGAAAAGGCCCTATACACTTTTGTCATCTTGTATTCTTGAAGAGTTTTAATGGACAATGACAAGTCTGTTTCTGAATAATCTGTCTGAAAAGACTGGTGTTCTGACTAGGTCACTAGTTATTTTACTAATGGTGGGAAAGAACTTTCTCTTTTTTGTTTGGGAAAAGGGCCAATGACTACAGCAGTCGATGCCCGGAACTCCGGAAAAAAGTTAAAAAAATAATAAAAAATTTAGTTATCATTTTGTACTATTCTACTATTTCTCTCAAAAATTATATTCATGGCCACACCTTTTAATTATTTTAAAAATTTTGAAAATGAGTCCCTTTTAAAATTATATATCATAATTACATTTTTTCAACTTAACACAAAAAATATTATTCGAAAAAACATCTAAAGAAAAATTTGTTAACTATAATAAAAGGAATTAAAAAATCAATTATTTCTTTTAATATATATATGACTCACTAAGAATCAATCTATATGTATATTATATATACATACATCTATTTAAATTAATCTATTTATAGTTCATGATTTCTCTGTACGTTAATTTTACCTATATATATATAT
Organism: Lycorma delicatula; assembly: GCF_047948215.1. Lineage (NCBI taxonomy): Eukaryota > Metazoa > Arthropoda > Insecta > Hemiptera > Fulgoridae > Lycorma > Lycorma delicatula. Next base: position 55,085,584 of record NC_134457.1, read on the forward strand.
ATATATATATATATAATTTAACAAATTGCACGTTCAATCTATAGCATGCTATCTTCGATAGCCAATAAGAAAACACGTTTATCATAGATGTAGGTCAGAAAATGGTTCTTAACGAGTTACGGCTCACAAAAAATTTTGCCCTGCTTTTTTATCCCTCTTTGAAATTAAACCGTACTAAAATTCTTTTGGTGCAAAAAATCTTTGTTAAAAATAGAATAATCTTGGCGTTAAACATAAATTTTTGTATTTATGTTCAAATTCTTATTATGTATTTCGTGAGCGAAGCCACGACGGGAAATAGTAGTTTATATACAAATACAAAAGATAACATTTTTGTAATTTTATAAATATTAGATTAGGTTTTTAAACTTACCGTTTTTACAACCAGTATCCAAAATATAAAATAATTATACACCTCTATCCACTGTTACCGTGTTTTATAGTGTCTCAGTTCTTTTTTTTCTTGAACTGCGACAATATAAATATGGTAACAGTGAATAGAGGTGTATATTTTTTTATATTTTTGATATTGGATGTAAAAACGGTAATTTTAAAAACCAATGTTTATGTCTCATTTAATTTTCAGTTTTTCTCCAAATTATATAGTCACGTTTTCTACGTTCAAAATGTTATAATGAATGTGAATGTTTATTTTAATCATCTATAAATGTTGCTCTGAAACAGAATTTATAATAATTTTATCTTTACTTTTAATTTTGTATACCAATTTTTTTATTTTTTTTACGCAGAATGTACAATTTTTTAATTGTGTTGAAATGAAGTACTTAAATAGTTGCAGATTTGGTTGATGATGTAATCCTAATATTGAAAACTGTAGACTGTATAAGTGACCAAAAAGTTTTAAAATAACCATTTTAAAATGGTTATTTTTTATATAATAAAAGTTTAAAATGTTGATTTGGAAACAATTTTGTGGTTACCGTAGATAATTTTGTAGATAAAGAACATCATAGAAAATATTAAATCACTTTATCCATTGTAGAAGAATAAATGATTGTAAGCGATTATCTCTACCGACACAAAAAAAAAAATTTTTTTTTCTATTTTTATCCATAATGATCTAAAATATCCATGTTAAATACATTCATTCGTATATTTTTGGATATAAAATTAATTAATATACTGTTTTTTTTTGTTTTTTTTTTTTTTTGCTAAAGCATTTTAATCTCCGCTTTGTTAATATTTATTAAAAATCAAATATTTAATTTAATGAATTATATTTAGTGAGATGCAGATTGAATTAATTTTTCCATAAGTGGAGAAGAATTAAATGAAACATGAAAAATTGCTAACTCCTTTTAAAATTTTATATTTACAGAGAAAGTACGAGAGTTCATAAAAATATGCAAAATGTGTTGAACTATCTAGGACTAGGGGTCAAAATGCTGGCTTCTAAATCGGCTAGACTTAAGGTTTAATACTTCGACAAGGATCTGATATTTTTTCACTTATCATTTCATCAACGTTATCTTTCTTTTAAAATATCTGCATTATTTTTCTTGAATCATAACACTAAAATAAATTTAAAAATTAAAATTTAATGGGTTTTAAGGATTATTATTTAAACAATCAAGGATTTTAACATCTGTCCGGCTACATTTTTATTCTTTAAGGTTGGTAGAACTGAATTAAAAGTGGTAGGGTGTAGTTAAATGAGTTCCGTGATTTTTTTAAAACTGGTTAGGTTGTTATAGTTTGTTTTTTTTGTTTTAGTTTTTGACCATAACGTACAATTAAACAGGAAGATACAGAGGTATCATAAAATTTTGTTCTTTTAGCCTAAAGCTAGTAAAAGCATGATATACGTGACACTGAGGCAGGACTATTCTTGATAATCGTCTAGAACTACTAATTCGATGTATAAATTTGGTTAGGTATAACCTTGGAACCTCATGCTGCCAAAATTAGCATCAGAAAGTATAATAAGTACTATACTAGTTTATTTAAACTGCAGCAATCACCGATATATAAGAATATATGGTAGGATAGTAGCATTGTACTTATCGATTGTATATACTGATCGTAGCAACTTTCTTTCTTTTTCCTGTTTAGCGTTCGGGAATTACCTTTCAGATAATACTTCAGAGGATGATATGTATTAGTGTAAATGAAGTGTAGATAACTTATGAGTAGTGTATAATCGAGCAGTCCAGGAGAAACGTCTTCAGATGTTGTTCAAGACGTTAAGGTGCAATTAGTAAATAATATGAGTATTATGAGACAGTTTTATGACGTTGATTTCAAGAAAAGTAGCCTTAAGACGTTTATTTCCAAGAAATGAACCAAAAACGGTATGGAAATGGTGGGACAAGGATGATACACCGACCAATACGATTGCAATATTTTGGTCATGTGATGCAGATAAGAAAAGTCTTGTAAGTAGTGTGACAACAAAATTTTCTTAAGAAGATTGTCTTAATTATAAGTCGTTCACCATTTCTAGGTGAAGAACTTGAACGTCTTAAGAAAAATTTCTTAACCATTAAAAATTGCGTTAATACCCGTTAACTTGAGAAAATCACTTCCTAGAAATTGAATATTTCATGAGCGAATGAACGGATTTTGAAAATTCTCATAGCATTTCGTTCAAGAACGCAAGACGGAATGAAAACAGAGAGGGTTTGATCAGAATAGGGCCCCCGAAGCGCAGCAATCCTAAAAAATAAGAATAACTCGGATCTGGTGGGGGTATTTTAAAAATTCAAAGATCTTTACCATCAGGGATTATTTTTATTTACACACAGACACACGACTTAAATATATTTGTTTTATATAATAATTTTTTTAATATTCTTTATTAATAGTTTCGCCTTAGTAAACGACAACAGCAGCTGCAGACCATTTTTACCAACCTTTGAAATATTCTTATTTTTAAGTAATATTATCATTATATTATCTGTAATGCCTAATAACACTAAACATACAATAAATATATATTTTTTTAAATTAATTTTAAAATGTTATAAAACTATTATTGTTTCATTAAATGTTCAGAAAATCAATGTAAAATAGCCAACAACACAGTTGTAGAACTTTCCTGTCACGTGGCTTTTTTCTTATGCACGGCTTACACGCACAACTTAGTTTAAAATATTCATCCTTTTATTTAAATATAATATTTTTGTTTACTTAATTCAATGATTCTAACTAAAGCGCGCGCGTATATAGTTATTTCATTCGCGCGGGTGGAGCGGTACTAGCGGCCACTTTAAATACTATTCATTTATTTAGCTCACCTGAAACGTCACATCATAGCAGACATATGAAATTAATCTGACCAAGTTTTTTTCAAAATCGTTCCAGTAGTTTTGGAGGAATAACGATTGTAAGACCGAAAACACACACATACGAACATCCTGAAAATTTCCATCCGGTTTTTGGGCTTCTTTGGTGTCAAAACGTCAAGATCCGGTGTAAACCGCATATGCCCAAATTGGACCGAGTACAATTCTTTCCCTTCTAAAGCTCTAGAGCAAGATCACTCTCAGAATTTTAAAATTTCGCCTAATTAAGGTTTTATTTTTCTTAGGCACATTTGTTAACAATTAAAAAATAATAATATCTGAGAAAAAATTATTTTTGAAAAATCACACATCTTCACCAATAAATGCTTTAAACCAGTCGCTTAGTGGGTGTACTGCGTCAATAGTACCCCCTGTCAACAAAATGAGCGCTAGTGTACCACTAAAGTGCTAAATTAAGTTGTGTGTGTAAGCCGCGTGAGAGGAAAGTACTACAACTGTGTTGTCAGCTTTTTTTTAATAAGGAATTAAAAGTTGAATTGAAAGAAAAAATTACTCAACTCCAACAAACAAGTTCCCTATAAAATTTTTGAAATTGTAATTCGTGAAGATACACTCATCCATTCCATTGTAAAGAAAAGTGGAAAAACTAATCCTCAACGTAAATTAAAGTAAATTTTAAAATATAAACTGTGAAAACTATGAGATTGAATAGTCAAAATGAGAAGTAGCGATTTCTTTCAATGAATCGAAATATTAATAAAATAAACCAATCTCGTTTCATCATAATTGTAGATCACGGTATAATATACAATTATGTACAGTTCAAACTTCTCCCTGACATGCTGTAATTAATGGGTGGGTGGGGAGTAAAAATAAATATTTACGACTGTTAATTACTAAAATATAAATATATATCATAATTATAATAATTCGATTTTAAATCTTTTATCATGTGGAACTTAATTAAAAGTGCTTTACAGTAAAATCTGAATAATTTTTATAAAAGTTAGGCAAATAAAGGGACCGAAAAAAGCAAATTAAATAGATGATTGTGTTGTTACTATCAGGTGCAGAGTAATAGAACGATACATGGCAAATATGTACAATTTTATACAGATTTTTATATATCATTGAAATTAAAAATATTAAAATAAAGGACTAATTTCTGTTAAAGTACTTTTCAATCTCGAATCTCTTTGTTTTAATTACTAAATAAATTATATTATTAAGTTGTGAAGAAGAACTAAATGATGATATAGCGGCTTTATTTACCGAACTCAGTCTAATAACACAAGGAATGTGGACTTTCAATAGTGCGAAACTATTTATTTCCTAAACATTTTACTTAAATGATATTTTTAAATGAAAGTGTTCTAATATGATATAATAATATCTTACTTATTCATCCAAGATTACATTACATGTAGAATAATACTCTTGAAGAAGCAATGAGTACTGAGAAAACAGTACTCATCGTTCATGAAATAAAGGCCACCAAAAGAAATTTGGTATTGTCCTGCAATAATTTGCAGGACAGGAAGTTTTACAGATTGAGCTCTTATCATCAACCTTCAAATAACTTTAAATTTTGGAGCAGATTAGAGATAAAAAATTCTGAAATACTAAATCAAAGTAATAATCCAAACAACTCTCATGTCTAAGAGAAATAGTAAATTAATTAAGTAATTAGCATATTGATATGGAATCATGATTATTTTGCATTTTTTTATGTAATGAAAGAAGAAAAAAGTAAAGTATAGATATTTATACCGGCGGGAATTTAAAACTATATTTCATTGAGATTTTTGTAATTAAATAAATCAGTTTAAAATATTTAATTGTTTTATGTTGAAATATTTCTAAGCACAATATAAGGCAGTGAATTTATTGATTTCATATTCCTTAATGGCAAATACCAAGCAATTTGTTGTTACGTAGATTAGTAAAATACGTAGAACCTGTAATTGTATATTCAGAATGAATAATGTTTCAGATGTAAAATCAAAAATAAATAAAAATATCTTACGATAGATATTTTAATTAATTAAATATCTTAAGTAATAAAAATATCTTTAATTCAAAATAAATTAAACGATTAGTTACGTCTCAACTGAAATCAACTACTAAAAATTAAGGAAAAAAGCCACCATTCAGCTATGTAAAAATGAATTATTAATTTACTGAAACGTTAAACAACTAAAAACAGAATTTACGCCTAAGTTCAAAATGGGAGTAGTGTTATTCAAATTCATGTCTAAAAATCCTCAGATGAAAGCATTTATTGAAATCCCATCTAAAAAGTACATTAGAGTTGAAGTCGAGTTATAAGTAACAATATACTTTGTGAAATTAGATGTGAGACTTAGAAGTTACAGAATATTTTAATAATAGCCAGTCAAGGATTAGTTCAAAATACATCAGTTAGTTTTTACATTAAAATATTAACTTGCTTGAGTATCCGAGAATTAGTAGTTTTTTTCCGTTTTACAGTCTTTTTAAGTATAAAAATAAAGTTTATTAACAGAGATGAAAAAATAATTTATTATTAAAATACTATACTAAGCATTTATTGTTTAAAAAAAATACAGAAATATGAACAAAAAAACCATTAATATTTTTAAAAATCCAAGTTATTAAAATTTTCTTTTCCATTTAGCTTAAAAAACAATGATAAGTGCTAATAAATAAAATGTTATTAATAAAATAATAACATAAGTCGACGAACTCAGCTGAATTTACAGGTTCTCTTTTTTCTGTTTTACAGGTTGACATTACGTAAATAATTAGTTTTAAAATTATTTCATCGATAAATATATGCTCTAAGTGCAAGTGAGTGAAAATTGATTTTCAAAGTGTATTGTCACGCAGAGGTATTAAAAGGAGAGTCAGAAGCAAAATCAAGATATAATACGTTAGTACACCACGTCACAGAAATTTAATATTGGTAAGCTGGAATTTAATTAGTTTCATATTAGGTTAAACTGTTACCATAAAATCTGTTGCAACTATTTTTCAATATCCCTTTATTTACTTTTCTGATTTTAATTTTCGTTTGATTGCTTATAAGCTATTAATAAAATGTTATAACATTGTTATATTTGGATATAATTTATTATTATATTTTCTTCTAGATTCGTTTATCATCTGCTTTATTAACAAACAGCGTTATTATAATTATATTTTGAATAATTGATTCTTTTGATTTTCTAAAAATTTTCTAGGCTATCTTATAGAGAGTGGTTAAAATGATACCTGAAGGCAACCGCGTCTTTTACTTGTGCACTAGTGGGTTTTATTTACTTAGTGAGTGTACCTGTAGATTGCTATAACCCTCAATCGTCAATCTAGGATGTATTAAATACAAACCAATAACAGCAAAGTGTATGCTATAAAATAGTATCAAGGAGCAGATACCAATAAAGTATAACTGGTTCAATTTGATCTTATACAGCCTATCGGTTCCCAGAAAGGTAAGTGCAATTCCTTTATAATGTTGCTAACACTAGTTCAAATGCAATTAAATTTTCATTTAGTTTTAATTCAATAACTATTCATGTCAATGGTCTTCTTTTCTTAATAGTGATTAAATTTACTTCATTATCCCAAAAATGTAAGTATGACGTTTGACAAAATAAATTTAGAAATTATTACAGAGCATATCGCTTGGGGTTGTGTTACATTGTGAAACGGCAGCTGCCTCCATGGAGGTTGATGATGGAATTTCCTCCCAACCACCGGTTATTAGGCGGGAAAAAAATCCCATCGATTATGTTGGATTGTCCCAGGGAGTGGGCAACGCTGGCAAGAGCCATCACTGCCATTGTACGAGGGCATCTGGTTGCAAAAAGCACCGGGCTCTCTGTGAGGTTGAAATTAAGCAGCGAAAATGACTTCAGGGAAGTTCAAAGCTTGCTACATTTGAAAGGCACATATCCTTTCATACATACCAGCTCCCTAGAGAACGGGAACTTTAAGTCGTGATCCGAGGTATCCCCTTTGGGACCACTTGCAATGAAGAGAAAGAGGAACTCTCCTCACTTGGCTACGAAGTGGCGTCAGTAAATAGCTGATCATTAGTGACGGGAGGCAGACCCCAACGTGTTTTGTGGTCCATAAAATAACGCCTACCACCTGATCATTTATGATCAGGACAATTTATTTTATTGTAAAGTGTCAGTGACTGCATTCATGCCACGAAGGGCCCCCCCCCCCACCCGCCAATGCAAAGGTGTCAAAAGTTCGGCTATTCTTCGAACTATTCCCGCAGAACACAGATTTGCGTCAAGTGTGGCAGGGACCATGAGACGGTTTCCTGCCTTACACGACGTGAAGAGCTTGCCTCATGCGCAAATTGCAAGGGGCCACACCCGACTAACTACAGGGGCTGTCCCTATTACAAGAAATACCTTTTTTTCTTTTTTTTTTTTTTTTCACTCTACTCCCCTGGGCCGGTCCAACTGGTTGGTATTGCGCCACCCAGGGGAGTGTCTGGTAAACTCTAACGAGCCTCCCCGCCTACCGGCTGAACATCCGGCATGGCAGGTCGGCTCGCCGGTGTCAGCTCTTTTGAGTGATTTTCTGTTTGCCCATTTGGAAACCACGACATACCTCAAATAGCCGTAACGTGGCACCGGGTCTTTTCTTACTCTTCTTCTTCATCGGAACCTATCTAAACCCTTGGAGTCCTCAGTGGATCATTGAGAACGACACACCTCAGCGTGCCGTCTCTCACCACTGAGGCTGTCCACCCTACCCTATTCTACACTAGTAACCTAGTCGCCATTCATCTATATCCTTCTCTGTTAATACTGCTACTATAAATTCCGTAACCTTCTTCCAGTTTATTTCGCTCCACAACATGTGCTCTAGGACCTCTGCTGGGCTCATACCTATTATGCCACAGTTCCTCCTTTTAATTGCCCACCTCTCGTAGCAGAAAAATGTGTGTTCTGCATTGTCAATTCTCTCACAGTACATACATTCTGGACCTGGCCTTCTTCCAACACGATGGAGGTACTCATTGAAATTGCCATGACCTGTAAAAAACTGCGTGATATGATAATTTAACTCACCATGTTCCCTGTCTAACCATATTGCAAGATCTGGAATCAGCTCCTTGGTGCGTCTGGCTGGTCCACCTCCTGCCATCTATGTCTAAGTCTATCTTTTGCTTCATTTGCTTCGAGGCCTTGCACCCTCTCGACTCTATTTAGGGCCATTAAGTCTATTGGTGGCACCCCAGACAACACGCACAACGCCTCATAGGAGACCGTCCTGTAAGCTGAAACAACCCCCAGCAACAGCCTCCTATGAGTACCAACCAGTCTGTTCAAATTTCTTTTAACCCTGACTGAGTGCCACCACACTGGTACTGTATATAACATCATAGATGTCACTGTGGACGCTATCGCCCTTCGCTTAGTGGGTCTTGGAGCTCTCTGCGAAGACATTATTATATTCAAATTCTTAGTCATCTGTTCACCTTTGGCACATATGTCTATTATATGCTGGGTGAACCGGCAGTTCCTCTCATAAGTCACACCCAGGTATTTAATCTTTTCGACCTCTGTTATTTGTTGGTTTCCAATTTGGATAGCCGGACGGTCTAAAATCCTTTTCCCTGTGAACATAATATATTTACATTTTTCTATTGCCAGCTGGAGTCCCCTCTCTTTCAACCAATTATCTATCGTCCGTAACGTGTTGTTAGCACTCTCTTGTACATCGACAGTTGTTTTACCCTTGATGAGTATCGCCAGGTCATTGGCATAGGCAATTACTTGTACCCCATCCTGATAGTCTAGTCTTAATATCCCATCGAAGGCCAGTATCCAGAGTAAGGGTCCCAGTACAGACCCCTGTGGCACACCGCCATAAATATTGAAACGTAGGCACTCACTCTGCGTCTCCACCAAGCATTCTCTATTTGAGAGGTATTCCCCTATCTGCCTTCTTAAATAAGAACTGATACCTTTTTCCACTAATGCCCTATTTATTGATTCCCACTTAATAGAACCGAATGCATTTTCTGCGTCTCCACCAAGCATTCTCTATTTCAGAGGTATTCCCCTATCTGCCTTCTTAAATAAGAACTGATACCTTTTTCCACTAATGCCCTATTTATTGACTCCCACTTAATAGAACCGAATGCATTTTTTACATCTAAAGTTATGAATAGGGGAATACGCCTCGTTCTCCATGTGCCGCTCCTAGTATCCTTAGCCCAGTCCATCACCTTTGTCGCCGCCTGTATCCTTGAACGACCCTTCATGAATCCAAACTGATTTCTACTAATGCCTATTCCTTCATCAAGTTCCTTAAAGATTCGGCCAGCGAGCATCTTCTCCACTACCTTCGCCATGGTATTTAAAAGACTCAATGGTCTGTATAAAGGTTCTCCATTCTCATTTGTGCCTTTTGGAATAAACACCACCCTAGATTCCTTCCAGATTCCTGGAAATGTCTTGTTTTCTAATCCATGGCTGGCAACATCAAGCATTTCATAAGGAATTCTCTTTATCAGCCCTTTAAGGAGTGCCGCTGGAATTCCGTCTGGACCCGGGCTCTTCCTATTACCCAGTTGTGCTACAGCCAAGTGCAGTTCAGAGAACGTGAAGCGTCTGGGTTCGCAATCTATAACATTTCCTGCAGTTTCTAATCTACCGGGGAATAGCTCATTAAATTGTTGTTCTGCCTGCTCATTATTTAATACGGGCAGACGCCTTCCAAATCGCTTAGTGATTATTTTGTATGCCTGTCCCCAGGGGTCTCCGTCTAACTCCTCGCAGAGTCTGTGCCATTGTTTTTTCTTAGACATACGAATAGCTTTGTTTAAGGCCCGTCTGGTCTCTTTATAAGCCAGAGATGCCTCCTCGTACTCCTGTCCGCCTCGCATTCTGAGTCTCTGCTTCCTTCTTCTGCGCGATTGTAGGAGCCCTCTTAGTGTTTCAATCTCCATATTCCACCAATACACTGAGTGTCTATTGGCTCTTCTGTGAGCTACTCTGCCCATTTCTTGTCTTATAACGTTAGTCAGGGCAACTGGTGTCAGATTCTCTATGTTGATAATCCTTTCGGCCGTTCTGTCGATTATGATCTCTATCTGTTCCTTTGTAAAACTACTATAGGGCATTTTCTCTCTAGTCACATAATCTGAGCCTTTTATGGTAATCATAGTGGCATGATGGTCACTCGCCACATCATGTGGTAACACTCGCCAGTCCCAGTGTTCCCTACTCCATCTATCGTCTATGATTGTTAAGTCCAAGACTGACGAGTGTCCTCTCGCCTCATATGTAGGGGTGCCATCATTTACACAATGACAGCTAATTGCCCCCATCATATCCGTAAGGATCTCACCTCTGCGATTGGTGAATGCGCTCCCTGCTGCAATCGCTTTACTATTGAAATCACCTAGAATAATGACTTTCTTCCTAGCGTTATTTACTACTCCTTGTATTATGTCTAGTCTTCTAGTAAATTCATGTATGTCACAGTTTGGAGACACATAGGCACCAATCGCTAGTGTTGAATCCGACTCCACCGCCAACATGCCTCCAGATCTGGACGTCAATCTCCATGCTATCCTGCCACTTACATCCATAATTGCCACGTCACCATTTGTATCCACCATCCAGCCTGATCTAGCAACAAAGTACTTGTTTGGCTCCGTGATTATCAGTAAATCAGCCCTCTGCTCTATGACCAGTTCACTAACCAAATCATGAGACATGGTGCTTCTGTTTGCGTTAACCATTATCACCCTAAACATTTAAATGTTTTGAGCACCCCCAGCCTCCAGTGCGGTGTTCTTGGCTCCCACAGTCCAGGCAGCTACTATGCTCCCGGCATTCAGCAATCTTGTGGTCTCTGCCCCCACAATTGAAGCAGAGATCCATTCTGTCAGGGCCCTTGCACTCATGTTTACGATGTCCAGTATTCCAGCATCTGAAGCACTTTTCCTCTGATTCCCTAATATATGCCCGACAATTTACCCAGCCAATCCTCAACCTTTGTTCCACCAGCTTACAGGCAGCCCTATACGAGGTGATAACTGTAACATTTTGGGTCTCTGCGTACCCTTTTCTAATTGACGATATCTTGATGTCCTCATCAGTACCTACTCTTGCAGTAATTGCAGCAAAAATGTCTGTCTCAGTGGTGTCATATTCTACATCCCTGATGTGAACTATTGTGCGCCTTCCCGCTCTTGTACGCAGGTCAACATGTAAATCTGCCGCCTTATCTCGTAGGTTACTTGTAAACTCAGCAGCTTTCTGCGCTCCCTGAATTCTCACGTGGAGTTTTTCACTCCTGCCCTTACGTAAGGAGACGACCTCTTTTGCATCTTCGCTACTTACTGTAGACTTCATCGTTTTAAGTAAATCGGAATAGGATTTTCCAGCTGCTTTGATAACCACAGTACGACTGTCAACTGCCGGTGGTGTCGACTTTTTAATATGGGCTTGTCCAGACTTGCCTTGTATAGCTTTACCTTCAACTGGGATCGTAAGCACTTTAACCGCTGTAATCCAGCACAAACCATAGACCATTTGGAATTACTTTACATATAGGACGGATAGACCAGTACAACCAGTGGCCGAGCTAGCAGCGGAACGCTATTTTATTCCATATACGTCATCTGCATATGCGAGTCGATCTCTAGTACTAGCCGGTAACAGTACTGGTCGACAGAGTAGTAGTAGCCTGTTTAATAATCAAATTCCTATTACTGTGATCTTGCAAAATAAATTAAATTATAAATGCAAAAATTTCTGTGTTTGTTTGTTTGCAACAGCATTATGCGCGAACCAACCAAGTGACTGCTTTCATATTTTTAAGATACATTCCTGTTATCCTAGGGAGGATTTTTAGCCATAGATCGAGGCCCTAATACCTTTCAGGATGAAGTTATGAATTACAGATATTGAAAATAAAAATTAATTCTTTTACTCCATTATATTTCTGTCAACATGGCAGGCTACAGAAATATAATGAAGTAAAATGACTAATTTTTTTCTTTAATGAATATCTGTAAGGTATTTAATACTCTCAGAAGCATGAGAATAAAAAATGCACAGGTATCGAGGGTGTGGGGCCCTGACCGGTTAGTATTTTAATAAAACCTTTTTAGGTTTTGTCAAAATAGCGTCGTAACCGACTGGTAAAATGTAATGTATAACAGTATAAAAACAGTGAAAAAGGACATCATTCATTGAATGTATTAATAATTACTTATTCAAATAACTGGATTACATTTTTAAAATAATTTTAAGCAGTCGGAATGTGGAAATTTTCTGTACATATAATAACTGACGTGAACTCAGATGAATTTAGAATGACGGAGAATACCACTCAAGTATATCCACTCATTGCACATTTAACTGCTTTTTTTTTTTAAGCATTAAAATTTGTTAGATGTGGAATAAATTACATTAAGTACCTAATGTTATGTGAAATTATTCATTAATTTTTGTGGATTGAAGGTAAATTTTTAATTTTAGCGCCAAAATGCTATCAGTTTCATATTTAGTGGAATATGTAATAAGGCACTACTGATTGCAAAATTTGCATCAAAAAATCTTTTTATTCTCTAAAATGGTCCTACAACCGAGAGTGAAACATCCCCTATAAGAAATTTTGTTTATTCTTACTGAAATAATTATGTAATTTAGTATTAATATGAAACACATTTTATGGTTTTATTAGAAAATAAATTCTATCTATCATTAATACTTAATATTTGATATTAAATTGAACTAGATAACAAATAATTAATATAATTTTTTTGTCAAATACTAATTAGCCAAAAAAATTTTATAACTTATCTTTACGTAATAATTTATGTGAAAGTAAAACTTTTAAGTAAAACGTAATGAATAAGAAAATTTCATAAGAATACTCCGGAAGTCTACCGATGGTAGTATTGTATTAATGAAATGGTGTTAAAAAAAAGGTTGTACATTACTACTGAGTTCACGTCCAGCAATTGCCGTGATGCTATGCGCATTCAATATTTTACTCACTCTATGGTAGCGCCCCATCGTTTGTCATCTAGAGAGCACGGAGCAGAGAGCACCGTCAAACATTTTTCATTTCTCATGGACCCTTTTTTTAAAAAAAAAAATATGACAGTTATAATACTATTAATATAAGCAACATGTGAATTTTTTCCAACTGTATTATCTTATTACTGACAATTATTAATATTATATTATAAATTGTTTTCATTTATTTTATTTTTGTCACTTTTTTATGTTGGTTATCTTAAAAATCTTGTGATTAAAAATTTTATTTATTGTTTAACTAAATATACACTTTTTGTTCGTTTATTTCTCGATTATTATTTTTTTTTACGATAAAACATTGTGTTAATTATTAATTCAATTATTTTATCTATTTCTGAAAAAAATGTAAATTATTTTTCATTTAAAATGTTAAATGTTATATTTCATTTTTTTTAATTTGTAGTTTCACATTCATTCTTTTGTTTTAACCGATAGTTTTTAGTATTTCTTTCTCTTTCCTGTACTCTCTCAAAGACCTTAAAGTTTATTATCGCTAATGTTAAAACTCGGTTTTAATTTTCCTTAGCTATCTATGACACGTTGTACCAACACAGCCATTTGGATGTATTATTTATTTTGATTAGTTTACACTTAAAAAGCTCTATTGTACGCCTTAATTACGATCAGTTTAGGGTCCTTTTGATTCTGCGCATTAAAATTACACGTAATAACATTTGTTGATCAAATTGAGACCTTGTTTTAACATAGAAAAAGAGCTGCATTCTGTTATAAATGCATTATAATTGTTTGACTTCATGATTCAAGTTTTCATAATTTTTATAATTCCATCTTATAATTTGACAAATGAAAATTTCTCATTTGTCATTCTAATCCGGTGTGGATTAGGGGAAACTTAAAATGAACTTGGTCGTTACAAAAAAAAATTACAGGATGGTAAATGCCTTATATAAAGTTAAACATTATAAATTTTCTATATTGTTTGGAATTTTATAACGCTTGGACGAGTTTACCGAATATATCACTTTTAAAGTGGGTACTAGATATTGATAGTGGGTAAAAGATAATAGAGGAAAAATGGGAAAAAAATGATTAGAGAGATCTTATTCTGTAATACCTTAGATATTACTCAAAGAAAATGCATGTTTATACGTAAACAGCTAAATTATTAAGTCAAATACACATTCTATGTTCCATGAAATTTTTAATTCTGCTTTGGACATCTTTCAAATAGACATGGGCATTAAATGTGATAAATTAACGGTAGGAATCAATGTCCCCATCGTTAAGAATCAGAGAAAGATTTGCTCCTGTATATCAAACGGTATATTTATACCGACCAAGAAATTATATTAAAAAAAAAATCAACTAGTGACAGTATTCTGTAAGAGCAATAAAAACTACATGAGATTGACATTAAATTTTCTTTGAATTATTATTACCTTATTATCAACTAACTACCTGTTTAAGATATATTTATCAAAAGTAGTTGTAAATTAAATGGGTGTATCTGGAATTTCTCGAGATTTATAATGCAAAAACATAAAATTCAACGTAAGAATTTATTATCTTGTAAAAACTATATACAAGAAAATTATTCTGATACACAGAAAATATTTACACTTGCGCACCTGTGTATGAATATATCAAGCTTAAAGAACATATAGTAATTTTATAGACGAAGTAAAAAAAAAAACTAAACGGGATAATGATTATAATAATATAATAATAATGAAAATAATAATAGTAAGAGGAAAGCTAAACAGATTGTTAAAGTTCTAGTGTGTGTGAGTATATGATCTTTTAACCCTGAAATGCCAAATGCAGAAGTGAGCAGAAGTCATTTTCAAAAGATATATGAAAGAATTAAAGTCAACCAACTACGCCCAGTTACAGTTCTATAGCCCGCCTGAATTCTCTTTAGACAAAAAGATAGAAGCTGCGCAGGTTTTGCTCCTCTGAATAATGTATCAAATTTAAAATTACTTAAAATTATTTTATACTTCTTTTCATATAATAATCGTATATTATTTCAAGAAACAGAACTTGCTAGCAATAAAGGTACTTGCATCCACTCATCCTTATCTCTATATAAAATTTTTTACTAAAATGATTGTTACATATCACCAATAATTTTATGTCATGGCGTACATTCCTTAGATATTTTCATATATGATTGATTATACATTATTTGTTTTTAAAAAATATAAAGTAAATAATAATTTTACGTAACTATAAATTTTTATTTCAATTATTTATTTGTACATTTTAATCATATTTTTTTTTATAACTAACAATTTTTGAATGAAATTCCAAAACTTGGGTATGTAGTATAACGATACAAGTTTCAATAACGACGAAATAATTTTAAATAAGGGAATATATAAATGGAAGAAAAAAACTGGTATATGAAATATTTGATATCGTGCAATAAAAAAAAACGAACATTTTTAAGGATATTCGAATAGAAAATCAGACAGAATAAAAGCATTAAATAAAAGAGAAATTCCTTTCCACATTTCGTAAATGATGCGATGAATGAAATTTTTTTTATTTGTTACCCAATCTGTTGAAAAACCCCATACCTGCACTGATATAATTTCGCAGTATTTTTTCTAATTTGGTAGCATGTGATTTTGTTATGTCAAATGAAAATTCATATAAAGCTTGGAATTATTTTTTTAATTCGTTGAATTAATTTTTTTATGAACTCAATCGACTTTGATTTTCTTAAATGTGTGATGGCAGGTGTGCTACTCTTGTATTTTTGTACTTTTATATATAAATATAGGTAAAAAAATAAGTTACATGTGTGTGTGTGTGTGTGTGTGTATGTATATATATATATATATATATATATATATATATATATATATATACATATGTGTGTGTGTGTGTGTGTGTGTGTGTGTGTGTGTGTGTGTGTGTGTGTGTGTGTGTGTGTGTGTGTGTGTGTGTGTGTGTGTGTGTGTGTGTGTGTGCGTGAGTAAAATTGTTTTTTGTGGTTTATTCATTTTTATTATTATTATTACTTCATTTAACACTTATTTTTACATCTTCATTTTTGTTTTTTTAATAGCTGTCCTTGCCCAAAATACTAAATTAAAGTGACAAAATAAAAATCGATTCCAGGTTTGATCTTCTTACTCTTATAAATATATTTACTTCCATTTAATTTTTATTTATTGCTTTAAAAACAAGAGATTATTGTAAATTTGATAAATACAAGATTTAAAGAAATCATTAACATTCCCTTTAAAATAACTTAAATTAATGCGTAAAATAATTCTATAAAATAATAAATTAAAATCGATTCTGAAAGAGCAATTAAAATTAAAAAAATCTGATGTGGACACTACACGACTTCCTTGTACGCCTATTAAATTATATATAGACTTTTTTGCTGAACTTCATTTAAACTTATTTCGCTTGAATGTGAGATACGATCCTCCAATTCTTTAATAAAGTGGACAGTTACACAAATGCATTGTGGTGGACACCACACTGCATCTCATTTTTTTCTGATGTACGTATCAGAATTTTATATTAGTTTATATATTAATTTTGGTTCACGTCGGTTAAGTAGTTATGTGGTGTAAATGAGAACGTATCGAACCGTAATTATGCACACATCGATTCGAATCCGATTTCATATACATCTAATTTTTTTTAACTTTTTTTTATTAATTTAAATTTATTGATATATTAATAATTTATTAACCTCTGTAAACATTTTTGAATTAAAATGAAAAGTTCATAAAATTTTATTTCACTAATAACCACTGATTTTTTCATTTTTTTTTTCAATTGTAAGTTAATGATTATTTAATTAATAAATCAAAATTAAAAAAATGTATTAGTTATTAAATTAAAAAAAAGAAAAAAAAGAAAATGAAGTCGAACCGATGTACCTTCTCCTTGTAAGATCCAAATATTTCACCAATTAAAATTTTATTTGGCTATAACTCTGGAACCAATGAAAATAAGTACCACTTCGATATATCAAAAAATCCTAATTTTATGAATTTTGGGCTTTTTTGGACAGTTTTGGTCCAGTGAATTGTAATCAAAAGGGAGGCGCACAACTAGATGTTAAAACAGTTCTAAATCCAAAATTTCAACATCCTACGGCTAATCATTTTTAATTTATGCGAGATACATACAGACGTTACGCCGAAACTATTCAAAATGTACTCAGGGATGATCAAAATGGATATTTCTGTTGAAATCACAAAACCGTAATTTTTCGGGATTACAATACTTTCTTACTTCGTACAAGGAAGTAAAAAGTTAAAAATAATTATTTGAATTGGTATAATTTTTTTTTATGTTCGTTTCCGATCTGTAACAATAGAAAGTTATAACTTATAACACTTTGAGGGAGTCTGCCAATAGAGTCCTCTCTTAGTAAGTTCTGATAGACAGAGTTTTCATGGAAATAAATAAATAGATAAATATTGACATAAACAGTAACATGAATTTAATATTCAAGCTAGAACTTTTATTAAAGCTGTTATTCATTGAAAATGATTTAAATATGTTTATGTATAACAACCATACATATAGCTGATTAATAAGTCAATCATGATAATTGATACGTTTAACATTTTCACCGTTAATAATTTTACTCTTTAATTATCTACAATATTTGCACTACAATATTCGTTTATCCACTGTTGTACCTACATATTTGATTATAATTTTCTAGTATATTTTTATTAACGAAGTTATGTAATGAAATTTGCTGATAAAAGTTTTTTTTTCTTCTTAGAGAAAACGACATACTTTATGTTGTAACTTGGTAACACTATTTTTTTTTTGTAATTTTCCTTTTATTTCTAATGAAAATTATTATTTACTTAACTCTTTATACTGAAAGCAAAGTAAGGATTTTAAATACGTATTAGTAAATTTGGGCCATCACTAATAGTAGCAGGAAGATGTCTTCAAACAATGAGGATTCATATTCCCATTTAACTGAAAGAATCAGTCAAAGTGAAACTTCACAATCCGTAAAGTTTGTGTGGGAAATATTCAACTTTTAATAGAAATTAGTTTGTTATATAAACAAAATATTAACATAAAAAAAATGTTGAGGAGTCTTTCCTTAAGTTTCACTGATAATGTAACTGCCCTGAAAATTTCAGTCGTTGAGAAATTATTTCGAAAACCAAATTCATGTATTTTATAGATTTAATTTTTCTCGTTAATCGATATGGTGATTAATCAAAATGAATTGGTTTTTAATTAGAAATTTCTTATTCTTTGAATGCGATTAGAATTTGAATTTAATGTTCTTTAGTACTTTTATAAATAGGACACTATAAATTTTACAGTTGTATTTGGGAAATTTTCAAGAATAAAAACTGTAGTTAAATATTATCCTAAAGGTTTCTTTAACCAGTTTTATTAACTTCTTTCTTTCTTATTTGAGTGAGTATCAAGTAAAACGTCCATTGGATTAAGACTTCTTAGATGCTCTCTATTTTAAAAATCGTGGCAAAAATGTAGGAAGGTCGTATGTCTGAAAGACTTCAGGTAAGTTTTCAGTAAATATTTGTTATGTTTCTTTTTTATTCTTTACCTAGTCTAATCTGTCTTCCTTTATATGGATTTTTACTTTTATCTGGTAGCTTAAGTTCCTTTCTAGCCTTTCACAATAAGTTCAGATTTAGAAGCAAGTAAACTCTATAGAAAGTTTAAACAAGTGGATAGTTTTTTTTTTTATTTACTGAATCAAGCCTTTATATTTATGTAAACTCCGTTCAATCCTATTTATCAAAAATACTTATGTTGTTATGTCAGATGTGGTAGACATACCTTTGCTTTAAAATCAATTATCATACTGTTTCTGTGGAATTTATAATCAGAAGTTGCTAGTTTTTTAGGTAGATTTCATAAGAAAGCTACCATCTATTGTAATTGGTACCGTGATTTGACTTCCGGAAAATTTCGACATCTTTGCGTTTTACAGCCTCCAGACACCAAAACCAAAATTTTTGGTGACCAAAAATTATACATTATATATATATATATATATATGCATATATATATTTCGCTTTGTTGTGAACACGATAACTGCTGGAATTTTGCGGCAATGACTTTCAAATTGTTCCTTAAAATAATTAAGTCGTCCCAAAATCTCGGTCGATTTCGTTAACGGCCAAAATCGCACAATGGGGGTGAAAATAGGGAGGGGGCTTTTTAGAAAAAACATATCATTATAACTTTCTTATTAAGTAAAATATCGAAATCGTTTAAAGTTCCTACTATTATATGGATAAGAGCCTAAAACATATATAAGTAAAGCTTTTTGATATAACCAACCATTGGCCCAGGGGGGGTGGAAAAATGGGATTTCGAAGATAAAAAAGAATCATACTTCCCTTAATATCCACAGTAGCGAATCGGTTTAGAGTGGTCGTTATTCTCTAAATATTAGCTAAAACGTTTATCTGAGACGATTTTCGATATAACAAACCCTTTTGTCAAGGGATGACGAAAATTTTGCTGGAATTGTAAGAAATGGGGCTTGTATGCTAATCACGTGAAACATTTTTTCACGTGCAATCATTGTCATATTGAGTAAATTTGAAGCTTTTCTTTTACTTTAAGATGGAAATCTTTTTAATCCCCTACTTAGCACCGGTGAAATCTACCTCCGCCTTCGGACGTGCCGAAAGGGATTTTTTTAAATATTAGACGTATATCAACAAGCTGGTTTGTAAATAATAAAATAAAATTGGTATTTTACTCATCTACAACATTTAAATTTTTTTTAGATTAATTGTTAATGGTTATTATTAATTTATACACACAGCACGTTGAGGTAACAAATTCCCTGTATCGTATTTTTGGATAATCTGCTACTTTCAAGTTCTATCTACGCTTAAAATTTGTCCCAATCTAGAAAGGTAGATTACTAGAAATTTATTATAAAGGTAGATTATTACAGGTTATTAGAAAGGTAGTACATAAGAAATTCTTGCTGTGAAGATAAATTTCAACGTCAAAATAAATTTTTGTATAATTTGTTTAAAATAAAATTTTCTAGTAAACCTGAAGATTTTTTTCGTCTGCGGACCAGTATTTTAGCTATCAAAAAAGCAATGTTTTAAAGGGATTATTATCAAGAAAACTTTAGTTCTTTCTTCCCTTTGATATAAGACTAGAACCCCAGTCCAGAAAGTAGAATTTTTAATTACCATTAGACAAAAATCGGCACCCTTTAGGACGAAAAGTTTTCCGAAAATGTATGTCTTTCAATTTTATATTGTGGTAGACAATATTGTGAAAGGATCATCAAATTCCTATATTAGCTTTAAATCTCAATCTTAGTGGCTTATCAGTCAGTTTTAAAAGTGTTATATAGTCAATTTTATATCTCGGCATGACAATGTCAAATTGAATTTTTCAATAATAATGCAGAACCGTCATGAGCGGGACATCCATTAGGAAGTAAAGTGTCACAGAAGATAAAATCACTAGATTTCAAGTAAAAAAAAAAATGACAGATATAAAGAATATTATAGTTTTTAAAATTAAGTATTGTTTCTAGTCCTTAAAATTAATGTGCCACAAAGTTTATTTTAAAGATATTTGTAAAAACCTTTACTTAAAAAATATTACTGATAATAATTGTCTATAGCCTGTTACTTCTTAAAAAACAATTAAAAATTGATTTATTTATTTGGACAATTTATTTTTCTTATATTCGTAACTATTTTCTCTACACGTTTGTGTTAGAATAATAAGTATTATGTACTAGAGAAGTTATTTTACAATTAAATTTTCTTGTACATGAAGACGTGATTAAGTTGCATATAATATACTAATGTTTAATGAGTATTTTAACTTTTATTTTTATTTTACAATTTTTTCAACATTTCTTTTATTTTAATTTTTTTTTCTATTTTTAGATATAACATTGTTTTATTAAATTTCGTATGAACAAGATAACTCTTAAAATTTATAAGGTTATTATCTAAACATAAGCAGGCCTCCCAGAAATCATATGTTTTAAAAAGATGATAGTCAATCGTCTTACGCATTTTAACATTGGTATGGTCGCATACTAATTAATAAATAGTCAATTATATTGCATTTAATTTTCGGGGTCATTCGTATTTCATCCTGTACTTAGGATTCAGTTTAATCTAAAATATATTATCATTATTATATTTTTCTTGTAGATTAATCAAAAAATCTGATGTGTACACCACATGATTTTCTTGTACGCCTAGTAAATTACATATAGACATTTTTTTCTGCACTTCAATTAAACTTATTTCAGTTGAAAGTGAGAGACGATCCTCCAGTTCTTTAATAAAGTGGAAAATTACACAATTGCTGAAATATTAGTTTTTATTAACATAAGATATTTATACAATTATTAATTCAACAATTTTACATCAATTATTAGGATAGATTAAGAGTCCCTTCATTATTCGTATTACTAGATCAGTATTATTCGTTGAGTTGCTGATTAAAAAAGTTTCAGATGTCTGCTGTGTCGTATAAATAAAAGTTAATAATAATAATTAAATTATTCCATTTAGTGAACTCCCGTATACTGGTTACAAATGGTTATTTCGACCTTACGGTGTAAAATGTTCAGTTTTTATTATTGGTTTATTTGGTAAATAATCAAAAATGAAAAAGAAATAATCATACAGGAAAAAGAAATATAACATGAAAAAATATATTTCAAAAAAACGACAAGAAGAAGAATATGAAGAGGAAGAAAATGTTAAGAACAAGGAAGGATAAAATAATGAAGAAAAGTTGTTAAATATAAAGAGGAAGAAAATTTTATAACCGAAGAAAGAATAAAAATAATAAGAGAAGATGATAAATATAAACAGGAGAAAACGTTAATACCAAGGAAAGAATAAGAATATTAAGAGAGGATGATGAATATAAAGAGAGAGAGAGAGAGAGAGAGAAGATTTGAAAACTAGAGAATGTGTACACAGATTCAGATCAGAAGAATTATATCAAACCAAAGAGCGATTTAATGATTGGCAACAAAAAACAAATAAACGAAATGATGATCAACTCCGATTTACGGAGAATATTGTCCGACAAGATCAGATAAGTAATGAAAATAACACTTCTGATTTTTTCATTTTTTTTTTATTGTTATTATTGAATTATTATTTATTATACAACTTTTTTTATAATCACCGGTTAATAATTATTAATAAATCAATATATTTAAGTTAAAAAAAGTAAAAAATAAAAAGGAGATGACGTTTATTCTAACCGAATTGTTCCTTCTCTTGAAACATCCAAATATTACATTAGTTGAAATTTTATTTGCCTATAATTCTGGAACCAATGAAAGTAAGTACCATTTATGATATATAGTTGAAAAGCTCTCCCAATGAGGGCTTATTACAGCAGTTAAGAAAAAATCCAAAATCCTTATTTTTTGGGATTTTGGACACTATTGGTTCACTCGATTGCAATAAAAAGGGAAGATAGACACTTAGATGTTACAACAGCCCTAAATCCAAAATTTCAACATCCTGCGGCTAATCGTTTTTGAGTTATGCGAAATACGTAATCCATAATGGATTCAGGGATGGTCTAAATGGGTATTTTTGTATGAAATCTGAAAACTGAAATTTTTCGCGATCACAATACTTCCTTTGCTTCGTACAAGGAAGTAAAAACCAACACACGTCGATTTTTTAATCTAGCTGCCCATTCTTCTTCATTGTTCTTTGTAAAGTTTCCTTCTTATTGTGTAATAAGTTCCTCCTCATCTAATACATATTATTTATAATTTTGATTTAATATTATCACTTTAATTTTAGGATATTATTTATTTACAACTTTTGTTCATGTCATACAACATAACAGGTAGAATTTTTTTTTATATCGACTTCCTCGGTCGGATGACATCAAATCAATTTCGTAAATTCAATGTAAAAGACCATGTGATTTCTGTAATAAACTGTCAGATCTTTCTTTTTTTATAACTGTAAGAGATTGATAGTTTAAAATTATGTGAATATTTTTCGGAGATTCCTTGGAGGTCGGGTTTTAGATGGTAATCTTACCAATTAGATTGTACATTTCACCATTGCTTTTAATTTTCGCCATCTGTTATTCCGTAGGTAATTATTTTAGATTATTTATATAACACAGACAAAGCAGTACGTTTTTAATAAAAATTATCTTTGAATTTACTTAAACTTAATTTATATCCTGAAAATAATAAATTACGAGTACAGTGTAGTTTTTAAAAAACAATAAATACTCATAGTTATAAATTTATACAGAGCAATTAACACTTATTTGTTTACAGAAACCAACTAAGAACAGTTTTGAATTAAAAAAAAATTCATATTATTAGAGAATCTCTGGATTTACAGTATTTCAAATCTGCAGTATTATTAATAAATTATCAAATCTCTCAGTTTAGCTTATAATGATATTTTTTTACATACCGACTGAAAGATAAATCTGTTAACCATTATTTATTAAGCAGTTTGAAGCTTTATATTTAGTGAAACCATTGCCTCTTCCAAATGAATCACACAATCAAATGCCGTACCATTTCCTTTTTTCATCATCTTCATACTGATAGATATTTAATTTAATTTTACAATAAGCCCACCGAGCTGGTCTAGAGGCAAATCAGTGCTCGCTTCGATCGCCCAAAAGACGAACCAGTGGGCTCTGTCCCCTAAACCCTTGACAGGTTCGTATCCTCATATTTGTGAGAATTTTAAGTATTACACAGAAATATTTTAAGAAAAGAAATATAAGTATGTAGAAAATATTTTTCTGAACATTTTTCTGAACAAGAGTATATTTCACTTTCATGTGGACTCGATAACTGGCGTAATTTTGCGTCAATCACTTTAAAATTGATATACAAAATATAACGATCCAAAATCTTGGTCGAGTTCGTTAATGGGCAAAATTGAACCATTGGGCTGGAAATGGGGGGCTATTTCGAAAAAAAAAAATCGCTATAACTTTCTTATTAAGTTAAATATCGAATTCATATGAAGTTCGAACTAATCTTTGGATAAGGACCTAAAACTTATCTAAGTTAATTTTTTTTTGATATCACCAACTACTGGCCCATGGGGTGGAAAAAATGGGGTTTCGAAGACAAAAAAAAAATCATGCCTCCCTTAATAGGCACAGTATCGAATCGGTTTAAAGTGGTGACGACCACTTTAAACCGATTCGATACTGTTGGTTGTAATTTTTGGAGAACTGACGAGTTCTCCAAAAATTACCTAAAACCTTAATCTGAAACATTGTTTAATATGACCAACCCCTACAGCAAGGGATGACAAAATGTTGCTGGAACTGTAACAAGATGGGGCTTGTCATATGCTAAACTTGTGAACCTTTTTTCCACACGCAACCATTGTCGTATTTAGTAAATTTGAAGTTTTTCTTAACTTTAAGGTGGAAATCTTTTTTGTATCCCCTATTTAGCACTGGTGAAATCTGCCTACGCCTTCCGGCGTGCCGAAAAGTATTTTTTATATTTAAAATAGGCTCGAGGTGTGAGTAGATATAGAATTTATTATTTTTTAATAGAAATATAATAATTTAACGCTATCCATATTGATAAAAATGTTGTGTGCGTTCATGTGAGATTGTTAAGTTGCCAATCCAGCTGCTGCTATTGGCGTAGAGCGGACCAAGGGATGTGCCTGCCGGATGCGCGCCAACAACTGTCTCCCGTAAAATAAATAACTGTTTCTTTCACTGGTAAATATTAGCTAATAATCCCTTTCTTTTATTAATAAAATTAATAAATAATACAAATACAAATGTTAAATATAAATAAAAATAATCTATGCGTAGATATTAAGTTAAATAAACTGAAAATTATTTGACAACGGATTGCTTCAAGCGGGAGAGAGTCGTGGAGGGAGACGTCTGCAGCTGCCCGGTGCACTACCATTGGTCCGCTCTGCGTCACTATTTTATTGTTAAATATTAACTAATAATCCATTTTTTTTATTACACGAATGCCCAAAAGAGGATTTTAATGTATTTACGGTGTAGGTTTGTTCTACCGTACCAGGTCAACGGCCGAACCGATTTATATGTATGACCTCGCGTTGGAATCCTTATGTTACCGGGAGTGTCGTAGGTTAAATAAATGTGTACATATATATATATATATATATATATATGTGTGTGTGTGCGCGCGCGCGCTCGCGTGCTCGCGTCTTTGGGTAGTGCTGGTGGTAGCGGCGGCGGCGGTGGTGGTAGTTGTAGTAGTAGTTAATCCTCTGGGGGGGGGGGGGGGCCCTTTAGTATAGAATAATTACTACTCAGAGCTCTTTAATAAAGGCCAATTTTTATTCAGAGCCCCCCACTGCATTCAAATATTTTCGTTAAAGGACAGAATTTTCTTATCGATATAGGACCTGGTGAGAACTTAATCGTTAGACTACCTTAAATGTCTGCTAATTCTACAGTATGAAAAATTAAAACTGTCTGAAAGTTGATTGGTCAACCATTACTTTATTTAATAAAAATACTGAATAGGATATTTCGTCCTTTATTTTCATACCATGTTTTCTTTTTTTTTAAGTCAGATTAATTGTCGTTATTTTAATCAATTTATTTATTTAAAAAAAAACTTTTTTCTTTTTTGGCTGTGATGTTTTCTTTTAATTTTTATAATTGTTTTTATTATTTAACGTGGTTTTATGTTATACTCGGGATTATTCTTAATTTTTAAATACTATGAAACTTTATTCTGTTTTACCCTAACCGAAATTTTATATTTTCATAATATTTTATTTATACACTATTGTACATAAAATATGCAATATGCGGACTAGATGTGAAGTTGTGTATGTATTTTTAAATTAAACCAAACAGTAATTCATCAAAAAATATAAATTTAGATATCTAATATCGGTTTTTTAATCCGTAAATTAGTGTGGATCATGTGTTTATCTCTTGGCAATAACATTAGCTATTATTTATTGTAAAATGTTTATTTGTGACACTTATTGAGTGGTAAAATGATAAGCCTAGACATATCTATTGGTCAAATGGATATCCTGTCCAATAAATCCTCTAATTTATTTAAACATATAACATGATTATTTAATTCTTATTAGCCGTATGTAAATTATTTCTATCATTAAATTCAATTTAATAGTTTCAAAATATGGTTAATCATAGATTTAATTAGTAATACATAAAAGTTTTTGTTAGCTTTATTTTTATTGCATATTAATACCACCAAGAATTAAAAATTACTATCCTAAAAATAGTTTTTTGTTAGTCTATGTTAATCGATTCATAATTTATAACCCGGGAATGAGTGAGTAAACCAATTAATTTGACTTATTTCTAATCCAATATCTTTCCGCGGCAGTTCTAGAAGACCGATAAATTTACAATTTAGGAGGTATAGACCCATATAAATCAGAGAATCTGATCCAGTTACTAATTAATTTGTTAAATATCATTCAGTACACGTCTACAATCCAACCGCTAGATAATGCAATCCGTATAGTTTTTCGTAAGCTAAAATTATTGTTTTGAACTATGTTGCCAGGTAGGTTCACCGTAACTCTCAGTTGCAATTAATTAATATATTTTACACTTGTACGGAGACATTTTAAATTAGTTATAGTCTTTGAAATCCACGTAATCTTTTATCCATTTATTTATATTTTTGTAAGATGAAACCCGGAGTATGTATTACATTAAAGTGTGATTTTCACACTATTTATATTATTGTTTTTTTATGATTGACGTATTTCATTGAAAGCACTTTCATTTCAAAGCATTTTAAGCTTATTGCTGAGGTGCAATAAGCACAAATTACAGTTATTTTATCTGAGAGTACTGAGTACACTCGGAACAGTAATGATACACCCAATATCTGAACTAAACAGAATGCAAGAAAACTGCATTCTGTTTAACTGCATAAGTGAAAAACTTTACAGTTAAACATCTACATTTCGATCGGCTTGGATGTCAATGGACAAAAGTATGTTTGGCTAAATGAAGAAAGGAATAGGAAATTAAAAGTTTTTGTACTTTTTAAAGTATTTTACTCTTTACTATTCTGAGTTAGCCTGGCATGGAATCAGTTTGTTAACTTGCATATGAAATCTAGAGGTATTAAAGTATCATAATTACTTTTTTGTTAGCTATTTAAGAAAGTTAATCAAATTTTAAATATATCGAATATCTTACTTATATTACTGTTATTATTAAGCCAAATAGGTACGTTTTTTTTTTCCTTTTTAAGTTATGTCCATTAAATGTGGGTAGTAATTTCCACTAATCATTTGTCAGTCTGCATTGTTTGCTAAACAAAGAAACTTGACACTGATTATTCTTTGATAATTTACTTTTCAAGAGAAAAGAATCTGTGTTTAAAAAAGTTTTTAGTTGTCTCTTCGTTTCAATAATATTTAGGATGTCATATGATTCTCTGGATAGCATTAGAATATTTATCGTAGACTAATAATTTGATAATAAGTTATATATATATATATATATATATATATATATATATATATATATGTGTGTGTGTGTGTGTGTGTGTGTGTGTGTGTGTGTGTGTGACTATGTATATATATATATATATAAACGACGTACTATTAGAAAGTTTTAAGATTGTGCTTGTAATTTCAAAATGGCAGTACTTACAGGCTATTATGATGGATATCCTTCAAAGTAGTACTTTTCTGACTGACCACTCCAACAATGTTTCCACTTTTGGAAGAATTCCTGGAAATTGTTTTTCTTATGGATGTTATGAACCCTTTCCGTATTTGTCTGTTCGTCTTCAATTGAGGCAAGTTGGTTCGCTTTCAGCGAGAATTTCAATTTAGGAAATGAGAAATTGTCAGGAGCTAAATGAGCAGTAAAGGAGGGCTGTGGAAGCACATGAATTTGGCCAAACGTTCAGCGATCAAGAACGCACGATGACCCTGTGCGCTGTCGTGGTGGAGGACTCGATTCTTTTCTCGTCAGAGTGCAGGTATTTTTTTCTTCACATTTTCGCGCAAACACTGAAGGAAAATTTTATAGTAGTCCTGGTTAACTGTCTGTCCCGTAAAGCCAAATTCATTATGCACGATATCCATAGAATCGAAGAAAACCATCAATACTGTCTTCGGATTTAACCGACTTTGGTTTTCACGATGTTTTTTGGTCGAGGTGAATTTTGACCTTTCCATTGCGATAAGTGTGGCTTTTTTTCTGGGTCACACCCATAAACCCATGATTCGCCGTCTGTAATTACCCTACTTAATAAATTTAGGTTAGTCTCGGCCAGATTAGTCAGTTCTTGGGGTAATTCATGCCAGTATTGTTTCTGCTGATCTGACAACAATTTCAGAATGAACTTCACGGATATTCGACGCGTGTTAAAATCTTCAGTTAAAATGACTGAATCGCATAGAACGTAAAATCAGTTCATCGGTAATCTCTCTGGTTGTAATTCTACGATCAGGGCGGACTAATTCGCGAATTCACAATATTTTCGTTGCTTTTTGATATGGAAGGCCGGCTGAACCGAGAGTCATCTTTGACTGATTCCCGCCCACCTTTGAATCTGTTGAACCAAATAAAAATATTTTACCGGGTCTGAAATTTATCCCCGAAAGCTGTTTGAAGAGTTCATCAGTCTGAAGCTGTTTTTACGGTTTTCAAAAAAAATTTAACACAGACTCGTTTTTCCGTTTTTTCATCCAGTTTGCAAAATCAATAATCTGTCGAGAATCGGAAATACGTCTTCACTCACCAGGACGCCACTCTCTACTGAACAAAGATATTGCGGTGATCTTTTCAGGACGTTTCAAGGATGAAACAACCTTCGTCTTCCACATCCGAGGGTAAATCTACCCTTTCCTATTGAGCAGTTGCGGCACCTGTCTTAAAACTTTTCAATCGCACCTTGTGTATATATATATATATATATATATATATATATTTGTATATAATACTCTAGTTGCTGAACAAATTTATTGTCACTTGTTGTACTATGAATACTCAATGCTATGTTTATTTATTTTGCTGGTGAGGCTTCGGTTCTATTATGAACGTGTGATGACAGTAATGATGATGAGTGAAAGATCAGTAATTCATTGATCTATCGCAGGTTTCAATCCTATGAAACCTATAACTATATCGACCACACTAGAAAACTTCTCGATTAGTCTAGAATCAATATAACCTAGTCTAATCTAGTGTAATATGAGGCAGCTATATAAATTTTTCCAGTTTATCGACTTCCTAGGATATTTCGTTTATAGCGTATTAAAGGGTTGTAATATAATTTGTAGAAAAACGGCGCAGTAAAAGAAATTGCATAATAAATTCATTAAAGTTTGTAAAATTTACTTTGAAAAAAATTTCCATTATACTTATTTTTTCTTTATTTATCTAGATAAACGAATATTGTATCAAGTATTCTCATTTACACATTTAATAAGTTTAAAAAAAATTCCATGTTATAATTTTTATCCTGTATTGTTTGTTTTTTCTTTTAGTTTCCGTTTTAATAAATTAATATATTTTCATAAATTCTAGTATAAATAGTTTTCAAGCAAATTATTTCCATATGAATAAAATTAAATTACGGTTATTTTCAGATCTAAAATATGTTTATTTTTATTGTGTTTAAAATAAATATTTTTATAAAACGGTAGGAAATAATTTTTTATCAAATTTTTCGTTTTTGTTTAAGAATATCAAAACAAGATAACATTACAATCTTCAGTGATCAAAATAAATATTTTATTATCTTAAAAAAAATTTTAATATTTTCTTATTTATTGGAAATTCAATCAGAATAACTAACCTCTCCAAGTTAGACTGTGTTAATAAATTAATACCTGTTATACGTCAGAAAGTTTTGATTGGACTAGTGAATAGTTTGAACATGAAACTTAATTAAGGTGGGTGTGGCTTGTTACTGAAGGGAGCTTAACCAAAGTCCTGTTACAAATTTACCTTGCTTTGTTTAAATTCTGAAATAAATAATCTACAATATAAATGAATTAATATGTAATTTTAACGAGAACTTCTCTTTTAAATTGGTCTAGTGAATTACAAGTGTGGATTTTTTTCATAAGAATTGCTTAGTAAAGATGCCTAGATATACTTAAGCAAAAAAGGCTTCTATTATTCTTGGATTTAGTTAATCGTTCGTTTCCCCAGTTAACAGACTAACTCATAAGTACGATAAAATTAATTTAAAGGTTTCATAATGAAATATCATTCTAAATTCTAATCTTTTTAATACAATAAATCTCAGTATAAAATATCATGTATGTTCGTTAAATCCATAACTGTAATGATTGCTGACATGACATAAATCACGTCAAAAAAATGTATATTGACTTAAATAAATAATAAATTTAAATAAATAAAAATAACAGTTAACAACACATTACTAATTAGGAAACTTGAAGTATATAATACTTTTAAAGCATCCATGCAGAAGAAAAAAATTCTTGTTATTAATATTAAGGAGGTTGTACAAAAAAAAAATCTGGATGAATTTCACAATTTGGAAAATATAATAAAAAAATTAGAATGACAATTTCAGAATTGAATTTCGTTTTTTGTTTTTAGATAATCAAATATACCATTATTAATTGCAAGTATAATAGGAGAAGCCGGAGGTAGATTTTACCAGTGCTAAGTAGGGGATAAAAAAAATTTCCACCTTAAAGTTAAAAAAATCTTCAAATTTACTCAGTACAACAATGATTGCATGTAAATAAAGTTTCACAGGTTTAGCATACGACAAGTTCCATTTCCAACAATTTTACAATTCCAGCAACATTTTGGTCATCCCTTGACGTAAGTGTCGGTCATATCAAACGTTTTTTTCAGAAAAACGTTATAGGTAATGTTTAGAGGACTACTTTAAACCGATTCGATACTATGCCAATTAAGGGAGGTATAATTTTTTTTTGTCTTCAAAACCCCATTTTTTCACCCTCTGGGCCAATGTTTGGTGATCTCAAAAACCTTACTTAAACAAGTTTTAGATCCTTATGCAAAGAATAGTAGCAAATTTAAATGAATTCGATATTTTATTTAATAAGAAAGCTATAGCGGTATATTTTTCTCGAAAAAGCTCCCCCACTTCCACCCCATGGTCCGATTTTGTCTATTAACGGACACAACCGAGATTTTGGGTCGTTATATTTTATGTATCAGTTTGAAACTGATATATATAAATGTATGTATAAACTTTTAAACTGACGGTGGTTTTGGGGTCCGGGGATGTGAAACGAGAAGATATGTTGAAATTTTCCGGAAGTCGAATCATGTTACCCATTACAATAGGTACTTTCCTATTAAATCCACCTTAAAGGTGACAACAGAAGGAACTTTCTTTAATAAAAAATTTCCTGGCATTGGTTATTTAGTCTTGTATAGTAAAAAAGTAATGAAACATGAAAGAAATGAAATGAAAGTAATGAAACTTTTTTGTGGTTTATGTTCATACATAAATCACAAAAAAGTTTAAAAAATTTAAAAAAAAGTAATTAAAATTTTTATCTGCCCCTTCACTATCAATATTACCCCAAAGTATTTTTTTTTTGGGTCACTTCCAGTACTACTATACCTAGGAAAACAAAACAAGATCGGTTAAAAAAATATGCAATAAATAAAAAATACAGCTTTTTAAATTTTTGGGGCACAATTTTTAAAGTATTTAAAATATTTTTTAGGGCCTAATGTAAATTGGGATTATTTTTTGCAAAATTTTGAGATAATTGATCTCAAAAACCTATCTACTACACCCGTTAAAGAAATTGACTCCAAAATTTTACCAACCAATTGCTCCATACACACTAGTCTGTATAAAATATCAAAATCGGTTTATCAAGTCATAAGTTATTAAGTTTCAAACATGCCAAAACACGAACATACGTATGTACGCAAGAATATTACACTTCACTATTTTTGTTTTTTGGTATCTCTGATTTATAAAACGTCGAGAAATGCAAAAACCTACACTCTATTTTTTGAGTGATAGTGCTCCTTTTGCAGCATAGATTTAGAGCTGTGAAGCCAGGATAGTAAAAGGTTAAGAATTGAAGGTTTTAACATTTTTGGATATAGAATAAAAATATTAAAAATTATTTACTTTCAAACAAATAAATTGATAACTGTTGCCTAACTTAGGAGAAAAAAAATATGATCGAAATGGTTAAAACAAATTACCAGAAATTTTAATGGAAATTTTACTGCCTTCTAAAAAAACGACCTGTAAAATAACTGACGGATCACTCTCAATAGAAAGATCTTTGAAAATTAATTTACGCAAAAAAAATAGTTAGGCCTCAAAAATTTCTCTCTAAAATTCTAACTGAAGTGCACAGAGTGAGTCAGCTTGCATTCAGCTTCGGGATGATAGCTCCTTTAGTTCAACTCTAATTTTTAATCAAACAAATCTATATGATGCCGAGTACCAGACCATACATTGAAAAAATAATACATAGAATGGCACTTTAACTACGGATAGATTAATGACAAATTGTAATACCGAGATAAAAAAAAAATTTAATTATTTTAGGAGAGCGCATAATATTTATGTTTTCAGATTTGTGTGTGTGTGTGTGTCTCTTCATAACTGGTACGTATTAAATTTTAATCCTAAAAAACCATTTAAAAATTGAAGGGCCTGAATATTTGTTTTAATATTTTATTTTGTTCGTCTGGCAAAATACCTGTTTCGTACGAGAATTGACAATGTTTATGAAGAGAACAAAAGCGGTGTGTTTAATGCGCTTAAAATATTAATTTTAATAGTTTGCGTTGTTACAATATAGAGGAAAATTTCCCAAAGGAGAGCAAAAATGACTTCTGAGTTATATAATAAATGGTGCATAACAATTAGTAGTAGTAAAAGGCGGCTTACGTATTCATCATGTACATTGAATCATTGTTTGCTTCTCCAGACCTTAACAAGGTATACCTGAATGGGACGACTGAAAGCTGTATGTACTTCTGTATATTAGTTATTAATTTCCCCTTGAAATCTAAACTTCTACTCTGGTTTTGCTACTACCATACTAATTGTGCTCTTTGTATACCTCCAATACTACAAAATCCATTGTACTATACAGTAGCACATGGTAGCTGAATTGGTTCTACTTTATATAGACATCATACTATCTATTCACCCATGATACTAGCTGTATGACAGAACACTGCCGGCAATATTGTAATTTGATGATATTCTACCTTTCTTACAGGCTGAAGGTAATTAAAATTAATTAATCCGAAATAAAAATTAAATTTAGAACTTCAAATTGTTAATTTATAATAAAAAAAAATTTTTTGCAATTTTTTTTTTTTAACAATCTCTTACTATTAGTGCGGTAAAACGTTTTTTATGTTATAAAAATAATTTTATTGGGGATTTAATCAATTGTGTATTTATACATTTTTTTTAGAATAATATAGAAATTAATTTTTAAAGTAAGATTTAACAGTTATTGAATTTTTTCATGCTAGATCATTGCCACATAAACTTTCATGTTATTGCGTTAAGAAAGTATTATTGTGGATACGGAAATTTGAGTGTTATATTTAACGTAACTGATGTTCTCAGCATCATTGATTTCACTAAATTACAAAAATGCTTTTGCAACAGTTACACGCCCCGTAGCTTGGAAAAGGAATGCCTTCAATAAACTCCATAAAGTCCCGGATCTTGTTGTTTCATTTAATCTTCTGCGTTTTCCTGTATTCTTCCTGCATGCAAGTAGGAAGCAACGGGTGGATAATTTTTAAAACAATCATTTTAAACCTTCTCAAATCTTATCTGGTATTATTCTATTTTAGATCACCAAGACATTCACTTTCTTTGAATTTTAAATTAAAATTTTTTTTCTTGAGATAGAATTTTTTAGGGAATAGAATAGGGAATCTTGGAGAGCTGCATCAAACCAGTCAAATGACTGAAGACAAAAAAAAAAAAGAGTTTTTTAACAATTTTATTTTCTCTTTTTAAAATGTAACCAAGTAACAGTGATCATCAACCCTAGAGATAATAAATAAATGAGTTTGTGGGTAAATAAATTAAAATTTATCAACATTAACTGCCCATAAAATTTGTTTATAATGGTTACTTACCAAGAGCATACTTAACATTAACTATCACAAAACTGTGATAAAAATTATCACATTAACTGTACATGTGAAAATAGTTATAGATCATCTATTTTAATTGGCTTTTATTGTATTCTTACTTCCATATACTATTGTAATTTAAAAAAAGACTATTG
The DNA here is from genome assembly GCF_047948215.1 of Lycorma delicatula. NCBI lineage: Eukaryota > Metazoa > Arthropoda > Insecta > Hemiptera > Fulgoridae > Lycorma > Lycorma delicatula. The sequence goes on from NC_134457.1 coordinate 55,120,153, forward strand.
TAAAATTATAAATTATTTAAGAAACTAATTAATGGTAAAAATTGGTGTGTGGGCAGCATAAAATTGTTCTAGTAAAGAAGCATTCTTTATTTTATAAATAAAATAATTGTTTTTATATATATCCATATTTTTAACAATCGTAGTAACAGTAAAATTAAATATAGTATCATGAAAAAAAAATAATAACACCTGTTTAAGAAAACAAAGTAAATGTATCAGCAATTAATTAACATTGTTTATTTACTTAATTTTTTTTGCTGGTGAGGGGAGGAATGACATTCACGCACTGACTGCCGGACTGGCTAATAGGTTCTGCTAGATGTAGTGATGATGCGTATGTATACCTGCGCCCTACTGACTAAATCTCTACCTCACCAACTCCCTTCCCTGGACCGGACCCGCAGTTAAGCATTACGCAGCTCTGGGAGGTGAATTCGAGTGTGGGGGTTCCAGGGTCCCAGTCTTCATCATCTCGAACGACAGCTCCGCAGAGGCTGCCCGTCCCCCCTCACTCACGGGTCTGTTTTCTTCACCTCAGACAATGGAGGTCTTCCCTTTCGACCTAACTTGATATGAGTCCTTCTCGCCTGCCGATCATTCTCCGTATTCCTTCTCCACAACTTTCAGAATGTCCGATGCCAATTTGGATACTGCCTCCAATTCTTTCAGGCCCTTAAGTATTCAATCTACTCTGTTCCTGGTAGTGAGCCAATCTAGGCCCCAATTTCTCCTTGTTACATCCCATCTGAGACATAAAATGTGTGTTCAGGCGTATCAACCGACTCACAGAACCTGCACCGAGGTTATTCTCTTCGTTTGAATGGTATAAGTACGCCAAGAATTCCCCATGACCGGATAGGAGCTGGTTGAGATAGAAATTCACCTCACAATACCCTTTCCAAATTTATGGTTCCAAATTAGGGATCAGCCTCCTTGTCCATGCTCCTTTTGTCGAGCCATCCCATACCACGTACAATACTTGGAGCAGCCGTTTGTTGGCCGCATCTTTTGGTATTCTATCGTAAACTCTTGACAGTTGTCTGCGAATTATTTATTTGAATGATATCTATTACTTTATGAACAATTTATTTTGTGGTATATAAAAAAATTACATATTGGTAGGGATTTGAACCTAGAATCTTCAAGATAAAAGGTAGTTATGCTATTACGGCACCACAGCGGTCCCCGAGTCCTTTATTGTTTAGTCCTTTTAGTCATATTCCAACTAAATGTGAAAGTATATTACTTAATATATCAAAAAAAATTAATTAACAGAAGTGTTTTCCCGTCTAAAAATTTATTATAACAAAAAAAAATTCGTATGTTTCCCAATAGGATTTCTTGAAGAAAGGAGTATTACTTTCGTAAAATTGTAAAGTTTTCCATGTTCCAAAAATTTCAATTTTTTTTTTTCTATTTTTGTAATTTAATTCCTACTATCAGGATATGTTAGCAAAATCAAAATAATGGGACATGGAGAATAGCAGAGTTTTAACTAATCTATTTTATTTACTACATTAACTGTCCTTTAGTCGTTAAGTTGTTCAGTAAAGAAATAAACATCTGATACATAGCGTGACATTAAAAAAATGACGTTCATCAGCACATCTTAACAGCATCTTTAAATTTTATTGGGTTATTATACTTTGACTAAACCAATTGCGTTTATAGGCGTTTTACTTAACAGTATATTTTAAACACATTAATCATTTATTTATATCACCGTTGTTAATTTTATAAAAACTGGTAAACGTTACAAGGTTTTTAATTTTTTTTTTAATTATTATTATTAATTATACGATCGTGTTACTTTCTAATTTATCTATAGTATCACATTTTTTTATTATACCATCTTTAATAATAGATTTAATAAAAAAAAAGACAAAAAACATTAATTAAATGCTCATTTTAAACGCCTTTACTCAACGGTTAAAAATATGTAATTTCCTTTCACTTGTGATATTGCGGAAATAGTACAGAGTATTTAATATCATAATTATATCATTATTAATTTTTTTTTTTACTTTTTGAGAAGATACAGTAAGCATCGACTACTGTGATCAATAGCCCTTGCACCAAGCTTCATAAATCTTTCCTACCTTGGAAAAGATTCCTACATTCCTACATTGAATCCTTACATTCAAAATATCAGCTTTGTCAAACAAATCATAATGAAAAATACTCTTGTCATAGAACATGAAAAACCAATAGGATACATGATGTCAAAGGTGATAGGGCCCTTGCCCTTGCCACTTCTCTTTCTAAACTTTAACCTGCATCACATTAGGTTCTTCTCCATTCTTGCCAAATCTTCCTTCACCTTATGGTTAGTTGGAGGAGTGTTTTTGGTCTTTTCAGATGTTTCTACGTAACTTACTGATGCTTGCATCTTGGTAGATATTAAGACTTTCTTTAAACAGGGAGATTTCAAAATATGTTCCTATAGCTATAGCTTGCAGGTCTTAAAGGTTCCTTTGAGTTGTTATTATAATTATTGGATAAACATTCAATAATGAGGATCCATGAACAATATGTAAATCAATATCTGTACAGTCCAATGAGTATAAACTAATTGGTTATATTTATTTTTTTTAATTAAATAATAATAATTAGGCGATTTACTTAATCCTCTGAACAAGCTTTACGGAACAATATTTGAAATAAAAAACTACTTCCTCAACAACGTATACGTACAATTAAATTCAACAAAGAAATACGAATTTTAGTTATTAAGCAATCATAATTAATCGGTCAGGATTAGTAGAAATGAAATATAAATAGACAAGAATATAAAATAAATTTGATGTGGACACCACATAACTTCCTTGTACGCCTATTAAATTTTGCATGTACACGTTGTTTTTAAATAAAAAGTACGTAAACGTTTATTTCATTAATAACTTCTGATATTTAAAATTTTTTTTTTTTTGTTGTATTGTTATTACTGAATTATTAATCGTAAATTTTTTTTATGTTCAGGGGTTAATAACACTGATAGACAAAAAAAAATCCTAATGTCTCTAAGTGTGATACCATTTCCTTAATTGTTTTTTTTTTGCGTGCATTACAGATCTGTAAATACAATTTTTCTATAACTCTTAGTTTTAAATATATTACGCTTCAAAAAAATTATAGGAAAAATATAGTTAAAATCAGTAAAATTTATAATTTTGCATGGTCATACCTATATTAGAATGATTTCGCTGATGCTTTTCTTTTATAAATAGTCTCAGGCACATCCCGAATTAATATCAAACAGCAATCGGCTAGCATGTTAGTATTCCATTTCCCTTTATAGAGGCTTACCATCACCGAAATGTCTTCGTGGAAACGTTCACCGTGTTCGTCACACGTCTACGAGGTTGTCCGGTAAAAAATCCAGGTGTGAGTGTAGGAAATGTATTCTCAAAGATATATTACATCCCGTAGCTCTATATGAAGTAAGGTGTTGATTAACAATATCGTGGTAATTGTCGGATTTGTTTTTGCCAAGAAAATGTTTGTAAACGTCTTTTAATGAATCCCAAGCTGCAGTTTCTACATTATTTAACATTGAGTTAAATGCATCATCTTTGATCAACCTCTTATTTGAGTACCAACAAATATTCCTTCTTTTATTTTTCCTTCAGTTATATTCGGAAATTTCTGCCTGATGTACAAAAATTCGAGATATCCTTCTTCATTGCTATTACAAATTTTTTCATCAGTTCTAGCTTGATATGGAGAGGGGACAAAAATATTTTTTTGGGTTCAACTAAGGGCTCAAGAATAATATTTTTCCTTTTTGGAGTAATGTTGTCTCGTTTCTTCCACTCTTTGGTAACATAGTGAGTGTGTATCCCTAACTTAGCTGTCCCATTCACAAAGAAAAAACATACACTTAGAATACTTACTTAGCCCTAATTAAGAACTTGTCCTAAGTGCACCATTAGTTCATCAATATTTGTGCAATAAACCAATTTATTTTTATCAATTAAGTACTGAGAAAGTTTTTTTTGTCGGCTTCTAAAGCCCGAAATTTTTGTTTTTTTTAAATATAAATTCCAATCTTGCAGTCTTGATCCAAACAGTTCAGCTTAATTTTTTTATCAATTTAAATCCCTAACCGAATCATTTCATTCACCTTGTGATATAAGATGTGGCTTATTGAAAGATAATACAAAATTAAAATCATTGTTGTCTTCTTCAGTACTGCCTGATTCTTCATCGCTCCTTTCGAAACATACATTCACAGGTGGCACAGGAACTGGAATAATTTCACTGTGAGGTACAGCCTGATTGCAGATTGCAATGAAGGATATTTTACAGTGTATTTAGATCTTTTAGAAATTCCAGATACACTTATTAAATAAAGTGTATCAAGTGTTAAATAAGGATCGGTTACATGATCCTTTGGTTCACACTAACCCATAGGTACACCAAATGGCAAAGCATTCCGTGTATCTTTCAGCTATCCTCTTAAATATACAGAACAAATTATTTCATACTATTCGAGGAGCTCACATATTATCCTGATCACCAATTTTACACTGAAAATACAAATGATATGCATTTTTAATTAAAGGTGTAAAGTTTTTTCTATTTGATTTTACGGTAAACTCACCACATGCATAACAAAAGGCATCCACATCATTTACATAATTTCGAGGCATTATGACACTGCACTGTTAACAAAATTAAGACAGTAATAAGACTGAACAAAATTAATTCATTCCTAAATACAGTGCTTAATACAAAAAACACAGCTGTGTTTTCAGCTACATGTTTTGACCTGCACAGACATGATTAATCTTGTCCATGAAGGCTTACCATTCATATTAGATATGATATGATATCATAATCATAATATAATCATATCATGATGAATCATATATTATAATATAATATATAATATTATCATACAATATATAATCGTATCATGATGATATCTTAATAAATCATATCATTATCATAGTCATAATATGTGACTATGATATGATTTAATTCTTTATCTAGTATTGTTTATTTATAGCTTACAAATTATGTTAACAAAGTTAAACAATAAAACTTGAGCTAACAAAATACAAGATAGGAGCTTAAAATGCTAACTATACGTTGAAAATGAAAAAAATTCATTAATTAAAATTTTAACATGTTTCAAAAATGGTGGTAGTTAGGAAGATTGTTAGTTAATATTTGTTTTCAACATCAAAAAGTAGATTAAAATCATGTATCGCATGTTAGGAAACAAAAATTATGTTTATCAGTGTAATTATTAATAAATTAATATATTTAAAATACAAAAAGGAGATGAAATCTGAACCAACAGATGTGCCTCCCCATTGTAAGATCCAAATGGCTTATTACTGCAGTTAAGAAACAGTCCAAAATCCATTTTTTTTTTTTATTTTGGGCTTTTTTGGACACTTTTGGTTCAGTTGAACGCATTCAAAATGGGAGGTCCACAACTAGATTGTATCATTATTTTTTAGCATTGCATTTTATGTATGATTGGTAAAATTTCCCCACTATTTATGCGTTTTTTTATTATAAATTTATCATAAATAAAAACATATTTGTCGCAATTTTATGGGATTTTGTTTAATTTTTCCAGAAGTACTCACTTTTAATCGCCTATCAAATATGCACTAAGAAATAAACTTCAAACTTCATTTACAATTGGTACTTTGTTTTATTTATGTAGTATACTTTTATTTCTGGAAAAGATTCAAAAAAAGAAATTTAATTGGCGATCAAGCATTTTGATGGAATAATATAATTATGTTCGTGTAGTAATAATTTTTGAGATTTCTAAAGCAAACCATTATTTTTTATGCTTGCAGTATAATACTAATGCCAATATTACTACAGTTCTGATACTTCCACCTTCCTTTTCTTTACATATTTCTTTTTAAAAATATATATAAGAGCTGCACAAATAGTACTTGCATAGCAACTTATAGGGTTATACTTTCTTAAACTTAGCTACAATAAAAAGAAGGTGTAGATCCTGAAATATAAAAATAATTTTTTTCTGAATACTATCTTAGTTGTGAAAAAATAATATTTATTTTAATAAAATATTATAAAACAATTTTTATTCTCACCAATTATGATTAATAATGATTTATTTACAGCTATTTACGATAGTAAAAATAAAACTGGTTGTTTTCCTTCCGGTTTTAGAATAAAACCGTAAAAGTATAATATATTGTAATACAATAATAATTAAGACTCAGATTACGTTATTAGGTTCCCACCAGAGAATCAGATTGTTTTACCACAATACTTACAACTCTCGCATGCGATATCTGTTACTGCTACTCATCTACGCAGTAATCCCTAGTGATCGAGTATATTTACTGCAATGATATTTGAAGAGGGGTATTCTCAGTATAGTGCTACTTCCTCGTTTTCTGTTTGTTCTTTCGCAATCTGTTAAATATGAAATTATAAATGAGTCTAAAAGATATGGAATATAAATTTAAAACAAGATGAATTATTGAATTAAATTAAATTTTTCTTAATATAGAATATATTCATGTTCTAACAAAAAAATTCTGAACACATCAGATCATAACTTTTCAAAATGTTATTAATAGAACCAAGTCTTGACTATTAGTGGTTATTGAAGTTGATGGTTAGCTACATTAAATATGCTCGAAGGATGTTATTACATGCGAATAAACTGACATATTAGAAACATATTAGTTTCATCAGAGTAAAAGAGAAAAGGTAACGGCGTCGACAAAGTTTTAATTTTGAGATAGGAAAATATTTTTATATCTCATTACAATGAAAAAATAGTTTTTAGCGGTTTTCAAAAATATGTGAAAATCGCTACTGCACCTTTCGTATTTATATATATAAAATATGTTTTCGTCCGCTCTACCGAACGTAAATCTAAATCGATTTTGACAAACCTTAGTGGTATGATTTAGACCTTTTGGGAATAGAGCCCTACTTTTTTTGACGGAATTAGAGCCAAAAAAGTGGTTTTAGGTACATTTTCACCGGTTTTTCGTTCTATTATAGTATTAAACCGTGCACTTAAAATAATATTTTCATGAAAACTAAATTCTATTTAAGTACACGTAAAATATTAAACTAATTATTATAAAATAGATTGTATAATAAACAAATTTTTGAAATATATAACAGCAATAATACAGACAAAAAAACGCAAAATAATTAGCTTTATATTTTTAAAAAAGTAATAAAAAATATTTTAGAAAAGCTTTGGTAAAATATACTTTCAATAAAACTGCATGTCCTACAATCTAGCGTATTTGATTTATACTGAAACGGAGCTGTAGTTTTCATGAAAACATTAGTTTAACAGAATGATTTAATTCAGTGGTGACAGTTAACGGAGGTGATTCTTTATTCGATATTAAATTGATCAAAACTCAAGAACGACTCGAATAATCTTCAATAAATTTTTACATGCACAACTTCAAATCAACTACCACAGCATATCTAAATTTCAATAAAATTGGTGTTGTAATTTTGGAAATTTTCAAGCTACAAAATTTTATACATTACCCTATATACACGATTTCTCAGTTTGTCGTGTCCTACGAGAAATGGAGAAAGTTTCAGGACATATTCTAACGATGAAAATAACGAAAAAAGTAAATATAAACATAGGGCTAGAAACGCTTTGTTTTCCAGTTTCGGGTAGCGAAAGATTTCGCCCGGATTTCAGCTGTCCTAATTAGAAGGAGCCCTGCTACAATTTCTGGGATTCAAATTAAGGAGTAAAACTGGTGGTTTCTCGTGTAATTTTATGTGGGAAATATGATAAAAATATATCCCAGAACTGAACTGTTACTCAGGTATTTTAACTACATCACATATTTTACACGAAACCTTTTCATTATTTTTACCAGTAAAACTCGCCCTGAAAGTGTTTCCATCTCTTCCTGGGCATTCTGTATATAAGGAAACTCCAGTTAAAGTGAATAGTATTTTCTTACTCCCCCTCATACCTCATAACATTAAGAAAATTCATTTTCACTTCCACTACTACCATGCGAGCAAAAGTGATACTGTATTTTTTTTTCAAAATTTGGTAAAAAACACACAATTACCTAAAAAACAGATAATTTTGCTGCAGTACTTTAGTTTTGCAATAATTCAAAATGTGATCTAATTTGAAGGAAATTGTTGGTGTCCAAAAGATCAGTTTTGAAGTTTTACTCGTTTTGAATACGTGATGCTAACATAAAATAGATTTTAAATACAAGTAATCACCGAAAGCAATATAATTTTCAAAAATCGTTATAACAGTGTATATTCTTTATTTATTAACTAAAACCGGAAATCTGCCCTTCTGGCGCACTCACTGCCACAAAGGTTTTTGTATTTGTAGAAAACGGGCAAAGAAATGTATGAAAAATTTTATTAAGTCACTTTGCTAATAAATAAAAAAATATATTTATAAAAATATATTTAATATTAAATATTTCTTATTGTAATCTTGCTGCTGCTTATCCCAAATTATGTTCATTAGTTTATTTTTTCTAATATTCTTTAGATGAAAAATAAATAAATATTTCATCGCGTTTAAATAAAATGCAAATAACGAGCATATGCTACCTGTAACTTCAAGCTACTTTATTAAATTCATTTTCTTCCTGTTATCTGAATTATCGTTTGAAATTATTCTCGAAATTTGTAAGACAGTTTATTTAATTTTTAAACATTGCTTTCAGAAAATCCAAACCTCAAGGGATAATGTTTTCAAGTTTACTACGTACCTGGCTTAACAATTTATAAACCAAGAAGAACTTAAGCTATGATTAAAACTTTTCCAACGCTCAAGAAAATAAAAATGTGTAACTTTAAGATTCCACTTAGTTCTTTAACTCATGTTGGTCTAACCTTAACTCAATCTTGTAAAAAAACAGAAAAAAGTTGGAAATCTTTAAAAAAGAAATTTTAGAACAAATCCAGATTTAATATAGATTTTATCATACTATATATATATATATATATATATATTATAATATTGTAACACAAGGTAGATAAAAGATTTTTGTAATATATAGTTATGAATATTTTCCTGGAACCACTTGTGTTTCAAATAAAATCGAAGTAAACTTTCCAAGTAAACTGAATTAGCGATGAATCAAGAAAGAATGATCGCTAAATCATTTCGGTTGCCTAAATTAATTTTAATTAAGTCGTATGGGTTAATCCTATGTTAAGGTTAAAAATGGAGGATGTTTATTACATACAGTCTGCATCTTCAATTATTTGCTTCATCTATTAAACTTTTGCTCTCACTATATCCTTTATCTTATTACTTCCCTCGATTTTTCAAAGTATTTGAAAAACAATTAACTCTTTATGTAAATTTACTTTGAGTTATTTTTATCAGATTCATCTTAAAAATAGATTTCCTATCTATTTTAAGCCATCTGACATACTACAATTTGTAACGTCAATCTTTGGAATACTTTTTATTTTAAATATTTACTTTCCTATTGTAGATGCTAACTTGAAGCTAAAGGCTATGTACCATGATTTTTTCTATTAGTTTTTGAGATAGAATTATATACTTCTCCAAGTCTGGATGGGGGAAAAGTACGGAGTTTCCGGTGTTCCTAAAAATACAAAGATTGAAACGCACTAAGTTTCAATTGTTGGTAACTTATAAGTAAAGATATCGCTTCCTAATAATATGTAATAATATTGTAATATAATAATAATAATATTCCTATGATAATATGTAACATAAGGCGCTTAGTTGACGAACTTTGTTTGCGCTGCTGTAAACGGGCCATAGAGCCAATCCCTGTACGGGCCAGATTGGCCACGCTTTACCTGTGGCGAGGCCGATCACTTGCGGAAGGACTGCCGGCAGGAGACTCGGCGTCCTTCCTGCAGGTTGCATGGGCATGCATCCGGAGGGCAGGGATGTAAGACTTCACCTGTGCCATAAGATGCGGCGTCTGCTTAGCGATCCAAGATTCGGCGTCCCACCATCAATGATTGGCCGGCGACTCCATCCCAGCACCTTTGGGGAGGGAATGTAAGACCGTAATCCCGGTGGGGGGATCCATTTGAGGGTTCTTCATTAGAGGCTGGGCGTAAAGATCGAGGTCTCGGTGGGAGCTCTCATTGGGGTCCCCTTATTAGTGGCGTAGCACGCAAATAAAGGCCGTGTCCCGGCTACCTGGGTGGCATTTTGTTTCTACCGAGGTAACTTAAGGCGACAGAACCCGTGGAGCTGGTTGTGAATCCGGCCGGCTCCATGGCGGGGGCGGGGAAAATACAGATGCGAAAAAAAATGTACTCCGGTTGCGTCAGATATGATAAGAGTAAATATGTAATAAATCTAGCTTTCTTTATCATCCTCGGTGCTGTGCTGCTGTATGAGTAAGGTCGATTGCTTCACTGTGATATGGCATACGGAAGGGAACAGTGCGTCAAATATTCGCTTACCTAACTGTGGTTAAAACTTATTAGTGAGATATTTTACGAAAATTTACAAGATCGAATTTGAGAGAACATCAATGAAAAATCAGCCCAAGAAATTCACAGCAAAATACTGCAGCCAAAATAGAAATTTATTAAAATAGGGCACGTAGATCTACGGATCTAGAAAACGTTACAAATGTGGGAAGCTGGTCAAAAAGAAAGTTTAGGGCCCGGCTCGATTGAAAGACGAGCGAAAGAGTATAAAGTCGTTAGTTTGAGTCAAACAAGGCAGCCGTCAGCCAGCTGGAGCAACTGATGTCACCTTATAGTTCGACGACATGGTTTCAAAAGATGTCTTCTCATCGCAGCCTATATAGATCCTAATGATACAATCTTTCCTTTCCTACTATAAACCTTTCCTTTCCTATTGTAACTGTCAGTTTAATTCTTATCTAGCCGATGGGGAATATCATGACATCCCCATCAAAGTTTTTCAGATTGAATTTGTTAGTTAACGAAAAGTTTCGATATCTTAACTTCATGAGAAAGATGTTTGGTGTAAAGCTTCTGTAATCCGAAATACAACTATCCTCAGCGAATCCTGTGTAAATAAGATCTTTGGGAAACATTTATTTACCTTATTTAATATTTTACCAACCATCGACCGTTATTTGCTCTCTAAACACTCATATCACTTATTCCCACAGAAACTACATCTAAGAATAACGAAAAGAAATATATATATATATATATATATATATAATTTTAAAAATTCATGGCTTCTATTTACTCTGCAACCTAAACGTATTTCTATGTCAAAAGTTTTACAGCAAGATAAATTCATGCTGCGTTGTTTTATCTCTTTCTAATTACATTCTTTTTTTGGAATCGATGTGAAACAAATTCAGTAATCATGAATTAATATATTATTGATTCATAATGTTGCATAATTCATTCATATACTATACATCTCAAATAAATGCTGACGTAACTTAAAAATAAAAGGAATTGATTGCGTATCAATCAATAAATTGTATTTTTTTCCTTTTAAAAAAAAAAAACAATTTTCATCTAAGCTAATAAAATATGAACGTTTCTTTGTGTAGTTCCTTGTAAATTCTTTGCCTTGTCATTTCTTTTTTTAATATTTCGGGAGAAATGTACCTCAAGTTAGTTTTACAAGGCAATCATTATGAAACAATAGCTAAAAATACTAAAAGTGCATATAAAAATGGTATAAAACACACCACTACTAAATACATATACGTATATACGTTCTACGTTTTACACTTCTCATAAAATTCATTTTAAGTATTTATAATTTTCTCCAATCCTGTTGGATCTACTTTTTCTGACCTCTGAAATATAATTTTTAATGTTAAGTATATAAATATAAAACACCTTTATATGTACATATATATCTAATGAAGGGTAAGATGTACTTTGTAGTTCTTGGATGATTTCTATTAAAACAATGTATTCAGGAAAGCTTGGCAATGAATGAAGTTATTTATCTGGAATACTGAAAATAAAGTGACGTTTAAATAATTTATGATCCAATCTACAAACCTCTATTTCAGTTTTATAATAACCATAAATTATTGTGCCATTAATAAATATGTTATATATTCAGATCAGAGAGTTATAGAGAGTTTACATACATTTAAATTATGTTACTGTAGTAGTAACAGTCTATACTGTAGTTATTTTACTATAATTCAAAATTATAATACTTTATAATAGCTATGCTCTGAATAATAATGACGTATTTTAAAAAGTATTAGAAATAAAGTTTTTCACTGTTTAAACAAATCGTAAACTTATATTTACAATTATTAGTGCTGTTGTTAATCTATATTTTATAATATTTTTAGTATTAAACTAGAGTAATAAAGTATTCTTTTAACCAGTAAACCTTTAAATGTTAAATAAAATACAACGGTAAACTTTACTTGGACAGTTTTCTTTCTATTGTATATAAGAAAGAATTTTTTGTCAGCTGTTTTGTATGAGTAAAGTGAATAAGAAAATTTGAGAAAAATAGCGATGGTTACACAAAAAGCCGCGTACTGGAGGAGAAGTTTTGAATAATATAAGAGTAAATATTTACATAGTTGTATTATTAGGCCTGCGAAAAAAAGTTATGATAATTTGGTATAATACTTAATGCTCAATTTATATCCTTTAAATTTAATTTTATACTTAGCCGGCTGAATTACTCAGATTTCCATAGTTTATTATTTCTTAACAAATCATTTTCTTAAATAATATTTTCTACTATTAGATTTCCACAATGATTTTGTGTTTAGATAAGTACAAATCATTAAATTAATTTTCATTTATTTTTAAAAAACGAGGTATTTAGCTATGATTAAAATAAAATAAAAATATGAATACATATATGAAATATGAATAAATTAATTTAATATTGAATAAAAGTTTTTGACGATGATGAATTAATTTTTTTGAATTATATATAATGAATCAATTTTTTTTTTAACCTGAAGAAATATTTTAATAAACAATATTTAGCCAAAAATAAAATTCAATAAAAATTTTTAATAACAAGTAAAACACTAGATAAATTAAACAATTTATAAAATAAAAAATTTTAAATGAATCGGCCATTGAAGTGCAGATACAAGAAAAAAGTTCTTTACTTAAATTTTTTATTCAAATGGAACCCATCTTTAAATTAGTAAACTTGTCTTAACGTTAAAAATCCTCCCACAAAAAAAAAGAAATCTCATCTCTCTTAACCACTCCGAAATAATCATTGAATAAAGGATTCGATGATGGAATTTTTTTTCTTCATAGACTTGCGGATATTATTGAGTGAACCTTTCTTCATCTCCAATTAGAAGATATCAAGTAAAGTGTTCATTTAAGCTGAATCGCAAATAATCTTCATCTCGTCTTACTGGACGAGCGTTTTTACGGATGATTTACTCGCAATAATCTATTTCTTAATGTTATCCGACGGTTTTTCAATGGTTAGTTCAAAAATATCGTGGTATTTTATGTAATAGAATAATAGTAATTTTATTGTATGGAATATTTTTTGGTTTAACAACAATTTTTAAGAAAACGTTTTTTTAATATCTGTAATAGTGTACGGTACTATGAATCTTTCTGAGAATCTGTCGTTAAAATATTAGTATGAAAACTGAGAAATTGAAAATTTATTTAATTATTTGTTGTAAAGAGATTAAACTGAAGAAATTAATCTATAACCAACAGCTTTGTTGATAAAAAATATTAATTTCTTTTACCTGTAAAAATATTTGAGGTAAACACCTTTTTAATCTACCAGATAACTTCTATTTAGTTTGAAAATATAAGAAATATTTTTATCTCTTTTTTATACAACTTATACTAGATTGTATACAATTACAAAGGCACTTATATAATTTTTTTTTAAATATATATATAATTGAAATCAATTCCGTAAAATATTAATAGTTATTGTAAAAAATTAAAAAATTTTAAATTGAAGAAACGTTTACAAATCTTTATTAGATTTTATTAGGGTAGGTTTAGGATCAACAATTTTGTACTGATTTATCTGAATTACTTCGATATTTAAGACGTTAAATTAATTTGGCAAGTTTCAATTTATTACTAAAGGAAATGAGTATTATTTTTATATAGATGAGTTTCAATAAATAACAAAAGATTACAGAGTATTTTCATAATCAAAGCAACCATTTAAATGAACGAATAAAGGAAAATTTAAATGAAACAGCTCTATTCACGTGAAGTAGTAATTTTGGATGTAACTTTTACTTCTAATTAAATTTACACAATTTTTCCAATAATGGATATATAAACATCCAATGGAAAGAAAGTAAAAGAATCATTAAAATATTGAAATATTTTGGGTAATATTGTCTAAATCTTCTTGTAGAAATGAGAGTAAAGCTGTAATCTCTCAAGTTATATTTTTTTATAAGTAATAATGGTTTACGTCTTTTAACCCTAGACTGCTAGTCTTTTGTAGAAAAGACGTGTATTATTACTAACCGATTTTCTACACTCATGAGGTTGCTCAGTTTTTTCCAACCGTTCTTCTTAAGGACGTTGAAATAATGTGTCAGTGACTGATAGTTGAGGTAACTGTTACTGTATCACATTTTTATTTTAGCCCATAAATCTTAATTTATCATTCATATTCATAAAAAAAAAATTACATTATGTACAGTTTTTCAGTTCTCTTATAATACATTATTGATGATATTTATTGTGGTTGATCTAAAGTAGTTACTAATGTATATATGGCGGATTTTTAAAAATTAAGAATTAACGTTGAGAAAATCTGTTTTATTCTGGCGGAATAACATTTATGTTTACTATTTACCAAAAAATAAACAAGCAGAGCACTAGGAAAAAAGAAGCTGGCATACAAATTTGAATTTTTTTTTATTTCCTGTGTTTCTGATTGGTTGTAGATTTTTTGTTGTTTTGTTTTTCTTTAGTTATGTTATGTTACATTATTGTTATTGTTATGTTTCGTTATATTTTTGTGTTGCGTTTTATGATTCCTTGTCTGTCGTACTCATTTTTATCTTTCGGGTGGGCAGAGTTCAGTTCCTTCTTTCTTTGAAAGTTATTCAGTCTTTTTTGAGATTTGGCTAGATACGTTTTATTTGGAGTTAATGTTAGTAGTACACCGATGGGAATGTCGCTTGTGGCATCGCATCGGTGGCATCCTGGCTGAGACTTGACTGAAAGGAGTCATGGCCGAGATGACCTACGGTTAAGCCTATAAAGGCTAGATACGGAGGGGGTGGCTTGGCGACCGAAACTGTCATATGTCTTTTCCTACGGGGATTAGGATAAGTTCTTCTATACGTTTATGTTAGTTAGTAGTACACTTATAAGAAAGTCGCTTGTGGCATTTGCATCGGTGTACAACCCGTTATTTAATGGATAAAAACAATTGATAAAGTTACTATTTTATTTTTAAAGGATGGGAGATGATCCCACATTTGAATTAATATCAATAATGTGTGTTATCTTCTATGGAATATAGTCGCTACAAGTTACTGTAATATCATCGTTTTCATTTATTTTTGTTTAATCTCAAACATTGTTTTTTGATTATTTTATTTTAATATTTCACAGTTTTTGTTTAAATTATTGTATGTAAATTGTAAATTTAGACAATTTAAAAGGCACGTGGCTACGTAATGTAAAATTTTTACATTTTTCAAAACGAGAATTTCGTTGTAAAAATATTTCGTTGAAGTAAGAGAGTCAATAAATTGAATCTTTTTACTTCCTAAAATTAATATTTGTTCAAATACATTGCTAAAAAATAATATTTTATTTACATTCTATTTTCCATGCATCTTATGATATTTAAACACATTTATTTTTGCATTTTATTTCTTATTTTTTGAAATTTTGTGATATGAAATAATTAAATTTACTGAATAAAATGAACACGAATTAATTAACGTTAAATTTGAAACGTACCAGTAATTATTTATAAATTTCATCAGAACATTTCCTTAGCTATGACGTAAAACTAGCAACCAGGGCCCGTATTACACGACTAAAAATTTTAGAGGTTTATTAAATTATCGTACAAATTATCAGTACAAAAAACTAAGTCCTAGTGGTGACTTTCAAATAGCCCTTGTCCTATTTTTTGATAACAGTTTACGTTGCTATTTTTCTCAGAGTAATAGTCAAAGTTTTGGCGTGCATTACAGTAGATAACGAAGTCACTTACGATGATAACAAAAGTACTTGACTACAGTTAAAGTCTTATTTTGTAAAAACTTTTCAATCATTATTTTTTTCTCTCTCTCACTCTCTCTCTCTCTCTCTCTCTCTCTTTCAATTTCCTCTCTCTCCTTAGCATTTATTCTATCCCGCTTAACCAAATTTAAATAATTTTTCTTAACTCAAAAGCAAAACGTATTATCATAATTATAAGATAAGTTTTGAAGTAAAAAAGATAGTAGTAGTAGTAATATTAAAAAAAATTATTTAGTATATTACATTATTTATATATTAAGATTTTGATATGGACACAACATGACTTCCTTTTACGCATATTAAATTAAATATACACATTTAAAAAAAATGAAAAGTACATACAATTTTATTTCATTAATAACTTCTAATGCTTTTTCATATTTTTTTCTTTTATTGTTATTAGTACTATTTATTGTAAATTTCTTTTTACAATCAGATGTTAATAATTATTAATAAATATATTTAAATTAAAAAAAAGGAGATGAAGTCAGATTCGAACCGATGTTCCTTCCCCTTGTAAGATCCAAATATTCATTAATTAAATTTTATTTGGCTATAACTCTGGAACCGATGAAAATAAGTACCACTTACGATATATCGTTGAAAAGCTTTCAATGAGGGCTTATTACTTCAATTAAGAAAAAGTCCAACAACAAAAAAATTTGGATTTTGGGCTTTTTTGGACACTTTTGGTCCAGTCGATTGCAATCAGAAAGAGAGGTAAACACTAGATGTTACAACAGCCCTAAATCCAAAATTTCAATATCCTACGGTTAATTGTTTTTGAGTTATGCGAGATACATACGTATGTACAGACGTCACGCCA
This sequence comes from Lycorma delicatula, assembly GCF_047948215.1. Lineage (NCBI taxonomy): Eukaryota > Metazoa > Arthropoda > Insecta > Hemiptera > Fulgoridae > Lycorma > Lycorma delicatula. Next base: position 55,137,152 of record NC_134457.1, read on the forward strand.
AAACTAGTCAAAATGGATTCAGGAATGGTCAAAATGGATACTTCCGTTGTAAACTGAAAACCGAAATTTTTCGCGATCACAATACTTCCTTTAATTTGTTCAAAGAAGTAAAAATTTATAATCGTATGAAATAATTTATTTTATTATTACGTATCCAGTACTGCTTCATTTACTTTTATAATATGGGGTTAAAAATTACAAATAAAAATGGGGACAAATTCATTTACAATAAAAAACAAGAGTTATAAGAATATTCATGTTTGAAAATAATACATTTTTTTACTGCTTCCATATAAGCATTATCATAAACAAACAAAAAAAACAATAAATGAATAATGTACATGGAATTAGGAGAGATTACGAGATTCGTATATCATCTTTATGTTATTATTAGCGTCTGGTACAATTACTTTTTATCTTACCTAATTATACTACACTTTAATCCGCCTATTATTTTCAACTACGATTTATTTAGAAAGTTAAACTAAACGTGTGGTCGTTACCTATACAAACCACGCACTACTACGCTTTTTATGAATAAAAAATTTATGTCCAGTGTAATTCAATTTTAAACTTGAAAGTGTCATTATTTTAATTTGAACGCTGTAAGCAAATTTTCAATGAACGTGTTTACTTTTTCCATGTTAAACAATAATACAACCGTCATCAAAATTAATAAATAGTAATGCATACGTCAAAACTGATTCTAATTTACATCAGTTCGTGGTTATGTTAACCACTAAAAAAAGATAACTGCTCTACTGACGTTCAGAACTCATGCATTTTGATACTTTTTTAATATGTAGATGTAAAAAGAATAAAAGATTTAATCGTAAAATTAATTGATCGATTCGTATATTTTACCCGATGTCATTGTTTGACTAGCTTAATTCAAACTAAAATCGGAGCCTGTAGGATGTTGCGCCCTTGATCATTTGGTGAGTGTATCTGTACCTTATTACATCTCTGGATATTATCTTATTACAATTCAGATTAAGCTGTCTTTTTAACTAGAATCCAAAAGAGAACGGTAGGTAAAGATAACAAAAAAATGATATTTAACCATTAAGTACCATGACATTTAATGTTAAATGAAAACAAAATATTTATAAAAAATTAAAATATTTAAAATAATCAGAAAAATGCTGAATGCCATAACTAATTGAAATATATCTCATTTTTCGCTAGTTAAATTAATTGTTCGAAAAATTTGTTTAAAAGGAGAGAAAAATCTCGTTCTAAGTAAACATATTCGAATGAAATCTTCTTCTTTTACCAATTAAAATAATCACTAAAATAAAATTCAGAAAATTTCATTTGAATGTTAGATTGTGTTCCGTTAACTGCAAGGATAATTCTTCCTATAATGTTGGTAATTTTTTTGGTGTATCAATTTAAAAATTATTGTTTTGGATTCCGTTAGTGTTTACTAATTTATTATTATGATTTCTTCTCTTATTAAATTAGATAACTACAAATACTAGGAATATGTTTATTAAAAACTCGTATGGTATATTGCATAGATAAAAAAGATTTTATAAACTTGGCAATATGTTCAGGAATAATGCAAAAATATTTTACAACTTATGTCAAAATATCCGATCAGTATAGTTTTGCTCGGCCTTCCGTCTAGCGTATGGGTGAAGCCCCATGGGTCCCTAACATATTCGTTATCCTTATGGTTGTGAAGATAATACTGATAAAAATTAAAGCCTTAAAAACTGTCTTTCCTCTAAAGTTTCCCTAGTTCTTGACGTAGAAATTCTGATACACTCTTGCTGTAGATGAATCTAAAGATCGATTCTGAGAGTTGCGATCTCGGTTAGCAGTTAGCCGAGAATCACGCACTTCAGCTGTTTCAGAGGACCGAAATACTCTTTTAGCAACTTGAATACTAAAAAAGGTTGCTTCTCTTTCTTGAAGGCATATTTCGTAACTTCTAACAATCCAATACGACTGTCAAAAAAAAAAACAATCAAAACCCATAAAAGTTCCCTAAATGTGGTTAGTTAAGATATTTACAATAATAAAATATTTAAATTATTAAATATTAATATTCATTAAAGAATTAAATTAATCGTTTTACCATGACATTAATCGTATTTCTCTTACCATGGTAATAGAAATTTAATGAAGTAAATTTTTTTTCTTTAATGGATATTATTAATATCTTAACTCCACTTAGGAATATCGTGATAACTCTAATTGGAAATGACGAACAAGCTTCTAAGTACAAATCCTACAATTTATTAAAATTTGTCCAGTAGTTTTCGCGTGATGCGTGCACAGGGATGACCCTAGTTGTCATTTTTGTAAAATCTATAGATTAATCATAAATTTGTATCGCTGTATTTAGAAAAGTTTTAATTTTAGAACATAAACAGTAATATATATGTAATAACAGATCATGAAGTTTTTAATATCATTAAACAATGATGATTCAAAATTCAACTTGTTCTTTCTGATAAATACTAGGCCTACAAAAGACGGTATAATTAATTGTAACCAGTGTTATAAACGAACTTTCTGCAATTTCTACACTTTAAACTTAAATTATATACCGCTATAAATACTCCTTGTATTTATAATACTCTTGTAAATAAATAATACAATGTAAGTAAGCTAATAAATTTATTTACTCCAGGTAGAGTAAAACAAAGACTGGAAACTTCTCTTTGCTTTAGCAACCACTCATTCTGCATTATACGACCTTGTACAATGAAAGAAAAGGAAACAACTCATACTGAATGTTTATATTTTGTCTTTTAGCGCTTATTTTATCGTTCTTATCCGCTGTATTCAAAACAATTATGTTAACTGAATTTGGCATGTAGAAAATTAAAACATTAAGTTGCAATGTATAATATCTTATGAAATTATGTAAATAAATAATCTTTTACTTAGTTATGAGATGAATAACCATAAAAAGGATATTAAAACAAATAGCGCTATTATTATTCAAGAAGTTTTGTAATCTTCTTGAGCTAAAAGAATTTCATATGTACTCTACATGACTTCCTTGTACGCCTATTAAATTACATATACATCTTTTTAAAATGAAAAGTACATATAAAATTTAGTTTCATTAATAACTTCTGATATTTTTTTCATATTGTTTTTATTTATTTTGTTTTTTTTTATTGTTATTATTGAATTATTATTTATTGTAAGTGTTTTTGTACAATCAGAGATTTATAATTATTAATAAATCAATATATTTAAATTAAAAAAGAAGGAGATGAAGTCGGATTCGAACCGATGTGCCTTCCCCTTTTAAGATCCAAATATTTCATTAATTACAGTTTTATTTGGCTATAACTCTGGAACTAATGATAATAAGTACCACTTAAGATGTATCGTTGAAAAGCTATCAATGAGAGTTTATTAATGCAGTTAAGAAACAGTCCAAAATTCAATTTTTTTTTTTTTGGATTTTGGGCGCTATGGACACTTTTTGTCCAGTCAATTGCAATCAAAAGAAAGGTGCACAGCTAGATCTTAGAACAGTCTTAAATCCAAAATTTCAACAGCCTACGACTAATCGTTTTTGAGTTATGCGAGATACAGACGTCACGCCGAAACTAGTCAAAATGGATTCAGGGATGGTCAAAATCCATATTTCCGTTAAAATTTGAAAAACGAAATTTTTCGCGATCACAATATTTCCTTTACTTCCTACAAGAAAGTAAAATAATGATGCTATTGTAATCTTTGTTCTATTGTATAATCTATAAATCTATTGTAGTCTTTGTAATACGTCAGAACAATTTTTTTTTATTGTTAACTCATACTAAAACTACTGTTAGTGTTCAAACTAAAAGTTTGAATTGCCAAATAGATTGCTTGCATCATTTAGATATACGGTAAGAGATTAGGGAATGATACAGTTTGTGGTTGGGGGTATTTTAAATCTAATTATTGTTTTCTACATGGTTTACGAAGGACTTTTTTTCATAAATTGAATTTGTAGACTAGATGGTTATTTGCTATTGATTTTTTTTACAGAAAGACACTTATCTACACGGTTATAATACGATTTTTGGAGTACCTTTAATATCAGAGTGATCTAAAATTAAAAAAAAAAAATGTGTTGGGTAACTAACTGGCTGCTACATAAAGTTTAACTTTAAAATAATTTTTAAATTTTCAACACTACTTTCTTTTAATAGAAACTGGGTGTTAAACCTAACAGTAAAGTAATACGTTTGAAAGATGGAGAGAACGTGAGATGAACGGTTAGGGTAGGAATGAGGAATAATTAACAGGGTTTAAGAAGAAATATATGATTAGTTAGACAAAAGAAAAGAAAACTGCTTAGGACATATGGATAGAGGGTGTGGAATCTTGGAAAATAGATTAAAAGGGTCAACAGAAGAACAAGGGAAGCGAAGAAGAAAGGAAGCAAAAGATCAGCAGAAGAAAAAGCAAAGGGTCAGAAGAAGAAGAACAACGACTTTAATAGATGATATGAAGATTGAAAACTACATGGGAACGACGGAGAAGGCTTACAACAGAAGTAGTTGAAGATACCATTGGCGTAAGAGATCTGCCGCCAGGCAGAAAACTACATGACTGTGAAATTAAGAAATTAAGGCAAATAAAATTTATGACAAGTTTATAAATTATTAATGATTATTATAGATACGTTTTGAAACATAATGGTCATTTTTAGATCGCGGTACTTTTCGAAGTGGGTAAATTTGATTTAGGATGGTTTTAGTGCATAACTAAAAGTTATTTTCATTTTCTATCACGGAAGAATGTTCATGATGTTAAGTTGTTTAAATTTTTCAGAAAAATAACTATTGTTAATTAATAGAATTAATTTTATTTATTGGACTAGCTTGTAAGGATAATTTATTGGACTATACTTTTTAAGGATGCTTTGAGCCACATTAATATATTGTAAATAAAGTAAATAAAAAATTTTATTATAATTATAAAATCAATTCTAATAGTTAGAGAACTTAATAAATAAAATTTATGAATTTATCAATGAGTGGTTAGTTAAAATATACCATTAATAAATAATTAATGCAAATAACAAGTAAGTTACGATTTAACAATTATAATAAAGATTAATATAATGTTTTAACTTCAATTTACATCAGTTTTTTTTCCGTTTGGGTCTTCTATGGACCACATTAAAACAATTTTACTTTGCATTTTGTTTTTGGCTTTGATGTTTTGCCAATATTTTTTTCATTCCTTTACTTAGAGTTTTTTTATTGTTCTTTTTATTCTTTATGTTTCCCTCCTTTTGGTTTTGGTATTTTCCAGAATACTGTGTTGATTTAATACTTTGTTTTTCAAACATTTCTCTAATATATATTTTCTCTTCCTTAATGTCTAATTCTTTCAATTCTTCCATTCCTTTAAACAAGTTAGATTTGATTAAGTTTTAGAAGTAGTTCAATGTTTTCTTCTTTATTCTTTTTCACATTTCTTTTAAATTAAAGAAACATATAAGAAGCTATATTGGTATTAAATTCGTATTTTTTTTTTTAATTTTTGGTATATGTTTTTATTTATCCTTAACTATATTTTTGTTATCTTTCCACCTTGGCCTAGTATTTTCCTTTATAATTTAAGGATTTTTCTTTTTTTGATTTATTTTCAAGCATCATTATTTCGGCTGAATAGAAACATTCAGGTTTTAATGTTGGGTTGCAGTACCAAAAGTTTTCATTATGTAATATAATTTTTTTATTGTACATTTTCCTTGCATACTGGTATGCTAATTCGCTTTACTTTACTATTCGGTTTACCTTCTATGTTTATTTTGTCTATAGCGTTATTTTTTAATATTTCTTCTAAGTATTTAAATTTTTCAACTACTTTGATTTTTCAAAGTTGTTAATGGAAATACCCTTACCATCTATATCTTACTAGCTTTCTTGCCTTTTTTTATGATTATCATGCGTTTAGTCTTTTTCAAAGGATATTTGAGAACTTGTTCTTTATGTTGTTTCCTATAAGGTTTTTATTTCTACACTGGTTATAATAAAAGAATCATTTGCAAAGTCAAAACAATTCTATTTTCAACTTGTATTTTTTATCATTAAAAAGTACAGTTCATATTTTTAGTTGTTTCAACTTTGTTACCTTTTAGTATTTTTTTCTATTTTTTTGATGACTACCTAAAATACATTTGAAGACATATTACCGCTTATTTCTAAAGGATCCGATATTACACTAATAAATGTAGTTTTGAATAAGTGTTTGTAAATGATCTTTATGTGTAAATTTTTAGCATGGGATCCAACCTCGGTTAAAATTTGAAGTAAAGTTCAAAATATATTGGAAGAAGAATCATACGCTTTTATGAAATCTGCAAATAATGCCACGTATTTCTTGCTATTAAGAATCCTGTCATTAATTATTGGTTTTATAAAAAAAAAAATCTGGTCTAGGCAAGACTTTCTTTCTTTTTCTGTTTTGCATCCGGAATCACGTAAGGTATTATACTTCAGAGGATGAATAAGGATGATATGTATGAGTGTAAATGAACTGTAGTCTTGTAGTCTCAGGTCCAACATTCCTGAGATGTGTGGTTAATTGAAACCCAACCACCAATGAACATCGGTATCCACGATCTACTATTCAAACCCGTATAAAAGTAACCGCCTTTACTAGGATTTGAACCTTAAGCAAGACTTGCCCTTTCTAAAACTACTTTGCTATTCTCTTAGTTGTTCATCTGTATGACATTTTATTCTTGCTTTGAAAATATTTTACATGTTACTGATAAAAGAGAAATATCTTGTTATTATTAATCTGTTCTATTATTTTCATGTTTCGTTACTTCTATAGTGGATTTATCAATGCAATTTTCCATTCTTATTGAATTTTCTTTTCTTTAATATTTTTGCAAACAGTTTTTCTAGTTGGTCATATATTTTTCATTTGCAAATTTGAAAAGTTCCGCTGTTATCAAATCTTCCTCGGAGGCTTTCTTGCTTCTTAAAAGTTTACTTGTTTCTTATCTGAAAAGTTTATTTTTTTAGGTTTCTCTTAGTTTATTAGATTACAGAAATATTAAGCTATTATTTTGAAATTTTCTTTATTTTTAATATTAGTTTTCTTTCTTTTTTTTTAAACAAACAGGAGTTAGGTATTTTTTTAATTTGGACACAAATATTTGACGAAGATTTAAACAATTTCCTAAAACTTTTTTTTTAATTTTTTGCGTGGAAATGAAAATAACACTCTCATTAAAAATGACGGTGACTTGTTAAGTCATAAACTCAACAAAACTTTAATAAGTCACTTATTTGTTGTATAAAGTTTTCCAGGATTTAGGAAATTTTATAAGAACAATTTGTCTCAAAACTCTTTCTCTTTTTTAAAGAACTTCTATGAATTCAACCAAATATTTATTTTCCTTTTAGCCTCCCTTACTTTCCTGCTTTATTGATCAATTCTTTAATTTATGATCAGTTTTTATTTTCAAAAATTAAGTTTTCGTGGTTTAACATTTCGTAGTTTTTTTTCTGTGTTATATTTCCTTATTAATTGATATTTCCTTTAGATATTTAGAGCGATAAAATCTATGTTAATTTTTAAGTAATGATCAGAAATAAAATTTCGTCGTTTGTGAAATCTAACACTTTCAATTTACTTTAAAATTTGCGAATCTTATTATACTTCGTGACAGTTGAAAATCCTTTTTAATTTGAAATCTTCATGTTTTAAGTTTGTTTATTCTTTAAAATATGTGGATATTATTTTCCTATTACAATTTTGGCATAGTTCTAATAGTCTTTTCCATTTGTATTGATCCTTTTACGAGCACTGTATTCTCAATTTATATTTTTTTCTTTACCCATCTATTCGTTAAAGTTACTTAACATCTTGATGCTCTTATGTTATTTTTCTGGATTTACATCTTGGTTTTAAGGAGTGCACATTAATAACGGTGTAATTTTTATTGCCAAATTTTAGTGTTAGAGAGGATAAAATTTCATTAAGGGATGCTAAGTTAGTTATTCGGTTTATATTTGTTTACTATAAATGTTATATCAAAGATTGGGAAATTCATCATTATTTTATATTGCTGGTTTACCGTTGTTTATTCTGTAACTTTGCAATTGTATTATATTTTCATTAATAAAGCGTTTTTACTGTACTTTCTTTTTTCAATATCACATATATCAATATCACAATATTTTTGTTTAAATTATTAAGAGATCCGTAATTTATCTGCTTTAATCACAGTTGAACTGCAGTTTATATGAACATAAACTGCAGCAGTACTTATTTTTTGGACGATATCTGAGAGAGTGAAGCCGTCTTGTTCGACCTCCGTTTTTGTTATACGATTGTGCTTTCGTTTTCTGTTTTTTGTTGTTCGTTTACGTTATTAGTTGTTTTGTACTATTTGTCCTTGCTTTTGTTAGTTTTTTGGGTTTTTGTGTTTTTATTTTTATTTTGTTGGATAGTACCGTTTGGGTTAGCTTCCATATGGACTAATCCTGACATTAATTATCAATTTATTATTTATGACCGTTATGGCGAAACTAAATTGGAAAGGGTGGTAGTCCCTTCTCTGCTGGCGACAGAATTATTGAAGGTTTGCCGAGTTAGAGTCGGGTGGATATCTTTTCGGGAAACCAGGAGGTCCGAAGAAGAACGTTGCTGTCGATGTTGGGATATTAGGCACCGAGCGGGGACCTGCAGCGGTCCTGAACGAAGGGGATGATGTTTCAATTGTGAGGCTGAGGGGCACCTCCGTAACTCCGGAAGGGCTGTCCAACGGAGGCTAAGTGTTCGCACTCCAATGCCTGTGGGCACGCTCTTGGAACTGTGGCTGCAGGGCCGGCGCCCGGAAATGAATTCTGTCATCTTCACTCTTGGGATGAATTTAGGGTTGGACCGCCCCGTCCAGGAGAGGTGGGCCGCTTAGGTGTCCCACCCTTGATGATTGGGCGGGCACTCCCTTTTGGCTTCGGAAATTAAATTAATCAAAAATTCAAAGTATTATTTTTTCTAAAATAATTCAGACATTTTTCATTAAAATCACCTTTAGCATTCATTTGACAAAAATTGTATATAATATCGGATTATTTTAATCATTATAGTTTTTTTTAATTCCACTGTAAATCAGTTTTCCAAAGATGTTGTAGGTCATTCACACCACCAAAAGAATGTCGGTTGAAGCCATGGTGTAGGTAGCCGGAAACAGAGCAAATATTTTCTTAATATTTTGTTAGCGTAGATAGGTTACTTCTGTATAAAGTGCTAATGTAATTTTGTAATAAAATACCGAGTACATTTATTCTTGTTTGCTAGAGAATATATATGTTATTTGAGCCCATTCAAATTTGTTTATAATTTAATGGATTCTCAATCACACATCTTGATTAATTTCTCCGTTATTATCCAATAAACGTCATGGGGGATACAGTTAAATGAATGAAAAATATAGCAGAAGTGTCACTACCAATCCAATTAACAGTAGAAAGTATTTTTATGCTTTTGTGTATACATATAAATGTAAGTATGTATTAGTAAGCGTCACATATACAATATTACGACGTCGTACATTATTAATGTTCTCTCTTCACAACTGAGCTTTTAATACTGTTGGGGGAGTTTACGAGCTTAGTAAGATAAGTAACAAAGCGCTTTGTGTTGCATTATAACTACTGTAGAAACTTTCTACTATATAAGCTTAATACGACAGAATTTTTATTACTTTTGCTTAAACTATGCGTGCTACATTCAAACAAATGCAATCAATTCGTAGCCACGTCAAATATGTTCAAAAAGTCATTTGAATACAGTTCGTAAAAACAGGAATCCAAATATTATAAAATGCGTTCATTAAAACATAAAAACATTACCTAAAAATATATATTGATGGAGAAAATCTTTCATATTAATTATATTACAATTTTCGTAACATAAAAAGCTTATTTTTCTCGTTTAATTATTAATACTGTATTATATTAATACTTTATTATTTGCGTAAATAGTATACAATACAATTGTTAATGTTACTTGGGTTTATTGCTAAAACATCTACTGTCACGAACCTGAACCAGCTGATGTAGCCCCTGAGGTTGAAAAGGCCCGAAGTTCTATTTTGAAAAGGCATTTGATTAAGAACTGCATGATATATCAGTGGAGGAAACTTTGCCGTTATGGTGAGTTTGATGTAATGTTGAAATGGATTCAGTTATATCTTTCAGGAGATTTTTTCGTGTAATATTTGCTGGTAAGTTTTCAAAATTATATAGGTCCACCTTGGAATCCCTCCGTGTTTTAATCTTGGTACATAGTTATTTTTATATTATTCATTAATGGCATAGAGGAGAACTGCTTTCTGAAATTTTATTGTTTGCGGATGATATGAAGGTAAAAGGGTAAACATTTATGCAGAATTTTTTGAATTTCATGAGGATATAATATGTTTATGACTGGGCAGTTCGAAATCGAATTTGGGGAATATCTCTACCGATTTGATAGAAGGATGTTCCAGAATTGTATGTATTGCGGGCTTCAGGACACCCCCTACCATACCTTTTTTTAATTTCCTCGGTGGAATGAGGCCAGGTTAAATTGTAATGTCGAATGGTTGACTCCTGAAACCGCTGTACCATACATGTTAAAGGGTTTAAGGGAATGGATAAACATGGAGAATCTGATTACAAACACCCTTAAGAGGAAAGAAAAGTATTACCGAGAATGGGGGGCAGACTAAAGCCCTGGTGGAAGACGTGGGGTAAAGGAACAGCCCCTGCTGAGCTTCCCTTCGTCCATGTTTGCACGGGTGGACAGCAGTGAGGAGGCACGGGGACTTCCGACCATTCGGGTCAAAAAAAAAATTGGAGAACAGTCCGGCGGATGGGGCGGGGTCTCGGGAACGGCATAGCCGGGCCCGGTTACCTCCCCTCTGAAGTTAGAGGCAGGCAAATTAAAATAAGAAGATCCAGAACCGGCGGGCCTACCTGCCATGCCGGACCTACTGCCGGCAGGCGGGGAGGCCCGTTAGAGTCGCAAGGACACACCCCTGGACGGAATCATACTTGACTGCAGATCCGGCCCTGGGGTGTACGAAAAAAATTCGAAAACGCATGCCTTTAAATTTTAACAAATCTTTGATCATAAGCTTTCCTTATGATGATATTTATGATTAAATATGAGTATAAAATTACTGACGCTGTCATTCGTCGTGAAAGTTTAACTGAGGATTTTCGAGTGACGTTTGAATATAAGTTATTTTTTATTTATCACGTTAAATCCAAAGCCGGAAGGAATTTTGGGTTACTTCGGTGGGTCTGTCAGCTTTTTCATTCTATTGATACTATCTTGCTGCTGTATCAGAGTATGATTCACTCACATTTAGAGTACCGCTCTGTAAAATGGAATTACAAAAGAGATGACACGTTCCGACAGGTACAGACTAAGAGGCGTAATAAGAGGCGTAATCTGCAAGACTTGTTTTTCTATAAAGATTTTAATGGCTCTATTAATGGTGATGTTTCCTGTGTTGGTCTTCGGGTATCATATGTTAGACTCCAGCCTAACGGGTTATTTAAATATTTCATGTGTTGCAACTGGCTTCTTTGGTCGATATATTTGTTTTATAAATGAATTATATATTGATAATGATGTAGATTTATTTCAAATGAGTATCAATATATATAGAAAGTAGATTATTTCATTAATGGATAGTTGATTTTTTTTATTTTCGACGTAGCAAGATGCTATCCTCCCAATTTTATTAACTCGAATTTTACGCAGCTTTATACAGAGTCATTCACGGGAACCGGATGTTTTTGAAGTGGGTTGTACTCGGGCGTTCGTGGTGGGAGGGGCACGTGGCTGGTGTCTGACGTTTCCTTTGTTCATAGCATTTACATTTTAGTCGTTGAGATGGAGCCGTGGACGCTAGACCAACGCCTGTACGCGTATGACAGTTTTGTGCGAAATGACGAAACCGTAACTGCTGTTCAGCGAGATTTCCGCCGTCAGTTTAATATCCATCGTAATGCAAATGTCCCTTCTCGTAACACAACATTGCGATGGGTAAACAACCTTCGAACAAGCGGTTCAATATTGAAGAAAAAACCACCGGGTCCCCGACGAACTGCTAGCACTCCGGAGAACATCGAACGAGTAAGGGAAGCCATTGTCAGAAGCCCACGCCGCTCTATTCAGAGGCATTCAGCAGCGCTTCAAATGAGCACAAGTACGGTAAGACGAATTCTGCATACAGACCTGCATTTCCAACCTTACAAGATAGCCATCCTTCGTGCAGCAGTTAAACAAGCAAGATTTCATGCAGCGATTACAATTTAGTCGACAAATGCTTTCCGTTTTTGAAGAAAATGAAAATATGTTATTGTTAATTAGTGACGAAGCCCATTTTCATCTGAATGGCTTCATCAACAAACAGAATTGCCGGTATTGGGCAGAAAGAAACCCGCATCAGCTTCACGAGAGACCACTTCATAGCCCAAAGGTGACTGTCTGGTGTGCAATAGGAAAGGTCGGTGTTATTGAACCATTTTTTTTTTTTTAAGAAAATGCGGCTGCCGTAACTGTAACAGCTGATCGTTACATTGCGATATTGAATACGTTTTTCATCCCTGAGTTACGAAACCGGGGAATCGAATTTCAAAATGTGTTATTCCAGCAGGATGAAACTACAGCGCACACAGCGAAGGCAACGATGGCTGTTCTCCGTAAGTTGTTTCCGGGACGGACAGTTTCCAGATTCGGCGACATTCCTTGGCCCCGTCGGTCCCCCGACTTGAGTAGTTGTGATTTTTGTATTACCAATGAAATATGTTTGATTTTACCTAATATCCGGAAAATATTGGATAGGAATTAAATAATAACGTACGGTTTCAGCACGATGAGGCACCACCTTATTAATATATAAGGGTACAGCAAATTTTAATGAACAATTTCCAAATCGGTGGACAGGTCGGAGAGGAGCCACAGAATCTCTTCTAGGTCCCCCAGACCTGTCTTCTCTGGATTACACGTATCGGGATACCTGAAACATAATGTTTACAAAACAAAACTTGCAGACATTGATTATTTGAAAAGAAGACTAGTAATTGATGAATTTACTCAGGTAACACCAGACACGATATAACATTATAAACGGATATTTCTTGAGGTTAGTACACTGCCAAGCTGTAGGTGGAAAGCATTACGAAGGTTTATTGTAGAATGGTATGCTTTCAAAATTTTTTTCATCAGTAATTTACGATCCAAAACATTTATTTAAAATTTTAAATAAATATTGTAATATTTAGGGTTTGGTTTGCTTGGAATTTCTCCCGCCACCACCTCATTCGGTCACTCTAAAGCAGTGTTTCTTAACCTTTTAAGTGAGCCGCACCCCTTTGAATCTGAAAAAAGTTCTCCGCACCCCCATCGCACAAATACCAAGAGCTGGCTGCAATTATCAACATCGGTTGACTCATCCAGTTGTATGCTTACTTTTAGTGAACTGACTTTTATGTCTTCTATTATATGTAGTAAAATATCTTTACTGAGAACTTGAATTCGCGATCGAATTATATCGTTCGATAACGGAATCTGCTGAATTTTTGTTATGCGCTTCAGAATCCAATACAGTTTCAGCTATTATTAATGCACAAGGTTTTATTAATTCCTCAGCGATCGTGTGTGGTTTTTTTCTTTGCACACAAATATGCCACTTGATATGACGCTTCTAACAGGGGCTTTTGAATTGCTGGCTGGCATAATTTTAAGATAGTACCACTGGTATCAAATCGAGTCTTTTTTTTACTTCAAGCTGTTCATGCTATGACCTGCACCTTCACCACCATGCAGATTGTTGAAATGCTCTAATACCTTTCATGGTTTGAGATTGCTGTTTGAAAATATCTTGAAACATAATATGCATTGAGGTCGTTGCGTACCATCTTTTTCTGTTGTAAAAGTGAATCCATAAGCAACATACTTGTCGTTCCATTGGCGTTTTTTTTGACATAGCAGGGTTCACTATAATCAATTAAATTATTTAGAAATAACGTATAAAAAAATAACAAAAATACACTCAAACCTCGTATAACACGGTTTTATATAACATAGATGAATAAATTGTGACATATGTTTCATTGAAACATATGTTTGTGGCACAAATTGTGGCTATCCTATTTGGGCTTGAATCACTTATCAATACGAATATATTAAATAGGTAAGTAATGTAAATAATCGGATGTTTAAATGCGTACACGTGTCCGTCTCAAGAGGGTTTTTCAACAAACTGGCGATGACGTAGAAACAATATTAGACTCAGGTAGTGAGTAAGGGAGTGGGCGCGGACGCAGCCAAATCTACCTAACCGTTTTTAAACAAAAAACAATTGGATGATGTCATCGAAAATTCAAATACATACTTTTCAAATACCGCAAAAATAATATATGTATATTGTTAGAGGCATCTCCCGCACCCCCAAAAATACCTTCACGCACCACCAGTGGTGCCGGCACCCCCGGTTAAGAATCACTGCTCTAAAGCATAAGACCGAATGTCTGTGCCACAAACGGCTTCTGAGCAACGAAACAGTTTAGCGACCAGTGTCCTAACTAGCTCCTAGAGCTAACCTAAAAGCGTGAACGGAATAACCGTGATACCATACACCACTTGCTTGCGTGTCCTACCGCCCACTAATCATATATCTCTGAAATGGGTAGGCGCACCCCGTCAATTACTAAAACATATATGACTATGAATAATTAATTTATATCAATATTTACTTATTGTAATTTTTAGGGTAAATAATATCAGTTGATATAACCGTTTAATTTGTTATTTCAATATGGCAGATCCAAAATGGCGGACAAAAATTAAAAACCCAACATAATGCAATTTTTTTTAACTGTGTAGAATTCCCATTTCTTCCTGCCGCCAAATATCTCAGATATGCAGTATAAATCTGTTTCTCTACTTAAATATCACTCTGTATGTTCCAAGAAAAAAATTAAACATTTTTGCAACAATAATTTGAGCTATAATGGTCAAATGTATTTAAAATGATAATAATGAATAATATAAAAAATGATTATTTGTATTTGTTTGAAATTTTGGTGATAAGTTTTACTTTATTCTTTTTATGAGATTTTGCTGATGATTGTGGTAATGAGTAGTTGAAAATTGGTGATAATATTAAAAAATCCCATCCGTTTATTATAACAATTATCATTATATTTCATTGCATGTATTTGCTTTATCATTAGTTTGAAGGCTAATCTAACGTATAGGACCATGAACTTCTCTTATAAGTCTCGACAGTTAAAGATACGAGACATGATATCTAATTGTACATGAAATATGTACGAGATCTAAATCTCGCACATGATATCCTAAGCCAGATGTATTGAGTAAACAGGCTAGTTTCTTTTAACTCTCAGAAGCTTAGATCATTGGCTCAGTAATGATATTTCCATTAATGAAACCAAAATCAAAACTATAGAATTATTATACTTTTTTAATATTCTGTCTTTAATCATTTGTCAGTTGTTGAATTCGTTGTAGATAGCTTATATTCTTTATTAATAGTAAATTACAGACAATGGAAATTAAAGATGTTAAGAAAGTTGGGGGAATTTTGTTATAAAATTCAAAGTTAAAAAAAGAATCTTCTAGAATATAAAGTTTTAATGAAATAAAATAGAGATAGGATTAAGTAATAACAATGATAAGAAATACTGAAAATAATTTGACCTACAAAGTCGCATAAAATAATATAATGGTTGATCAGTTAAAAAAAAAAAATACAGATTTTCTGTATGGCATTTACATTATTCCTTTGAACCCAATGACGATATAACTTTTGTTGCTCGCCATAGAATGAGAGAATGACATAGAATAAGAAAGAGAACAATGTAAAATAAGTACAAAATAAATTTGATATTATCTAATCGACTTTGAAACAAGTATTACAGTTTTATAGTAATGTATTAAATTTATTCTTTTACAAACATTAAAGAAATACGTATTTCTTATAGCGTAAAATAAACGTATTATTTTAAAACTTTTCATCTCGTAGTTTTCTTTCCTAAATGATTAATATTATACAATGAATCACGATGAAAAAACGATTATTAATAAATTTAATATTAAGTTCATTCAGAATTGCAATAAAGTTAAATAAAAATTATACGAAGTATTCCACTATGAGACTTCCTTAAAACAAAGTATTAAGTTTGTATAACACAAAAATCATCGCTATTTTTACTAACCGATTTAATTGTCTCATTGGTAGCGACTCTACATTTCATCTGGAGATTTTTAGATTCGATTCCCGGTCAGGTAAGTATTGTTTTAACGCTATAAAAAATTAATTTCATTATTGTCCATCAGCAGCTATAACAGAATGAAAAGTATAAAATGAAATTAGAGGAATTAGTTGTTATTAGGCTTTCTTTCCTTCAAATAAATTATCGACATTCAACACATAATCAAACAAATTGTAGGTATTTAATTGTGTGAAAAAATATTATTAAGCCACTGGTAAAAAAAAATAATTTTATTATGAGAAACCTTTTTTTAATTTTTACTCTTTGTTTACCCCGCCACGCAGAAGAGCCGAACCCGCAATTAAGCACAAATACAGCTCTCAAGATTACCATCGCCTCATACTACTTGGCAGAACTCAAGGTCCCACCCAGTTAACTGGGACCTGGTCTTTCGATTAGTCTCCATGCCTCAAATGAGGGGACCCCGAAGGGATCCCCCACCGGGACTACGGTCTTTTATACACCCAATGGATTCGCCAGGTGTCCCCGGCCACTCAACGGTGATGAGAAGCGGGAGCGTCCCACTCCTCCTGGACGAGGCTATCCCGTGCGGGAGCCACCATAATTCTATGCTCCACAGCGAGTACACCTCACTTCCGGTGTACATTTCTGCAACCTCGGCCTCCCAAAGTGTGGCCAGAGGTTTTGCTGGAAGTGCAGCGGGTTTCCTTCTGGCAATTCATCTCGACATATTATGAGAAGCCTAAAACAATATTTGTTAACTTTGTAAACATCCCAAATGATTCCAGTCTGTTTGGTCAGCTTCTTTAGGATTTATTATAATATTTGAATCCTAAGATAAATTAGAGCTACATGGTACTTCAATTTTAATGTATGAATTTATTAAGATAACCTGAAAAATATTTTTATATGTTGAAAACTGGTGTCATATCTGTATTATTTAAGTTGAAAAACTTATATAATAGAAATTGCTTTATTACTTCTGTTAGTTTAATTTACATTACTCACAAAAGTTAGGCTAAATTTATTACTCTATAATTGACAAATAAACAGTTGCGATTACTTGAACTCAATGAATATATCACTAGAGGTTTTACTCTTTCCTTACATTAAAGTATAAATTGTCCCATAATTTTTATATATTAAATTATTTATATCATATTTACAACTTCATTTTATTTATTACAATACACATTTGTTTAAATTAGGAGAGAATAATTTTTAAAATCAGTTTGTTAAATCAGCTAATTATTAAAAAGGCTATTTTATTGTAGATAAATTACTTTATCTCCTTAAGTTATGATTTAAGTTGGTAACAATGGAACGATGTAATCATAAAGAATTTTATCGACAATTTAAGTTATTTCTTACCATGTATCCATTTACGCAATATCACCGTTTGTATTTTATGATGTAACATATACGTATCAATGGATATTATATAATATTATCACGGGACAATGTAACGGGTTTCTTCCAATTAAGACGAATTTAAAAGGAACTAAAATATTCTTTACTTAGAATAACGGATACGTGTAACAATTTGTTTTAATAGAAATAATGGCACCTCTAGAAGCTCCTACTTGACCAGAAGAATTACCGGACCGAAAAAAAGTTATAGAAAACAGTAAGGGCGTGGAAAATGAAAATTTTTATCCTTCACCAATCAAAACAAAGAGTCCGGGTAATGATTCTGCAGCAGCCCAGGAGGTATAAATACTGCCGGGGATCAGCGGTTAGGGTTTTGTCCGAGTTTGGTGTAGTTGCGTTAACAGTAAGCGTTTGGTATCAACGACTGAAGAGTACCTCACGAGTATTCCATTGTAAACAGTAGTTGAATAAAAGAATTGTTTGCTGAGTTGTTGGAAAACAGTAGTGAAAGTGACAGTATTCTATTGATTCACAAAATCTAGAGCATTTCTTTTGTAAACAGTAAAAGTAATAATACGTACAGAAAGTAAATTTTATGAATTTTAGATTTTTCTATTGTTATCTTGTTGTTAATGCAGTATTACTTTCTATCAGTTATTATAACCTTTTAGTAAATTAGACTGTATTTTGGTGTTTGTAATTTAATCGTCATAAATCAGTTTTGTCTTTCTATTTGATTATTGCTTTGTATGTTCTATATATATATATATATATATATATATATATATATATATTTGTAATAATTATTATCATTACTATTATTTATTTTATCTATAATATTATATAAAGAAGTAAAGGGTTTTTTTAATCGGGATAAATAAAAAACTACTTGATCAATCGCAACCAAATTTTTATCCTTTTTTCTTGGCATAACTTAGAAGGTTTATGGATATATTTCATCTGAAAAAAAATTTAGAATACATATATTTACATGTAGTAATGGAGATTTTCCTGTTGAACCATACACTTTAAAGAATTGAATTAATAAATTGTGAACTGTGAATATCTATAACTGAATCAGCTGGGTTTTAACTGAATGATTATTATGATT
The DNA here is from genome assembly GCF_047948215.1 of Lycorma delicatula. Classification (NCBI taxonomy): domain Eukaryota; kingdom Metazoa; phylum Arthropoda; class Insecta; order Hemiptera; family Fulgoridae; genus Lycorma; species Lycorma delicatula. The sequence continues at coordinate 55,155,884 of NC_134457.1, forward strand.
ATCTAGAAATCAATTTCTAGATTTTTTAAATTCCGAGTTTCAAGTGTTAAAATGGATTTTTGATTTTTTTTTGTTGAAATCCTGTTTTTTTTTTCTTGGTGACAAATGAAGAAATCAACCTGATTTTGAGTGTGTAATCTTCATGTCAGTAAACGAATTACTAGATTTTTGAAATTCAACCTTGAAGAGAATGAAGAAAGGTAAAAGAAAATTTTAATGATGATTGGAAATTTTTCCAAACCGGTCTATCATAAACAAGATATTCAGTAGATATGGGTTTGCAAATACTCCTCATATAAATATTTAAAAACCATTTTCGGATTTTTTTAAATTTCGATTTTTTTAAGGAGTGCGAATGTGTACGGCGCTGTGCCTCAATCAAAACATCTGCATTTTCTTTAAGGGGCACCTACCTTGGGCTATTCCGGTAGCCCGCCACCCCCGCAGTTCCAAAGCCAAGGCCCTTACCTGCGGTCCTTATAATGTCATAAACGTGCCAGAGGCACACACCGGGCTCAGATGTCCCCCTTCAGCCATCCTTAACCTAGCCCTTCGGCTTCTTCGGGGGCTGTCCTCGGGGTGCCTCGTGAATGGATACAACCCAGTCGCGTCTTTCAGCGTCACTAACCGTCCCATGTGACTTACTACGTCCTAAACCCTGAGGGCTGAGTTATCCTCTGGGTGTTTTCCCAGTGGCTTTTGCTGACGACCTGGCCTTGGTTGTTACTGGAAAAACTGAAGTAGAGGTATCGGAGAAGGCAAACGCAGCGATACGAATGGCAGAAGTCTGGATGTCTACTAAAGACTTAAAACTTTCGCATGGTAAAACAAAATACGTAGTCATGACAGGTCGTAGGAGAATATCTGACATCCTAATTCGAGTAGGGGGTAATCTTGTCCAGCAACAGACTTCAGCCAAATATTTAGGGATCTGGCTTGACAAGAGGAGGAGTTTTACGGCACACGTGAATGAAATACGTAAACGAGCTGAATGCACGGTCAAAAATCTTAGCAGATTACTCGGTAATATGACAGGATCCAGAAATGCGAAGCGTAAGATTTACGCTCACGTAGTTAATTCCATCTTACTTTACGGTATACAAGTCTGGGAAAGAGCTCTGCGTGCCGACAAGAACAGAAGAGCCCTTGAAGGAATTCAACGGCGCATGGGCTTAAGAGTGATATGCGCATATTCTTCAGTCTCCACCGAGGCAGTACTCGTAATTGTAGGAGTTCCTCCGCTTAAACAACTGGCGGAGATGCGAGTGAGTATAGCATGTGGACAACCTTCTAAAGAAGCATATGAAGAGATGCTGCGTAATTGGCAACATCGTTGGGATGTAGCCAACACGGGACGATGGACACATCGTTTGATACCTTTGATCCGACCATGGATAGAAAGGAAGTTCGGGGACATAAATCACTGGATAACGCAATTTTTTACAGGGCATGGGTCGTTCAGGTCCTATTTATGTGTGAGACTAAGGGTAGATAACAACGACTGTCCTTACTGTGGGGCTTATGATTCCCCTGAACATGTAGTATTTGAATGTAACCGTTGGACTGAAAGCAGGCAATCCTGTGTAAGATGTATAGGGCCATTATCTACGGAGAATGTGTTGGATAAAATGCTACTTAACGAGGATAACTTTAATGTGATCTCGTCGTTTATAACCGCAGTTATAAAGAAGAAAGATGAGGAAGCTCGTCAAGAAGAAACCGCTCGCTGATGACGGCTTGTCGTAGGTGGAATTTCCACCTACGAAATAAAAGAGCTAACCGGTGAACTGACCTGCCGTGCCGGACATACAGCCGGCGGGCGGGGAGGCGAGCTAGAGTAAAGGACACTCCTCTGGCGCGAGTCAAACTTGATTGTAGATCCGTTCCAGAGGAGTAGGTGGGAATATAAAAAAAAACAAAACCCTATCACCACAAACCACCGATTGTATGCATCGCTTACATACTTCAGAACCATCACAGGCACTGCTATCGTTACTGTACATGTGACTAGCTGCACCTGTCTTTGGTTACTTGACTAAAAAACATAAAATAAAATGTTTCACCGCTACGGGAAACGCAAGTAACCATATAGCAAGGATGAAGTTGCAAAGGGGAGCTAGTTTTATATACTCGTACTTTTAGAATAATAAATTGTATTTATAAGAAATATTTTCGTTCGGTAGTCTCGCAATATTCATGTCGAATCGTGAACATGCCACAATATTATAATGTAATTTTATAATTATTTATGCAGTTAATTTTACTTTCCTATCATATTTGATCCTTATAAAAGCAATATTTTACTTGAAGAGCTTATAAAACCAAGTACGAATTTTTTAAATACTTGTAAGTTGTAAAAGCTGTAACTAAATAAGAAATATTAAAACTAATAAGTATGTTCTACACCAAGGCACTAAATATGCAAACAATTTTTAAAAAAAACAAAAATAAACATTAGGACTAAAGTAGCAAGGAAAACTATATTATTGATTTTTCTCAAAATTAATTTATTATATTTCTCGTATAACAATGTTTCACACCATTAACTAATCATTTGTGTACTTATACAAAATTATTTTCCAAAATGTATTGCATTAAAAACGTGAATAGATATACAATTTCTTCTTAAGGCTAATAAAAAAAATAATTTCTTAAAAAGTATCAATGTTAGTAGGAATAGTTTTTAGATTACACCAGATTGAGAAACCGCGTGATCTCATTTACAAGTACATTATTTTTTTGACTTGCAAATGTTTATTTTTTATTCATTATGTTATTTAACGACGTACATGAAACAAACATTATGTCATAGATTTTCGATAAAAATGTTTTTCATGTTTAATAGTTAGCCGTATATATATTATATCTACAATTTCAGAATTATCATGTTAATTAAAAAGCCTTGTATCTATTTGATGTTTACATTTCCTTTGACCCGTTTGTTCGTAATCTCCCACTCAGATTAACAAATCATTAAAAAAGATAAGCTATTCCATTATCACAGTAACATTAATTAATTATATAAATACTTTCTATTTACAGAAGATACTTAATATTCCTTTTGACTTTATTTGACTTTTTTATATTAAACATTATGTAAACTAAACCACTTTATATACTAAAATAAACTTTGTTTAGTGATCTTTACATACACTATAATTATCTTAATATTCTAATTCTATATTAACGTAATATTATTAATTTATATTAATTAAATATAATATTACTAAATCATAGTTCATTAATTGATATGTTGTTGAAAAATACATATTATCATAGCTGCGATAATAATAATAAAATGTAATAAATATAAAATTACAGAGTTAAATAAAAGGGTACAGCAAGAGCCTTCGCTTCAGATGTTTTCTTTACTTTTATGTGTTCCCGTAGCTCGATTTTTTTGCCGATTTTAATCGTTTGTATAAGATCATTCATGTTTTTAGGTAAATTTCATAAGAAATCTGCCTATTATAATGGGTACCATGATTCGACTTCCGGAAAATTTCGACATATCTTCGCATTTCACATCCCCCAGAAACCAAAAATTACCGTCAATTCAAAAGTTTTCATATATATATATTTCACTTTTTTGTGGACACAATAACTGTCGTAATTTTGCGCCAATCACTTTCAGATTATACCTTAAACATAACTCGACCGAAAATCTCAATCGTGTTCATTAACGGCCATAATCGGACTACGAGAATGGAAATGAGGGAGCTTTTTCGAAAAAAAATATATATCGCTATAACTTTCTTATTAAGTAAAATATCGGATTTGTTTAATGTTCCTACTATTTTTTGGATAAGGGCCTAAAAGTTATTAAGTAAAGTTTTTTGATATCACCAACCTTTGGCCCAGGAGGTAGAAAAAATGGGGTTTTGAAGGCAAAAAATCATACTTCCCTTAATAGTCACAGTAACGAATCGATTTAAATGGTCGTTAGTCCTCTAAACATTACCTAAAACTTTTGACTGAAACAATTTTTGATATAACCAACCCTTACGGCAAGAGATTACCAAAATATAGCTGGAATTGTAAGATGGAGCTTGTCGTATGCTGAATATGTGAAACTTTTTTCACATGCAACCATTGTCGTATTGAGTAAATTTGAAGTTTTTCTCAACTTTAAGGTGAAAATTCTTTTTATCCCCTATTTAGCACTGGTGAAATCTTTTTTTACATCTTTTTTTTTAAATTTAATTGTATTGATTTAATAATAATTATTAACGTCTGTAAAAAAAGTTTTACAATAAATAATAATTCAATAATAATAAATAAAAAAAAATCAGAGTTATTAGTGAAATAAAATTTTATGTACTTTTCATTTAAAAAAAGGGAATTGAAGTTGGATTCCACCTGATGTACCTTTCCCTTGTAAGATCCAAATTAAAGTTTTATTTGGTTATAACTCTGGATATATCTTCGATATATCGTTGAAAAACTCTCAATGAGGACTTATTACTGCGGTTAAGAAATACTCCAAAATCCAAATGTTTTGGATTTTGGGCTTTTTGGACACTTTTAGTCAAGTCGTTTGCAATCAAAAGGGAAGGTGCACAATTAGATGTTATAAAAGTCATAAAACCAAAATTTCAACATTCTACGCCTAATCGTTTTTGAGTTATGCGAGATACATACGTACGTAGAGACGTCAAGTCGAAAATAGTACAAATGAATTCAGAGATGATCAAATGGTTATTTCCGTTGAAATAGGAAAACCGAAATTTTTCGCGATCACAATACTTCCTTTATTTCGTACAAGGATGTAAAATCGAGATTTATAAATAACAGTTAATTATTTTTATTGATCCCATATTATTTTTATTGGTAACTGGTCCCTGGTTATTGAATTCACTGCTGTAACAATTCAATTTCGCAGACCTCGAAAAGTAGCAGGCTTTGGTAAGCCCACCACCGGGTTGGTCTAGTCGTCATCGTAAATCAGCTGATTTTGAAGTCGAGAGTTCTAAGGTTCAAATCCTAGCAAAGGCAAAAATAACGTTTCTGCAGATTTGAGCACTAGATAGTGGATAGTGTTCTTTGGTGGTTGGGGTTCAATTAACCACACATCTCAGGAATCGTCAACCTGGGACTGTACCATACTACACTTCATTTACATTCATACATATCATCCTCATTCATCCTCTGAAGTAATACCTTACGGGTTGTTCCGGAGGCTAAACAGAAATCAGATAATAACCCTTCAGTAAATGGTTACATATATATATATATGTAACAAATATATATATATATTTTTTGTTTATATTCTTATGTCGACATGTTAGAAAACAAAATTATAAATGAGTATTTTGGTCTAAAGTAATAAAAAATATTATTACATTTGTTATTTAAAAATTAAAGGATAAAACATTTCATTTAATAGAACGTAATAATATTAAAAATGTCTGTCTTAAAAAAAATTATAAAAAAATACGAATAATACTCATATTATAGCGTATACACGCTTATAATAAATTATAATACGAAAAACAAGTTCAAATTGAATATTATATTATAATACAATACGAATAGGATAAGGTAGCTAACGCTTTAATATCAACGCATCACTTTATATTTAAATGACCTGAAAATAATGACGTGATATTTAATAATTAAAGAAGGTCCGATGTTTAATGTAAACCCGGTCATGGTTTTTAACTGACTTTTATTCATAGTCAATAAAAGATCTTTAATAATTAAAAATAAATTATTGTTTTTATTTTTACGTAAAATATATTTTTTTCAAACCGAATGAATTATCCAGTTTTAAGGGGTTGTAAATGGGTAAAACCCCCCTAATTACAAATAAGTATATTTCATTATATTTTTGGACAATATAATTTTTTATAGATTTCATAAGAAAGATACCTATTGTAATGGGTACCATGATTCGACTTCCGGAAAAGTTCGACATATCTTCACGTTTCACAACCCCAGATCCCAAAACCACCGTCATTTCAAAAGTTCATATATATATATTCATTTTTTTATTTTTTTTTTTTCACTTTCTTGCGGACACGATAACTGCTGTAATTTTGCACCAATCACTTTCAAATTGCTCCTTAAAATAACTCGTCTCAAAATCTCGGTCGAGTTCGTTAACGGCCAAAATCGGACCAGGAGAATGGAAATGGGGGAGCTTTTTCGAAAAAAATTATATATCGCAGTAACTTTCTTATTAAGTAAATTATCGAATTTGTTTAATGTTCCTACTATTCTTTGGATAAGGGACTAAAATTTATTAAGTAAAGTTTTTTGATATCACCAACCGTTTGCCTAGGGGGTAGAAAAAATTGGGTTTTGAAGACAAAAGCATCATATCTCCCTTAATAGGCACAGTATCGAATCGGTTTAAAGTGGTCGTTAGTCCTTTAAACATTACCTAAGTCTGAAACAATTTTTGATATGACCAACGCTTACGGTAAGGGATGACCAAAGTTTTTCTGGAATTTTAAGATGTACTTGTCATATGCTAAACATCTGAAACTTTTCACATGTCACATGCAACATTTCTCGTGTTGATTAAATTTGAAGTTTTTCTTAATTTTAAGGTGGAAATACTTTTTTATCCCCTACTTAGCACCGGTGAAATCTACTTCCGCCTTCCGGCGTGCCGAAAGGGATTTGTTTTTATTATGCATTAAAACAAATCGATTTAAACTGAAAAAAGAAATAATCATCTAAACTTTTCAGTAGCACTGATAGAGCCTTCTGTTTATTTATTAATTTCAAACGGAACACTTCAGCCCCTTCCCTTTCGAAAAAATTTCTCCATTAATTTTTTGAAATATTATTCATGAATGTCATAATCTGTTTTAACCGTTAGAAATGAACTAATTTAAAATTTCATTAGACATATCTATTTACACGATTAAATCCTCAGCATTGTCTGATGTTGATTCTCCTTTTAGTAAAACGTTTTTTTTTTTTTTTTTTTTTTTATTGCAAGCGATACATTTTAGCAAATGTTTTCGTTATAAAAATTGTACACAAGTTCCATAGAACGTTTTGAAATTGAAAATGAAGTTTCCTTCCATCTGTTTTTATGCACATTTATTCATCCAGATTTAACTTTTGATTTTAAAGAAATTTTGTCAATTATCTAATATTTTGTAAATAAAGATATACATCTCAAAATTTAAAAAAAAAGTTGAGGTTGAAAATAATATTACTTATTATTGAAATCGGTACATCCGTTTTGAAATTATAGTCAATTACAACATTCGTATATGAAAAAAGGATACAGAACTGGTAAATATTAACGTTATTGTCTTTTGAAACTACCTTTATTTTTCATTGGATAAAAATCATGCCAAATAAAAATTCAATCAGATAGAGCATCTTCAGTTCGAGCAAACGTTAAATGAACATTTTGTAAATGTTTTAATTATACAGAAGAGTTTTCATTTCACTTAAAATTTTTAATTATTGAAATAAGAAAAGATGGTAATTTAATTTGTCTTCTTTCTATTATTATAAGGTTTATAATAAATTCATGTTTAATAATTACTTTTAATCTATATGCTAATTCAGAGTCGCCAATTAACTCCTAATGGAAAAAAAAATTAAATCGACTGATCAACTGTTTATTTTTAATTAGAGGAGCTGTAAAAAAAGAAGGAAAGAATATAACTTACATAATTTATTCCTTCACAAAAAATTCATCCAAATTTAAAGAAATTACTTAGTGAAACCTCAGTAGAGTTATGAATTACGTAGGAATAAATTAATTTATTTTATTAAAAATTTCACTTAGTAATTATTAAGAAAGGTTTTCAAGTTGAAATTGCTTAAAATAATGTACGTCATTAATAAAAAAAAAAAATGCATCTCTGCTGTTGTATTCCTTATATTGGTGATAAATTCGTAAAATCGTTCGAATTTTATTTCCTTTCAAGATTTAAATGGATTTAACACAATTTTATCGTGTTATGAAATAATGAAGAATTTTTAATACTACATATTTCGTCCTTCCTTAAAGACATTATTAAACCTCCTGAAGATTAAATAATTTATTAAGAATATTACATATATTAGTCATGCGGCAGTAGAATCGTGTGCACAGGGGTGGGTCTCCTCCCGACATTAGATATTCGTGTGTGATCCTCGTATGCCCCAACCGTAACCGGCAGGGCACCACTTCCTCACGACGAGAGTTCCTGCAAGAGGAGCCCCACGGCAACACTGAGTGTTTAATCCGCCGAAGTTTACTATCGACGATAGCCGTCCAGCCACTTTGCCACCTTGCTCGCAGTAATTGTTTAATATGATTAATAAAATCAAAGGTAGTAGCTCGGGTGGTAAAAGGAGGCTGAATACACGCATCTTTCGCAGCAGAATCCGCCCTCTCATTACCAAGAATCCCAACGTGGCTAGGGATCCAGCAAAAACCTACCCTCTTGTTTCGTTTTTCTAACTCAGCGAATTTAACATAAATGCCAACGACGACAGGATGTCCGGAATAAAGGTTTTCCAACGCCTGGAAAGCACTATCGAGTCACTGCAAATAAGAATGTTCCTATATTTAGGGCCAACGATACTTAGAGCCCTATCCACAGCGAGTAGTTCCGCGGTGAACACACTCGTAACATCGGGTAGACCAAACATATAAGTCTGTTCATTGAAAACAAAAGCACAACCAACGTTACCGTCATGCTTCGACCCATCAGTGTATACCACCACGTCTGGGTTCGACTTGGTGAGGAGAAACTGGAATACCTGCTGGTAAACAATAGGTGGCGTTGATTGTTTATCATTCATTGTAAGATCAAACGTAAAATTAATATGGTTTATTCTCCACGGGAGATTCGAGCACAGACATGATGGAAAGAACGACGGAGTGCCAACATTCATACGCTACAGCAGACGTCGTGTACGGACACCCACAGGCACAGTACAACGTGGACGGTCCTCATACTTCCTCAAATTAGGATTCTTAAGAACTAGGTCAAAAGCTGGGTGATTCGGCTGTCCGGTGAGACGGGCAAAATAAGATAACAAGAGCTGGTCTCGTCTATTCCAAAGTGATGGCTCACCACTGTCTACAAGTAAGCTTGCGATAGGGCTTGATCTAAACGCACCCGAGGCAAGCCGAAGAAAAGAATGATGCACACCGTCCAGCATCTTAAGTACGGTTTGACGAGCTGAGGAATAGGCGACACAATCATAATCCAAACGGGAACGAAGAAGGGAGTAGTAAAAACGTGACATACACGACGGATCGGCCCCCCAGTTGGTGTTACTTAGGACCCGCATCATATCCAAAAGTTTGGAACACTTTGTCCTTAAATCCCTCATATGTGTGACCCAAGTAAGACGGCTATCAAAAAGTAAACCCAGAAACCTGACGTAAGTAGAGTCAGCAATAAGCTCCCTGTTCAGAAAAACCCGCGGATTAAAAGGGTTCCGTAGCCGAGAAAAGACTACACATTTCGTCTTGTCGGGTGAAAATGAGAAACCAGTAGTCCCTGACCAAGCCTCAAGGCGAAATATAGTGTTCTGCATCAGTCATTCCGCAGTGGGTGTAGATCGGCTCGCAACGTAAATAACAAAATCATCAACGAAAAGACAACAAGAGGCAGGAGCCTGTACACAAGTGGTAATGCTGTTTATTATTTGTATAAAAGAATGTAGAATTAACTTTGCTTACTCAAATAATAAACCAAAAATTACAAAAAAAAATAATTAAAAAATTGAGCATAAAGGTTATAAAAATTTGGGGGAGCTAAACAGAAGTGCGTGAATGTAGTTAGTGTTTCATTATGCAAGTTTTTTTAATAATTTTTATGATAGTGATTATTATGTGTATTTTTAAAATTATATTTAAATTCCTGTTTTACGTAGTTCGATACAATACAGTTATATAATTCAGCATAATGTGGTAAAGAAGTACTATAAGAAAAATTTTAATCGTTTTAGTATAACGATATTTATTAAAAAATATCTTCATCTAGATAAAAATAAACATACTTAAATCTTGACGTGCTGTTATTAATATAAATTCAAGGAAACTAACTTCAATGGAAAAATTAAAAAATAAATTTTAGTATAGAAAATAGATATTATGTTGTTCTTTTCATACATTCAACATTAGTAAAAAAAAATAATAATTATAAGATATGAAGGGTAATAACAAATTATCTTAATTTCGAACTTGCAATAAAATTTAAACTATTTTCATTTACTAACAATTCCTATCGGATTATCATTGGAGGAATTTTTTGTTGAATAAATAGTTTAAAATAATATTTTCATAAAATAATCTAATTCTAAGAACATCATTATTGTGTAATATTAACTGTATAATGTAGAAATTAGACTATAAGATGATAAAATAGTGAATAAAATTACATTTAAAAAAATAGCCAATCTAACTTTCTAAGATCTCAAGAAATTCATTTAAACTTTTCTTATGGTAGGCTTCTACATTTCCATGGCAAATTAAAAGAGATAGTGACATTTTTTCCATTCTTATGTAACCTACTTTTTTCATTGAAGATGATAATCCTTTGTTTGCAAATACCTTTTTTTTTAAATAAACAGTGTATAAAAGAAAATAGTAATATCTCTTTTTGCACTATCTCTTTAGCTATCTATTTTTGTACTATTAGACTTCTTTTTTAAAATTTATCAGTTCTCTATTCTTTTTAGGCTGTTACAAATAATATACCATATTTGCATGCCTTCAGGCTTACTTATTTTTTAATTGCATTTATTTTCTTTTCCTCGTTAATAATATACGTCCGAAATCTGGATATCTTACCAAATATATATATATATATACATGAATACATGTACTTATAAAATTTTCAGCGTATGAATAATCATATGATATATCATACTAAAATTACTGGATCTTCATTGAATTTAGTATAAAATTAATATAATTAAGTTAGAAAGTTTAAGTTAAGTTTTCGTTAGCGTTGGGCTGTTCTTATTCATCCTATTAAATAAGTTTAGTTAGAAAATAGAATTAAATTAATTTCTACTATCTCAAATACTTCAAATTTAGAAGTCAAAGGAATTCTAACGTTATTTGCACATTATAGTACAAATGATTTGAGTTGACATTTAATTTCTAAAGTCAGCTTCTTCTGTTTTAATTTTTCTTCAGCTATTTAAAAAATATTATTTTTTTTAAATCTTATAAACTTCTTTCAAAAATTCCTGATGGAATAGGCTACGCTTAAAATCAAATTATTTTACTGCTTGTTACGATACATTAGTTTTTATAGTAATTTTAATTATAATTTAATTAATTAGGTACCACGAATTAAGAAGAAAATACGAAATTTCTATTCCTGAGACACTAGCAATTTCCACAATAGAAATACCGCCATGGCTTTTGCCAGCGGTAAATACAAGGTTGGGTCTCTCTCAGGAAGAAATAAAAAAGAAGCAAGCAGTGATCATCCAACAGTAATTTTTAGCCACCGTCAGTAATTATGAAGAACATATCAGAATTTATACTGACGGCTCTAAAACCGAACATGGTGTTGGATGCTCCATATATGTAAATGGAGAGGCCCACTATTGGAAACTGCCAGATATGGCCAGTGTATATACGGCAGAACTTACTGCCATTCAGCAAGCTATTCGGTACACAGAACACTATTGCGAAGAGAGAGTGCTAATTTGTTCCGATTCTCTAAGTGCACTTGTTGTAATTCGGAACAAAAACATTAAGGATGACCCTAATTACAAACATCCTTTACATTTTATACGTTTTAAAGCAACGAGGACAGCGATGTGTATTTATATGGACTCAAGGGCATGCTGGTATTACAGGTAATGAAAGCGCAGACGAAGCTGCCAGAAAGGCAACAGTCTGCGATGATTTGGATACATTTCCTGTAAGAGTGGCAGATGTTAAAAACTGTCTAACGAACATAGTAAGAAACAAGTGGAATACTGATTGGAGGAGTTTAAATACAAAATTAAACTTAATAAAAACTTCTCCATATAAATGGAAAAGCGACTTTAAGTTGACTCGCCGTGAACAAGTAGCTGTGACCAGACTTAGAATCGGTCATACGCGATTGATAAATGCATCTTAGTTAACCGGCGAAGAGAGACCAATGTGCGGTGTTTGCAATAAAACACTTTCAATTAAGCATCTAATAGAAGAATGTACAATATATGAGGACCTCAGAAAGAGGTTCCGTCTAAGAAGTGACATTACTGATGATCTGGATAATGGAAATGAGGAAAAGATAGTTGCATTTTCACACGCCAGTGGACTTAGCAGTCTGTAAAAGTTGAAAAATTTTTAAAGCTGTGTTAAAGAATCTCTAAGTGGAATTCTTTATGTATATGGGAGTCTCGAAGCGTGGCACGAGTGATAGGAGGTAGCCCTCTTGCCTAGGCCATCCTGGCTCGTCTGCATTCAAGTGCAGTGAGTCGGGGTGTGTCCAATGATGGCATGGGGGACCCTCAAGAGTAAACTGAGGGCGCGAGGCTATGGGTAAGCGCAATGGATGCCTGTAGCCTGTTTATAAGGAGTCAACTGCCACGGCATCCTGGCAGGACTAATATACTGCTGGACAGTGGTTCTTGTCGCCCCGAGGGTGCTTAAGCAAACTATAAACGAGACAGGTAGAAGAAAGAAACGGTATTGATAAGTTGTATTTTTAATTTCATGGTCTTTTTGAGAACCTCATCTCAAATTTTAATATCGGGGCCCTTTACACCCCGTAAGTGTTGCTTTGTCTTGTTGTTGTGTCTTAATTTTTTTTATGTTGGTTGTGTTTTTAATTAAAATGTAAGGGCCCTTTAAACCCTTACATATGACGATCCTGATGGTGATACTAATTTCTTTTAAAGAATGTGACAAGGGCTAATGACCCTAGCAGTCGATGCCCGTAAAAATTCAGAAATAAAAATAGTGATTAACCATTAATTGGAATTAAATGGGTATTCCAGACAAGTAATTAAAACTTTATTAATCAGTGAAAATAAATTTTTCCTTTTCAAAATTTAATATCTGTTCTGGTAAGAATTTGCTTCAATTTTTCGGCAATGGTTTTTCCTTTACTTTTAATTTCATTGTAGAATATCCTGGATACAAATCTATCAACCCATCGTCTAATTCTTAACTTTCTATCGTGTAAGTTTCAATATATTTCAATTAGATATTAAATTGATATTGATTTTTCAAGTAAGATATTACTATATAAATATTCTAAAAAAATTAATGCTATATGAAAATGAGTTTAGTTTTCATACATTAAATTAATACTTATTTTTCTGCGACAGTAAATCAGTTCAATATTTCTTATCTTTTAGTCACAGTGTAATCACTTTCATTATTAACGATTTACGGACGCCATTAAATTTATTATAACAGTAATTTGAAAGAATGGAAGTAGTCATTCTCCATTCAACGTATATTTCTGTTTCGAGTCCAGTTAAGGTTTTTCACTTAATAAAAGCTATAAAATTTTTATCTTTGTATAAAAAATAGTAAAAATAAAATAAGTGCGTAGTAATTAAGAATGAATCCCTGCAGTTACTAAAAGATAAGTAAATAAATTTAGTAATATGATAATTTCATACTAAATTAATTACTAATTGTTTTATTAAACAAATTACTTAAAATAATTAAATTATTCTTTTACTTAATAAACTTAATCGATATCAGAGACATGATTTTTGTGTTCGGATAAACAGATTCCGAATAATTGAAATTACTATAATTGTAAATTGAAGTAATTTTCTTTATTTAAGTATTCAAAGTTTATTTTAATTTAGAAGCGGTTGATAGACTCTGGTACTAAACCGACTAGCAACCAAAGTAATTACCTTTAAATAGGATAAAGGATGAGGTAGTTGTTATTTGCTGGAGAAACGGGATTCTTGGGAAATAGGAGCAAAAATACCGAACGAACAATATAGAGAGGATTGTGCAGGATTAGGTTCTTCGGTTCCAATAGCTTCGTAAACGGCACTGGGTTGAATCGTAAAGCGCCCACATCGGCCCTCTGGGCCTCGTTGCCTACTAACCACTTAAACTGAAGCTGTAGAAAAAGATGCCTTCTTGCTATTTACCTCTTTAATCTCACAATAGATTCCGTATTTATTTGAAAATAATAACGTTGCTGCTGTTTTCAGCTCCTAAATATTAATTTTGTTAACAATTCGTTAAATTATAGTTCAGCATAGTAATGGCATATTTTATTCTCTCTTGAAGATTTATTGTGAGAATTATCACTATCAATCATCTCACATTATCAAAATTTAAATTTAATTCCAAAGTTAAATAAAACTGGATAAATAATTAGCAACAAAGAGATTAATTTTTATAATAACTGTTGTATAATACTCCAAGACTCGGGTTCAGATCTTTGTGATGATGTAGTTAATTTAAAATGCCTATAAATTTCAATAATTTATAATCAGTCGGCTCAATTAAAAGGAATATTCAGAATAATTGTGGACTTAAATTTGAACAAGACTTTATAATAATTATAATGATCTCACTTCCAATTATTGATGTATCTTATGTTCGGAACACCTCAATTGAGGTCATAAAATAATATAAGGTCATAAATTTGAGGTCATAATAGTAATATAAGAAAGACCACCAAGAATAACCATTTGTTATAATTCTTTCTCTTATTTTATATTATTAAATTACACATTTAATTTTTTTAAAATTATTTTTAGGAAGTTTATTCATTTATCAGTAACAAACACAAAATTATAGTTAACTCGAATGTTTAAAGTAAGAGTAACCTTAATAATTGATCTTCCATAACGGAAAAAATTTTAATCTAAAAACCAACTTCATAACTTTTTAATTATGGAATGATTTTTTTTTTAAATTGTTACAAACAAATCTCAAGAAATAATTATTATTAAGTTCGATTGATTTAAGAAAAATTTCCAAGATCATTTAAAATCAACTATAATTATTAATAGGAAACTAAAGATTGTTTTATAAAATGGTAAACTATAAAACATTTAATATTTTTTATACAATCTAAAATTTTAAAGTTAAAGTTGATATTTTCAAGAGTACATATTCAAGTAAAAAGATATTTTTCTTGAAAAAAACTCATTTTAAAATACGTTATAATAATTATATAAAATTTTATTTAATATTTTTAAAATTATAAGCTGTAAAAATAATTACAAATTTATTTTCTCTTTCTGAATAAGATATCAGACTTCTAAAAAGAAAATATTTTAAAAATAAATAAAATTAACTTTGTAAAGGTTTTTTTTGTTTAACCTCCTGAACCACCGTTATTTATTGCTTCAGAGGATGAGATGAAGGATTTGTGAAGTGTGTAAAAATACCATGCTTGACCGGGATTCGAACCCGGGACTTCCGGATGAAAGGCCGAGACGCTATTACAAGGTTGCTGGCAACCTTGTAAGGTTTAAAACAAAAACATTAACCTTGTTACGTTCCATTGAAACAAAATAATTTTTGATTGAAAAACATATTTGATAAACAATTTTTGTAAATTTTTCGGTTGAAAATCTAAAAATACCTTGTACTATACTCGTACTACGTGCAAAATATTCTAATGAGATATATATATATATATATATATATATATATATAATTTAAATATATATGTATATATAAAACGAGTGTAGAATACTACAAAATATTTTATTTTTCTTTGCAAAGAACATAGAGCGTATTAATAAGATGATATTTTATTCCTATAAATACGAGAATATATGTACATAAATATAGATGTAAATGTTCATTTGTTCAAAATCTTAAATCTTCTTCACCGATTGCTTTGACATTTTGACACAACGTTACATTTGAATACGCGCGTGTTTTTATATATCTACTATTTATATACCTAAGATGTCACACCTGTGACAGGTAAAAACTTACTTTTTTTAAAAACACTGCTATCTATTGGACGTAAAAGTAACATACGCTATACAAAATATTTTAAGATTCCATTTCAGTGTTTCCGATATGTGTGTCTATAGACTAAAAAACCACTGAGCCGATTTACGCGCAGGAAAAAAGGGAGGAAAGGAAAAATCAGAAAAGGGAAAATAGGTAAAAGGGAAGAAGGGGAAAATGGAAAAAATATAAAAGGAAAAATGTGGAAAAGGAAAAACGGGAAAGGGAGAAAAAATATAAGATGGAAGGGGGAAATAGAAAGGAGAAAAGGAAATAAGGGAAAAAGAAATGGGGAACGAAAGGTGAAAATGGAAAAGGGAAGGGGGAAAAGGGGGGAAAGGGAATATGACAGATATGAAATGGGGTAAAGGAAAATAAGAAAAGGAAACGGGGAAATGCGGAAAAGGAAACGGAAAAGAAAAGGAAGGGGGTAAAAGGAAAGGGGGAAATAAAGAAAGGGGAACAGGAAAAAGGGTAAAAAGGAGAAGGGCAAAATGGAAAAGGGGAAAGGTTAAATTTTGTGAAGTTTTACTATGTTCATTTTTTTAATGTTTTATCAAACTTTCAATTGTGTTCATTTAATCTATATATATATATATATATATATATATATATATATAGATTAAATGATATATAGATTAATCTATATATATAGATTAAATGGTATATATATATATATATACTTAAATCTAGCAATAATGAAGCATTACCGAGTCTGCTCGTATATATATATATATATATATATATATATATATATATATATATGTAATATATATTAAAGGTACATGTTATATTTTATAGCAGGCGACACTATAATTTGTTTTTTCTTTGAAAGGCATGCATCACAATAATATATAAATATTATCCCTTCTAAAAACTGGAAGAATTATTTAAGGTACATATTTATCAAAATAACGTAAACAATATTGTAATATATTCTATTCTTCATATTAAAGTATATTACCTTCCAATAGAATGATTTCTTTGGAAATTTATGAATACGAATATGTAAGCCATCTGATTTCAATAAAATAAGATAAGAAAGAAACTTCCAGACATTGATTAATTGCCTCTCAATTGAGCAAAATTTCTTTATAAAAGATAGGGAAGATATTACTACTTACTATCAGCAGTCTATTGTATGTTCCATCAATCCCTTTGGGCTGATTGAAATATCACATCACATCAGTAAAGATGTCGCTTGAAAATTGTATTTATGTTGTTTTGTATTTACAACCTTAAGAATTTCTTTGAAAATAATTGTTTGAATGAAATATTTATAATTTAAAAATAATTTCCGTTAAACAATATTAATCACCTACGTATATGCTTTCCAAAAGATCTGAAGTTTACTTACTCGTTTCATAATAATATAAAAAAAATAGTGTCTTATGTAAAATTATAACATTTTTTTCAGTCAAATGATAAAATTTAAAGTATTTAAAATTTAATTTCATTACCGATATAAATACATACATATGTATATATGTATATATTTTTTTAAATTAAAAACAATAAAGAAATATACCCTTTTTACAGCTGTTCAACCTAACTCGATATTACGCTCACATGAAAAGCTAATTTTTTTATGATTCGTGTAAATATTTCGGAAAATTAATCGTTTTTCATGTCCTTATTAAACACTATTTAAATAATCGTTTACTATTGAAATAGTTTCTTTTTTAATAAGGATTTTTTTTTAAATTAAAAACTGTAAGTTTTTATAGGATGCGTAAGAAAATATTTTTATTGAAATGTACAAGACAAATTTTTAATTTTATCACAAATATGTTTTATCAAGATTAATTTTTAGTAATTTTTAGTAATATTTTACAGTAAATATTCTAGATAACATAAAACAGATTCGAACTCATAATAATCCGGATGAAAACCAAATAACCTGCTATGGAAGTTGGAGAGGAATAGAGCTAAATTTTGGTTTATACCAAGTTTTGTTTCGTGAAAACGGCAATTTTCGTAATTATTACATAACTATCTTTAATTCATAAATATAAACACATTAAAATCTAAATATTTACACAGTAAAATAGGGAGATCCTACAATTTGCTTATAAATTGAAACCAAATTTGCCTTCACAGGATTTTGTCACATTTTGTTGTATTTCTACGATATTCTTTGTACAGTCGCGTAAAAAAATTCTAGAATAATTTTTTATAGCTTAATGGTGTTGCTGAATGTAACTATATAATCATTAGGTATTAATATTGTCTTTGGTCAGGTCATAGAAAACCATGGAGCAACGTAAAAATTTTAATATTTTAAGTCGCTGGTAGTTACATTTGTCGCCCGCAATTGTTTTGAGAGTTCCAAATTACTAGCCTTGTTAAAATAAAACCAGCAATAAAATACTGTACTGTATGCGGTATTTGACGCCGTACAATCAATGTATAATAACTAGCTTACAAAGTTACACTGCAAGTAGTAACTGGCGCCTTGAATGAGATTGTATAAAATCAACTGTAAAGTGAATTTTTCAGTAGGTTACATGTTACTACCTGAAAGTTCAGAGAAAATAACTAATTGATTTATTGCTAGTTGCGATTAACGTCTGGAAAGATAAATTATACTAAAAATCGTAATTTTTTATTTATGATTGCGATTAACTTTTTGTAGAATTAAAAATAAAAAAATGAATCGTAATGTACAAAAGTAATGTGCTTTAAAACTTTGAACGTAGTAAATATAATAAATTCCTTAAACAGTGGTAAAACCGTAATATACATGAGTAAGATAAGATTCATTTTAGGTTATTAAAATTTGCACATGGATTTTCATTTTAAATGGTTTTTGGTAAATTTAACTTTTTGGCGTAATAGATTGTTTAGATAACTTTGAAATTTAACTAAAATTATAAATAAATGTTCTGGATAGTTTTTCTTCTATTTCGTTTGCCACAACTTCTATATTCAATTATGTACTCAAGTTCAACTGTTGTTGAAATAGGAATTCAGTATAATATAATCACATTAAAGTATCTTTCTTATTTCTTTTTAAAATGGTCTTTGATCTCGATTGATCTTTGTTAAAATGATTTTATGTATGTATATATATATATATATATATATATATATATATATATATATAATTAATTCTCGGAATACAGAATAATTTTACTATAAAGTTATAGCATCAAAATCTAAATGTAAAGTATGATATTTAGCAACTGTATACTGCATGATAATAGTAGTTAATTTAGGTGTTCTTCCTCTTCTATATCATTACTGTACATCTGCTTCGTAAAAATACATAGTTTTTCTAATTTAGCTTATCAAAATGGACAGCCACAATTTTTTTATAATATTAATTTGACTGAAACTTGGACTTAAAAAAAATTTAAAAATTTGTAAAAGCTAAACCGGACAATGATTGTAAGTTGAAAGTTAACTATTTTTAACCGGTCAATAAGGAAAACATATAAAACAAATAACTTTTCTTTTTTTTTTCATGCCAACGTAAAGTGAAGTTCAAGTTGAAATGAAACCAAAGAAGTGTGTCCTTTTTTTCATTTGTAAAAGATTTTTAAAGGTATGTAACTTCCTACATTAACAGGAAAATGATAGACATAAGAACTTCATTGAGTTTTTCAATTATTTTGAATTCAGTTATAAATAGTGTCCATTCGTAGCTGAAATTTAATTTCAAATTAGACATTTTTTCTGGGCCTTTTCAAGGCCATGGTTAAAGTTTTCTGTAAAAAAATAACCAAAAAAAAAAAAAAAAATGAATCCAATATAATAGCTGGAAGCAGGATAATAATCTAATTCTACACTTTATCACATTAAAAAATATGGTAAAAACGATATTAATATATGGTTAAACCGTATCCGGTTTAACCGATTAAATAATTCATTGTCAACACAGATAATATTTTCCAGTATTATTAGATTATAACTTAATAAAATGTCCGCTTAAAAACACTATAGTCCAATGGTGCTTAATTTAAACTTTTATGTACACAAAAACAAATACATAATTAGTTTTTACTAATTACCTTCTCTTTCGTCCTTCCATCGTGTTTTTTGGCATATTTGGCAATCAGACTCTTTCCTTTCCTCCACCTTCTAATTACTACTGAAAAAACAACTAAACCACTTTCATATTCCTTCCACCGTCTAAATTAGAAAAGGGAACGAACAAGGAACGTTCTATATATACGCGGAGTAAAAAAAATAAACTACCTTCCACTAGTACTTCAGGGTCGGAACTGCGGGAGCGACAGTTCTCTATCTACCCCGTGCAGCCTCGCGTGCAGTTTCATATGTGAAACAAACAACAGTCAAACACCCACGCCGCTGGAACTGTGAAGATCACAGTTCCATACAAAGATTTTTGTATCTTTTTCATAAATTGGGGGATGGCTACGACATTAAGCTTAAGGATTTTATATTGTACAAGTGTAAAGAAAGAATTAGAGAAAAAATGACTCATTATATTAAATGTTATCGATAAAACAACTGGAAGTAGGAAGTGCTGCAGTTCCACAGTGCCTGTACACGAGCCGCCACTGGTTATAAACCTTCAGATACATAATGAAATTTTGAGAAAACTATTTATATCAAACTATTATATTAAACTACTTATATTTACATAAAGCTTTAATAAATTCGCATTAATTATCGTGTTTTTATAATGAAAAGTTCTTCTATATATTTAATATTATTATAGTATACAGGTTTTCTTATCTTTCATTCTTATTATGCGATAAATAATCTCTAATATATAAATAATCATAACACTCCGAATTAAATGGTTTTCATGAAGTGTGAAAATTAATAGGCATATATGTTTATTATTACGCATATAATCAAGACCAATTTTTAATTTTTGAGAAATATTATATTTTATAAAATTTAAGATGCCAGTATCAAAAATTCAATTTTAAAGTTATTTAATGTAATAAAAAATTACAGCTTAATCGTTTAAAACGTGATGTTTTTAATTTTTTTTTACTATATATATAAACAAAGAAAAAAATCTAATTTTCTACATACGATATTAATTAGTTAATGAATAAGTTATAGCAAAAATAATTTGTAATATTAAACTTCTGACTTAAAAAAAATTAATAGTACAAACCAAAGAATAACATAGTAATCAATCCACTGTAAAAAAATTAACTTTGGAAATAAAATATTGTATTGCCCATTTTTTTGTAAAGGAAAAAAACGATGGATGATGGTGTATTATAATTTACGTAGTATTCTGTATGTATCTTTTTTATTTTAATTTTAATTCAATTTGGCCTCTGAATTATTAATATTGAACAAATTTAATATTGATAATATCATAGGGAAATAATTCTAATTTGAATGAATCACTTCCCTGACGGGGATTGGAAACTCATCCATAATAATTTAGACAAATAAATTATTGTATTCATCTAAAAATCAATAAATAATATATATATATATATATATATATATATATGAGAATCCCAGTCGCTGCTTCGTCCACAATATGCGGTTACTTGGGTTTCTCATCACAGTTAGGGTTGTTTATCCAGTCAGGGCTAAATACTCTTCCCTTCTGGACCCATTAAACTCATGCTTGTGAAAATAATAATAATAAATCTTAAAGTCTGGTCAATTCATAAAAACCAACATGTTTTGTAATTTCTTCAGAGCAACGGTTTCTTCAATGCAGGATCCTCTAATTGATTGCAGATTTCCCACAGTGTCTTCTTCCGCGAAACACATTAATGGAATTGGAAATATAAATTACCACAATGTTACCAGATATCATAAAGATTGATCTATTAACATAATAAGCCAAAAACGAAAAAAAATCACGTTTTTCAACCCCTTAAAATATTAAAATTCAAAAACCCCGAAAATGGTTTTTAGATATTTATCTGAAGAGTATTTACAAGCCCAAATAAAGTGAACATCTCGTTTAGGATAGTGCGAAATTGAGAAAATTTGCAATGATTGTTCGAAATTTTAACTTTTTGTTGTAGAACAAAAATTTACAATCGCTTTCTCCTGACAAAACCTTACGTAATCAGTATGTTAAAACATCACATGAGAGAGGGCCATCCAGTAAAAATTTATAACAGAAACATCCATGCTATTAAACATACTTTTAGTAACAACTAAGATTTAATTAGTACTCTTCACGTCATAAGCACTATCATCGCTGGGTTTCTAGAACTTGTCCAATCTATGAACCATATGTATCTAACACTTTCAGTTCGCATGCGATATTTTTTATCAAATAGAAAAACCTCATGCACATATGAACACAGGTTGATGAACAAATGAAAAATTAAATACATATATATAAAAAAAGCTGACAAAATAATCGAATGTAGGTAAATTCAAAGCAAAAATACGACAAACAGTTATAGAATTAAAAAAAAAAAAAAACGTTAAATAGGTAGCAACAATGGAAACAAAAAAATAGTAACAGAAACAGGTAAATAAAAAAGTGCTGAAAAAATGTGGAACAGAGATTGAAAAGGGTACCTTGCTGGATCTTAGTGATGATCGTTGAAGATGCTGATTTTCATGCTTTATATATATATATATATATATATATATATATATATATATATATAAAGTAGATATATATATAAATAATAAATGTATGAAATATATATGTATATATATATATATGTAGATGTTTATGTATATATAAATGTAGATAAATCCTCCTACATTTATTTATTTTTTATTTTTTGTCTATCTGTTAGTATTTACAATGGCACATCATAGGGAACCATAAGTAAATTTGAAGAGAACTTGTACGGAAGCACTACTAACATCTTATGAGTGATAAAATCAAAGTCTGGAGCCCGTTTTTAATTTCTTCTCTCCCTTGATTTCTCCTAGCGACTTCAATATTGAAAAAGGCATAATTGGTATATGTAGAGAAATCAGTTCTCTATAATTTCAAATATAACATCTTCATCAGGACCCTTTACATCCAGCGGTGAAAATACCTTTCTCAGATTAGAAACAAGTAGTAGGTTGACCTTTTCGGAGTCGCTCCTAGCCCACGTCCCATTCGAAGCTTTCAAGGGAACGATGTAGGTGGAGCTCGTCGGAGATGCTTGGGGGTTTTCCTTAATGAGTGTCTGCCACTATTCAGGGGGAAAAGATTCTCATGGTATTCCGTAAATGTTCTATTTGTAATGGACTTCAGCAGTCCTTTTTATTTGCGTGCCATTCTGTTGAAAGAAGTCCTATCTTCATGCCTTTTGTAGCATTGTCACCTTCTCCTAATCTGTCTCTTATTATTAATGAGGTCCATTACCTCCCTTGGATACACCGTACATTTTCCTTCCTTCATACTTCTCTTCCGGTGTCAAGCGCCAAGCTTCTTCTTGAAATACTAAGGTTAAATACTGTGTTGCATTTTCAAAACCTCTTTAACACTTCAACCGTCATGCTGCTGGTATAGTATGACCTGTGAGTGGTCTGATGTTGAGTCATAGTTGTTCCTAACCGTAGTGTATCATGATGACACACTCAAGCTTGCATAAAAATCAAGTAAATGCAGCTGCAAACCAGAGATTACATTGAGATGCAGTTCGACAATGCAGCTCTTTAATGTTCTCACACTAGTAGTTGTCAGTCTCGAACACCAATGAACTTGCTTCCCGTTCTAGTTACTCTCCGCTACATAAAAGGAGCCCAAAGTCTCAAAGAACACTTTGATTAATTATTTCATGATAACATGCCGAATGGAGGGGGGGCAGTAGATCGCTGATAACTTATTAGGCCCTAACCAATCCAGAAGTTCAACTGAGATTGCTTGAATTTGTTCTCGAATGATGATGTTTTAGTGAACTTTAAACTAACATCGCAGTTCCTCCATGTGCCCTGCCATCTGGATGGTTCGTCGTATATAAAGAATAACTTCTAAGCCGAAAGTAGTTACAATCATTGAAATGGATTTCAGATATTAGGATCACGTCTAACGTCTAAAGATCGGAGCTTTTAATTCCTCCCTTCGACTAGCGAGACCATTCATTGATATCTATATGGAAATCTTGAGAAACCCGGCCATCAGCAAGTTTGGTGATTATCTTCTTCAATAAGCTAAGCCTATACTAGCCTATACTGACAAAACTTATCCTCCCTGTTCGCTGAACGAGGGATTCAAATTTGAAGATTAGTTTCTCTATTTTGCCCTCTGAATCTCCAAAGCCACGCTCCACCACCGCAGCTTAGGTTTGCGGGAGTTTGTTAGAATCAGTAAGGTTTCTATCTGCTTCCAACTTAGCGCAAGAAAATTCACCTTGCCCGAGTCAAAACATGCCGGCTCATTGCCTCCAGATTTCGTCTGAGTGGTAATAGCCCTTGGTGCACCCGTTGCCTCTGGTTCCTCTTTAGTATTTCCTGTACAAACTGCAATCCTTATAGTAGGCCGGGTGATTTGATTGACAAAATGCGTAGGTGGCCGGAGGGCTTGTGTTGTTTCTTTGACAATCCGCAGTAATGTGCCATTCCACATACTTGACACAACGATGTGGTCGCATATAGTTATTTTTGGTATGACCGTAGTGCTGACAGCGCGTACACTGTATTATACCTGGGGATTTTATTGGTGTTTCAAACATTACGCTACAGTTATCGACATATTTCAGTTTAAATATCTCCTTGTTGTTGTCCCGAGATTCAAAGCTAATAATAAACATCGATAACAGTTTTTTAGTCACCGTATTACGGGTGTTAATAACAATACGCAGTGTCTTCCTTAATGGTATCCACTGGAAACGAGTGATGCAGTTCATGAAGACTACTCGGAAAGCACTTTCCTCTTTCCGTATGAACTTGTTTCCGATAAAATTATGTTCCGTACTAAGTGAATTATATTCTTATATATCTCAATGTTCTTAGAGATCACTCACGTTTTTTTAGAGCCTATTAAACGTAAAGTAATCATTTCTGCCTACAGCTATTTCACGAAGCTTGTATAATCGCATGACATCTCTGATACCATAGTGCTCTATAGGTGGAGGTTAAACAGCGTTCTTCTGGATTACCTCAACGTTCATATTCTCTATTGGAAGATTATTGAAACGATTCGATAATGGCAGTTCATCAGGAATACTTTTAGGGGATTGTGGTGCAGGTTGTTTCTGAGATATTGAGATTATTTATCACGGAAGGCAATCTCGCTGCGAGTCTATCATATCAATTTCAGAGTCACTTTCTGAGGCATCTGCAAGATTGGATATAATATTGTGACTAATTAACTTTGTGGAAGAATATTTCCTTGGGTCCTTGTCTGATTCCAAAAGTGGTCTGCGTTTTCTAGTTGTGATGTAAGGCCCAGGAAAGGCCGTCTCATCGTCGCTCGACCAGCTGTCAGCTAATCCATGTTTACAATTTAGTAGCCCACATTTATTAGTGAACTAGTCCTGCTAATGCATTAATTAAAAAGTAAAAATGTACATACAATTAAAATCTTACAAACAATATTCTTACAAAGGCCTGAAAGGCAAATAAGATGCTCCAGCTTCTATATTACAGAAAAATAAAAAAATTAAATGGACTATAAAAAGTAAACTTTTACAACGAAATAATAGCTATCTAACAATATAGAATTTATTACGTGGAGTTCAGATAAATTTAGTATATTATAAGATTGCATGACTGACTTTTATATATTTCAGTTGCGAAGTGATAGTGTCTCTGCCCATCATTCGAAGACTCTAGAATCGAGTTCCAGTCAGAAATCATAGAAGTACTAAATATCATAAAGTTGTTGATCTGTTATTCCCAGTATTTTTCCGATAAAACAGTGGATTTATGTTTTCCTTTCTCTTCTATTTGACTCTATTCTCTGAAATTTTTATACGAGTATATTTCCTACGTTTCTACCATTTTACCATGGGTTTCTTCTTTTTCATTCCAAACAAAAGATATTGCCGTATTAGAATCATAAACTGCGACTATATAATTATCGCCAACACCCTTCTTGTCATTATCTTTTTCATTCTTCGACCATCTTTTCCCTTAAGTGTCTTTCATACTATTCAATAAAAGTTTCCTCTTCCTCTTTTGGCACATTAGCAAATATTATAGTCTTCCCACTGATTCTCTTGAAAAGAAACCTTGAAATTATTGTTAAACATTCTTACACATAAGGCAGGTTTCTTTTGGAATATTATTTTATTTTTCTATCTAATTCTCGTGCAAATCTGTGACAATTCGGCTTCATTGGTTGAATTCTATGTTTGAGTCTTACTTACACTAATAAGTATCAACACTCGTGATTTAATTGGTACGTTGTCTTAACTGAGTTTTTTTGCAGAATCCTTTAAAATTTAATTCCTGCGTTTTCATCCGAATTCTGTAGATATCGTGGTAGATTAACTTTAAACCGATTGCAACTGATTGATTTCTTATAGATAGTGATTTTTTTCATTAGTCAACGTATTCTTTTTTAGTAAGATCTGTTATTATTAACTGCAAAATAAAATAAAATTTGTTACAAGTTACTTCCTTAACATATTTTATGGAGTTTTCTTTGCTCCACAAAAAAAGGAAGTCCTTTGTCTTTTTAAATTTTTCGGTATCCAGTTAATTTCAATTGTTTTTTAATTCTGATTTTTTTCCAGTTATTAAAGCATTTTGTAATTTTCACTTGTAACTCATTGGATGGTGGCCCCATAAACTTTGCTTGATAAGTTTATTTTTTGTAATTTAAAAGAAGTATTAATTTTTTTGTAGTTTAGTTTCTATGACATTTTTCTCAATTTACTCGCCACATTTTTTTAGGTTTTCTTCCTCTTCTTTCCTTTTGAAATGTATTTCAGAGAACAATAGTGTAACAGGTTAATCATTCAAGCTCTCCGTTTGTGGCGGCTACTCTACAACTAAATTCAGTCTTTTTAGAAAATAATAAATTTTTTTCGGTTAATTCTTCACTGAAATAAACATACAACTGTTGACACTATGCCAAGCCCAATGAGATGTAGGTAATATTCAGCTTTACAAGTCACACTATCACATACATAATGAAGCATTTATCTAATTATTCCTTGTTTTTTGTAAAAAAAATAACGGCGATTTTTTCATTATCTAATAAATTGAATAGACATGAATTTAAAGGGTAAATTTAGAAGACGTATCATTAATGTTTTTTTAACTTGTTACGATATCATTCTTAATCATAATGTTGGGCATTTTTATTAACTTATCTTCCAAACCTTAGTTGAAACCATTTGCTACTGTATTTCACTCAATCCGTTACCC
Source organism: Lycorma delicatula (assembly GCF_047948215.1). Lineage (NCBI taxonomy): Eukaryota > Metazoa > Arthropoda > Insecta > Hemiptera > Fulgoridae > Lycorma > Lycorma delicatula. The sequence continues at coordinate 55,182,993 of NC_134457.1, forward strand.
TAAAAAATTTATTAAACATATATATTCGATGACAAATATGTAAATTATCAACCAAATTCTACTCTTACATTCCGTTTTTACATATTATGAGTGTATAATATAACTGTATAAAATAAAGAATTAAAATAGATTTATGCATGGACTGTGATGAAAAGAATATTAAAAATTCTTTAACGAAAAGTATTGATGAAACTGAAAAGGTTCATTTTATATGATCATATAAGCAACAAGTACAGCTCTTATCGTTAAAACAAACAAAAAAAAAATTGTTAGTACACTCTTATTACTCATAAAGTACTTCAGAGTGTAAGTACTTTATATTGGAAACTTTTGGAAACTAATATTAGTGAGCCCATATAATATTTTAAAAGAACATTTTTTTTTTTTTAAAGAACAGTTTCTTTAACAACTTATAAAATAAAATCATGTACGTGTTTATTTTATTTTAATATCACTTTCTTTGGAGAAATTTTTTCGTTTTTTTTTCATTGTAATGAAAATTTTTAATATTAAACGATGAAATATTATGTTTCTGTTAAGACAAGATTTTTTGCATGTGTAATCAGCGACTGAATGATAATAACTCCCACATTTTATTAAATACATTTTGACTTATTTTGATGATGCAAATTTCAGTAATACTTTATAATTTTATAAATCTTTTCAACATAATTTTTTACTGTATATGAAAGATTTATAAATTTTATTTTAAACAAATCTCCATCTTTATTCACTTGTCTTTAAGGTATCATATATTAAAATATTGTCTTCTATTTCAGGCTAATTTTTTTAATTTATCGTAATTTTTACGTACGTTCTAAAAATAGTATTAATTTCTTTTATTTTAATCATTTATCTCGTTTTACCATTTTTAACCTCTGTAATTTCTATCGTTAATAAATCCTGTGTTCCTTAATATAAAAAACCGCAAAATTAATTCTCCTTTACAAAGTATTACGCTTGAGTTCGTATTTCTCCAATACAACTTTATCCTCTTCATTTTAAAATGGATCAGTCTGCCTAATGTTTAACATTGTTCTACATGTTTTAAATGCTTTTTCTACTTTTTCTGGGCTTTGCTCCTATCCATATTTCACTACCACCTACCACACTGGATTATTTTTTTTAATCTTTTTACTTATTAAATATTTACTTTTAGTATTAATAAATTATTATATTTTTGGTACCCAAACTCGTTTTTAATATATGTTTTACATTGCTCATTACTCATTTAATTTTATTACACTTTAAGATGTAGCTTTATAATATTCATGCATCTTAGATAACTAAACAGTATCTTCTTTTTATCACATTACACTGCTTTTGTTTTAATAATTTTAAAACTAAATTTCCCTTTTATCAGTGAACCTATATTACTTAGAAATTCTTCTTATAAAATTTTATTTTAGAGAGAAGATTACCCTTGAATCCATTTAGACAATACTGATATCTCCCTGCTGTGAGTACAGCGCGGTACTTATGTATATATGTACCTCGATCGTCATTTAACCTGGTGAAATCATATAAAAGAGAAAAAGAAACAACTAAACGTTAGGTTTATACGGTGTGCTGGATAGAAATTCTAACTTATCTCTGTCAAATACATTATTAATATACAAGTTGTTCCTAAAACCAACTTGGACATACGGTATAAAACTATATGGAAAAAGTTGTGCAGTAACATTAAGTGATCCAACGATTTCAAAAAAGTACTGAGACCACAACAAAGGCACAGTGGTTTGCAACAAACAAAGGGATTCATAACTATTTACGGATTCCCAAGTACAGGACAAAATAGGGAGATTAAGCAGGAATTACAAATCACAGCTAAAAAAAAGCTCATTAAATCTTTGCTATAAACATGTTAAATAAAATAGTGATGTTAGACGACTGAAAAGACTTCATATGCTGGACCTGAGTGATTACACTAGTCAACACAAAATTTGTACCTAAAATGTTACAGTAATTTGGGAGCCGATTTCAAATATGCTATTTAAATTGTGTTACCAAGTAAAGGTTTTACGTAAATTTTAAATTCGTGAAATATTTTTAATATGTTCTCATTTTGATCAACTACTGGTTACAATTAAGAAATTTTCTGTATTTTTACTTTTAAACAATATGCATACATGCTTAATAAAGAAAAACAAAAAAACAAAAAAAAATGTATATATATATATATATATACACGAGGTGTGTAAGAAAAGTAATGAGATTGGTAACACTGTGAACGATCTGGCAACGCCGTGTCTACCGGTCTGTGCTAGACCGGTTTGTTCATCCCTTCTACATGCTCAGTACGAGTTTCAACTCTTTTCAGCCAACACATTATTTTTGACAGCGCCATCAGTGAAGTTGGGTTTTTGTTGTGTATTACGAAAATGAAGCATCGGAATTTAGAGCAACGTTGTGCATTCAAGTTTTGTGTTAAACTTGAGGAATCCGCGAGTGTGATCTTTGAAAAGTTGAAATAAGCTTATTGGGAACATTGCTTATCAAGAGCACAAGTTTTCCGTTGGCACAAATCATTTTTGGAAGGCCGAGAACATGTTGAAGATCAACCTCGCTCAGGGAGACCTTCAACTTCAAAATCTGACGAAAACGTTGAGCGTGTGAGGGTTCTTATGAGATCAGACGTCGTTTAACAATAAGGATGATGAGTGAACAGTTAAAATTAAACGCTTTCACCGTACATCAAATTTTGACTGACGGTTTTTCAAAGGACATGCGAAAGGTTTGTGACAATTTCATGACAATGCCTCGTGTCACACGGCCATTTCCATCATGGAATTTTTGACCTCAAAACGCATTCCTACGGTTCCTCAACCCCTCTATTCCCCTGATTTGAGTCCTTGTGACTTTTTCCTTTTCCCGAAATTGTAACATATCTTAAAAGGACGCCATTTTGGAACTCTGGAGAACGTTCAAAAGACTGTGACCGACCAGTTAAATGCCCTACCAGTTGAAGCTTTCCAGCGCTGCTATCAGGAATGGGAAAAACGACTCCACCGGTGTATAGCTGCCCAAGAGAACTACTTTGAAGAGGCTAATATTGTTGTTTGAAAAAATAAAAACTTTGGTAAGTAAAAAAAAAAAAGTCAGTCTTATACTTTTCTCACACACCTCGTGTGTGTGTATTATATATATATATATATATATATATATACACTGTAAAATGAAACGTAGACATGTACAAACATGTCTGTATTATGACATCGTACAGATGTTATTTGTGTTTTACTGTAGGTTCATCAATTCTTTTATAATACAAAAGTGATTTTTCTCGTTCTTATTTACTACAACTTGGCATTTGTAAAAATTTGTAGATGTTCAAATCATCTAGTCAGTTTTTGTTGTCTGCGGTAAACTTATGCCTAAATCTAAAAGAAAGACTGTTTCCGAATTGATAAAAACAGCGTATAAATTTTATTTTGATTGCGCACTCGGGGATCAAAATGAAGTCTAGGCGCCTCATGTTATTTGCATATCTTGCTCAATAACTCTTAATTGAATGGTTGAAGGAGAAAACGACGAAGCATGCCATTACTATACCGATGGTTTGGTGTGAACCTAAGATCCACTTCACCGATTGCTACTATTGTACGACAAATATATTTGATTTTCATTTAAAAATAGAATGTTCATAAAATATGTAGATGTACACTCAGCTCTGAAAGCTGTACCAGTCGGAAAGGAGTTATCTGTACTTGTACCATCATCTACCACCATCTAATCCGACATTGTTAGAACAACCTGAAAATGAAGCAGATGATGTACAGGATGTAGATGAATTTCTTTTTGTATCTGATGAGAAATCTCCTGATTTAATTCAACAACATGAGCTTAATGATTTAATTCGCAATTTAAAGTTATGAAAGCAAAAGTAAACTGAACATCTGGTCTAGACTGAAACCGTGGAATTTTTAACGGAAAAAAACGTTTTCTATGTTTAGAACATAAAATAAAACTCTTTCAACTTGTTATACTATGAAAAACTCATTATATGTTTGTACTCATGTCGATGGCCCCATAAAAAAATTTGGAAATCATTCCAACCCCGTGGAGGAAGACACCCGCCTTGTGACGCTTCCGGTTGCCACACCACCTTCCCGTTCTAGCGGCATTTACATCTTCTCGGTAGACATTTATATCATTGGTTTATAAACTCAGTTTTTGCCTTCGCTGCAGGCCTCATCCCGACATGTTGAATGTTTTATATCGTTGCCCTCTGAACTAGCTAACCGTGTTCACGGAAGCACAAACCCCGCGCCTAGTTCTACATTTTATAGAACCAATTCTTGTGTAAATGTCTCATAAATTTCAAGGCAATTGTATAATAACATACCACCAAAATTGCTGTTCGCAGTAACGAAATTTATTCCTAGTTCTCTTAGTGAACTCAACTTCAGTTCATACCCCTGACTTATTCTCATTATGGACTCCTGTCTGGTCTACCAGGGAGAGGCGGACAGACCTCCTACTCCCACCCAGTCCCATCGCAGAGTCCCGCGTGACATTTACTTTCACTTACTACCATCGTCGAGATGCCGTTACACCTCACACCTGTATGGTTACCCATACCTTCGGCAGTGAAGTCGTCGTTCCTCTGACAGCTAACGTTTCAACAATAATCACCATTACTTTACTAACTAACCGTGGCTTGATTGGCATCAAGCCACGGTTGATTGGCAGAAGGTAGGCGTGTGCCAACACGCCTACCTCCGGTCAATCAACTATCCAGGTGGTCTCTAGCCAACTGGAGTGCTACTCTACTTATACTCCTACAGTCGTTCTGCTCAGGGTGAGGAAGCGTAGGAAGCCATCCACGATAATCCATTCTCTGTCTTCCAGTTGTTAGCAGTTCAAGAAAGGAATTTACTTTCTTTAGCTCTCTAACAACTCTGGTACGTACAGCCTCGTACCGGGGACAAAAATAAAGGACATGGTCCGCCCGAATCAGTCAAACCAAACCTGGCCAAACTATTACTAAAAGAACCATGTTCTGAAATGAATTGAGTTGTGTACCGATTGGGGGAAACCCACATAATTGCTTGCAGCTCCCTAAAATTTAGAAATATAACATGCGTGTATCGACCAGTAGAAGAATCGTTCCACCTAACTTGCCAAAAGTCAAAACCCTAGTCTTCAATTTCTCGCATACGCCCAGAAGTAAGGAGGCCTCCCTTCTTAGAAACATACCGCTTGGTTCGTTACGTAGCTAAAATGTCAATGGGTTTTGTGCCGGCGATCACAGAGACTGCCTCTCTCGAGACAGTTCTGTAGAATTTGGAATTCACATATTCCTGAAGAATTGCGTCTTTGTTGACTCTTCTAAAGCTAGAATGAAAGGAGTTTTATTGCATAATGCTAACAATCCATTCCATTAGCTCATGCAGTCAACAAGAAGAAACATATGAAATTATGTTATTAATATTAGAAGCAATGAAATACAAAGAGCATATGTGGCAAGTTTACAATTATCTGAAAGTTGTTGGGTTACTTCTTGGTGTACAAGGTGGGTTTATGAAATATTGTTTCTTTGTCTTTGGGATAGTCGTAATACGAAAAGTCATTACCTAGTAAAGAACTCGCCATTGTAGCAGAATTATGTGGCTGGTGAAAAAATTGTAAAGCATTTAATAATCAATTGAGAGTGGTAAAATCATATTGCCACCATTTCACATAAATCTGTGACTCATAAAAAATGTTGTAAAGGCACTGACAAAGATGGACCTTTTTTCCTCCTTTTACTCAACCCGCCCTCCCAAGGCCGGACCCGCTTTTCCAGCATATCGGGGCCCGAGATGGGTGTCACTGCTTCTAACCACCCGAGTGGCCATACTGGACCTGGCTACACCATTCCCAGCAGCACCATCCAGTCAGCCGGGACTAGGTCTTCTACATGCCTCGCCTCTCATGATGAACGTGGATTTAATTATTAAAATAAAACTTTTCCTAAACTGAGTGACAGTAAGCTCAAGGAGGGTATATTTATCGGTCAGGAAATCAAGAAACTGCTTAAGGACTCAACTTTTGACTATAACTTGGCAAATGTGAACTTGTATGGAAGTCATTCAAAGATTTTGTTGGTGGTTTTTAAGGCAACAAGTTGTTAACAAGGTTAACAAGCTGTTAGAAAACTACAAACCTTTAGGATGTAGGATGTCATTAAAAATTCATCTCCTGTGGACACTCACCTACAATTTTTTCCCGAAAATTTGGGCTCTGTCAGCGATGAGCAAGGAGAGCGTTTCCATCTGGATATTCTGACCATTGAGATCTGTACCAAGGAAGATGGGATCCTGGAATTTTGGATGACTATTGTTGGTTTTTGTTTAGAGAACCTGATAAAATATTGTACAAACGAAAACGTTTGCCAAAATATTTTAAAAATTAAAGGTAAGACAATTCCATTGATTTAGAATTTTAGAAACTATTTTCAATTTTTTTTTTAATAAATAAAAATTTATATGATTTAACCAAATTTTTAATGAATAAACATAAATAATAATTATTTTTAAATATTTTATTCACAGTGATTATGCATTTACTACTAAATAAATCTTGTGTCTAAATCGTATGTATCAAAAAAACGTGACGTATTACACAAATTCTGATAATAGTTTTGAATTCAGCATCTCAAACTTGTTAAAATCACCATTTATTATTCCAGATGCACGAAAATAAAGTTTTTTTGTTGACTAGTGTTCTTGACGAAACTCACAATATAAATTTTCTTTGATAATACCTTTTATGCGTCATAACACTCGTTATTTAAACAGTGTTGTGCGCGTGTATATTACGCACGCTACTATTATTTCAACATTTCTAGATAATCACACGGTAACTATTTCCAAATGTCTAGAAATAAGTTAGATATATACCTCATAATCATTTTCTAAAATCTTCATTAATACTTAGTAAAATTATAAATAAAGAAATATAAAATACTGCGAATAAAAAAATAATAAACATCCTAATAAGCGTAATTTTTTATTCATTTATTCATAAAAATATTACGAAAAATATATTATAAATTCGTGAATATAGATTTTTATTATAATAAAGATAAAACAAAAAATAAAAACAAAAGAAGAATTTTATTAAAATAAAAGTGAAAGTAAAAGATTCGCAGGTCGTGACTTGGAAAATAATCGTTTGATATGGAAGCAGATGTTTGTGAGATGCAGGTGTTTTGTTATTACTTATAAAAGAACCAGAAAGGGTTCATTCTAACCATTTCCAACAAAGTATCTAGTGAAAATAATCTCAATATGATACCCTTCTTTAGTTTCAAAATCTTTTCACTGAATTACGTCAAAATGTTAGTTCTAGTACTTTCATTAGCTTAATTTTAGCTCATTCTTACTCTAATTTAATTACTTTAATTTTTGTCTTTATATAATCTTCTATATAAATATATACAATTTAAACGGAATTATTAATTGTATATTAACTTCTGAATACGAGATAATGATTGGAAATTTATGTATTTGGTAAATATATATTTTTAAATCAATTTTCTGTCTTGAAAATAAGATTAAGTTTAATATTTTCCTTATAAACTATACAAGAATTCTTATATAAGATAAAAAAATCTACTTTCCATCCACCCTCTTATTTGTATTTTGTACTGATGTTCAATATACATGATTTATAATGTAATTGCTACACAATAAATCCATATGCGATCAAAAAAAGAACTTGATTTTTGGAAATTCATTTTATAATTTATTTTTATTTTTTCCAACTGTGTAGTTTTTATTTCAATTATTTTTGTTTACATTTTTTGAGTTTTGTTAGAATTCTGTAGTGAAAGTTGTTTGCCATTAGTTCAAAAACAATGGTAAACAAACGTAGTAATTTTTAGAATTCTCCATAAATATACGATTGCTTATGGAATCAGCGTCTATTTTCCTTTTTTTTATTATGTCTTCTGTGTTTTACATACTTATTTGTCTATTCTAGCATTTATTATTTTCTTAAATGATATTAAAAAAATATGTCACCAACTTCTACTAACCGACCCGTAAATCTGAAAATAAGGCATAAGATTGGAAATAAAGGTAAAGTGTTTTCAATTTGCTTATTCTAACTTCAAAGAGGCTGCTGGTGTTAATATCTTAAAAATACGCTAGTAAAATTTACTACTCCGTTAATTATATACAAAACCTTTTATTGCGTGATCTTTCACAGTAAGTTCTTTATGTTCCTGTTCGTTAGGACTGGACTGAGTTATGGCTTGCACAAAATAAGTGCGGAAGTCAGTAGGCATATAAGAGTAAACCAAAACGTTTTATTTACTTCTAGCTTGGTGAAATAGTATCATATCAGTAGATAACTAGACAGTTATGTTTTTATCATGATAACTACACCATAATTATATTTTGGTAAAATCTCTAAGCAGTACACCTTTATCCTTTTTGAACTGTTTAAAAATTAAAATGACAAAGCTAAAAAAATATGATTCGAATTTAATATTATTTTTCTACATACAAGTTCTCATACACGCACGCGAGCGCGCACGTACAAATAAATATGTAGATATGTAAATTGTTATCAAAAAAAAGTTTAAAATATTTAAAATGTAATATATTTAAAAACTAAATATTTAGAGTTAACATGTTATGAATCGGTTTAAGGTGTCGATTTTTAGGATAATTTTTATACTTTCATTAAATCTTTTTTTTAACTTTAGGTGCAATAATTGCAGCCGAGATCGAAATTTTTTCCAAAATATTTCATTTGACACACAGAAAGAATTAGCAATACTAATTTAAGCAAGTTTCATAAAAAGCGTTTAATCTACATAAATAATATAGAACCATAAAATATTTTAAATGAACGATTTGAATTTCTTTTCTTTTCGTTGATTTACGTACGCTTCTTTTGTGTCTTTTAATTAAACTAATGCTATATGTTCTCTAATATTATAATTACCTAAGCAAGGTATGGTAATTCCTTTCTAAAGTTTAAATTGCTGAAGCAAAATCAAATTCATAATTTTGAAGTTCAAAGCCCTCAGAATAAGAGTGCTTCAATATTTTAAATTAATGTACTTAATTAACTTAAATTGGTGGAAGTAGAAGTCATAATTATACATTTCTATTTAAAATTAATAAAAGAATTAATCTATGTCTAATCATGGGTGTTATTAATGTATACTTTATAAAAATTGAAAAACTATCGTAGACTTCCACAATAACACTTTTATCAAATTTATTAGTATTATGCTGCTTTTCATGATGGATGGTAGCTTCTCAGTCTTTCATCTGGAAGAACTGTGTTTAAATCCGGTCAGGTCTGAGAAATTTAACTCATTACAAAGTGTTCACATTAGTTTCAACGTCATTTTACGAATTAATCATTAAAACGTTGATTATTCTTAAACAAAATTTTGTTAGAGTACTAACTATTAAAAGTCCATTTATTTTGCACGATTAATATTATGGTTTACAGCTGATATAATCAGACTTTCAGATTTTTCGTTATTTTATTATACTGGTTGTTCTTATTTTTTTTTTTTTTTTTTTTTTTTATTATTAAAATAAAAAATATTTATCTTTTAAGGTATTAATACGTATTTATGCTATGTAATTGCTTCTCAGCAATAATATTAATATAATTATACCGCTTGTTCCCATGATATTGCTAATTTTGCGTGACTGTCTCTCGTCTCACTTATTACCAGCAAATGAAGTTTACAGAATCCTTTGAGTAATATCAACAAATGTTATGTTGGCAATTATATCAATTCAGTATTTTCTACAGTTCACGATTTCCACATATTAGTGCCTTATATAATCTTAATTAGAACTTTATATATTCTACATAACTAATTGCTGAAGCAAGAGAAGGTTAAGAAATATAGCAAGAAGTTTGCAGTCATCACTTGTTGAACCTTTACTTAATTATCTTACATAATCAAAAATATTATATTCCTTTAAAGTTTTGATTTAAAAAATTATCGAAAATGGCTGCATGTACAAATATTAAAACAACATAACTTATAACAAAATGTTTTTATAGGATGGATTTGTACTTAAACAGACTTCTGTTTATAACATGTTTATGATTTGCAGTTACCACTTAAGAATACAATTCATAAGCGAAAAAAACTCGTAAAAAATCGCGATTACATTCTTTTCTTCTAAATATTTTTATATAAATTTGAAAAGACTTTTAAGTGGAATAAGACCAGATTTAATGAGAAGACGATTTCCTTAAAGTAAATAAAATACCCAACTTCGCTTTTTCACTTTTACAAATATTAAACAAATATTAAAGTTTATGGTAAATAATTAAAAGTTTTCAGAAAGTTTTGTTAAAAAAAAGAAACCTTTTCTAATTTCTAAATATCATTAAAGACTTCTCTTTTGAAAAAAAATCTTACATAAATCTGGTATATGTAAGATTTAGTCGGTTTTCTTAAAAATACACCTGACCTGTCTTGAAACAACAGCATCAATGGAAGTTCAAAAAATTTATAAAATAAAAAAATAATATTTAAATTGTTTTGATTGTAGAATACAATTATTTCAATTCTTAATATTGTTTAAAAATTTTTGGGGGAAAAACGGACGTACGGGTGTTAAATTACAGAAGACAACTGGAAGATTTATTAACGCAGAGATATGACTGTTGCCAAGTATCTGCTACAGGATATTTAGTAGTCCTAAATTTACTTCATTCTGTTTTTTTTAATAAAACTTTTTTAAAGTCAAATAAAAACAAAGTTATGCATTTTCTAGTCTATCAGGAAATAATTGTTCGTTATTACCAGTTTAATTGTTAACGACTATTTTCATTTTTAAATATAACAATATTTTATAACTAAAACCTCGAACGTATTATCATTATTGAATTAAATTTTAAATATTGTTATGTTTTATTGGGAATTCGGTTGCAAATTTTGCTAGAAAGTTTATAAATAAAAGTGTTTATGAATGAAAAATCATATTATTATTGATTTATTGAATTAATACATTTGTTATCTACAATGTATTATTAGTAATTTTTATTTTAGGAATGTTAATGATTTATATATCAGAATATAATGAAAGAAAAAAAACAGCTGGAATGAAAACAATCAAATTTATGAAATTTGTTTCATGCAAACAATTGGAGTGAAGTATTCCGTATAGTTTGCCCGAAGTGAATTCTTCGATCCCTCCTCAATGATATACAGAAGCCAAGCCCGTGTTTTCATTGCCATTTAAATATTTCGACGAAACTGATCGTGCTTTGTGTAAAACAGCAAACAACAGATATGTGATCCGACCACTCCTCCCTAAAATGTACACAGCCATCTGATGATATGCGATTTTTACAGCTATTGTTCTACTTGAAATAAGCATTGTTCTGTATATTTGAAAATTTACTCATCAGTTTTTTTGTAAAAGGTTTAAATACTATATGATAAGCTTATAAAACTAAGCTGTGACAGTATTTGAGTACATCTGTAAAATTTAATCGTATTTTTACCCGCAGACAACATTTTATTTACGAACGACAAATGATCTTCGTATTTAAAATCCGAAATGTTATATTTGTAGATTTTGTTTTTTTTTTTCTTTTATGAAACATGAAGCCTTCACAAACAGTTATACAGATATGCGATAAAAAAGTTTTGTAATGTAAATATTTTCCCTTAATTCTAAGTTGAAATCCATTTGATCTCAACACATAACAGTTAAAGGGAAAATTTGTAACATTTTTTTTAACAGAACCTACGTAAGGATAAATACATTAAAATGGAGAGAAAAGAGGTGTACTGTTTATAATGAAACGACGAGGCCACCAAAGTGAATGAGTTATTCAGTATACTTTAAATCTTGTAACTTTAATTTTAAGGTGAGTTTTACATCGGTTAATTATTTATGTAACGATGACACTCGTTCTGTACTAAAAATATTATACAAAATATAAACCGTTTGTCAATTACCAGAACTTTTATTAAGCACAAGTTAGTAGATAATATTAGAACAATGACATTTAAACTATTATTTTATAAATAAAATTAAATGTATTGATGTTTGGACAATAAATTTTTTATCATAATTTTTATCTTATATGTTAAGGCAACGTATTAAGGTTTTTACCATAATACAAAAAAAGTATGCAAGAGATTTTTTTTATTAATAGTAAGTTTTGTTAAGATCATAGGTAATTTTTTCGTAATTTTAACAAAATTTAAAATTTTTTCAATCATTTGGTTTAAATAATTTCTAAATATTCTAATACTAACTACCTAGTTTTTGCAATAAATACTACAATTCTTTACATAATTACGCAACAAAATTTGATTATTTACAGATTATATAAATTTTAAAAATAATTTCATGAAATTTGAAATAGTCTTAGTAAAGGCAGTAATTTTAATGTAGAAAATTTATCTAAAGTTTTCTCACACATGATTTATTTGAAGTTTTTTTTATAACCTTTTAGAAGTTTAATTTTTTCGTTTTTGTGCAAAAGTTCTAAGGGAATTATGTAATAATAATAAAGTAGATTTTCTTTATCTATACATATTTTTTTTATTTTTTATGCAACGAAATTTCATAAATTTTTCATGTTCCGTTCCATGTTGAGCCGGTTAGTGCCGCACTCTAGCATCTACTAGCGCTGGCCGGCGAGTTAATTTAATATGATATTCTACGTTAGAATCCCGCCCAGTATGGTCGCATTTTTCATTTCGTCCGGATGGTCAATTAGTGTTAGTTATATTTGAAGTTAGAATCCCGTACAGTACGGTCATGTTTTTCGTTTCAGTCCGGATGGACGCTTAGGCTTAGTGGTACTTGATAATGTTCAAGTAAATGTTGTGTAAAAAGAAATTAAACTCAACGATTCATCAAGAACAACAAGGCGTTGTTTTATTTTATCATCATCATCATCATCATTTAACAACAAAAATACAGTCCACATTAGCTCTAAATTCTAACATTTCTTTAAAAATAAATAATTTATTAATTTATTTTTTTATATGTTTTTGCCAATCTCATAAATGACTAAGTTGTGTATCCAAATTATTTTCAAATGATTGGATGTAAAACATAAAATATTTTCAGTTTTAATAAATCCCTTGTTAATCATAATTATGTATTTATTTTAGTTATTTTTTTATAATTCATTTGTTACCTCCATCACAATCTACACATGTTATTTCGCTTCACTGACTCGCATAACAATTGAACAAAGTTAGGTGGTTATTTTACTAGTTAACTTTATTCACTGTCACTATGCAGTACATTATTAATTTTATAAGCAGGACAAATTTTTCATCTATAATTAACTCGCCATTACTTACTTTTTCAATAAGTAAACGAATAATTTAGATTAGTTTAAAATATCACGATGAAATACATCATATCTATTATCTTACGCCTTTATATTGTTTTTACTTACTAAAGTTGGTGTTTTTTTAAACAGTTGCTAAATAATAAAGGTGACGATTATTTATAATATAAAAGAACGAATTTATTTCTATTATAATCTATGCAATATGAGGAAAAGTATACTAATTTTAATGAATGAATAAAAACACATTTAATCCGTCAAACTACCGTAGCGGACGTTTCTTTGGTGAAAACCTATGATTTTTTTAGTTACTTACTTGTACGAAGTACGAGGAAGTATTGTAATCGCGAAAAGTTTCGGTTTCAGATTTCAACGGAAATATACATTTTGAGTATCCCTGAATCCATTTTGAATAGTTTCGGTGTAACGTCTGTACGTACGTATATATCTCAGTGAACTTAAAAACGATTAGCCGTAAAATGTTGAAATTTTGGATTTAGGACTGTTGTAACATCTAGCTATGCACCTTCCCTTCTGATTGCGATCTATTTGACCAAATGTCTCCAAAAAAGCCCAAAATTAAAGAACTGGATTTTGGTATTTTTCTTAAATGTAGTAATAAGCCTTCATTTAGAGCTTTTCAAAGATATATCGTTGAAAAGTATAGTACAGTAGTGGTACTACTACATAAAAAAATAGTAAACATAAAAAAGTAAATTAATAAAAGTTTAACTATCGTTAACTATAAATTTTAACTACAGTTAACTACAAAAGTATAGTAGTGGTGCTTATTTTCGTTCGTTCCAGAGTTATAACCAACTAAGATTTTAATTAATGAAGTATTGGAATCTTACATGGGGAATGGACATCGGTTCAAATTCAACTTCATTTTCTTTTTTTTAATTTTTTTTTTTTTAATTTAAATATATTGATTTATTAATAATTATTAACCTCTGACTGTAAAAAAACTTTTGCAATAAATAATAATTCAATAATAATAATAAAAAAGAAAAAAAAATATGAAAAAATTAGAAGTTATTAGTGAAATAAAATTTTATGTTCTTTTAAAAATGTGTATATGTAGTTTAACAGTCGTACAAGTAAGACATGTGGTGTCCACATCTGATTTTCTATTTTTATAATGAATTTTCTAATTTCTAATTGGCTTAGTTTAGAAAAAAACGTGTAAAAGTCCCTTTTTTATAACTGATTTTTTGTAATTATATTTTTTTATTAAATTTTAATTGGAGTTTTAGGCAACATATAACAGTAACATCTATTAGTAAAGCTAAAAAAATTTTTTTTTTCAAAAATTTGTAAAAATAAATTGTACTACCTGGAGCTTTGAATTAATTCCTTATTTCTTAAATTTAAAGAGTTTACTGTGTTAACACAAAGGATAAATTTCTTGTACCATGAGGCCTGTGATATAGTTTTTATTACTTCTTCTTCTTTCAAGAAAGAATATATAACAAAAATTTCAATGTTTGTTTAGTTAAAATTTAAACCCAAATGTCATTTCAATCGTTAAACAAACATCATTAAATTGCGGTAAAAAGTAAAACTGAAATAACAATAATAATAAATAAGCAAACAAATAAATAAGAAAAGACAAATTAATAATGCTAAGAGATGTTAACTGACAAACAATAAATGTGAAACATTATAAAACACTATTAACAGAAATAACTTTTGTCGTTTCAGGAAAGTTTAATAAAAAGTATAAATTTAGCTAAAGATATATAATTTTACATTATCTAAATTTCAGTTTAGATTCAGAACTACTTGTGCACTCTTCTATAAGTTTGGTAGATAAAACTTGTCTAAATTACGATAGTTAGCATGAACCATTCAGAAATATCCCTACCGTTATCAAAATTTAGGGAGAATATAACTCTTTAATGTATTGAATAAAGAATTTCACAAAAGGATATGTATTAAATTTAAAAATCAAAAAGGCTATTAGATAACGATTTTCATGTTAACATTAAAATTGTGATTCAAAAACGTAATTTTTTGTCTTCTTGTTTTTTGAAGGGCGTTATGGAATCTTCTTTTCTCCGATCCTTCTTCTCTATTGTTCTGAAATAAAATTGTTTACCTGCATTTATTACATTTTTATTGATTCTTATCAAACGTTTAAATAGTCTTCCTGTTTCGTAAAAAAAGAGTGGTGGATGGGTCAATTTGTTTGTTTGTTCTCACATTTTATTTTACCTTATAGTGGTGGTCGATCGGGTGGCTGTACACAGTGCAGGAACGAGTCATTCGTTCCAACGATTTATAGTTAGTTCTTGATACGAACGATTAAAATTATATTTGTGTTTTGGAGATAAAAAGGAAAAGGAAAACACTGGGGTCAGAGCTTTATTAAAAAATCACAACTCAAGAAACAACGAAAAATGTTTAGGATTTTGAAGCTTTGGTAAACGTTTTTGTTGTTGTTAGTACGTCAAATTCACGAACGTTATTTAGTTATAGTTGGCAAAAAAATTTAACAAAATCATGTGTAATGATACATAAACCAAACAAAATTTTTGCGGCGGGCCATAGGCCCCCTATTTTCCTAGTCTAAACAAATTAATAATGTATCATTAATAAAAATAACAATCTGTCTTCGACAAACCTGCTAAGCAATTGCATCTGGTTTGTTTTGTAAACCATCTGATTAAACGTTATAAATTTAGGTTGAATTTTTTTTTTTTTTTTATCTGGAATTTTACGGGCATCGACTGCTAAGGTCATTACCCCTCGTCACAATCTTTAAAAGAAATTACTATCACGATCTGGATCGTCATATGTAAGGGTGTAAAGGGCCCTTACATTTTATTTAAAAGCACAAACTACAAAAACATTTAAGACATAAAAGACAAGGACTATCACAAACACTTACGGGGTGTAAAGGGCTCCGATATTAAAATTTGAGATAAGGTTCTCATAAGACCATGAAATTAAAATTAAAATTAAACTTATCAATACCATTTCTTTCTTTCTTTATATATATATATATATATAAACTACCGCTTAGAGTATCTTTTACCACAGCTTTAAACTTTCATTTTATAGACTTTTAAGAAGTCCACTGGCGTGTAGAAATGCAACTATATTTTCTTCATTTCCATTATCCAGATCAGCACTAATATTATTTGTAAGACGGGGCCGCTTTCTGAGGTCCTCATATATAGTACACTCTTCTATTAGATGCTTGATTGTCAGTGTTTTATTACAAACACCGCACATTGGTCTCACTTCGCCGGTTAACAAATATAAATTTGTTAATCGCGTGTGACCGATTCTAAGTCTGGTCACCGCTACATGTACACTGCGAGTCAACTTAAAGTCACTTTTCCATTTCTAAGGAGAAGTTTTTACTGAGTTTAATTTTGTATTTAAACTCCTCCATTCAGCGTTCCACTTGTTTCTTACTATGTTTGTTAGACGGTTTTTAACATCTGCCACTGTTACAGGAAATGCATCCAAATCATCGCAGACTGTTGCCTTTCTGGCAGCTTCGTCTGCGCTTTCATTACCTGTAATACCAGCATGCCCCAAAGTCCATACAAATACGCATCGCTGTCCTCGTTGTTTTAGAACGTATAAAATGGAAAGGATGTTTGCAATTAGGACATCCTTAATGTTTTTGTTCCGAATTGCGATAAGTGCACTTAATGAATCGGAACATATTAGCACTCTCTCTTCGCAATAGTGTTCAGTGTAGCGAAGAGCTTGCTGAATTGCAGTGAGTTCTGCCGTGTAGACACTGGCCACATCTGGCAGTTTCAAAAAGTGGGCTTCTTCATTTACATATATTGAGCATCCAACACCATGTTCGGTTTTAGAACCGTCAGTATAAATTCTAATATGTTCTTCGTAGCTACTGACGGTTGCCAAAAATTCCTGCTGGATGATCACTGCTGGTTTCTTTTTTATTTCTCCTTGAAAGAGATCCAAACTTGTATTTACCGCTGGCAAGAGCCATGGCGGTATTTCTCTAGTAGAAATTGCCAATGTATTTGGAATGGCAATTTCATATTTATTTCTTAATTCGTGGTACTTAATTCCGGCTGGTCTGGAATAGGTAGCACGACGTTCGTATAATGCAGCCATGGGATGATTCGTAAACAATTTATTATTTATATGAGCAGGGAAAGCCCATATATTTGCTGCATATCTTAACATGAGGATCTCCCTTCTATAATGTAGTGGCATTATTCCGGCTTCAGACATCAGACTAGCCGCCGGACTTGTGCGGAAAGCGCCTGTTGCATATCTTATTCCGCAATTATGAACTACGTCTTACTTTTTTAAATGCGACTTTCTAGCGGATGAATATACGATACATCCGTAGTCTAGTTTAGATTGAACCAATGCTTTATACAATCTCAATAATGTCTCTTTGTCTAAGCCCCAATTTAAGTTCGATAAACATTTTATAATGTTTAGGGCTCTTTTGCATCTATCACTCAAGTCCTGTATATGTAATCCCCATGTAAAAGATTTATCCAATACTAGTCCTAAATATCTTACGCTGTCTTTATATTGTATTGGATTATCATCAATTGTCAACGCAGGACTTTGATGAGGAATTCTCTTCCTACAAAAGTGTACACAGCACGTTTTTTCTGGTGAGAATTGGAATCCGTTACTCTTTGCAACTTCATTTACAGCATTGGTCGCTCATTGCAATTTGTACCTCACCATAGCAGTCTTGTTGCTGGCATACACAATTGCCTGATCATCAACATAGACGCTTTTGCTGATTTCTGCTGGAATGGCTAATATCAATTTATTGATGGCAATGGTAAACAAGGTACCGCTCAACTGCGAACCTTGTGGTATGCCATTTTCCAAATTTCTTACAGATGAATATTCGCAACTGACTCGTACTTGGAAAGTACGGTCATTCATATAGTTGCTGAGCAGTATAGGCAGATTGCCACGAATGCCCCATCATGTATCTGGAGCATTATACCATGACGCCAGGTCATATCGAAAGCCTTCTGAAAATCAAAGAAGACTCCGACGCAATGTTTCCTTTTAATGAAGCTGTTATATATAACGTCCTCTAAGCTGATCATTTGATCAGTGGTAGAATGGTATTGCCGAAAACCTGCCTGATCATATTATAATGGATTTCATCCGGACCAGCAGCTGTGTTACCTGCTTTTTCCAACGCTATCGCGAATTCTTCCATTTTAAATGGTACATTATATGAGTAATTATACTCAGCTCTAAAATTTTTTGGTTCGAAAACCTTCCTCGTAGTTGCCCGTTCTGCTGGCCTTTTCGAAGTGATTGGATAACAGCTCTGCAATTTCATATGGAGTGTCTTTTATTTCATCTTCATCTTGAAGGCTAGTTATGGGAGCAAAATCATTACCCCCACAAATCGCCTTCACTTTCCTCCAAACATCTGATGCAGTAGTAGTTTTGTCGATGGATGACACGTATTGCTGCCAGGATCGTTATTTCGAGTCTAAGACGTTTTGCATACGCCCTGTATTTCTTAAAGGCAACAAGATTTTCTATGCTAGGACGCTTCTTAAAGGCGTTATACGCCCTTTTCTTTGTTTTTATAGCTTCACTTATTTCATCGTTCCACCATGGAACGGGTTTTTTCGTAAGTTTCCCAGATGTTTTGGGAATATATCTCGATGCCAATTCAATTATTGCATTTGTTATGGCGTCGACATCGTCTCCGATAACTCCAGTTGTTTCCGGGAGTATCGTTCTAGCTGTGAAGCTTGTCCAGTCTGCCTTCTCAAATAACCATCTTTTAGGGATGGGATATATTGTTCTTGTAACATCAGTTACAATTTGCACCGGGAAATGATCGCTTCCATGCAGATCGTCTATGACATGGAAGCTGTACCTTGGTGCTATCGATCCGCTTATAAGTGCAAGATCTATACAGGACGTCGATCCATCTCTGGCATTGAAAAAGGTTCCTGTACGTCGTTTAAAATAATAAGTTCTGAATTCATCAGGAACCCTTCCAGTTCTCTTCCACGGGGATCTACTCGATCCGATCCCCAAAGAGAATTATGAGCTTTAAAGTCACCCACCAGTAAAACAGGTGGAGGAAGCTCGGAAATTAGTCTTGCTATGTCATCCTTATTCCAATCAAAATACGGCAAGTATATGCTGCAGACAGTGACCTGGAGCGGACGCTTCATTCTAACGGCGACCGCTTGTAGGTTTGTGTTTAGAACAACCGCTTCGGTGGTAGCTCTAGTCGATGTTAATATAGCCACTCCACCTCTAACTCTTACATTTGGCGGTTGATCTCGCCGAAATAATTCGAATTCTTTTAATTTAAAATTTTCATTTCGGCGGAAATGCGTTTCTTGCAGACATATACAAATCGGGTCTACATCATGTACCAAGCGTTGGAGCTCATGGATGTTTGAAAAATATCCATTGATGTTCCATTGTACAATCGACTCGCTAATTTTTAATTAAATTATTGTCTGGGTTTGCCTTTCGGCCATCCTTTTTTCTCTTCTTCTCCATTATGCGAACGGCATCAAGTTCGCGAAGAACGTCATCGCCGAATCGGAGGCGCTGAATCGGTGGCCTCCGAATCGGAGACCACCGAAGCCGCCGACGACGACGGGCATGGATCGGCGCCGGTTTCAGGCGCCGATTGAGAGGCGGCAACCTGGCCGCTCCCCGACACGGGGGTTGCACCGGACACCGCCTGTGGAAGGGGGGAACACTCGTCCCCCCTGTGAAATTTTTTGTGGCCTCTGAGGCTTAGAGGCCACTTCAGTTACAGGAGGCTTGGGAGCTTCCATAACAGACTCTGTAGCTGTCACTTTAATTTCTTCAACTAAAATCTCACTAAGACGGACTTGGATTTCAGGTTTAGTGTCCGTTTTCTTCTGTACTGGAGCGACTTTCTGGTTTGGAGATATGTCTTCAGGAGGCTGTACAATTATTCTTGGCTTAACAGGTTCTTTAGTGCTGAGAGGCTTCATTTTGTTTTCAATTATCCTCTCAATTAAGCCAGCCAAGGTAGGTGCGAGTTTGTTGATGATTGCACTCTCATCAACAGCAACTGGAGCAGGAGCAGGAACAGCAGCCGCAGCCTGAGCATAGGTTGTTGTTACTCTAGGTCTGCGGGCGTTTACGATCTTTTTTGCTTCAAAGTAGCTGACTTTTGCAGGGTTTTTACTTCCTGCACAGCTACTTCGTCTTTGTAAACAGGACAGTTCCTGGATCTACAGGAATGCTGTCCTCTGCAGTTTATACAGGTAGGAGGCTCCTTACACGGCTCTCCTTCATGAACTTCATCACCGCACACGCATATTTGCGGCCTCTCACACCTAACAGTGGTGTGTCCAAAGTGTTAGCATTTAAAGCATCGCATTGGTTGCGGGACAAATGCCCGCACATCCAACCGATGTATGCCAGCTCTTATCTTCTCCGGCAAATTAGGCCGGTTAAATGTAAGAACATGGGATGCTGAAGGTAGGACTTCGCCATTCCTTCTCATGTTCAACCTCCGACATTCTAATACTCCTTGCGGCGCTAATTCTTCTACAATTTCCTGCTCCGTAAAGTTAAGAAGATCCCGACAGACCACAACACCCCTTGAGGTGTTGAGCGTGCCGTGGGGATCAACACGTACAGCTAGTTCTCCAATTTTTTTAAGACCTAGGATCTTCTGTGACTGTATATCATTTACAGTCTCTACATGAAGTCCTGTGAAAGTTTACCTAATTTCCTTAACAGGGCCTCCAGCACATTTTGTTATTTCTCGAGCGATGAGGAATTGACTCACCTTCGAGAAATTACCGTTTTTTTTTTTTGTAACAACTAAGTATTTTGGCTTTGGAACGTTGCTTTTGAAGAAAGCTTTTTGCAAGCTTTTCCTAGCCTCAACTTCAATTTTACGAGATTCCGCGCTCTTTCTCCGTTTTGCCTCAGGCGAAACGGCCGGTTCTAAACGAGGGTGTTTACGTGAACCCTCTGCCACGTTTAGTTGTTCAGTTTCCATGAACAAATAATCCCTTCTGTAGTAAGGCTAGCCGCCGGGGTACACCCCCACTCCAGGGCTACCAACCCTGGAGGTCCGTTCCGGTACTCCGGTGGAACCGGCATATGTCCTGGCAGAGTGCGGATGCGCAGTCTCTGCACTGACTCCAGGCCCTTACACACCTAAGCTTTCAGGGCTCCCATGCTCCGAACATGGGCACCTTAACTACATGCTTGCCATGTGGACGAATAAGGACTCCGTTACACCTGCAAATAACTTTGACCGTGGCCGCCACATCGCCAGCTCTAAAGGCGGTATTAATCCATTTCCATAATCGTTAAGAATTTCGTATCTGCAGGTGGCCGCAAAGTCCAGTCCTGTAATTCGGCCTACAGATGAAAATCGGCCGAAAAAAGCATATCCGAGAAACAACAGTCCCCGAACAGGAACCCCGTTAGCCAGCTATATGTAATGTACTTAAGTACAGCTGTTGCCGCCCTGGACGTGGAACGTAGATGTTGTGGTCCGGACGTGGGGATTATCTACCTCAGGGCAGGTTGAATTTTTATTATCTTTACATAGAATTAATTTGGAAAGATATTAAAGAATACTCTTTGACTAATTATTGTTTTTTCTTAATTTTTAGACTTAAAATAAGATGTTTATATTTAAAAATAATTTTAAGCTGATGTTTGATAAACCAATCAAAACGTAATTTTTCTTCTTCTTTACGTCAGCTTACATTGATAGTCTTTAAATGTCTTGCTTATGGTTTTGACAATTATGAGATAAGTAAATTATATAACAGACTTTTTAGGAATATTTTATAAATTATTTTAATTTTTGCAACAAATTTCAGCAGTTCTTAAAATTTATGTAAAAACGTTTTTTACCATGTGATGTTTTTACTTTATATTACATTATATTACCCTAAATTAAACAATGATTTTTTAATGTACCAGTAGTATTATACATATATAAAATTAAAATCTATAAATGAAAATTTAATCTTTTAACATAATTGAATACGATAATTTACACAAAATTGCAGAAATTATCACTACCTATAATCTTATTAATGTTATATATCGTAGTTAAATTACCTGTTTCAGCATTTGATTGGTATTGTTTTTGAATGAAGCTGTAAACATGCTCATAATTAATGGATCAAAGGGTTCTAAAGTTATGAACTAACGTCGATAAGCTTTATCATATTGGCATGCTTAGATTCGATATTATTGACACATATTAATAATATCAAATCGATCATTACGTATAAGATTAAAAATAAAAAGGTCTAATTTTTATAGTTTAAAATGTATATATTTCTTTCTTTCAAATATATGTACTATATTTAATAATTAAATATAATATCAAAACAGCCAAAAACTGGTTCATCTTCAGAAGTTAAACTTACAAGATTACACATAAAATATCAGCATAACGATGCTTTACATTAAAATAAAATAAATTTTTCTTCATATACAATGATATAATAAATTATACGTGATATAATCGATTTATATATATAGATATATAAGTTTCTCCTCTTTTTTTATATCATATAGAGGTGAGCGCAATTCAGAAGAAAAATTCATTATGTCATGTAAAAGCGCGCAACATTGAATATATTGTAGTCAATCAATACCCTTTTTATTAAAGAAAACATCAAAATTATTTTATAAAAATAGGTACAGAAGTATCGTATTTTGTAAAACTTTGTTTGTTGTATCATTTCAGAGCTTCAATTATTGAAGTGAATTCTGAATATTTCCATTAAATTAAAAATACTCCTACGTTATTTTATTTAAAATTTAAATATTATTAATATAGAAAATCTTTTTTTAACTAATATTTCTCTGACAATTTTATAATCTGTTAAAAACAGACGTACTGTACAATATCAAATCCATTGTAATTAAAAATCTAATTGCTTTGATTATATTACCGCGTGGCATTAAAACTGGTTTTAATAATATAACAAAATTATAAATGTATTAAAAATAAATAATTTAAACTCAATATATATTAATAGAAAAATTTTTTAATAAAAATTATTTTTAATATTGTAATAAATTATTATTTTTTAGAAATTTATTCTTTCAAACAATGGTAAATATTAAACAACGTCTAATCCATGCTGATGTTTTATGAATTAATTGCATTTATTAGAAAATGAATACACACACACACACACACACACACACACACACACACACACACACACACACACACACACACACACATATATATATATATATATATATATATATTTGTGTGTGAGTATCTATATATTCACAAAAACAATTAAACTCCTCAATTGGAGCTTTCATTCATTTAATCGAATGTTCATTCATTTACATTTGTTTCGCTTTAAGGTATTGCTGAATATAAATTTTGTTAGACAAGCATGATGCATTTGATAAGAACGAATCCATTCATTCTCCATGTCAGTTACACTTGTAGTTCATCATCTCATTATAAATTTCCGGATGAGTCTGAAGCTTAATAACTTGTTTTGGAGTACTATTAAAATACGAAGAGGAATGTTTTCCTCCTAATTAATTTTCCGCTAAATTAAAGCATATCATTCGTTAAAAAAAAAAAACTCGGCTAATCAATAGTATCTCCTTTGACAAGATTTTTCATACTCTTGTAAAATAATAGAAATTCTGAAAATAGTTTTTTTAATAATTTTTCCATTTTATGTTCTGCATTTTTTTTTTCTGTAATTTCGCAGAATTTGGCCAATTTTCAATATAATAATTTTATATTAAGAATGAGTAATTTTTATAAATAACTTCAATACTTTTATATTTGCTCTGATGAACTGAATAAGAGAATAAACAAAAAATTAAATTTAGAATAAAAATTAATTTTTAAATTAAGAAATTTAATTTATAATTTAGAATCTAAAATTAAATTTCTATGGTTATTGACTAAGTAAAATTTCTAACGAATGATTTCTAAAATTGCTAAATATTTATGTTATCCTACGGCTACTGTAATATTATATTTGTTAAAATATGTCAAGATGTCCTGAACAGGCAAATAATTATCACGACGTTTCTGTGAAAATTAACACAAAGGATTTCAATTAATAAAACTGAAAATAGCGATCCAAATAGTTGAAATGAATATCGATTTTTGACGGTAATTTTATTAGCACTCGTTCACTTTTCCGGGAAATCACTAGGAAAGTTAAAATAAAAATGATATTTTGCTTTACTGTTGGTACATCCAAAAATTAAATATAGAATCTTTCATGTCAGGAATAATAACAATATTGTTATTATAATTTTAATTATCAATATTATGTTTTTAAATTAAACCTAAGTAACATATTTCAATCGACTGAAATTACCATTTGTGTACAGTTGATCATTTGACCAAACAACGCAAGATCAATAATTTTTCACTTTAGTGTGATTTATTTAACCGTAGTAATTTTAAGATAAATAAAAGTATTTATGAAATTTCTCAAGTTATTTTCTGGAACAGTTTG
Organism: Lycorma delicatula; assembly: GCF_047948215.1. Classification (NCBI taxonomy): domain Eukaryota; kingdom Metazoa; phylum Arthropoda; class Insecta; order Hemiptera; family Fulgoridae; genus Lycorma; species Lycorma delicatula. The sequence continues at coordinate 55,207,778 of NC_134457.1, forward strand.
ATTATAATTCATGATAATGAAATTGGCCACGGTGTGCCCATTGGAATATAAATAAACAGCTAAACGTTTTACTACATTTAGTTTTTAATCGGTAATTTTCAAGTTCAACCTGTGATTAAAATGGCTAGGAAATAAAAAAATAAATATAAATAAATTCTTAAAAAACGTTCTGGCAAAACTCCAATTTTTAAAAATTTAAGATCTATTTAAGATAATTAGCCTACAGTTTAAGATTATTATAGATTAATTATTGGTTATAGTTTCAACATAACCTTAATAGAATTTGTTAAGCAAAATTTTACTTAAAAAAAATGAGATGTTTTTTATTTCCTTACTTTCTGGATCTCTAGAAATAATTAAACATTATTTATTCTCTCTTCTGCAATGTAATATTGACAAAAAAGACATACATTTATTTTTCATTAAAATTCCTACACTTCATTTATCCAAATTATAAGAAAAATAAGAATATTAGTTTTAAGTTTTATCTTTATTTTCTTTTAACAAGGCCTATTATTTAAATATTCTATAGCAGCGATCTGTTTAATAAAAAGTAAACTGTCTCTAGCTTATTAAATAAAACTAAACTTGTCAACGTTTGCTCATTAATTCTGTACTACAGAACTTCAGTTCTTCATTGTAAATGGAGATTACTTCTTATAAATCGAGATTGAATTGGGACGTCTGAACGATATTCTACCCTGGGATTGGAATATCGTCGCTCCATCGACAACATACCCAAAGCTTAATTTAACATTTATTGTTTTTGTTAATGTTTTATCTCTTAGATCATCGATTTACTAAGCATTATTTTAAAACATTTAGCCGTATTAAACATTTTTTTTTATAATAAAATTAGTTTATACAAATTTTGGAATTAATGAGAAATATTGTATTTAGGAACAGTTCAATTCATTTCAGATAAAAAAATATTAAAATTATTCTAAGCTTTTAATCATTGAAATATTTTTTTTTTTAATATTTCTCATTTTCATTAAAATACAGACAAATATTATTTTTTAAGCTGTGCTACAACTATTATATAAATAAAAATATAAAAAATAATCCAATTAACAAAAAAATAGAATTTAAACTTACTCTCCTAGCATATTTAAATTTTACAACTTAAAAATAGCTAAATACGAAATTCCGGTCATTCATTAAAAAAACGTTTTCTGATTAAATTTATTTATAAAAGTAAAAAATTAGGTTTTTCTGTAGATTTTATATCGAGAATATCTGCAAAAAATACTCCTTTATTATTATTATTATTATTATTATTATTATTATTATTATTATTATTAATGAAATTCATGTAGTTATTAAATAACAAGATCTTAACTAATTGTAATGAGAGCAAGGAAAAATTAAATGATAAATATCCTCTACTTCCATTAAATTATGTTATGTACATACGCTTTTAGCATCTGTAATATATGTGCTACTGTCAACATAAAATCTAATTATCCGTGCATTAGATACCCTAGCGCGAATAACTATTTTTAATTTTATAAAACTGCAATAAAAAGTAATATAAAAAGGATTAATTTATACATATTGTTGTACGAAGAGCAATCTCAATACATTCTCCTGATTTATTCTTTAGTCTTGATAAAATGTATTTGGTTTCCAGTATTCTCCTATTCTGTTCATTTCACAGATTCTCAAAATCCAGTTTAATAAAATATTTTTTTTTTAAACCTGAAACCTAATTACGTTTAATAAAAATAAACCTGTTTTATTCTAAGGAGCATAATGTTAAATAACATGTTTTAGGTAATTTATCATTAGAAATATCCAGTAGCTTTTTCAACCAAATTAGAGAGACACCTAATACTTGATTATTGATATTAACTGATTGAGTTTCACTTATAATATAATTTGATGTATTTTTTCGGGTAATAAATCTATATATTCCTTACAAAATCAATAGTATTTCATATTAATTTTTTCTTGTTTACTTAATATTCAACATACAAACAGCATTCTTGTAGTTATCCTGTTTATAATTTGCTTTTTAAATGTCTTTTAATATCTTGTTTATAATGTCATTCTTTACTTGAGTACAAGAAATATCTGTATTTCTTGAACTGTATATATATATATATATATATATATATATATTTGCAGACCGGTTTTATTCCCTAAGCTTAGCAGTATTATTTCATCTATTTCCGGAAATATACGATTATGGTCTCTGACAAATAATAAAAAACTTACTAAATAGATGTGATTGCTCATTTACATAATCAAACAATGTGTTCACGAGAATTTTGGCGTCAACAAGGACACCCTACTGAGGCAACCCCGCTAATATATTCTTTTCTAGGCACTAAAAATAAAAATTTTAGACCTTTATTATTTTTCTTATTAAATTTTTTTTTTTTTTTTTTTTTTTTTTGAGCTATTACGGTTAGTTTTTTTTTTCTAATTTTAATACATTATATGGGATCTTAATTTACTTTAACGAATTTGAGATGTCAATGAAAATATCCAAATTTAAGATAAGAAATTAATCACAGTATCCATCTGTATGCAAACCCTATGTTAATTTAAATGCAGAGTCTGTTGTAAAAACCTAGTAAAATATTTCAACAGTTTGGAACACGAAATAAGCTAGTTTCAAACGATACTGGATTTTCTTAAATCCCCCAATTTTTGTTGATACTATAACCTTTCTCAAATATACCTTCATATTCCCAAATAAAAGGTAAAATATACACGGATTTAAAACATGAACATTATTTTGAGTACAAAATAAGCTTATATTAAACAATCAAGATATTGTAAACTCCCAAGACATTATAGATATCCAGTAAATGTTTCATTCGTTAAATTCATTCTTATACGTAAAATTTAAATTATTATTAAAGAGTTTGAATATTATATGTTACAAAAGTTCCATAAAAATTAAAACCGTTAGGAGCATGACATTATCTTTTCAATTAATAAACGTGATGTTCATTTATCAAAGATAATCATTGATTTTCCTCAGAATGAAACTGATTTTTTAATTTACGGATTTATAGGATCAAATATAAATGAATTAATAATAATATTGAGTTATAATATTTCATAGCATTTATATAATAAATAAATTCTCTAAATGCATTTTATTAGCTTGCACTTAGTTTTATTTATTTTATTTTAACATGGCTGTAGAAAATAAATAAAATAATTGTTAAAATTTTGATAAAATTCGTAAACAACTATTTTACATAGAACTATTATTATATATCTAAATTATCTTGGGGATTAGCTATAATTATCGAAATTAACGTGAATTGGTACACTATCGTTTATTAGCAGTGGAAATATTCTATTATTATGATAGAAAAGCATTTCTAATTAATAAATTATATTTTAGTGTAGACTATTGGGAATTTATTACAGACATAGATTATCCTGTTCCAAATTACAGTCACTATGTTATTATTATTATTATTTTGTTTTTTTAATTATTGTATTGAATTTATTAGGAATACCAAATACTCGTACATACAAACACATCAAATAATATTTCAGGAAATATTTTATGCGATGGTCATCGAATAAGAAAGTCAGTTATATCCGTCTAATTTGCTCAATCAATTTCGTTGAAATGAACTATGATAATTTCAGGTAAAAAAAAGGAAAAACCAGTCAACCATTTTTAAAAGAGACCATAGAGAAATTTACAAATTATGTAATTATAATTGATCCCAAGTAAACAGAAAAAATTCAGTAAATAAAAATTTAACAATCTTTAATATATTTTTTTTAATTTAATATTTTCATAAAGATCAATAAAATTTTAATAAAGAAAACCATTAAAATTAAACCATTTTTTTTAAGCTCGCAAGAAAAGAAAAGTGATTTTGAGGTATTTAGAGGGCTTTTTCTTATTATTAATTTTTTTTTAATCTACTAAAATTAGCTTTAAATAAAATAAGAACGTTTTTAAGCGGTTAAAAAGCCACACGCAAATAAAATTATTAATGACGCTAACGAGAAAACCAACTCATCATTAGGTTGGGAATTTCAAAATCGATGAAATTCCGTAAGTCTTACTTAATTCAATTTCAAGGTTCGACTTAACATTTATATTTTATATCATCGGTTTTTTCACAGAATAATTTTTATAGCATTAGATTTAAACCAATGTTTGTAATGATTATAATAATATAATAAGTAATACTAAATTGTGAATAAATTTTCAATTGATTTAGTACTAAGAATTTGTCCCTCGTTCGAGATTTTGACATGTTTGTGTCAATAGGCGCATTACAGAATATTATCTAGCAGACTGGATTATATTTCATGTATATTGCTTTGAATTTTTTTTTTAATTTTATTTAATATTTTCATTACAAATCTTTGTAATCATGAATTTAATTTTAATTACATATCTTTGTAGTCATGATTTTTTGTTTAGCTCAGTAAATTTCCTAGATCCTTTCAAAATTTTGTAGATGAAAGTTTTTCAATACAATTCTAACACAAACACTACTTCGTGAACGTGAATGGACATTAAAAATAAAAAATAATAAAAATTTAACATATACATGGTACAAGTTATATTTAATTAGAATAAATTTGACAAATAGTTTATAAAAAAAAAACACAATATTAAAAAAAGCAAACAACTAATAACATTTTAATAAAATTAAGATTATCTCTAATATTAATATTATTTCAATATCACTTAGCTATTCATGCATGAAATGAGAAATAATGTTTTACTTATATATGGAAAATGTTAAAATACATCAAATATGTTATCTTAAGGAATATTTAATTGAAACAAATTTTTTCTAATAATAAAAATAATAATGTGTTCCCGTCTACCAACTACCTAAGTAGAAATTTACAAATTTAATGTTTCTTTTAAGATAAGGAAAAACATTTGAAAATAATAATTACAGAATAGCTAAATATTTAATTATTTTTGATTTTGAAATAAATCGTTCAAAAAGAAAATTATGTTTTAAAGAGATCATTTAGAAGTAAAATTTTACGCATTTAGATAGTTAATCAGTTTTATATTTATTTATTCAAACAATAAAGTGTATAGAAAAATTTACTTTTTAATATTATATTAAAATAAGAACAGATGAAAAATAAAGTAAATGCCCTTTTCAAGAATCTCAATTTACTGATAACAGCAAATATAAAAATAAAATTAAGAGATAAGAATAACTCTTAATAACAAGTAAACAAGAAGAAGGCCAGATAAGGCATTACGATAAATCAAGGGAAGGGCGTTGACTAAACGTTATATAAAGATTAACAGAAATTTAAAAGTAGTAGTACAATAAGTTTTGACAACGGATTTATTCGGAAACGCGTCAAAATATAATAAAAGCTAAGATAGGTAAACAGTACTCAACATAGAAATCTAGTGCTATTAGCAGAAAATATAATAACAATTATTATCTTAGTAGCTACAATTTTATACGAAATAGATTTAATAAATTTTTCTAACATAGTTGAAGAATATTTGTGGCCTTTACAAAAACGAAAACAATACTGTTTTAAAACCAACCATGTATATTAAATTCAAAGCTGTTGTATGACATATACGTATTTATATTTACAAGTTTTCACAAACAAAAGATTTTTTAAATGTTGTTCAAAAGATTGTGAATTTTAGAACAAAAATTTGATTTCGTATGCAAACCGTACATTCAGCTATGTATGATTACTAAATGGCTAATCGATGATTTTCAACGTACTTTTTAAATTTTTATACAAAATTAAAATTAATTGATATTTTAATTTGTATTTAACAACTATGAGATTTAAACAGGTTCATTTTATATTCTTGTAGAATAAACAATGAGTTCCCTAGGAAAGCTGACAATACTTTCATTCTTACCAATCTAATTTTAACATTTCCAAAATTTAAATTTATAAAGTAATTAATTATTATTAATTAATAATTTATATCAGACCAGCTGATTGTCAAAGTTTAATAAATGTTAACGTACAGCATATGCACATAAACTTATTGTAAGCTCCTCAGAAGAAATCGCTTGAATTTACATAAGCCTTAAAGTAGGCTCTTTTTACACAATATTCCGTTCCTTACAATCTCCCTTTCCAAGAAAAACGAAATAATTTTTTTCTTTCCAAGTTGAACACTGTATTTCGTGTTTGCTTTTAGGATTTTGTTGATATTAAAATCTTTTCTTAAATCCAATCTTGGAATTTCTCTATTTGTTGAAAGATCCTTTTCAATAGCTTCTATTCTGTTTCTTTCATTACGCATGTTTCTTAATCATAAATAAAATTACAATTGTAGTGAAATATTTAAAGATATTATAAATAATCTGATTAGACTTTTAAATAATATATATATATATGGCTCTGTCTTTTGTAGAGAATTTTTAGAGTTCATATAAATACTTCCAGAAAGTTAATATGCAAGTACGTTAGTGTATTATTTTATAACAGAAAAGTTTTAATTCTAACTAAAATAATATTAAGAATTTGATAATAGAAAGACAGAAATTAGGTAAACAAATTACAAATGTAAAATTAAAAATTATTAGTTTTCATTATTCTTTTACTAATTCAAATAAAAACTGTCACTGTTTGTTATTCCCGTCGTCAGCATGTTACGATTCCAATCTATTGCCTCGGTAATGCTTTTGCACAAAATTCCAGACAAACATCCATAAATGTAAATTGCCTTTATTGTATCAGACACAACTGCTTTGATTGACTATATTTTCATCGATATTGCAAATATTCATATTTAGCTAAGCTTTTTTTTTACATATGACTGTGATTGAGTTATGTACTATATACAGATTGATAGATTTTGAAAGAAATAATTTTCAGTTATTTGTTTGTATTTTTGGATAAATCATGTTCTTTAGAAAAAATAAATGTGTTATATTTAATGCCAGATGAAGCAGCATTGAAAATTTTATTAAAATCAATATAAAAGAAGTATTTAAATATTCTTACTTATTTATTTGAACAATTTTGATACGTCATACATAAATTAGTGCTTCATAAATATAAAGTGGAAGGTGTATTTATTTATTATCGTTATCCACATGCCTTAATGAGTTATTAAGTTAGAATGTTGTTATTAAAAAAAAGAATTCATGCAAATGAAAATATCTTAACTAACATAATGTTTCTAATTAAAATTTTCACTCAGATAATAATGAAATAAAAAGTTAATTATAAATAACAATGATCTACAAGAGTTTTGTTATACAGATAAGTTTGGCTTATTCTTATGAATCTTTGATGGTAAATTGAAATGTAGTCTAAAAATTTGTACTAAATTTTCTTTTTTTTTTTGTAATTGTCACTCGTAAAAAATGAAAATTGTTAAAATTATTTATTTTCTCTTTTAACTCTAAAAACTTATAAAAAGATTGTTGAGTGTCAATTATGAATGTCTGAAGAGTATCATATTTAAAAATGGCTTAGTGTAGAATAAATTGGAGGAGTGACCAGTGTAATTAATATGGTCCAGTATGGCAACCATATGGTGGCCAGTGTGGTAATATGATATATTATATCATAGAATGACATTAATACTGTTTACCAATACGTTTACTGTTTATTGTAACTCGGTCCTTCTAAATCATAATCATTTGAACTCTATTTTCGATGTAAAATAAGATATAAGGTAAAGTTTTGTCTCCCTCATATCTGTTTTAAATCTTGTGTAATTTTACTAATCAGCTGGCTAAGCGGAAAGTCATGACATATGTGTTCTTATGTTATGGAGAGAGTAAAAAAAGACCACTCAGCAGACTGTTATTTTTATATAATGAAAGTCAGAGGCTTCACAAGTACATACAAGAAATCTGTTACGTATTTTAATATTCCTTCATCATAAGACGTATTCCACACATTCAGTTACTTCATTCATTTCCCCCAAAAACATGGAATTTTGAAGAAAAAGTTGACAACAAAGAAGATTGTGGTAATTTAGGAAGTAATGTAGGAGAAGAGAATACAGATTTCCAAGATTAGTTCAATAAACCTTTCAGAACTATTGAAATAGAACTTAATGATCTGGTATGAAATCTTAATTTCTCTAACATGCCCTCAGACATAATGACTACAGTAAAAAAAGTTTGAAATCTCCTCAAAAGTCGCACTAAAATATGTTTTCTTTTCTGTGCTAGGTAGTAAGAATCTAAGCACCTATTCTCCTTACAAGAAAATATAATGAACTGCAACGATGTAAATTTTTTTTGGATTAGTTGCATTACGTACTGTTATTTTTTATGTGAGTAGGAATAGACAGAAAACCCATTGCATTAGAGTGGGCAAAGAAAGAAGAATTCATGACTGGACAGAAAAATGTTTTTTGTGAATCCAAAGAATGTGGTTTTTCATAAATACACATAAAACTTAATAGTTTGATGAAACGTTTTTATCAAAGCAATGAATTGTAATGGACAAGGTAAATTATATCTTAACAGTGCGTTTTCTGGGATCATGATGCAAAAATCAAATAAGTAATATTTGTTTGACCACAGATATGTAAGAAGTACATTAAGAATGGAAATTGAAAATAAAGATGGGACAATAGTCAAAATTTTCAAGAAGTTTTGTGAATTTAAAAAGGATACATAAAAAGACTGTATAATAGAACATCAATCCAATGAAGTTAGCTTAGCAGAAGAAGCAAGATTGTCTGAAGAAAAAATGGGATATCATATTCTAGAAGTGGAAGTGAAAAAAGCTTTGAAAGAAATGAAGGACAGATAAACCTGTGGGCTTGATGAATTACAGATAGAAATTCTAAATAGCTCTAAGTAAAGGAAGAAAGGAAGCTGTGTACTTTTATAATGAGATTTATTAGATAAGTAATTAGTCAAGTGAAAGGTTATTAAGTGCGATGATACCGATTCAGAAGAAAAAGAATACAATCAAGTGAGAGGAATTCAGAACTATAAGTTTGTTATCCAATGCAGATAGGTGCTTCTGAGGGTTATGAACAGAAGGATATCTAGCAGAAATTCTGAATCTGTTGCTGAAGAACAGGTTGGTTTTCAAAAGAGAAGGGGCTATATGAGACCCTAGATCATAGAAAAGTGAATTAAATGAAAGGGAGTTGTGTGTTTTGGTGGAGAGTAAAATGCATCAGATTTTTTTCTGATGACAAGGATTTACTAGAAGAAAATATCAAAATGCTGGTAAATAATTAAAGAACTAAATTTTTGATGGTTGGCAAAGATAAGGAAAAATATTAGTTAACTTAGAGAAAGAAATTGAAAAGGTGGAGTCCTTTAAACACCTTGAGAGTATTATGTATGATGATATGAGATGCACAAGGGAAATAAAAAATAGAATTTCAATGGCAAAAAAAAAGCGTTCAATAAAAAGAGAAGTTTGTTGTGTAGTAAGCTAGGTACTCATCAAATGTCTTGTATGGAGTGTATCATTATATGGGCCGGAGATGTGAACTTTATGCAGGAATGATGAGGAAGGATTAGAAGTTTTCAAAAATGTAGATCTGGAGGAAGATAGGAAAGATAAAATGAATAGACAGAATTAGAAAAATGAGGTGTTAAAGAGAGTGGGAGAGGGTCCCAGTCTCTCCCAAAATGAAATAAATAATGTAATAATATTAAAATTTTCATATTTCTGAATTTAAAAAAAAAATTATATTTAATTTCTAAGGAAACTTGATGAAATGAATAAATGTATCGTTTATCACAGGAATGAAATATAATATTCCGAAAATCTGCAGTTGAAGTCAAAAATTATTTTCTTTTTTTATTTATTTCCAATGGAAATTTATGAAGGTAGATACTATTAAATATGCAAAGAATTGTGGCATGAGCAAACATCGTTAAAAACAAATAGACGCCGATAGGAAACTTCATTGTTACCGAATTTACGTATAAATATTCAAACAAATATTTCAAATTATGAACTACTGTAATATTGATTTATGCACTATCTGTCTATCAGAAGCAATTCATTTTAGTTTTTACAGTTTCAATTAAATTGAAAATCTATTTTAATAAAACTTTTATTTAAAATAAATAAATTTATTCTAATATTTAACTTTTTTAATTTTCTCATTCCATTGTTCTTGTTCTTGTTCTTGCAAAGCTATTGAGTAGTTTAGAATTATATTTGTATGCATGTGTGTCAATATAAGCCTATTCAGCATTAATTAATAAAAAAATGTCTGTAACTATAAATTTTAGAATAATTGCTATAAAAATGGACGTGCATGTTACATTATATCGCTAAAATGCAACAACGAATTGCATACACGTCCGTCTTTGTGGTAGAATATCCCTACTCCAACCAGTAGTTATTTTTTAATGAAAAATTTGTAGAAATTATGTAACCATATTTTTACTTTTATATTAACTAAATTTGGAGGTTAGAGGAACGATTGAAACAGGTTACCTTATCCACATTTTTTGAAATTTTAATATGACTTTAGCATCCATAAATCATATTTTACACCATAATTAGCTATTAAAGTACAGTAGAATCAATTTAAACTTAAAGCTGAAGAAATTTACATATTTGAATTACAGGGAAATTATGTTGTTTTTTTTTTTAAATTTATTGCTAATACTACTTCTGTGAAAAGGTAGAATAAGTAAGAAAAAAATATACTTTTGGACATTTTTGTGGAGATATGATTACCCCTGGCATTGTATTTCCCTAAACATAATTAAAAATAATAATTACTCTATAATATGTAGATTTCATTCTACAACATTTCATGTTTCTACGTTATCCTGTATTAGGATATTAAGCATAATAGAGAAAAAATACACATTATTTGTAAGCGGTATTTTTTAGTACATCTTGGCGATTCATAGTTCTCTGATTTGGAAAAATAAATAATATCTTGACGAGTCATTTTTGGCGATATTTGAGCTCTTTTCCTTTATTAAAATTGGGAAAGTAACAATTATAAAAAAAATTTATCTGTGCACTTATAAGATAAATGATGTATTATAGTAATAAAAGAATTTAAATTCGTTATTTTAACACTTACAGGCTTTCTCTTATCCATTATTTAAAATATTCTATTCACAAAAATAAACGCGTGCTTTAATCCTTTGTCAAAACCAAAACTGACAGGATCATCCCAAGCAGTTTAGCAGAACAAGTTATTTTATAGATATTACCCTTGATGCACCAGTTGGTGAAACAAATGGACTATCACCATTGTTGTCAGCGCTTTATTGTAACTACGTGAGATGTAATACACATGATGTGAATTACACATGCACCACGCATTTTAACGTGATTGTTCCCATCAAGGTTTTTCATTCTTGATTTAGTAGGCATTTCTATTGTATTTTGTAGGTGAACATTCTATTGTATTGTATTTTTGTAGGTAAAACTAGATATCAGAAAATGTTTTAAACTATATATCAGAATTAAAGACGATTAAGGAACTTCTAAGTCCAGTATTTTGCTTCAAGTATAATCTCGTATTGATGTTATTAAACTTATTATTATTATTATATTACAAACTTAAATAACCCAGTAAAAGTTAAAATAATAATTATTTTTGTAGTTATCTGTTACTTGTTCGCTTTGATCCTATTCTGTATTACTTCATATCGTGTGATACGCTTGTAACTTCAACACATGTTCTGTATCTTACATTATTTATTACTTTTTTTATTTATTCCGGTGTTTATTTTCCTTTGCCGGTTTCAACGACTACACGACTTCTACCAAATTAAATAAACGTGGTTGTCTTAGTAATGGAATGTTCCAGGACGTATTGTCCGAACTTCAAGAAGTGGTTTAGGACACGAAGATGAGCAAAAAGGGTCATATCGGCCCTTTTATTTTGCTTTGTTTTCTTTCGGTCGCCATTTTGTGATTTTCAATCAAAAAAATTATTTCCCAGGAACGGGTAAACCTACTCTAATTTAATTTGGTAATTTTAAGACTAGTATCTTGTTCTACAGAATAAATGTTTTTGAAAACATCACCCTCAAAAAGTTCAAAATGGTGGCCATCTTAATTTTTTTAATCTTCAATACATTTTTAATTATTTTTTAGATCAAACTTTTCTTATAAAAAAGTTATTAGGCATTTTATTTGAACAAAATGACACCTAATTTGTAAAATTCCGTTTCCAAACAATCTAGTTATTGCAGACAATTAACCCGTCAGTACGCTTGCGCACCATAATGCAAGCTGATGCCAGCGGATACAGATTGATTAGGAACACTCTATATCTTAATCTTCAGCAATTGTAATAGCAAATTTATTCCAGCACAGACCGTAAATAATCTTTCTTTGCCTGTATTTAAATTTGATTTTTATTAAACTTTAAAATACCTTGATCCAATTAATACTATCAAAATTTTTCTTCAGATCTACAAATATATTTAGGTGAATTACTAGAATGACCACTCTCGTACCCATTATTTTACTGGTCTTCATCTAATACGTCTTCTACCAAAAATTCCTTGCCTGTAAACTACTCCTTAGTATTTTTTATTGTGAGACGTTAAACTGATATATTTATTATCTACATCCCAACCCCGTAGGGGAAGACGCTCGCCTAGTGAAGGTCCGGTCGCCACACCATCCACCCCCGTTCCTAACCATGTTGGGTTTTAACGGAAGTCGTCTATCGCCCTCTGACTTTTTGCATCTCATAGTAATAAGCCTGGCCTCGTTGGGATGCCACCAATGTAACTGCCTCGGTAGACATTTGCATATTTATTAGCTACCGGTCGCCACACCACCTTCCCCCCCACCACGTATATTTATTATCTACCGTAGCAACAGGTCTACTATCAGTTACAACTACCGTATTTTATTTATGAAATCAAAACTGATTCTTCAGAATAAGAAAAATGCCAAGCTGAGGATTCGATCACACAAAACGTGGGACGAAAGTGTTGTAAGTTCTCACATTTATCTGCTTTTGCCTTCTTCCATACGATGAAAACGGAATTTTTTAAAGTCTCAGGATAATTTTCAGTGTTATTAAATTTTTCATACTAGTAGGCAAAACCTTTTTTGTGTTATTCCGCATACTATTTTTTGTGTTAATCCCTGATACTATTCCCTCCACCCTGATTGGGAGAAGGGAATAACACAAAAATGTTTGACTTACTTATATGAAAAATTTAATAAGATTGAAAACTACCATAAGACTTTATAAAATTCAGTTGCTATCGAGCCAAAGAAGGCAAAAGAAGATAAATATGAGAACTTACAACACTTTCCTGCAGAAGCATTCTGCAGGAAAATATATCTAAAATATCAACTCCTATCTATCAATACTATTTCAACTCCTATATTTTACTTCCTTGTACGAAGTAAAGGAAGTATTGTGATCGCAAAAAATTGCGCAGATTTCAAAGTAAGTATCCATTTTGACCATCCCTGAATCCATTTTGACTAGTTTCGGCGTGTACGTACAATATGTATGTATCTCCCATAACCCAAAAACGATTATTCGTCGGATGTTAAAATTTTGGATTTAGGACTGTTGTAACATAGTTAAGCATCTTCCTTTTTGATTACAATAGACTGAACCAAAAGTGTCTAAAAAATTGAAATTTTTCTTAACTGCAGTAATAAGCCCTCTTTAAGAGCTTTGGAACAAAATATCATAAGTGGTACTTATTTTCATTGGTTCCAGAGTTATAGCCAAATAAAACTTTAATTCGTTCGAATCAGACTTCATATTTTTTTTTTTTAATTTTAATTTTTAACTTTTTTTTAATTTAAATATATTATTGATTTATTAATAATTATTAACCCGTGATTGTAAAAACATTTTTACAGTAATTAATAATTCAATAATAACAGTAAAAAGAAAAAAATATAAAAATTCAGAAGTTATTAGTGAAATAAAATTTTAAATACTTTTAAAAATATGTATATGGAATTTAATAGGCATTATTACATATGTGTATATGTAATAGATTTGGTGAAACATCTATCTGATTATTTAATATTAATTGAAAGTTATTATTTAGAATCGTATTATTTTTGGATTTTCTAGTTTAATTTCTGTTTAATTTTACTTAATTTACGGAATTTCTGTTTACTTTTATCTACATTACAGTTAACTACAGAGAGACTGAAAAAAAGATCCTTACAAGAACAACATACACACTGAGGCATACATGCCCGATCTATAATAAATTGCAAAAAATCATATTTTTATCTTTTAGTTAATTTCTCCTCTCATATTGTCGGACACTATTCCTAAGTCGGAGTTCATCAACATATCGTTTATTTGTTTTTTTTGTCAATCATTTATTCGCTCTTTGGTTTGATATAATTCTTCTGATCTTAATTTGTGCTTGCGTTCCCTATTTTCAGCAATTGGTTAACTTCCACTTTATTAAAGAATTAGAAGAACGTATCTCACTTTCAAATGAAATAAATTTAAATGCAAAAAATATATATATCTAATAGGCGTACAAGGAAATCATGTGATGTTCACATCAGATTTTTTCTTCTTGTTTAAATCCTTCAGAGGTGAATCAAATTTATATTCCAGTGTGCTACAATCTTCTCTGAAATTAACATCATATACGTCTATTATTACTTTATTTAATATCTTATGTTTATTTAGCCAGGTTTATTTAGTTTGGTAGTAGGCGTGTAGATGTTAAAACCCGCAAATAAAAATAAAAATCGGAATAAATAAATTTATCCGTTTTTTCTTCTCGCTCTAACAATTTGGTTTCCAAACGCACCTATGATACAATTAAATTTGGTTTCATTTTTCCAAAGAGTTATCTTATTTTATTTATTTTCAACATGCTACATCACCTTTGCAATAATAATACTTTTCCCATTACATTTCTCCTTCGACTAGTTTTCTCTTTCTACTTTATATTTTTTTGATGATTTCATTTACTATATGTCGAAACAATTTTCTGTCTTTAGCTTCTGCGTTTTTATATTTCCTATCTTCATCCGTCAGTTCTAATTTATTTCACGTTATCTGTAGTTCTTTATTTATTGTTATTTTTTTGCCTATTCTCTGTATAACTTTATTCATTTACTTTCAATTAACACTATATATGTAGTACCTTTGGGACCGGTATTCATACCTATGTTCATTCTTCAACTTTAATATTATTTTATTTTAACTATTTACATCCCATCTCTTATTTTAGTTCAATTTCTTAACTCTCAATTAATTTATTTTAATTTAATACGTGATTATTAAATTCTGGATAGAATCAATATCTGTTCCAAAGAATGGCTTCGATAGTATTTAGTAAAATTTTCAATTTACGACTACATATGTTCCAACACATAACACCGTAGAAAATTAAATAGAAGTTCTACATACATTTGCCACATACAGATATCTAAAGATACTAATTATTATAATCTTTCAAATTTCTAATAGAAAATAGTTGTCTCCAAATTTAAATTACAAAACCCAATTATTATTTTTTTTTGTTTATTTTCTGTATAAAGTGACATACTCTAAACCTAAATTAACCCTACGGTACATGTGTTCATTCCTGTTACATAAGTTACCGCCTTGCGGCGTTTACACCGCATTCCATCATTTTACGTTTTTATTTAAAGAAATCGTGCGGAATGGGTGCATATAATAAAGTTTTGAACTTAGTTGATTTTAAAACAGATTTATTGCAATCAACATGTTCAGTATGTTATAAATTACAAACCTTTATTTTATAAAATACAAAGAATTTTAATTACTAAAACAATTTTTTTTGTTCGAAATATTAATGCGTAAGGAGTTAAAACAATCATAGTCGAAGTTTTCTTTGTAATATATTACTACATAAAATGAATGAAAATAAATACATTTTCAAAAAAACTGAAACATTTATTATAGGGTTACAAAATTAAATGCCAGCAAATAAAAAAACGATACGAGACTAGTTAATTTTAGATTATACGGATATTAGAAATTGGTTACGACAAAAATTCAGTAAAAAGATTAGAATAAACATAGATACATCTAAGAATTATCATAACAACTACAACAGAACGGCATCATTCATTGTAGTATATTAAAAATTATTGTGGTTATAATCTAAACTTAAGTTTATAGTTTATAATAAATAGAATAATCGATAATGATAAATGAAAAAGATAGTTATCAATGAATAAAAAATAAAAAAGGATCGTTCCTTATCCGTCCAGCACATCAGAATTACAACGGATTTATTTTGAGAAAAGTGATTGTTAGGATATTACAAATTATATTTATATAATATTATTTTGGAAGTTTCTTATAAAGTTTTCTTATAGTAGAATTTTCATTTCGGTGAGAAATATATAAAATTTAATTTAATTACACTTTAAAAACCATCAAATGGAAATTTATTATAACTATTCGATAAAATTTAAACTTAAACTATTGGTAGAATTTAGAGCGAGGTTGGACTTATAAGTTCATAGGTGATAAATGAAGACAACGCCTTGTTGCGTTGTCTTAAGTCAAGGCAATTCATTAGACCATTGGTCTAATGAGTTGCCTTGACTTTTTGATAACGTGTAATTGAACATTTAATACATAGTTTTTCCACATATAAATAATTAAAACTTAATAACATACAACTTATACTAATAAATTAAGTGTTCATCCGAACATGTCCATCCGGACTGAAAGTGCATGTGACCGCTCTGGATCGGATTCTGACGTAGAATGCTAGTACCGCTTAAATCTCCGTTGAGCGCTAGCACCAACTAGATCGAAGCACCGGACGGCTCGACGTGGAAAGGAACAACTACAAAAAAATTCTGTATTTTTACCGATATCCGTATCGGAGTGGTAGCGTCTTGGTCTTTCAACCAGGGGTCCCGGGTTAGAATCTCGGTCAAGCATGGCATTTTCCATACGCTAAAAAATTCAATTTCCATATTCCCATGAACAAGCTTTTCAATAAGCTTCTGCAGTGTATTAATTCATCAGTTATAAACACACACACACACACACACACACACACACACATATATATATATAGTATTTAGTAGATGCTAGAAATAATTCTTATATCTACAAAATACAAATATTTTATATCTATACAAATAGTTTTTCTTAATCTGATTTCATCAGATCTATGAAATATTAGATCTGGTATCTCTCCATATTTCATGGTCTCATCTGTGTAAATATTTTTCATATAATATGTTTCAAATAGTGTTCACATTCATTAGTTAACACTTACTGCAAAATTCTAAGTAATAACTATCCATAAGCGTCTTAGTAACATGTCTTTAATAATACATAACCGTATTTTCTAACACGATCTTATTCTAGCCAATATAAAAAAAATTATATTTTTAATTTAGATTAATTTTTATAGAATTACACGACTAAAATTATGCTCCATTTGTTTGATTAATTTAATTAATCTTATAAAATTTGTTTACATTAACGCAAAATTTAAGTAGAGTAGTATTGTTGTACATCTAAATATTACAAATCATAACAGAACTAATAAAGGATATTCACTGTAGAAATGCAAGGTAATTACAAAAAAAACCCATAATAATAAAATTTTTTAAAAATTAGGAAGCGAAATTTCCATTACTACAACTATAAATTAAAATTACCAACCCCCTTTATTCTGTTTGGAATATAATTTACCTATAGATATCCGTCGATACGTTTTCCTTTTATTTATCAACAAAAGAAGACACTACTACCAGCTTCATAACCAGATAGCCTATTTTTACCGACGAATTTTACTTCTAAAAATAATATATTAAAAAAAAACGCAAAAAAATAGAAGGAAATTTATTGATAAAAATAAAATTAGGAATAATCTAAAATTTGTAATACTATTTATTATAAATTGATTAGATTTAAGAAAATTAAAAATCAACATATTATACAAAATCTACGTCAGATTACACTTCTATATCCGTGGAGGAGTTGTAGCGTCTCGGCGTTTCATCCGTGGGTACTGGGATCGAATGCCGGGTATGGCATTCTTCATACGGTATAAAATTCCATTCCCATATTCCTAAGTACATGATTTAAAAGCCTCTGTGGTGAATTAGTGGATTACTCTGTTAAAAAAAAAATGAGGTGTATAATAAGCTCAACTAAGTAAAAAATGAGAATATTAAAAAAAGATTTATTGGTAATTGTCGATGAGACATTTAATTTTTTTTTCTTCCAGTGCAACCTAATCGTGATGAATAGATTGGCTTAGCTTAAATAAGCTGAAATCAGTTCCTTATTTTAATTATATTAACGCGGTACAGTTTTTCTTCAACAATCGATCATTATTTTGGAGTAGTTATAAAACTAGATGTGGAATGGGGACGATTTGCTGATGAGTCGTAACTCAGCAGTATTACAGAACTGTAAGTTTAAAATAAAAGAAAACGGATACATTTATTATTATTATTATAAAATTAAAAGGGGTGTATTGTACATAAAAATTGCATTAAATAAATTAAGTAACTTTTAATGATGATATAATTCATCTCGCTTTTCATTTCTTAATGGCAATAATTTTTTTTCTGGATGGCCTCCATATCACTCCTTACAGAAATCCCAACTTCCATGAAAATATTAAATCTACATAGGGAAACGGGAAGAACTAGCTTATGACCAGAAGTGGAGCAGAACAGTAAAACCTTGGTACTCTGCACTTAACTATCAGGCTACCTAAAATAGTCAAAGAAAATTTTTAAAAATATTACGTTAAATACAATTATACTCTAAACAGTATGAAGTAAATGGAACTAAAGTATACTCTGAAAATATGGAGTACACTCATGGCACTTGGTATTAATAGAAAATAATATGACTTTTTAATTTATTAATATTATTTATTATTAATATTTATTTGTTAATAATATCAAAATTTCGTGCTATGGTTTATAATATCAATAAGTATAAATAAAAGCTTAGCATATAGGGAGTTCCTTATATCACTGATTCTCCTTATTACTTGAGTATCTATCACATATTGGTACTTGTAGCATCAGCGTAGTGTAATTCATAACTTCAGTTTTATCAAGATTCAGAGGCATCTCTTTATAAGAAGACCATTCATGAATCTTACATTTCTCTGAAGGACTAAATAATCTCCTTAAGAGTTAACTTTTCTACTTATTTTGATAACATTTACAAATTTAACGATCTTAAATTTACTATCATTTCCGATGTCATTTATAAAAATGGTAAATAAAAGTGATCCCAAATTTGATCCTGTAGCCGTGGCAACATACATACTGGCTAGAGATTTTATCAAACACTTTGACATGGAAAATCCTAACATTGATTAATGCTTGGATAAATCCATATTTATCCTGGTAAATATGGATGGATTCATCTCAGCATCCCATTTCTCACGCTTTTAAGTTCTAGCTTACGCTATTGCTTAAGCTGAAATATCCTATTGGATATCATATAAAGCCTATCAAAAGCTGAAGTAAATACCATCAACTTGGCTTTGATTTTCAATCTCTGGTTCCACGAAAGATAACACATAATTCAGATTTACAGCCGTAGATTTTTTTTGGTCTAGTAGTGTCGTTGATCAGTATTTTTAGAAAACATTCACAGAGGTGGCGATCCACAATACCCACAAAAGTCTTAGCCACCATATTTAAAACGAAGATTGGTTTATAATTAAACCAATTAGGGATGGGTGAGACCAATGCCTTTTTCCAGTAATCAGGAAAAACACCAGAACCTATTATAAATTTAAAAGCTAGTTTTCAATTTTCAAAACTGATAAATCATATTCTAGCTTAGGTTCCTTGATTATTGTTGATGATGACTCACTAATCTGCAATATCATTTATTTCTCCAAGTTAGATATGACCCCAAAAGATTTAATACAAAGTCGTCACACATACATTTCATTAATCTCTTTCAAATTCGGTAGAGTTAATACCTTTAACTCGGTTTATATTCATTTTGGTAACTGCTCGTTTTTTCCCTGCATTGGAAATTGGTAAAATGACTTTTGGGTATGTAGAGCACTGCTCACATAAAAACTTGCTTACCCATTTACCCATTAAGAAGTAGGAAATCAGATTCCTTATCAATATTACCACAAGATTTCGAGTGAAATAATGCCGCGTACGGACCATTACATGGTAGAAACTTCTGCTTTCTCACTACCTGACACGTTGACAAGGTTAGATGTTAAGTGACCCAAAATGCTGTAGATGTCAAAATAGCGAAGCTGGAAAAAGTAGAAACCTAAAATAGAGCTAAAAAGATAGAGCTGATTTAGGTATTATTATTATTATTATTATTATTACACTTCTTAACATTTTTTTGTGAAGAACTAATAATAATAATAATAATAATAATAAGTAATAATAAATAAAATTATTATAATTTTGCGTAATAAAACAAAAATAAAGAACATAATTTCCAAAAAAATTTTATTAGTTGTAAAATAATAATTTAAAAAATTAGACAGAAATTTTATTCACCCATTAACTTTTATATATATATTTTATAAAGACTAAAGTACAAAAAAAATTGTTTTTACCTACTGTAGAAAATATTCTTCTTTGCACACTTCCATAAATATTTGATACTTTTAATTCTTAGTAATAAGATCATTTTCAAGGAACTGTCATAAAAAAAAAACGAAATCGACAAAAACTAAGAAATAAGAAACCTTAATTTTGAAGAAAAAATTCCAAAATTTATTTCAGTATTTTTGTACATCTGCGAGGTTATATATTTTATATCGTTACTTAAAATTTTATTCGTAGTACCGAGTATTTTATTTCATTCTATTTACTAAAGGGTATATTACTATTTACTATATACTATATTTACTACAGGATATACTGGCGAACTCTGTAGTGGAGTAGTAGCGAAACTACTTTTCCTAAGCAAGGTTCTAAGTTTAAATCCCGTTCTTCTTTGACATTTTTCATACATAACAAAATCTATAAATATCATCATATTTAACCGTAACTGTATGATATCCTATTATTACTGGAAAAAGTAAGCTAATAAATAAAGAAATATTACATATATTTTTCACAGCAAGCTACTTTTCCCTAAAATGCTTTTTTTTCCTGTGTAAATTATTTTGAAAATATTATTCTACCTTGGTCTCTCGTGAATATCAAAAGCCGTGAATAGGGAATGATACGATAAAGGGATTTCACAGTGCTTTGCCACTTTATCTCTGCCATTTCATGATCAGATAAAAGCACTGAGAAACAAGAGTATACAATAAGTTTTTAAACTTTGTTTTCATTCCTACTATAAGTTTTTTGTGTCCTGTTTAAAATGTAATTTTCTTTAAACCATGTTTTTTTTCTTATTATAATACTAAGTTACAATAAGTATTTTATTGTGATGTATTAGTAGGCCTACATATAATTCTTTTGATAGCGAGCAGATTATTCGTGTAATACGAGTAAATTATGATGAATACTTCTTCCCAAATAAACTTTTTAATTCTCGATTGCAATTAATACGGTTTTAGTATAATGGTAGCACATATAATACAGTAAAATAATGTATTGCATTGCACCAGATGTAAGGATAGTTCTAACCTATGTAAAAGAAAAAATGCTGTTTTAAATAATATCTGCTAATAAATAGGAAAATATAACGAAATCTTGCTTTCAAACATTTCTCTCTATTATTTTCGTTTAGTAGTTGTTAATTGTTTAAATTATTAATATAACCTAACATAATACTTACTATACATATATAATTATACAACAATACATTTCTATAATAAGTACAATTTAAATATTATTTTATGGATATTATTGATTATTAATATTTTACTGAATATTTAAAAGTCTTTTTTATGTACACGTAATTTTCTTTTAAACATATTCTCATTCCAGGTTTAAAATACCAGCTCTTAATTGTCTGTAAATATGACTTTGCGTGAACTAAGTGAGTCACCGTGAAACATTTATTACGCTTGTAATAAAGATACATTTTACTATCGAGGAAAATTTACCATATTATTAAAGTTTAATACATAAAATCAAAAATATTTCTTTAAAAATGAGATTAAATATTTTGTAAAAGGTACTGGAGTTATATTAAAAATATTGAGGCAAAGATGGCATAAATATTTTACCTCCGACTATGGATATTATGTCTCGTTTATAATATTTTAGTTACAATGTTTCTTTATTTATATTTTCAAATACTGTAGTTCTTCTTTGCTAAAGAAAGAATAAATAATGGTTTTTACTTTAACATATCTTAAGACTTGAATATAGCGTATGTCAGAGTACATTAACTTTTTAAAAATTTCGTAGCCTAGATTTGATACATGAGCGTTCATATAAAAATATAGAAAACAATTTCCGTAATTATTTACTTGAAACCATTTCTTTACTCAGCTGTTTACGACCATAATCTGTAATTCATACATGAAAAAACATTAAATTGTTTAAAGAATTTTATTGAATTTTGTTTATTGAATTGATACTCAATTTTAAATATTTGCCAACACACACACACACACACACACACACACACACACACACACACACACACACACACACACACACACATATATATATGTATAAAAAGTATGTATATAAATTATGTATATACAAGGATACATAAAATATATATATATTTTTTAATTTCAAAATGGCGGGAATCTCAGATATTAAAACATTAACATCTCAGTAGGTAAAACTGAACTGTTAACTCACGCTTTATTTCGTAAACTTTTAAGCACTTATTGCAAAAATAATGAGAGCATATTTGTTTTATTTCAACTCCAAGCAACCGAGTTATAAATAAAATCTGAATAAATAATTTTATACGTAAAAAATAAATTTCGTTTAATTATACAAATATAATGACAATTTAATAACAATATCTTTAACAGTTAAATATCCTAGTGACATATTCTACATTTTTTTCTAAGAGGATAATAAAAATTAACATAAGTTCGACTTTGAAAAACCTCTCCTCTCTATAAAAACCTAACTATAATAGCTCTCTTTACTAAATTATCAATATCTATTAAAAGAAAAATAAATTATGAATGAAGGGGAAGAATTAAACCATATGAGTACTGTTGATAGGAAATAAACTTTATAAATAGGGTGCTCGTAAATATTAATAATTTTTTGAAGTTTTAAATATTTATTTTTATCATCCAATTTACTTAGCGACTTAAGGTGGACTTAATAGCGGTCTTCCCACGCTAAGTGGCTAGTAATTACAAAAATCAATTGCCTCATGAAATTTCAAAAATATATATATAAATTATGTAAAATCATTATCTATTTAATTTTCATATACATCATATAATCTCTTTACATTTTTTGTGATTTCGTTACCAGTTTCAAACTACCACTCCAAAGGATTTACATCGATTCAGTTAAAGTTGTTTATATAAGCTATCCTTTCCTCCGTTTTGAGTTACTTAATTTGTGTTGCATACATTGTTATTTTTAGGTTTGAGATAAATCGTTTCAAACTTATAGCAGGAAAATCAGTAATGGCATTTTAATGTTACAGCTGTAAAAGGAAAAATAGACATAACCTCCTGCTTCAAAATATTGTTAAAAATTTCATTCCATAATCCGTAGGATGAAATTCATCTGTACTGGTCCAAAGTTCTTTGCTGTATTTCCGAAATTGTCAATACGTGCTTTCCTATGAAAAATAATTAAATTTTAATTTTTGACAAATTATATTTACTTATTTTTTCTCCATCATACCAACATTCTGGTATCTCAATGTTAAACAATTATGCAGGATAAACTACTTTAAATATAGAGTTACAACTTTTTAGATAAAAATAGCGACAATCAAGTAAGTATTAATGAATGATTTTAAATCTAGATTATCATTGAACAAAAAAAGTTTTCGTATCAAACTTTTCTCTGATCTCTGGTAATACGTGTTATATTTCTAGCTATTCTATCTTTATCTAAATTATGTTACTTTTCTAATCCGAATTAATTGCACATTTTATGCCTCTTTGTATTGTCTTATGTTATGTTACATTCTCAGTATATAAACATCTCAGTATATAATTGAGTATGTTATATATCTTTCGAAGAAGTTACAGGATAAAGAACTAAGGAATTACAACAAAAATTAAAAAAATATATAAATGTATATCTCTGATCCAGTTAAATAAACCTTCATACTGTTTTCTGGTCTTAAAAAACAATTAAATTCCAACGTCTTTGTCAGTGGTGCTATCTATGACTGCTGGAGTAACTCAACTTCCTCTTTGCGTATGCTGAGAGAATTTGGGTGTTGCAGCAGGGATATAAAGGGCTAAATAAAGCACGATTTTTATCAAAACTTAGTGTATCTATCTTAAAATATTCTCAATATTAAAATTACTTTTTAATCTCTCTTAAATAGAAGACTAATTTCAACATTCCGGCCTTAACCAGCAAGCATTTTTTGAAGCAGCGTGACATATTTGGAATCAATCTTGTAACTGAACGAATAGTTCAGCTGTAAACAGTTTAGTTTCATCCTATTTGCATTCAGTCCTCTTTTCTGTGTCTGAGAGAACAGGCGGTGAATTAGATAGTTAGAGATGGCGTCTTCCATTTATTTCCCGGTTTCTATAAAGCTAGAAAATGCGGTGAACTAATTGAATCAAAGGGCCTCTCTTGAATGTTCTCCAGTAAAAATGGCTAATAAGTACTTGGCATTGAAATGTTTGATAGTATATGTGAGCTACCCTATCTGTAGTGTCAAGTATTCACGTCAGAAGGATGTTGCAAGGAGGGAGGGGGGACACGGTTATCGATGGAATCGGTGAAGGATTTAGTATAAAGTAAATAAAGCAAATAGATTTGTTACAAGCCAGCAGGTTTCAAATAAAAAAACACTTTGGTTATGATTGCAACAATTTAAAAATATGGGATACCAAGTCATCTTGGGCGGAAATCTCGTCAAAGAAGGAGGCTTTAATAACTTAAGGGAATCCGTATAATGGATAAATACTCATCAAACTATTGGGTTTACATTACGGTTGCTAGTTTTACAGAATGTTAATTTCTGCGGTTCAATAAAAATTATAAGGTTGTATTAAGTAAGCTTAAAGTGCCAAAATTGACAGGTTGGCTAGGATAGTCCACGTTCTAAAGCAGATTTTGGATTGTCGATAAATCGATAGATACCGATTCAAAAGACTGTCTCTATCTGCTGAAAACTCAATCTTAGCAGATGATAGGATTGACTTCGTTAAATCTAGCCCGAGGTCAGATGTGTGAACTATCACTGCAAAAGTCTTAGATCTAGAGAAGAAATGATCCAAATCTCCTGGTTCGTTAAAACGAGAGATTAAAAAATTAAATTCAGGTAATAAGTGAGCAGCAGACTGTAAAAGTACTGAGATTCCACTAGGAAAAAAGTATCGGACTAAGTTGTTAAGCAAGCTCAAGCTTCAAATTTGGATATGTCTAAGGCAATTCGTGTGAAGCCATACATGCTCGTAGTCCCAATATTGGGGAAGCGTAGAGTATTTCTTATGCAAACTGTGTTCCTGGCCGGGCTCTGTGGCGCAAATGGTAGCGTCTCAGCCATTCATCCGGAGATTCCGGGTTTGAATCCGATCAACCGTGGCATTTTCACACGCAACTTGTCATTCATTTTATCTTCTGAAGTAATACCTAAGGCTGATTCCGGAGATTAAACAAAAGACAGAAAAAAGCAAAAAAACATGTTCTATGTTTCTGACATTTATAGCAGAAAAGAGTCTTTGCCAATATATTACCACAATTTAATAGCCGGTGGAATACAAGAAAGATAATAGAATAAAGGAAGGTAACTTTACACGTCAGTAGTGCTGACCAACCGTCAACTTTATTTTCAGAAATGGGGAAAATAATATTGATTTTTATTTTGGTAATAGCGAACATAATATTCAAGAACAGTTACTGGAATATCAGGTCCGAGGTTAGTGTTAGTGATTATATATCAATAACCTGTAAAACAGCTCATAAATTAATACAAATGAGCTTGGAGTCTACTCCTTTAGGGGAGGTCTGCGCTCCATTTCATCCATTCAGTACTACCCTGTGGGACTATAGTAGAGCGCAGAGTCCAAGCATGAAGTGAATGAAATAACAGCTTCAATCGTTTTGCTAGAGTTTTCTTAGGATTTGGATACAAAAAGGGTGTGTTTTTCTGGATAAATGATTAGCCAACTTGACCTTACAAGTAATTGTGAAGAAGATAGAGATTACCCTGATTCTCGTCGGATAAGATAGTACTGAGTGCAAGACTGAGGCGATACCAGAGGCACTGACTGCATATGTGACGCTAGAAAAAAAAACCTTCTGAACTACATTATTGACATTAAGAATACAGAAAGAGGATCCACTGGGAAGACTAATTGCAACAGTAAAGAAGAAAAACAAGGAGAACATCCAAGTTGTTGTACTATCCAAATATGAAATCAGCACTGTCTACTTTCTGATCATGGATGATTGAGATAAAACGTCGTTAATAAAAATGTACTAAACTTTCCCAGAATTTTCTATTACTTGAGGTATAACTCCATTGAACCAACATTACATCTCACCTTCTTATATAACAAAGAGTCAAATAGTCCCCGATGAAATAGACCGAGTGCTTTCAGGATGGCTTTAAGGAGGCGCCAGTTTACTGTGGTCATAGTGGTTGTACTGAGACGGGTCATCAAGAAGTACCTGTCTTATTGTTCCAGGTATGACATTACTTACGCAGGGATTTTGGATTGTTGAAAGACTGCTTTAACTATGGTTCTTATAAATGACATAAGAGATCCAGATAAAATTCCAAATTACGGGCCGGTCAGTCCATTACCAGACTTCGGTTTATTGTTTGTGCGATTGCTTTAGAAAGTCTCCGGCAAAAGATTGACATTTACATTATTCAAATGTAAGGTCAGTACTGGTTCATAAACGACGATTCGCAGTGAGGACTATATTGTTGCGGCCTTACCCGAGGTGGAACTAACCAGCTAAATTTTATACTCACGACAATAGTAGTGTACAGGCAATAACTATCATAAGCGATCTTGTGTCTTAAATAAGGGTTAGTAGTTCTGCAAACCAGTTAAGCCGTATAACGAGATTTATGAAAATTCTTAATGTAACAGTTTCAGAATAAATGTTACAAAATAACCTACCTATTTCGAAAAATACATTTACGTTGAAAGTAAATAGAAGAAGAAGAAGGTTATTTTAATCAATATTAGTTTATTTTTCAATATTAATTTTAAGCAGAAATATCTACGAGTCGCTTTACATTATTTTTCTTCTTAAAGTTAGATTTTATGAATTCTAATATGTAATAGAAAAAAACTATCTGGTTTAGTTGTTCGAACAGTTTATAAAAGTATCTAACATTTTATTAAAAGCTAATTTAAATAATGGTCTACTCGAAGTGTGCGAAGAACTGCATTGAATGAGAGGAAGCCAATGTATATGACCTAGGTGAAGGGTATGGAGTTTCAGCTTGCTTCTGACAACAAAGGGTGAATTTATGGGTGACCTACATGTGATGTCGGTCGCATTATGTCAGTTCGGTCAGTCAACTACTCTTTCTACTCTCTTCGTCGCCCCTCTTCACCCAATTGATTGCTTTTATCGCATGGATTCTGATTCGCTTGCGTTACACAACTGAACGCAAATCTAACACAACTCGCATGTCTAAAGTGACAGATGCGTAATATTGTATACAGATCAGAATGAGATACTAAAATCAAACCAATTTAAAATTATTCTCAATTTTCCAACAATTTAAAAAATTCAATATATTGATTTTTTACTTATATCAAATTAATTAATAATTAACTAATTATTTTGTTTTTGCTCTCAAAAAAATATCCACGTTGATATACACAGAAAAGTCATGCAGAAAAGTCAAGCGCGCTCGAGCGCTTGAATACACAAACATACAAATTAAAAAGATCAAAACTTCTTTTATTTAATTTCTAATTACAAAATTATTTCAATGTTTTTTTTTTGTATCAAATTTCAATATTCATCATCTAAAGGAATGTCCACGATCAAAAAAGCATGATGTCAACGTGCAACACCATTTTGAAAATAATGTTATATTTCATTTTCTCCCTACACATTTACTTCTTTTTGATCGTTTTAAGGATAAATATGAGTTGAAATGAACTACCTTTGAATTCTGTACGTAAACCCAACCGGAAAATCCAGTTTTCTGTCACTTTGATACATCCCAGTTAAACTTTGTACTCAGATTAGTTAGTACGTGGTCTCATTTCATAAAAAAAGTAATAAAATAATAGAAACAAACAAATAATTCTTTTATTCTGATCGGTGCAAAATAATATACTATATAGATCACATCAGAAGTATCATTCATTTTACCAAATGATGCTGTACTTTGTCACAATATATCGCAAAAAGGAAACTAGTTTAAAATGAATTAAAATAATATAAAATCTCTAAACGATATTACAAGGGCGGTGCAGAAAGTAACTTACGTTTGAGCCTAGCGTGGAGATGGATGGAGATAGAGCCGTCATCTTGGCGTCAAAACGTTTCTACAATCAGTACGCATCAAGCTGTTGTAGCGTATGGACTGTGGTTTTTCTACTTTGTTCGTTGTGAATTATTGAAATGTGCACTTCAATAGAAAATCCCGCGAGTTGTGAGCAGCGTTCAGTGATTAGGGTTTTACTGGCAAAAAACCTCAAACCAGTTGAAATTTATCGGCAACTTTGTGAGGCGTACAGAGATGGAATAATGAGTGAAGGTAGAGTGAGGCAGTGGTGCATTCAGTTTAAACATGTCCGCATCAGTGTTCATGATGAGGACCACAGTGGTCGGCCTAGCCTTACGACTGATGAACTGACGATGAAAATCAACAAGAAAAATTCGTGAAAATCGCCGCATTACGATTGCGGAATTCTCACTTCATTTCCCCCAAATTTCACGATATTTATTGCATGAAATTTTATCGAGGAAGCTTAGTTATCATAAGTTTTGTGCCAAAAATCTAAAGCAGCAGATTTCTACAGAGAAGGAATTGACAAGTTTGTGCATCATAATGATAAGGGCCTCAATTTAAATGGCGACTAATGTAGAAAAATAGTTTAAGATTGCCCCTTTCAAATGTGCATAAATTTTTTTTTTTTTTATTAGATTGGTTTTTATTTCAAAACGTAAGTTATTTTCTGGACAGCCCTCATAATTTAAGTATTTAACTTAGAGTTATACTCTCAGTAGCGACCTCAGTAATGCTATATGCAGTTCCAGTTTGATATGAGGCGCTGCAAGTGAAGAGGAATGCGGAGAGACTGCTTCACTCCAACGTCGCGCAAACATGAAGATAACATCGGCTTACCGAACGATGTTATCTTCATCGATCAGCGATCGGGGAGGCAGTAGTAATAGCTGGAGTATCGCCTATTCACCTACGCACTCTACAACTAAAACGAATCCACGAAGGAACGCCTAGAACAGAAGCGAAAAAACTAATGTTAGAAGAATGGTAGATTGAATGGGAGACTTCAAACAAAGGGAAGTGGACGAAGAGGCTATCCCTTGTTTACAGCCATGGCTGCAGAGAGGCTTTAGAGAAATAGATCACTATCTCAAATAGCTTCTTTCGGGTCATGGCGAGTTCGGGGCCTACCTGTTCAGGTTTGGAAGATGAATGACACCAGACTGCATTTACTGTGGAGAGGAAGACACACCTGAGCATGTGTTCTAATGTCAAAGATGGGAATGGGTTAAACAATTACTGGAGCTAAGTAGACTGACACCCGATAATCTTGTAGACCACCTGCTCAGGGATAGGAAACCATGGGGTAAAGTGACGACCCTGACGTCACGAATTCTGATGACTAAGGGTAGAGAGGCGGTGACGTGGGATGAATAGAGGCAGAAGGACTTCAAAAGACCATCAAAAGGAAACGAGTTTCCCAGCCCTTAGATTAGGTAGCTCTTGCATTATTGTAAATAGTTTTGATTGTTTACTAATAATAATGTTGTTCTTTCGCCGTTAGTAGCTGCAATATAATTATATTTGGTTTTGATTTCTTATTGGTTTGATTTATTACTCTGTGTATAAATTATTTTTGTGTTAAGAGTTTTGATATAAATTCAATAATCGTGTATAACATAATAATATCACTATGTTAAATTTTAATTCTTCTGCTGGTGCGTCTCGGAGAAAAAAAAAATAGGGAGCTGGCGAAAAAAATAAAGTCGCCAGAGGGTCGAAACGCGGGACCGTGTTGGGCCTGAGGCTGCCTTCATGCTGAGGATATCTTGGCTCGATTACACGCAAGTATTTATTGGGTCAGGGCATTTTGATGACGCATACAGGACACTCAAGGTTTGTTGGACAGGCGCGCGAGTGTCGGACGGGGTATGCGTGGGGCATACTCGGGCCCCGATTAGAGGTAGGAACGGAAAGGGTAGCCCATTTAGGAGGGTCTGCACGGCATCCAGAAGCGGAGGTCGTGTAGTTTCAATGAGCCAGCTGGGACCCCGACGGGAAGGTCCAATGGGTGGACAATGCTGATGGGTGGGTGGTGGTTTGTCAACGCCGCGTCACATCAGGCCGACCGAGGCAACGTCTTCTAGGCGGCTACCGGTTTCCCTGGTGTGATTAAAAAAGGATTGATAAAAAAAAAGTCCTCATATTTTAAGCAAAATTATGAGACTATATTAACTGGTACTTTGTCACAATAACTATAAAGAAAAGGAATTTTCTCTTTAAATAAAATTTATCTCTACATAAGAGATAAATTATTCTAACTTTCATTTATCCTGTAGAACGTAAACTAACTTTCTGGTACTTATTTGAATAGGTGAAATTTCTATGAATTCATCCGATATAGTAACTTTTTTTTAATACGTGACTAAAAAATACGGTATCGTTTGTTTTTTTTGTTTTTTTTTTTTGTTTAAATTTTATCAAATTTAATAAGATTTATCATTTATTGTACAGAAGAAAGTTTCTTACTAAATACGTATTTGTATGATTTTTTGAATTCAGTAGTCTTTTGATTTTCATTTGAGTTCCTTCCTCTCGACATTAAGGATATCTGTAAATTTGTATTTACAAAAATATAAAGCAGCTATTTTAAAAAAGTTAACAGAAAAATAAATTACTATTAATTACGTTTTATTTATTAGGATATGAAGCTTGTTTAACGTGCTAAAACTGGATGTGAAAACTTTTCCAATTTTGAAAATGGTTTTCAATTAAAAAAAAAAATTTTTCATAAAAAAATAAAAAACTGAAAGACTGAAGTTTAAATGTTAGAGGAATGTTGAAGGATAAATGCATAAATTAATGTGTGTGTGTTTGAGTGGGTGGGTTTTTGTATGCGCGCGCGCATGTGTGTAAGTATACTTCTATGTAAACATTTAATACATATGTATGTACATATAATATCGGGAAGTGTTTTTTGGTGAAAAAATTGAATCCCTGGTGATGAAACCCTTTTAATAACTGAGGTTTTAACTTTTGGTCAATTTATGCAGAAGTATTTAGTAGTGTAACTTTTGTTAAGAGATTATAAATTTTTATCTTGAAGGGTATGCTTTGAAAAGAAAGACATTGGTGGTTATCCTATTAGTGCAAGCCTAGTACATATCTCTTTGTTTATACGTTGGGATATTAAGGTTAAAGCAAGTTTTATGCCAGCAGTTTTTCCCATGTCATTTAACGGAATACTGACGAAGTGTTTGTAAAGGTATGCAGCTGAGTTAATTGTTCGTTTTATGTATAGTACAGCAATAATTTTACTTCCCGTTCTGCATAAAAGGATCACTTAAACTCAATGTGTTCGTTAACCCTCCAGTAAAATCCCGTCGGATGAAAATAGTGAAATATCACATTCATAAAACGGGATTTAGTTTTAAACCATACTTACAGGAGAATAGGCTGAAATGCAAATTCTTGTTGAACGATATCTTGTACGTGACAATTCTCTTTAATTTAAGATTGTATAACTAAATAGCAGATATTAAATTTTAAAGAAATAATTTATCACAATATCATTTGAATATATTACCCAAAGGGTTAAAGATTACTGTAGAAGTAAAATGACTTTACCTGCCAAATCTCAATTAGTTTAATCTCATCAAAGAATTGCTGTTACAAAATAAAACATAATGCTAATTTTTACGTGGCAGAAATTTACGTCAAATATTTCATGGGAAAATTTATTATCCTATAAATGTCAACCAAAAATAAAAACTTAGTAAATGTTGCAATTACAATGTTTTTAAAACGCAAAATATCAGACATAAAAAATGTTTATTACACCATTTAAAACAGATCGTAACACGATAATAAAATAGCTTAATGTTCTTCACTTTCCTTCAAGTCTGAATATATTACTACTCTTATTTTTTTTAATATTGTAGGCTTCATGACTGTTTTTACGCGGATTTAATTTTTTTTATTGTTCCAACATACAGAAAATTTTATACTTGAATAGTTTGTAATACCGTGTTCAGGAAAACTAATCTTGGTTGAAAAATTTAGGTGTTATATTGCATAATCCTGTTTAAAAATTAGCTATTTTTTTCATTTCGGAAACAGAATTTTTTATTTACGCATTTTAAGTTGCTTAAAATGTTTTATTGGTAAATTCATTTCGGGTTTAATCATAATTAATGATTTTTTCTAACTTAGATTAAAATGAATAATTATATCATTTTTAATTTTTTTTTTTTTAAGCAAACATTTTGAGATTTCAGGGTTAAATAACGTGGTTGCTTAGAAAGGATAAGATAGGAAGCGGTTGATATATTGCCCTATATTGACTTGGAAGATAGTAAACTCTCGACAACAAACAAAGGTAGACCACTTCGATATTTTTGAGTTTAATTCTATAAAAGTCTCTGTATTGTCTCCCTTTTTTTGAATGTACCATTTTGATATTTAGTATTTAAATTATGGGCACTCATTGAAAAACAGGTACACTCTCCTCTTCAAATCAATTTTCGTTCGTTTTTCTGTCCACTGTACTATGGTCATTTGCTGTAATTAACTTTTTTCAAGAAATTGGGTTAAGAATTTTTTTAAATTGTTCTTGTTAACAGAATAATATGATACATAATGAAGGTTCACAACCAGTTAAAATCAATCCTGATTACCATCAGGATTGATTTCAGCCTATCCCTGATTAGACTAGTAAGTCTAATCAGGGATGGGCTTTCTATACAGGGAGTGGTTTATCTTCATATTTACATTTATCATTGACATATCAAGGTTGTTCTATTATTCAACTGTCTAAATTATTCACGTTACTATATTGCTTCCACAGCTCTTTAAATAATTATAAATAGTTGTATCACTCTTTTCACGAGAAGAAAAACTTCAAATGCTTTCTGCGGCTTTAAAAAAAGTGTTTGCAGGGTACAAAAATATAATTTTGGCCATAAACTTTCTTAAATTATTGAAATATAGTTTATTTAAAGTTATCCCACTTTAATTAATTAAAATAACAATTCCATTGTTAGTCATTTGAAAGTCAACCAATTAACCCAACATACTGTAGCCTGATTTACCTCATTTTATCTGTAGAAGATTTGAAAAGAAACAGCGAAAAAAATCTTTCCTACTTTTTTTCTTATTTGACAAACAACTTTATTTGGCGGTCTAATTTTCTGATCAATTTTCTTTTCCTCTATAGGTTTTCACTTTTTTAAAAAGTTCATTTAAAAGTTTATTTTTCTAAATTTAATACATTTTTTATCTTTTGCTGTTCTAACTGAGGTATCCTTATCGTTTATTCAAGATCACAGATATTTGACCGGATATTTCTACACCAGCGTAAAATCTGAAGAATAAGTACTTAAAAGTTGTAACTTTAACGTAACCAATTTACGACTAAATAAATAATCGGAATTATACCATCTGGGATACATCTTTGGATTCAGAAAAAATAAGGAAGAATTTCGTTAAAGTTATAAAATTTAATCTTTATCACAGAAACAGTACATGATAAAAATTATTTTAAAGCATTATTGTTGCTAAAAATTTTAAGCAGTCTAATGAGAGAAACCCGAAAATTTTGCATTCATGATTATAATATAAAGTTTCAGTTACCGTTTTAAAAAATATATTATGTTGCCAATGATCATTATATTACAATAAAATCATTATTTTATAGATTCTATTTTTATTATCATTAGATATTTGTTTTATTATTATTCGATGTAACTATTAATGTTTATTAATTTAGACATTAAAATCTTTACTACAAGTTTCCTTTATTCTTCCGGACAAATACAGGATCATTTCCTTTTTATTTGCGGTCAGTACTCTACTCCCTTCTTCCTTAAGTGATTATATAGTGTACAATTATATAATTCTTGTTTATTCACAATTTTAGATCTAGATTACAAGACGGCGTCTTGGATTACATAACCAATATTCCTTACCTTTACTTTGTTGGATCTAAATATCATTTAAAAACTATTTATATTTACAAAATTTTATTTTAAACCTTTCTTAGCATTTTTCTCTTGTACATATCTCGCCATAATTTTCTCGTTCTGCAACAAAAAAAATATTATACAGAGCAACCTTTGGTTAAATAAATTTTCCTATTCATTATTGTGAAATGTAAATTATTGGCTTTAAAATAATAGTTTTTCATTTCCTCATAATACAAGACGGACTAGGACTCATATCGAGACTGGGTGGAAGAGGAGCTGATTGAACCGGTTCCATTTAAATGCTATGATGATGTTGATTATGCAACGTATTATTTGACTTCAATCGTGCAAGAAAGAGCATGGCGATCGACACCTGAGGGGAAATATGTGGGGAGAGAAGACAAGGACTACCCGAGAGAGGTAATTGACCTAGTTAATACAAGAGGCGACTCAGAATAAAG
This sequence comes from Lycorma delicatula, assembly GCF_047948215.1. NCBI lineage: Eukaryota > Metazoa > Arthropoda > Insecta > Hemiptera > Fulgoridae > Lycorma > Lycorma delicatula. Next base: position 55,242,547 of record NC_134457.1, read on the forward strand.
TGGCAATGTTATAGGAGCCTGAGAAAAAAATATCTCTCAACAGGGCAGCACGCAGATTGAAAAGACTGCTGAAAACGTTTAGGAATGAGACGTTCAAAGAGAGAGTCCCAATTTTGGGGAAGTATTTAAGTTCTTGGAAAGCTCAATGCCTTTAAATGTTTTATTTAGGTTCCATTTCAATGAGCGAGGTACTACGAGTTGTCAAACAAGAGAAACGGTCAAAGAAAGCTCCAGGTTTAGACTTGGTACCTAAAAAACTACTAGTTATGCTCGAATTCAAGGGTATCAGGTACATTATACACCATTTCAATGGCATCCTTCGAATCGTACTTTCCATTATAGTAGAAGATGTCTTAATTAGTGATAATTCCTAAACCAGGTAGCCCTGTACACGACGTATCTTTCGACAGACCATTAAGTCTTTTATCGATTCAATCGAAGTTGTTTAAAAAACTGTTTCTTCGAAGACGGTGGCCTACAATGAAGGGGGGGGGGAATTTATTCCAGGTTATCAATATGGATTCAGAAATGGACATTATACCATTGAAAAAACGCACAGAGCTGTCAATGTCATCACTCCGTTCGTTGGCTTTCTAGGATGTTCATCAGGCCTTTGACAAAGTCTGGCTGCCTGGTCTGCTCCATATGCTGAAATGCAGCCTTCCTCAACCCTTCTGACTAGTTTTGGGGAACTACCTCGACGGGCGTTTTTTTCCACGATGAGTTATCTGGACATTTTTTGACATTAGATCAGTGGTTCTACAACGCTCATTTTAGGACCAGTTCTGTACTGAATTTATACTACAGACCTTCCGGCTCCGGACTGTTTCACCGTCGCATCATTTGCTGATGATATAGCAATCCTGGCTGTTGATAAAGACCCACAATTAGCTTCAGTGAAGCTACAGTCGCAGATTTGATTGGCGTATCGTCAAAATAATGGAGTATAAAGGTGAATCAGAATAAGTTAAGTCATATTACGTTTGCGTTAAGATAAGGTGACTGTCCCCATCATTTGCTGATGATATAGCAATCCTGGCTGTTGATAAAGACCCACAATTAGCTTCAGTGAAGCTACAGTCGCAGATTTGATCGGCGTATCGTCAAAATAATGGAGTATAAAGGTGAATCAGAATAAGTTAAGTCATATTACGTTTGCGTTAAGATAAGGTGACTGTCCCCATCATTTGCTGATGACATAGCAATCCTGGCTGTTGATAAAGACCCACAATTAGCTTCAGTGAAGCTACAGTCGCAGATTTGATCGGCGTATCGTCAAAATAATGGAGTATAAAGGTGAATCAGAATAAGTTAAGTCATATTACGTTTGCGTTAAGATATGGTGACTGTCCCCTGGTCGACTTGGACGGCATTTCCATCCCACACCCGTGTACTATACCTTGGCTCAGCCTTGATCACCATTTGAAGTGGAAGTAAGTACCATGGAAGAGCACAAAGGAAACAGTTAATCACGAGGTATAAGAAGCTTTATTGGTTGTTAGGCAGGAATTCATAATTTCTGCTGTCCAACAAATTTTTAATATACCATCGTTGGGCTTATGACATAGGGATTATACAATGTTTCCAGGATAAGTTGGAGATTTGGCAAGATCCATTGCAGTGGCACCGTGGTTCGCACGGAACAAAGAAATTCACGACCATTTAAAATTATCTTATATTCGCCAAGAAGTCAAACGATTGGATAAATTACATTCAGCGGTTAGATAATCAAATGTTCTTTCTAACTGTTAATGTCCTAGACAACAGCAACGATGTCCGGCGAATGAAACGCCTACACTTATTGGACTTGGGAAAATCTGATGTTTATTAAGCTGGTACAGTATCAAATTGTGATGAGCATCTTTCTATGCCATCATGAGTAGCCTTGCCTCTTTCCATTTATCTTTGTGAGCTTGTTATGTTTCTATTTGTTTAACTTTATCTATTTTAATGATGTTATACATTTTTTTGTTTGTTTTTTATTAGACCTTTGTGAACTCTTGTACCTGTGTGGTCTTATTCAAGATGAATGTTTTTATACATATATATATATATATATATATATATATATATATATATATATATATATAAACATTAACATATATGTTAATGTTTTTAATTAAATAATAATAATAATAATTTTATAATCCATCAATTATCTTATAAAAAAAAAAAAAATCACGTTTCAAAAGAATTAACTCTTCCAAACAACACCCAGATTGTTTGAAGACAGTTTACAAAACATATTAAATATTGTTTGTTTAACAAACGGTATTCTCATTTTTATATGTATTGTTACAAATAATTCTATGAAAGAAGCTTAACTCTAATCATATAATTTAAAATTACAATTTATATTTACAATAAAGCATTCTGAACTAAAATTCAAGCAAACTAGCCCATTGATTAACTTACATTAATCAGAGATTTTATTAAAATCAAATATATAAATTCTTTGACATTTATAACCGCACAGATCAACATGTAATAGAGAAAAATAATGTAAACCAAAAATGTATCAATATTACCCAGTACACAGTTGGAATATTATCATTAAATTAAAAAATAACCGCAAAAATAGGAATAATAATGATAATAATAACACTCATCCCTAAAGCTGCTCCTGTAACAAACAACCTGGTTAAGTATAAAACAATGAACTGCTTCCCTGTCATATATTAGATCTTCACAGTTATTCTGGGTGCAAAAATGACACAATATCTGAATAATACCAAATAATAGCGGAGGAAGAGAAAAGTTTTCGACAAGCTAGTAAAGATTTGAAGGAGCAGAAAGTGATTGATAACATGATATCTATTATAACGAGAAAGAGTTCAAGTAATTTACACACAGCCAAAATAGGTAGAAGAAAACCTTCAACTCTGTACTGCACACATATCTCAGAGAGAGGTGCTTGCTACGTACAAAATTGACTCTGATCATCAAGTTGCTAGTAGAGGTTACTGAAACATATACTAGACACCTAAAGGAGAGCCTTCTTAATAAATCATCCTCCGACACCGAGAAGGTAAAAATGTGCGAGACATGTTTCAGGAATTCTTCCTGAGTAACCTCTGGTTTTCCTTGGTGTTGAACCCTTATCAACAATATTAAAAGCATCTAATAGAGGATTCAATTGTGGCTATACCATGTTAGTCGCCTGATGTATTCGTCCAACATAAAACTGATTTCTTCTACATAGAAAAAGAGTTCATCATCAGATCAAACAGTTAAGAGATTTGGTAGAGATATAAAATAGGTTTTGCTCTTGACAAATGCCGGGTTAATGCCATGAGAAATGGATAGTGAGTTCAAACAGAAAAATATAGAGTGCCTATCATGGTTTCTCCGGCTAATAGTAGCTATGCAGAGACAAGAAACCTGTAATTATTTAAGCTGAACTCAAGATCTGGGAGTCAACCACAAAGATATAAAGGTGAGTTTAACATCTGTCTTCGAAAAACGTATGAAAGGTGTCAGGAGGTCACGTAGGAGTGACCACAATAAGGTTCATGTGATTTAGAGTTTTGTGGTACCATTGATAAGTTACAGCTTTGGAATTATCAAATGGCGGACAATGTATCTGGTACAACTAAATCGTAAAATTTGAGAATCTATATTACGCATCATCGTTCTCATCACCCTAGGGGTTACAGTGAGCGCGAATATTTATCCAGAAACAAAGGTGGACATTGGATTGTAGATTTCTTACAGGTTCATTAAAAATAGCTGTTAAACCGTAGAATTTATTTTCTAGGAAAAGGGGAAACTAGCATGTTTCACAGAAAGATGAGGCTTAGCCAAGCTAGGTACAAACAACTATGCGATGGAGTGTCGGGCTGTTGCGGAGCTAGCGTCTGGGATCCTGAAGTCGAAGGTGGAGGAGTATCGGTGCTAGGAAGCACATTGGAGAACTACTGGTAGGGGAAGGGTGAGCACACCTAATCAGGAGGTGGCGACTCACTGAGGTGGACCGCACCCGATGAGTGATTGGGGACTCCGGTGGTCTTGGGAGTAGAGCCTGTGGCTTAGGCGGGATGTCTAGGAGGGGGGAGTTAAGATTGTATTCCGGTGGTGGATCCCTTTGGGGATTCACCACTTGAGGTAAGACATAAAGACCTTAGTCCCGATGCGAATCCCCTAGAGAGTGCACGTTAGAAGCACGGCAAGGGCAGATCATAGTCTTGGTAGGGGGGGCCTTTTGGGGTTCCCTCACTTGAGGTGAGTCGTAGAAGACCGAGTCCCGGCTGCTTGGGTTTCTCTGGCGTGGATGGCATATCCGGGTGCGCTGGGGGATCCTGAGTGGTTAAAGGCGAGGCACCTCCCAGCACCGCGTGATGCATGATTACAAGTCCCGGTCCTGGGATGCTGAGGGAAAAAAATATACAAACAACAGATCTTGTCTCTCTCCGGTGACAGATCTCAGCCTCCTATAAAAATGCATTATGATGAAAACAAGATTACTGAGTGGCGCCAGAAGGCACCCGTTGGTAGATACACTAATACCTTCATGGAAGACGCTAAAAACATTGATGCTTCTTTTCCATGACTAAGATGCCAAGTTGTTTGCGAAGACTGAGGGCCTGTTCTCTGCAATTTAGGATTAAGTTATCGGTAATCGCTACTGCAGAAAGCATTAAATAAGAGGTCAGACATTACATCGGACTTGTGCCGACTTTGTAATATGACATATGAATCCATCGAAGACAAAATAAGTGGGTGTCAGATTTAGCGCCGAAGAAATATCCCTCCTAACAAGACGACTTGGCCATGATAGTCCAGCAGTGTACTTTACTGAGCTGTGGTCTCTTTGATGTCCCTCTTCACCACTATCGTTATATTTCGTGTTCCATCAAAGAAAATCGTCGTTTCAACGTCTAGTTTGATCAAAATATCCTGACCGTTTAACCTGTGGAACAAAAATGGCCAGATATATCCTGTAGAACAAACAGAAGTCGACGTCTGTCATCGATGTAACCATCCAATTTGTAAACATAGCAAAATTAATATAATTATAATACAGGAAAATATAAGGACGTAATGGATCAAGTCAGAGAAATTTGGAGGCAGGAGATAGTGAAGATAGTCCTGGTGATTCTAGGTGTCGCAGAAGAGATTTCATGTTGCTGTGGACGTTGTAGGAAACATTAGTAGTAGAAAGAGATTCATGCCTTCAAACACAAAAATCAGGTGTTACTTGACACCTGTCAGATAGTGCGAAGGTAAGTCACTGATAATTCTCATGTTGTAAGAGACGTGTTATGACTTGGTTTCTGGCATTGATTTGACTGTATGAAATTTTATGTAATACGTAAATATATATTTTGAAATAATAACAACAGTAGAAATACCGAAAACCTTGTCGAAGAGTCATTGAATGTTTTAAAACTGTTTTATTTGGTTCCATTAACGATTTTCTATTGTTCCTAAATGGAGTTTGTGAAATAAAATTACCTATTCTCACTACTTAAAATGTGAAATTAATCTAATAATAAATTTAAAGCCCCTTCCATTTTGTTAGGCTGCCCTTTGGCCATTGTTGATTTTAAATAGCACTATGAAGTGGAAAGAATACATGATAACGATCGCTTACAAGATCTATAGGCTGGGTTACACCAATTTGAAATCACCTACAAGATAGCAAGATATACGTTAAACTTTATATAGTTAAAGTACATTTTATGAAAGTGATAATTAAGCATTAAAACAAACTAAAGATTTATTACACTCGTAACATATAATATATCTGTGATAACAGTACGTAGAAAATTAGTGTTCACTAACTTAAATAAAAATTCTCCCGGAAATCTGTTTAATAACTGTTATGAATCATAACAACTTAATTATAATTTTTTGAATTTAGTTAATAATTTTTTTGTTAGTTCCTATAAGTTAGGATTTATATCCTAATATCGTTAACTTATTTGATATTTTATATTATTTATAATAAAATATTTTTTATAAAAACTTGAATTAATTATAACGAACTAAGAATATAGATATCTTGAAATAATTCTTAAAGTGCTTTTAAATTTTAATTTTCATGTTTTTTTTTTTTAAATACTTGTACTTATTACCAATTAAAATATAAATTAATTTATGTATTTATTTAACGAAGACCAGCTGCAAATTTACTCGTACTTAATATATGCAAAAGATGTGTACTGTAATACAATGAACGTAGTTTAAATAATGATATTCTATGAATATTATTCATGTTCTGTGATGTTCTATGGTAATATACAAAAATATATTTTTTTTATAAATTTTTTATTAATTTATTTATTGTTTTTTTTTTCTTCTACTACGTTGCATCAAAGAATATACAATTAAATATTGATTGAAAAAAACTCATTCATCACGTTCTGGCGTATGTACTCTGTACGATGTAAAGAATCACATACACTGAAATAAAAACCAGTGCAGTTTTATTTCTACCTTTCTTTCACTAATGAAAATACGTAAATCTAAGCTTACTTTTGCATCCGTTCCCTTTTCTATGCTTCGTTGGTCTTTCTACTCATTGCCTATTGAAATTTCACGATTCCACTGATACTTTTGAAAGCTGTATCATACTGGTTTACCCAAAATACAATTAAATTCATCTACTCTATCTGCATTACGTATTTTGATACTCTCCTGATTAAATATATATATATGTAGGTATATATGATTTTACATAAAATATCCAGAATATAGAATGCGATTGTTAATTTCACTTCAACTGTTAACATATATGTTTTCCCTCCTTTAGCGTTTCTTATATAACTAGAATTTTATATGTATATTTTCAATGAATTGAATTAGTTTCACATATAAATTTATTTTTTTATAGACAAAATATGTAATATTTATAATCAGTTATATTATTAATAATAGTACTAACTCAAGCAGTAAAATAATTTTATAAGTTGGATTTTATTAAATATTTTTTCTACGATCATAAAAAATTCTCTTATACGTATTTATATAGTTACTTTTAATATATTTTTTGATTTCGGGATCATTTATTACTTTTAATAAAGTAGAAAATTGTCATACAATACATTCTGTAATAAATAATTCTAATAACAAATAAACTTTATTATACTTTATTTTATCTGTGTTAAATCCGTAGATGTAGAGCAGATAGGATTTCTTTACTGTATTTTTATTTTCATTCAAAAAATAAGCAATTCTTGAAATCGTAGAGACAATTTTTTTTCATAGCAAATCAATTAATTTACTAGTAAAATTTTATTTAATAAGATTATTAAACTTCAAAATTTGTTTCCTTATAATTATGACATTGAGTAAATATTTCTCTAGCTTGATGATGTGAAATTTTAATCACTCAAAACTTTTACTTGATTTTCATTAAAATTCAAATAGGACTATCGAAAGATATATACCCATTTATCTTTCACACAAACACGCAAATATTAAAAGAAAAATGTCGAAGACTGTTTTTTAGAGTCAGGGATACTGAATTCACAAAATGTATAATTCTCTTAAAGTTTCTTATCACCACATTGGAATATTTAATTTGTTGATCTTTCTCAGAGTGTGTTCAGTTTACTATTAGCCTTTTTTACTAAACAGTTTGTCATTTATAAGACTAAAATATTTACACTATTTTGATAAGTTTGCATATATAGAACAATAATAAAGGCAATAGGAAACCACTTTACTTCCTATTTCCTCAGTAAGTCTAGTATGAGACTTGCTACTGTTAAAAATGATTACCAGTATATCGTAGAATAAATCAGTCTATAAGATGTAATAAAATGTTAAGTCGGCATTTTATAGTCACAACCTAATTTTTTATTATGGCCAATAAAAATCATTAATTTTAAATATCCCGTATTAAAAATCATTTTCAATCGTTATCTTCGTTAATGTAGTATGCATTAATAAATTGTTTGACATAAACCGTTGCAGCTAAGAATGTTCAGATAAAAGAAAAGTTTGTTTATATAATTTAACGTAGAAAGATTTCACTCGTACAATTCTAGAAGTGAGTAAAGAAATAAGTAAAAGTGCCTTTGAGGTTTTCAATACCATGCGTAACTGATTGGTGCTTTTCATAAAAAATTTGATTTAAAAAAAAATATAATAGCTATACATTCGTTTAGAAATGTAAATGGCATAACAATTCTTATTTCATGTGATTTCGTGTTTCGTATTCACAAATTCACACTTAGTATCTCAGAAACTTTCAATATATTTTATTTAATATTATGATGGATTTTACTTTTTATTTTTTATTCCCCTTCTCTGTTCCTGAGATAAAAATAAAAAATACTTGTATTTTTTATTTTTATTTTATTTCTTTGGTGTATCACGATACTTTTTTTGCTGTAATAATTATTTTTTTTAATTTTATAATGCATTTAATCGTTATCTGAATATTTGTTTAGAGATTTAGAGGTTTTTCAAGAACATACAAAAAATAAGAGGAGATTAATTAATCTCTTTTTCCTTCTCACCATATATAAAATAATTTATACATTTATTTTTGGTTTCTAATGAGTTTTTTATAGTCGGTGTATTATTTTTAGAAATGAATTTTGATCGCTTATTTTGTCCAACAAACAAATTGCTGAATTCATAACAACTATATTATATTCTATATTTTAAAATATGGAATACAGATAACAAAATTTTGTTTAATTTTAGAAAAATGAAAATGTGAAAATTATTTAGTGTAATAAATCTGCTAGCGATAACATGTAGATAGGGCAAAAGAGAGATTCATTCGGTAAGGAAGTAAGTTTTTACTTAAAATTGATATGAAATCTAATAATAGAATTTCAGTCATGAATAATTTAACACCCTTGGGGTAAAAAAAGTTTAGATACTAAAAGTAGTATATTTTTTTTATCGTTCGGTTTACAGACCCAAGTAGAAATTTAATAACAATAGATTATTGTAGTAATATAGTTACAATTGAATTCCAACAACTTTTAATAAAAGATTAATTTTTTTTATTATTTTATCTTTAATTCGTCTTTTTTGTTGTAAAAATTATACTTTATTTTAATATAAGATCACTTGATTAGCTTTAAAAAACATTTTAGTGAAATTAACATGATTTAAATTGGAAAATATTATGTTATTTTATTTATTAATTTTTATTGTTAGTTTCCAATTATAAACTAATCATGCAAGAATCGATCTGTTGATTTGCAATACAAATTGATGCCGTAATTTACTTACAGTTTTATTGGTGTTCTTTTAGATCTGTCGGAATTTTTCTTGTTAAAACCTTTTATTTTTCCTTTTCTGAAAACAGAATCCAATTATTCCTATTCCTGTAATTGCATACAAACACCAATTAAGTATACATTAATAAATTCACTTTTTAATATGGATGCTAATGAGTACGAATAATTTTCCCACATTAACCTTCTTTTTTTATTAGCTCTTTACGCTTGGTATTAGTTGAAAACCTTTCGGTTCTTTAGCACTTTCCGAACTATTGACGGATGTCAAAAAGTGAATGACGGATATACCTCCCCACGCGCTGTTTGTAATCCTCAACAAGTTGTGTTTTGTCGGATGTATGAATTACTATGTATGAATTTAAATATTAGTTTAAAATTAAGATCCTGTTATCATCGTATTTATAAATTGAAAGATGTGATTCTCTGCAAATCTTTGAAAATCAACCTGGTTGTTAGAATAAAATTAGGTTCACTTCTTGTTTGTAAACATGCTTTACGTTTCTCTTTAGTTTCACTGTCGTAAAGTAAAAGTAAACGAGGTTTCTTCAAAAGGTATCTTATTTTAGTTTTTATTTCTACGGCCAGTTTTGGGGCTGGTGGACTGTCGTGAAGTGCTACCTTGACTCTTATTGACTGCATTTGATTCACTGTTTTACTGCCGTTGCAGCAGGTTGCTGTTTAGCAACCGTGAAATTAAAACCTGTAAGTAGTGCTTGTCGTGTTTTCGTTGACTTTAAAAATGATGACAGACTGAGCAGAGAATCTTCATTAAATTTTGTGACCAACATGTTGACACGCAGATGGAAAAACAACGAGCGAGATTGAAACAGCTTTTGTTGATTAAGGTATAAGTGTTACGAAAATTAAAGTTGTAATCATTTCCAATATGGTCGAACGTCTATCGAATGTGAAAAACCCTTTGGCAGATTTTCTATCAGCAAAAATCCCTTAAAAAATCCTGCAACTTCGATAGATAATGATAATGATACTCAAATAACAATTAGAGCTTAAAATGAAGTAGGAATTTCAATGTGCGTAGTGCAATCGATTTTAACGAAAGATTTTGGAATGCGGTGCATAGCAGCAAAATTAGTCTCAAAAGATCTCGCTCATGAAGAAAAGGAAAGCCGAGTGTAAGATGCGAAAGAATGCTATAATGTGATAATAGTGATTTTGAGTTTATGAAGAAATAATAACCGAAGATGAAACGTGAATGTATAGCTATGATTCTAAGACAAAGACATAGTCATCCCACTGGAAAACGTCAAGTTCTCCGCGATAAAAGAAAGCCACGAAAGAAAGTTCTCCGCGAAAGGAAAGCCATATTGTTTCGTGAACGAAACAATATGAAGATCAAACCTACAGTTTTTTTTTATTTATATATTATCAAATCGTGGTCATCAAGAATATGTCCACAAAGACAAACTGTCAGTAAAATGTTCTACATAACTGGTTTTTGTCAGCTAAGAGATGCTGCTTTTCGATCCTATAGATCATAGCTTTAGGAAAATGGCAATTGGATATTTTATCATGACAATGATCCAGCTCTTGCATCACAACTTATCCGAAAACCTTTAGCAAAACTTGGAATTCAACAATTTCAGCAGGTTCTTACTTACTGTACATGGCTCCCTGCAACATATCTTTTCTAATCTTAAAATTCTTCTTAAAGAAAAGATTTGAAGACAGAAAAGAGATCAAAATACATGTGACAAAAGGATTTATTATGCTCAGTAAAAATGACTTTAAAAATGCTTCTAACAATGGAAACATAGCTGCAATAAATGTGTTACGTCAAGGGGACCTACTTTGAAGGGGAAAAATCAATGAAATAAATTAAATAATTTTTGTATTTACAAGCCAAGGTCAGATACATTTTGATCATACTTCGTACACATTTTTATTATTTATTTAGTTTATGCGTTTGCTTTCTAGTTTTTAATTTACTTCATCGTTTTTTTTTATATTCTCTTTCTCAATAATATTTCGATTACGGCAATTATTAGACTGTTTTTTTTAATATTCCCTTTAATTTACTCTTTCATAATCAAAATTGCATAAATAAAAGTTAATTATACAAACATTTATTTTATTGCTAAAACGTAATTATGCAAACCTGAAACAATCGTAAATTACCGAGTATTTTTTAATTGAAACTGCAAAAAACTTAGATGAAAATCTTGAAGTAAAAACAGAATAATATTCTTCCATTGAATGAATCCTTAGTTCTCACGACAGTTGTTAGTTAACCATGTTAGGGATTCTCATTTTTATCAATTCATTCATTCATTTACCGCCTTGGATTTTTTTCGAAAAAAATCCAAGGCGGTATTCACTATCATGTCTAATTCATTATCATGTCTATGTGTATTTTAAATAAACTAAAAAAAAAAAAACATTTATAAAAATGAAGTAATAAATTTAACTTAAAAAACATACTGAAATGTAAAACAAAAATTGCTTAATCCTTTAAATTTCAAATTTGTTAAGGCTGAGTGAAATTAGGGTTGGTCAATAATTTAATTGAAATATCAATTGTTTTTAATTCTTATAAACTTAAACATTTTTTTAAATGTTAACTAGTTATGTTGATTTTTTGTTTTCTCTTTGAAATCTGTTTTGTTATTAATTTTTTCATTTATTTCTTGTAGTTACATCTGACTATCGAAGTGTGTATTTCAGCTCTATATATTTTTCTCTAGGATAACAGAAACATTATTTCTGGTGCACAAGAGGAACGGGCAACAGTTCTTTTTTTGCTTATTGGACTATATATAACTTACATGATATTGTACGGAATAGATGTGCTGCACATATTTGTTTTACTACATAACAAACATTTTAATATATTACATTTCGAGGTTTAGAAATAAAATATGATTGTGATGTGGATGTATAACATTGCTATAATAAACAATATGTATTATTCGTGTGTAGAGTTTGTATAATATAATGGAGAAAGTGTATCAGTGATAGCTTGTCCCACCATTTCAATTTATACACCAGTAGTATTTCATTTTGTCTTTATACCGTTAGATATTAACGTCGTGACAAATTCTGTTTATCCGAAGAAACATGCGCCGAATTACATTGAAGGAGGAGTGACAACTAATGATGTTCATTAACTGCCACTACCATCCCTCCTTAAAAAGCATTTCCTCGCGCGGTTGACACTAATCTAAAGTTTCCATTTCCTCTCCTTTTATATATAATGTAACCTTGGTTGGAAAGCTAAAGAGACTTCGTAATTATTTTGTATTATATTGCCTAACGAATTTCCTACATTCATTTCTAAAACGACAAGACTAACCTAAAATTTGATGAGAAGACAAGTCTTCATGTCTCTATTGTCAATTAAATTGTAAGTTCAGTAAATTAGAATTAAATTAAAAAGAAAAATAATTTATTAATTTATTTTATTAGGAACCCATTCAATTCTTATCGCAGATTGAACCAATTTCCATTGGATTATTCTTTAATCAAATTTTATTATCGTAAATTAAAATTATAAAAAACGTTTACCTTCGTGGATATTATATTATACAAAAGAAAAAAGTATTGGTGCAGGGAAAAATCTGACCCATCCAGATATACATATATATTTTGACTTGTTTTCCTGTTTAGCCTCCGGGAATCAACGTCAGGCATTACTTCAGAGGATGAATGAGGATGATATGTATTAATGTAAGTAAAGTGTAGTCTTGTACAGTCACAGGTCGACCATTTCTAAGATGTGTGGTTAATTGAAACCCAGCCACCAAAGAACACCGGTATCCACGATCTAGTATTTAAATCCGTATAAAAGTACCTTGAAGGTACCTTGAAAGTAGGATTTGATCGTTGGAACACTCGACTTCGAAATCAGCTGATTTGCCAAGACGCGTTCACCACTAGACCAACCGTATGGGTGTATATTTTGACTTAGGGACGATGAAATGTCGAGATCCAACATCTTGACCCCAATATGGAAGACATCCTCCATAGCGTTACGGTCGCCACCCTACCCCTTCGGTACATAGTCCTGGGGGCTTTACCGAAGGTCATCTTCAGCACCTCAGCTACAGACATCTTCCAGTCTCGATTGCCTCAGTCAGGAAACCACAGATACGAATACCAGGAATGAAATTCCCATCGTTGTACTACACTAGCCTAGTTAACCCTGCAAATACTTTCTTAGTCTTAAGTAAGACCGTCCCGATTGAGCTGATAAATAACCCTACACCTACCCGAAAACGGGAAAAAGCGTGTCCCACGCAACGCCAAGTAAAACACTAAAACAACAAACTATAAACTAACAAAACAAAACCTAAAAATATAAAGTTGAAATCCAACAAAACATAAAAACATACAGTAAAATAATAATAATTATTAAATTAATACCAAAACACTAAAACCAAAACGTAATCATAAACATAATTACATTCAAAAACATAAATAAATTCAAACATAAATATATAAACAAACATAAACACAGAAACATAAAATGAAATCAACTATAAACACCAAAACTAACAAAAACATAAACATGTACATAAACCCAATCATAACCATTAAATATAAAACAGGAATACAAAATAAGATTACTAAATTAATAAGGGAAACTAACAGACACGAGAACACTGAAACATCAACGCAGGACATTCTTTTGACTTACAGTTATGTCTAGCCGTCTTCCCTACTCGAGAACAATTTATAAACATAGGTGGACCACCTTCTTTTTTTACGAAACAATTTTTACTATAATGTTCTTCCTTACCGCAGTAGAAGCAGATCTCCTTTTCCTTTGCATGATTTGGCTACATGCCTTAACCTAAAACAAATTAAGAATATTTAAAGAGATGTTTAATTTAAATACATTGATCAAAATGAATTTAATTATTAAAATTATGAACTAGATTTTATTTTTTATTCGGAAATATTTTTTCGGTAAAAGGAATTCGGGAAAAATGATTCGAGATAATCATATTCGGGAAAAAGATTAAAAACAAATAAAAAATAAAAATAAAATAATAAATAATAGATAAAAGATAATCATCTTATTAGGGATCACATACGGTAATCACTATTCAGTATATAATGCAATAAATTATTCTCTAAATGCTATTGGAGAATATCTAGAAAAAAATCGTAAAATGTAAAATTAATTTTGCATATATTTTACATTAAATGCACAAAAACAACTCGTTAAAAGAACTCCTAAGTTCGATGAATTTAGGAGTTGGAAATTTTTACGTTTAGTTTTCAGCATAGTTAAAATTACAATAAAATGCACATACATACATAATATTTAGTTAGCCTTTAATATGTTTCATTGTTAAATTGAAATAAGCTTGAGCTGCTCAACCTTTCAGGCTACGACTTCTGTATTTAAAAACTCATTAGTTTGAAATTACAATAACAATGTTGTACTAACATGATGCAATTTAATTTTGATTTTTGTTCCAATTACTGGAAAATACGAAAGATGTACTACATGCAGTACAAACAGTACTTTAATAAAACAAAACAAAAATATGATTGTAATCTTCACAGGTAGGTATAACTAGATAAGATTTTATTTTTAGAATGTCACTAAGATAGAGTTTAGTTTAATTATATTAATTTCCTAGGACTTTTTTATCAAGAGAGATTTATTCGGCTTAAAGAAAGTACTCCCTATGAAACTTTTAAATTATCCGATCTAATAAACGTATATATTTATTTATTTCGTATCAGATCTTAGTTTTAATATACCATTTTATTTGTCATAATTTGTTTTATCATATAAATTTTAAACGTTTACGATCAAATCATCTACAAAAATTAACGATTATATCTAACGCAATAATTTTCTCTGAATTCATTATTTTTTTTTAGGGAAATGTATTAAATAAATACTTCTCAAATAAAGATTTAACTAAAAATTTATTTTTATAAGCTTACATTACTTTGTAAGAAAGTATACTCGTATAATTTTTTGGAATATCCCTACTGAAATCAATTAAATAATAAATATTTTGCTTAATAATTAATAGATTTAAATATGAATACGATTTATATATGATTTTGAACAGAAAATAAGTACATTGAAAAAAAAACACAATTTTATTTTTTACGTGGATATTAGAAAAAATTTTAAAATCATATGATTAAAAATTGTTTAAATTGAACTATATAAATATAATATTATATTCAATATTTAGTTATTAAATAATAATAATAATTATTATTAAATTATTAAAGATATACTTTATTTAATTATTAAACGTATCGAAAAATAAATTCTTTGTACTGAAACTGAAAATTCCGATTCTAAAATTCTAAGTATTCAAACAAATGTCAAATCATAAAACATTTTCTTCGGAAACCAGGAACTAGACTAACCTATTTTTATAGTTTTTAAGAAATTAACTGATAGATTGTAATTATAAAAATATATTACTACTCCTAAGCTGGTAATTCTAGCTCAAAAGAAGGGTAGTGTATTCGAATGCTGTCCTTAAGTATATTTTTTATTAATACATATTTTTTAATATTTTAATTTAGAAAGAATTGTATCAATTAATGAATAAGATCTTTCATTTATTATTCAGTTAAATACTATTAATGGATAAGACCTGTCGCTTTTTGTTTATGCTAAGTATTTCACTCATTCCTTCATAGTGTTCTGCCATTAGGGCAGATCCTGTCACGGCTGCTGCTATCCATGTTGCTCTATTCTTTGCTAACCTCTTTGTTTTAGCATATTTTTATTTCCTATAATCCCATCCATCGTTTGAAATCTCTTCCATCCTCTTCCTTTCCTTCCATTCACCTAGCCTTGTTTCCCATCCGCTAATAAATACTTTCTTTTCATGCAATGTCCTAGCCAGTTCCTTGCCTTATATTCAATCACATTTAGCAATTTCTTGTTTTTTACGATTCTCCTTAATACTTCTTCAATTGTTACATAGTCTTTCCGTCTGGCATTTATCATTCTGCGCCACACCCACATTTCAAAAGTCTAGTTTTCTAATTTCTGTCTGCCTTTCTTATTGTCCATGTTTAAGCTTCATAGAGCTGAAACAAACACTCCAAGTAAAATATTTCATTAATCTCTTTCTAAATGCTAAGTTTAACTTTCCACACCACAGTCTTATCTTCTTATTAAATGTCTGCTTACTTCTTAATATTCTTGTTTTAATTCCTATTATCCAAGTCATATCATCAGTTACAAAGCTCTCTAAGTATTCAGATTTCATTACCTGCTCTAAAATTTCTATCATACTGCTAATTATAATATAATCATTTAAAAAACAAAACTTTATTACTAATTTTTAATGTTTATAGAAGCCCTTAATGTTTAGGGTTCAGGGATTTCATTAAAGATTACATATATTATTTCTTTCTCTCACTTTGTGTTTTACAATTAATATAATGAATATTTTTTATAGTACACTGCTATGAGTTAAAAAATTTGTGTTTTACGTAGTCCTATTATTATAAACATTATTTTTGTTTTTATATCAATCAGAATTCACTAATAGTTACCACTTTTATTGATTAATGATTCAATAAAAATTAGAATAATAGTTATATTTTAACTTCCTGTTTTCTTTAATTATAATTCTTGCTATTTTTAAAAATCATTAAAATCGGTCTGAACAATCATTAATTTTATACATAATTAACGTTTACATTTTTCTCAGAACTTACAAGAAAAACTCTCATACTATTATAATTTGTTTTTCTGTGTTCAAGATATACGAGCACATCTTAATTCATAAAACTTCATTTAATTTGTGGTAATTTCGGTCCTCTTTCCAACATTGCATCTGTTCCTAATCATTAGGGTTTCTTAATATTATCTTTCTTCCTTAGCTTGAATAATAAGATATTTAAGTCTGATGACTGGTAAATAATCTTTTTTTTTTTACCAGGACTCGTAATTTTTTTACCTTAAAATACACAAATAGAATTAAATTTTTTTCTGTGTAATTTAAATGAACATTTTATTAACCAGTACATTTACCTCATTTATAGTTAGTTCTCTACAATCTATTCTAACTATGACTTAAAGTTAACCAACGAAGCAGTAGATTCGTGTTTCAGAAAATTCTTTAGTGATGATGCATATGCATGAATATGCATGATTTTTTTTCATTTTAATGAAGTTTATTGATAATATAAATCGAAAATGAGAATCTTTTACTTTTTAATCAGAACGATTTCTAGCTTCTAACTTTCAGGTGCAAGTACCCATATTGTTAATATTGTTACGGTGACCACTCGGTACTCATTGTGGTACCCATATTATTATCGTGAACAATCGATTTATATTTTAATAAAATTCACTTTCAGTGGTTGTCAGTACAGATGGTTATAACTTTTTATATTTGCAATAGCCTGCCGCGAATGACACGAAAATTGAAATTAAACAATCACGGTATTTAATTTTAATAATAATTTGAATTATTAAAAAAATTAATTCTTAAATTCTGTTTAATAATTTCAATTTTTGTTTGGAATTTGTGTTTCTTAAATTACAACCTAAACATTGTTTGGCTCTTCAAAAGTCTCCTCCTTGTCTTCTTATTCGACAACAATAGTAAGCAATGCCTTACAAATCGGAAGTGTTATTGAGCTTCATCAGCTTAATT
Source organism: Lycorma delicatula (assembly GCF_047948215.1). Lineage (NCBI taxonomy): Eukaryota > Metazoa > Arthropoda > Insecta > Hemiptera > Fulgoridae > Lycorma > Lycorma delicatula. The sequence goes on from NC_134457.1 coordinate 55,260,371, forward strand.
GTCTAATCACATGACAATGGGCATGAATTTAGACAATAAATACTGATTAAATGAAAGTTACCAATCTGCCAAATAGGTTATTATTCTGCAGTACGGCGTTTGCACCCAAATGATGCGCGATTTAAGTCAAATGAATTTACCAATACATTTTTTTTTTTCTACAAATAATCACTTTAAACCACATTATAAATTAAAGAGAATATATTCTCATTACATTAGAAAAGTGAATACTTTTCTAATGAAAATTACGCCAAAATGTTGAAAAACACCCCGGAACACCTCCATTTTGCCCGTAAAATTTGTTACCATTACAAGTTTTTCTATTTTGTAATTTATTTAAGAATCTTTTTGTATATAATAAAATTATTAAATAAAGTTATAAAATGGATATAACGGTATTACTATTTACTCGACAATTGCTGGTATTTATAAAACATTATTTATATATAAAACAAAATTAACGTATTTTTCAATTACAAGGTAATAAAAGATTCTGTTATATTCATGCTCTATACCTTACAACTGATTTACAACTTCTTACAAATACTTTCTTTCTCCCAGATTTCAGTTCTCCCGGTGAGATGAGGTCATACTGAAATTTTTAAGGCATTATATAAGGCTAAACTTGAAGATTTCTTATGGTTTCTGACCTGAAAATCGAATAAACCAGGTCCCAGAGTATAACATTTTGTTTTTACGATATCCAACCTAAAACAGAATGCCGACCTCCGTGGCGCGAATGGTAGCGTCTCGGCCTTTCACCCGGAGGTTTCCGGATTTGAATCCCAGCCAGGAATGGCATTTTCACACACGCTACAAACCATTCATTTCATCCTCTGAAATATTACATAACGGTGGTACTGGATGTTAAACAAAAAAACAAAACAAACGTAAAACAGAAAAATTCCGTGACGAAAACAGGCCTTTATTTTCAGTTTTAAGAATAACTTTTGTAAATGACTAATAAACGCGAAAATTTCATTATCAAATTGCACAGTGAATTTAATTCTGAGAAAAATTATATAATAAAGTTATGGAAAACAAAGAAGCAAATCAACTTTTATTATTAAAAAAAAAAAAAAACTTAAAGAGTAAAATGTTATGAATTAGTAAAAATTAAAAAGTAGCTGTTTTTAGTAAAATAAGTTTAGGCTTTTGAAAAATTAAAATTTCAACATTAACTGTATGCTTCCAAATTTATTTGAATAGTACTCATTGTTGTCTTAAAACGCTTACGTGTTAATAATAAACGAAAGGCAGTTTAGTTGTTTATGACATAATTTCGATTGCTTTTAATTATTGTTGAGAATCAAGTTATATAATTTTTATGTGTGTTTTTTGATCTTTTTTTTTGTCATTTTTCCAATTGAATCTGAATAGAAAAAATGAAATTCCCGTTTGAATTCTTTGTTTTGAAAAATGTCGCGTCTCTTCACACAAGCAGAATACGCTGATATGTATTTTGTATACGGGTTTTTCGATGGAGTTTTTCTAGCTGTGGTGGAAGAATATCGACTTAGGTAACCCGGGACGAGTACTTCCAAACAGTAAAGTAATTCTTAGAGTTTTCAATAATCTTCGCGACGTACACTTCCCTAGACGTATGATTCATCTGAATGTCAGTTTTATGTTGATAAAAAGGAAATATTCTTCATGTCGTACAACTTAGTCCTACAACGAGCACACGAAGAATTTATAAAGACTCAACGTTTCACGAAATTCACAGTATGGAGGGTATTACATACTCACGGACTGCATCGTTATCATGTTCAGATAGTTCAACACCTCCAGCTTGGTGACCACTCCAGACTACAGTTTTGTCTACGGGTTAACAATAATTTCCACTTAATTCCGTTCATGCTATTTCCAAATGGAACTACTTTTACCCGTAATGGCACAAACAACACACGGAATTCACATCGATGGTCTGAAGAAGGCCCACATGCTGTAGTCGAATCAAATTTCCAGAAATGATTTTCGGTAAACGTTTGGTGTTGAATGTTCGACAACCTATTAATAACCCAACACTTTCATGCCAGAAAAACTATTCACGAAAAGAAATTATCTGGATTTTTTTAAACAATTAATTTCTTACAGTGTTTGAAAATTTATCACTGACAAAACGAATTGAAATGTAATTTCACTTTTGTAGAACGCCGGTACATTTCACGAATGGTATAAGACAATTCTTAAATGAAAAATGGATTGAACGTAAATTAACTACCTAGATCACCGGATCTTACTTCCATAAATTACTGTTTATGGGAGTGGATGAAATGCAAAGGATAAAGGAAACATAGATACGTGTGATTAACTGGTCGTTCACATTTTCAATGACGTTGCCCTCATAAAGTTTTGTTCTGTTATTTTTTGGTATTAAAAGTTCATTTCTGTTTGTTTTTCATAGATTTTATTACATTACTTTTTTCAGAACTAAATTCTCTACAAAATTTGCAAATGAAATTTTGCATTTATTAATCACTTAACAATGTTATTGTAATTCAAATTTAACAAAACGTTTTTTTTTGTCACCGAATTTTTCGGTTTTACGTTAGGAAAAGTAGGAGAGATACAGTTTTTTAACCTATTTTATTCGATTTTCTATTTCCAAAAACATAAGAAAACCTCAAGTCTGGCCCTAATATAACGCCTTAAAAATTTCAGAGTGATCTCACTTCACCGGAGTAACTGATATCCGGGCATAATTTTCCTTAGCCGTGACTTGATAGCAATGCATTTACAGATCTAAGTTTGTATGAATGTTTTTTCCTTATTTCAAGCTCTAAAATCAGTTCCTAAATTATTTCTCTTCCTTTCTGAATCACTCTGTGTTGTAGAAAAAGTTAAAAAACTCTTAATAAACCCCACCTACAATGCGTTTATGATCATTACTTTAATACAAATAGTAATAAAAAATTTGTGCTAAATGTTACAAAACCAAAGTTCAAAAAATATAATATTAAATTTACATTTATTTATTTTCTAAGTAATGACAAAAGACAAAATTGTTATCTATTAATAATTATATAAAGAAAAATCTATTAGGTAAAACAATTTTATTAATAATCTATTCGTTTTAATTGATAATTAATGGATTGTCTAATTAATTGTGCGTAGGTTGTAATAATGAAAGTGTAAATCAAATCAAATTATCTATTCAGAAACTTTGAAAAGAGTTTTATTTAAAACAAATTTAATAAAATTTTACGAGATGAAACAATCGGCTTAATACTTGTAAAACTAGTAACAATTCTATACCGTTAAATATAGTGTACACCAGGTGCATTTTCGCTCTCAGTCAATATATTTAAACGTTGTAACGTATACCATACTGATAGAAATTACCGCTTTATATACCTTTTATCTCGCAAAGTCGTTCTATTTTCAATTAAATTAATTTTCTCTTTCTGTTGATGAGCGTTATTTTGTTCAATATTTATTTTTAACAAAAGATATCACAGATATCATTTATTAGAATCATTATTATCTTTTAAAATTCATTTAATGTTATTACTTTTATCAGAAAAAAATTATCATTTAACCAAATTAAAAAAAAAAAAAAAAATAAGACAACAAAAATAAAAATAACAATAAATCTAACAGTTAAGAAAAAAATATACTTTTTTTGTGAAATAATCCTACTTCAGCTATTAGAAGAGTGTGAATTGTTTACTTATAAGAGTTGAAATTTTTTATATGTTTTGTATGGAAATAGTTTACCGAAGATGTGGAATATCATTTAACATGCTTTTATTATTTTATTAACACTATTTATTTTATTATTTTAACACTATTCTATTATTATTATTATTATTATTATTATTATTATTATTATTATTACCATTTTCTCAGTTGGGTTAATCTACAACCTACAGTGGGAAAGTCAATTATGGATCGGTCTCTATCTCCTAAAAATGATAAGGAAGAGACGACGACTGGTAGATCTAGTGTATTATCGTCTAGAAAGCTAGGAATCTTTGTGACTTCGAAAAGGGATCTGACAAAACAATCAAGAACTAAAATAATTAGAGACAATATTATTCTCGACATGAGTGAAGTCTCATGTCTCATGACAGCTAAACCTATGAAAACATTGAAGACTCACCCCGACGGGGAGTGTTATTCTTTAAGACTTTGGGGTTGGCGTCCCCACAGCCCTAGTCTCTGCAGCTTTTCTTCACACTACACTCAGAGTTGCAGAACACTTTACACTATACCCATACTTTACACCAAGAACACTACAAAAATTACAACATATACCCTTACATAACAAAACAATAACATTCTACACTATTTCCTGTTTCACATACACTTGGTGGTGTTGCGACACCTTACGAAACGAAACCGTAACTCAGGGTGGAAACTATCGTGCCGATGAGTACGTAGTGGTTCTCGAACGATGTCCTCTGAGCACCAGCGCGAACCCAGTTGTATTTAGCTTTAGCTCCAGTAGCGTTCACTCTGCTGGAGCGGTCCATTACATAGCCGGTATTCGTGGAACCAAAATTACTAGTCCACAAATAACTAATATGATGACTAATGGTCTATCTGAAAAAACCACCAAAATTAGTTTTGTGAAGAAGCCCCGTTCAGCGTTCTCTGGCGATGATAATTCATTAAATTGCTCATCCGAATTTATCCAGGAAGGTGGCTCCTCCTACAAGGTCTTGCCTTTCTTGATAAATAAAGTTGTAACAAGTTCAAGTGGATCCCCTAGAACATTAGAAAACTGCGAGACGGATCGATTTTGATTGAAACACGAACAGAGTTAATCTACCTTTCGTCTCCGTAAAATCGGTAATATAAATATAAGTGCAGAATGCCACAAAACTCTAAATTCAAGCCGGGGGGGGGGGTAATTTTTTTTCCGAGAACTTTTGAATATGGATGTCACTGAAATAGCTGGTGAGCTTCGTTCCCAAGATTTTGTAGAAGAAAAGCGCATAATGAAACGGCAGAGCGGAATAGAAGAACCAACACCTCCTCTTATATTGACTTTCATCCTTCCAGTACCACCGGAAATAATAAAAGTTGGTTATCTTTCAGTTCGAGTACGAACTTTCAGTCCAAACCCACGACGATACTTCAGATGCCAAGGATATGGTCACACTACAACAGCTTCCTCAAAAACGGAAATCTGTGCTCGATGTGCTAAGGAAGGCCGCAATGGTACTAACTGCCAAGAAGATGAAAAATGCGCGAACTGCAGTGGTCCACATACAGCCCGCTCCAGAGATTGCTCAACTTATAAGGAAATAAAGGCAATTCTCAGAATCTCTAATGAGCAGAAGCTATCTTTAGCGGCGGTACGCAGAGAATATAAAAAGGCAATTAACTCACGGAACCTGGTTAAACCAGATGTATCTTTTGCCACCGCTACATCAAAACAAGCTCGTACAAATTTAGATAATCAGCAGTGCGGATTCTGCAATGAGTTAAAAAAAATTGTTCAGATGTTATCTGATCAAGCTCCTTCACTTCAGCCACTATTTCAGAGCTGACGAAGATTAACAAAAACTTGTTAGTTGCATTTAGTGAATCTGACAATGGGATTCCTCTGAAAGTTTCTGTACCCAAAGTTTTACCTGTATGGACAGAAGTAATCACAGCTGACAGTAAGATATCTAATAAGCTCCCTGTTAAGGGAACCCATTTATCCATCCCCTCTGGGATGTCATCTGCGACTTCCCACTCTGCTAAATCTCCTCCTTCATCACCTCGTATACTGTAAGATATGGTTGAGGAACCGCCCGACCCCAGGGCATCAGAGTTCTTTAAAATCAAAAATACGAAAAAGTAAACCGTATCACATACAACTAACTTTTATATATTTTCCTACAATACTGTATTTATAAATACTTTTACTTATGAACATTATTCAATGGAACTTAGAAGTCATCGGTCTCACGTTGTAGATGTTACAGTATTGGCGTGCGCACATGAACCAATAATCACGTGCTTCCAAGAAACATATCTTCTACAACAAGATGCACATTCAGAGGATATTTCTGACAGAGATACTGTCTAGTAGACAGTAAAGAGTCTAGTAGACAGGAAGTGGGGGGTTGCTTTTTTCATGAGGAATGAAGTGTTGGCTACAAGAATTCCACTAGCCACCCTTATTCCTGCTGTTGCTGTGATGGTCTCTATCCCCTTCAAATTACATATCTGTAATTTGCATTTCTCACTGAACTCTGAGTTTAATGCTCTAGAAATATCAAATCTCTTTCACGAAAATACCATCGCCGTCGTTAATCGTAGGAGACGTCAGTTCTCATCGTATTTTCTGGAGCTCATCTTTCTGCTCCTCTCGAGGAAATGTGATAAACAGAGTGAGATAAGACTTGGACTTTGTCTACTGAATGATGAGTAAATAATGATGTATATGATACATTATTAAATTATCTTGAATGTTCTTTCAATGACTTGACACATAACAATTTCCGATTTGAAAGTATAAACATCTTTATTATATAATGTCCAACGGATTTTTACATACTTTTTGAATAAATTTAGGGTTTTACTTTCGGTCACATGATGGGGTGTAAATGAATTTTCTTTATGGACATGAGGTGTACGAAAATATCATTCATTAAAATGTAATTTTCTTTTATGTATACCGTTCGTTCCACGAAGAGTTATACGCTTTTCATTTAATATCAGTCACCCATTCACCAAACGATTCTATTGACCATTACAAACCTTTTAACGAAGGTTGGAAAAATTTCAACATTCGATGATTTATAGAAACAAAATGGCGCCTTCCAAATAACACTATAAAATTCAGATAAACCACATTTTCAATTTATTATAAAATAACCGATAAAAATGATTAAAACAGACGATGTATTGTTTTACAGCTGTTCAAATTGAATAAAAAAAGTGAAGTTTTTAATATTTTAGATAAATTTTTAATAAGAGTTAGATAATTATTCATAACCATGAATAATTATTTTACTCTTTAATTAATCTTTTTCTAATTATCATCTGTTTTTAATCATTTTTACCAGCTATTTTGTAATAAATATAAAATGTAGTTCATCTGAAACTGATATTTATATTGAAAGCCGCCATTTTGTTACTGTAAATCCTAGAACATTAAAAATTTCACAGAACATTTTCAGAACCTTCGTTAAAAGGTCTGTATAGTTTCAATAGAATTGGGGAAATTATCATCAGTATTTAAAAAGTCATCAGTTTTTATACCTCATTATTTATTTATTTTTTTTCTCTTGTATGTAATATTAGTTGTAAGTTTTAGTGATATTATTTTTTAAGTTCTTAGTTATATATTATCAAATTACATTTAAACTTTAGTTTTTATTTTTATTTCTTTTAAACCCTTTACAATATATATGATCCGGCCGATGATAACGCGAAAGCGTTTTTCGCCCTCCAAAAAAAAAAAATCATCGGAGAATCACAGCTCGCTTTCGTATTATGACATACTGTGCCTATGTCGCGCCCGCAAAAAGCGTCATTATCGCCTGCTGCTGTTGCCTCTAATTTAACATTGACAAATCGTTACCAGGACCATCCATTGGTGGATTTTGATGTTATAACCTGAAGAAACGTATCTTTTTGCAGGTTATATCATGTTGAAATTTTTAAATCTAAGGATGTAAACATCTACAAAAAAATTATCGATCAAGACCAAAAACAGTCTAACTGATCACACGTTTAAAAGAAAGGATGAAAGGGCTTATAAGATTGTCCTGAAGAATCTGAACTTTTCATTTCTAATTGAGGTAATCAAAGGGAGATTGAGGAATAAGTCATGCAGTCCCGAGTACGTTTAATGCGTTTAATTAACATTTCTTCCCAACTTTTTTTCCCAAGATTATTTTGTCAGACTGGTAAAGTTTATTTTATCAGCAAGCTTTGAATGGATTAATCTGTTTCGTCTCATTGAAACCCAATTGGAGATATACACAATAATGGTCTTTAACTCTGATCCTGACTATTAAACCTAAAATCCTATTAGATCCAGTATTTGTATTTTTAATAAAGATGAGATCGATCGTAGTCTGAGAATCATTTCAAATTCTAGTAGACAAATTAATCTATGATTTGAAGCTATGTGAGGACATTAAACTGAAATATTCAATCGCTATATTGGTATTGCTGTGCGAACAAATGAACAAATCACTAATCAGGACAAAATTATTACATTATTCAAATATTTTAAGCACTTGTTTAGGAAATTTAAGAAAATAACAATAAAAGCCATAGGAGTACGATAAAATCCGATACAAGCAATGTCAAAATTTCATTGTATCACTACAATTATGATTACACGATTTTAACTTCAAGAATTTCATAGTTTAATTTATTTTTTTCAAGTCGTCTTTAAAAACTATACATAATCCATTTCTCTTATTTAAATTACCCAGTTACACAGATGGTCCAAAAGTCGTAGTACAGCATATTATTTCAGAATTTGTAAAGAAAAAGAAACATTTGGATACACCAACGTAAATTAAGTGTGAGGGCTCACCTTTGGAGCATAACACAACAGCGGCCATTGAAATTCGCCTTTTTGAATCGCTGTACATTTAATTAAATCGGGTGACCCTTATCATTCCTGGTAATGAATCAGTCTGTTTTTATACGTTACATGACTTCCTTCCCATTTAAATACATGGACGGCGATTCAAAATGGCGGTCATTGTTTTATTATGGCCCAAATATGGGCTCTCTTACCTAATTTACTTTGCTGTATCCAAAAGTTTCATTTTTTTTACATCTTCTGAAATAATAGACTGCATTCTGTACCACTCTGTATTATATGAAACTGGGTTTTACTGTTTTGAATAATGTACACAAATTCATCAAAATATCCTTTTATATATAAGCTAGTTAGCAGCATACTTTTAATTAATTTTAAAAAATTCTAGCGATTACAGAAAAAAATTTCTAAAAAAATTAACATTAATTTTCAACGACTAAGTGAAATATAATGAAATATTATAACATTTTTTTCTTAAATCTTGACGGAAAATATATATATATATAGAGTGGATAAAAAATGACTAAGGAGTTAGGCTGTAAGATTAAAATATGGTTACTCAACCCCTTCATCAATTTTAATTCGAAAACTTTTTGTCAAAATGTTTAATGAAAGTTTGGTACTCATACTGATGAGCTAAGTAGTTATTTCTGTCGCTTTAACTGTGTCGTATTTAACACACAATGTACGTCCGGTCTATGTTCGTTAAATAATTACTCGCAATAAATGGAATTTCTACTTCCTAAAATAAAAATAATTACTTTATATAAAAAGTAATTAACCATCTAGTGGGCGATCACTTTTTATTGTGATTACATATCGCGTGGTAATGTAAAACAGAAATAAATTATTTTGTTTTAAATACATTACATTATTTTTCAGTGGGTGTACATGGTTGTATTAAAGTTAATCATTATAGCAAACCATAATTTTACTCTTTATTTAGTCTAAATATTTTAAATAACTGTAAAATATCTAAATAATTAATAGTTTCAATCTCAATAAATATAAAAATTTAATTACTGCTGTGAATGTAATAAATATTCTACATTATTAAAATTTTCAAACAATTATTTTAATATTTTTTAATAATTTAACTTTATTTAGACATATATCTATTACAACCGATTCCTTTTTTTACTTTTAAAATGATGGCGAGTCAGAAGACACGAACAGCTTTCTTTCGTTCTACTGCTAAGCTGTAAGTAATATCATTTTAATGACCTGCTATTTTCAATGTAAAATCCACTAAAAATTAAAAAATTCTTGCGCATGAAAATCGACTTTTCGTTTCCGACGTCCTTACTATTTCTTAGAAACGCACTGATTTTCAGAGTACAACGCAATACATACGTTTGAATGTAGTACATTCTACTACACACAAGCATCGAGTTTGAACTCGCTCATCGCTGTGATTCACTGCATAAGTGTGTATTAAAAAGGTACACCAGTACAAAGCCAACATAACCTCAATTAAGGTTATGTTGTATGATGTCGACCTTAAATTGAGCATAACTAAAACCAACTCAACCAATCTTAATTGAGTTTTCAGATGCCCAACTTCAGGTAGACTCCTATACCATAACTAAATTTCAGTGTGATTGAAATAGTAGTTTTGGAGATTCTTGAGCCACAAAAGTTTATATATGAATGTTAGTTTTGAGATTTTCGAGCCACAAAGTTTTGTAATGTTTCAATAAATTCGATTGGTGAATGGGTGACTGATATTAAATGAAAAGCGTATACCTCATCGTGGGACAAACGGTATTTATGTATATATATATGTTAAAGAAAATTTTATTTTAATGAATGGTATTTTCGTACACCTCTTACACGTAAAGAAAATTCATTTCGAAAGTAAAACCCTAGATTTCTTCGAAAAGTAGGTAAAAATCCGTTGTACATTATTTAATAAAGATGTTTATCTTTTCGAATCAGAAATTTTTATGTGTCAAGTCATTGAAAGAACATTCAAGAGAATGTAAGAATAAGATTTCTGATTTGATTATGTTCGGCTGGTAAATATTTTAGCCGTTGATTGCTTAGTACTACGTGATAAAAGGTAACGAAGTTACAAATTTTTTTGCCAAGAAAAGGTTTTTTCCCTAATTTCCCAGCAAGGCAAGACAGCCTATTTCTATTTTATTGATTAAAAAATTAGTTACTACTAAGTCATATTAATTTCGAAAAATTAAAAATATAGAGCCGTGTAATAAGGAAGGCAAAGATTTGTTACGACTCCTACAAAATATTCTATGGAATATTTTCTTCAATTACTTCAAAGGAAATCTGCTATTTCATTGTTTATAATAGCCACTGGACATGAAGCTAAAGATTTCCATCGGTTTAAAATCCTTCAGTTGCTTTATTCTGTATTACGTGATTCATAGGAGGAAACGGATATAGAACGTATGAAAACTTGGTTACCCTAGAGAAACTAGAAGCGAAACAACATCGAAATATTGAAAGATTTTTTTGCTAAAAATTAAACATCAGGTCTAATCATGATTTATTTTAATGATATCTATTTTTATTTTGAAGCACTACGTATTAAGAGTCGATAAATATTTTAAAAAATGATTGCCGAAAAACATTACTGATAAATATTGCTCTTTAATATAGAATAATTGAAGAGCGCGCTGGTGAAAATTCTGTATATTTTTTCAATTTTTTTTTTTATTTAAACATATATGGTTTATGACACTCCCGGTAAAATTCCAACGCGCGGTCATACATATGAATCGGTTCAACCGTTAAGCTGCTACGGTGAAACATACATACATGTAAAAACAATAACACATTTCTTTTTGGGCAGTCGTATAAAAACATTGGTTACATGAATAAAATTTATCATTTGATCTATCAAATGATAGGTTTCAAAACATTTATCAGTTGAATGAGTCCTTTTTGAATAACTTGCATCTCAACGCTTCATTTTGAACGAGTCGGAAACCTCGTATCTCATACGTGAGATGGAAGTCTTCAAAAACGACTCATTCATCTGTGTGTGTGTGTGTGTGTGTGTGTATATATATATGTGTGTGCGTGTGTGTGTATATGTGTGTGTGTGTGTATTTGTGTGTGCGTGTGTGTGTGTGTGTGTGTATATATGTGTGTGCGTGTGTGTGTATATGTGTGTGTGTGTGTATTTGTGTGTGCGTGTGTGTGTATATGTGTGTGTGGGGTGTGTGTGTGTGTGTGTGTATGATTGTATTTATACATCCTATTACACTCCCGGTAACGTAAGGGTTTCAAAGTACATATCAATCGGTTCAGCCGTTGGGCTGCTACGGTGGACCATACATACACACACCTTAAATACATTACAATTCTTTGTGGGCAGTCATGTAAATAAAAGAAAGGGATTACTAGTTAATATTTAGCAATAGAATTGTGGCGCAAAGCGGACCAATGGTGGTGCACCGGGTGGCTGCACAAGTCTCCCTTCACGACACTCTCCCGCTAGAAGCTCTCTGTTGTGAATTAATTTTACAATTATTTAATTTAATATGTAAGCGCAGATTATATTATTTATATTTTATATTTGTATTTTTATTTATTTATTAATTCTATTAATAAAGCTAAGCGATTATTAGTTAATATTTATAATAAAAGAAAGGATTCTTTATTTACCGGGAGAGAGTTGTTGGCGCGCATCCGGCTGGCGCATCAAGTTGTCCGCTGTGCGCCAGTAGCAGCATCTGGACTGGAAACTAACACTATCTCTCACGAACACACACAAGCCCCCCCCCCACATTATCAGTGTGCTAGCGTTAAACATTTTATTTCTAAACTAAATTCTATATCTACTCACTCCCTCAGCCTATTTTAAATATAAAAACACCAAAATCTTCAGAAAAATATTTTCTACATACTCGTACTCCTTAAAATATTTCTGTAAAATGCTTATATTGTCCCAAACATGAGTATACGAACGCGTCAAGGGTCAGGGGATAGAGCTTCCTGGCTAGATGGTCGGGCGATATCCGCAGCTCATTTTTTAAAATAATAAGCTGCGGGTGCATATAGAAGTGTCCCTGTTGGGGGTCAGGGGGTTCGGGTCCCGAAGGAAGCCGGCAGGTCTCTCAACTACGACAGTGATGGTAAAGGCGGCGGGTCGCACATATGCCAACCTCCTTCGTTCAGTGAAGGACACCGTGTCGCCGGGCGATGCGAGCATTCTCTCGGAAAGAAGGGATCAGTGAGAGTACCTCCACATCGGGATCCAGAATACTGGGGACACAGCTGAGCAGTTACGCCGGAAAATAACGGACAAAGTGGAAGGAACTATAGCTACGGGCGGTAGGGGCGTTCGGCGAGTTCATCTACTGATTAAGAATGTCGATGCCCTCACCTCCGAGAAGCAACTTGTGCGTGATATACCATAGATGGCGGGGGAATTAGTCACGATTGACGTCCTTTTACTAAGGCTCTCGTTTGGGGATAAAAAAGTGACGACGGTGGCGGTTCCTTCGATGCTGGCCGACAAACTGTTGAAGGACGGCCGCATCCACGTTGAGTGGGTGTCTTGCCGAGTTCTCAGGAGATCCGCGGAGGGACCTTGTTATCGGTGCTGGAGTATTAGGCACCGGGCTGGATCCTGCAGCGGTCTCGATAAACGAGGTCATTGTATCAACTGTGGGTTTGCGGGACATCTTAAGCGGATTCTCCGACAAAGGCCGAGTGTTCCCTGTGTCATGTTTGGAGTCACTCTTTGGGGGGACGTGGCTGTAGGGCCAGCTCGGCAAATGAGACCCGTCGCTTATGCCTTGGAGAAGACCTGCGTCCAGGAGGGGCGGCCTTTATAGGTGTCCCACTGCCGATGATTGGGCGGGAACTCCCCTGGGATTCTCTTGGAACTTCATATTGCGCGGTAAATTAAGACTTTAGTTCCGGTGGGGGATCCCTTTGGGGTTCCTCACGTGAGGCGTGGAGTAAAGACCGAGTCCCGCGCTGGAGATCTCTTTGGGATCCCCTCATTAGAACCATGACGCAAGACTTGAAGACCGATTCTTGGCTACCGGGGGGGAACTACGGTTCTCAGCGAGATAGCTTATGGTGATGGCATCCCCTGGACCTGTATTTTTGCTTAGTTGCCTGTCCGGATCAAGAAGAAGCAACACTAACAAATAAGATCAAGAAGAAAGAACATCCTTACATGATCGAAAATACTACCCGTCAAAAAATCATAAGATTTTTTTTTTTCTTAAATGTTTATAAACAATAAATAACAACAGTAATAATAATTATAAAATAAATTAATAAATTTTACTACCGTGATTCATTCATTCAATATCATAGCAGATCTTAAAACACATGTATTTTCGATAAAATGAATCGATGCTGAAAATACTTCACTTATCTATTTATAATGTATACAAGATTTTTTGTGTCCTTTTAGTTACAATTAAATATACATATTCGTATTTACAGGGTGGCGTACGAAGTGATCCAGCATTTGGTTTTGTTAAAAGACATTTATATGAATCGCATTTACAAAAATGTAAAATACAACGGGTTTACAATATACTTTGAGATTTTGTTCTGCTTATCACATGTTCAATATGACCACCATCACGTTTAGCAACTTCTTCAACACAAACTTCTATGTTAATAACTCGGCGACACATAAACTCGGTTATCTTGCTGCACATCTCAGTGATCAAAACTCGCAGTTCCTTCGCTGTACGAGAATTTTTAGGGAAAATCTTTTCCTTTAGAAATTCCCAAAAAGAATAATTACACAGATTCAAATCAAGACCGTTCGGGGACCAGTTCTGTCCACATACAAAACGATTAGGAAATCGATTTGATGACATTTACGTTAAATGTTTGGTGCAGAAAGTCTAAAACAATATTACCTGTGTGCGGTTTGGCTCTATCCTCCATGAACCTTTCGTTTTCTAATTAAATCCCTCCAGCAAGAAGCTGAGGAAGAAAATTATTACGCAGCATATTTTTAATAACGTTCACTGTTCACTGTCTGTTCGAAAATGCACTGTTCAACAGTTACTCTTCCTTTGTAGCGATCTTGGAATGATACACAAACAGCGCCCTCAGGAAGAGAAGAAACTATTATTGATGAACTACTGTCACTTCTGCTAAGATAAAACATTAATAATTATTAACCTAAACAACTATTGCAAAAACAAATGTTAGATCATTTCGTGCGCCACTCTGTACGTAGCCTTTGACGCTCCCAGTAACGTAAGGATTCCAATGCGGGGTCATACATCTAAATCGGCTCGGCCGTTTAGCTACTATGGCGGAACAAACAAACATATACATACATACATACAAACATACACCCTAAAAACATTACTCCTATTTGATAATTTGTGTAATTATAATTTGTTGTAATATAATTTTATTTATTCTTTTAATTACGCTGGAATTTTATTACCATCATGTTTTAAAACCATTACATATGATACTGTTATCATTAATAAGAAATAAAAGAAAGATAAAATGTATTACTTTATTCATAGATATAAATAAAAAAACGTAATACAGTAACAGTATAAATCCAGTCTTAACATCGTAAAACCAAATTTATTTATTATTAATGAAAGATAAAAAATAATTATTTATAAATAGTAACACTACAATCCTTTATAGAATATTAAATTAATGCCTATATAAAATTACATATTGATTTTATAAATTGAATGACATATAAAATTATAATGATGTTTTAATTTATTTTCTTCTTTTGTACTTGCGAGGAAGTTGATTCGCAATTACTAGTGATGAAGCAACCGGACGGAAATTTCCTCTAAAAGTTTTCTGAGTTAGAGATAAACAACAATTCACTTGTCACGTACACGTACTCGTCTGAAGCGGATAAGATTGGGAACTTTGTTTCATCGTTATTTTCAATTAAAAGAAAAACCAAACAATTGTTCGTTGTCCACTCATTAAAGTCTTTTATTTTTTAATCCGGCTGTATTATTTCCATTTCACATATGTAAAACTGACACATAATCAAAAGTATTGCGAAAAATACATAAAATTCATAACTGTCTTCATTGTAAATTTTGTATAATTATTGAACCCGCAAAAAGGTTTGCCAATCTCATATTATCTATTATTTAAATATTCAACTTATTGCTGAAATCTTCATTCCTTTTCTAATAATCTGTTAAAAATCAAAAATAAATGTTGAAAATTAATAAAATTATGCAAGCAAATCGGTTAAGTACCTTAAATAACATTTGTATGTCTCTTTTTTCTTTAATTTGTTTTATTTCATCATTTATTATTCTGCACTGACCGTTTTAGTCGTAAATAATCAGTTTCCGAAAGAAAAAATTAACGTAAATGAATCTATGTTATCACAATCCCCGTGCGCTTTACAGTATTATCTTATTCATGTGCTGAAGATGCGTGACAATTCAAAACGGCTCTCGCATAATTCGTTGAAGTTTTATAAATCCATGTAAATAATAATTTGATTTGTTAACTATTCAGTTATACAGCCCAATAATGCACCAATCACAAAATTATGAATATATATGTTGCTAAATAAATTATATATTTGTTTCGCTGCCTCCTCGAATCCAATTCAATAGATAGTCTCATTTGTAAACTGCCTCCGTCATCTAACTTCTCAGTCGACACTAGAAATCCGGATCTTATCTTCTGCCAATTCTCTATCTCCTTTTTATGTACCTGTGGTTGTCTGGTGAGACAAGCTGTTATACTGAATGTGTTATACTCCAACTTCATACTGCTTCAAACATTTCTTCATTATTCTCTTCCCAGATTTCGACGTGAAAATTCTGCCTTTCATTTTTATCGCAGTTCCGAATTCTTATTAAAAATTTTTTTTTAGTTTTTTATTTTTTATCTATTTATGTATTCACTATCTTTTCTATCATCTATACATGCTTCATAATATCCGGTTTTCAAGGGAATTTTTTTTTAAATTATTTCCTCTGTATTAAAAATCCTTACCTTGATAAAGAGGTAACAATCGATTCTGTTGTTACTTAAATATTTATAGAATTTAGTGTTTGAACAACCTGAATTTTAAGATACTGAATTCACTAAAATAAGGGTAATTATATTCTGATCCTAATCTCTTCTTTCATGTAGGTGTGTTGCCTATGTATGGAGAATGCCTATTTATGGGTATGTTATATATAGAGAAATATTTAGAGATCTCATTAATTCAAATAATGACGTTTATTCTTTTCCCCTTAAAATAACATATGTATTTTCATCTATTAGTTTTAATTTCACTTTGTAAAACTTAAGATTTATTTAAATATGTCATACCGAATAGTATCATCAACTACGGTTATCTGTTTCATTTTCCTTCATCGTTAATTCTCATTTTGCTTCAAGAACACTTCTCATAACTTTATTTGCGTTAAGATGAAAAGTAACCAGTAAAATAGTATTCCCTAATTGAATTTCTGTTTTCATTAAAAATAAATTCAGGTTATAAACATTGACTCCGGTATGCATTCTAGTAATTCCTTATTTGGTGCTTTCACTTCTTTCATTAAACCCTTAATTACTCTGCGCATAGTACTATAAAAATTTCTCTGTCTCCCGATTTACACATATATATACATACAGATATTAAACGGGAAGTTGTAAAGTCGCGCAACCCAAATGACAACAAATTGTTTTCTTTTAAAAGCCTTTTTATTAATTTACAAAATAGTATTAACATTTACAAAAGTATTACTTACAAGTTTATAATAAGTATTGGAAAATCCACCATGATTTTCAACACATGCATCAACGCGTTTTTTTACATTGTATACAACCTTTCTCAGTGTAGCAGCAGAGATATTTGCTATACTTCTCAATATTTTGTTTAAGTTAATCAAATGTATGTGGATTGTTTGATTACACATTGTCTTTCAAAAAGCTTCACAAATAAAAATCCAGACGAGTCAGGTCCGGTGAACGAGGAAGCCTCAGACCTTCAGAAATTATCCGGTCATCGAAGAAATAGTCTTTTTTTAGACAGCAGTCACGTTCATCAGCATGTAGCACTATAAACTGCATGATTATTTATTGATACCGGTGAACTGTGATGGTCTCCGAAAAAAAAAATAGGCCCGACAATTCTCCGACGAGATACGCCACACCACATCCCAATTTTTTGCTAATGTAATGGCTGTTCATGGAATACATGTGGGTTCTCTGAAGGCCATATTATGTAACTTTGACCGGTAACATATCCGCTAAGATAAAACCAACCTTCATCTTTCTGAAAAAAGCTTTCCGAAAGTTTAACAATAACTGTTTTTACATTTGGATTGTTTTATATTACAGATTAACTTTTAAATTTTAATTAATTAACTCTAACTTATAAATAATAATTATATAAATCTTTGATTATTATATTTATTAGAGTTCTATAAGATTAAAATGAAAATAAATATTTTTAATGTTGTTTTAACGCTCTTTAAACAACAATCAGCAATTTTGGTTGCCTTGTTTTCTACTTTCAATAATATTATAACTAAATGAAACAATATAATCCATTATAATATTAGGTAATTGTTTCATTAGGCAGTGTAAGTGTAATATAATTATGTTGAACTGTATACAATATTAAAAGATGTATAATTGGTAATCGGCGTTTTAATAAAGACAAGAAATTTTTACTATGCAAAAGCAATTTCAAACATTTCTACTGACAATAAGAACATCAAAGTACTACTTCCTGAAAACTCCATGAATTCGTTTTAACGTAATACGTATCAATCTTGTCTTAGGTTGTTACGTGTTTGATTGATCTTGAACAATTTAGAGCGATTTATAAGAGGGTGTTCTTCTAAAGTTACTGAATACTTCCTTACACCCTTGTATACGCCTGTGAGTAAGCACACTAATTGTACAAGAAGTAGTAGAAGATTGGTGTGTTAGTTAATAAAACATGTGATATTGTCGATGCATTATAGTTTCTTTTCTTTTTTTTGTATTTTTACCTCTTTTTTATTAATAATTTCACTATATAATACTTCTACAAGTAAAATCCTATATAAATGATTCTCAAAAATTGCGACATTTATTTCGATATTATATTGCCTTCCCTTAAATTATCTGTTAATTAAATTACAAAAAAATAATATTCTAGAGTCGACAATTGAGACCTAACAATCACAGAGCTTATTTGATTTTAATAAATTGGTAAACGAAAATTTATTTTACCGAACTACTTTATTCGATTTTTACTGGTTATCCTATGCAATCCATTATGCTATTATAATTATTCATCCTGCTAGCGTTTTTAATTTAATTATTTGTTTTTATCTGTTTTATAGAAACAATAATAAAATAAAAACTCTAATCATACACATTATTTCATCACTCTTTTTTACTTCCTTGTACGAACTAAAGGAAATATTGTGATCCCGAATATTTCGGTTTTCAGATTTCAACGGAAATATCCATGTTGACCATCCCTGAATCCATTGTGACTAGTTTCGGCGTGACATCTGTACGTATCTCGCGTAACTCAAAAACGAATAGCCATAGGATGTTGACATTTTGGATTTAGGACTGTTGTAACATCTAGTTGTGCACCTTCCCTTTTGATTGCAATCGACTGGACCAAAAGTCTCCAAAAAAAGCCCAAAATCCATAAAATTAGGATTTTGAACTTTTTTTTAACTACAGTAATATGCTCTCATTGCGAGCTTTCAACGATGTACCACAAGTGGTACTTATTTTCATTGGTTCCAGAGTTATAGCCAAATAAAATTTTAATTCGTTCGAATCAGACTTCATATTTTTTATTTATTTTAATTTTTAACTTTTTTTTTAATTTAAATATATTATTGATTTATTAATAATTATTAACCCGTGATTGTAAAACCATTTTTACAGTAACTAATAATTCAATAATAACAGTAAAAAGAAAAAAAATAAAAAAAAATTAGAAGTTATTAGTGAAATAAAATATTTAATTCTTTTAAAAATATGTATATGGAATTTAATAGGCATTATTACATATGTGTAAATGTAATAGATTTGGTGAAACATCTGATTACGTAATATTAATTGAAAATTATAATTTAGAATCGTATTATTTTTGGATTTTTTAGATTAATTTCTGTTTAATTTTATTTAATTATTCTGAAATTTCTGTTTAATTTTATATTCATTAGAGTTAACTACAGAGGGACTGAAAAATAGAACTGAAAAAAAGAACAACATATACAGTGAGCATATATATCCGATCTTTAATAAATTGCGAAAAATTCTTATCTTTTAGTTCATTACTCTTCTGATATTGTCGGACAATATTCCTAAGTCAGAGTTCATCAACATTTCGTTTATTTGTTTTTTTATCAATCATTTATTCCCTCTTTAGTTTGATATAACTCTTCTGATCTTAATTTGTGTACACATTCTCTCGTTTTCAATTTTTTTTTATCTTTATATTTATCATCCTATTTAATTCATCATTAACATATACGTAAAATGACTTTAGAAGTTAATTCTTTACAATTAACGTATACCAATTTTAATAATGTTAATTGTATAAATTTCATGTTTATGAAATAAAAATAGTTATATTATATAGTTATATATAACTATATATAATATAGTTATATTATAATAGTTATATCAGAGGTTAATAATCATTAACCTCTGATTTTATAAAACGTTTTACGATAAGTAAGAATTCAATAAGTTATTAATGAAATAAAATTTTATGTACTTTTCACTTTTTTAAATTATGTATATATAATTTAATAATCGTACAAGGAAGTATGTGGTATCCACATCAGATTTTTTATATTTACATTTACTTTTGGAGTTGTATCCAATCAAAAATTGCAAACAAGAAATGTGTTATTGATCTAATCTAATGTTGTCTATTTTGCATGGTTGAGTATTCTTAGATAGTTGTGTGTGTGTGTGTGTGTGTGTGTGTGTGTGTGTGTGCGCGCGTTCCTGTGTACGCGCGCGCGCATTAACACATATGAATTCTTATTATAAATATATATATTATGTTTAAGAATGTATATGTATATATCTCACCATTATTATTACTAATATTTTATTGATATATGGAATGAAAAGCAGATTTTTTTCTGAAGATTTCTATAAGTACTCTAAATATTCCTTTACATATTATGAAAATTGATAAAAATGTATGTAGGTCACTATCAAATGCGATGAACTGGAAACTAAAGTAGAATAAAATTAAATAAACTACTGTTTTCAGTTTTAAAAAAACTCTTGTTTTGTTTCATTTTTAAAAGTTTTAAAATATATATAAAATTATCTAACCTCTTTATGCAATAAATTACAAAATACATGATTATTCTATCAACTTGACAATTTTTGGATTGAAGAGAGTAAATATCTATGTAGAATAATATATTTAGAATGTTCATCTCTTCTACTGAATTTATTTAAATTATATGACTAACTGATATAACTACGTAGAATAATGTATTTAGAAAGTTTCATCCGTTCTAATGAATTTATTTAAATTATATGACTAACTGAAACTGTGCCACCTAGATGTTAATTGGTGTCAGGTATAGAGATGTAGTAAATGGAGCACATAATCGTAGTGAACGAAGATCACTGTAACGTAATGCGCTTAGTTACTGTAATGATGTTCGTAAGCGACAATAAGTTTTTATATTATCTCTTTATAACAAATAAAAGCTCAATTTCATTTTTTTTCTTTTTCAATTAAAACTTGCTTTAAATCAAAAGAGCATTAGTACATTTATTTGCCACAATGGTTTGCAATGTCCCTTTGCTGTCGAGAATCATTATTATTATTATTATTATTATTTGTAATTCCGTACAATATGTTAATTTACAATCAATTTTATTATGTTTTAATTAAAATTAGACTTTCGGAATTTTAGTGGATTTATTTAAATGTAAAATAATAAGAGAGTAAAGAACGAGAATGGGTGTAAGAATACATTAGTTATTTTATAGATATAGTTTTTGTTTTTATTCATATCTTAATAACGCCTCAGTATATTAGCGGTTATTAAAATTTCCATGAACATGTAATGTTCAAAATATAAAATAAAATATATATATATATATATATATATATATATATATATATATAGACACACAAAGTGATTGTTAATTTGATAAAAGATTCTAAGGCTTGAAATAAGGAAAAAGGTTCACAAAAAACAAATGTCCGAAAACGCTTTGCTATCGAGCTATGGTTATCGAAAACTTTCGCCCGGATTTCTCTAATTCCCCGGTTAAATGAGATCATACTGAAATTTTTAAGGCCTTATGTAACGAGTAGACTTGATGCTTTTTTTATATCGTTTAGACTGAAAAATCGAAAAAATAGATTCCAGCACTGTACCTCCCGTAGGTTTTATGATATTAAATGTAAAACAGAAAAGTTCAGTGACGAAAAACACATTTTTATTCGGTTTGAAGTAATATAACTTTGTTAAATGACTATTGTATGCTTATATTGAATTATCAAAACTTGTAGAGAATTTAATTCTGATAAACAGATGTAGTAAAGTCTTTGAAAAACCAAAGAAGAACTATTTTTATTATTAAAAAAAACGGAATAATTATTTTAAAAAATGAACTATCATCAAGACCATGTAATGTGATGCACGTGTATAGAATTATAAGATTCCAACCGTTCTTACTGATGTTGTATGTTATAATGCATATTTGGTCTGAAAGGTATAAGACGAGATATCTCGATTTTTGACTAATTGTTTAACGGTGCTACCCTTACATATCCTGTACAGAAACTCACATTACTTACCCTACAGAAGACCATATAACATCATGTAATCTGACGCCTACATATACGAGTAGAATATTTAGATTCTCACTGTCCCTACCTACCCGGCGGACGGTGGAAAAAATTGTTTTCTTAATTTTCAGACCGATTTCTTCCACTCCCTATTTTATGAACATCATAGTACCACCACAAAAAGCAGCTGTGTCAATTGTACAAGATCTGTTTCAATCGGATTAACAGGAAAAAATTTATGCACGAACAAACATAAAAAGAAAAATTAGGGTGGAATGTATAACCTTCTTTCTGAAGTCGGATATTTTTAATTTTTACAAATTAAAAATAGCTCTTTTTAGAAAATAAATTTAAACCTTTGTAAAATTAAAATGGACACAGTAACTTCATGCTTCGAAATTAATTTGAATATTACTCATTGTTATAAAACTGTGGTTATGTTTTAATAATAAACGTAATGCGGTTTAGTTGTTTTTGAAGTAATTTAGATTGCATTTAATTATTTTTGAGAATCAAGTTATGTAGTGTTTTGTGTTTGTTGTACCCTGAACTTTATCTAATATTTTTCCAATTTATTCTGAATTAAAAAAAAATTAAATTCCGTTTTAAATTCTTTGTTTTAAAAAATATCGCGTCTCTTCACTCAAGCACAATATGCTGATATGATTTTTGTTTACGGCTTTTGCGAAGGAAGTATTCCAGCTGCGGTAGCAGAATACAGACTTAGATATTCTGGACGAGTAGTTCTAAACGGTAAAGTATTTCGTCGAATTTTTAATAATCTTCATGAGAATGGTACATTTCTCAGCGCTCATGTTTCACTTGACCGACAACCGTTACATGGTGAAAAGTAAAATAATCTTCAAGTGGTACAGCTAAATCCTACAACGAGCGAACAAAGAATTTCTACACGCCTTAACATTCCACGAAGCACAGTATGAAAGACATGCGCACGGAATGTCCGTCTTTATCATATACAGAAAGTTCAACACCTTCAGCTTGATAACCGTGCCAAATGAATGGAGTTTTGGTAATGGGGTTAACAATAATTACCGCTTAAATCCGTTCAAACTACTTTCGGAAGTTATTTTTACCCATAATGGCATGATCACCACGTGGAACTCACATCGGTGGTCTGAAGAAAACACACATGCTGTGGTTGAATCAAACTTCCAGCAACGATTTCCGGTGAACGTTTGGTGTGGTATGATTGATAACTAATTAATAGAACAACCTGTCAAGGGAGAAAGTATGTGCAATTTTTACAATAAATTTCTTACAGTGATTGAAAATTTCGCATTGGCGAAACGGATTGAAATATACTATCAATTTGATGGAGCTCCGACACAATCCACGAATGAAGCAAGACAATTCTTAGATGAAATATTTACTGGTGAATGAATTGAACATAGAAAGCCAGTAGTAAATTGGCCCCTTGGTCACCGGACCTTATTCCCAAAGATTACTACTGATGGAGATGAATGAAATGCGAAGGTTAAAAGCAAAAAGTAGATACACGTGATGAACTGGTCGCTCGCATTTTCAATGATGCTGCCCTCAACGAGGAACGCAAGCATATCATTTTATTGCTGACAAAAAATGTAAGGAAACGAGTTGAAAAGTGTATCGATGGAAGTGGTGGAATTTTCAGACATTTATTGTAAATTAGTTCCGTATAAACGACAGTAAGTATTTTTTAAAAGTAAAAATCTTAATTTTCCCAAGATCTAAACTATTGTACTAAAAACAGCTGTTTTTAATTTTTACAAATTAATAACATTCTTCGGTTAAGTTTTGTTTTTAACAATAAAAGTTGATTTTTTCATAGATTTTATTACATCAGTTTTTTTCAAAATTCTACTAGATTTCATAATAAATTTTACCTATTTAATAACCACTTAACAAATTTGTTTTACTTCAAACCAGCAAAACGTGTTTTTCATTTTCGAATTTTCCTGTTTTACGTTGGATGTCATAAAAACTACGGGAGGTACAATTCTGGGATCTCTTTATTTTTTATTAGGTCAAAATATAAGAAACCGTCTCGTATACCCATTAAATAACGCCTTAAAAATTATGACCTCATTTCCCCTGGGAAACTGGAACTGAAATCCAGGCGAAAGTTTTCGCCAGCCGTATCTGGAAAACGAAGCGTTTTCGGACATTTGATTTGACCTTTTTCCTTAATTCAAGCTATGGAATCTGTTCCCAAACTATTTCCCTTTCCTTCTGTTACGCTCTCTCTCTCTCTCTCTCTATATATATATATATATATATATATATATACATCATTGACAGACGAGCAGAAGATTGTAAATAGTTTTTATATTTTAGAAAAAAAGATTGAGAAGGGAATTTATTATTAATTAAATTAGATACCTCATATTTGGTTGTGTATTTTGGTAGTTTTTCGTAGTTAATATAATAGGTAAATTTTTCTGGTTTCTGTTTTAAAAACTATTTATAGATAAAATTATTATTTTGACCTGAAAGCCTATTTAATGATTGAAAAATTTTTTAAATAAACTGATTTTTTGTGTTCTTTAATTTCTACCTGATTGTCGTGTCAGCAATGGCTTATTTAAAAACCCTTCTTTCATCTTCTTTTTTGGAACCATCTAGTTTTTGCAGCAGAATGGTGACAGCTGGCTTCTCACCTCAAGCTCTAATCTGAATCTTTCTTCATCGATCATAACTTCTTCCCGTTATATCAATCAGCATTCCAAACCTATTTTCTCATTCTTCCTTTTTATTATTTTTTTTTCAGTGATTTTTTTTTTGCATATATTTCCACTCAATACATTTCCAATTTATGGTAGGATGCATTCCCTTTTATAACAACAAATACATATATTTTCTTTCCCTTTTTTTTGGGTTAAAAGTTCCTTATTTCTCGAAATTTTACTTTTGCCTATTTTTGGCTTTCAATTTTTTACTTAGAGCTTATATTTTTTGGAACTTTCTGATCATAACAAACCTTATATTACGTTAAACAAACATATTACGTTATTTTGAAATCTTAACTGATTACTATAAAGAAAATTTATAGCATAATTTTTATCATCTTTATAAAATGTAATGTTTTTTATGAAATTCATCTGTCATCCATAAAATAGTATAAAATATTTTCGAAGAGAATATTGAAATCTATGATGTTAGATGTTTTAGAAGTAAAAATTTTACACTCAGTTGGTATTAGCGTATTTTTCAAATTATCCTCGAGAAACATTTTAACGTTTATTTTTTTATTAATAATATTTATGGAAAAAAAAATTATTAATTTTTACTTAGGATTTAATCATTTTTAAATTTGTAAGTTTCTGGATAGCGATTTATTTTTTTTATTTCAAGATACCACCCAAAAAATGTATAATTTTGTAATTATTTGATTTTAACGGTACAGATAGTTTGAACCTTTTTAATTATGTAAAGCATGACTAGTTTTTATGAAGAATAAGAGAGAAGAAATAAAAGTTCAAAATTGTTCTTTTTTCCAAAACATTGTTAGATTAACTTCTATTAAAAGTATTTTCATCAAAAGCAAGTCTTTTCTAGAACATAATTTTTTGATGCAGCCCAAATTAACAAATTAAAAGTTTCTACAAAAAAAATATTAATTTTTTATTACTTCGGAAACATTTATATGTAAATTTTAATTAAATATTTTTCTAATCCTTAATTTATAAACTCTTTGAGAGAGATAACCACTGATTTTCCTCGTCTAGATACCCTATTGACAAAATATAAGTTGTAACTTATAACTCAACACTTGAACTAGGTGTTCTTTTATTGAAATTTTAATATTGTTATGTTTTCTTAAAATAATGTATTATTTTACTTCTTGGTTTTTCTACTTCCTGGTTTCCATAACGTTTTCCTAAAAAAAGAGAAGTTTCATATATTATTTATTACTTATCTATATCGAAATAATAAAAAATAAATCAGGAAGAGATACCCTAATTTTAATAAATTATTTTTGAGGAAATGCTATTTGTCTTCTTCAAAGTATCAAAGTGATAATTTCTGCACTATTACCTACCTAATTTGTTTACAAATACTTAGACATCCTACGGAAGAGAATGTCGAAGGTAATTTATCTTCTAAGGAGACTGAGGTGTGTTGTGTTTATATAGTTAGTACAGTTTGATATATTGGCTTGCACTCCAAAGATGTATTAAGTAAGGAATCATGCTAGTTTAACTCAGATAATTGTTCCTAAAAACTGTAATTTAGTCTAATAGTAGCTCGGTTAATATAAGCTTGTATTATACGAGTATTATTTTTTGATTTATGTTTTGATAATGTAATTTTTTTATGCCTTTCGTGTTAATTGCCAAGTGAATTTTTGTACTCGTTTCGTTTTACCAATTTTGGTTTTTCGAGGTTATTTTAACGGTTACAGTTATCATGTACGTTATAAGACGCTACAATTTTATGAATAAAGAGACATTAAAATAATAAAAATGTTTACAGGATGAGTTCCTTATATACTATTATTAAGTTCTAATAAAATTTTTTACATTTTATTAATGTACTCCGGGTACAAGTAATTATTATTTCAGAGGTCGCCTTCTTTTACTTAATCTATTATTGAGAACGGCGTTTTATTTTCTTTTACAAAGTTAAACAACTTTTTGAGCTAACTTGTACTTACCCTTCATATAACTTAATGTTAGTAAAGAAAAATTAAGTAACGTTTTTCAATACAACGAACAATTAGTTATTCCTCTGGGGCTTCTGAGAAAACCAATTTAAAAAGAAATGAATATTGATTATTTCAATATTAAAATTTGAAAAAAATTCATAATTTTAAATTCCTATTATTGTTTTTGTTTATTTTACACAGTTCAAATGCTGCATAAAGACCAAACTAGGCTTGACCAAGGCATGGGATTGTTTGCTGTGGATTAATAACGTCAAGGGCAATATACTAAGTTAAATATCCCAGGGCTGCACTGTTAGACGCCGGGATTTGCTGAATCTTTAGTCTTTTCAGTGGCTCAAGTCAGAAGTAATGTAAAGGTTCAGAAATGGTCAGAATTGGAAATGTTCAGAGATGGTCTTTTTCAAATTCGAGAGTTTAGCGATGTCAAACCTCTCCTAATTCATAACCCCAATGATGTCAGGGCGATTATGCTTTACTGCTCTATCTGTGAGTGCTGTGTGATTATTCTCCATTACAGGAATCGGATCATATACATAATACTGGACCGTTTTATCAAAGAGTTCTAGGTTCAAATCATGGATTCTCGCTTAATTATTGTGGTGGGATGTGTACACTCTTGTGGCTGATATCTGGCATCTCCCATTCACGTGCTCAGTTGATTCACTCGTGACGACACAATTGTCCACAGTCCACTATACCGTAACATCCTTTATTATGTCCTTCCGGTAACTTAGCGTGCCGATAACAGAGTCTTGAATCACAAAAGCAAATACTTTAGTTTAAGCAAACAGCTCGGTGTTCCTTAACTACGCTAAGGAAGCGTCAAAGTCCACTCCATCCTACAGCAGGGACCTGACACAAACCGCCCATGGACACTAATAGCTAGCGATTGCTCTTCCTTGGTTTATCATTTAGGGGTATTTTGGAGAGGTGGAATCCACTGCCTGCAAGTTGAAGTAGAGTCAAACAGTCGTATTCGTCTTCGTCCATCATTTCCTGTTGAATCAAGATGGTAGTGCTTTTCTCTCAAAAATAATCTCTGAGATTTTCCAGCTGTTTATCAAGAAGGAAGAAGTCCACGTCATCTCTCCTTGACAGATAGGAACGAGCACTAGAATTCAGAAAGCAGATGATAAGCGCCACCAAATCTGTCCTCGTCCATTAGAGGATCCCAAAACCGTAGGGAACCAATGACACCGTATTGTTTTCACGGTCCTAATTTTATTATGCTCTTTTAATTACGATCTAATAATGACGCACACGTTCCATAATCAAGTAGTTAGGGTCTCTTAGGCGTGATGGTTGGCAACCCATAGCCGTCATGACTAACGAGAGCTCCGTGAAAGGAATAACACATTCACCGACCTGCATCCATCTTTACATTACAATCATTACAAAAACAAGGGGAAATAATTAACGGAAAAAATGCAACTATTTACATCAGTAATATTATATTTTGGTTGAAGTTGTCTTCCAGCTGATGAATAGGAACTGGTACCTGAAGAATTCCCAATAATTCAATAAAAGTAAAATTAGAATTAAAATGTTACTACATACTTGTATTAGAACAATACATAAAATTGTGTGCGTGGTCTTGCAACTAAAACGTAAAAAAAGACAAACTTAACATTTATTTCCATACTTCATGGAAGGTTTCATTTGAAAAAAAATATTACATTTATCATTTCCTTAAAAAATAAAATATTGTTACCCAAACCTGTTTTTTGTATAAAATCCTTTTTTTGAGACAATGAAGTAAATAAATTATGCGTTAAAATTCCACAGTGATGATTATTCTGTTAGAATATGATAACAAAATTACAATTAACTTTTTCTGTTTTTTATATCATGTACAGAGTGATATACTTAGTGAAAATAAATAAAAAAACTGAAAAAAAAAAATGAACATCAATCACATAACCTTTTTACTGTCAATAACCAGTAGCGGCAGCATAATTTTTTTTTTTTTTAATTAATTAATATGTTTAAAAATGTATTCATAAGTGCATAAGCACTTAGACAATAAATTTTAAAAAACTACTTTATTACAATTCATATAAATTTGTTTATTGATATAGTAGTAGAATTATACGGTTAGAATAATTATACGGTAAGAATTCAACATGTTTCAATTAACAAATTGTGGTTCTTGTACAAAATATATTATATTTGCGTATTCAATGTTATTTTGTGTTACTCGCACAATCCCTGAAGCGGACATGATATAGTACGTAGGTTATATCCGGATCGTCGATTGACCTGGTAAGATCACGTCAGAGAGGAGAAGACAACTCAATGCTAACCCTGCACGAATGTACTGGCTCCTTGGAAGTTGGTCTCATCTGTCCTTGACGAATAAATCATTGCTGTACAGGGTTTATCCTTAAACAGGTTTGGAGATATAGTGCACAAGTATAAGAAACTACTTGTAATTGTAACGTTGAAATCATTCAACGGTTTCAAAACAAGATTCTCAAGATGGTATCAGGGGCTCTACGGTTCGCTAGAAACGATGACGTACACGGTTATCTTGGTGCGCCATATGTTCATGATGAGATACGCAGAGCCAGTGGGAATACATATCAAAATTAGACAACGTGTGAATCATCTGGCGCTGAATATACTTGACAATGGTGAGGAAGTAAGACTATTGAAGAGGCTACATTACTGGGCCTCACTGATCTTTAAAGGCATAGATGATCACTAAAGTGCGGACCCGTGATTATACTGCGATTATTATATTAATTATAGTTTAACCTTTTATAATTCATGCTGTTTTTTCGTGTTTGACTTTGTTTTGTTACTTTTTATTATCTCCTTTATCCTACTTTATTATCTTATCTATTACATTTATTATCTGGTATCTTTTTTTTATTAAATAATTGCTTCGTTTGTGTCATACACAAGGTGATGCATACGAGTATTATTAATGTTTTATTTGAAGTGGGCTACCTTTGGATGGTCTCCTGACACGTTACTCTTAGTCATACAATTTTACTTATGGTCGCAGTTCTTTTGGAGATTGATAGTTAAAAAAGTAGGTAGCTCCAAAAAAAGAATAAATTTAATAGACAGCAAAAAGGAAAAAAATTTAAAAATCCAGAAAACAAGAACGAGAAACTTTAAGAATAAACAAATTATTAAATTTGTCTGAATATTTTCTTTCATTAAAGAGATAAAATGTCGATGATGTTAGAATTTCTATGAAATACATTTATTTAGATCACAAAAAGTTTAAAAATAATAATATTAATAAAATTATTACGAAATACTTTCATTCAAGCTTAAATTTATTCAAAAAAATTATGAAAAAGATATAAAATTTGATAATTTATAGATGTCTTTTTCTTAAATATTCACAAATATTTTTTATCGAAAAGAACAATGAAAAAATTACAACCATCAATCTGATCATAGCAGGTATAGGGAGAGTAGTTAATACAAGAAAATTGATCATCTTGCAAATTTTATTTTAAGAACTGACAATAAAACTAGCAGCTAAGACATTTTCATTTTCAAGAGGGATTTTAAATATATCTTGAAAATTTCTAACGAGGTGTCACTTTAAATTGAATCTTTATATTAAGGAATATTAAAAAATATGTTATATTCTTTAAAATCTATTATTAGTTTTTCCCTATGTATTAATCTTTCTTTTTCCACATAAATAATTTAAAAAATCACTAATTATACGGGATAAATTATCATTTAGTATCAAATAATGTATATTTTTACAACTGAATAATAAAAACTAAATCCAGAATGTAGAAAACAGTGTAAACTACCAAAATATGAATTCCAAATGATAGACGAGTAATGAATTTTTTTTTTAAATTCTGCTAGCGGCTAGAAATTTTCGGAAACAATCCTTACAATAATCTTACCTACCTACCATAATGACAACGTATTTAGGAGTTTTTTTTTACTTCCTTGTACGAAGTAAAGTAAGTAAAGGAAGAACATCTAGTTGTGCACCTCCTAGACTAAAACCAAAAGTGTCTAGACCAATAGTGTCCAAAAAAGCCGAAAATCCATAAAATTTGGATTTTGGACTTTTTCTTAACTACAGTAATAAGCTCTCATTGCGAGCTTTCAACGATGTACCACAAGTGGTACTTATTTTCTTTGGTTCCAGAGTTATAGCCAAATTAAAATTTTAATTAATGTAATATTTGGATCTACACGGGGAAGGCACATCGGTTCAAATCCGTCTTCATATACATATATATTTTTTTAACTTTTTTGTTTATTTAAATATACTGATTTATTAATTATAAAACATAACTTCTGATTGTAAAAAAAATGTATAGTAAATAATAATCCAATAATAAAAATTAAAAAAAAAAATATGAGAAAAAACAGAAGTTATTAGCGGTGAAATAAAATTAATTTTATGAAATTTTTATTTTAATTCAAAAATTTTTACTGAGGTTAATAATTATTAATAAATTTAATATATTTAAATTAAAAAAAAGTTAAAAAAATGAGTGTATGAAGTCGGATTCAAACCGATGTGCCCATGGTTACGGATCCGACATGTTCTTATACCACATAATTACTTGAGCGACGTAAAACAAAATTAGTGTACAAACTGATTTAGAATGCTGATACGGACACCACAAAAAAATGTGATGCAATATGGTGTCCACCACAATGCAATTGTGTAACTGACCATTTTATTAAAGAACTGGAGGATGGTATCGCACTTTCAAATGAAATAAGTTTAAATGAAATGCAGAAAAAAATGAGTATATGTAATTTAATAGGTGTACAAGGAAGTCATGTGGTGTCGACAACAATTTTTTTTTTTTTTTTTTTTTTTATAAACACTGAGGTTTATGATATGATCGAAATATAAATAATACTTGAAATAATAGTTGATATTTCATTTCTAGATTTTAAAAATTATCAGTCAAAAACTAAATTAACTTTTATTATATATTTTGTTGTTTCATATGCAGGTGATAAATATAATAAAACCCCGATGACAGAAAAAAGGATCCAAAATAAAAATTACAATTTCTTTCTTTGAGAGATAAGATTTTTCAATAAAGTAAAAATGTTTAAAAATGATTTTAGTTCGAAACTTGTGAATTCTTCCTTTTTTTCCGTTAACATATCATACAATTAACACTTTACAGAAATATTCTGATTACTTAATACGATTACATAATAATTAATGAAGAATAATGAATTATGAAATTATTTGCAATTGTCAAATTATTTGTAATTGTCATTGAATTAAGAAATATTACATCCTCGTAGATTTTAGAATATAAAGGAAGGTAGAATGTAATAGTTGTATTAGTTGAAAATCTTGTCAATCTGGATCTTAGTACAA
Source organism: Lycorma delicatula (assembly GCF_047948215.1). Lineage (NCBI taxonomy): Eukaryota > Metazoa > Arthropoda > Insecta > Hemiptera > Fulgoridae > Lycorma > Lycorma delicatula. Next base: position 55,292,634 of record NC_134457.1, read on the forward strand.
AAGTATAAAGATTAGAAAATACTTAATACTTATCAGCAGTTGTGTCAAGGGAAAATTTAGTAAAATACGATACGACTCTCATGCTAGCTGTAAAGAGAGTTTAAATTCTTAAAAACATACATTTAATAATAAATTGGCAAATAATATTACGCTCCAAAAAACTATCAAAAAATGTTTAGCTTAAAAATCCAAACCCTCATTATCAGTAGATACTATAAAAATATGTAGAAACGTAAATAATATTAAAAAATATTATTTTCTCTTGCCCTGAGGTAGATAATCCTCACGTCCGGAACACAATATCTACTTTCCACGTCCAGGGCGGCAACAGCTGTACTTATGTACAATATATTTAGCTGGCTAACGGGGCTCCGAGTAGTTTCCTCGGATATGCTTTTTTTTGACCTGTTTCCACCTTCAGGTCACCATATGGATTGGAATTTACGGCCACCTGCAGGATATGTACTACTAATGATTTGGAAATGGACTTACACCATAATTAGAGCTGGCGATGCGGCGGCCGGGGTCAATGTTATTGCAGGTGTAACACAGACCCTTCCGTTGTCCACATGCCCCCTGCGATGGCAAGCATGTAGCAGTAATGCCCATGTATGTCGGTGCATGGGAGCTCTGAAAGCATCGGTGAGTAGGAGGCTGGAGTCAGTGCAGAGACTGCGCATCCACTCTCTACCAGGACATATGCTGGTTCCACCGGAGTACCGGATTGGACCTCCAAGGTTGGTAGCCCTGGAGTGGGGGTGTACCCCGGCGGCTAGCCTTGCTACAGAAGGGATAAACAACATGAGTAATCTTGAACAACACTCAAACGTGGCAGAGGGTTCACGAAAACACCCTCGTTTAGAACCGGCTGTTTCGCCCGAGGCGAAAGTCGTAAGAGTGCAGAATCTCTAAGAATAGAAGTTGAGGCCAGAAAAAGCTTGCAAAAAGATTTTTTCAAGAGCAACATTCCGAACCCGAAATATTTGATAATCACAAAGGAAGACGGTAATTTCTCGAAGGTGAGTCCCTTCCTCATTGCTCGAGAAATAAATAAATGTGCTGGAGGCCCTGTTAAAGAAATTAGAAAAACCTTCACAAGACTTCATGTGGAAACTGTAAATGATATTCAACCGCAAAGATCCTAGGGTTGAAAAAAATAGATTTAGCTGTACGTATTGATCTCCATGGCACACTCAACACCTCAAGGGGTATTGTGGTCTGTCGGGATCTATTAAACTATTCAGAGCAAGAAATTGTTGAAGAACTAGCAGCACAAGGAGTAATAGAGTGTCGCCGATTGAACATGAGAAGGAATGGCGAAGTCCTTCCTTCAGCATCTCATGTTCTCACATTTAACCAGCCAACTTTGCCGGAGAAAGTAAGAGTGGGAATACATCGATTGGATGTGCGGGCATTTGTACCGCAGCCAATGAGATGCTACAAGTGCCAACGTTTTGGCCATATTGCTGTAAGATGTGAGAGACCGCAAATATGCATGTGCGGCGATGAGTTGCATGAGGGAGAGCCATGTAAAGAGCCTCCCACATGCATCAATTGTAAAAGAACACATTTTTGTAGATCCAGGAACTGTCCTGTCTACAAAGACGAGGTAGCTGTGCAGGAAGTTAAAACCCTGCAAAAGGTCAGCTACTTCCAAGCAAAGAAGATTGTAAATGCCCGCAGACCTAGAGCAACAACAACCTATGCTCACGCTGCGGCTGTTGTTCCTGCTCCTGCTCTGGTTGCTGTTGATGAAAGCCAGCTCATCAGTAAACTTGCGCCTACTTTGGCTAACATGATTGAAAGTATCATTGAAAACAAGATGAAGCCTTTCAGCAGTAAAGAAGCTGTTAAGCCAAAGATAGTAGTACAGCCACCCGAAGATAAATCAGTTAAAATGAAAGTTGCTTCTATAGAGAAGAAAACGGACGCCAAACCAGAATGCCAAGTCCGTCTGAGTGAGATACTTATTGACGATAAAAAGAAAGTTACAGCTACAGATTCTGTTATGGAAGCTCCCAAGCCTCCTTCAACTGAGATGGCCTCTAAACCCCAGAGGCCACAAAACATTACACGGGGGGGGGCGAGTGTCCCCCCCTTCCACAGGCGGTGACTGGTGCTATCCCCGTATTGGGGGTTGGCAAGGTTGCCGCCTCTCAATCGGCGCCAGAAACCGTTCAATCGGCTTCTGTTGTCTCCGATTCGGAGACTGGAAGCTATACGGGCGACGACGTTCTCCGCGAACACGATGCTGTTCGCAATATGGAGAAAAAAAGAAAAAAGTATGGCCGAAAGGAAAACCTAGGCTATAATTTAATTTAAAATCAGCGAGTTGATTGTACAATGGAACATCAATGGCTATTTTTCAAACATCCATGAGCTCCAACGCTTGGTACATGATGTAGACCCGATTTGTATATGTCTGCAAGAAACACATTTCAGCCGAAATGAAAATTTTAAATTAAAAGAATTCGAATTATTTCGGCGAGATCAACCGCCAAATGTAAGAGTTAGAGGTGGAGTAGCCATACTAACATCGACCAGAGCTACCACGGAAGCTGTTGATCTAAATACAAATCTACAAGCGGTCGCCATTAGAATGAAGCGTCCGCTTCAGGTCACAGTTTGCAGCATATACCTGCCGTATTTTGATTGTAAGGAGGATGGAATAGCAAGACTAATTTCCGAGCTTCCCCCACCTGTTTTACTGGTGGGTGACTTTAACACTCATAATTCTTTTTGGGGATCGGATCGAGTAGATCCCCGTGGAAGAGAATTGGAAGGGTTCCTGATGAATTCAGAACTTATTTATTTTAAACGACGGATCAGGAACCTTTTTCCATGCCAGAGATGGATCGACGTCCTGTATAGATCTTGCACTTATAAGCGGATCGATAGCACCAAGGTACAGCTTCCATGTCATAGACGATCTGCATGGAAGCGATCATTTCCCGGTGCAAATTGTAACTGATGTTACAAGAACAATATATCCCATCCCTAAAAGATGGTTGTTTGAAAAGGCAGATTGGACGAACTTCACAGCTAGAACGATACTCCCTGAAACAACTGGAGTTATCGAGGACGATGTCGACGCTATAACAAATGCGATACTTGAGTCGGCATCGAAATATATTCCCAAAACATCTGGGAAACTTATGAAGAAACCCGTTCCATGGTGGAACGATGAAATAAGTGAAACTATAAAAAGAAAGAAAAGGGCGTTTAACGCTTTAAGAAACGTCCTACCGCAGAAAATCTTATTGCCTTTAAGAAATACAGGGCGTATGCAAAACTTTTCATGATAGACTCGAAGAAACAGTCCTGGCAGCAATACATGTCATCCATCGACAGAACCACTACTGCATGAGATGTTTGGAGGAAAGTGAAGGCGATTTGCGGGCGTAAAAATGTTTCTCCCATAACTAGCCTTCAAGATGAAGATGGAATTAAGGATACTCCAAACGAAATAGCAGAGCTATTGTCCAATCACTTCGAGAAGACCAGCAAAACGGCCAACTACGAGGAAGGTTTTCGAACCAAAAAAGAAGAACTCGAAGGTCTACTAAATTTTAGAACTGAGTATAATTACTCATATAATGTACCATTTAAAATGGGAGAATTCGTGTAAGCGTTGGAAAAAGCAGGCAGCACTGCTGCTGGTCCGGATAAAACCCATTATAATATGATCAGGCAGCTGAAAACCACTGCAAAACGCAGATTATTAGAATTGTATAATCAAATATGGCGAGAAAGAATGTACCCGCAGCAGTGGAAAAAAGCACCTGTTGTTCCGGTACCAAAGAAAAATAAAAATTTAACAGATCCCAATAGCTATCGTCCTATTTCTTTGACGTGTGCTATAGGAAAAATACTCGAAAAAATTATCAATAATCGACTCGTCTGGGTTTTAGAAAATGAAAACCTGATATCACCATATCAAGCAGGTTTTCGTCAATACCATTCTACCACTGATCAAATGATTAACTTAGAGAACGTTATATATAATAGCTTTATTACAAGGAAACATGGTGTCGGAGTCTTCTTTGATCTTCAGAAGGCTTTCGATATGACCTGGCGTCATGGAATAATGCTCCAGATACATGAATGGGGCATTCGTGGCAAACTGCCAATCTTATTGAGCAACTATATGAATGACGTACTTTCCAAGTACGTGTCAACAACGAATATTCATCTATAAAAATCTTGGAAAATGGCATACCACAAGGTTCGCCGTTGAGCGGTACCTTGTTTAATATTGCCATTAATAAATTGATATTAGCCATTCCAGTAGAAATCAGCAAAAGCGTCTATGTTGATGATTTGGCAATTGTGTATGCCAGCAACAAGAATGCTATGGTGAAGTACAAATTGCAACGTGCGATTAACGCTCTAAATGAAGTTGCGAGGAATAATGAATTCCAATTTTCACCAGAAAAAACGTGTTGTGTACACTTCTATAGGAAGAGAATTTCTCATCATTTGAGAATTGGCAATGATCCAATAATATATAAAGACAACGTGAGATTTTTAGGAGTAGTATTGGATAAATCCCTTACGTGAGGACTACACATACAGGGCATGAGTGTTAGATGCTAAAAAGCCCTAGACATTATTAAATGTTTATCGAACATTAATTGGGGCTCAGATAAAGAGATATTATTGAGATTGTATAAGTCATTGGTTCAATCAAAACTAGACTACGGATGTATTGTATATTCATCCGCTAGGAGGTCGCATTTAAGAAAGTTAGACGTTATTCACAATAGCGGAATAAGATATGCAACAGGCGCTTTCCGTACAAGTCCGGCGACTAGTCTAATGTCTGAAGCCAGAATATACTGCCACTACATTATAGAAGAGATCCTTTTGCTAAGATACGCAGCAAATATATGGGCTTTTCCTGCCCATATAAATAATAAACTTTACATGAATCATACTATGGCTGCAGTATACGAACGTCGTGCTACATATTCCAGACCAGCCGGAATTAGGTACCACGAATTAAGAAGAAAATACGAAATTGCTATTCCTGAGACACTAGCAATTTCCACAAAAGAAATACCGCCATGGCTTTTGCCAGCGGCACAAGGTTGGATCTCTCTCAGGAAGAAATAAAAAAGAAGCCAGCAGTGATCATCCAGCAGGAATTTTTAGCCACCGTCAGTAAAAATGAAGAACATATCAGAATTTATACTGACGGCTCTAAAACCGAACACGGTGTTGGATGCTCCATATATGTAAATGGAGAGGCCCACTATTGGAAACTGCCAGATATGGCCAGTGTATATACGGCAGAACTTACTGCCATTCAGCAAGCTCTTCGGTACACAGAACACTATTGCGAAGAGAGAGTGCTAATATGTTCCGATTCTCTAAGTGCACTTGTTGCAATTCGGAAAAAAACATTAAGGATGTTCTAATTGCAAACATCCTGTCCATTTTAAACGTTTTAAAGCAACGAGAACGGCGATGTGTATTTATATGGACCCCAGGGCATGCTGGTATTGCAGGTAATGAAAGCGTAGACGAAGCTGCCAGAAAGGCAACAGTCTGCGATGATTTGGATGCATTTCCTGTAAGAGTGGCAGATGTTAAAAACTGTCTAACGAACATAATAAGAAACAAGTGGAATACTGATTGGAGGAGTTTAAATACAAAATTAAACTTAATAAAAACTTCTCCATGTAAATGGAAAAGCGTCTTTAAGTTGACTCGCCGTGAACAAGTAGCTGTGACCAGACTTAGAATCGGTCACACGCGATTGACAAATTCATATTTGTTAACCGGCGAAGAGAGACCAATGTGCGGTGTTTGCAATAAAACACTTACAATTAAACATCTAATAGAAGAGTGTACAATATATGAGGACCTCAGAAAGAGGTTCCGTCTAAGAAGTCACATTACTGCTGATCTGGATAATGGAAATGAAGAAAAGATAGTTGCATTTTTACACGCCATTGGACTTCTTAGAAGTCTGTAAAAGTTTAAAGCTGAAAAATGAAAAATGAAAAAATGAAAAAATGAAAAATTAAAGCTGAAAATGTGAAAAATGTTTAAAGCTGTGTTAAAGAATCTCTAAGTGGAATGCTTTATGTATATGGGAGTCTCGAAGCGTGGCACGTGTAGTGATGGGAGGTAGCCCTCTTGCCTAGGCCATCCTGGCTCGTCTGCATTCAAGAGCAGTGAGTCGGGGTGTGTCCAATGATGGCATGGGGGACCCTCAAGGGTAAACTGAGAGCACGAGGCTATGTGTAAGCGCAATGGATGCCTGTAGCCTGTTTATAAGGAGTCAACTGCCACGTCATCCTGGCGCGACTAATATACTGCTTCACGGCGGTTCTTGTCGCCCCGAGGGTGCTTAAACAAACTATAAACGAGACAGGTAGAAGAAAGAAATGGTATTGATAAGTTGTATTTTTAATTTCATGTTCTTTTTGAGAACCTCATCTCAAATTTTAATTTCGGGATCCTTTACATTCCGTAAGTGTTGTTTTGTCTTGTTGTTGTTGTGCCTTAATATTTTTTATGTTGGTTCTGTTTCTAAATAAAATTTAATGGCCCTTTACACCCTTACATATGACGATCCTGATGGTGATACTAATTTCTTTTAAAGAATGTGACGGGGGCTAATGACCCTAGCAGTCGATGCCAGTAAAAATTTAGGAAAAAAAAAATTTTTTTAAAATTGCATGGAAATAATAAACAATATTAATATACATATAAACAATTCTTATACGTAAAACAATTATTTTTAATGAAAATATAAAACAAATATAAAGCAAAGTACTGTACAACTACAAGTACTAACAGAATGAAAATGCACTATCTTTAAAAACGAGAAGTATAGTTGGCGAAAAAATAGATAAAAATTGCATGTTATCCTTTGAACAGGAACAAGATAAAAATATTACAACTTTATCATTTGTTACGTCTAGAAAACTGGCTACAACCTCGGAAAACTAAACTAAACCTCATCAATAGTGGAAGCATTTATAAGTTGATTTGTAGAGAAAATGAGCAATTTAGGATACATAGGGAAAATTAAATTTAAGTTTTTATAAGAAAAAAAATTTGACTCATTATCAGAATTAGTTTATTAAAATTTTTTGAAACATATATCAGTACATCATTTTTATTTTAAATGTAAACACTGATAAGAAAAATAAAACTAAATATTTAAGAATATCCAACAACAGCTAGTTTGTCTAGTTGAACTTAATAGATAAATAATGGAGTTCATTTTCAGAGTAGATAAATTTTTTGGCAGGTTATTTCCCATGTAGTTATCCAGATAATCTGTTACGGTAGTTTCAGTTATTTTCATCATAATTAGTCAGATAAAACCGTATTAATAGTTACTTCCTCATAAAGAAAAAAAAAAACATTTTGGTAGCACTCCTTAAATAACAAGATTAAATTGATAATGCCTTTTTATAATACAGATTGGGAAATTGGAATGATGCATATGGTCGAGGTTTGTTTTCCAAAAATTAAAAGTGAAAGATTGAATACTTCGAGATAAAGTTAGAACTTAAAATGGTCTTCCGACCATTATGTAGTAAATTAATTCAAATTAACAACTTGATCTGGTTTAGTAATTCAAATGCATAACAAACTACGACCGTAGGGAACTTATTGAGAGAAATGAGGTGCAGAGTCTCACGTGAATCAATAAAGCCGTACCAGATAATCTGGAGATTTTGAGGATTTTCATAATAATCAATCAAGCTAACTGCATTTGAGAACGGTTTTTATAGTTGTGCTGAATCATGGAAAATCCTGTGAAAAAGTTGATTTATCTAGCTGACTCAGATTTTTATCCTGTCATTTTTTCTCTTCGTTGATTCCAGATTATAAAAATAATAAGTTTTTTCTTTTTTGCTTTTTTAATTGCTTCATTTATTATTTCTCCTTCAGATATACGTAGAACACGTATTATTCAGATTCATTTAAAGAATATAATCATATTCCTTTTGCGAACAACTTAATAATTTTATTATGTTTTATACATGTTTTATGTCATATTTAATATAATTTACTCCCACTAAGTTACTAAGGATTTGTTTATGTTTTAGTTACTGAAGATGTAATGAATTTTATCTTCAAAACTATTGAAATAATTTTCACAAAGTTTATTTGGCCTAATATTATAATTATAATTTTTTTTTTAATAAAATAAAATCTTTTATACTTCTTTTTTACTAAAAACAGATAAAAAATATTAAGCATATAGTTCCTGTACATAAATAATGCAACAATTTAAAGTAGCATCTCTTATTCTCATTCATTAATACTATATCGAAAATATTTAAATATAATATGGGAATTTTTCTTAATTATTTCACTTTACCTAAAATTAGCAGAAAAAATTATTCTTTTTTTGTAGTTAAAGAAAATATATGATGGAAAAGACTTTGAAATATCTCAGAAATAAACATATATGTAATATTGTTTAATTAATTATTCACTGTCTGAATTTTAATAAACAAAATACTTAGTAAACAGTTAATAAATAATGACACCATAAAACGATCTCTTAAAAATTCCTATGCAAAATATTCCTTTATTTATCTCTTAAAGTTAAGATCCCATTTGTTAAGAATGAATAAACAAAAAAAGATTTTTAATTTATTACTACTAATTCTAAACTTCCGGTGAATTGATAAATTTAATCTAAATCTTGCTCATCGTTAATCAGTACTGATCTTGATAAAATTAAACTCAGCTTTACAATAATTCACACATTTTGATATTTTGATAGCTACGGATTACAACGATTATCACCTGCACATTATTGTTATGAAATAATAGAATATTTGTCGTGTCTATATCAGTTTTGTTATTGAATTACATTTACACAGTGATGGCCCTTACACCTTTTGGGTCCTATAAAATAAGCCAAAATATATTATGTTTTCATCATTTTATCCGGATATTGCTTCTGTAAATTTTACTTTTAACCAGGAGATAACAGGCTAGATCATTTTAATTATACTTTATATTGTATACAGAATATGTATTTTGATTTTATCGTGTGTATGTCTATTGAAGTAGCGTACTCAGAGCAATAAAGACTGGTTATCAAAAATATAACTCAAGTAAATTATCAAAATTGAATAAAAAATATTTCTAAAATTGTTTCCTCCGGTTCCATTTTTGAAGTTTTCATTGAATTCCATTTTTTCTCTGATGTTATTATTTTTGTTATTTCATCGCATGAACCCCATTTTTTGTTACTTTTTTTACTTTATTTACAATCGCTTCCTGTTTGTTCCTACATAAATTGAAATCAAAGTAAATGGATTGATGAACAATAACAATGAAGCGTACCGAGAGATATTCCTCTTGAAATACCGACAACAAACAAGAGTTTAATAACAATAATAGTTTATTAATAATAGTTTAATAATTTCTTACGAGAATACGATTGACCGCACCACAATCAATAGTCCTCAGTATATCAGTAATGGTTGAATAATTCCAATCAGTGAGTGGAATTCTCACTCGTAGTAAATATATAAAAGCAATTTAAAAATATACAATAATAATATCTTTACAATACGTAATGAGTATTTAGCAACAGAACCGTAATTACAAAATATGTAAAAAAAATAATCACAAGTAATAAAGAAAAATAACAGAATACAATAGGAAGTAAATTATTAAAGGATTTTAACAAACAGCCGGGGTAAAAGAATTAAACTTAACATAAACAACAAACAGCAGAACGATTTATAATTTCTTACGACTGTACGATTGACTACACGAAATTAGATAATTCTCAGTAAAATTCAATCGTGGCTGAATCGTATATAATTTCATTCGTGGCTGAGTTTTCACTCCATAGTAAATAGATAAAAGTAATATAAAAGTATAAAAATATAAATCTAATGTAACGAACTAGGTTAACAGCAATAATTATCATCTAAATTGCCATTCAACCAGCGGTTTTATCGTCCTAGTTGTGGAAGGTAAATCTATCGTCACGCAGCATAACCTAGGTCGAACACATATCACCTTTTTAGACATGTAATATTTCACTGTTATCCATTGTTAAAAATTAGTACTTACTAATTAAAAATCGTTTTTTCTTTATTTATTTTTTACAAATGGCATCTTAACTTTAAAAGATCTTTATCTCTTAAAGAGATACTTATCTCTTAAAGTTACTAATCACTTGCTTAGTAAAGGATTATTAGGCATAAGTATAGTTTTTATGAGAACTTTCTATGCTGACATTATTTCTTAGCTGCTTCCTAAGTATTTCATGTATTTTTGTGTTCTATAATCCCGACAGTGAAAAATTAATTAAACAATATTATATTTATGATGATTTCTGAGATATTCCAAAATAATTTCCATCGTAATTTCTCTTTAATTATGACAGTATACTAGGTGGTTCACGTGTTCATTTAGTTTAGATATGTATTTCCAACTTATACGTTGAATTTCCTCACGAATGTACGGTATAGTAAGATATTCGTGGATATCATCATTTCTTATAAATAATGGCGCTTCCGTTAAGATCCTGAGTACTTAGTTTAGGAACTTCTGAATGATCTCAACGTTGCTATAACACGTGGTTCCCAGTAGCTCTGAATTGTGTTTCATGAATGCCTTATAATTATAGACGTAGTTTAGAAAAGGGGATCTCCTGCCCAGCAACCATTATATTCTCTTAAACTTAGTATCTAATTGCTTTCTCTTCTCTTTTATGTTCTCTCCAAGTTAAATGACGATTCAGGGGCAATATATTTTTTTAGATGTCTTTTTTTGTAAACAGTAACCTTCATTGTTTTATATTAGATGATAAATTATTGTTCATCACACTAATTTTTTCTACTTTTTATGTACGAAAAACTTATTCCACCTTGTATATTTACAATTTTTAATTAATTAAAAAAATGCATAAATAAAAAAAAGTTGCAATATTAACACATTAATTTTGATTGGAATATTACAAATTATACTAATTTTTACTATTTTCATTGATACTACTTTATAAACAGCCGGTTATTAATCTCTTTTATTTAATCATAATTTGTTTTTTATATCTTATGTTATTAATTAATATTATATTACTATTATTAACAGCAACAGTAATAATTGAAGAACATAAGAAAGAAGCGATAATAAGAAAGGGAGTCCGACAAGGATGTTCCTTATCCCCGTTACTTTTTAATCTTTACATAGAACTAGCAGTTAATGATGTTAAAAAACAATTTAGATGCGGAGTAACAGTATAAGGTGAAAAGGTAAAGATGCTACGATTTTCTGATGATGTAGTAATTCTAGCTGAAACTAAAAAAGTTATAGAAGGAACAATGAACAGCATCGATAAAGTCCTACGCAAGAGCTACCGCGTGAAAATAAACAAGAACAAAACCAAAGTAATGAAAAGTATTAGAAATAACGAAGATGGACCACTGAATGTAAAAATAGGAAGAAAAAAGATTATGGAGATAGAAGAATTTTGTTATTTCTGAAGTAAAATTACTAAAGATGTATGAAGTAGAAGCTATATAAAATGCCGAATAGTACAGGCGAAACGAGTCTTCAGTCAGAAATATAATTTGTTTACATCAAAAATTAATTTAAACGTCAGGAAACATTTTTGAAAGTATATTTTTGGAGCGTAGCTTTATATGGAAGTGAAACTTGGACGATCGGAGTACCTGAGAACAAAAGATTAGAAGCTTTTGAAATGTGGTGCTGTAGGAGAATGTTAAAAATCAGATGGGTGATAAAGTGATAAATGAAGAGGTGTTGCGGAAAAGCAATGAAGAAAGAAGGATTTGGAAAAATATAGATAAAAGAAGAGACAGACTTATAGGCCACGTATTACGGCATCTTGAAATAGTCGCTTTAATATTGGAGGGACATATAGATGTGCAGGCAGGCAACGTTTGAAATATGTAAAACAAATTGTTAGGGATGTAAGATGTAGGGGGTATACCGAAATGAAACGACTAGCACTAGATAGGGAATCTTAGAGAGCTGCATCAAACCAGTCAAATGACTGAAGACAAAAAAAAATTTAATTAGCATTTTTATATTAGAAACTTCGTTTAAATTATTATAAAAACTAATAACAAAGAAAAAATCGCATTAAGATTTAATAAAAAAATATTTGTAATCAATGAAACGCAGATTAATAATATACTATTTTTAACAAAAATGATTTATTTGTTTTTAAAATATGTTGTAAAACCAATAATTTAAAATTTAGTATCTAAATGAATATGATTCTATTTTTTAATACCGCACAACCAAGTTTTAAATAATATATGTATTTCATCCTTTACCCATTAAGGTCTTGTAATAAAATTAAAATCTTTGCCGTTTTTCTATACTATTAAGGCCTTCTTGACACAAAATAATTAGGCACTTCCAAGCAATAGCGTCATGGATTGTTATTTATAATGACTGTAGTTAAAACTCCAGGATAAGCACATCGTGGATACCGGTGTTCTTTGGTGGTTGGATTTCAATTAAGCACACATCTCAGGAATGGTCGAATTAAGACTGTACAAGACTACTCTTCATTTACATTCATACATATCATCCTCATTCATCCTCTAAAGTAATACCTCAAGTAACTCCCGGAGGCTAAATAAGAAAAAGAGAAAAGGATAAAGCTGTTCAATATGTATAGTAAAATTTTTAGCTGTCATTAAAAAAAACATTGTATTTTCTTGTTAAACTTTAATCATTCATTTAAATTAATTTAAAACCACCAATAATATGTTTTTAAAATACTATCCAAATCTAAAGTTTTTTAAAAAAAAAAGAAGATATTTAACCTTTTAATAATACATTTTTAATATACGTACGTAAACAAACGTGAACAGAATATTCATTAATATCAGTTGAAAATAAATTTGAATTTATGAATTAGTTATATGATTAAAACTAAGTAATCCGACCGGTTGGTAAAGTGATAAACTCGTCGTCGTAAATCAGCTGTCTTTGAAGTCGAAGTTCTCTGGTTCAAAATCAAATAAAGGTAGTCGCTTTTATCCGGATTTGAATTCTAGATCGGGGATACCGACGTGCGTTGGGGGTTTCAATTAACCAAAGTCTTAGAACTGGTCAGCCTGAGTTTGTTCAAGAATACATATTTACAGGTACAGTTACATTATACTGATAAGTCGCTAATAAAATTATTAAAAACTAAATGAATTTAAAATAAGTTTTATTTTGTGTATTGAATACAATTATCTGAAGATAGAGGATTACGTAATGCGTCTTATGAAAGTACGAAAAAACAATTCAAGGTGTAGTACATAATTAAAATGCTCTTGTTAAGTTATTAACAGAAAATATATATTCATGGAGAAATATCTACAAGTAATTAAATAAGTTTAAAAAAAATCTTAGCTGAAAATATTTTTCTTAAAAATAAATTTTTCAGTTACAGTAACAGAATACTTAATAAATATTTTTCGTTGTATAGTGCAACAGAACTTTAATTATAAGTAAAAAAAAAAAAAATGGAGAGAATAATAATAAAGTTTATTTCTTAACAGATAAAGAAATGGATTACTAAAGTAATGATGTGTAGCAAAATAGTATTTGGAAACTCATATAAATTGTACTAAATTAGAAAAATATTGAAGTATTTGGATAGGAACAAAATCGTTTGCAATGATCGAAGAAAAAAAACACATAACTTGAGACTGATAAGTCAAACAAAACAAGCAATTTACTTATGATAAAATTTAACTACTGGAGACTAAGAAGTGACTATTACAAACTTACCACTGGAGTACATTTCTATAGCAATAGGAGTATATTTCAAGCAAGTCATGGCTGAAGATTAAGAAAAAATGGCGTTGTAAAGGGAAGCTAAAGATTTGGTAAAGTGACTGACAACGAAGTCCTGAAAAAAGTAGGGATGGGAAAGAAATTTTAGAAATTAAATCCTATTTTATTAAATTTAGAAAAAGAATGAATGAATTAATTGGACATATACTGAGACATGATAGCAAAGCTAATTAACAAAAAAAAAGAGACCTAGAGAGAGATCAAATTTAATATATTTATATAAAATTATGAAAGATAATGGAAGTTACAAAAAATTGAAGGAAAAATAAATAACTGGAAGGAGATAATTGGAAAGCTGCAAGGAGTAATCTTCAGAATAATAGTGTAATCAAGAATAATAATGTAATCAAAATATTCATACCAGTTTTAAAGACTTTTTTTTAATGATACATAATGATGGTTTACTGTTCCATTCTTAAATTATCACTATTTCCGTCTCTTTTTCACAATCTTATTTGTCCGTGGGTATTTATGTACCCGAATTGATATTTACATACAAATACACCCTCAGCTACATTAACAAATTATATTCTTGTAAGTCTTATCCTGTCTAATAACTGCTTTGCGAACTACACAAGTAAAAATAAGATAAACAAGATTATTGCTGAACAAATGCAGAATGATATCCAACTAAATCTTAGTCCAGCTATAAAGACAAGTTTATTGATTACTACTACATCAGTTATTATCCGATTAGTTTTGGCTACCCAACCCGGCTAAGCCGGTCAAGTTATGCAATTCATTTATCCAATCCAATCATTTTAAGCTCTACTTGTATTTTTTTGATAAAGTAATCCTTTTTATTCTAAAAAAAAAAACAAAACAAAATTATAAATACTTTCTACAACGCAAGAATGTGTTACAAAATATCAACCAAAAATGTTCAATTAATCAGCTTTAGTTATTTCTTCATCGATATAATTTACTAAAAAAAATATTAATAATAATAAATAAAAAGTAATAGATGTTAGTGATTTTTTTTTTTTAATTTGTTTTTATTAAACAAAAACTTACTTGATTATCATAATTAAATCTTTTAAGTTTTAAAGCTAAGATGTTTAAAAAATAAAGCAATAAAATATTTTTTAATATTATATTAGCAACACAGTTTCAAAAAATATGTTTTCGACTCTTTGGAAATTTGGGGGTCATGCGACAGGGGCCTTTAGTTAATGATTAAAATATTCACTGAAAGTAATTTTAAATAAATTAAAATTGAAATTTAAAAAATATATATATATATATATATATATATATATATATTTTTTTTTTTTAATTTGGAAGTTAAAGTTAATAAAATTTGATATTAATATGAAAATATTCAAATATTAAAAAATATGTTTTTCATTTTGGAGGCTCCCATTCTCAAGAGAAGCATCCGGGTAAAATTAATTATTATAAAAATAATCCTTAGGTGGTGATATAGAAGATACAGATGAAAAAACACACATTATTCTTTTTCTGAAATAGATTTTTTTGACTTGGGACTCTTAGTAGAAAAAAAGATTTTTACAGCTTATTTACAATTTATTTGATCTATTTTTTTGTTTTATTTTTTAAATCTTTCCATAAGACTCAAAAATTAAAAAAGACAATTTTTTTACCGATCTCTATACTTTAACTATTATAACATTATAGCTGCTATAAAAGCATATATCGTTTTAATCAGGAAAGTAAAAGAAAAATCTGATGTGGACACAACATGACTTCCTTGTACGCCTATTAAATTACACATACACTTTTTTTTTTTAAATGAAAACTACATAAAATTTTATTTCATTGATATTTTCTAATATTTTCATATATCTTCTAATATTTTTTCATATTTTTTTTATTGTTATTATTATTATTTATCGTAATTTTTTTTGCAATCAGAGCTTAATAATTATTAATAAATCAATATATTTAAATTAAAAAGAAAAGTTAAAAAAAAAAGAGTTGAGGTCTGATTTGAACCGATGTGCCTTCCCCTTGTAAGATCCAAACATTTTATTAATTTAAATTTTATTTGGCTATAACTCTGGAACCAATGAAAATTAGTACCACTCAATATATATCGTTGAAAAGCTCTCAATGAGTGCTTTTTACTGCCGTTAAGAAAAGTTCAAAATCCAAATTTGTTTTTGGTTTTTGTGTTTTTTTGGACACTATTGATCTAGTCCATTTCAGTCAAAAGGTGAGGTGCACAACTAGATGTTACAACAGTTCTAAATCCAAAATTTCAACATTCTACTGCTAATCGTTTTTGAGTTATGCAAGATGCGTACATACATACGTACAGACGTCACGCCGAAACCAGTCAAAATGAATTCAGGGATGGTCAGTGAATATTTCCGATGAAATCTGAAAATCAAACTTACTCGCGATCACAATAATTCCTTTACTTCATACAAGGAAGTAAAAATGAAATAGAATGAATTTCTTAGTAATTACAACATTATCCGTATTATAAATTACGTTAACAGAAGAGTATAAATTTGTGTTAAGAATAATAAAAATTATCTTTTTTTGTAAACAGAGAGAAAATATTTTAAGCTAAGTAAAACAAGAAAAATTAGAATTATAAATGATTGTCCTTTCATAAACAAATATGTAGTTACTTTTTATTACGCTTTTTCTTTTTCTTATTTTTATTTTTTATTGTTATTATATTAACATGAATATTAAAAGTATGTTTATTTGTAAAGAATAAAAAAATGTAGGATAACAGACTCAAAGGAGAATGTCCTGTATCATCCGTTCCACACTGCATCTACTTTTGAAAAGAAAATTTGTATGTCATATGTAGTTCTTAGTTTCACCATCTATCATTTCCATACCCACTCACTTCGATTTCCTGATGATATCAGTAAAGAATAACCATATTGATACAGAACAAAGCTGTCGTATTCAAATAGAGATGTCAAAAAAAATATTTCATTCTTTTGTTTTTATAAAAATCACACACATTTTTCTACGTTTTCGTAGAAGATTTTTTTTTTTTTCTCTCTTTAACATCTGATTTTTATTTTATGTATCAAACTTGTTATGTCTTTGCA
The DNA here is from genome assembly GCF_047948215.1 of Lycorma delicatula. Classification (NCBI taxonomy): domain Eukaryota; kingdom Metazoa; phylum Arthropoda; class Insecta; order Hemiptera; family Fulgoridae; genus Lycorma; species Lycorma delicatula. The sequence continues at coordinate 55,309,499 of NC_134457.1, forward strand.
AGAAAAAAACTAAAAATAATAAAAACACTCTGTATGTCATTTAATATTCTAAAACGAAATATCACAAGTTTTGGATAAAGGTTTATTTTACAAACATAAAAAAAAACAAATCTCGTAGATGCCTTCAAAGATATCCGTAAATATCCTGTAAGGTGGCCTCAAAAAATTCATAAGTTAAAAATAACTGGTTCAAAAACCAGATACCTCAAATATTTGAGCCATAAGATCAGCAACTACAACTTTATTAAGAATTTATTATTTTTATTTTTTTATTAAAGAAAAACTGTTTAGTTATTATTTCTTTTATAGATTAAAGTTGTGCCTTACAAAAAATAATAAGGGTGTATCTTTAAATAAAAATTTTACTGATTTTCCAAATTGCAGATTGAATCTAATCGTAAAAAAAAGCTATATGAAAAGACAAATAGGCCTTTTAATTAACGAAGTATCATAAAGCAGTCATAATTTATACAAATATACGTGGAAATCGATACCTTGCGTAAGTATCTATCTTAAAAGGGGTTTGATAGCTTTGATATAATTATATATAAAAAATATAAATTTATAAGATACTATGAACATGCGTGCACTTTTAACGTTCGGCTGTCGTTGGATATAAAAATAATAATTTCAACCCAACAAACTACACGTGTTCGTATTTTTATCAATATGAAACCACTTGTTTGTGCTACCGATAGTATAGACAAGAGGCAAAGCATAGCACGCCAATTTGCATTTAGCATGTAAATTAATACATGTTAATGAGTAATTGAAATAATTATGTAAGCTTACGGATAGATTCATTTTTTTTTTCGAAAGTCTCTGGATATCTAGTGTAGCTTTGTTAAATAAAGTTTACTACCTTCTGAGATATATGAAGGGAAGAAATGAAATGATGAAGAGAAGAAAGTATCAAGGAGTCAATAGCGTTATAATATACTGATCGTAGAGGGGAAGAAACGTCAACCTACAGCAGTAGGTTGCCGTTTCTTACCCTTGCACTGCGCCGAATCAAAAAATAATGATAGATTATGATAATAGTAACATAACTGTCACTGAGCATTTAATATAAAAAGTAATTAAAATAGAAATCTGTAAAATTGAAAAAGTCATTCGTTTTTTATTTTTTTTGTGACTTTTTAGCAAGCAAATATTACGAGTTACAAAACAATTAAAACATTGAAATAAATAATTTAAGAATGTTTTATTGATAGTAATGTCACGTAATCACTTATAATAACTATATAATTATAGGATTTAATTTAATGAGTTTTACAAATTTTATCTAACTTATCTGAGTTACATAAAACGGTGTTACCTAAAAAATTTAACAGATTCAACTGTTCTAAAAAAATTATTTTTCATAAAATGATGAACTAGTTTTGTTAATAGATGAGTAATAATATTTTCTGTTTACGTGAAAGGCATTAATAAAATGTAGAAAAATATTTTGTTACCAGAGAATGGAGATGAATTAAATATTATTAAAAACACAAACTTGTCTAATAAATATTTTTACTGACGATGATACTAGTATAAAAAATGCATTTTTAGTTATATTCTTTTATACTTTTTAATGATTTTTTTTTTTTTATTTCATGATTTCTACTAAAAAAAGTCACAAACAAATGTAAAATGTATACAAACCTACATAGATGTAGATAAAAGGAACTTTCTGCTTTTAAGCTTTCAAGCATTTTGTTCAATAATTTTTTCCATTAAAAAGATTGACAAATCGTTTCATATTTTTACATAAATGTAATTTTTGATAATTATTATTGCTACAAGCAGAGTCAGGAAGGGCTTCCGGTTGTAAAAATCTCTTCAACGTCTATTTTCTGAAGCGTTTAAAAACTAAAAAAATTAGAAATTAGAACCAAAGGCCAGCTTTTATCTGAATTAGAATAAAATTAGAGGGATAATATTACTAACTCACTGGAATTTGTTCAGCTTTTCAGCTTTATTTGTAACACCACCTCTCAATTGTAATCGTTTGAAATTATTTTAACTCCACTGAGTAAAGATTTTTTTTTAACTTTGTTATTTTACATTTTCTTACTGGAAAAATAATTAACAAAATTTTACAAAAAAAAAAACTGCTCTTTTACTCACCAGAAAACTCAAAATAAAAGTGTAAAATGTATTTAAGAACACGTAAAAATGAATATTTATGGTGATTTCGATATTTAAAAATCTAAACAGTTAAAAAAGATTTAATTTATGTTTTGAGGAATGGAAACATTTTCTTTCTAATTTTTCCTATAGAAAAAGAAGTAAAAAATTTGCAAGATGAATAAGGAAAAGCTTTCAAAAAAATAATAAATATTTCTTTTATTTTTCACAGTGCGGGATGTCCTACTGTGTTTCTATAAAAAGAGATAAACTTTCTCCAGTCTGATAGTTCTTCATACTAAAGAAGATTTTTAATGTTTTAAGTAAGAAGTTCAAAAAATTACATAAGTGCAATTTTTTGAACTTAAAACATACAAAGGGTTATAGTTATGTTATAAACTAAAGATTTTGCACCATTATTTTTTTTTTAAGTTAGCATTGTTACGTTATTTTCAAGCGTATCTGTAGAATTAATTTTTCGTTAGCTAAAGAAGGCGCACAAATATGATTTTCATAAATCCCATTCTCTTTGAGACAACTTTTGTTCAATTTTTATCATAAATTCCATTCAGTCAATCCCCTACGCCACCAAATTTCGGTTTCCGAATGAATTCGTTAGTGAGATACAAAGAGATTGTGGGCAATATATGCACAGCATCAGCATACGTACAGAAAACCTTTTAAATATTTGGCCTCGGAAAATAAAATAAGTCGAGAAATAAATAATACATAATACAAACCAAATTTTTTCGGTGTCTTTTTTTCGAAATAAATACTTTTAATATTACGTATATACTACAAGACACTTAAATATATATGTTTGTGTCTCAAGAACCTATGTATGTATATATATTTAAAATTTATATTGTAGGTTTGCTTTTAAGTATTAACATTTCAGTTAGGTAAACACTAACCCGTGTATTATATGTACTTACAGTATTTGTCTACAAACTTGTATAGATGTACTCAAACGGAGTAAATAATTTCCCATTACTACTTCATATACTAATTTTCCATAGACTCCCCAGGTGCAAGTCTGAACTTCTATACCTACCTTTAATAAACTTAATAGAATTCACATTAAATAATCGCTTAAAACATTTTAGTCAGCTGTATAGGATGATTCTTTTTTATTTTTCGAAATTTATATTATTTAGCTAGCAGCACAACCAAAATTTAGCTGTATTTAATTTAAAAAGATGTATCTTAAGAAAAAGTGAATTTAAATTTTCATCAGTGTGTTTATCATATTTGTTTTTTGTATTTTTTTAAGCTTTTGACATTCTAAAGTGCAGTAGATATTCATTATATTTATACTAACGTGTTTGGTATACTTGTTCGGTTTGGTAACTTTATTTGGTATTTTTTTTTAAAATAATTGTTTAATGTGTAGTTTTCGAAATATTTAATCCAATTTTAATGTGGCTGTTTCTTATGTTTTCTTTACGTAATTTATGACAATTAATTATCTTATAAGAATCTATATAATAGTGTCTCTTTCTGCGTCAGGTTTGACTTTTTTTCCTAATATTACAGTATCATTCTCATTTAAACCCCTAATTTTCATTAAAAGAAAACATAATTTATTCATTCGGTTTTTGTTTGTTTTCTCCAACCAGTTTTCCAGCTACTGCCGGATCTGGGCGCGCGTGCGTGTGTGTAGGCAAATGTAATTACCGCTATAATTCGGCTTTTAACCTAAATTTCGGTTTTAAGATATATAAATAAAATTACATAAAATTATTATATAAGTCTTTCTTTCCAACTATCTGCAGTAAACATCCCGAGAATATGCGATATGTAAATCTGCTAAATTTAGTTTACAAATAGTTCATTATGCAACAGCCTATAATAATAGCCATTTATGCACCACTGCGAGGTAAGATACGACAAGAGCCTTGGCGAATGTCTAAATTTCTAAAAAGAGTGCATTAATGGCCATTATAGAGATACATGCCGTATTTTTTCTTCGGCTGAGAAAATATTGCATTATTGATCTAAATCAACGATAGAATACATTGTTTACGGAATGCCTTTTTTAATTTTTCAAAATATTCCTTAAATAATACAATTGTATGGCAAAAGGTTATTAGCCATAATTTCTGCCTTTTCTTTAACTTCGATGGGTGTTAATGACATTTCTTCCTCAGAATCCGACATAATTAACAAAAAAATAAACAGTCTAATTTAGAAACTTGTACTTTCAAATTAACTTCTGGTAACTACTAAATAGAATTAAAATCATTGTAAAAAAAAAAAAAAACTGCTGATCATTAAACAATACTCCCTTTTGATTTCTCAGTAGGCATTTAATTGGTTAAACACCTGTATCATAATGAAAATATTTTCTTTTTTAAAGTTCCGGGACCATCGTTCGTTAGGGTATTCTTCAGGGGACGAGATTAAATGACAATTTTGTAGCGTGTGAAAATGTCATTCCTGACCGGGATCATAATGAAAATATATTTCATATGACCGTCATTATGATACAGGTTCCAGCCGAGTAATTCAAACCTTATAAGACAGCCGTAGTAAAAACAGATTATAACATTTTAGTCAAATATTTTACGTATTTTAAAGCTACATAATCATACGAAAAATCTATGTCAGTGATTGTTTCTGAGATTAAACAGACGGTTCAAATAAAATGTAAGCCAAATAAACAACAATCCCTGTGTCCGACACCTCAACCTATCGCTTAACAAAATATTCCACAACGTGTTTAAACATATAATACTAGTGTGTTATTTTGTCTGGGAACTTCTTATCATGTGATTGAGAATGTGGTCCAGTTTACTCAAGATTTATACAAATTTTACCGATTGTAAATAAACCTTGAAACTATAAAAAAAAAGATTATATTTTTTGAGGTAGGAGGATGAGAGATTTATACAGAGTGTTTCTAAAATGGCGGGCTGGCTCTACTTTTTCGAATTCTACTTGTAAAACTAAACAAAAAATATCCTTAGGAAAAATGGCAATTTCTCCTTCGTTCTCCCACTGTCCCCCATTTTATTATTTTTATATCAAAATTTATATATCAAGATTGACGAATCACATTAATATTTGGTAGCGTCTTGGTAATAATTTTTAAAATTACCAGAAATCACGATATACAAACTGATATCGGGTACGGATGTATATGTAAATAATTACAGGAATTTGGAACACAAAATACTTGAAATATAATTCCATTTTTTTTTTGTATTAGATGAGTTAAAATGTAATTCTTATATATTTTACTGTATTTAGATAAACTAGTAATGACTATAAATAATAAATCTCATTGACCATTTCTAAACTATAAAAACAGCAAAACCCCAGATTTTTTAAAATGCTATTTTAAAGAAACTAGAACTTATTTAACTTTGAGAAATTTTCTTTAGTCACAATAATACTATTTATTTATTATTTTTATTTTTTTAATCAATTTATTCAATAAATTGTGGTGTATCCATGTTGTACTCCGCTCACACATAAAATTAAAAAAAAAATTAAACTTATAGTTTTAATCTTGAATAAATTTTGTAGTAGTTTTGTAAATCAAAGCTGTTTTAAGAGAAAAAAATATTTTTTTAATATTTACTTTTAATTAGATTGTATATTAAAAAATTTACACTAACAAGTAAATTATTTTTGAAGGAATACCATTTGACAGCTCACGCTCGGATGATTGCTGAAAACTTTAGATTATGTAAAGAGCAACGCGAATAAATTTATGTGAAGACAGCCGTACAAATCCCTAAAACTGTCTAAGTTATGAGCTTCATCAGATTTATGTTCTAATCTTATGGTGGAACTGCGAATTACATAACATTAAAACTATTAATAATAATTATTTTAAACTAATATTCGTCTGGTTAAACTCAAAATCTAAACTGTTTTCTGCAAAGGAAAAGATTTCTAATTTTTGGGCCTAATTTACTTAATAAAGTGTTGTTTTTCATTTGTCCTTGTCAAAAAATAAATAATATTAAAATTAAAATAAATAAAAAATGTAATTTGAGCAGTTAAACGAAAATTTTAGTTATTTTCAAATCCAGGTATGGTTGTAAAACTATACTCAATAACGACTATAGACAGTGGACTAATGGAGCAGTCATGTTTTTGTAATGGATTTTCTGATGGCTATCAAGTGTGTCTACTTTGGATGAAACCCAATAAATTCTGAAGGATTTTGTTAGTTCTGTTGAAATAATTTCCAGAATTTCTGAGAAGTTAATTTTATTAAAAACTAATAATTCTTTAATCAGAATTAATATTTTAAGCAAATATAATTTGTTAATTGCATAAATGAATTCTTAGAAAACGGATTATTCATCTTCCGTTAAATATTTTTAAATGATTCATGTCCAGGATAACTAAATTAACTGAAAATTATTTTCATATGAAACGATTAAAGTCTCCTTTATTATTATATTACAATAATTTTATTTTATGTTACCACAAAGTCTTTCTTCATTGATTAGATGAGTATGGTTTAATTTACATAAAAGCTGTTATACAAATTTAAAGTTTTTGTACCGTCGCTAAAACAGATTAATCGATTTTTTATAGTGTTAATAAAATCTGCCACCTTGTTAAAATTTTCCTGTAACTTGAAAAAGGTGTAGTAATAGGATTATCCTTTTTTTAATAAATTTTTGAAGGTACGAAAAAAATCAGTCAAAAAGAATTTAATTATTTACTGGGTGATGAAATAATATTTATTAAGATTTACCTGTTATCTTTAAGAAAGTAGGTTATAGTACACTTTTTTTTATTAAAAATATACGCTTCCCGACCAATATATAAACCGCCATATACCTTTAGTTTATCTGGTGATCCATCATTTTCAATCGTTCTACTGCGATGTATATTTTTTATGACAAGAATAAATGATACAATTTCGGTACAGATTATATAAATCAAATACTAAATCACTGATCAATAAATTTTTTATACGTAACAAACAGATTTTTACGGGATAATTTATTTACCGATTTATTATTTTTTTTTAACTACATGAATATTTTATGTAAAAGTTTAAATAACTTTTTCGTATTTAGACACCTAGTGTTACTGGGGTTTTATATGTTTTGCTTTAGAAAAAAGTAAATAGAAATAATTAATTATAAATTAAAATTATTGGAATACCAATCTTATAAAATTTATTAATTATAATATTGATACAAACTGAGCGCAATTCAACTAAACAGAACGTTTTGTCAGTTAAATATTTTTATTTCACATTTTAATGGTATCTTTAAAGGGATATCTAGGAAAGTAATTCAAATTAAAAATATATATACTATATTTCGATAATTTTATTTTATAACAGACCATTTCTTTCCTTACATTCACAAATTTTATTTTTATAAATGTGAAAATATTTTTATTAGGCGTAATTCATCATTTTTAAACAGACTACCCCTTTCAAATGATGTAGTCAATTTTAGTTGGTATTGGCATTATTCAAACTCTACAAAGAAATTTTCTAGATCATATAGGATTTCAAAAATATTTTTGTCTACATAAACATTTTTCTCTTCCGTTTTCCGTTTGTATTTTACAAAAAAATATTTCCCATTTTTTGTGTTTTTTTGTTTAATTTGAAATGTATTTTAATATTTTTACATGATTTTAAATTTTGCTGTATTTCTTAACAATAAATAGGTGAAACTCTAACGGTCATTACAATCGTAACCGCTGAAATGACTACATGTGGACGATGGAATAACAAACTAACCAATCAATTAAACTGTGAATTAACTAAACGGTTATTGAGTCCCAGAAGCACTAATAATTGAAGTGATCTCATTAAAAATAAACCAGCGGTTGAATTCTAGTGGTTTTCACAATTCTATAATAAAATTACAATTATATTTTTTCTTTTACTAGGGAAAAAGTTTCAGTCTACGAAAATGAGAGTACAGCGGGAAAATCTTAGAGAAAAACAATTAACTTTTTAATTGTTTGAGATATTGAATTAAGATTCTTAAATATATTCACCGACCCAGAGAGCTAGAATGGAAATTTTTAATAAGGAAAATTCCTAAACAAAATTTCACAGCATTTAAAAAAGATTGATGTGATGTATTTTCTTATTTTTGGGTGACGTTGGCATACACGTAGAAAAATCCATCCCCATCCAAACACATTACTCCCGAATTGGTTATCAAGTTCCTTATTCACAATTACTTTTGATTCAATTATGCGCCAGGTAAAATGTTATTTATAAAGAAATGTTAAAAACTGCTAACTTCAAGTTGCAAAGAAACTTCAAACTAAAGTACTAACATTTGACAGGGAAGTCACTATTTTAATTTTCCTTTCATTTGATTCTTATTCCTATTAACGCCATTACCTATTAACTTTAAAAAACTTTAGAAAGAAAAGAGTATTTATTCAGAGTATTTGTCAGAGTATTTATTTCTTGCTTTCAGTGGCAAGAAAAAGTAATTTTGGTGCTTGGGAGAAACCAAGTAAAACAGATAGTTTTCTTTAAAATAACCATTCATTGATTAGGATCTATGGTTTGTTAATATAGATTTTGATTTATAGGTCTCAAATTATTCATGAGTTTAATCTATTTAAATTGAAATTGAAATTGAAATTCTTCATTCTTAAATAACCTTCAAGAGTTATAATGATATAGAAAAATGACTGTTAAATTAATATCTTTATTTTAATAGTTTCTTGCTTGCATTCTCTTTAAAGTTTGTTTTATAGCAGAAGTGTTCATAATGTAAAGGCTTAAGGGTTTTTAAAAATATTATTGTAAGGAAAAAAAAATCGTTGTGAAAAACTACCAGTATAGAGTGATAGCATAAAATTTTAACAAGCCAAACAAGTCAGGGAACAAATGAAACCAGTTTCTAAATAACTATAACATTATGGCTGAGATAATTTCCTTTACATATTTTAGGAAGTAAACACAAATGATGAATGTAGATCCATGATTTGTGTTTACTGTGTTTATTTGTGTTCAAGTTCTCACTTCATTATTATGATACTAACTGATAAAAAACAAGTAATCATTATTCTGTTATATAAAATATTTGTAATTTTACTGTTCCTTAAATTTTTACTTTTCCATTACTGAAACTCATTGTTCCTTCTGAAGCTCACTTATAATTTCTGCAGTCTAAATTCCACTATCCCTAATACATTTTCTTCTTTCGCACGAACTATACTGATCAGGAACATTATTATTATTATTAATTCGATACAGGCCTATTGAAGTGTATTATGTATTTAAATCATTTTGTCACTCACCTTACAACACTTTAAACCTCATTATTAATCCAAAACCTTTCTAAATTGCTTTTGAATTGCAACAACTCAGTTACTTCAATTACATAACCGGTTTTACCAGTATGTCCCTTCTTTCGGTCAGCGGTTGTGTTAAGCCGCATTTTTTTTTATTGATTAACAACTAGGGAGGTTATAATCCGCTAAATAATAAAAGGAAGAGATCATGTAAACTACAGGTAGACTGTGCAAAATCACTGCATTTTTTAATGAAATTCTAAAAAAATCTGACGAAATTTAGTAAGTAGTGGCAAACAACCAGAAGTTAAAAAGGAATTTATGTATTCAGCTCAAATCAAGTTAAATCTGTAGTCGTTTAATCATTTAAATACTCGGTTTATTTTTATATTTTTGTATTTGGGATTCAATTAACAGTACTCTATTTGGTCTATCAAATTGAGTTTGAAGTAGTATTACACAAACATACAACACTATTACTTAAACCTAACTATTAAACAAATATCATATATATTTATTGAACCGAATGTATATATTTGTGTATGTTAGGTGCCATGAATGTAATAGCTAAAGCCACCTGACAAAAAATAAAAAAACATTCAGGAATAACAAGCACTCTGTGTCTGACTTATTAAGGAAAGTAAGAAATTTAGGGTTTTTTGCTTTTCTATACTGAGCCCAATGTACAATCACATTTCAGCAGGATAAGCCTCTGAAGTATGAATCATCATCAGCCCTATATATGGCAAGGTCAATACTTTCACAAATGAACTAACTAGTTTTAAAATGAACCTCGTTACTCTTATAGAAAAAAATTCTGTATAGTGTCAATTATACTTTTGATGAGTAAAATACACCGCAGCTATTCTAAAGATGGAGATAGAAACTATATATATATATATATATATATATATATATATATATATATATGTATATCGTGAGAAACAATCCGTTATAGTACAAACTGGTTTCATTCAGTACAGAAAAATTCTTGAAACCATGAAACAATGTCATCGGGTTTTTGAATTGAATACAAAATATTGTCTGACATTTAAGCTAACTTAATTTTAATTATTTTTCTTCAAATATTATCTGTTTTCATAACATATCCATCCACCCAAAATCATACATTTACACGCAAGCTTGCGCACACTATCATACACGCATGTATAAGAACAAACAATGTATAAAAATCAGTAACAGTACAGTAAAAACGCGTTAAAATCTAGGTTACGCTGTTAAGTTCTTAGAATGAATTTTGCCAGATGTAATGTGTGAATTCAATAAGTGGGAAAATGTATGTATAAGCAATTATCAATTCTAATGAAGGAATACTAATATAATTTAATCGTATCACAGTGCAGGCTCTGTATTATAATTCTAAACCTGACAGATTATTATCATTGTTACACTATTCAACTCAACAAATACTTTTTAGTCAGTAACAATAGTTTTGGATATTAATTTTATCTTATATTTATGAGTATAATATTCACTACCGAATTAAGTTTTTCTTAAATATTACATATTTTATTATTATTTCAATTTATTATTCTTCATTTTGTTTATAAATTTATATTATATCTATTCAGAAATATAAGTATCAAGAGAGACTAAAATATACTTTTACTCAAAAACGTTGCCTGGTTGTCAACAACTTCCGTGAAAATAATTTCTGCCTTTCGTTCAAAAGGTCATAATTGAACTTAAAATCTGATTAGGCTTAGCATTTTTAAATGAAAAATGACTATTTTTAGATCTCACTCTTTACTTTTTTATATTTCAAACGAAACTTTTTTATCGTAAATATTCTTACGTATATGTAAAGAAGAATGACAGTTACAATAAATAACAGATGATAGAAAAAACTAAATCTTATATTCTAATCTTTTTCAAATGTTTTTTTTTTTTTACCGAATTTTGGAAAAAAGTACGATATTACTTTTCGCATGATGGGATTGGGTGGTGAAATTGAATTTTCTTTACTTTTGAAGGTATGGGGATTGCGAAAATATCATTCACTTAAAATGTAATTTCCTTACATATATATATATATATATATATAAGGAAATTACATTTTATTTGTATTTATGTGTAGGCCTATGTATAAAATTTATGGCTCAAAAAACTAAAAACTACTAGATATATTTCACTGAAATTCAGATATGCTGTAGTAGTGTATCTGAAGATGTAGGTACAAAAATTTTATAAAGATTGGTTGAGAAGTTCTTTACTTATGCTGAATTTAACGTCTACGACAGACACGTTAATTTTGTAATGGTGTATTATGCGCTTATGCATTGAGTCACAGTGGTGAGCTAATTAAAATTTGATGCTTGTATGTAGGGTTTACTGGTTATTTTTAATTGTTTCATCAAACTTGATTATAAAAATTTAATTTTCTTGTAAACAGAAAACATATTTTAATAGTAAACAAAAAAAAAAAAGGTTATACCTCTTAGTTTTCTAATTTAATTTATATTTTATACACTTTTTATGCAAAAAAATATACTAAATAATTACACAAAAAAATTATACAAATTTATTTTTTGATTTTATGATTACGTCACAGCGAATTTACAATCTGTTCAGTAAGATAATTGAACAATAAGTAAATAAGATCTACTTGAACCAACATTAAGTAGCCACTGATCCAGTGATTTGAGACTTAATAACAATAATAAAACAAGAGATCCAAATTTAGTTTCTCATCAGGCAACCCGTCAGTATTCCAGATTGCTAGTCTAAAAGTTGTTCATTTTTTCTCAAGATGACTAAGAAAAAACCGAACATCCTGCCCATCATAATTCCCATCATTGGCTCAAATCTTTGAAACATATGGTCTGCGAAATGCATGGGCCCATGAAAATGCTGGTTATCAGTAGTTTTCTGACCAAAGGAACCACTAAAATGCTGGTTATCAGTAGTTTGCTGACCAAAGGAACCACTCATCTTAACTCGTTCAGCGTAGGTAGGATCGGAAGTATTCAGCTTACTTTTGTATTCATTATCGTTGTTATCAGAAGGTCCACAAATTGTAACTTTCTCATCGTAGGTAGGACCAGAAATATCCAGCAGTTAACGCAGGAAGCTGAGACCTCTGGTGCCAGTTTATAGTTGCATAATCTGCACCACATTTTACACAACGGTGTGGGCGATTGTATTGATTTTTAGTATTTCCAAAGCGTTGGCACCGTTTGCATTGGACCACTTCTCTTTTGACATACAGAGCCTCAAAGCGTACAATTATATAAGGCAGTGATTTCACGTTAAAAATTTCCTTATTTTTAGACTTCGGATCTAAATCTACGAAATAAAGTGGCAGCGGTTCCTTCGTTTGACGATGGAGAATTTTAGTAACATTTCTAACCTCGTGGCCTAATTTAGTCAATTCATCAATGACTACCGTTTTGTCTTCTGAGTGATGCATGCGACCATTCTATATGCCCTTTCATGTTTAAACTTGTATTTATAATGACCGACATTGAACTCAAGCATTTCTGACCTAATGATTTTATATGTTTCAATGTCCTCCGGTAGAAATTTTACCGTTAACTCACCGGGTTGGTCTAGTGGTGAACGCGTCTTCTCAAATCAGCTGATTTGGAAGTCGAGAGTTCCAGCGTTCAAGTTCTAATAAAGTCAATAATTATTACACGGATTTGAATCCTAGATCGTGGATATCGGTGTTAAATTTGGCGGTTGGGTTTCAATTAACCACACGTCTCAGGAATGGTCAAACTGAGACTGTACAAGACTACACTTCACTTACACTCGTACATATCATCCTCTGAAGTATTATCTGAAAGGTAATTACCGGAGGCTGAACAGGAAAAAGAAAGAAAGAACCTTTACGTGCGGCCCGATCTCATTGTCGTCAATATGTATTTCGTAATATTATCATTAGGAAATAAGCGTGCTAAGAAACTCTTCAATTCAGTTATGGAGTTAACACCTGTCACAAAAATTGGCTCTGGCTTCAGTTTTTTTGCTTGAAAACATTCATTTTCTACGATGTTTTCAAATTTTAAAATGTAGGAACTGTAAAACTAGATTGACCAGCTGATTGAACGCGACTAGTAGATTATGTATAATGTATTCGTTGGCGTTTTTCGCCACCGGAACGTTATCGGTCTGCCAACTGACCATTTCGGTTTGCATGCGTACCCTTTCTTTTTCCTGTTTAGCCTCCGGTAACTATCGTTTAGATAATTCTTCAGAGGATGAATGAGTGAATGATATGTATGAGTGTAAATGAAGTCTAGTCTTGTACATTCTGAGTTCGACCATTCCTGAGATGTGTGGTTAATTGAAACCCGACCACCAAAGAACACCGGTATCCACGATCTAGTATTCAAATCCGTGTAAAAATAACTGGCTTTACTAGGACTTGAACGCTGTAACTCTCGACTTCCAAATCAGCTGATTTGGGAAGACGCGTTAACCACTAGACCAACCCGATGGGTTAAGAGGTACTGCGTACCAGGAAGGGTTTACCTCACTAAAGTCTGTAATATCCGTAATGTCATCTTCACTTTCTGTTCCTGATATGTCATACATGTAGTCTATAATGACATCTCTAAACAACTTAGCCCGCGCCGGTTTTCTAGGGTCTCTGATAATTTTAGTCCGCGTATTCCGTTGCTTTATAGGGTAGAGATCTAATGAGGTAATATGTTGTTGGCTACATCCGATTATTCGCCGTTGCTATGAGTAACAGCTTGTAGCCGGTCAATACTACTACTATTTGATTGCACTGTTCAACGCTTATAATATGCAACATTACAAAATTTATAATAAAAAAAATTCATTTCTTAGTAGATTTAAAAAGAGATTTAAAAATGTAAATAATTAATGCAACAGATGTGATTAAAACTGTAAAAATCATTGGTATCAGTCGTGCAAAAAAAAAAAATAATAATAAGGGAAATAAAATGTAGCAGTCTACATTAAACTATCCTATTGTTATCAGTTTTCAATCAGTTAGTTTAAATTCGTCACTCGTAGAGCTGTAGTCGATTAGTAGATGTTACGTAGACCATTAATGCTCTTAATACGCTACGATGAAGCCGGCTTCATCTCCGTGACTAAAACATTAAACAGTATTATTTTATTTAGAAACAGGTGGATTTGTCAGCAATAAAAGTAATACTAATTAATAATATAAAAAAATAATGTAATTACAGTTTAAAAACCTAAATAATTTAAGTCAATTTTGTAATTCTTTAAAGATTTTCTTTTTTATATTTATTTTTAACAGATTGTTTACCTTTTTAATTGATCTATAAAGTTCAGTTAAATTAAGGCAAATTTTCCATTAATTCTTATTTTTAAAAATTATACATAGATTTTATTCAGCTTTAGTTGTAATTATAATAATTTATACAAATCCATTTTTGTCAAAGTTGAATAAAATAAATATTTATATATTAGATAAGAAACAGTAGTAATTTACCATCAATAATAATACCGTATATACATATATATGATGGAGAAATACGAGTATGTTTGATGAAATTGTGTGAAGTTATAATTGTTTGCCGATGAAATGAAAAAGTAAGTTCCGACCGCGAAAACCGACACAAAGCTGAACATGTGAATTTAGATGAATTTCATGATAAATTTATTTATCTTAAAGTTATTATTTTGTTTTTTTGTGTGAAAAATTGTTTATGATAAAATTAGCTATATTAATAAATCACCCTTGCAAAGAATTACATTCATTTACCCAAAAAAATTAGGGAAAAATAATCCTCTTTAATCATTTAATTGAAGATAGTTCATTTTAAATTCTGTGTTAATAAAAAAAAAAAAAATTATTTTACAAAATATAACTCACGGAAAATGTAACTTGGTGTTTTGTGTATTAACAAAACACCAAGTAGAGGAGGTGTTTTAATCTCCTTTACTTTCTGAGCTTAAGGATATTATTATTATATTAATTACAAATTTCATTAGGGAATAGTTTTATATTATTTTTTTAATACCCAATTTAAAATTATTTTTGAGGTCGTTTTTAAAATGAAAACTCACCTTTCTTTTGTTTTAATATTATTTAATATATTTTTAAATACACTTTTCTTTAATTGAATTTGGAATGTTAGACTACATACAACTTCTAAAAAGTATTAAATTGAAGAATTAATTATTTTTGTTGATAATGTTTTTTTTTTTTATGTTAGTGAACGGGTGACATTTGCACGCGCGATTTTTTTTCATCATTCTTGATCATAAATACACTGCTCATCACTTGTTCGCTAGCTTGTTCGCATCTACAACTGGCGGCAGTGCTAGTTGCTGGCTAACGTTCAGCTCAACCGATACACAGCATCGATCCTGGTTGCTACGCAACTGAGTCTGTCTTTCCTTCCTCTACAAAATACGCCTCGTAAAAATTCCAAGTTTTTAACTTTTATTAACATTTAGCCTTGTATGTTATAAAAACGTCGTGAATTTAGGAATCTGTTTTTATTTTACAACTCTTGTATACAACATTAAAAGGATAATAAGTTAATACCATTAGTATTTAGAATTTACGGTGCTTATTTGCACACGACTCGGTAATAAAGGTAACTGTTATTTTATTTGACACCACTTTATGCATATATAATTCTATTTTATTTTATTATTGGCCGAATAAAATGACCATTCTATACGATATAATCGATTGATTTATTCATACCTTATAATTTGCTTATTGAAGTAATGACAAGTGTGATGAAAATAATAAAACACCTGATTACAAAAAAAATCCTACATTGAATGAATCTTTTTCTAAATTACATCAACATCCGTGTCAAAATCTTTTCTATAAATCTTTTATATAAAAGAAAAGAAGAAGTAAAAAATATATTTTCAAATGACGAGATTCTCTTATCCGGAATTTGTTATAGCAGCTTCTCAGAAATCCTAATATAAAATCAAATTAATTTACCAGTTTATTTTTTCTAATAGCTGGTCTTTTTCCGGTTATTCCTTCAATATCAATTTATTTATTTATTTATTTATTATTACTTTTTTTTGTTAAAAGAATCTATAAATGTTATTTCATAGAAGTACTATTAAACTTTATATTTTTATTTATTATATTTTAAATTATTATTCTAAAAATTAATTAAAAAGAAGGTTATTTTTTGCTATTACACATATAACCACACATATGTACAAGGATGAGATAAATTATTTAAAATTAAAGTATAATTTAATTTTTATACTTTGTGGTTATTTCACTTCTCCTTAATTTCAGAAGTTGTTTTAACATTTCCATAAAGAATATTTATGTGAATCAGATAAAAATTTTTAAAGTGGCTATTCATACTGATTATTTGATGTTTGGTTAACTGATCAATTTACTTTTTAACTGACTTCAAAAAAGGAGTTTATGTATTCGACCAATATAGTTTTTTTTTTTTGTGTTTGTTCGCACATAACATTTTTCCTATCAATCCGATTGAAATACATAGCCCAAGAGCGAGTTAATATGTGAGTGGTTGAAACTAGTGGGATTAAACTGTAACCTGTTGCAGTTGGAGACTTTATTTTGTTAAATGTTCCGAAAGTAGACCGTGACTTTTAGACTGTCAAAATTTAATTGGAAAAATTCTTAAGGTAGAAAATAATGTCTATCAGATCGGAAAAAAGTGGCATTATTAAAGCACGGTTGGCTAGATGTGATTTCTAGATTTCCTACACACAAATCCGTGAAGACATCCCTGCAAAATATATATCTCTTCATAAAGCTGCAACAAAAGAATAGAAGTTTGGTAACCAGGGTATAGCAGTTGCAAGCGCTCAATATCAAAAACTCAATGTCGAACAAAAAAGTGCGTGTGTAAGAAGACCAATCAACTGTTTTCATCAAAAATTTACTTTGTTCATCGAAGAGTTTACCATGTAGAAATAAATGAAAATAAAGCTAGAGTTGACAACTACAGAATTACTAATTAATAATGATGGTAATTCCATAAAAAAAATATTTCTTCGTAGTTTTTAAATTACCTGTTTCTTACCTTAGTAATTGATATCCATTTTAAAGGTTCACTAAAGTAAACACTAGTTAGCATAGTTTTTTTAATAAGCCTTCACTACCTTGGGCATATTGCAATAAACCTGGATGAAACCAGGCTGTTTGAGCCAAACAAACAATTGCATATTTTCTAATTAGCCTTAAGTTGTAAGGGCTCATTACAATAAGCTTGAAAAAAAATCAAGCTGATTAGAAATCACTAGACAATTTTTCAATTTGCCGGGCGCATTGCGAAATGTCGGCGCTCTTTACAATAAGCCTGATTTTTCATTTCGCCTACGACACCGATATTACATTAATGAAATTCATTTTTATGTGCTTTGATTGCTTTTCCGTTTGCTTATTACGTCTATTTATAAACGTCATTCAAGTATGACCATATATTTTTGCGCCGATTCAAAAAAGTGTCTAAGCAATTAAGTATTTGGACAAAATTATTTCTTACTTTTATCGAATTTTGATGTCGGTTCTATTTTTTTTAAAACGATTATTCGTAATTAAAATATAGGGTTCTTACGCAGTTAAAGAAATTTTACGAGTTGAGAAAGTACAGGACATTATGCTTTTATAAAAGAAATGATAAGGTTGATAAGGTTATTAATGAAGTTCCAGTTGTGATGTGTAACCGTTTAGTTTGCTATAAAAAGTTATTTATTAAATTTATATCGCATGTGATGAATCACCAACGCACGAACACTTCCAATTCTGGTAATTTAGTTATAATGTGTTAATTTGACCTTAGTATCAGTGTCTATAGCTCTATTCATTCGTTTCTATTTTAACAGAATAATCAAATTAATCTGTTTTTATATTTAAAATGGATTAACAATTTTTTTTTCTTAACCGCAACAAAAATTAAGTTTTTCAACCGAAAAACTTAAATTTAATCAAGAGTAAAACCGAGACAAAAAAAATAAATTCAATATTTTTTAGAAAAAATTCAGCAAAATTCATGAGAAGTACTAGACAAAACCTTACTAACTTCGAAATATCTTCTATGTTTAGCTATAGTTTTTTTTTTGCGTTAGTTTGACTTTTATTTATAGATTTCGTTTGAAACAAAAATCGGCATGTTTCCAAAGAAAAATACAGTTTTCCTAATTTGAAAAAGTATGTAATTTTATATAAACATTGATTATTTTATTGCTGTTTAGTAAAAGAAATATGAAAGAAATTGTTTAAAAATAAAATAAGATGCTGAAGAAAATTTATCTGCTGGTCGATGTCGACTTAAAATTTACCGTGTAATAAAGTTAAAATAAAAAAAATAGTGCTAAAACTTTTTTAACCGTATAATGATAAATTATTGACATTTTATTGATACATCATTAAAAGAAATAATAAAATTTAAAAAATCATGAACTTTAAAAACAACTAATACTGACCAACTATTGTTTATTTTGAAATTTACCGCACAACGTTTAAAAATAAAAGAGAGAAATAAGTTATATAATTTTGAAAGGAGGAAGTGAATTGTAAGTTAAAGGTTTATGTGACACCCGGTGGGAAAAACTGATCTCTGAAAAGATTTTTGTTAAAGGAAACTTTTAAAATTTGACGTAATATGTATAACGTAATTTAAAAAGTAAGAAGAAAACATTTGTATGGACTTCTTAATTAAGCTCTTGACTAAAAATGTGACTGGTAGAACGAGGTGAAATTTTAAAGAAAAAACCATTCAAATGATAAAGAGTTTCCTACGACAAGGGAACAGAAATGAATCCTTATAAAAGAAAAAACTGACAGGTTTAATTCTAGGTGAAAATATATGACTCCCACTTAATCTGTGGGATAACCTGGCCATTAAGATTTATTTAATAATTTTGTAGTAACTTAGCTAAAGAATAAGACCATGATTTAACAGCAATAGACAAAATTAATATAGATTTCTAATTCAAGTTTCTCTGGATGGAAACAACATAAGTAAGTATAATAAACGAATTGTAAAAATAAAAAAAGAGGTGCGTGGAGTAATTTTAGAGAACAGCTAGATATACAATCTTATGTACAATCTGTTAACAGTTGAAGTTCAGAATTAAATATTTGTTTGAATGCATACTTTCCCGCTTGTTTTTAATCATACGATTACAGTAAAAATGATTTATTTTACCATAATTCATGTTTTGCAAATAAACCCTCTCAACCTGCTAATTAAACATCATTGTTAATTGAGTGAATTAAATCTAAGATTTTCCCATTCATTTTTTAGTCGTTATTGGACGGTACAATTAATTTTTAACCGTTCAAATATTTTTTAAATATTCAACATGTAAATATCAACTTTTAACTGAAGAAGGACGGTAGCGGATAGCACTTTCTGTCATCCTCAAATAATGCTTTACATGAATTTGAAATTCATAGAAATTTTCCATTTTTTTAATCGTAACTGATCGATAAATTTAAACGTTTCACCGCTTTCAATATTTTACAAATAAACCTATGTCCAAAAATAATATTTCACCTATTTTGCAATATCAATTTTTTATTTCTGAAATTTTCGTTTTATATTTAACTTTACGAGTATATCAATAATCATGTTTAAAAACCATATATTGATAAACGTGGTAGTAGAGAAATAAAAAATATCATTTAATTAAGGTTGCATATAAATTTTAATGTCGTATTTCCAGATATTTGTCTGTAATTGATTTATACATTCGTGATTTTATTCAACTGCATATTTTGTATAATTAATTTTTGTTGTGAATAATATCTGTTAAATCTTTACAAGAGGTTTGCCAATACCGTCGCTTATAAAATTCTTGCAATTTTATATCTTTATCTTTTGTGTTTTGTTTTTATCAATAAATAAATTAAGGAAATTTTCTTTTTATTCACTTTATTTAGAAAGCTTCCATATGATGAATAAAATGAGAACTTATAACTTATTCTTAATACTAAGAATTTTTTTAAATTACTTCTCTCCAAATAAGTTATTATAAGAATGGGATGTATACACCTTGTTTCAAGAGAAGAGAAATTGGAATTCTGTATATTTTTCATACTTTTTTTAGCTTTTCAAGTTTTAATTTTATTTTAGCTTATATAAATTTTAATTTCTTTTTCAGAGGAGTCATTAGGCTGTGAAAACAGTTCTTTAATGGTTATTGCATTGGTAGGGGAAAAAGTTTTACCCTTTTTTAGAAAGTAACTTTTTGTTCAATCAGCGAAACATTTTGTCATCTGTGATTTTTTTTCTCTTTAGACTTCACTCTGTGTAACCGTTTTAGAGAATACTGTAGAAGAGGATTGTGTAAGTAAAAAAAATAAATAAGAAAATACATAAAATCATTAAAGTTAAAATGAGTTTGCTAACCTACTTTATCGCTGCTAAAGAAGTTCAGTTTTTGCTCTTCTAGGAAATTTTAGCATCTCGGGTTCCAGTTTATAAGTCTATGTTTTCTTACATGAATATAAGTAGTAAAATTTATTACGTACAAATTTTCATTGGGAAGCTCATTTATTTCTTCATCAATTTGATCTAAATTTGGAAGATAGCAGAAATAGTTAAAATATGTTTATAAAAGTACGTTCATCAAACAAAGATATGTGTATTAATTTTTCTTTGCGTAAGCTGCATAGACGATTTTAACAGGGTACACTAGAAAATATCATGTTTCTATATACATATTTATTAAAATAAGAGCTGCTAGAAATAGAACATATTGTGTACAAAAGTACTAGTAGATAAGTGTAACAGAAAGCCAATATATTCAGAATGTTACACAAAAAATTAAATAATACCATACATATTCGCATAAGCCCCGCAGTATTTTTCATGATTTCCCATTTAAAATTTGGGGTTCCGGGTATTACTGGAATGATAATGATTAAATGATTATTACTGCATGAATGATTATTAAACTGAAACTGAAACTGATATTCGATTATTATTTTAAAAGCCAGAAGTGTTGTATACGACAGTGACTATAAAAGGTTATACAAAACAGGTACAACACGTAAACAAAGATGAATTCTATTCTAATAACACATTTTCAAATGTTAGAAAAGTGTAAAGGTTAATACTGTTATGTTTCTATTATTAGTTCTTAATTTTATAAAAAAATCATACGTAAAATGAAACGAGTTTATGAAAATACGGTACATTACAATTTTTAGTTTTATTCATTTTTGAAATGAACTTCCTTCACGCTTTACATTTATGTTTCAGTACTTAGTTGATTTCAAAATTGTAAATATGTCACATCACGGACACATTTCTCTCAAAAAATACTTCTTGATTAAAAGTAATGTTTTCAAACAAAAAAATCTTTTTTCACTTACCATTTGTAAAGAAATAAAATCTGCGTCAGAAACTGAAATTCTCGGTAGCCGAGCTACCGGAAAAAATACAACATCGATTAGTCATGTATTCGAGATTGGCGAGAGAAAAAAGATTTATTGGCGCTTCTTCAAAAGGCCGATCGTTTAGTGGACCGAAATTTTGATTATTCCCTGAACTAGATCTATTACTGTCTCTGTTTATTAAGAAGATAGGGAAAAGTATTTTGCAGTTTCTACAGAGATGTCTATAGGCGAAATACGTTGCTTTATCTGTTAATATTGACAGTGTTACAGGTAGAAGAGGTTGGTTACAAAAATTTATTTGTAGATCTAGTTTGAAGAAATGAACCATGTTTGTCAAAAATTGCCAAACTTATAGAATTTCAGCGATATTTATTGGCTTGCGTAAAAAATCCAGTTTCAAACTATCACAAATAGGTATCACTGATAAAACGGCTTTATATGTTAACGTCACAGAATTCAGCTATATGTTTGACTGGTGTAACTGGTGGTAGTGAAAACAAAGCTGTACAGTTATAATTACCATTTTAGCAGATAGAAAATAACCTCCATCTTTCGCTATTTTCAAGCGAAAGAATTTTCCTCCAAAGAAAATTTTCCAAAAATGAAAATGAATGGATGGATACTCATTTAATGGATGAATAGTCGAAATTTGTGTAGTTTCGTAGACCAAAAAGCTTACGAAAGGTTAAAACCTATGCTCGTCCATGATAGTTTTCGAGGACATTTAACTGAAAATATAAAAACTTCATTACAGAAAAATAATCCTGAATTAGTTATTATTCCAGGAGAATTAACTCTCTCCTTCAATATTTTGATATGTGCATTAGTAAATCTTTTACAGACAGATTAAAAGAATTTTTCTTTGATGGTAAACAATGATCGTTCATTTACACTCCCTGAATGAATTGAAAGATCCTTGCTCTGTGTATGGATATTGACTGCATGGGAAAATATCTTCAGAGCTAATGATTAAACATGATAAACCCTTAAAAAAGTGTTCAATTTCAAATAATATGAATGGAACGGGATGGAAAACGAAGAAAACGGAGACTCTGATTGTGGATCTGACAATGGATACGAAAGTAAAGATGAAGGTGACTAACTGGAAAACTTAGCAATTGTAAATAATTATTTATCAATTTTTAATAATATTAATATATAAATCTGTGAACCTGAGTATTGTTTAATTTTTACTAATACCAAATCTTCCATTTATAGAAGTATCTAGGTGTAAATGAAAAGTCTTTTTCTTTTTTCCTTAATCTTAAAATTAACTTGTGGGTCTTAAGCGGGGGACGGGGCTTATGTAGATAAATACGGTAATTATGTAATTTGGGGATTTTCATTGATATTGATACGCCTAGAAAAGAGTTTTTTCTGCTTCATAAAAAAAATTAGGTTCAGAGAAAAATATAAAATTAATATGTTTAATTCTTAAATTTATATACTTCTATAAATAAAAATGTAAATGCTCGTTTGTTCAAAATCTTAAATCTCCGAAAGTTCTGCATCGGGACTTTGAAATTTTGATACACGTTGCAATCGAATAAACGGGTGTTTTTATATACCTACTAATTATATACCTAAGATGTCACACGTGTGACAGGTAAAAACATGCTTTTTTAAAAACAGCGCTATCTATTGGACGTAAAAGCAACACACGCTATACTAAATAATTTACATTGATTCCATTTCAATGTTACCGATATAGTCCACTATAGACTAAAAAACTATTGGACCGATTTACGCGCGGGGAAAAAGGGAGAAAGCGAAAAATCGGAAAAGGGAAATAGGGAAAAATCAAAAAAGGTAAAAGGAAAGAAGGGGAAAATGGAAAAGAGAAAATAGGGGAAAATGGAAAAGAGAAAATAGGGGAAAATGGAAAAGAGAAAATAGGGGAAAATGGGGGAAAGGAAATGGAAAGGGGAGAGTAGAAATAAGAAAAGGGAAAGAGGAAGGGGAAAAGGAAAGTAAGGGAAGGAAAAGGAAATGGTGATAAGGCAAGGGGAAGTGAGGGAATGGGAAAGGAATTGGTAAAAATGAAAATGGGAAAAGGAAAGGAGGAAAATTAAAGGGTAGAAGGGAGAAGAAGGTCAAAATTTGTGAAGTTCCGTAAAGTTCATTTTGTCTATTTATATATATTCAAATTTAGCGATAGCAAAGCATTACCCGGTCTTCTAGTACATATATATATAGATATATTAAAGACATTTATATATATTATTAGAAGAGGTGAACTGAGGTTTAATTATAGCAATACAAATATTTTTAAGACAAAAATAAAGAATTTTAAGAGATTAATAATTGATACTATTTCTCTTATGAAATAAAAATAAATAAATTTGCATAATAGTTTTGTTTTTTAGACTTATTATTTTATATATATTATCTAATTCATGATATGTTCTGACTGTTTTTTCAGTAAGATCTGTTTTCGAATAAATTAAACACTCTGCTTAGTTTAGGTGTAATAGGTTGGGGTAGTTATTGAGCTATTTGTTTTGAAAAGGATTTGTAGTAAATAAAACAAAAAAAAAGTAGTTTATAAAGCAAATGCATTTAAAAATACTCAAGGTAAGCACTATAGGTAGTTTTGCATAATTTATAAAATAATTATAATAATATGTGGTCCTGTCCGGTATCTCGTTACAACGTACTTTTTGGTATGAAGATGATTCTTCCAATAATATTCTTTTCCAGATGACCTAGTTCTATTGAAGTGCGAATTGAACCTTTATAAAATAAATGGGCAAATTCAAAATATAAATTTTTGCGTTTGTAAAGCTGCAAAATTTGCATAATAACAGTAGTCAACAAAACCCGATTTGTGATTTTAGATGATGCGGTTATTCTCACTGTAATAAGTCCTTAGATAAAAAAATTCACAGATATTATCAACAGTATTAATTTTAGTAATTCAACTCGTATTTCTCCTGAAATAAAATTAATATAAATAAAGTAAAATTGTCAATGTTATTTCCTACTCATATTTTGGCAAATAAAGCATACTTAAATATTTACATGAGGTGATCCATCTTCACTTGGTATTAACTCGCGTATGCCTATTGTGTTCTCTAAAAAAAGGTTTTCAACAAGCACGACCGTGTATTTTATTTGTTATTTTTATCCAATAAACATTTATTCCATTATTACCAAACGGTATCCATATTTGAGCAGAGAGATACTGTAATTAAAACTATTTTAATAGTATGTTAGATATTGACAATTTATAACTGTAATTATTTTTTCCATACTCTAACTCTTTCACGATTCTTTACTTTATACAAAAACATAATTCTTTTATATCACCGTTAAGGTGTAAAATATTTTATTATTGATATTTATGTAGTTTTTATAAATATTTCTTTTCTGTTCTTTATAACGGTTAAATTTTTTTGAGGTATTTTTGATTATATTAACAGTAAATATATTTTGAAAATATATCAGTTTAGTTATCAAACTAAACAATGATTTCTTTCATACTTTAAAAATAAATATACGCTTTTTAAAATTAAATTCTTTAAACTACCAAACAAATCTTTTGAAATAAATGTATTTATGAGGGATTTATTTTATATTCTTCTTATTATCTTCACGTTTATAGGCAATTACTTGTTACATCATCCATCTCTTCTTTGGCCTACCGTGACTTCTCACACCCGCCGGCCAGTATTCTTAAAATTTTCTGGGAATTCTAGACACGTTCATATTCTGTACGCGACTTAAGCATCTTCTTTGATACTCCTCAACTTTTCAGATTATACACATCACGTTTTCTACGTATATCTGAGTTTTGCTTCCTGTCCATGCGAAGTTACTCACTACTGATCGCAGGAAACGCATTTCTGTTGCCTACAAACTTGATTTATAAGCAGTAATTAACACGTACACTCACTTCCAAAAAAACGTGAACGTGTACACGTCTCACTTCCGGAAAGACAGACCGGTACTGATGTAACTCTATAAAATTTGAGAAGAGAATTCTTCTTAACCTTCCTCCTCAGAGTTACACAATTCAGTCTATTGAAACTTAATTTTATCATCGATTCCACTTCTCCCTTATACGATACTTTACATCTAAAAAACATGAATTCACTGACCCGATCGATAGGTCTATCCCCCAACACTATCTTTGATCTCAAAGACCATACCCTACCCCTCCGAACAACATAATTTTAGTTTTATCAACTGTATTACTCAAATTAAATTTTTGAGTCGCCTTATATAATTCAGTGTTATTTGAGAACTTCTTCCTTATCCACAACATAACCTGATATCCTCAAACAACAGCATCAGAAGACCAGGCCCCTCCACGTCATACCCGTAATCTAGTAATCCATTTGCGAAGAATTTCATCTATACTTTAGATAAAATAGGAGAAGCATTGCATCCCTGACGAACTGTCTCCATCCTACATTTCTTTTTCTTCATACACATTTTATAATCTCTATAAAGAACATAATAAAGGTAATAAAATTATATTTGTAATTATGAAAAAGCGTCTTCCATTGCATTTAATAAAGATGATTAAAAGTGCATAGAGGCTAAAAAATATTTATTATAGGTAATTTTATATCATTTTTAATTTAATTATGCAATGTTCCAATTATATTGAGATTCTACAGCTAATTAACTTTATAAGTTTGATTAATTTGTATACATTTCTAAACGGTTAAATGTTTAATTTAATAATAAAATAAGCTAACGTATTAAACTTTGTAACATTAGAAGTTTAATTGACTTAAAAATTGAATACATGCTTTTTAATAATTAATAAAATTAATTCACAGAGTTATAAATGCATAGAAAAGTTAAAATAGCGTACAATTAATGTATGTAGAGAAAAAAAATTAAAAACCAAGAGATTATTAAAAAAAAAATTATTTTAATAATATGTTATTTATATAGTCAGTTGAAATTAATTACTTTTATGTAAACTGTCTGAAATGATATTAATCCTATTCTAATTAAACGTTACAGTTGAGAGATTTACAGATTTTTAATTGATAAGTTTAGTTGCAAAATAAAATGCATGTTGAATTATATCCACTACATAAAAATCAGAATAATGATGTTTATTTTTAAAAAATGAATATTATCAAGTCATTGATTTAATATGAATGATATAAAAACCAAAAATCTTTCCAAGAGATTAATCTTTGGGTGTATCTGATTGCAGAACTGGACTTACCCAGTTCTCGTGTTTTAGGAGATATGTTTTGCAACACAACATTAATTTTTATCTAATCAATGAGAATTACAGGTTATAATTTTTCTTTACTGTGAAACTGATACGAAATAAAGTATGCGATAAAATTTCATTTTTATCTTACAACAAAAATTATATAGGCACTATAGATTAAGTGATGTTTTCAAATGATATTCTCTAAACTATCCAGAACGTATAAAATTTCCCTTTAACTTGTAAAGAGAGTACATTTGGGAAAATTGGTTTCAACAGGCAAGCTATAGAAGAAACAAGTTCGATATTCGTCTGTTGTAGAATGTTTTCTGATAGAACTTTTTATATTCCATGTTTTCCACTGAAGATAAAAAACAGAAAGGAAAAGAGTTTAGGTTTTTACAATTGACTTCTCTAAACGTAGAAGGCCTTACTTGTGTGAATAGTCTATTTACTTTCTTACTTTAGATTCAAAGTGTAACAAGTGCATAATTTAAAATTATGCACATTTTGTATTCTTTTCCAGCTTCTAAGTTTTTTGCACTTTCCAATTATTCTTTTCACTCGTATTTAATCTATCCTTCTCTTTTTATGGTGTCTCAGCCAGTAAGCTTTTATTTGGAAATTTTCATAAAACTTTTTCGACTAATAAATGAAGGTATTTTCAGCAGCACATATACGTTGTGGTAGAGTTCATTATCTATGACTAAAACAGATTACTTGGAGGTTTTTATCTCTTTTACCCAGGTTTTTATCTAGGTTTTTATCCATCTTGAATTTTTACAATACAGAATTTTGAACTATTATTCTACGTGGCAGTCATCCATAAAATAAATATATTCTTAAGGTGTCCGTTTATGGCAGGTAAGGTGGACTGAATCGTCCGATGGTCGTTAGACGCATGGTATTTTTACTTCCTTGTACTTCATACAAGGAGGAAAAATACATCTGAACGTACGTAAAATTTAAATGTAAAAATGTACGTACCAAATATGTGTATATACTTCGCATAACACAAAAACGATTAGCCGTAGGATGTTGAAATTTAGGATTTAGGACTACTGTAAAATCTAGTTGCGCACCTCCCCTTTTTTCCCCAGTCGATTGCAATCAACTGGACAAAAAGTGTTCAAAAAAGCCCAAAATTCAATTTTTTTGAATTTTGGACTACTTCTTGACTGCACTAATAAGCCCTCATTGAGAGATTTTCAACGGTATATCATAATTTGTACTTATTTTCATTGGTTCCAGAGTTATAAACAAATAAAATTTTAATTAATGAAATATTTGGGTCTCACCAGGGGAAAGCAGTCGGTTCGAATCAGACTTCATCTCCTTTAATTTTTTTAAACTTTTTTTTAAATTTAAATACGAGGTGTGTGAGAAAAGTAATGAGACTGACTTTTTACTTACCAAAGTTTTTATTTTTTTCAAACAACATTATTCCCTTCAAAATAGTTCCCTTGGGCAGCTATACACCAGCGGAATCGTTGTTCTTACTGCAACTAGCAGCGCTTGTTCAACTGGTAGGGCTTTTAACTGGTCAGTCGCAGTCTTTTGAATGTACTCCAGAGTTCCAAAATGACGTCGTTTTTAGACATGTTTAAATTTCGGGAAAAGGAAAAATTCAGAAGGACTCAAATCAGGTGAATAGGGAGGTTGAGGAACCGTAGGAATGCGTTTTGAGGTCAAACATTCCCTGATGGAAATGGCCGAGTGACATGGGGCATTGCCATGATGAAGCATCCACTTGTCTGCAATGTCTGGTCTCAAGCGAATCACTCTTTTCCTGACCCTTTCAAAGACACCTTTGTAAAACACTTGGTTGACAGTTTGTCCTGGAGGAACAAATTCTTTATGCACGATACCCCTACTGTCAAAAAAGCAAATCAGCATAGTTTTGATTTTTGATTTGCTCATTCGACATTGTTTCGGTCCAGGAGATGACGGAGTGTGCCACTCCTCGCTTTGCCGCTTTGTTTCAGGATCTTACTCAAATATCGAGGATTCATCACCTGTGATCACACGAATGAAGAATTCTTGCTCATTGTCAATCCTCTCAAAAGGATCAACGCACACGTTTCTTCGATTGTCCTTCTGTTCCGTTGTGAGGTTTTTCGGCATCAATTTCGCACAAACCTTTCGCATGTCCAAATCGTCAGTCAAAATTTGATGTACGGTGAATGTGTTTAAATTTAACTGTTCACTCATCATCCTTATTGTTAAACGACGGTCTGATCTCACAAGAACCCGCTCACACGATCAACGTTTTCGACCGATTTTGAAGTTGAAGGTCTCCCTGAGCGAGGTTGATCTCCAACGTGTTCTCAGCCCTCCAAAAATTATTTGTGTCAACGGAAAACTTGTGCTCTTGATAAGCAATGTTCCCCATAGGCCTGTTTCAACTTTTCGAAGGCCACACTCGCGGATTCCCCAAGTTTAACAAAAAACTTGATTTCAAAACGTTGCTCTAAATTCCGGTGCTCCATTTTCGTAATACATAAAAAAGCACAACTTCACTGATCACGCTGTCAAAAATAATGTGTTGGCTGAACGGAGTTGAAACTCGTACTGAGCATGTAGAAGGGATGAACAAACCGGTCTAGCACAGACCGGTAGACACAGCGTTGCCATATCGCTCGCAGTGTTACAAATCTCATTGCTTTTCTCACATATCTCGTATTATGATTTATTAATAGTTATTAACTTCTGATTGTAAAAAAATTACAATAAATGATAATTCAATAAGAACAATAAAAAAAGAAAAAATATCAGAAGTTATTAATGAAATAAAATTTTATGTACATTTCATTTTAAAAACATGTATATATGTAATTTAATAGGCGTACAAGGAAGTCATGTGGGGTTCACATCAGATTTTTTTCTATGTAAAAATTATGCAGGTAGTTAGGTGAATTTTCCCCAATTGGCATATTACATAGTTTTTTCCGGACATGATGCTTTTCAAGATAGGTTTGCCAGATATTTTTTGATTAATTCAGGTTTGTGTCCGAATAGTAGGGCTATTGATGATGTGCGCCATGTCTTATACGTCTGCCGCAGATACGAGGCTTAACGTACCAAAGTAGATAGAGAGCTTACGAGGATCAATAATTTCGGTTTAGATCAGGGAGTTAATGGGAAAACCGAAAGTGAATGGAACATGTTGTTGACTTCCTTAGTTTCTTAGAGGATCGCTGAGGAGGTCTGATGCTGTTATAGATAGAATAGCAAATCCGGGTGGCTAGGGGCCTGACCGGGTATTACTTATACTTACGCCAAGATAGGAGTTTTGGCATCGAGTCTCGGTTAACTAAGATATTCATTGTCAGAATGAGAATGGATGTGTGGAGATCTCTGGGATGTTTCTGCGGTGTGGAGGGTGTAGGTGTTGACCTCGCTCCCAAAAGCGAACCAGAACAGAGAGAAAAAGAGTATATTTTCATTAGAGGCTTAATAATTTTATGAATCTGTTTCTTGATTTTTACGTAAATCAGGAGTAAATTCAATTGTAGGACAACATTGTTGTTGCTGCGATCAATACTTTGTTTAGTTGGTACTAGGATAGTATTTTTGGTGTTTAAGATCAATCAGGTCTGAGTGCATAGTCTAATTGAAATTAGATATAGGAAAAGATTTTGTGAGATACCTTCGGTGTTAGAGGAAGGTGCGTGAATCGCGCTTCCACAAATAAGTTAATTTGATAGTTGAGGGTTGTAAGTAATGGTAGGCGGTCGTGGTTGAAAGGCATCATACGAAGGCGATAGTAGGTTGTGTATATACACTGATGGAAATGTCTGCCCAGGCATTTGTATCGTTGGTATCCTTCCAAAGGCCAAACTGATGACTGTTATGTTATCAAGTTTAGAAGATCTAAAAGATAATTTCCGGTAAAGCCCATCTAGGCTAGGAACGGAGGGGCTGGTGTGGCACCCGGAATCGTCACAAGGCCGGTGTCTTCCCTACGGGAGTCAGGATGATATTCTCATATTATTAAGGTATTTTCTATGAACACCATTTCAGCCTCAGTATAAAATGTTAGGTAAAATTATTACCTAAAGCCTTTAAAAAAAAAGGTAAAAATATTCCACGGTTGAGTTCTTGCAATCTTCAACCGTTTATTTTATAATGGAGTACTGTTAACATACGTTCCATCCTTATAAACGATCGGCTTGCCTTCTTCCTGAAATGTTTGTATGTCCCTGACACAAGAGATAATAGATTAGTTTTTATTAATCAAGTAATGAAACTGAATGTACTCCACCAGAAGTATAATTGCTTATATCATAATTATATATAATATACTTGATTAGAAGTACGTGGCCTGAAGTGTCATGTAACTCTTTGAGCTATTCCAGAGGATTGCTCCTACATTAGGAACTAAAGGATTACACAATATCAGGCGATGATTTTTCTAATATTATTCCTATACAATTCAACTCCAATAAATTGCTATATAATTTTGATAAGTTGCAGTTGATTTTACACTACTGCCACGGTTCAATGGAATAATTATTAAATGCATTGTGTTAGCTGATTTCGCACTACTTTAATTAGTTTCCGTACTTTTTTCTGATAACACTAAGAATAAATTATTAGCGTAATCCTAATTTTTTTTTTTTACTATTAAATATATTTATTTAAACACTTCATTATTTGTTATTATATATAATATATTAAAACGATAAAATATTTTTTTTTGTTTTTGTATCTTCGCACTGTTGATCGATATTCACCCAGAATATATGAGATGATATTCATGGGTAACTGTCTTTTAAAAACGACTTTATTATTTACTTTTCTAAAATCATTTTTGTCCAATAAAAATACACATTCAGAAAAATTAGAAAATATTTAAATAGTTTTTAGTACATATGGTATTTATATTAGTAATGTATACATAAGTAATGTATACATAAGTATATTAGTAATGTACATATTAGTAATGTATATGCCTGTTGATGGTACAACGATAGAAAATTAAACATTTTTGCAGTAGTATCCAAAACTAAGCAGATCTACACTTATTGAAGCAGAAGTTAATTTTGTTTAAATTAAATCAACAAACTGTTTAGCAAAGCAAATAAAATTGTCTACCCTAATTAACTGACATATGTATATGTTGTATTGATATATAAATTTTGTAAGGATGAATAATTTTGGATCAATCAATATTCAGATTTCTTACCTTCTTCAACCACTCCAAAAAAAATTATTAGTTTCATAAAAAATTTAATTAAATCTGTACAAATTTTTTATGTAATTGTTTTTATAAAACCTAAATCTTCATAGTATTATGTTGTATTAGAAACGTACGTAAGGCAACTACTAAAAAAACATTTATGCAGTAATTATTCTGAATATTTTTCTTCAAGGCAATAAAGTTTGTGGAATAAAGTGATAAAGGTAATTCTAAAAATTCTGTTGAATTCAATTTTTCTTTATATCTGCCAGTATTATAAAGGTATATATATTTTTTATTTTTGCTCAATAACAATTATAATTACAATCGGCTCTCCTGCGGAGCCACAAGTAAGTTTACTGACAAAAGCACGTGATAAGAAGGTCCTTAAGGAACCCCTAAAATCAATAATACACAATAAACAGTTATAAGCAAACTTAAGTCAAATATGAAATTTCAAGCTCAGTCACAAATCACAAACCATTAATTTCAGCACCATATAGTCCACAAAACAAACATTAATAACAAATAAAAAAGAAAAAGAAAGAGAAGTAACAAGAAATTAGATACGACACTACTAAACTTGACGGTGTTAGATTCCAAACTGTTACGCAGACCCTAAGTCGAATACATGAGTATAAAGGTATATATGAAAATTAAATTTATTGAACGTACAGGAACCAAAGTTATTTATAAGTTAATTTTTATTATTATTATTTTATTTTTTAATTACTTCCAGTATATAAAATGATGTTTTTTAATATATTTTTTTCTGTATGGTGTTACAAATTAACATCAATGAACAAAGTAAAAATTCTTTTATTGAATTTTAATAAAAGTGCCATAAAAACAGAATAGATTAAATATTCTTTCCTACTTCTACTCGGAATCTTAGCGAGCAGGCTTACATATGTTGTCCCGTAAATCCTGCATAGATTTTTATCCCTATCAATTGTGTCCGATTTAATAATAATCAGTAAAAAATAAATTATTTTTTCAAAGTAATAATAACTTTGTCTTATTTTGGCCAGAAAACCAAGTTGGTTTAACCTTTAAAAACATTTAGATCTTCTCACACACCTCTATTATTTAAATTTACTTGCCCGTTTGTGCGTGCGTGTGTGAGTATGTGTTTGTGCACGCCCGCTTGTATGCAAGGAAAAGAGAGGACAATGAATATCCTTTATGAAATTCTAAGCAATTATACGCATAGTTAATTTACGTATTTTAATAAGTGCAATTATGTATTCCTAAATATTCAATCTACATGGAAATCCATTTAATGTTATCAGTTATGAGTTCAAATCTCCACTTTACCGATGTAGTTTAATTTTTGTGATATAAAAGGCAGTAATTATTAATATTGGTTTATATAAGATCCAACACTTAATTCCGGACTTTTATAGTTGTAGCCCCATACGAAAAGAGTAGGCTGACAAAATGAAAAATATTCAGATCATGTGTACAATATTTTAATTTGAATGTTTTTGTAGTACTATGCGTCAAGAAAGAAAATAAAAGGTTTTTGAAAAGTTCTATCGTATGAATCATGTGATGAAAAGATTCAGGTTTTTTACCGTACAACTGCTTGTTCATTCTTGTATTACTGTTAAGAGTTATAGCTTATTAAAAAAAAAAAAAAAAAATACTGTAAGAATTACGGTAAATTAAACTAAAACAGTACTTCATTTTCTTCTAGTTTGAAATGGCAGGCGTGCAATTTCAACTAATCATAACTACATTAAAATATTAACAAACATAAAGTAAAAACTTTTGTCTGACTATTTTTGAGAAAAACTTTTTCTGTCATTTAAACATTTTTTTTCCTCTTTTTAATACTCTATGGCCATTATCTTTTACACACACATTTTTATTGATAATAAGAAAAATCGGTGGTACCTTTGAAATGGATACGTCGTTTGATAGTATTTTACAGAAAAATTGCTTTACAGACAAGTACATAGGATTAACAGTTATTCTATATCGTAGTATATCGT
This sequence comes from Lycorma delicatula, assembly GCF_047948215.1. Classification (NCBI taxonomy): domain Eukaryota; kingdom Metazoa; phylum Arthropoda; class Insecta; order Hemiptera; family Fulgoridae; genus Lycorma; species Lycorma delicatula. The sequence continues at coordinate 55,343,557 of NC_134457.1, forward strand.
TTGTACACTTAACTATTAGAAAGCAGGATTTTCAATAATGTTAATGGAAATAGCTCTTTCTTTTACAATTCTTCCATCCCTTTTTTAATTTAATTTTTGAAAATAAGAACACACTAATAATAATGTTAAAAAGGTGATGTAATTGTGATTTTGTCTTAAAGATATCGTGCAAAAACAGTCACCGAAAAGTTTTTAAAGTTGCTTGTACGAATACTAGAATACGGTTAGATATAATTGTACTTAAAGTAGTAATTTTTTTATTATAATGTAACGTAATCTTATGAACAAAATTATAGAACGTTAAAATTACGCTATAAGTAGGCAAAAACCAGTGGAGATTTTTAATGTATTTGTATTTCATAAAGGTTTTACTGCAAATCGAAAAAGATTTATTCTTTTTTATTATTGTTTTTATTAAAGTAATTTATAGGACATAAATTTGTAGGGTAATTTTTTCTTTTGTGACTAAGTTACATTGAAATAAAATACAATTTCCCATTATAATTTTTTTTTTTGTCAAACTAGGAAGAAATAGTTTAATTGTTTTCAAATGTGAATAGTATAGTGTTTTTCTTAAGATATTTAAAAATTTTATTCAATTACACTTTAAAAAATGAAAAGTAAAAAAAAAAATCCGTTGCTTATAAAATATATTCATCAGTATAAAAATTAGAAGGAATATTTCACTGTATTTAAATTGTTTCAGCCGCCTATTTTAGGGAAAAAGAAAAGCGGTAGCCATGATTAATTTTAATAGCGTAAGTGCACATATATTGTATCTAAAAGTAAAAATATAATTGTTACAAAAAATAATAGTAAAAAAAAGAGAAATAAAGAAAAAACAGTACAAGCCGTATTTTGTAATCGAATTCTACCGCTGCCTTACAGTTTAAGAATAAAACTGAAAACAGGAACTCTATATGGACTAATATTTTCAGCTTTTTATACAGTATAACCCTGCAATAAAAGTATTAAAGTACCGCTGGTCTATAACTTTATAAATTGAGTTTATATACAAGTAATTGCTACCACTTTACCGAGTTTTTTCTCGCTAAATTTTATTCCTAATAAATATATTGCTGAATAATTTGGATCTCATAAAAATGTATTCTCAGTTGGAGTCAATAATGGTGCACCCGAGTTTGGCTAATTTAATTTTTATACCATCACCTTCATTATCAGAAGAATTACTTATTGTTATGGCTATGCAATTGCGATTATAATAAAGAAAAAAAATAGTGTATACATATGCTGATATTTAAAAAGAATAACTTATGTAATTATGAATTTCAGTGACTTCTTTTCTTTTATTTATTCAAATGTCATAAGATCAGCCATGCTACCTCCATTTTCTGTACCTAAGTCTACAGAAGACCGACTGTAATGGGAACGACCACCAACTTGTTGCAGTTGTACATTTTAGGCCGATTATAAGAAACTAGCCACCATCCACTTCAGATTTTCAGTGTAGCTTATCTGTGCACGCTGTAAAAAGAAAGAGTGGTTTAATTTTTTTCCATAAAAAAATAATAATAATAATGGAATTGTATTTTAATAATAAAATTTAATATATTTTCATACAATTTTTAAATTTAAGTTGCTTTTATACAATCAACCTTTTTTTACAATCAACCTATTTTCACTGTTAAAGACACTTCTAGTTAATATAAAAATAATGATGTTTTATCATATATATATATATGACTTGAATACACGCGTTTTCACAAAAAATGTATTCAGAACTATCAACGCTGAATTTGTATTTTTAAGGCATTTAAATCTCATTCCTTAAAATCGAGTAACTTCATCCAAGAATAAAGTTTTACAAAATAATATCAAGGAAGGAGCCATAAATGAATGAAAGTCACAGTTTCATGAAAAAAGATAATAAACGTGTCCGAAAATTTGTTTCATAAATCTGTTCTCGTTCAAGTATTCAAAAAATAATTTAAGAAAAACGAAATCAATTTTTAATCGTAACCAAACTTTTATTATTATTATTATTTTTTTTAAATGTGTTGTTCCAAAAAATAATTATATATCTTAGAATGCTAAAATGTTAAGCTGTAAAATTAATTTTTATAATTAAATCAGACAACAGAACTAATTTTACTAACAGGTTATACCTATCTGTGTTGCTAATATGTCTATTATAATTATTCTTTATTATTATGAATTATGAATTCCTATCTGGAATTCATAAAAACTGGGATAAAAGAAAAACTATTTATATTTTACAATGATCAGTAAAATATTTTACTAAAAAAAAATTAAATTGTAGTTTGTTTATTTTTGCGTTGTTTTTGTCAGAACAAAAACAACGCAAAAATAAAATTATGTAATTTAATTAAATTTTGTATTACTTTAGTTTTGGACTCTTAAAAAGAAAAAGCGAATTGCAAAATGTATTTATTGATATACTCTAAAAATATGTTGTTGAAGAATACGAAGTGGCTAGTACATATAACGAAGTAAAGATCATGCAACGAGAAGGTAGGGATTATAAACTGGTTTTACCGTTTTTCAAGAGCGTTTTCAGTAAATGTTTGTTAAAATACTAAGCAATTTTCTTAATTATTTGTTTGATTTTCTACTACTGTTAAAATTTAATATTGTTTTTTATTATTGAGTTTAAAAAAAATCATGAATTAGCCAAATAAAAACGTTTCTTAATCGTAAATTATTATTGAAGCCATCGCTTTTAGGTGATGTAATTATTTCACTATTATATTGTCATTCAAGCTCGTATATTTATTATAGTTTTTACAGGAAAATTATGAAATTCCAATACATGCTAAGAAATCTTTTTAGCACGATCCTGGGGGAAAATTCCCAAAGCTAGATTTACAATATAGAAAAATATCATTCGTAAACAATACTAAAAAAAAAAATAAATTATGTTTTCGTTTAAATAAAGCTTTTTTTTAATTATAGGACAGGTTAAATTCTAAAAATTAATTTTTCATGAATGTCAAACCAGTAGTAATATTGTATAAATGTGATTGAAATTAAAAAAAAATTAATGTGATGATTTCATATAATAAATTGTTATTTAGAAATTTATTATGTATTACTAAACTTTATTGTTTGGAAAAAATGAATTCATTTCCAGTATTAAACTGATAAATTCCACTTGATTAAATGATTTGCATACACTAATAACAGCAGTGTTATGATAACTGAATTGTTTATCAAAACACTGTTTTGATAAATCAGTATTGTTACATCATTCATTAACGTCGCATGTCAAATATCTTTAAACCAGTTTTGATAGCTTACACCTAAAGTGAAAGCTTTTTAAATCTCAATTAAACCGCTACTTTACGTGGTATCCTTCTGGATTCCTGAAAGTATGTTTATTAAAAAGAGATTAAGCTCATTGTGACATGGATAAGCACACCTTCCTATAAAATAATACCGTTTATTGTAATCTAATACTGTTATGGGTTACTTGTGTTGAATGTTTTTTTCTAAACCAACGATAATTAGTTAGTTACCCCTACCTCACCAAACGTTTTTTTAAAAAATAAGGTGTCATTAGTTGCGGATTTTGAAGAGTGTAATATACATGTTTGTGGATATAATATATAGAGGTAATTTTATTTTATCACGTAATAAAACTGATATTTTTGCTGCTGACCCAATTACTCAAACGCTAATTTTTTATAAATTACCATCTTCATCAATGAATTCATTTGAACGGAAGATTGATTATGTTGTGAAAAAATGGAATGCAAATTTTACATCATATTTGTTGATATATCGATTTTAGATTAATACACATAAACATGTTTTTAATAGAAGTTTACATTGATTGGTAAATTTCAGTCGAATCTATAAAGAAATTTATTACAATATTCTACATAAATTATTAAAAAATAGTAAACTTCATGTGGTAGTAAACAGTGTTAGGTTGGTTTTGGTTGTAAACAAATTTAAAATGGCATTTTGCGCTTAAAGAATGGAACATTGAGCTTTAAAAGAACATTTTAAGCACGGAAAGGCCCTGAAAAGGGGTTATAAGTAAGAGGATTTTCGGAACCCAATACAGTGCAGTATAAATTACGACCGGTCTTAACGTTGGGGCCCACCAGGTCCTACGGTGGATGACTAATGGTGCAACGTTGCGCTTCTCCCTTCTATATATCTGTACTACCATGCTACCAGTACCACTTTACGGTCCACCCATTCCACGAAACATACTCCCGTAGCATTCTGATTTCATCAAAACATCATTTGTTCCTCCCTCGTTTTAGTCCCGTCTCTTCATCTTCTAACCCTCTTACTTCTATTTTAATTAATTCCGTAAAGTCCATATGTGATAATAAATTACCCCAACTCTCCTTTATCTTATATTATTTCAACCATTTCATTTCAAACAGAGACATCTTTACCCGTTTTCTCCTATTACGTAACAAATATGTTATTCTTTCATTCCAAAATTGTTTTTCTGTTAATTTTTTGTTTTCCTAGAAAACAAAAATAATTACTACTAAATTATAATGAAAATATTTAGAGCCATTTATACTTAACTAAGGTAAACATTAAAAATAAAATAATAATAAAACATGGTAAGAGGGGGAGGTTTTTTACCGGGCGAGGTCCCGTATTTGCCGTCAGAGCGGGACTGACGGCGGCTGGCAGAGCTTTTTCCTCCCCTACGGATAAAAAAAAATAATAATAACGGAAACCTAAAACATTCTTTTCTTGAAAAATGTAAAAAACAATTACAGTGAAGTATTCATAAAATTCTACTGTTATTTATGTCAATATTAGAATTCGAGTATTTGAGGGCTAATTCTCGAAAAAAAAAGGCTCATCAAAGACATTTATTATACATAAAAGGTAACACTCAGTTTATTAAAAAATGTTGAAATGAATCGTTTGACCTAGGCTTGTAATGGAAACATTTCTGTTTTTCTAGTCTTATAAACAGATATCTTTTATTGCCTTCTGCATTGAAAATCAGACTGCTTCATATAGAACGAAGTTAATGAGGAATCCGACAATCGCAAGTGAAGAATTTAATTTGAAATTATACTAAAATAAAATTTTTTATAGAAGTAAAAACAAAATTTATAGTTAAAAAATTACTATAATAATATTAATTCAGAGAGATAAAAAAGGCAATCTATATGCGTGTTTCTCAAACACGCACATAATTTGTACTAAATCACCTTTACAGTTAATTAATATAAATTAAAATAGGCTAAATTGTGATTGAATTATTGATTAACTTTTGAAAATGATGGTGGGCTACATTTTCTTATCATATTAATAAATTTTAAAACTAAAAAATAATAAAATAAATTGAAAGCAGGTTTATTTTATAATCTGGAGAATTAAGTAAATTGATGAGTTGATTAATTCATCATAATTTGTCACTGGCCAAAAGGAATGAAAGAGGGGACCGACTTATAGAGTTTTGCACGAAGTATAATTTAGTAATTGCCAACACCCAATTTAAAAATCATAATAGAAGAATATACACATAATAAAAGCATCATAATAAAAGCCAAGCGATACTGCAAGGTATCAGATAGATTATATCATGGTTAAGCAAAAATTTAGAAATCAACTCGTTGACTGCAAAACTTACCCTGGAGCAGACATTGATAGCGACCATAATTTGGTGATAATGAAATGTAGATTGGGGTTTAAAAACCTGAAGAAAAGGTGTCAGATGAATCGGTGGAATTTAGAGAAGCTTGAGGAAGAAAAATATAAGAATGCTAGTGATGAAGAAAGTAAAAGGAACTATCGGCAATTAAGAAATGCTATAAACAGGAAGTGCAAACTGGCGAAAGAAGAGTGGATTAAAGAAAAGTGTTCAGAAGTGGAAAGAAAAATGAACATTGGTAAAATAGACGGAGCATACAGGAAAGTTAAGGAAAATTTTGGGGTACATAAATTAAAATCGAATAATGTGTTAAACAAAGATGGTACACCAATATATAATACAAAAGGTAAAGTTGATAGATGGGTGGAATATATTGAAGAGTTATACGGAGGAAATGAATTAGAAAATGGTGTTATAGAGGAAGAAGAGGAAGTTGAGGAGGATGAGATGGGAGGAACAATACTGAGATCTGAATTTAAGAGAGCATTAAAAGATTTGAATGGCAGAAAGGCTCCTGGAATAGACGGAATACATGTAGAATTACTGCGCAGTGCAGGTGAGGAAGCGATTGATAGATTATACAAACTGGTGTGTAATATTTATGAAAAAGGGGAATTTCCGTCAGACTTCAAAAAAAGTGTTATAGTAATGATACCAAAGAAAGCAGGGGCAGATAAATGTGAAGAATACAGAACAATTAGTTTAACTAGTCATGCATCAAAAATCTTAACTAGAATTCTATACAGAAGAATTGAGAGGAAAGTGGAGGAAGTGTTAGGAGAAGACCAATTTGGTTTTCAGGAAAAGTATAGGGACAAGGGAAGCAATTTTAGGCCTCAGATTAATAGTAGAAGGAAGATTAAAGAAAAACAAACCAACATACTTGGCGTTTATAGACCTAGAAAAGGCATTCGATAACGTAGACTGGAATAAAATGTTCAGCATTTTAAAAAAATTAGGGTTCAAATACAGAGATAGAAGAACAATTGCTAACATGTACAGGAACCAAACAGCAACAGTAACAATTGAAGAACATAAGAAAGAAGCCGTAATAATAAAGGGAGTCCGATAAGGATGTTCCCTACCTCCGTTACTTTTTAATCTTTACATGGAACTAGCAGTTAATGATGTTAAAGAACAATTTAGATTCGGAGTAACAGTACAAGGTGAAAAGATAAAGATGCTACGATTTGCTGATGATATAGTAATTCTAGCCGAGAGTAAAAAGGATTTAGAAGAAACAATGAACGGCATAGATGAAATCCTACGCAAGAACTATCGCATGAAAATAAACAAGAATAAAATAAAAGTAATGAAATGTAGTAGAAATAACAAAGATGGACCGCTGAATGTGAAAATAGGAGGAGAAAAGATTGCGGAGGTAGAAGAATTTTGTTATTTGGGAAGTAGAATTACTAAAGATGGACGAAGCAGGAGCGATATAAAATGCCGAATAGCACAAGCTAAGAAAGAAATATAATGCCTTCAGTAAGAAATATAATTTGTTTACATCAAAAATTAATTTAAATGTCAGGAAAAGATTGTTGAAAGTGTATGTTTGAAGTGTCGCTTTATTTGGAAGTGAAACTTGGACAATCGGAGTATCTGAGAAGAAAAGATTAGAAGCTTTTGAAATGTGGTGCTATAGGAGAATGTTAAAAATCAGATGGGTGGATAAAGTGACAAATGAAGAGGTATTGCAGCAAATAGTTAGTTATTGAAGAAAGAAGCATTTGGAAAAATATAGTTAAAAGAAGAGACAGACTTATAAGCCACATACTAAGGCATCCTGGAATAGTCGCTTTAATATTGGAAGGACAGGTAGAAGAGAAAAATTGTGTAGGCAGGCCACGTTTGGAATATGTAAAACAAATTGTTAGGGATGTAGGATGTAGAGGGTATACTGAAATGAAACGACTAGCACTAGATAGGGAATCTTGGAGAGCTGCATCAAACCAGTCAAATGACTGAAGACAAAAAAAAAATTGTCACGCATTCTTTGTTAATGTGAACCGGAAAAATTGTTAGTAAAGATATAATTCTTAGTACAGATTTAATAACAACAACAGACGTGATGATATTTTTTTTAATTCTCTTTTATTACAATCAGTCACGAGAATTTTCTGAGTAGTTTTTATTTTTCAATAAAACATACACAAAATCTTGTTCATTTATAACCAAAATAAAAAACCATCTAAATTTAAAATAGACTAAAAGTATAAAATACAATGTAAAATTAAGTTTCATTGTTCTAGATTTCCGTTTGATTGCTGACCTCCGTCGTGGAGTGGTATCATCTCGGTCTTACATCTGGAAGTCCCGGGTTCAAATCCCTGTCAGGCGTGGCATTTTTCATACGCTTCAAATTTCCATATTCATCTTCCCACACACAAGCTTCAAGCTTATATGACGAAATCTTCAAGCAAAAGAAAAATATCTTTTTCTCCTTTTCTTCTTTACTTTAACCTGAATGTTGGTGATTTAATTTTTATATCGTCCCATATTTAATTATTTTACTCTCTTATAATTTTTCCCCCTCTTTGATGTAATCGATCAATCAGAATTTGTGAATCGCGCCAGTAAGAGTATTCTTTTTATCAAACAGCTTCTTTCTATTATTCCTTCAAGCAGATTGGTTACCAGGATGTATGCTGGTTTTACTAGCTTGAATGCCATATCAATTGGCTAATCTTACCGCTTCAATTTTGCACTACTACCTGGATCTAATTCTTTCTCTCTTTATCTACTCTTGTCAGTAAATCTTTTACCCTTCCTCTAACTATTCAAGTTATTTTCAATATTCTTCCACAGAATCATAATTTATAATTTAATCGTTCTTATGACTTAATCTAAGTGTCAGTTACCGAAGCTTAAGTGTAGATATTGTATCTGAACTGCACGCTTCATCTTTACCAGAGTTATTCCTTGTTATTTACTCTTTTTCCAAAACGTTTCCCTTGGGAATGTCTCTTTTTTGCGCTTCTATTTGCCATAGAGTGAATTACCCGTTGAAGAGAAAACTACCCGCAATTAAATAATGTTATTTGTAACCGTTTTGGTTTCGCTCCTGTATTTAAATTTTATTATTTTAGTTATGAAACTAACTAATAATTGCATTTACAATTACTTTAGTTATAAAACAGGAATATGCAATATATTCATCTTTCCGATTAACTATTTTTTCTCACAGTATTCTTTCAGGATATTCAGCAACTTCTGCATTCCAATGGGTGTATCTGAAATAAGAACTGCTTCATTTGCATTGATTATCATTACTATAGTAGCCTGAAATTCTACGGGATGGATCGTCTTTCCCATTGCTTACATAACAGGAAGTCTTCGTAAAAAATTTATTAAGTAACCTTTTTGCTTTTTACCCCATTTTTTAATATTATGATCACAATTCCGTATAATATAATAAATCAAACGTTTTTTGAAAATCCTAAAAAATTTTCACTGACATACTTGCCTCTTCACCCTGATGATATTGACGTGACGGTGTCATTCAGTACAAAATCATCTTCTATGCCTAAACGCTGCCTACTACTTCGGTAACATTTGCAGCTTTTCCGCCAATTGCAACTTTAACTCAATATACTAGTAAATAACTCTCTCGCCGTATTAATCAAACTAATAAAACTATAATTTCAGGGCTTATCTAATTGCTTCTTCTTGTATAAAGACTGAAGTGTAATTGTGATTACATATCAGGTACATCTTCAATGTACATTGTTTTATTGAATAAAATTTAACAGATATCCATTCGAATCAATTAAATTTTTATAAAACTTTATTCTTAACTCAGCTTATTCCTGGGAATTAATTTATTTATTCCACCTTATCGTCTCTGCAATTCGATCAAGAAATATAAGAATACGAATACAAAAGTTGTATTCTCACTATTTCAGTAAATTTCTTTCAGGAACCCTCCTTTGCTAACTGTAATAGAGCTTTTTGATTCAATTTTTGGATGAGTTTTCCTTCGTGTCTAACCTTTTAGATTTTTTGGTATTATTCGTTGGATTTACGTATTCTAACTGGTAAGAATTTTTCTTCTACCCATACTCATTCACATTATAGTTCCTTGTATCCATGTCTTTTCCCTTGCAATGGACAGTTCCTAAAATGGTTTAATTTATGATTCCTGTACCTGGTTACAGGATAGGAAATTTGATTAATACTGTATTCATTATTTTCTATTCTACTGTGTACCATTTAATCTGAATAGAATCTATATTTCTAAATTTAGACTTTATAATTTTCATGCTCTCATTCAAATCCACAGTTTGAAAAGCATTGCACATATTACTTTGCAGTTCATTTAGATCCTCAATATTAAAGTATAAATTCGAGAATTTCTTTTAAGTTATAAACCGTATTGGTTTCAGGAAATTCCCCAGTGTATATAATTTTTTTATATCAAGCGCCAGAGATTTATCATTACAGTCATTATAATAAACATATAATAAACAGCGTTCTCAACTGGCACTGCACAAGAAATGTGAAAAGAAAATGTTGATAATATTTTAACTTCCATATTTCATATCGTTTGTGCAGATTTGTCATTAGTCGCGATTTGGTCGTCAGTCTTTGATACTACTTTTTATACTGGTTAAGCCGGTTATCTGTCTGGAAAACATCAGAAATCCTGTCGTTTAAATTTACCAATCCCGGACCTTCGTTGTCTCCAACGACTCCGCTTGTTTATTTTATCTCCTAATATTACAGTTTGAAAAATTAGTACCTGATCCCTTTTCAATTTTATTTACCTGTCCAATTCTTCTGTTAAAATCACCACTTATAAAAACACGACTGCTTTTCTTATAAATTTACGCATGACTCGTTGTTTAAATTAGGATCTAGATAAACATTCATTATAAATTAATAATATTGCAGTTTTTAATACAACTTAATTAGATAACAGTTTTTTTCACATTTTTCTATCATTACTAGTACAGGCTCTTTCCTCAATTTTGTCCTTTGCCGCAAAATTTGAGAAATATTAAATTCTATCAGAAATTTGGTAGGATATTAATTTCACAAGTTTTCTTGGTTTCTGATAATCATTAAAACTGTTATATATCCGTTTTTCCTACATTCTGCATTTCCCCTCATTACATTGCAAAAATTATTTTTAGTCTCACAATTTTGATTTTTGCAAGGTTCTGTTCAATGGTAAATGAACAAAAATGGATTTTATAGATGGATATTAAATATTTCTGCCGAATCAAGATAAAATTTATCCTGTGTCGTAAAATTTTCGTTGTACTCCGTGTTTTTTAATCTGTTAGGTCTTTTTATAAGAGTTTCTAATAGCTAGACTGCTTTATTGGTTCTGCTGATTAACAAAATTGTTGATAGAAACCGGTTACACTATTTCCGGGTATTATTGTATTAAGTTTTTAGCAGTATTATACTTTCCCACGAAAATCAGACTTTGCCCTTTGATACGAAATCCAGATCTTTCCCAAATATTAATTGCACGTTCTTTTATTACACTTTATCATCCTTTAATAAAATAATCATGATTTATGAATAAAAACGTTTTTTTTAAAGAAATAAACCGGAAATAAAATTGTAGGACGAGAATGTTTCACTTCCCTTTTTACTGACCCTACTCTGCTAACAAAATTAATATCGCAACAGAAAGAGGTGTTGCAGTACAATTGTTCAATCTTTCATTTAATTTAGTGAGAAATACCTCTTTATTTTGCTCAGATTCCCCCTGAGGGACTACAGTGAATTTAAAAAAAAAAATAGTTATTTTGAAAATTGCAAGTCGTTTAAATTGCAGTATTTTCATCTTTTAAATATTTAATTTCGCCTTAATTTTATTTTTAATGTCATTTATTAGTCTTTTCTATTAAGATCAATGTTTGTAATTCTCTAATTTCAATAATAAAGGTTCATTTATCTTCTGCTGTATTGTTTGTTGTGCTTGTAGTCCTTGTAGTTGTCCATCAATCGTATCCGTAATGGACATATTTTAGTTCCAAAGTTTATCCCTAGATGACCTCAAATTTTTATTTATTATATTAATTCACTTACACTAACCGACCAAATATTTCATTGTAGTTGCACACCTTATAGATGTCATAAAAAATTAAAATAAAGCATTCATATACAATTAATAACCTAGTTCGTTTTAAACAGTAAGCTTTCAAAATAAATAGTTATCCACACTTTAACTCCTGATTGATTTAAAGTAATATTATTTGTGATACATCCTTTAATTTCCAACGAATAAGTTGTCAGTATTGAAATTTAATTTTCAATTCTCTGTTTTTTTTGTTTGTTTTTTTTTCAGATCAGCCGGCCTCCGTAGCGCGAGTTGTAGCGTCTCTGCCGTTCATCAGGAGCTCCCGGGCATGCATGCCATTTTCACACGCCATTTTTCAAAATTGTCATCCATCTCATTCTTTGAAGCTATAAAAACGGTGGTCCCTGAGGTTAAAAAAAAAGAAAGTTTCATTAAATCATTTAAGTGTAACGTAAAAACAATATATTAATAAATAAATATAAGGCAATACATTTTTAAAATATAGATTCATGTATTAATTCGTTTAGTCATTTTGATACCAGAAAATAATTTATAAAGTTACTCAATAATGTTTCTGCTTCATCGTTGTCAGAGATATTTTCCTGAATTTCCCGTTAAATTTAGAGGTGAAAAATTTACGGATTAGTTGCTTTAGGTCAATGAGATGTCTTTTCCTGATTTGATGACAAAGATTCATGTGTTACTCAAGTAAACTATTCGTTAATCATTCTATAAATTTTTTATAGATCTATTATTTACCACATAATAAAAAAGCGTTTTAGAATTTTTATAAAAAGCCCGCTTAATTTAATTTTTAAATAAAGAATGGTTTTTATTAAACCACTCATTTACCTATCTCTTCCCTTATTATATAAAATTTAATTACAGGGTGTCTTACCTCAAATCATATGATTGGTGTTTGATTCTTTGTGTTTTACATGAATGGTTTCATGATTGATGATAACATTAACTCTAAAATAAATATCTTTGAATAATTATACAAGTTAACCTATTTTAACTGGCTCGTTGTAATTAACAAAGAATAATAAGCTAAATTGCTTCCTTGTCTGTTGTGTTAATTTTTCTTTTTCATTTAAAATAAGTGCACTGAAATATGCACTTGTATATTCAACAATGAAAAATTACTCGTTCTCTGTTTTAAAAAATAGTATCGTTGAGAAAAACAAAGAAAAAAAGTACCTTGGCAGTAGAACTGAAAATTTTTAGTTACGTGCAATTTAATATACACGTTTAATTACACATTAAATAACAAGTCCTAACATTGCTGTCATTTTTAACATATATAATTAGAATGTATAGGCAAACTATATTATTTCAAACGTAAACCTCAGTTGCAGTCGGGCACTTCATTTCATCGTGTTATCGGTAACCAAAGAATTCATAAAATTTCCTTGTAGATTTCTCTAGGGTATTTCAACTTCTTCTGTTTCCTATTTACAAGATGAAAAGACGAAAATATAAACTTTTTTCATAAACATTCTCTTATGAAGAATGACCTGTACAGCGTAGATGTGTTATCTTCTTTTTGAACTACTCACCAGCGACTTCCTGTCACAGAAAATCACTCTTTTTGTACTCTTTTTCCTCTTTAATCTATCTTTTGCACTCTTTCATCCTTCCTTCCTTCCTTCCCAAATCGTCTTTTCTTTCTTGCCTTCCTGCTCATTTCCATCCCTTTCTTTTTCCCGTAAAAGCTCACAAATCCATATATATATATATATATATATATATATAAAGTTTACTCCTGTTTGTAGTCTCTCAATAATAATATTTTTTTAGTATGATACAACCGCGTTACTTAATTAGTTTATTTGAACGATTTTATTGTATTTTGTTTTGCACATCTATTTTTATTTAATTATATCACCTCAAACAAGGTTAGAAGTTTAATTAGAATTAAATCTTTAACAATATCATGTAAATGTACCTAAGATTGTGGCAATAACTAATCTTTTTTTTTTGTTTTGTTTTTTTTTTCACCGGGACCACCATTAGGTATTATTCACAGGATGAGATGAATGAGAATTTTTGTAGTGTGTAAAAATGCCATGGCTGACCTGACCGGGATTCGAACCCGGGACCTCTGGATGAAAGGCCGAGACGCTACCACTCGCGCCACGTAGGTCGGCGGGCAATTACTAAGACCAAATTGCACTGATAGTATGATTTGTTCATATTTAAAAAAAATAAAATAAATAATTGTTTTTATAATCCTATTTCTAATTTCGTGCAAAACTGCAGTACAATTTTTCTTGAAGAACTGTACTGTTGCTTTCACTTACCCAAATATTTATTTCCTGCCATTCATAATTTTTTTCTTCATAAGTTTTTTCTTCTTAAAAACTTTTGGGAGAAATTTCTCTTTACAAATTTATCTAACACCGAACTTTACGTGTACAAAATAGTTGAGAATTTGAATATCTGACAAAATGTCTGAAAGTATCTTCATCGATTTTCTGTATTTAAGCAAACATTTTAAGTGAGTTTTTTAATATTTATTGATACATATATTTATATATTTAATGTATAATTCTTAATTTACTTTGCTATAGGTTAAAGATTCCTCCTTCATAATTTCGTACCATTACATTTTAAAATCATTACGTAACTTTGTTTTCATACTAAAAAGAACAAAAGGTAATATTTTTAAATGTTTAAATAAAGCCTAATATTGAAACTTTATTATGAAATCTGTAGCTTTAGATCGCCTAAATACGGATTTTATTCATTCTATTAATATTTCATGTATTTAATCCTCATACTTAAAAAGCATCTAATAACCACTTGTGATACTTGTACAATAACGTTATGACGTCTGGTGATATTAATAAAAAAAAAAAAAGTTATTCGAAGTTTTATTTTATATTAACGCTTAACCACTTAAATATAAAATTTGAATTACGTCTATATTTCAGCAGTACATTTAATTAAAATTAAAAATAAGAGTATAAGGGTTTCAAAAAACATTTACGACGAGAAATCTGAAAAGTTTTAGTTATTTATTTATTTTCTTTTTTGCTTTATGTCGGCATCGATCCAAGATTATTAGACCGCGTCACATTGTTTAAAAAAAAATAAAAATTAAACGACTGATATATATTAGGCAGTTAATTTCGGAGTTTGCCCTTTGGTCAATCCTTTACCATTCTCCGAACTTCTTATGTCGATCACATAATTTTAGAGCATGAAACAACGAGCGACGGTGTAGCTCCCAGAGTTTGAAATCAAGGAAGCGGGGGATGGGGACGGGACGTTTGTTTAACGTAACATGATTAGTAGAAGAAGGCAAACATTATGCCTATTTTGTTTAATGAAAAACTTTCCTGCGATTGGATGAAGTTGGACGTCTCGACATAAAGACAGCTGAACGTTTTCCGTATTTTCTAGACTGGACCTCCAGCGCACTTAGTTTTTCCACAAACGTTAAGAAAAGGGCATACCATCGCAAAATTAACATCTGTCTTAGTGACCACAAGGAACTAAAGTATAGTGAAATGTTCTTGAAGACGGTTCTCTGTAGACACCTCACCTCCTATCGAATTCATACTGATTCATAATCCTTCATCAGTTTTGCTTCAAGTGACACGGTTCTAAACGAGAGTGTTTACTTTAATCCCCTGCCATGACATTCATGATGTTAATCCTTTTTGTAGAATGGCAAGCTGCTGGAGACACTCCCACTCTAGCTCTGCCCACCCCAGAAGTCGGGTCCAGGGCAGAAACCGGATGTGCAATTTCTGTTACAAATTCCAGGCGACACTACGCAGTGTAGGATTCAGGGCTCCCGTGCACCAACATAAATGGGCATCTTACTATATGCTTATCATCGCCAGAGGCATGTGGAGGACGGAAGGGTCTCTGTTACGCTTGCGATCACTTTGACTCTGAAAGTTAAATCACCGGCTCTAAAGATAGTGAAAGTCCTTATTCAAATTCGTTTTTAATTGTGGGTAATCGTCAGGTGGTCAAAACGTCCAGTTCTCTAGATGATGACCAGTAGATGGACACCAGATAAAATGAAAGTTAACCTTTCCGTGGAAAATACTCGCAGCCCCGATATCCATGTATATGTAGTGAACTCATATAACCGACTAGGGCATGGAACGGACACAGTATGTCCATCTGGTAAAAATAGCCAAGAAATAATTTTTATTGTTTTTGATATTATTTTTTTGAGTTAAAGACATCGACTTCTAAGGTCATTATTTTAAAAGAAAAAACTATTATCATTATCATCGTCATCGTCGATATCAGCGTAGACATCTTCAACATCATCATCGTCTTAATCATCATTGACTTCGCCGTTATCAAAGTTAACGTCGTGTTCATAACATTGTAACATCGTGTGGTTAAGATTGTTGTCATATTACTTGTCAGCGTAGTCATCTTCTGTGACATCATCGTCTTAATAGTCACCATTATCACCATCATCATCTTCGTCCACCTCATCATTTTTAATCATTTCGATCATTCTTTTTTTGTATTTAAACATGGAAGTTTACATAAATGAATTGTAGGATTAAAAATTTCCAAAATTCCTTGCTTTTTGAATTTTTTTTAAATTCTACTTAGATCTTCAAGAATTTCCAAGTAAATTTTCCTTTTTTCTCTTTTTTCTTTTATATTCAATTTTCTTTCATAATTAATTTTATTATTTGGCATTAATTATTTATTGGTTAGGCTTAAAAACATACTTATTAGAATTCTATTATTCGGTTCTATTGCTACTTAAGTCTGGTTTTTTTTCCTAATATGATTTATCCAAATCTGAATATAACGCCTGACTTTACAAAGCTAGGCTGATAAATTTTGTACACTAGCGTGCTACATGAAGATAAAAGATACTAACAATTTCGGTGTGGCAGCACATGATAGCTAAAATCCCCTACAAACTTGCGATAATGCGTTGAAATCCCATCACCGGTTTGTTTTCAGTAGCAGTTAAAATTGAGTCGAGTACGGCCAGTATGTCAGTACGGTTAAAAGAGCGCACAGTGATCGAATTTTTAACAGCAGAAAATGTGAATCCTACAAATATATTTCTTCGTTTAAAAGCGGTTTACGGTAGTGAAACTGTTGGCAGAAGTACTGTGAGTAGAAAGAAAGACTACATACAAACACACACACATATATATAATTCTTGCTGTTCATCTTTGCTGTTTGCCATATTTAAAAAGAGACTTATTGTGATCAAGAATTCTTATTCAACCAGACACAATTACTATCGTTATAGTTGCAGCTACACACCGTTTTATTTCTCTACAACGACATCTCCAACCTTATTGTGTCATCTCATTTCAATGAATCGACAATAGATCTTTTATTACAAAGTTATTCGTAGTTGTAAAAGTTAAATTAAATTCTTTTTATTTGTTCACAAGATTCTTATTAACATTTTTCATTGAAAACATAATGCGATATAGAAAATAGTAGACACAAATCGGACTTTAAAAAATGTAGCAAAACCAAAGTAGCAAAAGCCTTTTTTTTATTAGACTCAAAGGAGTAATTATTGTTTGGTTGATATCTTTCTTTTCCTAACATTTCAATTTTTTTAATTTGTAACTGCTTTTGAATATAAAAATAATGAGTAAAAAATGTTCTCTTTTAATATCAAACTGATTTTTTAAAACATTAGTCAAGTGTGTAGTACTTTTAGTTACAAACGACTACACTAACTTTTATAAACAAGATATGAAACTATTCTCTCAATTCTATGAATGACAGTACGTATATTTAATTTTAAAATTCATCGAACTGAAAAACTAAAGGTGTAAACGGCATTTTATTACATCCAACAAAACGAAAATTATTTCAAACTCAAAAACAACCGGATTATCAAACTTTTTCCATATAATTTATAAATAATTGTGAATTTTTTAAATAAAAGCCTCATTTATTTGTGAACTGTATCCAAATCTACAAGAATATAAAGTAAAATCTATAATATAAAATAAATTTCGAAATTCATCTCGAATAATTAATAAAAAGTAGAATTAATATGGGTTATAGTTGTGATTAATTATGCTGTTTAATTAATTAAAGAACCACTAAAAATTATATTCATTTAAATGTATGCAAACAAGTATGGTTTCACGAATTAAAATATTTACTTTAAAAAAACTCAGAAAAAACATTATTTTTCAATGTATTATTAAACTGTTAAAAACAATCCTAGTGTTTCATCGAGTTTGGTAATTTGAGAAAAATTAAAAAAAAAAATTGCTTAGTATACAAAAAAAACCTTATAGTAAGTTCCAGAAAATCTGTAGTAAATAATTTACGATGTTCTTTTCTTTTTATTAAAAAATAAAATTACCGTTCTGATAGGTTTTAACATAATTAATTAGATTGCCTAACCAGAGAGTGTAATATAAAGTCCTAGTTAGTTTTATTTATTTATTTTTTTTATGAGAGTATCCTTAATGTATTTACTGCATTTAAAAATTCTTTTTGTTTAATACTATCGATAGTTTGTAAATAAAAATTGAACTTTTTCATTAAGTGTGTTTATAAGGCTCAGTATACCAGTTTTTATATTCACTTTATCAGTTCCAAAGAAGTGGAAATTTGTAGAACTTCAAAAGGAATTCAGAATGCTTTCATCTAAATTAAAGAACTCTTTATGTTGCTTTAATGTTAAACTGTGATAAATAGATATCTTTTAAAGTAAACACGCCTATGCGGTTACTAGTGATGCATGAAAATGATTCTAAAGAAACCATTTACCAAATTATTCAGCTACAATCAAATAAAATCTCCATTTTTATACCATAAGAACAATAATTTTAGTCAGTAAATTGACTTAATCTTATAAAATTTCTATTAATGAAATTGCATATTTTATTGAATAATGCATAAGTATTTTTTTTTACTTTAATTAATTTTTATTTTAAAATATATATTATTAAATGTATCACCCACATATAAATGTAAAATATTTACGTGTTTTAGTATTCATAAATGTTAATAAATAATAATTAATATCTATTCTATATTACTACTAAACGCTACTTAGAAATCCATGCTAAATTTCCCTAAGTCGAAGTTGATCATAATTTCGTTTATTTGTTTTCTTTTTTTGGCAATCATTATATCGTTCTTTGGTTTGATATATTCTTCTGATCTTAATTTGTGTACACGTTCTCTAGTTTCAATAATTGTGTAACTGTACACTTTATTAAAGAATTGGAGGATCGTATCTCACTTTCAAATGAAATAAGTTTAAATTAAGTGCAGCAAAAAATGTGTATATGTAAATTAATAGGCGTACAAGGAATTCATGTGGCGTCTATAACAGATATTTTTTATTACCTTTTCGATATAAATAATATTTAAGTTTTTCAGAAAATCCCTTCCTCTCCAAAAGTTATTATATCTAAAATATCTAAATTTCAATCAGAGCTAACTGTTTCATTCATTCTAATTTTATTTAGTGGTTAAATATTAAGTTAAAATTTGATTCATGAGTACTAAAGACTTAATTTGAGGAATATTTCAAAAGAAGTGCAATGTTACAAAGGATTAATTACTTAATTTCAGTTATTAGTCGTATCTCTGAATTTCGTGAACATACAAAATTGAAATTGTAATGTATCTTAGATGTAAACACTGATGAGAATAGATTTTTATTTAATAATAATTTTCTGATAGAGCAGAATGTGTAAAATCGCTGACGATTCCTTTCAACTTGCTGGTAAATTTTTTTTGATTTACGCCTATAACGTTAACTTTTTGACTTTTTTTATGTTTTAATAAATACTTCCTAACATCTCTTTATTCCAAATATGGTTTTAGTTCTCGTCCGTCAGTACAGTGATTTTCTTCCTTTTTTTTAATTGTTAAGGATATCGCAATAAATAAGTTTTATACGTTTACTTTACAGAGAAACATTCTGTCAGGTTTTGAGGAACAATAAATTTATTTGTAAATTCTAGACCATTTACCTGAAACTCCTACCTCAATAGGTTATTTTAAAATTTTAAGATATTTATTTTATATATATTTTTAACCGTTCTTTTTTCATTTGTAAACATTTTAGGTAGTCCATCTGCTTTGGAATTATCTATATGAACATTAAATATCAGAACAGGAACAAAACCACTGGACTAGTTTCACGGCAAACACAGTACTCTGTAAGAGATCTGACATAGAAAAAAACTGTTAAATTGAGTTCTTCATCCCACTATCACAAACACTGTGAGGTATAAACGCTGGGATAAGGACTTCTCTTTGAGTGAGAGCGAGCCTGGTTGACTGCCTTGAGCATTCGGAGAGACGAGACTTCCTTACTGCGTATTTTATAACCTGGTATTTCCTCCTGAAATTTAATGGAGATTCATTGAAATCCGTTAATGTACTTTATAAAGGGCTAGTTGGAAATGCCCGTAGTAGTAAGCCAGTAATTTTTTCTCTCGCAAAGTCGTACACGACAGACCCTTATTCCAGCTTCAACAGAACGATGTTTCTACATGCATTCAGGATGATGGGTCGGTCAGTTCCAGTTAGAGGGTGATATGGGTTTAAGAACGTTAATTCTCCTTAGACATTCAGCCTTAGTGTACTTAATGTGGCTCGAGAGCTTTTCGTCAAAAGTCACACCTAAAGGTTTTATTCTTGTCTGTTCCCTTTATCTCATATTCACCTAAGTACAGTTTGATCATGTTCTTATTTCCATCTAGCTATATAGAGAAACAATAGATATTGACTTAGTTACCGCAATTCGAAGACATTACTATGTTACTATCTTTGCACTGCTGGTGATAATGATGTCGTCAGCGATGATATTGATATCTATTGAAAGCATTCATTGATGGTTAAATAGCTAATTTGCATTCGTTCTTCAACAAGGAAATACGTTTCTTACCGATGTACCCAGATATTTTGGATATACTGAGTTCAGCATCACGCATTGCTAGATCTGCAAAGTCCCTAACATATTCATTTATCTGTGCCCCGTTATCTGGCACATGCAGACCTCCAACTACTTCACTACCACTTCAGAAATCAGTTCCTTAAATTTATTACTGTCAGCGTGCTGCAATAGGCATCTATGGCTTACATTTCTTAGTGCATCTCTCACTTTTCGGTTTATAATCGCTATCTCAATAGGAAAATGGTCACTACCATACAGTTCCTGCAGGACCCCATTCAAACAGGTGGGCTGATAAAGAGTTATTTATTCTTAGATCGATTGCACTTTAAGTCCCATAAAAGCTGTTGAGATGTGTGTCTACTCAGGTTTAGGAAAACAAGACCCGCGCTCTCGAGAAATCTTTCCACTATCTTACGCCTGCCTAGCTTCCAACCTGTTGGAGCCCAACTAATGCTGTGGGGATTAACGTCACCAACCAATAGAAATGGTTTGCGCAATTACCTAATTATAACTGCTGGTTCTTCAACAGTAAACTTCCGACTGCTAAGGAGTTAGAATATTACATATAGTAAATGCGCCAGAAGTAGGTATAAAAGTCACAGCACAAGAGGATTAAATAAAAGAATTTCTGTATAGACTAGTCAAACGTTGATACAGATGGTCATACCACTGCTTGCGTGGTGGGAAACGTCCAATCTGTTCTTGAGAACAACGTTATAACCCTTCAGTACCGCATAGTGGTTATTCTTAAAATTAGTCACTTGACAGCATATCAGAGTCGGAACGAGCCGATTAATAAGAAACTACAATTTTTCCCTCTGAGGATGGAATACATTAGTATTCCACTGTTGGACTGAGTCGTTGATATGGTGAATATTGGCTTTCTATTAGGAATTCTTCAGAAGAATAGGTCGTCCTTCTGAAGAATCCTCAGAGGAAACAGTAAGGGAAACAGTTATGTTTCCCGAAGCTTACGTATTAGTCAAATCGTATTAAACATATATTCTAATGACAGTTTCAATGTTTCTGGATTTCCCTTACAAAGTTCCAGGAAGAAGTCAAAATGGTTCAGGTGTAGGTGTTGTCTCGGTCCGCGTCAAGTTTGTCAGCATCCTTTTTTAGCTTCTGTGAATTTATTTTACTGAGAGGTCTCTGGTTCCAGGGGATACTCGGCGTTTCTGCACTGTTCCTGATATCTCCCCGGTGGTCGTCAGAGCTGATTTTGTGGACAACACCCTCTACCGCACCTTACTCTGTGTACCTGGAGGTTGGTAGTGGCTAAGAAAAGCGACTTCTGAATCCCAATAATCTGTAGTTCCTGAAGACGATTCTACGTTGGGGGGTTTCCTTCTTGTAAGTAGCAGTTTTTGGATGCTGATAGGAGTCGGGATACGGCAATGGCGGAGAGATATATCCAGTATGACAAATCATCGTAGGTTACGATGATTTGTCATGATGATTTTGTAGGTAACTTCTGGATATCATCAGGGTGAACTTATACCTGATGACGAGAATTGAGGACGTGTTCGTAGCCCAGCTCTGGGACAATGACACGCGGGAAAGTTATAGCCGACCCAAAACGAATCTCAAAGCATTTTAGTTCCTCCTCTAGTATCTCATTAGGGATAACTGGGTACACATTAAAGAAGTCTACCCGTTTGAATTTGATCAACAAGAAGCGAATCTCCAGGAGGTAAATGCCAACATTTTTATTACTGTTATGGTCGATTTTATCAATTTGAAAAGGTTACTATGCGCCAAGTAGATGCATACTTGGTTCATGGAGATCTTGGATGCGTATAAGGCATTTCTGGGAGTGAATAATTTCCCGAGTGTCACTGATATAGGTACTGATCGAAGAATATATCCCCTGTGGCGTCTACTACTATAGTTTGATTTTTAATGGGGTAAGTTAATTTTTGGGTTAAGGTAGCTTAACTCACTGAATTCTTCATCTATGATAGGCGTCATATCCTAGATGATTGGCTTCATTGCCGTTCATGCTCAAAACTGTTCCCATGCACTCAGAGTAAATGCAGAGTTAGAGTGTTTGCAATGAACAGCTGGGCCGAGCGTCAAAATATCAGTAAACTTCTTAATAGGTTAGGCTGAGGTTAGATAGAGGGGTTAGCCTCAAACGTTCGTTATTTACGCCCTCGAGCTGTTATAAATGCTATTAAATATTCACCAATCCCAAAACCAAATTAGCCACGAATACTGTCCCTCACCACTTATAATATGATTCATATAATGAAAACAAGAGATAAATATTAAAAATTTAAAAAACATGACTGACAAAAAAAAAACATTGCCCTTTAACATGATAATTACTAATGTAGGATAATTGAATAGCGTGCAGGTTATAATTTTATATATAATTTTTTTTTTCTAATTTCTTAAATTTATTTAAACATCTATTTATATAGCCTATGGAAATCCCGAAACGTAAGGATACCAACGCGGAGTCATACATCTAAATCAATTCAGCCGTTCTGCTGTTTCTGTGGAACAAACATAAAAACTTACATACATACATATATCCTAAATACATTACATTCTTTTTTGGGCAGTTGGGCAATCGTGTAATAACTCGCACAGAAAATAGTCAACAAGCACCTCACTCATACAGCTGACCAAAAAGATATTTTTTAATCATTTATATATATATATATACATTTTGACTTTTCATATACATCAATTGTATTTATATACATATATATCATCAATTCATATATATATATATATATATCAATTATTTTATATACATCAATTTTCACTTCGTCAAAACTTTGACAAAGTTTTAATATTGTGTATTTTGATTTACAATAGATACTATTATTGGATTTATGACTGTAAAGCGTTTCTGTCCGAATTAATTTAAAACTTCGTATGCTTAGTTTTGAATTTAACGAATCTGTCATTATTTTCTAACTTTGTGCAATATTTCGCTGTATGGTTGCTATTAACAAATAGTTTTAAAATCTCTTATTTGTTCTATTCATATAAAATAAAGAGTAAGTTTTTTTAACCATGCATTTAAGAAAACAAATTAAATATGTTGAAACTTTAAGTATTTATTCTTAAATATATGCCTGAAGGAAGTCCCTTGCTACATTTACAGATAATCTTACTTACTAAATCCAGCTCATTATGAGAGTGAGTTTAATAAAAATATAAACCAGACACAAACAGTTATCAAAATCTTTGACATCAATGGAATTAAGATTCGAATTTGTTGACTGAGAATTCGGTATGCTATCTACTCAACAATATACTGATCAGTCTAAATCACTATTATTCACGTAACGAGATTTTACTTCTTAATTATATGTTAGTAAACTTCAAACTCCCACAAGATAAGATCAACCGTTCACCCACCAGTGTTATTTTTAAACACATTGGTATCTGGAATCATGACAATATCAATTATCTTCGCCATACTTTTAGTTTAATCTACTTACGAACTCAACCTCCAGCAAAAAGTTTAATTGAGTTTAACATTTTAATTTTAAGCTCACTTAAACTCCAATCAAATTCCAATCAATTAAAAAAATGAAAATATACATTGTCAGGACAATGTATATTTTCATTTTTAAGACTGGTGATACTTTAAAAGTTGAATATTTTACGATATTTTCATAAAAATGTATGTTATATATTTACAAGATAATGACTTTGATTGGCTGGTGTTTTATTATCTACATTTTTTATCAGAGTATAATGTATCAAATTAATTATTATATTTCCCACTTTTCCTCAATAATTTTTTTAAAGAAAAAACGTAGTATAAGTTTAATAGTTGATTCTATTTCATCTAGTAACGCTGTCTGGAATATTAAATGTAGTTTAGACGATGATAATTTTTTGGAGACTAAAATGATAAATCTTTTAATGTTAAGATATCCGTTCGCCGTAAACACGTCCGTTGTAAGAACGAGATCCTCCACCCGTGAACTGTGGTGGATAATTTCAATTTCAAACTTCCTTCCTTTTTATTTTAGAAAATACATAATAAAAGTCGTTAAAAATTTAATAGTTTTTCCAGTAGATATTTGTCATTAAATTAAACTTGAGCATATATGAGTAATTTAGCAAGTGTTATCTTTTTCCTTATTCTTATTGGAAGATTTTAAATTACATAAATGTTTTACTGTTTTGAATGATTTCAATGATTAATAATTTTACTCTTTTTATATTTAATTTTAATCTCTGTAAGAAAATGTAATTAATAAGAAAAAAATTAAATAAAATACAAAAACCGGATTTTAAATTATTATAATTGATTGTAAAACATACAGCCACGTGCTACCATTATTTATAACTAATTGTCCGAATAGCCCGTTTCAACTAAAACCCCATAACTTTTGAAGTTTTGGAGTACACTCCACATAATTAGCATTATAAACTATGAGTGTTTAGTAAATGGTAAATTACTCAGTAAACAATATAATCCAAGATACATATATAATTTAATATAATCTATATTATTACACTGGTCTACAATAGTTTTGTTAAACAGATAATTTTGGCTTAATTTTATGTATTTTTTGACTCTGAATTCACATATGACTTTAAGTTCGGTTATATTCATTACTGTTGTTTCTTATGCGAATGGGAAAAGAATATACGCAGGAAGAACCATTACATTAAAAAGTATTTGCCGAAGATTAAAACACCCATAACTGTGTAAAATAATGTGATTTTTTAAGCTCGTTTGAATCCAAACAATGCGTATCTTCCACTATTGCACATAAAACTTGGTTTCATAAAGAATTTTGTGAAACCAATGAAACGTAACGGAAAAAATTCCTTATATCTTAAAAGCAAGTTTTCCAGAGCTAGTGAAGCAAAAACGGTACATGTTTTGGACCACAGACACGTAAGTTACTAAAGTCAGGATTTTGAATGAATTCTAATCAGAAGCTTCTTCAATAATGTATCTAGTTACAGGGTTCATGATGGCGATTGTCTTAAAAAGGTTATGATACACCTTTAATATTTAATCGAATAATACATTCAATGTTGTAATAATTTATTCCCTTTTGTGAGTTTTCCGGATCGTTGAACTTAAATCGCTTCTGTTAGCTTCTTCAAGTTTTCAGAATATAATTCACATTAATTAATCTTAGAACCTTTTGACTTGAATTAAGTCTTAATAAAACTCTATGTGTCAAAGGAGTCAGTATCATCTTTCAGATAGATAAAATTTTTCGGTAATTTTCGATGAAGGAAATGAGAATATTTTTCCCTTTAATTTAACTCCGATCTTTTTCCGGTGAAAAATGATGAACCCTTCGTCATCGGTTATAGTTTTATTTAAAAGATCAACATATTTCGTCTGTTAGCGATTAAAAAGAGAAAAAAACAGTTCGAAAACCTCTCCTCTTGTGTTCTATAAGTAGACGAGGCACCTGTCACCCACAAAATTTTCGATTGTTCAGATGCTCATAGATGAAGTGACCATTTTCTTGCGATATACCCAATTTTCAGCGTTGTACTTTATTTTTTAAAATTACGTACAACTTTTCCATAACCAGATTACTATTTAGAAAGAATGTTTGAACTACTTTTACGGTAGGTTTAGTAATTTTGAGTACTACTTAAAATGTTATTATTATAATTACCTTCGTTTCAGGTTCGTTAAATCATATTCTGGGGATTTTACAGTTTCTGCTGCTCTTTTAATTAGCCTCAGCACAGGAATTTTAATCGCTTGAGGTAACCATTTTCATGTAAATTTTATTGTACGCTTGATGATAATAATAATAATAATTTAATATTATTAATAATATAAATATTTAAATTATTCTAATTTGTTAGATCCCTTGGGATTTGGAGGACCATAAAACCTTTGAGGTAGGTTTTAGAGCGAGTATCATACTCGCTCTAAAACCTAACTCTTTAGATGCATAGGTGATGAATTGAAACAACGCCTTGTTGCTTATTGAATTATTTAATTTCTTGTCGTCTTGACATTTCCATAACATATAATTGAACATCTAACATATAACGTAACACATATAATTGAACTTAATAACATATAAGTATACAAATAAATAAGCGCCCATCCGGACTGAACGTACAATAAGACCGGTCTGGGTCAGATTCTGACGCCGAATGAATAGAAGTCGCTACATCATAATGACCACTCCTTGCGGTATTATGACGTACGACAACGTAATTTCATGTTAATTAAAAATAAATGGGACCATTTCAATTTTTTATTCTGTTTAGAGTTTTAATTATGAACTGTTAAAATTAAATATATATTATATATTAATATTATCATATTGTTAAAACATCGGATTGATTGCAGTAAGAAAATAAAAATCCATTTGTTGTATTCTATAAAATTATGAACAAGAAATAGAAACTCATCGCTATGCTGAAATCTCATCTCAACTGTAGATGCTAGTTACTGGTTTGAATGTTTCTGATGTATGCTATCTTGCTGCATAATTTTATTTACTAATTCTGCGATTGTTTTAATTAAAATGAGTTTGCCATAAAGCTGGCTTGTTTTATTTTTTGAAAATAGAAGTTTTTAAAGAGAAAGCTAATGAAATAATTAAAGATTGAATGGAAGGAATGATAAATGTGTTGAATCACAAGTAATATACTTTGTATAAGGCATACAATTATGCACATACATATATCTTCATTTTTCAACATTATCACTATGACTGTCCATGCACTTATTATGTTTAGGAACCACCTTTTTCTGTTTCTGAGTCGTTGAAATATGATACCAGTACTTTGAACCATGTAATTGCAGTCTTTTTCATTTTCAAGTTTTTTTCTGGCAAGATGTTTCTTTAGAAGAAAGACCAGGTTATGTAATGGATATCCAGAACATCCATTTCTGTCTGTTGAGCAACATAGAGGGGACACATGCAGTGTGGGATTGAACACTGGTCATGTCTTAGAACAGGCAAACACATGTGTCAGCAAATATCTTTTGTTTTGAACATGTTTCGGTTTCTCACAATATAGATGAATTTTTTTTTGAGGCATGAAGTCAACCTGAAGAACTCTTCTTCTGGCCCGTAAAACAGAAACCATCAATCTTTTGGTTAAGTTAATGTTTTCATTTTTTTTGATTTTGGGGAAACGTGTACGTTTGAAATAAATAATTCTTTCAGTTTAGGAGTGTGGTCATGGAGGATGGTCATATATTGTGCTTGGAGCATAACATGTGAACACAGTACCTATTTTTTAGTATTTGTCATTTAACATTTTGAACAGTGTGTACAATTTTTTATACCTTAAATTTTTCTTCACAACTTCATAAAAATATTAAGATGCTTAAGTTATCAATTATCAAATGTTCATCTCTACAAAGCAAAGCAATATTCATTTCGGTAAAGGTCATCAGAGATCACTAGACGTACTTATTATAAATATCAGCCCTTCTTCTGAGAATTTATAGCAACAATTTCACCAAAAGGAGTTAATTTATGCATGAATTTCCATCATACATTACTTTTCTAAATTTGAAAATTTGTTACAAATGATCATTACATTGGACAGGATTTTTCATTGATGCTGTCATTTTAGAAATTTCATTCATGAATTACTCAAGCAAAGTGAATTCTCTTCTAAATAAGGCATTGGCATCAACTCGCAATAAATATATAAATAACATAAATCCTTCATGGCCTAGTTACATTGTACCTTTACTTTCCAAACATATCTTGTAATTTGATTAATAGTTAGTTTTATAAATGGTTATACATTCTTTTGTTTTTACAGGCTGTTTGCTAATTGCATGCGTCATTTTGCAGAAAGATTTAAAATCCTGGTTTGCAGAGCTAAATGTTGATATAGAAAAGATCCAAGAAATAGCAAGATACGTTATTAATTTGTTTGAGTTATGCAAAACATCCTCCTCTATGAATCATGAGACCTTGCCGTTGGTGAGGGGGCTTGAGTGCTCAGGGATACAGAGTAGCTGGACCGAAGGTGCAACCATATCGGAGAGGTATCTGTTGAGAGCCAGACTAAGGAATGATTCCTGAAAGAGGGCAGCAGCTCTTTCAGTAGTTGTTAGGGGCGTGAGTCACAATGACTTAAACGGCCGTATCAACATCACTCAGTCCTCTGAGTACTGCGCAGCTGAAAGCAATGGAAAACTACAGCTGCTTTTTTTCCAAGAAAATGTGGCTCTCTACATTTTCACATAGCAACAATGGAGGCGCCTTCCTTGGTAAAATATTCCGGAGGTAAAATAGTCCCCCGTTCGGATCTCCGGGTGGGGACTACTAAGGAAGGGGTCACCAGAAAATTAAAAAATAACATTCTACGAGTCGGAGCGTGGAATGTTAGAAGCTTAAAAAAGGTTGGTAGGCTAGAAAATTTAAAAAGGGAAATGGATAGGGTGAATGTGGATATAGTAGGAATTAGTGAGGTTCGGTGGAAAGAGGAAGGCGACTTTTGGTCAGGTGATTTTAGAGTAATTAACTCAGCGTCAAATAATGGGCAGGCAGGAGTAGGTTTCGTGATGAACAAGAAGATAGGGAGGAGAGTGGAGTATTTCAAAACGCATAGCGATAGAATCATTGTAATAAGGATAAAATCAAAACCTAAACCGACAACGATTGTTAACGTTTATATGCCTACAAGCGCCCATGATGATGATGAGGTAGAGTGTGTATACGAAGAGATTGATGAAGCAATTAAACACGTAAAGGGAGATGAAAATTTAATAATAGTTGGAGATTGGAATGCAAGCATTGGAAAAGGCAAGGAAGGAAATATAGTGGGTGAATACGGGCTGGGCAAAAGGAATGAAAGGGGGGACCGACTTATAGAGTTTTGCACGAAGTATAATTTAGTAATTGCCAACACCCAATTTAAAAATCATAATAGAAGAATATACACTTGGAAAAAGCCAGGCGATACTGGAAGGTATCAGATAGATTATATCATGGTTAAGCAAAGATTTAGAAATCAACTCGTTGACTGCAAAACTTACCCTGGAGCAGACATTGATAGCGACCATAATTTGGTGATAATGAAATGTAGATTGGGGTTTAAAAACCTGAAGAAAAGTTGTCAGATGAATCGGGGAATTTAGAGAAGCTTGAGGAAGAGGAGGTAAAGAAGATTTTTGAGGAGGACATCGCAAGAGGTCTGAGTAAAAAAGATATGGTAGAAAATGTAGAAGAAGAATGGGAGAATGTTAAAAAGGAAATTCTTAAATCAGCTGAAGCAAACTTAGGCGGAATAAAGAGAACTGGTAGAAAACCTTGGGTTTCAGACGATATATTGCAGCTGATGGATGAACGTAGAAAATATAAGAATGCTAATGATGAAGAAAGTAAAAGGAACTATCGGCAATTAAGAAATGCTATAAATAGGAAATGCAAACTGGCGAAAGAAGAGTGGATTAAAGAAAAGTGTTCAGAAGTGGAAAGAGAAATGAACATTGGTAAAATTGACGGAGCATACAGGAAAGTTAAGGAAAATTTTGGGGTACATAAATTAAAATCTAATAATGTGTTAAACAAAGATGGTACACCAATATATAATACAAAAGGTAAAGTCGATAGATGGGTGGAATATATTGAAGAGTTATACGGAGGAAATGAATTAGAAAATGGTGTTATAGAGGAAGAAGAGGAAGTTGAGGAGGATGAAATGGGAGAAACAATACTGAGATCTGAATTTAAGAGAGCATTAAAAGATTTAAATGGCAGAAAGGCTCCTGGAATAGACGGAATACCTGTAGAATTACTGCGCAGCTCAGGTGAGGAAGCGATTGATAGATTATACAAACTGGTGTGTAATATTTATGAAAAAGGGGAATTTCCGTCAGACTTCAAAAAAAGTGTTATAGTTATGATACCAAAGAAAGCAGGGGCAGATAAATGTGAAGAATACAGAACAATTAGTTTAACTAGTCATGCATCAAAAATCTTAACTAGAATTTTATACAGAAGAATTGAGAGGAGAGTGGAAGAAGTGTTAGGAGAAGACCAATTTGGTTTCAGGAAAAGTATAGGGACAAGGGAAGCAATTTTAGGCCTCAGATTAATAGTAGAAGGAAGATTAAAGAAAAACAAACCAACATACTTGGCGTTTATAGACCTAGAAAAGGCTTTCGATAACGTAGATTGGAATAAAATGTTCAGCATTTTAAAAAAATTAGGGTTCAAATACAGAGATAGAAGAACAATTGCTAACATGTACAGGAACCAAACAGCAACAATAACAATTGAAGAACATAAGAAAGAAGCCCTAATAAGAAAGGGAGTCCGACAAGGATGTTCCCTATCTCCGTTACTTTTTAATCTTTACATGGAACTAGCAGTTAATGATGTTAAAGAACAATTTAGATTCGGAGTAACAGTACAAGGTGAAAAGATAAAGATGCTACGATTTGCTGATGATATAGTAATTCTAGCCGAGAGTAAAAAGGATTTAGAAGAAACAATGAACGGCATAGATGAAGTCCTACGCAAGAACTATCGCATGAAAATAAACAAGAACAAAACAAAAGTAATGAAATGTAGTAGAAATAACAAAGATGGACCACTGAATGTGAAAATAGGAGGAGAAAAGATTATGGAGGTAGAAGAATTTTGTTATTTGGGAAGTAAAATTACTAAAGATGGACGAAGCAGGAGCGATATAAAATGCCGAATAGCACAAGCTAAATGAGCCTTCAGTAAGAAATATAATTTGTTTACATCAAAAATTAATTTAAATGTCAGGAAAAGATTTTTGAAAGTGTATGTTTGGAGTGTCGCTTTATATGGAAGTGAAACTTGGACAATCGGAGTATCTGAGAAGAAAAGATTAGAAGCTTTTGAAATGTGGTGCTATAGGAGAATGTTAAAAATCAGATGGGTGGATAAAGTGACAAATGAAGAGGTATTGCGGCAAATAGATGAAGAAAGAAGCATTTGGAAGAATATAGTTAAAAGAAGAGACAGACTTATAGGCCACATACTAAGGCATCCTGGAATAGTCGCTTTAATATTGGAAGGACAGGTAAAAGGGAAAAATTGTGTAGGCAGGCCACGTTTGGAGTATGTAAAACAAATTGTTGGGGATGTAGGATGTAGAGGGTATACTGAAATGAAACGACTAGCACTAGATAGGGAATCTTGGAGAGCTGCATCAAACCAGTCAAATGACTGAAGACAAAAAAAAAAAAAAAAAAAATGCAAAACATATGATGAGAAAAAATATATTCAGGCGCTGCTAGCTAAGATTCTGAAACCAAAAACTCAGCCTAGTAGGTAGTATCAAGGATGAATCTCAATACGATAATCATCGTATGAACATAGCTTGCCGGAGAGCTCTAGTCCTCGCTAGGTAACAGCAACCGACGGCAAAAGTTGAACGTAACATTTAGTCTACGTTATTTTTTACGATATTACAAAATAATTTTATTTTATTTATTTATTAAATAATGCTTTTATTTTACACTGTAAAAATAATTCATCTACTATTACAGCATATACAGACACATAAAGGTTTTGTTTGATGATATGTTTTATAATCATTGTATTGGTCTTTAAACAACACATGACTTCCTTTTACGCCTATTAAATTACATATACACATTTTTTTTAAATGTAAAGTACATAAAATTTTATTTCATTAATAACTTCGGATAATTTTTCATTTTTTTTTTTTACAGAGATTATAATTATTAAAAAAATCAATATATAATTAAATAGAAAAAAAGGAGGTGAAGTCTGATTCGAACCGATGTGCCTTTCCCTTGTAAGATCCAAATTTTCATTAATTAAACATTTATTTGGCTATATACTCTGAAACCAATGAAAATAAGTACCACTTATGATATATCGTTTAAAATCTCTCAATGAGGGCTTATTACTGCAATTAAGAAAAAGTTCAAAATCCAGATGTTTTGGATTTTGGGCATTTCTGGACACTTTTGGTATGGTCGATTGCAATCAAAAAGGGAGATGAACATTTAGATGCTACAACAGTCCTAAATCCAAAATTTCAAAATTCTACGTCTAATCGTTTTTGAGTTATGCGAGATACATATGTGCGTACGTGCATAAATATGTAGACGTTAGTCCGAAACTAGTCAAAAGGATTCAGGGATAGTCATAATGGATATTTCCGTTGAAATCTGAAATCCGACAGTTTTTGCATATCACAATACTTTCTTTACTTCGTTCAAGGAAGTAACAACAGTAGTAATTTTTTTTCTATACTCAAACTTAATTAATTATTTTTAAACATTTGGAATAGAATTAATTCTTTTTAATTACTGTTGAATTAAATATTTCTTGTTTGTAGTAATTTGTTTCATGTGTAATGGTGTATTTCATGCATGTATAGTACAGTGATGTAGAATCTTCATAAGACTCTACATCACTGTATAAGAAACAAATTCTTATCACATATTTATGAGAAACAATTACAGTATTAATAACAGATTACTTGCTGCGGTATGCATAATTTAAGTTTTGTTAAGGTTCATATATACAAATTTAATAGTTTTGATAACTACACCAAAATTACTTTTGGGTGTGCTTAATTTAGTCAGTTTACAATATATCCTGCTCTCCGCTTATGTGCTCAAAAGTTCTTCAACAAATTTACCCGAATATTTTCTATTAACTCACGACGCGCTATCCGCTTAGCTGCGATTTTATGTAATAATATAATTTTTAGTTAAGAAAATTTTTTACTTCCTTGTACGAAGTAAAGGAGGTATTGTGATCGCGAAAAATTTCGGTTTTAGATTTTAACAGAAATATCCATTTTGACCACCCCTGAATCCATTTTGACTAGTTTCGGCGTGACGTCTGTACGTTTGTACGTACGTATGTATCTCGAAAAACTCAAAAACGATTAGCCGTAGGATGTTGAAATTTATGATTTAGAACAATTGTAACATCTAGTTCTGCACTTTCCTTTTTGATTGCAGTCGACTCGACCAATAGTAGCCAAAAAAACCCAAAATTAAAAAAAATTTGGATTTTGGACTTTTTCTTAACGGCATTAATAAGCCCCCTCACTGAGAGCTTTTCGACGATATATCATATGGTACTTATTTTCATTCGTTCCAGAGTTATAGCGAAATAAACTTTTAATTAAGGAATATTTGGATCTTGCACATCGGTTCGAATCCAACTTAATCTCCTTTTTTTCTAATTTAAATCAAAATATTGATTTGTTAATAATTATTAATCTCTAATTGTAAAAAAAATTACAACAAATAATAATTCAATAATAACAATGAAAAAAAAAATAAAACAAATATCAGAAGTTATTAATTAAATAAAATTTTATGTACTCATTAAAAAAATAAAAAAATGGGTATATGTAATTCAATAGGCGTACAAGGAAGTCCATATCAGTGTAGTGTCCATACCAGATTTTTTATTTAAATTTTTTGGCCTTAAAACAACTATTTTCAGAATATTCTGATAAAAATTCAAAGAATTCAAAGAAATACAGTGTATAAATTATATAGCTTACCGACTTACGTTTTAGCATATGATTTATATTAAACCTATAGCTCTATCTTCTAAGTAGCAATGATTTTTCTCGTTGTTAAGTTTCATACTCAATCTTCTAAAACGTATGTATCATCTACATGTTTATAAGTCACAGCCATTTTATTCCTTCTATAGAATTAAATGAAATTGTACAGAACTATTTTTAAGTTTGTATTTAGACTTTCGTAAATTTGTAACGTTTATTTCATATTAATTTTAAATAGTTTATATTTAATCGTTATTTTATTAACACGTGTAATAATATTGCCGTATGTAAAAATTGTTTAAATTATTAATTAATTTCATATTCATACTTCCCAGGTATTTTAATATTTTTTGTTTTGGAAAATTTAATTTATCGCGTTTCTATTATATCTCTAATCGTTAATGCAACTATAAATAAATAATTAAAACAGAAAGATGGATAATAATAATAATAATAAATTCACAAACATTTATTTTTCTTCCTTTAAGAGATATACATTTTTATTTATTACATTTCTTGCATGGTTTATGTTTATCAAACTTTATTAATTTATTGCTATAGATTTTTTTTGCTTACTACACTTCTATATTATCTTTTTCTTTCTTTACAGTACAATGTGTGCTTTGTATTGTTGAAATAAATAGTGGATAAAATTGTGGATTTAATTCAGCGCATGATCTTACGTTTGTGAAGTTTTTTATTTAATTTCTTAATTTGTTAGATAAATCTACCACATTATATTCTGGGAGCGATTGTCCGTAGTAGATATTCGGATTGAATGGTGTGTAATTCCTACTGCCTTGTCGTGTATTGTGCTCGTGTTCATTTCTTTGTCTCGATATATTAAAAATAGTTCACTGCATCATTTGGTTTTAAACATTTTTGAATTTGAAGACAAAATGGTTTATTATTTTTTTACACTATGAAAATATTTATCAATAATTTAATTAACATTACGTTTGGCTATTTTTTTTCTTAAAAAGTAAATAAATAATAATTCCTTTTTTTATTTAATTAAAATTTAATCTGATTTAAATATTAAATACGTAAAATCTGAATTACAAACAATCCCTGAAGAATATCCACAGTTAGGTATCATAAAAAGAGAAAAGAGACATGGGGATTGTGAAAAGATAACAAAAGGGATTTGACTTCAGCAAAGGAAGCCTTGGGAATACCAATTCCTGTGATAACCAGATGTGGATCCCTAAGGGAGTTAAATAATTAGAATTGTACAAAACAGAAATTTTAGATTGGAAAATTGGAGTTTATCCGCTGTTTAATGTCATTTTCTATTACTATTACTGTTTAGAATTTAACCTTGGCTAGTATTCTCATAAAATTTCTGCCGAATACAGTTTAATCTTAAATAAATTTTGTAAGCGATAATTAATCGAGTTTAAATAAAAACTAAACACACTTTTGTTACAAATCTTTTGTCAGATACTAACAAAATTTCAAAATTAATAACAAAATCTTTGACGTAATTGTTAATGGTAACAATTATTTCATCTAGGCTTATTTGAAGTAGGCAAAATATAAAAAAAATAAACAATGTCAACATCTGTATTTTGGTTTTTATATAGATGTTATATTTTATTATTTTATATTGTTTATATAAAACTATTTTATGTTTTTTAATTTTATTTGTTTTTAGGTAGATTTCATAAGAAAGCTACCTACTGTAATGGGTACCATGATTTGACTTCCGGAAAATTTCGACATATCTTCGCATTTCACATCCCTCAGACCCCAAAAACCAGCTCAAAAGTTTATATATATATATTTCACTTTCTGGACACAATAACTGCCGTAATTTTGCGCCAATCACTTTCAAATTGTTCCTTAAAAATAACTTGTCTAAAATCTCGGTCAAGTTCGTTAACGACCAAAATCGGACCATTGGGGTGGAAATGATGTGGGGGGGTTCGAAAAAACAAAATATCGCTATAACTTTCTTATTAAAAAAAATATCGAATTCGTTTAAATTTCCTACTATTCTATAGATAAGGGCCTAAAACTTATATAGGTAAAGTTTTTTGATATCACCAACCACTGGTCCAGGGGGTGGAAAAAATTGGGTTTTGAAGACAAAAAAAAATCATACCTCCCTTAATAGGCACAGTATCGAATCGGTTTAAAGTGGTCGTTAATCCTCTAATCATTACCTAAAACTTTTCTCTGAACAATGTTTGATATGATCAACCCTTACGGCAAAAGATGACCAAAATATTGCTGGGATTGTAAGAAGATGGGGGCTTGCCGTATGGTAAGCATGTGAAATATTTTTTCTTATGCAAACGTTGTCGTAGTTAGTAAATTTTGAAGTTTTTCGTAATTTTAAAGCGGAAATCTTTTTATCCCCTACTTAGCACCGGTGAAATCTATCTCCGCCTTCTGGCGTACAGAAAGGGATTTTTTTTAAATTTATTTACTCCATGAGCGAATAAGTTTTTCTACAAATATTTCAAAATAAACTCTATTTACTTCGGAAAAGGTTTTAAAACCACCCCTCTAGTGACTCTGTAGTAACTATGAGCAAATACATTTTAAGATTTGTTCTAAATATTAAATAGCTTTTATTGTTCGAGAAAAGGAATTATTCAACGGAACAAAAACAATTTTTAATTAGTAACAACCTCAGTTTTGTTTTTTTTTTTTGTTTGTAATATTCCAACTTCTCATATGATAAACTAACCTCTTCCATGAAATTTTTCTCGGTAAGAGATTAAATAAATTATATTTCACTAAAACTATACGGTAACTTAGAAGTTCTCTCGTCTCATTTCTGTTAATTATGCAATTTCTATTATGTATACGTTATTAGAATTTTATTACATGAAGCTATACCCGAAATTTGACCAATAAATGATAGGACAGGGTTACTAAAGACTGGTGAAGGTTATGTTCTTCCATGCTCCCCGATCTTCTAAGCCCCACGTCATTGATTATAATCAACGCGCACGTCCAATATTAACAACGGTTATGTCTTGTATCTCGTATGAATTATTATATCTTTACTACTTTTACAAATATTGGTGAAGTTTTATTTAAAACTTCCAAAATTAAACGGTTTATTTACATGGTTCTTGTATAGACTTACAAACTTGAATCTTGTTAAAATCCGACGATTGTAGTATCATTTTTTATATGTAGGATGGTACTAAAAGTACTTATAAATTAAATAATACGAAATGACAAAGTGAATTATTTTTTTATTCTTTCCGTGGCTATTGCATAAAATTATGTGTCACTTGCTTGGGAAAATCAATCAATATATTCATATATAAATAAATAATATTCAGGTCGGTATCCATATGGCACATTGTGTAATATAAATATGTTATCTCACGGGTAAAAAAAAAAAAATAAATAAATAAATCAGTTTTTTCGAGAAACATCAAGGAAACCCATAGAAAGTCCTTAATGAAATATAACATGTGGTTTTTGTATGTTATTTTTTTAAAAAAAATATGTAAAAAGAATGAAAAATTATTATAACTCTACTTTTTTAATTTGAAATCAAGAAAATACCTTTTCTATCCAGAAATTTCTTGATCCAGTTAAGTAAAACTACATAAAACGTGACTTCTCTATATCATACAGGTCTTAGAATACACTTTAAGATCAGTAATTCAAAAAGGCAGGTTACAAACTCTTCAAAGTTTATGGTGTATATAAAAATATTGTACATATTAAACTTGTATATATACTTAAGGGTTATATTTTTTCTTTCTTTTTCTGTTTAGCTTCAGGAACAACCGTAAGTTATTACTTCAGAGGATGAATGAGGAAGATATGTATGAATGTAAATGAAGTGTAGTGTAGTCTTACACAGTCTCAGATTGACCATTCCTGAGATGTGTGGTTATATTTAAAGACAATGAAATTAAAGTTTAAAATTTGATTATTTTGATAGCAACACGATAATTATAGCTGAACGATGCTGCTTTCTAAAGCTAAAAATGTTGTACCTCAATGAAAGCTAACTTTCGGCTATGAATGACTATAAAATTTCTTTCTGCACCCATTTAGGAAGTAAAAGTTTTTATGTTTTTGTAACGGTGTGTTATCAATTTATCTTAAACTAATTGTAATCATTTTATGTAATAAAAAAATACAAATTTTGAATGAAAACTAAGACATGTGTAATTTGCTTAGGAGATCTGGTTAAATTAAATGGTAAAATTCATCTGCTTATGGAGCAATATTAATATGGCAATGAGCTATGGTTTCTATGATAACCAGTAATAGATAATTAATTCCAGCCAAATTATTTACAATACGGATTCTTTAAAATGATCTATTAAATATAATATTATTTTAACAAACATGATTCTCTTCCATTGTTGTATTACTCTTAATTAGATGACAAGTTGATTTAATCTCTGTAAATAACAACTAATTAACATATAAAGCCTTTCATTAAACTGAAAACACACATACTCGTGTTATTAAAATTATTGTAAGATTTTCACAAGTAATGAAAAATAATTTATATAGTATAATGACTATTAAACGTTAAGTAATAATTATTAATGAAAATAATTTCATAAAATAATATTTACTAATGAAGTGAATTAAGTACAAAGAATTCCATCAAAAAGAAAAAAAATATTTTACTTGACATCAAAGTTTGTATTAAGTAATTTTATCGGAGGACCAGTTTTCATTAATTTAATTCTGAAACTAAAAAAACTCTTCATAAACTTGAGCCAATTCATCTTAATAAATCTCCAGGAACCTTCATAATGTTTTCTTTTTTTTTCATATGGAACACTTTTCAATTCCGTTTTATTTTTATAGGTTCATGAAATACATAAGACCTAGTAAATTTTACAGTTCAAAAATTTATTTCAGTTGCGTTGAAGTAATTTTTATGTTTAATACTTTTTCTGGTGAACATGTTTTGTAAATACGGCAAATCAAATAACCTAATTTGTAGGTAGATAAGTAATCAGGCAAAATAAAGAAATATTTTAGGTAATTAGGAAGAATTTTAGTGTGAGGTGATGACTACGCGTCTTCAATAAAATTTGATAATACATGCAATGTTTTAACCATTTGTTGCATTGGCTGCTCCATTAATAGAATAAATTTTGCTTTTAATAGAATAAATTTTCCGCTATTTTTGACTCAAAATATCGTAAGATAATTTTTGTAGCTACTATTGCATCTAAATTTACTATCTTAAAAAAGAGATCAGTTCTTGATCTGATCTGAATAGATATCATGGCACATAATTATTTGTTTACTGTCTCTTTTAATCAGCAAGATCTGGTAAATATTTCATATTTGTTCCAACCAGAAATACCATGATACCGAACAACTGCAAATAACTTAAAATCCTTTTACTTTCATATATTTATTCTGTAAGTAAATACTGCTTATTTAAACATTTTAAATCTTGGTAACATTTTCCTTGTTTTTCATTAATTAATACAATAATCGATATTTATTTCCTTCTTTCTCTTCTTTATCCTTGATGTAAATTTTCCAAGACAATTACGCCGTTACTTTTGTGGCCTACCATTTATTGCAGCACTCACAAGTAACGAAGATTTTATTTTGTATGAGTTTCATCACTCACTTTCTTCATGACCTAGAGGTACAATTTATATACTAATTGTTTTTGCAACTGAAGGAAAATTTTTGTAGGAACACTTATTTTGAGGATTATTGGTTATGTAATCTTTGCGCATAGATGTTTAGGACAAATCACTTGCAATATACGACCGATTTGGTGCATGGTCTTTACATAATGAGAGATTTAAGGTTGAAGAGAATTGATCTATTATCTATTGGTTCATTGTTTAGTTTTTTGAATTCTTTGAAGCCTCTGATATGTTTTAGAGAAACTAAATAATTTTCGATGCCGAAATAATAACTGTATCATTACTTTTTTTCACACCGAAATGTAGTTAAGGAAAATGTTTGTATGAGATATACTGTGGAAATCTTTAAATGTAAATTTAAAGATATAAATTAGAGTTTTTTACAACTAACAGACACAAATGTCTATTAACTAATTAGAAAAATGTTTTCTGAATCAAAATAAGAGTATCCCATGCTCTTGAGATCAGATTTGTAAGCAAGTCGGATAGCAGAAATAGGTATTTCTTGTTTAGCAAATGATGATTCTACTATTCTGCGTAAGGTTGAAGTAACATTTTTAGACACAACAAACGTTCTTAGCGGTTTTCGTCATTTTCAACAATATATGGATATTTTACAAAGAAAATATATGGTATCACTCTTAAATAATAATAAGGGAAAACTGAGATATAACAACTTTTTGGCTTAATAGGAAAGTATAAGAAAAATCACTTGCTTTTTAACAATAGAAAATTTGTTTAATCAAAAAGGACACAAAAATAGCAGAAACAAAAGAGGGAATGAGGGTTTACCAAAAGGTTTCTGTAGAAGAACGAAGGCAATGGAATAGGTTATTAACGTTGCATAATATTAGATTCATGTTTATAATTACCAATATTCTGTATTGTAAAATTATATTTTGACGTAGAATAGTTTTACAAAATCCTTTTAAAAATTATTTTTAAGGTAATATTTTTTTCAGTTAATTGATTTTCGTAGTTTTGAAGATTTAAAAGGTTTATAATTTTTAACATGAAGATTTATAAAAGTATTAAAAATGCCGTTTTTTTCTTAAACGTTTGCAGTTATATTTCTCAAAAAATGGTCCTATAATTTTTTTTTGTATGATTTGCAATGTATATTTAACATTGCCATAGTAAAATACTTGAAAATGTTTACTGTTTTTATCAACCACTTGAAATAAGAATATAAAATAATAAATGGAATGTAAAAGTAAAAATAATAATAAGAATGTAAAAAAATAATGTAAAATAAGTACGGTTTATAGTGTTGTGTTAATTTTTTTTGTGTTGTGTTAATCTTCACGTTAAAGTAGTTCAGCGGTACAGCGCTACATCACAGCCCACATACAAAAGTTCCCATTTTCATTCAAATTTTTTAAATTAGAATATTTCCCTCTTGTACTTTACAGCGTGAAATTTTCGTACCAATTTTATATCATGACAAGATCGGATGATGCGGAAAGTTTGTGAGTGTAGAAGAGAGATAAGGCTAATTCTTTTACCATATCGAAAAATGAGAAAACTACTGAAGGACTTAGAAAATATGTGAGAAAACAAAGGTATGTCAAATTTAACTTAATTTTTTTTTCTGAAGTTCTGAAGAAACCTATTTAAGTAAGCAGTTACATGACTAGAAATATTGTGATTAACGTTTTAGAAGATCCGTTATTATTTACCGATTTTACAAGTCGTCAAACAGTAATTTGGTACTCCTTAAGCTAACTGAAGTTTAGAAGTAATTGTTTACAAAGGAAGTATTATTATTGTTTTCATATTTTGTTTTACGCTGCTAATATTAAGAGATTACTAGGATATTATATATATTTTTTCTTATGAAAGGAGCGGGCATCAACAGTTATATCATTAGTTCGGTGGAAATTGGTAGCATGTGAAAATATGCCATGCCTTACCGGGATTCGAACCCAAGACCTCCGCATGAAATGCCGAGACGCTACCTACTACACAGAGATTGGCTATAACATAATTTTTGTATAAATTTAAAAAAAAAATTAACAGTACTGGTAAGTACTCAATATATTTTTTTAACAAATCGTTGTACCTTAAATATGTAAATTATAATTAATTTTATATTTATTAAAGTTCTTTAATTCGGAAAATATTAATGGTAAATTATGTTGTTTTTGAAGAAAAAATAGGTAGCCAGTCATTTAGAAAAATATAATAGTTATTCAAAAGAACATAAAAAATATGCGAAAATTCATACATATAGTTTATTTAATACATGACAAATATGTAATGAAATTTAATGTATATTTAGAATTTTCTAATATATAGAAAGTAACTGGAGTCTTCTAATATTCTAAGAAAACCCCTTCCGACAGAATAGCATCTAACCATTAGACAATTGCAAATTTAGACCAATCATAAATTGGGAAAAGATATTAAAGAATAAATTAAATAAACAATTCGGTTAATGGATTAGCTTTTGCACAAAACTGTTCTTCTTCTTCCTTCATTTCAGTTTAATTAAACTGCTGTATTCTAACCTTAAAAAATCACAGTGATTGTTTAACATCATCATGATAAATGCTAGCACACAGATTAGAATATCCGAATCAGGTAAATGAAGACCCCCAAGTATCGGGTAAATCAAAATGTAAATTATAACAAGTTTATTGAGAAATTTCAATAGAATAAAAGAAATATGAAAGGGTAATATTAGATCAGACAAATTTAATATTTCGAGTTTATTACTAAATGAAGTTTAATCGATAAATTCAGCGTTTTTAAATTATGTATATTTCAATAGACTTTTTTCA
Source organism: Lycorma delicatula (assembly GCF_047948215.1). Classification (NCBI taxonomy): domain Eukaryota; kingdom Metazoa; phylum Arthropoda; class Insecta; order Hemiptera; family Fulgoridae; genus Lycorma; species Lycorma delicatula. Next base: position 55,385,990 of record NC_134457.1, read on the forward strand.
TTCGTCTAGTGAATAAAATAATTTAACAATATGATTCAAAATAAAAATTAAAAAAATACCTACATATTTACTTAAATTACTTCTTACAGACATCAAAAATATTGTATTCTTGAGCAGTTGAGATTTCAACATGAAAATTAGAGGAAATACAACTAATCGGTTATAATTCTTTATTTTACAACACTTCTCCCCATTGATTAACACGTGGGGGTTATACTGTCTGTATATGGGAGAACACATAAAATCTAGTTTGTTAGCGCGCGCGCACACACACACTCACTCAAACAATAGAATATGCTATCAAACTGCTTATCACTACCATTGACTGAAACAAATTTATATTTAAGTAAACTCTCTTGAGTCGTTCTTAAATGAAAAGACATAAAGAAAGTCGTGCAACAGATGTTGACAGACAAAGGTAACGATTGTAAATAAAACATTGTGGCGGATTGTAAATAAATTGTGAGGCAAAAAAAAATTATTTAAATATCTAATCAGAAAAAATGAATATAATTTATGATTAAAAATATAAAATCTACGTCGTTTAATACTGTATAAATTTAATAGTACACAGTTGTTATTCATTTTATTTTGTATAAAATTACCATTAATAAATTCACCTAATTTATATACCCTAAAACACATTTGAAAGATCACTCAAATTGCACGTAAATATTCTGAATGTTTTATGCAAGGTTATCAAAGTGTGATAATGGACTTAAATGGTATGACATTTCAAAGCCTTCATTTTATATCGTTTTGTCTGACTGCGCAGTAATTTGAATTTATTACAAAAAAATGCTTCTTTACATAGTCAGTACGTATACATTGAAATATTTTTATTGAGAATCATTTGACGATTTAATGATTTTACGCGTATATTGTACTACTAAAAACAAAACTTGTGCAGCTTATAATGCTGAATTATTTTACATCAGTAATTAAGCTTCCAATATTTATTATGAGTACCTAGATTAAAAAGCAAAAGCTGTTTAATTCTACAACTCATTTGCTATTAATTTTGCCTGTAATTAGATTTTTGTTGACTTGTTTTACAGATATTTTAGTATGTTACTTTCATTTATTATTTTATGTTGTTTTGTGAAGGAACAATTAAACTACAAAGCAATTCTAAATGATGGACACAATTTAGTAACTCTACATTTCCTGAACTATTCACTGTATCTGACTGATCTACGAAGTAGTTGATAGAGTAGGTCCAAAGTTTTGAATAACATTGCTAGAGCGCATTGCTGCAGCATATTCATACATATCATTCTCATTCATCCTCTGAAGTAATACCTTACGGTGGTCTCAGCGGCTAAACAGAAAAATAAAAAAGAGGGCATATAGTTGCTTAAACGACCGCTAGAGTGCTTGCACTGCCATTACGGCTGAGTTGTGAGTAACATGGCTACAGTACAACACAGTATATCCTGTGTTCTTGAGTACGGAAAATCTCAGTCGGAAACTTCAGTGCAGCGTGCGTTTCGTCTCCGATTTAAAATTGACCTTCATTAAGGAAAAGTATATGTCGTTAGTTTCAACAGTTTAAACAAATAAGATGTCTCTGCAAAAACCAGAGCAAGGGTCGCGTGCGTGTGGTAGTGGAGAACTTGAGACGAATTAAAGAAATTTTGCACAAAGCCTAAGAACGTTAACTCAAAGCGCGATCAGAAAACTTGGAATACCTCAACCAACTGCCTGGCGTGATTTAAGACGTTAACTTTTGAAGCCATACTGCCTACAATTTTTACAGGCTCTTCGCGAAGACGACAAACCAGACCATGTTGAATTTTATGATTAAATGTTTCAAAATATGGAGAATGACACTTTTCTTCACCGTTATCTCTTTAGCGAATAGTGAATAATTTTTAGCAGTGCAAGAATGAATAGACACAGTGTTTGCGTTTAGGTCTACAAAATCCTCATACCACACGGCAACATAAGAGAGACTCCCCCAAGGTTAATTTGCGCCTTGTCGCAAACAAAGGATTATGGAACATTTTTTTTTATTGTGCAACACATTGTTAATGGAATAACCTACCAAGACATCCTAGAAAACTGGTTTTTCCCTCAACTACTAGTAAATCATAAGACTTCATTTTTCAACTGAATGGAGCTCCGCCCCCATTGGCACCTAGATGTACGACGCTATCTGAATGAATCGCTACCTCAACGATGGATAGGACCCATCGGGAATGAAGGCTCTTCAGTTCTGGCCTCCAAGTCACCTGATCTCGCCATGTAACTTTTCCTTGCGAGTGTTTTCAGAAACACTCGCAAGAAAAAGTTTACGTATCACCTCTCAACAAATCTGGCCGACCTACGGAACCGTATCACATCTGCGGTTAACTTAGTAACACAATATATTCTTCCTCGCGTGCGGGAGGAGGTCAGCAACCGCTTAAATGTGTGACATGCAGCCGGAGGGGACCAGATTGAATATTTATGAATTGTATCTGTAAATTTTATTGTATTATCAGATGTAATTTACTTACATTTGGCATTAGTCCTTAATTTGGAAAACAGAGTTATGAAATTCAATATATCATTCTGAATTAGTCTGTAATCGTATAAAATGGTACTTCAGAATAAAAATAACATCAAATATCCTTTATATGGATAACGAAAATAAAAAATTATATTAAAAAAAGAAGATTATTTCAGAAAATATAAGTAAACAGGAATTTACGATTCCTGCTCAAAACAATCTTCATGATAATTACTGGATTTATTAATGTGTATTAAGTTAAAACAAGAAAGAATTTTGCCAACTCGTCTGTACACAATAAAATAATTGAGGGTGCATTTAATAGAATGATTGTGTATTGATGGTTGAAGTTCCAACAAGTTTGGTACATAACTCGGTATGTCAGAAGACAACTTGAAAAGAATTTCAGCTTTCTGTAATCTTTGTCTTTTCACAAGTGGATGATATTAAGGGAAACATGATATTCATTTTCTCCAGAAAAACCAATATTCTTTCTATTACTGAAATATTACTTTAACTGCGATATATTTTGAGTACAAAACTGATGGAAGTCTAAGAAGTATAACTTTCAAAGAGGAAGACATATGATGGCACCGCGAAGTCAAGTTATTACAATCGTAACTTTTTATGAGGAAATAAATGAAATCATGTTTGTCTTTCAGGATCTCTTATAAGATGCGTAACGTATCAGCAACATTCCAGATGTATTTACTTATTCAAGCCGAGTTTGAAATAACTGTGTTTACCGTTTTATATATAAGAAGAAAGAGGGAAGTTGTATGTAATGTTATGCCTGACAAACACAGTCTACTTCATTAAATACTATCATTACGTTTATATTATACTAATACAACTAGCATGCAGATAAGAATTAAGAGGATATAGATTACTGTCTCGACTCTAACAAGCAATGAATGGAGGGTGCAGAGATCTTTCTATAAAAAAATATATAATAAAGATTAAATTCATTTTAATCAAAAGGTTGATCATTCAAATAAATGATAGAACAATTTATTATATAATATTTATACTCGTATATATATTTTTTATATAAATATATATATATTTATTAATGACAAATACAATTTTTGAAGTACTTGGAAAATAAATAAAAGAATGGTTTTTAACCAAAAATATTTCCTTTTACTTTAAAAATTCATTCTGAATAAGTTATTTTAATTTTTGTCTTTAATAGACAAAAATAGTAGAAAAAACTCGTTCTACCACGAAAGCTCAACCATAGGAGTAATAATATATTGCATATACAAATAGTTTATCTTCTACATATATAGTCGTATTTATACGTTAAATAAATAAATTCGGTGAAGATTAGGTTCAACAAACTACATCAAAAGAAAATATGAAAATCCTAAAGATTAAAATTTCATGATCAGAAAATCTATTCAAAAAATATAATAGCCGAATGGACAGACTACCATATCGATTTATATGATCTACTTACTTTTTCAATACGCGCACGGAGAGAATATATACATATAAATTCAGAATACTTTTTACTTACTGTGATCGCGAAAAATTTCGATTTTCAGATTTCAATGGAAATATCCATTTTGAACAATCCTGAATCCATTTTAATTAGTTTCGGCATGACGTCTGTAGGTATGTACGTATCTTACATAACTTAAAAACGATTAGCCGTAGGATTTGACATTTTGGATTTAGAACTGCTGTAAGATCTAGTTGAGCACCTACTACCTTTTGATTGCAGTAAACTGAACCAAAAGTACCCAAAAGCGTCCAAAATTAAAAAAAAAATTTTTTTGTACTTTTTCTTAAATGCAGTAATAGGCCCTCATTGAGAGTTTTTCAGTGATTTACATAAGTGGTGCTTATTTTCATTGGTTCCAGAGTTATAACCAAATAAAACTTTAATTAATGAAATATTTGGATCTTACAACGGAAAACACATCGGTTCGAATCAGACTTCATTTCCTTTTTTCAACTTTATTATCATTATTATTTTTAATATATCATTAATAATAATTATTAACCTCGTATTGTAAAAAAAATTTTACGATGAATTATAATTCAATAATAACAAAAAGTAATAAATTTTTAATCTGTTTCTACTTTAAAAAAATAAGATGAAGAATTTTGTCTCTAACTCTTCTTATGTTACAAAAATCTTCCTGTTTTAAGTTTGTTTTAGATTTGTCGACTTAGTTCAATTTGAGTGTGAAAAGCAGGTGTTTTGTTAAACTTTCTTCTCGACTTTGCGAATGAGATTTTACTCAACACTAATTAAAATGTTATTTTTACTTTGTAAAACAATACACGTTACTTTTAAGACAATACAAGATCCAGAAACAAGAATATATTTTGAAAGATAAACAAGATCGGCAGATGTAGATGTTCATTGTAAAGTATTACTTAACGAAATATTTCGAATATATTTCTGTAAACGCAAAATATAAATGCAAAAATACTTACAGAAATGTTTTTGAAAATAATCATCAAATAAACTCAATTATGAATAGGATGAATTATTATTTTATAGATTGTCTAAACGTTTGTTTGTTCAATTGTTTACTATTTATATTTACTATTGTTGCTTCCACATCTCTATAAAATTAACTGAAATGAAACATATTAGGCTTTATATAGATTTTTATTAAGCTGATATCATATAAAACATGTGCAATTCAACAATAAATATCGGTGTGGTAAATGAAATTCGATATAAAGAACGAGCTGCTGAGAGAAGCCAATATAAGAGTTACTACTCTGTGCTGATTTTAGTTGGTTGCTAGGTACGTGTCCGGACTAGCAGCTTCGTAAACAGTCTTTCTCAATACCACAGTTCCCTCTTTCCATGTTATGGATTGTCCTTTGTTTGGCTTTTTCCTTCTTCGTGACTCAAGAACCCAAGCTAACATGTCCAAGACTTTCTCTTTGTACGTAAAACTTCATTTGACGATCGCGTTTTTCATTACACATTTCACGTGCAGAACTTAAATTTTATATAATTTAGTATTGTTTTAACTTGAATTAAATTGTTTTTTGTTATTACAAAAGTCTAGTTATAATTAGAGCAAGTTTAATACTTTTGTATTTCTGATCTATTATTAGAAAATGTGGATTTATATATAAAGAAAAAAAAATTCACATGGCGTTCCAATTACATTTTGTAACAATGCAATTTACATGTATCAAATTGGTTACGGTTTTCTGCATGGTACTTTTTGTAGTGGGTTCGTATCACTAGTATCGGTACTGCTAGTTTTGATCCTTCACTAAACTTATCAGGACATACTTTGCTGAGGTTCAGACGAAATTTTTATGAGGGTTTTGATTATATTCCAAAAGTTCTTCATTTTTTTTGCTCACTTCTCGTCGACATGACCTAGCTGGTTCTGCCAATGGGTGTTTAGCTTGACTAGTACTACAGAGACTGCAATTACTATTAAAAGAACAGACTCCAACAATAATAATGTGACACTGATCAACAGAATTTAGCTACAGTTAGTTCTGAGGCACAATCAGACGATACGTCTTGTATCAGTAATGAAACTACCTACTTTAGGCAGGTGTAATCGGGCTCTATTGGCTCATTGCTGATGAGCCTACTAGCTCGAGCAGAACCGAAAAACGGTTGTAGTATTGTGTAAAATTTACTGTGCTGTAATGTGTTTATGTACTACGGCTAGGCACTGTGTAATCATATTCTGCATAAACATTATAATGTATAATATAGACAAAGAAAAAAAACAAGAATTTAAAAAATATGTCAATTATACTAGGATTAATATTTCTTTTTACCTTCCACTGAATGTTGCCAATATTTCAGTATTTATCAGCTAAATATAATAAAATTTATATCCTAGAAAATAACTAGATTACAATATTCTTGTTAGGATTTTTATATTATGTTTATTAGATATTACTTTGGTAATATAAATATAACGTTAAAATTCTGTAAAAAAAATTAAATTATAATTATTTGCAAATATATTTACACTCCTATCTGTAATTACAGGAAAATATGATTATATAATGGTCCTTGTTGTGTGGTATTTTAACATATTATAATTAATATAATGGTTGATGATATACTCTTGGGATTGAAACTAACGCATATCCTGGTTCACACGATGCCCATGTTCCCTATATTAAATTAGTTGAACAACAATATAGTGAACTTAATATATTTATTTATATTCTAAATAATTATGTTTATATATATTTTCGTGAAATTAAAGAAATTAATTAGTTATTTGTCCTAAGCCATACTTACAAAAAAAAAAATTCAAATTAAAGATAAATTATAAATTGCTACATTTGAAAATGCATAAATTAAAAATTACAAGATATTTAAAATATTTTATGGTGTAAGTTTTTATCTTACGTAACTTTTAAACCATCAGTAATAGAGCAAATAGTTTAAGTATGTTTGTAGTATTATAGAAAATTAACTCAATTTTCCATACGAACAAATATTTTTCAACGGCAAGAAAAAATGGCAGCAAGTTAAATAGGTACATAGAGGTTAGGTTATAATTTCCATGCAGATTAAATGATTTTTTTCCGCTGGATAAACTAACTCTTAGCCAGTTTTCTTCTACTTAAGTTAGAATTAAGTACAAAAGATAGCCGTGCAAAATTTAGCTTTATTTAGAAAATGAAACAAAGGTTTAATTTGATCAAAAACATAAATATAAAAGATTAAAAAAACTTTTAATAAAAAAAAAAATCTTATCAAAAACAAAATGAGTCAGGTTAAAGTGTAGAAATGTTAAAACTGTTACAGACATAAATTTTTTTTTGGCTGTCGTTATCGAAGAAGCCAATTTTATAAACCAACAAATCGTTTGCAATTCTTTTATTTTAAAAACAATTCTATTTGATAAAAACTTTCTTATATGATTTATGATTTTAAAACATTGAGTATCCCTCAGGACTAAAATGTTTTTAGAGTGTAGGAAACAACGAAGCTTAGGCTACAGTTATTTCCTACAAATAATTATAGATTTTAACCAGACAATATTGTACGCCTACATTTCATAAGAACCAAAGATATTATATGAATATATTAAGTTTCACAGCCCCAGTTTTTTCTCACACAACCAAAAAGCTAAACATCAAATTAAAGAAATTAGTGAAAATCATTTAATATCTATTCGTAGATTTTTCAGGGATCTTTTAATAACGCTGACTCATTTTCAAGAACATTAAGAATTTATGCCAAAATTCATTATTAGAAATAGTCGTTTACTTCTTGAATGAAAAATTCTAAACCTGAAAAACGGAATTCTTGTTGTATTTTCTCTTTATCTTTCTCTGCTGATAATTGTGATATTATGGTAGCCCAGGGTTTACTTCTTTCAAAGGCAAGAAGAAACAGATTACAGTTATGAGTTCCACAAAGAGTTTGAGAATATTAATAATAATACTGTAGTAAATATTTGTTTTTCTTTTTAATACATATGAGTTAGTTATATTTTTCCCATATTTTCAACATACTTGAAAATTATCTTTATTAAATTATAAGAAATTATACAAAAATATTGACTGATACAATCAATAAAAGAAATTATTTTACCATACAAAAAACTCGACATTTTGCGTTTTGATCACATGCCTTAAGAAATTAATTTTTTAGCACGTGAAAAATACCAAAATTGAACGGGATTCAAATCCAAACCCTTCCGGAGTCGTTACTACTCCGCTACAAAAATCGGTGGAGTGATTTATTGAAAATATTTTATTTTTTTATCTCAAATAAGGACAATTTCAAACAAGAAGAATAGGAAACATGTTTACTTTTACGTTTATATATAACAGACGTACTACATATCATTCTGATGAATATTTGAAGCTCAATAACCCGCTATACAATAAAGATACAAATTTGCGATTGGACTTATTTTATTTCATTAAGTTTCACTTCATTTCATTATTCGGATTGGTCTTTCAAGAACTGGAGGAAATAGAAAAAAAAGTAAGTACCCTTATTTTATTACCTACGAAAACTGATAAAATATTCTAAAATTATGTCCTTATAACTGCCTAATAAATAGCATCTATTCAATGCTCTGGAAAAATTTGGCGCATTTTGACCGATAACTTTTTGTAGTAATTTTTTCCGTCATGAATGTTATTTTTGAAGGTAAGTAAAAAACTGATTGTATTTTAATAATCTGAGTAAGAAGATGTGTACGGTAATTTAAAATAAACATTTCACGTTCTTTTGCAACGAAACTAGTGAATTTTAATCATATTCAACCAGTTTAATATGTGTATATAATTTCCCTCCATATTGTGTATAATATTTTTATGCATTTGAGCTTCTGATAAATATAAATATTAAAAAGAAAGAAGTTTTTCTTTAAAGTGATTTTCCAAATATAATTGTTACCTGACCTTTTTTAATATATGAAGTATATGTTAAAGTAAGAAAGCAAGTAGGAAAAGAAAACAACGCGTAAGTCCTAAGTATACCCGTTTCTCATTTTACTGATGAAGTTATACTAATCATTTAAGCCAGGTTTAAATACTACATGTAAAATCGGCACTAACTATCGGCCATATAATGTCTTGTATTAATATTTGTTTAATAATGAAAATTTGAATACAAAAATGTCTTAATCAGCTGATGTGTAAGATACCTGAGTGTTCATTGCGCAATTGTATGTAACAATTTGTTTCCCATGGAATTCAGGCATTTAAAAAAAAACATTTTATATACTAGTAAAATAAAATAAAAGGAGATTAATTCTATAAAAAAGAAATTAAGTGCTTCCTTTTCCATTAATAATTGTCGTTTTATTATTATTTTTTTTTTAATTTCTTTATAGATATAAAAATAGTATGACTAGTCTGTTAATTAACCAACATTTTGCAACAATAAATCATTATACACAACGAAACTTCTGTAACTAAACATTTATGTAACTTAGTACCATTGTGGGTAGATTATCTCTTTAATTAACAACATTATGTTTATAAATTGCTTTTGTTACTACCTCGTTCTGGTTTAACCTTGTATAATAGCCGTAGAAGTAAAGGAAGAGCCTACAATGCGTGCAGTTACAGTATTTCGGTATGAGACCCAGCTACTACGGTGGTATCCTATAATGGAATTTGACCCTGGCCTACCCAGTTGCAACAGGCTTTGCCCTTAGTAGCAGACAGTTTGTCACTAGAGTACCAAAACCAGTCACAATGTGATGACATTATGTCATCAACACTTTAACTACTGATGTGTTTAAAGTAATCCTAGAACGTCATCTCTTCTACTCTATGAAATATGTGTTTGCGTTTAGCCAGAACAGTTGTATCGTGAAATTTATTTATATTTCAAGATTATATTATTTCATAGTACGTATATATAATTACATTTCTGCAAATAGTTCTCTACGTTCTTATTCTTATGTTTATTGAAAGAGTTGTTTTAATTGAACCCCAACAACTGAAGTACACTGGAACGAGCGTTTAAATTCAGTAAAAAAAACAAACGTGTTTTTTTTTTTCACGTACAATGACGTTGTTAAACGGACAATAAACACATAAAAATTTTATTAAATTAAAACTATAGAGAATTTAATTTTGAAAAAAGTGTAAGATAAGGTAAATAGTATCAAAGATAAATTAGAAAAAATTAGAATTTTATTTAGAAACAGTGTATAAGACTAAATGGTATTATTATACATACAAGTTCATAATAAATGTTTAAAAATGAGCCCGCCATTTTCAATATATTTCTCGGCGCGCTTCTGTGCTACTTTTGTTGCTCTTATGAGTTCTTCAGGGCTGTTGTTTAGTTGCTCAGCCGCATCCATAATGTGGGCAATTAATTCGTCACTAGAATCAATTTTTGTTTTGTATAAAATATTTTTCATTTCTTCCAAGACGCAAAAATCTAAAGATGGTAATTTTTTGGGAGGCTACTTGCCTACTACTGCTGTGTTTAGGAGGACATAAAAATATTCGGTTAAGAAATATACAGTAAATAAAACGATAGCGTTATTCGATTTTTGGAGTAAAAGTAGAAATTTGAGGTTTTTTTTTTTTTTAATTGTAAGATATGCACGTACGCATCTACTGAGTTTAATATAAATCGGGGTTATTTTACAAAGCTTTTAGAAAATTAACCCCAAAGAAACTATGTACCCCATTACCTAGCGATATTGAACCCAAATATCTACCAAAAAATTGTCCCATATACGCGAGTTTCTGTGACAAATTACCTCAATATCTGTTTGTACATATGTACGTACGTACGAACATTTACCCGCACTTTTTTTTTGTTTTTTGGTGTACCTGAATCATAAAATCTCGAGAAATGCAAAATTAGTTATACCCTATTTTTGGACTGATTACTTTCCTTCTTGTAAAAAATCTTGTTTATTTTTTGAAATGCTTGTAATTATTATATTATAATAATTAAAACACATGGGTATCAAATAACAACACTTGTTAGATTCTTTTCTTTTTCAAACCTTTTCAAAAAAAAAAAAAAAAATGGTGGAATTTTTTATTAAAAAAGTTCCACCGAAATGGATTTTTATAAGTTACTAAATAACTGGAATGGATGGACTCCGCTATATATAGAGTCGCAATTGTATCATCTAGCCGTTCTTCCATGAATCAGCTGGGCTAATGTTAGCTGAGATGGTAGGTACTGGTTTTTTCGAAGTAGGATGTTAATTTCAGTACTAATCGTATGTAAATTTCGCTAAATAACTATTATAATGGTTGCAAGTACATAATTAAAATATTGTGTTTTACAAAAGTAGAATATTTTTTAGATATAAATTTCATTATTATGAATTAATTATGTAATATTTATAGTGTAATAGCAAAAATAAATCAGAATGAAGGAAATCTTGAGTCCGATTTGACCCTCCTGATCAAATGGCATTTTTATCTTGAATATTATGCAGTGTTAAAAGAGTAAATGGAAAAAAATTCAAAATTCTTAGTAAAAATGTTGACCTCCATGTTCAGAAACCGTTTATATCATTAATATTATATTGTGTTATTTAAAAGATAATTTCTAAAATATATATATATATTTAAAAAAATTTGGCTACCCATTGACTATTTGCTCGACAGCTATAACAGTTTTAACAGTATATAACAGTTTGAATAACAAACACAACTTGAAATACATATAAAGTAACATCTATTTAATGATATTAATATAAACTAATAAAATGTGAGATCCGGCATCTCCTTATACGCGTCGTTAAGGGTGTAAACGAAATTATGGATGCTAACAACTTTGCCTGTTTTCACACGTACGTTTTGCACTTAACTTTAATCATATCTCAACTGATTGTCACCGATTTGAACAAATAAGACATCATTTTGTTTGCTTAAAAGGCTTAACACTTTATTTAATAAACTAATTCGGTAAAACCAAGATTTACGGAAATATTAATGGCTGCCATTTTTTAATTTTCAAAGCTATAATTTTCAAACCTACTTATTTTTTAGAAGTGATTGTTTCTTATACAAAGAACAAATTTCATTAAAATAGTTCAATCCGTTCTTAGGAAATAAATTTTTATTACAAAACTCAAAATGACAGATAGATGGGAAAGGAGAAAGATAGGAAATAAATAAGATTTTTAAGAAAGGTATCGTTTGTCTACACGAACCTTTTCGTTTATTTTGATGTCAATCAGATCCTTAAGTTTAGCTAACATCTTCCGGAACACTACATAGCCGTTGCCGAGGGGTAAAATATGAGTACCATAAGGCCAAATATCTGTGCCGAATTTCAATTTTTTTTTTATGGGTTTTCGAGAAATGAAACAACTGTTTAAAAATAATGTTGAATATTTCTGATTTCTAAATTCGATTGACTTCAAACTTTAGAATTTTAAATTGTTTCTTACGGACTTTCATCATATTAAAATTCGATTCTTAACTACTATTAAACAAAAAGGGTTAAATATTCAAAATAATGAAAACTATCCTTCCTCCTTTTTAATTTTTGTCCAAAGTTTAACTCCATTAAAGTCCCATATGTAGAAAATGTTCGGAAAATTTATGTTGAACCAGTCCGGAAATATTAATCAAATACAGGCCTACACACGTTCATACATCTTTCAGAAATTTATGTTTTTGGGGGAAATTAGGGGGATCTTGAAACATTGACATTAAAAAAAAAAGAAAAACCTATATCGCTATTTTTTTTATAAATTTATATATATTTTCCCTGTATCTGCTTCATAACAGCAATAGAGCTATTTCCGGTAAACAAATAATTTAATATTTGTTTTAGTTAACTTATACTATTAGATTCATTTTTGCGATCAAGAAATATAAAGATTTACTTGATGAATAATAAAACTTAAAGAAAAAAATTGGGAAGCTGAAAATATTCTTGTACCTGGGAAAAACAAGGAATATAATTTTTGTATTAATAAATGGTTAGTATTAATTTTCTTATTCATTTTTCAACCTGATACGCGTGTAGATTTTCAACTTAATTTGATTCTTGTTAAAAATATAAATTTCTAAAATAAATTTCAGAAATTGAAAGAAAAATCCATAATTTAAATATTCAATAATATGTTTTGTAAATAAACAAACTATATGCTGCTTATTTCTTTTAAACGGATTGTTAGTTATTAAGCTCTGAAAACTAAAGCTATATCTGAAACGATTATTTAAATTCTGTACTGGTGGTTTAACATTTTAACCGTGAATGAAGACGAATAATCGTTATTAGTCAGAACATGGTTGTATTAATTTATTTAATAGAATTTTAATTAGCTATTGCTTTCGTAATTTATTGGTATTTACCTAATGGAATATGTAATCGGTCACCTATCTCATAAAACCTGCTCTTAATACTGCCTAAAGCTATCCTGATTCAGACAACCTCTAAGGTAGGAAAAAAAAATATTTATATAAAATATAAACTTGCTGGGATACAACGCTAGAGAGGAAAAAGATTGATTTAAAAATATACAGAGACTGGAAAAGAATAAAAATTATAGATTGTCTAAAAGGAAACTGGAGCTATTAAGAACTCAGAATTTAACTTAAATTAACTCAGAATTAATAATTAGAGAATACTGGAAATAGATATGGTGCTAGAAACCTACTCAGGTCGAATTATCATATGATGATGGCCTACTTTGAACAAAATCTGTTTGTCACGTTGGAGTTAACAGATTTTGAGGTGATAGTTTCTTATCAACTTTTTTATTTCTTCTGGAAAGAAGAGAGCTGAAAGCATATGGCATGACTGTATTTTTTTTCACAAATAAAGCTGCTGAATGTTCACTGAAGAATAAATTAAATCTGTTTTAAATTCATTAGATATTTATCTACTGTGTTATGTAGAATGGTTACAATAAAATATCTGATACTAATTAATAAGGATTTAGTCACTTTAAAAGAAATCATAACTGCATTTACTGTGGAAAGTTTTCTTTGGATTTAGATAAAGTTTTTTGTAATTGATGTCACAAATTTGTAATTTGTTCTGCTCTACGAATATATATTTTTTTTATTTTAAACAATAGACTATAGAAAATTTATGCTGTTCCGTACATGCTCTTGAATTACGATACAAGTAAATCTAATTATCGCAAAACATGAAGTACGCTTCAGCTACATTTCAAATTGCAGCTAATTAATAAATCATATTAAATAAATATATTGGAACTACATTAATTTGTTTATTGGTTTATCTATATTGTTGTTAAATTGGATAAAATCATGAATAAAATATATATTATTAGTGCATTATTATTTCTCATTACGTTCTAATACAATAATGAAATTTTATCATAATAATGTCAATTTTCATTTGTACAAATAGTTTTCAGTAAACAGAATTACTCGTACTTTTACCAGCAGAATACGAGTAGATTAACTCGTTAAACTTAATTAAGCATTTTTCCACTTATAAGTTTATTTCTATGTCTTCCTCTCGAATACTTTTGCAGAGATCATTGGTTCTTCAGAAATTATTTTTTTTTTAATAAAAAATAAATTATAAGCATAATTAAAATTTTACACTGTAGAAATAAACGTTTACTATCTTAGTACTGAATAAACTTTATTCTACTTTTAATTATGTTTAAATTAATTAAAATACTCTTTATTATTTTGTATATTTTACAAACATATTTACATTTTTAAAGGGTTTAAAAAATGTCTAAAACCACGTTTTCCCCATTTAAAATTAATTTCTGATAAAATATTTTTTTATTATTTCACGCATATTTTTAATTCCACAATACCAATTGACTTTTTTATTTTCTGTAAAATTTCCATACAATATTCCCACACTTCCATATCGTGTTTGTTATTTAATTTATCATCTAAAAAATTCTATGAATATAAAAGTACTGACGATCCTAGGAAATTGAAGGATTCAAATTGTTAGTTTATTTTACGTAGTAGTATAAAATCGAATAAAACTGTAGTATTATTGCTAGTATAATTTAATATTTTTAAAGAAAATAAAAATTGCTAGTTTTGCGTAACTTCCAACCAGATTCAATTCTCAAAGCAATTATGTCATTGCATTAAAGTTGATGAAGGTGTATAACCCAAGTTATTCTCATTAAGCCATAATTTTATTTTGAACACAAACGTTCATCCCTTTGCACTAATAATTATTATAATACCGTTGACCAAATATGGTTGTTTTCTGGAAGTTACAAATCTCCATGAACACATATAATTTCTAGAAATTGGAGCATATATATATATATAAATATACAGAATACATAGGATTCTACTTGTTTTTAGGCAGACAAAAACCAAGAGAAAGATTCTTGCTTTCTCGATCCAACTTCTCGCTCGCGCTCTCTCTTTCTTAAAAGAATTACTTCTGTGTTATTTTAATTAGCTGATTACTTTTATATTTGAGTATTTCACTGTGGTATAGAATTTATTTTGTCGTAAGTATCGTTAATCCTGTAATCAAAAATTTTAATAATGGTATTATATTATTTATTATTTGTACTACCGGGTCACCAGTGAGTATTTATCCAAACAAAAAATAAACATGGCAGATTTATTTAAACATGCTCTTTGAAACAGATTTATTGAAACCATGTTTCAAATAAATAAAGCAGTATATTTGAAACAAATCGATTGAAAGATTAATTTTTACACCTGTATTATGAGATTTCTTAGTAGATATACTCATAACCAGTCTAATAAATTAAAAAGATAAAGTTAAAGTAAACGAACGTATTCTTATGTATATCACCAGTCATTTTATTTTCCTTATATATGCATGTTGAATTAGAGCCATTTTTCTTTTCGTAAAACCATAATCATAAAATCAAATCAAGTTTCAAGTTCTCTACACATCTATACACTTAATAAATATATATTCAGAATCGACCGCATATTTGGATAACTTCTTTGCTAGAGTGTCTATTTAATTCAGTAAACTTATATATAATAATTACAAATCGTATCAAAATACAAACACGCGTATATTTTGCTAAATAAGACTGTCCGTGCACCCTTCACATTTTATAAATGAAGTAAAATTTGTTACATAAATTTTACAAAATTTAAGAAGGTTATTTCTTTTTTTTTGTAATTCAGAATGATTTAGGAAAATTATTTTTCCAAAGATCGCAAATCATCATGGACAAAAAAATCTATGTTTTTCTTTGTCTGATCTATCAACTCCGTTTAAAGTTTTATCCTATACATCTCTACTACGACGAATTTCTAACAATAAAGTAATAACTTCGACAAATATTTTTGGAATTGATAAAGATTTTTTATCAATAATTGTATACAATCAGAATTGTAACTGAAAGCTAAGAATTAAATTTACTAAAAATATTATTTCATTTTTATTTACCTAGGTCATAATAAGAATAATTAATATAATTAAACACGTGTGATGCTTAATATTTTTTTAAATATTTTCTGGACTGGTATCTGTTTTCGATTTTTTCATCGTACATTCGTATTTTTAAAAGTAGCACGGTTCTTTTTGTTTCATAAATCGTATATTATAACAGTATATTATATTATAACAGTCGGTTCCGATTAATAAATCACAAGTAAATTGTATTACAAAAGCACATGAAGATGGGCTTTCAGCGAACACCCTCAGTAAAGAACATGTTCTATGAACTACATATACATAAAATGTTTATTAATAAACACAGTTGTATTAATTAGGATCCTAAAGATTCAACAAATCACTATAGTTTAGTGGAAAAAAAAACAAAGAAGAATCAAGAATATTAATAAATAATCGATAGAGATAAACGATTTAGTAGCATAACAAGTTCATAGAAAGAAATAGAAGGACGCTAGGCTCCTCATTAAGGCATAGACGTTTATCACGTGTCTGATACCGAAGTTGTTCAAGTGTCACCCAGGTATCCCAAGTCCAGCACGTGAGGGCGTTTCAGTAGCCGGATACCTTCACTGTTGGCTAGGAGATGAACTGCTACAAAGTTCACATGACTGTCTAATCGCTATCTATAACTTAAACCGAACCATTTGATCTCGTTACGAACATAAGGCAATTCAAGATAGTCGTAAATTTCCTCATTCCGCAAAAACCATGGTGCCTCTGTAATGGATCTCACCAACTTGTTCTGAAAAAGTTGTATAATTTTAACGTTACTTTTTCACGTCGTGCTTCTTAGTTCTATGCCATATCCATACCGGTTTTAGAATCATTCTGTATATCAAAAGTGTATTGGACAAAGTAGGTGCGAGTTTCAACCAACAACTAATATAGCCTCTTATTTTTGATGTTAAGTTTTTTAATTTTCTCTTTCACCTGTTACTTCCACGTTAAACAACGATCAAGGTAGATTCCTAAGGTACTCTATCCAAGGTAGAGTGCTGAATTATGACCTCTTCCAGGTGGATTTCGGGATAGTCCCCAATTTTCAATGCAAATTTAATTTGACTTAACTTATTCGGAATTACTTTTAGTAATTGTAGTTTTGGTAGTCACTCGCCGATCCTAGTTCTATCGCCGATTCTAGCTTCGTTGAGGCCAAGTCCTCAACAATTGCCAAAATCGCTTTGTCAACAGCAAAGAGGTGACGGTGACATAGTCTGTAGCTGAAAGGTTTGCAGTAAAAATCTTTACAAGACTGGTCCTAAGACAGAAGCTTGGGGAACCCCTGATTTGATATAAAAGAATCCAGATAACTCATCATTTTATCTGTTCTGAGAGAAGCGCCCATCGAGATAGTTCCGTAAGAGAGGAAGGCTGCGTTTCAACTTATGGAGCAGACCGGCATTCAGACCATGTCAATGGCCTGCTGCACATCCAAGAAGGCCGTCTAGTAGAATCTCCTTTCTTCCAGGCACTGCGTGATGACATTATCAGCTCTGTACGATTTTTCAACGACAGAGTGTTTCTCTCCGAATCCAAATTAATGAACCAGAATAGCTTTCTCTTGTTCCAACGTCAGCCACAGCCTTTGAAGAAATAATTTCTCAAATAACTTCGACAGAATCGGGAGGATAGTTGTCCTATAGGAAGATACCTCGACCGCAAATTTCTCTTTTTAAACATTTCTTTTATAGCAGTAACTGAGATTTAATTTTATCCAAAATTCTAAAATTCATACTTTCGGACGAATTAGAGATCTCTGTAAAAGCTTTAAACGTAGAGAAAATGGAAAAATAAGTATTAAGTAAATAAAATAATTTATTTTTGTATAGGTTTTAAGTCTCATTAAAAATATTTTTTTGGCTTAGTTTTTCTGTAGGTAATTTTTATAAGTAATGAAATGTTACATTTCATCTTCCACATAATTCAAGAAATTTTTTATTGTTACGTGGAATTTATTTAATCCCATTGATAGCAGAAATAGTCAAAATTTTAGTTAGAAAATTTAAGGTTTCAGATGATTAAAGATTTGTAAAAAACAGTTCTGTTGCTCTGACTTATAAGTAAATAAAACAACCGATTTCCTTTAATTTATTCAGACAATAATTATTTCTGGAAATGAAATAAAAAATTATCTTAATATGAAAAAAATGAATTTTTATATCGATTTTTTTTTACATTAAGATGAAGTATTCTTTTTATAATTAACGAATTACTCATGCAAATAAATACTATTTATTTAGATTTTAAAAAAATAATGTAGTATAGTAATTATACATTTACTTTTGCAAATCTGTAAGAATTATAGTTAATATTTTATATGATTAACTAAATCAGTTAATAATAAGAGGTTGACGATTTTGCTCTACAATAGCAGGATTAATACTTGGGGGTACTTCTGGACAAAAGTTTAAGGTTCAGCAAGCATATTGATATGATTTGTGGGAGAGTTACTCCTGCTGTAAAGGGATTAAGAGGATTATTTCAAAACCACGGCACACCTAAATGGTTATTCGAAGATTGATAACCGCGGCTATCACTTCTGTACTGTACTGTACTGTATGCGGCTCCCATATGGGGGGGCGGCAATGAACATACAGCGAAATAAAAAGAAGTTGAGAAGTGTCCATAGACTGGCATTGCTGCGTGTAGCTGCTAGTTACTGTACGGTATCGTATTACGCGCTGTGCGTACTGAGCAGGGTCCTACCCATAGACCTTCAGATAAAAGCCAGAACCCTCAGACACAGCGGTATGTCGAAAGAAGAGATGGAAGGGATTATAGAACAAGAATGCCAAGAAGAGTGGGCAGGGTCCAGAGTGGGAGAATGGACCAGACGCCTAATCCCTAATATTAAAACCTGGAATAACAATAGACTCGGAGATGTCAATTTTTACATGACACAATTACTGTCGGGGCACGGCTCTTTCGGTCAGTATCTGTATAGGATCGGGAAGAGAGCCACCCCGCAGTGCATCTATTGTCCAGAGAACGACGATGCCGAACATACGTTGTTCATATGTCCAAGATGGGCCGTTAACAGAGGTCAAATAGTAATTAATGGTCTTACACCAGAAAATCTCATAAACTGGTTGGGGTACAACAATGAGAACTGGGAATGGTTCCGCAGGTTCGCCGGGGAGGTCCTGCGGGCCAAAGAGGATGAAGACAGAAGAAAGGGAGTATAAACAGTAGGATAGGGCGGACAGTCACTCCATGGAGGGCCTGTACGCCTTGGTGTGCGGGTACCTGAGAAGGGGGTGAACTCCAGGGGAGTTTGAGTTTGGGTTAAAGTAAAAGACCAAGTCCCGGTCGGCGGGGTCGTCCCTGCGGGAGCCTAGGCTCTTTGTGGGGTCGGCGCTGTCGATTAGAGGCCAAAGGCGTAAAGACCGAGTCCCGGTTCCCTGCTGAGGCGCTGGGGGACGGCATAGCCGGACCTTGGCTCTAAAGCGGGGGATTAGAGGCAGGCAATGTAAAACAAAAGATCCGAGACCGGGGAGGCCAACCTGCCGTGCCGGACGTATAGCCGGAGGGTGGGGGCCGCCTCCTTTGAGAGTAAAAGGACACTCTCCCCGACTGAGTATACTTAATTGGATATCCGGTCGAGGAAAGTAGAGAAAAAAAAATAGCAAGATGATTCTTCTTTTACAATATTTCTTTCTTTCAAAATTTTATTCAAAACTAAATTTTAGAGAAAAATATAACAGTGATTACAAATGGTTGGGTTGGTTTTTTTTAAAATCAGTTATATATATTTATTCAAATTCCTTATACGAATTTTTATGTTTTATTTTTACTTTATTTTTTAATTTATTACAACGTGTTTTGCTTTAAACGTGTTCTCTGATTAAATTTTTTATTACAATAAAAATAAAAAAATAATTGTAAACTCGTTTTCATATTTCAGCCATATTTTCAAAAATACGACTATTTTATTGGCCATATCATAGTATGTATATACTAAAAGAGAAAAACCAAACCACATTAATTAAATCAAATCAAATTTTTAACATAGCATACATGGTGGAATACCATTAAATTACTGCTTTGGAAAAATTCCTCTGTCATTGTTATTTTGTGGAAATTTCATTAAAGTATCGCCAATAATATTTGTCAGTTGAACCAAATCAAATTTTATGCAATTTATTTGTGTGGATAATTATCTTTAAATGGAATTATTCTAAAAAAAAAACAAGGAATAATTTGGTCATGCTTTTCCACTTAATTTTATTTCTATCGTTTTGTTTTTTCTATAAATAATCATTTTGAAGCCCAAGAAGTTTTTATTTAAAAAATCATCCATTTGAATGATTTTTAAAAATTTATTTGTTATAGAATAAAATTGTGCGTTTCCAATCTGACACGCGTAACGAGTTATCAATTCAAGTGTTTTAACCGAGATAAAAAAAAAATGTGATCATTGCATAGCAAATATACATATATATGTATATATATATTTCGTGAAACACTGAAAAACTTATTAAAAAAATGATACTGAAGTGTTTCATATGGATGGGATGGAAAAAGTAAATGATGCTTATTAAGTTCAAATCACCGCTCTTTGTCACGTTATAACTTCATTGACTAACTAGTTATTAAATTTATGGATTAATAGAATTCCAGTAACAGTTTAATTTATCAGGAATAAATACATTTTCATTTGCCTTGTATAAAATATGGCATAAAAAGAATTACAATAGAGTATATCAATTAAGGAACATAATACCTGCAAAGGATATCCTGTGCAGGTAATACTTATATAATATTTCTAATAATTAAATATTTCTAAAAAAATAAGCAAAATTAAAGACGTGAACTTGAAGACTAAGTAAAAAGACATTTAAGTAGATCTTAATTTAAAATAAATTAAGCAATCGTATCCACAGTTAAAAGTTCTTTGTGATGTTAAATTTGATAATGACTTCTGTTGTAAACTTGAGTACTTCTGATGTGAAATACTTAAATTACCGCTAAGTTTGTTCAACATCACTTTTTATTTGTTTTTTATCCACTGTTCTATTAAATGACGTACCTGATGAAAAATAAATTACAATTAAGAGATTCTTATTCTATTTTAAACTAGTGTTTTTAATTAGAAGTAGAATTTATGTATTTTAGTATAATTCTAAAAGCTATTTGTTAGAAGTATGTTAACTGGTTACGAATGCTATTATCAGTTACAATAAGTTTAATTCTCTTTTTTACGTTATTATTAAACTTTTCTTTGTCATATAATTTATTTATTATTTTTCTATTATTAATGTAACGTAATATATCTTAAAATATAATATTTATGTTAGTATCTTATAAATAAATAATGTTCTCATAAAATATAAAAATATTTACGCTATAAAATATTACTTTTTAAGTTAACCTTCCTCGAGTTTAGTTTTTTAACTTGATTAATTTGACGGTCGTTGAGAAAAAATATAACTCGTACTTCGCAACTTAACTTGCAGGCACTATAAAGAATTGTTAAAGAACTTTTATGCTCTTTTCGTTGCTTAGTCTCTCACTTTATGGAATGCAAAAGAAGAGTATAGAAACTTTTTATTGGACCTAGAAAATACCGTTTTCTCCGCATATTTCGTGATCTCTGTAAAAGTTTTCGCAAGGTGTGGATATTCTCAAGAGAATTGCCATGTACTGCAAATATAAAAAAAAAAAAAATTAAAATACTTTGCTTAAAGTAAAACTGAAAACATTACTTGTTTTTAATTTCCTTTTTTATATTCTTTGCTAAGAAACTACTAGTAAATTGTTCTTAAGAATTTTCATTTTATTGTAAATTTTTTGGTAACGTTTAGCAAAGATTAATTAAAAAGACTTACCGATACGACTGCTGGCTTAACATTCATAACATATTTCATGTTGCATTCCTTTACTCTACATTTACCGCCAGTAAAGTATTTTTGTTCCGTGTTTTAACTACCATTTATTTACATTTAAGAGCTTGGTTTATAGCATTTATAACTAAAGTACATTTTTTAATCTCAAGTAATGTAGGTTATTATAAGCTGGTAATAAATCTAGCAACTTATTTTAGAATCTAAATATATTTATTAGAGTTTACTAACTTAGTCTTATCGTACATAATATTTTTTTAATGAACGCAAATATTTTATTTTAAAAAATTTAAATTACTCTATTCAGATAACACGATAATTTTTTATGGACTTGTTACGTTTATCCTGATTAATAAATTAATCACCAAATAATATCTTTTATTTTATTCCAAAGTCTTTTTAATGATCATGATCCGCCATATAAAACAGCTGAATACAATCGTCGCCAACCAGTTACTTTGTTTGTGAGTAATAATTCATACAGTACAATCATTTCTCTGATAAAATAAATGACTGACTATTAAAAGAATTTTTAAGCATTTATAAAGAGTGAACTATTATTAAAAAAAAATTGTAAATTATAATTTACTATTGATATTATTATAGAAGTTATATTAAACTTTTTTTTATCGAAAGTAATATTTTATTTTGAGAATTAAAGGTAAAAATGTCGATCAACCTAATGTTTAAAAAAATAAAAAGAAAATACTTTAAATTTTACAAGGATTTTGCAAATATGAAGAAGGATAATCGATTTCTTTTTCAGTAAAATTATAAAATGAATTCTATATCAATTGCATTTTTCGATATCATGAAAAACATTCAGTTGTTTTTCTTGTTAAGAAGAAAAAACTATAAATTTCCGACTTCTTGTGTAGTTTAACCTATATTTCGATTAAATTTATATGCTTGTAAATTTATGGGAAGTATATTCGTTTGATACATTGAGGTAGGTTTTAAGTTTCCCATCTCTTTTATGTATCGATAAAATCCTTTGAAATAGAATAAAAAAAAAAAAAAATGGTATATGTAAAAAGTAAAATTATGCTCTTTAGTCATAGAAATATTTATCATAAACTAAATGATATATATTCCATTTAAATGATTAAAAACTTTAGACTTAAAAATTAGATGTCGTTTAAAAAATGTTACAAGTTTTTAATAAAAACATGTATAAATAAATATATAATATATTTAAAACAGAAAAAAGCAATGGTTTTTCCGCAATGATTTTTTTTACAATTTGCATGTTTTTACTAGAGTTTTATAGAATTATTTGTTATTAGATTGTTCTTGAAATAGAACTGTTTATTGTGTTTTTCTCTTTCGCTAAGTTCATTTCATGTTGTATAAAAATGGGTTGGTTGGTTTTTTCAATCCTGCATAAATATAAAATGCTGTGTTTATAACACCAACTTGAAAAAACAGTGTGAAGTAAGTATTTCGAAGAGGAATTATAAATACTCCTGAAATTTAAAATATTTTATTGATTTACTCGTAAATCGATTAAAAATAACGCAAAAATTAATTTTAAGGCTAACATTTCAAGTACTCTAGACCACTTCCAACTGCTGAAACTTCTGTTTTAACAAGATCAATAGACAAAAGGAAATTTCTGATTTAAGACATAAGCACACTTAATGTAACAAAATAAGCTAAAGAAAATAACACAAAACAAAAGTACTTGACACCAAAGACATTTAAACTACGTGAGACACAAACTATTTAAAAGAGTTGATATACTACATGACGTCTCAAGGTGTTCAAAAGGTTCGCTTAACAATAAAACTCTACAAAAGGTTAAAATATAATGAATTTCATTTCAATACAACCACATGTTTAGCGATTAGCGTATAAAACTTAATAACTAACTAAACTTAACGATTATTAAACTAACATCATAATGGAAGTGTTCCAAAGCATAATAACGAACAACTTAAACAAGATTATTTCACTAATAAGACTCTTTCCCGTAGCTTTCGATCACCGGTTGGATGATGGGGGGGAGAGTAAAACATTAATTTATATTTTATTTAATGCTATTTTTAATAAAAGAAAAATATAAAATAAATTAATGTACTGCTTTGTATAATTTCAAATAGAATAATTACACATATTTTAAAAATAAAATTGTCGTTCATCTGTGGTATTAGAAAAATTAATGGAAGGTAGCAGAAAGAAAATTACTCTGGAAAATCCTCTGTTAAGTCTAGATGACAGTTTTTCCGTAAATTGTTATTTTCATAATTCGATTGGAAGAAGAGATGATGTCAAATCCTTCAATTTATTTTTATAAGAATAAATACCTGAAAAAAATAACCCAAAATTTTATGAAAAAAAAAACCAAATAAAAAATAAAATCATGATAAAATCTATCTTACTTTGACAAAATTTTAACTAAAGCCTTGACGTAGTTATTTTTAAGCTGTCGTTTAGACTTCATATTTATTAAATTTTAATTGTGCTAATTAAGCATCTGTAAATGAAGAGAGTTTATTGTTGTACTATTTCATCTGTTTAATATAAATAAAAATAGTTCATTTTTACCAAGAGACCTCAAATTTTGAATAAATCAGAGGAGTTGATAAGAATATCATATATACATTTTTTAATTTATTTTAGTTCTTATAAAATAAGATTTAAATTGTTTTCTTAAATAAATCGAAAAAATATTAGAACGGTTTTATTCACATCGTTTATTTATAAAATTTAGCTGAATATAATCTTAGAATAATTAATAATCAAGTACGCAACCAACGGTTGAAAAGATAGCAAAATAACTGTAGTATTAATACGAGAACGGACATTAATTCTAAAGGTTGTATAAGTAAGCAAGTATCCATTGATTCTAGAGGAAAGGATATTTCCGCTACAGATCAAAGGAATCGACCCTCAGTTTCCTCCACCATTACCCGCATTGCCTAACAACTAACGAAGGTTTCAACGACTCTTCCTCACCTCACCAATCCAACCAACGATGACACACGACACCGTGTACCCCTCTCCGTCATAAACCCCGGCCATCAAACCCTAATACTGCTGATACTAATACGACTATGATTCTTCTTTCCTATTCAGTTTTACTAATAAATTATAGCCATCCTCTCAAACTTTTCCGGCGATAGTGCTTCGTTCATTTCATAACTGCCTAATAAATAACTAACTTGTGTCATATGCAAACTAAAACTACATTATTTAACCTAAATAAATCAAATTTAAAAAAAATTAAGTTTGAAAACTTGAAACATTTTCAAAATCCATTATCTGTTGACTAAAAACAAATATATGTTTAATTATATATTTACAAGGCATAAAAAAACAATAAAATTGATAAATAACAATAATAATTACGTACAATTAAAAAACACTGTAGCTTTATTTTTCAGCTGTGCCTATTATGAATGTATGTAATTAGTACTGTATCAGATATATTATAGATATATATATATAAAGCTATAGATATTAAGATATATAGATATATAATATATATAGATATATATTAGAACTATATTTTAGTATAATAAAATATAAATTTTTTACTCCATCCCCACCTTAAGAGGTCTGTGCAAGAAGTAGTTTCATTAGTCAAATAGTCTTGCTTAGGTGTTCGCTGCTATTTTTTGGAACACCTCAATTATGATGTTGATTTAATAGTAGTTATGTTTAGTTAGTTGTCCGCTAATCGCTAAATATGCGAATGTATTGAAATGAAATTCATTATATTTTAATGTTTCATAGACTTTCGTTGTTAAGTGAATATTTTGGCTTCCTTGAGACTTCATGTAGTAAGTCAACTTTATTTTAGTACAGTTATATTAATGTATTTAAAATTTAAACTTTTTCTAGTTTTCACTTACGTCCGAATTGAGATCAACCTAAAAATAGTTAAAGCAATAAATACCTCACGATAATCTGAAATTAAAATGACTGAACCGAAAATTTTTTCAAATCAAAAAAGCTGACGGCACAGTTGTAGGACTTGCCTCTGGGTTAAGTCCTACAACTGTACGTTGTTTCTTATGCACGTCTTATTCACAGTTACACACACACAACTTAATTTAAAATATTTATCATTTTATTTAAATCAATGATTCTAACTAAAGTGCGCGCGCATACCATATTTAATTTGGTAATAATCTAATTCGTGCGCTCCCGGGGTGCAGCGGTACTGGCAGCGACGGTTGGCGCTAACTACACTAATGTTATTTCACAACTTATATAGAAAAAATTTCACTTGTGCGGTCAGTAGACTGATACAGCCGCAAGGCTTAACGCACCAGATATCGAGTCAACCAGGTGATCGAATTTGAGACCCAGCCAGACCGAGTTATTTTTTACACTTTAAATATTATTAATTTATTTAATTTTACCTCTCAACTGTGACGTCACAACATAGAGGATAACTACAACAGCTGTACATCAGTGCTACCAACCGTTGAAATATTAAATAAATTAAATTAAATAAATAATTAATATTTAAAGTGTAAAAAATAATTTGGTTGGCAACCCTGTGGAATTTCAAATTTCCTGGTCTAAGAGGACGAAGGAAAAGGAAATTTCCCACAGGGAAAAAGGGAAATTCCTCGTTGCGGACTGTGACACTATCACTCCTTGTGGTAACAGGGGGAACTATTGACGCATTGCCATTTTTCCAGTAGTTTAGAGAATTTTTTGGTTGGGGGTGCGATTTTTCAAATTGTTTTTTTGGAAATATTGTTATTTTTTAATCGTTAACAAATGTACCTAAGAAAAATATGACCTAAATTGTACGAAATCTCGAGATTCTGAAGTTGATCTTGCTTTATAGCTTCCCCCTTGACTTGTTAATTTGAACATTTAATGACGTTAATGACCCAATATAGAGAATAATCTGACAATATTTGGTCAATATCAGTCTAGTAGTTCTGGTGATATTAGGTGATTTAGAGGCCAACACGGAACAAACGTACATACAAACATTAATATCCGGAAAATTTCCATCTGATTTTTTGGTTCCTTAGATATTAAAACGTCAAGATGCGGTAAAAACCACATATAAACCACACCAAAATTGGACCCATTACAATACTTTCCCTTACTCTAGCTATAGCTGTGCTATAGTGCTATCTGGACCTATAGTGCTATAATAGTAGACGGGAAAGTAAAAATAGATATTAAAGTAGAGTATTTAATTATAGTTATCACAAAACCAGTATCAATTAGCGAAACTGATAAAATAACTTTTATATAGTTTTATTTAGCTGACTTAGAGTAAGAGAGAATAATATAATGAATAAATAAAAAAATTTCCTTGTTTGTACAATTGTATGTTTTTTTTTTTCAGCACGCATCAAATAAATACATCTTAGTATATTAATACGACATTAGAACACATTTAAAAAAAAACTAAAAATTGATAAAGCATTGATTTGTGATTTATTTGAATAATCATGAATACATAATCGTTTCTATTTTGGTGAAGGAGTAAATACAAGGTTATTAATTTTTTGTTTACGATGATCGTTTAGCTTGATAATCCATTAAGGATTGAATATTGAGAGAATACAATTTCAACAAGTATTAGACGGATTCTGTATTTTTCCCGTATCACTCAGTTCAGTTGTAGTTAAATGTTACAAAATTGATTTAAAAGTCCATACGCGGGAAGATTTTGGAGGTTCTTGAAACAAAAAGTGTTAAAATTTGGTTTTTTAGGCGATAAAGTCTGCTCTTACTAAACATTATTTAAAAGTATCCCGATGCTTATAGAGAAAATAAGGAAATGGTAATAAAAATTTTGTCGTATATAAAAGTAACTATTACTTTCGAAATAGTAAATCACAAATAGAAGTCAAATCACTGAAACCTTAACATCTGATTCCTCCCAAATTATTGTTTCACTTAGTCTCAGAAAGTTATTTAAGATAACATTCTCAAGAATCAAGCTATATATCGGCAGAAGAATTATAAGAGGCCTTGTGAAGTTTGTAATAAATGTCAAGGATCCGATCATCGATGTTAATTTCAAAGTCTTCCCCAAATGAAAATCGATCTGGACAACTTCCTCCTAAATTAATTTATTATTTTTTTAATATTCCATATACAATACTGATCATGCTCCTCCACCGCTTGACGTTTTCAAAACATATTAAGTTCCTAAAGATTAATATATTCAGACTACAGATTGATTAATAATAATTCTATATAATTAACAAATAATAATTAGACCATCTTGTACGCTGTAACCACTTGATCTGATCTTTGAAGACTTCCGCTAAAATTGACAATTTTTGACGATTCTACTAATTAAAGTATTTCAAATTTAATTTTGTTCTAGTTTTTACTTATATATATATTTTGCTTGAGATCAGCCCACAGTCAAATTAATACCTCACCACAATCTGAGGTCAACAGGACTGAACCGAAAATCATCGCAGATCAAAAAATCAAGGTTTAAATTAGAATACTTAATTATATTCGTTGTAATTACAAAACCATTGTCAATTAGCAAAACGGTTAATACTCCTTTTATATAAGTTGACCAAGGGTAAGAGAAAATGATATAATGATTAAATAAAAGTTTTCCTTGCATGTACGCTACAATTGATGTTTTTTTTTTCAACAGGCATGGAATAAATATATTTTATATAAAAAATTAAATAAGAAAAATACAAAAAAAAAATACAAAAAAAAATAAGAAAAAATAAGCTGTTACCCTGAGGTAGATATTCCCCACGTCCGGAACACAACATCTACGTTCCACGTCCAGGGCGGCAACAGCTGTACTCAAGTACATTACATATAGCTGGCTAACGGGGTTCCAAGTGTTGTTTCTCGGATATGCTTTTTTCGGCCGATTTACATCTATAGGCCGAATTACAGGACTGGACTTTGCGGCCACCTGCAGATACGAAATTCTTAACGATTACGGAAATGGATTAATACCGCCTTTAGAGCTGGCGATGTGGCGGCCACGGTCAAAGTTATTTGCAGGTGTAACGGAGACCTATCGTCGTCCACATGCCCCGCGCGATGGCAAGCATGTAGTTAAGGTGCCCATGTTCGGAGCATGGGAGCCTTGAAAGCTTCGGTGTGTAGGGGCCTGGAGTCAGTGCAGAGACTGCGCATCCGCTCTCTGCCAAGACATATGCCGGTTCCACCGGAGTACCGGAACGGACCACCAGGGTTGGTAGCCCTGGAGTGGGGGTGTACCCCGGCGGCTAGCTTTACTACAGAAGGGATTATTTGTTCAAGGAAACTGAACAATTAAACGTGGCAGAGGGTGCACGCAAACACCCTCGTTTAGAACCGGCCGTTTCGCCTGAGGCAAAACGGAGAAAAAGTACAGAAACTAAAAGGTTAGAGATTGAGGCTAGAAAAAGCTTGCAGAAAGCTTTTTTCAAGAGCAGCATCCCAAAACCTAAGTATTTGGTTATCACGAAGGAAGAAGGTAATTTCTCGAAGGTGAGTCCTTTCCTCATCGCTCGAGAAATAAACAAATGTACTGGAGGCCCTGTTAAAGAAATAAGAAAAACTTTCACGGGACTACATATAGAGACTGTTAATGATATACAGTCTCAGAAGATTCTAGGACTGAAGAAAATTGGAGAACTAGCTGTACGTGTTGATCCCCGCGGCACGCTTAACACCTCAAGGGGTGTTGTGGTCTGTCGGGATCTTTTAAATTGTTCGGAGCAAGAGATTGTAGAGGAACTGGCAGCACAAGGAGTAATAGAGTGCCGTCGATTGAACATGAGAAGGAACGGTGAGGTCTTACCCTCAGCTTCTCATGTCCTCACTTTCAACCGGCCAACTTTGCCGGAAAAGATAAGAGCGGGGATTCACCGTTTGTATGTGCGGGCATTTGTCCCATAGCCAATAAGGTGCTTCAAGTGCCAACGCTTTGGCCACACCGCTCTTAGATGCGAAAGACCGCAAATATGCATGTGCGGTGAAGAGGTGCATGAGGGAGAGCCGTGTAAAGAGCCTCCTACATGTATCAATTGCAAAGGAGCGCATTCTTGTAGATCAAGGAATTGTCCTGTCTACAAAGATGAAGTAGCAGTGCAGGAAGTAAAAACCCTGCAAAAGGTCAGCTACTTCGATGCAAAGAAGATAGTTAACGACCGTAAGCCTAGAGCAACAACAACTTAAGCTCAGGCTGCGGCTGCCGCTCCTGTCACTGCTGCAGTGGCTGTCGATGAGGGTCAACTCATCAGTAAACTTGCTCCGACCTTGGCTAATATGATTGAAAGAATTATAGACAATAAAATGAAACCTTTCAATAGTAAAGATCCTATAAAGCCAAAGATATTAGTACAGCCTCCTCCCGAAGATAAAACACCGAAAGCTGCTCCTGTTCTGATGAAAACGGACGCCAAAGGAGAATGCCAAGTTCGACTCAGTGAGATTCTTGATGACAAGGAAAAAGTGATACCTACAGAGACTGTTATGGAGGCTCCCAAGCCTCCTGTAACTGAAGTGGCCTCTAAGCCTCAGAGGCCACAAAAAATTTCACAGGGGGGACGAATGTCCCCCCCTTCACAGGCGGTGACCGGTGCGACCCCCGTGGCTGGGGGCGGCCAAGTTGCCGCCCCACAATCGGCGCCTGTAACCGGAGCCGATCCATGCCCGTCGTCATCGGCGGCTTCAGTGGTCTACGATACGGAGACCGGAAGCCTTACAGGCGACGACCTTCTCCGCGAACACGATGCTGTTCACAGGATGGAGAAGAAGAGGAAAAAAAGATGGCCGAAAGGAAAACCCAGACAATAATTTAATTAAAAATTAGCGAGTCGATAGTACAGTGGAACATCAATGGATGTTTTTAAAACATCCATCAGCTCCAATTTTAAATTAAAAGGATTCGATATATTTCGGCGAGATCAACCGCCAAATGTAAGAGTTAGAGGTGGAGTAGCTATATTAACATCGACTAGAGCAACCACCGAAGTGGTTGTTCACACTAAACACAAACCTACAAGAATGAAGCGTCCGCTTCAGATCACTGTTTGCAGCATATACTTGCCGAATTTTGATTGGAATAAGGATGACATAGCAAGACTAATTTCCGAGCTTCCCCCACCTGTTTTACTGGTGGGTGACTTTAACACTCATAATTCTTTTTGGGGATCGGATCGAGTAGATCCCCGTGGAAGAGAACTGGAAGGGTTCCTGATGAATTCAGAACTTATTATTTTAAACGATGGATCAGGAACCTTTTTCCATGCCAGAGATGGATCGACGTCCTGTATAGATCTTGCACTTATAAGCGGATCGATAGCACCGAGGTACAGCTTCCATGTCATAGACGATCTGCATGGAAGCGATCATTTCCCGGTGCAAATTGTAACTGATGTTACAAGAACAATATATCCCATCCCTAAAAGATGGATATTTAAAAAGGCAGACTGGACGAGCTTCACAGCTAGAACGATACTCCCAGAAACAACTGGAGTTATCGGAGACGATGTCGACGCCATAACAAATGCAATAATTGAGTCGGCATCGAGATATATTCCCAAAACATCTGGGAAACTTACCAAGAAACCCGTTCCATGGTGGAACGATGAAATAAGTGAAGCTATAAAAAGAAAGAAAAGGACGTATAACGCCTTTAAGAAGCGTCCTAGTATAGAAAATCTTGTTGCCTTTAAGAAATACAGGGCGTATGCAAAACGTCTTATGATAGATTCGAAAAAACGATCCTGGCAGCAATACGTGTCATCCATCGACAAAACTACTACTGCATCAGATGTTTGGAGGAAAGTGAAGGCGATTTGTGGGCGTAATGATTTTGCTCCCATAACTACCCTTCAAGATGAAGATGAAATAAAAGACAATCCATATGAAATTGCAGATCTATTATCCAATCACTTCGAAAAGGCCAGCAAAACGGTCAACTACGGGGAAGGTTTTCGAACCAAAAAAGAAGAACTCGAAGGTCTACTAAATTTTAGAACTGAGTATAATTACTCATATAATGTACCATTTAAAATGGAAGAATTCGCGAAAGCGTTGGAAAAATCAGGTAACACAGCTGCTGGTCCGGATGAAATCCACTATAATATGATCAGGCAGCTGAATACCACTGCAAAGCGTAGATTATTAGAACTTTATAATAAAATATGGCTGGAAGGAACGTACCCGCAGCAGTGGAAAAAAGCTCATGTTGTTCCAGTACCAAAGAAAAATAAAAATTTAACAGACCCCAATAGCTATCGTCCTATTTCTTTGACGAGTGCTATGGGAAAAATACTGGAGAAAATGATTAATAATCGACTCGTCTGGGTTTTGGAAAAAGAAAACCTGATATCACCGTATCAAGCAGGTTTTCGGCAATACCATTCTACCACTGATCAAATGATCAGCTTAGAGAATGTTATATATATAACAGCTTCATTAAAAGGAAACATTGTGTCGGAGTCTTCTTCGATCTTCAGAAGGCTTTCGATATGACCTGGCGTCATGGTATAATGCTCCAGATACATGAATTTAAACTTCGTAGCAAACCTATACGTTATACTTCGTAGCAACCTGCCTATACTGCTCAGCAACTATATGAATGACCGTACTTTCCAAGTACGAGTCAGTAGCGAATATTCATCTGTAAGAAATTTGGAAAATGGCATACCACAAGGTTCGCCGTTGAGCGGTACCTTGTTTACCATTGCCATCAATAAATTGATATTAGCCATTTCAGCAGAAATCAGCAAAAGCGTCTATGTTGATGATCTGGCAATTGTGTATGCCAGCAACAAGACTGCTATGGTGAGGTACAAATTGCAACGAGCGATCAATGCTCTAAATGAAGTTGCAAAGAATAACGGATTCCAATTCTCACCAGAAAAAACGTGCTGTGTACACTTTTGTAGGAAGAGAATTCCTCATCAAAGTCCTGCGTTGACAATTGATGATAATCCAATACAATATAAAGACAATGTAAGATATTTAGGATTAGTATTGGATAAATCCCTTACATGGGGATTACATATACAGGACTTGAGTGATAGATGCTAAAGAGCCCTAAACATTATAAAATGTTTATCGAACTTAAATTGAGGCTCAGACAAAGAGACATTATTGAGATTGTATAAAGCATTGGTTCAATCTAAACTAGACTACGGATGTATCGTATATTCATCCGCTAGAAAGTCGCATTTAAAAAAGTTAGACGTAGTTCATAATAGCGGAATAAGATATGCAACAGGCGCTTTCCGCACAAGTCCGGCGGCTAGTCTGATGTCTAAAGCCGGAATAATGCCACTACATTATAGAAGAGAGATCCTCTTGTTAAGATATGCAGCAAATGTATGGGATTTCCCTGCTCATATAAATAATAAATTGTTTACGAATCATCCCATGGCTGCATTATACGAACGTCGTGCTACCTATTCCAGACCAGCCGGAATTAGGTACCACGAATTAAGAAATAAATATGAAATTGCCATTCCAGATACATTGGCAATTTCTACTAGAGAAATACCGCCATGGCTCTTGCCAGTGGTAAATACAAGCTTGGATCTCTCTGAAGGAGAAATAAAAAAGAAACCAGCAGCGATCATCCAGCAGGAATTTTTGGCAACCGTCAGTAGCTACGAAGAACATATTAGAATTTATACTGACGGTTCTAAAACCGAACATGATGTTGGATGCTCAATATATGTAAATGAAGAAGCCCACTTTTGGAAACTGCCAGATGTGGCCAGTGTCTACACGGCAGAACTCACTGCAATTCAGCATGCTCTTCGTTACACTGAACACTATTGCGAAGAGAGAGAGAGTGCTAATATGTTCCGATTCCTTAAGTGCACTTGTCGCAATTCGGAACAAGAACATTAAGGATGTCCTAATTGCAAACATCCTGTCCATTTTATACGTACTAAAACAACGAGGACAGCGATGCGTATTTGTATGGACTCCGGGGCATGCTGGTATTACAGGTAATGAAATCGCAGACGAAGCTGCCAGAAAGGCAACAGTCTGCGATGATTTGGATGCATTTCCTGTAAGAGTGGCAGATGTTAAAAACCGTCTAACAAACATAGTAAGAAACAAGTGGAACGCTGAATGGAGGAGTTTAAATACAAAATTAAACTCAGTAAACACTTCTCCTTATAAATGGAAAAGCGACTTTAAGTTGACTCGCCGTGAACAAGTAGCTGTGACCAGACTTAGAATCGGTCACACGCGATTAACAAATTTATATTTGTTAACCGGCGAAGTGAGACCAATGTACGGTGTTTGTAATAAAACACTGACAATCAAGCATCTAATAGAAGAGTGTACCATATATGAGAACCTCAGAAAGAGGTTCCGTTTTACAAATAATATTAGTACTGATCTGGATAATGGAAATGAAGAAAATATAGTTGCATTTCTACACGCCAGTGGACTTCTTAAAAGTCTATAAAATGAAAGTTTAAAGCTGTGGTAAAAGATACTCTAAGCGGTAGTTTATATATATATATATATATATATATATATATATATATATATATATAAAGAAAGAAAGAAATGGTATTGATAAGTTTAATTTTAATTTTAATTTTAATTTCATAGTCTTTTGAGAACCTTATCTCAAATTTTAATATCGGGGCCCTTTACACCCCGTAAGTGTTTGTGATTGTCCTTGTCTTTTATGTCTTAAATGTTTTGTGTAGTTTGTGCTTTTAAATAAAATGTAAGGGCCCTTTACACCCTTACATATGACGATCCTGATGGAGATAATAATTTCTTTTAAAGAATGTGACGAGGGCTAATGACCTTAGCAGTCGATGCCCGTAAAAAATGCAATTAAAAAAAAAAAAAAAAAAAAAAAAAAAAAAATACATATATTTTAAATAAATAAAATAAATAGGTTAACAAGTAGTTAGAAATAGAAGCTAATTTAATTTTCAGAATGTAACAAGCAGCACAATAACACGATATAATAAATGCATTATCTGTAAACCATACCTTATACTCGTACATCCGTGTATCTTTTTTGTTAAACACAAATGAAATAAAAAGAGAGAGAAAGAGTTATTCACTTAGGTCGTTGGTTAGTTATTCTGATGGAATAGAAAGCAACCAATCGTTAATAAAATGTTCTTTCGGCATCAAGGAAAAGTAACTAAATAGAAAAAAGTTTGGTCTTTTAAACTAAAACAAAAAACTGCAGTTACTTATTTTGTCGGATGGCGGTTCTTTTCTACTCGGACCTTTTTTTTTCTGGCGATCAATCTACTTAGAACGATTCAACTACAAAAAAAAAATTATTGTATTCAAGCAGTTTTTTTACATTACTATTATTATACTCGTATTCTAATATTATCATTACAAAGACATTCATTTATCATTTTGTAATCATGAAGTTATCCTTTTATACTAGTAAAACAGATTAAAAATAAAGAAAAATATTTTTTTTTAATAATCAACAGCTTTTTTTAATCGCAGATAAACGAAGATAAATAATATCTTTATATATCTTGACGTTTTCAAACCTCAGCGACACCCAGGATAAGGATGGATTTATGGACCGACGATTGGCTTCTTGCTACCTATGACATTCTGTTGAGGAACAACATCAACTCCACTATACTTTTAGCAATGCCACCACTACTTCAAACACCCCACTACTATGAATCTGCGTTTACGATTTCTGAACTTTAATGAGTAATATGTATTCATGAAATTGTTTTTAAGTAATAAACCCTAGCTTAAGAATAAACTGTGCTTGAGAACGTTTTGAAAATAATTTTTAGCAGGTAATATAAATGGCAATCTCGACTGAAATTCAAACTCTGAACCTTCTCGATTTAATACAAAACCCTTTCACGAATCCCCTTAAGCCAGTGTTTTATAATGTATAATTATTTCGGTTTTCAAGATAACGTTCAACTTATTTTCAACGGGACAAGTGTTACCACTTATTATCAAAACGTTTTACAGTGGTAAATCCCAGTTAAACTACAACATTCACAGTCCGTCCGGTACTGATTCTACCACTGAATTAATCCACGTTGCGCTTTACAGTAAATTATAGAATAATGCCAAATTTTAAAGCGTCTTGAATAAGGACAGAAATTTTGATTTAGCAGTTTGCATTGAAAAAACTGTATATTTATTAAATTAAATTAGAGTTTTAGAAAGTTATAGATAAATTATGTGAAATATGGTCAGAACAAAAGAAATCTTTACGGGTGAAATAATCTGTTCACAAGGAACAGAAAAACAAGAGCCTGGTAAAAATAAGAAAAGGGATGAAGAGAAATGATGAAAAGAGGCTGTTATATAGTATGAATAAAGCTCACTTCAATTTCAGAATACGAATTATTTTTTCTAACCGCAAGTTTTCTTCCTGATTTTTATTAATTTCGCGTAAAATTTATTTTTATCATATTGTTATTAGGTTGTGTATCAAGTGGTAACAGAATATTCAGTAAAAGACAAAAAAACACTAATAGAAAGGTGAACATATTTTAAATTATATCCTTAGACCTTAATATATTTCGTTTGATCTACAACTTACGCTGAAAAAGATTATAAATAGGACCAAAAATAAATTCGTTTGCGAAATTTAAAAGAAAGATCATTAAAATTGATCCATTTGATGAAGAGTAAGATTATATTTACATAAAAATAAATAAAGAATACACACAATTCAAACTGAGATCCGCACATTATTTTTGAGTCGTTAAAAAAAGAAGCGAAAACAAATTTCCGCAACTATACACTTTCTACGTAATAAAAATTATGATGAAATTTCCATCAACAATTACTGAAAAGTGTCTTCTTCTGTTCTTAATTTCAATTAAAGGGATTATTTATGTTTTTTTTTTCTTTGCAAAAGAAAACTTCTTTTTTGTAGCAAAGAACAAAGTAAAATCCAGAGGGGATTTCACAGTTTTTTTTTAAATGGTATTGATAGGTAACACTGAATATTATTTGCATAATTATTTCTCTTACTGCGCTCAATTAAAATTCAGCCTGTGAAATGAATAATTAGATCAGGATAAGAAAATACATTTTTTATATTTTATCACAGATGAAAAAAACTACAAATTTTCAATTTGGATATATTTTTTTTAGCTAAAATGAAAAATAAGTTACTTATTAAAGAAAAATATATTGTTAAATTGACTGGAAGCATTGATTGAAATGACGAATGTTTATGGGTGAAGATATAAAACTAAAAACAGTAATAATTTTGTTATTTCTGGCGGTACTTCTGTTGATATTATTTGCTAATTCACTAGAAAGCACGAATGAGTTAAATCTTTTATAAAATCAAATTCCAAATTGAAACTCCTCGATAACTATCTCTCCAACCCCCTAAAAGTATCGAATAAGAATGAAAACCTTTATTGCTCAATAAAACAGCAGAGACACGTCTACATTTTAGCCCGATCAATTCTGTACTTTACTATTCACTTTTAATACTACATAAAATACTTTCCTTAAACCGATCTAAAACAATACTCTTTCATTTTAAACTCTACCTTTAAAATATGTTGGACCAGAAAAGTGAAAAAAATATTTACATTAACAATCCCACAAATTACAATTTTCAAAAAGGGTTTCTTAAACACTTTAATTGCAGTAGTACTTCAAATTTTAAAATTACAAATTCAAGGTTGGAAGAGAACCTAGCTTCGTATAGATGTGTTTTAAATATATTATATATAGTAACATTTTTTAAATAAAATATGGGGAAAACTCGAAATTTACATATTTCTTTATACGTTTTAAAATTCACTAGTAAAATGTCATGTCTTCTTGTCGCCTAAATCTTCCAGTCGGTTAGCAGCGCTCTATCTGAATTGTTTGCAAACCATTCTTTTCACTGATGCATAATTCTCATAGCCATTATAACCAGAGAATTACTTTAAAAATTACACTCTGAGATTTCCTAGGGATGTTTTTTCTTATATTAATCTTTCAAAGATACTCAGAACAAACTCATTATGTCTATTATAGCTCTTTTCAAAATCCCCGTCTATTTTTTTTAAATCTTTAAGAATATTCTTTCTTTTCAACTCTTTCAAATAGCTTGTCATTTGATTGTACCCTCCATCCTTTATGATACTTCACTTTTTAATAACATATACACGCAAATCTACTAAGAAATTTTGGTGAAAATGAATAGTTTCTTATGAAAAATATGCTTGTAAAATATAAATTTTAACAAAAATTGTAAGTAGTTTTTGGTCTGCATTTTTTCTTTTTTAAAGAATAGTGATTTAATATGGCAGTACTAATCAATTTCTTTTAATTACCTATTATAGTTCAATTGTATAAGTCTTTGTGCATTTTTCAGTGTGTAAATTCATTAAATAATTTAGCAAATCAAATGAAAATTAAAATCTATTTAGTGAATTAGTATCATAAAAGAGTTTTAAAACTTTTGAAAGACATAGAAATTAAGGTAAAATAATTGAACAAATTGCTTTCTGTTTTCTTCTAACATTTAGGGTATTATTACTACTGAAAGAAAATTGAGGAACCTGCTTCGAAACCGTTTTAATATAAAACTTTACAGAAGTTCCTGTCAGTTAGAGCTTAGTCCGCCACGAACAGAGATTCCAATTAAAGGGAAAATAATGGATCTTTTGGCTGTCAATTCTCTTAATCTAGAACAAACTTCCTTTTCCAAATGTATTTTGTAGTAAAATAATGAAATAAATGTTTAGAAAATAAAGTTTGTTTTAGATAAGAGGGATTTTTTTAAAAATATTAATCCCTACACTTTTATTGAAATCGAAGGAGTTTCATCAGCACAATATTTAGAAATATTTTTTACATTAAATATTTTTGCCGAAGAAAATCAATCTACGCGTATTAGGGTAAGGTTTCGTGATTGTTTCTTGTGTTATATCGTATTATAAAAAAAATTATTTCTAGCGAGACGTGTAAGATGTAATCATTTACATTCCGGTTTTAAATTAAGCTTTAATTAAAAGTTTATCTTACTGTAGAAACGATATTTATATACTACATTTTTTAAATCGTACTTATAGGTACATTTTATCATTAAATTTTTAATATAAATATATTTCTAATTATCAATTTGAAGAAATCATTTTATTATAATGTGTAAAAAATAAATAAAATTTATAACATTCTGCATAGAATTTGTTTTTCCTACTTCAAAATTCACCTCTGAAATTTTTATTGTTTAACGTATAGAATATGGATTAAAAAATTTAGCAAATCATTTTAAGAAGAAAAAATTTGTTTAAACATGACTTTTAAAATTTTAACTGTAATTCATCAACTTTGCAAAACTATACATTGTTAATTCTCTATCCCTCATTTAAAAAACTGTAAGAAATTTAATAAAAATATTTTTTTCTGTTTGTTTAACCTCCGGAACCACCGTTATGTATTGCTTCAGAGGATGAGATGATCGATTTGTAGCGTGTGTGAAAGTGCCATGTTTGACCGGGATTCGAACCCGGGACCTCCGGACGAAAGGTCGTAACAGTAACACTCGCGCCACGAAGGCCGGCAATAAAAAGATGTTAGATACAAAAAAGTAAACTATAGAAATTGTTAAACAATTCTTGTAAGTTATACTTTTTTCGAATCACATTTTAGAAAATCTCTATCTTGAATAAACATCTTGAATCAGAATTATTATTATATGCACTGTTAAATATTATTTAACCTAATCTTATACGTGCTAAAAGTAACCTTACATGAAATAAATGAAAATCTCAAAAAAAATTCCTTCAATCAATTTTCAAAAGAAATCAAGTATTTATTATCAGAGAAATGAAACGTTATTTATCCCTGTTTTTCATTATATTTTTCTCAGAGCTGAATTGCATTGCATGTTAGAGTGCTAAAAAACACAGTTGATGTTCAGCCCTACAAATGACAATCACATTTTTCTAAACGGTTCTTTGAATAATAACGGTTTTTTTAATAATGAATATTATTATTATTCATTGAGAAGGCAAGTGCATATCTGCACATTACAAAGTCAAAATAACCTCTTCTACATTAGCTGGTTTTTACACACGTTACAGCCATAAGAACCCCTAGGACAGATCGGGAATTTGTCTACGATTAATATTTTTAAACTCATTATAAAAGAAACGTAATTTTTATCAAATTTTAGGCCTAGATGGTTTAGTCTAGATAGTTTCATACAATCGTTCTTTAATGCCAAGAATTAAGCTTAGTTTCTTTAGTACTTGAGTCAAAATAAATAGTGTGTTATACACAATTAGCCTATTGTTTTACTGTGGAATTTGATTAGTAAACTACTCAATGATTTCTATAATATCCGGCCTTATATTCCTTATTATTTATATTAGTTTTATGATATGAAGTTTGATTTCTGTATCTCGAATAAAATACGATTTTTGTTTTCAGTTACCATAATTTTTAATAGGCTAATACTGCTGTCGTAAATTCTGAAAATTATCAGACATTTTTTGGGCAAGTTTACAATTATTCTAGATAAATCAGCTGATTTTATAGGAAAATAGTTAAAATTAATTTATTTCAAAGCTAGTATTGTCTGGTTTAACAGATTAGATAGAGACAAGAATTTATTTAAAAAAAACAAATTTAAAGAAAGCACCAGTGTTAATGAAGAAGTTTATGATTTATGGATAAACATTATTACACTTACATATATTCATACCGCTTATGAGAAATCAGAATAGTTTTAACGCAACCAAAATTAACATTTTTATTAATTTTTACTGGACAAAATCTTTTTTTCGGTTTAGCCTCCGGGAATTACCGTTCAGGTATTACTTCAGAAGATGAATGAGGATGATATGTATGAGTGTAAATGAATTGTAGTCTTGTACAATCTCAGTTCGACCATTCCTGAGATGTGTGGTTGATTGAAACCCAACCAACAAAGAACACCGGTATCCACGATCTAGTATTCAAATCCGTATAAAAGTAACTGCCTTTACTAGGACTTGGTTGGAACTCTTGACTTCCAAATCAGCTGATTTGGGAAGACGCGTTCACCACTAGACCAACCCGGTGGGTTGTACTGGACAGAACTTACAAAGATTAGTCACGGTGGTAAACGAAGTTAAGAACGAATAACTCTTCATTTAGGAGCGAATATATCTGATAAAAATTTTACATTTTTACAAAAGTTTCTTAATCAGAATTTCAAGCAAACTACGACGTTTTGCTAAGTTTAAATTTTTATTTCGTAAATATGAACCAAACAGAAAAGCGTGGGTGGCATATTTTCAGAAATGATTATTTTCATTCAAATTAGTAAAAAATTATATTTTAACAGTTAATTATACAAAAAAAAACCCTAGACGTAAGTTTGTATTCTTACCGCCTAAAGTAAATTCTATACTACAATCTATGGAAGAGATGTATTAGATGTTAAACGGGTATATACAAGAAGGATCACACAAAAAATAATACAGATAATTGAAAGTAATAAGGTATTAGAAGATTGGTCGAGTCAGACAGATTCAGAGATCTAACTAAAAAAACTAAAACTTATTGTTGCTTAAGAATTTTGTAATCAAAAACCATAGGAACTCGGTTTGTTATATGAAGGCCTATTCATTTATGAAAATCACGATACTAACTTGAATGGAAGTTAAGATAATGATGGTATTTCGTTTGTATCCGTTTAAAATTCTCAGGTGAATTGATTTCATAATCTCACTTTAGTAGGTGATGATTGTAGCTTAATAGCTTCGCAAATAATGTGAAGAATTATACTAATGATATATCTTAATCCGCTAGAGATGACTACGATGGGAACGAAGTATTCCGTATCACTTCTTTACAGTGAAAGGCTCAGTATTCAGTGGTAATCTAGATTCGCTTCGATGATTTGTAAGATAAAGGGAAAGTACTAAACCAGTTTTCTCTGCTATCACTGAATTAAACAATTTATTAATGAGGAAAACATCACTAAAAAAAACACACAACCATCAGGTGTTACAATTAAAAGGTTATTTTTACGTATATAAAAATATTTTTAATAAATATATTTCTTGTTCTTTATCTAGTTATAAGTTTTTCTTTCTGTATAAGATTTATAATATTAAACTTTACTTAATCTTTCTAGTAAAAGTTTACTGTATTTTGTTCAAAAATATATCAGGAGTTTTTCATATCAACAATAGTAAATTTTTTTTAATTACAGTTATAGAAATGTAAAAATATATTGAACAAATATAGTTCGAGAATATGCAATAATCTTTTTCAGCAAGATATATTTCCTCACGTGGAACTTTAAAAAACATTCCCTTGGGTTTGTGTGGCAGAGAAATGGTTCCAATTTTATATATAGTTAAAATATGCAATAGAATTTCTATATATATATAAAGCGTATCGCAAATCTCTCCAGAGACTTTCATAACCTATTTTAATAGTGAAAATAATGGAAAAACTACGTAAACATATGTCCTAACATGCTTCGTTTGCGAGTTACGGCTAGTGAAAGATTCCGCTCAGATTTAATTTACCCAGGTGAAATGAGTTCATACTGAAATTTTTAGGACATTAATTAAGGAACAAAATTGGTGATTTCTTATAGTTTTTGATCTGAAGAAATTCGTATATATATATTTCACTTTCACTTTCTTGTGGACACAACTGCTGTAATTTTACGCCAATCACTTTCAAATTGATTGATAAAATATAACAACCCAAAATCTCGGTTTAGTTCGCTAATGGGAAACATCGGACCATGGGGTGGAAATTCGGAGGGAAGGTCTTTTTCGAAAAACCAAAATATCGTTATAACT
Source organism: Lycorma delicatula (assembly GCF_047948215.1). NCBI lineage: Eukaryota > Metazoa > Arthropoda > Insecta > Hemiptera > Fulgoridae > Lycorma > Lycorma delicatula. Next base: position 55,428,872 of record NC_134457.1, read on the forward strand.
TTCTTACTATGTAAAATATCGAATTCGTTTGAAATTCCTACTATTCTTTGGATAAGGACCTAAAACTTATATAAGTAAAGTTTTTTGATATCATTAACCATTGGCCTTAGGGGTGGAAAAAATGGGGTTTTGAAAACAAAAACAATCATACCTCCCTTAATAGGCACAGTATCTAATCGGTTTAAAGTAATCGTTAGTCCACTTAGACATTTGTCTGAAACTATTTTTGATATGACCAACCCTTATGACAAGGGATGGCCAAAATGTTGCTGGAGTTGTAAACAAGTAAAACTTTGTTTCACATGTAACCATTGTCATATTGAGTAAATTTGAAAATTTTCCTAACTTTATGATGGAATATTTTTTATCCCCTACTTAGCACCGATGAAATCTACTTCCGCCTACCGGCATGCCGAAATGTTTTTTAATTTTGTGAAAATACTTATTGTTTTTTCGCAATACTTTTCACAGAGTAGTAATTGTTAGGTATGACCAAAATTTATTACTATTATTCCTACCTTATATTTATTTCATTATAATCTGATATATTTAATGTTTAAAAAAATAAAACGGGGAACGGGTGTCCAAATTGGACTCATAACTGTATTTATATTGTGAATAGAAACTTAAAAAAAAACGCAATGTTACATATGAAGTCAAACAATAAATTATAGGTAACTATATTTTTATACTGTATGCTAAATAAAATGTTGAAATATTGACGCAAATTTAACGCAACTAATAAATAATGTTTTATTTAATTATCAATTTTAAGTACATTTCCTTACCACAGGAGTCATAAATTTAAAAAAAAAATTCTTGTATTTTTTTTTTTGTTTGCTTAATACAAGCACGTTACATAAGTTTGAAGCTTGTGCGTGAGATATAGAAATGTAGCGTATGAAAAATACCATTCCTAATCGGGATTCGAATCCAGGGCTTCCTGATGAAAGGCCGAGACGCTACCACTCGCGCCACGGAGGCCGACATTATTTATAATTTAACAGATTTTTCAGTATTTTTCTTAACGAGAGAAATCGCCAGCATTTATAAAGAGCATTCTTAAATTTATAAAATGTAATTGAAGTTCTACAGATTGTATTAACGATTGTTGAAACTTAAAATTTCTGACAGTTCTACTTATAACCAAAGTTTAAAAGCTGCTGGCTATGTTTAAATGCAAATTAAATTCTTTTGAACTTAAATATTACAAAATTCCTATATTTAAATTAATTTTCAGCAAATTATAATTCCATTACGTTTTATATTTTAATTAGAACTGAATTCTTCATTTTTCAGTATTTTATGATAGCCTACATCTTATCAATATTATTATTATTTTTTTAATTTAATTAACTATGTACCGTTAATGCAATGAGATTGTTTCATAATTTTAGTTTTACACAATGTCAATTTATACTGAGTTAAAGCAGTTACCACAAATCGGTTGATAATATTACAGACATGAATGCAAAGTCTAATTACAATTATAATTATAGAAACCTTTAGAAAAAAGTCGCTTTTGTCTTTGGATAAAGAAAAATTAAGTTACAATTAGAAATATTTAAGATTTCAGAAGGATAAAGAGACTTCATCAGGACTGATTCTTGGTGATTTTGTAATGTGCAATTTTCAAGTTAAGTATGTGTAATTAATACATTATATTTTTTTTTTCAAGAGATTCATTTTTTAATCAAAAACTAGCTATAATTTACTGTCGGTATTCTACAATTTTTTTTTTTTTAAATTATGAATATATTCTGCAGATGTAGCTGCTTCTTCTTTCCTAGAATAGTTTTTTCTTTGTTTAACCTCCGAGACCACCGTTAGGTATTCGAGGATGAGATGAATGACAATTTTTGTAGCGTGTGAAAATGTCATGCATGACCGGGATTTGAACCCGGGACCTCCGGATGAATGGCCGAGACACTACTATTCGCGTCACGAAGGCCGGCCCTAGAATAGTATTTAGTTTAATTTTGAATGACAGTACCGTTTTTCTTATAGCGGCAGCCTTAATCTTTCTCCTGGTAACCTATATTGTAGGAAAAGTAAAGACTACATACTTTATTTAATTTAACTATTCTTTTGAAAGAGAATTGTTTCACTGTTGTATTATTTCATCATATATTAAAATAACTGGAAAGAAGTTTAGTGATCCCAGAACCTAAACGAAGTTTTAAACTGTATTGCTCTACGAAATTGTTTATTAAATTCCTGAAGTAAAAGACAAGTGTAATGAACACTTGATATAAAACATTATGACAATTTTTACTTCATTATACGAAGTAAAGGAGGTATTGTGATCGCGAAAAATTTCAGATTTCAACGGAAATATCTATTTTGACTAGTTTCGGTATTTGGTATTTATTTTCGTTGGTTCCAGAGTTATAGCCAAATAAAATTTTAATTACTAAAATAAATCTTACAAGGGGAAGGCACATTGGTTCGAATCCATCATCTCATTTTAAAATTTTTTTTTTAAATTTAAATATATTGATTTATTAATATATTAAATAATAATACGATAAATAATAATTAAATATCAATAAAAAAATATCAGAAGTTATTAATGAAATAAAATTTTATGTACTTTTAATTTAAAACAAAAAAAGTGTATATGTAATTTAATAGGCGCACAATTGTAATGTGGTGTCCACATCAGATTGTTTGGTATCTGGAAACTTCCATGGTAACTGATAAAAACTTCGAATCCATTCGATTTCAACTTGGACCTAAAAATAAAAAAGGCTTTGAAGTATAACGGTTCGAATAATTATAACAGTTTACTTTTATTTTAGTTATTACAGTAATGTTAGGAGAATGAATTATTACAAAATTCCTTGGATTCTGTTTATATTTTTCACAGATTCGAGTCCTCTTGCTTCCTAATAGTTCAGTATTTGCTGGTAGTGGAGAGGAACGGAGATCAATTTTATAAAACCACTGATTTCAAAAAACTATTTAAATGTCACCATTTATTATTTTTTTTTAATAAAAATATCAGAAGGACTAGGGAGATTAGAAGATTTAAGAACTCAAAAACAATTGGGCCTGAACCATTTTCACAGGATAATATTTTTCACAAAATAGTACCCGTTTAAAAAAATAACGGTCCGGATGTAGCAATATTCAAATTTTTGTTCCTTTGGAAGAGATATTTAATTGACATGGCTTCCTGAATATCTTCGTTCCATTTATTCTATTTATTTATTTTTTAATTTTTATCAGAAGGTAGAAAATGTTTAGAAAAGGAATGGTTCAAATATAGCAATATTTAATTATTTTGATGAGGGGGTTGAAGGGATTTCGACGAAATTATATCAAACACAAATCATCTGGTCATGATGACCCTTAGAAACTCGAAAAATCCATTTAACTATGTTTTATTAAAATATTATGGTATTTTTCTTATACTCCTATCATTATATCAAAGTAATAAATATGGGGGAAAATTAGAAGGCGGTATCGTAATTCCTATTAATACAGAGTTTTATAACTCTCCTAAAGAAGTAACTTTTTAAAACTGAAGGAAATTTTCAGATCGATTAAGTAGTTCCTGAGATTAATAATAAAATGTATAGATAAAAACAACAAAAAAACTCAATCTTTATATAGATTGAGTTTTTGTAACATATAAATCTGCATTATAAATTTAGATGTTTCTTAGTACATTAGTTTAGTTTTAAATCAACTAAAAAATTAATAATATGTGATCTCGGTAGCGTTAGTGGTAGCGTCTCGGTCTTTTATCCGGAGGTACCGGGTTCAAATCGCGGTTAGGCATGGCATATTTCACTCGCTACAAAATTCTGTTACCGTATCTCACGCACAAGTTTCAGTCTTATATAGTGATACTATCAAGCCAAAAAAAATTATTATTATTATTAATTTATTGAAATTGTAACTGCGATAAAATAAAGAAAATCCTACTGAAGCCAGTAATTAATATTTATACCGGTTAATCTAAAAGACTGTTTTCTCTTGTTAGAAGTATAACCTAATGCAAGGCAGTACACTGTTGTTTACTTCAAGACACAGACTACTGCTACGCAATCTGTTTGCGCATACGCTCACTGTCACAGGCTTGTTGAAACAGGTTAGTTACGGTCAGTTATGATACGTAGTGCGCGTCCGTATGTTGTTTGTTGTTAATATGTTTTTGTTTAAGTGCTTAAATAAAGTAAAATGTTAAGTTTATTTGACTGTCTATTGAATGTGAATGTTTAGAATACTTGTTCATAATTAGGTAAGATATTAAAAATATTTTACTTCCATTTAAAATGATAAACGTTCTATTACAAGATAGTCTAATGTAAGCTATTTAATCATCAAGCATTGCATTTATATTCATTCCTTTTGATACTGTATCCGCTAAACATTAGCTTTCTACTCGGTTTACCGTATTTTTTTTTATTTTACAAAGCGATACTAATTTGTTCTATTTTAATAGGTAAATGATCTACAATCATTACAAGTTTAATATTATTATATATATTAAATTGCAGTCAGTACTATAGTAGACTTTAAATCTATTTAGTTCATAAATCAATTGATTTTTATTTTCAGGCATGATTTACTACCATTTAAAAGAATTTGTTGGTTATCAAGACCAGTAAAATGTTACACAAATTTTTATTTTTTCCTAGGCTTCACAAAAAGTGACTATTTATATAACTTTAAATGAACGATGTTTTACGGTTTCAGAATAAGATTACTTTTAAAAAGTAGTAATAGTATATATACATACACAGTGTTTCTAAAATGGTGAGCTGGCTATACTTTTTTGGATACTAAACAGAAAATATTCTTAGGAAAAACGTAAATTTCTCCTTCGTTCTCCCCTGTCCGCCATTTTGTTATTTCAATATAATAATTTATACCTCAAGATCGGATAGACAAACTACATTAAATGGCGGCGGTGTTTATTTTTCAATCCGTTACATCTCCATAAATATTAGTTTTATCAAAATTTATTTGCTAAAATATTAAGCCTTTTATTTTGAACAAAATGGAATTTTATTTTTTTAAATCGGTTAACAAATAGTCATGTTATGGGAGAAAATTGATGTAATTTTGTGCCTACAATAAATATTAATGTGATTCGTCTATTCGAACATGAGATATAAATTATTGTATAAAAATAATAAAATGGCGGACTGTGGGAGAACGAAGGAGAAATTACAATTTTTCCGAAGGATATTTTTTGTTTAATTTACAAGCAGAATTCGAAAAACTATAGCCAGCTCACCATATTAGAAACACTCAGTATATATACATAAGACGGAATAACTTTAAAAAATGTTTACGTATTTAAAAATACATTGTTTTAAAAATCGTGTTTTTTAAAGATACTTATAAAAGATAAAGTATATAACTAAATTTATAAAGGTTATTCAGGTTTATTCATTTTTTTAAATATTCATTACATATTTATATTTTATTATTATCATTTAAATGTTTGAGCTTTAATGTATTTAATAGGATTTATAAATTTAAATATCGTCGGCTTCGGTCGGATTCATTAGGATATTTACCATACATTCTGTTCCTTTCGTATTCATTCGGCTGCTGACGATTCAGCGGCTCCTTACCTCGGTTCTTGACGAAGCAGCGGCTCCAACAACATTATTTAAGAAAATGCATCGTCATTCTTGTGATCGTTCGTTATTCACTCTTCAGTCGTCCCTCTTGTTAAGCTGAAGCTAGTCGCAGTTACAGCCAGTCGTCTACAAATGGCGATAGCATTATTCTAGTACAATTGTATTCAGTAACAAACAGTCCAGTTCATAATTCAATTATAATAAACATTTAATAATATATAAATAATTCATTTAAAATTTCAAGTTATTAAACATTCAATTTATACATACAATAGTATATTCAAATATAAGAAAGCATTAATAATAATATCAACTTATGACTTTAATTATTTAAGAATCAGCGCCAAAATTCATATTTTCGTACGAAGGTGACAATTTTCTCTTTAGTCTATTACATTACTATTTTTTGATTAGGTAAAAACTTGTAAGAGTAAAATTTCATCCGTCCTAATACCCAATAAATAATATTCATCGCTGCATCGAAGAAATCTTTCCCCAAAATTTTTACTAGTATTTATGAAATCCTCCTATAGTTCCCTACAATTTATTTTCATTTTAACTAAACCATTCTTGAAAGCTAAGTAAAATAGATATCAATATAAGTACATTTATTCATAAATCTTGCCTATTACATAGAGACACAAGAGTTTACTAGTACGTTCGTTCGTTCGTTCGTTAGTTAAGGGTAATCTCAGCAATTACAGGAACTTAAAAGTTCCTTAAGATTACAGGAACTTAAAATCTGTAATCGAAAGGAACTTAAGAATTACATTCCTAGTCTTAAAAAATACTTGTCTGTTTTAAAGGCCACTTCTTTTCTAATGACGTAGACTACGTTATATAAGAATTTTATAAACTCACTTAAAATAACAACGAAAGTTATTTAGAGAAAACTGATTGACTCTTTGGATTTAGTTAAAAAGACCATTATTAGATTTCGTAAATATATAAATTCCTTCTAGGAACCTTCTTATTAACATTGAAAATAATTAAAAATTTTGTAACATGTCCTTTTTAAAAGTATTATATGTTAGAAATAAGTAAAAGGCTTTCAAAAAATTCATACTTGTTTCTGGACCATCCAGGATATAAATAATAAACTCCAAATTCATGGAATTTTAATATAATTAGATTAAATTTGACTTAAAAAAAAAAAACTGATGCAACAAAGTTATGGTGCATTTCACTTACCACAAGTTAATTTTTTTTGCTCCTATATTTTCATAAATATTAGCCATTAATACTTTCTATGAAATCTACATGAGAAGTTATAAAACATAACTGAAATTATTTTAGAATTTTAACAAAAATATATACAGGAAGTTATTCCTTTTTTAACGCCCTTTTTTATGATTTAATCATTCAAACGTTACAATCAAATCTTGAACAAAATTAAAAAAAAAAATGTTCAATAATCTTGAATGAAACAAATCTATTTAATTATTTATTTATTTACTTAATTAATTATGTATTTTATTTATTTTCATATGGGGATCAGCGCCTGGTTAGATTTTATTTTCATGTTCAGAATTAATTTTAGAAAAATTTCAAATGGAAAAATTGATTTAACTTCAGTTATTACATTCTCGTCTTAACGCTATAGCAGATCTGTAGCTAAAAGGGATCTGTAAAAGGGAAAGTATTTTAATCGGTTCAGTCTGGGCATATGCGGTTTTCACCGTATCTTGATATTTTGACACGTAAGGAACCCAAAATACCGTATGGAAATTTTCCGGATGTTCGTATGTACGTGGGTGTGTTCGGTGTCATACTCTAAACCACCTCCAGAACTACTGGACCGATTTTGACTATACTTGGTAAGACTGCTTTTATATACAGGGAATTGATGACATTAACTTTTCAATTTAAAAGTTCAAGGGGATGAGGCTGCAGAGCAGGGTCCTCTTCAAGGTCACCCTTAGTATCTTGAGATTTTGCCTAATTAAGGTCTTTTTTTCTTAGGCACATTTGTTAACAATTAATAAATAGTAATATTGGCAAAAAATATTTTTGCAAAATCGCACCCCACCCCAAAAAATTCTCTAAACTAGTGGCTACATGGGTATACTGTCAATAGTAACCCCTGTCACTACAACAAACGCTAGTGTACAATTGACGTGCTAAATTAAATTTTTTTGTTTGCTGAATTTCTTTATTTACTTACACTCGCTACTTAATATAAGTAAGTCATATGACAGACCATCATTTAAAAGAGGACCCCCCAATGATAATCCTCAATTAATACAAAAACAATAGTATAATGTAATATAACATTTGATAGTGCCGTTGAATGTCCATTCGAATGTCCAACCGACATTAACCTTAAAACAACAAAATAAATAATTTTAAATAGAAGTAACTTTGAAACAGCCAAGAAACAATAAACATGAATACCAGGCCGCCAAACCGGATCATCATAACGGGCCATCAACAAGATAATTACATGGAGCCATTTTAGCCTCCTAACATACTCGCTGTTGTCTAGCCGATTCAAAGCGAGGTGACTAATATGCAATCAACCTGAACACATACCTCGAAACTAGACGTTCAACTTCTTCTCAAACGTATGGAATGCCTGCGTAATCGTGGATCTCACCCATTCCTCGCAAACCACGGTGCGTGGGTTATGTTCCGTAGAGGTTTGTTCTGATACCGTTGAATGACTTCCACGTTGCTGTTACTGACCGTTCCCCAGAGTTGAATCCCGTACGTCCATATCGGTTTCAAGAAAGCCTTGTAGAGTGGAAATTTTCTGGACAAAGAAAGTTGTGATCTCTTACCCAACGCGCAGTACATCATCTTAATCTTAATTTCAAGCAACTTCCTTTTTTCCCTAACATGATCCGTCCACGTCAAACGGCGATCAAGGTAAAAGCTCAGGCACCACACCGTATTGATTTGAGGTATCATGACACCGTTTAACCGAACCGTAGGCAATCTTCCCTTCTCATCGAGAATGTCACGTGGCTGGACTTCGCCGGATTAACTTTTTATCCCCCATGTATGCAACCAAACGCTGATGGCATTCATAATAATCTTAAATAATCTGACAACTGTTTGTCAAATTTTTTTTAACAACTTCATTTATTTTATTATGACCGAAAAATATATTTAGTTTTCATAATAAAATTATATTTTCTACCTGCTATAAAAATATTTAAATATCACAAATTTTCTTTTTTTTTGTAGAATAACATTTATCGTTTTATTGTTGTACATGGATGGTAAAAACCAATTCATTTTGTTTGGTTATGTTCTTTTCTACTTTTTCCCGCAATTATTTCAAAAATCGAAGATATCAAAATTCTTAAAATATCCAATTATTTTTTTTCCCTATATTCTTCGTTTAAAATCTGCTGTTGCAGACTGGTAATCATCATAACGGGCCATCAACAAGATAATTACATGGAGCCATTTTAGCCTCCAAAATGATTTTAGACTGGTAAATTAGAAATAGTCCTTTTTATAAAAGAAAAAACTTTGCTATTTTTACCGACACTACTTTTTTATTTTTATTCGAATAGTTCAAATAATCATTATTAAAAAAATACATTTTTAATTTGTAAAGATAATTTTATATGAATTTTTAATTAAAAAATTAACCTTTATATATATTTTTTTTCATCTACTCGACATAAAATATAATTCAAAACAAGCAGAAATAAATGAATATTTATGAAGAAATATAATGGTTTTACCATTAAAATAACATTTAATAACATATTTTGTTACTTTTATTTTATTAGAATTTTTTTTTTTTAATGAAATGAAGTTACTGTAACTGAATAAAACGTCAATGTTATAATGTCATTTTCTCCGTATTATATTCATGCAAATTTCTATTGAATGAACGGTTGGTACGGTAACCCGTTTTGCATCGTAAATATATATATTTATATATACGAGTTTGAATGACGTATTAGGCTGAAGAGCTTTGAAAGGCTAAATAATAATTTAATACCTTCTGGAATGAAACTCTGTACAGAAATGTTAGTAATCATTGATGATAACTTGATAATTATTAAAATGTTATGTATTTAATTACATTGACGTTAACATATTTTATTTAAATATTTCAGTTATTTTATATTTAGATTAAATTAAATAAATCTGTTTTATTGAAATATTTACTGCAAAGATCTTTGTACTATGTAAATGTTAATAAAACAGTTTATTTTTCATCCTTGTTGTTGTGTGTAATTGATTAATTAATGAATTATTGTCTAGAGTTTTTCAACAATAATTTTTATTTTTACCCACGACCGAACGGAGATGGTATATGAGTTTGGGGTAAGAGATTGTGTGCGCGTGCACACATACACGCGCGAGCGAGCGCATTTGTTACCATTTTATTCGAAAACTACTGGAACGATTTCGATGCGGTTTTTGCACTACATAGGTATCACTTCAGAGTAGGTTCTTAGACTTGTTTTATACGGTTATAGGCCACTAGTGGGTGCTGAACGGAGATGGTATATTTTTTGGGGGATAAGAGGTTGCGTGTGGTGTGTGTTACCATTTTCCTCAAAACTACTGGACCGATTTTTTTGCATTACATAGATAACACTTCATGTTCTTAGATTAGTTTTACGGTTATAGGCCACCAGTGGGCGCTGCAGTAGATTTGTTTCAGTTAAACGGTTGGACCGATTTTGATGCGGTTTTTGCAATATATAAGTAGCACCTCACAGCAGGTTCTTAGATTAAGTTTAATGTTATAAGCCGCCAGGGTTGCTGCAGTAGATTTGTTTCTTTAAAACGGCTTCGTGTGTTTTTAAAATTTTTAATTTTACATAGATTGTATCATAGTACAATTATATATTATTATCACAGATTTTTTATTTATTGTCTTCACACAATGTTTATTTTTATTCATTTACAATTGCTTGTTATTTTTAATTTTATCTTACGCACAAAGCTTACATTTTCTTACATTTACTTACATTTGCTTACATTTTCTTAAATTAGCTAAACCTCAGTGATTTAAAATGTTAACTTCACCAAAAAGGAAAATTCTAATCGGTTACATCATCAACTGTAATTTTTCTCATACTTTAATGTACCATAATACGCTCAGGATCAGAAATGCAAAAGATAAATATGTGGAAAAAGTAGGTTTGTAGCTAGAAAGCTTAAATGTCTTCCACTATCTGGTTATATTTTCTTTCTTTTTCCTGTTTAGCTTCGGGGAATTACCGTCAGGCATTACTTCAGAAGATGAATGAGGATGATATGTATGAGTGTAAATAAAGTGTAGTCTTGTACAGTCTTAGTTCGACCATTCCTTAGTTGTGTGGTTAATTAAAACCCAACGACCAGAGAACACCGGTATCCACGATCTAGTATTCAAATCCGTATAAAAGTAACTAACTGCCTTTACTTGAACGCTGGAACTCTCGACTTCCAAATCAACTGATTTGGTTATCTGGTAGAACAAATTTTTTCGAAGTGCAAAGTCGTGTTGTGACTTGCAGCACATGACAAAAATTCACGGAGAATTTTCTCCCGTTGTAGAAATTCAATAGCAATCTGTTTACCTTGCACGTTGCGTATTAATTACCTAAGCAACAACATCTTCGAAACTGAATAGCATGTAAAGATTAGAACGTTCTCCGTTAACTAGCTAATGAAATTCTGAATTCAGAGAATACAACTACTCGATAATCTCGAATACAATATTTTTGTCATAGTAGGAAGTCCGTATCTTGACTAACAGCCGACAACAAACTGCAAGAAATCAGTATTGATTTTAATAATTTTGATCACATTCTATAACAGTTTTGTTTATTAAATACAGAAACCTAAATTCAAAAACCGGTTAGTAATTTTGACTTATATTTTAAACTTTTGAGAAGATCTTTTGTTGCATAAGATCGTATATATTTTACGGAAAAATGTACATAAACTGCTGATTCAGTCAAAACAACACCTTTGATCGATGAGATCATTAACTTTGGTCTGATCTCCTGACAATCATGTCCTAATCTAATGACTAAATATACGATGACATGATTAGAATAATCGTATTTCTCAATAGTAATCATAGTCTTTCCGGACTACTTTTCAAGATAATAACCTTGTGATTAAAAACATAAGCCGATCCTAGAAAAGAAACTGACCATCCTTCAGGGATTACTGTAGACTTTAATCAGACTGTGTGATCGTTTCCTTTTTTTATTTACCCATGAAAAATTAAATAAAAAAACTGATAACCCCGTTATCAGTTGTCATGCGAAAGCATACACTAATGGTTACTGATCGGTAAAAAAGACCGCATAATTATATTAAGGTCAGTGACCTCAGGGGTAAGTTACCGTTTATCCTATTTAACTTTGTTGTCTTTTATCCTATTTTAAAAATTGAAACTGATTATTGCTCAGCTAAACATCCTGAGGAAAGACTAACTACTGTTCTCGGTCGGTGGAATGAAAAGACGAATTCATAACATAATTGTTTCTTCTTAGTATATAGAATTTCCAATAATAAGGGAATCAAAAGAAAGTTCTTCAGAGTTTTTTTATTATTCAGACAGAAAGTAACAATTTTTCCTTTTATTTTCTGTAAATAATTAATTTCCATTCTTGGAGTAAAGGAGAGAAAACAGCAACATCTGTTTAATAATTTATAAGTTTAGTTAAAATTAAAACTAGATAACAAAGTTACATTTTAGTATTTTATATATAGTGAAATGAAAAGTGTTTTTCACGTGCTAATAATATATCTATGTAGAATGTACCGCTTTATGGTATTGAACTACGGTAATAAAATGACAAAAAACAAATAATAGAATATTTGTAGAAGTAGTGCTACAGAAGAATATCAATGAAGAACAAAAAAAAGGTTCTAAACTGGATAGTAAAAAATATGCGTAAAGAAACTGTTGACAAGAAAAAATTATTATTTTATTTTTGGTACTGTATATTTAGACACCGAAAGTTAATTAATTGATTTATATCGATATGATTAGAAATAAATTACAAATGTTACGTTTTGGCAGAATTAGAATTATGTTTACAAATTTTTAATTCAGTTTTATACCAGATTTATTTGTGCATGAAAAACCTCACTTCTTTTAATAACCTGACTTTTATGTATTTGACTTTTAATTTATAATTAAGTTAGTAACAAAGGCCTTTGTCTAATAATAACCCAAATTCTATTCTCCAAACTTAATATTTAATTCACCATTATTTTTGGTTTTCGTAAAATTCAATACTATTATTTTAATCATAATTATTTTCAAATTATTATTTTTGTAAACAATTAATAAAATGTGTATAACTGTAACTTTTATTTCAGCTTAATTTAGTTCTCATCTAAAAAAACATTTTGTTAGCGTATTTTAAAATCGTTATTTTTTTCTGTTACGTTCAGTAGTGAGGATTTTCATTTACAGAAAAAAGAAACGTTACTTTTCGTCCTGGATTTTTCAAACAAATTTTTCTTCTGATTCCTTTATTGTAATTTTACATTATGTAAGCTGCAATCTTTCAAATTGTTAATGTCTTGTTTTCCCAATTAAATATGTAACATACAACGAAACGTAACAGTTATTGAAACAGATAGTTTATTTCAGGTTTTTTATCGCAGATTTTATCTGACCATGTAGACAATTGGACCGGTGAAAATGACAGGCTACCTTAATGGAGGTGGTAACTCCGCTGAAACAAAATTTGCGGTGGACCCTTGGAAAAGTATTCATTAAAAGTATTTGATATGTGGATAATGATGGGTCTGTTAAAAGAGAATGAATTTTTCTACTTCTGTTTTTATCTGTAGTAAGAAACTGGGATTGGAGCAACAGTCATGGTTTTTTTTTTTTTTAATAGAAAGATTTTGACGCTTTGTAAAGTGTAAGGCTTATTGTTGGAAATGAGATTTTTTCGATCTTTACTTTCTCTTAGCGTATCAGATACATTTAGTGAATGTAGATTTTTAATGTTTCATTTTAATTACAACTTCAAATTAGACTTATTGAATAAATCGTATTTAATATGATTAAAGTTTTATATATATATATATATATATATTTAGACTTATGCAAGTTTATTTTTACTTTCCTGGCATCATAGCTTTAGAGCTATGATACAGGAAGAAAAAAGTATGGTTATCAGTCAAAAAATGAGGTATGGGATTCTTTATTTTTCTTGAAATTTCATGAATCAGTGACCCCAAAAACAAAGTGGGGAGTAATGTTGATATTTGAAAGATATCTTTTAATGAATTGCATATTATTTTACAGTGTTTTTTTTTTTTTATGTATTCCTAAGCTTAATAACAGTGCAAGTGATCCAAAAATATTACTTTGGAGGCAATATTAGGGGAGGGAGAAACATTTTTAAATACTGATTTTTAAATTTTTTAATTTCCTGGTTTGCTGCATACAGGAAAATAATGATAGTCAATCAAAAAATGAAGTGTGGATTCTTTTGTATTTCTAGACGTTTCATGGCCCAGGAACCCCAAAAAAGGTGGTAATGTATTTACGTACGTACTTACACATAATATCGTACGTATGTATGTACGTGAAATGGTGTGTTTGAACCTTAATAACCTTTGATTCGGTAGATCGATTTTGGTGAAATTTTGTACCAATTTGTTGGTAAAATTTTAGGATCAGTATCTCTAGGGGACTAGGGAATTTTTTGGGGGTTAATATTCTCAAAAGTTTGCAAACACAATCCTGCTTTATATTAAGCTTAGTACATGCGAGCACGCTTATCTTACCATTAAAAAAAAAAAAATTGCCCAAGATTCCTCCTACATGAAAAATCGAAAAGAGCTATCTTTTTATTTATTTCAAATTTTTTAACCGTTTCTTTAATGTTCTCTTAAGTATAATAGTTGTGCAAGCAGCCCCAAAAAAATCTTACGGCGTTATTGGCGGGTGAAGAAACCGAACAAAGTGTAAAGGTTTAAATTTTTAAAGTTTTTCAAACTTTTTTACTTCCTTGAATCGCGAAAAATTTGGTTTTCAGATTTCAACGGAAATGTCCATTTTTGACCATCCCTGAATCCATTTTGACTAGTTTGGCGTATCGTCTGCACATACGTATCTCGCATAACTCAAAAACGTTAACCGTAGAATGTTGAAATTTCGGATTTACTACTGTTGTAACATCTAGTTCTGCACCTCCCCATTTGATTGCAATCGACTGATCGAAAAGTGTCAAAATATCCCAAAATTCAAAAAAAAATGTGGATTTTGGAGTTTTTCTTAACTACAGTAATAAATAAACCCTCATTGAGAACTTTTATCAACGATTTATAACATAAGTGATACTTATTTTCATCGGTTCCAGAGTTGTAGCCAAATAAAATTGTAATTAATGAAATATACGGATCTTAGGGGAAGCCACATCTGTTCGAATCACATTTCATCTCCTTTTTTATAACTTTTTTTTTAAATTTAAATATATTGATTTATTAATAATTTAATAACCTCTCATTGTAAAAAAAATATTTACGTTGAATAATAATTCAATAATAAAAGAAATCATAAGTATGTATGTATATATATATAAATATGTATGTATGTATATATATATATATATATATATATATATGAAAAAATATCAGGAGTTATTTTTGAGATAAAATTTTATGTATTTTTTATTTCAAAAAAATTATGGATATGTAATTTAATAGTCGTACAAGGAAATCATGTGGTGTCCTTATCAGATTTTTTGGTTTAATTAAACTATTAATTATAATTAAAAGTTTAACAATAGACTTTTATTAATAATATAACAATAAAATTTCATCATAATTCACCCCCACAACTAGCAAATAAATATTAGGTAACGTTTTATTTTTTGTACA
This sequence comes from Lycorma delicatula, assembly GCF_047948215.1. NCBI lineage: Eukaryota > Metazoa > Arthropoda > Insecta > Hemiptera > Fulgoridae > Lycorma > Lycorma delicatula. The sequence goes on from NC_134457.1 coordinate 55,444,297, forward strand.
TTTTTTAATGAATTTTTTTCCAGTTTCTTCCATTTAATACAATAAACGTAGGAAAATAAAATAAGTTTCTTGGAAGGTGATTTTGAAAGTAGAGGAGCAGAAAAAATAAACAATACTAATGTTTTGAATTTTTAAAACCTTCTTTTTGGTTTATTTAAAATTAATATTTTTAAATATGTATTCATAAAATTCCTCTACACCAAAAATGATATCATATGTAATTTTGTTCACGTTTAATTTTTCTACTATATAAAAATAAATAACCAATGCCTGGATAGTATTACAACTTTGTTGTCAGCTTTTTTATATAATTTTTTTATATCCGACTAAATTATTCAAGCTATATTAGATCACTTTTTTACAATTGTATCATCATGTTAACATAAAACCAAACACGTACAAAAATACGATTCAGACTTTTGTGGATATATTTATATGGCCGTAGGCTACTTCATAATAAATTAGCATTATAAATCTGTATTAATTTACAATAAATAAGAGAACTGAAACTAATTTTATGAATCGGTAAGTGATCCGATAAATGGAATGGGCAAAATAAAGATGAAAATGAGAAAAACAGACAATAAAAATGTGACAAAATATAATTTATCAGATAATATTGCAGTGAAACCTCATGCAAATGAAATATTCAAAAATACATTTTAGTTTAAATGAAATTGATCGGTAATATAAAATTTATATTAAAAATATGTCATTGTTTAACGTTGAATGTATTGTTTTGAACTGTACTTTTAATTTGCAGATGTCTGTTCATGTCCTTTTTTTAAAATTTAGTTTTTTTAAAACAATCCTTATTAAAAATTACTTGAACTGTAAATAAAACAAAATCGTTTATATGAAGGAAATACTATGTAAAAAAAAGAGACCATTGGTTTTAGAATAAAAGGAAAAGACAGTATGTCTTTGAACAGGAAATAAGCTTCTCAGTATTGGAAAGTAAAGGCGCCTGACTCGCTCACAGAAAATATTAAAGAACTGTGGAAGGATCTCTTCTATTCTTTCAAAGCTGTTTGTCAGAATTAAATAAAGCATTATCAAACGTTATGTGAACATTACACTGCTTTTTTAACTTGAGAATAAAGCTTACTTTTAGGATTAAGAAGAGTAGCGTAAGATTGATATGATAAAGGTAAGAGGAAATTAAGAATACGCTTATACTGCGTTTCATTATTAGTAAAAAAGAGGAGTTAAAAAGAAACAAATATATAAATTTAATTTTTAATACAATTGTTTCCGAAATTTTTTTTTAAATTTCATTAATTTTATCCACCAAAATTTACCTTAAAATCCACCATAAAATGTTTATTAAAATCAGTATTTTTATATAAAAAATACTTCCTACTATAAAGAAGCATTTTTAAATTACTTTTCTATATTCTTATCCCTAAAGATTTTGTTGCCCTAATTAAAATTAGGGCACTCTTTCAATTTTTAAAAGAATATATCGAACAATTTCTTTCTTTTCTTTGTAATCTCATTGGTTTAACCATTAATGTTTTTTAAATCTCAGAAAGTAAATGCCTAAAATTTTCACCGGTAGTTTGTGGGTGTACCATGTGGATACGACAATATTTCAAATTCTACTTTACGCAGAGTAGCCTGGATTTCACCCAGGATTAAACCGATTTACTTTGCAAGTTTAATCAATCGGTTCAATCATTATTTAATGAATTGTGTTGAGACAATAGAATCTGCTAATTTAATTAAAAAATCAAATATAATGAAAAACTGTATTGTTAGCGATTTTATTAAAACTTTCTTTATTTAGTCGCTTGACGTGATTGATGTACATTTCTTTTCTTAATGTTAAGATCAAAATATTAACTTTTCATTATCATTTTTATTATATTTGTTCCATTCACCTTTTCTTATTCATTAACAGTTTCTACGTTCTTTTAAAAATATTCACAAATCCTAGATGTCTTAACATACGATATACTCTAAAAATCACTTCAAACTATTTACAAGGGTATGCCACAACTTAAGCTTTTTGGAATTCGTTTTTAAAGTCTCTTCATCTTTGTTGCATCGACTAACAAAATGCTCAACATTCCTCTGTAGCACTACTACATTCAAGAAACTGCTATAGTTTGCCTATTTTTTTTTCTTTTGACCGTTCTTTTTTATGGATAAATAAATTTTCCAGCCCAAGATAGTTGAAATTACTTACCTTCGTGTTACTGTTGTACGAATATATAGTTCAGAGCAAAAGTGGCCTTTACGAAGAGCAGAAATAGAAAAATTGTTAAATGGCAACCAATTTGAAACCAACTATTAGCAATTTTTTAAAATTTATATTTATAAAGATGGATAAAGTTGTTCATAAATATGATGTTTTTAACGAAAACATTGAAGTTTGAATTTTCATTACGGATAAAATAAGTGATAATAGAGTACTTTATATGCACAACTTTACTGAATTCCTAACGTTTTCGTCAAATAAATTGAAATTCTCACAGTAAAACAAAATAAAACGAGCTTTAATGTGGTATAAAACTCATTTTTTTTCCATAAAGTGTTATAAGAAAAATAACTATTGAAAGATAAACGTTTCTTTCGAGATGACTTTAGCAGTACCATTATTCCTTTCTCTTTCTATAATTTAACAAATAATAATTTCCTCATTCTTTCTATAATGATTCTTGCCTTTTCTCATGTTCTATGCTAACTTTGAAAAATATCAGCTCTAATTTTCATTCTGATTAAAATGAAAATATAGAGTTTCAGTTTTGATTACTGTATTAATAATGTTAAGATTTTTATGTACTTTTTCTGCATTACGAAATTTTTTTGCAAGATGACATGCCAAATTTGTAGCTTTATTTTTCCAGCTATGTAAGTGAATTTTATACTCGAATTTGAATTGGTTTTTATGAAAATGGAGCTCATTAGGAAATTCTGCTTGTTTTAACAAAATTTAGATCACTAATTAACATAAATATTATTTGTTTTTACGATCAAGCATAATTTACCTTATGTTTTTCATAAAAGCAACGTAACAAAATAAAAATTATCCCTAAAATTAATTGATAAGAACAGAAAAAAAAATTATGCTAAATTTATTGCATCTGTTACTGATTGGATTGTATTTGTAATATAATATAACTTGAATGGTAGGTTCAGAATTGCTGGTAGGCACGACTTGATAAGCAGACAAACAAAGTACTTTCAGGTATTTTCCAGTTTAATCAATAGGCACATTTTTTTAAAATCAATTTTCTGTTTGGTTAATATTTTTCAAAATCTTTAAGGTAACAATAAAAGCTTTATTATTCATATTGACGAAAATTTGAAATACGAATTAATTCCCACGCATTATAAAATGACCGAAAACGCTATATCTAAATTTTCGTTTTAACTGAAGAATGATATAAATAATAAAAATGGATTGACGATTTTTGGAGTATGTTTACTCCTTTCTCTCTGTACGTATTCATAAAAAAAGGACTTTAATAACTGTTTTTCAAATATACCTCTTCCAACAAGTACTCAATTGCTTTCACTGGGAAAAATTAATAATTTTATCTTGTTTTAATAAATTAAAAAAATTAAAAAATTAAAGAAAGAACTAGAAAAAGAAAAATTAATTATAATATAATTTACAGAGAAAAAGTTCAACCATTTGATATGATACATTTTACAGTTCTCTCGTTTTATGTTTCGTATAATATTATACAGAAAGTTATACATTCACTGTGTTAAAGATACTCACCAAAGCGGGGGTATTTTGATTCTCTTTATAACTTAGAAAGAGAAGCTTTCTCAGTCGTGTTAGGTCACGCAAAGAGTTAACTAACTCATGCATACATAAATTCATAACAGCATGTATACCAACACAGAAACAGTTTTACACGAATCTTAATTAGTTTACAATATAAGTTTAAAATGTAATCCTATTACTGTATTCTTAGTACTTTAACAAATTCTCTAGTTTATTACAAAATTGTATTACACTAAAAATGTTTGAAGTTACAAAATTATTTCATCGTAGAAATTTAATTTTTTTCACTTTTTATTCGTTATTCATCTACCAGTGAAATATCACGTTTATTTAACATTTTAATGAAGACATTGCTTAGAGGTAATGTTTGGTTAAATTTTTTTGTAGAACTAATGTTTAACATTAAATTATTATGGTTGAAGTATCTTCCTAGTTTAGTAACTACATTTCATAAATAGTGATGTTATACAACAAATAAAATATGTTATCTGGTGTAAAAATAAAATTCAATTAATTTAGTAGTTTATAATCTTAGGCTCACAAATACGGCACCGAAAATATAATGTGGTAAATGAAAGAAACATTGTCACAAGAAATACTGCGCCACAAGCCTAAGATTGCTGGATTCGTACTTGTTTTAATTTATTTCACGTCAGTATTAAAAAATCGTGGAGGTTTGCGGGAAAATACGTGGCACCATCGAATCATACTGCTCTCAGAATTTCGTAAATTGTGACCAAAAAGGTATTAATTAACCCGTTTTTTAATTCATAAAGAAATAACTTAGTTTGAGAATAAATATCACGGGACAAGATCCACTTTATCCTTGTGTAATTGGATATATTACTATGAGAGATATTTCAAAACCATATATATATATATATATATATATATAAATATATATAATGCATTTCAAACCTCATTCCACGTTTGACTGCGCTTTTTCAACTATTACATATGGCTGAAAATTATATATTTGAAAATACTAAATTACCGTATTTATTCGAGTACCCCCCCCCCATGACTCGGAATAAGCCACGCAACTAGATTTTCCGGGCCAAAAATATAAAAAAGTAAATCGAGTTAATACCGATATTTCAAAGTGCAACAGATATGATAAAAAAATACGTAAATACGAAAATGTTCAGAAAGTAAAGCATTTAATTCGTTCATTTAAATTAGAATATTAATAATTAATTACCGTAAGTACTACTTTAGTTCAGAATCAGAAGGCCAGTAAAACGATAAGAAAGTATCATGTTGAAAAGAATCATTTCAGTACGCTTTTTAATATGGTATTTTATTTTTAATTAATCACTGTCACTGTCAATGTCTGTAGAAGAGTTACCGGTAGTCTCCACGTCGTTCTGCCAAAGTGATCGTCTTCACTACCATCAAGTTCATTAGGTATTCCGCATTTTTTTACACTTTTCCTTACTAATTCCGTGGAAATACCTTCCCAAGCATCTTTTATCCAAACACAAATCCGGTTAAAATCTGGGCGTTTGATTCTTCCTGTAGGCGTGAGAAAGAAATTTTCATCAGTCATCCATTTACTGACAAGTTGTTTTAATGCAGATTTGAACGGTTTATTATTGCAGACATCTAGTGGTTGCAATAGAGTTGTCAATCCACCTGGAATTATTACTTGGTCTGTCATACCCTTTTTTAAAATGTCTTTCACTTTATCAGTCGTATGCCCCCGATAACTATCCATTACTACTATACCGGTATTTTTTTTATTAAGTAAACATCCTGATCGCTTTTGCCATACACACCTGATCCAATCTAAAAGTAAGGTTTCGTCCATCTAACCTGATTCCTGTGCTCTGATAATAACTTCATTTACCTGTACGGTAGGAAGAGTTTTTCTTTTACAAACAATGTACGGAGGTAATTTTGATCCATCAGAAGATATGCAAAGCATAACATTACATCTTTGTTTCTCATAACCGCCAGTGGGAATCGTAATACATTTTTCACCTTTTTTGTTTACGGTTTTGTCAAATGGCATTTCAAAATATACGGGGTTTTGATCAGCGTTTCCTATTTGAGAAGGCAAATAGCCTTTATCTCTTTATCTTTTCTAAGATTTATTATGTATTTGTGAAAATTTAATATTTTTTGTTCATAAGCGTCTGGAAGTCGTTGAGAAATGGTCGTCTTTCGTCTTATTAACAAATCATTTCGTTCAAAAAATCGTGTTATCGATCCACGGCTTGCTTTAAAATCAACTTTATTCAATGATTTTGAATAGATACGGTACTTAATAATTGAAAATTATATATAAATATTTCATTTCTGATGTCTCTTAAAGGAAGAAAGAAAGTGGAACGATAGGTGAATTCCAAATTAAATATTACTCATCAAGTATTATTCGAACAATTAATCCTTACTCAAGGTTTATTCAAAGCTAATTAAACTTTTATTAGTTCATATCAATTATTATCCATGATTATCTGAACTTAGTTCGAAAGAAAATAGTCCGAAAAATTATAGTTTCAGACGCTATCCTCAAAAGAGGTTAGTTACAACTTCTTAGAGGTTGTAATAATAACCTTAGGTTAATTAACCTCATTGAAGTTAATTCCTCAACAGAGGTTCATTATAATTGTTAACAATTACACTTGTTATAATTGTTGTTAACAAGTTTTAACAGCAAAATGTGTTAACTGTAATTGCTGTTACAGCAGTTCTTTCAAGGAACTGTTAAAAATTAATTTATTCGTAAATTTTGTGCTGATTAATATTATTTCTTTCTGCATAAGGATAAGGAGACTTTCATTCATATTATAATTATTAAATTTCTATGTTACGATTATGTTTATTATTAAGACAATTTTGTAGTGCGTTGTAATTTTTTGCTTAAGTTTTGAGTTTTTTTTGTATACATTACTGTTTTTGTTTTATGAGCGAAATTTAAACTTAATTATTACTCTCATTTAAAATAATTGATTTTTTATTTAAGACCTGTAGAAGAATTCGGTTCTAAAACACTTATAACAACATCTTTCGTTTTCTTATGTCCCTGTAATTAATAAAATAATTTCTTTAAATTCTGTAGCCAATTTCCGTGGTGTAGGGGTAGGATCTTTACCTTTAATCAGGAGGCTTTGGGTACGACTCCCGATCAAGCATGGCTACTCGCTACAAAAAAAAGAAGGTATTTCTTTATCATCCATCGGCACCTATTTCAGGATGTCAGCCAGAATAAAATGTTATATAGGGGAGTTAATTGCTGAGGCCGGAGTGCGTCAGGCTATTTGTAATTTAGGCAGGGGTAAGTGCCCGGGCTTTGATGAAATAACGACCGAGCACTTTGTTTGCTCGGTAAGTGTAAGTGTGAGAACTATCATACGGGTGTTCAATATATTGCTGTTTGGCGGGTTCCTCCTTGTATGCTGGAAGAAAGGGATTGTTAAATTGCTGTTTAAAGGAGGCTATAAGGATCCCACTGTTAGTTCGTCTTACAGGCCTCTGACACTACTGCCGGTTATTGGTAAAGTCATTGAGAAGGTTCTGTACCTTCGTTTAAATGAGAGGCTGACCACGCGTGGGTTACTGATAGAAATCCAGCATGGGTTTCGTCTCGGAAAAGGTACTGAGAACGCCATACTCCGTGTGGTGAGTGTAGTATCGACGAGTGTGGCGGAATAAGTCTTGGGAATCTTCCTGGACATTTCCGGTGCTTTAAATAACCTCTGGTGGTCTTCTGCTATTTACCAATTGCAGAAAAGAGCATATAATGATAAATAATTGCAATTACTGCAAAGTAATATGTCATCGCGATGTGTTACTCCGCGAGCAACAGTGTTTTACAAACCTCATGGTGCAACCATGTGGTTTGTAAAACACTATCTAAGGGTTGTCCTCAAGGCCGTGTGTTGGATCCTCTGTTGTGGGTGGTTGAATTTGATTCTTCTGCGGCTGAGGTTGCACAGTGGGTGTCGCATGATGGCTTATGCCGATGGCGGACTCCTGCTGATTGAAGGATGCTCACAGAATGAGGCAGATCTCAGGGCCACTCGTGCATGCAGGATATTGGAGCTGTGGGGTCATCAACACAAGATGACGATCAGCCCGGATAATACGTAATGATATTCCTCAAGGGTCGTTTGGCTGTTACGCGACGGGCTCACATTTCGATGGCAGGCCAGCGTGTTAAATATGTTCAGGCACTGAAGTATACCTCGGGGTGATCTTGGTTGAAAAGTTACAACTCAAGAGGAACCTTCACATCGCGAAAAAGGCCTGTAGAGCCTTCTTCGCTATTCGACGTGTCAAACCTGATTGGGAACTTAATTTTATGATCATGAGCATTCTGTATACAAGCGTATGTGAGGCTGTTACTCTATATGCAGTGCCTGTTTGGGTAAGAAGACTAACATTTTAAAGTTATCGAAATATTTTACTGAGGGCTCAACGATTTACGTTACTCACAGTAACGGGCGGTTACCGAACCATTTCACGAGAGGCCATCTTGGTGATTGCGGGTGTGAAACTAATCGATATGATTGCGGTAGAAAGGCAGGAACATTATGCTGCTAGGAAGTTGGGTGACTAGACCTCTGAAAAGATTCGGGAGATCGAGCAGCCTGGATACGATTCTTATTCTTCCCCTTCCTCTCTTTTTGTTTGCCAATCTTTCATCTGCATCTATTAATAAGAACTTTCTTCTCATACATTATCCTAGCCAGTTCCTTTTCCTGCTAAAAATAGTATATAACATATTCCTTTCTTCTTTTGCTCTTCTCAACATCTCCTCATTTGTTTCTTTATCCTGCCAACAGACATTTATCATTTTATGCCACATCCTCATCTTTAATGCCGCAATTCATGGTATATCTTCCTTTCTCGAAGTCCACATTTCTGCATCGGAAGATGGGCGGTATATGCATGATCTTTTCCAGAATATTAGATGCTTGCAGCGTGCCTCCTGTATTTCCCCAAATAAATATTTGGGGTTTCTATAAAAAAAATATCTATTACAATCTCTTTACAGCTTTACGGCGTTACAGAGCTTTAAAATTTCTTTCAGGACACGGTGCTTTTAGGAACAAGCTGGTGTGATTCGGCCTGATGGATGCGGAGTTGTGCCTGTAGTGCGGGGTTCTGATGACGCTTTTCATGTGTTATATGAGTGCACAAATTACGATGAGAAAGGTACTGAGGTGATTTGTCGTCTCGATATTCCGGGTTGGCACTGGATATCCTGCAGTTTTGGGATAACCAGGCCGAATGGTCAATAATAGAGGAATTTATGATTTACCATGCAAAAGAAAGGATTGAGGGGTGTACAGTACTGATTGGGGTTCCCTTCTTTCTATGGGTTTCTCATTTTTATGATTTCTCATTTCTTTGTTACTTTGTATTTTTTGGTTTTCATGTTAGTTGTTATATTGTGGTTTTGTTTAATGTTTCACTTTTATGTTTTTCAATTATTGGTTGGTTTGAGTTGTGTGTCGAACTCACCTTTACTTGCTCGAATAGGTGATTTCAGTTCCTTTATTCAACGTTTCGGAATTCAGTCTTGTTTAAGACTATATTTGATATGATACTAAGAGTTCATCTTTGTTAGTAGTACATCGATGCGAATGCCGCAAGCGACATTCCCATCGGTGGCATTCTGGGCTAGGCGAGATTGTAATATGTTAACCGCCAAGGTTTTTCTGAAGATGACCTACGGTAAAGCCCATCAGGGCTACGTACGGAGTGGATGGCGTGGCGACCGAAAACGTTATATGGTGGGTGTCTTCCTCAACGGTGTCAAAATGCTCTATTGGGTTTCTCTCCTTTGAATCAATTAGACATTCATTGTTTTGAGTGAACAGATAATATACAGTATATTTAAGTGTCAACAAAAAAATTATATTAATTGAACAAACAATTATACTGCAAATAAGGTGTACAGTTTAAAATAAAATTTGATCAGAAATAATTATTTTCAAATTCTGCATAGATTTAAAATTATTGAATTGTATTAATTTAGTATTTCCCTTTTAGATTATTGTCAGTACATATAAACCAATAAAAATAGATCAAACATAAGGATGCAATAAGGAAATATTTAGGTACCACTGACTTTTTTGTTTGTTTTTCTCGTTTATTAAAATTCTGCAGGATTCTAATAAATAGTTAGATCTTATGACTGTTAGGAGTGACTTTCCGTCAGGCTTATTAAATTATCTACTGATGAATTGTTTTTACTGATGAAGGATAACTAATTATCTGGTTTTAAGTTTTTGAATTTCCTTCCCAACTCCGGTTAAAAATTTTTTTTATACTAGACTTTCGTGATTAAATTTATAAATAAGGTTTTAAGAAAAAAAACTTGAAACAAAACTTTTAGCAAAATTACTTTTCTACAATTTAATTTTTTCTTATTTACTATAATTTCAAACTAGACAGAGTTACGGACAAAATATAACAGACATAATCATATCTTAACACTTTTATATATATATATAAAACTCGGCTACGATAAATTTAGTAAAAAAAAATTAAGTGATATAATTTTTTATTTCTAAAATAAGGAATAAGGATTTTTGAATTTTTTAACCCAATTTCATTCGTTCATTGTGTCCTGCCAATTTGGTAGGTCTTGTCGTGGCTGCTCTCCACTTGTTCCTGTCCTGTTCAATGTTTTTGTATCCATACTTTTCCTCTTTCCACAACCCCATCAGTCAACTGAAATCTTCTTCCCCTTCCTCTCTTTTTGTTTGCCAATCTTTCATCTGCATCTATTAATAAGAACTTTCTTCTCATACATTATCCTAGCCAGTTCCTTTTCCTGCTAAAAATAGTATATAACATATTCCTTTCTTCTTTTGCTCTTCTCAACATCTCCTCATTTGTTTCTTTATCCTGCCAACAGACATTTATCATTTTATGCCACATCCTCATCTTTAATGCCGCAATTCATGGTATATCTTCCTTTCTCGAAGTCCACATTTCTGCACCGTAAAGCATAACACGCCAAATAAAACATCTTGCCAATCTCTTCTAAATCTAAATTTAATTTCCCACACAGCAAACTCCTTTTCCTACTAAATACTAAATACCCCCTTACCCATTGCTATTTTCCTTTTGGTTTCTGTGGTACAGTTAAGATCTTCCATTATAAGCCTACCCAAGTACTTAAATTTTAGCGTCTGATCTAGTACCTCAGTCCCAATTCTTACACTAATACTTCCGTATTTGCCACCTAATACCATATATTTTGTTTTCTTTTCATAAATTTTCATTCCTAAATTTTCACAAGTCTTATTTACATCATTAAACATTTCATTTAACTTCGTTACACTTTCTGCTAGCACCACCATGTCATCAGCAAGTTGAATACATTCTACTCTTTTACCACCTATTCTTCTATTACCCTTCAAACAATTGTTGATGATTTCTTCTAGTCAAATATTGAATAATGTAGGTGACATGCAGCATCCTTGTCCCACTCCCCTTCCTATTTCTATCTTTTGCATTGTCTCACATGCTATTCTTTCTTTTATTTTCTGGTTCATATACAACTCTTTCATAAATCCTATCTTTCCAATCAATTCCTTTCTTTTTCAAAATTATCATTAATTTATCACACGCTCTATCAAAAGCTTTCTCAAGGTCTAAAAACACAACATTTACTCTTCTTCTCTTTTCTATTTATCTTTCACCCATAATTTGAAGCAGTCCTATGACATTCCTAGTTCCAACTCCCCTTTTAAAGACACATTGTTCTTCTGCAATATTTTCATCCAATTTATTGTACAACCTCCTGTTAAGAATCCTTAGTAAGACTTCTGCTGCATGGGAAATTAGACTAGTAGTCCGGTATTCTTCATACTTTCTAGAATTAAATTTCTTTGGTAATGGCACCATTATTGTATCCAGAAATTCTTTAGGCCATCTAGCCTCATCATATATTTTTTGCACAGATCCAGCAATAGAATTTCTTCATTCTCTTCAAGAGATTTAAACAACTCAATCAGCAATTAATAACATCGTGCAGCTTTTCCATTAGCCATCACTGTCGTGCCCATATTTACTTCACATTTTAAGATATTATAACTTTTATGATCTTCATGAAATTTGTTCTCTTCTATTCCTAGATCTACGCCCCTTGGCTTATCATTCAGTGCATATATAAATCCATGGTGTATTCTTCCCATATTTTTTTCACTTCATTTTTCTCAGTTACTATGTCCTTCATTTTTGACTCGATCTGATACACTGTACAACTTTTTCCATTTTTCTTGAATAACATTTCTGCAGCTTCTTTGTACATTAGATCATATCTTCCTGCTTTTTCCTGTTTTTCTGTTGCAGCAAACTTTTCCTGTAACCACTTTTCCTCTTGCTCTCTCAATTTTGCTTCTTAATTCATTATTAAGCTTTCTATAGTTCCTTTTACCTTTCTCTGTCAGAAAATTCTTCCATTTTCTCCTTTCATTCATTTTTTCTACCATTTCTTCACTGACCCACTCCTCTTGTATTTTTCTCTGTTCTTAATTCCTATCGTTTCCTCAGCTGCTTCTTTTATACTGTTTTTAATATTTAACCAATGATTATTCACACTATTTGGCTTCCCTCCTGTTCTTGTTTTTTCCAATATGCTACTTTGCATCTCTTTGACTATGTCTTTGTTTCTTAGTTTTTATAAATCATAGGTACTTCGTTTCTGACCAACCTTTATTTTCTTGAGCTTCAAGTTGATTTCTGCTAAGTTGTGATCAGAGTTTATATCTTCAGCTGGGTAAGCTTTTTCATTTTCATACTGTTCTTATATCTTTGTATGAGCATGCGATCAATTTGAGACTTCTCTGCATGCAATCTTGACACCCATGTATATCTCCTACTTTTATGATTTTCAAACATTTTGTTTCCCACTACAATATCATTTTCCATCCTGAACTCAACTAATTGCTCTCATCTTTTGCTTCTGTTACCTAAACCATATTTTCCAATTATCTTGCCTTCTTGTGCAACACTAACCACAGCATTCCAGTCTCCCATCATCAACACGCATGCCTTTTTCCTTCCTTTTTCTAGTGTATTTTCCAGCTTTCCATAATACTTCTCAACTTCTTCTTCAGTATACTGTGATGTTGACATATATACTTGAATTATTATAAGATCTTTATCTCTACCTTCTAGCCTTATCATCATCAGGTGATCATCAACATATTCCATTGCAATCACTTTTCCTACTACTTTCTTTTTTAATTATACACCAACTCCATTCCTACCACCTCTTTTGGTACCTGAGTAGTACAAGTGGAAGTCCCCACTCGACATTTCTCCATTTCCACCCCATCTCACTTCACTCATTCCAAGTATGTCTAATTTATTTGTAATCATTTCTTGTTTTGCATTTTCAAGGTTACCCTTTTGCATTAGTATCACTATATTCCATGCTCCTATATTTATCCATCCCTACACAATTATCCTCTCTGTGTCCGTACTTTATTCTTACTTCTTCATAATCATGAAACCTTATTGTATTTTCGTCCCAGAGATCCAAATGAGAAGAAGCTTCACTTCCAGAGTCTTTTACAAAAAGATCCGTACCATGCCACGATCGACTAAGGATATCTTTAAGGATTTTTAATGCAATGGTTTCCCATTCCTTCTGCATTCTAATGCCACAGATCTGATGACTCATCCACCTTCCGGTGTCAATTACTCACCGTCAGGTTCAATGGAGTGCCCCCTTCCTTCTACTCGATCATCCACCCTCATCAGAGGTTGCTGGCACTTGGTAGAAGGGGAGCCATTTATACCAATGGCCCTCGGTTGCCAGAGCCATGTCTGTGAGAACAGGATGCACCCCGTAGCAAGCCTAGCTACACTTCATGAAGGTGTGGTTGACATTTACATGGGAGAGGCATTTTGAGACACATTTTGTATCTTACACCTCATCTTATATCTCAAAAGATAAAAAAATTAATTTTATAAGAAGAAAATTGTTTTTGAAACAGCTTTTGTTTTATAAAAATTCTATGAAAATTACTTTAAAAAATTATTATCAATTCATGTAATCCAGATGTTAAAAACATCTCCATGCGAGATTTTATGTAAATTACTTATCTATTTTTACTGAACTAATGCAGTAGAAAAAGGTAAACTCATAGATAAGGAGAAATATTTTGTGGTTTTATCTCACTAGTTTTGTGGTTTTAATGCATATAAAATATTTGTGGCAACATTTTTAGGATAACTGTTTTAGATTGATGATTTTCATTATACTGTTATTTCTTCTTATTAAAAGTCTAAACATGTCACTTATCTGGATATGTTATCTGAAGTTTAATGTGAGGGATGTGTCGTGATTTAGATTACAGTTATATTCAACTTCTTTCTTTTTCCTGTTTAGCCTCCAGTAATTACCGTTCAGATAATACTTCAGAGGATGAATGAGGATGATATATGAGTGTAAATGAAGTGTATCTTGTACAGTCTCAGTTGGAGCATTCCTGAGATGTGTAGTTAATTGAAACCCAACACCAAAGAACACCGGTGTATCCACCATCTAGGAATCAAATCCGTGTAAAAATAACTGACTTTACTAGGACTTGAACGCTGAAACTCTCGACTTCCAAATCGGCTGATTTGTTCATCATTAGACCAACCCGGTTGGTTAAACGTTATATTCAACTTGGTGAAGCTGTAATAGATAACAATAATTTGTAATAGAAGCTGTAATAGATAACATGGCAGATGACAAATAGTTATTCTATAATAACAATAATAATATTTCTAAATAAACTCCTTGTAAATTTATGAAGAAAAGATGATTATGTTTTAATTAATTAAAAAATAACCTTAATTTATTTTAATTAATAAATATTTATTTTTATTGTAATCAAGGTAGCAGACTCCTCCTAACATGTTTAATGGAATATTCTTGCCGCTAATAAAAAATAGTTTCTAAATATATAACTTTTAATACCTACTAAGCAAATGAGCTTAGAAAAAAAAGAAAAATTAAAACCTTTTCAAATATTCTGTAAAATAAATTCTGATAATAAACGTATATAGTTTATTATCATAAAAATTATTAAAATATTTTTTTTTACTTGTCCAGTTCAGCTTTTATTATTCTTTTTTGTAGTTAACTGAACTTAAACAAAGAAAATATACTGAGATCATGGTTACTCGTATCTGATTGGCAGTACCTCTAAACCCCTGCTTAAATTTGAATGTAAAGCTAAAACTAATCTCCAACATTGCTATCTACAAATCGAAGTGACAGATTTATGCTGTATAGATTTTATTATCTGAGTAAGGAGAAATATAATTTTTTAATTTATGTTTTATTTTTTTTTTTCATTTGTATATTAAAACAATGATGGATTTATCAAACACCCATTTTGCTGCTGTTATAATATTGTTACGTGTTTGCTGTTAGACAAGGATATCGAGAGACACAACATTATCTTAAAAATCTTACAAATTTCTTTACTTTTAAATCACTTATAATGTAAAAAATAAGTTAATTATAAATCGCAAAATAAATTTTTAATTACAATAGCTAAAAATTAAAAGTTATTATTTTAAAATAACGAGTAATAACAGTCAAAATAAAAAATTCACTTTATGCAAGAATTAATTTTTTAATGTTTACATTAGGAAACAAGCGTACACTTTTATAAATGAATAATTTAACATCGTTCCCAGTTCACAACAAACTCAACAACCACTTTCTTGAACATAACCCCAGACATTACCTCAAAATGAAACACTCGTGACGCATTCTTCCCTCGTTTGTTACAGAACACTCAATCCAAATGCTCCCGCGCATTGTCTTCGCATTTATTACACACCGTACTAAACTGTTGTTTAGAACGCAAGGATATCGGCGGGGGATATTTTATTTCTGTATTCTTTGCAAACTCTAAATATTAGTTCCTTGTTGCTGGATCTTTCTATTTATCTAGCAGGTATTTAATTTTAGTTGGGGTAATATATTTGTTTTAGTTTAATATAGACGGGATTTGGTATGCGTTCCGATCCTTTATGGATCATGTTTTCTGATGGATCTGGGCTTTTCTTTGGGAGATTAGTAAGATATTTACATCCTTCTCCGTCAGATCCATTCAATACATCCTCTGAAAGCATTATTTCGGTACTAGCGTCTTTCAGTCTAGCAGGAATCCGCCTGAAGAAGCCCTACTTTTTTAGAGGGTCCAATCCACTCCCTTCAAGTCACATTATATGTTTGAAGGCAGTTCTAAGATGAAGAAATGATAGAGAATCTAGGTTTTACAGATTCTTTATGTTACATTCTTGTTTATGGGAGTAAAATATCCAGGGATAAATTAGTGAAGCATTTTTGCTAATATTTTGAACTAAAGTTCGTTGATACTGGGCATTATTTATACCTCCGGACCCGGGGCTTGACTTGTAGTAACAGTAGCCGACCCAATCTTACGCTTGTTCAAGCGTAACGATTTCTGTTAATCACGTAATCACACCTCCTACACTTTTCTATAAATTCTTTAAAAGAAAAAAAGAAAATTAAGAATTCTTTCAACGAATTTCTTCATTTTCTTTGAAAGAATTTATTTTTGTTTCTTCTGGATTTTTCTTTTTCAACCTGTTTGTCGACTTCGGTTCTCATTTTCTCTCTCTCTCTTTCTTATTCTGAAAACTTCTCTACCCGTTATAATATACTCTGGACAACTTTATAAAGTTATGTTTCTTTGTTTTATTCTATTGTAATTAATATAATTTTAACAACCGATAAACAAAATTATTATTATTATTTTTAAGGTTCTTTTATTATTTATTTATTTATTTTTTTTTATATTTGCAACAATTAATTTTCTCAAATTAGCTCAATGGATATTTTAATTAAAGTAAATATCAACCATACGTAAAATAAATAAGCAGTTAAAAAAAATGTTGAGCGAAACTACTTATAAAACTTTGTTTATTAACTTAAAATAAGTTTCTTATGTAGTCATGTTTCAAGACCACATTCTTAGTAACTTACCTCAAAGTTTTCTCATTTCAGGTTTTGTGTCTAGAGATTAAATATAAAAAATATATTTATTTTTACTTAAGAGATGTTTTAAAGTATTAAATAAAATATGGTGCTAGTGGATTTTTTTAACATGTTAAAAAAATTTCCGATCTTTAATAAACAGATTGGTAAAAATATTATTAAATGTGAAGCTAAATAACAATAAAATTTGTCTCTTCTGTTTCTAATTAGAGCTAACGTACCAGACTGAACAAGGTAAATAAAATATTAAATTCCATTAAATCAGTTATTTCATAAATCTATCAAAATAAATACTGATAAATCGAAAGATAAATCCTGAAAATGATTGCGCCATCACGCAATACAATTCACTGGTTTTAATCAATAAAGCCTGTGAATTCCCATGATCATATGAAAATTCATTGCGGTTTTTTGTGTATTCTTAGAATTATGCATAAAAATTCTCTTTTATTAAATTCGGTCAAGAATATCGATTAAGAATAAATTAATATCTTTTATTTTTATTTTGGATAACTAAACAAAAATAATTTTCATTATACAAATATACATAATAATTACAAAGAATTGTACAGTTTACTGTAGGTTATATTTGAAAAAATAAATACCGCTTAGGAATAATAAAACCAATTCTGTAACAAATTGCTTCTTGCAGCTGTTTAACATATAAATAGCCGGATTATACTACCTTTTTATTCGTATTTTTATATATCAGCAGGAACTTAGATACAAGAACTTTGATGCAAGTTCTCTTCATTATGTATTATTTGTGCACCTTTAATTTCCTTTTCTTAGGGAATACGTAGCCAGATAACACAGGTGTCTCCTTTATTATCAGAAAGCTATCTTATTCGGGCAAATTATTTTTGCTGTAAGAAGAGAGAATCATTATCGTTTTGCTTATATTTATCTACATATACAATACTGATTTTTATGTTTAGATACATGCAAAATATGTTCCTATGTTGTTTCCGAAACCTAAATAAAATTTTTAAGATAAGTAATGCTTTTATTTAAAATATGTGTTGAGTTTTATGGATTACAGCCTCTGTAGAGTTTAATAATTAAACAGCAGGATTCTGGGGATAGTCTTAAAACAGAAGCCTCTTAGAGGATGTATTAGGTATTAAAGTAATTATTTTTGAAGGTTCCATCTATGAATTATAGATCTTTTCGTTGTTGAGACAGCTTTCAGTTTCCGATAAACAAATAATAAATGCGCCAACAGAGTAGGTAGCTGGTAGAAGTGAGGCAAAAAATTTTTAAGAAAGCTTTTTTTATTTTTCTTCTCGTGAAATAAACGATTGATTCTTTGGTAAAAATATTTCGGAAGTAAATAAACTGAAGTACTGTAGTAACTGAAGTATAGATTGACAGAAAATATTAGAATCATGACGTAGTCAGAATGCGAAATATCAAAAATTTAAATAATAGAGTAGACTAGACAATTTAAAATAAAAACTTATTGGTTAACTTAAATTTAATACAAATTTGTTAGGTAAGATGGAAAGATGAGTATAATTTTTGAACAGATACTTGTAGAATTATTAATTCGAACTAAGAGTTTATTATTTAGAACTTAAGAGTAGGACTTCAGCTATTCAAAAAATCTTACTGTATGTAACCAACAAAATTTATCGAGAAATACGGTTTTCGCTAATGTTTTTCTGGTAGTATTTTACATTAAAAATTACGTATCACATAACCACCTTCCTACTTAAAAAAAAAATTATTCAATTTAGTAGATCCTAGATGGTGAAAAAAGATCTCAAAATAAAGTAGTCATTTTGAAACTACATAGATCTGCATTTGTTTCTACTTCCTAGTATCCCTCAATGTTAAAATATAAAGCCGTTTACAGTATATATATATATATATATATACATTCCCCGATAATTAATATAAAATTTCGAATTATTTTTTCCAAAATAGTAGTAATTTTTTTATTTGCCAAAAGGGAGAAATTTTTGTAATATTCAAAATGTCAAGAAACATCTTTCTCCCGGATCGCGTAAGTGTTTATTATTTCTGATTAGTCTTAACATTAGTTTGGATTTCATGCAACAGGACTTACATTCAAATTTAGTTAAAAGTAGATTACAATTCATTGATTCATATTATTAAATTCATATTTAAATATGATTATTATAATGTAATAAATAATTATTAATTAATTCATTAACTTCATTAATTAACCTTGAATTAAAATATTAATTTCTCTGGATAAAATTAGCAGTTTATTCATTAAATTCAATTTTCTTGTAAAAAAGAATAATGTTAAACATACCAATATATCTATTACCAGAGAGTTTCAGCTAATGGGCCTATGTTTTGTTTCAAAAAATTAAAAAAAAGATAATTTTAAATTACCTCGAGATTCTATGGAAGTAATTTCATGTCTGATTGGATTCAGATAAATTTTAAAAAGATGAGTTTTTTTTTAAATAAGCATCTTAATATAAATAAATTGTTAATTATCTCTTAATAATTCAATTTGTTATTTTATTTGTTGAATCATTGTCAGATTAGACGTCTGAAACGTGATATTTATGAATTTTTATTTATCGAATTTAATAGCTCTGTTGAAGTGTATACCATAGGTATCGTCTATTTCCATTTTAATATTTGTGTCATTTAATATAATTAACATTTAGTTTTCACAGATCTTAGAACTTAAATAAACTCAGCAATTCTCATTTAATTACTAACAAATATGTTCATTTCACATATTTCTTATCAGCGTTTATTATTATTTTTTTAATTATATCAGAGTTGCATTATGATTTCTTTTCATTAGAAACTCAAAGTGTTTTATTGTTCATCCAGTAAATATATTGAAAGCCTTTAATATAACCTTGGTTGTACTTCGGCGTTACATAATAAACTCATTTCATGAACTATTTGGTAGACATTAGTAAACAAGCTTAGCTTGTTTTATTATTAAAGTATTAACTAAAATAATTTACTTCGAGGAAATAGAATTTTACGATAGGATTAAATATTACCCGCAACTAGCAAGTTAAGTTTTATTAATTTATCTTTTTAGTTCCATGTTATAAAATAAATCTTACACACAATACTAATTATTTAACGCAAAATTATGGGTATATAGTTTTATTAAACACAGCTAAAGTAAACTTAAATGCTGTCTAAATTTATATAGTATAATTAAAGTTTTTAATTAACCTGTAAATAAACTATCATTATCAACCGTTAGGGGCCATCATAATTACTACTATCTGTTATATAACCTTGCTACATGAATTTCGTCAAATGAAATAAACTACACTTTATTATTCAATGTTAAACAATCAATATTATACAACACCCCGTTAATAATTAGGCTAGACTAAAAAATGCATACTGTACAAGTAAATTCTTGTCAAGAATGAAATAAAATAAGAACATATATATATATATATATTCTAAATGCACAACTAATTGCGGTAAAAAAAAAAAATATATATATATATATAATTAACAATATTAAAAAATTATATACCATTATCAATATTCCTGGGTTCTGAACCCTATAACCGTGGCCACATTGGCGCCGACGAACAATTGGTGTGTGCCCATTCCAATGCATTTAGGAGACCCAGTTGAGAAGGTAATGGGTAACATCAAATCTTCAAAGAATTGAGTACGAATTCGATATTCAGAGGTCGTCGTATTCGATAATTTTTATTCGAACACTTTCTATATCTACCCCGATATGAGTAAAATGAAATCGAATTAAAGATACTCGTTAGATTCGTTCTGATAACGAAGCGATTGTGTCTATTTGAATGCAGCTGTCTGGCCGGGATCCCTTTATCTTACGGTACTTAAATCTTATCTTTGATGTAAAGGCGTAGCAAAGAGGTTTGATAGTGAAGGAGATATCAAGGAGATGTAAACAGAGATTAAAAAAGTTGGCACTAGGGCGATAACGGCTAGGCTGACTAGTCAGCAGTTTTCACTATTGCATTTTATGATTTTTAACCTTCAGTTAAGAAATAAAAGAATTCCTTAACGCCAAAAATAAAAGTTTTGATGAGTTAATATACTCTCGCTGTCAGGTGGTCTTGGGCTTTCTCACAAACATCATGGAAAAATCTAATTCTTTAATTTTTTTTTTCAAAGAAAAGACAAACATCGCTAAAATGATAGCTTAGCATACTCATTTAAAGCAAAACTAGTTTTATGTAAATCACAGCTGCCAATGGGATCCCTCGTGCATTTTCCAGCTGTGAAAAAAATGATAAGTGACAGTGAACTTAATTTGTCATCATTTTTAAACATATTCAAGTATTTAAAATAACAGTTTAAAAAGAGGTTTCAGCAGTTTACTGCCATTGAGCCAATGTTATCTTTTTATCAATCCTTTTACTTGCCAAGTAATTGTAATAAAAATGAATGCATACATTTTAAAGCTTGTTCACTTAATCGCTGAAAACCTGAAGGTAGAAATTTTGGTTTTTCAGAATAAGATTTTTCTGAAATCCCAAATATCAGATGAAAACTTCTGGAATTTAGAGGACAAAGAAAGGTTTCCATTCTTAAAAAGAGCAGCGTGCAAGATAAAATCGTCTTTCGGTTCCAAATGCCTTTGGGAATCTTTGTTTTCGACGGTAAATGTCATAAAATCAGAATATCTATCTCGACTCACTGATGATCATCTTGATTGTTTACGATCAGGAATTACTACCCTAATTATGAGGTAATGTCCAATAAAATGCAATGCCAAACTTCACATTGACTTGAGATTATTATTTTCTATAATTATTTTTTTTTGTAATGTAACCCTTGTATGTTTTCACATAACGCAAGAGTTTAATCAATAACTTTTACGTACTTTAACAGTTAAAATTACAGATAGAAATAAATATTTTTGTGTGTTATATCTATTGTATCAAACTATAAATTTGCTTTGAAAAACTAGATGGTACCCGCCGCCCTGCCGGTTATTTTAAAATGTGCTCTAGGGTACAAAAACAATTGCGAATCCTTGACCTATATTATCAAAAAAGGTAATGCAATAACATCGTAATGTAGTAAACTGTACTCTTTAACCGTATAATTTTAAAACATATCCTTCGTAAATGTATAATTGTTTTCTTATGCTCGATATTCTGACTAGGCTATATTGATACCAGTTCTTGGAAATTAACACAGTACAACATTGTTTACTTCCCATCATCAATTATCTCCTAAGGAAATACAGCATGAAAAATAAGAAAGCCAATTATAAAATAATTTTTAGCTGGTTAACAAGAGCATCAATTATATCTGAAGAAATAAGTAAAGAGGAGATAGCAATAACCTATTTAACACACCTGCTCGAGTCGAGACAATATACGTTCTACCTAGTAATACATCGTAGAAATCACAGCCAACGTTTTTAAATTTTATTAGAGTAGTTTATCTCTTTACTGACATTTAAGAAAGAAAATAAGATAAGAAGTTTAACAATAGTTAGCCAGTTTGAAGCTGTCGAATAATTTTCTTCATAATCGAATAAAAAATTCAAGAATGGCAATATTTTACTTCTCAATTCCTTTTCTGTTTATCAATGCAATTTCTCTTAATTTCTTGATAAACTTGTAAATTTGATAAAATTGCTCTTAATTGTTCTCAAAATCAAAAAAAAAAAAAAACACTTTTATTATCTATTATTCAACGTACAGGAACCAAACAGCAACAGTAACAATTGAAGAACATAAGAAAGAAGCCGTAATAAGAAAGGGAGTCCGACAAGGATGTTCCCTATCTCCGCTACTTTTTAATCTTTACATGGAACTAGCAGTTAATGATGTTAAAGAACAATTTAGATTCGGAGTAACAGTACAAGGTGAAAAGATAAAGATGCTGCGATTTGCTGATGATATAGTAATTCTAGCAGAGAGTGAAAAGGATTTAGAAGAAACAATGAACGGCATAGATGAAGTCCTACGCAAGAACTATCGCATGAAAATAAACAAAAACAAAAGTAATGAAATGTAGTAGAAATAACAAAGATGGACCACTGAATGTGAAAATAGGAGGAGAAAAGATTATGGAGGTAGAAGAATTTTGTTATTTGGGAGGTAGAATTACTAAAGATGGACGAAGCAGGAGCGATATAAAATGCCGAATAGCACAAGCTAAACGAGCCTTCAGTAAGAAATATAATTTGTTTACATCAAAAATTAATTTAAACGTCAGGAAAAGATTTTTAAAAGTATATGTTTGGAGTGTCGCTTTATATGGAAGTAAACTTGGACGATCGGAGTATCTGAGAAGAAAAGATTAGAAGCTTTTGAAATGTGGTGCTATAGGAGAATGTTAAAAATCAGATGGGTGGATAAAGTGACTAATGAAGAGGTATTGCGGCAAATAGATGAAGAAAGAAGAATTTGGAAAAATATAGTTAAAAGAAGAAACAGACTTATAGGCCACATACTAAGGCATCCTGGAATAGTCGCTTTAATATTGGAAGGACAGGTAGAAGGGAAAAATTGTGTAGGCAGGCCACGTTTGGAATATGTAAAACAAGTTGTTAGGGATGTAGGATGTAGAGGGTATACTGAAATGAAACGACTAGCACTAGATAGGGAATCTTGGAGAGCTGCTTCAAACCAGTCAAATGACTGAAGACAAAAAAAAAAAAAAATTAAACTTAATTCAGATTTATTGCCGTTACTTGAATAATCTTTCTCACTGTCATACTTAGAAGATATTTTTTCAATAAATATTTCAACGAGGAATATTTATTTTTAATTTTTAAAATATTGATATGTATTTCAGGTAAATTCCTGAGTAAAGAAAATGTGTGAAACAAGACGTGTTAGCTAATAAAAAAGATAATTATCTATTGTTGCTTGAAGAAATCATGTAAGGAACTCTTTCTATAAAGAATGAAAAAATGTAATCTTTCCTTTTAATTTTCATACCAAGAAAACGAATAGCTTTATCATAAAAAATAATAATAAAAATCTATTTCATTCTTCTGCTTCATTGTTTAGGCAACATGGTGTTTTTTCAGTCGCAGAATATTATCATATATTCAATCTTGTCTTTTTTAAAATTGGATCGTCCATCTTTTTTAGAGGCAGCTTAAAATGAAAATCCTGAAGGCCTACAGGGCTAATTAAGATCGGCACTGATGTTTCATTGATCTCTTGTGTGGTAGTAGGGCAAGTAGGGCAAATCAAAGAACTGCAGTTTTGTCAAAGTAATTTATAAAACATACATTACGGAATGAAACAGAAGAAATCGTTTGCAAATTATATTTATAATTTGTAAAAAATTGATTTCACTAATGTCATTCATATGCGTACAGACGATTTTTTTTAAGAATGAACTGATCGTTATAAAACTATTTATATACTATCGTCAATAATGAACTTCCAAAAATCGCTGCTTAACTTTTATTTTTCAATTTTAGTAATTGGAGTGCTTTACATCACTTTAAGTAATTATCCGAATTTTTAAACTGTTTCTTATTTTTCTATATCTAGTAGCCAGTTACACTTTATGAGTGATGTTGTATGTAAGGAACTGAATAAACATTAAAAAGTTTATTTACTTTCTACAAACTGAATACTGGAATTCCTTTAGTACCGGTTATCTACTATCTGTAATGGAACCTCATTCAAAATTATAAAAAAAAAGTACTACGAAAATATTTTTAAATTTAATTTGTTATTTTTTACTCTTGTTTATCTGAAACATTTTAGTAAAATACCTCTCTTGCAAGTAAATCACAAAGAAAAATTGTTCGCATAATAATAACGACAGAACTCCAGCTTGTTGTTTAAAAAAATTACGTAACAATCAGTTCTTGCATTGATTTTTCAATTTTGAAAATTTTAGTTAAATTTATCCTCAGATAATAAATAATAAAAATTAAATTTGTAAAAATGAGAGGGGAATATCTACATTCGCCGTTTAAAAATAAAAGAAAATTTCGAAGAACAGTTAATTAAAATTTTAATTTTGTCCATTGTAATTCGTCCTGAATTTAAAATTGATCCCCGAAAAGGAAAGCAGGTTTTAATTTTTATCCATATATTGTATTTTTTTTAATTTCTTGCACGAAATAAAGGAAGTATTGTGATCGCGGAAAGTTTCCTTCAGATTTCAACGGAAATATCCATTTTGTCCATCCCTGAATCCATTTTGACTAGTTTTGTGTAATGTCTATGCGTACGTATGTATTTCGCATAACTCAAAAACGATTCGCCGTAGGATGTTGAAATTTCTGATTTAGGACTGGTGTAACATCTAGTTGTGCACCTTCTCTTTTGATTGCAAATTACTGAACCAAAAGTGTCCAATTAAGCCCAAAAACCAAAAATAATTTGGATTTTGGACTTTTTCTTAACTGGTGTAATGAGCCCTCATTGAGAACTTTTACTTATGATAAGTTCCATTACTTCCAGAGTTATATCCAAATAAAATTTTAATTAATGAAATATTTGGATTTTACAAGGGTTCAAATCAGACTTCATCTCCTTTTTTTTTTCACTTTTTTTTAATCTAAA
The DNA here is from genome assembly GCF_047948215.1 of Lycorma delicatula. NCBI lineage: Eukaryota > Metazoa > Arthropoda > Insecta > Hemiptera > Fulgoridae > Lycorma > Lycorma delicatula. Next base: position 55,469,540 of record NC_134457.1, read on the forward strand.
TATATTAATTTATTAATAATTATTATCCTCTGATTGTAAAAAAAAATGACGTTAAATAATAATTGATCAATAACAATAAAAAAAATGAATATGAAAAAGTATAAGAAGTTGTAAATGAAATAAAATTTTATGTACTTCTCATTTAAAAAAGAAAAAATATATATATATATATATGTGTGTGTGTGTATGTAATTTAATAGGCGTACAAGGAACTCTTGTGGTGTTCGCATCAGATTTTTTTTTCTAAACTATACCCTTATGAGGGTAAATACTATAACATCTCTCCTTCAAAAGAGAGCGTTTTTACTGGCAAATATTTCATACAAATATAGAAACACAGTTAAGATTTCAGCAGTTTAATTTAATACCTCTGGACAAAATAATCATTAAATTTGGTTACAATATGTCGTTCATACGTAATTCTACGCCAAAAGATTCAAATCGAAATAATAGATAAGATTTTCAAATTACAAACTTTTCTGTCGAAATTCACATAAGAAAATAAAACACATTCTTGAAAATTTTGATAAATAAAAATAAGAACTGAAGAAAATTCTCATTATCCCTTATTTCTTCCGTAGAAATCAAACAAATACTTGCAGTGGACGCGGCTTAATCAACTACTACAGAAAATCTTGATACGCCATTTCATTACTGATATTTAAACTAATTCAAATTTAAGCCCGATACGAAGTGTAAAATAATTTTTATAAACAAATTCTTGCTCAATTTGTTAGTTTTCGGATCAAGTGTTTTCCGCGGTAAGAAAGTTCTATATCAAGTAACGTCTGTTGCAGTATTTTTTAAGTTGTACAAACATGCAAGAAAATTTTAATTTGCTGAATAAATAAATTTATGAGTAACTTATTATTTTATATAAGTAGGTCATTGTCGAACCTAATTTTATATCTAAAAAAAATAACTGATACGATTTACGGCTGCGAAGAGGAAAGTACTGAAACGATCACGAATTAACATGAGTCTATACCAGTTATTTTATGAGCACATCGCTAACATCATTTTCTTGCGAAGTATACCACCGTATTGACGTGAAATAAATCAGATGAATTGCACTTTTATTTACACATTTCATCTCATCCTCGAAGTAAGAATGTTTGTATTATAACCTTGTTACCTTGTACGGCACTTACGTATTAACGCCACCGCAGCTATAGCTTTATTTAAAAACAAAGTAGTCAGTCAATCGGATTTCGGTGGAAAATGAACAGTCTCTTTATTAATTTTAATAAATAGTTATTTATATTTATTTATTTTATAAATATAATGTAACCAAACTTAACCTACGCTCGCTTCGCTAGCTAACCTTGACTAATTAACACCGTAATTTTTTGAGTATTTATTTAATAAATTCAGTAATTATTGCAATTATTTATTATTTAAATAATCAAAATACCCCTGTTAATTAGTCAAGGTTAGCGAGCGAAGCGAGCGTAGGTTAAGTTTGGTTAAATTATATTTATAAAATAAATAAATATAAATAACCATTTATTAAAATTAATAAAGAGACTGTTTTGAATCTATGTTAAACTCTGTATCGGCCCATTTTCCACCGAAATCCGATTGACTATTTTGTTATTAAATAAAGCTGTAGCTGCGGTGGCGTTAATACGTAAGTACCCCTTGTACTTATATTTTTCTCGGTTCATCAAAGTAAAGTAAAGTTTCTTCTTTTTTTTTAATTATTAAAAATAATTATTCAGTACTGAAATAGCTATTACTTTAAAAAAGACTAATAAGTGGAAAACAGACAGTTTGTCCACAAAGATTAACACTAGAATAATGAGAATTCCATATTTTTTCGCAATTAATATTGGAAAATTTTATAATATTTTTTTTTTTGCATTAAACAAATTTGAGTTAGAATAAAAAGTAATAGAAGACTTAAGCAATTCTATAGATAAAAAAAAATATTTGATGAATAAAATATTTGATTTTTATCTGTAATTTAGCTCGAGTTGTTAGGGCTTCAAACCCATCGGCAAAGAATAAATACGATTGTTTATAATAATTCTTGCAGACATGTAACAAGATAAAATCTAATTGCCTTAGATATTTATAAATAAACTATACTAAAAAAAACACCACTTAAAACTTTCCGAAGTTATTCCTGTTGCTGCATAACTACTTTTGCGTTGATAATGTTATTCGTATTTTCTTTTTTATTTATCAATTATAATGTTTAGATAATTATAAAGTTTGCAATTGTAGTTTATTCATTTTTTCCTTCAGGGAAGTGGTAAGACTATGAAATTGAGTGTACTCGACTTATTTAAATATTTATATATTTGCTTCTTTTTAATTGCCTTTAAACTTGCAAATAATTTTCAAAGTAAATAGAAATTTATGGATACCTAAGTCAACTTGGAATAAAAAATATTTTTGTCTAATTCGATTAACTACAATTTTTTATATACTGGAATATAATTTAATATTATTTAGCAGTTGTTAGTATTATTCTAAGACTTATCTCTTATTTATTCCATCCGTTTCTTTCTATTCAGGCTGTTTGTTATTAAAGAAATATTCTTCATTATGATTCCGTACAGAAAGTGATTGAGCGAGTTGAGCAAAAATCTTCATTTTACCTTCACCTGTTCCTTTTATCTATAACTCTATATTACTTTTCTTATGAATCAAGTGATTGAAAATTCCTAAAATTGTAGTCTGAAAATCGAGCAAATTTTCTTAAAACTGCCGTATTTATATCTCGCTGGGTTAGATTAGAGACTTCCTAAATTTATTACATCGCATTTATCTTCTTTTATTTTTAAGGAAGTAAGTAAAAATTCAGTTCTAAACCGTAGCTTTCGTGTAATAATTTTCAGTACTCTCACAATGAATATATGTACGGTTTTAAGGTGAACCGTCAATAAAACCTTAATCTTATTTCATAACTTTAGGAATCTTATAAATAGAGATTATATTTTCTGATAATTTTGAAGTTTGAACTTTTCCGAATTTTTACCTTTTATCGTAAATTGATTAGAAACTGTAAAAAACTAAGAAACCCAACTTAATTACTTCAGCTTTTTACAGTGTTTTAAATGAAATTTTAAGGCAGAATTTAGTTAATCATTTGCCAATAACGGTTGTGAAAAATATCGTTTTTCACTATCAACGGCTGGTAAATGAGTTAAAATACATGTGAAATTTTTGTAATTTCTTTGTAGATTTTTTTCAGTACCAACTTATTTAAGTACCTATTTAAGTATCTTGTTAGTTGAGAACAGCTCCATAAATTTCTGTATTATTTTTATTATTATTTAGAATTAGCAGACCCGGCTATGCTTCGCTATTGCTAGATTTGAGTACATATATATAGATTAAATGAACACAATTGAAATATTGATAAAACATTAACAAAATGAACGTTACGGAACTTCTTAAATACAAAATTTAACCTTTCCCTTTTACCCTTTCTCCCTTTTCCCCCTTTCCCTTTATCCTATTTCCTCCTTTCCTCTCATTTCCCTTTACTTCCACCATTTATCTTTCCCTTATTATCTTTCCCTCTTTCTTTTTTCCTTTCCCGTTTCCATTTCCTTTTCCCGTTTTTCCTTTTCTCCGTTTTCCCTTATTTTTATATTTTCCTTTTTACCTTCTTCCCTTTATCTTTTATATATTTTTCCCTTTTCCGATTTTTCTCTTTATCCCCGCGCGTAAATTGGTCCAGTAGTTTTTTAGTCTATAGCGGACACACATATCGGAACCATTGAAATGGAATCATAAAATATTTAGTATAGCGTGTGTTGCTTTTACGTCCAACAGATAGCGCTGTTTAAAAAAAACGTGTTTTACCTGTCACAGGTGTGACATCTTAGGTATATAAATAGTAGGTATACAAAAACACGCGCGTATTCGAATGCAACAATGTGTCAAAATTTCAAAGCAATCTGTGAAGAACTTTCGGAGATTTAAGATTCTGAACAAACGAACATTTACATTTTTGTTTATACAGATACCTACCGAAACCACTTTGTTTTTGTACTTCTATGTTGAAATTAACTCTGTAAAGTCTCTTTCTGTTTTGGGAAATTAGGATTTTCTAATTTGTGGTAAAAATTTTAAAGTCAAGATTTTTAGTTTAAGGAAAACTAGATACAACGTATGGAAAATATATTTAAAAAAAATAAAATACTACTTTTTTTAAAAGTCAAACTGCAAAAATTTTTATAACAATTTATTTAATTTAAACAATTTATCTTTACACGTAAAAATGTAATAGAATTAGAATACAATAACATTTTATTAGAGGTGTTGAAGTATATAAACTTTAATGAAAGGCATAAAATTCGAAAAAAGAACGGAAATTAGCAAATTTTACCTAAAGAAACGTTTGTCGTGTCTTGTTATGAGTTAATGGCAAAATTATAAAGAACTTTAAATATATTAAATAGAAGCGCGCTTTATTACTTCACCAATTAGCCACAAAAACACAAATCTCTGGGCTTTCCCGTTCTCACATCACGACCAGCATCATAATTGAATTTCCAGACGAGTTTTAATAAAACTTGTTTATAGGGTAATGAGAGGTTGATAAACTACATTTATAAAAGTGACAATAAATGGATAATGTAATTATTAAAAAACATGAATACGTAAGTGATGTAAATTAAACGACTGATGTACGTTTTAACTCGCTAATATCATTTTATGAAATTTCTCAAGTGAATTTCTTTCATTTTTACGATTCACTGTGCTGTTATTTATTTTCTTTCTCGACTTGAAAAGGCACGTGTTTTATCTTTTTCTGTATTACTTTTCTTTTATTTTTTGAAACTCTCAGACTGAACATTTTGCGGTTTACCATCTAAAGTTCATTATATAGATATTTTTTAAAAGTTACTTAATATGATTAAATAAAATCTTGCATTTAATAAACTGCATTAATTATTAATCAATAATAATCTTGCATAAATTAATCTAGACATTTAATAAACGTCTAGATTAATAAAATCTATCGATGAACCGATTCTGGTAATTTCCTCTACTTTAATTTGTTATGTAAATTTTTAAAGTTTATATCTAACAGAACATTTTCTCCCTATACGCGTTCATTTTACATTAATGAAGTATTTTTTACTTGCAAAACAATATGTATAAAATTAGTTCAAATTCGATCTCTGCAAGGAATGTAATATGAATGCTGTATATTAAGTATTGTTCATATTATAGATTTTTAAGCGATTCTGGAGCTTTTCGTGAACCACTTTTTTCAGTCTTACCCGCTTAAGAATGGTTTAAAGATAAATTCCAAACTGTATAGGGTGATTCAAAAATTTAAAACCATAAAATATTTATTTCAACAACGTATAGATTTAGTTGGAGGTCTCATTTCATAGCAAAACTCATCAAGTTTTGACTCACGTAGTTCATTAGTACCGAATTTTGCCACCATTGCTGTCACCAGTGTTGTTAAAAATGGATACATTTACTGGTTGATTGAATGTACTGGCTGTGTGTTTTGGTTTCACAATTTTCTATCAGCAACTGCGGTTCAACGTAATTTTCGTAGAGAGTAGGTTAGGAAGCCTCCTAGTAGGCATACAATTTACTCTTGGCATTAAACCTTCGTTGAGACAGGTTGTACTTTTAAACATACAAAGTCACCAAGACGCCCACACGTCCCTAAAGCTGCTGTAGAAAAACTCAGAGAAAGTTTTGCACGTAGTCCCAAGAAATCAACCCAACTTTCGTCACGTGAGACTAGCATTTTATAAACGATTGTTTGGCGTGTATTATGTAATTAGTTGTACTTAAAGCCATACAAACTAAACGTTGTGAACACATTACAGAATACGACAAAGTTTCTCGGTTGCAATTTTGTATGGAAATACATTGTAGACGATACATTTATAGATAATGTAATTTTTAGTGATGAGTCAACGTTTCAGATCAGTGGCAAGCTGAACACCTTTAACTGCCGGATATGGGGTAGCGCAAAATCTTATGAAACTTTGCAGCACATTTGTGAGAGCCCTAAGGTTTTTGTACTTTAAGCAAAAAAATATGTACTACCCATTCTTCTTCCAGGAGGAAACCGCAAATGGTATCCTTTATCTGGACATGCTTCAAAATTTTCTAATTCCTTAGTTAGATGATGATGATGACCAAGATGGACAACATTACTGTCAGCAAGACGTGGTACCACCTCACTATCGTCTAGAAGTCCGAAATTTTCTTGATACTCGTTTTCCAGGTCGGTAGATAGCTCATGAAGGCCCAATTGCATGGCCATCTCGCTTTCCAGATTTGAACCAACTAGATTTTTTTTTGTGGGATTCGATAAAAGATCGCGTTTATCTACCACCTTTTCCTGCTGATCTTGTAGAGCTAAGATATCGAATTAACGTCGCAAATGTAGAAGTAACGCCCGACTTGCTGGCTACGATCTGGAATGATATCGACTTAAGATGGAATGTATGTCGCATAACAAATGGAAGCCATATCGAACCATAGTGAATGTTGGGTGACAAACTTGATGTGCCTATGAAACGAGCCTTACATAGGTCACGATGTGACCTATGAAATGAGACTTCAAACAAATTTGTAAGTTATTTCAGCAATTTTTATATTTTTAAAGTTGTTAAATAGTTTTTGAATCACCCGGTACTTTTATAAAATATCGTAATTAGTATCTGTATTAAATTTTCTTTTACGTTCAACGTTGTAAAAATATCCATTGAGATCAAAAGGTCTAAAGTTAATGCATTTAACAATGTTTCGGACTGGGCGCTGAATGACCGCAAGCAGATGCCAAAGTCCCGATTAGTTTTCAAATCCGCTGTTTCTTCCCCCTTCATATCTTCCTCCTGCTACAAATGTATTTTTGCTCCGTTGAAGTCAAGGCATCTCATAATTAACGTCGCATACGCTACCCGATAATTTTATTTCTTTGGAAGAACTAAAATGTTCTTTGTTCTTTTCGCAATAGAAAAATCAAATTATTATAATTTTTCTGTACGCTCATACGACTAAAAAACGTATAATTTAATTGTGATCTGTTTTTGATCATTGTTTAATGTTTAAAAATCATGATTAACGTTTAATCCATAAGTGTTTTAAATTTTTTCAAATTTTTATCTGCGGTACAAATCCAGTTCATTTGGACAGAAAGAACTCGATCAAATTCTATTTGTTACAAGAGGAGTACGAGTATGTTACAGATGTGGAAGCAAGCTTTGCTGTACCTCAAAATGAATAAAACCTAACTCTTTAACATTATATATTTTCAGTCTTGATAACCCAATAACTTACTGGTCCTGAGAGGTAAATATTCAATAAATTTATTCATTAAGAAACTAATAAATTACCCCAGGAATAGTTGGGAAACTTTGAAATTTTTTTCTGTTTCTTTAAAGTTAAAAAGGAAACCCAACTAGTTCTGTACTGAATTCTTATTTCTATCAGCTATTTTATAGAAAATTGAATTGTTTGTCCGGGCGATGAAACGCCGAAGTGTTTTTCAATCAGAAAAAAAATTGTTTGTCTACTTTCATTTATGGAATTAACGTAATTTTTATTTGCAAGGGTTAACAATGTACTGTGTTTTATATATTATATCTGTAATTCATGTTATGCATGTAAATAATTACTACCTTTATCTGACTAACATTTTTGATTTTACTGTGACGATTTTTGGGTTTGTGATTATTATTTATCTGCCTTTACCTCACTTAATTATTTGTTATCTATTATCTCTGAGCGTTTTTAACTAATTGCTTCGTTTTGTTATGAGAAGTGATATATATTATTAGTATTGTTATTATAATTATTATAGTTTATTAATAAAAACATATTTTTTGTCTAGTATTTTTATTCAAATTTAAAAATGGTTGCCTTTTTTCAGAATCCAGCATATTATAACTGTTAATTTCATTACATAATTTCTTACTGATCAAAAGCAAACTGAGAAGCTAACATTGTTTGGCTTGTATCCGATTTTTTTTTTAAATTACGCTAATAATCTGTTTACAAATATGTGTAAAATATAAAATTGTCATCAGCAGTTCACACTAAATAAATAGTGTATATAATATATATATAGAAAAAGGTAAGAATACACATATATAAAATAAAAATAACATTTTTAGAAAAAAAATTAAAAAATATTTTTTTTAGGTAACACATTTTCACTTTGCTTTCCTTTATTTTTTTATCTGAATTTAGTAATATAATGTTTATGAGATTTTTTCTTGTTTAAATTATATATGATATATATATATATATATTTTAAGCACAATTTTTTTTTCCTATGTATAATATTTTCTTAGGTAAAAGTGTGAAAACGTTATCGTGGATAAATCGACGCTGCACTGATTCCAAACGGTTTCAAGTAACCAAGTTACATTGAAAGAAATACATCGTGTGTATTCTTGTATTTCAAAACGGAGATAGCGTCTTATTGAATTTGGTGTTCGATTCGGAGAGAATTATTTTTTTTAATGCTGATGCTTAAAGTATGAACTCAATTTTATTTACGATCCATTTATTTGAATACAATATCGATTTATTCCATTAGCATAAAATATTTTTTTTTTTTTTTTTCTTAAGTGAGTAATGAAAATACATGAAATGGATAAAATTTTTAAGTTTACAGAATATTTACTAGTAGCTTTACTAAAATAGATGGCTTAATTAATTATGACAATTAAAACAGTGATATCCACGTGAGCAATTTTCAAAAGTGCTATTTTTTATCCTCCATCCTAAGGAAGTGCATCAAATAAAAGAGAAAAATTAGAATTTTTCTAACTTTTCTTTGTTTTATTCAACTTATTTTACAAAATTTTGTTCACGATTAAATTCTCTAAAAGTTTTTTTTTTATTACCCATTTAACAAAGTTATTGTAGTCAAAGATAAAAAAATACAGATTTTTTACCACAATTCATTGGTTTTCACCTCAGATTTCTCAAAATCTACTGTATATAAGGTTCTGGATCCTTTTTTATTCGATTTTACAGGTCAAAATCCATAAGAAATCACTAATTCTGTCCCTTAATTAAGGTCCTAAAAATTTCAGTACGATCTCATTTCACCGGGATTGTTGAAATCCGAGCGAAATCTTTCACTAGACGTAACTCGCAAACGAAGTATTTTAGGACATAAGTTTATAGGAACTTTTTCCTTTATTTTCACAAGTAGACTAGAATGAAAGTCCCGGGAGAACTGCGTGATACATTCTTTATTGTTCAATAATTTAAGTTTATAAAAATCTATTAAATCAATTGGGTCCGTAGTGGTAATTACCCCACTAACTTCACTGATAAATAGAATACCTTTGATACCGAATGAGTAGTAGTAAGGAGATAAATACATTTTTCCTTTCATGATGTGGTTTCATAATGGGACTTCAGAGATAGACATTAATTTTAAATGAAATACCATGATTAAAATTATCTTTTAATGTTATGTTTATCTCTAGTTAAGTAACTTAATTCATTTTCGGAAGTAAATAAATTACTCTTTTTAATGCTCACAAAAACGTTGGTTTTTCTACAGTAATGTATTATATTTGCCTTTTTGGTAGTTTAAAAGTTCAGAATAATTTATAGTTTTTATCAAAGAGTCATGTTTGCGTGTGTGTGTATATATATATATATATATATATATATATATATATGCGCGCGCGTATGTGTGTATGTGAAATAGAGAGAGAGCTAATATGCATCTTTAGGAACGGAGTATTAAAAATCGCAAAGATTCGTTATTTATGTGTTACTAAAACATAAAGGTATTTTATATAATTTGTAAAAAAATTTAATGCATTCTCAACCATACATCTTTTCTGACACATCGTAGTAAAGTAGCGGTTTCTTTTGTTTACGAGAACAGAGACACGATTTTCATGATTTTACAGAGATCTCGTACCGTTTCAAACAAATGATATTTATTTAAATTCCATATGAACCAAAAACGGGCATAGTTACTTTTATTTGATGACATTTGTGTAAAATATAACCTGTAGTTTATAAAAAGTAAATAAATTTAATTATATGCTGGTAGAACAAAGATAAACGAAATTCAAAGTTCATCTTTTACAACCGTAACTTTTTTTATTTGCACAACTAGTAAATCTTGAAAAAACCATGTTAAATTTAGATCTTCTATATAGTATTTTCGACTGAGTTGGATCTGACTAAATACTAAATTCATACATTAAATAATAAATTCATATAAATAATTTGAATTCTCATAATTCAAATTGTGTCGAATTTTTTTAAGGGAAATAAGTTTTTCTTTATAAAGGAAAATTAGCTTTGAATTTTTCATTCACGTGCCTAGGATAATTTTGAACATTTTTACATTCTTATCATGAGAATGTTTTAGTAAAATAAATGTAAATTTAATTTATTTCTGTTTTTGGTGAAAGTGCTTATATACAAAAAGTAAATATCCTTTCATCTGATTGATAATGACCAGTTGTAAATTGGTGTATGACGTGATTACCGTTTAGTATATGCGATTTGCTTCCTTTATGACTTAATACGATTCGTCGAAACGTGGTGGTTGCCGATTTTGTGAAAGATGTTGTGATTGGTTGTTTTCTTTTACTTAAGATTTTTAGGAAGTAGTAACGTATCATTTTTTTTTGCAGCGTGCGTTATCAGAGTAATCTAATATACAAATTACGATACGACTCTTAATAATTATTAAGCATGGCTTTAGTTTCATGGTATCTTTAAATTCTACATTAACATAATTTAATTTTTTATTTATTTTAATATTACCCGATTATCCGTGTTGAACGTGTTTTTATATGAATACGCAGGATCAGATAATAGATAATTAAGAATCATTGTTTTAAGTTCAAGTATAAATTTCAACGAATGAAGTCTTAGCTATATCCGGGATTTCTTCGATTAATATTATTACAAGTCGGTTGGCGTTCTAAATTAGATATTTTTTGGTATTTATAGCTTTTTAGATGATAAACTAGTTTATTAATATAATGATTAAATTTCATTCATCACCCATTTATTTCATAATCAGTCACGATTTACTATACTCGTATGAATGTAAAAAACGTATTTTACTTTAGGCGTATAACGAAAAAAAATAAATCCCTTTTATTCGATTTATCATTTTTATCTTGTTTTAAATAAAATGAATGTAATTTTTAATTGCATTAAGTCAGTCTGAAAGTTAGTAGAGGATTCAAGATATAACGAGAACTAAATTATAACCACATCCCCGTCCGCAAAATTGAAAAAATACAATTTTTTCCGTACTTCTTAATTCAATGTATTTAAACTTAAAGATAAACGACACGAATTATAACTCCGTATTTTATTTGATTTTTATTTTAAGAAAGAAACGCAATTAAAATGGAAAAAAATAATTTTGTGAACGATGATGTGAAAAATTCTCTGTTAACCATAAATTAATGCAAAAATTAAAATATTGGTTTAAATTCTTGTGTTTTTAACATATGAAAGTGAAAATCTACAAGCCTACATACCAATACAAAGTGTTTTTTTCACATTTCAAATGATATATAATGAACAATTTAAAAAAATATATGGCCTAACAGTTCCCTGTAAACCTTATATACATATCTTGTTTTACAAACAAAATATTATAATGTCACAATATTCTAATACGGAATGTTCATACATTTAAAATATTGTATGACATCCTGACTTCCGCAGAGGAAGATGCCACACCACCCCTTTCCTAACCTTGATAGGCCTTCAGGATATCTTTATAGGAAGTTGTCTTTTAGACTCTCTAAACTTGATAACAACACAGTAATCAGTTTGGTCACTGTCAGGATGCCACCGATGCAAATGCCTCTGCAGACATTTCTATCGGTGTATTTCCACAGTGTACTATCGCCTTCGTATGGTCGCTTCCCTCTCCCACCCAAAATTTTTCAAATAATTCAACTTGCTCGTTACTTAAAAATCAAGAAACAGATTCAGTTATTTAATAAGCTTCTAATGAAAATATGCCATATTTTTCTCTGCTCTGGTCCATTTTTGTGAGCGAAGTCAATGCCTACACCCTCCCACACCCCAGCTCCATCACAGAATTCTCCACACATCCATTACAGCGAATATCTCAGCTAACCGGGACTCGATGCCAAAACACCTACGTTGGTGAAGTAAGAACCTAGGCGGGCCCCTAGCCACCTTGGTCGCTATTCTCTCTATACATCTATAACAGCATCAGATACCCCTCAGCCATCCTCCGCAGGGCTAAGGATCTAAGGTTCCATTTCCTATCGGTTTTTCAATTAACTTGCAGAACAAAACTAGAATTGATCCATGCCAGCTGTGTACCTACTTTTGTACGTTCAGCTTCGTACCTTAGGCGTACATATAAGACATAGCGCACATCACCAATAGCCCTAAACTCCGGACACAAGCCTGAATTAATCAAACCAAATCCGGCCAACCTATCTTGTAAAGCAAGTCCAGAAAGAAACTGTGTAATATACCGATTGGGGGAAATCCACCGAACACCCTGAATACTTCTTATATCAGGAAAAATTCCGTATGTGTAACGGGCATCGAACGATTCAGTACACCTGAACTAAATGAAAACCTTGGTCGTCTATTTCTTTTATGCGCAAGAGGTACCTTATGCGCATCACTATGTAATTTGCCCTCAGTCGCAACGATTTCAGTGAGTGTTACGTTCCACTTGTGCCGTCGGGTGCTGCTACTTAGCGAGGGCTAGAGCTCTCCGGCAAGCTATGGTCATGCGATGTCCTACGTCGTAATAATACCGCAAGGAGTGATCATTGTGATGTAGCGACTTCTATGCACTCGGCGCCAGAATCTGATCCAGAGCGGTCGTTTTGTACATTCAGTCCGGATGGACACGCATACTAATATTCGGATAAACGCTTATTTTCTTGTGTAATTATGTTTTATTAAGATCGATTATATGTTAAATATTCAATTATATGTTATCGAAATGTCAAGACCACAAGATATTAAATAATAATTCAACAAGCAACAAGGCGTTGTTTCAATTCATCACCTATCCATCTACAGTTCATACTCGCTCTAAAACCTACCAAAAAGGTTTTATGGTCCTCCACATCGCAACGGATCTAACAGCGGGCTTAATACCAAAAATAACAAGGAACTTCGAGAGTTCGTATAAATTTTTAATTAGATTCATACTATATAAACAAATACAAGAAACATTTTCCTACTTGTTTTTGTTTTCCTACTGTAAAAGTTTGGCGGTCTGCATTACAGCAGCAAGTACTCAATGAATAGAATGTGATAGATGACTATCCATGTTAGCTTGGTTTGTGACCAGAACGCAAGGGTAGCACGTTTTGAATTCCCTGTTAATCAAAACAATTTAGGAAAAACAAAACAATTTAAAACCATTAGGATATAATGAAAGAGTTATTTTCAAAATTAGTTGATATAATAATGATATATTGATTTTTTTGGTGAGATACAAAGAATGTTTTACACTTTCAGAAAATGAATACACTTATTTTTTCGTTTTTCTTAATATATTTGATAATATAAAGTAACAGTTTACATTTGCACGAATAGTTATGATAATTAGGATGTAAATTTAACGATATAAATACATCACTCGCGCGTGTGTGAAATATATTGAACCAATTTTACTTACCTGATTACGAGCTCCGTCTTCAATTATCTTTAATTAATCAGAGCTATTATGTTAAAGTATAACTTCAAGATGCAAAATACTGCTAATTTTTTATTTTTATAATTGTACGTTCATTACAAATGGTACTGAACCATTGGTATCTGATTTTACTGAATGCTTTTTACATAATTATTTTATTTAACATTTTTTATCAGATCCTACTGTATTCAAAATGTTTTCAGAAAAAAAAGTCGTACGTTTTAACAAGAAGTCTTATATTTGTTTTGTATGTAATTGAATTCTATAAATAATTACAAAAGTGAGCTCTCTTTTCTTTTAATTCTTTACTTTTTGACGATTAGGTCTAATACGAGTTAGGTATCACATCCATTACATCATTTTTTTCATCGTTTAACTTCTATTCTAAATTTATCTGTCTTTGATTGTTGACTAAATCAACGTTGGCTGGATTTTTGACATAAAAATGTAGATTTCTTTTGTTGTAACAATATTAAATATAGTCGTTTATCTTATCTTAAAATCTTATACGGTTTATTAACTTTATTTTATTTTAACTCTTATTTTTTTATATTTACGAACGGCTTGGTTCAAAATTATACAGATAAATAGATAAAATGCAAAAGTTGAAGCGCTTTTTTTTTACAAATTTTGCTCAAAAATATTTTATTAAATTTCCATTTAACATTCAGAAAATTTAAATGTTGTTATCCTTTAAAACAAATTAAATATAACTAACATTAGATAATACAAAAACTGATTAATTAAATCTACATACGTGTTAAAAACACAAATAAAAAATGTTGAATTAGTTTTAAATAAAAATTTATCACTTATATAATTTACTTAGTTTTATTTTCTTTGTAATTATATTTGTAAAATGAAGAAATAAATGAGATATAAAATATAACATGTTTAAAATTAATTATATAGAAGATGGACAAGATAATCTCTTAAGTTTTGAAATTTGTCGCCAAACTTTCTGAAAGTGACAAGTTGGTGTAAATTTTACACCTACTTTAAAAACTTTACATCGTTTCTCACTCCAAACACTTTTATTAAAATATTAACTTTATTATTTTATCCTCTGCTCCTTCTATGAGTGACGAAATAGCACGTAAAGTATCAAGATAGTTCGTATGAAATATTATGACTACATGCTTACTTATATTTACATATACACTCGCTGACAGAGTAAAAAAGTTCGAATGAATGAACGGTAAGAGAGAAAACAAAGAGAGAAAGAGAAAGACTATTTTTGTGTTTTAGCCATCATTAGTCTTAATGGAAACCAAGTACCACCTGAATTTCTCGTTCATCCATTTTTAGAGTACCTACATTTATAAGGGATAAAAAAAATTGTTAAAAATACAAGCTTTTTACTCTACTGTTTTGCGAGTATAAAAATATATTAATATTTATTTATCAGTTTCAATGTATGAAGTTAACTTTCTTTCAGATATAATATTTAATTGAAATATTTTTATAATTTATTCGTTTTTTACGTTGAACGTTTTCATTTTGATCAGTTAAGTATCCGAATTTCATATTCACTTATTATCTCGGTACAGCTTAACTTGAATAATGTAGAAATTTACATCTTCGGACTTCTACCTGAGGAGTCAAACAGAAGTCCTTAACAGTTTAGAGGTACTGTAGCTAGGAGGTGTATGGATCATGTCCTTACACAATTGATCCACACACCTGGAAACATATTCATTACAACCCAGTGTGGTAATAAATAATAATAATTCAATTTTCTATTAATTCTGAAAAAATATAATCTGTTTTAATTATTTGGTCTGAGAAAAGAAGGAACTTACTTAACGAAAAACATAACTTTATTAATATTATATCTAATCGTAATTTAACTTTTACATTACCTTAAAATGTCTAATATTATAAAAAATAATATGCGTGAATTTTCTTAATTTCATAGATTTCCATAATAAATGTATTTTTTCTTCATTAGTATTTTTATTAAATAATTCTTTGGAGTTTTATTTGACATCCAAGTTTGATAATATAACTCGATAATACTTTTTTCTCTGTCACTGTGATTTTTACTGAAGCAGCAGACATAAATTGGGGAAATATCACTTGAGCACTCCAATCATACCAAGAAGGATAAAGTAGCTAATAATGTATTTTTTCTTTTTTTGTTTATAAATATATATTCTTTCATTTACTTACTATTGCGGTTTACTATCTGCGTTTAGCGTTTTCGAAGATATCTCTGCTTGATCAGAATGTATGTCCACATACATGGAAGTTCATAAAAAAAAATATTTAAAGGGAGAGATTATCATCTCAGTCACTGGTGAAATTTTTATATCTCTATAAATTTATTATTTGTTTCGAAACAGAGCCCTAAACGTAGAAAAAAACGTAATAAGCTGGAAGTAAATAGGAAAATTCTTTTTATGATTATATTCGCTTCAGTATGCAGCATACTAGATTATTCATTATGATTTTTGTATTTACGCGTTTTAATTAATAGAAATGTTTCTTTTTCCGGTATTCTGGTTATTATTTGGACTAGAATAAAAAGTTGCATTCAGAAAAATTTTTAAGAAGGGGTAAGTAATCCCTCTTTACACGTTTTAATAGTCGTATATGTTCGCATGCAGCAAGGCTTTAAACCCCTCGGCGTTCAAAACCTGGTCCATCTACAGATATACTACAGTACAGGGATACTACAGTGCCCGAATACTTGAATAGATTTTCCTGTTACCTGCTGATGTATGATATTATATTGATCTCTGAAAGGGGTCTATTGGGAGTATAAATGTATTTAACGTATATATTTCTCTGCTTACATGAAATAAATTGGTAAAATTCTTACACTTTCTTACAGTACATTAATAATGTATGAATAACCAATTAGTTAATGATTTTTTTTTTATATCTGTCATTGCTATTAATATAACAAATTAATTGTACATAGGCAGTTAGTTTTTTGTTTGTTGTAATTATTCAAGTTTTATTTCATAAAGTTAAAGTTATTAAAAAAAATTACATGCAACTGTAAGATTATCCTACCTTTAAAATATAAATAAATAAAACAAAATTAATGTTAAAATATTATGGTGGACTTGACGATAATGATTTTCCGATTTCACTGTTTTCAGCTTCAAGGGATATTTAATTTATATATAGTGGTGAGAAGTTGTGAAACAAATATATTTGTTAAATATATTTCTCTGCTTATATGAAATGAATTGGTAAAATTGTTTCCACGTTCTTTGCTGCATATCGATTATGTATGAAAAAGAATTAGTTAATGTTTTTTAACTGGCATTGCTATTAATATAACAAATTAACTGTAAGTCGGTAATTAGTTTTTTATTGTAATTAATAAATATTTTTCATTATCAAGTTTAATTTCGTAACAAATACGCTGTTAAATAATTCACTTTATACATCGCTAATTACACGTACAAAAATGTAAATATAAACGATATTAATGATTAACTTTCTAATGTTTTTTGTTATTGAATTACAGGAAATTTTATAATAAAATATGCCATAAACAAGATTTTCTTCCTGGTATTTTAAGAAATAATGAAAGAAAATATTTAACAGGAATCTCTTATCTTATTCTGTGGTGATAAGATATACACAATTCCCTTAAAATTCTTTTGATCAAAGGATTTTATTATCTTTTGTATTTTAATGTTATGATAAATTCTATTGCCGGATCGACATTAGATCTCTGTGAGAATTGGAAAAAAACCGAGCCAAATGGGTATCGTTGAAACTTTCATCGGGTACCTGGGAAGAGAACGGATTGCCGAGGGAATTTAGGGTTCCGCCTGGTCTTTCCTGTGTTTTGGTTTTGATGATCTTGTGTTATACGGCTTGATGTTTTATAGTGTTTTGTCTATTTTGTGTTATTTTTATTTCTTGTTTTGTGTTAGGTTACGGTTGCGTATTGAACTTAACTTCTAACCTATAGTAGATAGGTAATTGCCCTTTAAGTAGATTTCATTTAGGTCTAGAGTTTCACAATTCAAGTCCTAGTAAAGGTAGTTATTTTTATACGGATTTGAATACTAGATCGTGGATACCGGTGTTCTTTGTTAGTTGGGTTTCCATTAACCACACGTATCAGGAATGGTCGAACTGAGACTGTACAAGACTACACTTCATTTACACTCATACATATCATTCTCATTCATCCTCTGAAGTAATACCTGAACGGTAAATCCCAGAGGCGAAACAGGAAAAAAAGGAAAATTCCGGAAAATTTTGACATATCCTCGCTTTTCACATTCCCCAGTTGGAGTCTGGGGAATGTGAAAGAACCACCGTCAGTTCATATATATATATTTCACTTTCTTGTGGACACTATAACTGCCGTAATTTTGCGCCAATCACTTTCAAATTGATACATAAAATATAACAACCCAAAGTCTCGGTCGAGTTTGTTAATGGGCAAATCCGTTCATGGTGGGTAGGAATGTGGGTGTTACGTAAAAACAAAATATCACTCTAACATTTTAAATAAAATATCGAATTCGTTTAAAGTTCCTACTATTCTTTCGATAAAGGCCTAAAACTTATCTAAGTAAAGTTTTTTATAGTCTAAAACATCAGCATGGATCATCACCAACCACTGGCCCAGGGAGTAGAAAAAATGGGGTTTCGAAGATAAAAAAACTTTAAACCTATTCGATAGGTTAATAATGATCGGATAAAGTGGTCGCTAATCCTCTACACATTATCTAAAACGTTTGTCTGAAAAAATGTTTGATATGCCAACCCTTACGGCAAGGGATGAACAAAATGTTGCTGGGATTGTAAGAAGATGGGACTTTTCGTATGCTAAACATGTGTAACTTTTTTCACATGCAACCATTGCCGTATTGAGTAAATTTGAAGTTTTTTTAACTTTAAGATGGAAATACTTTTTATCTTCTACTTAGCACCGGTGAAATCTGCCTCTGCCTTCCGGCGTGCCAAAAGGGATTTTTTTAATTTCAGTTCCTTCATGTCACTCTAGTCTAGGGTGGCGTGGCGACCGAAACTGTCACGTGGAGGGTGTCTTCCCCTACGTGGTCAGAATACGTCTCTCTTATTTTAATCAATTTACGTGAAAATTAAAAAAGTTTTTTACTTCATTTTTTATTTACATTGAAAAATGAAATTTTATATTTAATGATGCAATTATGTTACAAGATATGAATAAACAATTTCATTCGCTGCATATTATTGTCACAGGTTGATGACATAAGACGTTGCAGCGTCATCAACTAATTATTTCCACTGGCTTCTGTGTTGGTAGAGATTTACACTTTACGTTGTTGTACTATGTATGTTTCATTCTTCTTTGATATTTTCTGACCACTACATTCGTTGTCGAGCTCTGGATTTCTTCTCCAATGCTAATACTGTTGTGTAATTTCTCAACAGTTATGATATTATCTATTCTTAAGACACGACCGACCCAATGAAGGCAAATATAGAGAGCCTGTGCAGTAGGTGATTGACTTCTATCCTCACATCCTTGTTTCTATAGTACTGCCATCATTTATTATCATTATTTTCGGTTAGCCCCAAAATTGTCGAGCTATTTTTTCCTGACTTTTGAGTAACCTTTGTCCTAGTTATCATAATCAAAATGACAGCTAAATAAACCTACTAAACCGTGGTTACGAGCCACTGATAGCGTACACGCTATCAGATACACGCTATCAACAACCAAATGCATAAACCTTGCGTTAATACGCCATTATTATTTAACACGATAAATAAGTATCTGTACGCGCGTTTATGTGAAAATAAACGTAAACAAAAACATAGACAAAACATAAATGTACTGTTAAGTTTACCTTTTAATTTATTTGCAGAAAGGAAAATCGTTAACGAAAACCACCTTCTTCGTTTCTTCCTTCTTTTTAAATAATCTTATTAAATAAAGAAATAGGTATTGATTTTTTCTGATAAAAAGTATAATAAAATAACATGATTGTTAATTCCTTGTTCATAAAATTCAAGATTTTTATTAAAGAGTAAGATTTATATATCTTTATGTTTTAATACCGTTAATTTGCCAGAAAAAAAAGCTGACAACACAATTGTAGAATTTTTCTGTCTCGCGCCTTTTTTCTGATGCATGGATTACACACACAACTTAATTTCAAGTTTTATCATTTTATTCAAATATAATATTTTTTGTTTTATATTTAATTCAATGATTCTAACTAAAACGCGCGCGCATACTACTTATTTCATTCACTATGTATTTCAGTCGCGCGGGTGTGGCTGTACTAGCGACTACTTTAAATACTTTTTGACGCTTTAAATATTTTTCGATAACCTGTGTCGTCATAACATAGCACATGACTACAACAGCTGTACGGCCGTGCTACACTAGCGCTCCTTGTGGTGTGAAAGGGTACAATTGAGGCAGTATACCCACTTATCCACTAGTTTTTTCTTATTTTTTTTCTTGATGATATCGCCACATAAGCTTGAAGCTTATGTGCACGGGGTGGGAAAAATAGCACGTCTGACCGGGATTCGAACCCAGGACCTCCAGATAAAAGGTCGAGGTGCTACCGCGCCACGGATTTACATCATTATTTGGAGTGGGGGTTTGCAATTTTTTTTTTAAATATTATTTTTTAATTGTTAACAAATGTACCTAAGAAAAATAAGACCTTAATTAGGCGAAACCTCGAGATACTGAGGGTGACCTTGTTGTACAGCCTCATCCCCTTAACCTTTTCAGTTGAAATTTTAATGGAATCAGTAAACCATATATAGAAGTAATCTGGCCAAAACCGAAAAAATCCGGTGAAAACCGCATATGACCAAATTGGACCGATTACATTACTCTCCCTTCTAAAGCTATAGTGTTAGACGGGAAAGTAAAAATAATCATAATAAGATAATATTTATCACAAAATTAGGAAACCTGTTGCTTTATTTTTTAGTTTCATTACTCCTACGATAAGTAAAATTAATTACCTGAATCTTTCTCTCAAAGTAATGATTTTCATTACATAGCTAGTAACTGAGAAAAAAGTAGATTTTTAATTTGTACTGCAGAATTGCCTGCATTTTATAGGATTAGAACACATATAAATGTATTTAATACGCGTATATGTATATTCAAATATATTAATAATACAGTTATAAAATATATTTATGTATACATATATACTTTTTTGAAAATTCAATGAATTCATCAACATATTGACCACTGTGATAATTAAATTCAGTATTATTTAAAATTTAAATTTCCATCAATTATAGAATTATATACCAACTGATGATGCGGGATACCGCGAAAGTCGATTATTGGTGTTAGTTTTTTTAATTATACTTGTTACTGTGAATTTTGTGGTTAAATTTTAGTTAGTATGCATATAATATATATATATATATATGTTCCTATTTATGATTACCTTAACTCATTCGAATTGTAAAATTATTATTAATATATATATATATATTTTACTTATATATATATATATTTTTTCGTTCATAATAACCGAAAACAACGCTGAACTGACGTATCTTTCTCACCTTGAATGCTTAATGTATGGAATCTTCTTATTCATTAAATAAAAAGTGCTTCGACTTTTTTTTTAATCTTATTTTTTGACTTAATTTTATGATTATCTGAATTAAACGACAGACTTAATTGCCTGTCTATCCCATAAAATAAAAGTAGTTTATGAGCTAATTAAGATCTGAAGAAAAAAATCTGATTGTTACAATGTAATCCTGTATAATTTAATTATTTTTCTACTTGTAAAATTAGATAATTATTAGTAGATAGATAATTATAAGTAATAGTAGATTATAATTATTAACATACTATCTGTAGATTAATTATTATAGTTATTGCAGATTTAACACGATGAAACTAAGTATGGCATCTCCCCATTAAAACGTTTAAAAAATGCGTAGTAATTTCTTGGTAACAGAATCTTTTAAAAGATTCTTAAGTTTAACAAAATGCACTGGAAGTAAGGGGATTTGCATTATCATCTTTTCAATCCGAGTAAAAGGACAGTTACTACTTCTACGTGAATAAAATGCATTTATTACCAAGGGTACTTGGATACATGAGGTGTAATGTAAAGATGTAGAGGTTCCATTTTTCACCGGGTTAAATAATATGGTAGTATAGATTAGTATTCCAGCCCTATAAAATGCAGGTAATTCAGTTCTACAAATACGCTTAATTTTGTTCTCAGCTACTACCTGGGTAATTGGGTAATGAGAATTATTACTTTCAGAGAAAGAACCAAGTTATTAATTTTATTCATCATAGAAATAATGAAACTAGAAAAATGAAATAAAAAGATTCCCCCTTTTTATGATTAATGTTATCTTATGATCATTTTTTCCCGGCAGCTTAACCGTATTAAAAAAGAAAGGTGTAAAAATATTACTTTAATAAAAATCATGAATTTTATGAAAGAGTAATTAAAAATGGTATTATTTTCTAAAAACATTTTTCATTATACTTTATCGAATTTTAATCAAAAAAACTATTACTATTTCATTATTAAAAAAAAAAAATGATTTAAAAAGAAGAATGTGTTTTTTCGTTAATGATTTTTCTTTTTTTAAATAAACTAAGAATTAAATGTTACAGTACATTTATGTTTTGTTTATATTTATATTTTATACGTTCAATTTCACACGAACGCACGTACTGATACGTTGATACATATTCATGGTGTCAAATAGTAATGCGTGTTAACGCAAGGTAACGTTTACGCATTTAGTTGTAGTCGTGTACGCTATGAGTTGGTCGTTACTACGGTTTGGTTGGTTTATTTAGCTGTCATTTTGATTATGATGACTAAGACAAAGGGTTGCTTACAACAGCAGCAAGATACAATTTGTGTGTTTCTCCTTAAGTGATACTGTCCGGAGCCCGGAAATTACCTGTCATCTTGCACATCTTCATGTACAACAGAGACACGAAGAGAAATGTGCGTGCACACAAATACATACACACCTTCACATATAAATTCTATTTGTCTTTCTACCTCTTTTATACACGTACAGCATTTGCTCTACATTCTCAGTCACTCCCGCTCATTATTTTTGTGTGTCGGTGTGTGTATATTTTTGTCTCTAACCCCTCTCTACAATCTCTTTCGCTCTCTCTGTTTTTCTCTCTCACCTATTTCTCTTATTTATTTTAGGAATATCTATCGGAAATTTTCTGGTTCGAATCCCAGTCAGAATGGTATTTTTCATACGCTAAAACTTTTCATTTAATATTCCCACGCACAAGTTCGATTTTAATCATAAAACAAAAATTAGCAGCCTTTATGAAAACATCGATTTTAGAAAGTTAAGGTAATTTACTACTTACTTACCAGAAAATAAATGCTAAATAGAGAATTTTTAGATACCAATAAATAAAATTAAAGCATTTAAAATTTGTACTTTTTTTAGTCGTATGATTACAAATAAAAATTGAAGCGAGATGAATAATAGTGCATTCTATGAACAGAAAGAAGCAAAGTGTATTAATAGGTTGCTTTGATATTTTTTTTCGGATTACGTATATGTAAATATCGATATGGAAATTTTTCCTCATTAATTGGTGGTAAAGATTTTACCTGCCGGAGCTGTGAAATAACCCGTTAAACACTTTCTGCCCGTTGAATCATTAATCCTCTAACAAGCTCTTTCATAGTAACCATCTACTGATTATTAGTTGTAGATAATAATCTAACGGCCTGTACGATCTTGTCAAGCGTAATTTTACTTATTTTCGCAAAAATCTCCACTTAAAAGCGACTAAGCTAAATACAATGGATTTCAATTAACTTTTAACAGTTTAAAAATATTATTTTGTGATTAATTTTCACGTTAGAACAAAAATATTTTACTACAAAAATAACGATAAAATTTTCTTTCAACTTATTCTTATATATTTTTTAACTTTAATTATAAAAGAACATAAATTGTCCATTTGTTATCTACTTTTTTAAACAACTTAAAAACATTTTTTTCATAGGTGCCAAAAGGAATGAGGAAATAAGTATCTACCTTGAACGATAAAGAGACAGATTAAGAATGTAAGATTTTTTCAAAGACCATCGCTCCTATTTAAACAAGAACATAAAAAATTATATGAATGTAGATACTTTCTGCATTGATGAAAGTACGTTGATGTAGAATGTATATAAAAGAACACCCCGGGGACTGTGGCTACTCTAATTAAATAATGAATTATTTTTATTAATGGATACATTTCTGAATTAGGTTGATAAAAATTTATTTCTTAATTTTAATCTTGCCTGTACACTTTCAGGCATGCTAGAAAGCCTGGTGGAGTAATTTTATGAAGGACTGGGTATTTCTTATGTAACTTAATAATCCACTATTCAAAAATAGTTGGTCGTATAAAAGTATTAAAAAAAAAATCTTTAAACCCTCTTGTAATACTACTATAATATTGATAGTTTCCAAGGAATTTAAAAATAAATTTTGTGCAACGGTAGAGAGTAAAAGTTACACTTTATCAAAATAAACCACCTTTCTGTTAAATTGTAAAAAAAAAAAAACGCTTAAACACCGTGATTCATGACTACTATTTAGCGAGTACCACAAACAGAATCGATCACGTTTTCAACCTAAAAGGATCCTTTTTGACGGAACCTTTTATTTTACATTAAACCATTTTTTAATAAAAAATTTATTTATTTCATCTATCAATTTTCGCTTTCGTTCTGTGAAAAGTTTTTTAAAATTTTTTTTAATTTAATAAAAAACTATAAGAAAATATAAATGTTTAAATTGTTTTATATATTGCTTCATTACATACTTCCATGATTAATGAAGAGGTAAAAAAACCATTGTTAGTTATTGAAGCTAAATTTATATCAGTCTCCTAAAGTTTAAATACAATTAATTTGTAGTTTTAATATTTAAATTAGTGAGTAAATGGATTGAGAAATCTAGAAAACCATGTAGTTTTTAAAGGAAACATAGTGAACATTTTTTACTATTTTAGACTATTAAATTTTTTATTTAGTACATAAAATTATTTTTATGGTCTTAATTTATTTTAGAAGAATTTATTTCCTGATAAATCCTCGTATTTTTTTTGAAAGTTGGAAGATTGATTTTAGCGGAAATTTACAAAAACTAAATTTTAATATTTTTCCTAGTATGTTTCTTATATGCCAAACTTTGCAGAGATCGAATTAATCTCAGAGGTCGTGTATATATATACGTATATTATATATATACACGACCTCATATTGTATATGTACCATCGATGAATGAAGGCATTACTTCATGTGAAAAGCCAACATAACAGAAAGAAATTAAACAAAATAAGTTATTTGATTTTCACAAAATTAATCGAGTTTTCTGTTCGTAACATCTGAGCAAGGAACTGTTGTCGTGATTTTTTAAATAAATTTTGTACTAATCAAATTTCATATTTTGTTTTGTGAATATATATATAATCTTTCTTTTTTTTTCAATTAATTAAGGTTCTTATTAGAAGAATACTACAAAAATCAAAACTTTCCGTAGCATATGGAAATTACAGGAATAAACACTGTATTCAAAACTTTTAAATATAAATCTTAAAAATTTGTTACAATAAAACATCTAAGTTCAAAATTTACACACATACTGTTTCATCCTTACGCTATAGAAGTTAAATAAGGGATTTTAATTCCTCATTCCTTTTTATAAAATTCCTATTGGGAGAATATTCTTAATTTTGACTTAAATTAGAATTAGTAAATTAAAACATATACTTGTTATTACAAAGCATAATATTCTACACAGTAGATAAAATATTTCAAAATCCGATTTTTACAATTTGAAGATCATTAAACATAAATTAAAAATATCTATCTGAAATTTATTAACCGTCTTTATTCTGCTTTAGAAAGAATAAGTATTTTATGTACTAAGTCTTATAGTAAATTTATTCATCATAACAATTTTAACCTTCTTTTCTAATTAACAGGCTGAAAAATATTTATAGTCAAATTTTTATTTATTTCAAATACTTTTCTTTTGTTAAATAAAGTATTTCTTTTAAATAATGAAAAAGTTACAATGTCGACGTAAAAAAGTTATATATTGTGATGTGAAGGTAATATAAAAAGGACTGTTTTATGATTACTATCATATCGGTTTTAACATTATGCCTACGAACACTCCATTCTTTTAACAATGAACTAGCTTTGTCAATTTGTAAACCGTTACACTCTCGAATAAATTGAATGTACGTACTTTCCAATTATATACTCTACTTCGTTACTCCATTTTTCTATTGTATTTTATAATGATTTATTTTTTAAAAATATGAAATCTAAGCAGAATAAAAAGTAAAAACTTTCGAACAATAAACCTCTTATAGGAGAAATAAACAACACATTTTACATAAAATGTAATACTTTTTTGGCATTTTGGTGGTGACAATATTTATATCGCATAATACAGAACTTTTTTCGACTCTAGTCAATTCAATCAAAGTGTAATCGCTCTCAATCATCCTCTGAATATGGCTAAAACCGTCTCAAAAGTTGAAAAAAATATTAAAAAATCAGATAAAGAGATACAGTGGCAAACGAGATAATCAATATAATCAAATAATAAAGTTTGCAATAAAAGATGATATTGCATGCAACATGTTTGAGATTTTAACCGTGGAGATGAAAGCATTTATTTAAAGAAGGTTGAGGTTTTAAATCATTGCAATTTTTGTTATCATAAATCGTAGAAGTAATTTAATATTCAAGAGTATGAAACACCACGGCAAGGTTGATTATGTTAATAGGCTGAAGGAATTTAATGACAGTACTAATGCCTCAATAAATCGGGAACATACCCTGGTGTCGTTGCCTTGGAAAAGACTGGTTCGTTATCGCCCATATACCGAACGATTACGGTGTATAATATAATCTGTGTGTAATATATTACGGTATATAATCGTAATTCAAGGGATTACGATTTCTATACTTCAAGGTAAAAAAAGGTTAAAAGATAAAGAATATACCGTATTTCCAGATTTTTATAATAATACCCAATTTTAAAGGGCTGAAGTGTTTCAGCTTATAAAAAAAAATAAATAACGCGGCTGCGAATAAGTCACGCTCTGATAATCCTTTTTTTTTCTTTTTCCCCCCTACACCCCTGGACCGGATCTGCAGTCAAGCATGACTCAGTCCAGGGGCGTGCCTTTGCCAATCTAACGGACCTCCCTGCCTGCCGACAGTAGGTCCGGCATGGCAGAGGTCGGCCCGCCGGTTCTGGATTTTCTTATTTTAATTTGCCTGCCTCTAACTTCAGAGGCTCTGATAATCCATAATTAATTGGTTGTGGATGGCGTTCTTCCACATTGAAGTGAAAGAATTCTTCTAATGGCAGGAAGGGAGGATGGTTTTAAAAATTTGAAACAGCTGTTAAGGCAAGATATGGCGGAGATGGTAAAGACAGTCATGGAAAGTCAACCGGTTAAGAATAATTAATGAGTGAATGCCGTCTGTTAGAGTTTAAATAAGATTCAATTTAAATTTATTTCAACGCAAACTTGTTCGTGTTTTACATTTTAATTCTGATGACTTAATAAGTAGGCATATTCAGTATGTAAAAAACTTCGTGTGTTGTTTACTTGAGCCCTTTATAGAAAACATCTCAACTGAGAAGTATATTATCTTTTTTTCAAGAATATAAGTTACGCTGGGAATCTAGCGCTTAGGGAAGTAGACCGCGGAACTATATAAGGGTGGTTAGTAATAAAGTATAAATCAATTTTAAAATATGTATATAGTTTTGTAAATTTAGATTATAAGAACCTACTAACGATTTTGGTCAATAATATAGAATATATTAAGTTATTTGCATATTTATCGAGGGGAAAAGATTCTAATATGAAAAGGGATTTTACGGATTTAAGTAAATTTTCGATAATCATGGCTGTAATAATAATTTTATTTTTATAGATTATTGTAATCCTAATATAGCTATTTATCAATATTTACGAAATAGAAAAGAAATATCCGGGTTTTATTACTTAGTGAGGAACTATACCCTGTTTGAGGGTATAGTTTTTTACTTATAATTTGTTTCACGAAAGCGTGCAACAAACCAAATTATAGCGGTATGATGACTCTAATTTAATTTAGCGCAATCCATCCGATAAAAAATACTTCTCCTTACTTTTAACATAAAAATGAAGTAAGAATAACTTGTAATACTAAAGATTAGAAAATTATGATGAAATGATATATTTCATCATAAGTTATATTTCACCATTAGATATATCATTAAGTTATACATAAAAAAGTTATATTAGATGCATCATAAGATATATTTCATAAGTAGCTACACAGCAACTTACCAAGTTCAATAGACCTTAATGTTTTTACACAAACAGTCCGCTTCCCGTGCTTTTTATCTTGGTTAAATACATGTTAAACACAATTTGTCCAAGCATTTGCATCTGCAAATGTTTGGAAAAATAGGATAGATACTCTATTAACATCTTCTATCAATAGATTTTTTATAATTTTTACATCACTTAACTTAAATGTTGTCTAATTACTCCCAATATAGCCTTTGACTTGTGCCCGTAATAATGCTATCGTATTATTACGGGTACAGTGGTATGAATTATAATATTGCAATGATATAAAGGAAGACGAACACGACAATTTTTTAATTTTGCTATTTCATCTCCTTTATAATGAATATATTTTTGTTTAACTAATTTTACTAATCGTATAAGTTATTTTTTAACATGCCTTCGGTGTACGTAATTTTCTTCGATTTTAAAACAGTCAGCAATTTCCGATTTTCGGGTCGAAGCTTTTTTAGTTTTTTGAGATTTCATTTTTTCATTATCCATTATTATGTCGGATCCTTCTACAAAAATGTCGACAAATTTTTTAAAACCACTGCATAAAATTGTCACCACTCATTTCATCGTGATACTCTTGGGAAGATCTGGCTTCAATTACCTGTAAACCGTTGAAAAACTCATTATCATTTCCTACTTGCGTTCCTATTAATGGTTTACCTTTTCCAACCTGGGTTTTCACCCCAGTTTACAAACCTCCAGTGAACCTTTGATAAAAGCGTCTTTTGCCGCTCTATTTTTTTATCCACCCGTACTTTTTTCCTACATTAATCTAAGTTCGCTTAATTTCTTTAAAATGTTTCATGCGCTATGAAAAATATCTTCGCGTTCAGTCAATAAAGAATTATTTTTTCTGGATATGAAACAAAAATTAATTGATTTTAAGACACGACGTAATGTACCTCAAGAAAAAGTCGTTAGTTCAGAATTTGTATTCGTGGAATTTAATATTTTATTCAGTTATGAAGCTCGTTATTATAATAAGACGAATAAACTGTTTTTTCTGATAGTGGTTTAACTAAAATCATCCAAGTTTTCAATCATTTTCACATGAGTTCTACTATTTTTAGGGCTAACTTGTTTACCATAAATTTTGTGTTTCTTTATTAAATTAAAAATGTATATTTTGCACTACTTGCTTCCCGAGCAGTGTCTCTGACTGCAGTTTCAGGTTTATCTTGTTATATATACGTAGCTGATTAATTTTTTTGGGGCTACTTAAGGGTTTTCAGGTTTATGTTTCACGTCAGAATCACTTATTGCTAAAACCCGATTACCATAAAAACACAGGATAAATTAAAATTAATGAAAATAACATTGAGTAAAACCGTTACAAAAATGAAATATAAAACTGTATCGACCCGGATTGAGAAACACTATACCACAGACTGAAATACTTTCTTTCACTGAACTGTATTACGATGTGAAGCATTACAGATAATATTATCGTTATTCAACATTAATAAAAAAACTCAACAAAATTTCTAATTGCTTATCATCGGTAAACCAAGGTGTCAAGACGAGTGGTAGCTTTAGATTTGGTCGATCCGTTTAAGAAATTCATTATTTACCGACACATAAGAAGAACTCTTCTGTAGTAGATAATATACGAGTATCTCCTTTACGGATGCAGTCATTAAGTTATTGACAGGGATTCTTTTAAATCGATTGAAAGGATGTGCTAATTAAAATCGAATTTTGATGAAAATCTGTATGGCTTTAATACGAGCTTTAACAAAGTATATATTATTTTCATGTCTGTTGAAAAGTAAAGATAATAAAGTTTATTGTTATTTTATTGATTTTAAAGAAGATTTCAATGCTATTAATCGATATGACTCTTCTACAAGTCATGCACTACGTGTCTGTCTAAAATCTATAAAGTCGCTTGTGTCGTTTTATGAGATTATAGTACCTTAAGTATGATGTGAGGAGGGGATGTAATATGAGTTTAATCCATTAAACAGGACTTCTTGATCTCCCCTTTTATATTTACATATATATAAACGAGTCAAATGAAGAATGAAAGAGGTAATGAGAATAGTTAATTTAATTATAAGGGTACTCTTATACTGTGTTGATATTGTATTGCTGGCTGCGAAGCCAAAATGTTTACAAATAATGTGTAATATTCTTAAAATCTACGATCAGCTAAGACTTAGTGTGAATGTTGAAAATCCAAGGTTATGGTTTTCAGGGATGAAAATATATTAGTTAGAAAAAGTGACATCGGGCGGAACAGATTACAGAGGTAGTTAATACTATAAAAATTATTAAACGCCCCTTAATTATAAAATTATTTCAAACGCCCCTCGTTTTCATTTAGTTGCCAAGATAGGGAAAAGGCTAAATATGTTTTTAATAATACACGTGGAGGAATGTTTTTGTTAAAAATAGTATTCCGATCTCTGTGAGGTGTGTAGTCTTTAACGCGGTTTGCCAGGCAGGGTACTACATTACATTAAGTATGTAGTAGAAGTAAGATTTAAAGTACTTACAGAATTTAGAAGGATTTCAGCGATTTGTCATGAAAAGAACTTTGGGGTAGCCAAACCGTTCGCCTGATATGCGATTTATTTGGTTGGAGTCCAGCATAGTTTTTTGCTGGTATTTCTCCTTTGGTCTCCGTGTTAACTATGTATTGAAAACAATAGGAACACCGAAGGAAAAATTAGGAAAGGAAGGATAGTGTTACTAGTTATAAATAAAAACATAATGGGGTGGATAATGTTCTGCTGAGATTTGTGTTAAAATATAATTGTGTATTTAGTGATTGTGTTGGAGATACGATCATATGGGGATAGCAAATAAAGAGTAGCGCACGAAATGATGCAATATTTGGTTTTTTAAAAAATATTTATTTGAATCACAATACAGAAAAGTAAAATATAAATTGTTTTCTATGTACCTGGAGATTACGTTCCGCTTATCATATATTCAATATGACCACAAACTCGCGTCTAGCAACTTCTTCAACACGAACATCTATGTTGTCGACGATACATATCCTCGGTTATTTCGTTGCACGTTTCAATGACCAACACTTGCAATCCCATCACTGAACGAGGACGTTAGAAAAAATCTATTCCTTTAGAAATACTAGAAAATAATCACACGGATTCAAATCAGGACTGTTCCGGAGCCAGTTCTGTCCACAAGCAAAACGATTACGAAATCGGTGTGAAATGACATTTACACGACAAGTTTCATGCGGAAAGTCTAAAACAACATTAGCTGTGTGTGGTTTGGCTCCTTCCTGCATGAACAACTAGTTTTCTAATCGAAACTCTTTTGCAAGAAGTTGAGGAACAAGATTATTATGCAGCATGTTTAGATAACGTCCACTGTTGACGGTCTGTTCAAAACATAGTGGCTATAATACCCCGTGACTTGAGATAGCGGCCCGTACCGTAATTCTTAGAGCATGATACACCTTTTCATGTAGCACGTATGAATTTTTGGAAGCCCAAAAACGCGCATTTTGTTTATTAACAATGCCGTCTAGGTAAAAATGTACCTCATCTGAAAATCAAACATTGTTTATCAATACGTCTTGGTTCACTTTCACAATCTACTCAGTGAATGCCATTCTTTGATGTTTGTTGTCAACTGTTAATTTAGGTAACATTGTTATTTTTTACGGATACAAATGAAAATCAGTTTTTACAACTCGCTGTACAGATCGCCTACAAATCCGAAGTCACATTGCTGCTTTTCTTGTCGATTCAGCAATGCTGCTCTGACAGCTTAGCATTCTGTGGAGAACGAACATCGGCAGGCCTTTCGCGCTTATTTTCAAATACTAAACCATCACTATTAAATTTTTCGTAAAGTCTATGTATTATTTTAAATGAGGGCGACCAGCAGTTTGAAAATGTGCACGAACCGTCTTTGTGTAAGCACCAGACGTTTCATTTCATTAGAAAACAAAACAACACAGTCTTTATATTCTGTTCAATAGTCAGTCTTCCTTTGTCAGCAATCTTGGAACGAAACACAAACAGCGCACTTGTAAAGAGAAGAAACTAATATTCATGAACTGCTACCGTTTCTGTCAACATAAAACATAATAATTATTAACCTAAACAATTATTGTTTATGTTAATCCAACAAATGTTGGATTATTTTGTGCGCCACTCTGTAAATTTCTCAACAAATATCAGGGATTAAAAACAAATCCCTGAGAGCGCGACGAGAAAAGTACATGCTCCATAAACACTTGAGAATGAATTTGGGATATAAGGCCCCAGCTTATCATGTTTTAAGATAGTGAAAATGATAATAGGTCACTTATAAGTATGCTTTTTAAAACCAGAACTTCGCAATTATATTTAATTAGGGACCGTAGAGGGAAGAGTGTACGTACAGGTGTTCTTTTTGTAATTTTGAAAGTATACAGAATGTGGAACAATCTTTAGATATTTTTCCGATTTTAATAGAATTTCTACGAAGTCTTTTTTGTGATGGACTAGGAATTAATGAATTGCTAGATTATTTATTTGGTATAAGTCGGTATCTTTTTGCCCATTATTTAAGGAAAGTAAAGAAATATAAGGATTTTTTTTAATATGGAGTTTAATTATTGAGTATATTTTTCAATTTTAAAATTAATAATTTTATTTTTATTTGTAATACTGAAGTTGTTTAAACTGGTATTAGAATCTAAATTAGATCTTTGTTTGATATGTTTGTTTTAAAGAATGGATGCTTATCTGAAACATTCATTTCAATGTTGCCTCTCTTATATCCTTGTACGTTAGATGTTAACACTGGAATTATTGTAAATAGATTATAAATAGCGGCATATAGTCTTATTCTTTTCTTTTATAAAAAAGAATAATATACTTTATCATGTTTGTGTTACATGGTTTGCGTACAAAGAAAACAACAATATTTAAAAGAATAAGTTTAAATTATTTTGTTTATGTTGTTTTGTAATTCTTATCTTATATTTGTTATTATTCGGTATCTTTAGTTTGAAGTACGCTCGTTATTCATTGGAGATATTGTGCCTTATTTAAAACAAAAATAAAATTTAGTCTATAATCGTATATCTTATAAAAGCGATTCATATTTTGTTTTTGTAAGAACTAATTTTAATTTTAATTTCTGATTTCAACAAATGTACTTTCTTTTACTCTTTTTTTTACTTCGGAGTTATGGACATCCACTAATTTTGTCATTTTTCCAAAAAAAAATGTATCAAATACTTTCAAACTTTAATATTAAACCTCAAGACAATTAAATCATTTTTGATTAAAAATATTACAAACTGAAAATCTTGATTCGAACACATCATATTTGTATATCGCCTAGGCTTCCCTTCCGGCCATACTTTCTTACATCTTTTCTCCATCCTTCTTACGGCCTCCACCTTTAATGATACGGTGGCTGAGGTCGATATCAGCTAATGCCGACCTTGCTGGAGCGCTTAGCGTGGTTGTTAATAAGACCATGAATCATTTTTGTTAATGAATCCATTAACATGGTTGTTAATGCATTAATGCATTCTCCAGTGACATAATTTGGGCGACTGAAGTATTCGCGTGTTTTAATGGTTTCTTTCACTGAGTAGATTCCATCTTAATATCAATGATTTTCTGTATCATTGTAGCAAAAGCAGAAAACAACTGCTCCATGTTAATTATTGATGAAGATGAAGCAGCAGGCTGCCAGCGAGGATTGACTACCTCAGTCAATCCTCTGTATTATTATAACCCATTATAATAATACAATAAATAAATTTCATTAAAATCATTTAAAAAATTTAGCTCAGGAAAAATTTTTAAAAAATGCAGTTAGATATTAATTCGCGATTTGCAAAGACTAAAATACATTTAGCCTTGTTTTTACTACTTTATAATTATATTGCAGTCTCGCAATCTTTTGATACGTGGAAGCTTAGGCTATAAATTTTAAAGGATTTGTATACCTGTTAAGAGGCAAAACCTGTTAAAATATACCTAGTATATTTTTTCAGAAAATCCAATCATATAAGTGGAAAATAATTTATAAATAATTATACACAACCTACATATTTAAACGATAACATATGAATACAATATTATTATAAATTTGAATTTATATTTTACAATTGTGTAAATATGTATATATATTGCAATAGCATACCTAATCAAGCTAATGTTTCAACTTAAAGAAAAAAATATATTCGTAAAAACAGTAACTCAGAATTTGCAGCTGTGCAAAAGTTGTGTAAAAAACGAATGAAAGAAGATCTTTTGTAATAAAAAGGAAGCTTTATGTGAACTGCCACTGTCTACTATATGAACTTAAATCATTCGTCTTAGTACCGAATGCTCTTGACTAATTGTTCTCTTCTTCATATGTCTTCTTTTATTCTTTTACATTTCCTTCTGCTGTTTCTTTTCTAAAACCAATTTCTAATAAATAATCGGTAGGCTTTTATTATATTTTAAGGCACGTAAGCGCACGCGCGCAATACACATGTTGTATAGAATTCCGGTTTATTTTGATATATCGAAATCTTTTCGATATCTCGAATTAACCAAATCGCTTCCTCCGAAATAAAAGTAAAAACCCCACTCACTATCATATCATTACCCGTTTTCAGCTAAAATTGTATTCAGCAGTAGTAATACGCTAAATTTTGTTTAAGTACAAACACAATCGAATATATTTGAAGAAAATACTCCGAACTGTATTAGAAAATTCTTTTGACAAAATATTCCTAAGTAGTAATCGTTGACCAGATAGATTATTTAAAAATATTATATGTGTATATATATTTATATATATATAAATTATTTTTGACATCCTAAATACAATTTGAATAATTACTAAATATAAAACACATAAATTAGTAAATGAAAGAGAAATTAGAATGAATTTTAATTAAGAAAATTATTCCAAAAGCTCTTTTAATATATATTAAATATTTTTTTGAAATGGTTAGGGAAAATATCAATCGATGAATAATTAACAGAATTTTCAGAAAAAAATTTAAAAAATCTTGTAAAAACATTGGTTTATAAATTATACAGAAGAGATAAGCTGAAGATAGAATTATTCAAACTTTTCACAGAAACCTTTGCGATAAGAAAACGATTTTAAAAGTTGTTGATATAAGGACTTTACGAGAAAAATTATTGGAGAATTTTTAGTAAAAAAATAAATATTTAATTTTTCTAACAGTTTAAATCTCGAAGGCGTTTATAAATTGTTTAATAGTGAAAGATTATTTAAGAATAATATTTGACATTGTAAGGTTAATACTAGTTTTAAGGTTCAAGTCCTTGTAAAGGGTTGCTTTTATATGGATTTGAATGCTAGACTGTGAATACAATCGATGTTTTTCAGTGGTTGGGTTTCAATTAAACTCATGTCTATAGAGTGATTGACCTGAGTCTGTTCCACACTACATGTTTGTAAATACATGTAAGTAATAAGGAAAAAAACATTATATTCAAATCATCTACGTTACCACAGCGTAATGTTGAACAATCTATTACAGGATCTTTGGGGGGAAATCTTCCTCTATAACATAAAAAAACGATTTTTTTAAATTTGTTTTTTTGGTCATGTAAATGTTGAAGAAGCACAAAATCGATTTGAAACCAGACATTTTTTTTTAAAGTCGGCTAAAATCACCACATTTCAATCAATTTTTATCAAATATGTAAAAAATACATATATTTAAAGATTAATTGATTTTTTTTTTTATATGCAAAAATAATGCAAAAGAAATTTATTTAATTTGTGATGACGGTATTTTCTAGACTCTGGACCAGTGATATCGAACCTTTTTGAGAAGTGGGTCAAATTTTGTTCATTATCTTTTTTTAATACTAGCCTATAGGTCACTAAGTCAGTGGTGTCACTTGGAAAGGGATGGTGGGAGGTTGGAGCAAAAAGGGTACCAATAAATTGTAATCACCGAAAATTTGTTGACAGAAAAACTTGACAGTTGACCCTTTTTTTTTGTTTTCACTTTTTAAATCCTCTAAAAAGGGTACGTTTCCTTTTTGTTTTAACATTTTTACTTTTGCAAGTGAAGAGCAAAAAATAAAGGTCGACGTCAAAAAATTGATTTCAACTCGCGGTGATACCATGAATTACCGCACCAGGTGACACTGTGCCTAATGGCGCCTCTGCACTGAATATCTGAATGAACAGGGAGTAAATAAAAGCATATATATATATATATATATATATATATATATATATATATGCTAATATATAATATATGCGAAATATTCTGTATTAATAAACATAGTGACAGACATGTATGTTTATAATAAAGTTGATAAAAGTATGTTTAATGTGAAACTCTCGTTGGTTATTTTAAGGTAGTTTTTTAATATCTGGTCATATTCCGTATACATTATTTTAACGAATTTGGGAGTCGGTTAATTTCTAAGTTTATTTTTGTTGGTAGATTTTACAAAATTCATTGAGGAAAACGATTTTCCACACAAATATGTGGACCCAAACATCGTTAAAACAGCATTAACAAGTTTTTTCATCGATATAAAATTGTTTGGTAAAGTATCCCATACATTTACTATAATATTTTCAATTTTTAGTGTGGCGTCATTATTATTTGTACTACTTTCAGAAAATTTTCTTCTACTTCGAAAATGAAGTTCTCAAATTTATTTTTCACACTATCCTGCTTTGAAATTCAGTTAATTCTATTTTTAAATCTAGGATACCTAGCCACATAAATTCGGTTAACTTCATTGTTTCGAATTCTGTTTTTGTATGGTTATAAAATAAAACGAAATGTTTTTTCCAAACTTTTAAATTGATTAAATCTTTCTTTAGGAGCATGTTTTATTTCCTGTATAATGATTAAATATTTTTTAATTGCATTTTCTTGAATGTCAAGTGTACGAGTATTTTCAAAATTTATTATGTTTTGAAAATGTTTTTGTAATTGCTAACATGTACAGGAACCAAACAGCAACAGTAACAATTGAAGAACATAAGAAAGAAGCTGTAATAAGAAAGGGAGTCCGACAAGGATGTTCCCTATCTCCGTTAGTTTTTAATCTTTACATGGAACTAGAAGTTAATGATATTAAAGAACAATTTAGATTCGGAGTAACAGTACAAGGTGAAAAGATAAAGATGCTACGATTTGCTGATGATATAGTAATTCTAGCCGAAAGTAAAAATGATTTAGAAGAAACAATGAACGGCATAGATGAAGTCATACGCAAGAACTATCGCATGAAAATTAACAAGAACAAAACAAAAGTAATGAAATGTAGTAGAAATAACAAAGATGGACCGCTGAATGTGAAAATAGGAGGAGAAAAGATTATGGAGGTAGAAGAATTTTGTTATTTGGGAAGTAGAATTACTAAAGATGGACGAAGCAGGAGCGATATAAAATGCCGAATAGCACAAGCTAAACGAGCCTTCAGTAAGAAATATAATTTGTTTACATCAAAAATTAATTTAAATGTCAGGAAAAGATTTTTGAAAGTGTATGTTTGGAGTGTCCCTTTATATGGAAGTGAAACTTGGACGATCGGAGTATCTGAGAACAAAAGATTAGAAGCTTTTGAAATGTGGTGCTATAGGAGAATGTTAAAAATCAGATGGGTGGATAAAGTGACAAATGAAGAGGTATTGCGGCAAATAGATGAAGAAAGAAGCATTTGGAAAAATATAGTTAAAAGAAGAAACAGACTTATAGGTCACATACTAAGGCATCCTGGAATAGTCGCTTTAATATTGGAAGGACAGGTAGAAGGGAAAAATTGTGTAGGCAGGCCACGTTTGGAATATGTACAACAAATTGTTAGGGATGTAGGATGTAGAGGGTATACTGAAATGAAACGACTAGCACTAGATAGGGAATCTTGGAGAGCTGCATCAAACCAGTCAAATGACTGAAGACAAAAAAAAAAAAAATTGTAATTGATGAAAGTATTTCATGATTTTCATTTACAAATCTTTAGTGAAATGTCAAGTTTTGTCGTAAATATTTTAATACGTTCAAACATCATTAATACAATTTGTTCATTTCCCTGAAGTTTTTTTATTCAGTTCATTGAAATGCTAGTGATATCACATAAGAACATTAAGCCATTCAGCCAATGTATCTTTGATTATTCGTCATAACTATATTTTTTTTTCATTTTAAAAGAGCTTTATTTCATCTAATAAATTGACAAACCGATTAAGAACTTGACCACAACTGAACCATCGAACATTGTTTTATATCAAAATCCCAGAATATTAGAAATCAATTTCCTCTAATAATTGCGTAAATTCTAGTTTATTAAGACTTATTGTGTTTATAAAGTTGATGAATTTCATTACAATTGGCATTACACTGGAAAATGTTTTTAAACCTTGTTTCGCACATAGAACTTGCTGGTGTATTATATAATGAAATTCAATCAGGTAATGTCTAATATTTTGCTTAAGCTCCTGAATAAAAACGATGTTTTTACCCATCATATTGGGTGCACCATCTGTTGTTACAGAAACAATATTCTGTAGGTCAATATCCATTTCTATAAATGCATTATTAAATCCTTTTAAAAAATCAAGACCGGTACACTTCCCTTATCGGTTTCATTAGCTCTTTTTTCATTATATCGCCTGATTTATATTGAGAACAACTATTAGTTGCGCATAACCATTTAAATCATTACTCTTATCTAAAACAATTGAATATATTTCTGCGTAATTTAAGTCGTTGCGTATCTATGAAGAAATATTTCTAATTCTATTACTCGATCTTCAACTGCACTACAACTTATTGGTAACTAATTTATACGCTTTAAAATCAAGATTTTTTCTTTAAACAAAGTAGACTAAATTCTAAAAACGCTTGTTTTAAAATGTCTCCTTCTTAAAGAGGTTTCCCTTGGCAAGCAATGAAGTGGACTACTTGAAAACTAGCAGCTGTAATGTTATTTTTTGGAATAAAAAAGTGTTTAAAAATGAATTTTTGAATGATATTGGTTTAAGAATGATTATACTTTTTTTGTAAAAAAATATTCTCTCTCTTTTCTTCGTCTGTTGAGAAGCCGAAATTTGAATGCAACTTTTCAAAATGTATTTTTACATTGTATGTACGTGGAATAACTTTTTCGCTACAAATCACACACACAATAGTTTTATTATTTTCAATCACACCATATTTATTAAATCATTTTGTTTGATATAGTCTGGAACTTGTATCGTTTCGTTTTATTTTATTAACCGCTGACATAGTACAGGGCTACACCTTAAAATATTTATTTTTAAAACACAATAATTTTAAAATAAATTTCTTATTAACGTGCTTACATACATATGTAGATGAGAAAATTTAATGATAAAAAAATAATAACGAAGTTGAATTATTAAATACATCTAGACCAATAAAGTTGAAGCAATAAAAACTAATAAAAAATATAATAAAGTTGAATTTATTAAACAATTCTAGATACGTATGCCAAGGCTGCCAATTCGTTCAACACTGCGAGATGGTACATCCCCTTCCTACGATGCAACGATATGTGCGCCCAGT
Source organism: Lycorma delicatula (assembly GCF_047948215.1). Lineage (NCBI taxonomy): Eukaryota > Metazoa > Arthropoda > Insecta > Hemiptera > Fulgoridae > Lycorma > Lycorma delicatula. The sequence goes on from NC_134457.1 coordinate 55,509,053, forward strand.
TTATAACAGACTGTCATGAGTCATACACAGGTGCCGTGATAAAGAAAACTAGTTAGCCAACTTGGACATATTTTTTTTTTTTTAATAAATTTGACATTGGATATTTATAGCTATTTTTTTTATATTTTCGATTTTCTGTTCTCTTTTATGATATAAAAAATCTGATATGGACACCACGTGACTTCCTTGTACGCCTATTAAATTACATATATTTTTATATATTTATATTTTTTACTAACATTTTTTTTTGTTATTATTAAATTATTATTTATTGTATTTTTTTTTTACAATCAAAAATTAATTATATCAAAATATTTAAATTAAAAAAAAAGTTAAAAAAAGAAATGAAGTCTGATTCTAGCCGATGTTCCTTCCCCTTGTAAGATTAAAATATTTCATTAATTAAACTTTTATTTTGCTAAAACTCTGGAACCAATGAAATAAGTCCCACTTATGATATATCGTTGAAAAGCTCTCATTGAGGGGTTATTACTGCAGTTAAGAAAAAGTCCAAAATCCAAATATTTTGGATTTTATATACGTACGTACAGACGCCACGCTGAAACTAGTTAAAATGGATTCAGGGATGGCCAAAATTGATATTTCCGTTGAAATCTGAAAACCGAAATTTTTCGCGATTACAATACTTCGTACAAGGAAGTAAAAATAAGTTTGTAAAAATCAACACTTCCGTTTTGGCCGATAAAATATTTACCGTCTCTGAATTCTGTTGAAACTACCATATAGAATCACAAAACTTTACATTGTATCAGAAAGGAAGACAGAACCATCCCCAGTCAACAAATAGTTTTGACCAAACACGAGAGATAATATTATAATCACCGGTGTAATTTATCTGTTAATCATAACAAAGATATTTTTTAACCAATCCGAATCAATTTATAATTTAATATTTATGTATGTATAACAAACAAATATATAAATAAAGAGATTTTCAATTTTATATGTAAAAAAGTGTATTATTTTGTTTTAACCTTTTTTTTTTTATTTAAATATATTGATTTATTAATAATTATTAACCTCTCATTGTAAAAAAAATTATGATGAATAAAATTCAATAATAACAAAAAAATGGAAATATGAAAAATATCAGAAGTTTTTAATGAAATAAAATGTTATGTACTTTTCATTTTTAAAAAAAATGTGAAAGTGTAATTTAGTAGGTGTAAAGTCATGTGTTGTCCATATTAGACTGTTTTTATATACATTTAAAGGCAACAGCGATATCTTGAAAGGAACACTCGAGAGACTAAGGAATATATTTTATCGGAAGTTAGATAAATTTATCGCTCATTTAACATATTTGTTTTACCAGTCGAAAAACCTAATTGCGTATAGCCCTGTTTATTTGTGTTATTCAACGGTAAAAGTTGGTACATTCTCGACATCATGTCACAAAAATAAAATTGTTGCAGATTTTACATACTGATATGACGGAGTATTTAGTCTTTACTAAAGATTCGCAAGATGTTAGAAGAAAAGGACTCTCGAAATTTTGCATTCAGACCTCAAACAAAGCCTTACTTTGTCATAACAGTCTCAGTAGTTGTATAAAACCGGACCAGTAGGATTGAGATATTTAGTCTTACTTAGAGATCGGTCTGTAACAATTAAAATATAATAATAGTACTAATATTCTTATTAAAATACTTGCTTTATATAATTTTGAAAATAGTTTCCGACTTTCGTTTTCCCAGTACATGAAATTTTTATATATGAATTTGTCTAGAATATGTGTATGTCAACCAGTCTGATAATATTAGTTTTGTTTTACCAGTGACTTGAGAAAATTATACAACACTTTTGTAGGTAAATGGTCGACATTGTAGTAAATAATTTTTTTTGCTTATATTTTTTCACGGTATTTAATATCGGTTTCAATGATTCTCGAATTTAATAATCTCCTTACTTTCTTTTACAATTTCTCTTTTTATTTAATCCAAGAATATCATGTTTTAATATGAATTTCATTCTTCGTTTATATTTTACTGCATCCTATTTAAACTTTAAATCTGAATAATTTTATGGTTAAACGCATCAGATAGAGTTTGTTGATCATTTTCTTGAAATAATTTGTCACATCGCAGAATATTCAGGTCAAAATTTCCCAATGCACTTAAAGACAAGCACACTAATATTTCTTTAATTTTTATAATTATAGATTATTTTTATTAATTAACACACTGGGACCTCTTCGTAAATACAGAAACACTACTTCATAAATTTGTATTTAAACTATAAATCACTTTGCAAATGTTGTGGTTTTTTACTCAAACCAAATGTGAAAGCGAATTGGTCGATATATTTTTATAATCATTATGTGGAATAAATCGGTGTAATATTTTAATAAAATTTTTCCATACGAGTATTAATGTAATTCCGTAGTAAATATCCAATACTTTAAAAAATTTCCAAACGGGTAACGTTTCACGATAGGTTATATCGTTTTACTTTTCAAATGCAACAATATTTTAACTGGTAATCGTAAAAGTACATGCACACAAAGTCAATAATATTGACAATATTATGGAAATAAAATGGCAGTATTTAACGTAAGAATATGTAAAAGATTAAGATACTGACATTCACAACTTTTTAATAACAGTAAAATTTTGTGAAATTTTTTTTAAAATTTTGCCCTTTCATAATGTTCATCTAACGAGCGTAAAAAAAGACATATGACCCAAACACGATTTAGTCCACCCAAAATCATAAGTCGATAAAAAATATACCAATTACAATACCCATCCATCCTTATATATCGCTGATTACAATTAAGTCTCGCCACCTCTACAGATTACGTCAATAACTAATTAATCAAAATATCGTATTTTTTTACTAATCACGAGTACAAATACGATTGACCAATCAAAATAATTCACTACTTCACACCAATTACAACTGAAAATGAAACTGACCAATTAATAGGCAGTAATAATTGTATTCCAGTTATTAAATTTAATTGGAATGTAACATATTTTGACCAATTAAATACGAAAAAGCCTCAGTGTTTTTAACATTATATCAAACACAACAGAAAAGTCTACTTTTTATCAGACAGAAAGACTGAGAACTATCCAGACAACAATTAGTTATGACCAAACACAAAATAGAAAATTATTATCACTATTATTTTATCTGATAATCATAACATAAATATTTGTCAACTAATCCAAATTCATTTATGATTCAATATTTATATATGATCTTACAACCTATGGTATACACATTTTGTAAGATTTCAATTTAATATGTGAATCGATGTATCTATATATATATATATATATATATATATATATATATATATATATATATATATATAATACTTATTTTCAGAGGCAACAAGAAACTAATTGTAGGCAATAAATTAGTGTATTAGCAGTTTAATTTTTATGTACTTTTAAGTGTAACCGCAAGAAGTCGTCGCGAGAATAGGAAGTATATTTTATCAGAATTTAGAATTAAATATACGAAGTTATATAGTTCATTACACATATTTGTTTTACGAGTCAAAAAGCCTTAACGGTATATAGCGTTGTTTAATTTTTATTGTTAACCGGAAAGGAAAGTTAGTCTATACACGAGGTCATGTCACAAAAAAGTAAATTTGCAGATTTTAAGCAACGATACGACGAAGAACGTAGTTTTTATTAAAGAATCGCGAGAGGTACGAAATGGACCCTGGAAATTTCGCATTCAGGCCGCAAGCAAACCCCGAGTGAATGATCATTACTATCGGTACGTTTATAAAACAAAATCAACAGGATTGAGATATATAGCCTTACTTGATGATCGGTCGGTAACTATTTATAACAACAAAACTAATTATCTTATTAGAAAACTTGTTTTATAAAATTTAGAATCGGTTTTGGACTTTCGTTTTCCCGGTATATGAAATTTTAATATATGAATTTCATTACAAATATGTGTATGTCAATCGGTATCAGAATATTAGTTAACTTTTTTTCAGTAAATAATAGGAAATTATAATGTATCATTGATAGATTAATTAAATTTTGATTAAAATTTCTTAGAAGGATTGTAGAACGCTAATTAAACCTTGCTGAAAATTTCATATAACAAGGAAGAAGGTCTGGGAAGATACTGTGATAAATGAACAAGTGGAATTTCGGAATATAATTTATATAAATTTTATAATGAATCATTAGTTATATAATATGTTCGTGAATACCCCTTATGTGTATTAAAGGAAAAAAAGATTGAGGTTGAATTAGTGAAGGAGTTTATTGATATAGTAAGTAGCTGAGCAACAGAGAAAGGTCTCAACACCCTGACCAAACATATCGAAGAATGATAGTAAGACATCTTACTGGCGAGCACCCTCGTATAAAAATGTTTACTTATCCCCTAATTCCATAAGAGATATTCTATTTAATAACAAAATTAAAATATTTAATAACTAATTTTACAAAATTTAAAAATCAAATAATTAACGTTGATTAAACTGTTTCTACGAATGTATTGGATAAATTAATTGGTTTAGTGGGAATTAACATAATTAATTGGTAAAGTTTTAAAAATCGATTTGTCTTAAAGTATAAATTTCAACAACTTTTTATGTCATCAGTCATTTTAATTGTCTCAGTGGATTATTATATGTTTATGACAAAAACTTCTGATCGTTCAGTTTTACTGTAATTAATTGCTTCAATAAATATTTATAAAGAAATTACTATCAAATGTAATTTCTCTTTCGTTTTTCCTAGTAATTTTTATTATTTATTTTTCAGTAACATTAACAGTGCCTTTCTAAAAACTCAAAATTTCACAAATTATGTTCTTGCCTTATGAGTTTTTCAAGAAATGTAAACGTAAAATCAAATGAATATTTTAATATTCAAAATATTTTTATAGTTTTCGTAAAAAAAACGATCCTGCAAAAATTAAAATGTATGTAGTATGAAATAAGTGATAAATAATTTACAAATTGATATTATAAAAGAAAGAGAGACGAAGCCTTAAATGATATTTAGTTTTTTTTTTTTTTTATAATACTGGAATTCATTTTTAACGTACTCATGTTTGAATTACAAACATATTTATAATTTTTTTTTATTTTTAAGTAAGTAGTTACGAAATTCTTGAACAACAATGTTGTAGCAATTTAAATTTTTATTTAGATACATATACTAAATAAAATATCAAAAATATTTTATTCCCATAATATCTCTATTAAAACAAATCAAACAAAAATTAAAAATTTATAAAAATCATGAAGGATTTCCAACAAACAATATAATATTCTAAATAAATGTTCCAATAAATTTTATGGGCATTGGTTATGTAGAGCTAATATAAATACATATAATTTTATTAAAAATCCCTCCTGTGTTAAATTTTTAAATTTTAAGGTTCATTTAAACATTGAAGTAAAAAGGGAGGTTTTTCGATTCTTACTAAATTTATCTTAATGTCTTATAAAATAGTTAAGAACAGTTTTTTAAACATTAATGGTAAGATACATTCTTATATTGTATTGTTACGTAATAGAGATTATCGAAAATTATTTAAAGAGAATATAAAGTGTGTCAACCTTTTTTATCACATTTTTCTTTGGTGGGTCATTGCACAAGTATATTATCCTTTAAAATTCGTCGTAAACCAGAAAATATCAAAATATAAAAAGCTGCCAGTATGAATATATAAAATGTTTCGTAATTTATCGGATAGAATATTTTTTAAAGGTCTTTATGAGAATTTATACGTAATTAAAGTTTTTAAATAATCGTAAGAAAAATAGTTGCTTTTTTCACGTACAGAGAATGTAGGAGCTATCAATTATATTTTTTGAGAAAGGTTAAATTAATTTAATATTTTTAACAGTATTTACGTTTAGTTTTTGAGGTATTTAGTTTGTCAAAATTTTGAAAATATAGAACTACATAATTTATTCTCTTAAAGTATAATTAATTTACAACGTTGTGATGAACAATTCTCAATGTAATATAGTACTAAATTTTTATAATTTGCTGAAAGGAAATTAATCTTAGTTCACATCCATTTAATTATTTATCCATTTAAATAATTTTTTCGTCAAATATATTATTTTTATTAATTCATTTAGATGAACGTTCCATTGTATTTCTGATAAATTTTTGTATTTTATGTTTTTTTTATGAATTATTTTTCTATTTATGGTGTTTTTAACTTTTGTTTTAGAATGATAAGTCTGATGATAGTTTGAAGAATCGAAACACTTCACAAAGAAAAATATTTTTTTAAGGTAAGTTTATGACATTTTATGTTTATTTAATTAAATATTTCACTTAAAAATATTGCTTTTCAATGTTTATTTTAATATGGCTAAAAGAAGTTCCTATGGAAATGTAAACTAACTTATCAAACATAATTAAATACAAAAAAATATATATATAAACAGCTACATGCGCGAGGTAGCGTGAGCTCGGACACTCACAAACAGGCGTATTATTAAATTACTTTTACCTAAAAATAATTTCTGATATGCCAAAAATTCAATGTTCGATATTTTGCTTGTGATAAGATAGTACTTAAAAAAAAAATTATGATACTTACTCTCCTTAACTGGCTGTATTCTATGGTTTTCCTTACATAATTAAAAATTTAAAAAAAAAATCCTATTGTTTAGTTCTATTGAGAGCAAGCTTTATTAATATTTTTAATCGAACGTAATAATTCTTTTAAAATGGCTTTTAATAGTATTGTTGGGAGCATAAGATAAATACGTGAGAGTCAGAAGACGCTTTCTTTGAGATTAATGATTTCTACCATATTACCAATTCTTTTGTTAAATAGGAATAATGTTATCAATGTTTTACTGAATGCCATTTGCACGTCGGAGGGCTTGTCTGAAAGAGTACGAATATATTTATAACACTGAAAAATAAAGATAATAACATATCACTTAACTAATGCAAAATGGAATGAAACTCGTAATTCGTGGCATCTATAGAAAATTTTTATACTTTTACTGCTGGAAATAATAGATTGCTTTCCGCTTTCGTTATTATGACAAAAACGTTCAAATTTATTGAATTAACATTGTAGAGATTATTGTATCTAATCCCTTACAAGCAGCTTAACTTAAATTTAAACAAATATGAGTATATATATATATATATATATATATATATATACAATATACATATAACAAAATGATAACTAGGGTCGTCCCTGTGCGCGCATCACGCAAAAACTAAAGGGCAGATTTTAATATAACTTTGCGTATTTTTTCCTGAGAGACTTGGTCATTATCTTCAATTAGAATTTTTACGATATTCCTAACAAGTTAAGATATTAAATATATTCATTAAGGAAAAAATTAATCCTTTTGCTTCTTTGTATTTCTGTTACCATGGTAACAGAAAACTTTTTCCGAGTTTAGATCTATCATCATGCTAATCATCTAACCTAATGTCTATATATTTAAATAATCCATTAGTTATTGTTTTATTTAATTATTATTATTGGTATTAAAATTATTGTTATTGTTATAAGGTTAAATTAGTGCATTGCTAATCTTTTAAGGGTATTGATTGTTTTGATATTGAATTGTCAAAAGTTAAAAATAAATGCCGTCAAAAAAGAGAAGTAACCTTACTTATCATTCAAAGTTACCTAAAAGAACGAGCAATTCCGTTCTTGAAACAACTGATGCGTGTTTCTCGGTTATCTGCTGACCGAGACTCGAACTGTAACTTCGTCAACAGCTGGAGCGTATCAGAGCTTCTACGTCAAGAACGAGGGACGGTAGGGGAAAAAAGCTTTACAGGTTTAATCATTATTTGCCAATATTATTCTCACAACCTTGAGGAAAATCAACGTAGTGGGGATCCAGGAGACTCCATCCCCTGGCCGGATTGAATACATATTGTTGCGTGTTCGCCGTTCGACAAGGATACTGGGAGACTAACAAACGTAAAAATTTCTTATAATACAATTTATTACTCTGAAAGTACAGAAAATAAAATAAATAATAATAAAAAATATATATAACATACAAAATAGTTACTGAGATAAACAAAAATTGATTTAATGATAATTAAATTACAAATATCAAAATACAGCCCGATTTATAAAAACTTTATAACGTCTAATACAAACTGATATTGCATTAACAATAAGATAACAGAAAAATCTGAAATTCACACTTCACTTTCCGCAAGTATTATTGTTTTGGCTGTTTACAAAAGAACTACACTACACTTTATGAATGAATAGAATACTGCCAATTTCAGTCCTTTTTCCTGTTTAGCCTCCTGGAATAACCGTTCAGATATTACTTCAGAGGATGGATGAGGATGATATGTATGAGTGTAAATGAAGTCTAGTCTAGTACAGTCTCAGTTAGACCATTCCTGAGATGTGTGGTTAATTGAAACCCGATCACCAAACAACACCGGTATCCACGATCTAGTATTCAAATCTGTATAAAAGCCTTTACTAGGACTTGAACCTTGGAACTCTCGACTTCCAAATCAGCTGATTTAGGAAGACGCGTTCACCACTAGATCAACCCGATGGGTGTCAATTTTACTCCTGTCCATAACTAACTCACCAAATAGCTTTTTGTTTTTAACAACCGCCCAAAATGGAATATTCGTGGCCCACTCTTCATTTGTTACCAAGCACTTACTGTTATCGCTTTTATCTCACCCTGCAACAAACTCGAACTTGAAAAACTATCACTCGGATGGTCCCCGGCAGTATTTATTAATCCTGGCGTAGAGAATCAGTACCCGAATCGTCCGTTTGATTGTCCAAGCGTAATATTTTTTTTTTGTCTGCGCCATCTACGCTTTCTATAAGTTCTCTTCTAGAAAGAATTTGATTCTTTCAAGATTCTTCTTTCTTTATTTTCTCTCTGTTTGTTCTTTCTGGAAGAAACTTGTTGTACTGGCCTTGTTGCAATATATAAATATAAAATATAGAATTTTATATATATTTATTCTACACTAAACCTGACTATATAGACTGATTCTATGGTAAACCCTAATTACCGTAAGTTCATAAAACTAATTTTGGTTGACGAAGTCATGGAATATAACTTATTTATTATAATTCTTGGAGATAATTAATATTTTGTGGTAGTTAAGATTACTACGAATACTAAATCACTGCATTGTAGAGGGAATAAACACCTTTATTGATATGTAAGAAGAAAACCCGCTGGGTTAATGGTTAAATTAGTCATCGCAAAATCAGCTGATTTTTTAAGTCTGGAGTTCCAAGGTTCGTAAAGTATTTTGTGAAGGTATTTTCTTTTTTATGGATTTGAATGGTAAACTACGGATATTAATGTTCTCTGGTGGTTAGATTTCAATTAACCACGTATCTCAAGAGTGGTCATCCTGAGTCTGTTTCCGGATTACATTTTCATCGGTACATTTACACTTACATTGCAATACGTCTGCAGCTACATCGGACCTGGCAAGCCGGTAACAGTAATTGCATTTACCTATACACGCACCCAGATCTTGGAGTAGCAGGAAAACTGGTTGGAGAAAGCAAACAACAAGAAGAAAAGAATGTAGCGAGATAGAATGTAGAATTCCTTGTCTCCCATTTTCGAATGGAATGAATAAAGATAATTTTAAAAACTACCACAATAAAAATTAAACAGACTACGTATATTTTTACCTATAAATAAAATATTATACATAAGACGAAGATATTTTGAGTAAAGATCATAAACTAGAATGGAATAACATAAAAAACCGTTTTCGTTTGTATCCAAGCAATTTTACCCTTACCATTTAGGATTTGATGAAAAAAAAAACAATAAGAAGGAAAACCATTAATAAAATAGGGGAAAACCAAGCAATATGTTTAGAATTCATAATAACATTATCTAAACCATTTTATCCGAATAAAATGCCTGAAAAATCTGTTTAGATTAGAATATATATGAATGGGTGGATTACTCCTATTTCAATCTAAAATATATTTTAACCGTATTTTTTAGTTTAGTTTAACATAGGATTGATATAAATATCTTAAATAATAAAAAATGTCTTCATAAAAGCTCTAAAATGTTCGCTATTTTTTAAAATAATCTGCAAACTTAACTTTTATGTGGGATTACAATAAAATATATTTTTCTTGGAATATTTTCAACAATGTTTTACCGACCACCTGTCTGTACTTCTTCTTTCCTTAAAATTTAATTATTATGAATGTAAAATATTTTGAAATTAACTTAGTTATAATTCTTAAACATTACTCTCACTGAAATTATTGTCATTACTCTGATTCAATGAGTTTTCTATTGGAATAAATAATATTAGAACTAATAATAAAATTAAAAATCACTAAAATTGATTTATAAAATTGTGTATCTCACCATATCACATTTTAATAAAACTGGTTAAAAAAGTCTAATATTGTAAGAGCACCGTAAAATTTTCATGCCTCATTGCAAATTAACTACTTAATAGATAAAATACTATTATACTGCTCATATCCGTCGAGATTAAAATGAAGAACCAAGTGGCAATAATCCGAGACTAATGCACTAAGTGCTCGGTCAATTTCTGAAAGCCTTTTTTTAAAAATAAAATCGATAATAATTTTACCAGCATAAAATATTTTTTTCAATAAAAAGTGATTACATTTTTTTTATATGATTGTTTATTATAGGAAATATTATTTTTTTAAGATTTCGTTTTAATTAAAACTTTTCTTAATTTAATGTATTGATATTAGTTTCCTTGGTTTAAAGCCAAGTTTCTTAGGTTAACTATATATATATATATATATATATATATTTTTAATTATTCATAATTTATAAACCACCACATACACACATACAAAATAAGATTATCTTACCTTCAAGTTAACCTTTAAAAATCCTTTCTCACTTAAATGCCGGATCTTCTTGAATCTCTCAGATTCCTGATCGGTTATTAAAATACTATAATTATTAAAACATTGAGGTACTTCGTCATCAAAGTTAAGACTGATTAAAATTATTTGTCAGATGTGAAAACAGATGTCAATATGTAAATGTTAAAACCAACTTAAATTGATCATCCTGCTCGAAACTTAATTAATGGTTTATTAAATTAAAATTTTTATATTTATAAATGTAATATTTTTCCAAATGTTGCATTTTTAATTCTCAAATGTTTCATTTGGAAAAATATTATAAATATGAATTATATTTATAAATATTATTAATCTGGTGGTTTATAATAATGAATAATTAATTAAATTTCAACACACAGGGTAACATGTTTGAAAAATTAATATATATATATATATGATATAGTTTTGTACTTTTTATTAACTATTTTGTTCCTTTCATAGTTGTTTGTTCTTTCTTCTGAAATATAAGATTAAATTCTTTAGAGTTGAGAAGCCGGTACTATATACTTCACTGACATTATTAACATTGTTCATAACGCTTCACACAATCAGTTTTTTTTCTAAAAATGAAAAAGAAATCAATTAACATAATAATGATAATTCAATACATATAATTTTAAAAAACAAATAAATAAACTAACTGATTAAACATAACGTTGCCAGACTCGTTGAATTTCTAAATCTTTTATTATATATAGTACAAGGTATTACTGGTTTATCATATCAATAATACCAATATTATCGATAACCGTTTGTTCATATATATTTGAATATTGTAGCAAGTACACTCATAATCAATAAACGCTCGGGCAAAGTTTTGCATGTAAGTTCCATCTACAAAAGCTATTAACCCCAAAATAAACTATCCTCCTTTGCTGTTATAGCTATATTATCGCCGACCCTAACCGAATGTAAAATTACGTTTATTTCATTATATTAGCTGTTTTAACTATTAATTGAGCAATCTAAGAATATTCAATTAGTATTTATTTTATAACTATATTAAGATTTTATCGTGCTTTGTTAATAAATAAATTATTTACATAACAAGTGGCAATTATAAAAAATTTTAAATAAAAAGACTCAAAATTGGGTAAAAAATTACAGCTTGTGTATTAGGATTGATAGAAAATAGATAAGCTTAATAAATAATTTAGTTCACATATTTCTATTTTATCACAGATGTTACATCTGACAGATTAAATTTTTGCGTAACATTCTCTGTCGGTACCGAATTCACTGATTTACGTCAGCAAGTTTAGTCGTATTAAGTGTGCACTGTTTTTACCATGCTAACACATAACAAAGGACTGTACTTTTTATTATTTGGCAAAAGAGTATAAGATTTACAAAAATATTTGGCCTCTTAAAAAACTCCTGAAAAACGATTTCAAAATCAACAGATTTGTCTTCACGATGAGTTTTATATCCGATGGTGAGTGTGCTCGACCAATAAAGCAAGGATAAGAGAACTGCAATGAAGAAAAGAGAGAAAAAAGAATACACTTCTTTGTGAAAACTTACGAGCCATAAGCATACTTTTATAGGCAAACAAGTTAAACTCATTCTTGGGAATGACATGCCTTATCTGGAAAATATAAGTTATCTAGTAAAAGTGAGGATTAAAGCGGGTTAATGTTCCAAGGGAATTCCTTCTATGGCATTTCAAAACTGATCTGACCTACAGAATTACTCGTGACGAAGATGAGTAAAGAAAATTTTACGTCGTAACTAGGCAACATCATTTCTGACATTTCTGTACTCCGACATTATGGTTAGTATGAATAATAAACGAACAATTGAAATATTTTATCTTCCAACAGGTTCAAGTATTATTGAAACAAAATCTTGCTTAACTTAAAATTGTCAAAAGAATGAATCACAACGTTGTGGAAAATTAGTTTCCTTGTTATAGATACAAGAGCTTCTTCTGGCTTCACTTGGAGAACATGAAAAAATTTTACCACAACCTCCGAACTAATCCCACGAAAAATCGCTAGTAAAATGGTTGTAAAAATCAGCAAATAGCTAGCTGTAAAGGACACTTTTACTACTTATTTATTTTGAAAATAACACTTTCTATAATGTAAATATGATTAAAATTTAAAACTGCGATTACGGTCAACAGTCAACGCGTCATTACCCATATTTACACAATTCCTATGGTTTTACAAATAGCACTGAAGCCCGTACTATCAAATTATGACTAGTTTCAGAATATCAAAAACGCTATTCTCAAAAAAAAATTCTTTAAAAATAACTATTACTTTTCAAATTCCAAATATGTGTAAATATACAAACTTACATCTTTATTTTGTTTATTTATTAATAATATAATTTTAAAAAATAAATTACGATAGTGATATAATTGATGTGGCCGTATTTATTTATTCCTGACATATTTCACGAATTTATTTTAAACATATAATCGTAGTAAGTAACACTATTACGATTAAGACAAGCTCAGAAAAGAAGGAAATGGGAAACCAGTTCATTCCTCATTACTCTTAATAAGCCTGGTGTGGGATTTGGTTTGCTTGGCATTTCTCCCATCACCACCCCATTCGGTCACCCTAAAGGATAAGAGCAAATGCCTGTGCCACAAACGGCTATTGAGCCTCGAAACAGTTTACCGACCAGTGTCCTAATAGCTCCTAGAGATTTCCTAACAGCATGACCAAATTAAGCGCGGCGCCATATACCATCGGCTTACGTGACCCAAACCACTCACCTGTCATATACAACTAAAATGGGTAGGCACACCCCGTCAACTATTAAAATATATATGACTTCAATAAATAAATTTATATCGTCAAGACAGCAATTTGCTGCTACGCCTAGGTCGCTGAAAAGCAAATACCTATCCACCATTTTAAAGCTTTAGTTGGCTGGTGGCCAGCCGTAATTTTCGGGTAGCTTCCCACAGCAGCGAGGTAGAAGTTTTTTTCTTAGATAAACTACTGATGTCGGTTGAACAAAGCAACGGCATCAAGGAACGCCCACACGGTCCGACAGTGCGGCCCTCGCCACACTGACTCGCCGCTTGTGACTGGCCAATTTTCCCCTTGACCTCTAAGTTCCAGGGTGGCCTGAACTCTAGCCCCCCTCACCGCAAGAGCTTGGCAGTCGAACAACATCTGTTCGTTCGATTGGACCTCCCAGACGGAACCGAAATAAATACTGGTTTATATTCACGTGGTTTGAGAGCACTTGGGCTCCCGTCGCTCTTAAAAACGAACTAGTGGCGTACCATCCCCCCAAGTCCTGTATAAATCTAAAAGGACCTACCCTTAGTCGTGGCGTGTTATTCTTGCTGCTTTGCATCCTTTGCGAGGCTGTAAAGCCTCATACGCAAGTTGGAGATAGGCAACTGTTCGAAATTTAGAACCGGTGCATTGCGATCACCGTTCCGCTACAGTACTGGCCCGGCTCGAAACCGCATACCAAATGCCTCGGCCTCCCTATCTCTTGGCAACTTCTACATGGCTACCCAAACTTTCACCACTAAATCGATTGGGAAGCCTTTTCCACTATGGTGATAGCCTCGTAGGAGGTTGTTTTAAAAACACCAGTGCATACAATTAAGGCTCTGCTCTGGGCACTACTTAAATTTTGAATAAGTGCTCGATTTCTGTCCAACCTATGCGTCCAAACGGATGCAGCATAAGAGGTCATACTTTCCAAGATACCCCGGTGCACCATGACGGCCCGACAGCCCATGTAATCCTTCCGAGCAATCCTTCTATGCTTGTGCATCACAGAGACTGGCGTGGGATATTTTCTTTTTCATAGCTTCGCTATTTTTGTTTTTTTTTTTGTTTTTGGAACTAATGTTCCATATTACGTTCTTTAGACCCATTATTACTATAGCACCAACATACTACTAACATTGTAAAAATTTTGAATATATAAATAAATAGATGCATAATAGTTCACCCTGGGGTGACTGAAGTAGTGTTGGATTATTAAGAATACAGTAGAGAATAGTGTACAGCGATAACACGTCGTAGGTAGCAAGAAGCCAGTTGCCGGTCCAGTAATCGATCCTCACCCAACGCGTCGAATGAGCTTTTTAAACTTTGATGATTAATCATTTGTTAAACTTTGATTGATCATCAAAGTTTTAGGAATACTTAATGCATGCATTCCAAGTGAAGAGTACTTTTATATACTTATTTTAAAGTAAAGATATTTAAAAAATCGTAATAATTGAATATAAGGTTATTTTAGTTAGCTATCCCTACATCAATGTAAATCAAACAAAACCAACATTCCTACGTAGTTTTATTCTGTAGAAAAATAGGAGAAACCCGTAATTAATTTTTTTTTTTTTTTTTTTTTAGTTAATAATTAATTTCTTACTTTTTTCCTTAGTAATGTACTTTTTTCCTTTTAACAGTCAAAATGTACATTAAACTATGCTATTTCTAATCTGATGTGCAATTGCATTTATTGTTTTTTTTTATTTAGAGGCATATTCATACTTTATTTAGAAAAAATTGGCTAACTGGTGATGGTAGTTGTAGTTATAATGATTAAACAAAATCAAATACTTCGAATTAAATTAGGTAGTTAGTGTAATAAGTTTTGGATTTGCCAATTCATCAACACATTACCTATCTGATAAAAAATTATAGACTCCAGAGTTTATACTTGATTAAAAAATTAATTTTATGCTTGATTAAAAAATTAGTTTATATGTTTGGTTATTTTTGTTATTCGTTTCGTTTTTCTTAAAATACCAAGTTCTAATTTTTTAATGATGTTATTTAAATTTAAAAAAATTTAAATTGAATTTTGCTGTAGTTACAAAAACAAACACACTTTTTAATTAAACTTTTTTTAAACCATCAAATAAAATGTTTCTTTTTTCAATAATTAGACTGTAACATTTCACCAATTTGTTCTATTAGTGAAGTAGTGTTCTTTTTTCCAGCATAATGAATATTTTCTACAATTTCAATTATGTTAAAAGTAATTTATTACATTTTGGTTGAACAAGAAAGAACGCTAATAAATTAACCAGATGTAAAATTAAAGAAAGAATACAGATGAAAAACTCTACCATTTTACAAAGTTTTAAACAAAAACGTAAAATAAATAAGTGGTAATTATTTTTATGCAATAAAAAATCAAGTCTTATACTCTAATACTTCAAGATTTAGATATAAATATAGAGAAAACCTTATTTTTTTCTTATTTTCGTCTGTTTTCTTTCATAACTTTTATGATGCTACTTTTAATTAAACTTTGGCAAGTCTTAATAAAATTAAACAAACAGAATGTTAAAAATAATAATAATTAATCCATGAGTCTCGAGGATCAATAAGAAGATGTATAT
The DNA here is from genome assembly GCF_047948215.1 of Lycorma delicatula. NCBI lineage: Eukaryota > Metazoa > Arthropoda > Insecta > Hemiptera > Fulgoridae > Lycorma > Lycorma delicatula. Next base: position 55,525,281 of record NC_134457.1, read on the forward strand.
ATATATATATATATATTATTATTGATACACTCATTCGTTGGTTTTTACAATGATTTTAAAAAATCTATGTACCACGTTAGCAAAAATATCACTCAAATATTTTGGTCATACGTAAAATTATTTTATTTTTTAAAAAAAGGTTGCTTGCAAACGTTATTTATTTACTTTTAAAAAAAATTTAAAAGCGTAGTTCCTCTTTCACTTATTTTAGCTAGCCCATAATTTCCAACTATTTAATCATTTCATTTTTCTCCTACTACGGCATTCCAGCATTCTGATCCTATCAAATCGTCTTTTACAGATTTAATTCCATTATAGACTTAATTTTTTTTTTTTTGTTACCTACTTCATTATAGATCGCTTCTATTTAAATTTTTTTATTTAAAAACTTTAGCGTGAAAATCTTACTCTTGTTGTGAGCTTATGCTCTAACTTTGTCTTGCATTTATAACTAGGTTTCAAGCGGTTTGAAATCTGTACACGGACCGGTAAAATGTAAATATATAACGGTACGTTTCCCAATTACAATAGTAATAAATTAACCTGTTATTTTTTTTATTTTTTAAGTTGTTGAAATTTAATGGAAAATGTACTTTTAAAATGATATACTTACTTTTGAAGATATTGTAACAAGACGAGTATAACGCACCTGGGTAACGGATTTCTTCCAATTCAAAATAAAATATAAGAAAATAATGAAAGAAATTCAGAAGGGAACTAAAAGGAATTCTTTTCTTAAGCTAACAGGTTCGTTTAATTATCGGTTCTTTATAATACTGTCAGTGGCACACCTATAACAGCCGTTGTTCGACGAGAAAGCTTACCGGATCGGAATAGAAATTCATGAGAAAATGTAAGGGCTCGGAGAGTGAGAATTCTCATGCTTCAACAGGATTCTAGTTCTGCCGGTCAAGAGAATATAAATACTCCAGAACCAGCGAGCTAAGAGTCAGTATTAAGCGAGATAAGCGAGTGCTGCGAGGCCTTTTTCGACGCGATTGTGAGACTGCATTTTCAGTCAGCGTGTAGCAACAACGAGTGAAGGGTACGTCACAAGCATTCCAGTGTGTATAGTTAGTGATTGCAGGAAGTTGTTCGATGAGTTTTGGTAGACAGTAGTGAAAGTGACAGTATTAAATTCATTCATAAATTGTAGGGTAGTTTTATTGTAAACAACAAAGATATTTTGCCAAGATAATATTTGCAGACAATAGAATAGAATGAACTTTATGCTTATCTTACCTTTCCTTGTTAATGCAACATTAGGTTTAATATTAGCAGTCATTATAAGTATTGAGTCAATTGGACTGTATTCTGGTTTTTATTATTTCACTACCTTTAAACAAATTCTGTCTTTATTTGAAATATTTTTTGTATGTAATTTATTCACTATTATTACTATTATTGTTTGCTGTTTATTATTTGCATTTAGTATTATTATTATTTATTTATTTACCGTATTTATTATTTTCTTAGAGTAATAAATTGTATGTATATATACATTTTTAAATATTAATCTCTCAATATCCTGGTCCAGCCGCGAACACAGACAATATATTTTCAGTTACTACTACAGTTTTGAGTTGTATGAAAATAGCAGATAATAATAGAAAATTAAAATAATTCTAAGTCAGAAATAAAAAATAGAACGTGTATCTTTTTTATTTAGAGACATATTCAATCTTTATTTAGAAAAAATTGGCTAACTGGGGATGTTAGCTGAAGTTTATAATGATTAAACAAAATCAAAATATTTCCTATAAAATTAGGTAGTTATTTGTGATAAAATAAATTTTGGATTTGCCAATTCATCAACACCATATCTGTCTGACAAAATATTATAGATTTCCGAGTTTACACTTATGCTTGAATAAAAAACTAGTATACACCTTTGGTTATTTTTTTATTCGTTGTTTTTCTTAAAATATTAAACATTTTAAAGACCAGTGTTCTTAATGTTAAGATTTTCTATACATAATATTTAGAATATATTTAAAAATTCTGTTTTCAGGGTGAAAAAATTTTGTAAGGACAGCTGGAAGAATGGATTTTAATATTGTAGTGTTAATTTTGATTTCCTTTGTGAAAAAAATGTTGTTCTCTTAAAGATAATGTAAACTATTTATTCATTTCCGTTTTTAAATTACCTATTGCTATATATATCATAATATTCAACAAATTTTGTGAATGAGATAATATTAATTAACTGTAATATCTGAAACTTCATATAGCATAAAGTAATTTTAAAGAAATATGGTTACGGGCAAGTGTATACGAGTGTACAAGGTTTGCTTTCGAGACAGTCTATTTCCACATATAGATCTACTGAAATGAGCTAGCATCATGATTCAGTACTCGCAGATGCAGTGTAATAATCTTCATAATATGCTACAAAAACATGACGTTTTTCTACATCGGTTCCAAATATAGTCTGTATTTATCGCAGGGATTTTCCTTCGATGTAATGTAATAATTAGATTTAACAACGAATGAGTTTTTTCCATGTTACGTTTAATATAATTTATCCAGGAATCAAAACTGCTCTGACTGCGTTTGGAGAAATTATTTATATAAACTGCCATTAATTATGTAGAATAATAGCATTAATATTTGCCCTATTTCATCTACTCGCTGTGATAGATTAGTCACTCTGTTCTGAATTTAGAACCTTCTGAATATAGCTTTTTTTTTTATTGCGCGTTCTTATTCAGCATTTATTTGTTTAAATTTCAGACTATCTCAGCACATTAAAACAAACTACACAGTGAAATAGATAAAGAGAACTCGGATAACTAAAATTCAATTAAATCTTTAGCTTAAACTGAACTGGAGTTTCGTAAACTATTAAATAATATGTTACGTGAACAGATGAATATGAAAAATTATTTTTACAGGAAGTCAATACAAACATAAAATGCATAGTAAAGCCTTATAAATGTGTTGATTTATATTTTATTTTAATAAATAATTAGTTGAATCGTTATAATAACACCTATTACGTGGATTAAAATTTCTTAACCAAATAAACGTGGTATGGTGGTCAATGGAATGAGTAATCAATTTATAGCAAAAGAGTGGGAGATAAAATTTACAGAAAGTAATAAGTATAATCTATCTACAGATGTAATTTTTAACACTAACGGGAATTATTAATATGTGTAACTACTTAATTTATTATCATAAATAATGTGTTGAACTTAATGCATTCGTGAGCTATTTGTAAACTATAGGTACAAATAGCTATAGTAAAAACTAAAGGAAACTACAGGTAAAAAAATAATATTAAATTAAAAATATATTTTATTTAAATATTAAAAAAAGTTATAATATCTTACAACTAAATAAAACGTTCATAGCCATTTTTCTTTTTTCTTTGCTGTAGGTCAATAATGCTCAGTGGTGGGATTGAAAAATATATGTAGTATCCTTTTCAGAATTATCCGTTTCTGTTGATTGATTATCAACCCTGTGTACTATTTACAAGCATTTAACTGGCGCTCTATATATATATATATATATCAAACTGTATATATATCATATCTCAAACTGTAGGATATGGCTTTACAGAAGATGCATATCATGGTATTTAAAAAAGAAAATATATATATATATATATATATATATATATATATATTGTCTTTAAAGAATGTCCAGTGAAATTTTACTTGTTCATTTCATTAGTGCTTCTCCCAAAAATAATAATATAAAAATATATTATCACTAGCCGCTCGGGGTTAGCTTCGCTCACCCGACTGTCTAGCCAGAGGGCTCCGCCCCCTGATCTCCGCATTGTTCGTTAACCTTATGGCTGTGCAAGTAATACTTGAGTAAATTGAGTTGTAGAACAAAATTGTCATTACTGCGATCAACATTTGTTTTGTTGATATGAGAATAGTAGTTTTGGTGTTTAAAGACTCAGTCAAGTAATGATCTGAGTACATAGTCTATTGAAGTTAGATATAGGAAGAGGTTTTGTGTGAAACCTTCGTTATTAGAGGAAGGCGCGCGAATCGGTTAATTTGGTAAATGAGGGTTGTAAGTTGTGGTAGGTGGTCATGGTTGGAAGAAGCCGTGCAAAGGCAATAGTAGGTTGTGTAAATACCCTGATGGAAATGTCTGCCGAGGAGTTTGCATCATTGGCATCCTGACACAGGATAAATTGATGACTGTGTTGTGTTATCAGGTTTAAAGCGTCTAAAAAACGTCCTCTGGTAAATCCCATCAAGGTTAGGAACAGGGGAGGTGGTATGGCGATCGGACCGTCAGAAGGCGGTTGCCTTCCCCTGCGGGGGTCTGGACGTGAGAATAAAACTGAGAAATAGCAATTAAAGTATTTTTAAAGAAAGCTGAAAAAACTAAATTACAAAAGACAGAATAGTAGTAACTATGGAAATTAAATTACCTACTTCTTTTGAACGAAATCACTTGATGCGAGAACAAAGAAACAAAAAACTTGTGTTTTTGTATAAAAGATTATTATCGCGAACTTAACTAACTTATAGCACATTTTCCTGAAGCATTTTTAACAACTGACGCACGAACAGGACGGAAGAGTTTTTTTATTTTCTGATCCAGTCTTTCATCATAATGAAGGCTCGTATATATTACTTTGTCGTTGTTGGCTATCCTGTCTCAATATAAAAGGATGTGGAACTGAATTTAGTTACATGAAAAATTAAGGTAAAGTTTAGGAATAATGGAAGCATACACATTATTTGCATATGAGAAAAAAATGTATTCTCCATGTAAGAAAACAAATTACCTTTAAAATCTGCTTTTATTCAATGCTCTCACCCACCCGTTTCGCTTCCACCCGTTACTCTTTCCTGTAAGTCCCCGGAATATTTCCTGCGCTGTATTCTCTTTTGACTTTTCCAGGTTCTTTATGTGCAGTTTTTATTTATATTTTTGCGTATAATATTTTAAACAAATTCGAAAACCCGTTCGTCTAGTCTAAGAACAGGTGAGTGGTCTGACGATGAATCATAGATGTTTTCTAACAGAGTATATGCTGATGGTATACCCGAAGTGACAAAAAAGTCAAGCAAATCCGGGATCTTCGTCAGGTCCGTAGACCAGTATGCCGGCTGGAATCCCAATACCACGTCCAGGCACAGATTCTGGATACAACTCCTCTGCATTCTATCCCCTGCTGGTTGTCAATCGGAAACCCCACAATGGGTCTTTCACGTTTCACTCTCATTCGGCAATAAATCTAGAACCCAGAGCCGCAAAGTAATCGGAAAACAACTCGTCAGATAATGTATGGCGCGGAGGGTAGTACACCGGGGACAGCCTAATAGGTCCCAACCAGTCTATAATTTCAACCGTGGTTGTCTGAATCGGGTCAGTGCAGAAGCCCGAAAGTTGATGATGCCGCAGAGAATTCCTAACCAGAATCGCAGTTCCTCAATGACCCCTAACATCTGGTTGATTCGTCACATACATACCCTTGAAGCGTGAGATAACTCTGGTCAGTAAAGTGCGTTTCCGTTATCAATATTACGTCCAGGGAATTGGAAACTCCTATAAACCCTAGTTCCTCACGCCTAGACAGGCCGTACGTGCTCCATCTAGCGATTCGTAGAAATTTAGACATCAGCAGATTTTGGAGAGAATCTGGGTGAGCAAGGCTATCAGACTACCAATATGTTGAACCAGGAAGTCTATATTTTATAAAAGCCTGTCCAACTTGTCCACACTGCCCTCACTAGCACGCCTAGCTGCCGCAGCATACGTTTAAGGGAGAGATTCAAGCTTCGCGTTGACTGACTGTCCTTGGCACTCCCGACCCGAAGGAAAGTTTTTACCAACGAAGGAAAGTTTTTACCATCAAGCACGGGGCCGGCCACCCTGCAGCTAGTGGGTTCGACTGTCGGAGCAAGCTGGGAGTTCCAGTTGGCCTTCTGCCTACGCTTCCAATGTTCCCTGCAGCCTCGGTAGTTTGCCGGATGGTCGGAGTGACACAAGGTTCTGGTCGCAGAACTGCGCCTGTCCTTCCTGGGACAGTCACCTGCCCGATGGCCCTCTCCACAATTGACGCAGCGAAAAGGCCTCGAACAATTGTTTCAAATGTCCCCCACATTTCTGACACCTCACGCACTGCACGAGGCCTACAGGCTTTCGTAGCGTCTCGTACGACACTCCAACTGGCAATATACTCCAATTCATAGATGATACTGTTGTTCTCCAGTGGCTTCAGGTTCACGAAGAAAGTCGATGTGGGCTCCTTATTTACCCTGTGGCCTGTATTTATCAAGTCCATCACCCGATGCCTGGTCTTCGATTTCGTCCTTTATCATCCCCGTGGAATCGAGTGGTGCAGGTTTCTGATTACAACACGAAAGGCTCGTTGATCCTTCCTTGTGAAAGCAACCATTACTCCATGGTTATACTCTCGGAATCACTCGAAGCACCTGACAGATTGTTGGCCAAGTCGTCTCTAATAAGCTTCCTGTACGCAGCCCTCTTCGGGTCCCTATCCAACGACGCAGCGGACCACGTTTCTTGGACGGACATGACAACTTCCAATATCAGATGGCCCCTCGTCTATCACATCGGCCGAAGGCAGCTGATCCATACCGAGCAAGAACTAGGTGTAAATAAACATAAACGAAACTAGAAACCATAAAAAGTAAACAAAAAACTAAACAAGGAAGTAAGCAAAAAAGTAAACAAACAAAGAACACTCCTTAGCAACGGAACGGTAGAACGAAAATATCCTCCAAAATCATAATTGGAAAGAAAAAAAAGATAAAATACTGAATGAAAATTAATTTCCAAATCGCAACCGCAGATATAAAACTGAACGAAACATAACACAAAATAACTTTTAGGTATAATACACAAGCCGGCCTCCGTGGCGCAAGGGGAGCGTTTTGGCCTTTCATCCGAAGGACCCGGGTGTGAATCCCGGTCATGCATGGCATATTCACACGCTACAAATCATTCATCCTATCCTCTGAAGCAAAACCTAACGGTTATTCCGGAGGTTAAAAGGAAAATACACGACTATCTCAAAGAACACCTGTTTGTATTAATACATTAGTTGAGCTCTCTCTTCTACCAATGAATTTGACCGGTCATGATCATTATACGACCATTATGAGCTGGTTGATATGAAAAAAAAGTCACACCTGTATAAAACAACCTTAATTTGATAACCTTTATCTTATTTGTTGTTGTTAACCAATAAAATGTTATTCCACTTTTACTTAATTTCGCCGACATCTAGATTTAACTGCACTGCTTATCAAAAATGTTTTTTTGGTAATAATACATTGCATGTACCTGGAAATTTCAGTACGTGATTTTTCAGTAGTCAACCTTTCCAAAATAGCTTTACTTCTTACTAGATCGAAATCCTTTTATAATTAATACAATAGCGTAGCTTTTTATTGACTTAGTAGGTAAGATACTATATTAATTATTGTTGTGTGTAATATTAATTATCATAGTGTGTAAAATGAATTAACAGATTTATTTTTGTTACCATTTATTTTATACACATTTAATTTTTGAAAAGTAATACAATTCACGACCTCAAAACCGTTAAATATTTTCCAGGTCATTATATCAATGTTAAATCTATTTTCTTGTTATATTAATGGTAAGTGAATTTAAAAGTGTAACATTTATTAATTACTGAAAGTTACACTGCAGTAAAGATACTATTTGTATTCTTTCCACTCTTTAAAATAAAAACTTGTTAAATAAAGTATATACAATGTTAATGTAATAGTCTTTGGTTTTTTTTTTATTCAGATAAGTGTAAGATTAAAGGAAGCCTTTTAAATGTCATTTTTTGTATTCAAATTCTACTCCCAATTTAACACAATACACACCTGATTAATCTCTGTAGAATTGTAAACTTTCTAAAATTATTAAATTTAAAAATTAATTTTTGTTGTAGCGAATAATACATTTTTTTTAAGATGGAAATACTCGTATACAAGACATATATGCTATACCGTATAAATAAACAGCTTTATTTTAGTAGGAAACAACATATTTCTTAAAAAAGATTACTACAATGAAAAAGTGATTAAAAAAAAATTACTGTAAAATATTTTTCCTGTTTATAACGTATTTTTACGTTATGAAACTTCGATTCAGACTAAAATAAAAATTTCATTCAAGTTTCTGTGTATTCACTTCATTTATCGATTTTACTAATCTACTCAAAAAATTAAAAAAAAAAATTGCTAAATTTTTTAAGGGAAAAGATTAAATACAGGTAGTAGTAATTCCAGAGTAGGTTAACTAACCGAACACAGCAGGTAGGTGTATTAGTGCAATATTGTTAGCTAATACTATTGTACATACCTAATGACTACACAAACAAAATTTACTCTCTTTCTCTCGGCGCATTTTTTTATTTTTTACTGTGTAACCTATAATTATAGTCATGCAAGCAAACAGTTTAATAACTGATCAATTTTCCATTTATCAGAATATGTAATTATGTAAAATTAAACATATCGATCCTTTATTCAGTCGATTTGATTAATAAACCAATTATTACTGTTTCGTATGTTAATTTATACCGATAATTTAAGTACAAATGTTGGATGATTATATTTATAATCTATCACTGCGTAGTTTAAAAAATGTTTCGCTTACTTTTTTGAAACGTAATAGATGAAAACATACAGTTTTATTTTAAATAATTTTAAATTAACTGAAATACTGTTTAAAAACTATTTAATAATAAAATATACGAGGATTTCACAATTATTTATTTTCTCACTCGCAGTTCGTATTATTTTAGAATTGAAATTAAATTCAATTTTATATATATATATATAATATATAATATTATATATTCTGGTAATCATGCAGACTTCATATAATATATATATATATATACACAGAGTGTTTCTAACATGGTGGGCTGGCTATACTTTTTCGGATTCTGCTTGTAAAACTAAACTAAAAATATCTCTGGGAAAAATGGCAATTTCTCCTTCGTTCTTCTCCTGTCCCCCATTTTGTTATTTTTATATAATAATTCATAACTCAAGTTCGGATAGATGAATCACATTAATATTTGGTAAGCGTCTTGGTAATAAAGTTTTAAAATTAGCAAAAAATCAGGACTTATATATCTTCGCAAATTACAAAATTTCAATCCGTTATATCTCCATAAATATTAATTTTATCAAAATTTATGTCTTGCTAAAATATTAATCGTTTTATTTTGAATAAAAGTATATTTTATTTTTGAAAATCGGTTTACAAATAGCCGAGTTATGGCAGAAAATTGATGTTATATTTATGTGTCTGTTTTCATGTCCTCCACTTTACGTTGAATTCGATGAAATATTAATTGTTTTTATTTATTGTTAATTCTGGTATTGTAAATTAGTATCAAATTAAGTAATAATTTTCTCACAAAAATAGACCTAATAATGACACAAAATTACAACATCAATTTTCTTCCATAACTTTGAGGAACTCCCTTCCTCAAAAATCGAAAAAATCTTTTTATTTAGAGCATATTGTTAAACCGAATTTTTCTGACTTCCTAGGCCGAGGAAATGCAAGTAGACATAATAACAAATTGAAGGCATATAGGAAAATGTATATGGATTTTCGTTAGAAAAAAATATTCAGTCGACCTCCGTGGCTGATTAGGTAGCGTCTCGGCATTTTGTGTTGAGGTCCTGAGTACGAATCCCGGTCAGGCATGACCTGTCAATTTCCACCGGGAATCTGCTATGACTAATGACCACAGCTGTTGATGCCTGCTCTACCGTAATAAAAAAAGATATTCTCCAACAATTCTATTTATAAAACTTTCGTGGGTAGTAATTATTAAAAATATTTTTTTCAAATCCTAATAAAGTTAGTTATTTTTATTCGGATTTGAATACTAGATCGTAGATACCGATGTTCTTTGCTGATTGGGTTTCAATTAATCACATGTCTCAGGTGTAGTCGACCCGAATTTATTCAAGACTACAAATATACAGGTATAGTTAAATTACACTGATAAGTTGTTAATGACTTTTAACTGTTGATGAGACTATAAATAATTTAAAAAAAAATATATATAGTCCTATTTTTTTATTGAAATATTACACTTTATAAAATCAAAAAGTAACTACTTCCTTAGCTTTTTTTGTGCGATTTTTAAAGTTTTAAATTATTGTTATAAAACAAATGGTAAGACAGGAGTAGATTGTTATAATACATTAAATGTTTCCTTTCGACTGTATAACTCAACTAAGAAAATAATAGACATATAAAAATTGTTAGAAAATGAAAGAATACATACACACACATAGAGAGAGAGAGAGAGAGGGAGATAGAGAGTGTGAGAGAGAGAGAGAGAGAGAGAGAAAGAGAGTGAGAGAGATCTTTTTTTTTGAAAATTACTAAATGACAATGTTCGGTTTTGTGAAAAATGTATTGTCTTTCGGTATGCAATTTTTTTTACAATGCAAATCGCGTACTAGATATTTTTCTTCCGTCAAAGTTACTTTAGATAAGAAAAGTACTTCAATCGGTTTTTTTATAATTTAATTTATTATGTCGTAAAAGTCCTCTCGGATAAAAATGAAATTTAACTATTTGGTTGAAATTTAAATTGTTTGACACCTTTGTGTGCCATAAAATTATTATCTTACCTAGAAATTAAAGATTTCAGTTGGGATTATCTGTCTCCGGACAGTGTAGGTAAAGAGATCGTAAAGCCATTAACCGAAACGAAATTAAGTTACGCAGAACCACGTAACTGGAAACTAAAATGAAAACGAAAAATTGGATGAGGGTAATACCTGTTTGTTACAGAAAGAAGTTAATAAAATCTCAATATTCGAAAGAAAGACACAGTAAAGTAATTAAAGTGCCGTAGAAGGAAAATGGAATCTAATTTTCATTTTAATGAAACTTCACACACACTTCGTTATCATATTCGTTTCTATATGTAGACTAGAATGTAAAGAATGAATTCATGTTTATATTATAATATGAAATATAATAACGATGTTTATGAATAAAATTTACATTTTTCTTCTCAGGTTTAATTAGTGGACTATATTAAAATGTATATATATAAATACATATAAATATTACATAAATCCATATATATATAAATATATTTCATTTAATTACAAAAATTAAACGAAATTATTATTTTTCAATACGAACCACGAAAATTTGTTATTAGAATTACCTCAAAGATATCCACGTAAAATTTGAAATAGGTTCCAACGGAAAATTTTTATTCGTATCAAAGTGTATTTAATTTTCACTAAGTACTTTTCATCAATAAGTGGAAGTGTAGTTTCCTTCTGATTTAACTGAACTTAATAATTATGTGAGGTTGAGGAGATCTCGACTGGTTTAGAATATACAAAATTGAAAAGTAAAATTCGTAAATTATTTTATAATGTGGTCAGAAATTAAAATAAATTTGAACTTTATCTATAATTTATTTCATGAACGTTATAAGGTTTTTGTTCTATTTGTTTAGTTTTTAAACATTCTTTTGCGCACTAAATACCTTAATTTGAACTAGTCCGAAAATTCGGTTATTTAGGATGTATTTAGACCGGGAAAAAATCAATGATAAATCTTTATAAAAAAATAAGAAAAAAATCATTATAATAGCAACCTTTTCGAGTTCTGTAACTTAAAATATATATTTTTTCTTTTTTATATTAGAAGCAAACCAACGCCGTAACGGCGTTATCTATCAGATTCGTAAACGATTATAGTAATTCTTGGAGCCAGATTTATCTAAAGCTAGAATTATCTCATAGTGATTTTTAATTTACTTTAAATAGGAAAAACAAAATAAAAATCAACGAGATTAATACTTCCGATAATTTAATTAGAATAAAATAATCGATATTGAGCATTATTGATTCGGACATACAGTTTCAGGTTAATGCAAGTAGTTTTAACGCCAATTATCGAATTGCAATTATTAGTATGTGTTTTAAAACATCTAGATTAATAACTAACGGCATATATAATTTATTTATGAGTCTGGTCAATACTCACACTACAGTACCGTGCAGATGTGTTCATTTTATGTATGTTAGGAATTGCCTCCTGTTTGTCCAACAAAAATTCTTTACATTTAGATCAGTCTAGTTTCTATTTCCCAAATTGGAATTCCCATTGGGAAAGGCCTCCAAAACTTTGCTGTAAGATTAGTATTTGGTGTCAGAAAATTTGCAACATGTTGATCAATTTATGATAAAATATAATCTTTAATATTTCCAAGCTTCTAATATTTACGGTTGAACTGCTATTTCTAAAAGAAATAGTAATTTATTCCTAAACAAATAGCAAAATCACTTCTAGCAAACCAGATAACTATTTTAAAAAAAAGTTATTTTTATTTACCAGGTATTTTTAACCCAATATAACTATTGCCATTTTACTAAAATAACCCAGATTTGCTTCTGTTACTGTTTTTAACAAGTTACTTTTACGGTCTGCAAATTTTTCAAAAATAGATTTTCTAAATAATCTGTTTAAAATTAAATAAAATGTCCTTCTCCAAAAAAAATATAGTAAAAAAATAATATTTTGATATAATAATAAAAACATCTTAAAACAAAACAATAATACATAAGTCTGAGTCGAGAAGAAAATCTATTTGCGTATTTTAAAATTTAAACATTTTTCATTGTTGTTTAACTTCTGTTTAACTATGAAACTCAAGTACTGACATTATCCTTTTGGCAACCGATTGTAAAAATAAATTGCTTAAAATAAAATAAAATAAAATTGATATTACGACTCGTACATTCTGTGTTGGTTTTGTTTATGTTATTATTTTCATATAGCTTCTTTTTTGGGTAAATGTGAACAACGAAATATTTTCTTGATTATAATTTTTTTTATCTTTTCTGATCACGGCTGTCCACGATGTTCTTTAACTATTCAATTTTTTTTTTTTAAATTGTTCCTGTTATAATATGTAGAATTTATCTATTCCTAAAATGTTCTTTAAAATATACAATTAAATATAAGGAATATTTTTACTTTTTATTTTAACTTTATAATCAAATAGTGTATTAAATAAATTTTGTGGCCTGCTATGATACTTCTGAGCAACGTAATTGTTATCACTTCAATAAACAATGGAATGAAACTGAAATAAATATATTCCCTAGTTTTTTCCATGTCTCAGAATTGTAAAAGAAAGGACAGAATAGTAAAAAAGATATCGAATATTTAACCTTCTTCTCTGTGCTGCGTACAAAAACCAAAGATAAGAAATTCCATTTATTACTGATGAATAACCTAGTTTATATAAAACGGTTAAACAATAATATTAAAAAATTATTATTCATCGTTAGAATAATAAAGGAGTTTCATTTCTTAGTGATGATATTAATAACAAGCAAATCATTTTTTAAAATTTTAATAATAAAAGTAATTATAATTTTTAATTTATTTATATATTTATTCAGTACAATGGATGTTATTAAATTAGATTATTACGATAGTACTTGGTTGTATACTTTTGTAAATCTGTATAAACGTTTATTTTTATGAATACAAAGAATAAAATGCGAGGCATTGTTTAATATTATATAAACTTGCGATAATAATTTGAAATTTACTATTACGATTTTATTTTCTGAAAGGCAATTATTTTAGAGTAAGAAACATCACTACACAATTTCTAATTGGCAATTATCTCTTTCTATTTGAACTTCATAAATAATCTATCACGTTTTTAATTGTACTTTACGATAAAAAGATTACGTTAATTTTTAACAATGTTTAACGTGTAAGGCAACAATTATTAATGATAGTTTGCAGTTTTAAAATGCTTGGTTATGAGTAAAGTATTTTAAACAAAAGATTCATCTTGAGGATTTTTTAAGCGAAATTTTTCTCTTTCTTTGTTCTTAGAAATTCCATATATATAGCCACAAATTTTGTGGAGAATGAAAAATGATTTATATATTTTTAAAAACTACATAAAAATTAAATGCCAAATAGTATTTAATTTTACTATTTATCACCAAAATTAAATCTTGGTTACCAATCTAGAAAGGTTTTGGAAAAAATACACTCGCTTTGGTTTTTTTGTATATTAAAAACGAAATTTTGTCATCATTTTCAATCTGATTTAAGTAAATATATGAATTTAAAATTATTTTCCCTTATTTCCAGTTTGCATTGCAACGTAGGAAATAATGCAGGGACATTTTCAACACTGTTATTTAATGTACTCGTTCGTATATCAACATTTCCTTTTTTACCACAATGATCAGTTTTTGTTTATGTAGAAGTTTTCAGAAAAGCAGCATATACGCTGTTTTGTTACCAAAAAATAGAAAAGTTTCTAGAAATTAGATTTTGCACTCTAACTCTAGACTCATAATAACATAAATTTAAATATGTTGCATAAAGTGTAATTCATCTTTTTAAAACAACCTACTATTCGCAAGTGTACACGAATTACCAAGAATTGGGACTCCAATATAAAAAAACTGATATTATTAAAAATTTAGCTTGATTTGTCTAATACTGTACTGTATTTTTGTTGTTAAAAATTAATTTCAAGTATCAAGATTATGAATTTCTAACTTCATAATAAATTTGCTTTTTTATATCGGTGATTTCATCTGTTAATTTATAATTATATTTTATAATTCTTCTTTTAGGCTCCTTGTCGATGAGTAAATATTAATTCTAAGCAAAGATATAATACATAATTAAACAAACTTCTATAAATCTTTGTTTTAATCAAAAATGAGAAAAAGCGCACAGTTTTATCTTCATGACCATGATCCTGAAGTATGATACTTCAATTTTTGTTTATCTTGTTTTATGCGTCTAGAGGTACGTTAGCCTACTTTCTTGGCATCGTAATGTAATTGGCGCTCATTTACAAAGATATCAGTGGCTTAATACCAGAAATAACAAGGACCGCCTCTCGAAAGATATTTCTATAGGCACCAATCGTAGATAACAGTAAAAGACGCTGGGCTCCCAATAAAATATTCTTACAACATTTGTACCTCATTCAGTGAGCCCAAATAGCTGCAGCATAGCTGCAGCATAGCTACAGCATTAAAGCTTCCCGTACACCCCTATATAGAACCCTCATGGTTCTGAAATTAAGCCCCCAATCGGGGTGAACTACTCTCCGAATACCGAACAAAGCATTATAAGCCTTTCTGGCTACAGTGAGGGTATTCCTTAACTCAAAGATTCTCATCAAGAATAACACTTAGATACATCTGCAACGGCACATACCTAATTCAATAACCTGTCATTAATACACTAGGTCGTCATGTAAAAGGCAGTCTGCCCTTGAGCAACATCATCGTTATTTCCTGCGGGCTAAGCACCATCTTATGTTGCAAATTTCACAGCTGGAGTATCTTGCAAATCTGGGCTGTCCTGAATTCGACCTCTTACCTCAAATCTTCTTTGACCAGTAAAACCCCGCTATCCGGTCAAATAATGACGCAGTTTTCAATGACTAATCTCATCATCCGCATCTAAAAATAGAATTCAACATATGGGCAGGAATCCTAAAACACTACCCTGAGGAGATCCTTTAGATAGAATCTTTCCTACTTTTGAAAAGGTGTCTCAAAGGACGACTTCTCGATTGCTGACTACATAACACATTCAGCTCATTCTGCGTACAGTCACGCTTCTGCAGCTGAAACAGGGAAAAGGGTCACCAAAGGTTATTAAAATCTCCTAATATGTCCAAAAAGATACCTAAAATATACTCACACTAAAGAAACATTTGCTTATAACCTTAAGAATAGCTTCTTCCGTGCCCCTGCCTGGGCGAAAACCATACTGGTCATCCATCAATAACGTTACAGAATTCAATCTATCAGTAATACGAAGATACAATAGCTTCTCAAAAACTTTTCATTAACTGTCAGAGGTGTTAAAGGCCTTTAAGAGGAGCTCACGTTGGGTTCCTTATCGCAATCTTTAAACAAGAATTTAAGAAATTACAATACATTGATAATTTTTTATAAATTGAACAAGCATTATTTTTTATTTATTATTATTCTCGCAACCATAAGTTTAATAAGCTAGGAGGATCCATGGGGCAGAGCCCCCTGGCTAGACGAGAAGAACGAGCAAAGCGAGCCATGACCTGCTAAATATCCTCTGGTCTAGACAAGAAACGCAAATAACCACATAGCGTGGACGAAGCAGCAACGGTATGGTATATACCCGCGCGTGCAAACATTTTATTATTATTATTTCTAATCGGATTTTAATTTCCAGATTTCTGATTCTTTCAACATAAATTAATGATGGTATTTTACAGGCTTATTTACGGTTGTTGTATTGAATGAGATCCCTTTACAACCTCTTTATATGTAGTAATACATCTTTATATTTTACTATTTACAACCGTCTTAATGTTATGATTCAACCACAGAAACATGTTTCTGTGGTTGAATCATACTCTTTCATTTATGTAGTGTTAAATTAATATTTTTCTCGATAATTATTTTGTTTGGTTTTTGAGCTAAATTTTTTGCCAAGTTAATATATATTATAATTTAGAATTGGATTATGACGTTAATAATCAATTATTTTTCCTATCGTATTAAAAAAATTATGTTCAGTTCAACTTGTTTTGTTGTTATTGCATTGTATAACAAAAAACACTGCTTTTTAATTACTAAATTGATTTTTAGTAATAATTGCTGTTTAATTATTCAATTTTATCGGTAAATAAACAAGACTAACTAGGACATTACCCTTCAATAACTAGGTTGTTGCTAATTACAAAGAGCATGAAAAGATAAAATATACACGTGTATATAAACAAACAAATCTTCTTCAATGATTATTATAAAAATTAGTTTTTCTGCAATTTTTTCTGTTAAAATGATTATTATAAGAATGATATAGTTTTCTATGAATTTTTTTCTTTGATTGTATTTTTTCAGATTAACGTAACATAGAAACATTTGTTAAGTAAATTATTTGTTAATTAAAATCCAGTATATTTTGTCTGCACTAAGCCCCAATTAAAAAAGAAAAAAAAATGAAATACAAAGATTTATATTATTTTTATTTTTTTTTTATATTAAAAATTTTTATTTATTTTATATTAAAAATATACGTTAAAAAAATTTGATTCTTATAAAACATTTTTTTCTGTACTATTTTAGCTACCAGTGTGTAATCAAATAAAATAACGAATATTTTAAGAAACGACTCTTCCTTATTTTTATCTTATTAACTACGTATAAACTGCATCTGTTATGAAAAATTCACACTGATACCGTACTTGAAAGTTCATTAAGTATATTCAAAATGTTTCACCTACACGTTTATTACGAAATATTAAAAATACTAACTCGGTGTCATCATTAGAGAGGGCTGTTTAGAATTAAGAATGAGATTACTTTTATAAGAATGTAAAATCTTTGAATCTATCTACGAGTAAATACAAAATTAAATTTACGAAATCTTAACTCTAATTTTAACCCTTGTTGCCCTTTTTAGCGTTGATTCGTCAGAATTAATTTATCTTTAGCTATCTCCAGGCGTCTTCGTTTTGCTAGCTTTTTTTTATACGCAAGGCTATATTAATATTTTCGAAAATGTTGTATAACAGAAAAGTACTTTTTTTATTTCCTTAAAAGAAAAATAATAATTTTTAAATATTTTAAAATCTGTAATCTACATTTCTTTTTAAATAAGTGAATACTCTTTAATATGTAAGTATCATTTCTATTTTCTAAAATTCTATTTAATTCACTTTTGTTAATTATAAAAAAAATGATAGTGACGTGATTACTTTACTATTTTTTTTTAGCTTTTATTTCCCTCTATTGTTTTTTTTTTGCTATTTTATTTTGGCTATAAAACAATTTTATATTTTCATGTTAGTTGTTTTAGGAAAGCAAGAACTTTTATGAAGAAGAATATTTGAATTTGTTTCTCTTTACAAAGACGTGACATTTTTTTTTTCATTTTTCACTACTTATTTAGAATATTCGCTACCTATTTGACATACAGCTTATTAATTTTTTTTCTGTCGATTGTGCAAAAAAATTTCTTTCTTTAACAATTATATGTTTAATTTTCTGACAATTCTGCCTACATTTAGTTTAGCGCATAAGGAAAGAAATTTGAGATTCTTTCTTATTCAGACAAAACCTGGGCAGATGTAATATTATCATGTAAATATTATAAAATCTGTAAAAAAATAATCTAATAATTGTAAGTAGAACGTAATTGTCACACATTTCAGAACATTACTTAGTACCTTTCGAACAGTAAGATACAAAGTTAGGGTACAGAGCACACTTCAATTCATATGAAAATTTAAATATGAATAAGTTTTAAATGAATAAAAATCCGTTTTACGGGATTTTGTTATAATTATTTGATGAATTCTATATTTTTAATAACTTACTACTTCTTTTATCTTAATTTGATGTAGACGTCAGATTTCTAACAGTCATTATTTTATTTAAAAAAATAACAATTCAAACATTTCTTTGGGCACCACGAAAAAGTTTTATGAATCTAAATTATTGCCCTTGTTTTATCTGGCTTTTAATGAAATCCATCCTCTTTCATCACTTAAATCTTGTTTATATTATAAAATTTGTCTGTATCTATCTAAATCTACATGTTTCAGCGATAACTTGATTCATTTAAAAATAAAATCGTAATCAGAACTAAAATGTGAATTTTAATGGATAATCTGATAGGTTTGGAGAATTAACTGCACACGGCTGGTGGCTCTTTAATAACGTAATATAATATAGGCTGTTCCATACTGATTTTAGAAAATAATAATAGTGTGATATTATTCAGTAAAATATAAAATTAAACAGTCTGTAATCTTTTTTAAAAAAATGCAGTCCAAAAATATAAAAAAGCAGAGTAAAATATGTTCAAGAACTTAACAGACACTTCTTATTTAGACCGTCTGAGAATTTGACAACTTGCAAAACCAAAAAATAAAAATGATATGCGCAAACAAGTAAGTAGCCATACATAATAATAGATATCGTAAAAAAGAGACATAAAGTAAAATAATCATATATTTTTTGATTATGTAAGATTTATAGTAAGATTAGAGTCTTTACCTACTGATCTGATGAAATATTATTTCATTATAAATATAATAAATATTAATTTACTTTCTCTGTGAATAATGGTGTTCAATATCAGCCTATAATACATAGAAACTGTTAATGTAGCAAACGTTTAACTTGTAGAAACATATATGAATTGTATTTCGATGACTTTGACTGTTATACTTAATAGTACTATCCGCTTAGTGAAGAAGGTAACGGAAAACCTCTTCATTCCTTAATTAAGATATTAAGCCTTATATAAATTTTAATCATATTTTTTATCGCACCACTGCCATAAATGGTATCTAGTTATACTTCACAATATTACTTTTGGGAGTGTCTTGTAACTAATATTAAATTGCTAACTCTCTAATAAATATAATTTAGACAACATATGCATTGATGAATGTTGTGGGTAATTATCAGTTTTGGCCTCTTGGTTTAAGAAAATCCAAGAACTTTTATGAAGAAGAATATAAGAATTTGTTTCTCTTTACAAAAAGGTGACTTTTTCTCGTTATTAGTTTTTTTCTGCCAATTATATATAAAATTGCTGTCGGCAATAATATCGTACAAGTTGACAATTTTCTGGTATGAATTTTCTGAAAATTCCATTCATATGAGGTTAGTCCATACACACAGGAAAAGCATTCTTTCTTATTCAAACAAAACCTGTTAATAACTGATTATCTTAAAATATTATATTCTTACCTGTGTTTGTTTAGTAGAGAAGAAAATTATATAGCACGTTTTTTTTCTACAAATAAAATAATGTTTGTAATTGAAAAGTAAACAGAAATCTAATGAATTGAACTTTCTACATGTCATTTTTGTAGATGAACGAATTTAAACATAGTGATAACAGAACTCACAAAAAATTAATAAACGACAAATTTTTTAAATGTAATCAATAATACATTTAGGCAATTCGGTGTTTTATCATTTTTATTTTTAAAAGGTAAAACCACATTTAAAAAAACCTCTCTTCAAATAATTATCATTAGACTGATTTACTTACGGTCCCCTATGAGGTACCGATTGTAAACGTTAACAAATAGAAAAAAAAATTAATGATATTTATTTAAATCTAAAAATTATTTTGATTCAGTATTTTATATTTAAACTTTGTAATAATGTTTAATAATGATTAATTATGTTTTCAATAAGTATCAATTAACCCAATTTTTTATTTAAATAAAATATTATACCTGTTTATTTTTATTTAATATATTCTCTAGGGAATTTTTTGCAGAATCTAAAATACTGAAGACATTGCAGTGCAGTAGAAATATTATAATTAATTTATTCCCTTGATATTTGATATACTGCATACTCCACTTAATGTCTTTACGCTGTATTATTCATTCCGTTTACTAATATTACTACTTTTTTATGCGGTATCATTAACATTAATATATTTTGGAACCTATTCGTTTAAATTACCATTGTTATTAATATTAGAAACTTATTTTTTTAAGAGTAACTTTTTTTTTTAATAACTAAAATTCAATTTATCTAACTTTAAAATTATATATTCTTATAAGCTAACAAATTTGATTATATATTGTGTATTTTATTTTATTATATAGATGTTATGTTGTTTTTTTTTTTTACCGTGTTTTTACTTCATATTTTACTTCAAAATATAGAATATAATGTTTACACATACAAAACTGTACTTTTTTTTAGAAATAAAAGGCTTTTGAGCTCTTTTGAGGATCATGTATTACCCAGTTAAGGTATTTAATTTGACAGTTTAAGAAAATGTGAGTTTGGCCATGTGTTTGCGGGTATGAACAACCTTCTAGCTTGTTCGGTGAACCATCAAGCAAAAAGAAAAATGGCTTTACATAGAAAAAAACAACAGATAATATACGTTCTAAAAAGAAAACAGAACTTTTCTAAAAATTAAGAAGCAAACAATAATATTCAGGTGTTTCAATTTTTTTTCTATTGAGATGACGGGCATCGACTGGTGGTGGTCATTTTTCCCTGTGAGTAATGAGAATTTGTAGCGTATGAAAAATGCCATGCCTGACCGGGATTCAATCCCAGGAGTTCCGGATGAAAGACTGAAATGCCACCACTCCACCAAGGATATAATATGCCACTAGATGAATTTTGATTTGTAGTTAAGTTTTTAACTTTTTTATGTTCTGATATTTTTTTAACTTGAATCGTTTGATTACTTAAAATTTTCAACCATAAAATCACTAATTTTCACAAAAAAATTATGATTATGAAATTAATAATTAAAAAAAAAATTAAATTAAAGTTTTATATCCAATTTGATTTTTATATTAATTATTTCTTTAGTAAATTAATCTAAAATCAATTATGTTCAACAAAACAATTTTATTTTAATTCCTTTGAGTATTAATTATATTTAACCTAAAAAATAAGGACTAATTAATTGACTTCATAACGATATACATTATACAAAATTTAAATAAATAAGAATGATTTTAAAAATTTCTTCACCAGTTTTGAGTGAGAATTTATTTATTTTTAATCTGTATAATGAACTTTCATATTACGTAATATAATCAAGAATAATACAGTTAAACATATACTGTTGGAATGTTATTTATTTCTGTCTGATGTATTTAAAGGAAGTGTGTATTTCCTTATTATTATTAGAATCCATGAAGGAAATACATTGTATTTTAGAATGAAGGAAATACAATTTTGATCGTCAGTACATATTACGAAGGAGTGGGAAAATATATTAAAAAAATTCAATAGTCAGTTCATATCAAAAATATATGTTTATAATAAATAAATAAAATTAAAATGAGTGTTATTTTTAAATATTTAATAATAATAATAATATTTAAAAGAAATTATTTTAAGTATTTATTAAAGTACTAATTATTAAAAATGTATGCCCTGAAAGATTCTACATAATTATTACTGCCAAAATTATTATAAGAATAATAATTTCAGTATAGTATTGCTGTGATATACAGTATGGTATTGTATTGTGTTTCATAGAAACTTAGTTTGGTACTTACGTATTAACGCCACCGCAGCTACAGCTTTATTAAAAACACAGTAGTTAATCGGATTTCGGTGGAAAATGGACCGATATAGAGTTTAACTTAGATTCAAAACAGTCTCTTTATTAATTTTAATAAATTTATATTTATTTATTTTATAAATATATAACCAAACTTGATCTACGCTCGCTTCGCTCGCTAACCTTGACTAATTAACAGGAGTGTTTTGATTATTTAAATAATAAATAATTGCAATAATTACAGAATTTATTAAATAAATACTCAAAAAATTACGGTGTTAATTAGTTAAGGTTAGCGAGCGTAGGTTAAGTTGGGTTAAATTATATTTATAAAATAAATATATATATAAATAACCACTTATTAAAATTAATAAAGAGACTGTTCATTTTCCACCGAAATCCGATTGACTACTTAGTTTTTAAATAAAGCTGTAGCTGCGGTGGCGTTAATACGTAAGTACCCTTAGTTTAAATGAGTTAGAAGATAAATATGTCCCGACAATTCCGTAGTTTGTTATATGATTTTTATCGTCAGCGTAATCAAATTTAACTTTACTTCAACTATTTTGGCGGTGTTAAGAAGACATTTAAAAAGATAAATATTTCCGTTCCTGAAACAGTTGGAAACGATTTAAAAATACTGTTATGGATCCTATCTGTTATGTTTACTGTTATGTTACTATCCTATGCAATAGATTTACTATCCTAAGTTTTAATTTGTCTTAATATTATAATTTATATTTCGTAAAAACGTATTTATCAAACATGTAGTTTCATTTCATAACTGGGATGTGTTAAATTCATTTAACGTAATAAAATTTATTATTATTGGCCAATTGACTTTTTGATCTTGGGAAGTATTATGTATTTAGGTTATGTTTAATATTTCATTGTTCGGTTTTAATTAACAAGGAACATAAACTATGATTGGTAATATATAACTATATTTACTATTTTTTATAATTTTACAAATTTTCTATTTTAGGCTAATTAGCCTATTTATTTTATACTACTACCATTTACACAGAACGTAATTTTTATATATATACCCGATTTTCTTGTTACCTATTTTGGAATTTTACTTGCCGTCTAGATAGCGCTACAGCTCCAGAAGAGAAAGTACTGCAATCGGTCCAATTTGGTCATCTACGGTTTTCACCTGGTCTTGTCGTTTTGACACCCAAACCCCCCCCCAAAAATAAACGGATGGTGATTTTCCGGATTTTAATGTTCGTAAGTACGTGTGTGTGTGTGTGTTTTCACTGTTTACCTCTAAATCAACTTATACACCTCCAGAAATACTTGACCGATTTTGACCAAACTTGGTCAAATTACTTCTATATTTGGTACATTGATGACATTAAATTTTTAACTTAAAAGGTCAAGGAGGTAAGGCTGTAGTGCAAGGTCACCCTCAGCATCTCCAGATTTCGCCTAATTAAGGTCATATTTTTCATAGGCATATTTGTGATAATTAAAAAATTGCAAAAAAAGTTTGTAAAATCATCCCCCTCCAAAAGATGCTATAAACTAGAGTAGCTAAGTGGCATACTGCGTCTGTATTACTCCTTGTTACCACAAGGAGCGCTAGTGTCGCAGTCTGCCATTTTGGAATTTTCCTTTTACCCTGTGGGATATTCCTTTTCCTTAGTCCTTTCGGACCGGGGAATTAAAAATTTCACATGATTACCAACCAAATTATTTTTTACAATTTAAATATTAATTATTTATTATACTGTATGTAATTTATTTAATATTTCATAGGTTGGTAGCATGACATACCAACCTATGTATGTTGTAATTTTCTTCTATGTTGTGACGTCACAAGTGAACGGTAGAGTTAAATAAATGAATAGTATTTAAAGTGTAGAAACGTAACTCGATCAGATGGTTGACTTGGTACCTGGTACGTTGAGCCTCGGAGCTAAACCAATCTGCCAACCGTACACGTGAAAATTGTTCCACTGTTGTTCCACAACATTGTTTCACAAGTTGTGAAATTACATTAGTTTAGTTAGTACCGACAATCGCCGCTAGTATCGTCACACCCCCGCGAAATAAATACAGTATGGTCGCGCGCTTTAGTTAGACTCATTGAATTAAATATACGAAAAAAATATTATATTCAAATAAAATGATAAATATTTTAAGCTAAATTAAATTGTGTGTGTGTGCCTGTATTCTGTGCATTATAAACAACTCACAGTTGTAGGACTTTAACGGACCGCGTTCCGGAAAGTCCTACAACTGTGTTGTCACCTTTTTTTCTATTATTTATTATTAAATTTATTTTTCAATCCATTTTTTTATAATCAAATGATATGAATTGTATTACGTCTATTGTTTAAAATTATTTATAAACTTACTATTATGCGTTTTTTTAAACTTTCACAATATTACCTGTTAGTAAAATCATAGTACTTTTTAAAAAAATACTTACACTCTTTACAACTTATTGCTAAGTACTTATGAAAAAATATAAAAATAAAATTTCACGGTTATTACTTTATCTGATAAAGTTAAATGAAACTAATTTTCAGAATTGTACAAAACCTTTCTTGGATCTAAGAACATTGTTTAAAAATACTAGCAATTAATTTTAGTTCTCAGTTTGGTTCTGTATACGTGGATATGAAACTAAAATTTAAATATCAGACTCGTAAATAACAAGAATGTTGTCAGAGGGTTCTTTTCTTTTATAAATGATGATTCATATGAAAATAGGAATACGGTTTGGAGGAATTTTTTAGATTAGATATGAACAGAGAAAAGTAGATGGGAGTGGAGTAGTTCGGGTTGTTTACGGAATTGAGTTTAATAATAAAAAAAAATGACAGTTCAATTTTTGTTTGTTTATACTGTAACTGAATAATTTTCGTAGATTAAAAATGTTTTGCTTGTTTACTAAACATAGGTTTCTTCTCAATACGTAATTATTATTATTATTATTATTATTATTGCATTTATATTTATTTTAACTTATAAAGCATTCTAAAATCTTTCATCTCAACAATTTAATTAAAAGTTTTTTTAATTTTTAATTCCTACCCTGATTTTTGAAGTTACGATATAATTTGTAATGTACGATGGTAATTACTCAAAAGGTTTGTCATTGTAATTCGGAATACTGTTTAATTCATTTACATCTATTATCTAATTCTTCACTTGGATATTAAATGAACTTTCTCTCTAGGTATCAGTTTTCATTAATAAATAGCTCCTCAAAAAAATTCCATTTCAGTATTTGCTTTAGATTATAATAAATAGTTGAGTCTGAAAGAAACATAAAAAATTATGCGTAATATATGAAATACCTTATAAATTTGAAATACCTTTATGAAAAAAGATTATAAAAGTAACTAATGATTTTTTTTAAACAATTAAGGCCTTATTTTCATGTTTATTCGGACTCACCCTAAACCAATATAAAAAAGAAAAGCTTTCTTTACTAAGCTTTCGGAGAATATTATTTTTGGTTGAAACCGATTGATTTTTTATCTTTACAATTTTGTAATCGTCTTGCTCCCGTTTGAAAACAGATCTATTTTGTTAAATAGCAAAGTTCATTTTATTATCAGTTTCTTTGGTGTAATGCAAACATTGTATGAAAGGAAAATATGAAACAGATCCATTTTTTCGTCGTTTATGGCTGCATAAGATCACTTTAATCAGTTCATTATCCAAGTCTCTTTCAAGGAACTATTCGGATCTCTTGGTCCACCCAGTTCTTTTTCGTACGTTCCGATCCTCATGCCTTTTCTGGTGTTAAAAATGTTCGTGATGTGAGTTTCTTTCTTATGACTTTGAAGCTAGCGTTTTTGTTTTTGATTTTTTCGTTTAATTTTATCTTGTCTGTGGTCTTCTACTGTAAGGCCAAATTCCTTCAGATCCTCTCTTATCTGTCTGATCCACCTGCATCCTATCTTCTTGTTTTTCGAGTCGAGATTGTACTTTACCAGCTATTTCAGAAGTTTTGAATCTTGCATTGTTATGATGTGTTCAAAGAATCCTAGTCTCATCTTACGCACGGTATCAGTGTTCGGTTGTAACTCTTTGTATACGAGTTTGTTGGACACGATCCATCACTATCCATCTTTCTGGTACTTTTTGTTGATGCACGTTCTTTCAATTCTTCTTTTTTATGTAGTCTGTCGGTCTTTCATTGTTCGTTTAGGTGGAAGAATGTTTCTGCTGCGTACGTGACTTCCAGTTTTATAATTGTGTTGTAGTGTCTTATTTTTGCGTTTATGGAAAGCCATTTTTTATTGTAGGCTATCAGTTTAATTTTGTTGCTGTATCTATTTTTTTGTTCTTGTTTGGACTGAGGTTTGTTTTCATTTTGGTTGTATATTATTATTTCTCAGAGGTATTTAAACTGGGTTACTATTTTGACTTTATTAACAGTTTATATTTACTTCTTTTAATTATTTTAGTTTTTGGAGCATCACTTCTGTCTTTTCGAATGATATTTTGAGGCAAATTTTATTTGCAATGTTCTGAAGTTCTAATATCTGTGTTTTAGCTTTGTCGATTTCGTTTTCTAGGAGTTCCAAGTCGTCGGCAAAACTTAGGCAGATTGATTTGATTTTTTAGGTCTACTTTTGGCCTTTTTAGGGGGAATTTTTTAGCCATTCGCTCACTACAATTTCCAGACCGCAGATGAATAACAGCGAAGAGAGTCCATCGCCTTGGCGCAGTCCTTCTTTGATCTCAAATCGTTCCGAGAGTTTGCCTCTGAATTTAATTTCTGACTTTGTGTTTGTGAGAATCAGTTTTATCATGTTTATTAATTTGGGTTGTAGTCTGAGATGTTTTAAAATTTTTAGTAGGAATTGTCTGTGGATACATTCGTATGCTTTTTTGAAGTCTACAAATGTTATCACCATGCTTCTTTTTCTGCTTCTGCATTTGCTTCTTTTTCTATTGTAATCCATTATTAGCTTGTGACACATGATCTGGTCTGAACAGCTTCTCCAGGGTCTGAAACTTCCCTGGTATTCTGCTAGTTCTTTCTCAAGTTGTAAGCCGATCCTGTTGAATATGGTTTGGTATGTTGTGTATAAGAGATAGATTCCCCTGTAGTTGTTAGAGTCTGTTTTGTCCGCTTTTTTTTTGTAGCGGGTGGATGATGGCTGTTGTCAATGTTCCGGTTGTTCTTCTTTGATCCAGATGTCGACAGGCTGTTGATAAAGGGCGATTTTTTCTGGTCTTAATGCATGTTTCCAGATCTCTAAGGTCTAATCCTCTTCCTCCGCTTTGTAGTTCTTCATTTCACCCATTGCTTGGTAGACTTTCTTTATTGTGGAAAGGTTGATGTTTTCCGATGGTATTGTTATTTGGATGTTGGTGTTGAGTTTTAGAGTTCTGTTGGTTCTTCGCAATATATAAGTTGTTGAAATATTTAACTTGGATTTCCGCGTTGTCTTTATTGTTACGGGCCAGATTATGGTTTTCATTATTCATTAGTAAGATTGGGAGTCTATATTTCTGGAGTTGTTTTTTGAAGGTTTTTTGGTAATCTCTAGGCTGCGTTTTGTTGAATTCTTCTTCTATTGATTTAAGTTTGCCTTTATAGTGTTGTCTTTTTATTTTCCTTAGGGGTAGGGTGGTTTCTTTTCTTTGTTTTGCTGGATTTTGGAAGGATGTTTCTGATTTTTGGGATTAATGCCATGCTTGATGTCTCTTCTACACTGTTTTGTGTACATTCGCGATTCATTTTACGTGAATAAAGAAAAATCCCGTCACTGATTTGGTAACAATAGAGGCAACAAACTAACCTTAACATTAATTTCACTACAGCAGCCGTACAAGTATATATGAATCGTAATAACACACCTGTATTAATCAGGTGTTAAGAGAAATTTAACTTAACTTATTCCACATATTCCCCACTTATGTGTTATTACTTTTAATGTCCATTTACAACTTTTGAGAAATAACTTCATCATGCTATGATTATATCATCATTGTATACATTTTTTTTTTTTTTTTATTGAAAGCATGTTCAAATAAGCTTATGTAATAATATATAATATATAAAAAGAGAAATCTTTATATAATCCTTGTATAATAATTAACACTGCTACTACGAGGCTGAAAGAAAGGAAGATCTCGAAAGATATTGTAATCATATGTAGTGATATGATTGATCTAAAATAAATTAAAACCGAGTAATACCGGAAAACGGCAGTTCATTTTAAATGCATAGGAATTTTATTATATAATGAAGGGTAAAAACGGTGAAAAATGTATAGAGATTACAATGTACTGAAGTAATCACATTTGGTATTGAGACCTGGCGGCAGGTTTCTTACGCGACCGCTGTCTTCATCCATTGTGCCCCAACCCTTCTCTTTCACCCGCTTGTAGTTACCAGTCTTCACCTCATCTATTAACTTCATCGTTCTTTTTTCTCGCTTCCTCTCTCCTTTTACTGGCCCTTCCAATGCAGAAGTTAAGACTCCACTTCCCCTAACATGGCCTATTCAGTTTCACATCATTCTTCTTTAATCTGTTCATCACTTCCTCATTTCTCACTTTATCCGTCCATCTTAATTCTTCTTTATATCAACATTTCAAAACCATCAATATAGTTCTCCCTTTTTGACATCGTCCATGTGCCTCACTTCCATTCAGTAAAATATTTCATACGTAGAAATTTGTCTAATATTTTTATTAACTCTAAATCTATACTTTTTTTTTACTACATAGTAATTTCTTCATTTTTTGCCATCGTTATTTTTCCTTTTATTTCCATTTCTCTCTTCTAGTCTTCTTTTACTGTATTCACCGAATACCTACAATTTTTTTATTCTTCCTTCACTTGTCCTTTTCACTAAATCCTCTTTGTCGTTTACTTCTATTTCTTTAGTCATACCTATTTCCATCCTTACTCTTTCATTCCTTCCTCCAGCGCCGTTAACAATCTTCGAAGCGCGATTTGCCATCAGCTGGAATTATCATAGTATCAGCAACTCTTTTGCATCTTATTTTTTTCCCTATATTTATTCCTTCTTCTCTTTATTCTAATATAAGAACATTATTAAATAAATTTAAATTTATTAAAATGATATAATTTAATAAAATTTATATTGATGGACACTTGTATTTGTTTTTCTTTTCTTAGTTGTACAATCCATCCAAATTATTAAGAAAATAAAAATTATTGATATCTATATGATACAGATTAAAAATTTCCGTGCAAGTAGTTCGAAATGAGATTTTACACGTTTTATATTATTACTTTAAAATTTATCTCTCTTTAAAATCGTTTATCTTGGTCCTCATGAGTACTCTAATGTTAGTACGAGTTTTTTAATTCGTGAATTTCAATTTTTATTCAAAACACACTTTAAAACGTACTTTATTTGAATGAAAATATAGAATAATTTTTAATCCATAGCATATCCCCGACCATTTCATCGGATATATAACACTACTATTGCTCCACTTTCATTTTGCTTTGCTTTACTCTTATTTTTACAGTGTTGATATATTCACGATAAATCACACTTAAATGGAGAATAAAAAATTCACTGAACTACATTATTTTTGAATATAAATATGAAGTAAATTTATGAAAAGATAAGGTATCAAAATAAGAATAAAAACCGAACGAACAACAACTACGGATAAGAACCAGTATATATAAGAAAGAGATGAGGTATTATGAATAATATGAATACCCAAGGATAAACTTTGCTTGCTCTATTTCACTGAGTACACAGATTAGGTGCCGTATTAAAATCATTTCTTTCCTTTCCTATGCTTTCCTTACCTTTTCATTTTTTACGTTTTCATTCTTTTTATACTCCTTTCTCCCATTATATTATCCTTAAATAAGGATACATATAAAATCTACTCGCTCTCTTGTCTTTTCTAACAATCGTTTTACGTTAACTTAATCGTTTCTCAAATTCTAATTTCGCTTTCCTTATACTAATGAATACGTTTCGTGAATATAAATTATAAAACTTATCATTGAATTTAAAAAAAAAAATGACAGTATTTTACTTCAGGGTTATATTTAATGTTCTTAACTTTTATTTGCTATTTGCAGCGCAAAAATCACGTAATTATTATTTTAATAAAAAATACAATTGAAATGAATATGGTTCTCTTTCTATTTCGTTTTACCTCAACAATCATTTTCCTTGAATTGTAGTAAATTACATTGGTAAACCATTAACGTGTAGCATAATGATACTTGAAGTGAGTAAATTAGAAAACTCAAGATTGGGACTAAAGGAAAAGAGGCAATATGTAATGAACTTTTAGTAGAACTAATTAAAAGTTAAATACTTTTAGCTTTAATTACGTTTATTGACAATTTTTATAAATAGATGCCATTAAATCTAACTTAACGTTGATTCTGCAACAACTGTATAATAAAACAAGCTTATTGAACACAAAAAATAGATTATTCTTGTCCAAACATGTATTACGATCAATTTATCAAGAATAAAGAAATAACTAACATTATTCTCTATCCAAATTTTCTCGGGAAAAACAAACTTACGTTAATAAATATTTGTATTCAAAATATTCTGATTCCCTTAAAAACATACTTTTCTTATTCACTGATAATTCTTGATGATTGTATTTTTAAAAAGGGAATTGTTAAGAAAAAAATTAAGATTACTAAATTCAATGTTATTATATGAACTGAACTACTGGCTAACGCAATTCCTGACCGGCCATGGGGTCTTCTGCGCCTACCTGTGTACTGCCTACTTCCCTTACTGCGGCGACCGGATACTCCAGAACACGTGGTTTTCTGGTGCCCGTAGTGGGTTGATTACGGCCTAGCTTGCTCGGCGATTACCGGACCGCTCAGCGTGGAAAACACCATTGCCACCATGTTGCGAAGCCCTAAGAGCTTTGACAAAATCGCAGGGTTCGGAGCGAGGGTTCTTCAGGAGAAGAAGAATTCAAATCCTTGTAAAGGCAGTTATTTTTTCACGGATTTGAATACTAGATCGTGGTTACTGGTGTTCATTGGTGGTTAGGTGTTAATTAACCATACATCTCAGGAATGGTTGACCTAAGACTGTACAACAGTATACGTCATTTACATATCATCCTCATTCAGGCTCTTTCTTTCTTTTTTCTGTTTATTACCATTCTGTTTATTATTGGTAATTACCATTCAGATGATACTTCAGAGGATGAATGAGGATGATATGTATGAGTGTAAATGAAGTGTAATCTTGTACTTGTGTAGTCTCAGCTCGACAGTTCCTGAGATGTGTGGTTAATTGAAACCCAACCACCAAAGAACACCGGTATCCACGATCTAGTATTCAAATCCGTGTAAAATTAACTGGCTTTTACTAGGACTTGAACGCTGGAACTCTCGACTTCCAAATCAGCTGATTTGGGAAGACGCGATCACCACTAGACTAACCCGGTGGGTTCCTCATTCAGCCGCTGAATTAATAATACCTTACGGTGATGCGCGGAGGCTAAACAGAGAAATAGATGCAGAGGTATGGATCCAATGACAGAGCTTGTTTGCGGTTGCCTCTAAGGTCACCAGATCTGATACTAGTGATTTTTTCCTTTGAGGTTTTGTAAAGGATTTTGTGTATGTGTGACCGTTACCTAAGATCTACCCAAACTGAAGCACAGATTGAAGCATGTCACTTCCATCCTCTAGACTTGGCCGTTAAATGGAAATTAATGGTCGTTATGGAACGAAATTTCCTACCGGTTACGTGAGTGCCGCGAGAAGAAAGTGGCTAACATTGAACACCTATGCGGAAAAACTGTAAGAGTTATTTTTACATTTTATTTGCGATTCATTAATGCAAGTCAAAGTTAAGAAATATTAAAAAGTTTTATTCTTTTTTGTACACCCTTATATTTACAATAAGATACATGTGTAGCGTAGCTGTTGTAGCATAGCAAGGCGCTTTTCCTTTCCCTTCTACTTACAACAACAGTGCTGAAACCATTTATCGAAGTGAGGGCCACTGATTGCTCAGTTTTCAGTCTGACATCGTTGACCTAGGTGGGAGGGGGGGAATTCAATCCGAAGTATAAATGAAAGATTAAAACATTAGTTACAGTACAATGATCGTACTTGCGTAATGTGCATGCAGTGCCACATTTTTTTAATTTTTTGGTGTAATTATTTTATATTACATTATAAAACTTATAAAATAAATTCATTCATTGGTCGGTTACTGAAAATGTACAAATTGTTTTGTTGCTTATATACATTTTTTTATAAGCAGAAATTTGCATGCATTAAACAATTCATGGCCGTGTCACTGCCACTGCGAACAATTGAAATAGTCTGAACATAATAATCATCGGGTTTGATCTTGCTTCCTTCCAATAAATTGTTTTTTTTTTTTTTTAATTTAATGCGTATGAGTCATCTGTTTAGTTATCACTTCACCAACAAAAACAAACCTTTTAATTCAACAATAAAATCAAAGAAACGTATTCTGTATAGTACAGAAAACACTAAGCATAGTCGTTATTTTTAAATCTTCGTGTGCATCTACATAAAAATTAAGAGAATAAGTTTTTACACACGTTTTTATTTTATGATAGGAATATTGTTAATTATTTTTTTATTTTTTTATTGATTTATATTATGCATGTATGTATAATACCAGACGTGTTTTTATCGTTAGAAGTTTTACTTTTGTGGTGATGGAAATTCAAAAGAAAATCGGTGGTCATAAAGTCTTACATAGTAAGATTCGTGAAGTCATTTCCAATGCCTATTCTGTTATGAAAAAAGAAACCCCTGAAGGTTCACGGTTAATAACGAAAGTTCATGAAAGGGTTGCTGAAACAACAGGAGTTTCTCGCCGTAGTGTTCATCGAATAATTGAGGTAAAAACGTTTGCGAAATAAACCGAAAACAGAAATTGATAACTTTGACAAATGTGTTATTACTACAAATAAATTTCATGTATCGCAAGGCCGACGATCTACTATAAAACGTTTATTAAAATTGGTAAAGAACAAAATAGGGTTTAAGGGTGGAAAATAGGATTGATTTGCGGGAGGTTATTAAACAGTTAACGTTCACATGGATAAAGACGAGTAATAAAAGGAAATTTTTGATTAAAAAAATCATATTTTGGAGAAACATACTATATCTACGGGCATTAGAAAAGTACAGAGCTGAAGGACGGCTAGTCATTTATATGGAAGAAACGTATGTGCATTCAACCCACACAAGCCCATATTGTTGGAAAAATTATTCCGAATAAACATCCGGGTTACTTGCACCGATTTCTAAAGGCCACAGAGCAATTATCCTTCACGCTGGTGGGGAAACGGCTTCTAAAAGACGGGTTATTGATTTTCAAATCTGGACAAAAGTCGGGTGATTACCATGATAGTATGAATTATAAAAAATGGGTTACAGATCAACTCATAAAAAATTTACTATAACATTAAATGTTAGTAACGCACCATATCACCATCTGCAGTTAAATGATACACCGAAATCAACCTCCAAGAAATGTAAATGATTGAATGGCTTACTGTAAAAAATATACCGTTCAATGAAAAACTGTTAAAACCCGAGCAATATAAATTAATTTCAATCAGTAAATTAAGATTTAAAATGTATAAAATAGATACTTTACTTGCTGCAAAAAGTCATTGTATTGCTGCTTTCACTGTATCACCCGGATCTCAATCCGATTTAGATTATATGGAGACTGATATAAAAAATGATGTTGCTGATAAAAATGTCGGGTGTCTTAAAAAAACGGGTGATTGTATAAAATTAGTGCAAGATAAAATAAGTGCAATTAATAAAGATGATTGGATGAAAAAATGCCACCATATGTAACAAATAGAAAAAAAATCTTTAAAAGACTGAGACCGTGATTGACCCGGTATCAAAATTATAGTGAACACACCAAACGATTGTGAAAACTATACTGATAGTAATATTGACAGTGAAACCACTGACGATGACGATTCAGACGGTGAAAATATCGGTATTGAAAATCAAAATTTAACTTGAAAAATCATTTCCAGTTTTTAATTAATTTATAATTTTTTCTTTAAAGTATTTACGTCTTTTGCGTCATTCCTTATAGACATTACAACAAACAAATCGAGATAATGGGAACCAATTTAAATGACAAAATCTTTAAAACGAAAAACATTTTTTTAACATTTCTGACCAATCAGAAATAAAGTTAGTTAAATTTATTTACAGTATATGGATTGGATAGCTACAATAAACTCTTATCATTCCTGCGAAAATAGTGTTTTTTTTTTTGTATTTTTTTTATAATATTATCACAATATACAACATTAGGCGATACATTTAAATTATTAAATTTTGCCTTCGTTCAGAAAATTTTCTTGCGCGAAGTCTTGGACAGAAGTCGATTTCTTGCTGAGTCAAAAGATTACTACATGTGAAATTGTACTCTAATTAAGACCCTTAGTTTAAGCTTTACTGCTCATAATACAACACAGTACTCGCGGATAAATTTATAACTAATTGATCAAATTTCAGATTGAACGTCGATTATAGAAATATTGAACTTTCACTAGTGATTTTTGAATACTAAGCAAACATACGAGGGTAAATCAATTATTATCCGCAATTTAGTTATATTTTTGTTTATGTTGGTAGTACTGTCGTGTTGCGTAGATTATGCGTGCGTGGTTTAATTGTTGTTATGTCTGTGCAGGTTTGATGCTGTTAGGTTAGTTCCATTATCGCTGCGCTGCCGTTAACCATGGCTAGACCGTTTTCTTTTTACGCGCTTGGACATCTGCCAAAAACATTTGGATCGCTATGGTAACGAACGGTACATCATCTTAGACAGAATCATCACTGGTGACGAAACATGAATCCATCATTACGAACCGTAGAGTAAACGGCAGAGTATTGAATGGACACATCCAAATTCTCCCTGCAAAAAAAAGTTCAAGACTCAACCGTCCGCAGGAAAACTGATGCTTAAGGTTATTTGGGACTCCCAAGGCCCAGTACTGGAACATTATGAGGAAAGGGGCACAACAATAAACATTGCGCGTTACAGTGAGATTCTTACTGCCAAGCTGAAGCTTGCAATTCGAAGCAAATGCCGAGGACTGCTGTCGAAAGGTGTTGTGTTGTTACACGACAATGCCCGTCCACATATTGCTGCCCGCACTGCTGAAACGCTCCAGAAACTCAACTTTGAAGTACTGGTTCATCCTCCGTATAGTCGTCCTGTTCTTGCCCCTTCTGACTACCACTTGTTTGGTCCACTCAAAGAGGCATTAAGACGCCGTCGATTTACCTCGGACGAAACAGTGAAAGAAGCGGTGCATTCCTGGCTAGCTCAACCGAAAACTTTCTTTTATGAGGGCATCAAGAAGCTTGTGCAACGATGGACCAAGTGCGTTGAAATGCAAGGAGACTATGTTGAAAAATGATGAACATGTAAGTTTCCTGTTTGTATTGCAATAAAATTTATAACTACATTGCGAATAATATTTGACTTACCCTCGTATTTCTATATAGACTTGCTCAGCAAACATAAACGCAGAAATTAAGATTTCAGTAAAATTATATATTAGTATAGACGAATGTGATTGCTGTTTAGTTAATACACAAGTTTGTAATTATAGACTATTTACCTTCTAAATTTTGCTACTTAAAAACAAATCACTGTGGTAATATGTATTTATATAAAAATAATTTATAGTTCAAATTATGTTACACGTCCTGTTGGGAGTAAACAGAAATTTGTCACTGTAATTCCCAAAAGATGTGGTATCATATCTGGGCCTAGGTACCTGGTCGTTTTCTTTAACTTAAACCGATTTTTTGCGGTTTCAATTCGGCTTTTTATAATCGGGTAATATTTTTATAAAGTTATAATTACTTGAAATATCACTACCTAAATTCTTTACTCTTAAATGTTTGCAGTGCTGTAGTATACGCTTTATTATTTGGGTGCATGTATTTATAGCAGAAGACTTAAATTAAATTATACGTTAAATATTATGTTTGTGTGCGTGCGCGTATGCGTGCAGGCGATTGTTTTGTTTGGGTTTTCACTAATAAACAATTATGGTACTTTTTTAAACATAATTTAACAGTATCATAATAAATGTTAAACCTACTGAGACATCCTTACTACTTTTCTATGAGTTACAAGATTCATGGTTTTATTAAATGTAAACACCTTTACCTCCAGGTGTCAGAATTCGGGAAATAACAATTTTTATTATCCTTAATCTTCATATGCGATGGAAGATAGACGCAGCCATCTAGTAAGTTCCGTACACCAGTAAACTTAAATAAAGTGTAACAGATTACTAAAAGGTACTAATGTCCATTTCATCTGCTATTACACTGCTTTTGATAAATACTATTACAAAATATCACTGAAGGCTAAAGAGAAAAAGTTAAATTGGAAAAATCTAAAATACGAGTAAAATTTTTCTATTTGTGTAACAAATTAATTAGGTAAAAGATTTATTTAAGATCTATAAAGCACAATTTTCTGGTTAAAAACAAACAAGCGATAACATATTTGCACTAATTTTTAATTAAAGTTTGATTGCGTATTCTCACAGATTTGATGTATTCATTCTTGTAATTGGTGGGTTAGAATATTTCACGTTCTAATTGGTTAAAACAACAACTTGCTTCGATAGGTCTATTTATGTAACTATTAGGTACTGTTTTGTGATTCGTCAAACGCATTCAATCTTTTGATCGGTTAAAAAAATTACTCGGTAATGATTGGATGACAACTGGAATATAAATATTTGTCGATCAGATGAGAATTGCAATTCATCAGACTAGTTCCGTGTTGGGACCGTGAAATCACACTAAATTTTGTGATAAACTAGAATGACTATGTTTCAGTTGATTAAAATTTATTGGTATCTGTATGACATCATTTTTGATGGATGGATCAAATTTATTTCAGTTAAAACAGTGGTTTGGCTATTATAAATTAATAAAGTACTGATACATTCTAATGATATAGACAGAAGTCATTTTTAGTGTAATAATTTATATAATATATAAAATAAACAAATATTTTTTATACTTATTAACAAATTTAAGTGAGAGGGTAACCTCTCCCTTTCAATCATGAGTTTATGATTGAAAACTTAGAAAAAAAAATTTAATTTAAAATAAAGAATGGGTATTGATACTGGCTCCCTTTCAGAGCTTAACAAAAAAAGCTTTATCACTTTTGAAAAAGTCAAATTTCACACTACCTAATTCCTATATATTATGAACACTTTTTAACCCCCGAACAGATACACCTATTTTTGACACACATAACTGGTACTCTAGGGTGTTTGAACAAACCAAAACTGAAATTCTTGTAGGAAATAAAATAAACACTCTTTCAAAAAATTAAACTTAATTATATTCTTACACTTCTTGCTTACAATTTAAAAAACAAATAAAAATTTTATTGCTGTTTTTTATGCTAAAAAAACATATATATATATAAAACTCACTACACCTAAAAAGTTTTGTCAAAAAATATGTCTTCTTTATTTTTTTAGAAGTGTTCTTTCATCAATTGTCTTTATTTACTTTTAAAGCTGTAGTATAAGAATGGAAAGGCAGAAAAAAAATTATTTCCTTTTCATCAAACACAAAAAAAGAATCTCTCTTGTATTTTAGCTAATACAAATCTATCACTTCTTATGGAGAAAAATAATCATCTAACTTAAACAATCAAACAGTATAAAACAATCAATTCCCTTATGGCAGATTGTTAAAAATAATTGAGCTAAACAATATTACTCTTCATAAAAAAAATATATGTACAAAAGTTTAAGTCATTAAAGGTTGTCAATGAGCTTGAACCTTCTTCACATTTCTTGCACTTAATTTCTACTACAGAATACTCTTTTCATTCACACTGCTTACTCACTTGCACAACATTCAGTCTTTATTTTTCTGTCTTTAGCCCTTGGACAGAGGTGACGACTTTACTTCACATGTCCCGCTCTTGCATCCTAGCCTCTTGTCTCACTTGGATATTTACTCATAATATCCTCCCCAAACACTTAGGTCATTGGTCAGTCTTGACTCTTTTTGCAATGTTTGGGATTGAGATCTTATTTTTACATGGTCTTCAAGCAAAGCTATGACCGACCATATAACATGTTCTATGTGTAAATTCTCTTTGAAGATTTGTAGCTTTCAATAAAACAAAACTATTAACCCTAGAAATGTCCAACATGGAAAAACCAAACCTTGTAGGTGTCTTCTGGTTCTTCTTTGACTTGAGTAAACAATGCATTTTTGCTATAACGATTATCATGTTATAAAATTGTATTATTTAAGGCAGTTTTGATTCATCATCGATTGTGGGTTGATGTGCATTGATAACTCTAAAATTATAGATCTATTTTTCTTTAGGACAGACATATGACACTAATGCATTGTTGCCTGAAGTCTAAATATTGACATAAACTAATTTGTGACTAAGTATCTGGAACAAGCTTTCTTCGTACTTCATTTATTTACTTGTTTATTTATAAAAATCAATAATTAAAGAATCAAAAATAAAATAAACCTATCTGATGTTCAAGTTGGCATACCTGACATAGAAAATATCAGCTTTTAGATAAGAATTTCCAATATTAGAACCCCTTTTGTTTATTTAAAAGTATTGGCTCCACTTGAAACATGTACCATGATAAAATTTTAACTTCTGAAATACTAAAGCTGGCCAATGTTGAAAAATTAAGGTAAAACATGTATTAATTATGAAACTTTTATACAACTTCTACCACATGGAAGTATCAGTTACTGTATGTATGACCATCTTCTTTGAAAAATTATGGCCTAATAATTCCAATCGAAGATTGCAGTTACATCATATTGTAACTTTGTTAGTATGAGTATGTAGCAGTTGTTTATTCGCTTACCTTGAATTTCAGTTTAGAAAACGTCGAACACTTTTGTTCACATTTAAGATGTTGATTAACACTTAAAAGATCAACTGGACTTTGAATAACCACTTCCCTAACCAGAGGAGACTTTCTGAAGTAGATACTGTTCTTTTACTACCAAAAATTTATCTCAATCATTATTCGTGTTAGTTTTCTTTTCAACCCACTTCAACATGTTCTTGAAAGATTCTTCTATGTTTTGCCGAAATGTTCTTTGCACTTCAGTTACCAATTTGTATTAAATTTTTTACCTTGACCACCTTCCTTAATGTATGGCACTGAACATGAACTACATGGGTAGACGATTCCACCGAGCATTTCATTTCCATCACCACACTTTAGTGTTTTATATATATATATATATATATATATACATTTATAAATGTATGAGGAGAAAATTTATTTATTTATAATAAACACATTGAAACGTTTTGGCAAGAAGGACTGAGTTAATTTCTTCAATATTTTTTTTCTGAATGACGGTGTATAACTAAAATATTTTAATGGATATAAGCAGTGGTAAAACAGATAAATATTTCAAATAATGAAATAGGAGATGTTAATAGTCATATATTTTTATATACACAACAGATAAAACAAGTTCCTTATGATTATTGGCAGGCCAAGTCAGCAACAGTAGTAGCAGAAAGGAGTAGCACTAATACGAAGACAAATAACTAATGTTTTGTAATGCGTTAAGCGATTACTTATTGAAATTTACTTATTTATTTATCTATTCTTTATGATTAATTCTTACTGAATCTTCTGCATGGGAGTATGAAATGAAACTAAGCCTGTCCACTATGTAAAAAATTGTTAAGTCAGTTAAATCTTTATATATATATTTCTTGTGTGCGTGTGTATGAAAGTGAACTCCTCCTAAACGGCTGGACTGATTTTGATGAAATTTCGTGTGTGTATTCAAGGGGATTCAAGAATGATTTAGATTCACAATTTGGTCCACTGGAAAATGTTTTTTTAATTAATTTTTTATTTATAAGTAGTTGTTGATTTTGGAATGTTTTACATTGGATCCGGCAGACTGCACTACCATTGCAGTATCGAATATTCAATAATATTCTATTTTAATTTTAGTTTGTCCCGACAGTTGGTGCTGCGATCAAATTGAGTTAAATATTTCGTAATTTTGTGTTATTATTGTGTTACAAAAAATCGCAAGAAAACAGTTTTTTTAATAAATAAGAGGGTAATAAATCAGATGGAAATGTAAACAAAGGAAAACCAATCAGATCAATTCAAGATGGCCGCTGTCAAACACAACTACCAATCACAAAGAGCCCGTATGGCCGTTGCCAATGTAAACAAAATCATAACTGATTAAGTAACAAGTAGGCAGCACTGCGATCGCGTTTAGAATTGTGCGCGTATTGAGAAATATTCTATTATATTATTAATTGAATATCGTTTTAAAGTGTTATAAACGTTTTAACGTAATAAATGTTTTAAAAAATATACATTGTGCAAATTTGTAAGGTATAGTAGTGAATAGAAAATGTTTTTTTAATTTATTTATGTGTTGTTGATCTAGGGATGGTTAAGGTTCACAATTGGGTCCGGTATGCAGCGGGTGGGTCCAGTAGGCAGAGCTGCGATCGCGTTTTAGAAGTTTTTTTTTTAATTTTTGATTTATCAGTCAAACCCGGTAGTTGGTGCTGCGATCGGATTCTAGGAATTTTTTTATTTTGTTGCTTTTTCGCATATCAGTTACTTGGGTCGTAGCTTAGTGTTGTTCTTACACTAAAATTCGTATTTAGAGAATAGTTTGAATTAAATCCGATAGGTAGTGCTGTTCTGACAATTGGATTTATTTACATTCAAAATTTTATAAAGTTAAAGGTGAAATTTTATAAGGTTCCGTAATGTTTTGTAAGTTTCTTAATGTTCAGTATTAATTGTAATGATTTTGCAGCCACAACACTTTTCGTTAAAAAATTATTTTCCACCGAATACTGTGATTAGAGAGTGGTGTGAATTAAATCCGATAGATAGTGCTGTTGTTTTGCCATTTGGATTTATTTACATTCTGACTTTTATAAAGTGAAAGATTAAATTTTGTTAAATTGCTAATGTTCAGTTTTTTAAGGTTTTATGAAACTTTCAATTGTTGTCATTTAATCTGTATGTATACTCAGATCTAGCAATAGCGAAGCATTGCCGAGTCTGCTAGAATTGCGCGTTTATTGAGAATATTATATTATATTATTATTTATTGAAATAACGTTTTAAAGTTTAATTAAAAAATGTACATTGTGCAAATTTGTAAGGTGCAGTATTGGAAGTGTATTTTACATGAATTTTAATGATGTATACACGTGCATTCAATAACAATCAACTTAACCTACAAATTTAAATAGTCAGTTCTCATTTAATTCTATACAACTTACGAATTATTGAACGGCTCTTTGAAAATAAAAATTTAAGTTTGAAAAAAAATTATAACATTTATAAAATTAAAATATAAGTTACTTATAATATAGTTTAAAGTATATTTAAAAAATTGAATTTATAATGTTTTAGCTGATTAATTTTATAAAAGGTTTTCTAAAATTATTTTTAATTTACTAAAATTATTAAATTAATAATATAATTTAAAATTAAATCTATAATTTTAAATTATCTAAAATTTGGTAAAATAGATGTTAAAATAAAGAATGATAAAAATGATAAAAGTTTCTACTAAAATTTTAACTACGTTGTTTTTTTACAGTGCTTTAATTTTTTTATTAATTGATTAATTAAGCTGTTACATGGTTATGAAACATCAAAATTATTAAATTTTTAAAAAAATATGTAGGAGGTACTTTTTTAGAATGATGTTAAGTGAAAATTAGTAGTAATGTGGATGAAAATTTATTAAATAAACTAATTATTAATTTTACGACGTTTCGATTTTTTAATTCAATTTTCATCGGTCATCTCAATATTTAGTGAAAATAAATATTAACCATACTACACATAATTAATCAATAAACCCATTACAATAATACAACAATCACAAACTGATGATATCATACTAATAGTCATTTTAATGAAATTTAGAACACATTCCTGCTAATTTTAAGTTACATATATTTATGTGTGTGCATTTATTACAGAATAATGCCACGTCAGGACAACGTCTGTCGGGTTCGCTAGTTTATATTATATATTGTGTATTTACCATTCTTTAATAAGTCCATTCTTTTTGTGAGGTGTTGTTTTGTGTGGATTTGTGATAAATTGTATTTCTACTTGTATGAAGGTTGTATACCTGAATACATTAATTGAAATTAATAAAAACACCCAATTTATGTATTTTATCTGTGATTTCTTACTGATAAACTTGCATTTAAATTTTATGTACTTTTTACATCATACATTTGCAATTGCGGTTGACTGTTTAAGGAATATTTAGTACAATAATTGAAAGTAAATATTATAGTACATTTTCCTTAATTAAAAATAGAAGAAACAGTGCTTTTTTGTTTTTCAAGAATTTAAAAATACATTCTATGTAACAATTTATTAAATTTAGAAGCAAATTGTTTTATTTTTTAAAAATATTTTTATAGTATTCTGTTTTAAAATACCGATAAAAAAATAATTGAAAGGTTACAATAATAGCAGAGTTCTTTTCTAGAACAATAAATTTCTTAATTACACTTTTAAGAAATGTCCTTTTAACCAGTTTAGTTACATCGCATTAAGTAGATTTGTTGTGTGCTATTACTCTTTTTACTGTTTAGAAAAACTAGAGGCACTTAGTTAATTTAATTGGTTACCCAACTTAAAAAGCCTTATGGCTTTTATTTATTATTTTTTTTCATACATTTATATGCTACATCTTAGGAAGTACTAGTCAGTTATTAATCTTATCATCAGTTTTTTAATGTTTTATACATATACATATAAGTATAAACGAGTCACACTTCATATACATATGAAGTGTGACTCGTTTTATAGGTATATAAACGAGTCACACTTCAAAAGTAAGAGCCAATGAGTTATAAATAGCTATGGCAACATTGATTGATTCGTACATATACACTAGCTTTAGGTGTTTTCTTTGGCTGCAACTGTCACATTGCTGTCATTACATTGTTATTGTATGTCGATAGACTACAGCATCTGAAGATGATTGAAACATTAAAAAGTATTGGCTTGGATGATAAAGACTTAAGAATTATCATTAACTTATACTGGGATCAGACTGTATCTGTGAGATTGGGAAATGAGAATATGGAAGATGTACTTATCAAAAAGGGTGTAAGGCAGGATTGTGTACTGTCTCTATTGCTATTTAATAATTCAGAATATATCTTCAGGAAAGAACTAGATGTTGGAATAGAAGTTGTTTTTAATCAAGATGAGTACCTCATCAACAGAATAACATTGACTGACCATGAATACAGTCTTGACATTAATATAAATAAATCAAAAGTAATGGTTATCGAAAGATTTATCCCAAACATCATCCTACAATCAACCACAAATCCGTTAAATGAGTGCACAAGTACATATACCTTGGAACCATTTTTAACAATCAGTGGGATAATTTTTAGGAAGTGAATTGGGAAAGTCAAGAATAAGTTCAATGAAATGGGAAAACTATTCAAAAGATAGCTTCAATAAGTATTTAAAAGCTTCAGTATTAACAGTGACTACAGAGATTTGACTCTTTTGTTCTATGTGTTCTGTGTTCTATATTAAGATATTGAAGTACGGACACTGAAAGAATTGCTCAGTAAAATATTAGAAACCTTTGAGATGAAACTCTATCAAAAGATGCTATAGACAAATTGTGCCACAAACAAAGAGATTCATTGCAGGATTAAAAAAAATAGGTCTTGAGCATTGTGAAATGAAGAAAGCTCAATACCATGGTCACATTATGAGAAACAGAAGTAGATAACACCTACTGCAGGAAATTCTACAGGGAAAGATACCTGAAAAGAGAAGTATCAGTAACAGACACATTTCTTGGCTTAAAAATCTCTGATATTGGACCTGTAAGACATCTGCAGGGTTATTCCTCGAACTCACAATAAAGGAAGCACAGCCAAGATGACTGCCAACATCTGGAACAGATAGAGAAAGAAAAAAGATATAATCAATATTCACCGATTCATAAGTTGTAATCTCAAGCACAGGCCTTTCCTATCATAGCATTGATTATAATAAATACATCTATCCTTGATACAGCGGCTAATTTAAATCTATCCATTTAGTTTCTACTGTTCATAGTTTTTTAATTTA
The DNA here is from genome assembly GCF_047948215.1 of Lycorma delicatula. Lineage (NCBI taxonomy): Eukaryota > Metazoa > Arthropoda > Insecta > Hemiptera > Fulgoridae > Lycorma > Lycorma delicatula. The sequence goes on from NC_134457.1 coordinate 55,569,543, forward strand.
AAAAAATGTACGTAAGGATTTCAAAACCCTTTTATTTATAAATAATATTCATTGTGTATTAAATTATTAAAAAAAACTACACCATTCAATAATGAATAAAGTTACAATAAGAAATGTATAATATATGACTAAGAACAAACTAATAATTTTTTTTTCAAATATTATTATATAAATATATTTTTGTAAAGAAAAAATTTTATTGACAAAAATATACTAAAAAAAAAAAAAAAATTAAGTCAAAATTATAAAACAAGAGAAAAATTAGGTAAATTTTTTTTGTATGATATCACCACAGAAGCTTAAAGCATGTGCTTGGGATATGAAAATGTAGCATATGAAAAATAGCATGCCTGACCAGGATTTAAATGAATAACAAAATTAGATTTTATAGCACACCTAATTAAGAGTTGTTCATTCATATAAAACATTGTGACCTTAAATTACAACACTCGCAGACAACAAAAATAACACGGCATTAATTATGTATTTCTGTATTTTATTCTTAACATATTAGGCCCAATTGAGTCAGTCTCATAAAAAATTTTAAAATTCAGTAATCTTCATAAAAAGAAAAGGTGTAAAGAGTTACAGAATTTACAGTCTCGTCAAAATGTTTGTTAGAGCCTAATTACATGTGTACAAGATTAAAAGCTAATGAAAAGTGACAGTCGGATATCAACTAGGATTGTTAATACTAACATTATTACTTTAAAAAAAAGTTATGGGTTTTCTAACCCAACAGCTTTTTAAACACTATTTATTTCCAAGGTTAAACTTATCCATCACCTTAAATAACCAAATAAATTTTTAATCTATGCAATTAGATAACCTTTGAACTTATTCATTTCATAGCTGATGTTTACAAACAAAGGAGCAACGCAATTTATGTCACATCCTGATCAGAAGACATCTATAAACAAAGATGTTTACTCATTACATTTGGCTGAGCTACGGTCTAATTTATACAAATATGAATTTACTAGCCTATATATTTCACAGTTAAAATTTTTTTTTAAAATCAAGTGCACTAATTATAAGTTACCTTAACCCGCAACACATTATTTATAACAATTATATTATATTTGTGACAAATTATAAAAATTTAATACACAAATACATATTTGTTACAGTTATATTTAGAACAATTTGTGTGCACCACAATTAATTTAACTCTCACACTAACGCATATATTCAAATATATATATTATGTTCAACTTATATTTCGATTTAAAATTCTTAAGATAAGATATAAGATACTTTGTTGTGTAAAAGCATTTGTTTGATACAATGTTATAATAGATGATAGTATTGCAAATAATCCAATCTGCCATATGTTTTAAATGTCTTGATCAAAGAACACCAGGCAGAACCCAGTGTATATCATAAATTAGATCACTAAGCAATTTCACAATTATTGAAAGTACATCTAACTGAGCTTTAAATAACTTCTTTATTATTATTATGTAAAATAAATAATTAAAAAATTACTTTCTTAATTTTTTTGTCTTCAGTCATTTGAATGGTTTGACTTAGCTCTCCAAGATTTCCTACCTAGTGCCTGTTGTTTCATTGCTCTTTGTAAAGATTAAACAGTAAGAGAGGTAGGGAACATCCTTGTCCAACTCCTTCTTTTATTATTCCTTCTTTTTTAATAACTAATACAACCAAACTAGAAATAAAACTTCAAAAATTCAAGATTCAAAATATAAAGAATTGTTAAAAATTCATACATTTACTCACATATAACTTTTACTAGATAACAGAATTAGCTTATGTTTAAAAGATAACAAGAATTTTCATTTTTATCAAAAACAATTCACTTACTTTTCTACACTTGTTATTGTCCCCTTTAAAAAAGTTCCCCAGAGATGTAATACACTTATACATTCCTTCCATTCCTCAAATCATTTTGGACAGCATTTTTTCGTGTAGCCTTAAGTTCACTACCTTTGTACAAGTATTTTTCTATTTTATCTATTATCCCAAATAGTAGTCCTTTTAAATTTCTCTTAATTAGTGAGAACAAGAAAAGTTGGGTGGCATGTCTGGATAATGTTGAGGTTGCAGTGATATGGTGTTCTTTTTGGCTAAATAATCATGAATTAATAATGTTAATAAATAAATTTAAACATTGTTTGACCACATTAGTGGTCATCTTGTTTGGATTACCTCACACAAACAACTTAAAACTGGTAAATAACATTGTTCACCAAATAATCTCAGATAAAAATCCATAATGGATGATGCCATTATGGATTTTTACTGAAAAAAAAGTAAGAAGAACCTTAATATATGATCAAACTGAGTGTACATTTTTCAGTGTTGGTTCTTGAGGAAACTCCATTGGAATGTTTATTTCTTCAGTTCAAATCATCCTGTATTTTACCGATAAGTTTGACTTAATAATTCACATCATATTAACGGTAAAAAATCAAGGGTAGCCTTATGTTAGATCCAATCTGTTTTCTGTATCATACGCATATTAATTTTATTTCTTAAACTTTTATATAGAAAAAAGTGAAGAGAAAGAAAGAAAGAAAAAACTTTTATTAGTACTTTTCATATTTATAAAAACGCAGAAAACTTTTTCTGAAAGTAATGGCCTGTTATTTGCATAATTATTTTTTTTTTCATTGTAAAAATGATTATAAATTGTCTTCTTCACGAAAAAATTTGGATATCTGTGCTAAAAGTTTAATAAAATGTTAAAGTATGAATCATTAGTATTTGGTGAACCAATTAATTATTATGTACAGTATATGATCTTAGTGAAACTTTTTTTCTAGATCTAGTAATGTATAGCTATTTTAAAAGATTTTTTTTTCAAATACCTCTTGTAATAAACTCTTGCAAGTTACTTTTATACTAATACGTAATATGTAAAGACATTTATTTTAATGCATCTTATTTAATAGTAATACTTATTATTTAAACCATCCATAACTTTTACACTTTAATAAAGCAACACGATTGAGGAACTTTTATTGTCTTGGATTAATTAACTGTATTATTTTACATTTATGTTTCAAACAATATTGATTGATTTACATAATATTCAAAAGTTTTCCATATGTATATATATATATATATATATATATATTAACAAACTTATAAAAATAAACAAACTTATAAATGCTTTTAAGGAAAATGGGGATACTCTCCATTTACTTCAGTAACTTCAGTAGACTTACTTGACCGGTTTTCAAACATAATTTATAATAAAACCTTAAAGATATCTTCAGGACGAATATAATCAGAAGTTTTAGTTATTAAGTTAAAATTACAAAGTTTGTTTGATATTTACCAAAAGTTCACTGAGCTTTGTTGCAACTTAGTATCTCTTGGTTAGAATTTTGAGTTGTTTATAAAATAAACTTATTTAGCTAGAATATTTAACAAATATTTAGACTTGGCCACAAGGACTGCGTTGCATGCAGTGTTGCAATCACCATAAAGTCAGCTTTTTTTAATGTTATCCTTTAAAAAAGAAGTAATTTTGAATAATCTTAAAATTTTTGTTGACACTTTAAGAAGTGTTGATAAGCATGTAAATGCCAAATGGTGTAGAAATTCATCATATTTATATTTATTATTTAATTCATTATATTTATTTTTATTTTATCATATATTATTTATCATAAATTTATTCATATTTATTGCACACACACACACACACACATATATATATATATATATATATATATATATATATATATATATACGCACGCGCGCGCGCTCACGCAAACACGCTCTCTCACTCACTCACAAAATTATGCTTATTAATTATAATATTGTATATATTTTTTTCTCTTTTTTTTTCTTTTTTCATTCAATATTAATCGAAACCTAAATGTAAAATAATACAGTTAATTAATCTAAAAAAATAAAAACACCTCAATCGTGTTGGCTTTGTTAAAGTGTAAAAGCTACTGATAGTATAAGTAAAATAAGTGTAAGTTTAAAATAAATGGCTTTAAGACAAAATTCAAATGAATATATCAATCTTAATCATTTACACCATGAAAATCAAAGGAAACTTCTAAGTACGACGTGTGAACACATTAAAAATAAAATAATCTATTCTGGTTCACCTCGTACTATTAGCAAAAATAAAACATATTAAGTATTGAAATACGTTAATAATGATTCTTATTCGTGTTTTTGTAATAGGGAAATAGTTCAACACTTTTGTATTAAAAAAAAGAAATAACGTTTTTTAGATTAAAAATATTCTATTTATCTGTAGGAATTAATTTTGAATTTTATTTCTTTCTTTCTGTTTGAAACGCAATAAAATTGTGTTTTAATATAACTTAAATCAATATTTTACAAAAAATGAGCAGGAAGGAGTGAGTAATCGAGACTGATTTCTCGCTCACGAGCCTGGGGCTTTTGATAGTGATAGTTATTAATAAAAGTATGAAATATAATAGAAATTTCTTTCTATTGTTTTACAATACGTTAATGTCATTGTTATTTTTATTGTATTTTTTTAATGTTTAGTTTTCATTTACAAACGTTATATATTTATTTTCTGCATCTGTGGAATATAATATTGCTTTCTTACTTTCAGTTTTCTACATGAGAAATTCGATATAGGAAACTCTGCTTAGGGAACAGAGTTTAGTCGTTTTCTTTGGTCTTAATAAATCCAATCTTAAGAAGAAATTTTATCTTACGTATTACGAATAAAAATATTTCAATGTCCTGTCTTAGCAGAAAAACTAAAAAGTACAAGAAAATCGTGAACGAATTTTTATATTATTTTCCGATAGTATTTAAAAATTTCCAATTACTTTTTCCTTTTTAATTCTTTTGAAAATTATATAGTAACATTTCACCAATTTCTTCTTCTCCTTACCAATCGGTTAGAATCTACATCACTGAACTCTTGTGATTTATAAACAGTTGAATGAATAATTGCACGGCTTCCTTAGGCTCATCCCCCGAGATGATCAACTAAGATAAATGTTCTTTAGTAATTTACTTTTTTCGTTTACTTAAATCTCAGTTTTCACGTTCTTCAATTCTTCTTTATCTTCAGTTTTTCTATAAATCTCTCTCCCTCTTCATCAAATTGCCTCAAATTTTCGTCTTAATTCATCAGTTTGTCATATAATTTTAGTTTAAAATGAGAATGTTTAGTAATTGCTGTGAAATAAATTGAAGTTTCATTCATCGAAGTTGCTTTCGAAGACAGATTATGTAGGTTAGTTATACACTTAAATTTCTCCTAACCTACTTTTTTCTTATTGATCGATAATTATATTGGCTCTTATCAAAATAAATAAATGTTGATATTTAAATATCCCAACTTTAATACGATTTCATTTTTTTTTTTTTGTAAAATTCTGTCTTTATAACACAACTATTAAAAATACTAAAATTTTGAAACTAATTAAAAATTATTAGGTAGGTATTAAAAAATCTAACTACATTATAAAAAGTTAATCATAGAGGAAAACTGTAATGTCAAGATAATTTTCCAGTTAAAAATTTAAACCGGAAATTTAATATTTCATAGTAATGTATTTATGTACACAATTATATATATCACTTTTCAATATACATACCTAGTTATGTCATATTAAGATACAACCTTATGTTTATATTATTTCTCATAGGAAAATAATTATCCTTATTCAGTGGAATCGTGTTATCTTACCAAATTGTCACTAATATCTGTTTTGTCAACAACGATATACTGAACAACGTAAAAATATTTAAAAAAACACTATTCGAAACTATATACAGAGTGATTCAGGAGGAAAGGGGAATAATTTTGAAATTGATTCTAGAAATTGAATTAAGGAAAAATGTTCATGTGAAAGTATCAGTAGGTTCGTGACAGAAAATGTAAGGAAACAATTTGAATAGTGTACTGATGTCAGTGATGAAATTTTCGAACATATTTTTGTGAATTAATAGAGTATAAATCGCAGAGTATTTTTTTAAATGTATTTTAATTGTTCAAAGGTCTAAATTTATTGTACTAAAAACAGCTGTTTTTAATTTTTACAAATTGATATCATCTTTCTGTTAAATTTTGTTCTGTTTGGTTTTTAATAATAAAAGTTGATGTTTTTTGCTTTGAATAGACTTTATTACATAAATTTTCTAATTATTAAATTTTTCTAAAAGTTTGGGTAATAAAATTTACGCATTTATTAGTCATTTAACAATGTTAAACTTATACTTAAAACCTAAAAAAAACGTTTTTTTTCATAACCGAATTTTTTCGTTTTACGTCGGTTATGATGAAAACTACGGAAAATAAAGTTCTAGAATCTATTTTATTAGATTTTTCAGATCCAAAAACATAAGAAAACACTCCATTTTTCTGGATAAAATCCTTAAAATTTTTATTATGACCTCATTTCACCACTGGAACTGAAATCCGGGTGAAAATGTTTGCTACGTAAACTCAATAACAAAACATTTTGGATCTATTTTCGCTTTTTTTAGTTATTTAAAACGATAGAATCGGCTCTCAAATTATTTTCCTTTCCTTCTAAATTATCCTGTATATCTAAGCGGGCTTTTTTTGACAAATATATTTTTGGTTGTACTATCTTAAATGTAACGGTTTCGTGATATACTTATAAAATTAAGGTAATTGTCCTTTCCTGAGTTGCAGTTTTTCAGTTTTATAAAATTGTATTTAAAGCCAATTGTTAAGTTTTAAAACTAACTACTGAAAATGTTTGTCATCCTGTAATATATGGTTATTTATAAACAAAGAATATTTTATTCAGATCGGTGCATTATTACATATGCAATGATAAACGTAATATACATTTAGATGCATTATAATTATACATTATAGCTATATTAATACACCTATAATGTATACAGATGTGATTACTAGAGAACTATGTAGAGAAGCACAACTACGATTACACAATATTTTTGTTTATCGATACAATTTTTAAGGTTAGGTTCTCAGTGTAGCTGAACAATATTGAGGTATGACAAAGTTCCGTAGAAAAATTATTCTTTTAACCACGTTTGAGTGTGCGTAACTGTGCTTACGTTTTTGTGAACAAAAAAGAAACTAATTGCCTATTGGATGGCACTCTTGTTTGGATGGATCAAGAAAAACCGTGTTGCAAATTACATAATAAATTAAAACACAATCACACTTAATAAAGAAAACTAAAGTGACCAAATTTGAATGATATTAAAAATAATATGAAAGATGCTAAAAAGAAGTAAAAAAAAAGACAGTTTGCAAGGCGTTATTGGAAAATGTACGAACAAATATTAATTGTAAACTTTATGTGAATAAAAAGAAAATACCAGATTTTCTTTTTTCTTAATTTTATTATCTAGACACTTATCTGCAGAGTAGTATTGGTTCTGTAAAACAAAAAAAAAATTCTTTAAATAAAATTTTATTTTACATTTGGTGAGAAAATTTGCTTTGCAATTTGTTAAAATGACAAAGAAAGCTTATTAAGACCCTTCTCGTGTAGTAAAGTATTATTCTGGATTATATAAAAACATTCATGCTGTCTGGTTTGTTAAGAGATCAGTATGTTATTATTACTATTTTTTTTATTAACATGAATAACTTAGAAGTTTTAATTTACTAAATAACATGATTGATATTAATGAACCAAACAATTATCTCACAGCTCTTTGAAGTTTCTTGGAAACTTGTTCCAAACTTTTTAGCCGCTTCAGTAGATAATTACATTTCGTACGGAAATTTTCTTAGAGATAATAAATAATGACAACGTGCTAAGTGTTTTATTAAGACCCTTCAAAGCGAAAAACAGTATCGTTTGGCTTTGTTGTAGACGAAAATTTAAATGTTTTCATTATTTAAAAATCCAGGTTGTGTATTAACGAACATATGCGTGAACTAAGTAAGATAAATTCAATCTAAATATAATTTATCAAATAAAATTATAGCCTAATTTTAACTGTTAATTTGATATATTATAATTCTAAAAATAAAATTTCAAACGTTCCGATTACATTGAGGAGAAAAGACAAAAAAATATATACTTTTGTTATTTACAATTGTGGTCGTTATTTTATTAAATCAAATAGAATAAAAATAGTTATAAAAATACGTGCTTTTTATAGTGCAAGACTTGTTTGGTAAGTTCAGTGTTAGACCAATAAAATTAGGATTACGATGTTAAAATCGTCCGTATATATTTTTTTAAAGTTTAAAATAACATCTTTGTTATTTAGTGTTATTTATTTTTTTTGTTATTTATTTATTTAGTTTAGTTTTTACCTCTGTAGAAAGAAAAAAAGTCGTGGTTTTTTAAACGCTTTTTACAAAAGCCAAGTTTAAACGACTGCAAACTGAATATAAACTAAGTAAAATAAAAATAATTTTCCATAACTGTTTGCAGTCTTTGCATGTGTAAATCTAATAAAAAACACACAAGGGTTTTTTTTTAAAAGATTTCTCGTCAGACAGGAATTACTCCTTTTTTTGCAGAAATTTTTGCATGTCATTTAAATCATCAGAACAGAAAGAATCAGTCAGTATTTGTGCTCTTTTTAATGAAAATAAACTGATGCAATTGAGTTGTATAGTTGGATTAGTTAAAAAAATAATAATAAAAGATGCTGGCATTTCATTGGAAATATATAATTCCAATTTTATTTACACATGTAGCAATGGAATAAACATCGTTAAAAATATTATATTTCAATTTTATATTATTCTTGAAGAAAAAAAAGTTTATTTTTTCTGAACAACAACATTTAATTTTTGATTAGACCTGTGATTTTTATTAATTAAAAAAAAAAAATTTTCTTTTTTTAATGTTTTTATTTATAGTCGTATTGGCAACTTAAGTCATTAGCGACGTATCAGTGTAGTATAACTGTAATGGTAAATGTGTAGTTTTGATCAAACTCAAGCAGATCATTCCTGAGACGTGTAGTTTTGTCGTTGCTATAATAGGTTAAGGTTGTCCGCCGGGCTGGTCTAGTGGTTAACTCGTTATCGGAAAAGCTGATTTCGAAGTCAAGAGTTCTAACCTTCAAATCCTAATAAAGACAGTTACTTTTATACGGATTTGAATGCTAGATCGTGGATACCACTGTTCTTTGGTGGTTGGGTTTCAATTAGCCACACATCTCAGGAATGATCGACCTGAGACTGTAAAAAATTACATTTCATTTACATTCCCTTTTTTTCTACATTTCCCTTTTTTTTAAAGTGCTATAAATCAGCACATTTTTTTTTTTGTAAAATGACTGTTTGAGGAAAAGCAGTTTATTATAAAGTAATAACACCATAGTATTTAATTTATTGCTTTTATCTCCATTTAACGATCTTTTCTGTAGTGCTGCATTCACGAATCGTGCCCAATCCTGTTTATTTAAAATACGAGTGTCCCTTTAATATATAATAAGCAGCATTCTTCCCTTTATATCATAGTGAATTTACTCTTAATAGATTTGCTAATATTAAATAGGTTTTACTTATTTAATTTATCTGCTGTAAACTAAACGAAGCGTAGGAAATTATGTTTTCAACTGTCATCCTAATTATACAAGTTGCTATTACTTACCAATAAATATACTTGTATTTCGCGGACTTTTAGGATTAAAATAACTCAAAAACTTAATTTCATAACTACTGCTGAACTATTTAAACATTTCTTTTTTTAGTGTGATCTGACTTGTCTGGTACAACTAATTTAAGATTTAAACATTTTTCAATTTGTATTTGGATATCATTTTTTATTATTGTATTCCGTTCATATATTACTTTAACAATTTTTTTTTTTTTTAAATTTAAAACAAATCAAGACTCTTTCGCAGTTCTTAACAAAAAGAGCAACTTTTCTTTTCTGACGCTTTCACTATTTCGCATAAAAAACACTGATTTTATGAATGAAACACACTACATTAGTTCGATTAACCAGTATACCTTACACACATGCGTCAAGTTTCGATTCACTAATCACTGTGACTTATTGCATAAGCCCGTATGCAAAATACACCACAACACATTCCACATAACCTGAATTTTTTTCGACATGATTGAGCGTAATTGAAAAACGACGGAACCAATCTTCACCAAATTTGCCCATGCACTACTACACAGTACATCTAAATTTTTACTGAAATTGATCAAGTAGTTTAGTAGATTTTCAAGCTACAACAAAATTTGTACATAGGCCTCTATATATAAAGGAAACCCAATTTTAAGTGAATGATATCTTTGTACTTCTCATACCTTAAAATTCAAAGAAAATTCATTTTCAATCTCTGCTCTCACCTTGTCACCAAAGTAATACCGTACTTTTCTTCGAAAAGTCGATAAAAGACTTATAAAAAGAAAATTAATCATTGCGATTAAAATACGGATGTAAAAATAACTTAGTATGTTGTAAGCGCAATAACTGATTTTATTATGAGTAAATTATTAGTACCAGGAAACAATTCACGAATTATTAGTTTGTAAAAATAATAAAAGATTGTAAATTTACCAAACATTTCTCCACGATAAAGGTCGGCAAAATGTTGGCGTTTGTATCTTTCATCTGGATGGTACTGAATTCAAAATCCGATTAGATTTCACAATTTTATCATGTTCTATAAAAAACTATTTTTCACATTAGTAATAATAACTGGGTGGAAATATCAATTTTTATATAAGGATGAAGAATTATTTCAATTAAATAGTTGCACAGTAAATATGAAAATGTTTTACGGATCTATTCTAAACGAAAAAAATTCACTATTAAAAATTTTTCACGTTTTTTCCATGAATTATTTTTCTACTTATGTAGAATAGTAGATTAACAAGCGGTTGTTTGATTTCAGTTACACTATATATATTATTCTGTTAAAATAGTAGTGATTAGATTTATTATTGTTATTAAAGATCACAGATGTTCACAAATTTTAAAATATTTAACACCGAACTTTTTCAGTTATTAGTTTTTCTTCGTTTAAACATATCCTTACTAGTTATTCTTTCTTAGATAGATTTCATAAGAAAACTACCTATTGTAATGAGTATCATGATTTGACTTCCGGAAAATTTCGACATATCTTCGCGTTTCACATATCCCATATCTCAAAACCACCGTCAATTCAAAAGTTTATATATATATATATATATCACTTTCTTGAGGACACGATAACTGCCGTAATTTTGCAAATTGGTACATAAAATATAACAATCCAAAATCTTGGTCGAGTTCGTTAATGGGCAAAATCCGACCGTGGGGGTAGAAATGGAGGCTTTTTTTGAAAAAACAATATATCGCTATAACTTTTTTATTAAGTAAAGTATCGAATTCGTATAAAGTACCCACTATTCTTTTGATACGGGCCTAAAATTTATGAAAGTAAAGTTTTTTGGTATCACCAACTATTGACCTACGGGGTAGAAAAAAATGGGGTTTCGAAGACAGAAAAAATTATAACTCCCTTAATAGGCACATATCGAATCTGTTTAAAGTGGTCGTTAGTCCTCTAAACATTACCTAAAACTTTTGTCTGAATCAAATTCTGTATGATCAACCCTTACGGCAAGGGATTTGGTTAACTGGCATTTCTCCCACCCATTCGGTCGCCCTAGAGCATAGACCAAATGTTCCGTGCCAAGAACGGCTACTGTGCCTCAGAACGGTTTAGCGACCCAAATCCTAAAAGCTCCTAGTGAGCTACCTAACGTGCGTGAGCGAATCAAGCAGGGCGCCATACAGCACCCGCTGAAGTGTCCCAATCGCTCACTTGTCAAACATAAAACTAGATCGGGGAGGCGCACCCCTTGTACAACTTATTAAACGTCGATTAATTAAAAGACAGCAATTTTGGCTCCCACGCCTCGGTCGCTGTATGCCAGCTAGTACCTGTCCACCATTTAACAGCGCTTGGAGCTGATTTGGCTGATGGCCAGCCCTATTACCAAGGTTGTTTTCCAGCAACAAAGCTATTAGGAGTCCAAATGGAATTACATTAAGAATCCCTTAAATTTACCGATGACGGTTGAACATAGCAACCTCATCGAGGAACTCCCACACGGTCCAACAGTGCGGCTCTCGCCACACTGCCTCGCCGCTTGTGAGCGGCCAGGTTACCCCCTGACCTCTAAGTTCCAGGGTGGCACGGTCTCTGGCCCCCCCAAGGGCCGGGCAGTCGTACATCATGTGTACATTAGACTGGACCTCCCCGCAGACACACAACTCATCAGCCACCAGGCGAAACCGAAACAGATATTGGTTTAGATTCACATGGTTGGTGAGCACCTGGGCACCCGACGCCCTTAAAAAGGAACTCGAGGCATACCATCCCCCCAAATCCTGTATAAAATTATACAAGGATCTACCCTTAGTCGTGGTGTGCCATTCAAGCTGCCATGCCTCCATCGCGAGGCTTTGTAGCCTTTTCCGCAGACGGGAGATGGGCAACTGGACGAAATTTAGCTCCGGTGCATTGTGATCACCGTTCCGATCCGGTTCTGGCCCGGCTCGAAACCGCATCCCAAATGCCTCGGCCTCCCGACCTCTACGCAACTTCCACATGACTGCCCGAATTTTCACCACTAAATCGATTGGGAGAGACTTCCCCAATACAACGACAGCCGTCGTTGTATTGGGGAAGTCTCGTTTCACCCGGAGGGAAGCCGTCGTTTCACCCGCCCTAACGCCGATTTCCGCTTCACCCTCCGGAGCATCTGGAAACAGAGTATCCAGGAACGCCCGGTAGGTCGCCACGGATGTTAAAGTGTGGTCACGACCACCTAACCCGCATCGAACACTGGACAACACGTGCAATGGCTTTGGCTTGTAACAAGACTTTGCGAGCTGCCAGGGATCGCGTTGCAATTCCCGCATGGAGTCCTTCCAAAACTTGAGTTTACGGCAAGGGATAACCAACATGTTGCTGGAATTGCAAGAAGATGGGGCTTGTCGTATGCTAAACATGTTGTACATTGGTTTGCATGCCGTTTCTTCCGCCACCACACCATTCGGTTGCCCTAAGACTAATGTCTGTGCCACAAACGGCTACTGAGCCTCGAAACAATTAAGCGACCAGTTCTAACTAGCTCCTGGAGCTAACCTAATTCCCTGAGCGAAATAAACGTGTTGCCACACACCATTCGCTTTGTGTCCCACCGCTCACTTGTCATACATTATTAAAAAAATATGGATAGGCGCACCCCGTCAACTAACAAACTATATACGACACTCAATAAATTAATTTACATCGTCAAGACAGCAATTAGCTGCCACGCCTAGGTCGCTGAATGTCAGCAAGTACCTGTCTACTATATTAAAGCGCTTGGAGCTTTATTGGCTGCTGGCCAGCCATCATTCTCGGGTAGCTTCCCACAGCAGCACGGAAGGAGTCATTTTTCCCTGAAAAACTACTGATGCCGATTGAACAACGCAACGGCAATAAAGGAACACCCACACGGTCCGACTAATCAGCCTCTCGCCATATTGACTCGCCGCTTATGAGTGGCCAATTTTTCCCTTGACCACTAAGTTCCAGGGTGGCCTGAGTTCTGGCCCCCCAATAGCTGGGTAGTCAAACATAATGTGTTAGTTCGACTGGACCTCCCCGCAGACGCACAGTTCATCAGCTGCCAGGTGGAACCGAAAAAAATATTGGTTCAATTTCGCGAGAGCACCTCGGCACCCGTTGCCCTTAAAAACAAATTAGAGGCGTACCATCCCTCCAAGTCCTGTATAAATCTATACAAGGACCTTCCCTTAGTCGTGGCGTGCCATTTTTGTTGCCATGCACCCATCGCGAGGCTGTAAATACTTCTACGCTGGCGGGAGATGGGCAACTGTTCGAAATTTAGAACCGGTGCATTGAAATCACCGTTCCGCTCCGGTCCGAAACCACATCCCAAATACCTCAGCCTCCCTGACTCGTCCCAACTTCCACATGGCTGCCCGAACTTTCACCACTAAATCGATTGGGAGAGACTTCCCCAATACAACGACAGCCTCGTAGGAGGTTGTTTTAAAAACACCAGTGCATACAATTAAGGCTCTGCGCTGGGCTCTTCTTAAATTTTGAAGAAGTGCTCTATTCATATCCAACCTATGCGCCCAAACAGGCGCCGCGTAAAGGGACATGCTTTCAAAGACACCTCGGTACACCATATACATTTGACGGCCCGACAACCCATAGTCTTTCCGAACAATTCTCTTAAGTTTGTGCATCACTGAGACGGCGTCCTCCGCTACTTGCTTAATGTGGTTGTTAAATAGCAACTTCTCATCAAACAAAACACTTAGGTACTTATGAACTCTAACTCGGCTGATTACTCAGCCTTTATACTTAATGTGGGGGATCCGACTGTACGATAATTTGTCTGCACACTTGAGAAGTATGTACTTTACCTTGTGCATAGAAATCTTTAAATTTTGCATATTCATCCATCTGCGGTTGACAAAGCCGCCTGCGCTAAATCTTCTAGCTGCCGTCGTGAGTTACCACGAACTAATAGGAGACCGTCATCGGTGAAAACCGATGAAGTCGGTGGGCTGTGACCCCTTCTGGGAATGTCAGTCCTAGAAATCCGTCAAAGATCAGTTTCCTCAGCAAGGAACCGAGAACGGAACCGTGCGGGCCTTTTCTGGTGACGGAGTTTTCCAAAACTAGGTGTGCATCTTTAAACAGAGTCGTGCAATCAGACAAGTAGTCCCGTACTACGGCCTGCAGGGCTACGGGAGCATTGCGACGATCCAACTCATAGAGGACAGAACTCCAACACAAGGAAAAAAATGCTGCTTCTATGTCAATAAAGATTGCCAAAACTTATTTACAGTCGGCGCTTTCCACCTCGGCAAGAACATTTAAGATGCAATCCTAGGAGCCAACCCCTTTCATGAAGCCATACTGGCTTCGATTTAGAAAACAGTTCATATCGATGCCAAAACAACTCTGTTGGAGAAGTAAGCACCCAGACGGGCCCTTAGCCACAGGGATTCCTATTCTATCTATCCATCTATAACAGCAACAGATTCTTCAGTCATCCTGCGCAGAGTTAAGTATCTAAGGAAGCCAACAACTATGTTCCATTTCCTTTCGGTTTTCCAATTAACTTGCAGATAAAAACTAAAATTGATCCTCGCAAGGTCTCTAGTTACTTTGGTACGTTCAGCTTCGTACCTGTAGCAGACATACCATGGCGTACATTATCAGTGGCCCAACACTCCGAACGCAAGCCTGAATTAATCAAACCAAATCTGACCAACCAATCTCTAAAAGTACCATTTTCAGAAAGAAACTGTGTAATATGCCGATTGGGGGAAATCCACCTAACTATCTGCATGTTTCTCACACCAGGAAAAATACCACACATGTAACGGCTATGGAATTATTTCAGTCCACCTTACCAGCCATAAATGGAAACCTTGGTCATCATTCAAGAATATCAATGATCTTTATACCAGAAATAACAAGGACCGCCTCTCGGGAGACGGTCCTATAAGCACCAATCACAGATAACAATAGCAGTCGCTGGGCTCTGAACAAAATAAGTTTTGACAATAGTTTCTTTCACGTTTTAGTTTTTCTTTGCATAAACTAGACAGAAGTGAAATGGTTTCGTATTAGCTACTTCACTAACATTAAGCCAGAACTGCGCTCAGAAATCAGCACGTCAAACCTATACAGCTGATTTTTGGCGGTGACTATGCACAAGGACTGGGTGTACAGTGAAAATCTCTACCCTCAGAAAAAAAACTGTGACTATTACCTCAGGTACTTTATAAATGTTAGAATCATAAAAAAGACTAGGATATATAATGTAATGCAATATATTTATTCATTTCCTTTCAATTTTGGAACAAACCATTACATAAACTCTTAAAGTATTAAATTTATCTTTTTTTAATTAAATTCCTTTTTTTAATTCTTTTATGTCGATACATAAATGTTTATTCTATCTCGTTGTTAATTAATAAATTACAAATATTTAATAAGATTATACATTTTTTAAATTATAATTAAACTTTTTAGATTCAACGGCTACGATGAGTAAATAAATTGTCTTTTCATAAAATTTGTTCTATTAGAAAACGTCGTCTTCTGAAATTAGTAATTTGATCATCAGCCAAATAGTTGATTGCGTAACATCTGTTCACTAAGACTACTTTTACAGTTACGTTGTACATTACTTTTGCCATACTCCCAAAATTTAGTGATTTCAGATTTTGAATGGTCAAAAAAAGAAAAATATAAGGAAAGATTTTTTTTTTAACTTAAATTTTTTTATATTTAGGGTTTTACTTTTCTTGCTAATATACACTAAACCTATAAATAATAATATTACATCGCGAAACTATTATCAGCTATTATTTTGTTATATTTTCTAATACAATAATATTATGTTACTTCATATAGATATTAATATTAAACATTAACTATTAAACATTACCATTAAATATTTTTTTACCTACATAAATCTTATTTATTCATTATTTTTTATCTGATTAATGTTTACAATTAAAAATTGTTACCTTCAAAACCTTTTTACATTCAAAAACTTTACATACTCAACCTTGTAACTTGTTTAATACTCCCAAACAAAACTATTTCAGATTTCATAGTCTTGAAATTGAATCCATCTACAAAACATTACCGATATACGAACATCTAAAAAACATTTAAAAAAAAATATTGTGTGTTTCATCTCGTATGGTTTTCTATCCTGGTTGGGCACGTCCTTATTTTATAATCGACTCCATTCTCCTTTACCCTCAGCTGAACTTTGAAGATTATGAAAGCACTAATTTCCTTTTAGATCAACTGAAATTTTTATATTTTCTGAATTTTTTTTTATTATTTCTACTCTAATTCACTCTCCTCATTATTTCATTTCTCTCTTTGTCTGACCATTTAATATTCTCCATTCTCTTCTATGTCCATATTTCAAATGCCTTTAACTTTTATATTTCCTTTTCTTAGTGTCCATGTTTCAAATTGATACAGAAGTACACTCTATAAATAACACTTCACAATTGCTTTTTTAAGTCTATCTTACTACGAGTACATAATAAAAAATTTATTCTTTATTATTATTTATTTCCAACGTACACAGTCAAAATGAATTCATATGTTTAAGTAAATGGAAAGACGTCATATTTTAACATTTATAAAGTATAAAACTGCTTATAATTCACCTGTTCAGATTATACGGTAATGTTTGGAATTAGAGCGTGAAAAATTTATTTATTTTTATAAATCCTTTTATTTCGTGGAATCGTGTAGCTTTATATAGAGTTTAATTATCTTTAAAAGAAATAACAATCTCCTTGTATCCTTTTACAGAAGAATTTCCTCAGAATCTCAGAGGAGGAATAACTGGAATAATAGGATAATAACAACAACAAGAGAATAACTTACATACATTCTCAGTTCTCTCTGTATCTTAGCTTCTCTCTGCTCAGCGATTATACCTACAGTGATAAGGATATTCATGCAATTCCCTCACTAGTGAATGTCTGTCTACCTACTGAAATCTTAGAGAAAATTAGTGAGAATGGTCAGACCAATTTGAGATTAGCTAATTTTATTTGAGTTTAATTTAGCTTATATTGATTAATTTATTATTTTTTGAATAATAATGAATATAATATAATATGCTTGAAATAAAATAATCTATTATTTACTTAAAATGGTATTTAATGTTGGCGCGCGCGCGCACACAGACAGACACACACACACACACATATATATATACACAGAGAATATAATGTATTAAAATTCACTTCACATATGATGAACACTGGGTACCGTTTTCCCACATGCTAATGATCATAACAGTAAATGCCACTTATAATATTACTAAAAGACAAAGAAAGTACGTCTAAGAATTCAGATCTCAAAATTAATTGTTTTTGTACATAAACAATTTACAAAATTGCAGGGAAATACAATCATGCAAATATTAATTTAGATTTTTTAAATCACATTTAAAGGAATTAAAATGGATTTATGAATTTTTTTTAAACGCGACTATTTTTTTTTAATTTCTCGGTAACAACTGAAGTTAACGAATTGATTTTTGGTGTATGTAATCTACATGTGAATATCTAAGACTCGATTTTTTTTAAATTCGACTTCAAGTGGGAAGAAGAAAAGTAAAAAAAAAATTAAGAATGATTGCAAATTTTCCTATTTCCGACTATATTAAACGAGATATTCACTAGATTTCGGCTTACAAATACTTTTTAAATAAATTTCTGAAAACCATTTCCAGATTATTTGAATTTCGATTTTTTAAGACGTCCGTCAATGTACGGCGCAGCGGCTCAACCAGCACAGCCATTGCCACTGTTATTGTACGTGAGACGCAATTGGCTGCATCTGCCTCCGATTACTTAACTAAAAATCCGGTTACCTCCTACTGATGTTTGTCGGGTAACGCAAAGAACGGAGAAAAAAAAATTTTTACCTGTACGAAGAATGGGAAACCAACTATAATTAGTATTTTTAATATGGAGGCTTACTTTTTCAAAATTTGCATTCTTCAGATTACTTAAAGTTTTGTGTCCTGTACTGACCAAACTCTCACTCTAAAGATATTGGAATTCACTGTTGTTTTTTATTAATTGAACAGGATTTAATTTCTATTCATCATTATTATTCTCACAAGCATGAGTTTAATGAACACAGGGGGTCTATAGGGCACAGTTCCTGGTTACACAGGAAGAACGAGTGAAGCGAGTCCTGACCTATAAACATCCCCGACCGCGTCGGGAAACGCAAGTAATCATATATTGGGGACGAAGCCGCGATGGGAATGCTAGTATATATATTAATATTATTTTTACGTAACAGAGATTGTTAGACTTATTTAATCATGCGACTGGCCCAATGTCACAGAAACCAATTTCCAACCTTCATGAACTATCTTTTTCTCATAACAGTTTGGAAAATTAGACTAATTTTCAATAACATTGATTCAGTCTACATCAGTCTACATTAGTACTAGATTAACAATAAAACAATATTTCATAATGAACATAACTTAAAAGAAATCTGAACTGTTAGTTAAGTATCGATTAGTAAAAGTACAAACAAAACGATGAAGAATTATACACTAACAAAAGGATATGTCGAAAAAGTTTTCACAGATTGTTTACAGTAGCACACACAGTCGATAGTAGTAGTAACCTTAGTAGCAACATTAATTATCATAAGTTACTACTACTATACCCTCGCCAGTTCTTGAGCCCTGTCCTCTGATGAAGCGGAGGGAGCGAATATCGATACACTCATATACTTTTTAATGATTTAGCGTATTACATTGTTGCATGTTCCGCAGCTCGATCAGGATATTGAGAAATTGTTGACAATTTAGAATGTTTATATATGATTAGAGTTTATTGGTTTAAAATGTTCAAATTACAACTAGGCAAATTAATGATAATAACAATGGTGATAAACACAATAATAATAATGACAATAATAAAACAATTAATGGACACAAATATTATTATAGTAATTACAACCACAGTAATAGTCAGGATAGTATTAGTTAATATTAATTAATATTAGTTAATATTAATTAATATTAAAAACACATCAAACATAAAAATACGTAACAAAGTACATGAAATAATACAAAATCAAATCCGTAAATGTGACATAAAAACAGAGCGTTATCAACAAAGAATAACAATTAAGATATTACACATCAAATAGTGATAATAAATCACTATCATTGTCATAGTAGATAATAAATACAAATTATACATGACAGAGTTCAAAATAAATAATCGTTCGGAATTTATTCGAGGTAGACAATTAGAAAACTAGACCCATTAACAAAAGAAACCGCTAGTCTTAACCCTTTTTAACCACTAGTCTTATTTTAACAAACAACCTTATAAAATTCACTTGCAAATCACTTTTTTTTGCCTATCTTAACAGTTTATGAATGAAGTCTATCGCATTATTTCTTTCACTTGTACACTTATAGTTTTACTTTAACTCGCCGATGCTATTTCTTGGTTATTGGTGTTACTTGTGGCGTCACGTTAATCGTATCGAACGGGATACTCTCCTCGCTGGACTACCGTCTTGCACACCGTCTCGCAGACACACATGTGACTCTACTCGCTGGAACGTCCTCGTAACGTGTCGCTGGACTGGTTCGCAGAACTCCGCCGAACTGATTTTTAGCTGTTCTTACTGAGCTATTTATACTGTTAGCTTCTTTACCTGTCGGACCGGAACCAAGTCGAAGAGTGAGAAGATTCGACAGAGGCTTTTGTTCCCATAAATTCTAGACATGGTCTCTTCTCAGCGTACAACAGGTGTTCATAGTCTGTTAGCGGACAGTATAACGAAAGACAATTGTAAAACGGACCTATTCTTTAGAAAAAAGTGTTCTCCTTTTTGTCCCTTTCTGGATTCTTCCAATTATTATATTAGTTATTAATTACTCAGGCCCGCTATATCGATCTTGTTACAATATCGATGTAAATAAATGAATTATTCGCTGTAATGTGCAAGTTGATTTTCAGCATGGAATGTTCCCCCACTTTTTACTTCAGCTAAGCCGTGAGACATATGCTGTTCAATAAACAGAGCTAAAGATTGTCTAAACACTTTTAGTAATAAATAACTGCTGCACTTGCCGTTGAAATTTATCCGTGATTATTAAACAACATTTTCT
Organism: Lycorma delicatula; assembly: GCF_047948215.1. Classification (NCBI taxonomy): domain Eukaryota; kingdom Metazoa; phylum Arthropoda; class Insecta; order Hemiptera; family Fulgoridae; genus Lycorma; species Lycorma delicatula. The sequence goes on from NC_134457.1 coordinate 55,590,184, forward strand.
GATAAGTACTTATCATGATGATTCTTTGCTGTGCAGCACATAACTGTACGAACAGACATAAAAAGGTAGTGGAATGTCTTTTTATGTGTATGTATATACATTTGTGATTATTTCATGATTGTTTTTGTTTCATTTTACTGTATTATAAGTAGAGTTTCGGTTTTAAACCCCAGGCAGATTGGGAAGTTACTCCAGCTAGTTCTGATTGAAGAAATCCGTTGAAATAAATAGAAGATCATTAAAATTTTATCTGTTTTCTAATCGCACAGTATTTATAAATAAGTAATCTAAACATACTTTTTATAACCTAAAAAGCGAATTTAATCAGAAAATTAAGTTTTAACTTGATAACGATTATTATAGACACAAACATAAAAATTTGGCTACTGTTTGGTTACTATTTATTTATTTGGTTATTAGACAAAAATAAATGTACTGAATATTTAAAACTTAAATTAGAAAAAAATAAAACATAATTACATTTCATAAACGTTAGTCTAGACCCAATACGCTCAGTTTAGAAAAGTAACAAAATCAATGGAATCCTAATGATGCCTGTATTAGTTACTGTCTGCATCGTCGTAAGAGAGTGGAGGAAACTCCGTACAGAAAATGACCGCGTTTACACTACTCTTGGCTAGCGATCCATTTGTATACATCAATGAGCGTATCCCACTTCCTAAAAATATTAATCAGCAATACAAACAGTATTTATTAATCAGTTGTTAATGCGCGAGGTGATTTATATGTTATGTTGTATACTTTATTGTTTTATTTCATTACATTAATTTTATAAATTTTTTTTTTTTAATTTAAAATGCGTACTTGTTATTATGTTATTTTGTAATTGTGCTGTGCCGTATGTATAATTATTGCTTTAAATTTTAATTAATTATGGTTTTTATTTTAATTTAAATGTTTTTTTTTTTGACATAGTAATTTTGAAGTACTTGTAATTCATTCTGATAGGTGCGAAATAATTGCGTTTATTTTTAGAAAATATAATTCAAGAATCAAGAATATTTAATAAATTTTATAAACCATATAAATTTTAGAATATTTTATGTTTTATTCTTACTAGACAGCAATTTAAAAAAAAAGTAGTTAACGATTAAAGTACCTTATAATAAGACACAACTATGTTTACGTAAAAATATGGTGACATACAACAGTCTAAATAATTTTTAAATCATTTATATAATCTGAGTGTTTCATTCTCGCTAGTGGTGAAATGTATGCAGTCACACACTCCTCAAGGATTCAAAAACCAACGCCAATATAATACAAACACGCAATTGCTTGCTGAGATTTATCTACTCGTATATAGTACCAATAATTCTGAGCATGTCATAAGTATTATGATCGGTTTTCCAAAACATGTTTCCGATCGACTTCGGTGTTGTTCAACTTACAAAATCATCCTTTACCGATTCAAATCATTTTTTTTACAGTCGGTGATGTGATCTTTCCAATGACAATTAAAATGTTTCAGATTTTTAGTACAGTCAAACCTTTCTAAATCGAACCTCCTTAATTCGATAACGAATATTTATTTTGTCTCCCTTGAAAAATGCTCTTTAAATCGAATTAAATCACCTCCTTTATTCGAAAATTTCGAATCATATTATACGTGCATATACATATTATTTCTTTGATGGAAACGTTTTTAAACATTTTCAATAAAGAATTTACTTACTGTACACGATTTCTAAAGAAGCATAAATAGCAATAAACTCAGTTTAATAGTGTGTAGCGATCGTTAGTGTGGACTGTGAATTTTATCCGGTACTGTGCAGTGGCGGCTCGTATATAGTCACTGTGGAACTGCAGCACCCCCTATTTTCACTTGATACTATCGATGAAATTTAATATAATAAGTCCTTTTAAGACTACTGGACTAAATAACTATTAAAAAACTTAAAATCTTTTCTTAAATTCTTATTTCTTTATTCTTAAATTCTTACTTTTTACTTGTACAATATATAATTCTTAAGCTTAATATCAGTAGTCTCCCCCAATTTATGAAAAAAATACAAAAATCTTTGTATGGAACTCTGCGCTTCACAGTTCCAGCGGCGTGGTGTTTGATTATTGTGCGCATGCGCACATAGGAAGCTGCACGCTAGGCTGCGAGGGAGAGTGACAACTGTCGCTCCCGCAATGCCGATCCTGGCGTGCTGGTAGAAGGTAGTTTTATTTTACTTGTCGTGTGTATGAAACGTTCCTTGTTCTTCCCTTTTCTGGTTTAGTCGGTGGAAGGAATATGAAAGTGGCTTAGTTTTTTCAGTAGTGATCAGAAGATGGTGGAAAGCAAAGGTTCTTTCATGGCGATTCTGTCAAAAAACACGCTGGAAGGGCGAAAGAGATTGTAATTAGTAAAAACTAATTATGTATATGTATGTATGTAGATAGAAATTTTAATTAAGCGCCAATGGACTGTGGTGTTTTATTAAGTTACCTAATAATACTTTCTATTTTTTTTTTTTTGTTTGACCTCCGGGATCACCGTTAGGTATTGCTTCAGAGGATGAGATGAATGATTGGTAGCGTGAAAATGAATGCCATGCCTGACCGGGATTCAAACCCGGGACCTCTGGATGAAAAGCCGAGACGCTACCACTAGCGCCATGGAGCCGGCTATCTAATAATACTAAAAAAAGTATTATCTGTATTGATATTTTGTTGTTTATTAGCTTTAACCGAATACGGTTTTTAAGCACAAAGTACTTAAAAAACGTGTACCATATTTTTGAATGTGATAAAGTGTAGAATTAGATTTTCATTGTTTCCAGTTATTTTATATGATTCCTTTTTTTTCGTTTCTTTTATTTTACAAAAAACTTTAACCATGGTCTTGAAAAGGCTCAGAAAAAAATTTTATGGAGCTGCACCTCCACTAATTTCAACTACGAGCCGCCACTGTGTATGCCTAATGTTAATCACCTTCCGACATGTTTATTCGTGTCGCCGGTCACCGGAGTATTCGATAACAAAACTACGTGCACAGTGCTACTGTATGTTAACTAATATCCGAGTCTTATTCCTTACAGCAGGTTATGCGTAACATAATAAGTCAGATTTTACTACAATATGCGTTTTGATTTTATGTAGTTATTAAAATTGTCGTTACTAATTGTGTTTTATAATTTACATTTACAAAGTGCATTAGCTTTTCTTGCGGAATTCAAATTTTATTTCATTTTAAAGTTTACGATTCGATTACGTTCATTTTTGTGTCCTCTCGCTCTTTTCTGTGTAAACTTTGATATGTAGCTCTACTGTACATTTTTAACAGCCGCGTTTTTAAATGAACGTACAACGGAAACATAAGGCACAACCTATTGGTGATAAAATAAAGATTATGATAGAGATATTAAAATAGTAACAAAAAAAAAGAAAGACGTTGCTCACGAATTTGCAATTCCGTCAAGCACTTTATCGACAATAGCACAGCACTTGAATTTTTCCATAACACTATACATATCTTGTCTTATCTAACGTAATTAGTACTTTAGTGCATTATTATACGTAGATTAACATAAATTTTTATTAAATTATGAAATATTTCTGAACAATCTTTGAGTTTCATTATTTTACTTCTCTAAATAGATAACACCCTAAATAAATAAAAAAAAAAATACTGATCCATTGAGATTTGAATTAGAGAGCTTTGACTATATATACTCGCTAAGAAACGTTTTTACTTTCATTAAAGTCCTAAAAAAAAAACTTGCGCTCATTTCTTTACATTTTTATTTTAAAATTAAAAAACAACATTTTTATTTACATTTTGATTACAATTTTCAATTTAAGTTTAACTGGTGCTGTTTTCTTGTAAGATGATATATGTTACCTTTAATCTAATAATTATGAATTTCAAGAAGAAACATTTATGATTTATTTTTTACTGATTCCAATAAAATTTAAATGAAGTAACTTAATCAATGATGATTAACGTTGAAGGATATTAACTGAATTGATTATCTCCTTGTATTCCTCCTTCTGTTAATATCCTACCCTCTCTACCACCCCCTTACAAATGTGAAACTTAATTATTGTGTGCACTTTACGTTTCTAATTAAATTCCACGGGTGCGTCGCTTATTGAAGTTCCTAGTTGCTTATTACTCTGTAGTCACATAACGCCAGTCAGCGCGTATAGCAAGAAAACATACCAGTACGGTAATAATTTAATGGATTATGTACATATATATGAACCACTATTATAACTGAATATAACGGCTTTATTAGTCAAGTAGTAACAATAATAATAACAAATTATAATCCTTCAATATTGTTTTGTAAGAGTAATTCTCAGAATTAATGATCCTTTTATTCATCAGAAATTATTTTTTTTTTTAATTTCATATAATAATGATAATAAATATGTGTTTAATATAGAGCTTCTTTGAGCCTTGATTGTAAATTATAATGTTATCCGGTTTCATTTTGACGGTAAGCTCAGTTAAAAAAATGTTTGATTTAAATTTTAAACTCCGTTATTTGACTATAATAAATACAAACAACAAAGATATATTTAGCTACTCCTGATATGCTGTATAAAATGTATATTGCCCAATATATATGTATATATTGTATTATTGGCGAATTAGAATAAAAAATGTATTTATAGAAACTACTTTCATAGAAAAATAAAATGACAGGTCTAGTGACGTGTCGGTAGACATTCAACATAGCTTTGAAATAAGATATTTTTCAATCAGTTATACAAATGCATTCACTTTAAATTAAATTCTATGTAGTTATGGACTTATTTACCTTCCAAACAACCTAGAGGTTTTCTCTTATAGAGATTATCTCGTTGAAATCATTTATAAATTCGTTACGTTTGAAACGAAATTTTTTGAATAGGTTTTTGATAAAAATTAAATTTTTAGAAGGCTATATTGAGGTAATTATGAAGTTGTGAAGTATTTAATACATTCAAAAATATGTAATCTTCAATGTCTCTTTCAAACGGAACAGTCAAGGTTTACCCATGTAAAAATTACTGCATAACAGCTGTGCTTATTGCGAAACAAATTAATTTGTCTGATAAAATATAATATAATTTTATTATATTATAAATATATATATATTCGCATATAAAACTATATAAGTAAAACAAAAAACAGAGAGAATCCTTCATTTCTATGTTACTAGAACCTCTCCATGTATATGTTGTTGCTTTCCAGCAGCAGGAAAATTATATTATCCGGACAGCTCATATACGTGGATGGTTATTTTTAATATTTTTAAAAGATATAGAAAACCTTAGTAAAACACCACGAATAATTTTATAGGTCCACAGGTTTGGGAGATAGTAAATTGAATAAGTATTAATTTATTTTTGATTTACGATTGAATATCCTGTTTAATATTTTAGCAATCCTTATCAAAAATGATCATAGTTTTATAATTTTCTTGGCATTCTCTATCTGTCTGAATTTTAAAGTAAATTTGATCGCTAATTTTTTTGTACCTCAGGTTCGAAAATTTAATCCCTATTTTTATTCTTTAGATATCATTATTATTATTTTTTTTTAAATATTTCCTAAGTTAATTTCTGCAACATGGTATCGCTGATATGTAAAATAAATAGATTAACGATTATATAATCCACCTTCCCAGCACATTTTATGTTCTCTAGATCTTTCGGCTTATTTGGAACCATCATCAGGAATTAAAATTAATGCATAAAGACAAAAGGCCAAAAAAATCATTGTTAAAATTTTAAAACAGTCACGACTGTCCGGTCCTAGAAGTATACTTAGAGTATACTATTATTTTCCTGTTGAGAGCGATGATTAGAGTTTATAAAACGGTAATGTCATTTCTGAACATACTGGTCAATGAAATTGTTGGAACAGGAAGATAAAAAACAACATGAAACAGATTAGATGTGATGATAGAGCTATTACAAGAATGAACGCATTTTAAGCGAAGCCTAGAGTGTATCTGAAACCATATTTAAGAATTCCAATCTTTTAGAAACACAAGTTCCTAACTACAGAAATATAAAATTCTGGTAATTTCTATATCATCTCAATATTATTACAGGTAGTCAGCTCCAACCATTTTTACCGACACGTATATATTCATGTAAAAATGTACATTCAAGTAAAAATGGCAGTTAATACTAATTGTTGAATATATTACAAACGTGGATGACCGGAATTATCATTTTTTTAATTGTTGTTTCGTTTGAGAGTAAGAGAGAGCATGTGACTTTCTTATGTTTTGTGTGTGTGTGTGTGTGTGTGTGTGTGTGTGTTCTGCATTTATCTTCTATTACACGATAGTAAGAATATATATCAAGTTGAGAATCCAGTTCTGTTGCTTTCCTCCCTTTATTGATTGTTGTAGGAGTAGCAGAATTTATTGTTGTAGGATATTAGATTTATTAATGGTCCTGAATTGTGTGGTTTGTAATCCACTCCCAATAATCTTTTCGAAAATATCATGCGAAATTTACCATTTATTGAATCTCCTAGGTTTAGATCTCTTTTCCTGTTTTGTAACTCAACATTCATTCATAAATTTTCTATACTGAACGCCACTTTAAATACTTTTTTAATAGGCTACTTACTGTGCTGTAAAAATAGGAAAGTTTATTTTTTTAAGCCGATTTTTTTTTCCTGAATTTCTTTATTTACTTACAATCAGCTTCTACAATGAAGCTATTAGTAAGTCGTATGACTGACCATCACTTGAAGGAGAACCACCCAATGATAATCCTCAAGTATTAAAAAAACAATATTATAACATAATAATATAAAATTTGATAGTGCCTTTGAATGTTCATTCAAATTGTATCAAAATTTAAAAAAATAATTTTTTACGAATGAAAATTTTATAGTGATAAATTCCTTGTTATTAAACAACTTGATATCATTTAAAGTTATTATTAAACAAGATGTTAATAATTACTTTTCAATTCTTTAAGTTTCATTTTACATTCCCAGTGAATACAGCTAGAAGAACTATATTAAAGGGGAAGTACGGTGATAATGACAAAAATGGGGTATCATTTTTTTTGTAAATCTTTTAGGGTCCAAAATTTGTTAATTTAGGCCAAAAAACATACCTATGTACATATGCTTTCGCACTGTTTCTAGCCTTTTATCTCAGAATTTAACCAAACGGTTTTCTTAAAATTTAGCTGAAATATGTTTATACATGGGGCATTGATCATATTAGTACTTCCAAATTCATTTAGGGGTTAGGAGAATATCCCGACAAAATCAATTTCCATTTTCTTCAGAGGCATGTTAGAAAAAAGCTTTATTAAAGAAAATTTGTTACCAAGATTTGTTTTTCAAAAATTAATTCCCACCTCTTAAAACTGAAACATGTTTTTTGTTCTTTTTCTTTATCTCCCTTCGGTTAAATATTTTACAAAAAATTTGTGAAAGTTTATTACATGTATAGAGTTAGAGTTATCAAGAAATGTCTAAAATCTTCTTTTTTTTTATTACAGACCCCGGACTAAAAATGGAGTAAAGGTTTTTGAAAATTTTCTTTTTCTTATTAAAATATTTGTTGAAGGAGATATTTAATTGAGAGGAAACTTTACTCAGCCAAATTTGTTAAGCTTAATTTGTAAATTATATTTTTAGAAAAATATTTCTTAAAATTTATTCACCATCTCTAAAAACAAATACATATTCTCTTTTTTTTGTTCTTTGGCCGTAACTCTTTTTATTTTTATTATTAATAAAACCTTAGCCGGGAAAGACTTCCAATACTTTGCCAGCTTTTTATTAATTCAACTCTATATTTAAATTAAATAACTTTTAACTATTTACGAACTATAGAATTTTTAAAATAAAAGTTTAAATAAGAGTAAGAAAAATATATTTTCTCATTTTATACTTATTACATTATTTTGAAGTACGTTTTACTTAAATTGTTTACCGATTTAACAAATATGTTTTAAACTTTTAGTTTATTTAATTTGTAAAATATGGACAATTCTAGAAAAAATGCTACAGGTACGAAAACGAGTTATTTGAAAGAAAAGAAAGGAGGAAACTGTCGTCTGAATATATATTTTCTACAGTAACAATCCGATTCGAAACAATGTCGAAATTCAAATAAGCTCTATTTTCAATTTCTCTCGTATACTGTAGGTCGACCATGAAATTTTTTTTTGAAAAATATTTCTCCAGGAATAAGATTTGAACATATAAATATGCAATTAAAAATAATTCGAATAAATTTAAAAGTACCCTATTTGAAGATTAGTAAAATAGATATGTTGAAAAAATTTCGTTCTGTGATGAAGGTAAGAATTTATAATACTTCTGAGATATGGACTAAAGTTTTTTTTTCATACAAGGCCTGATTGATAACCGGCCAGGGAAGGCTTCCAAAAGCATTTTTGACGTCTAGGATGACAACCATGGTTATATGATTATATAACTGTGGTTATATGGCTATATGGTTACTGGCGTTTCCCGAAGCAGTCAATCTTTTTATTTTTGTTTCTTAGTCAAGTAACCGGATAAAGGTGCAACCAGTCATACATACAACAATGGTGGCAGTAGTTATGTTGGTTGAACCACAGCGCCCTATACCTTTGCACCCTTAAAAAAATCGAAATTAAAAAAACCGAAAAGGTTTTTAAATATTTATCTGAAGAATATCTGTAAACCCAAATCTACTGAATATCTCGTTTACTATAATCGTGATTGGGAAAATTTACAATCATTATTTAAAATTCTTTTTACCTTTTCATGCCCTTTCAAGGTCGAATTTTTAATCTCTAGAAATTGAATTAATGAAATGAAAATCAGGACTCACCAAAAATCAGGTTTATTTCTTCATTTGTTACTAAGAAATTAAAAAAAAAAAATAAATGTATTACAAAAAAAAAATCCAAAAATCCATTTTATAACCCTTGAAGCTCGAGATTTAAAAAAACATTTTAGAAATTGGTTTTTAGATATTCATAAATATTCAGTTCAAACCCAGTTTACACTTTGATAGACACTCACAGTTAACAATTCATTAAAGTTAGTGCTTCAAGCGGCAAATCTACAATATTACATATTTATAGACGAGTATATTTTTTTCGAAATTTTTCGAGATGAAATGGTTCTACAAACCTTCTCAGGTGTGCCAAGAAGTATGGGTAAAAATTTAGTAGCGATTGATCGGGTACTTTTTTCAAAAAACCGAACAAACCAAAACCTCTTCCTCTTTATATAATAGTATAGATTATATATATATTCTTCATTGTAGTTAATTTCAGGAAGATAATTTTTTCTCAAACACTTACCATACCTTTGGCGAACGGGTATATCCCGTAATTACTCCTTTACTTTAGGTTACACACAACTTTGAAACCAATTAAAGCAAGAGCGGATCGAGATATTAATTATTTGAAGGCTAATTAAATTTGTTTTTATGATTTTGAATTACTTTTTTATCCTACTTCTAGAGTATAATTTTGTATTGAAACGTTTATAAGTATAATTTTATGTAGTTAAACGCATTTTAAACTGTTGGGTAAAATTTTCATAACGTAAATAAGAAAGAAAGAGAAATTAAAATTGTATTAGATTTCTTTTTTAAAGGATTAAGATTGTTATAATGTAAAAAATTATCTTTTTAAATTTTATTTGATATTTTTTAGTAAAGGTTATAATTTACCTGTTAAACGATTATTAAAATAACATTCAAAGAGAAAATGCTCAGGTGCTATTTAAAAAACGAGTAACCTAAAACTAGATGCGCATTTCAAATTTTTTTAAAACTTACTTTTAGATGATAAGACGGAATTGGTGTAAATAAAGGAAGATATATATATATATATATATATATATATATATATATATTTATATAAACAAATATGTACTTTGAAAGTTCGTTTAAAGTATAAACTTTAATTAAAGTTTTTATTTAATTGATTGTTAGATAAATTAATTCGAGAATGTTCGTAAAGTTTTCATTCTTTTGTTGATAAGAACAGTAATTAATTTTTTTATAAATTGTCATATAGTAAAGGTTAAAACTTTTTTAAATAACAACGTAATAAGTGTTGGTATTAAATAAAGTGTACCTATAGACTGTTAAATTTATCAGTTTTTTCTTTATCCATTTTCTACGTTAAAGTTAGAAAAGTGAAAAAAGAGATAATAGAGGTAAAAGAGGTGGAACTGTGATACATAAAAATGAATTGGCACTAACTCCAGGACATTATCGGTCCTCGCAGGTGTAACAAACTAGCTTTCCTTTTTTATGCCGTCTCTTTCTATCTCACTCTTTTTCTTCAACTTCTTTAACTTCTTTTCTCAGCCTTCAAAAGTTATACTATCTATCAAACAGTGTGTATAGTTTCAACTTCCAAGTCAATAACAGATGAAAAACGCTTATCACAGCCTACCGAACAAAAAAGTAAAATATGTGCCTATTAGGTTTATCATTTTCATAATAATGCTACTTAAAAGTACATCATTTCATTTATAAGCTAACATAAATATTCATTGTGTACTACAAAGTATTCCTTTTATTTGTAAAAAATAAATATGTTTAAAGAATGTTAAGAAGATATCGGTAATATACTTGTACGATCCTTAAACTTCCAGTTAAATTAAAACCCATACTATTTAAAAAAGACATTAAAAACCGTGCTAGGTTTCTTGTCAAAAATGTTGACCTACCATTTCTTGTAAACTTTTTCTTCAAATTTTTAAAACCCTTTTTTACATCTATATCAAGAATTAGCTTTCAAGTGAATACTTTTCATTCCTAATTCTATCAGATAAATAATAATTTGAAATACTTTTTTCCTCAAAGTTTAATTACGATCAGTTTCACATATAAAGAAACCATAAGCACTACAAAACCATGAATAACATAAAAAATAGTAAAAAGAAATATAACAATGAAATAAAAACCAAATATAATAAATTAACTCCTAAACGAAATGAGACGAAGCACAATAATACTTAAGCGAAAAAGTTCCATTACAAATATTACGCAGTATCTCCCAGATCCAACACGTGGAGTCGTTTCAGCCGTCTTATATCCTCGCTATTGTCCAGTAGGTTCTCAGCCTGATGGATTTCATGATTGTTTAGCCTTAACTTGTATTTCAAACTGAATCGTTGAACCTGCTCATGAACGTATGGTGGTAATCCTAGATATTCAAGGATCTAGCTGTTCTTCACAAAATAGTTGCCTCCGTTATGCTCCTGATTAATATATTCTGGAACCACTGGATAGTATCAGTGTTTCTTCTTCAAACATGCCGTTCCCCAAAGTTGAATAATGTAGATCTACACCGACTTTAGAAGTATTTTGTATAATAACTGTTTTTTAGACAATGACAATTGTGATCATCTGTCTAGCAACCTGTACATATGTTTAAATTCAATGTTAAGCTGTTTTCTTTTTTCTCTCATATGATTTTTTTCATGTTAGACGACCGTCCAAATGTAGATTCAGATAACGTACGCGGTCAGCATGCGAAATGAAAACTCTATTTAGGTGGATCTGTGGGCAGTCCTCGCTCCTCCTTATTGCAAACGTCACATGACTTGATTTCACCGGATTAACTTTTATTTTCCATTTAGTGAGCCACCTGTTGATTAGTGCTAACACAGGCTGCAGTGTACCTCAAGCTTCCGCCAAAACCATCGCCTTCGATCGTCAAGATCGCCATGTCATCAGCAAATGAAGCAACAGTGACGTGGTTTGAAATGAAAGGTCTGCAATGGAATATGAAAATTCTTTGTTTCTGGTTTAATAAGTTGAAGAATGTGCATGAATGTTGGTTTATCTTCAACTTTTATGGAAACTAAAACTTTTTTAAGATTTTTAGCTGTTATGTAGTACCTAACTAGAACCGGTTAAAAAATTTCTAAATTTATGATCAATGATTTGGAAAAAATTATGAATGAGGCATTTCCATAAATTGTTCAGCTGGATAATAATAATTTTTTTGTTCGTTGTTTGTTTATAGTCACATTAACAATAGTCGTTAGCGACTTAAATAAAACTAAGTGTTTATAAGTAAGTAGACAATAAACGCGAAATACTAGAATAACAAATATCAAACAAAACATGACCACTAGACTATCTTCACTGCGCACACCGTACTCTGTAAGGGACTTAACGTAAACAAAACCGCTAAATTAAGTTCTTGATTCCACTATCGCAGAGAAACCCCAACAATCGTTCGATGTATTTCTTCCGGTTAAGTAAACCCTTCATATCTGAACCCAAGTTTAACTGTCGTTAAGAGAACTGAACATTGGGCAATTTATAAGTAAGTGTTTAGAGATCATTTTACATTGCATGCCTCACAGTTCTGCTTATAACAGCGAAATAGATGGACGTGGGTTAGATTTGTATGCCCGATCCTCAGCCAAGTTAGGATGATTTGATCTCTTCTGTAGCTTGGAATAGAAATTTCCGCTTTCATATCATAATGTTCTAGCTTCGTAAACCTGTGTGATGAATTTATTCATCAATCAAAAAAATATATTTTTAGATAAAATGTAACATATTTGTTTTACTTCAATTTGTTTTTTTTAATTAACATCTATGATAATACCTACGGCTTATAGGATTTAACTTCGGTCTTTGGTTCTTCTACCATGAAAACTTTTATTTTTTATCTCTAGGGATCTTACATTTATTCGATTCCTTATACTTTAGTACTGTTCTTGGAATATTAAAGTATTTGCTAAATTTCTTGAAAAAACAACTCAGGTGTTAAAATGGACTATTATCAGGGGACTAATTAAAAGTATTTGGAAGAAAAAATAAAATGGTAAGACGAGTAAGTGTTAATAAAGTGGGTTGAGTAGGCAAATTAGGTTACGAGCGGATGAATTGAGGGGAAACAGATTTGCTTAGCTTACCTTAATATCCCAAGGGTTACAAACCGTTTAACTGCATTATAATTATTATGAACTGCACAATTTTTGGTTTAACGAATGTCATTTTAAAATATCTAATGCTAAAAAATGTTTTCAGATCAATAAATTATTACATATATGTATTATTATCATCATCATATATAAATTATATACGTTTTTTAATTTTTATTATGTTATATTTTATTATTTCGCGTACAATATCGCAGATACTAATTTATTATATTATTAGTGACATATATATATATATATATATATATATATATATATATATTTTAGTATTTTTTTCGACTTCTACGGGTCATTAGCCCTCGTCAAATTATTTAAAATAGTAATTAAATCACCATCAGGTTCGTTATATGTAAGTGTGTAAAGGGCCCTTACATTTTATTTAAAAACACCAAAATACACAAACCATTTAAACACAAACACTTAAGGGCCCCGATATTAAAAATTAAATAAATAAATCACGAAAATATAAATGAAAAAAACGGCTTCACAATACCAATATCATTTTTTGTCTCCCTTATTTTATTTAAGAACCCCCTGGGCAACCGGAACCGCCGTTAAGCAGCACATCAGTCGCCGTAGGATGCCGTGGCAGTTGACTCTTCCCTATAAATAGTCCCGTAGGACGTAACCCATCAGGATCCCCCTCCGCGTCATAAGAGCAATTCGACTACCACCTGTTCAGGATGGTCAAAGAAGCCCTCGGCGGGGAAGCTGCCCTTCCCGGTCTTGACCTACCTGGCTCCAGGCACGCCTTGCGCATACCCTTTGCCCCACGCCATCTGTCCACCCTCGAGGGTCCCCTATGCCATCATCGGATACGCCCCGATTATCGCATTCTTGAATGCAGGGAACCCGGGCGCCCTAGGCAAGACGGCTACCTCCCGGTCCTACACGTGCCACGCTTCAAGACTCCCGTTGTTTTCTTTATACACAGAATGAAACTACTTCGCTTAGAGATTCCTTACGCAGCTTGAATTTCCTTATAAAATTGTTAGTAGTCCATTGGCGTGTAGATAAGTAACTACTTTTTTTTTCCACTTTCCAAATCAACAGCAATTATTAGTCCGAACCTCTTTCTGAAGTCCTCATATATGGTACACGTTTCCATTAGATGCTTGACTGTAAGTGCTTTATTACAAACACCCCAAATTGGCCTTTCTTCGCTGGTTAACAAATATGAATTTGTTATTGTTACTGTTATTATTATTGTTATATATATCTTTCAATAATTTCTTTCAATAATATAATCCAACTAAAAAAACTTAACAACTAATTCAGTTTGTTCAGTAATTAATGTGACCTAAAAGTAACGATTGTACGTGAAGTTAGTGACAATCTTCTTTTGGTTCTTTATTTTTTTAGTTTGTTAATATAAAGTATTGTAGTAAAATTTGTGTATTTATAGCACATTATGAGTAATTATGTATTACCATATACATTTTTAACGTTACTTTGTGAAAATTCTATTCTAAACTAATAATAGTGCTTAAAATACTCTTTATCACGTATTACTACATCAAATTTAGTTTATCATGCTTACATTAGATCTGGCTTAATTTCTATATATTAGGTTATATCTGCATTTGTCTTATTTTGTTATTTTTTGAGAGAAACTGAAACTTTAATGTTTTATTTTTATTCTCTTAGATTGCACATGGATGGTTTCTGATGAATGTATTTTATTTTGCATTGGTAAAAGCGTAATAAAACACATGTATCATTTCATGACCAAAGAATCCCATTGGGAAAGATAATAAGTATAATCTCACTCCGGGTTAAACGTATATTTTTTTACAGTCCAACGGTTTTATATTGCTAGAAGGAAAAAATTACTACATACGTTTTTTACTATATAATTTAGTGTTAATTGCTCGTGAAAAAGGAATTCAGACAAAACGTTTACGTCTTTTCTTTCCCTTCTTGAACACTTAAAAGTAGTCTGTATATTCACACGTTAAGTTGTTATAAGTAAAATACACTGTTCAAATTTTATTATACTTTGTATTAGTATGTTTGTAAACGTAGAATTTCATATGCTTTTACCTCCTAATAATGTACGGTACGAATTCCTTAGCCTAAATTCAAACGGTACAAGGAATTGTAGGAAAATAATTTAGGTATATAATATTTAAAAATTTTACTAATTCATAATACCAAAAAAAAGTAATTTTAAGAAAAGACAACAAAATACCAAGAAAATGGTAAATTTTCTTGGTATTTATAAATTATAACAAGCCAGAAGGCTTACTATCTGGTGTAAAAAGACGATTTAGTCTTGAGTTTTTCAACTTTAAGACCCTTTGAAATTCATTTTTCTATTTTTCAGTTGCTTTTGCAGAATTTACTAATTCAAAATGTCGTAAAACGTCAAATCACTTTACTTGAACATATCTTCATTTTCAATGGTTTTTACTTAATATCCAGTAAATCTCTCATTATTTGGTTTTATTATTTTACATAAAAATAACACAAATAAAAATAAAAACTATTTATGTATGTGTACTACCAGAAAATCTTTCCTGTAGCATTAATTTAGGTTGTTTGTCTGTAAGATTGCTTTTTATGACACCCATTCTTGTACGGTTAGGAATTTTCTTTGTTAAGATTAAACAATATAGATTAATGTTTCTATTCATTATTTGTTGTACATACAGACATCACTTTGCCGGAAAAATGTAATTTGTTTGATTGTAATTTGTTTGTGAGTTAACTTCGCCTTTTGTATTTAATATAAAAGTATGAGCCTTTTAGGTGGTAATTTACAAACGTACGTCCTATTTAATTTTTGTAGTGCATAGATTATTTTTCTCTTTTCGATTCAAATATGCGGCCGGTTTCTCCATTATTATTTTTACAGCCCGCTTCCAATTAACTTGTATTAGCTTTGTGTTTTTTGCAGTTTTCGATATGTGCTATGTAATTGTATACCGTAGAATAAACAATATTTCAACTATTCGGTCAAAATTTAAATTTTTTTATTATTTATAAGTAACTTAATGGAAAAATAATATAAAACGAGATTACTTTGCAGTACTACAACAGCAAAAAAAATATGAAGACCGCCGCTATGGTCCTCATACTACATTATTTATAAATGAAAAAGTAAAAATAAAAAAAAAAAAATAAAAATTTTAACTTACTAGTTGAAATACGAGTATAAGATAATTTGGTACTTGTTTCTGCAAAATTTTAAATTCAATTATAATAATCAGAAGATTAATTTTTGTTTCATCCTAATTGCAGACAGCTGCTCTTTATTACATGCAATTGATATTAAATGATATTCTTTATCGACTTTTCGAAGAAAAGTACGGTATTTCTTTTGGTCGCACGTGGTGTGAGTAAAGGGTGATGATGAATTTTCTTTACGTGTTGAGGTATGAGGAGTAAGAAAATGTAATTTACTTAAAATCGGATTTCCTTATATATTATGAAATTTACATAGAAATTATATTATTATTATTATTATTATTATTATTACTATAAATTATATTATTATTATTATTATCTTCGTTGAAATTTTGTTACGCTGTAGTAGTGTATTTGAAGTTGTGTATGTAAAAATTTGTTGAAGATCGGTTGAGAGTCGATCTTGAGTTACGCACAATTTATTATCAACAAAAAGCTTAGATTGTGTTGACTGTGTAGTGGTGTATATATTCCTGTGAAAAACCAAAATTAGAGAATGTCAATATTATCCGGTGAATATCAACATGTACCAATATTTCGGAGATGAAAGACCGAAGTATTTGCTTATGTTATTACACATTCGGAACTTCACCGGTATATGTCGACAAACACAGATAAGCTCTGATGGGGGTCGATAGGAATTAAAAACAAAATCACCCAATACCAATCTCTAAGTTAAATAAATTACGAGAAACACTCGTAAAAAAAAGAGGTTTAAATTTAAGTCAAACATAACCTACGCTCGCTAACCTCTTCTAATTATTGTTAAATATACAAATTATATATGTAATTCTGTAACACTGGATTCATCACTGCATTTAGCATGCACTGATGGTGAAAGTTGAATAAAAATATTTTTATAAAAAACTGAACAAAAGGCAAATCATCCGACCATTAATTTGTATCGTTATCGTTCATCCATGCAGTAACATATTCCGTATATCCGATTAGCCCTTTCAATTTATAAAATTCTGAAAATTTGATTAATTTTTTGTGTAAGTGTGGTGAATTTGATTAATATATAGAGAATAGCATATTTAATTTGTATATTTAACGTTAATTAAGCGAGATTAGCGAACGAAGCGAGTGTAGGTTATTTTTGGCTTACATTTAAACTTCTTTTCTTTTTTACAAGCGTTTGTCGTAGTCTATTTTTCCTTAAGAGATTGGTATTGGATAATTATTTTTTTTTTTTTTAATTTCTAGTTATCGTTTCGATCCCCACTAATGCTTATTTGTGTTTTTCGACATATACCGGCGAAGTTCCGAACAAGCAAATATTTCTGTCTTTCACCGGTGTATTTGGTATGTGTCGATATTTGTTATTTACGGTAAAATATATTTCATACGCGATTATCCAGTAAAATAGCCACAGCGGTGAGCGAGTTGAAAATTTGTTTCATTTTTTTTTATTGCAGTGATTTTTGACGGGTGACTACTTTTTGTGGAACAAAGGTTTTAATTATTTTTATTTATTTATTTTTTAAGAAAAATTTCAGATTGATTTGATACTTTTTCAAAAGGAAACAAAATAAAATAAAATTCGGTCTTCTTGCGCAGCTCTGAGAAAGAATTTTTTTTTTAATTGTAACTAATTAGAATAATTGTTTAAAAGATATTTGATTATAGTGCTTTATTAAAAAAGTAAGTTTTTAATAAAAAGAAATTTGAAATATTCTTATGTTTTTATATTAATATAATCCGAAAATTTTATTCAAAAGTTTAGAAGATATTACTTTTGGACTACCTACTTAGTAAACGCAAAAGATCAAACAACTCTTTGAACTCTTTCCATATTATATTCTTCAAAGAAAAAATAACTTGAACAGTGAAACCCGACAAAAAGAAAATGTGATGGAACTTCGCTTCAGAACGAATACTTCATCAGTTATTATTTTTTAATGATGACAACCCATTTAAATTTATACTGCAATTAAAATTTTTACATGAAATAATTATGATATATATATATATATATATATATATGAAATATACTAATTATTCTGACTTTCAGTATATGTAAGTTTTATGGAAGTTATATTGCAAATACTTATTTGTGAAAAAGAATATTTTTTTCCTAGTATCATTTTGTTAGATACTTGATTTTTATTTTTAGATATTGTTCTTAAAATTTTAAGAACAAATTGTCATTAGTTACGGTAATTTAACTTATTCTTTGCGAAAAATTATCTTAAATTTTCAATGTCAAAATACTTTGTAGATGCAGCGCGAACGACGTTATTTTACTATTTCATCATATTTTTTATTGTGGTAGTATAAATTTCTCGCTATAGCAGAAGTCAAATTCTAATACTTTTTATCATATTACATCGTTTAATATGTGAAAAATAGTCATAATACCAAACAAAGCAGGAACAGATAAATGTGAAGAATACAGAACAATTAGCTTAACTAGTCATGTATCAAAAATCTTAACTAGAATTCTGTACAGAAGAATTGAGAGGAGTGAGGAAGAAGTGTTAGGAGAAGACCAGTTTGGTTTCAGGAAATGCAATTTTAGGGCTCAGATTAATAGTAGAAGGAAGATTAAAGAAAAACAAACCAACATGCTTGACATTTATAGACCTAAAAAAGGCATTCGGTAACGTAGACGGAATAAAATGTTCAGCATTTTAAAAAAATTAGGGTTCAAATAAAGAGATAGAAGAACGATTGCTAACATTTACAGGAAGCAAACAACAACAGTAATAATTGAAAAACGTAAGAAAGAAGGCGTAATAAGAAATATTTCCGTTACTTTTAATCTTTTCATAGAATTAGCAGTTAATGATGTTAAAGAACAATTTAGATCCGGAGTAACAGTACAAGGTGAAAAGATAAAGATGATGCGATTTGCTGATGATATAGTAATTCAAGCTGAGAGCAAAAAAGGTATAGAAGGAACAATGAACGGCATGGATAAAGTCCTACGCAAGAACTACCGCATGAAAATAAACAAGAACAAAACGAAAGTAATGAAAAGTGATAGAAATAACGAAGATGGACCACTGAATGTAAAAGTAGGAAGAGAAAAGATTATGAAGGTAGAAGAATTTTGTTATTTGGGAAGTAGAATTACTTAATATGGACGAAGCACGAACGATATAAAATACCGAATAACACAGGCGAAACGAGTCCTCAGTCAGAAATATATTTTGTTTACATCAAAAATTAATTTAAAGGTCAGGAAAAGATTTTTGAAAGTATATATTTGGAGCGTAGCTTTATTTGGAAGTGAAACTAGGACGATCGGAGTACCTGAGAAGAAAAGATTAGAAGCTTTTGAAATGTAGTGCTATAGGAGAATGTTAAAAATCAGATGAGTGGATAAAGTGACAAAAGAAGAGGTGTTGCGGCAAATCGATGAAGAAAGAAGCATTTGGAAAAATATAGATAAAACAAGCGACACACTTATAGGCCACATATTAAGGCATCTTGAAATAGTCGCTTTAATATTGGAGGGACAGGTAGAAAGAAACAATTGCGTAGGCAGCCAACGTTTGGAATATATAAAACAAATTGTTGGGGATGTAGGATGTAGGGGATATACCGAAATGAAACGACTAGCACTAGATAGGGAATCTTGGAGAGCTGCATGAAACCAGTCAAATGACTGAAGACAAAAAAATGTGAAAAATATCTATTCATTTAAAACTGAAGCTTCCCACGTTATGTCATTTATTTTGTCAGTTTTTCTTTTTATAATAAATAAATAAATAGAGTTGGTACTTAATATTTTATTCTAAAATTGTAATGTTAAATTGAATGTAATCATTATTTTGATAAAAAAAGTTTTTCTTGAATTATGTAAATTATACATTTACATAAATAAAAATGTTGTTACATGCATCATCATTCTTCGCTCTTCAATTACTTTAGAATTACAGTTATATTTCCGAAAGTAATTTTTGTATCACATTATCATAGTTATCACTTTAAATATAATAATCCTTTAAATATACAAATAATCCTTAATAAGAATAATAATTTCTGGTAGTACTCATTGAATAAAATTATATTTAAATAATTTCTTTAAATCCTTAAGAATGCAGGGTGCTATTAGTAGATTGTAATGTATTTCCGGCATAAATATATAATTATTCATAAAAGTCTTGTTAGAGGTTGTTATCGATTTTTCAATGATAAAATCTATAAATAACTATTTAATAAATGCAACTTCTAAGTCAAGGGCATTAATAAAAAGTGGTCAGAGAACTAAACAGACCCAAACTCTAGCACGCCATCTCACTTTTAACCAAGAAACGTTTTTAAACTGTCAAATTTATGTTTATAAATAGACGGAGAAGGACAGAAGGTATAATGAGGATTTTACAAAAATTGTATTGTAAAACTGAAGCTAAATAAAATTAACGGGTAAGTATGTTTATACTTGGCTATAGTCTATTTACTAAAGGTAATAATTGATCATTTCACCGATGTAAATTCTTATCCAGTAGTAGTAGTTCGATGAAATGTTAAATGAGCTCCTTCCATTATTCTCTTCATATCAACAATAAACGGGCATAAGATCTACTCTGCGTCTTACTGAACTATTAGGTGGATTTAATAATTTCTTTCAAACACAGGCGCTTCCTCAGAGAAAGAAAATTTTCTACGACGTTTTGCAACATCATTATTTAAAAAAAAAATAATTATTTATTTTCTTTTGTCATTTATTTGTTGACTCAGTTCACATTTATTTTAAGTAGATTGTTTTTTCTCTTTTAATGTATACATTATTTTTATTTTGTATTTATTTATTTTTTTTTTATAAAAATATCTAAATTAATTTTGTTTATATTTTTAAACCTATTACTTATTTTCACTATCTTCTGTAATAGAAATTTTTGTAGATTAGCATAATGCTTCCACAAAAACTACGTTACTGATAAATTGTGCATTTTTATAAACACTCATATTTATTTACTTTTTTTAATGCTCATTATATTTGACAGACCTAATTACAAATTTTATTAACAATATTATAACGCAAGGTTTATAATAGTTATCTGGCCTTTTTTACTAAATAAATTAATATCATTAACCATAGGTAATGTCTGTTTGAATTTAAAATGTATAATAAAATAGTTGAGATATACTAAATTAGAAAAGTTATAAAATGACTCAAATTTTCCAGAATTAAACGGTAATGTCATACTGATTCAAAAGTCGAGTAATATTTATTAACAGAGGCCGTACATGCAATAAACTTGATAGATGATTTAAACCTGGTAATAGATCTCTAAGCTTTCTATAATTTCATGTTATAACTAATCTTTCACCAGAAATATACTCTTAGCGCGATTTTAGTGGATAAATATGTTAAATGAACAGGGGATCTATGTGGGGAGGAGAAAAATTATAAAATTTATTTTTCAAAAACTAAGATTTGGATAAAAGGTGTAAAGATGTTCATTACAGAAATATGTTGAATAACAGTGACTTCCTCGTTTGTTTTATTTTATATATTTTAAAAGTATAGTTGCTATGAGATTTATTTTGTTTTAATTTACAACTCTGAAAAAGATTAGAAAAGAGAAGAATCAAGTTTAATATTATTTATATCCTAATGCCATTAAGAAACAAACCTGAAGGGAATAAATAATGTAAACAAACAAGTCAGTATGCTATGTATGGTGATATAAAGTGCGATTCAGTTTGCGAGTGTTTACTTGATTTGACGTTTGTAATGTTCTTTATCTACGATCTGAGACTGTTGGGAAAACACCAGTAGATAACATTTCACCTACATTGTGCGGTGGTAGAAGGTGGCTATTTTCCAGGATCTGCCCAATTACCAAAACGGATATAACTGCTACCACCTTCCGCCACAGGTAGCCAGATCTAATCTCTGAAACTAAACTCTCTCTTCTCTTATTCGTGTTTCCGTACCTCTCTAAACAAGCTGCTCCTAAACTCTGCTTCTGTGCTAAGTAAAGGTTGGGTGATAGCCACAGTCATATAGCCTATAAGCCGCTGTGAATAATTTAGACCTTGACTGTCTTCTGTATGTATGCATATGAATTTTCCCTTATTCCAGAAATAAGGTTAAACACAAAATTTTCCCAATGTTACGAGAATTTTAATCTCATTAGTTTTTGAAGACTGATATTTTTAATCTTCTAAAATATAAAAACCACACCCGCTCTTTATTATAGTTTGATTTTTATTTTTTCTTCAAAATTTATTCAGCTTTTTTGAAGTTTATTATTAATACTTTTTCGCCTGGTGTTGTTACAATCCCTATACGGAACACCTTTATGGTTCTTTAATACAAATTTTAAATCCTTTAACTTTAATCCTTAAATTTTAAATCCTTTAATAAATCTCAGATATATTAGTTATTTTCATGACTTGACTTCTTAGAATATTTATTACCATTATTTCTATCGCAAATAATAAGGAAACTTTTTCTCTCGTTTTTAATATTTTCGCTCTGATACAACTTAGTTAAAAGAATGATACATGAATTCAAATTCACATTTCAATTTTTACATTCCATACTTATCTAGTGAATCCTGGATTTTCAAAATAATAAATAACTTTACAAGAAATAAATTTAAACTGTTCCTTAGTTCTGAAGGTTTGTAAAAGATTGGTGAATTGTTCAATGAGATGAAAAGAAATTTCGTAAAATTTCAATATTTATAACTAGTCGAGAGATGTAATAATGTAGAAAGCAAAAGAAGCTTAATAATTTTAGGTAGATTTCATAAGAAAGCTTACCTATTGTAATGGGTACCATAATTGGACTTCCGGAAAATTTCGACATATTTTTGCGTTTCACATCCCCAGACGCCTAAACCACCGTCAGCTCAAAAGTTTATATATAGATCTCGAATATGTATATATATATATATATTTCACTTTCTTGTGGACACGATAACTGCCGTAATTTTGCACCAATCACTTTCAAATTGTTATCTAAAAAAATTTAAATCAAAATCTGGGTCGAGTTCATTAACCGCCAGAATCAAACAATGGAGATGGAAATGAAGTGACTTTTTCAAAAAATAAAATATTGCTATAACATTTTTATTAAGTAAAACATCGAATTTGCATCGCTAATTTGCAAGGGAAAAACCCCAAATCGCGTGTTGGCAGTTTTTTTAATCGCGTGTTGGCAGTTTAAGAATACATTGTATTTAAAAACAATTTAAATGATTGGGAAAACTACACAGTAACTATAAGAAATAACTTAGCAACAACCAATTAGCGTTGGCTGCAACTTTAGTTTTATTATAACAGTAGAATTACAAGAAATTTATATGAATATTAAACGTTCTTATAAACTATTTTTTTTTTTGTTTGAACAGTAATAAAAAATCATTGTCATTGCTGTCATCTCCTTCTTAACGTTCTATCTGTTCCAAATTTAAAAAAATTCCTTTCGGCACGTCGGAAGGCGGAGGTAGATGTCACCGGTACTAAGTAGGGGATAAAAAACATTTCTACCTTAAAATTAAAAAAAACTTCAAATTTACTCAATACGACAATGGTTGCATGAAAAGAACGTTTCACATGTTTACCATATCACAAGCTCATCTTACAATTCCAGCAAAACTTTTGTTATCCCTTGCCGTAAGGGTTGTTCATATAAAAATTGTTTCAGACAAAGGTTTTATGTAATGATTAGAGGATTAACGAACACATTAAACCGATTTGATACTGTACCTGTTATGATGTTTTTTTTGTCTTTAAAACCCCATTTTTTTCACCCCTTGGGCCAGTGACTGGTTATATCCAAAAACTTTACTTATATAGGTTTTAGATCCTTATCCAAAGAATAGTGTAGGAACTTTAAACAAATTCGATATTTTACTTAATAAGAAAGTTATAGCGATACTTTATTTTTTCGAAACCCCCATTCCCATCCCCATGGTCCGATTTTTCCCAGTAACGAAGTCGATCAAAATTTTGGGTCGTTATAATTTATGTATCAATTTGAAAGTGATTAGGGCAAAATTACGGCGGTTATCGTATCCACAAGAAAATGAAATAAATATATAAATATATTTCACTTTATTGTACCTATCTTGTTCATATATATATATATATATATATATATATATATATATATATATGGACTTTTGAATTGACGGTGGTTTTGGGATCTGGGGTTGTGAAACGCGAAGATATGTCGAAATTTTCCGGAAGTCGAATCATGGTACCCATTACAATAGGTAGCTTTCTTATGAAATCTACCTAAAACATTGGATTGCCCAAAAATTGTGATGAAATAAACTATTTTTTAATTTGGGGGTTTTAGCCATTTACAACCCCTTAAAATTGAATAATTCATTCGGTTTGAAAAGCAGATATTTTAGTTAAAAATAAAAACAATAATTTATTTTTAATTATTAAAGATATTTTACTGATTTTGAATAAAAGTCCATTTAAAACCATGACCTCGATTGTATTAAAGTAAACATCGGACCTTTAATTATTAAATATCACGTCATTATTTTCAAGTCATTTAAATATAAAGTGATGCATTGATATTAAAGTGTAACCTGCCCTACCCTATTCGTATTGCATTATAATATAATATAATACTAAGTTTGAACTTGTTTTTCGTATTATAAGCGTGTAAATACGTGTATTAGTCGTATTTTTTATAAATTTTGTTTTTATAAGATAGGCATTTTTAATATTTTTACATTCTATTAAATGAAATGTTTTGTCTCTTTAATTTTTAAATAGCAATTGTAATAATATTTTTTATTGCTTTAGACCAGAACGCTTGTTTATAATTCCATTTTGTAATAAATTTTGTTTTTATAAGATAGGCATTTTTAATATTTTTACATTCTATTAAATGAAATGTTTTGTCTCTTTAATTTTTAAATAGCAATTGTTTACGACATTAGAATATAAATAACAACAAATATCTATATATAACCTTTTACGTCAGGGTTATTATCTTTTTTTTCTGTTTAGCCCCCGGAACTACCAGAAGGTATTATTTCAGAGGACGAATGAGAATGATATGTATGAATTGAAATGAAGTGTAGTCTTGTACAATCTCAGATCGACCATTCCTTGGTGTGCGGGTTTCAATGAGGGGACGGGGACTCCGGGGGAGAAATCGCGGGGAAAGAAAAGACCTAGACCCGGCCGGCTGGGCTGGTTCAGGGGGTGCGTACGCCCCTTGTGCTGGTCACGCCAGTTAGAGGCGGAAAGGCATAAAGACCGAGACCCGGTTCCTGTCTGGAGGGGGGGGGGGTAACGGCATAGCCGGGCTTGGCCCCCTTGGCGGGGATTAGAGGCAGGCAAATAAAAGATCTGTACCGGGGCGGTTGACCTGTCGTACCGGGTGTTAAACCGGCGGATGGGAAGACCGCCTTAGAGTCAAAGACACGTCCCTGGGCCGAGTATACGTAACTGGATGTCCAGCTCAGGGATGTAGGGGAAAAAAAAAATAAAAATAAAAAATAGAAAAATCGACCATTCCTGAGATGTGTGGTTAATTGTATCCCAACCACCAAAGTGGACACTATTGTCCACTATCTAGTATTTAAATCCGTAAAAAGTTATTCTTGCCTTAGAACCTTAGAACTCTTGACTTGGAAATCAGCTGATTTGCTATGACGAGTTAACCATACCAGCCCGATGGGTTTACCAATTAAGCCTGCAACTCTTCAAGATCTGCGAAATCGAATTGTTACAGCAGTGAATTCAACGAAGACCTTATTCCTATATATATTTTTTTTTAATTCCCTCTTCTCTTAGCATCAAATGGTTTTGTAGGCATGCATTTGATGTTAGATTTTAATTAACAGTAAAATTTGACGAAATTAACTAAGGGTGTACACCTAACTATAAGTACACTCTTACATCAGACCTAATAGACACGTCTGAATCCGATTTAGTACTTCAGATATCCTAGAGTTTTACCCATATTATTAGACTTGTTTATATAACAACCTTAAAATTCATTAAGTTTACCTTGTTTATAAATACGTAATTATCTACATTCAACTGGTAAATATTTTTCTTTCTAGAAATCTTCAATTTTGACAAATTTATAACTGTTTTTTTGTTTGCTATAACTTTGTTTGTGATTCTTACTTTAACAGAAAAACAGTAAAGAGATAAATAAAATATTTTATAGAAAAACAAACTTTATGCTGACTTATATTTTTTTTAGTTTAAATTGCAGAATCGTCAAAACACCTGAATTGATATGTTAGCTTTTTTATGTGGCCATAGGTTTCAAAGTTTCTATTTAATAAAGGAGAATCGAATCCTTTATTAAAAGAATCAATCTAAAATTCTTAAAAGAATTAATGGAGTGTAATCATTATTACTTTAGATCTTTTACATTCATCAGACGTATGAAATCTCATTTTTAACTATCTCTTATTTTATTTCTATTTATAAATACATAAACAAAATTAAAAAATGTTTAATTTGGTGCAGAAGAAATGATTTTTGAAAAAACAAAGAACACACAAAGTAGGCAAATTTAAGCCTATCTTTTTTTTGTTTAACCTCCAGGACCACCGTTAGGTATTGCTTTAGAGGATGAGATGAATGATTTTTAGCGAGGTTAAACTGCTATACCTGACCGGGATTCGAACCCTGGATCTCCGGATGAAAAGCTGAGATTCTGCCACTCGCGACACGGAGGGCCGGCTAAATTTAAGTATCTTAGGAAGAAAATAACATCAAAACTATTCGTAAAAGAAGAGATTAAAAAAATTAGGATTCGTAAAATGGAAACAGCTTGTAGACTGACACCAGATATTTACATTCTTAAACAATAAAGCTGAACTACGACACTACAAAGCCAGATCCCTTAAAATTGCCCTGAAAATTAAATTTCCCAAAAATTAAAATGAACTACAAATTACCCAAAGTTTCCCAGAAGCCTTATATGCAAGTGAGTGTTTAGGAAAATTTAATGTAAGAAATTTTTTAAAAGAACGAAGAATCTTACGGAAGATTTTCGAATACAAAAGAACAAAGGAAGGTTACAGGCTGAAATCTAACAAAGGAATTTATTAAGAAATAAAAGATTCAGAAACGGAAAAAAGAATGAGGTTTTTGGCCGTATTTATAAAATGAATGACAATAAACTTACAAAACAATTATTTAACTTTTACAAAGCTAGAAAAACAAAAATAGGGTGACACCGGGAAAAAAACCATGACCTAGAAAACTAACTAAAAATTGAAAAACAAAACATATAGAATAGAGTGTCGATAAACAGTTGAAGATTTCAAACTAAATGAAAAGGAAAAATCAAAAGAACAGCTCCAGAAAATTTACAGAAGTGCAAAAACAAGCAGTCTCGGAAAGAATGAAATAGTACTGGCAAACGAAAGAAGAGGAAAAGAAGAAAGAAAACGGAACGAGATCTAATCGAAACAAGAAGAATAGAGATAATGAAAGACTAGTTTGAATTTTTTCATTGCTTTTATTATTGTATGTTCATTTTTTGGTAACGTACGCTCATATTTATTTTTTTAATATGACACGATTAATATTTTTTCAGAATTTGAGATATAAATTTATCATATACACCAATAATAATATGTTAAGTTTTTACAGCGTGTAGTTCTCAATAAATTTTATCAAGAACTAACTTATGCTATATACAGTACTGTAATTATTTAGCAAGGAGGTTAAATACGTAGGATTTAGAAAAATGTTATAAGAAGCAGCGTTATTAATTAGTAAAATCTTTTTGAAGAACACTGAATGAACACTTCCATACTTCTTACCAATTTCGTCTCATTATTTTTTAAAGCTTAGTGATTTTAATTTATAATCTCTGTTATGAGTTTTATTTTTGTCTGCTCTTAACGATATTTATAATGCACAGTTTATTTCCAGTTAAGTTAAATTACGTACTAAAATAGATGTAGGATTATATGTACTTTGCTTTCATATATCTCATCGTGAAAGTAGTATTTAAAATTATTCAGTCGATTTATTCACTGAAAGTTTATCAGACACTTTTTAATTGAAAATATAAGATTATTAAAATAACAGTTCCTAATAGTATTAATATTCTTTAAACTTGGCATTATTAAATACATGTAATAATAAAAACTGTGTTGGAAAATATATCTTTCCAGAAATACTGCGAGATTGAACAAGGATTTTCTTTCTTTCCTTTTTTTAGACGTGAAATTTAGATTGATACTTCATTTTGATGAAAATCTGTTAGGGCCTTATGAATGAAGTACGTTAACCAAAACTTCTATAATTCGAAAAACCATGTCTAGATCGAAATTACACAGCGTTACCTCTATTATTCTAGCGTTATAACCATTACCCGTATCATTAAAGACATTACCATATTATTAAATAATGATGGAAACGACGCTTTAGATGATGAAGAATTTTTGGAAGAGAATATAAATGTAACGGTTAAAGACGGCTAAAGGTATTAAAAACACTTTTCTTCATTAGTATTTTCTAAGGAAATACTAGACAGTGTATTTTTTTGTGCGTATTGAGAACTTAACAGGCTCACACGCTGCTAATAACCGAAAGCCAAGTAAAATTACACACTACTTTGTGTTTATAACAAATCTGTTCAACATTATATACCAATAATAATAACGTTACTGTGTACATTGCTTATTTCAATTTACCTAAACATATTTTTTAAATAAATAAATTTAAAATTTCATTTTAAGTTGTTGTTTATCATTTAATGTACAGCACAATACTTAGATTTGTAATTTCTATAAGAAAATACAGTACAGCACAAAAGACTTTATCCCAGCGTCTAGAAGTTTGTTCATTTACATCTCGAAATAATTTATAATCTTTGTAAGTCAAACAAATCTGAAAATTATCCTGTACAACTCCAACTATTCATAATTTGAACTAAAATGTGTATAACTTGAAGTAACATCTTTTTCCCTTGTGATTCGAGTTATTGAGAGTCGACTGTACTTCAGTGTTTCACCCATTTCTAATCCCTTAATGATTAATATTAGGAATTTACACTTAGTTTTTCAAGATGATCATTCAGAGTGGCGCACAATAAGTTGACTCATGTGAATCTTGGATTACATATCTATTTTTAAATTTAATATGATTACAACTTTACATACCAAATACAATTTTTGTGAAAAGTTCTTTTACTGCGTGACATGTTCAATATGGCTGCCGTTACGCCTAACAACCTTTTCAAGACGAGTGTGTACGTTTCTGATGACTCTGCGACACAGGTCCTCTTGAATCTCTTCACACAACTGAACTATCCGCGCGCACATTTTCATAAGATTTGCAGGTCTTAACGGAGAAAGTTTCTCTTTTAAATATCCCCATAAAAAAAGTCACAAGGATTTAAATCCGGGTTCAAAGGTGGCCAAAAGAAACCTCCATTGTGGCGGCCCGGATAGTGAATAAATTACGCGATTACCAAAAACTGAATTTAAAAAATCCAACACGACATTAACGGTGTGTTGCATAAACTATTGAGTATCTTTTTATAAGCAACTCAATCGCAAGCAGTTTGAGTAGTAAATCATTCCTTGAACATACCCAAATAGCGTTGAGAATTAACTGTATCGTCGAAAAACACTGGCTAGATTAATCTGTGACTGGATAAAGCTGCCCAAACGATTACTTTAGGACCATATTGTTGTTTTTCATGCACGATTTGTGATTCTGCTGCCACCTAAAAGCGGTCATTTTGTTTGTTAACAGTCGCATCAATATGAAAATAGACCTTGTCTGAAAACCAAATGTTCAACAGATCATCTTTCCCTTCCGATCACTGTGCCAACTCCAATCATTTTTGCTTCTTAGTTTGTGTTAAAATATGCAAGACAGTCATTTTATATTGAAACGACTTGAGATCACTATGTAACAATCTTTGTACTGTACGACGAGATATTCCTATTTCTCGTGTAGCTCACCGTGTAAACTTTCCCGGACTACATTATATGACAATTCATAGTGCCTTCAATATTTTCCGGAGAACGAACGAGAGATGCTTTAGGTCGTTTCTTTTCTTTTATGCTGCCTTCTTTCTCAAAATTATGCTGTAAACGGGGAATGTGGTTTCTTGCTGCAGTCCACTGAATGAGCTTGAAATTGTCGCTGAATCATTATAACACTTTTTAATTCAGCATAAAGAAGCACAGTTTTAGCGCGCTGTGAATTAGAAAAACGTCCGTGATTGGCCACAGCTCAGCAATAACCGATATGTTGTGCAACCAAAAGGGAATAAAAGACTAGGCGATATCTACCGGTATTTCCAAGAAATGACAGTATGAAACACCTGGTAAAAAACATTTATTTACTATCGGCTTTATAAATTTGTCAACTTATCGTGCGCCGTCCTGTAAATAAATGTGTCTTAGTTTTTCTGATTTTTATGAAGTTAGAAAAGTGTGATGATTTGGAGAGGGTTTTTGCGATTATTTATGTACAAATTAATATCGATAACTCTAACGATTTTTAAAACCTTATTCTGATTATATTTTCCTTACACCAGTAAATTATTCATTTTTTTTGTTGTTTTAGAATATATTGACGACTACTGTTTGATTAATATTTTCACGGTAACTACTGCTTGTTTTTGTGCTTTAATTTTGGCTTGTTTTTGTGGTTACATTTTCACTTCTTATTTATTTTATTATATAGAGTATGACATAAACACCTGATAGTTTTTGAAGAGAAACAACGGTTAATTTTACTGAACATATTTTAAAATGTATTTTTCCATACAATTTGGTATAAATGAATATATATTTTTCTCGATTATACAAAAGATATGAAAAAATAAAAAATGTAATTTAATTTTTTTTAAAATTACATAATCCAAATGAGGTCCATTTTTCAGTAGGCACTCTTCAACCCTTTAATTGAAGCTCTGAAAAACATGACCTACCGTCACTTTCATAATGGCAGCAATTTCCTGGCTTATAGCCTTCTAAATTTCATCCAGATCATACGGTTATTCATGAACACTCTTCTTTCTTTTTCCTGTTTAGCCTCCGGTAACTACCTTTCAGATAATACTTCAGAGAATGAATAAGGCTGATAAGTATGAGTATAAATGAAGTGAAGTCTTGTTCAGTCTCAGTTCAACCATTCCTGAGATTGTGGTTAATTGAAACCTAACCACCAAAGAACACCGGTATCCATGATCTAGTATTCAAATCCGTGTAAAAATAACTGACTTTACTAGGACTTAAACGCTGGAACTCTTGACTTCAAAATCAGCTGATTTCGGAAGATGCGTTAACCACTAGACTAACCCGGTGGGTTTCACGAACACTCTGGATTTAAAAACCTTCACTGGAGAAAAAATTACATAATATGCTGAAGTCTGGGGATCGAGCAGGCTAGGCAATATCTCCACTGTGAGGGACTAGGCCCCTAGAAATTTTATGTTTCAAATAATCCATTCCAATTTACCAATTAATAAATAACTATATTTCAAAAAAATCCATTGCGTTAACTATGTAGGCAGTTGTTTCGTCTTGGTGGTCAAAATCAAACTCGATTGCAAGAAATTGTCTTTCGAAATTCAAGCATCATAAAAGTTTCAAGGATGCAGTGCTTGTTTCTACTGCTTGCCCAAATTGTTCAACATTTACTATACCAGTAATTGTTGAACGGGGAAGACCAAGATCAGCTAGTATACCACTAGCTGTGTCTATCTTGGTCTTCCCGTTGGTTCACTTTTTAAAGATGAATCTGTAGCTTTAAAGTTTTCCACCATATAAAATGGTGTTACGCGATGGAACGCGATCGCTTCAACCTGCATTAAAGAGTTGGCAGAAGACAGTGTTGCGTAACTGGGTACTAAAGCAAGACACCATTTTTGAAAATGACTGACGAGCTAATAAAATAATTGTTCGATGCAATACAGTGCAACTCAAATAGCGCCATGTAGGCAGTCGGCCGCACCCTTTTCCCCTCCTTGCATTTGTCAGCTACGCGCTAATAAAAACCGTCAGGTTTTTATGCCACACTGTACTGTTGGTTTTCTTTTATAAACCTAATAATGAAACGTAATTTAATGAACAATAAGTGCTTCTTCTGCCTTATGTACACGTTTTCTTTACAAAGCATTTTTCATTTTTTTATACTGTGTTCAAATATTATTGTTACCTTTTCAAAAAAAATAACAATGAAAATCATTGTATGATGTATACTTAAAAAGAAACCATACTTAATATCAATTTTACACGAATATTTTCCTAAATATTTTTATAATTAATTTTAAATAAAAATAAATTGTAAAGTATAGAAAATAAGTGTAAAAAATAAACTGCTTGTAACAAATTTTTTATACAAAAGGAAAACGTTATTTTGTACTTTACTGCAACAAAATTATTTCTTTAGAGTACAAAAATTTATCTCACTTATGATATTTTTTAACCGAAAAATCTCTTTTAATTTTAAAAGTGATGATAGTGATCATTATTTTAAATGTCCTAAAAAATTTTAACTTATTTCGCATTGAACTTTCCCCACTATTATCCTGGATGACTAATATTCGTTAGGATATATTACGATTGTAATAAACGTTAATTAATTTTATCAGAATATATTTTATTTGGCTAATATATCAATCATTAGGTTTATTTGTCTTCAGAATGGTAAAGGAACGGACCATTTAATCAATGGCTCCTTTTCCAATTAACTCTTAGCCTCCCGTTTCTTCAATTAGCTTTAAACGGGACCTGTCGGTTGCATTTGTGTCTGGGCTCATGAACACTTACTTACATTACAGTATCATTTTAATAAAACGTACGCGCAATTTTGAATGCGGAGTTAATCAATAGGCTTTCAATTTTTCTAAGATTGAAATTTTTCCCGTTTTTAAGTTAATTTATTTTCATCGGGATTCTTAATTATATACATTAAATATTACAGAAATTGTTAATAATTGACCACATTTCGAAAAATTTACTAATTAGCATGTTACATAACTTTTCGCTCGTTTAAAATAAATTAACGTAATTTATTTTTTCTTGAAGTAAATAATTAAGAAAAAATACATAAAAACAAATCATGGATCGAATATTTTATTCAGGTTTAGCGGTTTTTAAAAAAGGATATACAAGTTAAACTATCCTGAAATAGGCCTGTAATATTTATACCACTGCAAAATCCTAAAGCGTCGCTGTACCAAATAAACTGTACCGGTACAACAACTAACAATATTTACGAACCCTACCTTACTCTTGTTTTAATTATTTACATTCTAATGAAATGCAAATTATGCTAAGAATTGTACTGGATTAATTTGAACGTATTTACTGCAATAAATGTTTAATGTAAACCTTTCTAGTTGTTTAACAGAACAAATCGAAATCCTCTTTGCGGTAAGATCACAGTTAAATCTTAACAATTAGTTTATTTTAATAACATAAATGTATTCCTGTATAAATTTATCGTCCGTTTAAACTATATTTTAATAAATTAACTAATTGCGGACAGTATATCCCCAAACTTTGATTTTAATCTCTATTTCCCTAAAGAGATGTAATGTAAGAGTATCTTTCTTTTTTTTTCTCTAATGAAAAATGTAAAACCGTAATAAGGTTTATTATTTTTAATGATAAATTTAATTTCATACGCTATCTTATCGTCCATGAACTTTTTTAAGCTGTATTTTTTTTAAATAAAGAAGAATCCTATATCTGAGGCAACATTTTGAATTCGTACAGCCCTTTGAAGGTTGTAATTCAAATTAAACTAGCAAAAACTTATCAGCAACTTCATTAAATCGGTAACTTATCAGCAAAATTGGATACCAGTGTACTTTTGTGGTTGAGGTTTAACTGACCACATATCTCAGAAATGGTCAGCCAAGTTGTAGATTTTTACTTAATTTTTACTATTTATATTTAATTACGAGTAAGTGCATAGTATTTTTAAAATTCTTTTACGAGTATTTTATTTATTGGGTTATATGTCATAATATAAGCGTATATATATATATATATATATATATATATATATATACTCGTGTGTGTGTGTGTGTATTTCTATATATATATATATGCCGGGTGATATTTAAGTATAGAAACAGTTTTATACTGCATATCTGAGGTATTTAGAGGCAGAAAGAAATGGGGTTCTACGTAGTTTAAAAAAAATGCTGAATTTTTAATTTTTGTCCGCCATATTAAATCAAACCTAATTTTTTAAATAGAAACGTAGACATACAACAGATGATTTTGATTTAAAATTTTACAAGAAAAACAATAGTGAAACCCGTTTTTTTATTAATGCCTTCGTTATCGAGTTATAAGCATTCAAATTTGTAATGACGGAAAAATCGTGTTAACATTAAAACGAAGTAAAACGTGCTGCATGAACAGTATTATTACATTTTATATCCATAATGAATATAATAACGAACATTAAACACATATAATATTGATAATAATAAATAATTACTAATAATTAACAACACACCAAATTAACCGCTCTATATCAACGGTTGATGTTTAGTTCAGTTCTTTAACTGCATAATGAATACATAAACGGACAGTTTAGAGGACATGGGTTTGAGTTAATACTTTAAAGTAACTTTTTTTAAGCTTAATTAATACGTTAATATCATCAGTATTTGTAAATTTTAGTTTTCTACTCGCAGCTGCAGATATGTTTTATGCAATAAATTTTTATTGTATTTTATACTAAGGTAAGTACTATGTATAACTTACTAAATTATGTATTTTAAAACAAAATAGTAGTCAAACAAAATCCATTTCCCAAATCGAACGTTCTTAAAAATTTTAAATTTTGCAATCGTTTCAAAAACATACTCAGCTTTGTTACTATTACTTGTCTTGATATTTTGACCTTTAAACTACATGGTCAATTTCGTTCGACTTTCTTTTCAGATCAACTACCAGAATTTCTGTTTGATTCAAAATTTCACGGGTTTTTTCAACAGACTGATTCTAATAAAAAGTAAAAACTTTCAAAAGTCGACTTTTCCTTGAAAACATTGACAATAATACAATCGGCATCTACAATTGTAATTAAATTTCTACATTTATTGTAGACTTCAATAATAATAAAAAAATAATAATAATAAAAAATAAAAAAAACAATAAATAATAAAACATTATTAATGTTTTTTTTTATGGTTTTCTGCTAAACTTCTATTAAAGTACCATAAATGTGAGATAATCAATATCCCCCCCATCTTTTTTAAAAGTGTTTAATTTATTAATTTTTGTTTTTTATAATTTTATAACGAAAGAAAGAATTAAGAATTTGTTTTATTTTTTCTGTATTTGCTATTTAATATAAACTCTTGTATGAGAAAGTTTAAAGTATTGTTGGGCTACTTATTTCCAAATTTTATCAAATATTTTTTTAGTTAATTGTAGTCGTTTAACCCACCGGGATGGTCTAGTGGTAAACTCGTCATCGCAAATCAGTTGTTTTTCGAAATCAAAAGTTCTCAGGTTTGAATCCTAGTAAAAATTGGTTGCTCTTGTATGGATTTGAATACTAGACAGTGGATACCAGTTTACTTTCGTGGTTGGGATTTAATTAACCACATGTCTCAGAAATGGTCGGCCTAAGTTTATACAAGATTACACTTCATTCACATATCATAAATGACATTCGCATCTCAATGGACCGCGGGGGGTTACTTATGGTTCACTAGTTGAACAGATTGCAATGTACACATTAGAAATAAAAAAAGTTGTAGATTTTTACGTTATTGTTTACCTATTACAAGTTAGTAAGTCAGAAATAGATAATTACAAGAATATTTAATGTACGAGTAAGTACATAGTACAGGGTCATTCACGGGAACCGGATGTTTTTAAAATAATCATAAAAAAATTATATTTACTTTAAAAAAGTTTTATTGGTACTGAAACACTTGTTAAATGAAAGTATTTGTTACTTACTCTTGAACAAAAAATTATGTCCGGCAAGTTAAGTCCATTTTGGGCAATACATTGTTGTAGCCTTTCACGGTAACTGGCCTCAATTCTTTGCAGCATGTCTACATCAATCTGGGTGACGTGATGACGAATTGCGATCTTTAGGTCCTCCAATGTACGCGGTTTGTTGCCGTACACACGCGATTTCAGAAACCCCCACAGAAAAAAATCATAACTACTCAAGTCGGGAGACCGAGGGGGCCAAGGAATGTCGCCGAATCTGGAAACGATCCGTCCCGGAAACAAGTTACGGAGAACAGCCATCGTTGCCCTCGCTGTGTGCGCTGTAGCTCCATCCTGCTGGAATAACACATTTTGAAAATCGATTCCCCGGTTTCGTAACTCAGGGATGAAAAACGTATTCAACATCGCAATGTAATGATCAGCTGTTACAGTTACGGCAGCGTCATTTTCTTCAAAAAAAATATGGTCCAATAACACCGACCTTTCATATTGCACACCAGACAGTCACCTTTGGGGTATGAAGTGGTCTCTCGTGAAGCTGATGTGGATTTCTTTCTGCCCAATACCGGCAATACTGTTTGTTGACGAAGCCATTCAGATGAAAATGGACTTCGTCACTCATTAACAATAACAAATTTTCATTTTCTTCAAAAATGGTAAGCATTTGTCGACAAAATTGTAATCGCTGCGTGAAATCTTGCTCGTTTAACTGCTGCACGACGGCTATCTTGTAAGGATGGAAATGCAGGTCTGTATGCAGAATTCGTCTTACCGTACTTGTGCTCATTTGAAGCGCTGCTGAATGCCTCTGAATAGAGCGGCGTGGGCTTCTTACAATGGCTTCTTACAAACTCCTTACTCGTTCGATGTTCTCCGGAGTGCTAGCAGTTCGTCGGGGACCCGGTGGTTTTTTCTTCAATATTGAACCGCTTGTGCGAAGGTTGTTTACCCATCGCAATGTTGTGTTACGAGAAGGGACACTTGCATTACGATGGATATTAAACTGACGGCGGAAATCTCTCTGAACAGCAGTTACGGATTCGTCATTTCGTAAAAAACTGTCATACGCGTACAGGCGTTGGTCTAGCGTCCACGGCTCCATCTCAACGACTAAAATGTAAATGCTATGAACAAAGGAAATGTCAGACACCAGCCACGTGCCCCTCCCGCCACGAACGCCCGAGTACAACCCACTTCAAAAATATCCGGTTCCCGTGAATGACCGTGTATTTTAAAATTCTTTTACGAGTATTATATTTATTGGAGTATATGTCATAATATCTCATATAAGCGTGATTAACCAGATTATTTTCTCAATAATGATAATTTTGATAATAATCATTGTTGATTTAAGTTATTTCTCTTGTAATAAATAAAAAAGTAATTTTCAATGAAAATATTCATTCAAAAAACAAAAATTTCTATTGAAAGTAATTGGTAATCAATTCGTTCATTTGACTGTAAATAACTTTTAAGTTTTATTCAAATGGAATAGATTTTTTATTTCCTGCTTGAATTTTTTATTTTTATTATACTCTTTTTATAACTATTACTAATTTAACCTGATTTTAATTTTGGTATTTGTTATCAAATATTTTATTCTTTTGTGTTGTTTAACTGAAATTTCTGATTATCGATTATACCAACTTGCACTATTAAAAAATATTCCAATTAATTCTCCGATTAATTCAAATTAAATTCTTAAGAATTAGTTAATTCATATGTATTAAATTAAAAAAAATATCACCAAATAAGACCTGTACTTGTTCCATGTATCTCGATAGACGTTTGGCCAAACTTAAAGAACACATTCAAGACATTAAAATAAACATAAAAGTTTCATGCGAATGAATGCTTTATCTCATTTCATTTTCCCTCTTTCAGCCATTTTTTCTTTTTCTAAAAAATATTTTATTTTAAGAGTACGGATTGAGATATTTTGTATACATGTATCTAACAATATCTTACGAAATAAATAGATTTGAAATTGCTAACATTGAAAATTCTAAAATGGCGGCCATTAATATGTTTTAATTATAATAGTACGTAAATTTTTTTTGAACATTTCAATTAACCACTTCTTAGGAGTTGTCGACTTGAAACTGTGCAAGACTACACTTCATTCACATTTATACATATCATCCTCTGAAGTAATGCCTTATGGAGGTTCTGGAGGAAACAGAAAAAGAGAAATGAACATATTCCGCTTGGACTTTCCTTCTTTGTATTTATGTTTGGTTTTATTATTTTGTTTTATGGTTTGCTGAACTGTTGCTTTTTTGTTTCTGTTTTGTTATAAATTTATTTATTTTTCGTTAGTTATGTTGTATGTTACTGTTGTATTACATTATTAATTGTTATTTTTATGTTTTGGTGTTGCGTTTTGATTCGTTGTGTATTGAACTCATTTTTACCCTTCGAGTAGGTAGAGTTCAGTTCCTTGGTTCTTAGAAAGTCATTCAGTCTTGTTTGAGACTTGGCTAGATGTGTTTTGTTTGGAGTTTATGTTAGTAGTACACCGATCGGAATATAGCTTGTGGCATTCGCATCGGTGGCATCCTGGCTGAGACTTAACTAAAAGATGTCATTCCCGAGGTACTGAAGATGACCTTCGGTAAAGCCCATAGGGTTAGATACGGAGGAGTTGGCATGGCGATCCGAAACCGTCACATGGAGGGGAACCATAAGTAAATTTTAATACAAAAAAATATGACATAAAGAGAGGCGTTTCCATTGAAATCCCTCTAAGAACTATATATGTTTATATATGTCTAGATATTTTATACAGTATATATAAATATATAATAAACATAAATAAATACATAAAAGGTGAGTTCAAGGAACATTGATAAAATTCAGAACATAAAAAGTAGAGAAATCCCCAAAAAAGTAGTTTTATTGATCGCACAAAAAATAATTAATCAAACAGTGGAACAGTGAAACAAATCAAAAGACCAACAAAAGTAAGTGGCGAAACGAAATTAAGATTTCTCACGATGCACACCGCAGGGTAGCCGATTCACCTCTAACTTACAGATCTAATATATGCAGTCGCTTTAGGCGGCTAACGTTCTCGCTTTTATCCAGGAAATAAACAGGAGTCGGTTCACATGTTTGCTCAGTCTCATTTTGTATCTTGAACTGAATCGCCGTATCTCCTCTCGAACGGTTGGCAATCCCAGACAAGTACAGTAGATAATTCTCAGTATTTTTGCAAACGATGGCGCTTCTACATTTCTCAATAATTTCTTCTGAGATTAATGTACGATTTCGATTTTTCTCTCACTTTTCGTGCCCCATAGTTGGATTTCGTAGATGCAAATCGGTTTCAGGACCGCTGAATAGAGCAACTGCTTGTTAGGTAATGATAGTTGCGCCCCCCCCCCTTGTCGAATAATTTGCCGCCTTGGTTTAATACCTCGGTTGGTTTAAATTAGTTTAAATATTTGTTGTTCGCTGGTTCATACAAATAAATATAAATCTTGACTTTGTTATTAATATAAATTGTTTTTATTATTAAAAACTTGTAAATTATATAACAAACACAAGTTGAGTCTCTGGATGAAGGAAGTAGACAAAAATATTCTAGTGCGGAGCCAACCTTTTTAGCATGGATGGAGCCGAATGAGTTGCCAGGAGCTTTGTGAGTCGTACGGTGTCGAGTACAGCTGTCCGAAGGACTTTTTAAAAATGAAAAGTCCTTCTTTAAATAAAATTTAAAGTTCCTCATTTAAAAAAGTGAACATTTGGCAACGATGCCAACCTGAGCAAACGAATAACAAAAAAGTGAGAATTTAGCAGGGATGCCAACCTTCATTTAAAAATTAAATAACCTCATTTAAATACCCTGGGTTTTAACATCCCTGCCTAACAACCAGTACATCTCCATAAACGTAATGTTAAGCTGTGTCCTTTTTCCCTGAGCTGAATTCTCCACGTTAAACAGAAACTTCTCCACGTTAAATCTAGATGCAGTTCTAGGTGTCGCAAGACGTTAGCATGCGGGTTGAAATTGTCATTAAGTAGAACTCGCGGGGAGTCACCTTCCTCCTCGTGGTAAACGTAACATGCGTAGACTTAGACTTAGATTAGCATTCATTCATCTTCCATTTAGCTAGCCATTCGTTAATTAGACTCAATACAATTTGCAGTTTAGCAGAAGCTACGATAGGGTCAGCAACTACATCCAGGATCGCCTTATCATCCGCAAACTATTATACTAATTAAACCAGTTTATTTTTTTCTAATAAATGTGAAATACCGTTAAATTTATACACATTAATCATGAATAGTTGTTAATATAATTTTGGATTCAAATACATGCCCTAATATTCTTTAGAAATAAAATTTTTAATGTCGTTAGTTGCTTTGAGAAAATTTAAAAAGTTTCAAGAAATGAAAAATATGAGACCGTGTTTTTTATTTAAAATTTCATAAAATCATTAATAATATCGCATAAATTTTGTAATTGTAATTATGATATAACTTATTCGATATATGATATCGACCATTTTAGTTCCAAGTTTTTGTTAAGATTTCTATCGACATGTAAGCACTTAGAATCGAACTCGAGGATATTTATAATGCAGATTAGTTAAGAGAGATATAAACCTAGTTATTCTACGTTTAACGTATAAACATTAATGTTAGAATCCTGCACAGCTATGATACACTTTTCCTAAACTAAGCACGTGTATTTTTGTAGTCTAGTTGAGTTAGAACCACATTTTTTCTGAGATAAGAATCCAGGTCCGTTCCCGAGAGGTAATGAGATGAGAGAAGAGAATGCAGTGGGTATTCTTAGTGCTTACTGAGTGGCCTCATTCCAGACAGATTTTATCTTTGTTAAAACATTTTCCGCGTTCTCTAAAATTATTTGTGATATTTCATACTTTCCTTTTGTCTTAGTTTCTTTATAATATTTCTCCTGAACGCAAGATGGAAACTGTATCTGAACACTTTTTTTCTTATTATTTTTTTTTGTTGTATTAAGTGTACGTAGTTCACATTGCAATTAAAAGATAAAAATTATACTTTTTAAAAACTGTAACTTACGTAATTTTACGAAAAAGTGAATTTTTTTCCAAATATTTTTTTTTGTAATTTTTTTAAACTTAAGTCATATTGAAGAAAAAACTGTTTCGATCATTTCATATTTTTTTTTTTTTTTAATATTTAAACAAATTTTTAATTTCTTAAAATGTACAATACAATAAAGTTTTACAAAAATATTATTGAATTAAATTTAAAAACAAGTTTGCGCACAAAATTTGTTTACAAAAAAAATTATTTTATTTAAAATTAGACGTCCATTTCATTGTTTCTGTTTTTAATAATAGAAATTGTTTAAATTTTAAGTAAAAAAAAATTATGAATGGATTTTGATCATACCATTATCTTCCAGTTAATTATAAAATGAATTTTTTAAATATTTCCATTCAGATTTTAAAAAAACAGATTTGTTATTGATCAAAATGGGATGTCACCCATCGTA
This sequence comes from Lycorma delicatula, assembly GCF_047948215.1. NCBI lineage: Eukaryota > Metazoa > Arthropoda > Insecta > Hemiptera > Fulgoridae > Lycorma > Lycorma delicatula. The sequence continues at coordinate 55,631,639 of NC_134457.1, forward strand.
AGAACATCTCCAGTCGTAACCCAATCAGTCCTATTGTGTTTCGCCTACTGGGTAAAATAAAGTAAACCTTCTTTATTCCGTGGAACACCTTTTTTCATTATAAAGTAAAGCCACATCGGCTTGTAACCATAAACACACCTATAATCAACGGGTTCCTAATTAAATTTTCAATAATTAAATTACACCAGCATTTTAATTATTATAAAAATTTGTTCAAATTTTCTACCGTTGTTTTCATCCCCAAGTTAGCGTAGCTCAAAAACTTGCAAATAACAAATAAAAACAATTACTAAGATCTCCGATTAATAAATTTAATTTATTTTTTTAAATTTTGAAAAGGCTCATTTCTTTACAAAATATTAAATTTAATTTTTAATCCCCGAATTATAAGCAATGTAATTTTTTTTTTTAATAAAAAAAAGTAAAAACTTTTTTACGAGATATAAAAGTCTCATTTAAGTTAAGTCAACGTTTGCTTACATTGTAACTGAACAATTTGAACACCTTTTTTTATTATCTATTTTATTTCAGTGAATATCAGCTAAAATAATAGTGTAAAATTTAAAGAATATGAAATATTTTTATAAGGTATGAAATACCTTATACCTTTTTATAAGGTAAGGTATGAAATATTTTCATACCTTACAAAAAAAATGTGAAGTGATATGCGAGCAATACATATTTTGACAAGTAACTTTAATTAGATATTTTCTGAATATATTAACTTTAAAAAAATGCGTTTAACAGCTTTTCTTTTTGAGAGTAAAAAATTGTGGAATTTAAAATTAAAAATTTATACAGTAATGTTTTTGAGGTGATGATTTTATGTTACCCATACTTTGTGCCTTCTTAAAGTTTTTATTAAAAGACACGTTTGTAAAAACATTTTTCAGGTTTTTTTTTATTCTTCATCCAGCTCAACCACTGTTACATAAGTACTTTCTTACAACCTACTATATATATTAAATGATCATTATTTAAGACGAGTGATAAAATTAAAAATTTTTAAAACTTAAGAAGCCATTTTAAAGAAGCATATACACTGCAGCGGCCCCTCCCGGCTTATAACCGTAAAACTATATTTATAGACTTGCTTCGAGATGATATGTATGTAATGCAAAAAACCGCATCGAAATCGGTCCAGTAGTTTTTGAGGAAAAGGGTAACAGACATTCAAACACACACGCAACCTCTTACGCCAAACGCATAAATCGTCTCCGTTTCGTCGTGGGTAAAAATATTTTTTAAATTTTTATTCTATAAAAAGTATTTTCTATGGATTTGTAAATGAGATAACTCCGGTAGCTAAATTAGTAGTCTTTAATTAATTTAATTTTTCTGTTACCCGTAAACACAAAAAGGCGTATTTTAACTAAAACAGTATTATTTGCCCTATTATCGTCTGTAAAGGACAGATACTTGCATTAAAAATTAAATAAACATTCATTCCCATGTATTTATTGGTCTGCTCTATAACTTCAATATTTAATTAAGAAAAGCAAACGAAACGTTTGGAATTGATACTCCATACTTAACAAGAAATGAAAGATATAATAGGAGAGCTAATTCAACTAAGATATTTGAAAAAGGAAAACGAACTAATTTTTGTCTACTGAATGATTTTATAAATTAATTTAATTAATACAATTCTTAACGACTGCATTATAAATGTGTTCGATAAATTATTATTTATAATTATTTAACATTAGAATCGAATACATTATTATTAAAGATACCAAATTAATAAATAAATAATAATTTTTACTTCTTCAAAAAAAAAATAGTATTCATTCAAACCGATTTAAAACGTTTATTTTTTACACGGATCCCTTTGAAAGTATTCAAAATATGTTTTGTTTAGAAACACAGATTTATTTGATTTCTGTAAAGATTAAAAAAATATTGAGTATCACTTTCAGAAAGTAGTAATTTTTAAAAAAGTTAAAATTAATAATATTTTCACATTACGTATTTTTCTGTATCCATATTATTATAAAGAGGAAGAGGGTTTTTGTTTATTTGGAATAAACAAAACGGTACTCGATCAATTGCAACCAAATTTTTTACATTTTTAATGTTTCTTGGCATAACTGAGAAGGTTTTTAGATAAAAAAAAAAATATATTAAAAGCATATTTATATATATATACTCATACATGTAGTAGGGCATATAAGCCGGTTGATGATAAACTTAAATGAATTGAATTAATGAAGTGTGAACTGTGAGTCTCTATCACTGTGTGAGCTGGGTTTGAACTAAAGATTCATATCAGTTGAATGAATAATATTACAAAAATAAGAATTAAATTTATGTTAGATAAAATAGTATTAAATTAATTTAAATAATTGCTGTTTAACAATAATGGGCTTCCTGTGAGGACTGCCTGCGAGACTAGAGCGGAGAGGTATGCGAGCACCTCGTGGGAGGCTAGACCAATCTTCACCATCAACTGGTAACAAACGGAGTGCCGGTGTTGTAGGAGGTGCAATGGGAAGCTCTTATAATATCGCTGCAAACAATCGTCCGAATTTCAAAATTTAAACGGAGTATTCGTTAGTAAGTTGAAGGCTAACCTTTGCATGCATCTCTCGATCTAACAGACCACAGTTATTCGGAAGTGTTATCTAAAAATTAAAAATTATTTATTAAAACGTGTAAATAATACATAATAATCCGTTACGGTGCTGCACTTCTTACTCGGACCGCTAAGTAGAGAGCCGCTAAATTTTCATGCTCTTTTCTTACAGCGAGCCGCTCCCAAGATATTTTTCAGTAGAGATATTTTCGATAGAGGTCTTATTGAAACTGAAGACAGCAAGCTTAACGTGGTGATTCGTAATCAACGCCAAGCAAAACCTATTGAAAATAAATTGATGAAAATTTGTATACTTGTTCTTACTGTGTAACTGCACACTTAGGAAGAACTTTTTGAATTTCAGAGTTTAAAGGGGTAAAATGAAGTAACAATGAAATTTACTATTTTTTTTTATTTTTCGCTAACAAATGAAGATATCACCTTGATTTCTGGTGTGTGTAATCTCTATATGAATATCCAAAAACCGATTTCTAGATTTTTTGAAATCTTTCTTTTCCGAGTTTCAAAGAATAAAATGGGATTTTTTAATTTATTTTGAAACCCCGCTAATTTTTTAATTTATCGGTAACAAATGAAGAAATCAACCTGATCTTTGGTGAGTGTAATATTCATGTCAATAATCCAATTTCTAGATTTTTGAAATTCGAACTTGAATGGGGGCATGAAGAAAGGTAAAAAAAATGTTGAAGAATGATTGTAAATTTTCGCGATCACGACAGTACTGAACGACGAGATATTCGTAGATCTGGGCTTGCAAATATTCTTCAGGTAGATATTTAAAAACCATTTCCGATTTTTTAAAGGGATGTTAAGGTATACGGCGCTGTGGCTCAACCAACATAGCCACTTCCACCGTTAGTGTATGTGTGACTAGCTGCACCTGCCTCCGGTTACTTTACCATTAAACATAAAATAAAAAGATTGACCGCTACGGGAAACGTATGTAACCATATAGCTTGGGAGAAACTGCGACGTAAAGCTAGCATATATATAGATAAGACATATCTTACCTTAGTTTTTCATGAAAGTATTTTCGCGAGTATGACGCATCCTCAGTCACGATTGAAATAATTCCGTTATTGCACAATAAAAATCCAAAAATAATGAAAATTACATATAAATTTACACTGAAATTTTTGTTGTATTTATATAAGTAATATTTTACTAATATTCTTAATTTTACGTCGTCTTTATTAATTTCGAATATTTCTAAATTTGTCTTAATATCAGAAAAATAATGGTTATTTAATTGTCAGCTGTTAAATAAAGCTAATTTATTATTTTTGTATTTTTCTGTAATGTTCAAGAAATCTAGTTTTAAAAGATCTATTTATTTTTCCTATATAAATAGCATCACAACCATTACATTTATAGGTACATTGTAATAAGTATTTATTGTTTCCGTAAGTACATTACAATAGTATTATTTTAATTTTAACTTAGTGTTAGAGTATTATAATGTAATAGTATATAGTCAGATGTTATTGTGATACTCATAGTTTCTGCACGTGTACATTTAAAAAAATATTATTAAGAAAATTTTCTTTGCATTAGCCTACCCTATTAAATGTAAAAGGAAATTAAAGATTTGAATCAATTTTTTTAGCGCTTTATATTATACACGAGAAATTATTTTTAAAGACCGTTTTATTGTAAAAAATTTATTCTGAAAACTTTACAAATATTTTTTATTTCTGTTAAACTACATACCTTATCCTATTTCTCTGTATAATCGCCACATAAATTAAGACATTTATCGTAGCGATACACCAGTTTCAATATACCCTCGTCGTATTCTTCTGCCGGCAATCCATTTAGCCACTGATTAACAGCATCTTTAAGTTCATCGTCACGCGCGAATTGCTTACTACTCAAAATTTATTCCAATTTCCCAAACAAATGGTAATCAGAAAGAGCTAAATCCTTACTGTGTGATGGGTGATCGTAAATTTCCCATTCAAATCTTTTCAGTAAATCACGTGTCGGACCCGCAACATGTGGACGCGCATTATCATGCAGCAGGAAGATGCCGTCGGTCAGCCGCCCACGTCGCCGATTTTGAATGGCGCGCTGTAACTTACGTAGAGTTTTGCAGTAAGCTTTTGCATTTGTAGTCGTTTCACGCGGCATGAAGTCAAACAGCAGTATGCCAAACCGATCCCAAAAGTCTGTGGCCATCAGTTTACGTCCAAATGGCTGTGGCTTGACCTTTGTTGGTCTGGTTAGTGATTGAGGATGACACCATTCACTTGACTGTCATTTTCTCTCTAGCGTTTAATACGAAATCCATACTTCTAGCCGGTAACAATTGAATTAAGGAACTCCTCGCTTTCTTCTGTGTAGCATATTAAAAATTCCAAAGCAAATCCCATTCGGATATTTTTGTGACGTTCGTTAACACATGCACAAACCTTTCTGAAGCCTAAATGGTCATGAAGAATGCGACCAATAACAGCTCTTGAAACATCAGGAAAAAGGAGAGCCAGGTGGATCGTTCAGCGACGATCTTTTCTAATTTCATCATCGACGTATGTCAACAAGTCCTCGTGATTATCGAGGGCCTTCCCAAACGTTCTTCATCATGCACATTAATTCTGTTATTTCTAAACCATTCACACCATTTTCGGACGTTTCTTTCATTCATTACATTATCACTGTACACAGCAACCAACTGCCTATGAATTTCAGCCGGCTTAACGTTTTGATGGTTTAAAAAACGTATGATTCCACGTATTTCACAGTCGGCGGCAATATCGATTTTCCTGTTCATTTTATAAACTAATAACTGACACATAATCAAAGATACTACAGTACGACAGTTTACAGACAACAATGCAGTGTTTACATTATTAGTGAGGTCATGAATGACACAGGTTTGCCAACCTTAAGGAGAGATATTTCCCAGCGTTCTTTACTTTAGAGATATCTCTCGTAGTAAACGAGTGTAAACTTAGGACTATCATTTAAAGTTTAAATAATACTCGTTCATGAAGCCTTAGCTGTTTCTCGATAGTAGTGTCATTAGATGTTTTCTCATTCCTTTTCTTATTTTTATAAAACCTAAGTTTGTAGGCTTTTTGTTCTTTTGAGAACAGCTGTTTTCATAAGGGCAGAATTTTCGTAAGATATTTATTTATCTACCAGCTATTGTTTTTATTTTTATTTTTTTAATAAGCTCACAACTGAATGCAAGAAAATTACTTTGTTTTTTTGTTCTATTTTCTATAATCGTTCAATTTATTACTATCATAAGTTATTTTTATTTTTCTTATATAAACTTAATTTAACATCAAGTTTTGGTTAATAAAATGTATCTTTTTAACACTTAATAATTACGCTAATAAAAAATGTTTTATTGACCAGAAATATTGCAGAAGTATTGGTAATTACAAGTGCATAAAAATTCAAATATATTGCATAATGTTTCTTTAGAGTAAACAATGAAAGAAAATCTCGCCCAACGGGAATTGTTATCGAACAGAACAATGATATTCCACGGAAACAAATAGACAAGAATAGGTCTGTTTAAGCGCAAAATATTTGAAAGCGTTTCATAATTAGTATGACAGTTTTATCGAGTCGGTGCTGTGATTAATGAAGGACGGATAAAATCGTGCTCAGGTTTTATAAGCTCGGCCATGATTCTCAGTCAGAGAGACAACTTGATCCTCCAGAAATGTTCGGACGCTTTGCTATATTTTTCTCTCTTTTACCGATTCGCTACAACTGAGGCCGATCACGTATCCAACCAACATTGTTGCCTTAGGTCCTATCTCTCTGTGATACCGGTAGTAAATCTTGCTCTATTCAAGATGTCGTTGATATATTCTGCTTTCCGTAAACAAAACTCCGTTTAATAAATTTTATGTGTTTAACCTTACCTTTTTCGTAGAAGATTTATAATATTACGCCATTTTACCTAGCTAAAAATTACCTTATTTGACTAAAAATAAAAATCTCCACAAGGTAGCATAAAGATAGCTTATTAAAAATGTACTACGACGTAACATTTGTTATTCAACGCGACTCTGTCAAAAAAAAAGTTAGTACTGCCAAATGAGAGCAATGTTTTATTTACTCTTGTTCAGAATTAAAATATAAGTAAGATTAAACGAAATTTTGTTGTAATCGAACAACTTTCAGAATTTAGTATTTATATATTTCTTAAGTTTAACAAAATATAGACACCTGAAGTAATGTATTATTTATTGATTAATTTTATTTTCTATTCAACTTTTTTTGAACATTCTAGATCGCTTCATTAATTTATTTTAAGGTCAAATATTATTACGTAATATTCATTGAGATGCCAACATCAATAAAATGTCATATGATCACGAAATCAGCCATTTTATTCGAAATATGTATTTCTGAAAAAATAAAAACATTTTATACACGGTGAAAGAAAGATAAAAAGTATAAAATAAACATTCTGTACAATATGTATTTGTTTTGTATAACATAAAGACAGAGAAGTCATTTAAATTATGTTGAAGACTCGTACTCATTTTCTATATAATAAAAGTAGAAAATAACGAAGAGTGGATTGCAAAGAGGAGTAAGACAGGGAAGCGCCAATCCACTTTATTTTTAACAATTTGTTGCTGATATTGTTATTTTGACTTAAGCCAGGAACGAGTTAGAAGAAGTAAAAAATAATACTAATGTTTTGTAGGGTAAGAAGATTATTGGCTATTAATTAATTTTGTAACAAAAAAAGTTTTTAAAAATTGATGCTTCAGAAAAATAATGATAAATAGGTGGGTTGATTGATTTCGTAATGCAGAGGTTTAATTATGAATTAAAAAAAGAAAAGTTCGTGGTCAGATCTTATAAATGGAAAGAAAAATTTGGTGAAAGAAAATTTTCTTTTAAAAGAAAAAAAAACAGGATTAATATGTATTTAATTCTAAAAGGAAATGAAAAAGGTAAAAATAATTTTAAAAAAGAAAATATTAAAATGAAAAGTAAATGAAATAAATAATTGGTTGTAGGGTAAGTACGTTGACGGTACGACATTTTTTCATAATCGAAAGGAATAGAGAAGTGTATTAAAACCAAACTACTATAGTTCGGCTATTCGTTTTTGGCAACTCGATTTTAGACAGACACCCCGTGCGAGGCTACGGAGAGTTTAATTTAAGGCGTTCGTTAAAGGTTAACAATAGTAGCAAGTACGCATTTTATTCTCTAACTGGGTCCGTAATGTCAAACTTTTGTACATTCAGCACAAGAAATGAGACGCGAATTACCGTGTAACTGTGTTTATATAGGGTATTTATATTGTGTATTTTATTACATAAATGTATTTATATCAAACTGTAAATATTCCTCCTAAAAAATCATGCAACGGTAAAAGCTCTTAATTGTGACTATGACTGTACCGTCTTTGTAGCTTACTTTAGTTTTTGTCCTTTGTGAAAAAGCAAGCGTACTCCACGTTTTAGAGGTTATAATTTTAGATGTACACAGCTATGTTCAGTTGCCAATAATAAACGGCCGAACTCTAATAGCAATAAAAAGCAACCACGTCCAATTTGTTCATTTGTACTCACCAAAATTATAAATGTTTATAAATACGGCTTCCTGGTTTGTGCTCTCTACACTTCTATGATAGTTTATAGATTATTAATAAGCTAATTGTATTGAATTTTTACGGTTGTAAACTGGTGTTTGAGGATGTTCTAGAATAATGATTATGAGGTAGTTCTATGAGTCCTCAGATTAAATTTCGTTCTAACAAATGCAAATTCTGAAGTTGCTTCTTTCTAAAAATTAATTGCTTGTAAATCACGTTAGTGATAAATAGAAAAAAGTGTTAATTTGTTTTGTAGCTATGTCCTAACTAAACTCCAAACATACCAACAGTGTAAACAAAATTAAATTTTGTTCTAAGTTCCTGGAATTTGTATACAACATGGTAAAAAATCAGCCATAATTTGTTCTATACTAATATTTAAGTATAGTCTACAATACAATATTTATTCTGCTGTCTACACAAAGTATTTTTTATTATTCTTCATCTGAATTATTATTTAAATCAAAGATTATAAGTTTAACCTTTATTTATCAGTCGTTTGATTAGCTTCATAGAATGTAATTTTAAAATATTTTCTATTCTACTTCATCTCAACAAGAAGTTTCTCTCAGGCTTGGCGTTAATATGATCCTATTTTTACGAGCTTTTGAAGCAACACAATATTATAAAAGATAAAAAATACTACAAACAACTCCGAACGATTTTTTGGGCTTATTAACCAGATTTTTTTAATTAATCGGTGATAATTCCGATATCGTTCATGTAGTACCAATCAGATATTGTTGATAACGTGCTAACCACCAACTTAACCTATAAATTACAGCTTATGAAGTGCCACTTTATTTCAATCACGCCTACGCTGTAACTTACTAAGTTAACTAACTACTAAGCTTAATTATGAAAATAACTTATCGGTTAATATAAATAAATTATTCATCTATTCTCGATTATTCGTTATCGTCAGGGATATCTCCACAGAAATTAAAATACGTAAAAAGTAAAATATTTTAAAGCTTAATGTAAGATATTGGGTAAACGTAATACCTCTACATGAAGTAAAATTTTAATCTGAAAAAAGAATAGAAATTATAATAAGTGGAAATAGTAACATTAAAATTAAAAATCTGATTTGGGCACCGCAGTACGTAAAATTTTATTTCATTAATAACTTATGATATTTTTTCATACTTTTTTTTTTATTGTTATTGAATTATTATTTATTGTATGTTTTTTTTAATGAGAGTTTAATAAATCAATATATTTAAATTAAAAAAAGGAGATAAAGTCGAATGTGAAAACCGATGTGCCTTCCCTTTGTAAGATCCAAATATTTTATTAATTAAAATTTTATTTAGGTATAATTCTGGAACCAATGAAAATAAAAACCACTTATGATATATTTTTGTAAAGCTCTCAATGGGGACTTATTACAGTTAAGAAAAAGTCCAAAATCCAAATTTTTTGGATTTTGGGGTTTTTTAGTTTCTTTTGGTCCAGTCGATTGCAATTAAAAAGGGAGGTGCACAACTAGATGTTACAACAGTCCTAAATCCAGACATTTCAACATCTTACGGCTAATCGTTTTTGAGTTATGCGAGATACGTACGTACCTACTTACAGACGTCACGTCGAAACTAGTCAAAATGGATTAAGGGAGGTCCAAATTGAATATTTCCGTTGAAATCTGAAAACCAAAATTTTTAGGAATTACAATACATCGTACAAGGAAGTAAAAATATGTAAATCATTTATAAAAATACTCAATAAATTATTTTTTTTACTCATATAATTTTCAAAATTAAGTCATTCGTCTATTATTAAAATATATTTTTTCAAACTTATTATTTTTAAAATATATATAGTAGATACTTCCAAGATTTATATAATTTGTTTTATTATTGGTGGTTGTTATTTTTAATTGTTTGATAAAATTTTAATTGTCTTTTTTGTTATTTTAAGTAGCTGGAATACATTTTCTAATTCTGGCATCGAATCTATAAATGTTACACAATAAAATCTTTTATTTTAAACTGTTCTTTGTTAGTTTTTAATAATGATGAATATTGAAATATATATTTTGTATAGCTACACCTAATAATATCTTATAATTTATTACATTATGTAGTTGTTGTATTACATTATTTCCTTTCATTAAATGATTTGTTTTTTTTTTTTAACCAAAATTTAACTAAATTATATCCATCCAATAAGTAATCAAATATTGGAATTCTAATCAAACAAGCTTACGACTACTGTCGTACCTGTTCTAAACTTCCTGTTAACGGATTCATCACATCTTAAAATAATCCTCTCCGTTTAAATTTTCACGAAGTTACTGCGTTGCGTTTACCCGCAATTAGATTCTACTCTTCTTGTAACAATTAAATTAATCATAATTTTTGTTTCATAAATTTTCCCTGCTCCAGATTCCACTAAACCTTCAATAAACTAAGAAAGAAAGAAAAAAGGAAAAAGTTAGATCTTCTAGTTTGTAGAATAAGAATCATGTAGTCCGTTAAGCAATAGCTTAATACGTTTTATCAACGTTTTTATTTTTATTTATTAAATATACCGATCATTTTACGTATTAACAAATTTTAAATATTTAAATAATTCGATTATAAGCAGTAATTACTGAATTTATTATTTAAATAATCAAAACATTACTGTTAATTAGTTGAGATTAGCGAGCGAAGTGACTGGTAGGTTATGTTTGATTAGATTATGTTTATTTAGCCCACCGGGTTGGTCTAGTGGTGAACGCGTCTCCCCAAATCAGCTGATTTGGAATTCAAGAGTTCCAGCGTTCAAGTCCTAGTAAAGTATTTTTACACGGATTTGAATGCTGGATAGTGGATACCGGTGTTCTTTGGTGGTTGGGTTTTAATTAACCACACATCTCTGGAATGTTTGACCTGTGACTGTACAAGAATATACTTCATTTACACTCATACATATCATCCTCATTCATCCTCTGAAGTTATCCTAACGGTACTTCAGGAGACTAAACAGGAAAAAAAAAATTTGTTGATTGCTGGCCTCCGTGGCGCGAGTGGTAGCGTCTCGGTCTTTCATCCGGAGGTTCCGGGTTCGAATCCAGGTCAGGCATGGCATTTTCACACATGTTACAAAATCATTCACCTCATCTTCTGAAGCAATACCTAACGATGGTCCCGGAGGTTAAACAAAAATACAAAAAGATTATGTTGATTACGTGTACTGACGAATCGTACATACATCAACACAGCCTAACCAAGCATAACCTACGCTCGCTAACCTCGTCTAATTAACGTTAAATATACAAATTATATTTATGTTTATTGCTATATATTTATTAAATTCTGCAACACTGTGGCAATTATACATATTAAACGGTAATTATCCATAATCGCCCGATTAATCAAATTTACCTAACATATATATAAAACACAGTGCTTTACAAAAATGGAGGGTTACATTAATTTTTTTTTGTTTTACACAATCTGTCCCGAGCATTGTTATATTTGTAACGCATGTAAAGCACCTGAGATACAAGTGTCACCACTCAGAGTTACTTCTCTGTAGGTAATAACGTAAACCACACAACTAGTCCTTGTGGTTATGTGATATCGCTTGTAGGCTGAATATCACCTGTTTTTGACGGGATTGGCAGGCGGATATTTGGCAACTTATTTATATGCTCAGTGAAAAAGGTTACAGAAACCACTTTTCGAATTAATAAGTCTGACTTGGAATTCCTGTTACTCTAAAGAATGGTAGGTCTTTTTAAGAACAACTTAGATTCACGTCAGGTCGCTTACAACTGTTACGGTTATGGCAATTCACACACGAATACGATACATCATCTTTGGTCATTATTATGCATTAAACACGCCGTCGTGAAAGCAGTAGAAGTTTTTTCATCGAAATACAAGAATTTATTGTTTATATTTTTTGTGATGGGTGTGCATAAAAGTGCAGGTATAATGATATCTTTCGAATTTTTTTCGCAAAACAAAATTAAAGATTAAAAAGGATTTTTTTTTAAAATCAATACATAATATTTTTTTTATTAAATTTAATTACGAACCAATGAAAAAGTAAGTGATTTTTAAGGTAAAATTATTGGAAAGTAATATTAAGGAACAAAACTGTGAGGCCTTAAAATGTATTGATGCAGTATCTATGGAGAATTCTGTGAACTATTATCACGAGTTGTTTCGGGGAACCAAGCAAATTATCTCTGTAGCCACTAGATTGCACTTGCTTACACAAATGTTTCAGTTCGTAATATTTAATTTAATTATTAAAAAAATAAAAAATATTACAATTAAATATACCGAAAAAAAATTAAATAATTTTATTCTAATCTAATAGTTTTATTAAAATTTTTTTTTCACTAAACTTTATTTGCTCTGATTCTTATCAGTTTATTATTATATTGAGATACTGTGTTTTGCCATAATATCCTTATTTCATAGGCTTCTGTGACCGAATGGTACCATCTCAGCTTTATATCTGGAAGGTTATGGGTTCAAATTATTATAGGTGGTAAGGTTAGGGATTTTTCTCGCTAAAAATTTGATCAATCAAGAATATTACAACTGCATATTAATCTATTGCAGCTAAAAGTAAACAACTAAAATAGTGGTACTGCAGATTTATTATGCCATATTTAAAGGCATTTTATTATAATTTACTACAATCAATGACTTCTGCTATTTAAAATTCAAAGGCTTTCAAATGTCAATATATTTAGTACTATTAGAGTAATAACAATTGAATTTTTAAGGTAGCAAGTTTAATGTACAGAATTAGTTCATAACATTTTACTATTTTTTATCAAATAGCTGTTTACAAAAATTTGTAATTTTGTGTTTACATATCGTTGGTATTGAAAATAGAATTTAACATTAGAGATATAAATTTAGCAATTGTATGTTACAGTTATCAGTTTTTAGAATTTATATAAAATAATCATCCTCATGATGGTGTTTTATTATGTTTTATTTGCAAATTATTTTTCCACCAATTCATGGCTTAAAATCTTCAAATATGATTAAGAGTTTTCTTCAACAGTTTCTGCTATTAAAAGTATTGTAGCAAAAATAAAAACTTAATTATTAAGAGTCAAAGATGACTGTCAAAACGTTATTATAGATTTGCAAATAGTTTTGGAGGAAATCAATGAGAAAAGGCTCTCTAGAGAAGCAGTCACATAAGCATGGAGCATTATACATATTAACCGGTACATACATTAACCTTTACATATAGCGTACATATGTATGTGTGTACATATTAACCTTTCATATAGCCTAAGAACCTTTTTAAAACCATTATCAGATGTGCATTTTTTATATTTGGCCTCTCTGAAGATGAGTATAAAATTTTTGTATATATATATATATATATATATATATATATATATGTAAGCTTTTTAATATGTAGAAATGCTTTTTGTCATCACATACTATTAATTTTACTGGGATTTTTCCTCCAATAAGCCATTATGCGTTTGTCCTTAGAAATATACATTACCCTAAATAATGTATTGACATTATCCTATTTAGTATGTACATGCAAGCAACTCTGATTGAAAACGAGTATATGAATGTTTCTCAACAACTTATGATTAAGATGAAATTGCTTAGTTGATTTTTATTGGAAATCTTTGACAATATTAGATAATACAAAGTTTTTCCATTATATATATGTATATATATTTATATAGGATAAATCTATATATTGATCCATATATTGATCTATATATTGAAATCTATATATTGACATTATCCTATTTAGTATGTACATGCAAGCAACTCTGATTGAAAACGAGTATATGAATGTTTCTCAACAACTTATGATTAAGATGAAATTGCTTAGTTGATTTTTATTGGAAATCTTTGACAATATTAGATAATACAAAGTTTTTCCATTATATATATGTATATATATTTATATAGGATAAATCTATATATTGATTTATTATTATTAAGGGTTGTAACTCGGTCTTCATACACTTAACAAACTTAAATATTTAAAATGTTTTAAGCATAAACAATATGAAAATATCTTTTTATTAATAATATGACCAAGAAATTAATAGGTGACGTAAAATTAACCTTTACTTAGTATACGATTTTAATGAAATATAAAATTTTCATACAGAAAGGCTACAGATTTCATTCATATTAAAATAAACATTTAAACTTTCATTCTTCATAAGTATATATACATTTACGTCAAACAAAAAAGTAGTGTTGTAATTAAGTTAATTTTACATATATATAAACACAGATCAAAAGTTTAAAATAAAAAAATTAAATAGTAATCCAATTTAACTTATTACAAAACATATCAGTTTTCATACTGGTAGTGTTAAAAACTTTTATAATCTTAATAAAAATAGAAATTGTTATGCTCTTACAGTCCTAGAGGGTTGAGTACCTACTTAAAGGTTTAATTATAGGTGTGATCAAGCTCTTGTTTAATAATCACGTCAAAAAATTAAATTAAAAAGGATGTTAGTTTCTTTATACATTTTTGCACTACAATACTCAGTTTATTTCCCAATCTACAGTTAACTTTTCATTTACTTGCAAAGTAGCTAAGAAAAACTAAGATTATTATGGTCAGTATAATATTTTATTTATTAATATTATATACAATTAGTGTATTACTAAAAACAATATTTGTCCTTATAAATTTGTTACAAGTTATATATAAATATTTCATTTTAGATACATTTTTTCAGTTTAGTGATTTGAATTTCCAAAAATAGTGAACTTGTTTTTTGTATATAAGATATTCCATCTGAATAAAGTTATGTTTTATCTAATTTGATTCTGTATAAAAAATGATTTTTTTCAACAAAAAATGCATTAGATACATTTGATCATATCTGTATTCAAACGTTGTTCAGCACAAAAACAGCAAGAAATTGGGTTTTATAAATTATATTCCACATGATAAAGGTTATATTAGTTAATGATTATGTTATATATTTAAATAATAAGCTGAAAATCAATGAAGAATCTGTCCCAAGACACCAGTTATCTAAGGACCTTCATTGTGAATTCACTGGACCAAAACATCAACAACGTTGTAAGAATCCCAAATTTTCAACTCCTTCATAAAGTTATTGACAATAACCTTCACACCTTCTTATTTTATATACAGAAAGATTCCCTGTAGCTAAAATAAGGATTTTATCTGTTTTGATACTCTTAAGAAGGGACTGCAATGATTTTCAGCCTCTGTTTCACTACAATTTTAAAATAACATTTTATATGTGCTGTATTCAATAGACTAAGATCTAAAAATTTAATTAACCATTTGTGATTAATACTAGTTCTTTTACTTGAATAAATTTATTATGGCACTTACCTAAATTTACTTATAAATATTAAAAATAAATGTCTATTTAGTTACTCCTATATTCCTATGGTACCTTAGCTTTCTAGAGTTAAACATATCTATTCCCTAATTTTATGAGAATGAATTTTAAACATTTTCCAAGTTACTTCTGAAAAAATTTATTGTACACTATAATTCAGAATTTTTTAAAAACTATTTATTTTCTTTAATAGCTTGTTATATATTTCTCAGTTATGTATTTCTTTAGATATGGTTTTTGTACTGCAGTTAAATATTCTAACTTATGCATAAATTAATTTATAATGCAGCAATAAGGATCATTTCAGTTATACATTATAATTATAGTGATGAAATATATACAAAAATTCCTGTTAGTATGGAACAAGAGATTATTTAAGCAATGTTCAAAATTTAATATGTAATGAAATATAACATCAAAATTTGCGCATAACAACAAATTTAGGTGGTCATCTATTCCCTGTTTGTGAAACTAGCTTATACAAAAGAAAATGAATTTAATATAGTTCAAAAAGTTTAGTTCCATTTATTCCACTGTCAGTATGTGTTATCATAATTAACTGAAGTTGTTACTTTGTAGTTAAATTATTGCACACAAGAAACTTGTTATCTCTTCACTTTTTGGGCAAAATCAACCTTTGTGAATGTATTCAAGGACTTTATACATCATGCATTTCAAGAGGATTAATTAATGTATTATTTAACGTGGAATTTTAAATCACAAAAATGATTACATATAAATATTCAGTCATGCAAGTTTTTTCCATACTTCACATTGGTAGAGCTTTATTTACATTGCTTTGTTCATGTGTTATTAAAATGTAAATTTACTGGCCCCATGTATGTTATTAGTAACTTACTGACTGAAGCTTACCAAAGGCTTAAGCATGATAGCCAATGTATCTATAAATAACTAGGTTGGTCTCAAGAACATCACACGATTACAGTTTTAGTATACATAATATTCCAATTTATGAAATAGTATAGTTTTCTCTTACTGGTAATATCCATATGCTGTCAAACAAAATATTTTATGTTTATTTATTTATTTTTTAAACAATCAAAACCAAAAGAAACAGTCATGAAATATTTCAGTCATGAGAATTTTTAATTAGTTCTTGTTTCTAAAAATTACTAAGGTAATGATGGTTTTGGTTAAGTTAATAAATTCTAAAATATAATTCTTCAACATAGATTAAAATTCAATTTCTTTAATGGGAAAGTTTCCTCAGCAAATTAATCGCACATTTTTATATGTAATTTAAAATCCCTTTTGACACGCCAGAAGGCGGAGGTAGATTTCACCAGTGCTAAATAGGGGATAAAAAAGATTTCTACCTTAAAGTTAAAAAAAAACTTCAAATTTACTCAATATAACAATGGTTGCATGTGAAAAAAAGTTTCACATGTTTACTGTACGACATGCCCCATCTTACAATTCCAGCAACATTTTGGTCATCCCTTGCCGTAAGGGTTGGTCATATCAAAAATTGTTTCAGATAAAAGAGGGGGGGGGGGTAATGTTTAGACGACCAACGACCACTTTTAACCAATTAATACTTTGCCTATTAAGGGAGGTATGATTCTTTTTTGACTTTGAAACCCCATTTTTTCAACCCCCTGGACCAATGGTTGGTGATATCAAAAAAATCTCCTTAGATAAGTTTTTAGTCCTTACCCAAAGAATAATAGCAAATTTAAACAGATTTGATATTTTACCGAATAAAAAAGTTTAGCAATATTTTATTTTTTTGAAAAAGCCCCCCATTTCCACCCCCATGGTCTAATTTTGGCAGTTAATGAACTCCAGATTTTGGGACAAGTTACTTTTAAGGGACAATTTGAAAGTGACTGGCGAAAAATTACGGCAGTTACCATGACCACTAGAAAGTGAAATATATATATATAAATGTATGTATAAACTTCTGAGCTGAACGGTGGTTTTGGGATCTGGGAGATGTGAAATGCGAAGATATTTCAAATAGGAAGTCGAATCATGGTACCCATTACAATAGGTAGCTTTCTTATGAAATCTACCTAAAAATTTAGCCGTTAACTTTCACTTTACTTATCCAAATTATTTTATTTTAACTACTTTGTTATTTTCCTCAGAACATCTTTTCTTAGACCAGATTTTTTTTTTTTTAGAATTTAGTTGTAACAATATTTTCTTGTTTTACTATTGCTGATAAAATCTAATTTATCATATATTTTTTTTTAACATCGTTAACATGTTTTATTAATTTAACTTGTTTAATTTAATCAATAAATGAAAATCAATAATTAAGATGTATAAAACATGTTAAAAGATAATAAAAGAGATAGCTATTTGGTGTAAACTTTAAAACTATAATGCCATACATATAAAAGGTTTTAGCATGATGATTTGGAACAACAAGAATTTCAAATGAAAAATAATTTTGGTTTTGAATTCTCTTAAGACGATCTTCACTTAAAATAATTTTTACTCCTCTTAAGATAATTTCCACTAGATTTTCTCTTAAAATATTTTCTGTTTTGGTTTTAATGAACTGCAGCCTATTAAAACCTTACCATTTACCTTAAACATCATTATAAGGTATCATCATTGTATTGATACCTTAACCATCTACAATATTCTGTCTTAATACTATCAATTAGGTTATAAAATTCAGTCCACCAATCAACATCCAAAACAATTTGATCACTACCAATTCCTAAAACAATTTCTGTGTTGTTTTTAATTCCTTGAACTTCCAAGGCAAAGTTATTGATAACATTAATATTTGTTTAACAAATCCTCTCTCAACATATCTCATTCTCATAATATCTCCTCATTCATCATACAAAAGAAAATTTTTGGAAAAGGATAGATGAGAACAGTTTGTGAATCTAGTACTGATGCTTCAACTTCACTACTCTTTGCCAGAGACCCAACTCATCATGATCAAATTTTTCACCTATAGCTGTGGATCTATATTTTCAAACTGCTTGACTCTGTCACCAAAGTAGAGGAGTGAGCTATGGTACTAATTGTTCAGGTGAAGGAAATCAGAAAGAAAGAAACAAATTTTGAGGAACGACCTCTAGATAGCCTCATGCCTTCAGACCGGCAACACTCATTATCACATAGCTGCCTGCTATAAGATGTAAGTAATCTGTTGACTAAAATAATTTAATTTGTCAGTGATTAATGAATAAATAGTTTGCATACATACTATTAAACAACTAATAACAGACAACTATTATTTTTCTGCACATTATCCTGTTTCACCAATTCCTTTGCATGCTTCTGACAAAACTCATTATCAGTTTTAATTCTTACATCACACTTTGGATCTTTTTAGAAGCTTTTGAAAACACACTGTCATATATTTAAACTGCATCAATCATATTTTCTGTTCTCTTAACATAAGGAGTGAGTAAGACAATGAAATCATTTAGTTCAAAAGAAGATTGACATGAAATAAAATAGTTTGCTTAAGTAATTGGGGGATGTAACATACATACTATGTGGATACATACAACTAACTGTGGACTTTGTTGTAAAGTTGAACTTTACAGCTTAACTTCAACTCTGTTTTGAGAACATCAAATATCAACATCTGACATTGCTAAGTTCTTTGTGCATTACATGATGCATTAGTAACTGGCTCATCAGTCTTATTACATTTCCTTAAGCAGTAAAAATAATTCTTGAATATCTTTTTATCAATCAGTAATTACAATTTGAAAAATTTTAAGGATTTGGATCACTTTCAAATTCCAAAATTGTCTCAACCTCAGTTTTAACAGAATTTATGAAAGTTTAATTTAGTTTTATTGAATTTTTTTTAAACGTACTCATTGCTGTTTTTATAAACTTTTTACCTTTATTATTGGAGTTTACTTTTATGTGTATTGGCATTATGATTCTTTTTTATTTTTTATTTTGTTTTTTAAACACCTAATGATAAAAAAATTATATTATCGTAATCATTTTAAAACATCCAGTTGTTAAAACATATAAATTATAAAACATTTAATTGTAAGACATTCAAACCTATTATTTATGATAGAAATTAGTTAATTTAATTGAAAATAATATCAAAAGAGTTAATAAGAAATTAAACTTCTGATAAGCATAAATAATTTAAAAGACATAATCAGATATGAAAATTTATAAAACTAAAGCCACCTTTTCTCTTTTATCACACTTCTCAAGTGAGTCCTCTGATTTCATATTTTGTTACCGTTATGAAAATATTTTTTAAATTAAAAGAAAAATATTATAAAGCTGAGAACTGATAATGATTTTAGTTTCCTGGAAAATATAACAAGAATATCTACATTAAAAGAGAAAGTATGGTGATCTTATCAAAAATTGATGCACCACATCGTGTAGTTGTGTAAACATAGCCGGATGAACACTGTTTGGTGAGAACCGCTTTGGCCATGCTGGCTAAAGAGAACCAACACTGATCTGACTCTGTGAAGCCCTGGGGTCCACCACTGCAGCAGACACTGTAGTGAGGATCTAACTGCTATTTTGGGGAATCTTGATTCGATTCCAGTGGATAAGCCACAATTCCCTGGCTATCACCTGTTGATCCGAGCCAGCTTTGCCAGAGACCATCGACCGGACTTAACATCCCTTCTCAAGGCTACCTCTCCTGATACACAAATAGCGCCCTTTTCAGGGCCACGACTAAAAACTCCAAACAGCTCTTTTCAGGGCTACCACAAGGTTTTAAAGTGCCATGTGACATCTTTGACAATATGTATGTGTGTTGCAATGCTTTTAGCCTTATATCTTAGGATTCACCAAACTGATTTTCGTCAAATTTGAGTTAAATATTTCTATACATGGGATATTTAAATAACTTTAATCAAAATTTCTTAAGGAAGTGTGAACTCCATTTCAATTTTCTTCAAAGGTATTTTAGAGAAAACTTTCTTAAATCAAAATGTTACCTACATTCCACATATAAATAATCAAAAGGATTTTTCAAAAAATCAACCCACACCTCTTAAAATTGAAATATTTTTTCTTCTTTTGCTCTATTTCTTTTCAGTTTAATTATTTTTCAAAATTTTTATATTTAAAGTTCAGTTTAATTATTTTTCAAAATTTTTATATTTATTTTTCAAAGTTCATTTATAAATAACTTCATATAAAAATCTAGAAATGTCTACAATATTTTTAAATTAGCCTTTATTTAAGGGGATGTTTAGTTAAGTAAATTTGTTGAAGTTAACATATAAATAAATTTTTCTTAAAATTTATTACCCACATTTAAAAAGTATATGTTCTATTTTTTGTTTTTGACTTCCACTTTTTATTTTTTTATTATTAAATATTTTTTGTATATTTCTTCAACATATAAAGGGCTACTAAAATTAGAGTAGCTTTGCCACATATGTTTTATTACTGACCCAAAATGAGTAGCAATTTTTTCCTTTAATTTCATAAAAGTTATAATTTATTTTTTCAATATTTAAAAAATTGTTTTTTAAACTTATTCTTTTATTTTTAAATAAAAGTCAGATCCTTAATGATTGACTTGCAAAAACTTTCCAGCTTCATCGGAAAGATTTTGCAATGAAAAAGTTACACAAGTTATTGCATGATTTGAACGGTAACAGCAACTGCTGACTTCTAGGCAACAATTTAATAACATTAGTATCCTGGAAAAAATATAATAGTGTTATTGTTATCAGCTCGTGCTTTTTTTTTTCATTTTGCTCATTTAATATCTGAAATTATTCATATAGACAGGTTGATTGCAGTATGCTAACAATCTATTCATTTTAGACAGTCCTAATAAAATAATTTCTATGTTGACCAATGTGTGACATCTCCAAACATACAAAAAAATATTTAATAGTAGTAAAACAAAGTAGTGTACAATGTAATGTTATCGTTATTTTTGTATTTATACAACATTTGCAACATTTATGATTAAATAAAAATATATATTTCAGGAAAAGGACATGTGGTATTCGTGTTAGGATCCTTATACTGATGCTTATCACAAGCTTAGTCACCTCACATTTGTCTATGTTGTCAATGCCAAAGTGACTTTTGATGCATCTTTCACTGTAGATGAAATTGAACTTGTATTCAGACTATATGTTTAAAGTTTATGCAAGGAAGTATGAAGTAGAAACTTTAAAAAATAATTATAGATAAACCATACATTGAACAAGCTTATTATTACTATGCTGAAATTTCTGGATTCTGAGATCTTTTTCTTTGTGATGCCTAAAATTGTTTTATTACAGATTTAAAATGTTAAAGTATGTAACATTTTTATTCCAAAAAAAATCTCATTAATTAATATAATAAAGAAAAAACACATTGGAAAATTTACTTGCATGTGAATTCTCTGAATGTGAATTAACTGTTTCTGTAATAATAATAATTGCAGGCATGTGTATTATTTACTGTGTTTAGCATTAACACTGTTCTAGTTTAGTTAGTATTGAGTTTTCTCCACAGGAGGCAATACCATACAAATCAGTTTCACAAAATTACAGAGCACTTTTTTTTAACATACTTTATCTATAGTTTTTGTGGTTATATAATTGAATTAAAAGAATCATAGCTTAAATTATTGTTATAGAGACTTGCAGTAGATATAATTATCTATTATTTAACAAAAAATATGTATCAACATATTTATAATAAATGTAATATCAGTAATAGTAAATAAGTGAAACTGATAATTTTCTTTACAATCCATCATATTACCTGAAACGGTTTTTAATTTAAATTTGAAAAATGTTTAAATCAACCATAACATAATTTTAGGTGTTTAAAAACACCTAAAAAATATTGATTTAAATTTTGTTTTATTCAACAATATTTTTGTTTTACTTTAACTTTTTTTTTTTAATTATGGGACTAAAAGATACTTTTAAATAGAAGTTCTTTTTAAATTCTACTGACTTGCATCTTTAGAAATTCATTTCAACAAAGTATAGACTGGTACTTATAAAAGAGGTAATTGCTATCCTACTCTAATTAATTTCATGTTAAGATTTCTTTGGAAAGGATGACAGATTTTAAGAATTATCATAACTAGTATTTGACAACGTATTAATTAAACTAATACTGTTAGAAAGGTAGTCATAATTAACTGTCCCTGAAGCATATTTAAAATATTTGTACAATATGAATTCTCTTAATAAAATTATGTATTGTGACAGCACAAGTGCAATTTTTATGAAAAGACAATTTTCAATTATAGATTGTAAATTCTAGAAGGGAAATAACTGAATAATGTCATACATGATCACATAGTGGCTAGTGGCTATTTGTGAGTTGCTACATACTACTGGTGTTCATGGCCTAAGCATCAATGGTTCAACATATATTATAGATTGGTAGGACCTTTTTTATTTATTTAGTTTGTTTGTATTTATTAGCGTTTCTTTGTGTTTTTGTTTATGATCATCCACACTTCTTGTTTGTGATCTATTAGGTTTTGTTGCAGATTTCTTGTGTTGTTTACTCCTGTTTTGGTTAAGTTGATTTTGCATTTGGTATTTTTTTATAAGTTTATTATGGTTTTATTGTAAGTTTTCAGTTATTTGTAAGTATTTTGCTAGTTTTTATGTGATTTGTTTAGTTTATATTTATGACTGTCCACACTTCTTCTTTCTCGTTTGTGATTTATTAGGTTTTAAGTCTAGGCTTTGTTTATTAGGGTTAATAGGTTTGTTTTTCTAGTGTAGTTTTATTATTAGTTGTTATATTTTGTGTTCTTGAGTTATTATTTTGATTTGGTATTTATTTTTGTTTATTCATTTAGTGTTTTGTATTATGGATAGTTTAGTTTATTTAGTTTGTTGATTATTATTTTCTGGGTAACTTGGATACCTGAGTTGTGTGCTGAACTCATCCCTAACACTGGGTAGGACAGTGGTTGCATCAGCTCAGTCGGGTGGTCCTGTTTGGGACCTGATGAAATTATTTATGATTGTGGGTTCCAAGCTAGGTTCGGTACACCGATGTGAATGTTGGTGACATTCACATCAGTGGCATCTTGATAGCACCGAATGAGATATGTCATGAGGCCATGAAGATGACCTTCGGTAAAGCCCCTAAGGGCTAGGTAAGGAGGGGTTGACATGATGGTCCTGTCACATGGTGGGTGTCCTCTGCTCAGGGTCAAGATGTTACTCTTACTGCATTTAAATGAATCTAGTAGGTCTCTAGCAATTGCTTTGGCTCATTTATAGTAACCAGTGTTTGCTGTCATTATTTCATATAACTAATTATCAACCACAACCAATATGTTCTCATATAGCTGCTATAATTTTGAATACTTAGTATGTCATGCATTTAAAATAAATAAAATTCATTTATTTTTATACGTACATCATTCATAGTAAACACTTATAACGGCAAGAAAAATCATCAATTTTTTTGCATTAAAAAAACTTTTTTTTCATATCATAACTCTTGAGACTTTCAAGAATGTTTTAGCAATAATCACATTTTTATACAATTATTAAGAAGAATTAACTCTTTTCTTGCTCTTACATGCTTATTCAGTTTATTTTCACAATGAATTGGTGCTAATAAGTCAATAAACTTATTTATTATTTTCTGTAATAGTCTAAATTTATTAGATTTAGACTATTACTTCATATTAAAAAAAAGAAGAATTACCTGTTTTACATAAGAAGTTATTTAAAAACTAATTTTTCTCTTAAATTTTAGTTTTCCATTTAATTTTCTCTATTTTATTTTTAATATGTTCTTTGTATTTTTATAAATTATGTTGTTAGTTTAAGATTCTTTTTTTTTATAGTTACAATGTAAATAAGTTATTTCCACAGAAGTTACTAAATTTTTTTTTAAATTACTTCTAATGTTTTATGTGTTTAATTAATCTTGATTTTGGAGTTATTATGTGTGCTTCAGAATTTATGCTCCACTTTATGACTTTATTTCACCAAACATTAGAAAAATTTTAATTTTAGAGTTACAAATTGAATTTATTTTAATAATGAGCCAAAAACCAGGAAGGTTATTATTGCCCAATCAGTAAAAAAGGAAGTATGTCATGCAGAAGTAAATAAGAATTTAATATAACATGAAATCTAAAAATGAGACAAAAAATATTAAAATATTATAAACTGATGGAAGTAAAAAGGAAAAAGTAAATACTCTAAGATATTATGGAAAGACAATGAAGACGAAAATTCATCCATGAGGGATAAGTAAAACCAAAATCCATAATTTATAAAATGTATTAAGAGGATGAGAGAAAGTTATAAAATAAAGAAGGAATTAATTGTGATCAAACACATTTTTAAACTTAATAAGCAGTACTCTGTATGTAATAGAGTTAAATACACATTTATTTGAAACAATCAGAACAGGAAAATAAAGGACTTTACATATTGCTTTCAAAAGAAATATTCAAGAAAAACTATAATTGTAAAAATGTGTATTTGTCATTAATCTCACAGCGGTTTGTTTATTATTACTAGCATTTCTTCAATTTAAAGTTTTTGATAATTGTTGTCTACAACAGTCAAGAAACACATAAAACTTTGGATGAGAAAACTTCTTGTTGATTCAATCATAATTTAGGTATATTATTTACTCTTAAACAAAAAAAGCACACACAATTTCATTATGTAACTGAAAAATTAAACAGAGTGGTATTTGGCCAATGATGAATTTATATAATTTTAAATTATGTAATAAGACATAACCATGCACATGATGAAATTTTTAATTGTAAAAACATCACTTCCTGTGACTTATACAGGTTTGTGTATGATTTTAACATGTTTTTTTTTTATAACTATAGCAATTAATGTTAAGTGTAACACACTTGAGGAATATTGTTGTCCTATGAAAATCTTTGTTAAATACTGTTCAGTCTACAGAAAGAGTTTTTGATTAGTTAGGAACTCCTGAATAAAGCCTGACATATCCTTGAAGCCCACCATTTGAATCTCACTCCTTCCAGGAGTTCAATGTATGTCTTCTTCTAAAGGCTGTGTTGTGCCTTCTCAAGGTTGAAAGAATAGCAGCAAGGCTTTGGCAAAGAGTAGAAGCAGTCTGTACTGCTGCTTTGAGATCAATTAGGTGCTTAATGAAAGAACTCTTTTATCAGACCTGTACAGTTCAAAACTCTTCACATAAATTTCTTTATAGTTCCAATTTAATTCCACAATTCAAAGGTAGTTTTTTCTAAAAATACTTTACTAGTTTGTGGTTTATTATTCTCTCCACTGGTTTGCACAGAACACGCTATTAATACACGGATTAATAGAACAGTAACTAGAGGTACTTAACTTTTCTGTTTTTTCCCAAATAAAAAGTGACAAATGATTAATGAAAAAAACCAAATTTCTACTTTTTCCATTTTTTAATTCCTACTGTGACTGTTTACTTATAAAATAATAAATAATGTTTCATTTTTTTGGTGAACATTAATATAGTAAAGAAAGTTACCTTTCTTTCCTATGTAAATGCTCTTATAAAAATTGACCTTTAAGAGAAAGAATAAAAAAAAAATACCAGGGGAAGACAGAATTAGCAAATTTCAAAGAAAGTGAAAAATCTGAGGTAAAATATTTTTTTAATTAAAAATGTAAATAAATATGCGGTACTTCCGTATTAACGCCACCGCAGCTACAGTTTTATTTAAAAACAAAGTAGTCAATCGGATTTCGGTGGAAAATGAACAGTCTCTTTTTTAATTTTAATAAACGGTTATTTATATTTATTTATTTTATAAATATAATTTAACCAAACTTGACCTACGCTCGCTAGCCTTGACTAATTAACACCGTAATTTTTTGAGTATTTATTTAATAAATTCAGTAATTATTGCAATTATTTATTATTTAAATAATCAAAACACTCTTGTTAATTAGTCAAGGTTAGCGAGCGAAGGTTAAGTTTGGTATATATTTATAAAATAAATAAATTATAACCATTTATTAAAATTAATAAAGAGACTGTTTTGAATTTATGTTAAACTCTATATCGGCCCATTTTCCACCGAAATCCGATTGACTACTTTGTTTTTTAATAAAGCTGTAGCTGTGGTGGCGTTAATACGTGAGTACCAAATGTGCTTGTTGGAAAGCTGTATGAAGAAATACTTTGTCTAAGTAATATCCTAAAAGAAAGAAAGTGAATGATAGTGAAAAGTATAAAGAAACAAAATTTGCTTAATATAATTATATTCTCAGAAATGTTATTATTTCTTAAATATATTACAAGAAAAATGTGGTATTACAAAAGTCTTAATTCAGAGGTATGACTCATTAACAGAATTCTCATTTAAACTGACTAAAGCTGAATAATATTATTGCTGAGTTTAACTAACAAAGTTTTTCTTTAGCTTTAATGCAGCAATCCAAACATAAATTGTATCAACTGTGATTGTTATTCTAAGAAAAATGTGATAAAAAGAGCCTCTAACAAACTTCTCTTTTTACAAAGTTTTTGATGAAATGTTAAGGCCTTCTTTATTCTACAGAAGAAAGTATACAAGAGCTGCAATGGACATAGATTAAATTTTATTGAACAAAACTTCTCACTTAATATACAGACAAAAAGAAACATCAAAAAATGAAAAATTAATTCCAAGGCAAATGATGAAAAGCATGCCTGTACTGAGGATTTATCTTTATTTCTTTCATAAAAATTTGAAATGTGCAATTTCACTTCATAACTTAACAATTTACTATTGCGACAAAACTGAAGACAACTCTTTTGTTTTATATAAATGAAGTTTATGAATGTGTTTTTAAGTATACTTTTAGTTTCATTGTTTCTATAATTCTTTTCAAAAACGATTCTTTTATAATGATAAAGAAATAATTTCCAGTAATTAGAATGTTTCACTTTTATAGCCATATGTTCACAAAATATAACATTAAAGTGAAAGAAATAGATTTGGGTAAGTTTATTTTGACCAGCATTCCCTATGGAATCCTTCTGGCAATCCCAATGTTAGCTTGAAGAATAAGATAATCAGTTCATAGGTTATTAAATAATTGCAAATGATCTTTTTTTTAAATTTCTTAATATAATTAATTATAAAACAATTCATATTAGATTATTAATTTTTGGATAGAAGCCAAAACTATTTTATTTTAACATAACATTTTTAAAATGTATATCATATCATATGTTTTTTTTACAGTCATGATAGAGTTATGACAATTTGGTGATAATATTTTAGAGTTATGAAAATTACTTTGGTTTAGTATTTTATTATAAATTTTTCTTTTTATAATGTTCATCACTGAGTGTATGGAAACATCTGTTACAGAAAATTCTTTCTTGAATTTTAAATGTTTTGTGCCTGTTTTCTTAACTAGTTTAATCTTCTTTAATTCAAAATATGAATAAATTTGTTCACTAACCTCAGTTTCATTGACTTGCAACCAAAGTAACTCTAAACCATTTTAGCTATAGCTAAAATGTTTTTAGCATTTTAGCTTGTAGCTGTGTAACTTATAAAATTAATGAAACGTTGTAAATCACATAGTAACTCCCCCCCAAAAAAAAATTCAATGTGATCTAGTAAACCAAATTTCTTACATTCTTATGAAGTAAAAAAATTGTAAAGTCATCTTCTTCTTCTTTTTCTTGCTCTCCTGGATAGGCATTAAACCTGTGTCAACTTTAAGCAGAAATCATAACCACCTGTTAGTGGTCTCCCCACACTTTTCTTTCCTCTTGATTTATAATTAATTACTTGCTTAACCAATTTATCATTGTCCAATCTAGACATATGCTGAAGCCAATTTTACTTGAAACGCACAGTTCATTCATTAAGAGAGAATATATCTATTTCTCTTCCTATATCATCGTTCTTAAATTAATCCCATCTAGTACAACCTTTTACTGATCTAAGAAATCGCATTTCTGTTGTCTGAACGTTTGACTTAGTCCTTGTGCGATCAACCAATACCTCAATTCCGTACAGAGGGACAGCCATTACTTTGTATCTTAACTTCAACATTGTATCTGTTCTAACTTTATTGCGAAGGGATCTTGCTGTCCCACACATATTTTGAAAACTCTGAATTTTATTTTCTGCATCTGTATCTGATCTAAATCTGATATTGCATCCTAAATATTTAAAATGTAAAACCTGTTTAATCAATTTGTTTTCCAGAATTATTTTTGATTTTATCGTATCTTACCCCAGAAGGCTTTGTTTTATTCATTTATATTTTTAAATTATATTGACTACATATGTTATTCAATTCATATTAATATCTCTGTAAAGCTTCTTCTCAGGGCTGTATAATAAACTGATTATCTTTAAAGAGTAATCTATTTAAAACAGTTGTTCTGGGACTGAGCGTTATACCATAATAAACATTACTTTTCCATTGTCTCACAATGTCGCCATTGTAAATATTAATAGGTGTAGACGATAAACTACATCCTTGTCTTATACCTATATTAGTTTCTACCAAGCCATTCCTTAAAGCCATTATTTATTACAATTTTTGCTTTAAAACAAAAGACCTTTAATCACTTTTATTAAGTGCAGTGTATAACCTCTTTTTATCATAATTTCCCAGAGCTTCTGCCTTAAGACACGATCAAAATCTTTTTGATAGTCAACAAATGCAATGTGTGATTATAAACCAAACTCCCTCCTCTTTTCAATCACTTGATTAAATATAGTTACATTATCAATGCAAAATCTACCTCTACAAAAACCTTTTTTTTTTCTCTCCCAACAAAGCCTCTGAAATCCATTGAAGATGCTTATTTAAGATCTGAGAGTACACCTTATAAACAGAGTTTAATATGCTTATTCCTCTGTAATTTTCACATTGCCTTTCTTAAAAAGATATATAAACTGCAACTTGCCAAGACTCAGGCATTATGCTTGACTTCCATCACATATTGTAAATATGCAACAATCTAAAATAAATTATTGGTCCATCATACTTCAACAACTCAACTTGTACACTACCTATACCAGCTGCCTCTTTATTTCAGGTTTGTTTCAATGCCATATGAACTTAAAAGTTATATGATCCCCATTGTAAACATAATCGAACTCATAGATTTCTTCTACTACATCATCTCTACCATAAATCATGATAGCAGGCGATCCTCTGTTCAATCTTAATTGTACGTATCTGGCAACATCTTTCTCGGATTTATTGAGATGTTTCATTATCTCATACCCAAAGGTTTGTCTTTCATGCAGATCGCTCTCCACCATGCTTACAAATCTATCCCATTACTTCTGGTGTGCTTTACAAACAGCTGCCTTATAACGATTTCTCTTTTTTTTATAAATTTCCTCATTTTATTCCGTTTTATTTTGTAACATCAACAGGTATGCTTATCTTTTTCCATGAACTATTCTATGTAGATCTTCATTCCATATGCACAAGCCTCACAATCCCTTATGCTTCTTTGTAATCGCAACAACTTCATAAGCAATACTTATAAAACATTATTCCAAATTACACCATTCTTGATTTACATTCGCAACGGTTTCAATCACAATCAAGTGTTCTTTCAGCCACTTCTGGTAAAAATCACAAATAAAGTCTTCCTGTAAAATATGCACTTTAAAAACTTCTTGTCCTGTCTTGTACGGGAAAACGTCTTTTCCCATATTAGTTCTTCTCCACCTTGCCCAAAGTTTTAATGTTGAGGTGACCATAAAATGAAAAGAACCTATATATTCTCTGTGCCTCACTCCAACATCTTCAACTGCTGATCTCAACTTTTCATTCACAATAATATAACCTATTATCGCTCTAATACTATGAGTCGACCAAGTATATTTATGGATACCTTTTTCCTGAAAAATGAGTACTTATTAAAATGAGAACTTATTAAAGCTAAATTGCCTCAGTTCAACCCCATTACTATTTTGACAACGTTTTCCAAAAAAACCCAACAACACCTTCAATTGGTTGATTTCTAATCCTTACACTGAAATCTCCACACAAAACTAAGTGATTAAATTAAATTTATCACATTGTTTCTGCAAAGATTTATAGAATATTTCTGTTTCCTCTCTCTGACCTTCTTTCGGAGTATAAATTCCTATAATAATTAGAGGACCTCTATCAATCTAGAATCTTGCTAACACCAATCTCTCATTAACAAACTAATAACTCTGTAGCTTCTGTTTCCACTTCCTATTAATTAATACTGCTACTCCACAGTAAGCTCTTCTACTTTGGGTTACACCAAATCATCTTTATGTAAATCATAGTATAATCTTCACATTCTTTAATTCCCTGAAGTTTTTTTTTGTTTCGGTAATCACAGCAACATAAACTTCTTGTCTTTCAGTATTTCAACTAGCTCATTCTTTGATTCCCAAGCCACGTACATTCCAAACAATTAATTTTAATTTATCCTTTATCCCTAATTTCTGATTTTTATGTTTCTGGTTATTGCTATTACCAATAATTTTGTCTTGATTTTCTGATTGAAAATTTTGAATAAGAAAAGAGTTCTTCTAAAAGCACTACCAATGCTTTGCAGAGTAAGCCCAGTGGTGGAACTGCCACGTAAGAGCTCCTGGACATGCTCTGGGATTGTTCAAAGACCTACCTCCTAGGCTCTCTGCCCTCTCTGCAGTTGGGAATTTCTTCCTGATCCACCTTCAAGGCCATTGATCGGTTCACTGGTTTTTGTCTACCTTGGGTATTTTATTTCCCTAGAACTCTCCAACCATAGTTGTTAAGTATACCCCATCATCAGGGGCAGCACCCAATAGCAGATCCAGTAACAGCCACGGGAAAAGTTATCTACATCAATGAAAAGTTCTTATTCAGTTTTTTGTCAGTAATGTAAAATTGCAAATGGAAATGATGTTTTAATATTACGTTAACTGCATGCTGTTTTAAATTTTACTACTTTGTTAGATATTAATTCTCTTTCACCTATCTAATTCTTTATGTACTAATTTTTTTTCCCCTAGATAATGTTCTTTTGATAGTAGTAATATCTCAACTATTATATAAAGTTACTGGTAACTTAATGTTACCTAACATTAGTTAGTGGTAACTTTGTTACCATTTTATTGAAATGTTTCAGTTTAGTAACTGCTGTTCCTTGGGGTCTATCTGCTGAAATCTGAAACAATTTTCATGAGTACTTAGATAATAAATAACAAAGTTCTTGTAACATATCTACTTTTGAATAAAAAACATCAAAATTTGCTAACTTCGATACTTGACTTGTACAGTGATTCTAAAATTTGTTATATCTTTATATATATCTACTTTTAAAATAGCAATATTTTCTAAGTTTTGAAGTTTTTTTATTCAATTCATGTATCAGTAATCATCCAATTTAATTCTAAAGTTGTGAAACTACACGCTTCTATAAGATCTAGATCAGCAGTTCTCAAACTGTGGTACCTGTACTACTGGTGGTAAGTGAACAGTCACAATTACAAAAAAAACAAAAATTTTGTAGTGTAATTATTATAATACAATAAAAATTATTTGTTTATAGTAACAATAAGAACATCAGTTGTTCAACTACATGCAACCCTGATGGATTCTTATATTCCGCAGTGAATATGCAGCGACTTGTTTGTCCCATGTTGCACATGTACTAACAAGTTTCTTAATGGCCATAAAAGAATTGCCATTCATTCCAGCAGTTAAGCAAATTGATCATGGTAAACCTATAGACAGATGGATACAGTTACTTTCTGTGTTTTACATACTGTGATAATCTGATTTGAAAATATTGTTACTGTGTTACTTATTCATTTGATAAAATTGAATTGCTAGTGTTGGCATACATATCTTGAAAGGTACTTTTTTCTTAAATACATACGTATTTACATACTTTGGTTGAATTAATTTGATTTAGTTTAGTCGATGTAAAATATAATTCTTATGTAAGGATAAGTAGCTTAATAGAGTGAGCAACGATAGGCAAAACATCAGTTAAAAATCTTGTACCACCGAGTTCGACTTCTGAATCAGAATTTGCAATGAATTAAGATTTTTTCCTACTAAAATAAAAACAGTTGGAAGAAAATAGCATCTGAGTATAGAACGTAATATTGAATTTACTGTCACAGATGTAAACATTGAGGTCAACATTGAGCAGTACTTCATTCTGTAACTTGCTTTGAAATTCTTTCTTTTCCTTCCAACATTCAATGAGAATACAAACCTAATGATTTTTTTGTTTGAAAATTGTCATAGATAAAATGCACAAAGAAAATTATGTCATATTTTACAGCCAGTACTCAAAAAGCAGTGGAGGCGTCTTTTTTAGTGAAGTTAAGAACAAAGTAAGGTGAGTAACATGTAGAAAATCTCACACAATTTTCATTGATACCTGCTATGAAAAAAGGAAGAAAGAAACTCAAAAAAAAATCAAAAAGATTTAAAAAACTAATTATATATGCAAATCAATTATTTAAAATACAAAAAAGGGTCAAAGAAAATAAAAGGAATAATAAACTTATGGTGACTTCTATCCTAGGTGAATCATCAGCTAAACAGCTAAATACAACATCATTGTCAAATGATACCATGTTCTGCAGAATTGAAAGTATGGCATTAAATGTTAAATAGGACTTAATAGATCAAGTCAAAAATAGTAATTTTTTCTCCATATAACTCAATGAGAGCACAAATGTAAGAAACTACGCTCAACTAATGGTTTATGTACAGTATGTATTTCAAAGTACAATTAAAAGGATTATTTATATTATGAGCTATCAACACTGACTATAGCTGATGAAATATTCAAAAAGCTAAATTACTTCTTTGCAGAAAATGAACTGCATTGGAAGCAACAGTCTTCTACTGAAGGCCTTCTGTATTGATATCTTCTGTTCTGATGGTGCTTGAGGTATAACAGGAAAATATGTAGGTGTTATCAATAAATAAAAATTTGGTGGAAATAGAAAGTTGTACCTTCACTCATTGCAGCAGAAAATTTTAGCAGTAAAATGGTGCCTAAATCTTTTAAAGATGTTCTCCAGAACGCCATTATGGAGGTCAATTTTATTAAATTTCATGCTTTAAACTTTCATTTATTTTCAAAACTGTGTTCTGAAATGGATAGAGGATTATTAAAACTTCAAACTTATGAAAAGATAAATTCATTTAAATATAATAAATGCCCCTTTAACTTCAAACATTTTCATTCGCTCCTGCAACCACTTTCAGTGTTGGGTGCTGTCATTAACTGATGATTGATGTTATTGCTTGCAGGTTTTTTTTATGTATTTAAAATTTAGTTGAAAAGTGTCTTGGATCTGTTCATTTAATATATCCTTGTCAGTTTTTTGAATGTTGATATATTTAATAATGTTAAATCCTATTAAGATTTGGTCTTTTTAGTGTTGTATATGATATCAAGGTTATAGCTAATGTTGATCAACTTGTGATTTGCACCTTTGAGGTGGTTAGTGAATGTTGATTCTGTGTTGTTGGGGAGAGTTTTAAATATTCAGTATATCTTTGTTTAACGCTACATCCATTTGACCAACGTGGAACATTATGCATCTGAAGCAGTTCAGTATATTTATTACTGGGTATTTTGTTTATTTGCGATTCTGTTCTTTTTGTAATAATTTTTACATACAAAAAAGAACTACATATTAACATATTCCAACAAATGAAATATTTAAACACCAAATAATAGACTTAATGAACAGATCTTATTCAAATTTAAAATAGTTTTCAACCATATTCTTAACATGTGACTGGTAACTCACAAAAACCACACCAATAACACACATGATGCTAGATGAAAACAATTGCACTAGACACTGAAGATCATCAACAAGTGTAATTAAAAATATTTGAACTAAATTAATAAAAATGTTGTATTTACTACATTTGGTTTGGTTAATTATATTTTAACAAATTAATAAATAAATAAAATATATTTTTTTAACAAAAATAAAAGAAGTGTAATAATTAATAACATTAGAAACAACATCATTAAAAGTGAAGTCTGTTTTTTTAATCTTTTAATAGAAATATTAAATTAAAGTTAAAGTATAAATAGTGCTGAAGAATCAAAAGACATTCGTTTAAATGATGAATCGTGTTTTAAAATAGTACAGCTAATATGTATGATTTATTTTCAAAATTCTTTATTATATTGCCCAAATTTAAAATTTTTACCACAGCACTGTAAGATACATAAATATAACTGAAATTTATCACCTATCCTTTTATTTTCAGTAATGTCCTACTTCCTGTCATTCCTTAGAATTCCATAATCCAACAGTTAATCTTCTGGCTGTTATTTTTATCCCTACCACTTATCATTCCATTACTCATGCATGTCTTTAATTTTACTTACTTTTTATTTTTTGAGGCATTATAAAAAGGCATTATAAAAGGAGATTAGAATGTGTTTATTAAGCTAAGCTAAGCTTTAATGCGTTGTAAAGTATCATTAATTGTGAGAATGAAATATTCATCAAATTTATTAATTTAGTACTGGTCACATACTTTTAATCCTCATGTCATGTAAAACGCATGCATATCCATTTCTTTAGTAAAAATACAAAACTGTAGTTGGTTAAAACTAATAGCTTTAAAAATATTATTTCTTTAAATAAAATTAAACTTGTTTAAATTTACTTTATGAATATTAATATTTCACAAAATACAAGGAATATCTGTAAAAGGTTATTGTTTATTTTTTACTAATAGTAACAAACATTAAACAACGTGTTTCTTTATTAATAAAAATATTTTTCCAACAAACTACTATATAATCCCTCTTTAAAAAATAAATAATTCAATTTAAATTACAGCAAATTTATACAAATTTTAATCAGTTCGTTATATTCTGTGTCAAACATTTGATATCTTTAATTTTTCTATGCTCTTTCACTTTTATGTATATCCTATTTGTTTTATAATAGGTTGTACTACATAAGAAAACTAGCCATTAGACACATTGTGACAAATATGTGTTTATTTAATATGAGGGTGACTGCTTATTAGAAACATCTGATTAGCATCTTTAAAATTCAAAGACATTATAATTCTAAATAAACAAAGTTGTAATTCTCTAGGAAGGTGGTGAAAATTTTTGGATAATTTTTTTCTATAAATGCTAAAGAGGCTATTGACAATAAAAAAAATAAAAATTTTTACATATTAAATGCAATTGTAACTTGGGAGATGGATTTAAATGTAAAATAAATTAAGAATTAAAAAAAGTATTTTTTGTTACCACAGACCATTGAAGTGGAACAGGCCAAACAAAATTTTATAGATGAGAATTAAATATTATTTATTTTGACCAAAACAAGTTTTATCCAATTTTTGAAAAATCTAATAAATTCTCTCCCTTCAAAGGTAGTTAATCTTGACCAAGTTTGAAGATATACAGTCAACAAGGTTCAGATTATAGGTGTATGCATTACATACATATTCACAAACAAAAGTAAATTTTCTGTACTTGGGAGAATTGGAACTTTTTTCTTATTAATTTGAATTATTTAAATGTTTTATTTTTATTTTTGGAAAAAAATATTTTTTTAATATCTTCTTAAGGCACAAAACAAGAAAAGACCAATTTAAAAAGTTTATTTTTTACAAATCTGTATAGTTACCAATATATATATATATATATAGCTATAGCTGCTACAGCAGCATATGTCATTATAGAGCTGGGAAAGTAATATTAAATACTCTGCAATGGTTGTACAAACAAGGTCAGGGAATAAATAAAGAGATTTTGCTTTAATGTTACAAAAGTGGACCATACTTATCTTGATCTCTATGCACCCTACTATCTCAAAGCACCATATCAGTTACCAATTACTTATTTCTTTTGTAGAAGTTTTTTTTATTTTCCACGGTTATATTTCTATTTGTGCTTGAAACGTATTCCAACAGCATCAATCTTTTTTTTAATTAATTGACGTAATTTTAACTTCTTTAAGCTGTATTCAGCCATATATATATATATATATTTTTTTTTTTTTTTTCAAAATTATAAGTACTAGGATAGTGAATATTGTCAAAAGCAAAAAATTTAATATTTTCATTTTTCAAGTTCGCATATTATCATACCAGTTATTACTTTTTCCATTGTGTTTGTTCCCTAAAGTGGACAATGAAAATTTTGTGAAATTATTAATGCTCTAATGTCAGTGATAGTGACTGAGTTATAATTCTTTAAATATCAGACAATTCTTACAGCTGCAGTATTTTACTTTATTTTTTAAATAATTACCTGGAAAATAATGTACTAAGCAGTCATTCATTACCATCATTCTCTTATTCATTTATATTGTACTCTCATATTGTCTTCTAACTTTAACTTCATCATTAACATCATTCTTCCCACACCCCTTGTGTTTTCATCTAACTTTCATAAACTACCGTTCTCATCTTTTTTCTTTCAGCTCTGATTTGAAGAAGTATCATGAACTCAGGAGTATCAAATTCAGTTTTTTTTAAACTTCATCATTATCCTTTTATAGAAAAGACAGCAATCAGCTGTCTTTTCCCACCTACGCTGGTCAAGTAATGCAATTCATTTTTGAAATAATCAGTATAAGCTCTATTTGTAACTTTTTGATAAAATAGTTCAGTTTTATTGAAAAACAAAATAATCCTTAAGTGGTGATTGTAAATTTTAAAAAAAGGTTTTTTTAAATTGTTTAAAAAATACAAAGATTTAAATAATTATACCTATCAGTTTTTTTGTCAAGAGCCTACTAAGTTAAGAAAAAATTTTACATTGTCTATATCTTGTCAATGTATCAATTCAAAATTATTTAAATATGTGTAAAGTGATTTCATTTCAATTAGACCTGCATTTTACAGTTTATAAACCCTCATATATTACTCATTCTGCTAGATTACTTATGTACTTTTTTCTCCTGATTCACATTTAATGCTCCATTCTTCTTCTTCTTCTTCTTCTCATGATTCACATTTGTGACAAAAAGGATTTCTCACTGATCATTTTGAGACATTTTTTTTTTATAAATTCATTTGAGCTCTAATATTAATTTTTGTTATAAATTTCTGAATAATTATTTTGTGGGACGAAGTTTCAGAGAGCATCTCTAAAACTACA
Source organism: Lycorma delicatula (assembly GCF_047948215.1). NCBI lineage: Eukaryota > Metazoa > Arthropoda > Insecta > Hemiptera > Fulgoridae > Lycorma > Lycorma delicatula. Next base: position 55,669,184 of record NC_134457.1, read on the forward strand.
TAAAAAGAGTAAACTCATTAGTTCAACCACACAATCGCACTTCAAGGTAATTTCTACACATTTTATGAGGTGTGTGAGAAAAGTAGTGAGTCTGACTTTTTACTTACCAAAGTTTTTATTTTTTTCAAACAACAATATTATCCCCTTCAAAGTAGTTCCCTTGGGCAGCTATTCACCAGCAGAGTCATTGTTCCCACTCCTGGTAGCAGCGCTGGAAGGCTTCAACTGGTAGGGCTTTTCTGGTCGGTCACAGTATTTTGAATGTTTTCCAGAATTCCAAAATGACGTCCTTTTAAGACATGTTTCAATTTTGGGAAAAGGAAAAAGTCACAAGGACTCAAATCAGTTGAATAGGGGGGTTGAGGAACCGTAGGAATGCGTTTTGAGGTCAAAAATTCCCTGATGGAAATGGCCGTTTGACATGGGGCATTGTCATGATGAAGCATCTACTTGTCTGCAATGTCTAGTCTCATGCGAATCACTCTTTTCCTGAGCCTTTCAAGGACACCTTTATAAACACTTGGTTGACAGTTTGTCTTGGAGGAACAAATTCTTTAGGCACGATATCCCTACTTTCAAAAAAGCAAATCAGTATGGTTTTGATCTTTGATTTGCTCATTTGACATTTTTTCAGTCGAGGAGATGACAGAGTGTGCCACTCTTCGCGTTGCCTCTTTGTTTCAAGATCGTACTCAAATATCCAGGATTCATCACCTGTGATCACACGATTGAAGAATTCTTGGTCATTGTAAGTCCTCTCAAAAAGATCAACGCACATGTTTCTTTAATTGTTCTTCTGTTCCATTGTGAGGTTTTTCAGCACCAATTTTGCACAAACCTTTCGCATGTCCAAATCGTCTGTCAAAATTTGATGTACTATGAAAGTGTTTAAATTTAACTGTTCACTCATCATCCTATTGTTAAACAACGATCTGATCTCACAAGAACCATCACACGCTCAACGTTTTTGTCAGATTTTGAAGTTGAAGATCTTCCTGAGTGAGGTTGATCTTCAACGTGTTCTCAGCCTTCCAAAAATTATTTGTGCCAGCAGAAAACTTGTGCTCTTGATAAGTAATGTTCCCCATAGGCCTGTTTCAAATTTTCAAAGTTCCCACTCGCAGATTCTCTAAGTTTAACACAAAACTTGATTGCACAACGTTGCTCTAAATTCTGATGCTCCATTTTCATAATGCACAACAAAAACACAACTTCACTGATGGCGCTGTCAAAAATAATGTGTTGGCTGAACGGAGTTGAAACTTGTACTGAGCATGTGGAAGGGATGAACAAACCGGTCTAGCACAGACCGGTAGACACTGTGTTACAAGATTGCTTGCAGTGTTACCAATCTCGTTACTTTTCTCCCACACCTCATACTTCTGTTGTATAAATTCATTTTTACTCCAATCCATCAGTCAAATTTTGTGTTTTGCTAAAATTGTGTGTAGTGTTCGATAAATTAATTACAAAGATTGTAGAATTCATTTCTTCTCAGTGAATACAATCATCTAAGAATTTATAGTTTAAATATTTTCAGTTTATACTATTTTAAATGTAATTTTTTTGTTAATGTAAATAATTCAGGTAAATAATAAAATCTTAAGTTAAGAAATGGTAAGCTGATTAAAATGTTTTTAATGACACTGTCTTGATGAAAGCTAAAACAAAATAAAACTAATTTGTTTTGTTTGAAAACAATATTAAAACAAAGAGTTTTAACACATTAATAAAACAACATAAAAGTAAAATAAAAAGGAAAATTAAACGATAACTTGGCTTCATAATAGCACTGTTGAACTTTGTTGATAAATAATTGTAAAAATTCCAATTAAAAGGAATGCTTACACTTTTAGGGATGGATAATCCTGCTACTTGTTGACAAAAAACATTAAAGATTTTTCTTATTTACCTTATTTCAGTTTCTACTTTCACCCTTGCTTCCTATTGTTTTTTTTAAAATTAATATACTTATTTTTCATCAGTACTGACTTTTTTTTTCACATTACTTACTATATTTTCTTAACTTCACAAAAAGTGATCTTTGTACCAAAACATTCCTGTCATTACTCTACAATAATGTCAGTACAAACATCAACTGTAAATTTAGAATTTTGAATTTCCTTCCAATTGCAACTTATGTTACCATCTAAATATATTCTTATTAAATTTTTATTATTGATATTAGATAATATTTTTTTATAAGCAAAACCTGTTAGTCTCCTTTTACCAGCATAAAATATATAAGAACTGTGTAGCATTTGCATTTTGGAATTATTTATGTTTACTATGACAATAATTTTTATATAAAGATTATTAATCAACGTAGTATTATTTTCCTCTATTCTCCTGTATTTTTCATACATTTATTCTTTTCATATTAGTCACTTAATCCACATGATGAAAAATATTTTCTAGAAACCATACGTGCATGTAAATTTTTCTTAAATGTCAACAATTAAGATTTTTCACATTTAAGAGAAATTTAGTTATCAAATGACTATAAAATTTAACTTTCATTAAACAGTTTTTTTTTAATTTAATGTTTTTTAATAGATTTTATTAAGTAGTCAACATATGTGTTGAAGTAGTAATTTTTTATTTTTACCTACAAGGCTTCGAAGCCTGGTTAGACTCATTATATATTTGTACAAAATCTACTTTTCATCTTCTTAAAAAAAAAAGAAAAATGACTTCAGCTGTGGCAAATCAACATGTAGTAGTTGTTAGGCATAAATGAATAAATATTCAACATTTTAATTTTTTTACAAAAGAACTTCATTTTGTTAGATGACAAAATATAGTTTTGTCTAATCAGTTAATTTATTGAGAAGGTAGAGTGCAGACACACACACACACACACACACACACACACACACACACACACACACACACACACACACACACACACACACACACACACACACACACACACACACACACATATATATATATATATATACACACACACACACACACACATGCACAAACAAACACAAACATACACAAACACACACACACACACACACACACACACACACACACACAATCTTTATAAATATATTCTGTTACTTTTGTATGTGTAGGATGAAAGCTAAAAAACTGATCAAGTAAAACAATTATTACCACTCATAATGCAAAAAAAAAAAAAATAGGATTAATATATGTATTTATATCCAAAATTATGTTTTATAAACATAAAATATTTTCTCTAATATTTATTGTCGTAGAATGATCTTTATTTAGTTCAATCAATGTTTGCTGTAAGGTTTAGTTAAATATTTTATCTAAATCCATAAAAAAAGATACAGGATTAACCCATTTTTTATACTTACAGTCACATTATTCTGTTTACTCAAATAATTAACAAACAATTTTTTTTCATTGTGCATAACAAACAGTTTTTTTTCATTGTGCAGTCTATAAATAGTTTGTTTGCATTAGTTTAAATATTGTTTTATTTTAAACATTACCTAGACAGTAATTAAGTATACTTAGGTTTTTAAGTAATGATAAGTAACACCCCTAAGTTAAAACAGACTAAGTATAAAAAAAAGGTAAATTTGAAAGCAAAAGAAAAAAAAATGAAGAGTTTGTAGTAACATTGTAATGCAGTTACTGTGGCCTCTACCACAATTCCTTTGGAATACAAATTAGTTAATTAACATGAGCCATAGCTTGTCCCAACAGAACCTTTCAACCTCCTTCCATAACTCTCTCTGTTCCTCATTCTCTCTTCCCTTCTTCACACATACACAAACACACGCACAATCATTTCCTCAAATTCTTTTTCTCAGTTGCTTGCTCACTCATCCTTTCAAAGTTGTCTTTTTTTTGTTTAAATTAAAGCATACTTAACTTCAAAGCAAAATTAGAATTTATTATTAAAATATTATTTCTAAAAGTCTCTTATTAAGAAAATAAATGAGTAAACAAGTTCAACTTTTTTTAAATTCTGTTTTAGCCAAACTATTTTTTATGTTATAATAAAAATAATTTATCACAATTATTCATACTCAAACTTTCATTCCATAATAAATTAGTGGCTCACATGCTTATTTATAATTTTTTAATCTCTATTATTAGAAACAAAACTCATGTAATGCATCATTGAATATGTAAGTTACTAATCCACTGATTTAAATATCATTCAGTCATATTCCTTCTCATCTTATTTTTTCCATATACTTACCTCACTCACATTATTACTTAATAATAATGATTTTTTTTTTCTTGGGAAGTAGATGTGGTTTCCTACAAGACTGAGAGAAGATATTTTATAGAGGTCAGTAATAGCATCTTTGCTAGGGCAGCAGGATGAAACTTGCAGGAAAGAATTAACAACTAAGAGTATTTCAAAACTGTAGTATAATTGGATGTGAAAGAGGACAAATAAATTAACAACAGAATAAAGAAATCTGATCATCCGTGTTATCAAATCCACTGCTAGGAAAGAAGGAAGTAAGCCTGGAAGCCAAAATAAAGATACAAAATCTTGATTTTCTATCCCACATTAGAAAATGAAAAATATTATGCTCTAGAAAATTTTAAAAGTCTATTTAATATAAAATGAGGTACATAAGAAGGGCTGCAGTATAAGTGGGAGGGATAGAATAAAAAATACAATAATCAGAGAACAGTTGAAAATACAACCAGTCACTTTGATGGAAAGTTACTGAGTTGGTTTGGTAGTGACAATAAAAACATATGGGGGGTTATAAATGAAAGAACTATCTGAATAATATATTGAAGAGAAAGGTAAAAAAATTTTTTTAGGAGATTAACATGATATGATGATAAAACAAGATCACAGTTTTTATCATGGTGCTTTTATTAACAGTTGCATGATTGATTTCAAAATTTCATTCATCCAAAATGTTGGTAATTGCAAAAAAATAAATACACATTTCTTTAATTTTAGTAAAATGAAATAATTTACATAAAATAACTGTTAATTTGTGTATAAAGTGTCATAACAAAATCATTACAGGTATTTCGGCAAAAGAAACACCTATTAAAAATTCAGCGCTAGGAATACTATTAAAACTTTACTAGGATCGATTATAACAGTCTAATATTAAATACAGATGAAAGTGTTGTGCTTCTCAGAAAGAAGCAGTATTGCTGATCATGCTTCCAATATTAATAATGACATATTTTTGTTGTCTATAAAGCAAAATTTTTTGATATTTATTAGATAAGTTTTCATGAGATGTTCAAATTAATTCTGTTTGCAACAAAATCAAACCATATTGTTTTGTTTTGCTTTAATAAAATACAAAGCTTGTCAACATTAATAAATATTTATTATGCTTTTATATATTCCCCTCTCAAGTATAATATCTCTGGGGCTATCTTGAAAAGTCTGAACAAGTTTTCAAGATAAAAAAAAGAGATTGTCAGATAATTTTTTAGTATCCATAAGTTTAAATTAAGTGAACAGATATTTAGAAAATCAAAAATGTTAATTTATTCGTGTTTTTATATTTGTGAATATACAATCTTTGAAAAAAAGATATAGTTACTTATTCTTAAAATAAAATACAATATCCACCTCTACTAAACCAGTAAACAGAACTATTTTCATGTTAATAAACAAAATACTTCTGCTTAAGAAAAGTCTTATTGTGTTTCCACTGCCATTTTTAATAAATTATCGAACCATTTAAAAAATCTTCCACCAATTTATTTGAAATAAATTAAAAGACTTTCTTTTATAGAAACAATATTACTCTGCCTATGAATTTTTAAATACTACTAAAATTAAATATTTAAATAAATAATTATTAGAAAAAAAATAATCCAATTTACTAATTGTACAAATCTACCTAGAATAATTATGAAAAATGAACAAAAAATAGTTAAGCAAGTTTTTCTTATTTTCTTACAATGAACAGTATTTGCCACATGACAAGCCTGCAATTCACTATTGTCTCCATCAGTTTGCACAAAATGCTTGTCAAGGAGATAGGGCAGTAATCCGAAGGGTATGCTTTATAATAATGGCCTGGTAGCCATTATTACCATCTTTAAATACTGGTAAATAACGGCTTTCGACCAGATGGGTGAGAAGACTTGCGCAGAGAACAAAACATAAATATACAATAGGTTTTGTAACATCAAATTGGGAAGATGTGAGAATATACTGAGACAAATATCGTCAGGTCTCAGGGGATGTGTCACTTGAGTTCTTTAGTATATGAAACAATTCACTGAATGTAAAGGGAACATTTAATTCACCGACCGAATCACTAATGTTAAGTGGTACTATTTCCATCTGCATCTTACAGCTCTGAAATTTTTGGTACATGATGAAGTGAGAGACACCAAACAAAAACAATGTGCCAAGTTAGTTGCAAATACAGTAGATGGTATAAGAAGTTTTCCATTGTGAATAAGTTCAAGAATAGATTGTTTCTGCAGTCTGCAAATTGCACAAAACTTCTTTCACACAGTAGATGTGCAAGTAACTTGTGAGATGGTCTCTATCTAATTTGTACATGACTTTCTCCTAGAATCTAAGAATACCTGACAACATACAGCTGTAGCCTTATGGGACAAATTCAGATATTCTTTTGTAGGTTTACGGTTAAACTTATGCTGTGCCTGCCATCGTTTCCTAATCGTGTTTTGGCAATTATCATTCCACCAAGGAACAGAGAGACATCTAGGGTTTCCAGATGTTCGTGGGATGTATCTAATAGCATTCTAAATACCAGGAAGATAAAAGAGATAAGTTGATCAGGGTGTCAGACCTATCATTATACTGTGATGGGAAGGCTTTGTAGTAACCGTTCCAATTTGCTCTTTCAACAATCCAACTCCTTGCCAATTACATGTGTTACCTGTAATATAGTATTTTATAACTGGCGATGAAAACGTGGATTCAAAACATTTGAATGAAAATTGTTAAGTTTAAGCTTGCTGTTTTGGTATGCTAGTTTTAGAAAATGAATATGAAGATGTATGTAATCATTATAATGATTAGATCTTCATTATATTGTTCAATGTGTTGCTCATTTTATTTTCTCTTTCATTTTTAATTTTTATAATATTTTTGTTACAGTATTTGGTTTGTACGCCTGGTCTAAATCCCTATATACCAGATCGACAGGTAATTACTAGTTTTTAATTTATTAGATATAAAGAAATGAATCGGAACTCAATCCTTTGTTTCTTTACTGTAGTGAATCTGTAGTTGTATGATAAAAACAGCAATATTTGTTTTATTTATCGATAATATTACCAGTAAATCATACTGTAAGTTCTACATTTTTATGTTTTAATTAATTTTTAATACTGGAGGAAAAAATATTCCATTCCAGTTTTTAATAATAATGAAAATAATATTTTTGTACCTTTATAACAGTTGGCAAACCTGTTGTAATTTTTTTTTTAATACAGTAATAGAAATTCAGAAATGTTCATACTAAAAAAAAAGAAGAAACTGATTAACAAGTATATTACCAGAGAATCTGGGAGTATTGTAAAAATAAAAATAATGTATAAAAATATATATTAAGTTAAAACATAAAATTTTAAAACTAACCTAATCCTGTTATAGTAAGTTAAAATAAATCTATTGAACAGTGATGACAATACTTGGTACAAAAAGTGACTGAAATACTGACACTTTTTCTTTTTTTGATCGCTTAGAGCAAATTTTCAGCACTTTCTTCAGTGAAGTTACCAGAAGAATGTTACCATTAAAACAGTGAAACAAGTTACTTCATTGTATGAGTTGTTTATTAGCTCCAAAAGATTCTGTTGAAAATTAAGTTCCACTGTTTTAAAATGAATCACTTAATACCATTGCCAATTTAATTTTGCTGCACAATACTTGTTTATGTTAGAATTATAAATTATTGAACTAGATTTATACTTAAATTTCATTTTGAAATTACTGTAAAGTCTAAACAAGTTTAATTACCTAATTACTACTCACTGTATTTGAACATATTAATATAGAATTAATATTATTTTATTAATCATTAAAATTTCTAATGATTCATACTGACAAAAATATTTTTTATAAAATTAAAAAAATTAAAAGTTTTACAAAATTGAAATGTTTAGATTATTTTGAGAAGTAATAATTTTAGATTTTTTTATTTATAACTTTTTTGTATTTAATGTATATAGGTACAATTCTATGTACATGTACCTTATAGTAAGCAAGCCTCCCTCTATGAATCTTTTGACATTGTCAATGGTGAGGGGATGCAGTCTTGAGTGTTCACTGATGCAGAGTAGCTGGACCGAAGGTGCAACCATATCGGAGAGGTATCTTTTGAGAGCCAGACTAAGGAATGATTCATGAAAGAGGGCAGCAGCTCTTTCAGTAATTGTTAAAGGTGTAGGTCAGGAGGACTTATGTGGGGTCATATCAACATCACTCAATTTTATGAGTACTGTGCAGCTGAAAGCAGTACAAAACTACAGCTGTTTTTTTCCAAGAAAATGTACCTCTCTTCATTTTCAGGTAACAAAGATGGCCTCCATCTTTGTTACCAAGGAAGGCCTTCCTTGGTTTTCCGGAGGTAAACTAGTCCCCTGTTTAGATCTCCGGGTGGAAACTACTAAGGAAGGGGTCACCAGAAAATTAAAAAAATAACATTATACAAGTCGGAGCATGGAATGTTAAAAGTCTAAAAAAGGTTAGTAGGTTAGAAAATTTAAAAAGGAAAATGGGATGGTTAAATGTAGATGTGGTAGGAATTAGCGAGGTTCAGAGGGAAGAGGAAAACGACTTTTGGTCAGGTGATTTTAGAATAATTAACTCAGTATCAAATAAAGAGATGGCAGGAGTAGGTTTCTTAATGAACAAGAAGATAGGGAAGAGAGTGGAGTATTTTAAAAAGCTTAGCGATAGAATCATTGCAATCAGCATAAAATCAAAACCTAAGCCAACAACGATTGTTAATATCTATTTGCCTACAATGATGATGAGGTAGAGTATGAATAAATGTAGAATAAACTGACAAAGCAATGAATAAATTGCAAATGATAAATTGACAAAGCAATGAAAATTTAATAATAATTAAAGATTGGAATGTAAGCGTTGGAAAAGGTCAGGAAGAAAATATGGTGGATGAATATGGACTGGGCAAAGGAATGGAAGAGGGGACTAACTTATTGAGTTTTGCACAAAGTATAATTTAGTAATTGCCAACACCAAGTTTAAAAATCATAATAGAAAAATATACACATGGAAAATACCCGGTGATACTGCAAGGTATCAGATAGATTATATCACGGTTAAACAAAGATTTAGAAATCAACTTGTTGACTGCAAAGCATATCCAGGAGGAAACACTGATAATAACGATAATTTAATAATAGTGTAATGTAGATTGGGGTTTAAAAACCTAAAGAAATTATGTCAGATGAATTGGTGGAATTTGGAGAAGCTTGAGGAAAAGAAGATTTTTGAGGAGAACATCGCAAGAGGTCTGAGTAAAACATATAATGCAGAAAATATAGAAGAGAATGTTAAAAAGGAAATTCTTAAATCAGCAGAAGCGAACTTAGGTGGAACAAAGAGAACTGATAGAAAACCTTGGGTATCAGAGGATATATTGCAACTGTTGGATGAATGCAGAAAGTATAATATTAAGTATATATTGCACAGTGCAGGTGAGGAAGTAATAGATAGATTATACAAAGCCCACCAGGTTGGTCTAGTGGTGAACACATCTTCGCAAATCAGCTGATTTCGAAGTCGAAAGTTCTTAGGTTCAAATCCTAGTAAAGGCAGTTACGTTTATATGGATTTGAATACTAGATCGTGGATGCCGATGTTCTTTGGTGGTTGGGTTTCAGTTAACCACACATATCAAAAATGGGTTGACCTGAGACTTTACAAGACTACACTTCATTTACACTCATGCATATCATTGTCATTCATCCTCTGAAGTAATCCTGACAGTGGTTCCACAGGCTAAACAGAAAAAAAAAAAGATAGATTATCAAACTGCTTTGTAATGTTTTTTAAAAAGGGGAAGTTCTGTTACACTTTAAAAAATGTATTATTGCCATGATACCAAAGAAAGCAGGAGCAGAAAAACGTGAAGAATATAGAACAATTAGCGTAACTACTCGTGCATCAAAAACCTTAACTAGAATTCTGTACAGAAGAATTGAGAGGAGAGTGGAAGAACTGTTAGGAGAAGACTAATTTGGTTTCAGGGCAAGGTTTTGGACAAGGGAGGTATTTTTAGCGCTCAGATTAATAGTAGAAGGAAGATTAAAGGAAAACAAACCATTATACATGGCATTTATAGACATAGAAAAGGCATTTAATAACGTAGACTGGAATAAAATGTTCAGCATTTTTAAAGGTTAGGTTATTTTTAAAAGTAATAGTCACTTTGATATTGGAGGGATAGGTAGATGAAAAACATTGTGCAGGCAGGCAGTGTTTCAAATATGTAAAACAAATTGTTAGGGATGTAGAATGTAGGGAGCATACTGAAATGAAACAACTACCACTAGGTAGGAAATCTAGGAGAGCTGCAGTCAAATGACTGAAGACAAAAAAAATAATATACAAGCATCCTCATTGTGGTTTCACCCGCACTACATGGTTACTTGTACTTTTCATCGCATTCAATTGTTTTTTTATTTTATGTCTTTGGTCAAGTAACTGGGAACAGGTCCAGCCAGTCGTGTCACACATGCAGTAGCAGTGGCAGTGGCTTAGTTGTTTGAACCACTCCACCATATACCATTGCACCTCTTAAAAAAATAGCAATAAAAAAAAAATAATGGTGTTCAGAGAGTATTTGCAAGCGCACATCTAGTAAATACTTCGTTTAGTATAGTCAGAAATAAGGAAAATTTGTAATCATTTAAACATTTTTTTACTTCTCTTAACTTCTCAAGGTCAAACTTCAAAATCTCTAGAAATTGTTTTTTAGATATTTACATTAAGATTACACAAACCAAAAATCAAGTTGATATTTTTGGTAACATTTTTTACCAAGAAATTAAAAAAATAGTCTGATTTCAAAAAAAATCCATTTTAATCCTTTAAACTCGGAATTCCAAAAAAATTCATTCTTATTGTCAACTTATAACCGAGTCAACTTATATGTATAGAATGTGACCCAATGTCTGAATGTTCATTTTCTGCAGTGTTATGTTAGTATGGAGAATAGTTTCTAGGTAGCCACAGATAAGAAATTCTACTATAACTTTCAAAGCAGTCCGCAGTACTTTATTTAATGTTAATATAAAATTCAGTTAACAAAACATGCTTCATGTCTTCTGATAATGCTCCAATATTGGGCCTTATTTTTGTGACCTAAAACTTCACTGCTGAATGGCTGGAATTTAAACATTTTTTTAGTGATGATTTTTGAAATTTCCATATAACTACTGCCTTCTATTCTATGGCTTGTCTTTTTCAGTAAAACATAATAATACTATGTTGCCTGTGATGGCCTGAAACCAGTTAGAAAAATCTTTTTTGACTGATTTGTCAGTCACTTACATTTTTGTGATCATTACAAATAATACATTATTGTGAATATTTGGGATGTGATCTCTTCTGATTGATCAGAACCATGATTTGCTGCTGTTGGTCAATGTTATTCCATATTGAGCTTGATCAAATTTGACAATTTCTAATGGCGGATGGGTATCTTCATGGAATTGATTAAAAAATGTGATAGATGGTTGGTTAGGAAATGTAAAATTATTTCACATAACAAATTATTAAAGCTATTTGTAAAAAAAAAAAAATAATACATTTAGTGAATATAATTACAATTCTTTCCAATGTGCGATTCAAAAGGGATGGATAATTCAACTGGTTGAAATCTATAGGTTTTGTGTTCAGAAGTAAGATTATATTATTCATTTTTTAACACACTTAAGATACTCATTTTGTATTACAGAAGCAAGGATGTAATCTTTTCAGAAAGTTATAAGGTATTATGTTTAAAACTAGTTGAAGAGTTCTGTACAAAACTTGCTTTTATATTTTTAAGATACTTTTTGAAAAACAGCAAATGTTTAAAGTATATAACAATTTAATACAACATCCCTTTAATTTTGCAATACTTTTGCGCACCGAACAATCAATAAAATAATACCAGACATTGCATGTTTAATGAATTTCATATTCACATGTAGATAGAAAGCATTTTCTATATCAATGTTGCGTAATCTTAAGTAGCTTCGTAACTTTATTTTCTATAAAGTTATTAATTTGTAAAGTTAAAGAATAAATCTACGTTATTCAGAAAAATTGTTTCAAGATATTTATTTTGAATTCTGAATTTCAAAAAAGAATGCTTTTGTTTTATAACAAATGAATAAGGGCAATTTTTAAATGAAATGAAGAGAATTAAGGGTTTTGGTAAGGTATGTAAAAATAAATAAAAGTTTTACTGATATAATAATGATTTTGACCTTTTGAACAGATTTTCTCTAATATAGAACAATATAGAAATTACTTCAAAGAATGTTTACTTCAGATTAACATTTAATTCCATGATTAATTGTAGCATTCTCTAGAATGGAGATGGTTTTAGATGCAACAATGAAATAAAATGTTTATTAAAAAATAAAAAAATTAGTATACAATTTCAATATCCAAAATCCTTTTCAAAGAAAGCATATTTTATTTGGCAAGCAACAATTTTAAAACCGATCCATATTTTGAAAAGTTATTAGAAATAAAATAATTAACCATAATAACTGCTGTACAATTTCACATCAGTTTTTTTTTACAACATGAATTCAAAAAAAAAAAAACAAATTAAAAATTTGTATATATATTATTTTTTTGTAATTTTACTTGGTATTTTGATAAGGAATGAAGCAATTTTTTTTTTAAATTAGCTACATCAGTTTTTTTTTTTAAATGCAATGTATCAGTGGTGTGTGTTGTTATTTTTTAGCCTTAGTCAGGTGTCTTTTGTAGGGCTTCATGTAATCGTTTTATATTTTGCATTATTATAAAATGGTTCTATTGTTTCCAATTCCAAGTTATATTATAAATTTCATGCTATTTCTCAATCATGAATATATAGTAAAACTTATTCATTTTTTTTTTTTGTAAAATTTCTCAATAATTTTGCTAAAGTTAATTCACATTCAGTAAAGTGAACCAAGTAATCATAACAACCTGTATGATCATTTTTTTGTCATCTTAGCTGATGCTGATTAGTTTAAGTTATATTCTGTAAAAGTTATCTAACTTAAAAAAGTCTTTGGATAAACTAACAATTGACCTCATAAAATTTTTAAAAATCACTAAAAAATCGATGCTTCTAAACAAATGGATTTAGTAGAATTAAATGAATTCATTTGATGATATCTTTCAACATCATTAACTAAATTAGATTTTTCTAAGACAGTTTTTTTCTTGAAAAAATTTATTAACAATATTTAATTATTATTATAGCTACTGCATGTTTTGTTCTCTAATCATTAATATATATGTAATATGAACTGAGCATATTCTACTCATATTTGTAATGAATATTTGTAATGAATGGGGAATGCTCATAATTGTTAGAACACTGATATACAGTGTCAATTTATCAAAATACAAATGAAATGCAAAAAAATCAATTGTAATACAACACAATGTGTCACCACAATGAATATAACGGTTTCAAAATACAGCACTGTTATTTAACAGTTGTATAGCTTTTAAATAAAGACTTTATGTCAAACAAATTAAATTTTTAGTTATTTACTTTTGTTAGGCATGTAAAATAATACAAGTATCATAATTTACTTTGTCAAAATTCTGCAGTAACTCTCTCTATCTCTCTGTGTGTGTGTGTGTGTGTATGCATATGCGTGTGTGCATGCTCATTTGTGTGTGCATTGACCTCTGTAGGTTAATGGCAGCATATTAGCTTTTTATGTGAAAGTTCTGTTCCAATTGTCATTTTTCAAATTCAGTGTTTATTAGCCATTATAAATCATAAACAGTATACAATGCATCGTCTAATAAGGATTCTGTATTTTTTTTTGAATTTTCTTTCAGTTCAAAATTGTTCATTCTAAAGAAAGTCATTTAATTTACATTTGTTCATATTTTATTTAATTGTAAATGGTTTAGAGATTGGCTGTGAAAAATCTCTGCTAATTGACTATTTTAGGAAAGATTAAGAAAGCTACCTTTAACCGATAGCTTGTCAGCCACTAAGCTTATTGTGTAAACACCTGACAAGTGAAGTTATGTTCTGGGTTATCATACCATACCCTAACTAATGCAAATGATGCATCATAACTATCTCTTTAAGTTCTAGCATTCTCAGGATCAGACCTACAATCACATAACCAATAATAGAAAAATGAGAAATAAGGGATTAAGAATTTGAAAAGGGGGCGAGTAATGAGAAAGAATGGTCTACCATCAAGACAGATTAGGGAAGTTTAATGTTTTCTCCAGCGCTCTCTTCTGACTTGAGTAGACATTGTTAGTTACTGGAGTAATAGGAAGTTATGGGGTATATTTAGAAAATAAATGTACAGTATATTAATAATATAATATAAATATATAATTATATATTAGTATTTATAAGTATATATTACTGTTATAGGGTATATTTATAATCCATAGGAAATACTCAGGAATATTTGCTGTTCTGAAAATATTATGGTCATTTAATGTTATCTCAAGGACATGATTAAGTTAAAATATATCTATATAGAGTATTTAATTTTAATTATCCCAGGCAATTTTCTCATAAACTACGTATAATAAAAAAAATTCCTAAACCAAAATTACTCAGATTAGAGGGGACACCTCATGGTGATCTTTTATTTGACATTTAACTTTACTTTGACCTTATATCAAGCTTAACGTGATATTTTCAAATGGAATGATCTGTTTTTGTCCCCACCAATGAAAAACGTGAAAAAGTGAAAAAAAATTGAAAAATGTGATCACACATGACCTTGAAAAATTTTTGAAAGTCATAAATCACAGATATTGTTATACAGGTGCTGGATTCTTTTCGCATATATTTATAGTCACTGGTTTCTGTTGTGAGAAGAGAATTGGTAACTAGTACCATTTTGAATCGACAAATTGTGTTAATTGGATACTGTTTGTGATTGAATCCTAAACCATGAACTTCAAGAAGCTGAAAAAAATGATAATCATAAAATGTCATGATTAAATTCAAGAATGTTGATGTGACATTATTTGTTCTTTTGAGCAAATAATGTCATATGACATACTGGTGTTATCAAAAAAGTTAATTCCATTTGATAACATCAATGACCTTTGGACATCAAAGGGAATGTCAAGGTCGTGGTCAAGGTCATTGCTTGGATATACCCATCCTATCCACATAACTTCTGTAAAGTCATTTTTATGCTCTTTCCCACAGTTTGTATGACGTTCAAAAACATGCAACTCATATAACACTATCTCTGATGGTTATCAATATGACCCTCAAAAACATTCTAAGGTCATATGTGTGACCACATATTACAATATAAAATTTTCTGCTCTTTTCACTGGTGGAGTCAAAAATAGGTCATTCCATTTGAAAAAATTATGTTACTTTGAAATAAGGTCAAGGTCAAGGTCAAGTTTAAGCGCAAATCCAAAGTCACGTGAGGTATCCTCGACAATCTGAGTAACTTTTGTTTAGATCAGTTTTTGTACTCTGCTTAGTTACAAGAAAATCACCTGGGACGATTAAAATGAAACACCCTTATAAATTTTATAACCATATCTAGTTGATGTTATGAGATTTTAGTAGAATATAAAAAATGTTTTCTGGATGAAACCATTACACCCCCAGGTGACTGAAAGTTTATATCTGGATTAAGTTTAAGAAGTCATATTCAGAAAATCGTGTTATGAAAAAACAGTTAGTTAAGAGGGGGACTGTATTTGTACTAGTGTACATTTTTATATTTTATGTACAAGGATTATAACCTGTATTTACTTGTTAGAGGTAAAGATTTCACCTAGATCTAAAAAGTAATAATGAAGTCAGTGTTAACATAGCTTCCTGCAAAATGTCATACAGTACTAATGAGAAAATTTGGAAAATTTACAAGGGAAAGTAATCATAACTGAAAATGTAAAAACCATTTTGGACTATCCAACCTAACTCATACACAATTTAGTGAATATTATGAAAAGTACTGATATTATTCAATACTTAACTGTACCACTATCAAAACACACAGCTTTTCTGACTTTTTGATAGCTGATGTTTTAAAGATTTTTAAAATGTTTAAAAAATTAGGATTACCAATAAGGACAAATTCATTTACAGTTTAAATAAAAATATGAAAATGTCTAACGAAGAAAAGTTATTGTATTCTTAATGTCAACAACTGTTGCTAAATTAGTTTGCATTCATATAACAGCACAGTGAAAAAAGCATAACTACAATGGCTGCAACAGGAATACTTGGAACAGCTTTTTCAATCTTATCAACATAAAAGATAGAATGAAATAAAGATGTAAAACCATTTATCTTATGTGTTGTGTTAACAGTTTCTGTTAAATTTACCTTCTAACTCGGAACTTTTTGAATAAAAGTCAGAGAAAGACAGAGATGCTATCAGTTTGTCATAGATATCAACAGAGAGTTATATAGCAAAGTTGGCTTATAAATTCATTTGAAAAATTTAATTTTTATAATTTCTTCGCAAAATTTAGGCCAACAGAACCGGATAATGCTCTTTTCTCCATTTACTTACTGTTATAATATCCCTTATGATCCACTAATATTATTCTTTTCTTCTCTTTTACTTCTAGATAGTTAAATCTTTCAACTGACCCACATGACCATTATATGGAGTTTTACTTTCTTGTATGAAATAAAAAAAGTATTATGATCGCAAAAAATTTCGGTTTTCAGATTTCAACAGAAATATCTATTTTGACCATCCCTGAATCCATTTTGACTAGTTTTGGCATGACGTATGTATGTACATACCTGCATACTGTACATGCAACTGTACATATGTATGTGCATACTGTACATATTTTTTCATGTACTGCATGTGCAGTTATGCAGGATACATATCCTGTATAACTCAAAAACAATTAGCCATAGTATGTTGAAATTTTGGATTTAGGACTGTTATAACATAGAATTGTCCACCTCCTCTTTTGATTACAGTTCATTAGTTCTCTAGTACTGTCTGACAGTATTCTCCTTAAGTCATTCATGGAATTCATATGGTGTCCACATCAGATTTTTTTCTTAATCAGTATTTATCAAGACCTTTAATTACTATACTACCTTTAATTTCTACTTCCATTCTAATTTAAGTTTTCTTTCTTTGAAATTTAAATTTCTTGCCTGGTATGAAAGCGTTTCAAATTTCCCTTTTTCAATAGATTTTTTTTTATCACATCTCCTTCATACACCTTTAACATTTCTCATAATTTTTTATTTAGGCTTCTATAAATCTTCTAATTATGGTTTTCTTCCATTTTATTTATCACACACTTTTTAATTCATACACTTTTTTCCTTTTGATATCAGTATTATTTATGTATTTCTTATGAATATTCCAGAAGTCTCCAGATATTCCATGCAGCTTTCTGGATATAGGACCCATAGACAGCCATGTCCCTTATCCATGATGTTTGATTCATTATGTGATATCTACTATCTGACACATCTTTCCATTTACCTACTTATATTTATACATACTTTCATCCATGTAAGCTGTTTATGATTATTTTTTTTTATTTAACCAGACTCAAACCATGCACGCAAAATGTTTACTTTTTTTGTTAAATTTAATGAAAATTAAAAAAAAAACATAATCTTATTTTAAGTCTGTAATGTTTGATAACTTACTGATTGTAAACACAATTATACTTTCATGACTGCTCTTGTTCAGTTTTAGACCAACTATTCTGAGTTACTGACTTTGAATCATCCCTACTTTGAACATTAATAACACCCAGTAAATTTTCAAATTCAATTACATGTAATTACTTTTATCTATAGATAATTTTTTACAGTTTTTAACGTTTGTCCTGCAGCATTATTGAACAGTACCTTTAAGTTTTTCTTTTGATAATATATATTTATGAAACTAACCATGTAGTTAATACTGAAATAAATCAATGGATTTAGTCATCTCACTTTTGTTTTACTTATCAGTATAGTAAGTACTGAGTATGGCTGTTGGTTTTTAAATGATATGATTTTGTTTCAAAAGAGATGATTATAAATCACTTCTGAGTTATGTATTTTTCACATTTTTGATATAATTCCAAAATAATTAGTACTACAAGTCAGAATAAGATTTATAGAGATGTTTTCAAACATTTCATTATTTCTTATTTATTCAGTTGAAATCAGTTTTACTCTGTACACTATATCTTGGATTGATGTAATCAACAATTAAGGTATGTTTTATTTACCAAGTTCATAAATGACTTTGTCTGATGTCTACATTCTTAATTATATTTTTAGAAAATCTAATAAACTACAGTTGTTGTATTCAAAATATAATATTGCAGTACTATAGTGAGGACTGAAGTGTAATACACCATATCAAAATGTGATTTAATTATATTTTTAAATCGCATTTAAATATGATTCAATTATATTTTTGAGTTTAATACAGGCTTCTTTTTGAAGATATTTTCTTTCTGACCAATTGAGTTCTAAACTAATGATTTTAAATAACATTATAGCAGATACGCAGCTACAACCCGTAGAACATCACTAGGAAAAAATCTAAAATAATTAAAAAGGATGGATCCTAAGAAAGGAATTACCTACCCGTAAAGGAAACAAAAATAAGACAACCAACTTTATCTGTATGAATATTTCACAGCCTATCATAGCAAAAGTCATCCTTTCGATCCAACATTTTTTGGAAGATCCGGATAGGAGCAATACTGACTAACAATACTAACTCATATGTAGTACAATAATTTTTTTTCTTCCAAGTAATAAAGAGCACCTGTAAACAGGGTCAGGTTTCCTTAAGAAACCCCTTGCTCATCCCTTTTAGTTCACAGAGCTAAGCGAGATCTGTAATGCTTACCCTAAGCTAAGACACTATGCAGTAATTTATAAATAACAGTTATAAAAATGGATTCCTTGCGTTAGCTGCATTAACATAACTTAGAGCTTATTCAAGCAGGGTTAATCAGGATTGTATTAAAATCCAAAATGGAAATTAAAAATTATTTGTTAAATATTTAAAAGATAATTTTATTTTATATCATATAAAATTACAGTAGTTGCATGTGTTTAGTTTTATGATAAGTATCATAAAAATTTATTCTCTTGATATATTAAATATATGAAACTGATTTTAAGTTACATTATTACAGGCGATTTCTGTATACTTAAATAATTGAGTTACATTTCTTCACTACTTACTGAAAATCAACAAGGCATTATATGTCAGCATTAATAATAATAATAGTTATAGTGGAGTGCAATTTGACAAAGCTCTTTGTTTAAAAATAAGTTCTTAACTGACCTATCCTTTATGTTTAAAAATAAGATTATAAATTTAAAATAAAGGAGAGTGTCAGCTATAAGATTCTTATATTGAAAAACTTTATTTTTAATCACATTCGTTTGAAAGCTTATTATTTAAAAAAAAAAATACTTTAAAATAAGTGTCTAAATAAATTGATTAGTTTTTAAATAAGTAAGGATGGTTAAATGATTTAAGCTTACTTTGTTTTTTTTTTTGTTTGATCCTTTACTTTTTATTACATTAGAATTATTAACCGAATCCGAACGAAATCTTCTCTCTTAATTATCAAGCGATTCAAAACCCACCCATTAAAAAAATATTTCTTTTTTTTGCAATTTTGCAAAAAGAAAATAACGAAAAAGTCCTTTGGAAATTCACAAATCATAGGATTTAAATAATATTGTGAAAATTTAGGTGAAGAGTTTTCACATCACTGCAAACAATAATATGAAATCGGAACTATGAAATAAAAAATGACCGATTTAATATGGCAGGCTAATATAAAAATCATGCAAGATTAAAAGTAACGTTAAATATTTTTAATGATTTTGAGATTTGCTGGCCTCCGTGGCGCGAGTGGTAGCGTCCCGGCCTTTCATCTGGAGGCCCAAATCCCGGTCAGGAATGGTACTTTCAGACACGCTACAAATCGTTCATCTCATCACCTAAAGCAATAACTAACGGTGGTCCCGGAGGTTAAAAAAAAAAAAAAAAAAATTTGAGATATTTTTCAATTTTAATATTCAAATGATATATAATCACAATACTTAAACTGATTGAGGTAAATTTAAAAAATGGTAATAAATTAATTAAAAGAATATAAAAAAAAAATAATGAAAAAGAACACAAAAAAATATAACAATATATGCATATAAACAGAGTTTATAAGATTTTTTATCAACATCTAAAAAAAAAAAGAAAAAAAGTACTTTACAGTACAGAAAATATAATTTATAAGAGTATTCAACAATATATAAGCGGCATTCAAAAAGTAGACCACAAGGTCCAGTCGTGAGCATAGCGGCAGATCTGGCGAATTTCCGTATCTTTCACATAGTTTTGTATTTTCAAAAATCAGTTATGATATATGATTCTTTACTCAAACATTTTTTTCCCGCCCCACGGATTCGGACCCGCAACTAAGCATAAACTCAGCTCCGAGGGGTGCTATTGCCTCAAAGTACCTCGTCTAGAACAAAGTTTCCGCCAGATAACCGGAACTCGGTCTTTTAAGCAAGGGGACCTCAAAGTATCCCTCCACCGGGACTCGGTCTTTATGCCTTGCCTCTAACAGGGAACCCCCGAAAGGATCCTTCACCGGAACTAGGTCTTATTTCCATCCCCATCGGTACTGCAAGGGAGTTCCCACGCGATCATCGTAAGCAGGAGACCGTGCCTCCCCTCCTCCCGGATGAGGCTGTTCCTAAAGAAATGACATGATATTCCTATGAAGAAGAAGTCCCACATGTCGTTGGAGACATCTTACATCCCCGACCTCCGGGCACATGACCATGTGACTTGTAGGATAAGCATCTAGGGTCCTGCTTGCAGTCCTTGCGTAAATGGGCAGCCTTACCACATGTAAAACAGTGGCCGCTTCTGTCTGCGCCAGAACAGAACTTGGCCCTGTGGCCTGGATTCCAACATCTAAAGCAAAGGTCGTCGGATGTAAACTGTACCACCCACCCAATTCGAACTCACCCATCAGACAAAATTAATTAATTTTGTTCTACAGAAACGTTGTTATTAAATTAATATCTGTAATAGGAAGTACAGATGCCTCATGTAGAACTGTTTTGTCTTTGAAATGAATTTTAAGTTGATTTTACACACGATACCTTCCCTCAGATCCTGTTATTTTGCCAGAAACAAAACACAGTCCCTCGAAGACGGGTGGTGATTTTTCACGCTTTATAAATATGAACTTTTTAGAAAGTGCACATATAGGCTTGCGTTAAATTGCTATCCTTTTGTAGGTAGATCAATCACGTTTTCTTGTATACCGATGTATACGAAGTTTAATCGTAGATCACACATAGATCATTTTAGACGTGCATTTCGGTAGGGAAGGGATTGAAAGAAAAAAGGTACGAAGACACTCTGCATGACTTTGTACCACAAGGTAGGATCACCTGTCTTATTCGCTTAGATTAACACATTTCATATACAAAGAAATTCTGAGTTAAAATTACACTTAAGTACCACAGACTCGCATAGACAAGTGAGAAGCGTACATAGTTTACACTTGCATGGTGAAATACAGTAACACTTGCACAAAAAAAACTCACAAGTCTGTCAATTAATATAGATACCAAGTGTATTTTACCAGGAAGGAATGGACGGACGTAACCCTCAGTATAATATTAATTTACTTTTTATTTCAAGAACAAAAACCAGTAAACACGAAAAATATTTAAAGAAAATAGAAAAATTGCACCAATGTATTAACTAACTGCATTTATGACCATAACGTTTAAAATAAATGTTTTTGATTACTATTATTTAAAATGAATATATAAATAAAATAAATTTACTGTAAACGTGAGATAAAATTTCTTATTCACTAATGATGCAACAAAAAGCTGAACAAAGAAGTTATCTTCATTTATTAATATATTTTTATGTTTTACTAAAAACTATTGCGTATGAAAAACAAGCGGTTGATGTAGGAGTACAATGTTACAGAAACAGTAGTACAATGCGTACCATAACAAACGCCTGCCTTTCACAGGCAAGCTTGTATTTTCGTTCGGGCCGTTTAAGAATAGCAACATAGATTATTTCGAAAGATTTTTAGCTATAAGATTTTGATAGTAACATTTTTTTTGCCTTTATTAAAAAGTCGATTATTTTTTTATATACATCTTGAAGCAATAACTAAATCCTCAATTATATTCTACATTACAATAAAACATCTTTTTTGTAATAATATGTATTGCGTGTACAAGTATTCAAATATGTGTTGTAAAAGAAATGAACACCTTAAAAATAAGGCAAAGGTAAATAGAACTTGTGACCTCGTTAAATTTTGAACCGATTTATTATTCTGACACGAGAAGCTTGAGAAGGATCCTAAACAGCTACGTATAACGTTTACGAAAGGATTGTGTAATTCTATCAGACCAGGGTTAATGTGTGGTTACCACAAGTTACTGTTGCTTTTACCCTCCAGTGCTCGAAGTATTTTAATACCTCCCATAAAGCACACCCCTCTGCTATGTACATAGCGACAAAAGTGAACTACAGTTGTATAAATATTCCATGATCGTAAATTAAAATCCAGCATCTCCTTTTTCTTTGAACAACCGTACATAATTTTTGCTAATTATCTCATTCTATTTTAATTTCTTTAAATGTTTATAATATTGTACTCTGCTGTTCCACTTATTAAGTATGTAATCATATTCAATTGACAACGCATGGAATACACAAATGGGTGTATTATACGCTGTTATCAAAAGCCATCTAGTTAATTTTAACCCAGATATTCTATAAACCTCCATGGATGTTTATTAATCTGTTTATCCTGGTGGATAAAATAATTCTTGCTGGGTTTCTTTTATTTATAGAAATTTATTTTAGCTCCTCAAATAAATTTATTTCTTGAAGTTCTCTAAAATAGAAAAACTTCCGTTTAACTATCATGTGGCATCAGGTACCTCACCAGTCAACTATGGCAGTACAAGTTCTGTGCGTGGTTCAAGAAGACTTGTGGCATTTTAGTTATACTGTATTCATTGTCTAAAAAACTAATACAGTATAGCCCCGCTCTAACGCGGCTCGATAATCCGCGGATACGGATATAACGCGGATTATAACCTGTCCCCCAAAAAATATGTGAATATCTGAAACAATAAAGAAAAAATATCGTACCTTCCATACTTGCACAAAATTATACTGTATTGGCTTTTTGTATTAAACCATTATTACTTGATTATTTGCCTATTTTTTAATTGATCCCCTTTGTAATTTAAAATGTTTACTTCTCGAAATAACGCGGTTAAACTACAACACGTAAGTCCCCCGATAACTGCGTTATAGTGGAGTTACACTGTATTTTCCACGTTTTTTCTTAAATCTCAGATATTTCTAGTAATATTGCCTAATTAGAATAACACGTGCAATTGTCTCGTTCTACATACTACGGATAGAATATATTTATTTATGGGTAGTTATTTAAAAATAGTTATTAAAAAACTACGTCCTATTTAGAATTGGAAGGATATATCAATCGGCTATAATTTCTTGGATGACAACCTTGCGAAGAAAAATGGAAATTTTGAGAGAAATTCAAGCTGGAGGGAGCTGGGTCACATGACAAAATTACTGTAATTGTGTAGTGATCCAGTACCGTTTGGTATTTTCTTAATATCTATTACTTATAGCTTTGTGTTTGCAAGGATTTGACGTCGGATGATAATTATACAGACATCATCACCACGTCTTTGTAGAGGTGGGCTTTCAAGAAGTTTTTACCAAACATAAATGAAATCTTCGTTAAAAAACAACTCTTTATACAAACTGTTGGGAAAGAACAGGTTGAATTATTAATATATTAATGTTCATGACTGTTTTTTTTTTCAATTACATTATCAAACTGCTTGTTTTTTGCGTTTAAAAACAACAGTTTCATTTTAATATTTCTCTCGTATTGGCTGCAGGCTTGAAGATGTTTTGGTTGATGCCCCCAAATACCATTATCATTTTATCTCAAGACTTGGCAGTTTTATGATCCTTTTATTCTGTTCTTTAATATTATAGCATTTTCATGAATACATTTATTCAGTTTTTGAAACTGTTCAATCTTAACAGTTAGCTTATAGAGTGAGCAAATGATCTCTTCTCAGCAAGCGGCTAACAGTTCATTTACTTTATCTGTTTTCGTTAACATAATGTTCATTAGAGTGAGCTGACAACTCTGTTTGGTGATTCAGCATGTTTGCTGTGCAATATTACTACTATTGGGCGGGAAAAAACAAAAAAAAACAACAAGTGAAACAGCAGTTCAATTTTTTCTGAGAAATAACAGTTAAGTCATTCTGTTTGTTATTTTCCGACACATTACTACTCCTTTAGCATTATTACCAGAAAGGTTGATCCCATCTGTATCTGTTACAACTCTTTTATGTGACACTTTTGATTGAAAACGCATTCTCCATCTGTATAATTCTATACTTGGATAATAGAAATTGAATTCATTAAATGTGAGACACATCTATTGATGTCCCGTTGCAAAAAAATTTCATTTTTGTGGTTAACACGATTTCTCTTTTGGTAAGCGTTTGGTCACCTTTATCCGCATTTTTGTAAGCAGAGTTTTTCTTGACTTAGGATTTGTTAATTGAGATCCTATGAAAAGATCGTCGTACCCGCATTTGAGCCGAGTGTATAAATAGTATTGATGTTTCTGTTGCTATCCCTTCTTCTGTTGATAGACAGTTTGAAAGCAAGTCAACCGGTTTTAGCTCAGTAGCTGATACTTGCTCTTCACATACAGTAGTTTACAACTTCCTTCTCCAGAAGTCCAGGTTTGAACACCAACACTGATTTGCATATAATTATTTAAATAAGTTACAAGAAAATCTTTAAGTTAAATTTTTTTTTTTAATATTAAATTTTATTTTCTATTTTATAAATCAAAATCTTTTTTTATCCCTTTCATAAGTTTATTTTTCTTAATAACTGATATGTCCATCTAGTTGTTTATTTTTGTTTCACATAAAGAGTTCTTGGAAATATTCTTAGGTAATATATTTTACTGGTAATAAAAATTTGTATTTTTTCTAGAATTTTCTATTTAAATATAATCATAATTCAGCAAAAATGTAATATCACACGTTCTGGTTTTAAATTGTAGTTTACAAGGGCTTTCTATTGTTCTTTTTATTTAGTAGAAATAAATAGAGTAGCTATTTTCCTTAATAGATATTTGTAGGATTTTCAGCAAACTAAATATTACATTCAGTATTTTTCAGATGAATGATAATAACATGAAAAGTGGTGTATATAAATTTTTAAACAAGATTTGTATCATCTTAAAATAGTAAAATTTTTTATTTTATATTGTTTAAAAAGTGAATTGTGAAAACAACTCCATATTTGATACGATATCTTCTATAGTTTAAAATATTGTTGTAAACAGTTTTCTACATGAGTAAGTTTTTAACAAATATTCTGTTATGAAAACAACATCATATTTTTCCTTTCTTTTATTTTGATTATTTTTTTCTGTCACATCAACGAATGTATGATTTATTATTCCGAGATATAAATCATTTTTACTTGTTCTATCAGTGAGAAAAAAAAATGTATGATATAAAAATTAAAGTCAGGAAAAGAATGAGATCAAATTTACAGTTTTAACAGCACTTATATTTATCCTGTTGTTGAAGAGGATACAGAAAGACATCCTTACTAGAATTAACCCTTGGATTAAACGTACAACAGAAGGGGTTCATTATGATAACAAAAGGACTCTAAGTAGACAAAATTGGAGGTGGAAGTCAAGCTTGGCAGGAATGACTTGGCCAAGTTTAACTAGGAATAGATTCTTAGGAAGGAGTTTGAGATAGCATTTCATCCAACAATAGAACTTAATAATTTTAAATAGATAAGACACATAATTTATTTTATTCTAATTCACTTAACCATTAAAAAACTATCTACTTATTATTTATTTCATTATTTCTAAAACTGTAGTTATTTGAATTGTAATGAAGTACTTGTTTTTAAATAGCTAATTGAACTGAAATTTTTAAAAATTGATTTGAATTCTGTAGTGAAGCTTTCTTTAGGTTCATTTGGATTTAAATTCATTTTAACAAAATTTGGAAGAATCAGACAAATAATAACTTTATTTTTAATCCTTGTTTTAAGTATAATTGTTCATTTGAACAAATCAAAGTACTCAGCAAAATATGATTAGTAATACTAAAATCACAGAATTTTGTATCAAAAATATTTTATTTTTAATTCCTAATGGCAATTTTTAAAATGACAACAAAGATTATGACCTTCCTGCGTGTTATTATTTATTTATTTTTGTTGTATTTTTATTTCATGTATATTAACATCAGAAAAAGTTGTTCACATAATTTATTACTCTGATCAATTTAAATTTTCAAAAGTGATTTTTACAAGTTATTTTTTTTAAGGTCATTTAATAATCATTTGAAATTAACTAGAACCAAATGTTTATCAGACATATCTTTTCATTTTTAACATAACAAAATGTTATTTTATAAATTATCTTTTATTTAATGTTAATATTTTAGTAGTCAGAATGAAGTTAAAGATTTCCCCATTCATATGTAAAGTAAATGAGAGTAGCAGACTGAGAAACAAACTATTGATGAAAATGATTGACTTAATAAAGGAATATTGATTCATTATTAAAGAATTTTTTTATTTACTATAGACATTTGGTTGCAACTGCGCCTTTGGCTTCCTGCAGGGTAATCATGACCAGCTAGTATAGATGTATTTTAAAAATGCCTATTTCTATACTTAGTTGTCTTTCCATCACTGCCCAGATGAAGTAGATGGTGCTTGTATTTACCTTGATCAGGAACAAATGCTGCAGAGATTGATTGATACTTTGTTTATCCTACTACATTTCTTACTCTTTATCCCTTCTTCCTAATATTGGTAACTCCTACCATGGAAATTGGATTAACTACAATTCTCAATTCTGGATTCCTGTCTCTACTGATGAGATTTTCCGGCATTCTGTTTACTGTCCACAGGTGATAAAAAACTAATCTAGAGGATAAGATCCCTAAAATACAAAGGTAGGATTAATAAAATCTAATTTTGCCTAAACAACACTTAAAATAGAAAGTTAAATAGTAAAAATAATTTTTATACCTTTTAATTATAATATACAATTCATAGAAAGAACAAAGTATTAAAGACAAAAGTCAGTTGGCCTAAAGCAAGAGTTTTGTAAATATCATATGTTAATGAGGTACCAGTGTATTTTAACTATTAAATGTACGAGTATATGAAGAAATATATCAGTATATACCAGGATTAAAATATCAAAATAAAATAAAATATCTTTATAATAATTATTTACTTCAAGTGATTAATTCATATGTGATATATTCATAAAAATAAAAATTATCAGAAATGATTAACCTTTTTTATCCAATATGTAATATCAACATATGTTTCCCCACACCACAATCAATCTCTAATTTGAAAGCTTTACACTTCATAACACAGTAGTGAATAAACCATGATAACTGTTCATATTCTAAATGTACCTTCTACTAACAAACAAGGCAGCAACAGTAAGAAAACATACTAAGATATCAAAAATATTATTTTAACAGAAGATTTTAAGTAAATTAAATTTTGGTCTTAATAATTTCATATTAAAATTACACTTGGTAAGAAAACATCACAAACCATTTCTGATTATGAGGGGTAGCATCCTCTTTAAAAAAAAAAAAACATATTGTAATATAAAAGAAAGTGATTCTAAACATTTTCTTAATATTTCTCCTCAGCTTAGATATCACTTGGGTAAAATTCAGTAATATTTTCTCAAATTTTTTATGTCTTGTCCATGATATTTGATGATATTAATTTGAAATTTAAGCTTTTGTAATGATTTACTGAATCAAATTGCATAATAAAATGTTTTATATACAATTATATATACTTATAAATTAAATGACTAAGAAATTAACTGGTCAGACCAGTTAATTTCTTAATATGTAAGAGAATTTTGTATGAAATGTGTATTGTCAATGAGGAAGCTTAGAAAATTCTAAGTGAAATGTTATGTATTTAATTTATAAGTGTGTATAATTGATAGGTTAACCCAAGAAATTAATAAAGGCAATATTTTAAGTAAAATATTTATTTTTATTATATTTAATTCTATCCAAGCAAGAGGAAAATAAACTTAAATAAATTAAATTTAAGTTAATATATATATATATATATATATATATATATATATATTTATTTATTAAATTATTTATAATTGTGCTATATAATTTGGTTAGGCAAAAATTTTAATTTGAAATTTTCTCAAAGTTAGGCAATCAGTTATATACATTTTTCATTTTTTATATTATTTGTATACAATAAATTAGCAGGTCTACTTATGTTGATGCTACTAAAGAAATACAAATGTGTAGTTTTACTTTGAAAGTTATTTTATCCTTTACTATTACTGTCGACATCTGTCAGATTAATCCTTTGTTCCAGACAACATTAATCTAGTTTTTGCGCAAATTTGAATCCTCTGTGATTTTAACATTATCAGAGAATAAAGTTGAAAATTAAACAAACTGTTTGTGTAGTATCATAGATTACTAGGATTTATATTTGATGTTAATAGTCTCTTTTAAAATAGATATATTTTTGAGCTTTGTGGTAGATTGTTATAAGTTTTTGTATTCTTGAGTGAAAATATTTTGTTAATTAAGTGGATACTCCTTAAACAAGATTTATGCAGTTTTAATCATTTTTGTAAAATTCATAAAAGCAATATACAGTTAACTGGTATTGTTCTGTAGAATTCATATCAGTCTCAGTATGGTAACATTTGATTCATTTACAGAAACTTTACACAAAACACGTGTGTTTCATGTATACATGTATTTAACTCTGTTGTTAAATTTAAACAGTAAAATTCCAGAAAGGACCATTAATTATAGAGCACAGATGGCAGCATGAATTTAGAACAGTTGAATAACTAGATCATATATAACTTTTATATATGATAAGAAACAATTTACAAATATTATTTTATGTAAATAGACAATTTTAAATCTAATTTATTAATTTTAAACTAATTATTAATAACTTTTATATATAATGAGAAACAATTTACAAATATTATTTTATGTAAATAGACAATTTTAAATCCAATGAACTGAGCTAGAATTGTATGTTTTAATAATGATGATTAAATCATGCCAATGTTTACATTTATTGATGGCTTTGAAGTCATTATAAGATCCTAATTGAATTTGTACCTCATTTAAACGTTCTCTTTCTCTCTACATCAGAAAACAATTATGCTTTAAAGTAAAATTAGATGCATATTCATTTAACTTAACAGCCTTGTATGAAGTTATTATGTATTAACTTATAATGTCCATAGTAAGTTATATATCATTAGAAACTTCTGTTTATAAAATATCAGTAATTTAATGTGTAATAATAATGTTAATTAAATTGAATTAAATTTGTCAACTGTTTTGGTTGGACTCTATGTGAAATTGAATTCTCTGAAAAAGAGTATGAGGAAAATGAATTTTTTAAGTAGTAACTTACATTACCCCCGATTTTTCTTATAGCATGTAAAACATGTGATCTACAAGAGGCATCAAGTTTCTTTCTCTGAAAATAATGATCAGTTACAGCTAGAATCTGTTGTGTACAAAGAAAAGGTAATGTAGGTCTGAGTATCAAACACTTTTGTCGGCGCTTAGCATTCTGTGTGCATCAGTATTTACTGTATGCATCAGCAAAGAAGGTAATAGAAAACAATATCACTCCTAAATTTCATTTGCAAGCATAGCACATGATGAATGCTATTCTTGAGATGGCTCTGTCTTTTTCGGATATGAATTATGACATACGTCAAGTTATTCAAAACTTATGTGGTTATGTTATTTAACGTATAGAAAAATAGTAGTACAAAAGAGATTTTAACGTAAAAGAATCTTTTAAATATCGAATATTATAAAAATATTGCATTAGTCATGTGGTTTAATCATTAGCTCATTTAATCATTGACAATAATGAATAAATCACATATAGATAGTTATAATTTTCACTAATTCACTATGTGCATGCACATGCGCGCGCGCGTGTGTGTGTATGTGTGTGTGTGTGTGTGTGTGTGTGTGTGTGTGTGTGTGTATGAATGCAAATGTGTGTGAGGCAGAAGCCCAACCCCCAGGCTGGTAATGATATCCATGGCAGTTCAACACAAGCAATAATAACCCAATACTACAACATTACATCACTACAAGCACACAAGCCATAATATTCATCCAATATTGATTAAATTAGAATTTACTGTTGGTTAACAAGTTGCATTCAACTACAGAGAAATCAAATTAAAATTATATGGAGAAAATATTTGTATTATTTACATAATTCTTCTTTTTCTATAACTACAATAACTACTTCTCATTTATCTTTTCTGGTAGGAGAGTTGGTCCATTATTCATCTGATTATAAATTTCAGAAGAATCTAGAATTGATTTCAGATAAGTCAATGTAATGATTTTTGCAAAGTTATACATCAACTTAGGTTTTATATATAAATATGTATAAAACATATAATATTTTAAACTAAATATAAGAGCTGATCTTAAATTTTATTTAGAGATATCTGCCAAATCAAAATAATTACTATTATTTTCATTTTCCCTCAAATCAAAAATGTTGTCTATAACACA
This sequence comes from Lycorma delicatula, assembly GCF_047948215.1. Lineage (NCBI taxonomy): Eukaryota > Metazoa > Arthropoda > Insecta > Hemiptera > Fulgoridae > Lycorma > Lycorma delicatula. The sequence goes on from NC_134457.1 coordinate 55,700,077, forward strand.
TATTTTTAATTTGTTTCTAAATTGTGCTGGTGAAAACTTAGAGAAAGTATGGTGTATATTCATTTATATTGTATATTAACATGGTTGGGCATAAAACAACATGGTACATATTTCTACAAAATAATGTAGATATATGGTAAGCTAATTTACATGTGAACTTGAAGATACTAACATAAACTAAATATTATTGTAATAAAGAAACGTTTATATGAAAATGAAAAAAAATTATATGTTTTTTGATAAATATCATACTTATTACTCTGCTATAAATTTCAATTAATAATTAAAATATGCAAATTTTGATAAAATGTTAGCATTTAAAATGATTTATAGCGATAAAAACTTGAATAAATAAATTATATAAAGTATATAGGGAGATTATAACAGGATCAACTGTTTCATTATGAGTTTCCCTTGGTAAACTTTGTCCCTAGACAGTATAAACACAGTAAATAAATGATCAGTGGTAATGGAAAACTGAGACTTGTCTCAATTAAAACTACCCATCCTTTCATTGGTTGCCTTATAACTTAAGAACAAACTTAAAAAATAACACACAAAGAATATAATAATTTATTTAACCATAACATTTTATTTATAAAAATAAAATTTTATTTACTTACTGCTTGTTATTACTTTTTCTCTTTTTTTCTATGTTTAGTGCTTTCACAAAGATTTGTGCTTCGTCAGATGCATAAACTTTGGATTATAAATGCATAACAAATTAAAAGTAAAGGGGTAGTTTACCATCTCAGACACTGATATGGAAATTTTATAACTTTTTCAAATGTTTACAATTTTGTCATCAGAATTCATCGTTATATACCTATGATAAATTTAATATACTGTTGTTATTTTCTCCAACCAGTTTTCCAGCTACTACCAGGTCTGGGTTTGTTCGTTTGTTTGTTTGTGTGTGTGTGTGTGTGTGTGTGTGTGTGTGTGTAGGCAAATGCAATTACCGCTACTGGCTTGCCAGGCCTGACGTTGCTGCAGATGTAGTGCAATGTAAGTGTAAATGTACTGGTAAACATGTATTCTTGAACAGACTCAAGTCGACCATTCCTTAATATAGGAGCACACATAAAATGATGCTCCATTTAGTTCACTTATTCACCAAGAAATCATTAATTTTAAAAATCCCACTGTTGATTGGAAGATGAGAAACCAATCAGTATAATTGATCGTATTTTCTGTTTACCAATCACCATCATCATTGAATAAGTGATTCAAAGAATTATAAATTCTAATAATCAAAAATTCAAAATAGAAAAAAATTTATTCCATGTTGGCAAATTATAGCACATTCTGTTTACTTATGACAGTATCCACACTGAGCATTATCACAAAAACTCCATTTTCTTTTATTGTATTCATATTATTTTTATAACTGTCTTGACGATATAGTAATATGAAGTAATAGTATAATTATGTAAACTAAAAATATTAATACATGCAATGTGTGTTAACCATGAAACATCAATGAAGATCCATAATGTCTGTTGATATTGTAAATGTAAATAAACAGAAAATATGTTCATGTATCATAAAATATTGGACAACAAAATTTAAAAAAAGATTGTAAAAGAAACTTATACGTCTTCTTTCAAATATCATGTTGAGTAAATTTTGTGTTTATTTTCTGTTTGTCATATTCTCTAATCATCCTTTTTGTAATTCTATATTCCACAGTTTTCCACTTTGTTTTGCTTTCTTCTGTTATTTTTGTTCTTCTTCTTCACTTTTCTACTGTAACAAAGAAAGTTTTCTACAGACTGCCACCACAGAAACTAATAATATCAAATTTTCTTCGCTCAAAAGATTTTAATGTTAATCTTTGACATGCTATTTTGAAGTAAATTATAATGCGGATGTAATTGATATAACTTCTATGTGTTAATCATAAGAACACTTTCGGCCACTCTTCACAAATTTTTATACATCCACTTCTTATTATTATCTTTCTTCAATCTGAAGTTTTTTTATTATTTTTCTATTGAACAAAGAGATAAAACCAATCTCATCTGAATGTAAACTGAGCATATTTTGCCTGCTTTGTCCAAGATTTTAAAAAGGGAAGTGCATGAGGAAGACTGTCAGTTTATAAGTAACCAAAATTTGTTTGATGTTTTAACACTTCCTGGAACATTATTGAAAAAACTTCTTGATTTTAACCAAAATTTGCTTCAAATTTCCAGTTTGAGGATTATTTTTGTACTACATGATTACCTCATCACTATTCTGATGGGTAGCATCAAAATAATTATTGTACAAATTTAATTCCATGAGGATACCTTGCTGATTTTAATTTATGTCAACAAAGCGTTTGATTGCTTTTGTAATCTTTTGTTTTCTTAAAATTCAAGTAATTTAGTTTCTCATGGAATTATTATGGTATTCTCTTATTTAATAAGTTCATTGTGTCACTCTAAATATATCGTATCTGAAAATAAATTGAGATTTTTTTTTTAATTTAGGTAATTTCTTTTAAATAAATAAGAAATTATACATTTTATTTTATAATCTTTTACAAAATTTAAAAAAAAAACAGTGAAAAGATGTGTTCATTGCCATTTACTTTATAGAAATCATCAGTTACTTCAGTAATAAATAACTTTTGTTCATAATTCTTATAATTTAGATAAGATTGTGTTATTAATTTAACATCATCATTTGTATAATCTATATTTTGTAATATTTATTAAAACATGTCTGCGTAAATATCAGTGCATGATAATTTTATAAATCATAACACTAATGTCATAAAAAAATTGAGGCTTTGGTTTATGGGCCTTTGTATGTATATATATATATATATAGCCTATAGTCTCCTGGTTTTCAACTCCCTTATACTTCTATTAATTTTCCCTTTCATAAAATGCGTCCATACAATTAATTTTTTTACGGTAATGGAAACAATGTGAAAAAATTGCATGTGAATCAGATTAAAACCAACTTCATAGACAGTTTATAATATAACTTATTGCATGCTACTTAAAATAATATAGAGATTTTTTTTATTTTGGATTAATTTATTTTTATTTTTTGACTTATCTACTTACATATATGTAAATATACTTATAATATATATAGCATAGTTAATTAGCTTATACTATTTACCTAGCATGGCTGAGTAATTTATCTCTATATATTTCAGGAATCATTAATTACTCTGATTATTAGTTTTAGTCATTAATACATGCCCGTAGCATGCAGTGAAACTGCAACTAAGGTTTATTTATAACATCAGCGATTTGCAGAGCTGGTTTATTTAATGCAATGGTTAGACATGTTATCCTTGTTTCATTCTCTTAACTATCCACATTGCTTTCTGAATATGATATACACATTATCCTTTTATGACATCAGTTTTTAAAATTTTATACAAATCCTACATTTTTTTAAAAACATATTGACATTTTGATATTAAAAAAAGTTATTCAGAATTTAGTATTATGTTGATCCATTACCAGTCATCCGCATTGTCAGAGTTTTGAAAACATTTTTGACTCAGTCTATAATTATAAAAAGAATTATTATAAATACTGAAAAACCATTTACATAAAGTAAAAATAAAGAAATTAATTAAAGAACCATCATCATTATTTAATTATTTATAATAGAATTAGTAAAGAACTACCATAAAATAATAAAGGCAGAATAGTTTTTTTTTTCAATTAACACCTGAAACATTAAATAATAAAATTATGAAAATATCTCGTCGCTTAATTATAAAAAAAAATTGAAATCATGATCAAACTTGAGGTTTCAGTTTCAGTTTTATAATTCATCATGAACTTTAATGGCTTTTTATTTATTTTTTGAATTTTTCTACTTTTTTGGATTTAAGATTATTTTCCAATAATTCTTAATTACTGATGATGATTAGTATTTAATAGATTTATAAGGATTCATTATAAGGATTTACTTTAATTTTTCCATTTTTACAAAAAAAATAGCCAATCATAGTGGTTAAATTGTCACAAATCAGTTGTTAACGGCTAATTTTTGAAGTCAAAGGTTTTGACATTCAAATCCAAGTAAAAGTTAATTGGTTTTATACAGATTTGAATAGTAGACAGTGGATGCTGGTGTACTTTGGTGGTTGGGGTTCAATTAACCACACATCTCAGGAATGGATGGCCTGAGTCTGTACAATACTACACCTCATTTGCATGTCATATATGTCATCCTCATTTAATTGTTTACTAGTTGAACAGATTGCAATGACAAATTAGGAAAATAAATGAATAATTTTCTAAAAGAAAGCAAATTATAAAAGAAGGGTTATAACCAATGGATACACCGGTACCCATTGTAGCACTGGTATCCATTTTAGACAATGGATACCAGTGTACTTTTACTTTGGTGGTTGATGTTCAATTAATAACACATCTCGGGGATTTGTTCTGAGTGTGTACAAAACTAGACTTCATTTACAAATCGTACATAACATTCTCATCTCATTGGGGAAGGAGTTGTATATTGTTTACTAGTTGAACAGACTGCAATGTACACATCAGGAAAATAAATAAATAATTTTCTAAAGAAAAGCAAATTATAAAATAAGAGATAGTTTATGTGTACAACTTTTTATCTTGATTCATTTTATGTAACATGTAATAGATTAATAAAATTATTTATCGCTGTTTTCCATTTGATGAACTGTCTTCAATTAAATCTTAAAATGTAAGACTTGCCTTTATAGAGAACTCACTGATCTGTCTAAAGTCATTAGATGTTGATATACTCGCATATCTTTAGTATGTTGATATGAAGTTATTCTAGGCTGTGGTTGGGATTATGGGAATAATAGGGGGTAGGTATGTGTTATGAAAGAAATGATGTTAAAAGAGAAAAAATAGTTAAACGGTTTGTTTTGAGTAATTTATCAGTTAGAATGTAACTCGTAATCAAGCTTATTCATTTAAAAAACACTTAGTACAAGTATAACTTGGCCATGCTAAACTTGGCGTTTAGCGTTTTATTGCTTTGTAATTAGAAACCTATAAAAATATAATCATACCCTACGCCTACCGTGGCAGAGTAATAGAAATTCTGATTTTCACCTGGAAGGTTCTGGATTTGAATCTCAGTCGGTATTTGTGAGTAACAAAATTTATTAAAACCCATTAAACCAGCAATAAAGTTATCTTATATGTTTTAAACAACATCTGTATTTCATTTGTGGTTAATTTTATTCTGGCGTAGATAAGAAAAATTCTTTAAAAAATTGGGTAAATGTTGTTTGAATGGATAAACAATATTTTAAAAAAACAATAATTAATATCTTATTGTAATTAATTGACTGGACTTTATAATTTTTGTAATACCATTAATTTTTAGGATTTCTCAGTTTTTTATACTTAACGATAACATATCTAGTACTTTATAGATAAGCAATCAACACTTTAAATAAACTTCTCACATATTCAGTGTTTTAAAAATTATCTGATACAAAAATTATTCTATAATTTATTTCATTTCTATCCACTTTTTAAAAGAATCTCATAGTAAATAGAATATACATTGTAATAAAACATACATAAATATTATATATATATATATATATATATATATATATATATATATATATATATATATATATATATAAATATCATTGACTATGCTCAATGCCTCTCACAATGTTGCCAAGAGGTTTTATATACTACGTTATAATTGATGTAAGCCGTTTCTTTGAAAAAACGCCCCTTGCGTTTTTAAAAATTTTTAACCGATTTAATTTCTTGAACGATTATTAAGAGACTAAATAATGTTGCATAAATAAATTTGTAAAGTTACTTTTCTATATCAGCCAATTAAATTTTGTAGAAATTAAAATTTCTCTTTTCCAACATTCAAAAAAAAAAAATATTGCGTGTAAATATACAACGTTGTGATTAACTCAGCGAAGCTCAATTCAGATAATCAGTATTTTACAAACACCAGATTTTTAAAAAAAATTAGTTAATAGCTATATACAGATTGGTTATAATTTTACAATTCTGTCTGTGGTGAACAAAGTGTATCACAATTTATTTTTTAAATATTATCGTTAATAGTGTTTCGTATCTTACTGAATTCATTTTGTAGAATTCGTTGCGGAATAAAAACAATATATCTCGTATTAAAATGGGATCGATGTAGACAAAAGTGAATCGATCAATTAACCCACATCGTTACTAAATTTTTTTTCAATTGAAAATACAAACGAGTTTAACCATATTTGACTTGTCCTTAGTCTTTGACCGATCCAGTATTGTCAAAGTCGTGTGTGATTGCGATTGAAAATAATTCGAGTAACGATGTGGGTTACTTAGTCAAGTACAGTTTTAGAACCTGAAAACATTTATCTAATAGGACAGCAATAGTGATCGTTGTACTTTTATTTATGCTCTTTAATTTCTTCTATGTTTAGTACTGCTTACCTTTATTAGTTGTATTCTTTTTCTTTTTGTTGACGCGTTTCGAAACCACTTCATTGTCAAAACTTATTGTATTGATATTTTATATTTATGTTAATCTTATATAGCGTTTAGTAAACGCCCCTCCATATATTTGACGTCATGCCTTATCTGGTCTTCTTCCTGTTTATTGGTTATTAATGGCTATTCTTATTTTTTAACAACTGTTAACAAATAAACAAGAACAAGGCCAGATTAGGCATGATGTTAAATGTAGGGAGGGGCGTTGACCGAACGCTATATAAAGAATAACAGAAATATAAAATATTAGTACCATACGTTTTGACAATGAGTGGTTGCGAAACACGTCCAGAGAAAAAAATGAAGCTAAGAAAGATAAGCAGTACTACATACAGAAACTAAGTGATCTTAGCATAAAAGATCATAGTAACTATTATGTTAGCAACAATTTTAACTCGTTTATTTTACTACCGTTTTCATGTTTTTATTTGTTGTAATTCATTATTACATAATTATTTACAATTATACTAAATTATATGTACAATTATTTTTATACAATTCTTATTTAGAATTAAGATCTTTTATTATTTTTTTTTTGTACGATTATTTGCATTGTTGATTGTATACTATTAACACTAACTCGAAATCAGTGTTATATGTCCAGTTCCTGTATAAGTTGACCATCTTCTCTATCTTCATTGGAAGAGTCACTTTCACTACCAAAGTCCAGATGTATGATAAATTTAACCTTTATTTCGTTGATTAGCGGTACCATCGTCTTTTACTATGTTTCAACCTTTTTTTTTACAGGTTCGTAATATTGTTAGCAGCGATACTTCATTCAATTTTTGCTAAGCTACATACAAGTTTTAACAGTTGGCATAGAAAATGTTGTGTATGCTTTATTACTACCAACATATCTTTTCAGAGCCAACAATACCGTTTCGATCGCATTTAAATAGAAGATAAGAAGTTGAAAGATGGAAGTGGTAAGATGGAAGTTGTATAATCTGATGCCTGTATTTTTTTAATAATTTATCAAAATGGTACCTTATTTTAGAATTTCTATGCGATTTAAATATGTCATGTAACTGCGATTTTAACATTGATTTAATAAACGGAATATTGTTCTTCTGTTACCAATTAATCAAGCCACTTTTCCAATTATTTCAATTTGGAGGCTTCTCTAGAAGTGAATTGTGGTATGACGCATTGACAATAACGAGCATTGATTAGGGGCGAGGAAAGAATTAATTTTTCTGATGCCTACTTCATAAAATTTTTTTTGTTGACGCTATCTTGATTGTCACCGCATTTTAAACTCGTTTTACAATTTAACAACGCGATCGAATGAACCCTAGTTATCCTCCAGCATGGATTTTGATTAACCGATTTCCTTTAATCGGTACATTTACTTCTGCACCTCTGTCATCCGACAACGATTTTTTAGCCAAACAGGACGCTGAAATATACGATTTAAAAATAAACAATCAAAGAATTGTGTTTTCAGCAATCAAGTCATTTTTCTTATATCTTTCATCCTCTTCCATCCGATTTCTTCTTTCTCAATTCTTTTATTATCAGTTTTACACAAAAAAGCCTAACTCTTTCGTTGTAGCTGCAAGTGTAGTTCTAGAACTTTAAAATTGAACACTCTTTTGAAGTTCATCGCATAATTTTTTTAAGTTAAATTACGGTCTTCAATTTACTAAAAACTTTTTAAATGTATTTAAATAGAAAGAAAGGTACTCTCTCTTTATCGAAATACTTTGTATTTAATCGGTAAATCTTCCAATAAACCCAAAATTTGCTAATAAACTCATATTTTTTGATCTGTACAAATATGTGTGATGACGGTTAGACAATTTTCTTTTAAATCTCATTTTAACAATAACAAAAACTTGCTTGATCGAGATAAATTGTAAATCTTTAAAATGCTTTTACAATATGGTATATAGATTATTTTATGATATAGTAAGAGTGTTTTTAGATACAAGTAATATATTAAAAATAATTTTCTAAGTTAGTGTTTGTCATGTGGTTTGGTTGAATTTCCTCTTTTAAACTTTAAAAACAGTTGCGCTCCTTTTTTCAACGTTGTAAACAATTGAGGTGCTCTTCGTAAAAGAATTAATATTCTGAGAAAACTGTTTAAAAACATATAATTTTTTAGATTAAGCTTACTAGAGTTTATTATGTGAATATTTCTGTACTTAACACGTCAATATTGTACAATTTATCGCCCCATAAAATAATACTAGGTTTAAAAGGATTGCAAAAATAAGTAGTATTAAATGATTTTTAATTAACTTAAAAAATAGATTTCTTTTCTCAATTATGATTATGGACTGTATCCTTGATTTTGATGAATGGAGATATTATTTTAATCTATACAAATATTCCTTGTACGTATGAAATTCTGAGGTTTACTCTTTTTCTCTTCTAAGCTCCGAATTAATATTAAATTAAATTTTATTTTGTGACATACATTTATGTCAACATGGTTAAAACTATGAAACGGTAAAGGTAGAGGTTTTTTCATACGTAGATTCTATTAACAGAAATTCCTGTACACTTATCGTTTATTTGTTATTTGTCTTCCCTTAAACATCAAACCAGATAATCTGTTAATTGCTATATTACGCAGTAACGTCTACGTATCGAATTATTTTACTGTATAGGCTTAAGCCTGAACATATTCTCTTAAATATTTTTTTTATTACTGCATAAAAGGAACAATTTATAATGTTCTGTTGATGCAAATGGTATGATGAAAATAATACACATGATTATCATATGCTAGGCATGATGAATATTGAGATATCGCACGTAAAGATTCTTACAAATACGATTTATTTAGTCTAGAATAACTAACTATGTATTTTTATTCAAAATAAGTAAATTATAAACCGCAAATACAATTCTGATTTTACTATGAACTTTAAAATAGTTAATAAAAATTAGGAAAGGAATTATATTATTCGGATAACAATTACAAAATCAATAATTAACTTTATACAACAAGTTTTTACGTCTAATTTACAAAAGAAAACTAGCTTAAACTTCTGCCAATGAATAATGTCACCTTTTACTCTATTTTCAACGAATTCGTCGAACAACTTCTCGAGCTTAACCACAAAATAGCCCCGAAACGGAATACTCCAGTTATGCACTCTTCGCTCATGCGCTCGACTGTTACCGTAATGTTCTCGCACATTATCCTCGCATTTATCGCACACTGAAAACGATGTCGCTGGGCCTCGGTGTACTGAGGACCTGTTTATACCTCCGGATGTAGGTTTTGAGTTGTAGTAGCAGCAGCAGACCTATCCTTTTGTTCGTTCAAACGTAGTAGTTTCTGTTGTGGTCTTCTATAATAATCTGAGAATTTTTTCTTGAAATAGTTACCATATTGTTAAATTTGTCTTTTTTGTTGTTCTGGATTTTTCTTTTTCAATCTGTTTGTCGATTTACGATTTTCATTTTCTCTCTCTCTCTGTCTGTCTATCTCTCTCTCACTGTCTCTGTCTCTCTCTCTATCTTTTATTTTGGCACATCCTGTTCCTAGAATCTTCTCTACCCTTTTTAATACATTTTTTCATGTTATAAATTAATTGTTAACTATTCCTAACCGGATAAAATCTTAAGCAATACAACTATTCACATTAGCTATGTTGTGAACGACAGATAACAATATAATTAATGGGTTTATTTGTTAATATTTTTCTGTATAAGGCCATGCAGTTCAGTTAGCCTCAATTTCTATTTTATATCTTTCACATTTTTTTCCTTTTAAAAAAGTATAGTAATTAAAATGATTACATTGTATTACTTTTTTTTTGTTATTTTAATATCTTTTCTTTCCTTTTTATGTTAAAGGAAGACGATTCTAATTCCGATCTTTCCGATATTTTTCTAAGTTTCCTTTACGATGATTTCTGTACTGTAAAATGAATGTAATAAAACATTTTTTTTTTAATGTCAGTGTTATAATTATGCATTGCAGCTTCAGCTAACAACATTTCTACTTCATTAAGTTATGATTTATTTTATTTTTAGCAGGATGTATGCAGAATCCTCAGAAGTTCATGACGTAATAAGATTGACGTAATGTTCAGTAACACTATGGAGGAGGTATTTACGGTTATATTTAACTAATTGTGTAGCCAGAAATAGAATATTCGGTACAGTTATTATTAATACAGCGTCTTCAGTAATGAAGCGACATGATGTAATTACTGTTGAGTGATTCGTGGTAAAGGTCTTACGTACGAGTATATTAAAATAGATAATCTCTTTGAATACTTTTCTAAAAAAATTTATGAATGTGCACTTTCATTCAAATGTGCATGCGCAATTCATTTCATGAATGTGTGTGTGGGTGCGCGGGCACACGCACACAAACACACACTATATATATTAATTTTTTTTATTCCTTTTTATATCGTGATTACATGATTTTTTCTTTCTCCTTCTATTTATTTTTTTTTACTGAGATAACGTTTGTTATAATTGAATATAAATAAATTGTTTAAAAAATCTAATTCAAGACAAAAATAACCAGAAAAATTTGGTCAGATTTTTCTTGCCGATTTAAAAAACCTAAATGGAATAAGTGAAAATAAAAAGTAACTTAAACTTACGTATAAAATAACCTATGATAATAAATGAAATTAAAGAACCTTTTAAGTATAAACTAATGTTCATACCTAAAAAGCAATAAAATACTGTCTGGAACAAATCAATCTTTGTTTTTTTTTTTAAGTAGGGAAAAATCGTAAAGGTACGTACAGAATCAATTTTTTGTAAACGTGTTCTGTCCTACAGAATCATAAATTTTAACTACTACAAATGAATTGATAACATAATAAAAGCAATGATAATCTGAATATTAATTTTGAGCTATTTGGAAAAAAAACTTTTCAAAAAAATTAATAATTTATTTCTCTAACTTTGGTGATAAAAGTTGAAAAACTAAACCCATCCCAATAACAACTCATTTAAAAAACAAAACAAAAAAAAACAATAAACGAAGTTTCAAGTCGGTAGATTGAAATAGTAAAGCGTTCGCATCGTTTAGAATTTTTACTTTCTTTTTTTCTTTTTTTAAATCAAGTCATTTCAAAACAATGGAAGTTATATATTTTATTATACTATTTCATTATATTATCGATTTTTTTTTTTTCAAAAAAATTTACTATCATTATTTCCAGCGGTATTATTTTCGATGTATATTTTTTTATAAATTAAAAAAACAAATACTAGTAAAAATTACTTCACATCCACCCTCTTGAAGAGATACTTTTCCTTCAATATATTCTCGTTTTTTAATCTAACTTTTTCAAAAGTTTAATAAACTTATTCCGTTAATACTTAAACTATCCTCATAATAACTTCCATAGTTGACTGTGAACCAATTTTTGAATTTTAAAACTGAGACAACCCAAAACAGTTACTCACTAGTTCTAATATGTAATTTTGGTTTCATGATTTCTATATTTTGAACTTAAGAATCAGAAAAAAACGTCGGGAAAAAAACAAAAAATCAGACGTTGAGATCATATTTACAGAAAGAAATGCTTTTCTTCTTGTAACGTACAAAATTACAAATTGATTTTTATCAGTATAAAGATACACTTTAACAGTTTGAGAGTAAAATATGTAATGAGTATTAAACATCCTTACTGTTAAAAGACAATGTTCTGTAGTAGTCATAACAAGTTGTAAAAAACAGTACCTAGTGAAGAATTTGTAATACCATTATTTACGCAAAGCGGAAGTAGGAAAACGGAAGTAGGATAATTGTTATCTGACTTATTTTAAAATGTTTCTTATGCCGTCCTCCGTGGCGCGAGTGGTAGCGTCTTTCAACCGGAAGTCCTGGGATCGAATCCCGTCAGGCATGGCATTTTCACACGCTACAAAAATTTCTTTCATTCATCTCATCCTCTGACGTAATACCTAACGGTGGTACCAAAGGCTAAAAACAAAGCCTTTAAAATAAATGTTTCTTATATACGAATATTTGAAGCGCTGTTGCTAGATATCGGCAGAAATGATATTCATGAATCTATGTTGTAATTCACCAGAGAGCACTGCGTGTAATCCGATTCAAAAAAATACTTATTCTTATTAGTCTTCAAATAAAACAATTTTAAATATTAAAATTTGTTAAATCCATGAATATTTTATAAGCATTTTCTACATTATTTGTTTATTTATTAGCCATAATACATTATTAAAACAGAAAATTATTATATAATTACAAATCAAAAATATAATTACATTACTGAAAGTAACAAAAAAAAAAACCTTGTTGGTTGGTTGCATTTACAGTAATATACGTGATTTAATTAAAAAGTCTTTTCTAGAGGCAATTTGAAATATTAATTTTAATTTTCTATTTTATTTTTATACATTTTTTTTGTAAATGTAAGAATTATTTTAAATTATTTATTAAATGAAAAAGAGAAAATCCCTATCTCCGCGGCGGAGTGATAGCGTCTCGTTCTTTCATTCGGACTCCTGGGTTTGAATGTCTGTCAGGCGTGGTAATTTTCATACGCTATAAATTTCCATTTCCATATTTCCGTATTCCAATATTCAGAACAGAAATATTCTGAACGTAAATGTACAGTAATACAATATAAATAGAAATATTTCAAGAAGTCATATTTAAAATCTGAATATCCTAATCACTTAGTTTTTATTAATAATTAAAAAGAGAAAATTAATGAAACAGAAATTAAATTAAGCCAGAAGTTTTTAACAAACCAACAACGTTAGAAGATCATTATCGGTTTTAGTCAATTTCCTTTATTTGTTGTTCTCTTTGTAAATTCATTTTTCAATTATGTTTCATACACACACACACACACACACACACATATATATATATATATATATATATATATATATATATATACAAATAAACATACAAAACTTACGCATTGAGAGAGAGAGAGAGAGAAGTGACAGATATAAGGCAGGTGTAAGGGACCTGACCTAGGACAGATAACCCGTGTGACGATATGACGACGATGAACTATCGACTTGAAATACACTCATATTTATAATTATTTATTTATTATAATTATTTTTATTAATCAAAAATATATATATAAGATATAATTTTTTTATATGTATATATACCCGTATATATATATTTATTTATTTAAAATCTTGCATATATATAAAAGCGAAAGTTTATGGGTCTATCTGGTTTTTTTTTGGAATATCATCAAGTGAGAACCAACCCACCAATTGCTTTCAAATGTTCAGGATACATTCCTGTTACCCAGGGAAGGTTGTAAGTCATAGATCGAGACTTTAGCCCCTTTGGGGGTTAAGATAAAGATATTCATTAAAGAAAAGAAAAATGAACCCTTTTACTTCATTATTATATTTCTGCCACCGTAGCAACAGAAATATAATGAAGTAAAATGACTAATTTTTTTCCTATAATGAATATCTGTAAAATATTTCATATTCTCGCAACTATGAAGATAACGAACGCATCGGGAGTTCAGGGAGCTGGACCTCCTGGCTAGACGGTCGGGTAAGCGATTCCTGACTGGCTAGTATATATATTAATCCATACATATAGTCTTGCTTAATTAAAATAATCATAAGAAATATGTTTTAATAAATAATTACAAATATGGATTTGTTTCAAGTCGATAGATTCATCGTCATATCTCATATGGGTTATCTGTCCTGGAACAGGTCCCTTGCAACTGCCCCATGTTCGTTTCCTTTCTCTTTTACTCCCAAATAAACTTTTAAGATCTTAATAACTCGCATCTCCTTTTACATTGTCTGTAATGTTACTCTTTTCTGGCCTCTTTTTTTTATATCTGTTATTTTCTACTCCTAGTCCTGTGTAATCATTTTTCCTCCTTCTGTGCCGTGTCCTAGCCAACTAAACTAGTTTTCCTATTTTGAATTTTTCTTATGAAGCTTCTATTATTGTTAACTTTCTTCATAACTTATCGTTTTTCACTCTTCTATCCATTTAATTCGGTCTCCAGTATCTTCAATAAGAATAATAAAAAGTTACAAAAGTTTGTAAACATCTTTTTTTGGATGATCTTTTGAACATTTTGTCAATTGTTCAATGAATATATTTTTTTTCTTTTATATGATAAATGTAGAAAAGTGCATGCATCCCTTCTCATATTACGCATTTAGAGGAAAATAATAAAATATTTTTAAAGTCAATATGGTGGAGCGGTAAAAAGCTATAACAAATTTGTAAAATTTGTAATCATATGCTGTCTTGAAAATGTTTTCAAATATTTTTCAGTGGTAATACTTCCTGTGATATTTCTTTTGGAATTTTTGGACATCCATATAAAATGTGAGCCAATACAATTTAGATTAAATTTTCCTTCTAGTACTCTATTACCTCGTCACTTCTTCGTTCTAATTTTTCAGAACTTTAATCACAATCTACCAAATTAAATTTCATGTTTGTAAGTTTAAACCATACGTTCATGCGGTCAAAGATGTCTACACCCATTCCTATATACACGGAAATTACAAATTGTTCGAGAATCTCTCAGGGAATGATTTTATAGCCAAAAATAAGAAAAATGTTCATATAAATATACATCAGAAAACGGTTCGTTAGCGAGTTTCGGCTCGCGAATCATTTAACCCTGATTTTTGCTCCCTCTGTGAAATTAAACCGTACTAAAGTTCTTGTGGTAAAAATCGAGGGTTAAATTTTGTGCTTCATTATGGTTCTTGATCTAAGAGATTGAATAAAAGTGGTCCTAGACCACTGTCTTATTTAGACCACTATCTTGCTTAGGTTTTAAGAAAAACAGGGAAAACACAAAAAAATTTGGCGGAAAATACACATTTTAGGTTTAGAATAAAATATTTTTGTTAATTTACTAATAAAGAAGTAAAATTTTCTAATTAACTTTGTAGAAAATTTAATTTTGAGAAAATTATGTAAATAACGACTACTAGAGTTTAACAAAAATTTGAGAAGTTCGACTTTAATTAGAAAAAAAAAAACACACTAACTGTATCGGAATCGAAAAAGTGTACGATTTTAAACAGAAGGATTTACATACAGTTGCTAAAAGTTATAAAAAACAAATTTGAAAGACATCCTTCTCAAACTGTTCTCAAACATAATAAAATATTTTATTTTTTCATATGTTCCAAGTAACAGCTGAACAATAATTAAATTTAGTATCTAGTATTTGAATAATAATTTGAGCGATGTTTGTGCTGTTATTTTTCGGTCGGTTGGAGATGGGTGATACCGCAAATTTGTTTTCATTTGAAGAGTTGATGGCATGTTGTTAATTTACAGTAAAGTAAATAAAAATGGATTGGCTGCTGTGCGTGAGTACCATGAAAATTATCCAGATCGAAGACTACCGGATCGTAAAACATTTGAGGCTTTAGAGAAGCGTGTTCAAGAAACGTGTATGCTTAAAGCCAGAACGATTCGATATTGGTCATCAACGTTTTGTGAGAAAGCCAACGCTAAAGAAGCAATATTGAATGCGGTTTATCCCCCACCTCAAGCACCAGAAGGTTGTCACATCGCTTTCATGTCTTGCAGTCAAGTATGTGGCAAATGTTTGGGAGCAACGATTTTATCCATTCCATACAACACGAGCACCTGATTATTACCACCTGATTTTGATAAACGGATGAAATTCTGTCGATGGTTAATTAAAAAATATGAATATCGTCCCGATTTCCGAAGTAATATTCTAATTACATTTGAATCCAGTTTTACAAGAAATGACATTGTAAATTATCGAAGCACACTTTCTTGAGCAGAATAAAATCCCCATGAAATTACTACAAATCATTTCCAACGCGCTCCTTTAATGTGTGGAGTGGTATTCTTGGTTATAATGTCATAGTCCTTTTTTTCTTACTGCCAAGGCTCAATGGAGAGTGGTACTTGCATTTGTTGCAAATAAATCTGATGAAACTCTTGGAAGATATTCCACTTGCGGATAGAATGCAGATATCCTACTTGGAGATATGGTTTATCAGTGCTTACCATATTTCACGCTTATTACTATCGTGATGTGACGAACCATTTAAATTACTCATTTTTAAGCAAAGTAGTAAGCAGTGGATTGGTCGAAACGAACTAGAAAATAAATGGCCATCTCGATCTCCCAATCTCACACCAACAGAGTTGTTCCTTTGTGTTTGGATGAAGTCGTTAGTCAATTCCGCTCGTATTGGCAGAAAAGAAAAATTGAGACATCGGTGGAGATACTATTAGGAATAATAAGATGCAATTATACGTGTCCGGCTAGCATGGGCTCGCCGAGCTAAACTATGCATTGTATAAAATGGCGGCCACATTAAGCAACTGCTTTGAAGAAATGTTTGCATCATTATCAAGTAACCATTTTGATACTTAATAATTTTTAGAAAAAGTAAAAAAGTATGTTATTTTTATTTTTTTAAATCTATTCTTTTTATCATTTTTCTGTTATTGGATAAGTTTTGTATTTGTCTTCATATACATTATGTTGTTCAAACATTGGTGAAAATTGTTCTGTTTAAAATCGTGTCACTTTTCCGATCCAGTTTGTGTGTTTTGTTTCTAATTAAAGTTGAACTTCTCAAATCTTGTTTAACTTTAATATACGTTATTGACATACATTTTTTTATAATTAAATTCACTTCAAGAGTTAAACAGAAATTTTTATTTGTTTATTGGTAAATTAACAAAGTTATTTCATTTCAGACCTAAAAAAGTGTATTTTCCGACTAAACGTTTTCGTGATTTACCCTGTTTTTCTTAATACCTAAGTAGGATAGAGGTCTAGGACCACGTTTATTCAATTTATTAGATCAAAAACGATAATGAAGGGCAAAATTTACCCCTCGATTTCTACCTCAAGAATTTTAGCAAGGTTTAATTTCACAGAGGGAACAGAAAGCAGGCTAAATGTTTCGCGAACCTAAACTTGCTAACGAACCGTTTTCTGATGGTAAGTTTATATGAATTTTTTTCTTATTTTGACTATAGAATCATCTCCCAAGAGATTTATGTGCAATTTTGAATCATTCTGTGTGTGTGTGTATATATATATATATATATATATACACAACTATAAATACAGAACTTTATTACCAATATTTCAGTATTTTTGAACTCAGAGCATCTCAAAATTGTGGGGTAATATAAAACCAATTTATTCGTCCCGACGGGAAAATCATTTTTTGACTGATAGCCTTCTGTCTTTTATACACTATAACAGTCAAGAAAATAAAAATATATTGACTTTGTTTACCCTTTATGGCGAGGTGAATCTAATCTATTTATGAAACAACACGGATCACAAATCTTTGAAGAAGTTTCTTCAGGAATATTTAGGTTCATCTGGTAAAAATAAAAAAAAATAGAAATATATGATATTCAGTAAAAAAAAAATAAATAAAATAAAATATTGATATTTAGAATTAAACGCAATTTATACTTAGACACTTGCATCCTTAACTTTGAAAACATCGTGGTATCAATTTTGTAGTTCAAGCAAAGTAGACTGTCCAGTTGTGTGCAGATTTAGATGTAGAGCATTGGAATGAATTTTAATTTTATTTCACTTTTATACATACCTCCTTTCATCATTTTTGTTATCAGGCAACCTGAATCATTCTGTTAGATAATTTTTTCTTATACGAGTTACTTTTTCTTTTTCTTTTCTCAGGACTCTTTCCAAAAACATTCCTTTGGAGAGTCACTTTTCAGAGATTTTAAAATAGCTTTTCAAATACATTACAAATAAAATACATTGTAATACATTACAAATACGTTTCAAATACATTACAATACTTTCAAACAAAATCTTCACTCTTTTATCCTAAATGGACAGCCTCTTCCATCGGAAGTTTATAAATAGATAAATTTCCTTGATAGATTACCGGTGATTAATTTAAAAATGATCCACCACTTCTAATATTAATCTTGTGCCCTATCAAGATGATTACGATTTTGCAAATTTCATAAAAGCATAAAAGTATTAATCCATGTAAAAAGTTGTTGCTGAACATAAAACCAGAAATTTACTTCTTATCGCACGTTTTGACAACATTTGTACTCCACATAATGTATAACCTTTTGTTTTTACAAAAGATCTGTTATCTATAAATTATTATACATTAGTAAAACTACTTCAAAATTAGTTTACCCTCAACCCACTATGTGGGCTTTATAAAACAAGTTCAAAAGCCAGAAATAAATTCTGAAGGAAACTGTTATTGAATTTTGTAAAGAAAATAAACGACCAAAAATTGTTAATTCACTTGTAACTATGAAGCTTCGGCAGCAGATTTTTTTTTTAAGGCTGCAATGTATTCAGGTTGAAAAAAATCTGAATATAATAAACTCTATATAATAATGATACCAGAACTTTTCCGATTCATATAAAACTCGAAACTACGTTTGAAACGAGAATGTGATTGTCTCAAAGGAAAGGAAAAATGAAAAATCTTTCTATTTATTTAAAGGGAAGTGCAGGTAATGTTGGAATCAGGACACAAGATAAGACAACTGAAACTTAACGAATGAAAATTGCAGAAAGTTTGAAAAAATTGGCTCAGATTTGTTTAAGAAATTTACAGAAGGAAGTAGAAGAATCAAGTATTGATGATAATTTAACTGAAAAAAATATTATATCAGAATACTTTAATATTGAAAATTATATTGAACCAATAAACATTATAGACAAGTACTGGAAGCGGAATTGGATGCAGGTACTATGCTAGGTTCAATTTCGTACAAAGTTCAATCATGTACTCATATCAGTAAAATTATAAAGGCTACGAGGTTTTCCCTGGTTTGATGTCGATATAAGGACCAAACAACTCAACTGGCACCTTACAGATTTCAAAATCTTTATCTGAAGGAGAGTTACTGAGAGATCTGGTGTTGGGCAGGATGGATATGAAAGCAGTTAAAAATCTTACAAGATATTCACTTACTTGAAGCAAACATAAAAATTTTGTAAACCGAAATTTGAGGAAATCCTCTTTACAAAGATCATCTGCGACTTATAGAAGACCACAACCCAATTTTTATTAAGACAAGTACCACCTTTGTAATTTAAAAATGAAATAGAGAAGAAGTTTAAAAGAATGAAAAAAGTTCAGGTATTACGGACGTTGAATTTTTCAATGGAGGACACCAATTGTCTCAGTTTTGAAGCCACATGGGATTATTCGAATTTTTATTGACAACAGATAATAAAAGGCTTATTGGGAATGAAACCACGCTATTTAAAGATTTTAAGAGATATTTGCTTGTACGGGTGTTATTTTTGTATTTAACTAATCAATAAACTACAGAATGACTGTAAATAAATAAGAAGTAAAGCGATTCCTTATTCTAAATGGCTTGTAAGTCTTTCTGAACTTCGAACATTCCTTGGTTGAGAGAATTATTACAAAAATTTATGTTTAATTTAGATGCATTACAGAATCCATAATTAAATTCTTACAAATAAAATTCATCAGTCAAATGGAATACAAAATGTGAAGAAAATTTTAAATTAAATTAAAAGAGAAATTTCCAGAGATCTTTGTACATTTTAATCCTTAACTATTGATTTTTCTGGCGATAAATGCTTTACCATTCAGGTCTCAAAGAATGTGGACTCACAGGAAACCAGATAGCTCTGAGAAACAATCGATTCACGATAGTTAATCAAGAGAAGAAGTCAGCCAAGTTGATAAAGGAGCAGGTAGAATAAACTGTGGACTAAAGAAATTTTCAGTATTGTTATTGCCTTAAGTTTGCAATAACAGGGTAGAGTATAGATCACTGTAACTCCTATTACTCTACGCAATGTGCATTTAATAAAATGCTTCTAGTTACACAGAGGAACAGCAAATTATCCAGCTAAATGAAATAGATATATTGCCGGCAAACCTGGATAGATACTAAACGAGACAGTCATAAATACTCACTTAAAGCTTTTTTTTAGATGCTTTACAAATGTAATTATATCAAGCCACTGAGATAAAAGATAATGTGAGACACAAACATTATGTAAAAAAAAAAAACAGATTCAAAGAAACGAATCAAACTTATAAGTTTAGGCAATTCTCATAAAGTTTTCCTCAAAATATCTTTGACCATTTTTTACATTCTTATGTTTTCAGGCAAGGACTTTAGAACAACAAAAATGAAATAACTGGTTCATTTCCACTGCTGTTGAAAAATCGACAAAGAAGTTAAAGAAAATACGATCTCTTAAAAGGTACCTGCTTAATAAACAATGAACCTTCAAAGGTTAAAGGTTATATTACCCATGAAAAAACCTGACGTTCCAAGGGAATACATATTATATTGGCTTCTTTGGATAACGCAATGATTCGATCTAATTATTTCACACCTATAAATATTTTTAGCTGTGTCGAAGTTGTGCCTCTAGATTATTTTCAACGTTTCAATTGCCATCCATCCTAATATACGACAGTTGCTCTCAGTTCATTCAAGTATGTTTACTGAATTTCTAAATACAGTGACATACTTCACAGAAAACAGCCAACATTATTCATACGAACAGCCAGCACCTAACGGTCAAGTTGAACGTTTCGTTCAGCTGATAAAGAAAGGATAGCACCTTGGAAAATAAAAGGGGAATATTTGAAACAAATTAAATGTATTCCTTATGTGAATTAGAATTAGGATAATCATCAACTGAACTGGGCTTTCAGCATACGAACTAATATGTGTAATGATAATTCGAAACCGACTTGATCTATTAACAAGAACTTTCTACATAGTGACATTATCTAAAAAAAACCTTTTAGAGAAATATTAAAACTCAGGAATAAGAGGCTAGCAAATTATGGGAAGGATCAAATATGGATTTTTTAAAAATAACAATGAAAAGATATTTATTAATATTATTGAGTGATGGGATGATCTGGAATCGGCTTATTAACAAAATTTTGTAGACAGGCGGACGAACAGATATGATATTATTCCAGGTAATTAATTATTTGTTGCATTTAGATACAACAACGTTATATACTTTAATGTAACGTAATAACATTTTTTTTGATAAAATCATGTAAGAAATACCGCGATCTGATTTGTAACAAAATAACCACGTCACCCTGGAAAACTATAGTTAAATTTACGGCCACAAAATGGTTTTATGTGAGCTGATAGAAAACTAGTGAAATTATAAAAAGTTACGGCTATCTTATGTATGATAAAAGATAAAAATATTTTATTTTATAATTAAATCCAACTATCTACAAATAGTTAAGAAAAAAGAAAACTTATTGTACAGATTTGACTCTCAACAAAACATACATCATAGGTATTATTGAAAAATGTTAAATATACCTCTCCTATAAAATCTACACGGTTGTTACTTTGTCACAGTATAACATTTGAAGTTATCAGTAATTTATGTGATTCGGTTTACTTTATTTTCCTTTAATTTATTGTTATATTAGGTAAATTATGATTTTGCACGAGTGAAGAAAAGTATCATCTGTTATATCTTGAAGCTTTTTAATTGATTAATATGGAAATAAGAAAGAAGCACTATTTCCAAACTCGTAAATATCTAATCAATTAATTTAATGCAATTCTCGCATAGATCTAATGTAAGGAGACTAATGGATTGCACTTTTGCAGAAAATGAACTTGATGTATTCCGTCTTCCCTTACGACAATCTTTCTCATATGTATACACACACACACAGACACACACACACACAGGCAGAGAGAGAGAGAGAGAGAGAGAGAGAGAGACCGCGCGCACCCACACACACACATACAATTTGTAAACATAATTTAATTTATTCTTCGTGACATTATTCATTTTCCCAATTATTATTAATATGACCTTATAAGGCCATATTATTAATATGACTAAAATATGACCTTATAAGTAATTGTACATGTTTAAAATGAAAATCATATGTCCGTTAAGAAATTTTAAATATTGTAAAATAGGACAATAATCGTTAAGTTTTATTTTAAGTACATTACTAATTAAACCAAAAGGATTAATATTAGGAAGTACTGTCCATTCTTAAAGGTAAATAATAGTTGAATATAGTAGCAGAAATAAAAAAGAAAATGTGTTTAATTTTCTTTATCGTGCCTTGCTATGGTAAATTAAATTAAATTTAATTAGTTTTCCTAAGTTTCATTTTAAGTAACTTAATAACAATGTTGGATGACTTATTAATAAAATATTTCAGGTTTACATTTTTAAATAGAAATGAATTTTTCTTTAAAAATTCAGTTTAGTTTTCGTTCATCATTTAAATTTTTTTAAATTTTAATTAATTCAACGTAGAACAAAATATAGAGCTTAATCCCTGACCTTGAACATAATAATATTGACAATTATTATTGTTATCTTTATCTCATTGTAATTTAAAATAAAAGCTATAAATTTTCTGTACTTTTTTTTATACAATATAGTATGCATGATTTAACTACTAATTGTTGCAGATCGTTTAAGTAGGTAATAGATGAATGAAAAACTATACAAACTCATGCATAAGTAAAAAAGATGTTTTGATGTTACTGATTTTATTACGGTAGTGATCACGACGGTGTAAACACTGTACCGTATTAACTGAATATCGTTCGGGTATGAAGCACAAGTGTAATAGATATAATGTTAATTTAAGTGTTCACGACTTTTGTATGTACGTGTAGAAATGAGCAAGTGTGTGCTTGTGTGTTTACATGTGACGTATGCCATTAGTTTTGAATGATTAGACGACTTAGTAATGGCAATGTTGTATTGATCACGTTGAGATAAAAGTTAACAGAGAAGATGCGCCCGGGAGGTGATTCATTACTGAGCATGCGCCATACTTTATTGATCTGACACGCCTCTTCTCTCCACAACCTATCTCATGTTAATCTCAGGGGCTGACCCACTCAAACAAACACTCTATTCACACTCTTCAAACTTATTTATTACATTTTTCTAATATCTATATTTATATATATATACATATATAATAAACATATATATATATGTTTATCAGAATTCATCTGTGTGGTCTACTTATACGAGTTGTATACATACATATATCATTTGTTAAAAACCGTTTATATTCCTTGTTGCCTCATTTTTTATTCCAGAACGACGATGTGTAAAGTTTATTAAATGAAAACGAACCAATGAAAAATGAAATATATCGTCAGTTTGTATTTCCCTACGGCTAGCGTAGACAGTTCCGTACCTTTTAATGCAGATTATTAATGTATTTACAGCTCTTTCCCCTACTTGTACTTTGTCTATAATTTTTATTATGATCTGCATAAAAAGTAGGTATTGTATTGTATTGTATTGTATTGTACTGTTGCATCGGCTTGATATTTTGGATTGATCCGAAAACAATTTACTAATTCCATTAAACTTATTTCTTATAATTGTTTGTATATATCCTATGTTGTGTGGAATACAATACATGTTATGAATGGGTGTATAGTAAATTTTATATAGTAAAACATTTGTGACTATCTACACATAATCTACTACCTTCAAGTAAATTATCTTTTTTTAATTTGTTTTAAGGTATCTTATCCACGGATATGTTTTTAGGAAAGTTATGTTTTATATTGACATCTTTATTTATGCCAACAACAACAGTAACAATGGATTGAATTTTAGGATTTTAGGATTTTAGGATGATTGACCGCTTATTCGTTAGGCACCCAGGATAACAATAAATAATAATTCATCACCAACAGAAATTAAACCTTCATTTGAAATTTTCTAGCTATATGAATTGAGATTACAAGTCTATGAAAATAACACAATGGCTAGCGATAGGACAAATGCAACCATTAAGACAATCGGACCATTGACTCGTATATTAAAAATTAATATCAAAAGATTTCGTATAACTAAATTGTATTACTTTCTCGTTTTTTTGAAGAGGAAAACAAAGACGAGAATAAACCAAACAAACTTACATATTAGAGATGTAGCAATTGAAAACAAGAGGCATCAAATTACTATCTGCAATTAAAGGTGCTGCATTCAGTATTTCTACTATATTTGTAAGAGAAAGACTCAACGTGAAGGACGCTTAAAAAGTCTGAAAAATATGCCAAAAAAAAATATAGACTCGAAATAATCTTATCCAAGAACTCACATCTACCTGAGTTAAGCAGAAGAATGTCTTCGAACTGTAGCACTACAGTGTGGTCTAATGTTTACCCTCAAAAAAGTTCATGCGCATCCTAAACCACATTTTGCGGTTAGTTATATACGAGTGCAATACGATTTTAGGATTTACCACACCGGCTAAAATATTTCCTAGCCCTTAGCGGTATCGCCCTACCAGATTTTAGGTCTAAGTAAACATAACTCAAGAAATCCTAAAAAATTCTAAACAAATCCAAAATACCATTCAAACAAGACCAAATAAATTCTTCTGGTACAAAATTAAAATCTTGTAGTGAATTTAAAAAATACTTCATAACGCAGGATTTGACGTCAAGAAATTTGGCTAAATTTATGAGCAAAATCAGCCAGCATAAATAACTTCTGTTCATAACCCTAATGCAGAGGGAATTCTAACACTTGAAAAAATAAAAAAACATAGATTGTCTTCGTACACTGCATGAGCTCTTATCTAGACAGAAATGCCCTACCTTCAACTCTATCCCAGATAAAGTTTTCTTCTACCTGGGATTTAAATCTGATTTCAGATGATGGTTTCTGCCTTATAACTCTACAGATCATATCTGGGTACCACACCGCATAGAAATGCCCCAAACAATCCCACCCGTGTCATCAGCCATTGATAAGCTCCAAACAGGTATACAATATTCCGTTTTTCTCTAAAGAGTCTCGCTTGAAGTGGCTAGGGATGATCTTCTTATCTCTAAATCGAATATGCTGACTGCGTCCTGGACTTTAATTGGTAATTAGGAATGCCGGCGGTTAAGCAATGCTAAATTTTGACTCTTGCAATGTTGACCCATGATCCATGGTGAAGTGGGACAACCCCTGTCCCACATCTATAATTAACCTAACTATGAAAATCTATAACATTAAATGAGTAACATTAATATAAATATTACTAATTATAATTATAACTAACCTTAATTCTATAACTAACATTAAATGAAAATCTTATTTTGTGTATTACGGTTAGACCTACAACACATATTATTTTTATATGTTTAACGTAATGAAAAGGTACAATCAGCTGTACATCCAGTCATGGTTTGGAAACTGATCATGCCCAAAAGTCTTATTAGTCCTGAAATTGTGCTGAAATGTAGTTACCGAACCTTAGTTGGATTTCAGCTTGATTCCTGCTGCATACGTGAATGCAAAACGACCGATTATTACCGCAACTGAGATTACAGTACTGATCTGTTTTGGAAATAGAAAAGAAAATACCTTCTGTATGAACTAGAGAGTTATAATTCAAATTGTAAAAAATAATTTTATTTATATATATTTATGAAATATATTACCAGCTTTACCCTAAAAATAAAATAAATTAAGTGTATAATAGTTTTTAAGTTTATCAGCTACTGTGATCCTCTTGTTATAAATATACAGTTTTTTGTACTCACACGCACATCTGACTAAATCCGAATATCCGAGTGATTGCGTCTTTGTCAGATATTTCATGCGATATTAGCAAAATTTTATTAAAAAATCATGATAAATCTCTTAGCGGAATTTCCCAAAAATTTATTCAAACATGAAGTGTGTACAAAAGGTAAACTAATGGTTGTATAATTCGGCAGACAGATAAGCATTCCTTCATCTCTTAAGCTAGAGGCTAATAAAGGTTAGGGGCTACGCCAGTGACCTCCTTAAATCGTATTCTAATTGGGTCATACATGTGTATATTTTACCAGCTGTGAATTAGGGTAATGCAGGGGATAACGTCGTGTTCAGATATGTGTATAAGAACATTTTAACTCAAAACTCATTCATATTAGACAATTTATCTTGATAGTCACTCTAGTTATAGCAGATATATGGCTAGCTGAAAAATATAAATAAAGAACGATTCTTGTTATTTCTTCCGAACTAAAGAATCAATATTTTTTGAAACTAAGTAAGTGAATTGTAATATAATTGACTTGAGAATATTTTTAAAATAAATATATTGTGTAGTTATGTAAAGATAAAAACTGCAGAATTATTTTAAAAATGATCTATGTAATATACTTAGTGCACCAGGAAGAAATGGAGAAACTTTCAGTTCATGTTCTACTCGACAAAATAATGAAAAAGTTTCATTTAATCATAGGTCTAGAAACGGTTTGTTTTCGAGTTACGGCTGGCGAAAAATTTAGCCCGGATTTTCGCTCTTCTAATAAAAAGATGCCCTTCTCTAATTTTTGGGACCCAAATTAAGGAGTAAAGTCTTTTGTAATTTGAACTGGGATATAGGATAAAATAGGTCCCAGAACTGTAAACCTAGTATTTTTTAATATATCCTACGTAAAACGCAAAATTCGGTGAGGAATACAATTTTTTTTTTGGTTTATAGAACAATAGCTTTGTTAAATGACTAATAAATGTGAAAGATTTAGTAACAAAACTTCTAGAGAATTTAATTCTGAAAAAAATATTGTAAACATAGCCAATAAAAAGTTAACAAAATGTCTTAAATATCTGTTTTTTATTGAAGCAAAAACAGACGAAAAATAGACAGGAAATCGTATTATTTTTTTCTGTACCTAAAAAACATTATTCTTAATATAGCAATCAAAAAAATAAAATACATGAAATGATGAATGATAACGGAATAACAAACCGTAGTTACAGTAATTGTTCGAAATTCCCTCCTTCACAATGTACACAGAACTTTGGCCGATGTAAAATATGAGTATTTCCGGTGGAATTCCGTATCATCTTAGGATCGTTTCGCACGAATTCAATAGCTTTTCGTATTTTAATGAATATTAACTTTTTGTTGGTATGCTATCCTTTTCATATGGCCCTAAATGAAGTAATCTAGTGGCGTTAAGTCAGGTGTTTGTGGTGGTCAATTTATTGCTTCACCCTGTCCAATCCAGTTTAAGAAATTAGCATCGAAGTGATTTCTAGCATCTAAAGAAAAATGTGGCGTTGCGCCATAGTGCTGGAAAATCATTTGCAATCTAATTTTTAAAGGTACATCCTTCAAAAGAGCCGGCAAACTATATTTCAAGAAATGAACGAATACATCTTCCGTAAGGTTTTCCTTGAAAAGGAAAAATATATTAACATCAAATATTAATATGAAATCTACGTTGGAAACTAGTTTCTACGAGGTGTGTGAGAAAAGTAATGAGATTGGTAACACTGCGAGTGAACTGGCAACGGTGTGTCTACCGGTCTGTACTAGACCGGTGTGTTCATCCCTTCCAGATGCTCAGTACGAGTTTCAACTCCGTTCAGCCAACACACTATTTTTGACAGCGCCATCAGTGAAGTTGTGTGTTACGAAAATGGAGCACTGGGATTTAGAGCAACGTTGTGCAATCAAGTTTTGTGTTAAACTTGTGGAATCCGCGAATGTGACCTTTGAAAAGTTGAAACAGGCCTTTGGGGAACATTGCTTATCAAGTGCACAAGTTTTCCACTGGCACCAATCATTTTTGGAAAGCTGAGAACATGTTGATGGAGACCTTGCTCATGGAGACCTTCAACTTCAAAATCTGACGAAAACGTTGAGCGTGTGAAGGTTCTTGTGAGATCAGACCGTCGTTTAACAATAAGGATGATGAATGAACAGTTAAATTTAAAAACACTTTCACCGTATATCAAATTTTGACAAACGATTTGGACATGCGAAAAGTTTGTGCGAAATTGGTGCCGAAAAACCTCACAACGGAACAGGACAATCGAAGAAACGTGTGCGTTGATCTTCTTGAGAGGATTGACAATGACCAAGAATTCTTCAACTGTGTGATCACAGGTGATGATGAATCCTGGATACTTGAGTACGATCCTGAAATAAAGCGGCTAAGTGAAGGGTGGCACACTCCATCATCTCCTCGACCGAAGAAATGTCGAATGAGGAAATCAAAGATCAAAACCATGCTGATTTGTTTTTTTGACAGTTGGGGGTGTTGTACATAAAGAATTTGTTCCTCCAGGACAAACTGTCAACCAAGTGATTTACAATGGTGTTCTTGAAAGGCTCAGGAAAATATTTATTCGCGTGAGACCAGACATTGCAGACAAGTGGATGCTTCATCATGACAATGCTCCGTGTCACACGGCCATTTCTATCAGCAAATTTTTGACGTCAAAACGCATTCCTATGGTACCGCAACTCCCCTATTCACCTGATTTGAGTCCTTGTGACTCTTTTCTCTTCCCGAAATGACGTCTTAAAAGGACGTCATTTTGGAACTCTGAAGAACATTTAATAGACTGTGACCGACCAGTTAAAAGCTTTACTAGTTGAAGCCTTCCAGCGCTGCTACCAGGAGTAGGAACAACGACTCCGCCGGTGTATAGCTGTCCAAGAGAACTACTTTGAAGGGGATAATATTATTATTTGAAAAAATAAAAACTTTGGTAAGTAAAAAGTCAGTCTCATTACTTTTCTCACACACCTCGTACAGTTCCGTGTGGATTGTCTTCGCTCCATAAATGACTATTTTTAGAATTGAAGACTCTAGTCTAAAGTTTCTAAAAAGTGGTTTCATCAGTAAATAAAATTGATTTGCCTTATCAGTGTTGTCTGAAAGCCAATGACAGAGGTTTAACCGATTTCGGGTAATACTACTATTAAACTAACCTGTACCTCTGCTGTATCAGAAAAAGCACTACAAAAATATTAAATTTACAAAACAATATTTTGAACAATAGTTATTCGAATTTATATTTAAATTTTATTTTTTTAAATTTAAATCGTTTTTTTATTAAAATAATATTCGAATGAAAAAATGTTAAAAATCCGTTTCTAATGGGCCGCTATATGTTTTAAATACTGTGTAACTTGTTTTAATCAAGTTCAAACAAGCTCAGTTCAACCAAGTTTGAATTTATTTATCATTAGAAACGGATAATCGGTCCAGAAATAATACCTAAACCTACTAATTCTAATTTTTGGTAGTTATAAACGGTGAATTCTTTAAAGTAAATGTGAAAAAAGAAATTGGGTTATTGATAGTTATATCAAATTGTTGAATATGCATTTGTAAGTGACCTCTTATTGCTATGTAGGATGTAATCTAGAATCGGATTTTTAAATATTGTCACTAAAGTTGGCGAACTCATTGTATTACCTGATTTTATTACAGTCATTGTATTACTACAATTTGAAAGAATAATAAAATGAGGAAACTTACGGAATTAAATTACAAGTATTTTCATTTGTTAGTGATAAGTAGCCTCGGTATTAAAAACAAACAAAACGACGTTCTCGTCAGCGAGAAAAATATTGCTTAATTAATTAAGTGTAATTCCATGCCACTAGTCAAAGCAGCACATTGTTATTTCTGTTGGTTTTATTTGTGTTATTCATTTGATCCCTTTTTATAATTAATTTCTTTATCTTTTTTCAGATGACTTTTTGTAATAATAGCGGTTATAAAACTTGATAGCTAATGCACAGTTTCATTAAATATGACTACTAATTTTTAATATGTACTCTTAGTTATCGTGCTATTTTACAGTTTTTTGTTTTTTTTTTCAAATACTAGATCTTATTTTTTATGTTGTAAAAAAAAATTGCAACTAAAATTTAATCTACTTGTAATATGAAATTGAATTGATCTTATAGAACACAAATAAAAATATATGTAAACGGTTTTTAAAAGAAATTTTAGAGCAAGCTAAAACATCAAAAACCTCTAAATCTCTTGATCTCTAACTTGTAAAATCTCAAAATATAGCGGTCATTTTGAGAGTTAAACAATCATCATCAGTAGATACTACAGAAAAAGTATAAATAAATAATTAAAATAATAATAATAAATAAAGGAGTATATAAATAAAAATTAAATAAATGAAATATCTTTGAGAAAGAAATAGTACTCATAAAACACCATAAAAGAACAATACAATTATACTTAGAATTAATAATACTAAGAAGAATTATACTTTGTTATAATTTGTTTCAAGCAATTGCAGTAATAATAATTGTAAATTTAGGTTATACATATTTACACCATCTAACTAAATATTCAATTCAGATTGCCCACCACTACATTTAGAATGTATTTCAACAAAGATGCGATGAGTCAAATAAAATAGAATAAATGCCTCGTCTAACCACTAAATTAACCTGTATTTTCTGCTATATTAGAACAAGCACCACAAAATCTGCTTAATTAATTAGGTATAATTTTATATGACAAGTCAAAGCAGCACATTGCTCTTTCTTCATTCTAACTATTTACTACTGAAAATAATATGAATTTATAACTAAAAAATAATTCCTTATTTGTTTATAATTAAAATAAAAGTTGAATGTTTTTTCTATATAAATAAAAATAAAATATCCAAAAAATCCATTGATAAATAAGCAATATACTCTTTATATGCATTTTTATAATATTTTTTTTCGTTTTCAAAGTCAAGATTTATCTTTTATCAAACGTAACGATTTCGATTAATCTTTCTTTATTAGAACTCCAAAATCGAAAATAAATGAAAGCAAGTAAATAAATAAATGAAAAAAAAAAAATAAATGAGATGAAATAAGTGAAGGTTTAAGATTTTAAGCTGCATTAAGTCGTAGTGGAATTTTAATTAGAGGTTTAAACCGGTTTAAATATTTTAAATTCAAATTTACATTTTTTATTGAGTTTGAAGAAAACATTTTTTGTAGTATATCACCTCTATTATAGAATTTTTTGCTATTAGAATGGACATAATCAATTATTAGGTTGGTCAGATAAAACCTACTTCAAGAAAGATAAAGACAGCGTGAACCTAATTCATTTATGTTTTTACAGCACAAATCATATTTTTATTTATTCTTTTTATCTCATTATGATTAACTTTATTCGAACATACACCACTGACAGCATACAAAAAAGACTTTTTTAATTTTAAATAAGCAGCAAAATTATTTTACTGTTTTACTTCAAATCGCTAAAGAATAAGGATCGGAGAATTCATGGAGAAATATTTCATACTGACCTCCTATAGCAATATTGTAAAAAATATTTTAAAATATCACAACCTTAACGTTACCGTAGTAACTAAGTTGCCTTTGGTCCTCGGAAACTATAGTGATAAACTAAAGCTAGATCAAAAAATTAATTTGCAGGCAATAATTACAATTTAGATAAGTAGGGAAAACTAATAAAAAGATTAAAACTGGAATAGAAAAGCATTTGCCTCATTATAAATATAGAAGTCCAGAGAAAACGGCTATAGTTTAGTGTTGCCTGGAATCTGGTCACAAAACAGGAATTAGATAATTAAGAAACATATTTTATGAAAAAAATGCAGACAAGTTCGTCGTTGAATAACTATAAGGAGCCGTTATCTTTTTGATTTTTAAATATAATAAATATCCTTTTGTAAAAGTTAATATCTAACAATAGTAAAATTAAACGGCTTCCTACCCCTTTTCTCTTAAGTTTTTTATGGGCGGTAATATCTCTAATTGGCTCAAGGTTCATTTTGTACCAGTAAACCTGATAAAGTGGGATGCAAAAGTGTACTTTTGCATCGAAATACCTCTATTACTAGGAATAATTAAACCCCTTTATACTCGTATGAGATTTCGTTTTTAAGATTTTTTAGAGTTTTACCTCTATAACTGGGACCATTTAGCTTAAAGCTTGTGTAAGTAAGACAATTATTAATAATCTGACATTTTGAATATTGGTCTGAACAGGTTTGTTTACAAATTTATTCGAATTTCTTCCGAACGCAGTTAGTTTTACATTGCTCTAAGGTTTTGTATGATAAACAAGTGAATTGAGGTGCTCAAAATGTCAAAAAGAAAGTGCAATTCATCGATAGCCGCTGATAAACTAAAGAAAGCTATTGCCTGTTTATGATAGTGAAAAGTCGCGTGACGAACTGTATACGGAGTTTAATGTACCGAAGTCTATTCTCTACAGAATAATTCAAAACAAGGAGAAAATTCGTTGTTCTTGCCGTCTTCTTAATGTCTTCAATGCCAATGAAGCGGGCTATCTTTCAAGTGTCTTCCCGATAACATTTTTCATATAAAGGTCAGCCTTGTCTAGGTGGGAAACTTAGCAAAGAGCGGATCACTGTACATTTGTGTGCCAATATGTCGGGAATCAGGAACTGAATTCTGCAGCTTCTTTTAAATGGAAAATCTAAAAATCCAAGATGCTTCAAAGGTGTCAGAACTTTACCTGTTAATTATCAAAATAACAAAAAGGCCTAGATGACATCGGATATCTTCGTAGATTGGTTAAAAAGAGTGAATACTGAAATGAAGGTGCAGAAACGAAGAGTTGTTTTATTTGTCGATAATTGCACAGCCCACAATAATATGCCTGATTTAGAACACGCTAAACTATTGTATTTATCTGCTAATACAGGTAAATTGAAGCCAACGGAACAATGTATTATCAATAACTTCAAAGTTTACTATAAAAAACAAGTCGTACATTCAAAGATTCATATAAATCTTTCTTAGTGGGGTCTCTCTGTAATTGGTACAACTGTTATTTTAAACCTGGCTGTTTGGGAAATTGGGTAAATGGAAAATCTCTTTAAGTGAGAAAAAATGATAGGTACTTTGAGATCCCAGTAATCCAGTATTTATCTTTCTTGAAATAGATTTTATCTATCCAACCTTTACAGAAGTCGTAGTGGAATCTTAATTGGAGGTTTAAATATTTTAAATTAAAATTTATTTTTTATTGCACTTGAAGAAAATAATTTCTTGTACTTCATCATTCTTTTTTAGAATTTTCTTTAGTAATGTTTATTTTTTTTTAAATTAATATTCGTTGTTATTATTATTTTTGTTATTTATTATGGTTATTTTATTTATTTTCTATTTCTATTTATCTGTGCAATATCTATTGAAATGATAGTTTAACTCTCAAATTGGCTGTCTAGAAGTAAAATTCTTATAAACGCTTTTTTAAACGTAATCTTACCTTCCAATTGATTTTAAAAAAATTTAAGACTTTTGAAATAACGGTAAGTTTAAATTAGACGGTTAGTTTTAAATTAGACGCTGGATGAACTTCTACACATCCAGTAGTATTAAACATTTCTATGTGACTATAGAATGTGAAGTTTGAAAAAGGTTAGGTCCCATTTGGAATTACGTTCATTAATTTTAGAAAGTACTTAGCTATGTCCTGTAATGAGCAGAGTGAGGTCTCGCTTACACCCTGAGTTTCGTCACTATTAAGACGGGATTAACATGTGCAAAATAATAGGCCAAATTCACTTCAGTGAAGAAGCAACGGCAATTTATTTTACTCATTATTTTTTTGTGTTGTGATTTATATTTAATGTAAGATATCAGTAATGTACGATATAAGTTTTTTTCTGATTTAGATACACAGACGGAAAAACCACACGCAATACGAAATCATTTTTCGAATAATTTTTTGTGGAAACTGGTGCCATGTTTCTCCCAAAGGTAGACAAAAAAACGTACGTGGTAAGTTAATTTAAATTAAAGGAAATTTAATAAATTATTTTTAGTTTTAATTCTATTTCTTCAAATTAATTTTGAATTAAATACAAAATAAATTTTATCGTGTATAAGTATTTTTTCTGTAGACTATTTTTGTTTTATTATTTGTACTTGTGTGTACATATATATATTTGGTAAAGAAATATCTTTGGATTTATAAAATGAAAAACTTCTCCCTAGTCTGCTGTAAATATTGTTCCATTTCACTACCTGAGTTGACGGCAGTTTTGCATCGAAACAGATTTCCTCCCAGTTTAATATCGCTGAGTTTAATATGCAAAATTTTATTGCAATACATCCTATCATGATGTTCATGAAAGAGTGAAATTCTGGTTTTGTTAAAGTTGACTTAGCTCAACAAAGATTTAACTAAACAAAATTTAATTTTAACGAATAAGTATTTCTTTATTGAAATTTTTTTATTACTATTCAAGTACTTCATAATAATTATAAAATTGTATTGCGTAAAGATGTAAAGAAAGAAATTATTATCATTCAGTTTTCTCAATTTTATTGTTTCCAGTTATAATTACATAATAATAAAATGTTCTTTAAAATTTAATCGAATCAGTTTACTAAAATCTTAACCGGCGTTAGTTAAAAGATGAAGTCCCAATTTTAACAAATATCCTTATTACGTTACATTTTATTAATCTACATTAACTTTCAAGGATATCTGAGATGGTGGATTTTCTCCTTTTAAGAAAAACTAATTATTGCAACAAACATTTAAAATGATCAAAAAAGATTCTTATGGTCAGTAATGCGCTGATCCTATTCGGATGAAAATGCCCCGATCGCCCGAGGGATTGGGGACGGGATTGAGGAGAGTCCTTGAGAAGTCTTCTGTATAATATTGTTAGTCTTATACTGTGGTTACGACGAATGCACATCGTCCTTTCTCACTATCATCCCTGTTTCCTTATCCATGATCCCTTCTTCCACTTAGTCGGTTTTACTGGTATAGGTATGATTTTGGTAGATGTTATATGCAGAGGATGTTGGGATCTCTATGGCCAGTATTTCCTGTGTAGCCTCCGGGAATTACCGTTCAGGTATTACTTCAGAGGATGAATGAGGATGATATGTATGAGTGTAATTGAAGTGCAGTCTTGTACAGTCTCAGTTCGACCATTCCTGAGACGTCTGGTTAATTGAAACCCAACCACCAGAGAACACCGGTATCCACGATCTAGTAATCCGTATAAAAGTAACTGCCTTTACTAGGACTTGAACGCTGGAACTCTCTACTTCCAAATCAGCTGATTTGGGAAGACGCGTTCACCACTTTACCAACCTGATGGGTTTACTTTTCTTTCTAACCAACATTACTGTAACAGTGTTAATTATTTCAGTATGTGCCTGAAGAATTAAAATAGACAGTTCTTAAAAAAAATTTAAACAGCAAACCTTTACAATAAGTCTGAAAGTCACAAAGAAAACGTTTTGTAGTTCATTTTTCTTTACTAATAGCTGAAAAATGGCCTGATTTTAATTAAGATTTAGATTTTAATTAAGAATGTAACAAGTTATGAATCCAATTTTTCTTCGAAGATTCACGGCTATCTTTCTTTTTATGTACAGAAGGATTTTTTAGACATTTCAATAATAGTATCTCATTTTTGAAAATTATCTTAAGTTAATTTAGTTGCCATAAAAACAGAAGTATTTTAAATGTTTAATAAACATGAAGCCGAATAATGAAACTGAAAACAAAAAATAATTTTCAATATTTTCTCTTTCAAAATAATTACGAACTTTTTTGTTCTCTCTTTTTGTTTACCTGCTAGATATTTATTTTTTCACAGAAAGCATTGTTTCCTAATCGATAACATTGTTGATGTTTTCTGTACCCTAATTAACTATGAACTTTCTGTTGTATGCGAATATCCCTTCGGCTTGACGTTTGGTATTGTTCTAAGTTGTTCGATTCACACACACACACACACATATATATATATACACGCTTAGCGTACGGTAGTTAGTTAATGAAGTGTTTGACTTAATGTGTCCTTTGTCTCAATCGACTTTGTTTATTCACTCTATCAGCTCATTTCCGCCAATATATTGATATTGACATCTAATTAACTCCAGCTTATTATTAAGCACCTTTTCAGATACTCATTAGAAATATACGTTAAGAAAATGCAAACTGAACAAAAGGCGTCGTCAGTCAATGTATAATAATACTTTCTAAGAAGTGGAGTACTACCGGGTAGAAATTTTTAAAACGTTTTTCATTTTTAATTAATTCTGAACTTATTACTCTAGTTGGTGGCCTGTGAGTTTATTTAAAAAACTCTATCTTTATACAATCACTTTTATGTAGTTTTAATATTCAATAAAAATTAAATTAATATCACTTAATAAAATTAAAACACTTTACTGACAAATTATTAATAAATCTTCGATAAATAGGTATTTCGAGTCAAATTTTAATTACATATAAAATCGTACAAATATAAAAATAAAAAACTACAAGTATTACTCCTATTTAAATTATATTATTTTGTTGCTTAATAATTAGTTAATCCTTTATAAGAAGAGGTAAATGTGTAATGGATTGTTTTTTAACTGAACAGTTAAAAATCAATTTTTTGTAATTTTCTAATATATTAAAGAATATAATATAATATATAAAAGAAAGGAACTGCCCCAGCACTTGCCTGGATGGATCTAAGGAAACCGTGGTAAAACCTCGATCTGAGCAGCATCTCGAAATGTGAAAATTATTATAAAACAAAAAATAAATGTTATTAAAGCTCATATTAATATTTAAATATAAAAATATGAAATAATATTAAGGTTAACCCAAAAAAATAGTAAATATAAATAATATTTACAATGTACGTAATTCACAATTTAGAAGGAGTGATGAAAATTATTTGAATACAGAGAATTATTGTTTGTGGAATAGAAAAAAATTAATTATATTTTAAAGAGATTTATGAGAAAAGTT
Source organism: Lycorma delicatula (assembly GCF_047948215.1). NCBI lineage: Eukaryota > Metazoa > Arthropoda > Insecta > Hemiptera > Fulgoridae > Lycorma > Lycorma delicatula. Next base: position 55,737,079 of record NC_134457.1, read on the forward strand.
GTTACATGGTTTGGAATTTATTAAAAATTTCAATGAAAGCATATGGCCGTTTTTCGTAAGCAAAAGTACTGTGTTAATTTACACGAAAATAAATTCTTTTATATATTTTGATACAGATGAATGGTGTTTTATTTAAAAATAAGTGACTATTCATTTTAGCAAACTTTGTACATTCATATTTAAAAACCCGTGGATAAGTTAATAATTTTGGGTACAGATATCGTACCAACTTTTATTTATACCATTTTTTCTCATCTTAAAGAGACTTAAAATTATTTATCACACAAAAGGTGTTACTATATAAAATCTTTGAATTACAACCCCTTGGCCACTCCCTCCAAGAGGGGTTGAAATTCTATTTCTCGTTAAATGGTAACCGATACCTTATCCTAAAAAGTTACAGTATTCCATCTGGAACGGTTTTAAAATTGTTGAGGGATTTCTATACTTGTGACTCGCTCTGTATATAAACCTGAAAATACTGTAATACTTTTCTACAGATTTAATAATTCTCTCTCCTGTCAATGAATTTTATGGGCAAAGTTTATGAAATAATTTTGTACTGCTTAATTTAAATACCACTTCAAAGTAGATGAAATGCTTCCATTTCGTTATAATTGTAATAGTCCTTTATAATTATGACCGCAAAAAAATTAATTTAGAGAAATTCTGAAACTACTTGTTTGCTCTGCTAGCTGCTAGACTCCGTGTGCATATGAATCCACTCATTTTTCAATTTTGTTAGACCAATTTTCACATTTTTGCAGTAAATGTTTATTTATGAATATTTCATCAGAATAAACTCCCTCCAAATGATGTTTGAAAAATGACGGCCAGTTATATAAAGCGCTCTGAACTGAAACTTTGAATAAAATATCTCTACATAAGTGAAAAAATATATCGTACAATAAACGTGTAATATTTTCAGAATTTATATTAATATCTTATCATATTGTTTCTCATAAAAGTTTAAAAACTTAATCTTTTTTTTTAAATATTTCAAAGAAATGGTCCTAGATATCGTTTTGCGCCTTTTGAGTGGTTGTACCTTTTTCCTGTAAGATCTCTCTCTTACTATTTAGCCTCTGGAAACACCGTTAGTACCTCAGAGGATCAAGTTATTACCTCAGAGGATGAATGAGGATGATATGTATGAATGTAAATGAAGTGCAGTCTACAGTCTCAGGTCAACCGTTTCTGAGATGTGTGGTTAATTGAAACCTAACCAACAAAGAACACCGGTATCCACGATCTATTCAAATCCGTATAAAAGTAACTAACTGCCTTTACTAGGATTTAAACCTTAGAACACTCGACTTCGAATTCAGCTGATTTGCGGTGACGAATTAACCACTAGACCAGCCCGATGGAGTAAGTATGCCGGCCTCCGTGGCGCGAGTGGTAGCGTCTCGGCCTTTCATGTGGAGGTCTCGGGTTCGAATCCCGGTTAGACATTTTCAAACTGCGCTGCAAGAATAGCCATTCATCTCATCGTGTGAAACAATATCTAACGATGGCCCCGGAGATTACTCCTACATTGTTGTAAAATAACACCTGTTTTCCTGGAAGTATCATGTTGGACAAATGTGTAGTGATGTACCCATTATTTATGTTCTTATTTTATACAATTTCAGCTGATCTACGAGTTTTGGTTTATTCATAAATAAGCACGTTAAGCTTTTTTTGTAAAATATTCTCTGAGAATACTGTGGTTCCATTAATATTTATGAAAACTACGAATAAAAATAAGTATTAAGCTTTCAGAAATATAAGAATTAAAGATTTTTACTTTACCAGAAACAGTTTTTGTAATAGTCTGTACTCAATAAATTTTGGTCCGCTGTTATACATAATGCTATAAAATTAATAGTTCTTTGCACGAAGTCACCGATTACATAATTGATTTTTTTTCTGGACTACGTGATAAACTTTTTATTTATATTTTTTTTAGCAATTACCTGATAAGGAAAATATTATATCCCTTCTACTGACAGAACAGTTCGTTTCGTAGGATTATTGAAATGAAGGAAACCACGTTTAAATTAAACTGACTGTGATGGTTGGCATGGTATTCGTCAAAGTGGATTGATTGAAGAAGGAAAAACATTGTAACTAATCACAGTATGTATACAGCAGTTGAATTTTGATTAAAACAATATTAATTTAGCTGAAAGATTAATAAACTGTAGTATTTGTAAAAAAAGATTGAGTACTTATAAATCTGTATTAGGAATCCTCTATCAGTGAAAAATCTTTTTTAATAACTTTTTATTTAACGTGCCTACAAAGAAGAATTCAAACTTATGAAATTATGTAGATTTCATTAGAAAACTACCTATTGCAATGGGTACCACGATTCGACTTCCGGAAAATTTCGAAATATCTTCGCGTTTCTCATCCCCGACCACAAAATCACCGTCAGTTCAAGTTTATATATACAGATACAGATACATATATATATATAAAATAGAAACTGAAATATAAATATATATTTCTTGTAGACACGATAACTGCCGTAATTTTGCGCCAATCACTTTCGAATTGATAAATAAGCCGTCAATTATCACCCTCCTTTGCATCAGCGCGTGGGTCTTCCACTAGATCTTCAGTTCTAGATAGATTTCATAAGAAATTTACTTATTGTAATGGGTACCATGATTAGACTTCCGGAAAATTTCGACATATTTTCGCGTTTTACATCCCCTAGACCCCAAAAACACCATTAGTTCAAAAGTATATATATATCCTTTTATATATATATATATATATATATATATTCCATTTTCTTGTGGACACGATAACTGCCTTAATTTTGCGCTAATCACCTTCAAATTGATACATAAAATATAATGACCCAAAATATCAGTTGAGTTCGTTAATGGGCAAAATCAGACCATGGGGGTGGAAATGGGAGATAACATTTTCGAAAAAAAATATCGCTATAACTTTCTTATTAAGTAAAATATCGAATTCGTTTAAAGTTCCTACTATTCTTTAGATAAGGGCCTAAAACCTACATAAGCAAAGATTTTTGATATAACCAACCGTTGGCCCAGGGAGTGGAAGTAATTGGGTTTCGAATACAAAAAAATCATACCTCCCTTAATAGGCACACTATCGAATAGTTTTAAAGTGGTCAGTAATCCTCTAAACTATACCTAAAACCTTTGTCTGAAACAATTTTTGATATGACTAACCCTTACGACAAGGGATGACCAAAATACTGGTGGAATTGTAAGAGACTTGTAGTATGCTAAACATGTGAAATATTTTTCGCATGCAACCATTGTCGTATTGAGTAAATTTGAAGTTTTTCTTAATTTAAAGTGGAAACTGTTTTATCCCCTACTTAGCACCGGTGAAATCTATCTCCGCCTTCCGGCGTGCCGAAAGGCATTTTTATTTTTTACTTTAAAATTATTTAAAATTTTAACTTTTTCTTTCTGTATGAAGAACTATTTTGGCTTGCCTTCCTGTTGGTTTAAAAATGATGTATTGACCGACATTATAAGTTTGAAAAATTACATTTATAAGTTATCTGGCTTGACATTATAAATTTTATAAAGATTACTATAAATCACGCGTCGATTATCTAGCTAAATATACACAGGTATTACAATTCTTTAATTGAAAAAAAATTGATCATTTTTTAATTAAAAAAAAAAATATTAAATATGTCAATGTGATAAATTTTCACTCTTTTTAGTTTGTTTTGTGCTTTTTTTAACTTCTTGTGGTTATGGAGAAATATTTTCTTCCATTAAAATTTAATCTTATTTTTTGCACTTATGATAATGATATTTTATCAACCCTACTGTTTTGCGATTATCTTAAATTTCTTATAACAGAATAAAAAGCAGATATTTTAGTTTACAAATTAATAATTTAATTCAATTTTATATATTTATCTATTCATTTAATATTTATATACTGTATTGTAAAACAAGGAATGTAATGAATAATAATGTTTTATACTGTAAATATAACATCTGTTGACGGCTACACACTGTGTTACTAATTTTAGGGTTAATGGACCTTGTATCTCACTAGACACATTTACTAGATACCTTCAATTTTGCTCTGAATAATGCAATGTTTTCCCAACTGTGGTACGTCCCTCTTACCTCTAAACAACATTTCCCAGATCGTCTGTTCATGGTATTCTGGTTAGATTTCAAAATGACCTATTTTCTAAATTGATCTTGGATTTCTATGATAATTCTACAAATTATTAAAGTTTCTCTGATATTGAAATATCACTCAATACATCTTCTTGTAAATTTGATTAATGTATTTTTTTTTAAGTAAAATATAGTAAGTCTATTTTTAGTTTTCTTTTTTCTCTAATAAATATTTATTTTCCTATTTTTTTCTAGTACCCAAACTAAACCTTTAAATTTTGTTTGAGAAATAATTTAAAATAATTATATTTTTCTAAAAAAAAAAAAAACTAAAAAAAACTGTTAGCCTTCTTATAGTTTTGATAGTTAATAATTTTAGATTACATTGACTGTTGTGGTTATTTAGTCCTAATGGAAATTTATAACGTATCAAAAATGCCACATCTGACCGGGATTCGAACAGGGGAACTACGGATAAAATGCCGAGACACTACCAATACGGAGATTGACAAATTATTACTGTTATTATGAATCGCGAGTTATTAAGTTTTTAACTGTCTACCAAAGTGTAATGCGTCTGCTGTAGTAAAATTCTTTCATTATAATTTCAGGAATATAAATTAGAAATTTACTTCTACACGTTAAAAATAATATTATCATCATCATTGATTCTACGTCCATTAATTTTAGCCTTTATAATTTTAATTAAAATGTGCTATATAAAAGAAACACACATGACCTAACAAAATATTTAGTTAGAGGACTAAGTAAAACTGCGTACATTATTTTGTTGAAAGCTGTGAACGTAATTAATATTTATTGATTCCGTACTGTGTTGTTTTGAACTGTTATCAGGATTGTCTGTGGGGGAAATATGTTGACTTCACTTTGTAAGACATGCACGGGAAGTGAATTGTTCCATCATTGGAGAGCTCGCTTATCGTTTCTGCTTAGTGACGTGTAATGCTGAACGATCAACGTTCACCTTGTTCCCATACTATCTCTTTTGCTCGGTAAATAATTTCAATAGGTCTAATAGTAATTTTTATAATACCGCTAAAGTAACTGTAACTAATGCAAAAATTATCGTAAATTTATTCAGTCAAAAAATTATTATCTAATTAAATAAAATAATTGACAAACATTCATTAGGTTGAAATAAGGTTTAAAATAAATTTATGAAATTATAAAATCGGCTCAAGGAGCTGCACTAAAGAGTAAAAATTAATACGTTTTTAATTTTTTAAATTTTGATTTTTTAAAGCATTCACAAGGACAAGGACAAGCATTCACTTGGTGCTTTTTTATTTGGCACCGACTTCAGAAAGCCAAAACTCAAAGAATTAAAAATTATTTTAGTGTGTTGTTATGTGTGTTTCAATGTTACTTTTAAAGTATGTTTAATTTTCTCCGTGATGGAGTGGTAGAGTCTCGGCCTTTCCCCCGAGGTTCCGGGTTCGAATCCTGGTTTGGCATGACGTTTTTCGTATACTACATTTCTCCGTCCATTAAAAAAAATCCAACCAAAACACATTATCATTTATAAATCTTTTGCAGTGTAATGAAAATTTTCAAACCTGTGTTCTTAATGTTTGAAATTTCTATTTAAAACGTGTATTCGCGTCTTTTTATTATCTAAGTTAAAGTTTTTACATGAAAATTTCTTGACTAAATTTAAAATAAATCATTGATGTTCGTACAGTTGATAAAGTTAATACTTAAAAACGCATTAAATTAAATGAAAAAGTATATGCAGAAAGATCAATTAATTCAAGTTGACCAATACTGGAATTTCAGAAACTATAAGTTTTATGAGAAACTTTAAATGGGAAACCATTTAAAGATTTTCCCTATATTAAAAATATATTTAGCATTAAAATTTTTTAAATCTTCGCTTTTTTCCAATATGGCGCCCAACTTCATTATTTAAAATGGAAACCTCATGATTTTATTGCATTTTTAGTTAGAAAATAGTATTTTAAGACGTTGTTATTCTTGGTTATTTTTCTCTAAACGTACCTGTTACGGAACTGCAGTTTTGAAATTGTGAAATCAAATATAATGGCTATCTGTAATATTTTAAATTGAAACTCAACTAATTAGTACGTGGTTTGCAAGTAATATTTACAAAGTTCGAAAATTAAATGAAGTAGAATGTAAAGGTAAGTTTAAAACTTTTACCTTGAACCGGTGTGGTTTTAGTTTTATTTATTAGGAAGGAACAATTACAACATAATCGCAGTGTTAATTGTAACATATTTTCAAAACGGACACCATTAGTAAAAATGCAGGCAGTCGCTCTCCTGAAAACGTCATTATCGTTAATAACTTTCCACAATATTTTGTGACGGTTGTTATACAAAATTTCACTATCTTACCTCTAGTTTCTTCTACTGAAGCATACCTTAGTATGTACAACCGGTCTTTCACATATCTCACAGAAAGTAGTCTAACGGGGAAATGTCTGGATTTCTCGCAGACCAAGCTATAATTTCTTCGTTAACAATTCACTGTTTTGTAAATTAGCGTTTAAAAATTCCTTTACCTCGCCGTAGTTATGTGCTGGAGCTTCATGTTGTTAGAAATACATTTGCATTTGTAGATCTAAAAGCAAGCCATCGATAGATGGCAGTCGAATATTTTCTAACAATTGACGGTATGGAGCTCTTATAAGATTTCCCTTGAAGAAATACACAGCCAAAATTTGATAGTTAAAGATGGCGCACCAGTGATTTGTGGAAAATCTCAATTGATTGTATCTTTTTCTGACATTGTAATTATAAGTTGTAATTGATTCTTTTTTAGCCAATAATGGTTGTTTTTTCAATTGTGCGTTCCATTAGTGGAGAAATTGGTTTTATCACACCAAATAATATTAAAAAAAAAAATGTATGATTTACAACCTGTTCTGCAATCCAGCTCCTGAATTCAAGCCTTCTTCCTTCATCACCAGGCATGATAGTGTGAAGAACCGTAAGTTTATATGCATTATAACTGTGTTTTGCAACTCTCTTGCTCTTGTGCCATAAGATACGGGTAGCAATTGTACAGCTTCCTTTATGGAGCTGTAGAATACGTTTGAAAGATGGTTAGTATATTGGTCTTATTATTTTCAGTAACTACTCTGTTCTGGCAATGTATTTTTTTTTTCTGAAATGACCATTACTTGATAGATTTCCAACTATTCATGCAGTTTACGGTGAGGTGCACTTCTACCAGGGTATCGCTGTACATATACATATTTCTCGCTAATATTGAATTCCTAGTACATAAAAAATAAATTTCCATCGTATTCACTTTTTCTTTACTACCAAACTCATTATTAAAATAAAAATTATACAGAAAACTATTAAATACTTCAAAAAAGTGGCTAACACAAATAAAGAGAATTAAAAACTAAAGGTATTTATTAACTTCTTGACAATTTAAACAATTAATGAATAAGGGCGACACATTAACCATCAATGATTTTACTGTAAATTCGAGAAATTTTTCAACATGCAATAAAACAGCTGATGATAAAACTGTATTTATTGTTTTTGTAAGTTTTCAATTGTCAGCCCGTAGTTCAATAACGTATGAGTTTAGAGAAAAATACTCAAAAATAAAAATGTTTTAAAATACTATTTTTTATCCAAAACTGCAATAAAAACATGAGGTTTCGATTTGAAATAATGAAGTTAAGCGCCTTATTGGAAAACATTTGAAGATTTCGAAAATGAGAATACTGTATTTTTAACGCAGAGAAAAATTTAGGGAAGGTTCCCCTTTTAAAGTTTCTAAGATTCCATTGGTGGCCATGTTGAGTTGATCACTTCGTACATAAAGTGGGAAAATTAAGAACTACCTCTTTTTTAATTCGATTAACAAAAAATATAAAATTATTTAAATAAAATTTTTATCTTTCAGATATAAAATTAACATAAAATATCATAGTTTATGAAAGGGTTCATGTCTTGTATTCTTAGTTTTACCAAAATATTACTACTCGAATTATCAATTCCATAAGAAAAGTACTTCTGAATTATCTGGATGCTTCCAAGAATATGCTATGGAGAACATGAAAATAAACTATAAGTTTTAGAAATTTTAATGAAATATTTTGAGAAATTAGTATTGAAATTTTTTGAAAAGTAATGGTTGCATCTGTTATAAAAAAAAATTGTAATAATAATAAACTTTCTATTCAACGTAGGTTTTTATTAAAATATGACTATATTAATCATCTATATAAATTAAAATGTAAATGTTCGTTTGTTCGAAATCTTAAATTTCCGAAAGTTCTTCACCGATTGCTTTGAAATTTTGAAAGAACGTTGCATTCGAATACGCGCGTGTTTTTATATACCTACTATTTATATACCTAGCATCTCACACCTGTGACAGGTAAAAACATGATTTTTTTTAAAAACAGCGCTATCTGTTAGACGTAAAAGCAACACACGCTATACTAAATATTTTTAATTAACTCCATTTCAATGCCTCCGATATGTGTGCCCGGTATAGATTAAAAAACTACTGGACCAATTTACGCCGGGGAAAAGGGAGAAAGGGAAAAATTGAAAAAGGGAAGAAGGGGAAAATGAAAAACGGGAAAAGAAAATGAAAAGGGGAAAGGATAAAAAAGAAAAAGGGAAAGAAAAGGGGATGGGGGAGGGAAAAGAGAAATGGGGAAAGGAATTATGTTAAAAATGAAAATGGGAAAAAGGAAAATGGAAAAGGGGTAAACGGAGAAGAAGGAAAGGAATTGGGGAAGGGAGAAAGGGTAAAAGGGAAAAGGGCCAATTTTTTTTTGTTAATAAACTCCGTAACTCTTTTTTTGTTAATAAGTTCCGTAATGTTCATTTTGTTAATTTTTTATCAAACTTTCAATTATGTTCATTTAATCTATACATTTATATTTATATATGTATACTCAAATCTAGAAATAGCGAAGTATTGCCGGGCTGCTAGTATACTAAAATATTTTTTAAAGGACATTTGCTTTAATTCTATAACAATAATTAAAATAATAATTAATAATTTAAAGCTAAGTATATTTTCATTTCATTATTTGATTAATTGTATAGTGTACATTCAAAATCCTGAAATAATAATAAAATTGCTTTGTAAACAATTAAATTCAATTTAAAAAGCCACATAGAATAATAAAACAGTCTTTTAAAAGCAAATAATCTAAATTCGGGTGATCCTCTAATTATATAGACTAGCAAAACACTTAGCCAAAATTATGTTAATAATAATTATTATAAATTTATGTCACTAGATCACTTTAAATATTAACAAAAAATCCTAACAATGAGAAAATAACCACACTAATAAACGTGTACACTAGAATAATAAGTCTCCACACTGAGAATTTACTGCACTCTTCAAAATAGACCTCAAGGAACACAACGTTTAAACTGCTGTTTGTAATTTTAGGATTTAATTTTATTTGTAGAGTAGTAATTTATGCTATCCTTTTGAATCATTATTATATGTTTTCTGCTTTTGATGTTTTGTTTCTCTTAAAAAGCGCTCTCCTTAAAGAGGACAAAGTTTACAGCCTTATTTGAATAGTTGAAAATTTATAAGAAAGCATTCTGATGGCCTTTGTTGTTTCACTTAAATGTAATTGTCTTGCGTAAATGTACGATTCCAATTTCAAGTTACATACCAAGATATTTGTATAACTAATAATGTTATTTGAACACAGATTTTCTGTAAACTTTTTTAATATGTATTTCAAATTAAAAAAAAAAATCTGATGTGGACACCACATGACTTCCTTGTACGCCTGTTAAATTACATTACGCATTTTGAATAGAATATAAAATTTTATTTCACTGATAACTTCTGGTTTTTTTCATATTTTTTTTTATTGTTATTGAATTATTAGTTATTGTAAAAGATTTTTTTACGATCACAGAGGTTAATAAATTATTAATAAATCAATATATTTGAATTAAAAAAAAAAAAAATTAAAGAAAAAAGGAAATGAAGTCGAATTTGAACCGATGTGCCTTCCGCTTACAAAATCAAAATATTTCATTAATTAAAATTTTATTTGGCTATAACTCTGGAACCAATGAAAATAACTTCCACTTACTATATATCTTGAAAAGCGCTCAACGAGGGTTTATAATGTCAGTTAAGGGAAAGCCCAAAACCCAAAAGTTTTTGAATTTTGGACTTTTTGGACACTTTTGGTTCAGTCGATTGCAATAAAAGGGGAGGTGCACAACTAGATGTTACGACAGTCCTAATCCAAAATTTCAACATTCTACGGCTAATCGTTTTTAATTTAATTATATTTAATTTAATTTTTTTTAAATTTTCTCATTATTATGCTAATCTACAAAGATAGCATACAGTATATTTCAATAGATAAAAATAAAATAAAATATACTCGTCTTGGTTAATATTTTTCCTGGAGAGTTCATTGATTTATCGTTTTTTCGCCTGTGAGTAGAAAGTAAATATCCGTAACTGATAAAAGTGAAATAAGTTTAATTTAAACAAAATTTAAATAATAATGTTCTGTTCACAGAAGTGAGAATTTTTTATCTTTTTTTAAAAAGAATATACCAATAAATTTTCGGTTTCTTCCTAAAAATAAAATTAGAGATACTTTTACAAACATCAGGAATACAGATAGTGAAATGTTGTCAATGCCCATATTATCATACTATCACTACAAAACCTATTATCATATCCCAAATTTTAAGACTTTCTTTTTCTCGAATCAGATGGTAGTTTATTACCCCTTAAGAGTAGGAGTTAAAAACAGTTGAGTTCTTAGAAGCAACAAGTAGTATTACTTAAGTGCTCTAAAATGTTTACTCCTTGTAAGGATTGGCTAAATATAAAAAAGTATATAATAATAATAATGGAAATAGCAGTATCCTTATCACCATAAAGATCAGAATATAGATCCTATGGGCAGTGACCAAATGGTTGACTATTACAGTCAGTACAGTGTTTTACAAGTAAAAAAATTAAAATTTATATTTAAAAATAATTAATATATAGTTATTTAAAAAATTAAGATAAATATCGTAATAAAAATAAATAAAACGAAGTAAATTTAATTATCTCAACACATTTTTTCAGTCTACGGGTTATATAGCATGTCCATAAACAGAAAATTCTTTGATCTTTATTGAGTTTGATCTTTATTCAGTTATCGGAATAGAATAAAAAAGCTTATAACAAAGTTGCTGTACTTTCCTTTCATTAGCTATTTATTTTTACATAATGGAAAAATAATTATACATGGAAAACGTTTCCTAAGATTCCTTTTTTTTAGGATGGAGGTAAATTACGATGAAGTTTATTGTAAAATTATCATTAAATGTTTATACAAACCAAAAACGTTTCAAAAATACGGGTTTTTCTGCTCCCACCTTCAAAATCACCTTCCAAGAAAAGTTTTGAATTTTCTACTTTTGCTATGTCAAATAGAAGAAAATAAAAGTATTCTACTAAAAACTTACAACCAATAAAAAGTACCTAAGATTTTTTTTTCGTGGTGGGGGGCTAAATTATGATGAAATTTTATCGTAATAGTTTTACTAAAAGTTTAAATAAACCAAAAACGTTTTGAAAATTTCTCTATATTTTTAAATTTTGATCAACTCCCTTCCCAATATTGCCCTGAAAGTATTTTTGGAGGTCGTTTACATTACTGCTATGTCTAGGAAGACGTTAAAAAGAACCTGTTAAAAAATATTCAATGAATAAATTGTCTTTTTCGATTTTTGGGGAAGGGAGAATTTTTGCGTAAATCTTTTTAGAAAAATGGTAAGATAACCATGCGCGCATGTACTTAGCTTAATATAAGGTGGGGGTTTGTTTGCAATATTTAGAGAAAATTGACATGCAAAATTCCTCCTCCTCCCCACACCCTCGAGATATTTTTCCCAAAATTTTACCAACCAACTTCCCCATATATGCGAGTCTTTCTACAAAATTTTATCAAAATTGTTTTATCCATAAATCTTAAAAACACACTAACACACGTACGTATTTACGAAATTACCCCTTTTTTCGTTTTTTTTGCGGTGGGGTTCATGATTCCTAATTTTTATTATGATCCCTATATTTATTTCAAAGTGACTGGATACGTTTTAATATGACGTTAAAACTTCGTCTTTTCATCATCAAAGATTTTGAAGTATTCAAAGATTTTTGAAGTATTCGTTACATCATTCTTAGTAATTTAATGGATCAAGCCCTATTTTTATTTTATCTTTGTCTTGACAAAAATTGAGAAAAAAATAGAGTAGGCAATTCGTCATTAAATTTTACGAAAAAAAAATTGTTTATCTCATATTTTTTACACCAGATTTATCATTATTAACGTTGGAGTGCTGTGATTTTGATTATTTTTACTATGTTAAGATTTGACTTTGTTAGTAAATTACTGACCAATTGTATTAAACAGTGAAACAATTTTTCATCACTACTTTAAATCCATTCTCCCTTTATATATGTCGGAGAATAAAGTACAGTGGAGTATCTTCCGACAAAACGATGAGAATATTCTTTAGAATATCTGTATTTTTAGTAGTTTTAAGAAATGTACTATTACTGGTAATGTTTTGTAAAATAAGGTTTAAATTGTTTTATTGCGGTAGGCTTAGGCCTAGGTAGGCACATGGTTGTCAACGTAGTCGGGATCCCAGGACGATAGGGGTATCATAAAATTAATAAGGAAAAGGAAATATGCAGTAGGTATATTATTTGAGAATATTGAGAAAAGGTAGTCTTGCTTTGGAACCCAGATCGAACGGACGTCCTGGTGGTCGCGAATTCGTTATTTCCCTGAGCCTCGGTCTATCGCAAGTTGTTTTGGTATTGTTTGAGTTCTAAATTAAATTAATCTTATATTATGATTCGTGTACTGCTGAGTTATTGATGGGTGATAGTTATCATTTGTAATTGTTTCATTGTACGAGTTGTCTACTCATTTTTATTGGTTGAGCTTTATTATAGTCTTATATATTCTCCACTTGTAATAATAAAAGTGAGTGAAACACAAAACGTTGAATCCCTGACAAATCTCCTCGCCTCTCCGATATATAGATAAGTTCAAGATGTTCAGGTCTTTATCATCGGTGAACTATTTTGTCATATCTGAGGATCCTAGTATAAATTTGAATACTAGTTTTACCAGAGTGTCTATTTAGTGGATTGTTTCAGTGTTGCTCTGAATATATTGGACTGAATGCGAATAATATATAGAAAAGTGACATTATTATTTTGGTTCGAAAACAAAGTTATGAGAAATAGCCGAGATTATTAAGGAAAAGTATTGATCATTAATGATCTAAATGAAAAAAATTTAAATCTATAGCTCTGATGAAGTTATTACATATAAGCCAGAAGTGAAACTGAAAACAAAAAGCGATTGCGTCATGCATTTAAAAAATCATAAATTGCACTATCAATTTAAATATTTGTATTATCAAATTTTTATTTCCACTTAAACCTACATTTTACTAAAATAAATTGAGATGATGGAGTAGAATATGATTTCAGGAAGATGTAAATTAAAGATGAGCAGCAACAAGTTGTTTAAGGTAGAAAGAAATGGGAACAAAATAAATTAAGGGTGAAGAGAAAACTGGAAAGGGAACTGCTTACAAGTGGTACTAGATTATCAGATCGACGATTGCTGGATAAGTAAAAAGTCAGTTACCGAACTCTTGCGTTGTAGGAAACACCTAACTTTATCATTAAAACATCATTAGGATAGCGACTTATTATTCAGGTTAATATCGTTTCAGATCTTTCTCTCTCCATTAACATACTAAATAGTTTTCCCAACAATATTATTATGTAAAACGATGTTCTCCTACAGGCCTAAAAGGTTTCATAGATAACCTCATCCTTTTAAGCGTATCATATCCTCAAATTATTTATCGCGCTCGTTCTTACATCTATAAGTTTTCTATTACACGTTCTTCGGAAACGTCTGTAGAATTCATTCCATAAAATTTGTTGTTATTTTCTTTTTTAACTTCCTTATTAAAATAGTTATAAACAATTTTAATTAAATAAATGATTTGTATTAAATGCGGTTGAATCTTTGTAGTATGCGACACGAATATAAAAGTTTATCGGTTATCTTACGAACTATTTATAAGAACTGCATAATAAAAAAATAAACTTTTATATAAATTAAATTTTACAGAGTAAAAAGTGGTAGTTTTGGAGTTAGGGATTTTGTTGATTACAAACTGCTTAAAACAATTCCTTTACAAATTAAAAAAATTACGCGTAAATAGTGTTCCATTTTTTACGTTTTACAGGTAATAATTTTAACAGTTAACTTGCTTGGTTAAAAAAATAATGTGAAATCTTAGTGCGAGATTGCATTTAAAAACAGAATTTTACCTATCGTTTAAGGTTTTTCGATGAGTACGAATATGGCGGCTATTAAAAGTGGAAGCTTTCCAGCTCTCATTAAGAAAAATATTTCTTTTTTGTTCACTGAATTGTGTGTTTTTACACCAACATTATACGTTCATAATTTCAGAGTTTTAATCAACTACTTCACCTACAAAGCAAAAAAGATTTGAGGAAAAACTTTTTTTTCTTAACAGATGATTGAGGTTCCTATCAGTAATAATGGAAATTCTTAAATTCAGGTAATCTCAGTAAAATCTTATACGTTTTTGAGCAGGTGTTTTGCTGATCACCATTGTGAAATTACAGTACTAATTTCTGACTATTCAGATTCCCAACATTTTTAAGGAAATGACCGGCTTATTAAAACCGACTATTCGAGAGATTAATATACCTTAAATAGATAAAACTGTCCGTAGATAATGTTTTGTAATACAAATAGTTTATGATAATCTCCTAAGAAAGTTATGGAGCGTTGAAGTTGCACTAATGAGAAAATACACAAATAATAGGGAAATTTTACGCGTAATTTTCTGTAATTCCTACAGGTTTTCTACAATTAACTTGCAACTTATATTAAAAAAAAAATCCCAATAAACAAGGATTAATAATATTGCATAAAACTATTAACATAAAATGATAAGTAATTTAGATATTCATGAAAGACAATGGATAATCTTCAAAGACAATTTTATTTTTTCATGGTGCATGCTAAAGGAATAACTTATTTTTAGTACGTACAATAATTACATTTTTTTTTTTTTTTAAATGGTGAAATTATTTTAATATTTTTCTGTATAAATATATAAAAATCAACCACTTTAGATGTAAAGGATATACGATAATTAAATTATATAACATTTCAGTGAATAATTAAAAAAAGTTTAAAAACAAATCGGTTTCGTTTGCGAAATAAATTTCATTAATATCCAGGAAACTGTTGAACCTTTAATTTATTTTATTGTATCTGCATTTGAGAAATTCTTAGATGTTTACTTTTCTTTAATTTGTTAGAAACTTCCGGTATAATTCTTGTAACCTTATTTTCTGTCGTATCTGGATTAAATAACCACAATAGACTCAACTTAATAGTGGGAAGCAATTAAGTCAGCTTCATTTACATACTTGTACTGTGAATCCGTTCTATAGTTTTCCTTTTGTTGAAGGATATTCTAGACTAGTCCACCAGTCTAACGTTGTAGTTAACTTCTATTGTAATGAAGTAGTAAAGTTCTGACTTCCATTATCATTTTCTGTTTTGTTTCCATCTGAAATTTGCAATGTTATCATTATTAAATTGCTGATTTTAATTCTATATCTGAATAAGTGTCATATACAACATTAAATTCTTAAAAGTCCTCATGGATATTATTATTATTATTTCACATTTTCACAGCTTTTTGTCGGTGATATTCTCTAAACTCGGAGTAATTTATACCAACAAGACTAGACTATTGTTGATTAAGTGCCTTCCGGGCAACATGTTAGGCGTCAATTATCACGCTCCTTTGCATTAGCGCGTGCGCGTGGGTCTTCCACTAGATCTTCAGTTTTAGATAGATTTCATAAGAAATTTACTTATTGTAATGGGTACCATGATTTGACTTCCGGAAAATTTCGACATATTTTCGCGTTTTACATCCCCTAGACCCCAAAACCACCGTCAGTTCAAAAGTATATATATATTCTTTTATATATATATATATTCCACTTTCTTGTGGACACGGTAACTGCCTTAATTTTGCGCTAATCACTTTCAAATTGATACATAAAATATAATGACCCAAAATATCAGTTGAGTTCGTTAATGGGCAAAATCAGACCATGGGGGTGGAAATGGGAGATAACTTTTTCGAAAAAAAAATATCGCTATAACTTTCTTATTAAGTAAAATATCGAATTTGTTTAAAGTTCCTACTATTCTTTGGATAAGGGCCTAAAACCTACGTAAGTAAAGGTTTTTGATATAACCAACCATTGGCCCAGGGGGTGGAAGAAATTGGGTTTCGAATACAAAAAAACCTACCTCCCTTGATAGGCACAGTATCGTATAGGTTTAAAGTGGCAGATAGTCCTCTAAACATTACTTAAAACCTTTGTCTGAAACAGTTTTTGATATGACTAACTCTTACGGCAAGGGATGACCAAAATATTGTAATAAAGATTGAATTGAAGGTTGAATTGTAAGAAGATGGGGCTTGTCGTATGCTAAACAGTGAAACTTTTTCCTCATGCAACCATTGTCGTATTGAGTAAATTTGAAGTTTTTCTTAATTTTAAGGTGGAAATCTTTTTTTATCCCCTACTTAGCACAGGTGAAATCTATTCCACCTTCCGGCGTGCCAAAAGGGATTTCTTTTCAAAATTGCTGTGCAAAGTAGATGGTACTATTCCTTCCACAGATATAATTATTGGGATTATATAAACCTTTTTTGATTCCACATTTCCTTTACTTCAAAAACAACATCCGTATATTTCTGCAGCTTCTCATTGTGTTTAATGTTGAGGTTGTTACTTGATGGGATGGCCATGTCTATTGGTAAGTTACTTTTGCCATTTTGTCAACTGCTACTATATGTGGCTTATTAATGTTGATGGGCTTTGATGTTTTAATTTCCTGGTTCCAGAGAATTTTTACATTGCTGTTCTTCAAAAAGGAGGCTGGTTCGTAAGTATAGTAGGTCTTATTTTGAAACGCTAACTTGTACCTGTTGCAGAGTTCCATGTGTTCGATTTTAGCCACGTTGTTATGCCTTCTCGTGTACTCCGTTGGAGCTAGAATCGGACAACCAGCGATTGTATGTTCTACTGTTTCATTATATAGTATACATAGCCTACATTTGTTGTTGATATTTTCTTTAAGAACAAATTTCTTAAAACTTCTAGTTGCTACTACTTGATCCTGTATGCCACATACAAACCCCTTCGCCTCGGAATGTAACTTTTCCTGCACAAGGCAAATATTTGAAGCTGTTCTGTTGACTCCTTCCTGGTTTAGGTGGTGCCTATGTCTGCCATGCAGCTCTTTCTTTCCCCAGTCTAGAATTTTATCTGTGTTGCTTTCTTTCATGTGTTGTATGTTGTTGGTCCTGTTGGCTAGGTTTAATGGTGTGTAGTTTTGGTCTGCCGCTATGATAACTTGGTTGAAGGGGTGTTGCTTGTTATGGAAATAATTTCTTAAATTTTCGTTCTGCCCGTAGCATAGATTTTTAATGTCGAGTAGTCCTCTTCCACCTTCCTTTTTCGGCAGCGTAAATCATTCCTTTGACAAGTGGATGTGGTGGGACTTTTCTGGTAGAATATTTTTCTAGTGAGTCTGTTCAACTCATGTAACACTATTTCACTGTACTTTATTATACGTGAGAACTGGTACTGGATGTGTGTTCACTGCCTTTACTTTATTTCCCCCATTAAGTTCCGATCTTAAAATTAATTTTAATCTCTTTTATTTTTTAAAAAAACATTTTAGGAAATAATACTTTTCTTTAATGGCTCTGAGCTCTAGTTTTATTGTCTGCTCGCATCTTAGTTATTTGTACAGGTCCTCTTCTTTCATCGCTTGTGCTTAACTGCTTCCCTCACGTCGTTGAGTGAGATCTTGTTGTAATTCATTGCTTCGATGTTTCCCCAACTTTCATCTTCTGCTTTTATCCAGGCGACATTCTTGTTATGTTACTCGACCAGATAGATGTTCTACCAAAACGTTTTCCACCTATTCTTGAATTGGTAGTTCATAATTATTGTTTTTCTCCTCTGTTAATTTTGATAAAATAATCTCACATTTTGTTCATAGTTTTTATTTTCCTCCCTTCTTCTGTTTGACTTCTTATAACCCCTTCATCGTGCTGTGTGGGCGGCTAGTTCTTACCTTTTCATTTCTAACGCATAATATGCATTTTTAACTTCATATGTGCCAATAATTTTTTTTCACTCTTGTTTTATCCTTGGTCTGATTTTTCCTTGCCTGTACGCTTTTAATTTTTCAATTTCCTTTCGTATCTTTTCTATTTTATTCTCAAGTCTTTGATGCCAAGATCGGTTGACATATTTCTGCTTTAACTTTGGTGTTGTTAACATTTTTTGCGAGTTGCTTCTCGCAACAGCTATCGCCCCACAGTAAAGTCGTTTATTTCTTCTAAACCTTTTCTATTAGATTCTACCGTTTCTAATATTTCTGATATTTTATATTCGATTTATTTATTTAAAATGTCTATTAGTGTTGAGGAATTTTTTCGACATATCAGTTTAGGTAATCTTTGTCGTCGAACGGGTGGTAGGTCACGGTATTCCATTAGGGCTCTTTAGTATTTTTCCCTTACTTTGACTGAGTCATTTTGATTTTGCAGTGACGCCTGACTTGCGTTTGTCTTGCGATCACACATTGCGTTCTCATTATCGCTAGTGTTATCGTCGACATTATTTGGCGCCAGTTTTTCTTGTTCTTGTGTTATTGGTTGATCTTGCTCATTTCTTTGGTTCAATGTTTCTCTGTCTTCATTCTTTATTTTCTCTAGTGTGTGCTGGAATCCGATTATTTTTCTCAATGACCCGCTTTTGGTATGCAATTCGTTGTTCTGCAATTCGTCGACTATTGTTGGAATTCGTCTATGAACTGCTTATACAATAGCATCCTGTTCCTTGTCATGTCGTTTTCCAATCTAGTTATTCTATAGTAGCAGCGCATGATGTGCTCATTCATTTCAACTGTCCAATTTAAGCTCTGTCCCGGTTTTCCCGCAGCAGTGGTCACAGAAATTGCTTGCGAAACACTAGCAGTGGGCTCGTTTTGACTACGTTCGGTGCCGTTTTCATCAAGTGGTGTAGTAATAGTTGCTCTACATGGTTTGACGCTACTGACTCCATCAGTGGCCACGGGGGGCTGCCGCATTTAGGATGAACGGGGATCAGCCTGTCCACATTCTTTTTCATCCATTATTATTATTATTATTATTATTATTATTATTATTATTATTATTATTATTATTATTATCGCGATAACATTTAATACTTAATTTAACTGGTTAAACAAAAAAAATATATTACTAAGATTCTTATTACATAAGATTCTTTAAGTGGTGTAAACTTAATTCATTTACTGGTGAGATGCCACCCTATTAAATTTATTTTTACTATTCATTTTGTTTAAATTTCGTACATCATTCATCTGTTTGTTGTATTTCTTCTCGTAATAATTTGAGCGAGCCTGTCATAAAATATTTTTCAACCCTAAAAAAAAAAAATTTGCATTTTTAAAATAATTTATTTATAAATAATTAGTTAAAAGTTACACAGAAATTAACATGTAAAAAAAAAAAAAATAAGCGAATTTAAGGATTAAAATTAAAAGGAAATAATCCATGTAGTTTTAATGTAGTAATTCTCTAATCTTTGAATTTTGGGCGAAAGTTAAGTAATTTCTTCCCAAAGTAGAATTGTTTTATCAGTTATTATTAATCTAATGATTATTATGTTATGTTTATGAATTTATTAGTTTGATTAATACTATGAGTTAATTTTATTATCATTAGTGTAATCTTTAAAAAAAATAAATTAAATTATTCTGTCAAAACTTATTTTAATAATTTTATAAGAAATTGTATTGAAGTTGTTATAATTTATTCAGAATTAATGTAGCAGTTAGAAACTTTAATAGTACGAGTTTTACTGAAGAATATTAAGTGAGTAAAAATGTCACAGTTTTTTAATGCTATATTCAAAAGGCATATTCATTTTATTACGAAACGAATCTAACAAAAGGCAGCTGTATGTATAAAGGTAAGGCATATAAAAGATTACTGGATTATAAATATGATATAACTGAAGTCGGTAAGGTAGGACGGGTAACCTATAAGAGAAAAGAAAATAAGTATAAGAAGGAGAAAAGCCTTTGGGAGAAGGAGCTAACCCCCCCCCCCCCGCCTCCTTATTGCTCCCTCACGAGACCTCTCTTTAAACCAAGCAAGCCTAGCCTTGATTAATGGTTCACCCTTGTTAGAAAATAACCTATAGTGCAAACTCAAATCTCGTCTATTCACCTGCATCGCTTGCCCGACCACCGCTGCATCTAAAACCTCTTTACCCCTCTTGTTTTGGTGAATATCTTAGTCGGCCGCTCTTTCAATGCCTTCTGCTTTCCACTTTTTAAATTCTTATTTAAATTATAATTTAATTTCTAAGTCTTGAAATTTTCTTTACATTTCAGGAAGTAGAATTTTCATTTGTTACTTATTTTAATGACGTATAAATTTGTATGATTCTGACGCGTCAAGGAACAATTTATTTTCTTTTTTATCGTACTTTTTTTAAATAAATGAGTATAGATTTCTTATTACCACTTTACCGGGTATTATAATATAGAATACATTATAATGATGAAAAATATTGTAATAGGTAATAATTTGTTTACGAATTTTATCATTTTCCTATGTTTTCAGCTCCTCTGAGCCCAAAATGCGATGCAAACTCATTGAATATTGATTGTTTTCTTTGTAGAATTTTGTTTGTGCACGATGGATGTGTGTAACGATTTCTATTTTACTTATTTTAAAAAAAAGTTGACGTAAAATTATTAAATTTGGCGTGGTAATTCATACGGATGTGATATTTATGCTGTTACATTGTTAAGAAAATCAGTTCAGAAGTGAAGTTAGGGGAAAGTTCAAACTTTTCCCAACCTGGCCCCTTTTTCCAAAGAACAAATATAATCAGTATGTTCAAAATTTAAAATTGTTTAACGTTTTAAAGTAGAAATGTATAAAAAGAGAGGCATAGGAATCGGAGAGGGGTGAGAGAGTCTTCTCGAGTGTAATGGTGGAAGAAGGAAATTTTTAAATAATTATTACTATTTATATACAAATTTTTGTATTACTATTTGTGTTAAACAAATCGTTTAAACATTTTTAAAAATTATTTTTAATTAAGTTAAGGAAATTAGTACATAAATGTGTTATACCCAATTATTAATAATTGAAATTATTCTTTCTTAATTAACTTTAGAAGGATTAAATTTTAACCTCCGTGCGAATTCCGAAAAATTCAAAAATACCTTTGCCAGATATTTTCCTTTTTAAATTAGCGGTAAAAATACTTACTGTTTTTTTAATTCTTTGTACGAAGATAGGGAATTATTGTGATCGCGAAAAATTTCGGTTTTCAGATTTCAACGGAAATATCTATTTTGACCATCCCTGAATTCATTTTGACTAGTTTCGGCGTGATGTCTGTACATACGTGTCTGATCTTGCATAAATCAAAAACGATTAGCCATAGAATGTTGAAATTTTGGATTTAGGACTTTTGTAACATCTCTCCTTTTGATTGCAATTTACTAAACCAAAAGTGTCCAAGAAAGCTAAAATTAAAAAAAATTGGATTTTGGATTTTTTCGTAACTGCATTAATAAGCCCTCATTGAGAGATTTTCAACGATATACCATAAGTTGTACGTATTTTCATTGGTTCCAGAATTATAGCCAAATAAAATTTTTAATCGATGAAATCTCTTTAATTAAAAACCTTTTTTGTTAAATTTAAATATATTGATTTATTAATAATTATTAACCTGTGATTGTAAAAAAAATATTACAGTAAATAATAATTCAACAATAGCAATAAAAAAAAATATATGAAAAAATATCAGAAGTTATTAATAAAAAATAAAGCATTATGTACTTTTCATTTTAAAAAAAATGTGTATATGTAATTTAATAGGCGTACAAGGAAGTCATGTGGTGTCCACATACAATTTTTAACTGAGTCGTTAACCCACTATACTCAACAGTTAGTGTTACTATAAATCAGCTATGACAACTGTTTAATGATGCTGTAGTCCATTGATTCCCAAAGTGGTCCAGGTGGACCCCCAGAGGTCCACGGGAGACTCGACGGGGATCTACGTTGGCGTGGAAAAAAAATGGGGGTTCACAATTCGTAAGCGGGGGTCCACGAAAATTCATCTGGGTTCGATAGTGAAGAACTAAAATGTTGGCTGGACTTTGCGTATCAATCTAGGCAGATAATGTTTTGAGAAGCTCAGCGACTGTTACTTGTAAAAACTTGTATGTTCCATATTCAGTACAACGAACGTGTTGATACTTGCAAAGCGCCGCCGCTGCCGCCGCCGCAACGCTTGTTCAGACGTGCAAAGAGACGAAATACGACTTGTGGTGTGGGTGCTAGCAATCTTGCATGAACTTGTTTGATTCTTCACTAATATAAATACGATTGCCAAGGATAAACGTTATTCATTTGTTTCCGGAATTTCAAAAAGAAAAGTAAAGTGAATAGATGTTAGCGTTTGCCAGTGTCGGAAAAGTAGTAAGTACTTACCTGCAGGGGGTCCACCGGTGCTAGTACACTAGCTGCAGGGGGTCCACCGGAACCACCAAAATTTTGAAAGTGGTCTATGAGAAAAATAAGTTTGGGAACCTCTGCTGTAGTCCATAGATTTAAGTTCAAAATATATCTATAATTAAATTTAAGTCCAAAATTTAAACATAGAATTGTTCATACAGACATAGTATTTAAGCTCGTATACTTTGAAAATCGGAAGGTGAGTGAAGGTGGTAACTCTTTTAAGCCTCCAGGACCCCGTTAGGGATTGCTTCAGAGGATGAAATGAAATGCCAATTTTGTAGCGTGTGAAATTGCTATCCCGTACCGGGACTCGAATCTGAAATCTATGGATGAAAGGTTGAGACGCTACCACTTGCACCACGGAGGCCGTCAACTCATTTTACCCATAATCAATATACCGTCACAGGTACATCTGTTTTCTTTTCATTTCTTTTTTTATCTGAGTATTTGATTCGATTAAGAATTTATTTTATTTATGGTTTTTCATTTTTAAATTTTTGATTAAAGTGGTTAAGCGATTTTTTTTAAATATTTTTTTTATTATTATTTTTTATTGAGTTAGTATATTATATTACTTGAAGTTTGTTTATAGACTATCTATCTATTTATTTTTTTATTTTTTATTAATTATTCTTATATTAGATGAAATCTTTTTTTTTGGTTTTAAATAATAAATAGAACAGCATATTCTAGTTTTTTTTTGTTTTTTTTTATGAATAAGACAAATAATATTAATTTATTTTCCAGAAACATGTCTTTAGCGTATTTTAAAGATTTTCCATACACAATAATTTATTAAATATCCTTAGTAATTTGACAATACTAAAGTAGCACAGTCAAATTTAGATTTAAATTAGACGATTTTAACGAATTTTGGTTGTAAAATATTATTTATGGCTGCCGTATTAATTTTTCTTAAAATTTATTTAATAGTTGATAGTTATCATCTGTTAATGTCAAATTTTTTAAAACTAATTCTTTTTTAATTAAATTTTACTTTTAACATCTGAGACATACACACTTGGTATATTTTAATAAGGCCACATACATTTATTTACACCTTTAAATGACAGAATAATAATAGTATAAAATGATTAATGACATGACAATAGCAATGGAGTTACTATCCCAGAATAATATTTATTATATTAAATACGTTTGATCTTATTAATAAAACGATGTAATCAGAAAACGTTCAACATAATAATGTTTAAATGAATAATTAAACAGTAAATACCAATAAAAATAATGGATGATGACATGATGAGTTTTATCTCTGGAGACGTTTTATTTCATTAGATTTATATATAACTTTGAATACGTGTGGAATATAGAGCTCAGCGCTACAGAAAGTTATGATATCGGAAAACGCAGCCGGTTAAAACTCGCCAGTCAGAAGTGCATGGTCAGGGTTATTCTCGCGCCTTGCACACAGTATTCCTTTATATATTATTTGATTTTCGCATTACACGTCTTACCTTTAAAAATTATTTAGTAATCCCTTATATAATATTGGTCAAACATAGGAGTAAAAAATCATTTTTAACATAAGAAATAATATCTGATTGTCTTGTTAGAATTTAACATTCCTACCTGTTATATATTATAGCAGTTGAAAAGTATTTTTGTAAGTAAAAATATTTCTCCAATATTCACGAAAATCGGTATGGAAACTGGTAAAACTATTTTATTTTTTATTTTTTTTGTATATTTTAAATTATTTTAGAAAGGAGAAATATTAAACATGTGATGAACCTCAAAGGAGTTATACTTAATTTACAAAGCTCCACCCCATAAATTAGTTAAATGATTTTTTTATTTAGACTTTTTTTACTGTTTCAACCTACCGGCATCAAATTCTTTATAATATTTTTCTCTATATGAGATGTAACCTGAATGGTAACAGTTTAAAACTCTTATAAAAGGGAAAGGAGTAGAACATCCATCCATCAGTAAAATAATATAATTCTTTTTCATTTTTAACCTTCCACATAATTATTTTTATTCAAATGTGAGGTATTTTTTAATACTTTTCATAATATTTTTGAGTGGTATATATTTATTTTCCTTTTAAGAAAAAAAATATATATTGAGAAAGAGCGTAAAGCTAAATAAATAACGTACCAAAGTTTAAAAGGCTACAGTTAAAACAGAATTCAAATGCCAGGAATGTTTAATAATTGAGATTTTATTTACTTTTATTCAATATTAATTGTTTTAATTTAATTTGATAATGGTATTCTACAATAATTGTGTATTTATCGTGTTCTATTACTCCGTTAATATTTACTCTCAAATTACTTAATTCATTTATTTTATTTTATTACTTTTTTTAAGGCATAGTTGGTTTTGTTTTACAATTATTTAAAATATTATAAAATACAAAACTTTAAAAAGTTTCTTCATCTAGTAACATTTTAAACGTTGGATTTTAATACTTACATGAAGACTTTTTAAATTCTTTAATCTTACTTTAGTTTACTTTAATCTAATTTTAATACTTATATCAATATGTTTCTTCAATCTCTTTGTCTACTTTTTACGGTGGAGTATATCTTATTCCACAAGGTCTTCCGTTGTGATTACTTGTTTTTCTTACTTTCTTGTACAAAGTAAAAGAAGTATTGTGATCGCGAAAAATTTAGGTTTTCAGATTTCAACGGAAATAAAAATTTGTTCATCCCTGAATCCATTTTGACCTGTTTCAGTGTGACGTCTGTACGTATGTATCTCGCATAACTCAAAAACGATTAGTCGTAGAATGTTAAATTTTGGATTTAGGACTGTTGTAACATCTAGTTGTGCACCTCTCTTTTTAATTGCAATCGAATTCAAAACCTTTTGGATTTCGGACTTTTTCTTAACTGAAATTATAAACTCTCATTGAGAGCTTTTCAACAATACATCCTAAGTGGTAATTATTTTCATTGGTTCTAGAGTTACAGCCAAATAAGATTTTAATTAATGAAATTTTGGATATTTGGGAAGGCACATCGATTCGAATCAGACTTCATCTCCTTTTTTTTTAATTTAAATATATTGATTTATTAATAATTATAAATCTATTTCAAAAAAAAAATTATGGTAAATAATAATTCAATAATAATAATAAAAAAATATCAGAAGTTATAAACGAAATAAAATTTTATATACTTTTCATTTTATAAAAATGCGTATATGTCATTTCATAGGTGTACAAGGAAGTCATGTAGTTACACATCAGATTTTTTATTTATAGTTTATATTTTGTTTTTCTTTTTATTAATCAATCCTTAATTTACTATCCTAATAGAGTAATAATTCTTTAATATCCTCTTTGATCTCTGGTCTTTATGGTTAAAATTTCGTATACATTTCGTTACATTTACGTATTTATTAATTTCGAAATAGGTTGCTATTTACAAATAAATTTATACAATGAATTCATTTTCTTTTTAATATTTCTTTGTTTTTATGTTAATACTATTACCACCGAAATATAAAGTGTTATATTTTTGTCTTTAATAATCTCCTCTGCATTAAACTGTTTTCTATTATCCTTGTATGACATAAAGTAAGGCTTCACCTATCGATTATTATTAGATTACTAGATTTCAATTATTTTGATTATTATTCTGAAGTTTCGTCTTTTGATTATAATTTTGATATCAAAAAATGCTAGAATCACAGCAAGAACTATAGATTCAATTAATAGACTGATAACAATGAAATGAAAGGAATTTAATAGACAGATATCGTGATACATATAAAACTAATTTATTACATTGAAAATAAATCCATTTTCAATATATTTCAATTTTGTTTTAATTATTACTTAAAATAAAATTACTACTAAAAAAAATCATTATTAAAACAGTCTTCACAAAGAGTAACATTTCTATTCGCCATTGAAAAGTTCCTTGAATTATCTATTATATATATATATATTGATGATTTCGGAGAAATCAACGTCATATACACTCTAAAAGGAAATTTAATGGACTTTACGTGCTATGCACTCTGACTTCTAACTTGGAATTACGCTAGGAAAACGTTTTAAACTACATTTATCTCTTGATTGTGTTTCTTACAATCAATTTTGGTATCGTGTACATCACGATGCGCATCACGTCTCCAGTATACTCAAAATTCATAAATTAGACCTGTTGATACAATATTTGTTCTTGATTATCCTTTTTAATATTTTTTTATTCGAGTATCAATAACAAAAATTGTGTAACAAAGAAACTTAAAACCAAATCCTTTCAATATTAAAAGACACTTAATCAAACTCTTAAGAATTATTTACGAATATATAAATTATGTCCCAGAATGTGAGAGTAGTAAAAAGATACAAACTTTCTTAAATAAAATGACACTATTCACCGCGTGTCTATAAAGTATCCTTAAAAAACCTCATATATACAACAGTTTAATTTTTTTAATTTTTCAGACTTTTTAAATTTGTAACACGGTTTACATATGTATACGATTAGGTTTTTGATGACTATATATAGAGTGTATCTCGAATTTCTCTCGTAACTTTCATAAACTATTCTACTCGTGAAAATAATGGATAAAGTTCATATTAACATATGTCCTAAAATCCTTCGTCTGTGAGTTATGGCTAATGAAAGACTTCGCTCGGATTTCAGCTAACCCGGTTAAATGAGTTCGTACTGACATTTTTAAGACTTTAATTAAGGGAAAGAATTAGTGATTTTTTATAAATTTTAC
Organism: Lycorma delicatula; assembly: GCF_047948215.1. NCBI lineage: Eukaryota > Metazoa > Arthropoda > Insecta > Hemiptera > Fulgoridae > Lycorma > Lycorma delicatula. The sequence continues at coordinate 55,764,665 of NC_134457.1, forward strand.
CTGCAAAATTGAATAAAATAGATTTCAGAACCATATCTGCGGTAGGTTTTGTAAAATCTGGGGTGAAAACCAAAAAATTGGGGTAAATTTTTTTTTTATGTTTGACGTACAACAACTTTGCTAATAGGTAATAAACACATAAAAATTTAAAACAATTAGTAGAGAATTTAATTCTGAACAAAATTTTCTAAGATAAATTGAATAAATCAAAGAAACGTTAGAGAATACGAATTCTATTTAGAAACAGTACAGTAAAACAAAGTGGATTATAAATACCACTTTCTAATAAATATTAAAAAATGAAGCCGCCATTTTTAATACTTTTCTTGGTTAGCTTCTGTTGCTGAATTTAGTTCCTCAAGGCTGTCCTTAAGTTTTTCAGCTGCATCCGTAATGCGGACAATTAATTCCTTACGAGAATGTATTTTTGTCTTGTATATAGTATTTTTCAGCCATCCCAGATGGAAAAATTTAAAGGTGTTAAATCAGGCGACTTGGTGGCCAAGAATTTGGACCTCCACGCCGATCCATTTCTCAGGTAAATGATGATTTAAATAAGTGGAAACGGCACAAGAGAAGCACGCCATCGTGCTGAAAGTGTGCTTTGTGTCTCAAAGATAGAGAAACATCTTTAAGAAGCTGCGGCAACTCTTATTGAAGAAAGTGCAAATAGACAAGTAGACCTCAGCATTTAAGCGACCAAGTAATATGAATGGTCCAAACAGCATTGTGAAGAAGACCGCGCCATACAGCGACACTAAATCCGTGTTGAAAATTGCCTTCCAGTGTTTCATGAGGATTTACATCTGCCCATACACGCTCATTGCATAAATTTTTGACGTCATCTCGAGTGAAATTTGCCTCGTCGGTAAACAAAATACTTGCAGAATTGTCGATTTGTAATTTCACCGTTTGCAGAACTCCAAGCGAAGCGGACCGTCTCCTAGGTGTACATGTTAAACTGGCTGTTTATGGTAAGGTAAAATTTGGTTTGTTTAACCGTTTTCAAACCATCGAAAGCGAAACTCCGATCTACTTAGAAATACATTCTGTACTGACGTCTGGACTGCGTGGAACCGCATCGATAATAATTTCATTAATAACAACGTCGTGTTGGACAGATAGTTTCTAGCTGATACGAATATTAGGTATTTTTTGCGTGATTATTCGTTTACAATATCAGTTTAATTTTGTTAACTTAACTTAACTAGAATCTGCATACGAAGAGATTGATGAAGCAATTAAACACGTAAAAGGAGATGAAAATTTAATAATAGTTGGAGATTGGAATGCAAGCATTGGAAAAGGCAAGGAAGGAAATATAGTGGGTGAATACGGGCTGGGCAAAAGGAATGAAAGAGGGGACCGACTTATAGAGTTTTGCACGAAGTATAATTTAGTAATTGCCAACACCCAATTTAAAAATCATAATAGAAGAATATACACTTGGAAAAAGCCAGGCGATACTGCAAGGTATCAGATAGATTATATCATGGTTAAGCAAAGATTTAGAAATCAACTCGTGGACTGCAAAACTTACCCTGGAGCAGACATTGATAGCGACCATAATTTGGTGATAATGAAATGTAGATTGGGGTTTAAAAACCTGAAGAAAAGGTGTCAGATGAATCGGTGGAATTTAGAGAAGCTTGAGGAAGAGGAGGTAAAGAAGATTTTTGAGGAGGACATCGCTAGAGGTCTGAGTAAAAAAGATAAGATAGAAAATGTAGAAGAAGAATGGGAGAATGTTAAAAAGGAAATTCTTAAATCAGCAGAAGCGAACTTAGGCGGAATAAAGAGAACTGGTAGAAAACCTTGGGTTTCAGACGATATATTGCAGCTGATGGATGAACGTAGAAAATATAAGAATGCTAGTGATGAAGAAAGTAAAAGGAACTATCGGCAATTAAGAAATGCTATAAACAGGAAGTGCAAACTGGCGAAAGAAGAGTGGATTAAAGAAAAGTGTTCAGAAGTGGAAAGAGAAATGAACATTGGTAAAATAGACGGAGCATACAGAAAAGTTAAGGAAAATTTTGGGGTACATAAATTAAAATCTAATAATGTGTTAAACAAAGATGGTACACCTATATATAATACGAAAGGTAAAGTCGATAGATGGGTGGAATATATTGAAATACGGAGGAAATGAATTAGAAAATGGTTTTATAGAGGAAGAAGAGGAAGTTGAGGAGGATGAAATGGGAGAAACAATACTGAGATCTGAATTTAAGAGAGCATTAAAAGATTTAAATGGCAGAAAGGCTCCTGGAATAGACGGAATACCTGTAGAATTACTGCGCAGTGCAGGGGAGGAGGCGATTGATAGATTATACAAACTGGTGTGTAATATTTATGAAAAAGGGGAATTTCCGTCAGACTTCAAAAAAAGTGTTATAGTAATGATACCAAAGAAATCAGGGGCAGATAAATGTGAAGAATACAGAACAATTAGTTTAACTAGTCATGCATCAAAAATCTTAACTAGAATTCTATACAGAAGAATTGAGAGGAGAGTGGAAGAAGTGTTAGGAGAAGACCAATTTGGTTTCAGGAAAAGTATAGGGACAAGGGAAGCAATTTTAGGCCTCAGATTAATAGTAGAAGGAAGATTAAAGAAAAACAAACCAACATACTTGGCGTTTATAGACCTAGAAAAGGCATTCGATAACGTAGACTGGAATAAAATGTTCAGCATTTTAAAAAAATTAGGGTTCAAATACAGAGATAGAAGAACAATTGCTAACATGTACAGGAACCAAACAGCAACAGTAGCAATTGAAGAACATAAGAAAGAAGCCATAATAAGAAAGGGAGTCCGACAAGGATGTTCTCTATCTCCGTTACTTTTTAATCTTTACATGGAACTAGCAGTTAATGATGTTAAAGAACAATTTAGATTCGGAGTAACAGTACAAGGTGAAAAGATAAAGATGCTACGATTTGCTGATGATATAGTAATTCTAGCCGAGAATAAAAAGGATTTAGAAGAAACAATGAACGGCATAGATGAAGTCCTACGCAAGAACTATCGCATGAAAATAAACAAGAACAAAACAAAAGTAATGAAATGTAGTAGAAATAACAAAGATGGACCACTGAATGTGAAAATAGGAGGAGAAAAGATTATGGAGGTAGAAGAATTTTGTTATTTGGGAAGTAGAATTACTAAAGATGGACGAAGCAGGAGCGATATAAAATGCCGAATAGCACAAACTAAACGAGCCTTCAGTAAGAAATATAAGTTGTTTACATCAAAAATTAATTTAAATGTCAGGAAAAGATTTTTGAAAGTGTATGTTTGGAGTGTCGCTTTATATGGAAGTGAAACTTGGACAATCGGAGTATCTGAGAAGAAAAGGTTAGAAGCTTTTGAAATGTGGTGCTATAGGAGAATGTTAAAAATCAGATGGGTGGATAAAGTGACAAATGAGGAGGTATTGCGGCAAATATATGAAGAAAGAAGCATTTGGAAAAATATAGTTAAAAGAAGAGACAGACTTATAGGCCACATACTAAGGCATCCTGGAATAGTCGCTTTAATTTTGGAAGGACAGGTAGAAGGGAAAAATTGTGTAGGCAGGCCACGTTTGGAATATGTAAAACAAATTGTTGGGGATGTAGGATGTAGAGGGTATACTGAAATGAAACGACTAGCACTAGATAGGGAATCTTGGAGAGCTGCATCAAACCAGTCAAATGACTGAAGACAAAAAAAAAAAAAAAAAAAACTTAACTTAACGAATTCTTTGACATAACTTTTATTTCTTTTATAACTTTTGAAATATGTTATACTTTTATCAGTTTCAAATGTTTTACTTAAATCTTTATTCCGATTAAATGTAAAACGGTCATTTAAATTTTACTTAAAAAGTAAAATGAAATAAAAAAATAGTGCATCCATTGATTCATTTTCTATAAAAGGAATGTGCATTTAAATAGCAATCGCGATTAAAATAAACACAGTATAAAAAAATAAACAATTTTTATCTGATAATGCAATTTTATTGTTAAAGAATGCTATATAAAATTATTTTTGAAAGGTTCATTTTGTTTAATTATAATCTTGTGTCGAGATCAATGACCCAGTTCACAGCCTTTAACGTGTTATGTATCTCGCTTGTTGCTGTTGATGTACTCTGAGTACGTATCCATTTATAATATATGCGTTTGAGATCACAAGGCATTAGGTGTTAAAATCCGTTTAATAAGCAATCGACTAATTTACAACACGTCGACAGTTTATTTTGAAAGATATTTTTTGTTGATCATTACATTATTTACATATACGTAACTTATACTTAGGTTATTTAGGTTATATTTTAACTTATTACAAAGGATTTTTGACATAAAGATTGTGCTAATACACTCTCACGTAGATTAAACAGATTGTTACCAGTTTACGTATGTTTAATAGAATTAATAAACAGATCACTGAATTTCAAATGTACTCGTATAATTATGAAAATTAGTGATAATTTCATTCAATTTATTTTTAAAATATATTTTTTTTATATGAAACATCAAATTATTCTTTTTTATCATGTAATTACTACCGGATGATACACGTCACTTCCCTGTCAGTCAATTTATTATTGAAAGCTTGAAATAATGATTTGGAATTTTCCATTCTCTTCATGACGTGACGTTTAAATTTTCTTTTTTTTACAGTTAATATGAAAACTATATTCTTCTGGTAAAACTGTTTATAATTTCAGTCTAATTTGCGAAATTTTAAGAATTAATGCTTTAAGAAAATTTTATAATGTATATCTATTTGCGTATGTATTAAAGTAAGTTCTTTCACGCTTTTCATCAAACAATTTTAAAGATATTATTTATCGTTTTATTATCGTCCAAGAGTTCAGTATTTTCTTTAAGTGTTACAATCTTCAAGACAGTAGTGTTTTGGTTTTTCTGCTGCTAGAACTGTACTGAAAAAGCTACTTAAAGTAATTAAAATTGTGTTTTTTTTTATATTTGTTTTTTTCTGTAATCAATACGTCAGTTACAGTTGTACATAACCTACTCATAATTCAGCTAAACTGTTTAGTTAACATATACTTTGCACTATCATTGACATTATTAATGCAAGTTAATATATCAAATCAGTGATGTAATTTACTGAAACGTTGTGAAAACAAACGAAGAGTCAGAAGTAGCCGTACTCTTTTATTTATTTTAACTGTTAGAGTCCGACTACTTACTCGGTTACACATTCTGTTACTTTTCTTTTTCTTAGTTCTATTCTTATGTAAACGTATGAACTCTTGAGGATACAATCTATTTGTTCAATCATGAAATTATATGAACTTCTTCTTCTTTCTCATGTAAATAGATTTGTAAAACCCGCAGCCGCTTCTTATTGTTGTTGAAGCCAACTATTTAAGAACATATTGTTCCGTCACAGTCTTTTTAAAATATTAAACGAGTAAAACTTTAAACTATTAACCTAAATTATGCAAAATTAAAAATCGATTGTTATAAATAATATATAAAATGATTAGAATGTTTTTTATTTTTTTTTTTTTGCGGCTTCTGAATTCTAAATTATTTTGTAGGAACTTTTTATATTTAATATATTTACATTGATGTTACAATCAAAAAATTTATTATAGATTTTAAAAATATCTATTTTTTATCCTTAAATTTATTTTTATGTATATAATTTATCTTATATATTGACGTGATCTATGTAATGTATTTTTGTGTATCAGTCAGAGTAAAGATTTATTTACATGTCATTTTTTTGTTATTATTATTTTATATGAATATTTTTATTTCATTAACTTTATTTTTATTTATCGTTTATTTATTTATCACAAATTTTTTATCTTTGCCTATTTTCTAAATATTCTACCGATTCTAAAATTAACTTCGTACTAAGAATGTAACAGCAATAAATTAATTTCATTATTTTACAATTGTACTTCGGTTTTTAACTATGTTTTTAGTACTATATACCGCCAATGTATTTATTTTCCAATTTTTTTTTCTTGTGTAACGTGATGGCTACCAGTTATGGTTCTAGTTCTTTACCATTATTTTGGACTTCTTGTAGAAGTTGATACTTTGATAATTTTAGCATTTTTATTTTTTTTATCATCACTTACCTTACTCCAGATCCGAAATAACCTCTCCGAAAGATCGACAATGGGTTGTTCCGCTAAGGTGCGGATAAGGATAAGTTATAGTTCTACAGGATTCGGTGTTGGAGGTCAACATTGTGGAATATCGCACTGTCTTATCACCCTTTCCGAAGGGACAGCCCTGACCGGATTTGCAGACGGTTTGGCAGTTATTGTGACGGGCAAGGTAAAACGAGTAGTGTTGGAAACTGAGAACGCGGTGATAAATATCGTCTCTCACCTGCAGGAGATCAGGTTTCAGCTTTCATTCGAGAAGATTCAAGTGGACGTAGTCTTGGGTAGGCAAAACCTGATCTTGATTTCATTTAGGATCGGAAACACCGTAGTTCACTCCTGTAGTGAAGTACCTCAGAATGTAGTTAGATAAAAACACCACGTTTCAGAGATACGTCAAAGAAGTATCGGATAAGACGGATAAAACGGCAATGCCATCGGTCGTATAATGACCAACATCTGGGATTCTTGCACATTAAAGTGGAGGGACTTGTCTCAGGTGGGGGTCTCAAAAATGTTGTACGGAGCACCAGTCTGGTCCGTTGCATTGGAAAAAGGGAAAGCCCGTACAATTCTTAGTCGGATACATAGGGCTGTCTCATTTCGGGTGCGGGGGAGGGTGTAAGGTGAATGCAGAGGCAACGCTTGTCCGCTGATGGCAGGCGAGTTGGGATCAGTTGACGAAGGGCAGATGGGCTTACAGACTGATTCCATCTCTGGACATCCAAAGATGGCTGGAGCAAAAACACGGGAAACTGGGGTACGATTTGATCCAGTTCCTTAACCTTTACGGATATTTTAAAGCATTCCTGTGCGCACGGACGTTGAGGCCCTTAGTAATACGACTACTTAGGACAACACCGCAGAACACACACGGTATTCGTGTGCAATCGGTTTGTATAACTTTGGAAAGTGTGCCGAAGAGAATTCGGTGTGCTTACCCCAGATATCATCACAGGGACTATGCTTCAGTCTGAATAGATGTCACGCGGTTTCCACGATATTGTTCAAAATCATCCGTTACGAATATGGTGGAAGAAGTACGGGGTGAATAATTGCTCTTGATTCTCCATTAGGGAGAATTATTATTCCTCTAAGAAGAGTTGAATTATTAAAGCAGGTGGAGTAAAGGGCATTAGGCTTAAGACTGCAATACGGTGTAAACCTTCAACAATAACGGGTGACCCAAATATAATTACATATCTAAGCAAAAACAACTTGATATCAATCAATAACGAATTTAACTTGGTTTTTTATATTGTGAGTAATGAAAGTCACCTAACTTTGTTCACAGCTTCCACGTCTTGGATGTTCTCTGTGAATAATCTTTATGAGATCTTGAGACAACCATTATGTGATAAAAACATAAAGTTTGTTGTTACATATCAGATAACCGGTTATCAGTCAGTTTTTCTGCAATACAGTAAACTCAGAACGATATTGCAATGAAATCATTTGTCCTTTCATTGGTTAATTAATTTTCATACCTGCATATAAGAGAACACTAATTAAATATTGTGTCAGTAGCTATAGCTTTTATTAATTCGGCAAATTCCATTAATGTAAATCTTCTGTTTTGAGAATTTTATTTATTGTTATGTTTTTTTTTAAGTTTTAGGGCCGTCGACTGCTATGGTCATTAGCCCCTTTCACATCAAAAAGAAAAAAAACACAAAAATATTATTTTCCCTCCCTGTTAAAAACCCATGCGACAGTCAGTAGACTAGTCTTGTTAATATAGTTCATCTAATAAACAGATTTGTAATGGGATTAAAACCCAAAAAATTCACAATATGGCATGGGCGTAAAAGGTCCTTGCCACTTAAAAACACTAACCATTTCTAACGAAACGTCAAATATTCAAGACCACTTCAAATAAGCATTATCAAACCATTATAAAAAATACCATTACAAAACATTATTTAATTTTAAAAAATTCACTTATGTAAAAATATTTAACACAAAATGACAAGGGAGTAAAGGGCTCTTGCCACTTAACAACACACAGACCATTTTAATCAAAGCTTTTAAATTTCATGTCACGCAAAATTAGAATATTCATCCTTTCGTTAAAATTTATCAAAGCACATAAAAACCAACTTCAACGTAATGCATATAGCTTAGGTTTTCCCTTAGGCCATCCTGTTTTGTTCCTCTTCTCCATCTTTCTAAAGACCTTGATGTCAAATTCCGTGGCCAAATTCCGATGTCAAATTCAATTCCTCCGGTGGAAATCGCGGAGGATCTCCTGCAGCTGACACCGGTTCCTGTGGCGTGGTGAAAAGTACATCAGACTAGATATTCTCAGATATGGCAGATATGACAGACTAGATATGGAGCGGCCGCAATCCTTGCCCTCCCTGCTAAAGGCCTCCGTGATTTTGGGAGCTCCATTTTTTATTTTTTTTAAATCTTCTTTTTCTAAGGTCTTTACCTCTATCTTTTCACTTGTCTGCGCGGGGATTTTGTTAATCTCAACAATAGGTTCAGGCTTCTTCTCTTGTCTGCATTCATTGTCCTTCGCCTGAGAGCTGGTTGATGGTTCATTTCTCAAAGAAGACGAACTCTTTTCCTTATCACGGACTGACGTCTAATCTGTGAAAGCAGGCCTTTATCTTTTCTGGGCCTTTGGCTTGTTGAATTCAATACGTGCGACGCGGAGGGTTTACTTCTCCACTGCATGGATTGTTCATCAATCATCGACAAGATATAACTCCCTATTCACTGAGTTCCTCGACGATTTCCTCTTCGGTGCAGTTCAGCAAGTCCCTGCATACAACTACACCCTTCGACGTATTTAGGGTTTCGTGGGACGATACTTCAACGTCTAATAATCCAATATTTTTCTCCTTTAACAACCGTGAGGATTGAAAATTGTTGAGTTTCAACGAACAGACCGACTGAAGTCTTCCTTACATCCTTTATCGGTCCACCAGCAGCTTCCGTGATGCCTCGGGCTAACACGAAAGGACTTGACTTGAAATCTACTTTTCTTTTTTTGATTACCCAATATATCGTAGCACTACCTGCCTTTCAGTCTAAACTTGATTCTATCCATCTTATCGATTTCCAAAGACTCAACACTCTTCCTCCTCTTCGCCTGCGAAGTCAGAAAGGCTCTCTAAAACGAGGATTTTTACGGAGGATTTAATAATAATAATAATAATTATTAGATACTTATACTAATAAAGAAATCTGGTTGTTAATAGTGTTTGTTACCTTCAGAAACCTTTTACTAAGGCTGTTTTATTTTTTATGTAGCACCCTGAAGGTTTCTCGTGGTAGATACCACAAGTACATATATTTAAAAATTATGTAATGTAGTAAAATAAATTTCAGTTTTAAAATTTTATATGAAAATAATAAATGTGAATTTTTTTAAATATTTTTTATGGGTTGCCTGTTTCTATAACTTAATAGTGGTACGAGTTGATATGAAATAAATTTAATTTTAAAAATTGCCTTCATGAGAATGAATTAATTATTTATGAAAATTCATGAATAACAAAAAAATATCTCATACCTACTAGGATTAGAAGGAAAAATGAATAAAGAAATTTCTTTTTATTATTTTTTTCATTGAGATACATATAACTATTCATATTTCACATAAGCATAGAAAGCCTACAAAAAACTAAATAATATTGAGACTAAAATGTGACAAATTAATTCTGTTCACCACAAAAACTGACTGTATAACAAATATCAATACTCCCAGAGAAAGAAACTTATGACGGGAACTCTTGCATAACAAATGGTACTCTTCGTTAATAATATCATTAAAAAAAAATTTGCGATAAAAAGTTTGAAGCTACTAATTAATTTGTTTCTCTTTCTGTAAAGATACAATGCATTATGACGCTGTCTTTACTCAGAAGAAGAGGTATTATCAGTAAAAAATCATTAAAAAAAAATGTTTAACGTAGTAAAATTTATTTTGTCATATTCATTTTTCAAGATAATGATAAAAAATTAGTAATCTTTACACGTAAATTTCAAGAAGATTTCTAAAAGCTATTTATTTCTTTTAGAGAGAAACATTGATCAAGGAACTAAAAAGTTTATTCTTCGGAATTAATAATTTCGTAATGTATTAATTATTTATATTTCCTAACAAATTTTACGTAAACATTTTAATAATAAAATCATTTCGACAATGTAATAAATTATTGTAATGTAATACCTAATTAATAGATAAAATAATTATTAATTAATTAAATTAATTAATTAACATAAAGTTAACTTCATTGTTAGTTACTCAAAATTGTATTGAAGTTGCTGATATACTCGTATTTCCACCATGTGTTAAGTTTTGTTCTTGTTGAATTATTCAAAATACTTCGCTTTAAAGTTTGTAATTTATTTAACTTACTGATTAGGTTTTAAATTAGTAACAGAGTCTTTTCATTTTGTTATTTTCTATTCTATTGTTATTTTAGAAAGATATCATTATGATCTAGATTGAATTATAACGATTTAAACCGTATTTTATTATTTAAGGAATAATAAGTACTTAATTTAATCCATTAACAATAATAAAAATATTTTATATTTTTCATAATAATTTCTTCTACTCATAATCATTGCTGATTTATTCTCAAGTTTTTAATCATTACAAATTGATAGTTTTCTCTTCTTTGGGATATACGAGTACCGCCTTGTTAGTGAAGGCCTCATCTGAAAAACAGTTAAATATTTTTTTTAAATTTATGGCCCAGAAATCGAAATATGATATCATTTGGACCATCGATAGTATTTATTTATTTATTGTTCAAAAATATTCAGCAAACACATTGCATGTATTGTATATATTAATTTGTGTTCATGAGAACGAAGGAATTTTGCCTGTGCCTTTAACGCTAGGTTCACATTTTCCTTTATCGGTTTCCTAACAACTGAAGTGGTAACGTTATTCAGGTTAAAGATTACATTTTGGCAAGATTTATAAAGAAGACTGAAATATTTAAAACCTGTAAAAAATCCTTCTAACAAGAAAACATTGTTAATACAATATAACCATCAAAAACACAATTTTATTGTCATTTTAGGGCCATTAAAGTGATAGTTTCCATATGATAGAAAACATTATGAAATACAAAAAAAAAATGGTATATAATACAAACCCCCAAAAACACTTAAAATTTGAAGGTATCCTTAAAAAACAGACGTTTGTCACAAATCTGAGAAAAATTTAGATTTGTAAAATTACAAAGGTTCACTCGCCACGTGGCTGTTTAAATTACAAAATAATGTTACTCTAAATATATGTCGCGCTTAACGATGGAGTAGCTTGCTTGTTTATTGTTTTTTTTTAAACACTTACTTGTTGTATTTTGAAACAGACTTGTTATCTTTTGTAATATTAAAAATATCAATTTTTTGTGATTCAGGACAAAAAATTGTTTTTTTGAGATCATCACACTATAACTATTTGTCGGAGGTTTATATTATTCAGCTTTTTTTTTTTTTTATTTCATAATGTTTTTGTCATGATGTATGAAGAAGACATAAATTAAATAAAAAACAAATTCAACATTTTACCTTTAAATTTTAGTTGTCGATTTTCCCGGCAAAAACATTTATTTCATATATGTGTATTATTTATTAATTATTATTATTTACTAATATAACATATCATATATTTGTAATTTAACGGGTGATTACCTTATAAAGGTAGATCAGCCAATGGTAATTCAGCCGTAAGTTTACTGTGTTTACCATCTATCACGATACATCAAAAATATGTGTCATGACCTGTATTATTACTTCTGTTAATAATAATTAATCGTTAATTCTAATATAACTAAATTTAATAATGACTATATTTCATTTTATACAAAATTAATACAGAAATCTCTCGGGAGATGAATTGATAGTTAAAAATAAGAAAAAAAGTTCATATAAACGTAGGTCAGAATACGGTTCGTTAGCGAGTTTCGGCTCGCGAAACATTTTGACCTGCTTTCTCCTTCCTCTGTAAAATTACCCCGTACAAAAATTTTTGGAGTAAAAATCGAGCGGTAAATTTGGTACTTCTTTATAGCTTTTGATCTAATAATTAAAGTGGTACTACTGTTACTGAGCCGAAACTCGCTAACAAAACGTTCTCTAATCTATGTTTATAATGAACTTTTTTCTTATATTTGACTGTAGAATTATCTCCCAAGAGATTGTATGGCAATTTGGGATCATTCTCTCTCTCTCTCTCTCTCTATCTATATATATATATATATATATATATATACCGGGTGATATTTTAGTATGGAAACAGCTGTATAGTGTATATCTGAAAGATGGGGCATCGGATGGGAGCCCGAAACTATAGGAAGAATCAATATTGAAATACAACTAAATGTAAATAGAAGAATCGTGGCCCACGACCTTGCATGGAGGACTGCTATAGACGGTGGCGTCAATATTCTACTGATCTCGGAACCAAACGGCGAGTGGTCTGAGCTGAGGGCTGGTTTGTTGATAGCCGCGGTGATACGACCGTCCAGAATATTTCTGGGACTCACGCTGTGGTACGAGTGATCAGGAGGGCCGGTTTGGTTGCGACGGAGTTGCCAACTGGCACTGTGATCTCCGCTTATGTTTCACCAACAGTGGCGACGATGAGTTCAGGGATTTCTGTAGGAGGTGGAGAACACCTAAAGAACTCCAAGAGGCCGGTTTTTTGGCCGGCGACTTCAACACGGAATGCGTCAAGCTAGCCGGCTTAAAGTCTAACAGGCGGGGATATGCTCTGGCTTCTATTCTATCGGCTACAAACATGACAGTCTTGAGTATTCCAAGGGAGCCTACATTTGTTGGTAGACACAGTAATTCCGTGCTTGATATCACGGCAGTTCATGAAGGATGAGCCACATGGGTAAACGATTGGAGAGTCCTCGAGGATGAATTCCTCACAGACTATAATACAATCAGTTTCACCCTCCGAAGTCATAATCAGATAGACCCACATAGGGATGCACCTTGGAAGCGGACTATAGTACAAATTCAGCGAGTAGTGAGAATGGCTGCTGCGCATTTGCTCAGATCCAGTGAAAAGTCCAGAAGAGTTAATAAAGGTATTACAAGACGCACGCACAACTGGGAGGCCGCGAGGTAGGGATGCCAGAAAATGTGTGTATTGGTGGACGACTACCACTGCTGGCTTGGAGGACGGCTGCGATTCGGGACAGAAGATGCCTGAAACGAGCTAGGGGCCGCCAAAGTGGTCAGATGGAAATGTTTGACTCAATTTACCGCGCAGCGAAAAAAGAGCTTAATGCCGCTAATAAAAGAGAGAAGGCTAGTGCATGGAATAAATTATTGGAGGGTCTGGACAAAAACCCGTGGGGAGGATCTACCAGATCGTGACGAAGAGGTTTGGTAGGTCTCTCCCTCGGCTTATACAAGGGCATAGGCTCTCTCAGCAATTCGGGATTTGTTCCCTTGCAGAGAAGAAATGTGGCAAAGAATAGATAGCTCACATGACCACCGGTTTACGGTAGGGAAACTGAGTTGGGCGAGCAAAAGAATAAACATCCAAAAAACCCGGGGGCAGATGCTATCCCGGCAGCAATTGTGGAAGGATTTGTTAAGGCGCACCCGTGGACGGTATTGGAAATTATGAACGGCGTGAGGCAGGTGTGCCGCTTCACTGGTTGTTTGAAATGCGAGCGGGTGGCGCTAATTACGAAACCGGGATCTGACGCAGGAGAAGAGCGTAAGTATAGACCGATTAGTTTGCTAGATGTGATGGGAAGGCTCCTGGTACGGCTGCTGACTGCAAGTGTAAGGACCAAAGTGGATGCGTCCGGTGGCTTGCCCTTCAAGCAATTTGGATTAGGGAGGGGGGAATATCACGGATGCTATTAAATGGGTCCTGGACTGGGCACAGGACAAGGCAAGATGTTCTAGACGGGTGAGCGGGATTCTCTTTGTAGTCCTCTTCGATGTAGAGGTGGCTTTTAACAGCTTACCATGGTCGGTTGCTATTGGCGTATTGCGAGAAAGAAGGATAAGTAAGTTACTTATCTTCTGTTAATGATTACCTGCATGGGAGACGTCTGGAACTTACAACTGAGGTTGAAACGGAAGAGTTGGTGGTGTATGGAGAGGTTCCACTGCTATTTTTAGGTCCGCTTCTGTGGAACCTTTCATACGAGAGCCTCCTGAATTTGGAGCTATAGGGAGATGCTCAGATCGTCGTTTACGCGGATGATCTTGCGTTATTGGTGTCTGCGATAACGGAAGAAGAGGTATAAGTCGTTGTTAATAGTGAGGTGGTAATGATAAACAGATGACTCACTGACAGAGGCATGAGTCACGAACTCAGGAAGGCGGCGACACTGACCATGGTGGGCAGGCGCCCAGTAATATAGTTATATCCGTGAATGGGGTCCGAGTAGACATGTCGAGGTGTGTTAAACAACTCGGCGTGTGGTTGGATCGCTCAAGATTGTTTAACGCCCATTTGAAACAGGTTATTGAGGATGAGTTGAGCATGGCGAGGTGGACTTCTACCTCGCCCAATTCCTCTCGGGTCACGGGAATTTTGCTGTTTATTTATTCCGATTCCACAGAAGATAGTCCCTACAGAGCCTTTATTGTAGGAACGCGGAAACCGCTGAATACGCTTTCTTCATATGCTGTAGGTGAGAGCAGGACAGGAGGAGGTACAATCTTATGGGACTGACCCCAGATAACTGTGTAAAATATATGCTTAGAGGCCCACAGGAATCGAATTTGTGCCCGGAAATGGGAGCTCAGGATGAATAGAGGAGCCAGAATAATGACCTAGATTAAGAGATGAAGAAATGAACCAGAAGTTGAGGGGGTGACGGACAGCCCCTGCAAAGCCGTATGGACCACGGTGATGATGCACGGAGACTCTGGATCCCTCGCCTAATGGTTAAATTGTGGGGCCGCTCCCTCCCCTGGGGGTGGGGGAGTGAGGTGGTAGGATTAGTCGGTAGGGCCCAGGTGTACGATTGCACTTAAATAACATGTAGCGGAACCTGTTGCCAGTCCGACACCACCCCCTCCACCAACAAAAAGGCCTTCAAGTTAATTTTTATTAGCACTATCAAATTTTATCAATACAAGTATGTTGAAGTAAAAAGGTGAAAAATAAAGAGTTAATTTAATAAATAAGGAGTTTACGTTGTTACAACATAAAATGAATTTTTCTAAATTAAAAGCTGATTTACTCAACTACATTTGTAATACATTTTTTAAGTAAGTATTTCCATATGATTTATTTCATTTACGATAAGTACAAAAATCAGCTGATATAACATTGGAAGTTAATTTTTATATTAGAAAATAATATAATTTGATATAGCCGTTTAATTTGTTTATAGTAGTTGTTAAGTATTAGTTATTGTTTATTAATATCAATAATGTTGCACTGTTAAAAGTTCATTATTGTATACATTATGAATGTAAAATGCAATAAGTTGTTCATGCAGCGCGGTTTATTGTTATCACGACTGGAAAAGTCGTGAAAAGTTGCACTGATTTTCCGTCAGTGCAACTTTTAATGGTTAATGGTAATAACGAAGGCATTAACATAAAAACAAGTTCATGATTGTCTTTCTTGTAAAAATTTCCATAGAGAGATCTATATATATATATATATATATATATAGACAGATCTCTCTCTCTTTCTCTCTCTCTCTCTCTCTCTCTCTCTCTCTCTCTCTCTGTGTGTGTGTGTGTAAGTTTATATTAATTGTATTTTTTATATTTAATTTAATTTCTTTTAATAATTTTTTAGTTCGTATCCTATTTTATTTAAATGTGTAATATATTAAATCGTTTTTTCATTATAACCTATTGAATATCCTAGTATTTTCTGAACTTCCTCCATCTGATGGAATATACACGTAAAAATGGAGGTTTCAATTTTTTCGTGATGAGAAAAGAGTAAAGTATGTGACTGTAGCCTGCGTAATCTGACTAAATATAAATGAAACATAATTTTACTTTTATAAAGCTGGTGTAAATTGGTATGCTGTTGGAGAAGAATAAAAATGGCGGATTCATTTTGCCTGATAAAAATTATTAAAAACACGTAAAACGTGTCAGTTAATGAATATTTAATAGTTAAAATAGTTTTTATATAAAGAAAAATGTATAACAGACCGGTATTACTGGATATCATGTTACTGTATGATATTTTAATAAACGAAAATTCGCGTCCTTTTTTAAGAAGCTCTACCGTTATTGTGAATAACACTCGTTTGTCGTTTTCTTGAATTTTTTTTTCACTCTTGTTTTTTGAAGGAAATTCACTTGACTACCAAACGAGAGTCTTGATGTACATATATATATATATATACATATATACAAACACACACCCACACACACACACACACACATACACACACACACATAATATATATATATATCTTCTTTTTCATTGAACGAAATATCCGCAATAAAAGTTCAGAAGAAAAAATTTATTGACAGATTTCTTTGGTAGATGATAAACCATTACTTTCTACTTTGTCTTTTATTTGACAAAACTTCTTCTTAAACTTTTTACATCAAATGAACAAATAATAATCTGTTAGGTGGCTGAAATGTGACCACCATCGAATTGAATAAATCTTACCACCCTGAATTGAATAAATCTTACCTTTCCATTTTAAGTTGAAGATTTAAAGCGATTTTTTTTGTTTATTTTTTTTTCTGCTTGTACCTACTATTAGAGTTACAGCAGAGATAATCTATAGGCTATAATTTTCCATTTTTCATTCCTTTTTTCTTCGGAAGAACGAAACTAGCCTTTATTTATTATTAATTAATTATCCCCCTTAGAAAATTAAACTAATTTTATTTTTTTTAAATTTTGTTCTGTTAATCGTTTAATAAATGTAATATTTAAATGTATATTTCATTGTTTAATTAAGTAAGGGATCAAGACCTTACTATTATTATAAAAACTACGTAATCTGTTTGCTTTTTTTGTGTTATTAAAAAAAACTGTCATCATAATCATATTGTTATTTTATATAGAAGATGTATATTTCATTTAATTAAATATGAGCTTAATATATCAACACTTCCGTCCTCAAATATGTATTATATTATGAGATAAAAGATATATCTACATCAAAGTATTGCTCCACTGCGCTGACGTTGAAGCAAGATCAATTTATATTAAATAATAGTAAGCACGATGTTGTCGATTTTATATAAATTTTGTTCAAGACTTCAATTTGTCATAAATATCTTAAATCTTTTTTTTTCCATTTTATTCCATCTAGTTATATAATATCCAATATTCTAATACTATTTTTAATCTTATTATGATTTATGTTTTTAAGGGGAGGTGCAAAACTAGATTTTACAGCAGTCCTAAATCCAAAATTTCAACACCCTACGGCTAATGGTTTTTGAGTTATGGGAGCGAGATATACAGACGTCACGCCGAAACTAGTCAAAATGGATTCACGGATGATCAAAATGGATCTTTCCGTTGAAATCCGAAAAACGAAATTTTTCGCGATCTCAATACTTCCTTTACGTCGTACAAGGAAGTAAAGAACATGACTGCCAAAAAATAAAAATAAATTGAATTAAAAAAACGACAATAATTCGAACTAAAAAAAAAAGAAGAAAACGTATGGAAATATAGGACTAAACATCGTTATGCTGTATTCAATTAAATAAGATAATGGGTGACCAATCAACGTTCAGACAATTTTAATTTGTTAAGTATATTTTTCATATTGTAGAAATAGTAGGCGTTTAAGGTTGTCTAATGATTAAGTTCTCACCAGATCTTACATCGAAAAGAAAACTTTTCCTTTAACGAAAATATTTAATATAAATATTTTGGGAGGCTCTGAATTACTATTCAAAATAATTACTATTATTTTATATTAAAGAGTCCCTCGATTGCATTTAAATATCTCGTTGAAAGAGAAAATTTTCTTATTGATGTACTACCCGGTGAGAACTTAATCGTTAGACAACCTTAAATTCCTTCTATTTCTACAGCAAGAACAATTAAATCTGTTGAATGGTCATCCATTATTTAATTTGATTAAATATTGCATAACGATGTTTAGTACTTTATTTCCATACCTTGTTAACTTTTGTTTTTTAGTTGCGAATTACTGTCGTTTTCTTTATTTCAGTTTATTTATTTAAAAAAAGTTTTTTATTAATATTTTTTTTTTGGCAGTCATTTTTTTAAATTGTTATATTTTAGTGATTATCGAGAAAAATTCACGTTTCGAAAACTTATGAGTACAACGTTTTTAATGTACTGAGCCAAATGGGGAACTTTAAAAATTTCTGTTTACGAGATACTTATTTATTGCCGTATACCAATCTAAATTTACATATTTTTCAAACGACTGAGTTCCTCGAGAAACTTTATATCGTGCGGATCATACAGAAATTTTCTGAAATCAAAACACTAATGGTTAAACTCTCCAATTGTTTCACGTGTCTCAGTGCTACGTAGGCATGTGATTGCTCAGATTTACGACAGCTCTATTTAGGGTAGCTCCTTATAGTTTATTCATCGTTACAGCCCAGCACAATATTAGTTGCAGCACACACCGTTCCATTTTGCCCTGTCCTCCTAAAACATCAAATTCGAAAATAGGGACTCGATCCTCAATCCGATGCCGTCAGCATTAACTCTAATAATACAGTCATTAAACTCACAAGGAACTCTACTAAGACTATGTGGGAGCTCTCCGCGCTCAAGCTGGTCTCGGTTTAGCGCAGACCAATCGATTTTTCTGAATATATCATGTAATTTTTCTTCTGATTTGATTCCACTGTGATTTTGTATTATACTAGCAAATATCCTGTTTGAATTTTGAAAATTGGAATTGATTGCAAAAATATAACAATATTACCGAATAACCGTGATCTGTTAGTTAGAGAGTGTACCTGATGCATGTAAAAGTTAGCCTTCAACCTACTAACAAATACCCGATTTGAAATTTGAAAATCGAGCGATTATTTGCAGAGATATCAAAGGAGCGCCCCATCGCACCTCCCAAAACAGCGCCCCTGAGGTACCCCGTTTGTTACAGTTGATGGTGATGATTGGTTTAGCCTTGCACGAGGTGCTTGCTTCATCTCACCATTCTAGCCCCACACGCAGTCTCCAAGGGAATCCCATTATTATTAAACAGAAATTGATTTAATTTATTTAATATTATTTTATTTTATTTAACGTAAATTTAATTAATTTATTTTTGTAATATTCATTCGATTGATTTGAATCATTCACTTCAAACCCGGCTAACACAGTGATGGAAGCTCATAGTTCTCAAATCATTAAAGTTTGCGTTTCAACCGGTAAATCTCTACTACAGCGTATATATTTTTTATGTATACATAGTTAGCCCATGACACTCCCGGTAACGTAAGAATTCCATCGCGGGGTCATACATCTACATCGGTTCGGCCGTCGAGCTGTTATGGTGAACAAACTTTCATACACACGTACACCCTAAGTATATTATACTCCTTTTTGGGCAGTTGTGTAAAAAGAGAATTTCTTCTACTTTTTGGTGGTATTTGTAGAAAATTACCCGCTCTCTGAAACCAAATAATTAGAGATTTTATCTGTATTCTAAATTAAAATATAAATAATATTGAAAAAATTAACTCAAAACTATAATTTGATCAAAACGTAAGAGACCCGTTTGAAAGTTTTTAAAGTAATCAGTATTTACGTTGTCTTCGAGTACGATGAGAAATGGCTGAATTAGTATTGTTTTTATTATTGTATTTTTCGGGATCTACTGTTTTACGTGCGTATTTTTCATGTATCTAATAAAGACTTTTGTCACAAGTCAATAACGTTTCTTAAATTCAATGAACGCATTTGATTGGCAACTTTCTTTTTATTTATTATGCTACTGAAGTTTGTGTTATCAGAATTGACCGACTTCTAATCCAAGATGGAAAATCTTTGATGTAAAATAAATATTGATGAATAAATCAAATCATTGAGGGTACATCCTGTTAAAATCTTTGTTGTACCCTTTGGATAATGAATAGAACCATATATAAAATCTTTGTTAGTATTCAATTTCTAACTGAAAAAATAACTTTTTATTAAAATTCGAGATTTTTTGATAAATTTTGATTAAATATTTTAGCTTTATATAATTTTAAGTTATTAATCTATTTCCCAAAGCAATTATTGATCAGATTTTCAAAAAAAATTCTAAACCGGCTCAATTTTATTCCCGTCGTAAGTTTTGAGTAAATTAATATTTTTAAAAAAATGTTAGTTGGAAATGGAACAATTTCAAAATATTAACTTTTCAGGGCTATTATGCTGTTATACTGGAAAATAGCAAGTAAGCAACAAAAAAACATTGCTTTATGATACAGGAAAAGATCTTCCTACATAAAAAAAACATACTAAATATTATTCAACATATAAGGAAAAATTTTTAATAATTTACAAAAATTATGTCAAAATGGTACATATTGACAAAAAAATAACAGTCGTTTTTTCATTCAAATATATATGAATATCTTTTAATACTTAGGGATGCTTAAATAAATATGAAGAAATAGTAGGTATTAGCATAAATTATATATGTGTGGCAGAGACTAAGGGAAAACTGTTTCTAAGCTCTGGAATGTAAATAGAGAGCTCACCATTATTTCTGAAACAAGTTAGGTTGGGTATTATTGGCTAAATCACTTCTAAGTATTAAACAATAATAATAATAAGTAATTATTTATTTATTACCCTTTAAACAAAACTTACTTAATTCCGCAACACTTTGAGCAAATTTTATAATAAAATAAAGATTTTCTTTAAAATAATATCTGTAACTGCATAAACAAATGACTAAACATTGCGAGACGGACAGAGATACGTTACTGGGCGTGGCAGTGACTCTGACTAGAATAAAAATGATTGTGTCTTTCATACTAGGAAAACTTTTATAGAAACTCAACACCTGCTTTGTAAATACCTAAACAACCCCGTAGAATTCTGGAATATGAACTTGAAGTATGAGAATCCACCTTTCTTTCTAACCTTTTTCTTTAACGCATTACCTACTTTAAAGTTATTCTGTATATTATCAGATTAAAAAGTGAAGGTTTTACATTAACTGTATAACTGGTATTTTATAAAATAAACTTTAAAATAATATTGTATTTCAATTTAAAATTATTTATATTTTATAATAGTACCTTTAAAATTGAATGGTATTTTTAAAATGTATAATTATTTCATAAAAAAATAATAACTATTAAAAAGTTTTAATTTGTAACGTTTTATTTCATAATAATTAACATATTCTATTTTATATAAGTCAAAATGTTATGTATCTTGTATTGATATATTACGTGACAAAAAATAAATATCTTTATATAAATGATAAAAAGATAAATATAACCTTTGAATTTTTCATTTGTCGTTTCTTTTAAATATATGTTTATGAAAACTATAAAGGGATCCGTAGTTCAGGAGAAATTTTTTTCATAAAGTTTTCCTTAAATAAAAAATAGATCCTTTTTATTTCTTTAGACCATTTTTACCGTAATGCTACAATAAATTATAAATAAAAATTTTAATTAACTAGTTTCTCGCTTCACTTCTTTTTTATGAAAATGTTTCACCTTTAGTGTCATTTTTCTTAAAAATTATTGCATTTACAAAAACAATAATGAAGTCCTTTTCTTTGTAATATTCCCACGTTTTAGTTTATGATTAAATTTTTTTACATATTTATTATATTATTTAAATTATTCATTAAAAATCAAAGCAACAATGCAACTAACTTATCGCCATTTTTTTTTGTACTACCTGAATTTGTGGAAGTTCTTTGATTATTTTCATACGTAAGTTGAGTTCTAATAATAAAAGATTCATGTAACTAATTAAATGACGCCCTAGAACGGCATCGTTCTTGTAAATAAAATTAGCAGAATACTCTCGTTTGTAGTGAGTATTTTAATTTATTTTACTTTATTATTGCAATTATTTTTGTTTTATTTTTTATTTTAACAAAATCCTTATTAGAACTATATCAAAATCCATAAATAATAATTTCTACGGTTTTTTTCGGAATATTATTCAGAATCTACACTTTTCTTAGGAATGGATCTTATACCTAATCTAGGTAAATCATTTTATAAAATGTTAATTGCTATTAAAATTTCATATTGACATTAATAAGAAAAATTACCAAAAAATAGAATTTAGGATCTATCTGATATTAAGCATTTTTTTTTTAATCCAAAAATCATTACTTAGCTAGTCGTTTAAAATTGCTAACTCTGAACCCAAGTGATAGAATTTACAATTTTTTTTTTTTAATTAGGCTTAGGCATAGTAAGTGCTTCTTTTACATTTTCGTATACTCCTGTAATTTTTCATGACTACTTTGCGTAATCTAGGAAATGTGTTAAACTTTTAGTTTATTAAATAGCAAACAGAATAGGTCGGCAGAAAAGTGTTTGTTATGCAGTTATTTGTGTTGAAAATAATAAATTATTTTTTTATAAATAATAAATTATTTTTTTGTTATTATAACTTATTTCTATTTTTTTGTTACACAAATTACTGATCCACAACTACCACAAAAAACCAGTACGTTTTGGTAAGCTCAAGATCACAGTCAAACGTCCTCATATTGTAAAGTTTTGAGTGATTGTAGCCTTACTTGTAAGAAAGGCT
This sequence comes from Lycorma delicatula, assembly GCF_047948215.1. Taxonomy (NCBI): domain Eukaryota; kingdom Metazoa; phylum Arthropoda; class Insecta; order Hemiptera; family Fulgoridae; genus Lycorma; species Lycorma delicatula. The sequence goes on from NC_134457.1 coordinate 55,787,483, forward strand.
ACAAGTCATAAACTTTCCGTAGAAAGCTTATAACTTTTTCAATTTTTAATTATCCTTAAATAAACATTAAAAGATGGTGGATTTCTTTGGACTAACATGACTTAAAAGGGAATAAATATGTATAAGTTACAATTAATTACATAATAGTACCAGGCTAAGAAATAATGTAATCACTTTAAGTATTTTATTTTGGTCTGTCTTGGGTACTCATGGAAATATTTTCATACCTCATCCTCTTCATCAATCGTGGATAAATGAAACTTAAAACAATGCTGATATTTACAAATATTATTTATAAATAATTTTACAAATATGGTGCTTGCCCTTACAAGCACCATCGTAACATCTGCTCTAATTTCAGTTTTTAGGTTTTTTGTAATAAATTTAAATAAATCTATTGACATTTTAAAAAATCATTTTACTTTGTATTTAAAAACGTATAATTCAAACTCATTTGAAATAACAAAAAAATAATGTACAAAACTCTTAAACCATATAAATCAAAAGTAGAAATCGGTTGTTTTTGTAAAAAAAAATTTAGTTTCATTTGTCATTACTACTTTGGTCTATTTTTGACTACTACGTATGCAGTGAAATTAAAACAATCACGTAAATCGTTAAAGATCAACAGACAGTCCGCTGTGTAATGACTGATCAAAAAATTAAAACGTTACAGAGTCAGGAAGTTTTCTTGTAATACTTCAAAATATCTACCGATCGATTCTTTGCGTTAGTTGTGGGTCAATTACTTGACAGCAATTTTTTTTTTTTTTAGAAAAAAAATGTTATTACAAATTGATAAAAAATCACACTAAACTTTACTAGTTTATCATCTTATTATAAAGAAAAACAACCGTGTAATAGCATTTTCCTACCGATCTTTACTACCTGCCTCCTTACTAAACTAAAAGATTAACATAATTCCAGGATGATGTAAATTCGTCATCGCAAATAAGCTGATTTCGAAGTCAATAAAGGCAATACTTTTATACGGATTTGAATACTAGATCGTGGACATCGGTGTTATTTCATGGTCTTTTCTTTTTTTTTTTGATCCAATCCCCCTAGGCCCGGACCTGCTACAGAAGCACACTCGGTCCTAGGGGTGCCATTGCCTTTAACCTTCCGGGTGACCATGCCGAAGCCGGCTATGCCATCCCCGGCACGGGGTACCACCCGGTCAGCCGGGACTAGGTCCTCTCAATTGCCTGCCTCAAATCAGGGGTCTCCCAAGGAAGCCCCCTAACCGGGTCTTGGTCTTTATTTGCCTGCCTCAAATCAGAGGTACCCCACAGGGGATCTCCAATCGGGACTCGGTCTTTACACTTCCCTTCCTACTCAACCCAGGAGTCCCCGCTCACTCATCAGAAGTGCGACACCTCAGCATCACACTCCTCATGGCTATCCAGCCACACCCTACACTACCCCACTAGCTACCATTCTCTTCCTCTTCAACTTCCTCCATTGCCTTCCTTTTCAAAATGTTGCCCACCATCTTACCAATTAGGTTAAAGTTTCTAGGGCTATACAACATTGCCTCTATCACATTATCTGGTGTTATGGCACCAACAATAGCCAGCACTTCCCTTCTAGCCTCCTCCCATTTAAAACAGTTAAACACCGTGTGTTCAACCGTGTCGCATTGCCAACAATACCTCTGGTGACCTCCTCCTCTTTCTACCACAGAGGAACTTATTAAAACAGCCGTGGCCAGTCAAGAATTGTGTCTTCATAATTGACTTCACCATGTTTCCTGACCAGCCATGGCTTAATCTGCGGCATTAGCCTCCTCATCCAGTTATCCACCTGACTCCTTGACCACCTCTGCTGCCACTTATCCAACATTTCCCTCGTCGCCTGACTCTCCGGTTGCCCTTCTGCTCTCTCCATCATTTCGTCCGCTACAAGATCCCACGGCGGCATCCCAGCTATCACCAACGCCGCCTCGGTCGAGACTACACGATACATACTGCCCCAAAAGCCAAGAGCCTCTGAAGGCTTAACAATTGGATCCTGGCCTTCTTCTTCTTCTTCAGTGCACATTTCCATGCCGGAACCGCATACATGACGACGGACCGAGCCACCGATGCCAATAGACTCCTTTTCGCCAAACTCGGTCCGCCAATCTTGCTCATTAGCCTGCACACCGCAGCCACTGTTTGCTTACTTTTCTGTACAGCCTCGACCACATAAGGCTGAAGATCTCTTATTATCGAGCCAGGTTCCAAGGTACTTTGCTTTGGCTAACGGCACAATCTCCACATCTCCTACTGTTAAAGTTATTGGAGCCAACCGCCTCCTTCCTACCATAACCACAAGTTGAGTCTTCTCTAAGGGTAACTGAAGACCTCTCTCCTCCAACCAGGCATGTACCATCCACATGGCTTCATTGCCCTTCCTCACCAATTCATCCTGCGTTTTAGCCGATATAACCAGAGACAAATCATCGGCAAAACCGGTCGGGTACACGCCCTCTGGATAATCCAAGCGGAGAACCCCATCATTGTGGCTATATTCCACAATGTTGGCCTCAAAACTGAACCCTGGGGTACTTCGGCCTGCATCTCAATCTGCATCTGGGCCCCCTCAGCACAGCCCACTACCACACGTCCTCTTAAATAATCTTGAAACAGACGTCGCAAGTATGGGCTGACTCCTCTTCTCTAAAGTTCACTCAGGATCCACCCGAATAGTAGTGAGTAAAACGCATTACTTAAATCCAACAACATCACCGTCGGGATAGACCTAGTTCTCCACGTCCCAGAAGCAGCTTCATCAACGATCTTCATGATTCTATTTATCGCCGCCGTAGTTGTATATCCCTTCCTAAATACAAATTGGTTCGGGACAAAACCCTCCCCTCGCTCAATCTCTTCTAAAAGCCTCATGACAATCATCCGCTCAGCAAGCTTCCTCATACAGCTGAGGAGGCACACTGCTCTATAACCACTCGGGTCATCCACTTTCCTTCTTCAACAATACAACTTTTGCAGTCTTGCAATCTCGCGGAAATCTTATTGAACGCCGACAATATTTGTATCGGGGACTTCATTGCAGTCACCGCCACAACCTCATCCGGAATATCATCCAAGCCAGGACTTTTTCTCTTACTCGTTTTCATTACAGTACAAAACAATTCCTCTTGTGTAAAAAGAGGAATTTCCACAGCCGCAATTTCCTCTACCTCTTCTTGTTGCCTCCTCGGAAACAATTTCATCAAACACCTCTGCATCACATAACTTGATAGCACTGGTAGCTTCCGTCCAAATTTTCCACTAACAATGCAAAAGGCATCTCCCCATACATCTTGCTATTCATTATCTCACCTTTATACCGCCTTCTCATTAACTTAAGTACTCTCTGCGCTTCCTCAATCTCCTCAACCCTTCCCCTTTGGTTAGCACGCTATAATCTCCTACGAGCCCGTATGCACTCCAGCCTGGCCACAGCTACCTGGGGAGACCACCAATAGACACCTTTTCTATAGGGCCTCTTCGTCTGCAAAGTATCCTCACAGGCCTTCGCCACTACCTTCGCAAGGAACTCCGGAGTAATCTCTTCCATATGTCCAATTCTTTCATTTATAAGACCCATTACTTTCACCAGTCCCCTCTTACTTATAGCTCTCCTAGCAGACTTCACCTCACCCAGCGACCACGAGGCACCAACTTCAAAATATATCGCCTCGTGATCGCCAAGTGTCTCTTCTTCCTTCAGGACTGACCAACACCTAGCCATCCTCGCAAGTCCTGGTGAAACAAAGGACACGTCTATAAAGGACAAGTCCATTTACCCGGACTTGGTAACTCACCATCATTGAGACAAATGAGTCCCAACCCCGCCATCACCTCTTCTAAAAGTAGACCCCGTCTATTTGTAACACCACCGCCCCACGCACAATTCTTGGCATTGAAGTCACCACATATAACTACATCCTTACACACAGCATTTCTCAGCCTACTCAATTCATCCAGAGTTTCTTCAAAGACTCCAAGCTCATCATTTGGGGACACATATACACTGCAAACTAGAATGCCTGCAGTCTCTGGTCACACGTGCCCCAAACCAGCACCATGTCTTACAATACAAATATTACTATTGAAACTATGTACAACCGTACTGCAAGTAGCATCATGCAGCCAACTCTCATCATGCTTCTTCCTAATATTAGGCTCCGGCACAACCAATAGATCCACACCTCTTGTCCTCACAATTTCCATTATGGCATCGTGAGAGGCTAAACTCTTGTTCATGTTCAGTTGTAGTAATCTAACCATTTTTCTTGGCACATTGTACTCCTCCGGTTCTGTGCCTAACTTCACTAAACATCAAACACACAGGCTTCTTCTTACACTCCCTGGCCTTATATCCAGCATCCCCACAATTGAAACATAACCCTGACCTATCAGGACCGACACATCTGCAGCTATATGACCTCCCTCATGGCAACGAAAACATCTTACCTCGTAATCACTCATTGTCAACCGGCACCACACCCATCCAATCTGAATTCTACCTTTACACACCAGCCTTTCCGCCTTCATCTGCTGTAACACGACAGTTGCATTCCTCGTATCACCGTATGCCATTCTAAGGGACACAATCTTCAGGTCCACGTCCTTATTCTCCATTCCGGTCCTCACAGCCGACAATATATCTCTCTCAGTAAAGTCTAGCTCAAGATCCTTAATGACCAAAGAAGCCAGTTTACCTCTCATTCCTCTCGTAACGTTCACCCCAGCCAACTTCACTTTCACCACTTGTTGCGCCACGTTAACCTTGTCCACCGGCCTTCTTACTGTTATTTGATGGTTGGATTTCAATTAACCACACATCTCAGAAATGGTTAACCTCTCTCTCTCTCTTTTTCTGTTTAGCCTCCGGAACCACCGTAAGGTAATATTTCAGAGGATGAATGAAGATAATATATGAATGGTCGACGTGAGACTCTACAAGTTTACACTTCACCTCGTGAAGTTTTATATTCATACATATCATCCTCTGAGAGAGGATGATGTAAAGTAATCAAAGAAAAGTGCACTAATGCCAAAACTAATATCAGTTCAAAAAGTATTTGACCTTAATAAAAACTAGATTAGAAGATGTGCAATTTTTTACATGAAATAATACGTGACTATAGAATTTAAATTTAATAATAATGAAATGCAATTTGTTTTCAAAGTTTAACTTATGAAAGGTGTGTGGTTTTTTTTTATTAAAAATAAAACGTACTAATCTTTTAAACTACTCTCATCTCGTTTAAGCTGTATTTCTTCCACAGAAGTACGTGTTGAAATTTATTTCCTTTTCCATTTTACCCTTAATTTTCTATTCTATACTTCTTTCGCCGATTATTTTGAAATTTTCTTATAATGACTTTGAATTATGATCCACAAAAGTAATTAGCTGCTAATCACTAATTTACACTTTATTGCTTTTAAATTTATATAATTTTTAATTTGTACTTCAAAGCATAAATAATAAATTTATTCGATGATGATGGTTTTAGAAAATTCACAAACAAACTTTCTCTATATCCCTGAAATTTTTATTTCCTATTAAAAAACCTTTTTCTTTTTTTGAGATGACGGACATCGACTACTTCGGTCATTTTGCCCTATGAGAATGGAAATTTATAGCGTATGAAAAATGCCATGCTTCACCGGGATACAAAGTATTTTAAATTTTAAACATTTACATTTTTTTCTCTTGTTATTCAACCCTAACAAGTAATTATTGCATAAATAATTAACTATTTATTTTAATACTTAAGTTTTTATAAGCGATTATTTTTTTTCGAAATTGCCTGGCTATTCCACCAGGCAATTTCCACCATAGGGCGGAACACGTACATATTTCACGTACACATTATTATACATGAAATATATAAAATTTTGTAGTCCAATAATATAAACTGAGGAAACGGCTGAACAAGTTGTGATTTTCCAAACAATCTTTTTAAACTTTATGACATCATAATTGTATGAAAACTAAATATTTTTATAAATTTAATTAAGATCGAAAGTTAGAAAAGCAGTACTTCTGAGTTGCTTTATGGTTCCCGAACGTACATCTCAGTAAAGCAATGACTTAATGAGTTTATGATTAAATATTCATCTCTATGAAACTTTTCGGTCCGTTATTCATATATCGTTGTAATCGTAGATAATAAGTAAAAAAAAAACTTATGAATATATGTAGTTTTAGATATAAATATAACGTTTTATTAATGCATAACATTAAATCATTTGTTTCCTATATTAGAAATATATTGTTACAACCGAAAACACAGCTTATTTAAATTACGAATCCATTAAAAGACAAGAGTAGTTAACAATACGTATAAAGAGAAATATTCCCATCTATGTTGGGCTGGAATGGGTAATTAAGAGTAAACAGAACAGTAAATGTCATTAGCATGATTGTACGTTAATACAATAGGGTTGACTGCTTTAAACTAGCATGCACGTGCCTTTTAACTGTCTCGAAAATGCTTCACCATGCGTATAAACTAAGTCTATATCTCATGTTCCATAGTACTTCTCCATTTATGTGGAATTATCTAGTAGGTTGTCATTAAGTAGATGATTTTTCTCTTTATACATCTTTCTTATTTTGCGTACTCATACATAATCTCTGTATAATTTATTTCATTTACTTTTTGTACTTTAGACTAAATTAAATAGTAATATGCGTTTTTCCCAAACAAAAAGAGAATAAATGGGACAAAAACTTTCCCACTTCGATTAAAAGAAACTAAAAATTATTTAAAACAGCTTTTAAAATGAATACATTAGAAAACTTAAAAATTTAAAACAAAAATACATTAAAAAAACAATCCCTCGATTTATAACTTCTCTTTTTTGATCACTTAGGTTTTCCATTAGGCTATCCTTTTTTTTTCTTCCTATACCGCCTAGGGTGGTGGAGAGGATGCTCTAATACCGGTATCAGATGATTCCGGCTCAAGTGAAGCGGAAAATATTGCATCCACTTCTAGACTGAATGCTCTCCCCGCTGAGACTTTTCGGGCGGCTGAAACGCTAGCTCTCTCTTTTCGAGTCTTTTGTGTTTTTTGAGGTTCCATAACTTTCTTTACGAAAGTATCTCTATCTAGGAGACTTATTTTATCTTAAGCTGGACTTGCATCCCGCTAGGTTCAGACTTATCCTTCATTCTTGCAACACCTTCCTTCACCTTGTGATGCTCGAAGGATCTTCGCTTTTTCAGTTGTCTCCTCCAAATCGTTTCGTACATCGTCTACTGGTTTCTGTATCTTGGTAAGTTTTGCTTGTTCTTCAGGAAGAGAAGTCTACTATGATTCTTTCAATCGTAGCTACAAGACTTAGTGCAAGATTAGAAAGTAGTTGTTCTGCGTTGTCCTTTGACGATGAAGATGTAGCAGTTGCTTGTGTACTAGTTGATCTAAGTCAAAGTATTCGGTTGCTAACAATTTTTCTTGTTTCCAGGAAGCTGATCTCTTGTAACATGTTCACCTCCTGAATCGCAGTTTCCTTTTTGTAGACCGTGCAGTTTATGTTGCCCCATGCAGTTACAGAAAGGAGGATCTCTACACGGCTCGTCCTCATGACTTGCCTCACCATATACGCAGATTTCCTGCTTTTCGTAACTGAGTACAGTGTGTCCAAGTTGCTAGCATTTGAAACCCTAGCACCCACCTTCTCAGGCAAGTTAGGTCTATCAAATGTGAGCACATAAGAAGCGGAAGGAAGGTGATAATTTTTATTAATTTACTATCATTATTTATTATTAATCTTTTTTTTTTTACATTTAAGGAAGGAAATAAAAACAGGGAAAAACATACACTATGTAACATGATTTTCTATGTTTCTGTAATTTTACATGTCCCTAAAGTATTTTTTTCCGCTGATTTCAGATCGGTAATTTAGTTTTTTCTATCATGTATAATTTTTTTACAAATCAAGTGAACTCATTTTTTTATTTAAACGTAAGTTCTACAAGGGGAACTTTTATTGGGAAGGTGGGAAATTTTATTTTGGTAAGACAGATTACACTTGTTACACCCAGCTTGCTGTTAGGCGGGAAAAGTAGTTCATTGTTGACATGCTATATTGCTATGAGGTTATATTTCTGCTGTCATATGTAGTTCATGTAGTTTCTTTAGAATACGTATGTTGAGTGCTGAGACTATAGAAAACTGGTGCGAAAAAATCAATGCCTTTTGCAGTCCCAATGATTTGGAGGGAGGCACAAAATCATGTTAACGATTGTTATTTTTGTACGATTAATATTCAAGGTCATAACGCAAAAAGTAGGAAGCTTATAGAATATCTGAACATACCTTCGGCCTTACGACCAACTGGTCGTAAGATTCATTACGACCAACCGTGTAAGATTCATTACGTGTAGTTACACGTAATGAATCTCTCCCTATCCCAGTTCCATCTCCCGTTCTTGAAGATTTTCCACAAGAGAGCAGCTCAGAAAATGAATGCGATGTGATGATTACAAGCCGGAAGAAGATTCTGAATTATTCAGTCAAAATGAAATTAATGATTTAACTCCTGACTTAGATCTGACAAAAGATGTTGCCCATACGCTTGCGTCAAGGCTGAAAGCAAAAAATCTTTACTACCCGTAGTTTCGTTCTCTTAGTGTAGGACCAAAGAGAAGGAATTAATAAAATTTTTTAAAGAAGACTCTAGTTTTTTGTTGTAATATTGAGGGTTTATTGAATTTCTTTAACCTCACTTTTAATCCAAGTCAGTGAAGGTTAATTATTAAAACGTAGCCTCGAAGGTGTAATTTTACATAATAGAATTTTTTTGGCTCAATACCCATTGCACATTCAGTACATCTCAAGGAGACGTATAAAAATCTCAAAGCTTTGCTGAAATACGTGAACTATGAAAAAGATTCGTGGACAATTTGTGGGGGTTTAAAACTAGTTGGTATGTTAGTAGTTGGTATTGTAATGGGACAGCCGAGCCGAAGACAAGCATTAGAAGGTAATAAACTTGTCCAAAAGAAAACTCTTCAATCCTGTTCACAGAACATTACAAATATACCACTTGATCAACCAAGCGAGATACTGTTACCTCCTCTGCACATCAGGTTCGGATTAATGAAACAATTTACTGAATCCCTTCCAAAAGATGATGACTGCTTCCAATTCTGGCATTCAAAAATATCTTATGAGAAACTTAAAGAAGGGCTCTTTGTGGGGCCTCAGATCAAACATTTAATGAGACAATTTGTTTGAAAGTACAATTAATATAGTGGAAAAACGGGCTTGGGTTTCGTTTAAAAAAGTTTTGGCCAACGTTTTGGGCAACAATAAACATCCAAAACCACGGTTAAAAAGAGTTTCATGAAATTGTAACATGAATGTGAAGTTTGATTTCCTACATTCACATATTTACTTTTTCTCTGCGAACCTCGGGGATGTCAGTGAAGAACAAGGAGAATGTTTCCACGAGGATATCAAGGACATGAAAAAAAGATACCAGGGAAGGTGGAATGCAAACATGATGGCCGGTTACTGTTTTAAGCGCTGGTGAAGGGAGACAATCAAGGAAGAGAATTTTCAACTGACGTCAGAAAGAACCTGAAGCTGTTAAATCAGCGAAAAAGAGGAATTAAATTGTCATATTAGCATTTTTTAAGTGTAAGTGTGTGAGGTTTGTAATTTTATACAGGATTACAAAACACAAAATCTTTAAATCGAACTAAAATAATAATTTTTTCTGTTTAAAAACTTCAAAAGTGATTGGATAACCTTACGTAATAAAGAAAAACTAAAATGAGATTTGAAATCGGCATGAAAATTACTTTTTAAGACCACTTTAACATTTGTAAAACATCCTTCAAAAGGTTTAAAATGTTGCATTGTACGCAAGCGTATTGCCGGGTTAATTGTTTGCAATAACTCGATTTTTTGTCAACAAATTTTTACGGTTGAGGTGTCATTTTGTTCAAAATAAAATGCTTAATAACTTTTGTAATAAGTAAAAATTTTATCAAATATATAATTACAAAGATATTAAAGATTAAAAAAATAAGTGGCCGCCATTTTTAAATGTTCGAAGGTGACGTTTTCAAAGTTGTTTATTTTACTTTTTTTTTACTAGTCTTACATTTGCGAAATTTAGGTAAAGTCAGTTTACCCGTTTCTGAGAAATAATTTTTTTTTTTGAAAATCACAATATGGTGTCGGAAGAAAAAAAAGAAGCAAAATAGAACTTATGTCAATATGAACTTTTCTGCTCATTTTGGTATCCTGAATCAGTACTTAAAGTTCACCGAATACGTTCTGGAACAACGTACAGTATTATACGTCAGTAATATAGTTCTTATATTTTTAGTTGTACAAGTAAAGTTTAAATTATTGTTTGAGATAAATTTCATTCTTCTAACTGAAATTTTTAAAGATAAAACGATAAGGATACTTATTTTACAATAATAAATCTTTTTAAATTTCCTGTTAACGAGTATAATGCAATGGTATATACAATGTATAATGGTTTATATTACTATATATATATATATATTGGAATAATTGTTATAAATAGATATAGGTGTGATTATTGAAATTATTGTACCGGTTTTGATAATGAATGTTTTAGTATTTATGAGAAGTAATTTTTTGACAGTATTTTTATTTTTATTTTTTAATATTTTTACCTTGACTGCTGTAGTATACTTATACCGTCAATTCATTAGAAAAATGAAAATATTCTAAAAATAAAACTTAATCAAATCATTATTTACGCAACAATTTTTAGTGTAATTCCAGTAATACATTTATTTTTACGTATATTCATTATTCAATCTATTTTGAAGTTGCATGAAAGCACTAACTTTATAAGTAAAAAAGAAAAAATATTCTACCTTCCATTTCAACTCATTCTTCTGAAATCGTAGCGTGACATTATGTAGCCTGTCGTTCTACTTGATGGATAGAGACTTCAGTTTTATTATCATTTATATACAGCTTCAGTAATAAGAGTTTGCATTATAAGAGAAAATATATCAAAATAATCTTTCACCGTATTAAAAGACGTTATCAGAAAATATTTTTGATAAAACTTATTTGAAATTTTATTAGCTTTCATTCTTTTTAAAGGGAAATACAACGCAGCAAAAAAATTTAATAATCTGAAATCATATACCTAACCATTTTTTTAAGAATAAATGGCTTTAGAAGATGTCGCTTGTCTATTTTACATAACAGTTTTTATGCCGAATTTTAATTTATTATTTTCATTTAGCTTTTGTTTTACAATTTTATTTTATTTCAATTTATGACAAAAATTATCTGAATGATTCTTCTAATTTATTTACTTTATTTTAAGTTCATAGATTTTGGTTTACGTTTAATCACGTTGTTATTAACTAGATCATTAATATTTTCCGATTTTATTTAACTTTAACAAAAAAAAATTGAATTTAAGAAATTTACTTCTGTTGATTCAAGTTATAACGCATTCGAAGTACTTTATAAGATCCCAAAACTTGTAGCCTGCTGATAATATGTATATGTAATATAAGTTGATAATTACTGAACAAGGATAGGAAGTTAGTGTTTAATGTCAGTTTCGCTCACTTTAGTCATCAATCATCCGTTTGATCAGTTACTTAGAACAAGGAGTAGACAATACACAAGAGAGAGAGAGAGAGACAAAAGAAAAAGAAAACAGAAAGAAAATCAACGGTAGTGTGATCCAGAGGGAAACTGAATGAACATTTTAAGTGAAGGAAGTAGTAGTACGTACGTGTTAGAATTCCCTTAGCTTGTGTGTTTCTTACTCAGGTTTCTACTGTTTTCCTACATTTTACTATTCGTTGCTCGGTAAAGACAGATTTGTTCTTTATCACAACACAAAAGACAAAACCAACATTTACTCGCGTTAACAAGCAAACGTAACTGAGAGTAAAATCTTCCTACTAACAACAATTCTATTCCCATAGAAATGAAATTGCATAATTAATTTTTTTTATAAACTGATGTTTTATAAAAATTGAATTCATGCCGGCTTCAGATACTATTTATATATATATTTTTTTAATTATAAAGAATAGTCTTATGACAAATCATATCTCTATTAGAAAACATATTTAATTTTTTTTTTAAATCTCAGATTTTTTGGAAATCTATCATTTTTTTCGCATTATTTCGTATTTCCGCTTGGATTATAATAATAGATTTGAGTGCTATTTTCTGCCCTTCCTAGCATTGCTACTCTAACATTTGTAGTAGACGTATTTTGGAATCTCCTTTTTCAAAACTATTTTTAACATTAGAGTCTTTCTGATTTGGGATCTTCGAATAACTAGCGATTTTAAGCTCCTCCCACTCACCATGGCCACTAACATGGTCTCTTCTGCTTTGTCCATTCCGCTCTAACAGTTCTCCAATTTCTTGAAACTAATCCTGCTGATTCTTTATTTTAACAATTTAAAATGATTAAATATTGTATCGGGTTGAGTATTTATTTGTTCACTACTTATTTACCGCCCTTTTAATTTTAATATTCTAGAAAAACACGGAAATATTCAAGCTAAGATTAAAAGGACAGAAATAATTAATGAACACATAAACACTCAGTCCGATGACGTAAGAGCGACAGGAACATAGCAGAAGAGGCCATGTCAGTAGGAATGTGGAGTGGGAAAAGATTAATATTAGTTATTTAACGATCCCAGATCAGGAACACTCAGTGTTAAAAGTAATTTTGAGAATGGAAGTACTCCGAAACGCGTCAACTACAAATATTAGTGGCAATACTAAGAAGGACAGAAAATAACACTCAAATCAATCTGTAATTTTTTTATAAGACCATTTTACAGGTATTTTCAAGATAATAATATACCTGTGTGGAAATGATGACGTGATTTTTTAGTAAAAGTTATTTTTAATTAATAAAGATATTTTTATGTGTTATTTATTTTAATGAAAATTTTATATGTAGTTGTTATTTAAATAATAAATTTAATATCTTCTTCAAAATTCACACAATTCAAGAACGGAACGGAACGCAAGAATGGCGGGAGTTTCAATATTTCTCCCTACAGATCGCAGAGCTGGACAATGTCCCTTGCTGCTGTATATTTCTATTATCGGGCGGATTTCATCGGTTATTTAGTGGTGGTTATAAATTTTAAGTTTTATTTACGGACGGATTTGGTAATTTGCGTTCCTATCCGTGAGGACCAGCGTGAAATTTATTTACTGGTTCTGACCGTGAGAGACTAAGCTTTTGAGCCTAGTAATCCCGGCGTGATTCTCCTTCAGTCCATCCGCTGAAGTCCTTTCGGTACCAGCACCTATGAGCTATCAGGAGTGCTCCTAACGGAGCCCTAGTTATTTGTAGGGAGAAATGCGCCCAATTCTCCGGAGGGAGTCGCATATGCTGACTAAATGAAATTGTAGTCTCTTCGTGGGACGGTGTGCGGTGTTGTCTAGGTTTTAATAGTTTTAACAAAATTTAATTGCGAAAACGGTCACTTTCGCAGCCGGAATTTTCGTGCTGTTTCCATTTATAGGTTACGCGATATAGAGGCTCCTATGCCTGGTTTGTCATTTTTTGACTCTCGTACTGCCTCGTCACGGTGGTTCGTTTAATACGGCATGAGGTCGTTTTCTTATACCCTGTGCAGTACGGTCCTCTCGGCACACAATTCAAGAAATATTTGCGATAAAAGAAAACGTTTTTAATACGCAAGTTTTTACATTTGTATAAACTCTTTAATATTTGTTACAACTCGATCCCACTTGTGATTTAAAAATTTATGTTATTAGGAATTTAATATTTTTGGGAGTTTCCAAAAAAATAATAAATAAATAAAAATATTAAAAAAATACTATTTAAGAACCTTGTTTAAGTAGTTATACATATTTCAATAATTATATTAACTATTGTAGATTTTTATTTTATAAAAATTGGAAAAATGTAAATACGAGTAATCGAACAGGAAAGGTTTTACTTTTACGATTTTAAAAATGATAAAAGTAAGAAATTAAATTACAAAATAAAAAGTACCACTCAGGTTTTAACGTATTGGAAAATTCCATTCTCTCAAAACTGCACTTCGGTACTTCATACCAAAATTAGATTATTGTCACGTAATTTACGATAAGCCAATTTACACCAAAACATTATGATCGTAATTATTTTACTTACCTTTTTTATAGACATGGTGCTGGATTCATCTACTGGTTACAAATATTACAAAACTGAGCCTTCAATTCTTTCTTATTTACAGTATTTCTTAACTGATGAACAATTTCGACTTGAAATTTATAAGTTCAAGTAAAACTGATGTAAAAAAACCGGTAAGATTAATGCTAGCAATCGGATAATGTTCTCTTCTATTATACGTAATATCCTATAATTATCTACTCGTAGGTCGGCGTCTGGTTATTTTGCTTTTGATATCAGCTGAACTTGATTTGCCTAATCTCAAGAGGTTCAGGGAAAAATTAATACAGAAAAGTAAAAATATAGTATAGGAATATATATTTTTAAGATTTCATCTTTTTTTTTTTTTAAATACTGGATAACTTTTACTTACTAGACTGTAAGAATAACGTAAAAGGATTTTAAAAGAAGTGAGAAATTATTTATTAAAAATAGGCCTACAGTAAACTTCTTACGAGTTGGCTAATCTGAAATGGAACGTGAAAAAAAAGTAACGGTAGGCGGTAATCTGTTACCATAGCAACTGGGGTGCTAATGATTCACTCTACAAACTGCATGCATTACGTGCCAGGATTATGTGCAAACCTGTTTATTCCACTTTTCTGGATGCGCACTGACAATAACGGCACATGGTCCAGCTCTGCTAAATATTATTTAATTTCAGACAATATAACTAAACAAATTACGCCTAACAACCTTTTGGTCTCCAATTAGAAATAAAGGATTTGTAAATTAAAAATATAGCGTAAATTAAATCGACTATTTTATAAACATTATATTTTCTGTAATTATAGCTTTATTTTTACATATTCATTACAATAATCTTATAGCTTTATTTTAACACATTTATTACAATAATCTTACTTATACACTTTTAATAATCTCAAACAAATATACTACATTACAAAATTTCCATCAGTTGGAAATGTAGAATGAAGATAAATTGGACTGTATTAAACACTTTTTTCTTAACGTATATTCTTTTCGCAAACTTAGCCGAATGTTACTTAAGCTAAGTAACATACAGTATACGCCAGTAAGGGTAATTTTTTGTGTTCAAAATACTATTTTATATTAAAATATAAAAGTAAAAGAAATGTTGATGAAAAGAAAAATCAATGGAATATTCAG
This sequence comes from Lycorma delicatula, assembly GCF_047948215.1. Lineage (NCBI taxonomy): Eukaryota > Metazoa > Arthropoda > Insecta > Hemiptera > Fulgoridae > Lycorma > Lycorma delicatula. Next base: position 55,802,797 of record NC_134457.1, read on the forward strand.
TTATAAATAGAAAAGACAAAGTAATTTATGTTTTATTAAATGGAAAATGGAAAATTCTCAGAAAATAATTGGACGTATTTTTACGATTTTTTTGTACAACTTGTACGTAGAATTAAAAAAGAGAATTTTTTTATCGTCTATTCTTTTAATTAAATTATTAAAATATTTTCAATTATTAAAGGAAACGACTGTAAATTGGAAAAAAAACGAAAAATCGTAGCTGTTATTTATATATTATCTTGAGAGAAAAGAATATATAAAAATAACCTAATTACATTGTCTTTATTTTAAAAAAAGGATGATTAAATGTCTTCCAGACACAATGGTGTACATATATTTTTTTAGAAGCATTGACGTTTTTATGATTATTTTTTTTTAAATCTCCTTAGGTTTAATACCAAATAAAAAAAAGCTCGCGAAAATTTTGCACGTTGTAATATTTGCATGATAATTATACAATCTGTATATATAAAAATGTTAAGTTCGTTTGTGTACGGCTTCAAAAACTCAAAATGTTTTGCACCGATTGAGCTCAAATTTTAGCACGATATACAACCCGCATCAAAGATTGTTTTCATCTATTTTTAATAAATCTATCTATCTATTTTTAGTTTGTACATTTTTAATTTGGAAATGTAAACAAATGTAACCAATCAGATCAATGCAAGATGGCCGTTGTCAAACACAACGACCAAATTTCATTGAATTGTATTTATCAGCTAAAACATCTGTATTTTATTAAAAAAAAAAAAACAAGATAAAAAAAATTTTAGCATGATATATAACCCGCATCAAAGATTGTTTTCATCTATTTTTAATGAATCGATCTATCTATTTTTAATTTTTACAGCTTTTTAATAAATAAGAGGCTAATAAATCAGATGGAAATGTAAACAAAGGAAAACCAATCAGATCAATGCAAGATGGCCGCTGTCAAACACAACGACCAATCACAAAGAGCCCGTATGGCCGTTGCAAATGTACACAAAATCACAACTGATTAAGTAACAAATTTCTTTGAATTATATTTAACAGCTAAAACATCCGTATTTTATTAAAAAAAAAAAATACCAAAACAAAAAGAAAATCCACCAAGAAAGATGACTTACTGTAAATAAATTAAAACACCCAACTTTCTTATAAACTTATTGCATAGTCAGATAGACTATGCAAACAAAAAAAGTCGAAATAACCAAATACACAGAAAATAATATCCCTACATAATGACCAAAAAATCCTTTGTTAGGTTATTTTTTTACATATATATGACCAAACAATCGTTTTTTGGTTATTTAGCGTTCTTTGCTATGTAAAAGCAAAGAACAAAATTCACAAATAGTAACACTGAAACCACCCAACTAAGTATTCGTTTTTTTTTTGTTTTTTCTAACCTCCGAAACCACCGTTATGCATTGCTTCAGATGATGATATGAATGATTTATAGCGTATGAAAATGCCATGCCTGACCGGGATTCCAACTCGGAACCACCGGATTAAAGTCCGAGACGTTACCACTCGCGCCACGGAGGCCGGCAAACATATTCGTTAGGAGCCGAATAAAAACACGACTTACCAATATGGCGTTGTGTGTCAAACCAATTTTATACGGACTATAATTACTTTTAATACACGAAACCCTTAGCAATGATTGAACATAACTTAACCTCTTAAAAAATTATTCCTTTTGAACTAAGTCACATTTTGATATCATTGTTTTTCTATAACACAGCTGAAATTCTTTTCGTTTAATGATAAGAAGCGTTGTCGAAGACAATAAGCGAATTCTCTTCCAAAGGACATAATACACCGCTAAACTATATCTGAATAATTCAAATTCGTGTAATTGTTTTACGAATCGCGTTTTTATCAAAATCTCACCTTTTTTTCAATTGACCTGCAGGGTTTTGTTTTCTTTGGAGACCGTAATTCATTAGTAGATTCATACTCGAGAATCACGTTGTACACTGAAGCAGCACAACTTCTACTTACGTTAGCAGTTTATTAACATCTGAAATCAACGCCGTTTGATTATTCTGTAATTTGTAAGCATTACTCTGCTTTTGTAAGCATTTAAAATGATGTTTTTTCGCACGACTTAAGGGCTTTTTTTCGCAGCCCACAAATCTTTATATATAAAAATGTTAAGTTCGTTAGTGTACTCTTCAAAAACTCAAAATGTTCTGCACCGATTGAGCTCAAATTTTAGCACGATATATAACCCGCATCAAAGATTGTTTTATCTATTTTTCGCATCAGTCACATACCTGTGACCGCGAGAAAACAGTTTTTTTAACGGTCAGCTGTGTACCAGTGACCGCGCCATCTGCCAGAAGCGAGGGGAACACTCGCCATACTAGCTAATGACAACCGCAGTCACATGTGAAACAATACCTGTTTCCAATTACATTGTTTATTAACAAAAAAAAAAACTTATCCACTTGCATCTGATTCAGATTATTATACAATATGAATTAAATATTCACTTTAATCGAGGTACTTTTGTGTGATCGTGTCGTGATTGAGCTACGCCTTTCACCAAGCTCTGAATTTATTAGAAAACGACCAACAGTGGGATATATGTATTAATGATGACGCGTGCGACACTGCACATCCAAACCAAATTGGCGCATTATTCGCAATTATATTGACCGCTTGCTTCCCTTCATCTCCTACAGAGTTATGGGAAAGATATCGATCGCATATGGCTGAGGATATTTTGCATAGAGTACGCTTAGAAAATACCAATATGACCATGGAATTTACAGAAGGCATTTACAACGAAGCATTGATAAATATTGAAGACAAGTGCTTAGCTATTGCAAATAAAGTTCTTAGTCAATTGGGAATGCCAGCACCCACCCGAGCTGCGATTGCTTCATTTGATGTAGATTTACGCCGTGAACAGAGTTACAACATTGGCGATCTTCAGTCATATGTCCAATCAAACATTCCCAAATTAACGCGTGAACAGAAAGGCATTTATGATCGCATAATGCAAATGATAAATGACGAAGTTGGGGGACCTTCTTCTTGGATGCGCCAGGAGGAACTGGGAAAACATTCCTCATTAGATTGATTCTAGCAACGGTTCGATCAAAAAATGACAATTATCCTGTTGCGGAATATTAATCAGCCAAAACTGTGCAACGTCACGCGACTTGCAGTTAAGATATTGATGAATAACGTAGTGGAAGCAACGATTTTAACGGGGCCTTTCAAAGGTGAAGATGTCCTCATTCCTCGAATACCCATAATCCCGACCGATACACCATTTTAATTTAAAATATCGCAATTCCCAATTCGATTGTCATTTGCAATCACAATCAATAAAGCTCAAGGTCAATCTTTAGCATTGTGTGGTTTAGATTTAGATGCGGATTGCTTCTCACATGGGCAACTGTATGTTGCATATTCCCGAGTCGGCAAACCAGATAGCCTTTATATCTACGCAGACAGTGGAAAAACAAAAAAATATTGTATATCCTCAAGTATTGCAAAATTAAACTTCTATGAAACGTATGCTTTTTGTTTTGTTTCTCATTTCTCATCCATGCAACCACAATGTGCCACAGCGAAGCGTGGCGGGTAGAGCTAGTTATTTATAATTTGTTTTTTCCAAACGCCATATATTTTACTTAAACATATTCTTTGGTACTGTATTAAAATAAAAAATACGTAACATATACTTCGTCACTTTTAGGAAATTGAAGGAAACAGTCAATAGTCGGAACTGATCTACTTGTGTATTTCTTTAATTAAAGTTTAATTAATTAATAAATTTTATGAATCAGGCGATAATAAACTTTACAGACGTCTATGGCAATTGTTTAATACTTCTTTAGGATAGTTTGAGTATCTATGGTAAAATATATATTAAATTAAAAATTTGTGTTTAAAAGTTTTTTTTACGTATTTTTTATTATTATTTCTTTTTTTTGGTATGTAGTTTTTTCGCTTAATTTATGATTTTTGGTTTTCTGTAAAACATCAATTTTCAGAGATTTTTTTTTTAATATAAAAAAGGAGGATTTTGTAAGCATTGTTGAAAATTCCAGGATATTAGTGATAGTAGGTAATAAAACATAATTTTTTAATTCTGGATTATGATAATATGTTGTGATTTTTCACAAATATACGCTTATTTCGTAATAAATATAAAAAACCTATCCAAATAATTTTCCTTGATATATTGTTTTGATAGCTAAATCATGACTATCCAATTTTGTTTTTATTTATAGTGTTAGGAACATTTACACAGTACACAACGTACTTGGGTAACAACTTAATTTTTATGTGACTATAACTGTATACTAACATATAAACTCACATACATATGTACTGTATACATATATAGTACATCTACACGGTTCTAACTAAAATGTGTTTTTGATACCGGATTAAACTAAAGCTTGAAGATAAGATACATTCACCTTCACGTAAACTGTACTCATTCGTCCTAAATTGTATGCCGAATAGATTTACCGAAACTAAGCCTATTTACTAATGATTATCCTGATTACTACTGTTTTAGTAACTAAACAAATTAATAGGAAAATAGTTGACTACTGTTTAAACACCAGCATGAGTTCTTTTGTTGACAATTACATTTAATCCTGATTAAAAAAATTAGTTTTCTCTTATTTATTAACCCAGGTTTTTTTTATCTATTAATGCAAATTAACGATGACTAATAATCGACTACTGTTCTAATACGTACAACATTGTTTTACTTGAACCGAAATAGTCACTTTATCGACTTTAATACTGTTGGTGATACAAATTAAATTAAAACACAAATTTTAGTTTTAGCACGCCCAAAAGTAAACGTTACGATAATTACAACAATAAAACAACGTTTCAGTTTAATGATGAGTAGAACCTTTTGTCAAAATTAAAACAAAGATATTATCAGTTAATAGCAGATTTTACGAACTTCATTTTGATCATATACTTTGTAATGAATTTTTTCTTAATTAAAAATACTATAATAAAAAAAAACATATTTTTAAAATTATATGTTACATTAACGCTCAGAAGCATTATTAAATTATTTAATTATAAAGATTACTTAATTTTATTATAGTAATGAATTACAATAATAGGTTGTACAAGAATAAGCAGCGTAAAACCGAACCCGTAATGAAACCTCTATCAGCAACTATTTATGAAACACTCACGCAACTAGCGCGACTAGTGGATTTATATGTTACTACTGATTGTTAATACTGTTTATCAGGTGGTTACGTGTCAGTGCAGTATACATTTTGTTGCAGTGCAGCATTGTGAGTGCAGTTGAGTTTGTATAAAATATCTTATTCAATCCAGGAGAGGATAGCTGTAGTTGAGGCCTACTATATTCGTTCTGGATCGTTTGAAGAATCAAGTCAAGTATTCGTAGAAAATTTTCCGAATGCCTGTATACCAGCGAAGAATAGCATACATGATTTAGTTAAAAAATGACGTACAATAGGTTCGGTTTCAAATGCAAAACGAAATAGCCAACCTTCCGTTAGGACTCCACAGGCCATTGCCGATACTGAAAGGAGAATTAATGACAGTCCAAAAAAATCACTATGCAAGTTATCCCAATGTTCTGGTGTTAAATACACACCTTGTAAAATTCTTCGTGAATTAAAATTGAAGTCGTACCGCGTTATAACTGTGCAACAATTGAAGGAGACAGACAAACCGAAACGACTTAGTTATTGCAACTGGCTTCTCGAAAACATTGTTAGTAGGCAGATAGACCCGATATCGTATTTCATGTCAGACGAAGCAATTTCATTTATTCGGCCCTTTTAATTTGCAGAACATCAGGTATTGGATGGCAGGGAATCCTCACGAGATATTCGAGCGTCCCCTTCACGTTGAGAAAATTGGTGTTTGGTGTGGGACCAGTATTTTTTGACCAAACTGTCAGTACACAAGTACCTCACAATTTTCGAAGAATTCTACGCGCAATTAACTGATAATGAAAAAGAATACAGCTTCTTCCAACAAGACGGAGCAACGTGTCACACATCAAACGTTTCACTGAATCGCGTTCATGCAGCTTTCACAAATGAACGAGCTATCAGCGGAGGACCGTTGGCCTCCACGTTCCCCAGAGTTGTCTACTTGCGATTTTTTCCTTTGGGGCTACTTAAATAAGAGAGTTTATGCATCTAATCCCCACAGTATTGATGAACTGAAGGTGAACATTCAACGAGAAATCAACGCAATTGAAAACAACGTTTTGCGTCAGACGACTCTCAACATGATCAGTCAAGCACAAAAGTGCTTCGATGACCAGTATGGTCATTTTGAATATCTTTTATAACAATAGGGTAAATAAATTCAGCATTTAAATTACGTTTTATGTTTTTTCTTATTTAATTTATCCGTATCGTTCATAAAATTTCATCTAACATAACCTACCAATTCTGCAGAGGTTACGTTATGGGTTGGGTTTTATGTTGCTCACTCTGTATAATATTGGTTACAGTAATGAGTCTAGTGTATTCATAAGTTATTTCTAACGTGGTTTTTTAATAGATTCTGATTAATAAACTAAAAACCCACCATTTATTTATTACATAAAATAAAATGATAACAGGATCGTCCCTGTGCGCGCATCAAGGAAAAACGTTTGGTCAAATTTTAATAAAATTTTGCAGATTTATACTTTAGAGACTTGTTCCAATGAGAATTATCAGGATATTAATAGTGGGAATTAAGATATTAAAGATATTCAATAAAAAAAATAATCCTTTTACTTTATCATATTTCTGTACCAAAGCAAAAAAAAAGATCTCGGAGTTCAGATTTGCATACTAATCATCTAATCTAATCTGTAAAATAATATTTTATTAATATTATTATTGTAATTAGCTTAAATTGTTATTTATAAATACTATTTTCACAACCATGAGAATAACGAACTGAATGTGTGGGGGGGTAGACGGGAAGGGCTTGCTCCACCTGTCCTGACTGGCTAGTAGTATATAAATGTATTCGTACGTGAAAAATATTCAAATTAACACCACCCAACCCACCGGGTTAGTCTAGAGGGGAACTCGTCATTGAAAATCAGCTGATTCTGAAGTCGAGAATTCTAAGGGTCAATTCTTAGTAAAGGCAGTTACTTTTATACGGATTTGAATACTAGATAGTGGATACCGGTATTCTTTGGTGGTTGAGTTTCAATTAACCACACATCTCAGGCATGGTCGATCTGAGACTGTACAAGAGACTACACTTCATTTACATCCATACATATCCTCTGAAGTAATATTTTATGGTGGTTCCGGAAGTTAAAAAGAAAATAGTGAGAGTTTTGTATCGAAAATCGATACAATAACATCGATTTTTGTAGTTAAACTATGTCCTTGGATGATAAAGTTTTTCTACGTTGAAAATTGATTTTATTTGATGTTTTCTCAATAATCTGATTTCATTTAGTTGAAGATTGCTGGATTAACGAAAAATTTAATTGTGTTTATATCAAGCTGGCAGAAGTGGTGGTTTTTATAGTAGCTGAATGTTAACGATGAAGGCAGTGCAGCTACTTAAAGTCACGGTAGCGATATTTCACAAGAAAATCATAACACTGTCTAATACAAATTAACATGTATGCTCATTTCGTGTGAAATGCTATTTTTTCCTAACTCATGCACATGATATTCAAAATTACCTTATTATCTTGTCTTTCTACATTTTGATATAGACTGCTTTCTCACACATGATGTTTGTCCTTATATACCTATAAAATAACGTAATAAAACCAAAAACCATAAAATTATTTACTTTATTTTCAAACAATAAACGTTAATTTTGCCTCGCACACATTTTTTTTAACTCCTGGGTAGAAGTAAAATCTATGTTTATCGGTATTGTTATTTAAAGAATGCATTACATACAAGCGGTCACATACAACGGTTCATTTGCTTTGCTCTATACAAGAAAAGATAAGAGAACGAATAGGATTCTGATTTCTTTTATCATTATGGTAGCCTAAATATATAAAATCTATTATCATTTCTTTTACATATATTTATTCTTTTAAAAATAATACAACTAGCAATGAACAATTCAAAATCTTTAAACATTTCAAATCATTAAATTAAAATAAAAACAACTTATTATTGTCCTAACAGAAAATTCATTTTAAAACCTACAATTTATTCATTATTTAAAATTAACGTAAAATATATAGCCATTTTATTCATAAATTTCTTTTAAAATATCATTTTCCGTTTTATAACAACGCCCTTTTATTATTTCCTCTTTTAGGTAAATATATTGAAGAAAGATTTATTACAGTTAGCCTTTTAAAAGTGATTTTCTATTGTTCATATTCTGTTCCGAAGTAACGGTAATTTTATTATGATATATATATATATATATATATATATAATTGCCTAGAATTATTAAATCAATATAACCTCCTCTGCGCCTGACGCTGGCTTGTCACTGTTTTCTGTGCGTTCCTGTTATTTATTATTAGGTTAAACACTTTTCGTTCCTTAAAAGATTATGTACTGGAAACGTGATAAGATTTGTTAGAGAAATTTTCTCCAAATAATGGAAGGTACTCCATTAATTATTACTTTCCCGGAGAATATATTAAAGGAGAAAGTATGGTAATCATATAAAAAAATGGGTTATTGATTTTTGTCAAATCTTTACGTTTTAGAATGTAACTAATCCGTCCACACCAAAATAGCATAGATATGTGCATACATATGTAAAAAAATATGTCACACTGCTTTCCGTCTTCTGTCATAGGATTGACCGAACCCATTTTTTTCAAATTTAGCTCGCACATTTATATATAAGGGGATAATTTATATACAAGATCATATTAATTTTTTTTTTCAAAATTGATTAGAGGGTGGGGAAATAACGCGAAAAAAGCAATTTCGTTTCTCTTCAGAGGAATTTTAAAGAAAATTTTATTACAGAAAATTCGTTACCTACAATGCATATTATAAATAACCCAAAAATGTTTTCCAAAAAATCAAACCCCACCTCTTAAAATTGAAAATGTTTTTTTTGTGTTTTTCTGGTTTATCTCCTCTCGCTTTAAATATTTTTCAAAATTTTGTTGAAAGTTTAGACTTCATATAGAGAGCTATTAAAAGAATGTATAAATTTTTGACCCTGGAAATAAAATGCAAAAAGTTTTTTTTTTGAAGATTTTCTTTTTTCTTATTTCAGCCTTGATTGAAGGGGTTGTTTGATTTAGAGAAAACTTTACTAAACAAATTTTTAAGTTTAATCTGTATATGAATATTTTTAGAAAAAACTTTCTTAAGATTGATTTTCTACCTCTAAAATATGTATATTCTCTTTCTTGGCTCTAACCACTTAAATTTTTATTATTAATTAACAGGGAAAGTCATGCAATATTTTTCCAGTTTTTTTTTATAATGTTAAAAACTATTTTTATGTTGCTAAGTTGAAAATGTTAAAAAAATTGTTATAATGTTAAAATATTAAAAATTTCTGTGTTTAAATTTTGTTTTAAAAAGGTTTCATTGCAATGATCGTTAGGCGTGTAAACCACCAATAAACGGTTTTTTTATAGAGAGGTATTGAACTCCCCCAAAAAAAAAAAAAATTGTTAAGTTGTCCTTAACGATGGAAATTTATATAATCCTTTAAGTAGATTTGTAGTCATTGTCTGTTTTTCCTCGGTCAGTTTTTACCGGTATAAAGCGCTACACTTAAAATATTTTTATGAAATTCTTTGTATTTGCTAAATCTATTTCTTATCGTACAAGGTATTTTTATTTTCTGTAAGTAGTCCTCCTGCCTTATAGTAGTCTGCTTTTAATATCTTCCATATTCCATTCATATTTTGCAGTTTTATTAAAGAGCTTTCTGTAAATAATGTAAACATAAACTACTGTAGAGCCCTCTTTCGCACTTAAAATGTAATTTTTTTTTTTCAAGAATAAAATTAAAAAGTAAGAAAGAAAGAAAATTAATTATTTGAAGAAATTTAAAAAAAACAAAAAACAAAAAAAACAATATTTGTAACTTTTACAACTGTTTAATTTTATAAGCTAAACAATTATTACAACTAACAAATTAAGTCTTGAATATAAAATGAAAATAATTCTGTTATACGTACATTACAGGTTTATTTTCATTTTCTTTTTACTTGGATCTATAAAAATATTTAAACCATAACATGAAGATTCTTCGTTAGATGGAGAATACTTAAATATTAGATACATCTTGATAAAACTCTATCTTGGGATTTTTATTTTTTTTTTAATAAAAAAATGTAAATAAAATAAATCTGGTTTTAATTCTTACAAACTTTACAAACTCCTGATAAAATTTAAACACATTGTATACTTGTTGTATGTGTACACGTTTTAAATATAGAAATCTAATTAAACGAAATGAATTTGTTGCTACTTTGACGCTTTATTGACGTTTTCCAATTTTTTTTTTAAATTTGATATTACAATTTTTTTAGTCATATTATTTTGATTCGGGTTTTACCTATAACTGGTAGATAACCTAAAAATTTCAATCGAAAATCTTAGACGTTACTAAGATTAATTAATACTAAGATCGGGTATTTTAGACGTTACTCGGATGTTAAAATAAGATAATATTTTGTCAACACTTTTACGATTCGTATTTACATAATTAATATTTGGCCCATACCAATATAACAACATTTTTTCACTTCTGTTGCATGCTTTTTTATTTATATTGACTCGTCATTGTTTTATGATCTGTATTCATTACCTTCTTCACCGTTCCATCATTAAAAAAAGGTAATTGAATAAATTAACAAGCGTAGTTAAACATTTTGTTAATATCTCAATGATCACGACAATAAAAATCATTCTTTGTTAAAGTTTTGCCGCACTAGACCGGAAAATTCTTTTGTTTAATTTGCTCATCGGTTATAGAAATTTATAAAATTATAATAAATAGGATTTTATTATGTTATGTATACTTTTTTTATATAACTGAATTTCAGGCAAACACTAGTACCATAAACTATAGAATTGAAGGATTATAATTTTAAACTAAAAACAAATAGTGAATCTTTTACTAGTGTCAATTTTATTTACTACTTAAAATTAAGTTATAGAATCAGACTGAATATTATTATATAATATATATTCTTTTTAGTAGTGTACTCCGTTATTTTACTTATCAGCAAACGGTTTCTGAGAAGTAATTATGAAACCTTTTTAAAGATTTTCCATTTTATTTATTCAATATCTACGTCGTTTTAAATTGGTAAACGTTATTTACATGATAAAGTAATTTTAAAAACTTGATATTTTTGTAGAAATAAGTTATCTCAATAAAAATAATTAGGTAAATAAATTCCAGTGTTTAGATTTAATAAGATAAATAAAACCAGTTAGAATATAAGAGAAAATAAAATTAGTTTTTCGCTTAAAAAAGGGATATTTTAGTGACGTTCAGAAAGTAAATATATGTAGATCTCTACGTATTTTTTCATAACTGCACGAGATTGTTCTTATATATGCTTATTAATATTGTAAGGAATGAATGAAGTTAATTTATAAATTCTTTTTTGTTTTTTTAAGATTCAGCAGAATAGATTTTGGTAAATTTTATTTTTTTTCCAGGCAAACAGGATTCTTCCTTCTAGACGAGATTTTATTATTTCCATGATATTTTTTAACACCGCCTTTATGACAACTCCCCAACAAAAAAATTACGCCGCGTTTGAATAATTAAGTGATATACTGTACAACCAGTTGAAATCCTTCACAGAATTTCTTAAACTAAAGAAAAAAATTCTAAAATAAATAAGTATAATACGAGAGGTACTTCACGAATACCTAAGTAATGTACTTCTTCTAATTAATGTTTTATACACAGATATTTTTTGACGTTTCTCTGTTTTGTTGTTACACCATTCCTCAAAAAGAATGGAATATTTTTATTCATGCTTAAAAAAGCCAGCTCACAAAAAAAAATGTTTTGTCATATAATGACTTTATAAAAATTAAGGTTTTTATTCATTTTTATAATTTGTTGAAAATTTACATATATTATAAATTAATATCAAAAGTTTAAAGTAGGAAGAATAAAAAATTCAATGAAAACTATTTTTACTCTTTATATTTTCATAAAAATAAAAACTAATTTCTACGTACTGAAAATTATATTTTATTTTTATAAAAGATTTTACTGAATTTTTTTTACTTCAATTTCATAATTTTATGAAAATACTGAAAACATTCAGAACAATTTCGATTAAATCATTTATGATTTCAACATTAATGAAAAGATTAAAGATACTGGGATTATTAGGCATGAAATAATAATTGTGTACAATTTTTCAATGCTAATTTAATAAGAAAATAGATCAATTACAGTACGAATTTTCTAAAATTTCAGAAAAATATTATTTTGAAAACCACTCTAACGTTACGAAGTTAGATTAGAAAGTCGTTCCCTGAGTCGTATCGTGAACTTCCAGTCTGGTTTCATTCAACGGTAAAAGCAATTTTCAATATCACTTTATTAAAATAAAAAAAAGTGAATCTATGCAAATTTGTATGTTTATAAAAAAAATTCTAGCATATGATTTACCAGGAAATTCTAAAGTAACGAGCTAGAAAAGGATCGGTATTGCAAACGAGTATCTCAAACACAATTTTATGGTAGGTTGCTTTCCTATGTAGTGAAAGGTTGCAAAAATCCTGATTATCATTAATTATGGAAAGCAACTGACCCAATATTGTTCATACGAATAATCAGTCTATTATCGGTCACATCAAAATTCTTAGAAAACATTTTTAAATCATTCGACTAAAACTTTCTCTGCAAGAAAATACCCTGCAAACACTCTACAAGAAAACGTATCCAAAGAAAGTCATTCGACTACAGAACATCTGCATAGGATTGCAAATATTATCTGAAATGGGTTAAAAAGCAGAAAACTTACTTCATTCGTATTCCTGGATGTTAATCAGACTTTCAACAATGTGTGGTACTTTGTAAAAAATTAAAATCAATTTAGAATAAACCGATTAAAAATGATTATGTTTATTTTTGTTTTAAAATTGTTTTGGTATAAAATATGGTGTTTTTCCTGCAAGCACATTATGTCCTGCACATGTTTACCTCCAAACTTCCAAAACAACAATCAGTAATGACAATAACTTTGGAAGATGATACAGCAACAGTAGAAACAGATATGTCACCGACTCAAGCTGAAAAATTACCTAAATTACTTGGTCACCCAATGTACAAAGAATATTACTGTAAGGGAAGATTAAAATCTACAAAGAAAATTATACTCATGTGGCCTTCACTTTAAGGGGTTTAACCAGTCTTTAGAATTTCCTTGAAAATCATATACTTGAGCTTTATACATACATTCACATTTGCATACATCTTCTACTAATTCTGTTTTATTAATAAGGTTTTAAGATGATGTAGATCATTTAAACCTTTGTCGTGAGTAGAGTGTATTTTTTTCTTCAAGATTTAAGATATTATCATTTGAGTTCGTTATAACCTTGTATAATATCTTAAGACTGATAACCTTATTTGAATTTTTGTAAATTTTTATAACTTTTTATTGATTCAACAAATTAGTCTATTTACATGTATCATAGATAATAAGTTAAGTAAATAAGAAAGTAAGTGTATGGTTTTAAAGGTAAAATAATTTTAAATTGTATATGTAGATGAGGAATTAAGTTTTAATCTTTGCCGGGAAAGTTTAGCCATGTTGCTTAAGCTTCTGAATTTTTTTTCAAATTGGATATTAGTTCCCTTATATCCGATTTGGAAACTGTTCACTTAATTAAATTCATAATTTTAATAAAGATTTAGGTTAATTATCAGTGTTTTATTATACAAAAAATGTGTGATCTTTTATAATAGTAAAAAAAAAAAAAAAAACTGTTAACTAATGAGTGTAGATATGATGTAAATAGGTAAGGGAAAGTTTTCTTTTTTTTTGAACACTCGTTTGATAAGTGTTTTACTGTTACAAGAGTCTTTAATAATGAGTGGTTGTAAATATAAAGTTTCTCCAGTGAAAATAGTCTTCAACTAATTTTTCTTGTTGTTTTAGTCAGTACTTTCTTACAGTTTAGCACAGATACACATGTTTAAAATACAACTTCAATCTAAAGTTTACCATCATTTTCATATTACATTTTTACATTGCTACCGGCTGGCTTTTGTAAACTTAAATTTAAAATGTCATCAATTTATCCACCATAAAAATAAAAGATAAAATGTAAAATAAAATGACAACTACATTTGGCTTTTATGTAGACAGAATAAATAAAAAATTATATACAGAAGCTAATACAATAAAAAGGGTAGTTCACTTGTTGTTGGCATTAATTTGTGGCAACCTGCCAATCGCACACTGTTGCTATGTTGAGAGTCTATCACCCGTAAGGGTTATTAATGACCTACATATATATATGTATATCCTTTCGAAAACTATATCCTCTTTTACATCCTGAAACGCCCATCAATGTAAACGTAACTCTCAGCGTACGTAAGTAACAAATACGAGAATGTTTTGATACTTTCCTAGAGTTAGAATAATGTTACTTTACTTGTTTTATTATGGAATACGATCTTTTAATAGAAATTTTAATTACACACACACATATATATATATATATATATATATATATATATATATATATATATATATATATATATATATATTTACATATTTTTTTTATCAATTAAAAATGTATTTGTTGTAATTTATGTTCCATAACTGCAACAAATATATTAGTAACAACTGAAAAAATTATGAAAATAATAATGATAGTATAATATAGATGTTATTTGATCATTTTTTATATGAAACCATATTTAATATGAGTTGATAATTAACTAAAATAAAATTTCTGGAGACGGAGTAAAATCTTTACTAAGTGTTTTTTTTTGTAACATTTAAAAAAAAAATAGCGTTGAAGCCCACCTAGTCTAGTGGTTAACTCGACATCGCAAATCAGTTGCTTAACAGCTGATTATCAAAGTCAATGGTTCTACGGTTCAAATCCTAATAAAGGTTTGTTGCTTTTATATGGATTTGAATACTAGACAATGGATGCCACTGTACTTTGGTGGTTGGAGTTCAATTAACTACACGTCTCAAGAATGGTCGGTGTAAGTCTGTACTAGACTACACTTCACTTACATGTCGTACAAATCATTCTCATCTCGTTGGGCTGTGGGTTAAGTTAAAATTTTGGATATCAGGTGTTATTCTCTTAATATAATTATACACGATCAAATGGAGGATATAATAAACTTTTAACTAATTTTGAATAATTTTAGGCGTATTTTTACTAGGTTAAAAACTTTTAATCGAAAGATATACATTGGAGGTTTCTTTCTACTCTTAACATCATGATTATGACCCGCACAATCTACCTTAGTTATTTGTGAGTGTTAAACTCATTTACCCTAATATGTAACAAATGGTTACAACGTTTTATTTTTGTCTTCCCTAACCTTCCAAGACCGGCCCCGCAGTACTGCACTACACGCCCTTGAGAGAGTGCCTTTCTGCCACTAACCAGCCGAACGATCCACACCAAGTCCAGCTATGCTGTTCTAGGTCGACCGACCGACTGGCCAGGTCCTAGATCCTTTTGCCTGCCTTTGCCTCTAAGGTGGAGCCCCCCGAAGGGGACCTCTCCGGGACTCGTTTCTTTTAAAAACCCCAAAACCCTCTCCTTCCAAGGAATATCCATCCAATCCTCGGAAGCGAGATACCGCAGCATCCCGTCCCTCATGGACGGGGCTATCCGCCCATCCCTAATATTAGGAAAATGGTTGCAACTGAAAACAACTATCCGTACCCTTGTATTATATTTTTATGATCGTACTTTTGTTCTTTGTTGCCCCTATTAAATTGACACATGTTTATAAAATAGCGCATCGCTTTTACAGTCTGTTGTCTAATTTTTTGAATGCAATATAGCATAATATACTTTAATACATAATGTAACTTTTAAAAATCGTCAAAATGAGACCCCGTTTCCGTGATTCGGATCTAAGTATCATCATTGTGCTTTAATTGAAAAAAATGACTTATTTTAAGGATGGTTTTTAAAATAGCATTTTTGAAAAAAATAAATTCTAAAAAATTAAGCTATCAATCACATCCTAATGTAGGATATTTAATATCTCTATCAACCTAAAATTATAAAATTCTATATCAGATTATGCAGACAGTATTGAAAACATCAGCTTCTTACCTATTAATACCTTCTACTGCACGGATAATCGAATAATATGCAAGAAACCTCTCGTAATAATACATTAGATGTTATATATAAGTGTATTATGTTGGTCTGGAGCATTCGAGACATGTTGATACGAGTGTGCTCGTAAGGTGGCCTACACATCTTGAAGTTATGCCTTCGATTGATTCCGGCATGCGTAGGGTTACTCCAAAGGGGATGGTTTTTAATTTTTTTTTCAATTATCTTGGTTTCTTGTTGAGTTTTCATCTTATGATTAAGATTCATTTTGTGTTAATAAATTTTGGATAGCAGAAAAGAATATCATATACTGACGTATTAAGATTGTTGCGGTAGCCAAATCCAAAAAGAAAACTTTGAATTTGGTTACCGTAAACATAGTTTTGAAATATCGACTTAAAAGTAAAACATTAAAAACTTGTTTATGGTCATGGTTGGATTAAAGTACATTTATTAATAATTTATTTTTTATGTATTATATCCAAGGATGAAACATGATAATGTTGTATAAATATATTCTAGATACTAACACCTGGTAAACAATTTTCCTTATACTGCAATGTACGTAATAAGGCTATGAAATCGTACATATGTAGTCGACCTCATCAATAGGTTTTCTCAATTGAAAGTCACTATCATTATACCTACTACTTCTTTTTTCGTGTTTTATTTTCAGATTCCGTTGAATATATTTTAATAAAAATTGTTGCTGCTAAACTTTGATCGGTAAAGCTTAAACCTGAGATAATGGCTTAATAGTTTTCATTAATTTTTTATTACCATTATCCTTAAGTATTATTACTATAAATGTTTTAGGTGACCTAAAACTTGGATAGGCAGCTTGAGCGGTTCATACCAGAAAAAAGGAAGGAAACCTAGCTGGGGCTGTAATCGTCTCCCTTTCTTCAAACAGGATATATAAAGTTAATGGTCAACGTGTAAGTCCAAAAATACAGGTAAGATTTGAAGGAAAGTGTTTTTATATTGACCATAGGATTACCTAAATACTGTATAATCATTATTAGATAAAATTGTTTCGTCTTGTACCCGAGTTATTAAACAAGAGTAACAGCTGTAAGAAAGAAAGGGCAGATACTGTAAAGCAACAAGTTAATGTGCCACTTACTGTCGTGAAACAGACCGTTTAAACAGTAGGGGAATATACACTAAAACAACTTAAATAGGGTGTTCAGCAATTACCTCGTCGTAAACACCTATAAATGACCTTATAATACTGGTTCGAAATGTTTCGAACGTTAAAAATAATATTTCCACAACTACCAGTACAAATTCATTAAAATGTAGCAGGATCATGTCGAATTAAATGTAGAATCAACGAAGAAAGATTCAGGAATTTATCGATTATTATCATTGTGACGGAAAAATCTTGTAGAAAGGGCTTTCAGTTTTTAAAAAGTGAAATAAATAATTATATTACAAATACCAGATGATCAAAACAGAGCGCTTTAATCGGTCCATGTACATATGTATTGATAGAAACATACACATAATTTTTTTTATTTTATAATTTTTAGAGTATAATCATAATGCTGGGAGCCAATAACACATATTTTTTTTTATTTTATAATTTTTAGAGTATAATCATAATGCTGGGAGCCCATTAATCTATTATGCGCTTATCACGCCGTTAAAAGTCAGTTAGTCGTAAAAATTAAATCCAGGCGTCTGCCAAATCATAATCTGCTGTTTTGCCTGGTAGTAGGTCCTTTACGCCACCTCTGTCACCATCCATTTCTATCCTAAGTTTTCTCCTACATTCCCTTGCAGTCTCCTCATCAAATAGTTTTCTTCTAACTATCTTGAGAGACCTTGATCGTTTCATCCTTTTCTACTTTCTGTTATCCCACCAACTAGCTAAATTTACTGCTTTATAACCTGGTGATAAATAAGTCTTTTCCGTTGAAGTCAACTTCGTCCTCAGATATCCGTGTATATCTCCTTCGATATTCTAATACATTTCTTCAATAGCTCTTTCATAATTCTATATCTGCATATATACTTGTTTTACAAATATATCTTTTGGTAACATCCCAATCCTTAATGATAGTAATCTATTATTAGTATAACACACTTTTTGCGCCCGTTTTGCTACTCCAGTTTTTGCTTTCTTTCTTCCAGAATAAAACTTTTGGAAACTTCTCCACTCTTCATTTCATCCTGTCTTTTCCAACTTACTCCACTCAGTCCTGATTTATCTATTAATCTTTCTTTTCCTCTTGAGATTATTTAACCTTCTGTAGCAAAGTATTAACATTCCAAGTTCCTATAGGCAATCAGTCTTTTAACTTCTTTTGCTGCTTCTCCCAGAGATCCGAATGAGAAGCTACTTTAAGGGGGTAGTCAACGTTGGAAATAAACATTTGTTTCTTTTTAAATAAAAACTTGAATCTTTAACTACATTTACCTGTAGAAATTACAAATTTTTCCACGTAAATATTTTTCTAAAAAGATAATTACAACCCTTATGGGTGGAAGGGATAAAAACTAGGCTGTAGAAATCTTTTTACAACTATTGAAGTATAAGTACTATTAGTTAAGTTTATACGCCAAATTAACCAGAAAAATAGCTTTATTTCGGTTACCATAAACAAACATGCTAGATTTTTCTGTAAAATTTTATTTACAATTAAAAAAGAGTATTAAAAAAAAATTATCTTTTGTCAGATTCATTATTTTTTTAAAACTTCTCTCTAGGTCTACTAACACATTCATGTTACCAATTAAAGAGCAAAGAATTCTGTATCATTAAAAAAAATCATGCAGATATCATTTTTATAAAAACAGATATAAAAAGTTTAGTATTTTGAAAATATGAAGAATATTTTTTACGGAAAAATCAAATTAAAACAGAATACTTGTTACACATTTTTATAAATTTAAAACTCCCCAGTACCATAGGTTACTCCTTGAGTCTTCTGTTTTTACCTTTCGAAAGGTCAGTTTTCTTTTTCTATCTTAGTGTTTGAGAGATCTTGACCGTTCTATCCTTTTCTTTCTCCTGTTATCCCACCGTCTAGCTAAGTTTACTGCTTTATAACCTGGTGATAAAGAAGCCTTTTCCATTGAAGATATTTGGGCAACTCATCAAAAATTAAATTCACCGACAACATGTGATACTACATATTTTACCAGCTTTCTAGACACATTCTTTGCTTTATAACACTGTCTCCAGATGCAGTTGTGTAGGCTCTCGTTGGAGTTCTGTGTTAGTCACCACACTCACGTAGCTAGTAACTCTTCACTATTCAGTCTCTTATAGATAACATCCATTTGCTTTAGTATCTTTAAAGTTGTTGTTTTTTCACATTGTCAATGTGGCTACCAGGGATTGCGTTACGTGCAAGAGCTCGATTTTAAAAGCACCAACTCTCCTTGGGGACATTTAGTGTGCAGAAGCTCAGCATCAGTTGAAATGTAGTGATGGAGTGTTGCCATACAGTCATTTTCATTGAATTTGTTAAGATGAAGGATTATTTAAATGAGGTATTTAGATAAGGTTATTTAATTGACTTACTTATTTTTTTAATGAAGGTTGGCAACCCTGCTAAATTCTCACTTTTAGATAGATTTAATAAGAAAGCTACATATTGTAATGGATACCATGTTTCGACTTCCGGGAAATTTCGACACATCTTCACGTTTCACATCCCCCAGACTCCAAAACCACGGTCAGCTAAAAAATGTATACATACATTTTATATATATATGATATTTTACTTTCTTGTGGACACGATAACTGGCGTAATTTTGTGCCAATCACTTTCAAATTGATATATAGAATATAACGACCCAAAATCTTGGTCGAGTATGTTAATGGGAAAAATTAGACCATGAGGGTGGAAATGGGGAGGCTTTTTCGAAAAAATAAAATATTGCTATCACTTTCTTATCAAATATCGAATTCGTTTAAAGTTCCTACTATTTTTTGGATAAGGGCCTAAAATTTGTCTACGTAAATTTTTTTTATATCGCCAACCATCGTCCCAGGGGGTTGAAAAAATGGGGTCTCGAAGACAAAAAAGAATCATATCTCCCTTAATAGACACAGATTCGAATCGTTTTAAAGTGGTAATTAATCCTCTAAACATTACCTAAAACTTTTGTCTGAAACAATTTTTGATATGACCAACCCTTACGACAAAGGATGACCAAAGTTTTGCTGGAATTGTAAGATTGGGCTTGTTGTAAGCTAAATATATGAAACTTTTTTCACATGCAACCATTGTCGTATTGAGGAAATTCGAAATATTTCTTAATCTTAAGGTGGAAATCTTTTTTATGCCCTACTTTGCACCGGTGAAATCTACCTCCACCTACCGGCGTGCCGAAAGGGATTTTTTCTTTTTTGTTACTCTTATTAAATGAGGAACTTTAAATTTTATATAAAGATGGACTTTTACTTTTTAAAAGTTCTTCGAACAGCTCCACTCGGTTTCGTACGGCTCACACAGATCCTGGCGGCTGGCTCGACTCCATCCACGCTATAACAGCTGGATCCGCACTGAATTGTACAGTCTAGTTCGTTCATCTAAAGACTCAACCTGTGTTTCTTATGAAAGTACAAGTAATTAATATAATAATGTTAAATATATCATTTACAACTTCAAGATTATAATAAAAACAATTTATATTATAAACGATGTCAAGACTTATTTATTCGTATGAACCAGCGAACAAATATTTTGAATAATTTAAACCCAACCAAGATTGTAAACCAAGGCGGCAAATTATTTGGGAGAAGTAACATCTTTATGCACATTTGAAACTATAGAATTTCTATAATATTTAGTCAGTTTGACAATAGTTGTTTTCTTGAGACTACCGTGAGATCTACCGCTCGTGTAATATTTTGGCTTCTTCTTATACCGAGAGTAACTCGGTTTCTTCATTTGCTAGGCGCTTGTGTATAACAGCAGTTAATATGTGTAATCGTTGCTCCCACTCTTCTACCACGGGGAGATGAATATCAGGATTTTTCCTTCACTGAATCTCAGAGCTTAAAAGCATTTCCTAAATTCTTTAGTACTTTTAGAGAGGATACTGCTAATTGCTGCAAACTATTTGAAAATTTACTAAATTGCATTGTTTGACTAAAATACAATAAATTTTTTTTTTTCTTGGTGAAGTGTCCAGTTGTTACTGCTACCAGTTACATATATAATTAATTATTTTTTTAATGTGTGTCACATCAATTCAATATAAGTAACTACAGGAAATTGCCTCTAACTAGATCATTCATAAATTGAAAATATTTGAACACTGTTCTTATACAACATTCTTCTTACATTGTAATTGGTTCACCCATATCATATTATTTTTAAATTTCAAATTTTATAATTTACAATTATTTATAGTCTACTATTTTTTAACTGTATATAGAAAATTTCATCTAAAATTTATAAAAATGTTCTTTACTAATTTTTTCTTCTTTTTTTGTAAAAGAATTGTACAGGTTCTTTTTCACATCGATCATCACAACCGAAAAGCCCTTTTATAGCGTAACTTTTCTGAATTGCATAGCCGTTTCTGCCCACAACCTTTTAAAAAACGTAGCTTTCATAGAAGCAACTAACAATGATATCACTTGACACTAAAATGCCTTTCTAAAATATCAAAGCGTTCGTCAGGTTAATGCTTTATACCCGCCACTCAAGATTCTTACACCTAAGTTACAATTATTTTACACTAAAATGCAACTGTTATTATTAGATAATATGACTAAAATTATAATTAATCATAATTATATTTTCATAAAAGATTTAATAATATTTGATAAAAAATTATACATTTTTATATTTTATACTCTTTGTAAAATGTAATAAATATATATTTTTTTCTAAGTTTTATTAAACCTAATTTATAACAAATTGAAATATTCGAAAACCCAACAACAGTTAAAAAAAATAAGACTCCTATTATTAGAACTTACCAAGTTTAAAATTAGTGCAATCAAATATATTTACAGTCACCATTCTGGGAAACTCACGATGTATTATTTACTTCTAGTACATCGCAGAACTATATTATTTAATATAAGTTAATATAAATTAATATTCAAA
Source organism: Lycorma delicatula (assembly GCF_047948215.1). Classification (NCBI taxonomy): domain Eukaryota; kingdom Metazoa; phylum Arthropoda; class Insecta; order Hemiptera; family Fulgoridae; genus Lycorma; species Lycorma delicatula. The sequence continues at coordinate 55,825,124 of NC_134457.1, forward strand.
CAAAATAATTTTAGGTAACCAGATATTACCTGTTTACATTGTGTTATATAATTTCATTTGACCTAAATTAAAAAAAAAATATGATTACAAACATTGACAGCCCAACATTCATAACAGTTATAATATGAAGTGGTTCATCCCATAAAAATCAATACCACCATTCCAAAAATATTGGATACATCCAGTTATTAGTGATTCTTCCAGTTAGTGTGTACTAGAGTAACTGTAAAAAATCTTTGTTTTTAATCCACCCATTGTTAAATTTTATTTATATTGATCGTTATTAGTTGTTCTCCTAACCATTATATCAATTCTCATGTTGATAAGATGAATAATAACAATAATAATAGATTGTACAGAATATCCTTCATCAAAATAGTTCGTTAAACTTGGTTTGCTAAACGCTTGCCTGTGGATGTCATAGCGGCGATCAGGCACGAAGTATCTGGGAAACTTAGATCGGTGGATGACCCTTCTAATGATGAGCGAAATACTTTTTGAAATCATTACCGCCAATAATCCACTGTATGACATCATTGAAGGAAACAATATTAAGTTAAATGGAGTAGACGTCACGAGAAGACCTCGTACATCAAGATTGCAACACAAGAGTGAGACAGTTCATATTGCTGGTTGATCATTAAGTTCGATTTATATTTTTATTGATTGTACGCGTAGAATTTCACATGTGCCAGAATCTCATATGTACAGAATTTCGCAGCTTGGACTACGACGGTTAGTACGGTGCCTGTTATTCAAACTGAAAACATTCAGTTTAGCTTTACTTTCCCGCGCAGAAGCAAACTGCTTTCTTGTAAATCCAACTTATTATTTTATGTTACTCGGTGGTATTATGGATTACCTTTAAATATTACCCAATTTTGCTGTTTATACTTTATAAATATTATGCATTTTGCCGTAAAAAGAAATGTTACGGTATATTTTTAAATGTTATAAATATGTAGGCCTATTCTCAACAAATATTATAATTACTCGCTATAATAATAATAATATTACTTAATATTAATTACTTGCTATAATTATAATATTATAATTACTTGCTTATAATATTAGCAGACAAACCCTAAATCATAAATTACTAAGTATTATAATTTGTCTGACGTATGTAAAAATAATTTATACTCTATAGTGATTTTATTTATTGTAAAAATAAACACCGATAAGCCAAATATTATAACTCAGGGTATTATAAACAATATAACTATATTGTTTGTTAATGTTTTGCCAATTATTTGCAATTAAATTTTATATAACCTATATATATATATAATTTAATTTAATTTAATCTCAAAATGTAATAATGATCAAAATATTGCTATACATTGAGGTGACTAAAATTTCAAAAAAATGTGTTCTGCAATCCAATACTAACACCATAATACATCTTACGAAGGGTCATTCGGTTGTTGTTGCTGTGGCACCAAACATAAAGATTGGTTGCACCGTCTGTAAGTGATTTAATATCTAGTAAGATACAGGATTCAATATATATATAAAGGAGTTACATGACTTGGTTTACATCGGTGCCCTCACAGTAGCAGCTGCAAATTGTCAGAAACAAACATACGCTAAGAAAGGTTCTTTCCCTTCCAGCATCGGACAGGCGTTTGCATGAGAAAGTAGATAAACTGATTAGTCAGTTAACGTCCTTCTTGAAGACCGATTATCCTAATGGAAGGATTCAAAAGCTGTCGAAAACCATAATTCAATCATACAGTGGCACAGGGAATAGTAGTATTGGTGCTGTGTTCCTTGATTTTCTAAAACAATGTCTTATAGTATTGTCTTGTAGAATACGTCGCTACAAAATAAGCAATCTTAGGACGCAGTGTTTACTATTCAGGCTGTGTTTTATAAAAGGTTGCAAATTCCACATTAACAGCGAACTCAAGAGAATTTGACTTCTAACTGGGATGTTATAATGAATTATTGGGAAAGAATAACTAAATAATATCAAAATATTAAGCAAAATTCCGGTTATATATCATCATGTGATCACTCCTACTGATGTAAGTTATGCTGTCAGTAAGACCCATAATTGAAAAATATCGGGCATCGATGAAGTACAGAACTTCGATAACTCGCTTAAACTAGAACCAGAATCAATATTTGTTGACAATCTAGAATTAGAACTAGAATCAATCCCCGCTGAAATTCATAATTAACGCTTGATCTTGTCCAAGTGTTATCTATGACTTGCCAAGTTTTTTCACAGATCCTTTTGAATGCAAATCTAATGCCAGAGATTATTACAAAAGGAGTGGGACCTATTTGATCCCAATGACTGTTCCTGCATCGGATGACTAATGTAAATATAGGCCTGCTCCTGTCTTCTTACCATTTACAAGATATTAACATCTATCCTGAGTGCTAAGGTTAATGAACATCTGGAAAAGCAAATGATAGAAAAGGAACAAAAAGGCAGCAAGGTAAAAAGGATAGTAGGGATTGCAAGGAGCAGTTGGTTATTCACAGTGTCATCTGGTGTGGCAAAAAGAGAAATTCAGCCTGTAACAGGATATATTGATTACACGAAACTCTTAACTCAGTGCCACACTCTTCACTTATGGAGATACTAGAGCTGTGCAAGATCAATTCCTTCATTACTAGGTTTTTGAAAAGGTTTATGGGAAGGTGGCCAATATTTCTTCAGCTGTAAATTTTGAATAACGCTCCAACCACTACTTGAAATATAAACGTTCACCGAGGGATTTTGCAAGATGATCCCTTAAGTTCCCTTTTGTTTTAACTCGAATTAAACCTGTTATCCACTCTGTTAGTAAGGTTTTCTAGGGTCAATATACTCAGCCATTATAGCCAGTAGTTTCAGCCATCTCATGTGCATGAATGATATTAGGCTTTTTTCCGGAACTGAAGGAAGTTTAAGGCGGCTTGTTAAACTGGTTTAGTGTAGACGTATGGGTTTTATTCAAGTCAAATGCCGTGTTAATTTCATGAAGAAAGGGTCAGCGACTCCAGATTTAGGGATATGAAGTGCTGCAAGGGTACCCCTGGTTTCATAGCTGCTATGAAGTTTGGTAAAACCTACAGATAGCTTGGTTTTTTGTAGGATGTGGAATCGAACCATGGTCCTTGCGAGAGAAGCTTTAACAATTAGATTCAAAAGTTGGGTTAAGGCTGTCATGAGTTCCTAGTTCAGCGGTTCTAATAAAGCAAAGGCTGTAAACACATTTACATTTTTACTAGTTGCGTGTAGTTTCGAAATCGTAATGTGGACAAAAACAGATTTCAAGGGTCTAAGTGGCATCTTGCACGTGATATTTGTGAAGCACACCATCCAAGGAGTTTGGTTGAGCGGTTACATTCACGCAGGAAAAAAGGTGGGAGAAGACTCGTTGATTTTCTTGAGTTAAACGTAAAACAGGTTCAGAACCTCAGGGTGTTTTTTGTAGAAAAGAAGCATCCTTACCTTAACCCATAGGATGGTATTAGGAGTTAACACATGTTTAACTCCACTACAGCTTAATGAGGATTATCTCCAACCTTTGTCTGAGGCCGCCAAAATTGCTAAGAAGGTTAGGATAGAGAAGAAAAGATCTCCACGATAAATTCTTTGCTTGAGTTATGGATGGGGAGGTGGACTTTGATACTTATTGATTGAGCGGATGCAGGACTGTTCGCTGAAACTGAGGGCCTTGGATTTCCCATACAGGATAAGACACCCTCACTTGCAGGAAACATGTAGTAAAAAATCCTATGGTTTCCTCAGGCTTATGCCATCTTTGTGGCAAAATCAGTGAATCAATTAAACACGTAATTAGCGGCTGTCAGGTTTTTTGACACTACAGAAATCGTCACAATAACGTGGCCAAAATTTTGCATCAGGGAATAGCTCTAGGCCAGAAGGTTCTTAAAGATTCCATCCCGTCCATTTGGTATACTCCTCTGTCTATGCTTGAAAATGCAAGGTAGCGTGCTTATTATGACCGAACTATCCTCACAGACATGTCAGTGGAACATAACAGACCTAACATTGATCTGACAGACTACAGGAAAAGATTACCTAGTGTATTGACGTCGCTATTTCACTGGAAAACAGGTTCAGGAAGAAATATTGTTTTAAAGGTGAAGTACAGATATTTGGCTGATCACGTGAAAGAGACCTTTGACTAGAAAGAGGCACTCGTTGTATTCCTGTTCTGCTGGGTGATATGAGTGAGATTCTGCATTTGCTACATATTAAAGCATTAAGGTCTCTTGCTCTTCCAAGAGGTTTATTCTTTTCGATGCAAAAGGCTGTCCTCTTGGGTACCTGTAGATTAGTAAGAACAACTGATCCTTGTGGTTCGCCAATAGTTGGAATGAAATGAGAAATATTAATTCCAAACGTAATGTAACAGTACTTTTTGCACAGGGGTAGATATTGTCTCATGTCTTCATTACACAGATACAATAGCATCATTTCAAGCTTTGCCGGCCAATGCGCTGAAAATTGGTGGTAAGCCACGCAATAATAATAACAATAATAATTTAGAATACATCATCTCGCAGATAAATTCTAACTTTGAGTGGGGTTAATTTCTTAGATTCAATACGTTTCTTAGAAACACTTTTGGAAAAAACCTTAACACTATTTTGATAACCTTAATTACATTTTTGGTTGAAAATAGAAAATTGATCGCTGTAATTTATGTAATTTAGATAACATTCTAATAAAACAAAATTATTTCTAAAGTTATTTTAAGCTTGCAACCGATGATATTTCCAAAAATTCTAATAAAATAAGCTAACAGAATTAAACAGTTAAGAATATTTTACTGTGTTTTTTTTAATAGTTAACGGTAAGACTGAAAAGTAGTATTTAATATTAAAGTTTGCAAAAGTTTCATTTTGAAAACAATACCTTTATTTTTCAAACTTACCTTTTGATCATATTCAAAGAATTTAATGCTTTCTTGATGTAAATACAAAACATATTTATTTAAAAAATAAAAAAAATAAAATTACAAACACAATGACTCAAGGAAAAAATAATAAAACAATTAAATTAAAAGAAAACCTTATTCTTACAAATGATTAGACAAGAAAAAACAGTAAGCATAACGTTTAATAAAATTTTAATGTGTTCAATTATTTTAATATGACAATAATGAATATTTTAAATAAATGAATGCAATACTGAGGTTTTACGGTAAAATTACCTTAATCTACATTTTAGCAAAAAACTGAAGAAAAGTTTACTTTTAGAATGCTAAAAATTATCCTGGGATTAATCCATTTAAATAAATGAATTTTCCAGTCTAACAAGTTTGATTGGTTTGACACTATTCCTTTATTTAATTTTCTAATACTTTAACCTCATAATAATCTCTATATCCTACATCCTCAGGTATCTATCTGCTTTTTATATTTCAGTTTTTTCCTCTTCTACAGTTTTTACTATTCAAATACCTCTTTTACCGTATTAAATAAAGCTGGATATTTTAATAAATGGGCAGTCTTCTTCACAAGGTTCTCTCACATACTTTTTTCCTTATCTATTCGTCTTAAACCTCTTTATTTTTTACATTATCAACACGTCAAATTTAAAAAATAATATATTTTTTTAAATTAAATGGAAAATTGTTCAGAATATGTGTAACTGTACTCGAAATAAAAAATTTATTCGAATAACTGCCGCCGTGATATATACCTTGGTTAGGTGTAATTATTCTATGTATATTAATTAGTTGGTTCATATTAAATAAATAAATCCTTGTTCAGTTCATATTCCAAAATAATTTAATACGATATTTAATTTTTATACTGAATAATTATTACATTGTTGAAGAATGAATGATATATGAATTGATGAGAGTGAACATGATTACTCTATAAAGTATGGGTTAAGACTGAACAATAGAGAATTAGATACACTGTTACATTATTAATATAAAATATCAGCTGTTAACAAGGCTAGCTGAATATAGACAAATCTATTTATTTTACAATGAGTAAGAAGAACTATACAGTTTATATATTTATTTACTTTGCAAATAAATATGGAGGAGAAGAAACATGAGTCTTAACAAAATTAACAGTGCTTCATTTAACCCAGCACCGAAACCTGAAAATTTAATGTTTCTAAAGATAGGAGAAATCGGTTAGATTATTAAAAAAATATTTTAAAATATGCGAAATTACATTATGCCTTGATTTTAGATATGAAACCGTAAACAGGATCCTCAGATGCTAAGAAGGAATGATAAGGTACAGCATTTCATGTACTTTTTATAGTACATGAAATGCAGAAAATTATTCTATATTTTCTCTTTTTTGATAACGTTTTTTCAAATAACGTTTTTGATTCCAAAATTGAGTTGGATATTCCAGCAGACTATAAGTTCGTTATGTATTTAGATGCAATAGAATGTATAGAACTAATACACAATTATCGATACAAAAATGTGATTTATATAACTTTTAGAATTATTTTCAGATAGCGTATACTGTGCCTTGTACAGGCAGCACATTGATGGTCTTTTGCTGTTACAGGAAATGGGTTCGTGTGCAGTGTATCGTAGGAATTTCTCCTATTACTTTATTAGAATTATTGTTTCGTTTTATTGCATCAAGTTCTTGGGAATTGCAAGGCTTTAAAATTACTTGTGACTAATTGACAAATGTTATATTACGATAGAAGCGTATTGTTGACGATTTCAAAGGATTTATGGTGGATTTTACACATATATCGAATACAGTGGTAGGGTGACTAACATTTCTTCATCCTATTTTATTTTTTTAGATATTCATGTATTTTTTGGGTGACAGGTTATAATCCGCATTATATCCGTATCTGCGGTATATCAAGCAGCGTTATAGCGGCGTTGTACTGTAATAGTAATTTTATCAAATCCACCACCTTTTCTACATGGGATTGACGTTTAGATGAGTTTGGCTTTTTAACATCTTCAAAACCAATTTTAATTTAGATACAAGCTTTCAGATGTTTTCTTATCATTAGACTTTGATTTAATCTAGCAATTAACCATAATCAGCGGTATAATATACTCTCCTATATACGTCATAAAAAAAATTATTTTTTTAATACAAATCGACAAATAATTTCATATTTTTAAGATCATATAAACAATGGAGATCCTTTACACTGGTAAGGAAAACGGAACTGGATCCAGAATTTGCCAGAAAAATAAGGAAAGTGTTAACCATCTTTGATCACAAAATATAGAATAAATAAATAAAAGAGAGAATTGATTGAAAATGCATATTAATATTTTACATGAAAATGAAAATATATAAATTAGTATCAAAGAAAATTTGTTAAGAAAACACCAGTAAAATGTAAAATAACAACTTTGAATAAAATTATAAAGTTAAGGCCTAAATCACGTGCACAAATAATATTTTGCAGTAATCGTTTTTAATAATCATATTTTTAAAGTACTTATTCAACTCAATATTGGTTTTATAAAAGAAACATTTTTATTTAATTTTAAAGTAATTGGTGCGAAGGTCGTCTATTGTATATTTATTAACGACAGCAATGGAAGCATAAATTTCTTCTTGTACATCAAAGTATTGTGCTTTGTTATACAAAAAGAGATATGGTTTGAGATATGGTATAATCTGGTTTGAGAAGAACGGATATTATTATTTTTAAGAATAGCTGAGTATTTTTTTTTTTTTTAGCAAACTTAGGATATTAATAAACATAAACGCATACAAAGTTAGAATTTTTATTAAACTAAATATCTGTCTACATATTTATTCTACCGAGCGCCAAACATATGATCTGACAGCTCATTTTTTATCTTGTATATACTCTTTATGACTTTTTGAATGGCTTCAAGATATAATAATTAAGTTCAGATGTACATACTTGTGTGCGTGCGCGCGCCTGTATATATATATTTTTTTTCAGTCAAAAGAATTTTTAATAATATGAAAAGGCTTAGCTTTTTAGATTATGAAGAAAAAATTATGTTTTATTTCGTTATAATCAAAATCAGTTTGTTCAATCGATAAAAATTTAAAACTTAACAAGACACCTAACATTTGAAACTGACCACAAAAATACTGCTTTTTTGTTAGTGAGACTACGATCCCCCAATTTACGATGTTAAATCTACCTGAAGCGCATTAAAACGGTTTTATCAACATTTTTTTTTTAAATTAAGGATAGTAATTCATTTAATAGTTGATTTTTTGAATTAATAATGTAAAGTTTTCTCATTCTAATAAGTAATTAATAGAAGAGAAGATATTATTATATCTTAGAAGATATTGTCCCGATTCTCCTGATTCAGGGACAGTAGTATCATTTATAAAGAGTCTTCCTGTGACACTCCATGTTCTACATTTTGGTGCGAGGACTTATGTTTTATTGTATTTTTTGTTAAAAAACTAATTTCAATTGTTTACTACCGGTATAGACGAATCTAACTGTTGACAGATCCTCAGATACCATAACAACTGAATGTTTTCCATCTATTCATTTATCATATGATATTATAGATGTACTGTGTCCAAGTTATTAATACTGGACATTCAAGTAAGTATAATAAACAGCAAATGTATTTATAATATTTAAATAGGTTATGTATAAATTTCAATATAGCTACAAATCAACATCTAGTTTTTTCAGCCATTCATCTCCTGGTAGGGTAGTTCGATATACATCTTGTGGATTTCCCTTGTATGTACGCTGTCGGCTGTAATTAATTAGAATGTTAATTAATAATTTGGAGTGGTTGACTCACCCACCACATTCACAATCAGCTGTAGGTGACATGTCCCATAGGTGTTCATAAGATAATTACATCAACCATACCCAGTTCTTACGCGATTAAGTCTGCACTACAACTGTTTTGGCAGGCTAGAGACCGTCACTTGCACGTGCACCGCCTTTAACCATTGGCAGCCGTAGTTTTCGTCCAGAGATCTGCCGTTGTTGTTTGTTATTAAATTCCTATTCTTTAAGCTTATGCACCAGTTCCCATACAACTTTCCTAGTTTGCAAAGACCGATTAGTTGATGCACCGACAGTCAACATGACTGTCAATGGCGGATCAGCTAATACCACAGCATCGGTAGTCTTTTCCAGAGCAGCACCCGGGCATTCTGGCACCTAAGGTGTGCTGGAGGTATAATAGCCAGTACTTGGAGGTATATTAGCCAGTACTTGGAGGTATCCAGTTGGGGTGAAGGAGACTACCAATAATTGTTCTGATGATTTTATTTAATTCGATATCCTTCTTATAAGTATGGCAGCTATTCAATCATATTCTGCACAGAATATGCCATAGCTAATGCTGATGTTCGAAGTACTTTGCATCCGCTCCCCAGGTGCTTCCAGCCAGCTTATGAATTAATTACCTCAAGTTCTTAAATTTGCAGTAATATTCATTATGCTTGTAAATCAGAGCTCTATTAAACGTCACGCCGAGGTACTTCAGGGTTTGATTATGTCGCATTTCTTTTCCCACAAATGAGATTTTTAGCAACTTTCTGTCATCTCTATTACTTAAATGGAAGCGGCGTTTTATTTGGATTAGGTTTCAGTTCCCAGTTGTGGAAATATATACCAAAAATCTCAGATTCTCCTAAATCGTCATTTTACACTCGCTGAATGTTTTACAATGTGCAGGGAGCAATATTATCCGCGTACATGAATCTCATGGATTTAGTTGGTGGTAAATAACTTATGTATAGTTTGGACAACAAAGATGCAAGAACATATCTCTGAGGCAAGTTTAGTATTCTTGGCCTAATTTAAGCCTCACAAAGATTTATCGTGATCTGTCTATTTATGAACACCTCACTGATGATGTTATTAAACATTTTGCACTTGATTACCCCTATTAGTTTATTTAATAGTCCGTGTCTCCAGACAGTATCATATGCAGAAGATAAATAAATATACGAATGCCACTTCTGTTTCTAACCTTTTTTGGAAATCTTCTTACGTGCTGGAAGTAAGAGCAAATACCTAATTTGCAGTCACTATTTAGTGGTATAGGGATCAAAATACAGCTTTCATATCGTAATTCCATTTTCTTAGCATGTCTGGGTTGTCTGCATAATACAGTTTATATATGTCTGAATTTCTAATTTCACTGGTTTAGAAATATTTTTAATTGGTGAAAGGTGGGTAGGTCCTTTATTTTAAGGTATTTGCTAAAGGTAAGTTGATTACAATCAATGACTGCAGTCTAATGTAGATTTCCCTAATAAAATCTTTCTTCTTTGTTTTATAAGTGCATGATTATTATTTTTAATGTAAAAATTTTTTTCAGTGTAATAATTTCAAAAAAATCTCAGCACAGTATTTTTTTTGCAAATGACAACTTTTTAGGGATATTTTTTCTTCTAGTCTTGTTCTATAGACAACCTTGTTTTATTTCTTTATTATATTTACTAATCCAATTTAAGCAATCTTAACGTAATTTAATTTATTAAATGAATATTATTTGATGTGTATTATTTTTATTTTAAATAACATAATATAAAGTAAGAGAAAAATATAAACAATAGTTTCTTTAAACGTCTAACTTTAAGTTTATCAAATAAATAACCGAGCCAATATGTGTTGATAAATCGTATAATAGATATAATATTAAAAATCAATTTTTTCAATTAAAAACACACACAGTAAATAAAAAACTCAAAAGAAAAATAATTAAAAAAAAAATTAAATTAAAAGTTTTATGAATTTTATACACGTACAAATCTTCTTTTAAAAACTAACAAGACAATAGACCATTTGCTATAAATCTTATATTATTACTTAAGTTTATTAAATTTAATCACTTTTACCTGGATTTAGTTTAAGTAATTGTTAGGAATATTATCTTACATAATTACCTTTATTATTCAGTAAGAATAATTTTAAATTATTGGATACGTTTGTTTTCTACATGTAAATCAAACGGAGACGGTAAGCGGCTGGCAACAGAGGGAAATGTGGGACGCATGAGGGACTTTCAGGTCTCGACCGGGAGGGTGGACTGCATCTGTGGAGCTCAGTGGAGCCAGGACCGCCCCACGCTCGACATGGGGCCTCCACGCCGGCTAAACCCTGTCTCCAGCTGAACTATCACCTAGCAGGGCTAGAGATGTCCCACATCCTCTGTATAGCTCTTCTTCTCCACGTAGTATTCCAGAGTCAGTTAAATTTTATTATTTTTTAAAATATGTAATTTTTTTGCTTTTTTTATATTGTTAAATTATGATTTTATTATTAGTTTTTAAAAAGTTAAATTTAGATTTGTTATTTTTTTATTAATACGATTCCACAGGTCTCTAATAACTGAAGCGACCATTATGTTACGTATAGCCTAGACTCGCTGTTGTCGTACTGTTTACATGAAACGGCCTCTAACAGGTGCGTTATCAGTTTTGAAGCCACGCCTTCATATATCCTGCATTACGTAGAAAGTCTGAAATCAAAATTTTAAGATGTTAAAGAATTTTTCAAATTTAGTTATAATGTGGAAATTGAAATTTTCAGATTTAATTAATTAGAATTAGAATTTTATATTTAATAAAAACAATTACTTGGCAATATTATCATTTTAAAATGAATTTGCCTTTTCAAGTTTTATTCATTTTGAGATATAATATAAAATATCGATGAAGATATATTGCTTTGTAGTTCAAAACCATTAAAAGGCTGCAGATGAAAATTAATTTACTTATTAAAACAGTCTTAACGTATTTTGTATTTTCCTGGTTATAATTTATTACTTATAAAAATTAATCTCTGTGATAATTAATTATTATTAGATAAATACCTTGGGGAGAAAAATTTAATACAACATAAAGTTTCCAATGAAATTATTAAGTTTAGAATTTAATTATTCGGTGAATTATTTATATTCAATGAACACAATTTATTAAAGGCTGTAATAGTTTTCACTGTATTCGTAAAGATCTCTTTCCTTTCTTCTCTTCTATCATGAAATTGCTATCTTTCAATTTTCTCTACCAGTAATTTATTTTTTTTTATTTTAATAATAATAAATAAGCAAAAAAATAATTATTTTATGAAAACATTATCATTGATAATAAAAGTACTCGTAATAACATATTGTGAATTTCTAATTTTGCATTTATTTAAATGAAACATATGAATATTGACTTTTCCATTTTTATCCTATATGGGTGGGGGTTTCATAATGATTAGATAACAATTGTCTGTGCAATTCATTAAAAAACTTGTAATTTTTTTAAATAATTATTTTATTTTATTAAAACAGTTTGTAGATGGTATATTATTATATTTTTAAGAATTATTAATAAATCCTTTTAACAAAAAAAAAAAAAAACACTAGCTTAACAAAATAATATATCCCATTGCTGGTAATTTTAAGTGTGGCTATTTTTATTATGGTTATAACAAACGAGCAAATTATAATATTGAATTTAATAAATTCCAAATTTCATCAGAAATTGTATTTCCTCTTGGAAATTCGTTTTCATGTAATACCTTAATGTTTAAAATACTTAAAATTTTTTCTTGATTCTTAAAACTAGTTAAAAATATTTTTCTTTTTATACAAAACTTCTTTTTTGATTAAAGTAATTTACAGACATAACAGTTAACGTTTAAAAATTGTTGATAATTAATTTATTTCTATTATATTACAGCTAATATTATTAATATATTGTAATTAATTATAAATAAATTCATCCAACAAGATTAATTTTTTTTTTTGATTCTGTTTTGTTATACAAACAACCTAGTGGTAGCAATTATCAAGAATTTAATGTAAAAATTTATCAGCAGCCTATTAATTTTCTTATATATCAAAGATAGCTTTTTTTTTTGCAAATTCCAATTTACATCATCGGTTTATTCAATTGATTTTGATTGTTTCATTGTTTTGAATACATTGAGAAGAAATAAAAATGTCTTCCTAACACATAAACTTATTTTTTTAACATTATATTAGTCTAAATTTATTAAATTTTAAATAAATCATATTAAAATTTTAAATTTTAAATTTGCAATTTAAAAAAAAAATTGTTTTTAGATTAAAAATTTATTTAATACGCGTAAATCTTATCTGGATAAGTCACAAAGAGTTATAATCTTTGTCAGTATGAATCAACAATCCCAACTCGTCGTAAACTACGGTCATTAGCCAGTATTCTACAAACTAAAATTCTCTTTCTCGCACGCTCATTAGTACCGATACAACTACTGCGCAGTAATCAAAATGTAGTTGTTTTTTCATTAAATAATTCGTGCACAGTTTTAAATTGAGATAAAAGGCAAAGCAATCAGTCACGTACTACAGATATTTCTCTAATTGTTAATTGTTGAAAATTTTTTTTTTATTTTGTGTCGGCTAACTCGTTAAGCTTATGAGGGGCTGATTGTATTAATATAAATTTTTAATTAATTATTATTATTTTTTTTAATATAATTTAGTTTATCGTTAGTATAAAAATGAATTCCAATCTTAATAAAAACGAATTATTTTAAAAATGTGTAATAAAGTATAAAAACCTAGTTAATTTTATTTATTTATTGTATGTATATATTTATTGTATTTAACTGAATTCTATATAGAGATGATTGGAGTATTTTTTAGCAATAAATAGTGGTAATAGTGGTCAAAGATCCAAAAATTATTTTTGGTTTTTATAAATAAAACATGTTTTATATAGCCTAGAGATTCTAATAATGAAAATTGATCAAATATTATAAGAATCGTCTGCGAATAAAATATCAAGTGTATGTTATATGTCTTTAAAATTTTATATAATTAATATTTACATTTATTTCTAAAGCCAAGTATTTTTTTTATAATTTTATAATCCTATCTAACATAATCAACATAAATTTTCTTTTTTGAAAGCTTTGTCTATTTAATTTGTGACGTTTTTTCTTTATTATAATTATTTAATTATTTTAAAATTTTCTTAGGACAATAATTACTCAATTAAAATATTCTTCCCTCAATTTGAAAATTGAATAAATCTGATACATTTATGAACTAACTAATATACGATACATTTTATTTAATAAAATGTATCTCTTTTTAAAGAATGAAATTTTTAAGTGAAATGTAGAAAGAAGGGTTATCGAATACGAAGATTAATGCACCGCGAAATCACTATAATAATTTATATTGCACATCACATCCGTTATAATGTTTGATGAACCTATACTATTCGATCAAATACCTGCTACGCTGATCTACCGTATTATTACACTCGATTAAACTAATGCGGCGATATTAATAAGCTGACACGTTTGAAATTATACTTCCGATTTAGAGATTGGACTTATATCCGGATTATGTGAATTTCTTAATGAGATCGCTGAATTTACGAGAAATTGAACTTTGTGACAAATGAATAATTACATAACTTTTAATAAGGGAGTCGTTCGTTTTAGTTTGATATCGCCATTTATAACTGGATAATAAGTTACAATTAATTAAATTATTACTCTGCATAGAATTTTGAGTTATACACATTTCAACCAACAAATTTATACGTTGTGCATGGACCCTGTGATGGTTATAAAATACCGTAAATATTGATGTAAAAGAGTATTTTTCTGTCTATTCATTTTATATATTTCTTAGTTTGGGTAAGTTTATTATTAGGTGATATAAACTTTTCATTTTTCTTAAAAACGTAATTAATGACTAAAATAAAAATATATTTATGTATTTAAAATATATTTATGTATTTAAAATATATTTATATATTTAAAATAAATTATTTATTTACATATTCCTTACTTTTTTTATGAGATTACTGGCTCAACTACTATTGTGGTTAGCCAAACGGAACCCGGGTCCTATGGATGAAAGGCCTAGGCTCTACCACTCTGCCACGGCGATCAGCATATTCACTTATTAATTGATTACAACTTGCAATGTGGATTTTTGCAAATTTTTTCGTTTTTAATCGCTCCAAAAATTTAATCTGTAATATTCGACATATTTATGCCTTCACATATCTTCTGAATTGATATAGCTATCAAAAATCATCAAACTGGTTTATAAGGGTAATTTAAAAAAAAACTATTTTTAGCAATTTATTACTGGTAAATTAAATTATAATATTCTTGCTATGAATAGGCTTATACGAAAAAAATAGCATTTAAAATTGATCTTTCATATTGATAATCTACTTAAATCAGTTATTTTTATTTAATAATGAATGCAATGTATACAATTAAGTGGTACTTTTTCAAGGACTTGGATTTAGGATATGTATTCATGAAATTTCAAAATAATTTATTCATCAGTATTAACTACTAAAAAAATAATAAAAAAAAATAGAACAATAATAACTGACCATAATCTTAGTTTACATTTCCACAGGCCTTGTACTAATTTTGAATCAAATGTTGCCTTTAACCGTTGAAATTTAAAAAAAATTAAAACATTTTAATTTTAAGGAAAAAAATCATCAGTTAAGTAAAAAATATATTTTTTTTTTATATAAACATACACTCCTTTTTCTTCGTAATTTCCTGAAGATAAGATTATGTATAATTAGTAAAAATTATTAGCAAGAAATTAAAGAGAAAAAAAATTACTTTCCTATGTAAGTCAGTTAAAAGTTTTAAAAATATGGCTAGGAATATTACAATGATTTTTTTTTTTACTAATTTTTTCGCTTTGTAAAAATAATTTGCCTACTATAAATATCTATTATTTATATATTAAATGTTTATTTGTTTTTAGTTATCCTACATTTCATTTTTAAAATCGAACGAAAGGCCCTCTATTAATTTTATTTCGACCGGGAATAAAGTATACGTATAACTTTTTAAAAGTTATTAATATTTAGTTATTAGCACAATAGTAACTAATTCTTTCTAACATATCACTTCCTTAAGAAAAGTGAACATCAATAACCCAAAATTTCTTCAGTTGAATTTTAAATTAACAAGAAAACTTTATTTAATACGTCCTTTACTTTTATGCTTACTTAATATGTAAGTCAGATTTTATTTTATTTAACATTCTCAATTTGCTTATTTATCTAATTTTATCACTTTAGTTTGCCTTTATTTACTTATATATTTATTATCAGTTATTAGATTGGTTCTTTATTTCTTTATATATAATATACGTATTTTTTCTAAATCGTCTATTTATTATCGCTTCAATCTTCTGTTTAAGAATGGCTTTCCTAAGGAATAAATTTGTATCTTTTGGTTCTTTGATATTATTTGTAATTAAACATTTTTCTAAGTCTTTTTCTAATCGGCGTTAATATTTTATTTCAAATGTTAAATCTGCTTGCTAAATTCTCAATTATTCCTTTTATGAAGGACCTTTTAAACTTTATATGTTCTTTTGCAATAATTTCTTCTTCAACCAAATTAGATACAAACAATCAACATTGAACGGCATAACTAATAAAATTTTCAAACTCAACAAAAAGAAACCAGAGTTAAAATAAACCCAAGATTACATTCAATAATTACTAAATTATCTCGATTCTTTTACTGAAATAATTAATCTTTTTTTTTTTGTGGAAGGAGAAAAAAAAGATCATATAATTTTTGCTGGTCTCCTTCTATTGGTGGGAATGGGGTAGAAAAATAACAAAAATGATATTAAGACATTTTTACTAATGTTAGTTATTGCATTTTAGTTTTATTACTCACTTTTATTTTTCTTGAAGCTTGAATTGTGTGGTTAACTGGTTTATTCAGAATACAAATTTTTTCTTTGACATATTTATGCAACCTTTTTTTACCGATATCACTCAGCTGCATTCTACTGTACTGTCCATGTCATTCGTTAAATCGTTACCATTAACCACAAACAGTGGTGAATTATCATTGTTTATAAAAAAGAAAAAAATGACAACTCAGCGGGTATATTAAATATCTCCATTGGGCATCAACTTCATGCATAAAACAAGTGTAAATCACTTAAACCATTATCCAAGCAGAATAAAAATAAAACAACGAAAAATAATGAATTATTGGTAAAAAAGGAAAAAACCACAAAGTACTATGATAATCTGGGCATGTCAAAAACGCAAATTTTTAATTAACGGGTCGAATAATGTATTATTAAAAAAACTTTTTTTTAATTTTAGTTTCATCCTTTTATTTCAATTATCTGACTAGAAAACTAGTTAAAGAAATAGCCAAGCAAATTATTTCCGTTTTCAATTTTTTATTTTATAAAAACTGTTAAAATAAGACTGTTTTCATTAAAAATAAACTAATTTATTAAATATAAAAATATATAAATTATAATTCCGCTTACCAACCAATGTAATAATTATGTTCTAGCGCTTTCGGAAGTTATTTTTCCATCTTCAGGAATATCTGATAAACTTGTATACAAGTATTCACTTCACATATTAATTTGATGTAGATTAAAATAAAATTTCCATACATATAACAATCGATCGTTTAGTTATCGATTGTTATATTTATGGAAATTTTATTTTAATTTTAATTTTCATCAAATTAATATGCGAAGTGAATACTTATATACAAGTTTATCAGATGTTCCTAAAGAAGGAAAAATAACTTCCGAAAGCGCTAGAACATAATAATTAATTAGATTGGTTGGTAAGCGGAATTATAATATATATATTTTTATAATAGAGCCGTGTTAAATAAAATTATTCCAGTTAATTAAAGTTCATTGTTGAATTTTTAACTCTTGTTTTCTTAAACCCAATAGCAGCAAACGTTTGAAGCTCTATTTGCTCTGAGTTCAAGATTTTTAACTATCAGAAATATCAAGGTTTTAACATTTTAATCGAAAATTTCTTGAGTTTTCAATTTATTACAGGCAACTATTAAGCTTTATAAAATGGAAAACAGTTAATTTGATATATTGTAAAAACCAAAATTATAATCTGTTTCCATAATAAACTGTACTTTGATTCCATTATCATTGATTTTTCTTATATTTATATGATTAAAGGTATTATATATATATATATATATATATATATATATATATATATATATATATGTATATCTTGTGTGAATAAATACTGTTTATATAATATATATAATCTCTTTTATATACATGTATTACCTGATAAAAGTTTGTTTTATGTTTATATTTATATTTTAAAATAGGGAAAACGTAAATCATTTTATGCTAAAATAACCTTTATTCAGATAAATTGAGAAACAAGAAAAATTTATTACATCAACTAAAACAGCGTTTAAACCACTAGTAAATATAGATATTTGTTTTATTATAATTGTGGGTATTGGGTGATTTACTATGTAAATATGGCCGGAAGTGTATGCTTTCAATCTTTCTATACTTAACGTTCTCTATTACCTTATTTGCTATTCGCTATTTGTTGTTTGCTGAAAGCAAATATTCTGTTTCTATATGAAATAGATTCCTCAGAGAAGTTACCATAACTTTGATGTTGTAGTCTGCTTTGTTACAGTTTTTTTCAAACCTCTATAATAAAAATATCTAGATTTTTGTACAATTAAGTTATAATTATTATCATAATTCAGTTTAACGGTAAAAAAGAATTGTAGTTATTTAAATTACCTCTTAAATCTTATTTTTCTTGATTTTTTCTTTTTGGTATATTTGGGCTTAGCTTTTTTAATTATACAAAATTATAATTATTAATCTCATGCTACTGGACATAAAGAACACACAGTAAGAACATTATAACCAGTGTCAAAAATGGGTCTAGTGGTTAACTCGTCATCATAAATCAGCTGATTTCAAAGTCGAGAGTTCTAAAGTTCAAATCCTAGTGAAGGAAGGCACTTGACTTTTATACGGATTTAAATACTAGATCGTGGATACCAGTGTTCTTTGGTGGTTGGGTTTCAATTAACCACACATCTGAGGAACGGTTGACCTGAGACTGTACAAGACATATACATATTTCTTGTACATATGTACAAGACATATGTATATGTCTTTTACATACTTATTTACATTCATACATATCATCCTCATTCATCCTCTGAAGTAGTACCTTACGGTGATTCCGGAGGCTAAACAGAAAAAAAAGTTTCAAAAATGAACTAGTCAAAACCTGTAAACAGCTGCCCACCTATCAGTTACACGGTAACTTTGAAATTTGTTTTTTTTTTACTTTCAAATAATAATTAATGTAAATAATTATTACTGTATATTAACATTTATTTTATTCTATTCTTAAACAATACCATAAATATTCTATTTATACGCTTGTGTATTCGAGTTTTGTCTTATTCATCAAAATCGGAGGATTTTATTCCAGTCGTTTATTTTAATGAAACTTGGCCAAACATCAAATCAGGGTAACAATAATATCAAATGGTTTTTATAAAAAATCCTAATGTGAGGAGGAATAAATAGCGAGACAGCGTCAGTCTTTGTTATGTCAGTGACTGACATAAGAGAGACAGATATTAATTGTTCTACGTATTGTACAAACAACCGATATGAAATACATCTGTGAATCATTTTCATCTCGATATTCAAATATGATGAATATTTCTTAAATAGCTAATAATCTGAAATACGTAAACAAATAAATGGAACCTTTCTGAGGTTTCATATATTTCCTGTTTACCTCTTAGATTTTATTGATTATAGAAAAAACATCGACGACGAATACACGCAATTTCAAAATTGATTTTAAACAATTTATATAAATTTTTATATATTAATTTATTACGAAAAAGTAACGTAAAATCATAAATTTTCAAAAAATAGGCTGCTCTCACCGGCAATTACTGACAAAGTTGAATTAGAAGCACTATATCAAACCACAAGGTTTTTTTTTTTAAAAATCATTTAAAAACAAGATGTGTTTTTACAGAACAGTTATTTCTGTTGTTGGGTAAAGTGTATTGTACTTTTGAAAAATTGATTCGAAATTTTTTATACTTTATTATCAGCTAATTTTATAACTGCTTAGAGGTTTTTCTTTCTTCTTATCCTGTTAGTGGTATAATGGCAACCGGTCAAAAAATATTAAATTCACAAATTCTATCTATTGCTATGGTGCTTTGTCAGAAAAAAACCTGTTTAAAACACTCAGACAATAATATTTTCTTTTATTTGAATAAAAAATTATTATTTTATCTTAAATCTATCTGTATCTGCGCAACAGTTGTAAACTATTTCCATTTCAGTTTGGAGACTTAGTAATTTAAATAGTAAAATGTTAACAATAAAACTTCTATTTAAGTATGGAAAGTTACTATTCACAAATTCTCTAATAATGTTAGAAAATTATTTCTTATCTCATCTTTAATAGAATAATAATTTTTAATGTCAAACTTATAGTTTAACAATAAAATATTAGAAAAATCATTAAAAATAAAAATGTTAAGTATAGAGACTTGGAACCAATGATTTTTTTCGAAAACCTTTCAAAGGTATGTCTGTTGAGTCCGATGATTTTTTTTAATAAGTTAAAGCATTTAGCAAGAGTAAATATTTTTGGATCATTCAGTCTGTTATATTCTGTTGTCAAGTTATATATGAAGTCTGTCGATACTCCACATTCTTTAAATAAAATTTTCAAAAAACATTTACATAATTAATCATTCTAATACACAATCTACGCATATAAATCCGTGTTTATATTTTTGTGCCACTTTAAAATGCACTGTACTGTTTTTCTTCTATTAACAGCTGAAAATTCAGAAAAAAAACTCTATGGGGCTAATTTTTACTTTGTATACTTGGAAAACTTATTTCTAAGAAAAATGATGGCAGAAGTTTTACTAAGACTTATTACTTAAGGGATATTTTACGTTCTAAAAAATGAATAAATTATTCCTTGATCTACATTTTTTCTGCTTTGATATTCAGTTTTATTTTAAGTAAAATGAATCTTTATTAATTTTCATTTGTGCATTTTAAAGTGGCAAACATTTCTTCTTCGTTAGATTCCAACTCCTCGAGGTAGGTTGGCAATTATGGAAATTCTCTTTTTTGAAGCACCTGTTCTGAACAGGTTATTCAGTGTACATAAGAACTATTCTTTCACGTTATGCAACCTTGGTATTTTTTTTCTTCCTTCACTTCCGCTTCCTTGGATCCTCTCCTACATTATCAAGCGCTATATAGAACATATTTTTCCGTGTACTATATCATTAAAATGTGATAACTTTACTGTTCTTAAATTTTTTCAAAAATTTCTGCTTTTTTCGTATTCTTCACAAAACACAAACCTTTCAATACACTTTGTCACAGTGTTGTGAAGATTCGTCTATAAAACCACATTTCAAATAATTTTTTTTTAATATTATATTCAATTCTCACATTTTTAGTTTATAAATAAGAGTAGTATCAGCTCCACAAATCAGTCTTAAAATGTACGGTCACATCTCTGCTAAGAAAGAAGTATGAACTTCTTTCATTTTGATAAAATTCTCTAGCGCTTTCTCCGATTTTATTTTGTTTACGAGTAGGTAGATTTTAGTGAAGTCAACTGCTATCCACAGGTTCGTATGCTTTTCACTTTGTTTTATTCAAATACCATTGACTGCGAGAGTTTTGTTATTTCAATAGATTTTCGAGATCATCATAAAAATATTTTTCCAGTAAATGTGTTAAACCATACTATTATCACCACACCTGACCATTGTTTTTCGAACTGTACAAATCTCCTACATTCTGCTAAAACCACTGTGTAATATTCGTCTACCTATGTTAATAATCTGGATTCAACTCGCATTTATTTAGATTATTTTTCTTTAAAAGGCTTTTTCGAGGATTTCATCAGAATTTGCATTGAACAGTATCAGAGATGGAACATGTATGGGGAACGTACATATTTTTTCGTATTTCTGTTTCCTCTGATAATTATTTTTTACTACATGTTGTCATATTTTGGCTATATTATAAATTTATAGACTATTAGCTTTAATTTTACAAAAAAGAAGGTTTTACTAAACGCAACGAACTTAAAGGTTTCATTAAATCTAATTGTTGAATTCAAATAAAATTTAAATCTCTAAGTTGTTTTCTATAGGATCACTCGGGCAAAAAGAAAAATAAATATATTTAACTATTTCTAAAGTACCATCTGTTTCACTTCTAATAACTTTTTAATTTATTAAATTTATCTAGATTTATATTTTTTTTATCAATTTTAATAAAATTTTTATATTTATAATAGTTGAAGGCATTCCTCCGGAATTATCAATTGTATTCTCCTTAATCTGGTGTTAATAATATAATAAATTAATCTCTTTTTGTTGTCAGCTTCCAACTGAAATTAAGTTTAATTTCTTTTCAAATTACTTTTGTCTATTTCGTAAATTATT
Source organism: Lycorma delicatula (assembly GCF_047948215.1). Taxonomy (NCBI): domain Eukaryota; kingdom Metazoa; phylum Arthropoda; class Insecta; order Hemiptera; family Fulgoridae; genus Lycorma; species Lycorma delicatula. The sequence continues at coordinate 55,847,367 of NC_134457.1, forward strand.
CTTTTCGTAAATAAATCTTTCATGAACCATCTAAAATAATAAATAATTTGTTCTTCCTTAACATGATCATCTGTTTTTCTTTCTTTTTCTAGAAATTATTGGAAGAAATATAATTTCTACAGGTTTTAACTTTTTTATTTATTTTGTTATCTATTACTTATTTCAAAAACTTACTGTATAATTTTTTTTTTCTTCAACGATTCCATTTATACGAATATTATGTACGTATTATAAATTAAAAAGATTTAGTTCTGAATGCGATAATATTCATATATTTTAGTTCTATCTTTGTCGTAATCTTGTTATATATCCTATAAAAATATATTTTAGTTCTTGAGGGTAAACTACTTCGGAATGCAGCAGCATAAAAATTTATGACAATAATTCAGAGCATTATTTTACTAATATGTAAACAGAGTGTTACAGTTTGGTGGGTGCGTAATGCATTTTATTATGATTAATTTTAAAAATTCTCCCTTTTATTACACTAAAATTATACCGTTATTCATGATTATTCAATAAATTATTGTTTGCAGAACATTTATGGATATATTCATATATTTTGTAAACAACATCTCATTTATGATGAAAAGTAATGTATTAACTTTATATTTTCTAGTGATATTTAATTTATTTTTCTTGTTATCATGTTTTGTAAATTTACTTAGAAATTGTTTTATGCATCCAAACATACGAGTTATTTCAGAATCAAATAATATAAAAACAGGAAATAAAGTAATGTTATAGGTTATAAAAAGTACAATAAACTTTACTTACGTACACACACAAGCTCTACTGAACTAAAGGTATACTATAAAGCAACAAATAAGTAATTTCAGTACATTAAAATTAAAATAAAAAATCCCTTTCGGCACGCTGGAAGGCGGAGGTAGATTTCACCGGTGCTATGTAGGGGATAAAAATGATTTCCACTTTAAAGTTAAGAAAAATTAAAATTTATTCAATACGACAATGGTTGCATGTTTAGCATACGACAAGCTACATGTTCTTACAATTCCAGCAACATTTTGGTCATCTCTTGCCGTAAGGTTTGGTCATATCAAAAATTGTTGCAGACGAAAGTTTTAGGTAATGTTTCAAGGACTAACGATTCTAATCGATTATAAACCGATTCTATAGTGTGCCCATTAAGGGAAGTATGATTCGTTTTTGTCTTCGAAACCCCATTTTTTCACCTCTCAACCCTAGGCCAATGGTTGGTGATATAAAAAAACTTTGCTTACATACTATTTGGGCCCTTATCCAAAGAATAGTAGGAGCTTTAAAAGAATTCGATATTTTACTTAATAAGATATAGCGATATTGTTTTATCTGGTTTTTTTTTTATTTTGGACACCCCTTGCTGTAAGCAAAAAATTGCAATTTTTCTTGTGTTGATCACATCAAGAATTGTTTCAGACAAAAGTTTTAGGTAAGATTTAGAGTACTAACGACCAATTTAAAACGATTCGATACTGTGCTTATTAAGGAAGATATTCATTTTTTTTTTTTGGCTTTAAAACCCCATTTTTCCACCCTCAGAGCCAATGGTTAGTGATATAAAAAAACTTTACTTACATAAGTTTTAGGCCCTGGCCTAAACATAAGTTTTACTACATAACTTTAAGCGAACTCCATATTCTACTTAATAAGAAATTTATAGCGATATTTTGTTTTTACGAAATAGCCCCCCATTTGCACCCCCAAGGTCTAATTTTGCCCACTAACGTCGTTTTATTTTATGAATAAATTCGAAGTGATTGGCGCAAAATTGGCAGTTATCGTGTCCACAAGAAAGATATATATATATATAAACTTTTGAGCTAACAGTGGTTTTGGGGTCTGGGGGATGTGAAACGCGAAGATATGTTGAAATTTTCCGGAAGTGGAATCAAGGCACCTATTACAATAGGTAGCGTTCTAATGAAATCTACCTAAAATGAAAAAAAAAGTAATAATTAACAAAGAAGATGATGTGACAACTGTACAAAAAGTAAATTTCTGGACGTCTATTGAAGTATTATTTTATTACAATTATTTAATAGCTACGTCGTTTGTTTTTAAAGTATCAATTAACATGTAGCTGCATTACTTCGTAGGATCACCATAAATACGATTATATTAATTGAAAATCATTAATACCATATTATTTCTTTTTCCTGTTTAGCCTACGGTAACTACCGTTTAGATAATACTTCAGAGGATGAATGAGGATGATATGTATGAGTGTGAATGAAGTGTAGTCTTGTACATTCTCAGTTCGACCATACCTGAGATGTGTGGTTAATTGAAACCCAACCACCAAAGAACACCGGTATCCACGATCTAGTATTCAAGTCTGTGTATAAATAGCTGGCTTTACTAGGACTTGAACGCTGGAACTCTCGACTTCCATACATTCTAATACCATATTCTGATTAGGATTTCTTGAACAGCAGTGAAGTGCTTTAAACAGAAAAAATTATTTTTTTTTAATTATGCAAAAATATTATTGTCGATGCTGAAAAACTTTGCGACTTATTGTTTCTTAAGTTCTTTATTTAACATATTTTCACAACATTCTGAGTGTTTTTTTTTTTTTTTTATTTAATTTACCTTTGAAGTTGAAAATCTGTTATGTTCATCATGCAAAAGTAGCAGCTATTAAATTCAGCTTAGGTAGATTTAATTTATTTCAATGAATAATAAACTACTGTAAAAATAATAGGTGTCTTAATTCTTAGTAGACTGGCTATAGGCTGTGATTAGTTTTAGTTAGCATTTAAAACTTAAATTTCCATTTTTTAGCTCTATTATTTACATTTTTATGCTTGGAACGGCGTGAGAGTTTTTTTATATTTTAAATAAAATGCTGAGTGCCAATTTACTTTTACTAAGCAAGAATCTAGTATTCCATAGTATTCCAATATTAATAGGAGAGAACATATATGTTTGTTCTCTCCTATTAATATTTGAAGATCCATCAGATGAATTTAGTGATTCTAAAAATACATAAATTTTTCAACAAAAATTAATTATAAGAATTATTTTTATATTTTTCCTTATAAAGATAAGTTAATTATAGTTTTAAATTAGATATAGGTATATCAAATATAATAATTAATATTTTTATTTTAATATTGTTGTAAGAATATATATTTGATAAACCAACCCATAAATGGTAAAAATAATTTTCAACTGATAAATAATCATCATGTTTTACTTAAGTTAACTAATTATATTTTAATTTTATAACATTTTTATATCAATGTTTATATGAAATAAAATAATTGAGGTGTACTATTCTTATAAAATAATAATTTTTTTTTTTTTAATAATTTTATCAGTTTTATTTTTCCATTTTGCACATCTTATGAACTGGCTGTAAAGGTCTCAAATTTCAAATAATATATTTTTTATTATTTAAAATTATTGTGTTTACTTTTAGGGAAACCTTTATTCGCTTTACAAGTAATCATCTTAATATAAAATACAAAGCCCAGCATAAAAAAAAAAACTAAACTTAATAAAATCAAAATTAGGTTTGTTTTCTGTACTTAAGAATTTCTAACGATCTTTATTCCATTTTTATCTGTATTAACATTGTTTATATAAACAAGATACATGGCTCTTAGATCAAAACTATACCCCTATACACAACAGATTGCTTAATATTACGAGGGTTATATATTTTCAAGGTCCGATCCGTCACGAAATTAAAACCACAGTGAAAATAATTTTTTTTTTATTTGTAACAAGTACATACATAGTTACACTATTTCTCTGCATAGCGGCCACTATGATTTAGACATTTGTCGTGGCGTGGTACCAACTTTCCAATACCCTCGTCATAGAACGGAGCCGCCTGTGTTTTCAGCCATGTTTCTACGATGGTCTGCAACTCGATATCTGTGCCAAAATGTTGTCCTCCTAGCCAGCATATCATGTGATCAAAGAGTTGAAAATCGGATGGAGCCAAGTCCGGGTTGTACGGTGGGTGATCAAACACCTCCCAACAAAAACGCTGCAGCAGCTTCTTTGTTACAGCTGCAGTGTGCGGCCGACGATTGTCACGGAGAAAGACAATGCCTGATGACAACATTCCTCTCCGCTTATTCTTATTCACCCACCGTACAGCCCGGACATGGCTCCATCCGATTTTCACCTCTTTGCTCAAATGAAACGCTGGCTAGGAGCACAACATTTTGGCACAGACATCGAGCTGCAGACCAGCGTAGAAACGTGGCTGAAAAAAAAGCGGCTCCGTTCTATGACGAGGGTATTGGAAAGTTGGTACCACGCTACGACAAATGTCTAAATCGGAGTGGCGACTATGTAGAGAAATAGCGTAACTATGTAAGTACTTGTTACAAATAAAATTCTTTTTATTTTCACTGTGGTTTTAATTTCGTGACCGATCAGACCTTGAAAAAAATAACCCTCGTACTCTCACCTTATGATTGGTTAAAAAAAAAATAACCCTCGTATAATTTAAAAAAAGATAATTGCTTATAAATTATAAATATACCCGCAAAATAAATAGATTTTACTTGTTTATAATTGTATGAATATAGATGACTGGCTATGAAACTGTAACTAAGTAGCATGGTGGGGTGTTACACAGATTAGGCCAAATTATGTTATCAGTTTATTCAGTAGGTTTTTAAACAAATTGCTCGTATTCTGTATATTTTAAACTATTGCTGCACCACCACTGCAAAGCTATCGGAATCGCAATCGAAACCTACAATTGAAAAGCGATGATAATTGAAATTTATCAGAAATAATAAAAAGCTAATTAAGTTGTTTGGCATCTTACATGTTTTGTGTATTATAATTGTACGAATATTTTTTTATATTTTTATTAATAAAATAAAAATTATTTACTATTTACTTTCAAATTAATTTAATTTGTTTTCTCATTATTAACGGTTTGAAGCGTTTTATTATATTTTATTGTCCTGGTCAACAAAATTATTAAGTAAATAGCTAAAAATGCAATTAATTAAACTTAACATTTGTAACATTTGAAAATTTGTAACATTTTCATTACTTTAAATAAATATTACTGACAAATATTTGTACATAAATTTGAAAATTTGTAACATTTTCATTACTATAAATAAATATTACTGACAAATATTTGTACATAAATTTGAAAATTTGTAACATTTTCATTACTATAAATAAATATTACTGACAAATATTTGTAAATAAATAAAGTTAATAACAGCAGAATCAGGAACAGTAATAATAAGAAAAATATGGAAGAATGTCGACGGATATAAGAAAGTTGTAGTTGCAGAGTTGATGAGAAATAAGGGGATTTGTCCTTGCGGAGGAAGAAAAAAGAAAAAAAGCAGAGAGATTGAAGTCATCATCTTCTTTGTAGTCATCTGTTTCTCCTTCCCTACTTTTTTGTTACAGATAAGGGTAGACCGAGATTGTCCACTAAACAATGTAAAAAACTAGAACATCAATATTAACTGTTTTTGCTGGTTTTTACAAGGATAAAATACTTCAACTAAATTTAATGTAAACTCATAAAAATATATTAAAATAAATATATATTTTTCAGCAGTGTAATAAATTATAGAAAACTTTATAAAATCGATGAATTATGGAGCATTATATCTATTCAAAATTTTTTTATGTAATTACTTACGTTCATTAATTTTTCAAGGTTACTACTACCTATTTAAAAAAAACATGAATGCTGTTAACAAAAATTATCAATTAACATTGACCATTCAGGTAATTAGTCAAGTCTTTGTTTACAAATTAAATTACAGTTGTATTCTGTTTTATTAAACTAATCTGCTTACATTCTAAATTTTTTTACATTTTAAAGGAGTTATTCAACCTAATCCCTTCAATTATAAAATTCATTAAAACCTAACTTTTATTTGTTGGTTTAATTTTAATGTTTATAATAAACTCTAGAGTGTTACAAATTTTAATGTATTTTTAATATCAGTTTCGTTGAAAAATTCAATTAAGATTGACAATCTGCGTTTAAAAATTAACTCTGTATTTTGTTAACCTATAAGTTACAGTTTTGTTATAAAACTTTCGTCCTAGGGTTCCTCGCTATCATTCAGAATGAATTAAAAAGATTTTATAGTAAAATTTTATAAAGATTTTAAAGTAAGATTTTTTTTTTTTATTTTCTGTTTCAAACGGAAATTTATTTCATGGATGATGGAAAATGAAATGATGAAATAGCGGGGATGTTTCCGTTCCTAAGTCATCGCTGCTATATTTCAAACTGAAAAGTTCATGTACATATGTAATAAAATAACAAACATTTTGACTACTTAGAGAAAGTAACTGCTTGACACTCACCAGTCAGTAATGTCTGTGCTCATAAAATGTTGTTTACGATATTACCAATGCAGTAAGATTACATTTACAATTGGTTAATAATTCCTCACTCAATTGCGATCGAAAAATCCGTTTTGTGTTATCATATTATTAATTCAGTTTTTTGTAGAATTCAATTGTTTTAAATTCAACAACTTATGCTTAAGTGCGAATCCGGCTCTGGGGGGCGGGGCAAATAAAGAGGGGAAAAAAAGATTCAACAATTTAAAAATAGATAAGAAGGCAGTCGGCAAGGAGAAACTTCATACGTATAAAAACAAAGATAAATTAAGGGAAATCTGGTATTATACTGATGTTCATTAAAATCAATACTTTTCTAGAAATTTTAGGACAGATTACGTAATATTATATTTTAAAACAAAAAATAAATTAATTAGTTGTGAAAATGGCATGAAGCATTTTTCTGTCGTGTCGTAGATTTTTTTTACAGATTAATTAATATAAAATGCCTTTGACAGCAATTTCATATACACATATCAACACACTCTTTATTTAGCGACTGCCCCTATTTCACCGAATCAGATCTATACCATTAAAAAAAACAAAAAAAAAAACGATTATCATACGTTAATATGTTTTACTGATTTTATATTTGTTTGTTTATACGAAATTAATTTCATTTTAAAATGGATTTATTATTACGTATGTATCAAAGTACTTTCGTACAACATACATTATGTTTTTTGTAATATTTTCAACCTGATAAATTTAGTTATTAGCTTATGAAAATGTTCTGTTTCCCCTCTCAAAAAAGCAAATACCTTTCAACGCTTATAAAAATATTAGCATCCCCGTCACGGTTTCACCAGTGCTATATGCGTTTATAACTTCAAAAATTGGAAATATTTTTTTTAGTAGTTATATGTAGGTTCCTGCTCTCAGAATTATCGCTATTCACAACTTATAATCTGTTTATCAAAGATAGAATTTGATTTTGAGCCGAGCGCATTCATTCAAGTCTTTCGGAACGCCTTGGCGTAGAGATTCATGTTGTCTACGATCATAAATTCTAGCAACCGTAGAAGTTTTCTTCCAATATGTGACCTCGCCGACCTAGATGAAAATATTAATACCAAATTGAAAGTCGTATCTATACCGATTATGTGTATAGCTTACTCTGATAACCGCGGATATCCTGAACTAAGAATAGTTTTGTATACAAAAATTTACAATTTTTTTCCCCTAAATCCCCGAGCCGGACACCCAGTTAAGAATACTCGACTCGGGGACGTGTCCTTGCGACTCTAAGAGGGCCTCCCCATTCACCGGTTATCAGCCCGGCACAGCAGGTCAGCCTCCCCGGTTCCGGATATTTTAATTGCCTGCGTCTAATCTCCGACGGAAGAAACCAGGCCCGGCTATGCCGTTTATTATAAAGTTAATATTTTTATTATTTATTTTTTATGGTACAGAATACAAAAAAAAAGTAAATTACAAGGATGTTTTTAAGCTTTAACTTAATTATTATAACATTTTTTGCTAGAATTAATATTTTTTACTTATAAAACCTCATTTTACTTCTTTCTTTCTCTCTTTCAGTACTCTGTAGAAAATTCTGTTCTAAAACTCATGATTTTAAAAAGGGAATAAAATTAAATACCTTAAATCAAATATCTAATTAACATTAGTCTAATGAACAGTTTTATTACACTAATTTGCAGTTAAATCAAACCTTGAATAATAATTTGTAATAATGAAAATACAAATATTTTAGTTAAAATTATTGTACCTGTTAAAGAAATTATACTACATTTTTAACAATAGTTGTGACAAATATATTCTTTTATTTCTGTTTTATAATGTACAGTTTAAAAACTGAAGACATCGTTTTTTGTCACTTTTATTATTATTTTAATCATTTAAAGTGAACTGTTATAAAATCTTGGTTATTAATAGTCTCTTTGTAATTTAGATCTTATTTTTTTGTATATACGTATGTTAACGAACTTGACAGTCATTGATTGAAAATCAATAAAATAATTTATATGTATGTTTAAATTATTTTACATATGCGAGTATTTATTCCAACTAAATTGTTTTACTCAAACTTAGCTAACTTATATGTTTACGACCAATTTTAGTTTATACATCTACCTTTAAAGAACAACTTAAATTTTAGTCCTATCATACAAAATATCTACCAAACCAACTATTGTGAGAAAAACAAACTACATGAAAATTTCCAGGCCCACCAACGAACGTCTATATGATAAATGAAAGGAAGTTGAGTAAAAATATAATAGATGACAATATTTGAATAAATCACGCGTTCATTCATCTAAATTAATTACCTTTTTTTCTCGTTACGGCGCTGTAACCGGGTAGTTATCTCTACATTATATATTCTTAATTCGTTTTTCTTTATGTTAATATTAATACTATATTATTCGCTTTGTAATTTTTAAACAGCACAATAAATTTCTATTTAATTCCTCATTTCATTTTTAATGCTTCTTTAAACTTTTTAATCATTTTTCATTAACTTTTAGGGTAAACGTAATAAAATAACTTCAAAAAAAAAATCATTCCAGATGTAGATTTAAGTGTTATGTACTGTTTATTATCTTCCAACAAAAGAAAAGATATGAAGTATTTAACTTTAATATATCTGGTTAGTTACTTTCTCTCTCTAAGTTAGTTTCCCATTTTTTATTCTCAGTATCTCATAAAAGCAGAATAATCTACTACAATGCTAACGATGCGTTTTTATTCATTTTTTTTTTTTCAGTAAAGATAAGGCGAATAAATCTGTGGCTATAAAGGAACAAACATTTATTAGTGAAAAAAAACTTTTTCAAAGCTTTATGAAATATACAATTTTGTATAGAAATAATTTAAATGTTAATGGGTTTTATTAATAAACAAAATCAGATAAGAATTAATTCATATATATTTATATATATATATATATATATATATATATTTATTTATTTATTTATATAGAGCTACTACTTATTTTTTTACGTACACTGCACAGTCCAAATGTATTATAAGTGTATTTACCGGTGAATACATCCATCTTAGTGTAACAGATTAAGTTTTCTCAAACAGTTTAATTTATTTCAGTGTTGTACTTTTTTATTGATAAAACTGAAATTTTTTACTTTTAAATTAATAACAGTTAAAGTTTGTATTTAGCAGTGCCGTTTATTGTTTAACATTAATCTTTTAACCACAAATTTGTTTTAAAATATTCAAAACCGCTCATATTTTTTGAACTATTATCCATTATTAAACGCAATTATGTTTCCTGTTGTAAACCAAAATAAAAATGTTTAAAACATAACGTATGCTTTATAATTTCAAATTACAGTATTCAGTCTTATCTGAATGAGTTGCTTTTACATACTTGTAAAATGTTATGAGTAGTCTACGTTGTTTCAGAAAAATTCAGAATGAAACACAAAAACCTGGCCGAAAATGTACAAGACTGAATGATCTTTTCTCTAGTTAATTTTTATAATATTATTTACACTTATCTAGTTACATTAAAACAGTGTTCCCTTAATAAGATGAAGAATAAAATTGAATCTGTGAAATAAATTTGTAAATAATTTGATTACTCTTAGTTCGTTAGTACTTTTATATTAACTAAATTACTATAAGGAAACTAGCGTCCCCTTCAAGGCTTTCCCCCGTCATGGACCGCCCTGTGTTCATTAAACTCATGCTTGTGTGAATAATAATGATTAATAAGGTTAAAAATTGCTCAATTTATATAAATTATCAGTGTATTGTAATTTGTTCAGAGCAACAGTTTGGTCAGTACAGGACCCGAAACTTTGAGTAATCTGGAGATTACGGTTTTCAAAATAGTCGGATTCCATCTTAAAGATAATAATTGTAGCTGGTTATTCGTCCTTCCTACGGGTAAAAATGTGTTTTTCCCGGTTGTTAACATTACCAGACAAACGCCATAATTAATTTCTAATTAAAAACAGATTCTTTTATTTTATTTTATATTTTTCAACTAACCGGAAGCAAAGTGGCCAGTCGCATAGTACAAGTAGTAACATCGGCAGGGGGTATGTTGGTTGAGCCGCCATACCGTACACCTTGTACCCTTTAAAAAATCGAAATTCCAAAACATTCGAAAATGGTTTTAGATATTTATCTGAAGAATATTTGCAAGCCCAAATCTAGTCAATATCTCGTTTACTAAAGTGGGAAATGTGAAAAATTTGCAATCATTGTTCAAAATTCTTTTACCTTTCTTCACTCCTTTCAATGTTGAATTTCGATAATTCTAAAAACCTTGTTTTATATATTCACGTGAAGATTACACATAACAAAAATGGAGTTGATATCTTCAATCGTTACCGAGAAATTAAGAAAATGACCGGGTTTAAAAACAATTCCAAAATCAATTTTAATCGTATATACTCGAAATTTCTAAATGTCCGAAAATAGGTTTTTAAATATTCACATGGAGATTACACACACAAAAAATCAAATTGATATCTTAATTTTTTACCGCGAAATTAAACAAATAGTAAATTTCATTGTTACTCCATTTTATCTTTTTAAACTCGGCATTTCAAAAACATTTTTCTTAGCGTGCACTTACACTGCAATAAGATGATGTATTAAATTTTCATCAATTTATCTTCATTAGTTTTTGCTGGGCGTTAATTAAGAATCCTCACGTGTTCTTTTATATACAGAATGTCTCACAAAGAAACTTTCAGAACATGTTCTACCGGTTAAAATAATTAAAAAAGTTCATATAAACATAAGTCTAGAAACGCTTTATTTTAGTTACGGCTAGCGAAAAACTTCAGCCCGGATTTTAACTCTTCTAATAAAAATAAGCGCTACTGTAATTTTTTTGATCCAAATTAAAGAATAAAGCTGGTAGTTTCATATGTAATTTGAGCTGGAAAATAGAATAAAATAAATCCCAGAGCAGGAACTCTACGAGTTTTTAAGATATCCAATTTAAAACACAAAATTCGGTTCAAAAAACAAGTTTTTTTTTAAGTTTCTAGTACAATAGCTTTGTTAAATGACAAATAAATGCGGAAGATTTAATAACAAAACTTGTAGAGAATTCAATTCTGAGAAAATTATTGTAAATTCAGCCAATAAAAATGTTTTAAAATCGGTTGTTTATTGAAGCAAAACAGACAAAAAATAGGCAGAAAATCGTATTATTCTTTTTGTACCTAATAAAAATTCTTCATAATACAACAAAACAAAAAAATAAAATACATGAAATGATAAATGATAACAGAATAACCAACCTCAATTACAGTATTTGATTGAAATTCCCTCCTTTGCAATGTATGTTAAATTTCTTTTAAGAAATTATATTAATAATGAAAAGAATCAGTTATTGTAGAAAATATTTGTGACTCATAGAGTGACAGGATTCTTTCTAATAGATTTAAACCTTAAAATCACTACTTTTTTGGCTGGAATAAATCTTAAAATTCTTGGCAGAAGAGGTGCCAAAAAACATTTCTAACAATGTGTCTGAAAGAATTCTTTTGTTTGATAAAAGGATTCCTTCGACCGAACCATTCCTAACGGATTCGACTAGTTAGTTATATTGACCAGTTTTGTTGAAAAAAATGCAGACTAACACTTTTTACTAATTTAGAAAATTGGTGGTATTTTTCTTAAAACTGTATGAAAAAAAAAATTACATAAGAAAATAGTTTTAGCCATTTCCAGAATGTGGTGGAAAACACCACTAAAACCAAATTCGGTAAACTTTAATGAAATCGAAAAATTTAAATAAATTACAATTTCGGTGATAGCATTATTTTTATTCAACGCAATAGGATCGACGCTAAATATTGTAGGCATCGATATCGGAATGTTTAGATTTAATTTGAGGTATAAATAACAGGAGGTGATGTCTTGAACGGTATGAAATACTGTGGTGGATAATTAATGGCTTCGATTAACTGTAGATGACCATCTTGGTTCAAATCCAATCAAGTTACTTAATTGGAGGTAGTTGATCAATTAAGTTTCCTGATTGACCACCAACCATTAAAGTGTAAACTTCTCACCTATTCGCTCCTGCTGATAAATTCATACTACAGTTTTCACCAACAGATAAATTCTCTTTACTAATCAAATTCAATAATCTACATTTTAAAATATATATTAATTTCTATGCTCGTAATTTATTTATTTATTTATTTTATAAATTTTTCGTTTATTTTATTTTTTGTCAGCCATCAAATGTTTATTTTTTGCATTATTAAAAAGTCATTTTTAATTTAAAAATATTTATTGATAGATGCTGTAAAAAATCCGCTATTTGTGTTTAAGGCACAATAGATGCCAATGAAGTTTTCATTGATATGGAAAATTTAATTACAATTTTTTTTATCATATGGAAATTGTTCACGGGATTTTCATCCCGTGATGGTTCAATAAACTTCCTGGATGTTCACCAGCCCTAACTTCCGTGTAGCAGTTTATAACTTTTTAATTACTTATATATTTTATGGATCATTGTGGTAGAGACTTAAATTTTAACTTAGATATTACATATTCTAGGTGATGATAAGAAGGAAACAGAATAATATTAAACATTACTAAATTGTTAAACATACCGATGCTGAAATAATGCGAAGTTGAATCATCACTATTTCACTTTTAGGTAATCTTATTCTTTACATATCCAGCCTATTCGACATAATTGAACCGATAGTCCGATTTGTTTGAACGTATAAATAAATTGAGCGAGGTAGATTTCGTTGTAAATTAGTAGAAACCTTTAATCGCAATTAAGTATAATTGATACTTACCTGCAGGAAAAGAAGGTGGTATAGTGCGGTATTTCCTCAATTTAACCTTGTGTAAGGCCTTTGCTCTTCCTGCTACATTTATTTCAATTTTGTATTGTTTATATACGTTATTATTTATTTATTTTAAATACCATCTTGTTTCTTATTAATCTCTCTTCCTTCCAGCTGTTTTCTTAATTGAATTTTCCAAGTGATATATTTTTTTCTTATGGACAACATGTTTTTTGTTTTTGTTTCAGTAGAGTCCCTTTACGACCCCTGTGTGTAATTATATTTTATCTTGCGTGCCAACCCTTCTATATTTTTAATTATTTTTTTTTTGCTATCTTTTCATAATTAAATGCCTCTGTTAATCTAAACTGAGGTAGTTTTTATTTATTTCTGTTTATTTGGGTAATTAGCTTTTTGATTGTTAACTAATTAAATTTAAAGGTTGGAGATCATCCTCACCACCCACCATAGAGGAAGACACCCTCCGTCGCCCCCTCCGACCATAGCTTTTATGAGCTTTACCGAAGGTCATCTTCAAAAGCTCAGCTTTTGACATATTCCAGTCCGCCTCGGCCAGGATGCCACCGATGCAAATACCTCAACTAACATTCCCGTCTGTGTACTGGTTTATAATGAACTCAAAACAAAACACATCTCACCGAGTCTTAAATATGATTGAAGGGACTGAACTACCTATCCGTATAAGGTAGTACACATTAGGTATAAAGGCTGTGTATTCAGCCGAGTGAGAGTTCATAAGTTTTGTTTGATGAGAAGTTGCTATTTAGCAACTACATTAGGCAAGTAGCAGCGGACGCTGCCTCAGTGATGCACAAACTTAGGAGGATTGCTTGGAAGGGCTGTGGGTTGTCTGACCGTCAAATGTTCATGGTGTACCGAGGTGTTTTCGAAATCATGACCTCTTACGCGGCGCCCGTTTGGACGCATAGGTTGGATATGAATAGAACACTTCTTCAAAATTTAAGGAGTGCCCAGCGCAGAGCCTTAATCGTATTCATTGGTATTTTAAAACAACCTCTTACGAGTCTACCACCGTATTGCGAAAGACTCTTCCAATCGATTTAGTGGTGAAAGTTCGAGCAGCCACGTAGAGATTGCGAAGAGGGTGGGAGGCCGAGGTATTTCGGATGCGGTTTCGGGCCGGGCCAGTACCGGAACGGAGCGGTGATCACAATGCACCGGATCTAAATTTCTTTCAGTTGCCCATCTCTCGCCTGCGGAGTAGGCTGCAGAGCCTCGCGATGGAAGCATGGCAGCTGCAATGAGACACCACCACTAAGGGAAGATTCCCGTACAAGATTATACGGGATCTGGGGGGGATGGTATGCCTCGAGGTCGTTTTTAAGGACAACGGGTGACCAGATGCTCACCAACCATGTTACTTTAAACCAATATCTGTTTCGGTTCCGCCTGGCATGTGATGAGCTGTGCGTCTGCGGGGAGGTCCAGTCAAATGAACACCTAATGTTTGACTGCTCTGCTCTTGGAGGGGCCCGAGACCGGGCCACCCTGGAACTTAGAGTTCAAGTGAAAAATTGGCCACTCACAAGCGGCGAGTCAATGTGGAGATGCTTACACCACACGTAAGCCGGTGGTGTATGGGACCGTGCTTAGTCCGCTCACACTGTTAGGTAAGCTCTAGGAACTATTTCCGACACTGGTCGCTAAACTGTTTCGAGGCTCCGTAGCCGTTTGTGGGACGGACATTCGGTCTTGTGCTTAAGGCGACCGAATGGGTGGTGGCGGGAGAACTGCCAAGCAAACAAAAACCCGTATAAGGTAAAAGTGAGTTCAATACACAACACGAAACACAAAAATATTACACGTAACAATAACGACACAGTAATATTGAAACAAAACAAAGGACAAAAACAAAAAAAAAAAAACATAATAAAACAGAACATCGACAAAAACAGAATACAAGTGAAATCCACGCAGGGCTCTAGATCCCCTCAGCAATTCTTTCCTTTGCTAAGTACACTATAAAACCGTAAATCTCCATTTACCCTTACAATCCGAAAGGGATTCCCCATAATTAAATGTCTTGTGTGTGATATGTCGAGGCAAATTTATGAACCGTTGGAATATCGTAACAAGAATCTCTTATTTGGATATGATGGCATACATGGTTCATTTATCAACTGAAAGATGGACCACAGAATTTTATTTGTGAATAAAATTATGTGCCTCCTCACTGTAATAACTCTGCATGAGATTGGTCGAATGATTTTTTCCCGATCGTTGGATTAGTCGGCATGGACCCATGACAAAGCTTGTTTTCGGTAGCTTCCAAAATCACCCATTCTGACCTCATGTGTTTCATCCTTTGGAGTTTTACACATAAGGATTTTGTGTATGTGCCTCAACTATCTACTGATATAGCCGATTGAGGCACAGAATTATGGCATCGTTTCCATTACTCCAGATATGCTAATTAAAATATAGGATGAACTCTGTTATCGATCGGCTGCGTTTCGCATGATGGTAGGTGCTCAGATTGATTCTTAGCCCTGTGGAAGATGGCTGGCAGGATCTGATGCTGTTATAGATGTATAGATAGAATAGCAACCCGGGTGGCTAGGGGCCCGCCTAGACCTTTACTTCGCCAAGATTGCCGTTTTAGCATCTAGCCTTGGTTAGCTGAGATATTCGATGTTAGGGTTTGAATGGATGTGTGGAGAACTCTGTGATGGAGCTACGGTGTGGGAGAGTGTAACCATTGACCTCACTTCCGAAAGTGGATTAGAGCAGAGCGAGATAGGTTGTGTTTTCATTACAGCCTTATTAAATTTGTGAATCTGTTTCTTGATTTTTAATCAAATCAAGATGACTTTGAGTAAAGCGAATTGTAGACAAAATTGTTGTTGCCATCAACACTTGTTTTGTTGGTATGAGGATAGTTATTTTGGTTTTTAAAGACTCAATCAAGTAATGATCTGAAAGCATAATCTAATTGAAGTTAGATATGAGAAGAGTTTTAATGTGAAACCTTCGGTGTTAGAGGAAGGCGCGGGAATTGCCCTTCCGCGAATCGGTTAATTTGATCGTTGAGAGTAGGTGGTCGTGGTTGAAAGAGGCCATACGATGGCGATAGTAAGTTGTGTAAATACACTGATGGAAATGTCTGTCGAGGAATTTTCAGCGGCGGCAACCTGACAGAGGCCAGATTAGTGACTGTGATATGTTATCAAATTTAGAGAGTCTAAAAGACGACCTCTGGTAAAGCCCATCAAGGTTAGATACGGAGGAGGTAGTGTGGCAACTGGGATTATCACAAGGTCGGTCTCTTCAGACCCCACAAGTCGGGTGGGCATCCTGACCCTCTCAGGAGTCAGAATGCCCACATTGAATATCTTGTAGGGAAAACAGTAAGTGTTGTTCTTTTATTTTATTTTATTCATTATCGTACGTCACAGTTAAGAATCATTAAACAGCTTTAAAACCCAGCTATTCTTTTTTGGTACTTTTTGTATTTTTATTGTTTATAGAGTTTGGTGATGATAATCAATGGATTCTAACCTTAAACAGTAGATAAATTGTTTGAAAGTGACGTGAAGTTAGATCTTAACCATTCCAGTATTACATAATCTTATTCATTGTAAAGTCCAACTCACTAATCTTTTGTTTAACTTGATCGTGTAGATAAATTGAAAAATAAAACTTTTTCCGTTAATCAGGAGAAAATGTCTAATCAGAATTTAGGCCTAAAGCAATTTTATTTTATAAATTTCCAAAAATTTTGGGTATCATTTTTATCGTTTAGCTCAGTAAGGTGAATACTATATTGTCAGAAATTTTAAAAATAATTCAAAATTTTTTTTATGAAAAAATCAAACAAAAAATTCTAATTAATTTTAAAACTTCCTACCCCTGTTTTTTTTTTAGAGAATCCTTGATCAGTAAAAACATGTTTAAAGTCAACTATAATTGAACGTGGCAAATTTTTCGTGTAGAAAAATTTCATATACATTTATTTTAGAATGAAATAGATAAACTGTTAATTATCTATCACATTTAGATAAAAGTATAATTTCCCAATAACACTAGTATGACGTCATAAAATCTGGCGTTGAAGTTCACCCTAAGTTATTGGAATAACTTCTGAATACACTTAATTTATCTATTAAAATACATACTTGATAGTTTTTACGAACGAGAAAAATATTAAACCTCGAATCCCTGGTCGTTCTAGTTATCGGCTGATTTTTAAACAAAATTCACATCATATTTTAAATGAAAAATTTACTTATTCTACTTTAAAATTCTTTTATTCAACATTTTCATAAATACTATTCATAGTGTTGAAAATAACTGGAAGTTTTATTAAATCGAAATTCTAAAAATTTGATTAGGTTTTTAAAATAAAGCTGTTTATTTGACTAATTGATTATTATAGGAAACGTTTTCTAACTCCTTATCTGTATTACTGTATAAGTAATATTTTATAAGTTAACGCTTAACAGTAATTCAAATGGCATTCTTTGCAACTCAGTTTTTCTCCTTGAAAAAATACATAATATGCGTAAAATTTAAAAATTACATAATGAGAATTACTAGAACTAAAAAGATTTCCAACTGCTCGGTAAATTTCAGATAAAATGGAGAAATTTAGATTGAAAGAAATTTTAAAGTAAATGAGCGGGTTATAGATGTTATAATAATACAAGTATGCCACACTTCAATTGAAAAAAAACCCGCGATAACGGTTTTAGTAAATTCATTTCTTCCTTCCTATTCTCTATGGTAAATTTTTAATGAAAATATTCAACCGAGATAACTTCAAAAAGTTTTACGGAAAATTTATAACATTTTTCATTAAATAAAATATTATTTTATGCCCTATAACTTTTAGATATTATTTAAATCCGATAGAGACTAGGAATATTTACTGCAGCTATGCAATTTTATCATTACTTTTTATTAACTCCGTTATATTTTAATAATCTGACTTAAATAATTTATAACTATACTTTCTTAACTATTTCTTCGTCAATTAAATTTCCTTTTTTTATTTTTTTTTACATTGAATTTTAAAATGATCAAATCAAAATAACATTCATAATACCCATTTATCGAGAAATGTAAGAAAAATGAATTTTTTTATGTTTCCAAAAATTTGGAAATGTTCTCAAAAACAATGTTTGGATTTGTTAGTTGATCGGTTTTAATTATGAAATGGTGAGATCAAAAAGAATTTCATGATATACGGTTTATACAACAATGAATATATTTACCAACTAGGGATATGCATTATTCTGTAATGCCGTATAGTAGACAGGCGAAGTGACCAAATTAAATTTCACAATAGCCGATCTTGAAATTTAATCCGTCATTCTGCCTGAATATCATTTCATCGGCTTATTACTGAACAGAACAGCTTTCCATTGATTAATTTACTTTCAAAAGAAATTTAGTTAATTAATTAAATACATTTGTTTTCTGTTTAATTAAGTTTTTTTAAATAAATGTAACGAGCGGTGTTCGATTCTGCGTTACCCAGATATCAAATTATTTTTTTTTAACAGAAGTTAAACTTTGTAAGTATTTAATTTATTTCTCAAATGTTTGTTAATAACTTTCTTTCTTCCATTAGGAAATTTTATTGCTAAAAAAGATTGCTCTGAGTGCATGTAAAAACATAACACGTTATAGGGTCTATAAAACCATTGTCGTTCTTGTTCAAAGGCAGTATCTTGGTAATAAAAAAACAATCCTAAACCCGTTCCTCTTAAGTAGAAATTTAAAACTGATTTTTTATTATTTGTCTATCAATTATTGAAAGAAATTACTTTATTTTATCGCTACAGAGGATATATTATTATTTTTTATTTAAAGTACTGAGTTATCGAACTTTTATGAATATCAGAACATGAAGTAAAATTTATTATTTACAATTCATGGAGGTGACTTTTACTCTTATCTCATTTATTATAGTAAAAAAGTCGTTGCAAGTGACATGATGATACTTTGGCATCGCTACCGGTATCACATCTTCTCGTAAATCAGTGTCGGAATAATAAACGAGTGAAATTCATTTGTTGATTTAAAAATTGAAATTTATGTTTTGAATTCACTTTATATTAGTTTCCATTACTTTTTAGTTACAATTTTTAATGAAGAAACTGAATTAAGGTTTTGTGTATTTTACGATACTTGACAAATCTTTGTACTAGAATTCTTACAAGCACTATAAATTTATTTTTACTTCCTAGTGTAAAGTAAAGGAAGTATATTTTGATCGCAAAAAATTTAGGTTTTCAGATATCGACGAAAATATCCATTTTGACCGTCCCTGAATTCATTTTGACTAGTTTCGGCATGATGTCTGTACGTATGTGCGTACTTACATAATGTAATTTTATGTACGTATGTATCTCGCGTAACTCAAAAACGATTAGCCGTAGGATGTTGAAATTTGGATTTAGGACCGTTGTAACATCTAGTTATGCACCTCTCCTTTCGATTACAATCGACTGGACCAAAAGTGTCCAAAAAAGCTTAAAATCAAAAAAAAATTGCATTTTAACCATTGGACTTTTACTTCAGTAATAAGTCCTCAGAGAGAGATTTTCAACAATAAATCATAATTGTACCTATTTTATTTGCTTTTAGAATTATGCCAAATAAAATTTTAATTAATGAAATATTTGGGTTTTACAAGGAGGAAGATACATGAGGTTTCAAATCCGACTTCATCTCCTTTTTTTAATTTTTTTTTTATAATTTAAATATATTGATTTATTAATAATTACGAGTATTAACCTCTGATTGTAAAAAAAAATTACAATAAATAATAATTCAAAAATAACAGTAAAAAAAAAATCAGAAGTTAGTAATGAAATAAAATTTTATGTACTTTTCATTTTTTAAAAAAGGTGTATATGTATTTTAATAGACGTACAAGGAAGTCATGTGATGTCCACATCAAATTTTTTATATCCGTTATACCATAAGGAAACGCATAAGCCGAGGAAAGAGACTCTGACGAATGTTGGGCCCAAAATAAAATAAAAAAATAATCGGCACTGCAACCATATTTTTTTATTCTAAAAGAATTTTTGAAAAAAATACCTTAAAATTAAATTAATAGCAAATATTTATATTAATAAATTATGGAAGGATATTGACTAAAAAATAAATATATATATTTTTTTAATACGCACTTAATTATTATACTGACTCAAACTTACATTTAAGATTTAAGTTGGGTTAATCCAAGTATTATATAATTTTTGTGTAAAAATTATACTTTTTAATTGAATAAAATTAAATTTAATAAAACTTGAAAGTAGAATACGATCAAAGATAGAGTAAAATAATTGAAAAAGTGAAAAATGACCAAATTCTCGGTATATTTACAAGATATTTAAAAAGAATCGAAGTTTTTATATTCTAAACTACGATTTTGAATATGAAAAGTGTTCGTATTCAAATATCGGTACTCGTGAATATATATCGACTTCGATCCGTTTATACAACAAAAAATACAAGTTTATACGACAAATAATACTTTCAAATTTTAAACGTTCTTAAAAATTTAAAAGTAAAATATAAAATAAATAAAATTCATTATTTTGTAATTTCTTAATTTACATTATTTCTTTTAATTGCAAAAATACAATTTAATTGTAAAATATTTTACTGTAAAAAACAAAATATTTTATGTATTTTAATTGTAAAATACATACATATTGTAACTTAGTATGCAAAAGAATGATGAAAATTGCAGGTAGATACCCAGTAGAGAGGAATTATCAAGTGACTGATTGTACCACAATACGAAGAGTACATATATGCATTCAAAATATACATTATTTCTTAACAGATTACATAAAACTTAAATAAAATTATATTGTATTTAACAAATACAACAAAACGGTTCATACAGAAATCTGCGACCTTTATTCAAACATTACCAGATAAAAACTACAAAGAAAAAGAAAAAAATATTAAAATACAGTGTATCGCTGTTTTTAATTTGATTTTGTGATCACATTTCACAAAATTAGGTAAGATTATGCTATAAAAAATTACGAAACACGTAAAACTGTTATGATATAATTCATTCTTATTTCCTTGTTCATACAAGGAAGTATTGTAATCGCGAAAAATTTCCGTTTTTAAATTTAGACGGGAATATCAATTTTGACCATCCCTGAATTAATTTTGACTAGTTTCGGCGTGACATCTGTACCTACGTATGTATCTCGTATAATTCAAAAACTATTAGCCATTGGATGTTGAAATTTTGGATTTAGGAATGATGTAACATGTAGTTGTTCACCTCCGATTTTAATTGCAATCGACTGAACCAAGTATCCAAAAAAACCCAAAATCCAAATTAAACATTGGGCTTTTAAAATAAACTTTAAATAGGTTTAAATAAACCTTCATTGAGAGATTTTTAACAAAATATATTAACTGGTACTTATTTTCTTTGGTTCCAGAGTTATAGCAAAATAATGCTTTAATTAATGAAATGTTTTGATCTTACAAGGGGAAGACACAGCGATTCGAATCCGACTTCATTTCCTTTTTTTTTATTTTTTATTTTTTTTATTTATATATATTGATTTACTATTATCCTTTAAATTAAAAAAAATTATAATAAATAATAATTCGATAAAATTTATAAGAATAAAAAGAAAAATATGAAAAAATCAGAAGTTATTAGTGAAATAAAATTTTATTTACTTTCCATTTTAAAAAGAATCTGTATATCGTTGAAAAGCTCTCAAGGACGGCTTATTACTGCAGTTAAGAAAAAATCAAAAATCCAAATTGTTTTGGATTTTGGGCTTTTTTGGACACTTTTGGTTCAGTCGATTGCAGTTAAAAGGGAAGGTGCACAATTAAACGTTACAACAGTCATAAATCCAAAATTTCAACATTCTACGGCTAATCGTTTTTGAGTAATGCGAGATACATACAGATGTCACGCCGAAACTAGTCAAAATGAATTCAGGTACGGTTTAAATGGATATTTCCATTAAACTCTGAAACCGGAAATTTTTCGTGAACACAATACATCTTACTTCGTACAAGGAAGTTAAAAAAAGTTCAGGAAGACATTCCGCTTCAGAAGAACAATTTGATTGTGTTCACGTTGTGTATCAATGTATTACAGATAAGTCAACTAGATCAGGAACTTTATAATTACTCAACCAATCGCGTGGAAAGTTTTGCAGAAACGGTTGAAAATTTTACAGTTAACAGTTACTCGCACTTCAAGGTTTAAGTGACGAGGATAAAGTTTTACGTAAATATTTATGTTTGGACGTACAGTAGCATATTGATGAAGAAAATGGTTTCATTTCTCGATTAATTTTTGATGACGAGTGTACGTTTCACATTAACGGAAGGTTAAACACAACCTTCCAATGGAAATAAAATCAATAAACTCGAATTTGGAGAACAGAAAATCTAAAAAACTACGCAATTTATCCATGAATTCTCAAAAAAATAATATGCCTTGTGCTACTCTCTTGAAAATAAATCATTTTTATACGGATCATTCTTTTTTCACAAAAACCAGTAACTGATGGAGTTTATCTCGATCAAGCTAAGCGAATGGCTAATGCCACAATTCATGAAAGATACTGAGAACTTTATTCTCGTACAAGATGAAAATTTACCTCACTGGCATACAGAGATTCGAAATTAACCGGATGAACATTTTCCAAGCCAGTGCAGCTTATGGCTTTTATACACCGGCCACCAATAATTCCAGACTTAATCTTGTGACTACTTTTTGTAGGACTGTAAAATACCCAAGGTTTTGTTCTTCCAATTTCTGTTAATCTCTAGGTGACTTAAAACAGCCAATCACAATCTTTGTTGCTAATTGAGCTTGAAATGTTGTTTCACGTCTTTCGGATGAATTGGACTTCTATGTTGGTATCTGCTGTACCTATAGAACACTTATACAAACTTAAATTTCCTATATTAATTTCGACAATGAAAATGTTTTTTTCCATACCTCCAAAAATTTCTGAACAAATGAAATTATATTTTTGTACCTAATTATTAAGTATAATAATTTTATTTATTTCAGTTTGGAACGTATTAAAAAATTCCTATGATCCTGGATGAAATAAAAAAATTAATTAGGAAGAATTAAATGTTACCGATTTCATGATTGTAACCGCGAAGTAAAGAAAAATAAATTGTTTGAGTGACAGAAAGAAAGTAAGGGAAGGCAAGGGAATCTTATAAATAAAAAAAAAAAAAAAAATGGAGCAGTACGTTGTTTCAACGTCCACTGTAGTTGATCTGAGGTACAATAACATACTGACTGCTACGGTGAATAAATTTACTACCAATTGATGAAATCTTGGATGTTGGCTTGTTACAACTACCACTTTAAATGATTGTAACAATTCATCGAGCTTTTTTATTATTTGCCTAAAAGTTATATATGTTACATAATATCATTGTCCTGTTCCCAATTGAAATTACTAATAATGAAGTTTCAGTTGGAAGAAATTGAGATCATTTAACGTTTACATTACACAACTTTAGTATTTAATAATTTATTAGAATTATTTTTTCAAAGAAGCAATTATTGTAAGATTGTGATGATAATTTTATTGAACATTATTTTTAACTCTATTATAACATTTTATTTATATGACGTTATATTTATAACATTATATTTAACTCAACTCTGTTATTGTATCTACTGAAAAGTACATATAAGGAACTGTGCTAAACGGTTGTTGAAATTGAAATAAATTAGAAAACAAGACACTGTTAAAAACTGCTTTAAAGATTTCAGTTAAATCTAAATCTAGATGTCTATTTTAGTTATTGAACAGTCATTCGTAGAAACTGCGGAAAATTGTTTATAAATAATATGTAAATAAGTAAATGAGTAAGTAAGTTTCTCACTTACTTATTTAGAACACACTGAAAAGGGTAGTTTAGACTGATTTTTGAGATAAGGATAAAAAATACAAAAGTTCAAACAACGGTTGTCGTTTTACGGAATCCGATTGAAAGCGTGAAAATTTATTTTACTGTAGAATATTGAAAAAGGCCTTACTTTCTACGGTTACATGTGCACGCATGGGAATCGTTATTTTTCACGAAACGTCTACGCAAATGTAATGTAAATTTCATTACAAACAACTTATTTTCATTTAATCAATCTGTTAATTGAAATTGAAATAAAATTTTTAATAAAAATATAATTTAAAAACTATATAAATGATAACAAAATAGTTTTACAGATGTTAATTATCAACGATGCAATGATTAATTTATAATTAATATAATAATTTATGAATCGTACATAATGAATCATTTTCATGACTTGAAGACGATGTAATACAATCGCAAATATCAATTCAAGGTTGCCACAGTATGAAATTACTATTTCGACGTAAGAGTATAGAGATAACCACTTATCAAAAAAATTCGATTAAAAAATAGAGATACAATAATATTTTTTGAATTATTCAAGTTAACCCGGGTAAATAAAACCCTGCAACCCAGCACACATACGTTTATGTTCGGTTGAATAGCTGAATTGTTGACGCAACTAAAAATGTCATTGACGTATTAATTTTTTAACTATTTACCCTCTTGTGTATTCAACATTCCGTGCTTTAAAACTTAGGTATTAATGTATTGCTGCAAAGATAATATCAAGATGATAACCGAATTCTGCGACACGTTGCAGACATTCTTCTCTTACAGCCGTTACGGCAGCTGTGGTCCAGGTTTTCAGCTCATCCATATCAACAGATAATGGTGGAACATAAACCCTTTATTTCACATATTCACAAGAAAAGGTCACAAGGTGTAATGTCTGAGGATCTTGGAAAGGCCACGAGTGTAGTGTCACGTCTTGGGCTCCCGTACGCCCTACCCTGCGTTGAAGCAATGTTTCATTTAGAAACCGTACTCGGTGTCGGGGTTCCATCATGCTGATAAAAGAATTCTTCAGACTTCATTTAGTTGTGGAATAAAACCAGTCCTGCAGCATCTAAAGATAAGAATGCCCAGCCTGTTACTGTGTTTTCTTCAAAAAAGAAAAGGTCATCAATTTTTGTAAACGAATCCATCAAAAATATTAACGTTTGGTAAAAATCGCTCCTGTTGTACAATATCTCGCGGATTCTCAAGTTCCCGTATGCGAATATTGTGACGTGAAACTTAACCGCTTAAATGAAATATTGCTTTATCACTAAAAATTAACCGCATCTTCCGTCTTCCGAATCGTTAATGGTTTCAGCTAAGAGCATATCAGAGAATCTTTACTTTTTCTTTTGTCACACGAAGAACTTGTACCAGTTATAATTGGTATGACCTGAAATGCAAGAGTCGTCTTATCATACACCAGACATTCGTATGAGGGATCGCAAGTTCTCGGCTACAGCGAAGATTGGACTTTTTCGGACTTTGCAAAAAAACCTCTTGAATTTGTCGTACATTTTCCTTTGAAGTGCGCGGTCACCCTTAACTGTTTGACATTGATACTTCAAATTGTTTATACCAGCGATAAAGTTTTTTAGCCGATGGTGGATCAATCCTGAAACTGTACAAACGTAAGTTGAATCGTTTTTACGGACTATCTTGCTAATTTGAACAACACAAAAAACCTTCTGTTGCAAAGACGCCATGTTATTTACTTCTGAGGTTAACGTAAATCTGAGCGCTAGTATTGCAATTTGCGACCTGTACTTGAAACTGATCAATATTCATTTTTAAATGGTGTAAATTTTATTTACTGACTACGCGCAATTCCATAGGTGTATGGTTTTAAAATCGGATCATTCTTTTTGATGTACGCTTTTACATTAATATTTCCAAAAACGTTTTTTCGTTTTAGTTTTTAATGTTATTGTCATTATTTTGTACAGTTTAATTAATTAAAAATTGTATATTCATCTATTACGCTAATATAAGAAAACATACTAAATATTCTTTTAGAAGTTTGTTTCTGTTTTAGACCGTTTATTACTGTGTTAGGTGTTATAATTTCCAAAAAAGAAAATATGTATTTCTGTACTTAAGTATTCTGATTGGAAGAAGTAAGTTTTTGTTCAATTTCAAGGACTATTTGCTTCATCCTCTATTGTCTGGCGAGCAAAACAATTTTCCACCGTTTATAAATTCATTAATTTTCTAAAACCTAATTAATTTTACTTATAAAGAGATTTAAAGTTTAAGTGTAGATGTTTAATTCTTTTACTCTATATTCAATATAAGAATCATATTTTTCAGTTTAATATCATAAATTTATTTTTCCTCAGCTTTAAATTTTCATAGAGGACGTATCTGTTAAGTAATATTCTAGTTAGGAATTATATTCTAAAAAAAGGTTTCAATCAAAAAATGAATAGGACGCAACTATAAACTTCAAGTATCATAAAAAATAAGGTAGTCCCTAACATGAACAATATTTTTAAGCATAACATTATAAAACTATTTGTAGAAGAATACTTGTTGTTTGTTAGTAGAAGCAGGTGGCTGATAAACATTTTCCTAACGCTATTCTTGACAATTATTTTCCTGCGTTTTATTCTGTGATAAGTGTACAGTATTCTCAATTTCCGATCTGCAATCGTCTAATATCTGCCACTTGTTGTACTTCTAGTTTGTTCAAAAAAACCAAAAGAAGATCTGAAATTCGGATTTATCTGAAACATAATATTTATGAAATTAAATTGTTTTTAATTATTAAAGTTAATATACAAAAAACCACTTACCAACAATTGAATTCGAACCATTCAAGCACTTTCGGAATGAATTTCCATCTTCAGGATTTCTCATATTCGTCCTACTTGTAATAATAATTAAAACTTCACATCAACAGTTGAGACCATCAAATTGACAGAACGTTTACGTTGACATAATTTTATAACATATGACGACCAACTGTTATGTATTAAGCAAATTCGACGAATTTTGTAATTTACATGTGAAGTTTTAATTACTATTACAAATAGGACGAATATTAGAGTTCCTGAAGATGTAATTTAATTCCGAAAGCGGTTGAACGCTTCGAATTCAATTGTTGGTAAGCGGTTTTTTGTATTTTAACTTTAATTATATACCTATACCAACGGACCATGCTTAAAAAAATTGTTTTTTATTAATTCTATTAATATTCCAAGAATATATTGAAATAAAAAGAATAAAACACTCTCGGTATTTAAACATTCTGAATTTTTAACTTGTAGCTATACTCCACAGTAGTGATATAGAAAAAATTATAGTACATAAAAAGTAATTATTGTTAATGTAAGAATATTTAACAAAATACAGTTATGATACTAATAAATTAATTATATGACTTTGGACTACCCCGAAACTATTGATCTAGTAATCTTTCCCTTGCCGGAAAGTGCGATATTTTAATTTTAAATAGTCTCCATTAAAACAGTCACATTTTCTCAAATGCGTAAATTAATACTCTTACATATTCAGATAATTTAAATTGATTTAGAATATAGTCAATTAGATAAACTTAATTCAATGAATATACCAAGGTAATCGAGGAATTGGAAATACGAGGGTTATTCAAAAAGTAAGGAACGTTTTCACCTGACGCCGCCAGGCGCACGCCAATCGCGTATATATTTGTGTGCTCGTGCTCGGCACCTCAGTCAGCGTCCAGCCGTGACAACGGAAACATCTCCGCAGTGCCCGTTTTTTTAATACACAAATTTGAAATGTGTGCTGCAATCGAAAATCCCGCCAGTTGTGAGGTGCGGTCTGTGATTCGTTTTTTGTTGGCAAAAAACCAATAGAAATTCATCGGGAACTGTGTGAAGTGTACGGGAACAACGTAATGAATGATAGTTCTGTCAGGAAGTGGTGCATTCAGTTTAAAAATGGCCGAACAAACGTTCACGATAAAGAGAAGAGTGGACGTCCGAGCATTGTGACTGACGATCTGGTCTCCAAAGTTGACGAAAAGATTCGTGAAAACCGCCGTTTCAAAATAAATGAGCTTTCTCTTTGTTTCCCACAAGTTTCACGGACTTTATTGTTTGAAATCGTTTCACAGAAGCTAGGCTACCACAAATTTTGTGCAAGAAGGGTGCGTCACTGAGTGGTTGAGATCACAGGCTTGTCCAATTTCAAAGCTTGTCCACCGCTATGATAAGAGCCTGAATTTGTATGGTGATTATGTTGAAAAGTTGTATTTTAGTCCTTCTTTCACATGTATATAATAAAAAGTTTTTCTTGTACTTGGTTTTTTAAAATTCCAAAACGTTCCTTACTTTCTGAATAGCCCTCGTATTTATAGAATTTTTTAATATTTTTTTATTCTTCATTGAATTAAGTCTTAAATTTTACCCAAACTATAAAATTGTTTTATTATCTCTCAAATAATAAATTACGTAAGCGGTAACCGAATGGTTTAGAGAAAAGCCACAAAAAAAAAAAATATATATATATATATATAAATGATGAAACCATTCTCCAATTTTATGTGAATCTTGGGAGAAATTAAAGAAGTTGTACAATAAATTTTGTGCAAAAATAAATTGAAGTTAGAAGAAACTACCACCGCATTGGTTTTTATCAAAAGGATAAAAAAAAATTAGTGGTTGCAAGAATTCTGAGATGTAAGTGCTAATATACTTTGTGGATAGATTAACTGTCATGTAGTCGCATTTATTTGTATTTATGATGACATAAATCTACTAAACTCAATCCGAATACATTATTCATATCAAATATTAAGAAATATTATAAAAATGTTCATTCAGTGTTATACGGGTGGAGTATTACGTTTTATCCTTCTAATATTAGGCATAGATTTACTTAACAAGGTATGATAAATTATAATAACTAATGGTTTAGAAATAAAAATCATAAAATTAGAGAAAAGAACAAATTTAAATATTTTAGATATTATTTATAGGTATTTTAAATATTTAAGATAAACTTTGATTTATGTAAACTAATCAAATTATACATACATATATATATATATATATATTTATATTTATGTTTTCTGAAGGTTAACTACACCTATTAAATGTTTTATGACAAAGCCTATTTTCGTAATTTACTATAATTGCGTAACTTTTGGTTAATTTCCTAAGTCAAAATTTACCGAGAAAATAGCAAGTTCCTTTCCTTTTTCGAAGTACACAGTATGATTAACTGTGATATATTATCGACATAGAATTCTAAATAAACCTTAATAATTTGATCAATCAATGACAGAGATTATATAAATCTTATTACCTTTTTAGCCTAATCAAATAAGAAGCAGTTGTATTTACCATTATTCATCAAGGTTTTTTACGTAATAGCACGGAACTGTTTTTTTGTAAAATTTTTAACTTTCAATCAACTGACCCAGATTCGTTATACTACAAAACGTTTTTCTCGAAACGGCTTGTTAGGGACCACTTCAATGTGATACCTTTTTTGCTTATTTTCTACTTTTCTATATTTTCTTCATTTTCTCGTAGTGAAATCGTTTTCCTTCTTCTGATGCTCTTTCTTTCTTCATCCACAAGAAACCTTTTTACTGGATAATATTTCTCTAAACTTCATTCTATCAAAATACTCCTCCTCTTGTATCCTTATGTTATAAAATTCCTGTTTCTACTCCTTTATGTAACTTGTATGGCTTTTTGTTTTCCAAAGATTTACGAAAACCTATTTATTTAGACTTTTTTTATTCTTCCTCAGCATATCTTAGAGGAATTTTTAGTTTTCTTTTTCTAACAACATTGAGTAGGTTAAAAAACTGAATTTCATGTGATATAGCTTTTTAATTTGCATTTCTACTGCAGTACTAATATTTTAAATAATAATAGCGTATTATGAGTTACATAGATATTTTAAAGAAGAATGTAAAAATTGTTTAATTTATGTTGAGTAGTTTTTCATTAATTATTAAGAGACTTCAAAATAAAGAAGGAGGTTTCCAATGCAATCCGTATTTTTTTTTTATATGAAATAACATAATGAAGCCTTACTTTTTGTTAATTCAATCGACTTTGATTTTTTGGCAGTAGAATTTCAACTGGTGGCCTCAACATAAGACTATATTGGATAAATTAGTTGGATGATTTATTTATCGAAAATTATAGTACCTAATAAATGAATAATTTGAATATATTTATCATTAATATATTTATGTATTTGTCATTATTGTTCAGTGTTTGTCGTAGAGTAATAACAAAAACACCTCGTGTTCTTAAATACAAAACATATTTTTGCGCGAAAATTAAAAATAACATTATTTTCAAAATTTAGAGTAAAATAAATAATTTATATCTTCCATTCAGAATTCTAAGTCACATTCGGTAACAGTCTCTTTGTTTAATTTTTATATTTGCTTTTACTTATTTTTACTAATTCGCAACTTTTTTGCTTCTCGTTTTTTGCATGTTTTTTTTTTCATCTGTATAGTGAATTTGTTTATTCCCTAATTCATTTTTATCATCAAAATTAATACTAAAACGTCAATTAATTTATTTTAAGCAAGAAAACCTACTTTAAAAACCACCCTTAAAATTAAAGAGTAGTTCACTACAAAATAAAATTTCAAAATTTTAAGTAGGCGGCAAATTAAAAATTAATAATTTTAGCCTTAATTGATTTTAATTTTGCACTGACTAAAAACATTTAGAAAAGAATTTTCTTTCATTTTTAATTCAGATTTTTATAGCAGGTTTTATATATTTAAAAAATTTTATTTTATAAAAAATAAAATAAGGATGTTTTATATTTCTTATAATGTATTTTTTTTTTATTTATTACTTTTCTTTATACTATTATATGTTTCTGCTTGCTTGTTATTTCTTAAAGTGGATGAGAATTTTATTAGTTGAAGCAAAACAGGAGTTATACCCATCCTTCTGTTTTTCATCCTGTCGTTCTGTGTGTTACTTCCTCTCTCAGCATCTCTTTCCTTCTGTCGAGAGTGTTAATTGGATGCAGTGGTCGACGGGTGGTTGAGATAACGTTACAAGAGTAGAGCCTTGACCAGATTACGAGACTCTAGTGAGCTCCTAACAAGGCCTGTACACAACTACCAACTATGTTCAGCCTTACATCCCCTAGGGTTAAATTCACAATCCCGGATAAATCTCAATTGGGAGTTAGCGAAAGTGTTCTACACGTTTTCATTAAGAAACTATTTTATTTACATCGTGTAAGAATGTTTCTTAACACCCACTACATTAAATTTATCACCTTCAAGATGGGAGTAAAACAAATGTAATTTTTTTTTTTCATTGTAAATAGAAAAATGGAACGATATATTCGCTGGAGTTTCTTATAAATGAATTCTTTCTCGTACAAAAATTTTACGAAAATTTATCCTTTTTAGAAAACACGATTTAGATTCGTATTTATCTCTGTACTCCGTTTTATAATTAATTCTAGTAATTTCATTTATTATAAAAAAAAAGTTAGAAAAGTTCCTTTATAACCGTTTGAACTTTAATTCGATTGTAGGACATCTAGTTAAAGAAATATGCGAAAAATATTATGTGAAATATGAGATTTCAAGGCACTAGTGTATTTTCCTTAAAAAGATCACTGCCTTTCACTCATACTCATACTAAATTGTTACTCTTCCCGTTTCACTAATTCATCACGTATCTGTTAAGTAAGAATTATATGTAATAGTTGTAGGTGGTCTAATAACAGTCCCTCCAGAAAATGATATAGACTTTCCAGAGATAATGAGTATATTATGGCAGACTATAAGGGGAAAATTGAGTTCTTTTCTCGTTGCTTTCGGTACTTTCAAATGATTAATCGCATATCAACATTACCAAGCCCACTGTAATGCAAGTAATACTGAACCCTTAAAAGACACATCTTCTCTATTTTCACCACAGATACCACTTTGTAGTGAACTTCATTACTATCAGAGAAGACAACTCTTGATTGTTATTTATATCTTAAACCTTTTAGAAGCGTTATGGGGTAAGGAAAACCGAGAAAAATAATTCAAAACTAATCAGTATCCTTTTCTGTGTGAGAAAAAGTCTCACCTCTTATTTTAAGAGAATTCATAACATACCATTTTTAATCTTATTTTTACAATGTTTTTTATTCGATGTTCTGTTATACAGAACGTTTCTAGTAATCATATTTTTTATTTATATACTCTCCAGCCTCATCATAAGTAGTGGCTTCAACTTCGACATTGTTTACCTTCTGTAATGTTAACATCTTCAATTTTTTCGTTCCGAAAATTCCTTCAAAACGTCTCTCAGTAGTCAAAGTTCTTAAACAATGGTAAATTCAGTGTCTTTATCTTCTCCTTACTGCTTTTAATAACTTAATTTTGCTTATTCTTTTCAACACATCATTCTTTTGTTTCTCCACCGGTTTACTTTTTTATATTTTTCTTCGGTTTCTTTTTTGGTATACAATCTTTTTTTCATTACTAACTTCTGATATTTTTTCTTTTTCTTTTTTTTGTATTGTTATTATTATCGTAATTTTTTTTTACAATCAGAGTTTAATAGTTATTAATAAATTAATACATTTAAATTTTTAAAAAATGGTATAAAGAAAAAGGAGATATAGTCGGATTAGAACCCCTCCGCCCTTCAGATTTGATATCAATTCTCCAAATATTTTCCAAATAAATCCAAAATATATATATATATATATAATAGATAATTCTAGGAACTTTTCAATGGCGAATAGAAATGCTAGTCTTTGTGAAAACTGTTTTAAATTTTTGTTAAATAATGATTTTTTAACAGTAATTTTATTTTAAGTAATAATTAAAACAAAATTTAAATATATTGAAAATGGATTTGTTTTCAGTGTAATAAATTAATTTTATTTCCATCACGATAGATATCTATCTATTAGATACCTTTCATTTCATTGTTATCAATCTCACTAATTGAATCTATAATTCTTGCTGTGATGCTAGCATTTTTTGATACCAAACTTATAATCAAAAGACGAAACTTCAGAATAATAATCTAAATAATTGAAATCTAGTAATCTAATAATAATCGATAGGTGAAGCCTTTTTTTATGTCATACAAGGATGATAGAAAACAGTTTAATACAGAGGAGACTATTAAAGAAAAAAAAAAATATAACTTTATAATTCGGTGGTAATATTTTTATTAAGATAACAAATAAATATTAAAATGAAAATTAATTCATTGTATAAATCTATTTGTAAATAGTAACATATCTCAAAATTAATAAATACGTAAATGTAACGAAATTTTAACCTTAACGACAAGAGATCAAAGCAGTTATTAAATAATTACTCTATTAGAATAGTAAATTAAGGATTGATTAATGAAAAGAAAAAGAAAGTATGAACAGAAAGTAAAAAACCGATGTGTACACTTCCTTTTAAAATGGATATTTCCGTTGAAATCTGAAAACCGCGAAAAATTTTTCGCGATCGCAATTATTTCTTTACTTCGTACAAAGGAATAAAAGTAAATGCAAAAAAAGATATTTTAATATCATTTTTACAATCATTCGTAAAATCTATTTAACTAAAAAGATAAATCCGGTTTATCAGTCACCATTTTATTATTTATTGGTGTTTATCAGTTAAGCCATGTAAATCTTTTTAGAAAAATTACAATCTATTAAATAAAATACGGGAAATTGTATTAATTATTAGTTATTAGTAAGAAAAACCAATGAAATTTGATTATTTAATTGATTAATTTTAAAGCGAAAATAGTGTAATAAGTGAAATTTTTAACTAATTGATATATCATTTAAAGTATTAAAGTATTTTCGCCTTAAAATTAATCTTTCTTAACATAATTTGTCAAGAAAGAAAAGATAATCAGCGAAAGAGTTACATTAAAATAGGTAATTTTACGTTTTAAATAATTTATATTTTAAAATTGATTGCAAGCAAGTATGTATAGAATCAATTTTATTAAAATTTCAATAATAAATAAGTCGTGCAGTTATAATATCCAATTACTGCCTTTATAAAATATATTTCTTAATGACCTGGAAAGATTTTAAAGAGCAGGCAACAACTAAGGAGCCCATTATAACGTTATTGTTAAGAAGAATACAAATATAAATAAAATATTAGTACTGAATTTAGACTAGTACGTAATTAAAATAGAATTACGTTGTTGCATGAAATAATTTTATTATGAATGGGTTCGATTATTAAAAATTTATATATTTTAAAATTACATGTAATTTAATATCAATACTCCCCTTTTGGAAGTCGAGTGCATCTCCGCCAAACCTCAAACACAAAACAGAGAAAAATCACAAGAAAAGGACAAACGGAGAGTATTTTAATAAAATGGTTAACTTCTTATGAAAAATCGTGAGATTTCGTTCCTAAAAAAGCGTACACACTGACATGATAAGCGGTAATAGCTTTTTGTTATGCATTTTTCTTTATATAAAGGCTATTTTCACTATTAAATATTCATTAATTTGCATGTTCATATGTTTTTACTCTTTTCTCATCACGCAAATGAAACGGCCATTTTTATTCTCTGACACCAAGCAGGCGTACGTTTCGTCTATTTCGTTAAGTGGCGCAAGCTATCAGGGTTCAGAAAAAAGTTAAGATATGTGTCAAATGTTATTATGTAAAAACTGTTAAATTAGTTACACATATAAATATAACAGAATATGAATATAACATAATAATGATAATAGATAATAATTATTAAGGAATTATTATTATTATTATTATTAATTAACAACAAAATTAATAATAAAGGTAATTATAGTTTTTATGTATTATTATGATGAAGGGTAAAACAAATAAAGTTACAGCTGAATTACTATCACCTGCTCTATGATAAGGTAATTTCAAGATAAATGGGAATAATAAATTTAGTTGCATTGAAATAATTTCTGTTTCGAATAACTATATTAAAACTGGGCAGATTAAGCAAAATAGAGATGAATTTAAAATTAAGAAATTTATATTTTTTGTATATCATTCTCTATTTATATACACTTTAAAAGTTCTTACATAAAAGTTCACAGCAAAATAAAATTTTCAAACAAAGCACACTGTGATTACTCGTGTTTCAGCAATTTTCGAATTTCGAATCGTGCTAATTTTGTGTTTACGAATTAAAAGTAATCGCAATGTGTGTAGTAGTGGAAAATTAAATAAAGCTTTTGCCAAGTAAACGGTATTTTCGCTTTTGAAGGCAACAGTTTTTTATTGATATCGGTAGATAGCGACGGTCATGGGGGTGTAAAGAATTCGACAATTACTACAATCTAAAGGTAATTTTTATGTGTCGTATTAATTATTTATTAAACCGATCTAAAAACATTGTTTTTTATTTATCTTACGTCATAATATTATACATCAGTTCCCATTAAAGCTATCGAATCGTATCTTAGGGACAAAACTGAATGCCAGTTATTTTCTCACCTATTGGATAGTATACGTCATGCTGTAAATGTACCATATCAATTTCCCGTTAAAGACTTCCCGTTGAAATCGGAAACTAAATACCACACACTAGTTTTTTCGACGGCAATTAAAATCATTGCATTACATTTAAAATATGCATATTAATGTTGCACGTATCTTTTAGTGAATAATTAATATTTAAATTTAAGTGAAAAAATCACATAACTACCTAATTAGAAATGGCTGTACGCAACCGAATAGAAGCTATTACATCTCAGTCACATAATTACACATTTCATTGTGTAAATTTATGTTTGATCACCTTATAACACCCCACACCAAAAAAACCTATTTCGATATAAAAAATATATCACAAAAATCGTGCAACATTGCTAACAATTCATATACAGTAACTGCAGCTATATTTCATAATGCCCAAGTATGCAGAACTGTCATTAAACTTGTTTGTTAAAGAAAAAAACATATTCGATTCAGATAGACGATTTAAGTGTTCATAAATAAAGATGGCCAAGAAATTCAAGAGATTCTTATATATTTTTCTTAGAGAAAAAGAAATAATCAACATCAACTTTAAAATGATACTATAACAAAAATAACCCATATCACAACCTCAAAAAAAAGATTTAATTTTAAAAGTGTTTGTTCATTAAGTGAAGAAAGTAATGCCTGTCGATTTTCCAATAATTACATAACTACTTAATTGGAAGTGGCAGTATTCAACCCAAAAGAAACTATTACAGCTCAACTCTTCTGATCTTCTTATCCCCTCCCCCAAAAAAAAATCCATTTTTAGTTGAAAAGAAGCTCAAAAACAATTGTTTGTCCTAAGTATAAATAAATTTTGAATAATACAAACTCCCGACATATTTATATTGTGAAGGTATCCGTCAAAAAACATTATCTGCCCCGAATCATAAAAAAAAATATGTGAAAAGAAAGTGAATACTATTTGATATTCTCAAACTTCTCTAAAACACAATTCTTTGCTTCAAACGTAAAAAAAAAAAATAAATAAATTAAGTCTTGCACAAACTTGAAATAAATTTAACAAATCCCCTCGCCAAGGGACTATTTCAATTACAAAATAATAAATAGCAAAATAATGTTACTCTAAATAGATTTTTCTCTTAACGTTTGAGTAGCTTGCTTGATTCTTTCATGATTTTTCTTAACCAGCTGTTCGTTATGTGCTTTTTTTGTCTTGGAAGGTTTAAGATTTTCGCCGGAATCACCAGCAATTATGTTTTTAAATTAAATAAAAATTAAATTTAGAAATCTTGCACAAAGTTATTACATTTTGACGGTAATCTGAAAAATTATTAATTATTATAATTGTAATCATAATTATGAATTCATTAAATAAAAATTCATAATTAATTAAAATGAAACTTTTAGTGGAAAGAGTGCGTTCAATTTGGCTTAGATTACAAGCCGAATTCGAAGATGAACTTCAACTACTTCAACTATGTGAGAACACGTACAAAGAAAGCGAGTGAACACGTTCCCAGATTGTTACTTGTAGCTAGTCAGTCTCAACTGGAGAGGTTCCAGCAGACCTTTCCGCCTCCTCGCGTCGTTATTTAAAATGAAAATGAAGATTAATTGTTGTAAAAATAAATGTTGTGTTGTTTTAAATAAATTATAAAAAAACTGCACCACGCTTTTATTAACTAAATATTTTCATTACTTTTAATTTTAAAATTTAATAATTATTACATTTGTTTGTTTTTTATTTATCGGTTATTTATTAGATTATTTATATAATTTATTTTTTACTTTTCAGTTCATTTTTATATTTGTTAATATATTATATTTTTTTTGTTTAAAATTCTCAATTTGATTTAATTCTTATTTTTACTTTTTAGAGGGTTTTTCTAATTTGTTTCATTTTTTTATTAATGTTAATATTAGTTAAAAAAAGTGCTTTTTTTTAAATAATTCTTTATATGTAATCAAATATATTTTTGTAATTTTTTTATTTTATTGAAGTATTTTAGTTAATTCATGATTTTCAATAAAAATCTTGTAAATATTATTGGGATTAAACATTATATTTACCTGAATAATAAAATTAAAATTATTACAATCATATAAGTATTGTTCAGAAGTTCTCGTTGTTGAAGATTAAGATTACTGGAAAAGTATTCAAAATCTTCAATAGCTAACTTGGTGCTGTTTGTGAAGCTGTAAGATGTGGTTTTACATAGTTGCATATCAACGATGAAGTTGAAACAAAAATTAATATCTAATCATTTCATTTAGCGATACCATACAACTTCATTCTAATACCATACTAATAAAATAACACTTAATTCAAACTAATATTTTGATAACTAAGGCATTCACTTTCTGATGTACGCCAAGCTGAGCTATTCTGGTCGTTGTGTTTATTTCATTCTCAAGATTTACTACTCTTTTATTTATGTTGTCTTTGTACATGAAACGATCTTAATATTAATAAAAATCTTCATTTATACGCAATAAACTTTTTTTTACTTTCGGAAAAGAAAAAATTCAATGAAGCAACCGTTTAAGAAAATACTGACAGCCACGGGTATATTATGATTGTAAAAATTACGCACGAACAGAATAGCTTGTTCTTACATCCAAAGAAAAAAAATGTTTTCTAACGTATAAGACAACAAGCAAAGACAGTCTCTGAAAGATGAATATTAAAAAAACGAACAGCCCCATGGCGAGTGAATTTTTGTAATTTTTTCAAGTTTTTGCAAGATGTAATTTATTAAATATTTTTTCTCTAAGTTTGAAGGAAATAATTTTTCTTTAGAGAAGGTTGAGAGTAGCAAATAGGATTCAGTTTTTGGTTTAGGATTTGGGGTAAACAATTGTTTTTTGGGGGATACATTCACACTGTAAGTGTTTATCGGGGGTATGTATTCACCATTTTTTTTAATATCATTCTATTTTTGGTAGTACTCAAAAAAAAAAATTTTGGGTCTCTTTTCAACTAAAAATATTTCTTTTTGGAAGAGACTTTTTTAGGGGGAGGGGTGATAAGATCACTAACATTTTTACAATGAAATTTTTTTTTGTGATTATAATTTAAATAAATATATAAGCAGTAACATCAATCTTAGATATGAGCAGAGTAAATAAAAAT
Organism: Lycorma delicatula; assembly: GCF_047948215.1. Classification (NCBI taxonomy): domain Eukaryota; kingdom Metazoa; phylum Arthropoda; class Insecta; order Hemiptera; family Fulgoridae; genus Lycorma; species Lycorma delicatula. Next base: position 55,885,993 of record NC_134457.1, read on the forward strand.
AGAATAAAATAATTTTATTGGATAAAAATAACAAAACAAAAAATACAGTGATTAAATTATTCTCCTTGATGATATTAAGGGAGTTTCATATGTAAAGAAAAGATAACAAAAGGGTAGTAAATCTTAAGAATAATGTAAACACCAAGACCAGAAGAGCTCAGCATGACTATCGAAATATGAGTTTCAATTAATAGTGTTTTTTATTAATATGGGATTAGTTAGAGCATATACAAAGTGAATCGTGAAAAGAAATTGTACATTCTTTAGGGCAGTGTTAATTTGTTCTCTCCACAAGTTAGTAGAGCATAAATTTAAGAACTGTCAAAACAAACTTTGCTTCACCGTTGATGTGCATCCACGTAAAACCACATCCTGTAGCTTCGCAAACACAACCGACTTAGATATTTAAGTTTATATTTTGAATACTTCAATAATCTTAATCTTCAACATCAGAACTTCGGAACGATACTTACTCATATACGACTGACTGACTAATAACTTATTTTTTTTATATTATTTAAGTAAATAATAATAATTTAATCTTAATATCTTTAATAAATATTTTTACATTATAATTTATACGAATTTCAGTTTATTTATCACAAATTCTTTCCTAAACAGATAGCTTACAAGTACAGTTAACCTAATACATAATAAAACATTTTAACGAAAATTAAAGGATTTATCATGTATTTTATAATTAATAGGCTGTTGTAATTAAATTATAGGTAATATAAAGATGTCTTTCTATTACCATTTATTTTAATGTGTTCTGATTTTTGTCTGTAAGTGCTCCTAAAATGACTAAGACAGAAGTCTCATCACGTATTAAATGTTATTCAGTAGTAACATCTGACATAATAATAAATTTTCATAGATATCTAACTTATTTTAATAAATCGTTAGAACATTTTTTATAAACAGATGATAGAAATCATCTTAAACTAAGATATGAATTTTGTCCATGGGTACGGTTTATTTTTATATACAGTTCATAATTTTTTTACAATTTTTTTTTTTTTTAAATCAGTCAAATAATTTAATTTTTACTTTCCTGGCATCATACTGCAAGAAGGAAAGTTTAATCATTAAAAAATGGGGGTATGGTTTTTTTATTTAATTTCTCGATGTTTCATCACCCCGGGACCCCCAAAAACAAACAAAATAGGGGTAATGTTCGTATGAGATTCATATGAGATTTTTAGGGGCCTAGGTTCTTGCGTCGGCCTGTTTAAAGCTTAATAACATCTGACTGGATAAACTGATCTTGATGAAATTTGAGACTCGTATATTTGGGGAAACCTGTTGGTAAATGTTTTCGGTCAAAAATCTTCAAATAGATTGCTTTTTTGGGATCAATTTTCTCAAAATTTTGCAAACATAACCTCACTTTATATTAAGCTCAGTACCTGTTTGCATGCATATCTTACCATTTTAAAAAATGTTACCCAAAATTTTCTCCTTCCACTAAAATCGAGAAGTGATTTCTTTTTATTTTTTATATATTTATTAACCGAAGTTTTTTGTCTTCCGAGGCATAATAGTAATGCAATGGACCAAAAAAAAAAAAACGTTGAAGGCAATTGGGTGTGGGGGGAGAGTCGATCAAAGTTTGGAAATATAGATTTAAAAATTTTTTTTTAAACCTTATTTGGTTTATTTTCATATATTTTTACTTTTCCACTATACAAGAATAAACAACCAATCCCAGGAAGTATTACAACTTTGTTTTTTTTTGTTTTTACTGGTAATTTTGAAACCAGATTTCCTTTGTTTTATTTATAATTCAGTCTAAAATATCGTTGTTCTTCTTCCTCTACATTTATTAGATTAGAAAACATTATAAAATCCTGTCGCAGGACACTTATTCTTACAATATTATTTTTTTTAGCGCTCGTCATATACTTTAAAATAGGAATTAAATCACTACATGGTTCGTCATGTGTAAGGTTATAAAGGGCTCTTAACATTTTATTAGGGCCCTTAACAAAAAAAAAAAAAAAACAAAATATTTAGACACTTCTAATAACACTTACAGAGTAAGGGACCTAATATTAAAATAAGACAATAAATAGCACACAAAAACGATTGTCTTAACAATACCAATATTATTAAAAATAACTATATTCCTAGAATAAAACTACTTCACTTAGAGAATCCTTAGACAAAACTTGAACTGACTTATAGACTTTTTAATAGTCCACTGGCGTGCAGATCCGCAATTATTTTTTTCTTTTCCATTTTCCAAATCAGCAGCAATATGATTTGTTAGACCGAACCTCTTTTTGAAGTCTTCGTATATGGTTCACTCTTCCATTAGGTGCTTGACTGTAAGTACTTTATTACAAACTCCGCACATTGGTCTTTCCTCGCCGGTTAAAAAATATGAATTTGTAATTTGTGTGTGACCGATTCTGAGTCTGGTCACCGCCACTTGTTCTCAGTGAGTCAGCTTCACATCGCTCTTCCATTTATACGGACAAGTTTTAACTGCGTTTAGTTCCGTATTTAATCTTCTCCATTTATTACTCCATCTGTTTCTTATTGCATTAGACAATTTTTAACATTTGCCACTCGAAAAGGAATTATATCCAAGTTATCATAGACTGTTGCCGTTCTGGCAGGTTCGTCTGCGCATTCGTTTCCTGCAATACCAACTTGCCCTGGAGTCCATACAAATACACATCGCTGTCCTCGTCGATTTAAAACGATTTAATATTATTTTTAATGTATGTAAAACTTACTGAGGTTAACTTAGTGAATGTAGAACTTATTTTATTAATATATTATACAACTGTTATTCTCTTATTACAATAGAAATATACAAATATTTTCCATATATATAAAATATCTGCATAATGATTAATAATATGTAACAATATTTGATTTATTATAAGCTGAAAGTGATTGAAATATTCTATTCTCACCAACATCTTGAAAGAAAATGTTGAAATAGCGCTTTCTGTTTTTATGAATGGAAATTTCCCTGCGTGGATAATTCCTTTGGGTAATATATTTATAGTGTACCACGTTCGAGTATTAATTAAAGTTGCAAGCTTCCAACATTATTTCAATGTCTGTTAGCCACGACAGAAAAAAATCGCGTTTAGGATAATCGTATGTTAAGTAGAAGTAGTGTCTAACTGAAAATCAACAAACAAACAGTTTTGTTTACCACATTATACAAATCTGCCATGTTTCATTCATGAATAATTACACTAGAGATTAAGGACATCCAAAAACCCGTTTCGAAAAGCAGGTCTGTAATCTCACTAGCCTTGAAATACTATTTTATTTTTATTATTACTGTGTCCTATATATAGTTTTTTTAATAATATTTTAGTAATTCCAATAATATAGAATGGCATTTTGTCATTACAAAAGATTTTAAAATAATATTTCTCCTTGTCCTAGCTAAATTGGAATGGGAATTGTAACTCCCAAAGGTGAATACAGGAAAACTTCTATTAACTATTGCTATATGATATAATATCGGGTAAAGGTATCCTAGTTTAAATCGGAACTAGATATAAACGCGTTTATTTGTGTGTTTGTGTATTAAGAGCAAGAGAAACGATAAATCAACTACAGAGACAAAGAGAAAATTGGAACGGGGTTAAAGATAATGACAGGGTAAATGTTCAGCAGAGTTAGTAGTGGTCGGTAGTCAGGAAAAGGGATGGTTTCATAGTTTTGCGCTTCGAGGTAGACACGCCCTACTTCACTGCTTAAACTCTGCTTCACTGTAGCGATGTTATTATTATTATGATTATTTATTATTAGGTCATACCTAGAGAATATTTATTATTCTAACTAATAACATTAGTATTACTTTTAATAGTGTATTTTAATACAAACCGTCGGGTACAAATATGATAATCAAAATGAATATAATTTTAATAGCAGTTATTAACATTTCATCAAATATGCATGAATATGATATTTCACATGTCTTATTTATACATATTTTTCGACATATTATTTTATTAAAGTTTTTTTTTTTACTTTATTATGTAATAGAGCTCTTGTAAGAATTAAGAAAATATTAAGAAAAGATAGATTAGGAGGAAAACGTAGCTCATGTAAAACACCTAGTTTATTTAGAATTTTAAATCAAGTAAAATTAAATTTTAAGAAAATATAAACTTCATTTTATAAACTGTAACCGTAAATTTAAAAAAAAAATTTAAATTTCGGTTTTCAGATTTCAACGGAAATATCCATTTTGACCCTGAATCCAATTTGACAAGTTTCGGTATAACGTCTGTACTTACGTACTTATCTCGCATAACTCATGAACGATTAGCCGTAGGATGTTGAAATTTTGGATTTAGGAATATTGCAACATCTACTTGTGCATCTTCGGTTAGATTGAAATCGACTGAACCAAAAGTGTCCAAATCCCAAAAAATTTGATTATTTTACTTTTTCTTAATTACAGTAACAAGTCCTCATTGAGATCTTTTCAAAGATATTTATTTACTCGTAGTTATTTTCATTGGCTCCAGAGTTATGGCCAAGTAAAATTTTAATTAAGAAATATTCGGATCAAGGGGAAGGCACATCGGTTCAAATCAGACTTCATCTTTTTTTTTTTAATTTTTGTTGTTTTTTTTAATTAAATATATTGATTTATTGATAATTATTAACCTCTGATTGTAAAAAAAATTTACGATAAATAAAAATTCAATAATAATTTTTAAAAAACAAATATGAAAAAATATCAGAAGTTATTAATGAAATCAAAAAAATTGTATGTACTTTTCATTTTTTATAAATGTGTATATGTAATTTAAATAGGCGGACAAGGAAGTCATGTGATACCCACATCAGATTTTGACTTTTTATATAACGTCGTATTAAATAAATTAAGTTCTATCAAATAAAAGTATTTATTTAAAATTTCATAGTTTTAAGGCAATTGGATTTAGAGGTGGGAGATATTTAATATTATTTCTGAACAGTCTTTCTTCATATCACGTAAACCCGTTGCAAGGTTGACTAAAAAAGTTAAAATTTTGTTATATATATATATAACTCACCTTTTGTCTGATTTTCGATCGTATCGGATAAGAGGGCAATACCATTTCCATTTTTTTTTCTCCAACAGAATGTCCCGGGAAGTGTTGGCCAAACTTTAGGGATCGATTCAGGAAATCAAAATAAACTAAAAATTTTCTTTTGTTGCAACTTTTTATTAAGAATCGGTTCCTCGTATTCTGAAACCATAAGTTAATCGTTTAACAGTTTCATGAAAGAGAACTGTCCCGTGATTAATGAGAAAATAGAACTAAACACAACATAATCAATAGTCCTCAGTATATCGAAGCAAAGTCGAATAAGTACAATCGATGGAGAGAATTCTGACCTTACGTATCACACGCTAATTTTCTAATCTAACAAAATATAGTATAATACAACATACTATAATCAATAATATTCAATAGAAACTTGTTAATCAGACATATAATTATCATATTAAGTGTCATCTTAGTCACCATGTAGCATCACCCAGGTCCAACAAATGGAACCTTTTTTCAGCCTATTGTCTAGCATCTTCCCTATTGTCTAACAAATTCACTGCTAGATAGTTTACATGTGTATTGAGCTTAAATATGTATTTCTTGCTTACTTGTTGGATCTTGGATCTCCCATGATCATACAGATCTCTGGAAAATCGTGGATCTGTTATCTTATACCTTATACTTCCTATAACCTTTGAAGTTAGTGGGATTGTTCAAATGGCATAGAGTGTAAATCGACCGAAGTAATTCTGTCTTTCTTTTGGCAACCTGCGGTTCTGTCATCTCACACAGCGGTATGGTCAAATACAGTTGTTCTTGCTATGTCTATATTGTTGGCATCTCATACATTGGATTATCCCAGGAGATCTCCTTTTTTTCTTTTTCCTGTTTAGCCTCCGGTAACTGCCATTTAGATAATACTTCAGAGGATGATATGTATGAGTGTGAATGAATTGTAGTCTTGTACTTTCTCAATTCGACCATACCTGAGATGTGTGGTTAATTGAAACCCAACCAACAAAGAACACCGTTATCCACAATCTAGTATTCAAATCCGTGTAAAAATAGCTGGCTTTACTAGGACTTGAACGCTAGAACTCTCGACTTCCAAATCAGCTGATTTGGGAAGACGCGTTCACCATAGACCAACCCGGTGGGTTCCCAGGAGATCTCCTAGGTTCTTCAAATCTAACACTGTAAGAAATATACCTCAAACCTGTTAGAAATATACCTAAAACCGAGAATCACTTTGTTGTTATCCTGCGGTTCTAAGTTAACAAAAAAGTAGGTAACGGTTCCTTTGTTACCCGATGACAGGCGTTGATAATGCTTCGAACTTAATGCCCTTGATTTTCAATGTCATCCTTGATTACGTTTATTAGAATTGATTAGTGTAAATTCTTTATCACTGCCCGAAATACTCTCACGTCATATGAAACGTTGTGCTCCCGGGCTATTTGAATTACTGTTTTGAAAGTGTCAGTGTCTTTTGAAATTATTCTCAGCTGTTTATTATTAATTATTCGTACACTATATTCGGATTTAGTCAAAATTTTTGTAACAACTCATAAAGTTTTACTTAATATTATATAAAATTATTGGCGGAGGTTTAATATTTTCCATCTATACTAATTTGCTCGGTAGTCTCTTTCATCGGTTGATATTTGTACTGATTAGACAACAGTGAATCATTCCTAAAATCAGTTTGGACACCTTTCGTTTACATAGTACTGGTGTACATAGCCTGTCAGATTGTTTGTTTGTAAATCTGAAATATCGATTTCCCCATCATTCCACGAGACGTCACACAGTATCCACACTATCACCTCTAATCATTCTATGAAATGCTGGGATCTCTGCTTGAACAAATTAGAGTTCCTCGCATTCTCTTAGGCTGTAAATTATTGTTTACATATCTCGTATCGCCGTTGTTATTAGGAACGGTAGCAATTGATCCATAACAACATGTAAGACGGTTATGTAAGCTAACTACATAAGTTGATGCCGAATAAAGACCTATCAAAACCTTAATAAATAGAAGAGTAATAAAATTATCTTTAACACAATAGTCGATTAATGATTCTCAAGAGGCACTATGTCTTGTTTCACAACTTTCATAAATTCATAAATAAATTAGTACCACTTACTAAATATATCTAAAACATTGATGTGGAAAGATTTTCTATCTCGCGTTATTTTCTCATTGTTCGTTATTTTATGTTTTTTTGTTCTTTTTTTTATAAAACTGTATACCTTAGATTGAATTGAGATATTTTAATTAAGTTTTATGTACGTGGACCCAACAATATCTGTAAAATAAATATATCAAAAAATTTCAAAATGGCGGCCATTCAAATTTTTTAAATTGCATATATATTTTTTCCCCTAATGTGTAGTAGCAATATTTTCAACTGATGAACAATAAACAACTGCCCTCCCACGGTCCAATGAGATGAAAATAATATGTATGACATGTAAATGAAGTGTAGCCTTGTACAGACTCACTCCGACCATTCAAGAAACGTGTAGTTAATTGAACCCCAACCACCAAAGTAAACCGGTATCTACTGTCTAGCATTCAAATCGGTATAAAAGTAACTAACGTTTACTAGGATTTGAACCTCAGAACCAACGACTTCGAAAATCAGCTGTTAATCAACTGGTTTGCAACGATGAGTTAACCACTAAACGAACCCGGTGGGCTTGTTTATGATTTGAAAAAAAACTGTATTTCATCTGTAATAAAGAACTGAAATGTGGCTGATATTATTATTAAAGTGGATTGCAAAAATTATGGGTGAAAACAGGCACAAAATTGTCTGTTTCTTTTTAAATGTATATTTCTTTTAACATCATTAAATAAATTTCTTATTGAAGTAAAAAATTTAATTGAAGTATTTCCTCATGAGTTAATAATAAAACGGGTTATTAATTATTAAACTTAAATTTAATTAAAAGGTAAATATTAATACAATTGGTGCCTTTGACTACTTAATGATATAACACAGTATCCCTAGGAACAGGCAGTAAAAAACAATTTCTAAAATCGTTAATTAAATTCTTTATATAAAATCGATTCCCAAAGTCGTTTTATATTTGTATTTCGTAATTTATTTGGTTGATTTTAAGTAAATAATAAAGTCATTAATAGTTAATAAGCTAATAAGTGTATTTGAAGTAAAAAATCTATAAAGCACGAACCGGTAAAGTTTTGCAGTCCTTTCAACTTTTTTAAAATAATTGAATAAAAACATTTTATTCCTGAAATTGCGCGAATGGACTTGCCAATATAGCTTATTTTTTAACATTGATGTAACGAAAATATGTATCCGAACTTTATATATTTGTATAAATATTTTACATAAACTATACACATTCTACATTTAACTGTATAGCAAGATAAACAAACATAATTTTTCAAAGCTGTATTTTTGGAACTGCAGCAATTTTTACCTTTTAATTACATTTAAAACTTTTAAAAAACCAATAACGCATTTTATGATTCCCGTATAAGGAAATATTTTAATTAAATTACGCACTGTAATATAAAATCAGTTTATTGATCAACCAGATGAAGGAGCATAGTGCGTTGGTTTGTATGCTGTATGTGCTCACATTTTTATATTGAATGAAGCACTTTAATGAAATGAACTAATGAACTGTAAACTGTGAGTCTGTATAACGTATGAGTTGGGTTTAAGCTGAATGATTCGAATCAATCAAATGAATAGTATTAAAAAAATAATAGAATAAAATTTACTTTAAATAAAGTAAAATAATATTAAATAAATTTAATAATAATAATAATAAAGTAAAATAATGTTAAATAAATTTAACAATAATGGGCTTCCCGTAGGGACATCGTGTGAGGCTAGAGTGATGAGGGGATGCGAGCACCTCGTGTGAGGCTAGACCAATAGTTAACTATTTCTTATTTATCCGTTCGGTTAATGTAACACTGAAAAATCAATTGGTAACAAATGGAGTGCCCCCGAGGTGCTATTTTGGGAGGTGCAGTGGGTTGGTATTATTCTGAAACAAACCAACGCACTATACTTCTATGACAAAATATTGAATCTTACTATTTACATTATTTTTGAATTACAATTAAAAGTTGTATATTTATTTATTTTAATTTAAAATATTTATTTTTATTTATATTAATTAAAAATTAGAATTAGAAATTTTTAATTAGAATTAAAAACTATAATTTATTTATAAATATATTTACCTAAAATTATATTTGTGTTTTGGAAATAAAAAAAGAAAACATATAGTTTTAGCGCAGTGTTAAAATCACAACTCAAGAAACAGCTATAAAAATATTCAGAATTTTGAAGCCGTTTGTTGTAGTTAGTACGCTAAATTCATGAACGTTACTTAGTTACAGTCGGCAAAAACATTTAACAAAATCATTTATACTAAAACCATGTAACATTTTCGCGCCTTTTTGCTTCCTTGTACGAAGTACTGTGATAGCGAAAAATTTCGGTTTTCAGATTTCAACGGAAATATCCATTTTGACCATCCCTGAATCCATTTTGATTACCTCCGGCGTGACGTCTGTACGTACGTATGTATGAATGTATGTGTATACGTACGTATATCTCATAACTCAAAAACGATTAGCCGTAGGATGTTGAAATTTTAGATTTAGGACTGTTGTAACATTTAGTTGTGCACCTCCCTTTTTGATTGCATCGGCTTAACCAAAAGTGTCCAAAAAACCCAAAATCCAAAAAATTTGGATTTTGTACTTTTTGGTAACTGCAGTAATTAGCCCTCCTCATTGAGAGCTTTTCAACTATATATCATAAGTGGTATTTATATTCATTGGTTCCAGAGTTATAGACAAATGAAATTTTTATTAATAAAATATTTGGATCTTAGAAGATACATCGGTTCGAATCAGACTTCACCTCCTTTTTTTTAACTTTTTTTTAAAATTATATATATTGATTTATTAATAATTATTATTCTCTAATTGTAAAAAAAACATTACAATAAACAATAATTCAATTATAAGAATAAAAAAATTATGATAAATATCAGAAGTTATTAGTGAAATAAAATTGTATGTTGTTTTCATTTTAAATAAAGTTGTACTTGTAATTTAATAGGCGTACAACGAAGTCATGTGGTGCACACATAAGGTATTTTTTATTATTAAAAGAAAACTAATAAAATGTGAATTCTGGTAGTTTGTGCCTGTTTTCACCTACAATATTTGCTATCCTCTTTAATAATGTTGGTCATCTCAGCTGTTTTATCAACAGATTAAAAAAATGAAATGTAATTTAGTTTACAATATGAACTTAAACAAATTTGCTTGGCCCCACAAAATTTTTCGAATTTTCAAACGTGTTTCTACCAAGTAATTTGACTAGTCCTATGTTTTCATTTCTTTCCATTTCACGCTAAAATTCTATTTGCTTTTTTGCATCTTCAAATCTTATCGTATTAAACCTCCTAAATTTTTTCTCACCGATCAACTTAGTAATATTGATTTATATACGATATTGCATCAAGACCATCTACTGTTTCCTTTTAAGTTCTCTATTCTTCACAACACCAGATTTCAAAGAATTTTACTCATAATTTTTTTTAAGTATAATTTTCCTGTTGTCCATACTTTGCTGCCATAACTCATTAAAGATCAATTTAAAAAAATAATTAATTCCTAAAAATATTTTTTATGATACTACTTCTTTTCTAAATAATATCTCCTTCTTTACTCATATCTGCCTTTAATAATTAATTATCTGTTATATTTCATCAATATCGCCTAACATTATTTATTAAGTAACAAGATTTTTCTTTAACTATGTTTATATTTATTCTTTAATTTACTTAATATCTACAGTTATAAAATTATCCTATATTAGTAGCCAAATTTCTGGAGATATATCATATTTATAAACTAAATATAAATTTATAAATAACATATATATCAAAAATTGTTTTTAATTATTTAAAGATACATGTAAAGTTGGCATTATAATGTTAATGTAAATCTAGCATTAATTTTTAATGTCTGAAATATCAACTTTACACAAATTTGATTATCATGAATAAAAATCTCGTCAATTTATCGATGTATATTCAAAATGTTAAAACAGTATAAAACACTATTTTACGTAATATTTATGTAAATAAATTATTTTATTATTCATTTATGTCAATAATGAATTCAGTTTAACATATCTAAATATTCAGTTTAAATACATTTGTTTTCAAAAAATACATGTCATGGATAAATCAACCACAATCGTCTTTTTTATATTTACAAAATTTAAATGTTATACAATTACCTTTAAATAATGTATATAAATCAGATGCATATTAATAATTTTACATCATATTGTCAATATTCAAGTAATCGTATGTAAACACATTACTGTAGTGTAATTTACGCGTAATTATTTGAAATTGATAAGGAATAAAAAAACAATAATATTGTACTAGATAAGTTGTAACATCAATAAAATATTACCACCACGTTGACTGAATTATTCTGTTACTTTATTAAAAAAAATGACACCACAACCTGTTGGATCTGTTATCCTAAGCGTTGCTTAATCTTTCTTGATACGTAAAATCAGACGTTGCTTAAATATGACTAGCTGAAAACAAATTAGAAGAATAATGAAACGTTTCTACAGCCCCTACATAGATTTTACCAAGATTTTCCAGTTTTTGTTCAAAAAGGCAAAAAATATTTCTATCAAAAAGGAAGATTTTTCGGGAAACTGCAAAAAATCCGTAGAATTTAACAATTTACATGCTGTAATTATTGTTTAACTGATTATGTATTATTTACTTTCCACTGTTCTCTTACTATTGAGAATTTGATGTGTATATCACATGACTTCGTTGTATGCCTATTAAATTACGTACACGTTTATTTAAAATGAAAACTACACAAAATTATATTTCACCAATAACATCTGATATTTTTTTCATATTATTGTTTTTATTGTTATTCTTGAATATCTATTTATCGTAAATTTTTTTTTACAATCAAAAGTTAATAATTATTAATAAATCAATATATATTTAAATTCAAAAAAAAGAGATGGAGTGTGATTCAAACCAATGTGCCTTCCCCTTCTAAGATCAAACTATTTCATTAATTAAAATTTTATTTGGCTATAACTCTGAAACCAATGAAAATAAATACCACTTAATATATATCGTTGAAAAGCTCTCAATAAGGGCTTATTGCTGCAGTTAAGAAAAAGTAAAATATCCAAATGTTTTGGGATTTTGGGCTTTTTGGAAACTTTTGGTTCAGTCGATTGCAGTCAGAAGGGCAGATGCACAACTAAATATTACAGCAATCCTAAATCCAAAATTTCAACATCCTATGGCTAATCGTTTTTGAGTTATGCGAGATACGTACGTACGTACAGACGTTACGCAGAAAATATTTAAAATGGATTCAGGGGTGGTCAAATTAGATATTTCCGTTGAGATCTGAAAACCAACATTTTTCGCGATCACAATACTTCCTTTACTTTGTACAGTGCGCATGCCATTACCAAAAAGAATTTTAAAAAATTAAAACGCCCTTCAACAATTGTTTTATAGAAATATTTAAAAACAGCAAAAAAACTGTTAAAATATTTTTAAAAATTAACAATAAAATTTTAAATAAAAAATAACTTATTTAACTTTAGTAGTCTTTGTAAAAACTGTCACTAAAATAAATCCCAAAAACTGAGAAAACTTCATATTTTCTGAAATTTTATGTAATATTAGAATTTTTTTAATACATTGCCTGTTCTTACTGACCGTCACGAATATTTTTGAATTAAAACATATATAATTTTACACATTCCTTTTTTTAAAATTTTTTTATGGATAGAAATGTGAAAACTGAAGTACTATGTTGCTTTTCTTTCCTACCAAGATACGTGTCTTGATTCAATTTTCTACAATAGTAGTATAAAGATAATAATTTTTATTTAAATTTTTGTAATGTAAACAATTTTCCTTTTTTTGTTTTCATGTTTATTAGTCCGAATTTGATGGGAAATCAAATCGATAGTTATTTTTGAAAAAAAACGTATTCATAACGTATTTTAAAATTTCGATTGTGTTCATTTCTTTCAGTTATAAAAAGAATTGAACCCAAAAATAAAACTTTATTCAAAATTCATAAAAGGCAAATTTATCATTAACACAGAATTTTATGTATTTCACAAGAAAGCTTCCTATTTTAATGGGTGCTATGATTCGAATTCCGGAAAATTTCGACATATCTTCGCGTTTCACATCTCCCAGACCCCAAAATCACAGTCTGTTCAAAAGTTTATTTATACATTTATATATATATATATTTCACTTTCTTGTGGACACGATAACTGCCTTAATTTAGCGCCAATCACTTTCAAATTGATATATAGAATATAACGACCCAAAATCTTGGTCGAGATCGTTAATGGGCAAAATCGGAGCATGGAGTGGAAATGGGGAGGCTTTTCAAAAAAAAAAAAAAAAAATATCGCTATATCTTTCTTATTAAGTAAAAGATTGAACTCATTTGAAGTTCCTATTATTCTTTGGATAAGAGCTTAAAACATATCTAAGTAAAGTTTTTTATATCAGCAAGCAATGGCCCAGGGGGTGGAAAAATGGGGTTTCGAAAACAATAAACATCATACCTCCCTTAATAGGCTCAGTATCGAATCGGTTTAAAGTGGTCGTTAGTCCTCTAAAAATTACCTAAAACTTTTGTCTGAAACAATTTTTGATATGACCAATCCTTACGGCAAGGGGTGACCAAAATATTGCTGGAATTGTAAGAAGATGGGGCTTGTCGTATGCTAAACATGTGAAACATTTTTCACATGTAACCTTTGTCGTATTGAGTAAATTTGAAGTTTTTTCTAACTTTAAGATGGAAATCTTTTTTGTCCCCTTCTTAACACCGTTGAAATGTACCTCCGCCTTCCGGCGTGCAGAAAGGAAATTTTTTAAATGATAACAGTTTGTTACACTTCTTTTCACACCTTTTAGATTTTAACTAAAAATATTCTTTTTACGATATTAATAGTTATGATTTTTATTCATCAGTATGCCCAATGTACAGTTATTAATTGGAAAAAAAAAACTTAAAAGAAAAATTTAAATCAACTTTTGGCCAATAAGTATCAAATTAAGTTTTTCTCCATATTCAGAAAGCAGATAATATATTTGAAATTACGTTGAAATATTAAAATTTACCCAAAAAAATTTTTGGATTATGATGTTCTAGACAATTTACTTTTTAGCAAGAAAACATTTCATTAACTTTAGCGTATAATCTAAATGAGTTAGTAAACACGAAAACTTAGAATTTATTTTACCATTATTATTTCATTATTGGTTGGATTTTTTTTAATTATTACGTTTCATAATCTTTTCTTTCTCTGTTTAATGATATTAAAATAATTTCCTAATCTTAAACATTATATTTCGTAAACTTCACAAAGAAATTCAAGAAGTTTATAATAAAAAAACCAGTAATTCGTAAATCGGAGTTACAGAATTTTTTAACTTCTATTCAGTAATTGGTCATCTTTCTCTTAACTGTAAAATAAACCAAATAACTATCTTATATTAATATTTATGAAAACTAGATTAGCCAGTTTTCAGAAATTATTAAGTCATATTAATGATGACAAATAAAAATGTATGTAAGCCGTTGAGATGTTTGTTACTCCGACACAAGGGAGGAATAAAATAGAATTTGTTCAGTATCTTTTCTTTTGATCTGGTCAGAATATTTGAATATATATATTTATATATGCTCTTCTACGAGTATGTACAGATGATCAGACATTAAAAACAATAACAAACCGGAAACATATTGTTTTATAAAACCACTCTTATGCTAAAATAGAGGGGTGATATTAAACAAGAATAAGATGAACTCAGATTTCAGGTTACATGTATTAGGAATTTTACATGAGATGGAAAAGCAGCAGAAATTTGTTGGGATTAGAAGACAATGAGTTCAGCAGGAATAATAATTATAAATCCTAAAATATATTTTTATATATATATATATATATGTATTTATATACATTTTATTCCGTTATGTCTCCGGTTACCAAAGCTATTTCTTTATCAGCCTTAAGAAAAAGTCCTCAGTTAAAATTCAAAAGCTTATTTCGTAAAAATTTATTTTAATAATTTTATTTAATTTTTGTACCCTGAAATGTTTTAATGAAATTCATCCACAACGTGTAGAATACCATATAATTATCCCCTGAACATGGGGTAAGAGACTTTTATTTGAAACTTTTTTAATTCTCTAAAAAAATTCGTTAAATCAAAATAGCAATTAATTCCTACTACTAATACTATTAAATGCTTATTCTTATAATATGGTGGTTACCCATCATTAACCTACCATTAATTTTGTTTAATTGAAATTGTTTTGCTTTAAATTAATTAAAAATGTTTTACTAAAAGGAAAAACGGATTTAATTTTCAGACCTTTAACGTTTTTTTAAATGCATCATTTTCAAGTAAATGCAAAAAATTTGTTTTCGTTCAAAAAGGGAACATACTTATTAAGTATATCAACTAAAGAAAAAGCTGACACTCTTAAATATGCTGTGGAAAGCAAAGGTATTATGAAAATACCACTCAACTAATTAATTATTTAATGACGTAATTATAATTTTAATATACAAGTCGTATAACCAAGTAGATCAGCCAACAAGCTGGTCTAGTAAATCCTTGTCGCAAATCAGTTTAGCTGCTGATTTTCGAAGTCAAGGTACTAAGGTTCAATTCCTAGTAAAGATTCATTGCTTTTATACGAATTTGAATACTAGATAGTGAATATCGGTGTAATTTAGTGATTGGAGTTCAATTAACCACTTATCTCAGGAATAGTCGGCCTGAGTCTGTACAATACATGTTATACATATAATTCTCATCTCATTGGGCCGTGGAGGGAAGAGTTTGCTTAATGTCAGTAGTTAAACTAATTGCAACGTACACTAGGAAAAAAAATATTAATTTATCTACACAGAGTGTTTCACGATGAAACGGGAAGAATTTCAGGACGAGCTCTACCAGTGAAAATAATGAAAAAAGTTTATTATAAACATGGGTCCGGAAACGCTTCGTCAGTTAGTTACGGCGGGCGAAAGATTTCGCCATGATTCCTGGGCAGAGAGTATAATAAAAGCATACTGAAATACTAGGAACCTAAATTAAGGGGTAAACTTGATGGTTTCTTACGGTTTTGACCTGACAAATTGGATAAAACTGGTTTCAGAACTCTATCTGCAGTGGTTTTTGAAAAAAACTGTGCTAGAACGCCAAACATTGTGGTGAAACCCCCGTTTTGTTATGTTTTACGTGCAATAACTTTGTTACATGGGTAATAAATAAGTAAAATATATAAACAAAACTTGTAGAGAATTCAATTCTGAACAAAATTATGTAAATATACTCAACTACAAAATAAAACGAAGTTATAAAACATTAATTTTATTAACATCAAAATATCCGAAACGTGGCTGAACAAATCATTAATTTTTAAATAGAAAGAATAATACTTTAAAACATCCGAGAATATCTAGAAATAAAATCATTTAACAAAAATAAGATCAACAGAAAAGAAGTAACATAAAACACCAGTTTAATAACTTTATCCACAATCGTTGAAAAGAAAAAAACATTTTAATGGTAAAATAAATGGTTTTTTTTTTCTTTAGTTTCATAAGTTGGCAGTTTTAACGGCTTATCAACAAACACAATTTGTCTACAGAATGTGAATAGTTTTGCACACTTTTAAAAAATGTAGTCAATTGTGCAGTGTGTTTGAAGTATAAGTGTTTGTGTTCCGTATTCTCAAAATGTCATTTCAGTTTACAAATGAAGAGCATCTGACATACTTTTTATTTATGGTTATTGCAATGGTAACTCGTTGGCTCCAAAATTGCAGTATCAAGAAAAATTTCCTAACAAAAGGATTCCAAATCACAAAACCGCTTCAATTTTCCACTGTTTACGCGTAACTGGTTCTTCTCCTACACGTCCTTATTCTGTTGAATGACAAGAAAAACATCGTGTAGCTTACGAGGAGAATGCGATACAGCAAGTTCAACATAGCCCGGGGCTTAGTACTGACAAATTTCAAATCGCATTTGTTTGCCGCACAGTACAGTATGGCGAATCCTTAACAAAAAAAATCTCTATCCGTACCGCTATCAGAAGGTTCAAACTTTACTGACTGGCGACTTTGAACTGCGTCTAAACTTTTGTCACTGGCTTCAAGAAAATCGTCATAAAGTAAGTTCTATTTTATTTGCTGATGAGGCAACATTTACAAGAGATGAAGTTAATAACTTACGAAATAAATATCACTAGGATTTTGAAAATCCGCATGCCATAATAGAAAGCAGTTTTCAACACCGGTTTTCTGTTAATGTTTGGTGTGGCATTTTTCTTAATTTCTTTTGAGAGAATTATATAACTGTTTTTTATAAAATGTAACTCAAAATAACTCCACTAAATCAACATGTTACTGCATAAAAATTGACGTTATAAAATACGACATGCTGTATATTTAAGGTTTTATGTTCATAGAATAATCGAAATAACTGGATAAATTAAGTCAAAAGCCATCATCCACAAATTTTAACAAAATATTGATTTAAAAATATCCACATCGGATCAGATATTTTTGAGTGTTAAACAAACATCGCTACAATCGTACATACAGACATTCTATTTATAAATAAGGTTGATTATTTATTTATGTAGAAATTAAAAACTTATTAAAAAAGTTAAGAAATTAAAAAGTTAAGATTATGTAGGAATTAAAAACACATTATATATTGTTTTCTAATACAGTCAAGAATGACTGCAGTAGTTTTTCTTCAAAATAGTTAGCTGTTAAATGTTATGTAAAACATAAATTCAAATATATTTCCATCTAATACTTTATAACAACTGTTCAATTTACTTTATACTTTAATTTCACAATTTCAGTTACATTCGTGTATAAATTACTTATGCTAATTAAACCTATTTGTATTCTGATGGGAAAATATATGTTATATTATTATGAATACTAAGCGTTCGGTATCAAACAACATTTCTGACTAACCCTGAACAGTAGTATTTCGAAACATGGTTTGAATTTTAATTATATTGGAGGTACATTTCCTCCCTACATTCTATAACTTCATTTGAATTCCGTTTCACAATAACATAATAATAATAATCATAATATCTACAAATTGATAAGTAATTAATATTATCTGTCTGATTAAATAGTAAACAATTCGTTGGTTAAAAATACTTTTTAGGTTTATTTAAATCAATTTCTATTATTAAATATTTTAATAGATATTTTCCGCTTTGATAGATAAATGTATATTTTGAGAAGGAAAAAACGGGAATGACTGGTGAGACAGACGCGTGGTATATGCATCAAGAAAAATGCTACAGTTATTTGCATGACAGTCTCACTATCTACTTACAGTTTTGTAATGGCTTTCTGTGAAGTAGAAAAATTGGAATAAGAAATGTATCAAATTAAAAAAAAAATGTACGTCTATAATACCAAGGAACGTATTTTTGAACATAATATGTGATTCCCACGAAATGTTTGCATGCCATTAAAGATATATATGCTAGTCAGCTGCTCCGTGTGTTAAACAAATGTTTATCAATTATAGTTATATAATAATTATATTTTATATTATCTATTATTACATTTTAAGAATTTAATAAAAATAGGCTAGAATTTTCAAATTAATTTTTTGTTTAGAATATTCCACCTCAGTCAAGTTCATAAGAGATCATTTTTGTATATTTAATTATAAGAATTTTATACTCTTAATAAATAGACAGATGACCACAATACGCATAAACATATCTATAAGTATAATTATAAATTTTAAGTAAAAATTATTTTGTTGCCAAATTTTTAAAAAAATATTCACTTTTATGTGCTTTATTTTGCAATATAAAAACAGATGTTACTGTCAGATTAAACTAGGAATAATTAAAAATACAGTCCCGGGAAACCGTTGTTTAAAAACAGCAAACTAAATGTTGTTCAATAACTTTACAAGAGCATGGTTACTAATTAGTATGTATTCAGCTAAGGTATCGGCATAAGAGATCAAACTAAAGTTATTAAGAACTAAGATCCATCTATTTATTTTTTTTGTCAAATAAAGATTTTTCTTATTGCAATAAATTTGATAATACGTATTGTATAAAAAAGTTATTAAAACCTAATTGTAGGTTTACGCATTTAAATCAATTGTACCTTTAGTTTAAATTTCTTTCCCGCATAATGTTAACGTAACTAGTGCTGCTTCGTGGTCTGGTATAATAGGAAATGGTTAAACATTTCTTCCCCTTATTCCCATAATTTTTTTTTCATTTACGCTTTAAATTACCCAATTGAATTTATTCTTGCTGAAATTTAGTTATGTAATTTTTCAATACCTAAATTGCTTTAATACCAAAGTTTTTATAGGTAGTTCTATTCATATATATTGTAATATCGTGCAGAGTAGCCAGGTTCAATGTACGAGTGTAAGCTAACTGGTAAACCATTTTATTAAAATCAATAGTTTGATATAACATACTAGGTAGATTTCATTTTAAGTTCGCTTGTATTCATATTTGTATGCGATTGAAAATTAATAAAACATTATTTATATAGCGATACGATTCAAAATAAATTGTTTACGATCCCTTACCCATTTATGGAGTCAACCTTACAACCTTACACCATTGATCGCTTTAGATTCTTTGAAGCGGTGTTTTCGCAGTAGGTTGTCTGTAATAAAAGGAAAATTTAATGAATGACCATAAAATGTAGGCATTAGAATTATTCCTGCCCGATTAAAACGGAGCGGAACGGAAAACAGTTCTCCTTTTGTTGACTATAATATAAAGACTACATCAGCTCTCTTTCTCTCCTTTTCAACTCCTCTCTCTTTATCAATCTTTCTTCCTCTTTATCTGTCATTCTCTTTACTTATTTTCCTTGTCGTCATTGTTGAAGTTCCATTAATAACGACTGTTCCATTTAGAAACCGTCACACCTTATATTAATTAAAAGAAAATCCTCTTATATAAGTACTAGTACTCACAGCTATTACATCAATTACATCAGAAATGTGTAATTATATTAATGAACATAAATGGAATTTACTACCTTTATTAAGTATAATAATAAAAAAATAATAACGAAGTATTAAATTAATTAGAAAGAGGGTAACCAATGATGACATATATGTAGGAAACATCTTGTATGTTAAATATTTAATTATGTTTTGTGTTTAATGTTTTAATTTAAGTTTTTTATTTTGTTTTTGTATTTCATATTTTAATTTAAGTTTTAATTTTGTTTTTAAATTTTCTAAGGTATTTTTTTTATTTTGCTAATTTTTGTTGCTTTATTAGATTTTATATTTTGTTTTTATATTATATTTTTGGTTTCCGGGCGATAATAAAGTAAAAACGTTTTTTGCCCCCCCCCCCCCAAAAAAAAGAAAGAATTGATTGATGCAGCTGATATTCCAATTGATTTAATGTAACTGCTACTTAGTTATTCCGGAAAGGTGTCAAGAAATTTAAGATTATGACAAAACTGAAATAAGATTAGCTAACAAACTACAAGGAGTAGGCACGGAATAAGAACAAATTTTTATTAGTAGAACTCTGTGTATTTACTTCATAGTATTTATTTTCATCTCCTCCCCCGGGCTGGATCAACGGAAGCATAAACACAGCTCGGGGGAGTGTCCATTACTCTAACGAGCCTACCCGCCTAGCAGCAGTAGGTCCGGCATGACAGGCAGGCCCACCGGTAGGACCTTAATTTCCTTGTCCTGCCTCTAACCCCAGTGTAAAACCACCAGATCCGACAAAGTCGTGCCCAGTGACCCCACCCTGGAAGGCGGGACTCAATCATTGGGTTGGCTCCGTTTGAGGCCTGCCTCAAACGGAGCCAACCCAAAGGTCACCTCTGCCGGGACTCGGTCTTTCAAGCGCCTGCCTCTAACAAGTCGCACCTGCTGGGACTCAGTCTTATCAGCTCCGGGGCACCAGAGTCCCCGTCTTTCATCATCGACGGCCACCCACCCAAGCGTGGACAGGCGTCGACTCCATAAGGGGCTATCTTCAGCACCCCATTGCTACCCCACCATTCACCGTACTGCAATAAACCGGAACGCCCCCCCCCCCCCCCACATAGGAAAAACTGAATAGCCAGACACTGGGCAACAGTCACCTTCCACAAAGCCTGTAAACACCAGGATAGCAACTAACTCGCGAGCAGCACACTCATCCGTCCGGTGATCCGTCTTCCCACAAATAATGCATATCCGCGGGTTCTTACAATTGGTTCCCGATGACCCGGTTGCCTGCAAATATAACACAACGCCGAACGATCGGTCCCGCGATAGGTCGAGGACATGTGGCCCCGGCCCCAACAGTGATAAAATTTGCCATCAGGATCTCTCACGGAAGTCCGACAATTCACCCAGCCGACCTTAACCCAGTGTTCAATCAGTTTCCTCGCAACAACGTACCTAGTCACAACGGTGGCGTTCTGCATTCCCCCATATGTTAGACGAACCAAAGACACTCGAAACTCAGCCGAGTCGCCAATCACTCGGCGTATGGCCTCAGTAATCTCCATTTCAGTCGTGGTACATTCTATATCCCGAAGGTGAACCACCGACCTGTGACCGCCCCTCGACTTCATGTCAACATTCAGGTCCTTAGCTTTATCCTGAAGAACCGCCTTCAGCGGAGAACCCATTCGTCAAAAAACAAGCAACACCATACGTTCCAGACATGAGCCAATCCGCGCTCCTGCAAGAAAAACAGCGGATGTGGGGTCTCGTCGTATATCCGTCGCAAGCACCTTAGAACTATCCCCAATGTGGCGTGGCCATCCTTTGAGGAATCATAAAAATGTCAATCATTTGTGAGACCGGCGACCCTCCCTAGATTGCGGAAGGTATCCTCCAACACATACCCCGGCTGGAGCTCAGATCGCCAAGACACATCTGAGGATGAGACTCCGATAAGTCTATAAAACAGCATGTAGGAGCCATCACGCTCGAAGGATCCCCCACACGTACAAGTTTTTTCATGACCGCATTCGGCCAGGATCCGATGAGGAACCAGTTCCTCATCGGATAAGGACCACTCCAGAACATGTCGCAGGTCACCTTTTTCCAGTGGAGTCTGCGTAGACACCACCCATGTTATCACCTCCACGTATGTGGCCACATCATTCGTATCAGGCGCAGCATTATCCCAAACATCCTTAAATTTCTTGGCATACAAAGCGGAATCACACTATTCGGCCGAACACCACTTAATCTATGAATCCGTATTAGGATCCCGACGGACCTCAGATTGTAATTCATCAATGAACCAAAGCAATCTTACCTTGATACATCGAAAGCGTATTCGGAGGGAGAAAAAGAACTGTCCCTCCTCCTCCTCCTCTTCCGAACTCGCACTTCCATCACCGACCTCCATTTGAGCTGACACATCACGTCCCTGGTCAGCTACCTCCTCCAAGTCACTTCCCGTATGTGGCATGTAGCCTCTGGCACCAGCTCGCAACTTCTTCGAGTCCTCTTCCCCCGTGGGAGAGTCACTCAACCGCCGTTTCAACGAAGACTCTTCAACTGGTCGTTCTTTAACAGTACTCAATCTAGGGTCCATCCGAGACGTCTGCGACAAGGGAGGAAGTTCTCTCCTCAAATCATCCTCACTGTCGTCTTCAACCCCCGGTAAACTATCGACTGCAGACTCGGCGATCACCACTCCGCACCTGCTACTCTGTAGACCCGCCCTAGAGGTCACCCTCTCTAAGACAATGCTCCTGACAATGCAGATTTACTGCCATGTGAAGATCCACAGTTGGACTTCTTACCCAGAGTAGATTTTCCATCCCAGGTCTGGGGCCGAGTACGGTCACCACCAGAACAACTTTACCCAGAACCAGACATCTCAAAACAAAACAAAAAATACAAAATAAATAAACCGAAGTTCGTAAAGCATACAAAAAATGCGATTACTAGGAAAAAGGTCCCTAAAACCAAAGAAACATGTTAAAATAAAATACTAACCAGTAGTACAGAACAAACTGTGTCCAAAGCGCACCAGAAAATTCAAAAAAACAAAAAATTTCCGAGGCCAAACATAAACGAACAGCAAACGGCTGATGTAAAAAAAAATTCTTCCTTCTACTAATTTTCGAAGAAAATCAAACGAAAAATACCAAAATACGTCAAGAATAATTCTGAAAGTAATAAAATAACTGAAAATACCGTCCACAGCCACACAAATACATTAAATTGGTGGAAAATTGTTAAAAACCGTAGTTAGCCTACGGTAGCTAGGCACGAATTTTGGGCTGACGAAATCGTTAAAAAGCGAGTCTCAAGCCTCTAAAACGACACAAAATGGGTCGGGACATGACCGAATAGGTGTAAAATTATCCACAGGCACCAATTTTGTTAAAAAAATCCAATTTCAAAAAATAAACGACTTAGCTTACCGTTGCTAAGGCAAGCACAGTCTAACTAACCTAAGGAGGCTTCAAAAATAAGATATAAATAACACAGAAAACGAATAACATAACAAAATTGCAGGAAACGAACATAAAGCAATAAAACGAAACAAGAACGAAAAAACAGAAAATAGGAAAAACTGAAAGCGAGTTGTCGCAGACACGTCTAGACTTCACGAGATCGCAGCTGTTTCGCTCAGCATTTTTTTTTGTTTTGGTTTTTTTTTTTTTTTAACCTCCGGGTTTACCGTTAGGCATTGCTTTAGAGGATGATATGAATGATTTGTAGCGTGTGTGAAAATGCCATGCCTGACCGGGATTCAAACCCAGGACCTCCAGATGAAAGGTCGAGACGCTACCACTCGCGCCACGGAGGCCGGCCTCTTAGTATGTTTATGAGAAGAAAAGCTCTCGTTTGAAAAGTCCACGACATTTGAAATATTCTTCATACGTTTTGCCCACAACATCTTTCTAGCGTAGACTAAACCTTGATTAATAATTTATGATAAGAATAAAGAAATCAGATCCGCATTTAGGTTGAGGAAAGATAAGCATTCTTGTTAAACCTGCATAAAATCTGTAAAAATTAACTTCTATCATCAGCTGCACTACAAAATTTTAATATCAAAATTTGTAGGAATCTAATTATTAGAAAATTGATGTAATGAATTCAAAATTAATTTGAATACTACTCATTGTAATATAAAATTAATGTGGTAATGTGTTAATAATAAACTTTAGGTGGTTCAGTTGTTTTTAGCATAATTTTAATTCAAATTATGTGGTGTTTTACTCTAAACCTACCTAAATTATTTCAATTGAATCTGAATTTAAAAAAGTGAAATTACGTTTTGTATTTTTTTTTAAATTTCGCGTCTCTTCTCTCTTGCAGAATATGTTGACATGATTTTGGTGTACGTCTTTTCAGATGGAAGTTCTTCAGCTGCAATGGAAGAATACCGATGTAGGTATCCTGGAAGAATATTTCCATGCCATAAATCATTTTATAAAATTTTTAATAATCTTCGTGAGAATAGTATTTTTCCCAGCTTTTAAGTTTCACCTGAAAGTCAATCAGTACATGATCATGAAAGAGAAAATATTCTTCAGGCGGTACAGCTTAATCCTACAACGAACCGGCGAAGAATTTCTTCATAACTAAATATTCTACAAAAGTACAGTATGGAGGGCATCACATGCTCACGGATTGCATCCTTATCATGTTCAGAAAGTTTAACATCTCCAGCTTGATGACAATGCCAGACGACTAAAGTTTTGCCAACAGGTTAACAACAATTACAATTTAATTTTATTCATACTATTTTCGTACGAAACTATACGTAATTTTATAAAAAAACGCAATTCTCATCGATGGTCTGAAGAAAACCCTTATGCTGTAGTTGAATCAAATATACAACGACAATTTTTGGCAAACTTGTAGTGTGACATGATCGATAACCAATTCATAGGCCCTTCCACACTAGAACAAGTCACGAGTAGAATTAACCTGGAATTATTAAATAATGATTTCTTATAATGTTTGAAAATACCAATTGGCGAAGTGTATTGAAATGAGTACGTTTGAATAAGTTGATAGTAATCAATTTGATGGAGCACAAACACATTTCTCAAATAAAATAAGAATTCTTAGACAAAAAATTTTGCAGTAAATGAATTGGACGTAGAGGGCCGGTAAATTGGCTACTTAGTTCATCTTACTCCCATAGATTCCTGTTTATAGAGATGGATGAAATGCGAAGATTGAAAGTAAAATGTAGATACACATGATGAATTAGTCAATGCTGCTGCCCTCTTCCCTTGTCCCTGTCAAGGCAGCAGCATTGACTAATTCATCATGTGTATCTACATTTTATGTTTTATGTTTTTTTCGCTTTACATCAAGTAACGCGAAGATGAGTAGAAAAGTGCATCGCTGTCAATGATGGAATTTTTGAGTGAATTAATACTGTATGAACAACAGTGAGTATTTTTTGGAAAGTAATTTAAAAATATTTTAATTTTTCAAGTATCTAAATTTATTCTAAGTACTAAAAACAACTGTTCTTAATTTTTTACAAATTCATAATATTTTTCTGATAAGTTTTTTTTTGATAATTAAAGGCGACTAACTTTGTTTCATAAACTTTATTACATCAATTTTCACATAATTACATTCTCTACAACGTTTGATAATATTTACTCATTTATTAATTGTTTAACTAAGTTATTTTACTTAAACCTAAAAAACGTGTTTTTGGTCATCGAATATTTCGGTTTACGTTGCATATCATAAAAACTACGGGAGATACAAATCTGGGACCAGCTTTTTCGGTTTTTCAGTTCAAACGAGAAACCATCAAGTCTGCCCCTTATCTAACGCCTTAAAAATTTCAGAACGATCTAATTTCATTGGGGAAACTGGAATCCGAGTGAAAGTTTTCACTAACCTTAACTCGATAACAAAGCATTATGTTTGTATGAAGTTTTTTCCTTATTTGAAGCTTTAAAATCAGTTCCCAAATTATTTTCCTTTCCACCAAAATCACTTTGTATATAAAAAGTATGATTTTGTTATTTTTAATAAATTACAAAAATTTGTATCGATTCTCGTTTTATGAATTTAAATTAACTTTTAAATAAGATATTTTTACAAAGAAGACGCAAAATAACAAAAAATTTATTGGTTTATATTTTCCTATCTCTTTTAAGTTATCGAGTTAGCCGGACAGGTTTTTATTTTTCATAGATTTACAAAATTGGTTTTGATGGAAAAATCAATGTTTCGTTTTTTAATAAAAAACAAATTGCGGTTGATGTTATTCTAGGAAACCCCTTCATCGTTTCGAGATTTTCATAAACAACAATCGATTCTGCTTGAAATATTATTTTTTTTTTAAGTTTCTGACTACACGTTGTATTCTAAAAGATTGTATGTATAAAATAAAAAATAAAAAATGTACTTATATTATTTCTAAGTATCAGACAGTATTAGTGGTTTTATTCTTCACTTTTCCTGATTTTCCCATACTCAATATAATAATTTTAAGTCTTTTATTCAATATTACGTATAATATAATACTTATATTTGTTCCCACGTTACAAAATCCTATTCCACTGTTATCATTGATTTTATTATCTCATGAATCGGTTAACATTTTATCAATTTTATTATTTTGAGTTTTTTCCTTTTTTTCATGTAGTATAGGCTACAAAATATCTTTTTCGTAAAAAACATTACAGTTAACCGATTTTACGCTCTAAAAACGGATATTAGTCCGACGATAATTAACCATTAATTATCAAAAATTTTTTTTTAAATTAGATGCTAGGAAGATTATTTTATTATGATATAAATAATTTACGTAAACATAAACAAACAGTTAAAAAATAATGCGAATCTTGTCAGTGAAAAATACCAGTTGTTTTTAATTAAAAACATTGGATTCTAGTATTAGATAATTTTGATTTTTGAAGAGAATAGAACAAAATTTGAATCTGATCTTTGTTTATGAGCAAAATACAATATTTTCACCCATAAATCTAAATAGAGGTTTAAAAATATATAGTGTTTTAGGTAGATTTCATAAGAAAGCTACCTATTGTAATGGGTACCATGATTCGACTTTCGGAAAATTTCGACAAATCTTCTCGTTTCACATTCCCCAGACCCCAAAACCACCGTCAATTCAAAAGTTTATATATAAACTTTTGAATTGACAATGGTTTTATATATATATATTTCTCTTTCTTGAGGACACGATAACTGCCGCAATTTTGCACCAAATTAATATATAAAATATAAAATATATTGACCCAAAATCTCGATCGAGTTCTTTAATGGACAAAATCGGACTGTGGGGGTGGAAATGGGGGGCGTTTACAAAAAAACAAAATATTGCTATAACTTTCCTATTACGTAAAATATCGGATTGGTTTAAAGTTCATACTATTCTTTGGATAAAAGCCTAAAATTTATCTAAATAAATTTTTTTTGATATCATCAACCATTGGTCGAGGGGGTGGAAAAAATGGGGTTTCGAAAACAAAAAAAAAAAACATATCTTCCGTAATAGGCACAGTATCGAATCAATCTAAAGTGGTCGTTAGTCCTCTAAACATAACCTAAAACTTTTATCTGAAACAATTTTTGATATGACCAAAATTATGACGAAATTAATCATTATGAAAACATAGAATGAATGAAAAAAATAAAAAATAATAATACTTAATCAATATGCTCACGGTGACGAGAAAACGAATAAAATTAAAGTTGATACCAGTTCTATAGTTGATAAAGTACTTCAAAAACGTTTATGGGATTTCAGTCCAGTCAAAATTATCTTTTTGGAGGACTACTATTCTGTAACAAGCGTTTTCAATAAATTACTTTCATTTACATCATTTATTTTTTAACCTTTTCTGCTTGGTTATATTTTGTAGCTAACAACTTTTGATAATGACGTTAGATATGTTAATGTCATACGCGTATATTGTGGTCAAAATTGATTCAGCAGAAGTCAGTTTATTTGATAAAAGGGTTGCTGAGAGAATTATTTAAAGATGTCTACTGCATTATTAATATAGTTCATAGAAATTTTGATTTGACAGTGATTTATGAGAAATTTTGGTAATATTTCTACAGAAATAGCAATAATGTTTAAAAAAAAGAAAACGTATAAACGCGCATACTCTTAATATGCGTCATAGAAATAATATATAATTAGTTTTATACATATTTATTAAGGTTAGTTCATGTTTTAAAGAATTTAAATATTTTTATATATATTTTGTTTCTGACAATGTATTATGTTTATGGATTCATATTTTATCATGTAGTTAATCTTCCGTCGAGCAATTTAATTACAAACGGCTTATAGTAAGTAATCGTCTTACCGTAGGCTTTCATAGAAGGTTATTTCTTCTTCATTTTTCATAATTTCATTTCATCATTGGCTACTCTTTCCATTCCTTTTTTAATTTACTTTTGAACTTGTGTACGATTATTTGTCTACGTTTCCCTAATATGTACTATTAGTATTCGTATTTAGGTGTATTTCAATACTTTTTTATTCATGAAATTCCTGTTTTTCAAAATATAAGACATCTTTGAAGTAGAAACATTAATAAAATTATTATTATTATAATACACTTATTGAAAATATAATTATACATTATAATAATATTATTATGTTATAATTTTGAAATGCCAAGAATGAAATAAAAAAAAGAATATAGATTAATGTAATACATGAAATTTATAGTTTAAAATAATTATAAAGAATTTTATTATTGTTGAACATTACTGTATCAGAAAATATAACAATTAATATCAAGATAGGCAATACTATTAAATAAACACTTTAAAACTACTTTAAACTAAATCTAAATTAATTGATAAAATATTACATCAAAAATTTCATTGGAAGGTTTAAATCAAACAAAATTATAATACATATCATCGTTCACAGGCCATTTAAACAAAAATGCGCCAAAAATTAGCCACATTAAGTGCACTGTTTGTGCCTCAAGCAGTTCCTTCTGTGTGCATTTGCCTGGGCTTTTATGGCACTAAGCAAATGAGTTGTAGTTTGCGTATCACCACAGTTGTACGCAAGTGTCCATAGTGAAACCCAACTTCTGTAAGTTTGTCCTGCGTCATGTGACATCAGAGCGCAACCTATTCAGAAATCTCCATGTTGTCCAGTCTTCTTTGTATCCAAGGAGAAATTCTTCAGTGGGTGTTTTCTACCCAATCCACCCCTTGAACATCCTGAGTTAAGCACACCTTGCACGAGCTAAGGCGTGGCCGTGCTGCTTCAATGCCATACAAAGGATGAGCTTGGAATGAAAAGCCGTGAACTTTTCCTTACGATTTACAATTTCGCGTCGGATGCCAGTTGGTGCAATACCAAACTGTACAGCTTCTCCAGAGGTGTAGATCTAAATAGTCTGTGATGATGCGGCACGTTTCCATCAATGCCAAGTCTATTTCTTTGGTATGGCAAGATCTACCACACTGAACTGGTATACTCTGGTATACTGAGTGGCGTAGCGTAAGGGCTGAGGTTCTCACAGTATCTGGTACGCTTCCCAGGTTGTTTCAGTCAGGTTCCACACCAAGTAGTTCTTTGCAGCCATATTGTTCTTGGTGTTCAAACAAT
The DNA here is from genome assembly GCF_047948215.1 of Lycorma delicatula. Taxonomy (NCBI): domain Eukaryota; kingdom Metazoa; phylum Arthropoda; class Insecta; order Hemiptera; family Fulgoridae; genus Lycorma; species Lycorma delicatula. The sequence continues at coordinate 55,915,749 of NC_134457.1, forward strand.
ATTTCTTGTACGTGAGGGCGCGGTCTTAGGTGACCCCAAGATACATTGTATTTTCGGAACCCACAGAGCACGTGATATCCTTCCTACGTGATGTTCAGAATTCTGGCTGCCTGTCTGTTCTTCAGATGGGAAACCCAAGTCTGGGTTTTCGTAGGATTTGAGTTGAGCTAGTTTTCCTTATAGTAGCCTGCAAGATCCATTGCCTGTCAGTTCATTGCAGTCCATTACTTCTATCTCCTCGAAACTGCCAGCTTGAGCAGTGAGTGTACAGTCGTCAGCGTAGATGAAGCTCAGAGTTCTCTCAGGTAGTGGCTGATCATTGGTATAAATGTTGAAAAGTTTCGGTGCAAGCACGCTACCTTGTACAGTCTCCAAATATTTTAGAAGAAGAATAATACATTCTTCTGCTTTCTCCAAATACTTCTTTTTCCTGGAATTCCACGAATAATCTCCTATTTTGGAGAAGATTCCTGAGCATATATGTGAGCTGAGAGTCGGAGTGATTTCGTAAATTTTTACTACATGAAGTTAATGATTGACAGGTGCCGTGAGATATGTTTTATATCAGGGCCAAAATTCTTGGTTTGCTTGACTAGTATGTCTTTTAGACCAGCTGTTTTGCCATTCTTGGATTTTCTCAGAGCTCTTTCAAGTTCAAACTGGGTGAAAGGTTGAAAGGAGTATTATTCTTTAGGTCAGATTAGAGCTGAAAGACTTTGTTCTTACCTTACAGTTACGTGCTGGTTTCCTGTTTAGAAGGAGCTGATGTGCAATTTTGCCCGCTTTAACATTGGCATGCGTATTTATTTAGTTGGGATCAGTTGAAATTATTATTGGACATAACTCCAAGAAAGCGTTTGAAAATTGTTTCTATTTTTAAACATACCGGTATGCACAACGACAAATAATTTCTGAGTAAGGTGTTGGACTAGGGACAGCCAATGCTATTTTAAGGCAATTTAAAGAAACTGGTTTCCTTTCACCTCAAAGGAAAGGCAAATGTGGTCGTAAAAGAAAAGGCACTCGTACACAGAATCGGTTTTTAGTGAGAAAAGTAAACTTGATCCAAAATTATTTTCTGCAGACTTAAATCAAGAATTAGCAGCCAGTGAAACAGATTTTCAAGTGATAATTATTAGACGCCGACTTCTTGCAGCTGGACGGAATGCTCGTCGGGCTGCAAAAATGTAACTTTTAACACCGGTAATGTGCAAAAAAGGTTCTTGTGGACCAAATAAGCTAAATGGACCAAATTAAACTAGAAAAATATTATGTTTTCTGACAATTCACGTTCTTATGTTCAGGTGCAAAGGGTTCCTTACATACTTAGCTTAAAATACATCACCGGCTCATATCCAACAATCAGTTAATCATTCCTAGAAAAAATGTTTTGGGGTTTTCCACATTTGTTCATTACTTTCAGTAGATGGTATGTTGAAAAGTGATGGATATATTAAGATTCTGAAGGAATCCTTAGCATTTTGTCCAGTATGAGGCTCAAAACCAGGGAGATAGTCCGTCTACTTATCTTAATCCTTTTTAATTTCGAAGGGAGTGCTTAGAGATCATCTGAATTTAACTTTTGGTTTTGTGTTTGTAAGGGTTAGTTCTGAGTTTCGTAGTTTTATTATTTGCACCGAATTATTTTATCGTTTGAAGCAATTTCTCTCTATTTACGGAGTCGTATGCTTTTTAGATGTCCATAAATATGGATTTAAAATTTATTTTACTTACTAAAAATTATTTATTTCATTTTATTATTTAATTATTAATTATTTATTTCTTATTTTTAGTTTACTTCACTAATTTTTATTATATTTATAATATAATGGACCTGCTCTTTTCTTCTTACATAAGGTATTTTTATGTTTATTGTTATGAACATTACATTTTATTATTAATAACGAATAATTATGTTATTCTTAATAACATTAAAATGACTAAAAATGTAATAAAAACTATATTTAAATATATTGATTTACTAATAATTATTATTAACCTGTGATTGTAAAAAAAATTTACGATAAATAATAATTACTCAATAATATAAAAAAATAATCAGAAGTTATTAATGAATTAAAATTTGTATGTACTATCCATTAAAAAAAAAGAGTGTATATGTAATTTAATCGGCGTACAAAGAAGTTATGCGGTGTCCACATCATATTTTTATTTTTTCTTATAAGTGGAACGCCAGTTATCGTAATTTTATATATGTATAATCGTAATTTTCATCTTTACTGAAGAAGCTCTTCATAAACTTCATTTAATTAAATATTCAAGTTATTGTATAATGGTTATTAAAAACATTCTCAATTTTTCGCTCTTTTTTTTTTTTATTTCACGAGAGTATTCATTATTATCACTACTACATCATTAAAATAATTATATATCTAAATAATAAAATTATGTAGACTTTAGAAAAAAAACTGAACGTTTTTACTTCCTGTCATGTTTGAATAAAGTAAATTACACGATTATTTTGAAACTGATCTTGAATAAACTACGTTTAGAATTACAAAAAATTATTAGATTTTATTTAATTAATGTCTTTATAAGAATTTATACTAATATATAGTTTTTTTCACCTATACTCGTATTCATTTTTAAGTATTTTTTAATTACATATTTCATTATAGCCACTGTGAAGAAATAAAATACGTTCATTATAGAGTTCTGCCATTAGGTCAGGTACTGTTAAGAGTGTTGCTCTCCACCTTGTTCTGTCCTGTGCTAACCTCTTTGTTTCAGCATATTTTCCCTTTTTCATAATCCCATCCATCATTTAAAATTTCTTTCTTCCTCTTCCTTTCCTTCCATTTACCAAGCCTTCTATCACATCCACTAATAAACATCTCTCATACAACAAAAAGCGAATTCCGTGTCTTATATTTAATCACATTTAGCATTTTCCTGTTCTCTCCAAATCTCTTTAATACTTTTTCATTTGCTACATGGTCTTGCCATCCGACATTTATTATTCTGCGTTACACCCATATCTCAAATTCCTCAACTCGTTTTCTGTCTGTCTTTCTCATCGTCCACATTTCCGTTCAAAAATGTTAAAATGATACTGTCCAATTAAAATTAATACTAAAAAAAAATTGTATTTTTTATAAACTAAAATATTTTTTTAAATTTATGTATAAATTGTTTAGCTTCCGAGTCGGAGTATTATGTAGGCATTTTTTAAACATATAAATAATGGTTAGCTTGGACAGAATTCAAATCCACGACCATCTAAATGAAAGACTGAGATACTACCATTCTACCATGGAGATTGATCAAACTTATTAAGACCATATTCTATAGCTTAAAATAAGGTCTTATTAGGATGAAACGATGATACTAAATAATTTTGGTATTTTTTTTAACTTTAGTTTTTTCTTGTTAACTGCATTTTTTTTCAATTTAATTATGAAACATATAAGTACTTGCAGTTAGACATATAAACTAAGCGTTTGTAGTAGTTAATATATAAAATATATTCTTTCATTATCATATTCTGACAAATATAAAAATTTACAAAATGCGACAGGAGTAATTTTGTTTTTAATTTTACAATTAGGTTCAATAATCTAAATTTTAAAAAATATTATAAATAGTAAAATTAAAAGTGTTGTAATTACAACTAATAACGTTTTTGTATTACCTTATGACCTCAAAAGAACAATCCGAAATAATGATAAGATTTGAAGTGAAAAATTCAGCGGTACATAAATATTATATTACGAAGCAATGTTTTGTAATTGGTTAAACGTAAATGTATTGAAGTTCATTTATTGATTATCCAAATTAAAAAATAAAATTTTAACTTTGTTAAACTCACAAATTACGCATAGTTTACTGAAAACATATAAAAAAGATTAATTATGAAACATTCTGAAATATTCTTTGATTAGGCTTAACAAAATAAAAATTACATATGTATTATAACTTATTTATTATTAAAATATAGATATTTAATAAACATTATTAATTATAAAATAGATTTTAACGCCAGTAGAATATAAAGCCAAACATCTGAACTATGTAACTAGTAAATGAGAAGATTTTACAATTTTTTTTTTGGTTTTCAGTCATTTGACCGGTTTGATGCAGCTCTCCTAGCTCTCCTATCTAATGCTAATTGTTTCATTTCGACTTTACAACATAATAATTAACAAATATTTTTTTTTTTTTTTTGTTTATAAAGTTTTCTTTTAAAAAAATAATAAACTTTTATGATTTATAAAAGTAATTAATATAAGCATAATTACTGTAATATAAATCACATACATTAATATCTTGATTTCTTATTAAGTTAACTAATAATATTTAATAGTAATGTGAAATAGAGAAATTTTAAAATTGGTATGTGATAGATTCCTTCCGGATGAATCAATCAGATTTTGATGTTTACTTTCATTATTACGCCTTTAGCAAAGACTGAAACAAAGTTAAAAGTAACTGCTTTTGAGGGTTATAGAAAGGAAACGTATAATATAATTCATTATTAAACTGAGAGGTGTACAACAACCGTAGAAAAATTTCCGGTATTTGTGACAACAGAGAGAATAAAGCTCTCCACAAATCAATCAGCTTATCATTTCCTGTTGTTTGTTTCTCACTTCCACCTAACCTTGTTCTCTAACTTAATTAATTTCCTCTTTTATTTCCTTAGAACAACTTCATTATAAGGCGTTAAGAAGTAAACAATCTTGTTAATATTTTTACTAGGTTATATCGATTTTAATATAAGTTGTATAACAAAGATTTATTTTTCATTAATTGTAATGAAATTTTGTATTAAATTTAATTATAGTTTATGAACTTTATGAAGTTGATAAACTAAAATATATTTTATTATATATTTTTAAAATTATATATTATATATTTTAATATAAGCTCAAATAGTGTAAATATGCAGTTGACACCTGGGCAGCTTTTATTTCACATTTTTCCCCAATTTCCAATTAAATGAAAGCTGAAATTTGACACATTAATTAAAACTATATTGTAGTTCTTAGTTCTCTCATAGTTCTTAGAATAAACGTTTATGAAAATAATTATTTGTTGGAGATTTATCCCTTCATAAAAAGAAAATTCAAGAAAAAATCCTTTAACAAAAGTTTTATTGTTTTTGGAAATGAGTATTTTATTAAAACTGCAATTAATTACTAACTGTATTACAATTTCGAGGCAACTGCCCAACAAAGTTTAAAAAACGTGCACATAGAAAAATGTATGTTTAAAAAAATAACACTAAAATTCGAACTCTTTAAAGTTAAGAATTTTCGAATTACTAACTCTTTAAATAGTTTAAGATTAATAGATTAATTAGAGTTTTTATTTTTAGTGAATAATGAAACTGTAATGAACTATTTAATAGAATGTCTTTAAAAGCAAAAATAAGTTTTCACGATTTTTACTTTTGCGGTTATCTAAAATATTTATAAAATTTTATGGTATGTTTTAAATTAGATAAACCTTACTTGTAAAGAAACCTTATGAATGTGTATCCATGAAACTACATTGAAAAATTCTGGAAAGATATGTGCACATACAAATAAATATATGTCTATTAAATATATGTATTTATATAATAGTTTCCACTTACGAACAATAATCTTTAATAGTAATGTTCGAGCGCTTTCGGACTATTAATCCATCCTCAGGAACAATGATATGTTATACATTATAATTATTTACTTCACATGTCATTAATTATACTAAATTGAATTTTATAAAAATATAAATATAACAACAATTGATCGTCAAAAGGTTTAATAAAGTTAACGTTCTCCGTCATGCCAGTATAAAGGTCTCAATTGTTATTAATAATCCGAAAGCCCTTGAACATTACTAATAAAGATTGCTGGTAAGTGGAAACAATTATATAAATAATTTTTACGTTAATACCAACGGGCTATGCTTAATAAAATTCAAATATATGTGTGTTGGCCTGTTTTTTGCTTGATATCTGAAGACAGGATTGGCTGATTTGGATTAAATTCAACACGATGATTTCAGTACATGTGACATTGATATCACTTGAATTTGACCACAGTCGATCAAGGGGCAGGGAGACAAGGATTTCATGAGTCCCGTATCTCAAAATTTTACTTAAAAGGTTGTTAAATTCTTTCACATAATTTATTACTCCTTAGGTAGCCGAGATATTTTCTGATTTTATTCAAGCCCCTATAAAGGGATGGTGTAAAAACCCATTTTTTTTTGTAGTTCCTGGAATAGTTACATTCTTGTACTGTTAGATGATTCCATTACATTAGCATATCATTCTTAAGTTATGCATTTGAGCGATTTTATTCGGAATGGGAGATAATAAAATTAATGTTTTTGCTTTTTCTTTCATTTATTGTTTTACTCAATTTCTTCAGATAGTGTTCTACCTAATTTTCCTCCTAACCAATAGTCTTTCGAGGAAAGACCCTTCGTACCCAGAATCTCATAGCATTTTCGATTTTGCTGGGAAAGTTATCCAACTCTGCTGTGTTTTTTTTTTTTTTATTAAAAATGTAACAAGTTTCTCAATTTTGTATACTATAAGTGTAGTTCTTGCCCCAGATAGACTTTGTAATTTTGGTCTTTACTTTTTTTCAGGTAGATATTTAGGGGTATTCTATGTCTTAAAAAGGAGAAAATGACGAGTATATTTCTTTTTGCTGTCCTTAAAGGTTTCTTTAGGAATAATTATGCTTATTTTCTATCGGCTTTTTTGAAGAAAATGGATAATTAATGATGAATTATTCCCTTTTCTTGTTACATATACAGTTACTTACAATAAGTTTACTGATAACTTCTCCATAGTACATGCACTATCTCTAATATAAGATACTGCCTTTAGTTAGATAAACAATTCGGAAATGAGAACTGGAAATTCAAAATTTCTTTATCCATTTTTACACAGTTAATGATCATTTAAAGAGAATTTACTGAATATGTTTTCAACGAAAACAGTTTTTTTTGGCATTTGCGACCATAGTTTCAGTTCTAGCCAATATATTTTATTCATTCACGTTAACAGTTGGAATTAGAGAAACTATGAATATAAATCTCGTTTTGTTAGTTTGAAAGGAAATCCCTATTTTTTTTCAATCTTTTTGGAACGAGCTACTTCCAAAGCCGGATTTGGATCAAAAATTGGATCACACAATAAACAGGAAAGATAAAATCCTTCTTAGTCGTACTTTACTTTAAAAAAAGTACCATAAAAGTTAGTTTTTTATAAATAATTGATAACATAAATACTTCTTTTTTTATTTAATTCCTGGCTGTTGTTACGAGTCAAAAGATTACTCCTTCCTTAGGAGTTTTTTATAATCTGACATCCTAAGATCTCTTTAGTTTAAAAAATTTCCGATTTTCAAGATTTCTGTTTGTGGTTATGTATGGCGTCTTTCCGTCTTTTCCTTTATAGTGTCGGAACCGTTTCACCTACCACTATTGCTCAAGTTATTTAGTCAATAAACGTATCAGCCTCCTAATAATTAATTCATAGTAATAGAAGGATTGATTGTATATATTCAAATTTTATTTTTAGTAAAATACAAGCTTTGAATGGATATAGATGTAGGACTACTAAATATTAAATGTTACATACAGTTATACAAAAACGGGAACATTGAATATTTGGTTCTTTTTTTCTACAGGGGACTTATCCAGGGGGTATTTTAATCGACCGTTCCCTTTCCTTTAATCTTTAAGCTCGTCATTCGTTATTTTGAGCCTTTCCTACTGCGTGTAGTGATTGATGGTAAGAGGAGTATAGTTACAGTGAAGGGGGTTTGGTAGGGGTCAGGGTTTTGGAGGATGAGAAAGAGTTAAGAGGGATTTGATGGGGGTTTTCATCAAAAGGTAGGATGAGTTTAAAGTGAAAGAGGGAGTGAAATAGGAGAGAATGAATAGATAGGAGGAGATGTGCTACTTGCAGGATATTGCAACGTCGTGTTTGCTCTGTATCAGTCGCCCTTCCACTCTTCATCGAGAAATAAATATCACAATATCGTCCGGGACGAACTGGGGGGTAGGCATCCTCATATTCACTTACGGAAAACAACACACTTTTGACTTGTATTTGACCATTTATTCGATCTCATTTATTGAACTTTCTCTCTCGACATTCATCAAAACCACTAACTTCTGTCCTTTTTCAATATTTACGTGTTTCCTCTTACGAAACATATTCAATGTATCATTTTCTTCCTTTCCCTCTAACTTATCAGTTATACATTGCATACATACACACGCGCGCGCGCATTTGTATGTGTGTGTGTGTGTGTGTGTGTGTTTGTGTGTGTGTGTGGATGAGTATGCTTTATGGTCTAAGTGTACGTCAACCATACTTCTATTAGTTTTTTTACTAACACGTTTATAAATACGTTATGAAATTTTACAAACTTAATATAAAGAAATACAAAATTACATTTTTATAAAAATAAATTCTTACAATAACCACATACAAATTGTTGTCAAATTAATTTTTTTTTCTTTTTTTTACTTGATGATATCGCCACATAAACGTAAAGCTTGTGCGTGGGATATGGAAATGTAGCGTATGAAAAATTCTGTGACAGGGATTCGAACGCAGGATCTCAGGATGAAATGCCGAAACGCTAGCACTCGCGCCACCGAGGCTGGTAAAGTATTAATAAATACTTAACTAGTAAGTTTTTGGAATTAGGGGCCTCAAAATCACAAAAAATATAAAAATAAAAACGATATATTTATTTTTACCGATAATTTTTTTGAATTTTATTGCCGAGAAATAAATTTCTCTCCACAAAAATTTGCTCTTCTGGATATTAGTATGTTTGATGGTTTTTTAGCTTTTTTAGCTCAGAAAAAAACAGCTTTGAAAAAGTTATTGTAAATAATTTCATTGAAAATATGTTTTAATTACTCCTTTGCCTTAAATGAGAATTATATGCGATTTTCTAATTCACTGTATCATTGTCTCTACAGAAATGTTCTTGTTATTTCTCTGTAAATTGGAAATTTAAAATTGAAAACAATTCTCAACGCTTATCGTAGGTTTAAGGGTAAGTTACATCGCATCCCTAAAAATTGTAATTCTGCACAATCTCTTTCTTACCTTTGACTGTTCAATCTTAGATTTTTTTTTTATACAGCAATTTCTCTGTAGAAGCGTTAGGGTGAGAACAGTTTATAACCCTTATCTCAGTGATTGGGAAAAATACATCCTAAATAACTGCTTAAAACATACGCACTTGAAAAAAAATCTAATTTCTTGTTTTAAAGTCTTAATAATTTACACCTTTATCATAGATGAACGAAGTAAATTAATTTTTTTTTTAATTATTTTTACTTTAAAAAAAAAAAATATATATATAATAAAAATATTTTTTTCAGGGATTAAACTGATCAAAATACTACGTGAATTTTTGAACTATATTTTTTGTACCTTAGTATCTTTTTTCTGTTTAACCTCCTGTAGTTACCTTTCAGATAATACTTGAGAGGATGAATGAGGATGATATGTATGAGTGTAAATGAAGTGTAGTCTTGTACAGTCTCAGTTCGACCGTTCCTGAGACGTGTGATTTATTGAAAGCCAACCAACAAAGAACACCGGTATCCACAATCTAGTAATCCGTGTAAAAATAACTGGCTTTACTAGGACTTGAACGCTGGAACTCTCGACTTCCAAATCAGCAGATTTGCGAAGACGCGTTCACCACTAGACCAACCCGATGGGTGTATACCTTAGTATAGCGTACTTTAATTTTGGGCTGGTTTTATGCGAATCTGTTTCCTTTTACAGGGTTATTACATGAATATAGAAATTGTTTCTAATGTTATTTTATTAATTAAAAAAAATAAATATAATTATTTGGCTTAAGAAAAATGTCCAATTTCATCACTCGGAAAGATGACCATTTATTCGATCTCATTTATTGAACTTTTCTCTCGACATTCATCAAAACCACTAACTTCTGTCCTTTTTCAATATTTACGTATTTCCTGTTACGAAACATCTTTCCAATATATCCATAACCAAAATTTTTTTTTTTTTATGTTGTAAACAAACACAGAATTTGTTAAAATTCGAATTATGCTTACGCAGATATAAGTAAATTTTAGAATAACTTTCAAATACTAAATATTTTTGTTAAAAAATATTGAATAATAATTATTATTAAAATAAAAAATTCAACAGTTTAGGGATTTAAAAGAATGGAACGTAGAGTATATTTAAATAAAACTTGTAAAATATAATTGCCTAAACCAGCTAAATTTTCCAGTTTCAAAAATATTTGTATTTAATTCTACGGATAATATACTATTAATTAATCTATTATTATTATTATTACATTTATATTATATATTTACTGTAGATGATGTATTACAACAATAATAAACATAAATTTATTTTTTTAATTAATTTAACTTGTTTTTATAAAATATTAATTATGAGCATTAATGTGCAATAAATTGTCTGCAAATTTTATAGTTGTAACAAATAATTACAAATTCATGAGTTTCCATGAATTACAAAATCATTACAACATACTCAATTACTGAAAATCTTTACACCAAGAATATGACGCACATGTAACCAACCTAAAAGAATTTATTTTTACTGAAATATTGAAAAAATATGGTCCAGGTCTAAAGTTTTTGAGTTTTATATTTTTTTGGATTATTATTTTTATTTTTATATTTTTATTACCCTATTTAAAATACTTTATTAATATTAAATCTATTTTTTTTTTTTTTTTTTTTTAATTAAAGAGAACCGCTATGCTCTGACTTTATGACAATCGTTCTCCAAAATTACTGGTGTGATTTCTACAGGATTTTTTTTTACAAAACACTTTAAATCCCGTCTTCAGTACATTTTTATTAACATTCTTTTAAACTCTTTTAATTTAAATATTAAAAATTAGAAAACACAGCTGTTCAAGTTGGCTATAGATATTAGTAGTTTAAAAAATAACTATTGCACCTGATATTAATATAAAAAATGTATTTATTACTCTTATGTAATACACCTTACTACTAATTAATAATACTAATAAATATAATTATAATGAAAATGAAAATGCTCATAAATAAATGAATTTCTTGTGGTTTTAACTGCACTGAGTCACTGTCCTTTACCAACTGAACTGACACACAACAATACAGTTCGTTCCCAATTAATCTCACTCCCACTCCATCACAGCTGATTGATTAAATGAATTTTGATTCTCAACAACGACTGCCAAAAAAACTCATTGCATGCAAACATTGCTCTTTAATATAGTATAATTTTTTTTCAAACTTTGTGAATTTATTTAAACATATATATATATATATATATATATATATATATATATATATATATATTATATATATATATATATAGCCTATGACACTTTGGGTAATGAAAGGATTCCAACGCGAAGCATACATATAAATCGGTTCAGTTGTTGAGCTGCTGAGGTGGAACATACATACATACACCCTAACATTATACTCCTTTTTGGATAGTGCTGTAAAAATGAATAAATACTTCTTTATGTTAATTTATAACGTTTATTCGGTATTATAGGGAATAAAAAATGTATTTTTTAATAATTTTATTTTTAATTGATTTAATTTTTTACATAACGTATACTTTCTATACAAAATTTTCACTCAGATTTGAAGTTATAATTTTTTTTCGATTAAATTGGTTGATTTTAATTCCTAATAAATAAATACAATTAAATATTAATATTATTTATTTATTTTTTACTATATTTACTGATTAGATAATTAAATTTTTCAAATTGTATGATCTTGTTTATTCCTTGTATTTCACAAGTACATAAACAAATACTGATACCTCTATACAACTACAGTTTAAAACTAATAGTAATTCTTCGCTGAATTTTTTGTTAGGTTATTTAAAATCACCAATAAGATTCTAGTTTGTACACGTAAATATGTGCAACTTCTATAAGCGTTCTGATAATATATTATTGACTTCAAAAATACCATGATATAAAAATCTATTAACTGTAAAAAATATCCATTTATATTCTACATCATTATCCTTATCTGAGTTTTGCTAACGAAAGTCTTGCATGTTATGTTCTTATCCACTTTTCTCTGTTGCTGGTCAATCTCTTCATTTTACAGTACTATCTTTTCTTAATGTCATCAATCATTTTTACCCTCCTTCTTCTTCTCTTATTCCTACCTTCCACCAACGCTTTCACAATATCTTTCAATAAACATCCTGTCTTAAATTGAGTCCAGCCTTTTCTTTCTTTCTCTAATCCCTATAGCAGTCACTTTTCTTCCCACATTTTACTTAACACCTGTTTATTCCTAACTTTATCCACCCACTTTTTATTCGTTTTAGATAAAAGAATAATGATGTATAAATTTTTTAAGTTTAGAAATTACAACAAATAAAGGTTTATAAATGTAATAAACATAATTAAAGTTACGAGTAGCTTTATTATGGTTTTTATAATAATCAAATTTTCAATAAAATTAAGTAAAACTAATTGAATTCATTCTTCCTGAATGTTATTAAATTATATTTCTTTTAGAAACATTAAAAGTATATTTAAGAATAAGAATTAACAATGTCGAAATAATATTGTACCACGCGAAATGTTAAGGTAAAATTTTACTTTTATTCATCGGTCAGAAAAAAATCAATTTAGTTTCTTTAATTTCTTAAAATGTCTATTTTATTTGAAAGTAATTTTTTTTTAATTTAAAGTCGCATCAACAATTAAAGTTATTAGCGACTTACCAGTGTAATGTAACTGTACCGGTAAATATGTACTCTTGAACAAACTCAGGCCGACCATTCCTGTGTCATGTGGTTAATTGAAACCCAACCACACACCGGTATTCACGATCTGGTATTCAAATCTGAAAAAAGCAACTGATTTGAACCTGAAAATTCTCGACTTCGAAATCATTAAAAGTATTTAATGATTGAAGTAAATCATTGAAAGTGTTAGTTTGCATATTATTTTTTTATTTTTTTAACCTCCGGGACCACTGTGAGGTATTGCTTCAGAGGATGAGACAAATGAAAATTTTTTTAGTGTGTGAAAATGCCGTGCCTGACCGGGATTCGAACCCGGGACCTCCGGATGAAAGGCCGAGACGCTACCACTCGCGCCACGGAGGCCAGCAATATAATATACTGTTAATTAAAAATAACATAACATGGATGAAATAAAGTCAAAGTCAAAGCAAGTGAGTTCATAATGCCCTATGTAAATGAAAACTTAAGGAGAATTTGTGACAGTATATCCAAACGTAATAGATTAGAAAGTTAATTTTTGTAGATATTTTGTAACACTAACCTATCAGATTTTTATACATGCAACATTATATGAATAAGATACTTTTATTACTGCAAGCAATAAATAGATTTTTTAATACATAATTATCAACTACTTTTGTTGTGAACCGTTTTTATGAATCTATCCATTCGTATTTTTCATGCAGTTCATGTAGTCCTGTGCTATGTTATATTTTTTTCGTATTTACTCTTAAATTCAACTTATCTTTAAGTTGAATAGATGTGTTTTTTCCTTTAAAATAAATATCTCGGATATTAGCTTTATGACGATCTTTGCGATATTTCACTGTTTTTTAATATAGATTTAGTGGATTTTATTTTTATTGGTTTTTAATTTTGGTTGATGCGTTGTAAAAGGTGTGCTAACTTCATTTTGGCCTGAGTGGTTTAAGTCTCAGTGGTTAATCGAATTAAGAATGTACCATGACTATTTTTTAAATGGACAGAACAGTCTGGATTGTAACCGTTGTAAAATTTCAAATTTTAAATTGCTTTTTGTTTTCTACAATTGAATTTCGTACATTCTAAGTGGTGTGATAGCAGTTTTGTACAGAGAATTTTTTTTTTTAATTAAGGTTCTATTCCTTTCTAAAATTCAGTACAGTTGTTTAAACTTTTGATTTAATTGCCTCTATCTGATTTTTTTCTCGTTTACATTTTATTCTCTGTCAAGATTATTCTAAAATATTTTATCGGATCTAACATGGAAGTTGTATATTCCCAAGAAATATCAACAGCCGAGTTTCAGTACGAAGCGTAAAACTTACATAACGTTATTATTTTTTTCGTTTTCATTAGCTTATTTACCAGATTTGAATAAAGTTCAGGATTTTTGTATTCGTTACATGCAACACTTGGCGAGACATGGGCCATATTATTTTATTTTTTTATCCGCAAATTTTATAGTTAAAACTTTGTCTGTAACAGGTAGTTCAGAATGATTTAATCGGTACAAAATTGATACCAGCACGCTTTCATTTGTTATAGTAGCGTATGTAGGTTACAGCTGTTTTTTTCTGGAATCTAAATTAAATTAGTTTAATAATATAGATTTTAAAGTACGAGTATAATAGAGATGGAATGAATGAAAAACTGGATGTTTGAGAAAATTTTTCAGAAACGAATGTATTTATTTTGTGTTTTTAATGAGTATAAAAATGATTTATTTTATACATATATATATACTAGCATCCCCGTCGCGGCTTAGCTCGCTAAATATGTTTCCTTGCCTTTTCAGTCGCAGTCAATTGTTTTTTTATTTTATGTTTTTTTAATTAAGTAACCCAGAGGTTGATGCAGCCAGTCGTGTCACATATACAGTAATAATGGCAGGGGCTGTGTTGGTAGAGTCATTGTCGCACTTCTTAAAAAATTAAAACCCAGTAAAACCCGAACACTTTTTTAGATATTTTGTCGCAGACGTTCATCACGCTGTTCTCGAGATTCTTGTCAACGAATTTCTGCTGTTCTGATTCGTTGAGCTGCGTTTCTTGCTGCAATTTGTTCTTCCGATTCATGAGCTCTCTTAACACGCATGCGTCGTGCATCTTTGCTACACGCGTTGCTAAGGTTAGATCTTTTCCGCGGCATTATACTGAAATTGAAAAAAAAATTGATAATTTTTATTATTTAAATAAATAAATTAGATCAAAATTAATGACTGAATTTATCAATTAACAGATTAAAAAATCAAAATAAAATACAAAAAAAAAATAAAATAAAAAGCAATCAAGAAATACTTACACGTTTATGAGGTGGTATGAATATTAATAGACAAAAAAGTTATCTATAAAGTTTTATATTATTATTATTTTTCTGTTAAAAATTATAATATACAGACGATACACTGCACAGTTATAACACAATACACAGAATAATTATAAAAATCATTCACGAAAAATTAAAATAGTACGGTTATGTCGTGAACATAAACAAATATGACGTAGAATAGAATGTATTATCTAGAAATCGAAACAACGCCATCTACCGGATGTCTACCCAACCTAGATGTCAAACGATGTTAGAGAGTTTCGATGAATTACTACGCAACCTAGATGTCAAACGATGTTAGAAAGTTGTATCGATGAATTAACTTACACCACCATCTATTAGGAATTCATAGAACTAACTAATAAATACACACTATTGTCGTATAATACATTTAATTTGCAATAACAAATATTGAGGTCAATAATTGAGATAAAAACTATCCTATCTTTTTAAGTTGGACCAAATTACAGATAGTTATGAAATTTGATCAAAATCGATTCAGTAGTTTCGGAGTTTATCCCGAACATAAATCGTAACACGAAATTTTTATATATATATATTATTTTTATTGTTGTATATTCACTTGTTAAGGCAATTTACTTAGGCTGCGGTTGACGTATTTCCTCAAAATCATATATTACCCGGCTGATAGAATTGGAATTCAGTAACAGTATTCCTGCAAATAAAAACTATCCGCAGAAAAATGGGTTAGCGAGAAAGTATTTCGTATATAATATTAAACAGTCACGTAATTAAAAAATTCCTTTTTTCATAGTTAAACTAGAAAGGTTGCTATAAAAGCCTAAAAAAATCTTTTAAAATTATATTTTATAATTTTTTTAATTTATTTTTTTATTATATATATATATAATACTAAAAACACCATCCTACAGAATTTTATAAGAATATCTTATGGTAAATGAGAACAAAACAATTATTTCCAACCACAATGACATTTCAAGTAATGCTTTTACAATACCGAACCATGGTAGAAATGCCATTACAACTCCGTTTCAAAGAAGAGTTGATTTGCGGCAATGAACAATATTTAAATTTCCTGGAACTCGAATTATTTTCCACAAACCTTGATTGTTTTACCAATTAATTTTATGGTAAATTTAATATGAGTATGAATTACAATTAAAAATGGTTTATAAGCACGCACTATTATTCAAATGTTATGCTTCATCTTTACGATAATTGACCGTGTATATGTTGGTATGATATATGTATGACAAGCAAAGAGTATAAAAATATTCTGCTTTCAAAAAGTCTTTGTCGAAAATTACGCATGAATGTGAATGTTTACTTTTGCCTTAACATAAGAATTCTTTCATATAAATCGGCTTACAGTGTTCTTTGTTCTACGCATAATAGTACGGATCCTTTTTAAAATGGGTATAACTGAACTTTTTCTATATGATCTCTAATTTTTGCTTTAATGCCTCCGGAATATCATCAGAAATGATTATTTCGTTATGTGCCAGTTGAAAAAGGTGTGCTTAAATTTTTATTAAAAAAATCGCAAAAAATGTCCATTTTTTTCTGCTGTTTCCCTAGATAACTGTTCATTTTAGAGAAAAGATTGACACAGAAAAATGTTTTGTTGGTAAATTTTACACACAGTACTATCGGTTACAAATTGAAATATACGTTATTATTGATGCAAAAATAGCCAAAATTGTCCAAAAAAATTAAAAACATGATTTTTTTCGGAATTATTTTCGAGTACATATATTACACATAGGATTCATATAATTTCATATTTGGCACAAATTTTTAATATGATAACATGCCAAATTTCAACAAAATCGGTCGTATAATTTTTGCACAATAATTTTTCAATCCAGATTTTAAAAGAAAATGCGATTTTTCCAAATTTTGTAGAGCCTGAAATAAAGTATCTAGATACTTAAAATTTAATCACATATAAAAGAGCACTCAAACGTTCAAATGAATTTAAATCGGTTAATTAGGAAAGCCTAGGGAATTTTTCAAACACTTGCAATTTTGACAAAATGCAGTTTTAACAAACAAGATTGATTTTTTTTAAATCGATGTCTGATAAGTAAAAACGTTCAAGTATCATACTGGCAAACACGAATTATTGCTAAATATCGGTCTATTAATTTATCGATAATAATTTATCCAAAAGTTGTACAGTGGCGAGCAACATTGATCTTATTATATCTTCGGAAATAATTAACGAATCGAATTTTTTTTAAAAAAAGAAGCGGCTATAAGAGACCAAGAATATTGTTCCTCACCAAAGTTGAAAAATCATTAATCGTATTATCTAACAAATTGACCGCCAAATAATTCGGGTCCCAATCCAAACGATTTTGATACCGTAGGTTGCCCAGAGAGATTTCCTACCGAACGGATCGCAACTTAAGATCATTATAAATAAGGCTATTACTTATGTTCCAGGGTATGTTGAACATTTTCCGCAGTATTTTTGTTTGGAACCGTTCAAGTATGTCAATACTGGAGTTGCACGCTGTACCCAACATTTCAAGCCAGTCCTAACAGGCTTCAAAACGGATTTATAAATCAATAATTTACTTTCCAGTTAAACCCGAGATCTGTGTCCTATCAGCCAGTACTTGTGTTTAAACTTGAGATCCAACTGTTTCCGCTTAGAAGTGATATGTTTTGCCCAAGTAAGTTGTCGATCAAGATGAAAACCCAAATATGCATAGTCTTGAGATCTCGGAATCGGAACATTGAAGATAGAAACAGGAAGACAGTGTTCCTTACGAAGAGTGAACGTGACGTGCTTTGATTTTGTTTCGTTAATTTTTATTTTCCAACATGTAAGTCACGATTCGAGGAGAGTAATATAATTTTGAAGTGATATTATTTCCTTAATAAAGTGAAATTTATATAGTGTAGGAGTAACGTGATCAGGGGCTAAAATATCACCAGTTCTTTTTTATTATTCTAGCGAAGCTAATTTTTAGCTTCAAATTCATTTACAAAAACATAACTGTTTGATAAGTACAACTTATTTTGAAAGAATAAATAATAAAATCTATAACACATGTGCTTAATTGTAGAATAAAATTGTTGATCATATACGTAAATTTATTTTCATCTGTTACATTTGTTCAATTAAAATTATTATTAATTTTAATGCTTTACAAAATTTGTATAAATTAATTAAGTCATTTTATTAAATCTTTTAATTCCATTTTATAAATTTTCTCGCCGTAAAGTTAATAAAATCAGTTTTCCTAATAAATTTTTCTTTGTGGAGAATAAAATAGCTTAAAACTCAAGTAAAGTCTTTAGTAAAATGTATAGGTATTTTTTAAACCCTTACCTCAGTACCATTAATTACTGCCTCATAGCCTAAAGGGAATTACAGATCTTTCATATATTCTCTTCAAATATCTAATATTAAAAAAAAAATAACTACAGTTTATTATTCTTATTTATTACAAACGTTTTTTAATAATAAACAAGTATATATGGAAGAAATTAAAGTTATACAAGTTATTAATGATTCATCTAATATTGATCTACGTTTTTTTTTTTTTAAGTTTTTGAAATTAGAATGTGGGCGTAATTTAGATAACATTTTTTGTGAATATTAAAAGTATTTTAAATTGCACTTTTTATTTTTTTAAATAATTAAGCGAATTATTATCATTATATATTTTAATACTTTTTTAATTTTATTGTAAATATTTTGTTTACATAATTTAATTATTTTCATTTTAACTAAATCTTTTCGTTCAAAGAAATATTCCCTTTTTTTTTTTTTGTCTTCAGTCATTTGACTGGTTTGATGCAGCTCTCCAAGATTCCCTATCTAGTGCTAGTCGTTTCATTTCAGTATACCCACTACATCCTACATCCCTAACAATTTGTTTTACATATTCCAAACGTGGCCTGCCTACACAATTTTTTCCTTCTACCTGTCCTTCCAATATTAAAGCGACTATTCCAGGATGCCTTAGTATGTGGCCTATAAATCTGTCTCTTCTTTTAAATATATTTTTCCAAATGCTTCTTTCTTCATCTATTTGCCGCAATACCTCTTCATTTGTCACTTTATCCACCCATCTGATTTTTAACATTCTCCTACAGCACCACATTTCAAAAGCTTCTAATCTTTTCTTCTCAGATAATCCGATTGTCCAAGTTTCACTTCCATATAAAGCGACACTCCAAACATTTCAAGGTATAGATGTCATAATCAATTATTATGACATCTATACCTTGAATATGCAGGATATTGGTTAACAGTTATGTTTCAGTACTTTGTCTCCGTTTTATAACAGAAGAATACAATTATTGTACGTATCTTGCAATAAAAATTGAAACTAGTCATACAAAATAGTTTATCAGTAATATTTCCTATGCTAGGTAAACGAGTTTTGATCTCTCAAAAATTTGCGTTTTATGATGAAAGTTCATTAACAATTTCCAGATAGCCTTATTATTCACTCCAGTTCCTTTATACTGTATTTATTTTCCTTGATACTGTAACAGTTTAGGTTCTGCAAGTACAGATCAGAATCTCATAGATCCATGTAAAAATCTCTTCATAGCACTGCTGTAATCTATTAAGGTTGGTGGCGACAAAGTTATCTGAGAATTTTATATCCCATCTGGCTTCATAACTGTAGTTCCTACGTAGTAAAGTTAAACTTTCAATACTCTTGAAATATAAACGTAACACATTAACAGTGTACTTC
Source organism: Lycorma delicatula (assembly GCF_047948215.1). Lineage (NCBI taxonomy): Eukaryota > Metazoa > Arthropoda > Insecta > Hemiptera > Fulgoridae > Lycorma > Lycorma delicatula. The sequence goes on from NC_134457.1 coordinate 55,935,546, forward strand.
ACGGTTTACAGTAAATAAATAAAGGTGTTTTTGATTAAGATGACATCTTGAAGTTCTTGTTAACTCGAGCTGTGATAGAACGGGGTCAGTCGGCGAAATGCAATTTGGTTTTTGGTCTACTGTGAGACACTACAACCTCGTGAAAAAATAATTATTATTTCACTGTACAATAATAATTGGCTAAATAATAAATTTTGTTTAATTATTTTTAATATATAAGTTTTAAATATAAATTATATATATTTTTTTAATAAATTTTTTTAATAAATTTATTTATATACTTCGCCGATTTCCGTGGGGAAGTGGTAGCGTCTCGGCGTTTCATCCGGAGATCCCCGGTTCGAATCCCACTCAGGCTTGGCATACGCTACAGACTTCCATTCACATTTCCCACGCACAAGCTTCAACCTTATGTGACGAAATTATCAAGCCAAAAAAATAACATGTACACCTAGAACTTCATCCATCTCTTGAAGAACCGTAGATTTTAAATCATGAATGGGTTTAATAATATGTTCATGTGGAATTAAGAAAAATAAATTAATTTTTCAATTTTATTGGTTTTCATCAGGATTTGTCCTACAAATTGTTCGAATGACTGAATAATATTTCACTTTTTTCTTAAAACTTGTATAAACCTTTCCTTCATAACATTTTATAATCAATCATCCAAATGCAAACATCTTTAGCATAAAAGGTTCGATTACAAATTTGTAAAAATTTAATGAAATAGCAGTTCAAAGAGTTTTATCACTATTTTATATAGAATACTGTATTTTCTTCCTTATATAGCCTGAACAATAAACAAACAAAAATTTACATTTTTTAAATTTTATATTCTTCACCGTATTTGACTTCTCTTTCAGAAATATGTTTAGAAGGACTGCAATTTATTTTTTTCAAAATACCAATAAATTCTAGAAGAAATCTACTCGGGTGGATATATTCGCTCTTATATAGTTTCCGTAGAATATCACCCAAGGTTACTTTACATTTTATTGGATAATTATTAAATACGTTCCTTTTAGGATAACCACAATTTTTTTTTAGATATTCTTGATAAAAGTATTATGACACTAAAATGGACAACGCTTGTAATTAAAGTCGATAATCTTTGTAATAGATTTCGTATAGAAATGTGGTAAGATATTAACCGTGTGAACTGTCCATTTAATTTGAAGGATTATGTTCAAATTTCACTCATAATCTGAATCGTGGATTGATACCGTTACAAAAGTTTATAAAAATTAATTTTTTACTCGGTAAAACTTTTAAAGAGATGTAGTTATCAAGTTTTTGGGAATCAAAAGACGGTTTAGTGAATCGCAAAAGACAAAGAACACACAGTTGAAAGCCAGTAGTAATATTTCTGTATTAATTAAAAGTTAACGATAGATGGATATCAAGATTTAGTGTTAAAAGAAAAAGAAAAATTATACTCTCGAGAAAATTTTAAATGAAAATATGTTGTAAACATAGGCTTATTACAGAAAGGAAAACTAAGAGAAGGCGAATTGGAACGATAATGGGTTGTGGAATGGCTTCCTGTAAGTCGTATGGCGCCATAAAATGGGTGATAAGAACCGTATTTCTCATCACTGCTTACACTTTTGCGTGCGTAAACGATCTATATAGCCTCTATAAAATTGAACTTTTGTCTGTACATCGCTCAGATTACAGTTTCTTACATGATGTATTTCTTTTTCATACAGATCTGGCACAGATTATTCCATTTTTTCTATCTGTTTATTTACGTATCAAGCAAAAAAATTAGATTAAAAGCTGTTGGATGAATTTATCTTAATCCTAGATTTGTAATTTAGACTAAGTTTTAACTTTAAAGATTCACAGAATAATTTATCCTACTATTAATCAAAACAAGTTTTTTTTAAATTTATCTCTCAAGTAGGATATAGTTTAATTAAAAATAGGAAAAACAAATACATGATACGATGTTGATATTATTCCTCTGAACTGTTAAATTATATTTTTAATTCTATTAATATAAACTACTTAGTATGGAATATTAAAATAAGAAATATAGAAAATTAAAGTAAGAAATATCTTACTTTAATTTAATCATGAAAATACTTCTGCGGGATTCTGCGAAATTATATCTTTATATTTTAAGAGTAGTACTGAAGATCAAAAAATGTCGTATAAATTTGTTGGCAAGATTCTTCAATATCTTAAAGAGAAACTTCGTTAACCCAACCTCGGTTGAGTGAGATTTTGTAGTTTAAAAGCTCATGAAAAATTTTTTCGAATCATAAACAAAGAGAGTCTTTTTTTAATTTTTTACACTATTCATAGAAATAGTTTCAGAAAAGTCCTTTACATTATAATTTAGTACTTCTATCAACTATTATATAATTAAAATTAGTTTCAAACATTTTTATACCAATTTTAGCGACTAATAAAGTGCTTTGTTCGGAAGCGAGCTTTCAGGCTTTTCATCACTACCTAAACACACGATTGAAACGTATTTGTTTTTATACCGTATTTCGAAAAGTAACGATATACCTACAATATGTGTTTTTTAGAACTGTTATACTGAAATTAAATTATGCGAAGCTAAATTCGAAAACCAGCGATTGATTTTTTCCATAGGTACTCTAGGATTATATATACGTGTTTTTAATCCGTTTTAAAATTATTTTTATATTTTTTTGTCAGTTGTTTCCAGCTTTTCCTGGACTTGAATAAAGGTTTTTTTATTCAATGGTGCTATTACTGATTATGTCAATACACTGGAAAATGTCAAAATATGTAATAAAAATCACATAGGTTACAGTGAGCTACCACTTGCTACATTATTATTGTTTCTTTAATTATGAATGTTCATATGAAAATCTACGGGTTGACAAAGTAATACGGCTAAGGCCAAGCTGTTAATTTTTAATTAAAAAAAAAAAAAACTATTATCGAAACTGAAAAAATCCAACTTAATATTAACATTTCTATTGCATCGTAGATCTCCGGAGAATGTATGATAATCCACAGTAACACTATAATAGAACCTTTTTATTTTTTTTTAAATTTATATATATATATATATATATATATATATATATATCTGTGTTAAGTCAAATAACGTATAACCATATAAAAATTATTATTTACATTATATATCTATGTGTGTGTGTACATTTACCATAGAGTGTGTATATAGTATATATATACTGATATAAAATGAGGTTATTTAGTCTTTTACCTATATTTTTAAACGTGAAATTTTAAATTAATGAAATTCCGTGACACCTTTACACGACGACTTTTTTAAAAGTATAAGTAAAACTTATAAATATGGCAAAGACTTTGTTTGAGGTACGCGATCGTATCTTAACATTGAGTATGATAGAATCTGAAATAAGAGGGTACGAGGAACAGACTATGCATTACGATGGCTCTCCTCCTTTAGGTTCCCTTACCACCCTGCAACTTCACTTTTCCATCCCATTTTCATCCACCTCTTAGTTGTATTTCTAGACACCTTTCCACTTTTTCCATGCTTTCCCCTCCTGCGACTCTCTGATAATATTCTGAACGTTAAGGGAAAGGCGTTCAAACCACATCAATGAAGGCCATCCCCTTTACAAATTTCCATGCCTTTTAAGATCTGCGTATCGTAGATCAGCTAGCTTTTCTATACCGACACTTTCACCCATCAAGTGCCGAACATAATATCACCCACCTTTAAACTTCGACTCATATTACAAAACTTAGCGTTAACCTCAAATTTCTGTTGACGTAAATTTTTTTCACGGTCTATTGTAATTTAATTTTACGAAAATGATTTTGTTTACTTTTTTCTACATAATGCTTTCATTTTTATGAATGCATGGTGTAGCGTCGTCTTCCTTTTACATCCGGAAAGTTGTATATTCGAAACCCGGTCGGGCTTGGCATTTTCCGTACGCTTTAAATAATTTGCATCATATTCCCATTCACAAGTCATTAGTTATGTGGTGATTAACCATCTAACAACAACAAAAAATGTACGTGTTAAAATCAACATATTAATTAAATTGTGTAATTAAAGTTCCACCTGCTTAAATTTAATTTTTTAAGAGTTAAGATTTATAATAATGTTACATTTTAGTAAAACTGTAATGTTATACTTTAAGATTCGTCTTTACTTGTTCGTTACGGTGTTAAATTTGTTCAGTATATCTGCAATTAGGAAAGTTTTCGTGCAAAAATTAATTGACCTCCAATAAGGGGATCAGATTAGTACTAGCGCGGTGATTTTTTTTTTTTTTTTTTTTTTTTTTTTGTTTTCCGTAGAAGTTCTGCCAGGCCCGCTCTGACGGCAAGTGCGAGGCTCTAACCCGCTAAAAAACCTCGCCCTCTAGTCACGCAGGGAACAGACCTAATCCACATAGTATGTCCACAGCCCCTATACAACCACCCGGGCGTTCTTGTCACTAAATTAGAATAGCCAGAGCGACGTCCCCAGCGGATCATCGGCGAACGACGACTCCAAGGAGCCCCCGCCGACCATCCCGTAAGGCTGGCCGCCCATAGCCGTCCGGCATCGGTCTCTCCGCCTCAGGTCAACTGCAGTCTTCCAGTCTGCCTGCCCCTCTCCACCGTTACCTTGTTTAATTATGGTTGACACCGCAGTCATCACTCTCGCCCAAGCATCTCTGTCAACCAACATCACACATTGTCCACGCTTAGCGCGGTGATTTTGGAGGTATGCTTCTTCACCATTCCAAAATCCTATGATTTTGGAAGGATTACTCCTGTTCCTATGTTGATAAACGTAGTTCCTACATTGGAGATTATAACTTTAATGGGTACATATCCAAACTTAAATTATTAATATATTATTTATTATTATAATTTTATTTTATTATTATTAATTTTTAACCAACCGTTGCTTAAATTAAAAATAAATAAGGTTTTCTAAAACAGTATCATTATTTAATCTATCTCTTTCGGTATGAATAAACCTTATTATTAAGTTGTAGAGCGAGTATGGACTGTATTTGATTAAAATGATGAAATGAACTAAAACATATTCTTTTTGAATCGTTAAATTTTAATTTGTCACATTAGACATTTTTTGAATAGCGAAAATACGAGTCACATCAGATCGATGAGTAAATGATACATTAGTCAAAATTATGCAATTAAACATTATCAATAAACACTATAAGCCACATTAGACTTTAGACTACAAAAAAAAACTATTCTACATTAGAATGAAATGTTACATTAAACAAATCACGACCGCTCCAAGCGGGGTTCTTACGTAGAATGGTCATATTAGACTAACTCGCCGGCCAGCGCTAGTAGATGCTAGAGTGCAGCACCAACAGGCTCAACATGAAACGGAATACTTATGTAAAATTAGTCGAAAAACTAATCGAAAGATGTAATAGAAAATTTTTATGTAAGTATGTAATAAATACATACTGATAATGAAATTAAATTATAATCTACAATAGTAATTAACGTATAGCTGCAAATTACGATTAAAATTCCGGTTTATGATTGTAATTACTAAAATAAAATTGTCATATTTGATTAATTAAAGAAAAAATATTTTTGGATTGCGTATTTATTAATAATATATAAATCCGACTGTTACATACAGGGACCCGTATGAACCTTGCATGTGGAGGAACTCAGGTAAATTAATAGTTCTACCCGCATCACACAACTAATCTTTCATCACAGTAAAATTCGTTTAATGTAAATGATTTCTTAGCGAATGGTTTAGCTAATGAGTCAAAAAATAAAACAAATTTTTCTCAAAATAGAAAACATTCCCCTCCAGACATTAGGAGTTCCTGTTGAAAACATTTATATTTTTAGAAGAAAATCATGAATTTTTTCAGAATCAAGGGCTAAAGATCTAAAAAATAAAGTGACAATAAACTTGTTTCAAGTATTAGCTCTTCCGTAGTGGAACTTAAATTTAACTGCATATAATGTGGTTATTCACTTTATCTGGTATACCGTTTAGACTAACATTTTTCTCCTGATTCTACACTGATAAAAAAGGCAAAAAAAGTTAGGCTTGTTATACATACCCCTATCCCTAATAAAACTGTTAGAATGCTTAATCAAAGTTACGTACTAATATAATAGAATTTGATTAGTACAAGAATATGATTTTGAATCCAGAAATGGCAAAAAATAAAAAAAACAGTTTTTTCCCTTTTGTAGAGGTTTAAGTAAGACCACAGTATATATCTTAACTATGTAAGGAAAATGAAATTTTATAAAAAAATGTACCTATTCTTTCTGTAAAATTTTGAAATATCAATGAAGATGATATTATCTTCATTTATAGATATTATAGCTGACAATATCATTTATTTATAAGGGAGATATTATAGCTGACAATATCTCCCTCCTCCCTTGATCGATCGTGACCAGAATTATTTTCATCAATACATTATATATAGAAATCAACGAACCAAATCTCATCCAAGTTGGTTCATCCAGTCCTGAGATATCAAGTAAAACTAGGCCAACATACACATACATATCGGAATTTTTCAATGCTAAAATTGTGTCTTCAGTTAGAGAAGGATCATGAAACGTCAAGATCTGCAAAAACACTGACGTAAAAAATTTGACCTGATTACCTTTTTTCTTTTATATAGAATACACTATAGCTGTACAGTATAACTATACAGCCTGAAAAGTGTAAGTAACGTAATAGTTCATTTATAGAAGCTGGATAAATATTTCATTTTAAATTTTTATCTGAAAAAAAGATCTCTGTGGCGAATTAGTACTGTCTCAGCCTTTCATCCGGAGGCCCGGGGTTCGAATCTCGGTCAGGTATGGCATTTTTTTATGCGCTACAAATTTCCATCCTCAAAGGACAAAATGACCAATTCAGTCGTTGCCCGTCATCTTGAAAAAAAAATTTAATCTGTATATAATTCTTTGTGTTTTTTTATATATGTCTGTTTTTCATTGTGCCTCCTGTTCGTGGTAATTCACGACCGCAGCTAGAAGACCGGGCACAGGCGGCTTTGGCAACCGCAGAGGGTTGGATGGACATGCAGAATTTAATAATTTTTGTACCCAAAACGAAGTTTATGCTTCTCAAGGGTGCAAACAAATTACCGTACCGTCATAACCCCTATATTAGGTATAAAGGCTACGTAATCAGCCGAGTTAGAATTCATAAGTACCTAGGTATTTTGTTTGATGTGAAGTTGCTGTTTTGCAACCATATTAGGCAAGTAGCGGCGGACGCCGTCTCAGTGACGCACAGACTTAGGAGAATTGTTCGGAAAAACTATGGGTTGTCGGGCCGTCAAATGTACATGGTGTACCGAGGTGTCTTTGGAAGCATGACCCTTTACGCGGCGTCCGTTTCGGCGCATGGGTTGAATATGAATTGAGCACTTCTTTAAAATTTAAGGAGTGCTCAGCGCAGAGCCTTAATTGCACGCACTGGTGTTTTTAAAACAACTTCCTACGAGGCTACCACCGTATTGGGAGAGGCTCTCCCAATCAATTTAATGCTGAAAGTTCAGACAGTCATGTGAAAATTTAAGAGGTACGGAAGAAGAGGTAGGGAGACCGAGGTATTTGGGATGAGGTTTCGAGCCGGGCCTGAACCGGAGCGGAACGGTGATCGCAATGCACCGGTTCTAAATTTCGAACAGTGGGAGGCGGGAGAAATGCCAAGCAAACCAACTGCGTCTTTCTAAATGTGAATTTCCTTCTGTGCATAAGCAAACATGAACACTAATAACAGTGTTTCTATTTTATGTATATAGTTCAGAGCACGAAATAGATAATAAATATTATTATAAGAAATTAAATATATAATAATTATTGTAATATAAAATGATTATTCTAAATCATCATAAAAAAAGAAAAATAAAGCATTAACATTTGCTGAAAAACTGTACTTGCAGCCTAACATAAAAAGCTGTCAACAAATTTGTAGTATTTTCCTGGCTTTGGTTATTTATTATTATACAGTGGATAGATAATGATACATGAAAAAAGTTTAAAAAATTGAGTTTTTTTATCTTGATCGACTTCCCCACCCCGAACATTGCCCCAAAGTTTGTTTTAGATCTTTTTCATTACTACTATTCTAAAGAAACGTTAAAATAAATGCGGTTAAAAAATATGCAATAAATAAATCTTTATTTATTGCATTAATAAATCTTCATTCGATCTTTATTCGGTCTTTTTACAATTTTTGGGAAGGAAAGAATTTGGTGGAAGATTTTTTAAGTGATAAAATAAGCATCTACTGATAAAATTTATTTCTTAATAGAAAGTTGGTTATGTTGACAAAATTATGAGAAAATTGATTCCTGGAGAAATAGTTCCCAAAATGTTACCAACAAATTGACCCATATAAAAGAGGCTTTACAATATTTCATCAAAATTGGTTTATCCAATCTGAAGTTATTAAGCTTTAAACAAGCCGATTCACGTACATACACAAGAATGTTATGCCCCTTTTTTGGTAGAGCATCTGGGTCACGAAACTTCAAGAAATGCAAAATTATCCCATACTTCATTTTGTGACTGATTACCATACTTTCCTTCTTGCAGCATAACTCTATGCTGCCAAGGAAGCGCATATTTTAAATAAGAAATAATGAATGATGTATAAATTGAAAGACCGATATTCCAACCGGCATCGAATAAGAGCGAGATAGGAACAAAAAGGAATGATATAAACATAACGGAAATATAAAATTATAGAAAATACTAAAATTGGAAGAATCCGTTTTTTTTAAACAGTAAAATCAAAAAGAATGGATAAAGTAAAAATAAATGTAAAGCAGTTTGCAAAAGATGTACGACGACGCAGAAAATGTATAATGTGCTGGAAAAAGTCTGTTGATGGATTTTTTAGTAGAAATGCTGATTTATCAGTTATAATGAAAATTTATTAAGTTACTAATGCGAATTGTAGAGATTTATTGCACCTTTATAGTAGAGATGCGAGAGAGGTAAAGAATGGACACTATTAAAATATTTTGTTTCAGAAGGATGATTAAGATTAGGGGAACTGAGACTATTAAGAATAAAAAGTTTTAAGACAGCTCGGAGAAAAAAACTGTGTGAATACTATCAAATTAGAACAATTAGAGTAATAAAGTTTCATTAGCTACAATTGCACTGAAATTATTTAATTTGGTAACGTAAAGCAATTTAGAGAAGAACTGAAAATTAAAAAATACTGAATGAAGGGTAAAAGAAATAGTAGTTCAGAATTGAAAGTTTATAAAAGGTCAAATGCCGATCTGATGACAAAAAAAGTTAGGAAACATTTATTTTAAAGTGCAATCATAGTTTTTTTTTTTTTATACAGACGTTATTTAACTTTAATTGAAACTTAATAAAAAGTGACTAGATATAGTAAAATATTAAAAGAAAATCTGAAAGTAAATTGTTATTCATAGCCAGTAAACCATGCCAAATAGAAATTTAGTAAAGATCTAAATTTATTTAATTACATATTTAGTGTTGTTTATTAAAATATGAAAAAACAATGAGGACTATATTTTTGAATTTAGTAGTTTTAATCAGACATAATTTCATTATAATATCAAAAATAAAACAAATCCACTTTCTGCAAATCACATCCCCTAGAGCTCGGGATGATCGGTAAATAATAAGTTTAATGGCGTTCGTCATAATACTTGCTATTTTCAGAATAGAAAGAAGAGATCGGTGAATCATCATTTCGAAACGAAACTTATTAACAAATTTTTATTTATTTAGTTTCAGTTTCATTAAATTTTTAGTGATATTTTATACAAATATTCAGGGAAGAAATTGTAATCGAATTATTTTTTGTCATAAAATTAATTCATAAAAAAATATTCTATAAATACTAAGAATAAAAATGTAAATTAGTTATTAACAAACCAAGCCTACGTAGTGTTTGGGGAGGACCTAGGGGCAGTCTTAGATCTAGTTATAGTGTTTCTCGAATAATACGACACGCTTTGTTTACGACTGCGATCTATCTTCGTTGTTGTCTCTTATAATCAACAGTATAATGCACTTAGGTATCATAGTTAACAGATTAAGATTAGTGTTGTTATATAGAAGCACTAATCGTTATATTCTGTCCTAGAATTTTATATCATTTGTGGCTCATAAGTAAAATATGTAAATTTTTATGTTTAATTTTAAAATTTCTCATACCATTATTACAAATTTATTTCTGAACAAAAGCAAGGAGAAACACGTAATATAAAACTTGATGACACTTTTTCGCTCGAACTCTTATGATTTATTTAATTATTGTGTTAATTTAAATTTCTTTGAAACTTCGTTTAGGTTCATAAATTTAATAATCTTTTTTTTAATCTATTCAACAAGGACAAATTGCTAGAAAAAATTTCTGATTCAATGATTATTCTTAATAAAAACGAAACGTTCAATGACTGAAAAAAATTTTACATGGCATAAATATAACCTTAATCATCATTTTGATATGTCTGTTTCAAGAATCCTTATATATAGTTATCTTTTTTTTTTTTTAAATTAGTCTGAATTGAAATTTATGTGTAATATCACAAACGTTTCTGTATATACATATTTTTTTTTAAATAATAATGCGTCTATATAAGTAATGTAATATCTTAAAATATCCCACGAAACGTAAAATAAAGTCAAATACAAGTACAAAATACTCCTATATATTCTAAGTATAAGAACCATCTTTAGAGCTTATTAGGACTTGCTTACGTGTTGTTAAAAGTTTCAAGACATTACAAAGGTGAGTTTAAACTTATTATTAAGTTGTTTATATCTTCTCCATCTAAATTTATATGTTCACACTTCTCAATTACTTAAGAGTATTGGAGAACTTAAGCTCCCAAAAATCATACAAGCAATACTTAGTATTATTAATTTCCTACAAAGCGTGTTTTCCATTCATCACTTTAGTATTAGTAATTATTTCAATAAAATGAAATATTTTATATTTCGAGCATTTTTTTTTTCACTAATTCAAACATTTAAATCTTAGTAAATGCTAATCTCCGTGACGGAGTAGTAGCGTCTCGGCTTTTCATCCGGAGGTTTCGGATCCGAATCCGGTTCTAGGCATGACATTTTTCATACGTAACAAAAATTCCATTAACATTTCCCACGCACAAGCTTCAAACTTACATGACAAGATGAAGCAAAAAAAAAATTTCTTAGTGGGCTTACAGGTTATGTCCCTCGTTTCTATTCAGTAATAATCTTTTTATATCAACATCCATGCAAATTCCATCTTCTTAAGTTATTTATTTCACATATTTTAACTTTATATTCCCTGAACTCATTGTTTTGCTAGAAACTTTTGCCCGTTTCGAGCTCACATAATTTTTGCATTCTTCAGAAAACAATAATTTTAAAAGGATCTACTATTCTTCAGCATTCTCCATAAAATACTAAACTTTAGTGATAATTTAAAAAAAAAAATCTTGTAGAATTGGCTTCCGTAATTTTTCCATGATTTGAAACTTTTCTAGTTAAAAATTCGATTAACAGGTTTTTCCATCTACTCTACACCGTTAATTCATATCAGTGAAAGAACTAAGATAGTTTCACTTTATTAATTCAAAAGAATATAATATATATTCTTTTCTATTTCATTATTGTTCTTTATTCGGATTACTTACGTAACTGATTATTCATGTATACAGATGTATATTTTATTTGTATGAGCAATAGCATTCTTTAAATCTTAGCTTTTTTATTTTCTTCTCTATGGATATATTTTTCTTCAAAAATATTCCTTTATTACTTATCTGTATTAGTTTAAATGCATTGAAGGAGTTCACATCCTTATCAGGTTTCTTTCTAAATTTGAATTATTCTTTCCTCGTCTTCTACTCTTATCATAGTAATCTCATAGTTGTGTAGATTTTAAATAAATTGCCCTTTTTAACCTTCTTTTCTTAAAATCTTAAACATTTTATCTTATTTCATATTATCAAATAATATTTCAGCATTTTAAAATGCATTGTACGTAGGTTTTCATAAATCGTTGTTGACGAAGTTTAATCTGCAATTTAAAATAACCTTTCATGCAGTCATTTTTATCGGTTCAGACTATAAACTAGGATTAACTGTTGTGGCTCACAAAATAACTGATTTTAGCTAAAGATTTTATCATTAAGAAATATTATCATTAAATATGATTTATTATTACGTTATATTAAATATTATCATTATCCCTCATTAAATTATTTTTACTCTTTCAATTACTTTAAATTTCCTTTTTTCTAATCCCTCTTCCCGATTTCTGACTCTGTGTTTGACATATATTGGCATTCTAAGAGACTGAATGCAGATAACTACTTCCCATGAGCTCGTTGACCGACTTCATGTAGAAGTTTTAATTCTTTATTTTAGATTTCACAAGAAATTAATTAAGAATACCTAAACTATACCTCTATTATTAAGAATACCTCTCTCTTTTTCTGTTTAGCCTCCGGAACCACTTAAGGTATTACTTCAGAGGATGTATGAATGTAAATGAAATGTAGTCTTGTACAGTCTCAGGTCGACCGTTCCTGAGATGTGTAGTTAATTGAAACCCAACCACCGAATAACCGGTATCCACGATCTAATATTATGGATATTTAAATCTTTAAATAAATAGATTCCTAATTTTTTTTTGAGCAATTTCGTTTTTAGCTCATTGGTATTTTGACAGGTTTTAAGGTGTATCATTCTTATGTTCATAAATTAAACTAATTCATTTCTCAACACAGTAAAAAAAAATTATAAAAAAATATAATGTTATTTCATTAAATACATATTCATTAATTGGGTTTTGTTTATTTTATAATAGAATGGATCTATCTATATTTGCATAAAAATATATATATATATTTCAGTCATCTTTATGAGAAATTCTATCAAAAACAGTACATATTGTATTTTTTGAATTGTTTACTAATTTCGGTTTCTTTCTTTACCTATGAAAACTTTTAGTTAACTTTCGTTGCTTTTTGTAATTTTTTCAGGGATTATAAATTTTATTGACTACATTTCTATTTTTCTCAGGAACCGTATTCTTCATTTTCTTAATTCAAAAGAATATTTTATATTTGTTATATATTTTAAGCGTAATATACTTTTAAATTTTTAATTACTTTTATTTGTGCGGGAATAAAATTTCAAGTATTAACTTCACTTCTTTTTAATTTTCGCAGTATTTTTTTATTTATTTCAAATTTGGTGTTAACATTTCACATAAAACCCGTGTATAATATTAACTTATTATATATTTACAAATATCTATCTAGAATTAAAATTGTATTTTAATTACATGTTTTCCGACGTTAATCCAACACAATTCTTTTTTCATTAAAATTTATTTTTCCGCTATACACAGAACTACTTTGTGTTATTATACCCAAAACAACTTTCAATTTCGTGTTATTTAATTTTTAACAGTGAAACAGCGGCGGGCTTAGACGGTACCTTTTAAATAAGTTGTCTCTTAAAATAATAGATTAATATTATATAGACTAGATCCCGTATAGGTTGAACGAGATTGTCTCCTGTATTATACTACGTTGCATTATACCACTAGCATTTTACATACGTTATATTTGCTGCCTCAAGAACTTCAAGTATTATTAATTAGCAGCAAAATATTTCCATTAATATATGTTCCCACTAACACACATACAATCACCATCTTTATATTTGTAACCAAATTAAACCACTTCATTTACAATGGACGGAGCAAAATTGAAGATTATTTAAATGCAGATAATGGGAGGGAGAATTGACACTTTATAATATAATAAATCAATGCTTCCAAATTTATTACTTTACAGGAGAGAATCGTCAGACAGCAAAATTTTCTTATAAATTTTCTCAATAATAATAAAATCTGCAAATAATATTTCTGTGAATATTTTTGAATAATTTCTGTCCCTTTACACATCTAATTTATTTTTATTATTTAAAGTTTATTATTGCAAGTGAATTCATTAATCTTTAGTATATTATTAATAAAGCATTCACGTAAAATTATCAATAACCATTAATTTAACTTCACAGTAGTAGGGATTTTATTACATAAGACCTTTTGAGAAGTTAAAAGTAGCACTATAAAATATATCAACCACATTAAATAGTAACTATTGTACATATATAAAAATATGTTCACATATATAAATATATATATATATACCTGTACCTATAAAGCAGTATGTCGTGAGTGGTTCATAATCAACGTGCAGCAAAAACTATCATAGATAAATTCATGAAAATTTCAGTACATGTTCTTCTTGAGCATACTAATTCTACTTCTTATGCACACTAAGAAATTCCTAGTTTAAAGGGTTAAAATGGAGTAACACTGAAATTTACTATTTTTTTATTTCTCAGTAACAAATGAAGATATCAATCAACTTCACTTTTGGTAGGATATTTTTATGTATATTTCTAAAAACCAATTTCTAGATTTTTCGAAATTCAACCTCGACCTTTAAAATTCACCCCTTTGTACACATATTCTTCATACGCTATAAGTGCACGCTAAGAAAGGATTTTTTGAAATTCCGAGTTTAAGAGTTAAATGGAGTCACAATGAATGCAATTATTGTATTTATAATTTCTCGGTAAAAATAAAGATATCAACTCAATTTTTGGTATGTGTAATCTTCTTGTAAATATATAAAAGCTAATTTCTTTTTTTTTGAAATTCCGAGTTTAAAGAGTTAAAACGATATTTAATTTTTTTTTTAAACCTGGTTAATTTTTTAATTTCTCTGTAACAAATGAAGATAACAACTTAATATTTTTTTATGTGTAATCTTCATGTAAATTTATAAAAGAAAATTTCTAGATTTCTCGAAATTCAGTTTCAAAAGGGGTGAAAAAAGGGAAAAAATATTGAAAAATGATTACAAACCTTCCCCATTTCCGACTATATTAAACGTGGTAATATTCACTAGATTGAGGCTTGCAAATACTCTTCAGATAAATATCTAAAATAAATTTTCGGGTTTATTTAATTGAAATTTTTTAAGGGGTGCGGTGGATGGCGTGGCGGCTCGACCAACACAGCCACTGTTACTGTACGTGCGTCGCGTCTGACAGTACCTGCCTCCGGTTACTTGACTAAAAAACATAAAATAAAAGTAATTATATATTTTTTTTTTAAATCGAACGTAGTACGGTCATCTACTAATGCAGTTTGTCGGGTAACACTAAGAACCGGGAAAAATAAAAAGTACAGGTAACCAATCATAACTAATATTTTTACGATAGAGGCTGGCTATTTTGAACCCACATTCTTAGAACACTCACTGACTGGCTAAATATCTCCTGACCACGACTAGAAACTCAAGTAACCATATAGTGAGGGCGAAACCGCGACGGGAATGCTAGTGTATATATATATATATATATATATATATGTGTGTGTGTGTGTGTGTGTGCGTGTGTTCGTGCGCGCGCGCGCGCGAGTGTGTGTGTGTGTGTGTGTGTGTGTGTGTGTGTGTGTGTGTGTGTGTGTGTGTAAAACTTATATATATTAGTGATTCGGAGGATTTCCTACGAATCCATCAGAAAGATATATTAATTTAATTTGATCGATAATGAAAATAATATTACTGTCAATATTAACAATTATAATCTTGAATTACATGTAATTAATAAATGAATTAATCTATCAACTTGTTATTTGAACAGAGAACATTTATAAGGCAATTATGATTACATAATAGAATATTTATTTAAATAAATTAATATTTCGTCGAGTTGGAAGTGTACAGAGATTTGTTGTTTACTGTACAGTATTTATTAATACTATTATAACCGTCATTTGTTATAATGAGGATTGTAATCAGTTTTGTGAAAAGGTTCTGTGGGAATAACCGTTGTAGTCGTCATTATAACGTTAAGTAGGTTTAATTTAGCTGTGATCAAGGAATTATGCGAATTTAATTCATACATTTAACGAGAGTGAGTTGCTAGCAGCTTGGTGGGCTGACCGTTACCATAGCAACTGCTTTCTGTCACGTGATCTATTCCTACCCCTCTGTATTCCAACCCCCACTACTCGTATACATCGGTGGCCTGGATCCGTGCCCCAAATTCCTCCTCTGTTAGTAAAAGAACAAAACTGTTGCAACAGGCTGACCTAAAATACAAAAAAAAAAAATCATTACTGTCCCACTATTGAAAATAGTTTTATTTATTTATTTTTTATTGCTTTAACTGTTGATTATTCAGAATTATACTATAAAAATGTATTTCAAATATAAAATATCACTGAATAAAAACTATACATTAAGGTTTTACATTATAGTTATAGAGTATGTTATCATACTCCAGACAAATAGCTTAATTCTTTTATAATTTTAATTAGCGTCTTTTCAGATAAGTGATTTTGAAAATATGGAGTTAGAGTTGATAATTTAAAAAAGGAAATTTACAAAATAAATAAAAAATGTACTGAAAAAAATTATTTTCGGCACGCCGGAAGGCGGAGGTAGATTTCACCGGTGCTATCTCAGGGATAAAAAAATTTCCACCTTTAAAGTTAAAATTACTTCAAATTTACTCAATACGATAATGGTTGCAAATACGACAATATGTGAAAAAAAATTTAACATGTTCAGCGTACGACATCCCCATCTTCTTACAATTCTAGCAACATTTTGGTCATCCTTTGCCGTAATGATTGCTCATAAAAAAAAATTGTTTCAGACAAAAGTTTTACGTAATATTTAGAGGACTAACGACCACTTTAAACCGATTCGATACTGTGATTATTAAGGGAGGTACGATTTTTATTGTCTTCAAAATTTCTTTTATTCCACCTCCTAGGTTGTAGTTGGTTACTTTACTTTACTTAGATAAAACTTTACTTAGGTAAGTTTTAGGTCCTTATCCAAAGAATAATAAGAACTTTAAACGAATTTGATATTTTACTTAATAAGAAAGTTATAGCGATATTTTGTTTTGTCGCAAAAGCTCTCCTATTTCCACCCCATGGTCCGATTTTGGCCGTTAACGAACTCGATCGAGATTTTGGGACGAGTTATTTTTAAAGAACAATCTGAAAGTGATTGGCGAAAAATTACGGCAGTTATCGTGTCCACAAGAAAATGAAATATATATATATATATATATATATATATAAACTTTTGAGAGATAGGTCGAAATTTTCCCGAAGTCAAATCATGGTATCCATTACAATAGGTAGATTTCGTAAGAACACTACGTAAAAATCATGACTTAGGAGTATTAACAAAACCTCCTAGGTATTAAAGCAATAGGCTCTAAATTGATATTTGTATGTAATAATTCTTTTGGCATTAAGATATTATCAATTAAAACTACCTTCGTACATTTAAATCATGACTAATAAATACAAAACAAAGTTTCCGTGTTTTCTTAAAATTTAATAACGTTTAAATCAAACAATTATGTAGTGAAATACACAGTAATTGATTATAAAATTCATTTATAATGATTTTTATGATTTTACTTTGCAACAATCTCTTAGTACAATTGGTTCTGCAGATAAGCATTAATCTTTTTTTTTTTAGTTAGTTGATGGAAAATATGTGGTTTTCAAGGCAGAATTTATATATACAGAATAATTAAAATTGTTAAGCTATTTTATATACAATTTTGTTGCATTATCGTTAGGTAAAAAAAGCCATATTAAAAAAAAAAACGATTTCCCAACCTAGTAAGATTTTATCTTCCACCATTAGTAATTGTATTTATGGAAGATATTTAATGGTGTACTATAGGTTTATACCTCTATTAAATTATATTAAATCAACTGTGTTTTATTACAAATTTATTAACTGTTTCAGGTTTGTTTACTTAATAGAAACAAAACTTAATTTTTAAATTTACAGATGTATTATAAATACGGCAGACTGCTCTATAAATCGGTTAACGACTGACCTGTAAACGGTAGCTTTCCTACACTGTGTTCAATTTATAGCGTCGTTAAAAATCGTTTACGAAAAGAAAATAATTTTTATTATATATTTTCTTTTACTTTACTTTTTTTATATATGGCTTAAATTGATAGGGAGACCGTTAAAGAAAATTCTACCTCACTTAGAAACTCCAAACGCTTTCTAAGAATCGAATCCTGGGGCTTTTAGTTAAAAAGTCAGTGCTGAACGATTGAGTTTTTCGTTGCAGTTATTTATTCATCCAGTGTCGCAAATATTTGGTTGTCATGATATGTTATTTAAAACCACCATCGAGTGATTTTTACATCAGCAGTTGATTTTTTTTAAGATAAATTCAATTATTCCATATAACATTTATTTTCATGATCTTTTATATTTAAAACTATTATTATTTAAGTAAATATAAAAAGAAAGTTATTTCCTTTTTATTTTTGTTAATATAATGTAGTTTTAATAAAAGAATTTAATTCGAACGTGTTTGCAAACGTAATATAAATTAGATAAAAATGAACCATATCGATCCATTACGTAGTTTTAAAAAACATCAGTCAAACAACTCATCAAAATCAGATTGAGTAAGGTGTGTACAACCAAAATGAAAAACTCTAAATCGTGGCAAGTTTTTTAATATCGGATCACTTGGCAGGTATAAGATGACGATAGTGGTAGGTAGGAAGAGCTTATAGATTTATTCTAGCTAGAGAACCCTTCGAGCGATAAGTGTACATGAAAATGCAGTAGGGAAGGTGGTTCGATCGTCATAGTAAACCTCATATCAACATTTAACTAAAAATTTCGATACACCCTTCTTTTGATAAACAACTTATAAAACTTGCTATAAAAATATGTTCACTATAACCGTACAAATATCATTTTTTTAAACATCCGATTTTTTCTATCTTGATAAATAAGGACATTTATCACCGACCAAATGAAATATTCAAAATTTTTCTTTCTAATAAAGCAATATATTTTTAGTATATATATATGTACATATAAAGGATATATTCTAGATTTTTTAACTACGAGTTGGCCGGAATTTAAGCACATTAATCAGAGAGAATATTTTCGGAATATCTTTTTTTAGATTTAACTATTTATTAATAATAGATTAATAATATTTGTATTTATAAACTATTAGATTTAATGAAAAATAAATTTATTTTATTTATCAATAAGTAAAACCTTGTTTCATCAATTTATATACTTAACTTCTTGGAAATCTTCCTTTTTTATTGTGCATTATCTTATCTGTTTTTGATCCGCTTCATCATTTCCGTTCTGTCGTATCTTTTTAAATCAATATATTGTTTTTACTTTTTACAGCCTCAATTTTCCAGACAGTCCTCGTATGTTTTAATTTTTACCTTTTACAGTTTTATCATCCCTATTTCCCATTGTTACTAAATGAAATAATACTACATTCCTAATAGATCCCTATATCCATTTATACTTTTTTTAATGTTTTCTCTTAAATTTCTCCTGATCTAAAAATTTCTTTCTAAATTTATCAACTCATTTTAATTGTAAAATCTATCTGTAACTCGAATTTCCTGTTAACCTTGTTTCACTTAATGAAATGCTGCAATCCAAGGAGTATTTTTTATTTTTTTGAATACTAGGTTTTCATCATGTAATTTCTGAGTTGAGTTGATCTACGTTACTGTTTATGTATTTATTTTCCATCTTATAATTTTTATTCTCAGAAAATTTAATGTTTATTAAATTTATAAAAATATGAAAAGTTTATATGTAATTAAGAACTACAAAATACATGCAGAATAAGTAAGTAACACAGTAATTTATTCTAACATAGGGCATTTATTTCTTTTTTTTTTTTTTTTTTTTTAATTTTGACGACATCTTGAAAAAAAAACCTTCTTTTTCCTGTTTAGCCTCCGGTAATTACCGTTCAGATAATACTTCAGAGGATGAATGAAGGTGATATGTATGAGTGTAAATGAACTGTAGTCTTGTACAGTCTCAGTTCGACCGTTCCTGAGACGTGTGATTAATTGAAACCCAACCACCAAAGAACACCGGTATCCATGATCTAGTATTCAAAACCGTGTAAAAATAACTACTAGGACTTGAATGCCGGAACTCTCGACATCCAAATCAGCTGATTTGGGAAGACGTGTTCACCACTAGACCAACCCGATGGGTTATTGGAAAAAAACCTGGGAGTTACAAATTGCACAGAATATTTTAATGTTCATATTTAATGTACTTTCAAAAACATATTTCACTTATTTTTATTTACTTAAATATTTTATCTTGACAATACATTTAGAAACCGAAAGATGGTTGTTTAAAATTTAAATATTTTAAAGTTTAAATGGTAAGGTTTTACTGGGCAATTTTATGGTCATATCAGATAATATTTTTATTCTTTCGTAATATCATTCAAATAAATCGATCTAACAGAGAATAAAGTTCAATATCCTTACGTTATTATCCAAGTAAGCAGTAGGTACTATTCTTGACAAAATTAGCATCTCAAGAAAGAGAAATGCTGAAGAGTTCCTTGTATAAGAAAGTGATAATTACATAAATTGATACTTCTAAGAAAATAATACATATTATTCCCTTGAAATTTAAATAAATGATAAATATTTTAGTCCGGTCTTGATAAAACAAAAATATAAATTCATGAATAATACATTTAGTGTATAATAAATACCTTCTTGCTTGGTTTGAATCATTTACGATGTAAAAGTGAAAAAAAATTCAGATAAAATGAAATTACAGTTTTTTTCAACTCGCTGGATAAATAAAAACTAATAATACGTAATGAGATTTTTTTTGTTTTTAGAAATCTATCAAAAAGGAATAAGAGAAATGTATATAAAAAAGCAAGTAATATACTAAAAACCAATAGATGACCTAAAATGAAAATAAAAATTAAAAAAAACAACACAAATAAACACAGTTAAATTGATAAATTTTTGTCAGAGATCCGCAAAAAGTAGCAAACTATGATAAATCATTTGATGAATCCGACTGACTTTATTTAGATGTTTTTTAAAATCCATTTTCAGGTTTCCTTTTTTCCATGTTATGATAGAGTTTTACTTGATTCAATAACACTGTTATAACGAATCATTCATTTTCTACCAGATATTTAAAATAAAAAAAGTTTATTTTTTTTAAAAAAGATAATTAATATTCAGGTATGATAAATGATCTAATCACTATTACACGGCATTTTCTTTACATACTGTTTTGATGTAATTAATTTACTTTTATTATTTTTTATTACTGTTTTTATTTCAAATAACGGTAAAAGGAGAATCCATTTTTTTTTTTTTTTTACTATTGTTTTGATTATTGCTGCCATACCAAAATATTATTATTATTAATGACTACCGTTTAATTTTTTTTAAAGGTTTTAATGGATTTTATACCATTTTCTGCCATAATTTATCATCTAGAAAAATTCATGATCACTATTATAAAAGTTATTTATATTTCAGTTTTCCACAAAAAAAAAGAAAAACTACACTATAAAATTTAACTTTCTTATTACTCCAGTATCTATGGAGAAAGCATTAACTATGAACAGAAGTAGATATGATTAAAATTTAAATGTGATATCTACAGGAATTTAAAATAAATTAATAGATAAAAACTTCATAATTGTTGTACTTTTAATCCAATCTTATCTAAGAGAACATTCTAAACTTCTTATAGTAATGCAATCTTATCTAAGAAAACATTCCAAATAACAGATTGATTAAAATGTCCTTATACGGTCGGAGTACTTTAATAATCAAGATTAAATGAATATTTCATTCAGTTTGTTCACTGTTTTATAAAATTGTAGGGGTACATACATTTAAAAAAGAGGATTGAATGAAAATTTTAACTTCTTAATCAACTTATCTTCTTTCAATATTCATTTTTATTATCAATTTTAAAACGAGAACTTCTGTCATCAACATTTTTTACCTCTTTTCATCCTGTTAAGTACTTTTTTGAATTACATTTTATTCATTTAACTTCTCTTTATATTATTCAGTAGTAATAATCAATAACGTTGATATTTTTTTTAATTATCTAAAAGTTACAATTATTTGCACAACTTGCATCACCATCGACCGAATATATTAGATTATTATATGCATAATATGTAACATTAATCATGCATAGCATTAATATATGTAAATATATGGGTTAGTACACATAATAAAAAATAGTGTACATAAATTTACGTACAAAAATGCCATAAATAAATATAATTCAATATTGTCGTTGGCTATATGTAAAAATAATTAAAACCATATTCCGTTTTTATTACCTCAGGAAATAGAGTATGGTTTTAGTTTAACGGTTATAAATTGCAGTTATTACGCGTAAATTATACAGGTGACTGAGCATTTTACATGAGAACATTAAAAAGTATTTCTCAATTTACTTTTTATGACATTTTTATAAAGTAATACGAAAAATATGTTTTTATGAAATTTTAATTACTCGTGTTTTTTTTTTTTTTTTTTTTTTTTTTTTTTAGAAAAGATTTTCTGCAGGTTCCGACAATTCCTTTTTAATTTATTTACAAATTGAGGGAGAAGCTCTTAAATCTTTTTAATTTTTTTTTTTT
This sequence comes from Lycorma delicatula, assembly GCF_047948215.1. NCBI lineage: Eukaryota > Metazoa > Arthropoda > Insecta > Hemiptera > Fulgoridae > Lycorma > Lycorma delicatula. Next base: position 55,958,070 of record NC_134457.1, read on the forward strand.
TCATTTATTATATTGTTTGATTATAAATGCCTTATTTATGTTAAACGTTCGGTTGGTCATGTAATAAAATAGGTTTTTTGTTTTAAATATACTCGTATTTTAATGTTTTTACTTATTTTTTTTTGTTTATACATATTAATTTTGTTAGTTTTTCGTGATATAAATGTATCTAATACTCAGCTTCCCATTTCGTAAAATAATAGTAACAAAGAGAAAATAATTATCCAGTAAACAATACTCTTCAACAATGATGATAAATATTAAAACAACTGAAAATCTCAATTTCTGTTTGTCTATATTTTAAAAAATAAATATTTCAAAAAAAAAAATTTAAGTATGTTTTACAATATCGTGTTATGGTAAAAAAAAAGGTAAAGTGTACATAAACTGAATTGTAAATATTGTTAACTCTTGTAATAATACTACGATAATGTTTTAAATACTGATTAATAATAAATAAATAACAATAAGTGCTGTAAATATTTTAATCAAATAATTGTGATAAAGAACCAATTTAAACTAAATATACTCGTATAATTTATATTCCAACACAAAGCTCTTCGTAAACCTTTTGATAACGAAACAATAATTTTCAATAAACCTACAAATTTCAAAATTAAAAATAATATTATTTAATTTAGGATATAATAATTAAAATTCATTTTTGTGTCAGTATTTTCCACCTTTTTTTTTGAAATTAGTAAAATTATCCTGGTACGTAACAGAGTACCTATCTGATCTCACTTTGATCTAAGCTGTAATATTATAATTTGTATTCCTAGTTTTTCCATATGAGTTATTCACTAGGTTATTATTTGTATATAGTACTTTCTTTACAAGGATATTGTCAGTATTAACTACCTTTAATATTTATTATGCAAATAAAGATATTATTTAAATATTTTTTTTATGATATTCGTGACAAAAATGACAAACATTATGCTAATGAGACGCGTGAGTCTGTGTTGTAATTTTGTAAGCGAGAAATGTCATGAGACCAAATATATCTGAATAAAACCTATTCTGAATTCTATATATATATATATATATATATATAATAAACAAGTGTATCAAGAAGTTCTCACTGGACTTTCATTCATAATCTATTCTACTCGTGAATATGGGGAGGTGCAATATTTCTCTTATGCGTTTCCACCCACTTAAATCATCATTTATCTGAGAAATGGACCAAGATCGCCTGTTTTAACATCTTTAGATTTTTGCGTCTGGGGATGGATGAAAAATATTGTATACAAAACAATAATACATTCTCGTGACGAATTAATTGTCCGCATTATGGATACGACTAAACCACTTAAGAACAGCCCTAAAGAACTAAAATGAGCAGCAAAAGCAGTACAAAAGCGTGTTAAGAATTTTTTCAAAATGGAGTGCTCAGTTATGAACATTTAAACTGGTACTGTTTTTAAATAAAATTAAAATTTGTCTAACCTTTCTTTGATTTATTCATTTTATATTACACCACTTTGTTCATAATTAAACTCTCTTCAAGTTTTTTTTAAACGTTTTGTGTGTTTATTACCGATTTAACAAATTTATTCAACGCCATACATAAAAACAGCGATTTTTATCCCAATTTATTAGTTTTTACCCCAGATTTTTCAAAAACTACTGCAGAAACTTTTCTGGAACTATTTCATTCATTTTTTAGTCAAAAACTATAAGAAATCATTAATTATTTCCCTTAATTAACATCTTAAAAATTTCAGTAAGAGTTCTCTCACTAGTCGTAACTCGCTAATGAACCATTTTAAGACTTACGTTTTTATGGTTTTTTCCATTATTTTTAAGAGTAGAATAAATTATGAAATTCACTGGAGAACTTTGTGATAGATACACTCTCTATATAAATTCCAAATTTCACGACGATCTCTCGGGAGATATAATAAAAAAGTTCATTATAAAAATAGATTAGAAAACGATTCGATAACGAGTTTCTCCTCGCGAAACATTTAGCCCTGCTTTCTGCTTTCTCTGTGAAATGAAACCGAACTAAAATTCTTGGGGTAGAAATTGAGGGGTAAATTTTGTGCTTCCTTATAGTTTTTGATGTATTTTGATCTAAGAAACTGAATAAAAGTGAACCCTGACTTCTGTCTCACATAGGTTTTAAGAAACAGGGAGTAAGACACAAAAACGTTTTGTGGAAAAATATACGTATTTTATTTACCAATAAATAAAAATTTCTAACTAACTATGTAGAGAATCTAATTCTGAGAAAACTGATGTAAATAACGTCTATTAAAATGAAACTCAAATTTTAGAAGTTCAACTTCAATTAGAAACAAAACACATAAACTGGATCTGAAAAGTGATACGATTTTAAACAGTAAGTTATGATATAAACGTGTATATATATATATATATATATATATATATATATATGTATATATTAAGAACTTTCATGCATAAAATACTTATTTACATTTCGGAAAATCACTTTTTTAAGTTATATTTTGTAGTTGAAATAGCTTAGCTTTTGAGATTTGAACAAAGGAATTTTATAACATATTTAGTTAAGTTACCTAAATTTTAGACTTTTATATTTCTTCTTATTAAATTTCTGGTAGTTTTGGTGAAAGTGGATCTTTTAGAAAAGTATTTCTATCTTAGTTTATCATATCAATATCGAAATTATTTTTTAATAGGTTTAAACAATTTTATAAGAGATATTAGAGATTTCAGCATTTATGAATTTTGTAAAGGATTTAAAAAGAAAGAGAGAAGTCAATTCATTTCTAAACTATCAGTCAATCACTCATTACGTTATGACAGCTTAGCCTATTCTTGTAGATAGTACAATAGATATTAACTGATAGAAACATTTGAAGTATACTTATAGGTGCATATTATACTTAATACTCGTACGTATTTTATTTTTGTAACATATTTTTATTTTCATAAAATTGTAAAACGATTCTACTACATCCTATAAATTTTATCTATTTTTCTAAAGTCTTTATTAGAGATCTTGTTTTTTTTAATTTTTAATTAAACTATTTAAAAGAAAAATAATACTTTTTTTTACATGATTAATGTTTTAAACACATGCATCATAATACTTGAACATTAAAATTCCAATGTTTGCTTTTCTTTTCTTGAAATGATTAAACATAATCATTTAAAGCTAGATTTTACAGCATTTTTGGTGGACATACGGCATATACGATTCTTATATTAGATAAAATAATTGAGAAACTTTTAATTATAAAAATATTAATTTAAATAATCTTTAATTAATTACAAAATCGAATTATTTAAATAAATTACATTTTTTAATATTAAATATTACTTTCCTAGGTTTAATAGCTAGTAGCGTGAAAGTTATTTAACTTTCATAGCTCTAGTACTATGCTGCAAGAAGGAAAGTATGGTAATCATTTAAAAACTGAGGTATGGGTTTTTTCATTTTTCGACTTTCATTAGCAGGTGCCCAAAAAAATAAGAAAAAGTGGGGGGGACAGTATTCGTTTACGCACTTATGTACCTGTGTTAGGCGTGTTTTTAGCTTAATAACTTTTGACTGGATGAATCGATTTTGATGAAATTTTGTACACTCATATATATATATATATATATATATATATATATATATATATTTATCAATTTGTTATTAAAAGTTTTGGGTCAATATCTCCAGGGAATGAGTTACATAGTTTATTTGAGATCAATTTTCTCATTTTTTTAAAAATAACGTTCCTTTATGCAAAGCTCATTAGAAGCGCACATGCATATCTTACCTTTTTTATTCCCCCAAATTCTCGTTTTTTTACCCCAAATTTTCCCCCTTTACTAAAAATTCAATAAAAGCTATCTTTTTATTTATTGCACATATTTTTAATCTATTTTTTTTAGTCTTTCTAGGTAGTAGTAGTGCAAGTCTACCTAGACTAAACATTTTTTTTTGCTGTTATCTCCAGGTTCTAGGTCAATAAAAAAAGTTTGTATCGGTTCCTTTGTAATCCGATGACGGGATCGACAATGATTCGAATCCTCTGTAGTTGATTCTCAATCCTCTCCTTGATCACATCAATTTAAATTGAGAAGTGTAAATTCGTATTACTATCCGAAACGCCCTCTCGTCTTTTCTGGTTAAAGTATGTCCTATAAGGTGGCATTCTCTAAAAAATTGAATAACACTTTTATAAACACCTATTTCTTTTCAAGATTATTCTCGGTTGTTTGATATTGATCACACGCACTCTGTAGTGGGATTTGGTCACGACTGTTTCTAACAATTCATAATGTTGTAATATGACAGTGATACCATACAAGACTATTGTGCAGGTAGTATTAATGCAGTTCTTCAGACAACGTGCTACCCGACAAAGTGGAAAGTATCACAAAAACTATGTTCTAGAAGCTATGGGAAGCCCGCAGACGACGTGTCTTCACACAGATCTATACGTTTACTTCCTTTTCTTTACAAAATGTTTGAGAGATTCTTCCTTTGGAGGGTATGACTAGTTTTAATAAACAATAATATTATCCCGGATCAACAGTGTGGATAAATGGCTCAGTGGTCATTCATTCATCTACTGAGTAAACTCATAGAATTGTTAGTGTTGTCTAAGAATGTCTGAAAAGGAAGGAATATTGTTCGGTGGCTATCTTAGATGTGCAGCAAGCATTTGACAAAGTCTGACTACCTGGTCTTCTTTACAAAATCAAGCCTATCTCAACCATTTTATTTAGTTGTGTATACCTAGATAGACGTTTTATCACCAGTTAAGTATAACCAAGAATTGTCTAACTATATCGATACTCAGTTAGGGGTACCAGAAAGTTCAGTTTTGGATCAGATTTTTTATTTAATCTTCACTGCAGACCTTCCCAGTCCGAACTATGTCACACTCGCGTTCTTTGCAGATGACACAGCAATCTTGGCGGTTGATGTCGTTGCGGATCTGGCCTTGGATAAACTGTAATCTGCATTGGATTTTATCAACGTGTGGCTGTGTAGAAGTAGAAAAGAGACTTTCCTACTAAGTGAAATCACGTGATGTTTACGATGAGGAGAGGTGATTGTCCTCGAGTCCACCTGTATAATACATTTAACCGTAAAATGAATTCTGTACGGTCCCTGCGTTTGCACCTAGATCGTCGTATGACCTAGACTGATCGTATAATAGAAAAGAGGAAGCAATTAAACTCTAGGTTTATGAGGATATACTGGTTTCTGGGTAGGAAATCTCATATTTTTCTGTCAAATAAATTATTGCTGTATAAGGTATTCCTGAATTCGTTATGGAATTACGGTATACAGTTGTGGGGAAAAATTTTTCACAGCAATTGAGGTCATCCGGCAATTTTAAAACAACGTACTTAGGATCATAACTGCGGCGCCGTGATTCGTAAGGAACACTGAGGTTCACGACTATCTAAGGATTCCATATACTCGTGAGGAAATCCAGAAGATAAGAACGAACTACACATCTATACTTAATTTATATGTGAACCACCGAGCGGTGAATTTTTTGGACAATAGTGGAGACGTTAGACGACTAAAAAGGCTCCATTTGTTAAACCTGGGTGATATATGACGACAGGATATGAAATTCATATGCTGAGATGACAACTATAGTGTAAATTATTCCTGATATACTGGTTTCTCTATATTATATCTATCGTCTCAAATTTTTACGTATCAAATGGTTATATTACATTTATGCGGTGATGGGTAAAGTGAAAATTCAACTATCGTTTGAAATTATTTGATTTGAATGTGTAAATTGAAGAGTATTACTTGTGTTCAGTCGTGCCATCTATTATATTAGCATTGTTTAACTATTGATCACTTTGATGTGGTTTTAAGTTTGACTCTATTTCACTTATTACTGTTATTTTTTTTTTATTTTAGCTATTATCTTACTTGTTATTCATGTTGAAATCTCTTATAACCTTTTCAGTCTTAATAATCTATTATTTTTATATTCATTTATATATATTTATTATATGTAAATCATAAAGTTCTATTATACTTTTTACAATATATGACGTTCACATTTTTTCAGAGTTATTGAAATTTTATTCAAATATAATCATTAATAACCTATCTAATCAAGTTTTTTGGTTATTCGTAGTCAACCTTGTTCATAAATATTTCAAATAAAATTACTGTAAGACAATTATTCTTACTAAAACTTTAATTTGGTTATACATTATACTATTTAACAAAAAAAAAAAAAAATATATATATATATATATATATATATATATATATATAATAGTTTTTTGCTAATATACTATTTTTTTTTTTATAATCGTAATTAGTCTTTTTTTCAATTGTATCTCGAGATTATTTGATAGAGATGCTATGATACAGATGTAAAAAGTAAATTTCCTTTCTTTTTTAATTTTAATGTTTTGAAGTTTTTTTTTAATATAAGTTGAAGTGATAACGTTGTATTGTTCTTTTTTGTATCTTTATATTTTATAAATAAATTTTCTTAATTTGTAAACTAATTTACGCACTATTTTACAAGATTAAAAAATTAAGTTAGTTTTTTTAGATTGTCATACTCAACAAATTAAAAATGTTTATTTTACGCAGCTAAACAGTAAATTAAAAAGATCTAGTTTAGGTTATAAAATTTTAAAAATCCTATTTGAATATAAAAATGAAAAAAAGGTAAAGAGATATGAATAGATATAAAAGAATACTTCATACTAAAAAGTAAAATGCTTGGAAAATTAATTAATGAAATAATCCAACTTGTTCTGAAATATTATTTAATATTATATGTAAATAATAAAATAAAACTTTTCTTAATAAATTTATATAATAAAAAAACTTTTTGAATTAATTTTGATTCTTTTTCTATATTCTATTATTATATTTTATTATTCTATATTGTATATTCGATTTCTATAAGTACCATAAGGCATGCGTCAGCTTTTTGTTTATTATATACGTGTTTTTAATGTTTGAATTAAATGTTTTTTTCTACAAAAAGTATAAATATAGACGTCACAAGAGAGGTAAAATTAGATTACTTATATTTGTAATGGATATAACACTATATGATTGTATATAATAACACTATATCTACTCTGATATATTTGAAATTATTTCATTGAAGAAGAATTATTTCATATTCAACTGAACTAAATATAAAAATGTAACCGGTTCATCTATGACAAAAGACGTGTTTTTACATTTGTATTTAAGGTAGTTTCGTTATTCTAAACAACAAAAAAGTGAAACCAATTTTTTCGATATGCTCTTTACAAAATATTTTTTTTTGGAAGAATTTATCGACAAATTATACGTACGTTAACTAGAAAGCAAGGGAATTTTATAGTTACCTGTGGAAACTTTTGAAATTTTTGAGTTACGTATGGAGTTACAGAGCTCAGAAATTTCTTAAGCCAAAAATATAATAAGTTAGTTTGTATTATATATTATCTCCATTTGTTAGAAAAAATTATTGTGATCCAATCGTGAATCTTTATTTATTCATCAGACTACATAGGAATGGATGATTCAATGGACAATTCAATAAATCCATAAATTTATCCGTAGTCCAAATACGATGTTAGAATTTTCATATTTACAGTTAAATTCTTTAGAGATGAAAACTCTGTTTTTGAATTTTTGCCAAAAATAATGTAAACAAGAAATGAATCTTTCAAATTGTACTTTATTTTCAACCGTAATTTTCATCAAAAAATGGATACATTTCAATAATATTCAATGTAAAATTCGTTACTATATATCTTCGAATATACTCGTACATGTATTATATTAAAGCAATATCATTTTATGAAACTTTCTATCCTATTTCTTCTTAGATAGCTACCGCTTTCAACGCTTAATCCACTTAATTCACTTTCATCCTCTGACATTTATTGATTTTCAGCTCTTATTTCTGTGAATTTTTAGTTTTTTATTGTAATCTAAATATAATAATCCGTACATACCTAAACACGTTACTTTATTACAGTTTATTTTTATTAATATAAGCTTCATCATTCTAAAAAGCGTACAGAATAAGATCACATTAACTTCGAACAATTTAATAAGATTGTCAGGACACCAGTTTACTATATACTGTTTGCTGTAATTTATCTTTAACTGTAGCGATATACGTACCATTGTTTGTCTATACCTTCATTTATCTCTGTCCACTGTGGTAATTTCTTTTTCTGTATTCTTAAATTGCTTCACACCGTACATTGAGTCTATTTTTTCCTGTATAAAAATCTATAGCATCAATCTTTTTGGAGTTTTAGAATTTCATTATTGTCGTGGATATCTGTGTATGAATTTCCAATTTCTATAAATTCCGTATGAACTTACATTCGCAGTTTGTAAGTGTTTTGTTTATGTTCAGGAAAACACATACGAAATGGTTGTACAGTCTGATTAGGTTATGTATTAATATAGATTTCACTTCAATTTATAAAAATCTGACGTAGATACCAAATGACTTCTTTGTACGCCTATTGAATTACGTATAAAGATTTTTGTTTTTTTTTTAATGAAAAGTACATAACATTTTATTTCACTAACTTCTGATTTTTCCTTTTTTTATTTTATTGTTATTATTGAATTAATACTTATAGCAATTTTTTTTACATTCAGAGGTTAATAAATCAATTTATTTAAATTAAAAAAAAAGGAAATGAAATTGGATTCGAACCGATGTGCCAACCCCTTGTGAGATCCAAATATTTCATTAATTAAAATTTTATTTGGCTATAATTCTGGAACTAGTGAAAATAAGTTCCACTTATGACACATCGTTGAAAAGCTCTCAATGAGGGCAGGAGTTAAGAAAATGTCCACCAAAATTCATTTTTTTTTTTATTTTTGAGCTTTTTTGAGCGTATTTGGACAAGACAATTGCAGTCAAAAGGAGAGGTGTACAACTAGATGTTAGAACAGTCCTAAATCCAAAATTTCAACATTTTACGGCTTATCGTTTTTGACTTATGCGAGCGAGGTACATGCGTACATACGCATGATTACTTATCGTAGAATACATACGTAGATTACTTATTGTATGTAGGTAAGGATACAGGATAATCAAAATGAATATTTCCGTTGATATCTGAAATTTTTCCCGATTACAATACTTCCTTGTACGTGGTTGAGAAAAGTGGATATGCAATTAATCAGGGTTTAATATTTTTCGAACAGCATTTTGTGAAATTTGTATCTTACTAATTTATTACAATGTAACTAATGTTGTAAATTTTTAATTTTTTAATCGTAAATTATGTAAATTTTTATTATATTTAATTATATAATTAAATTTTCCAATATAGTTTCTGTATTTAGTGTTTCGAATTTTTTTATTTCTGTATAAATTAGAATTGTATTTTCAATAAACATTTTCCATTACGTACTGATAGTTCCAAGATTTTGTTTTATATTTAAATTACTCATTTAATATTTTCCACAAAACGTTTTTATCCTAAACCTGTATTTTATACTTTCTTTTATGAATTTACACTTAGTTTCTATATTTATTTGTGAGTTATTAATTAATATGAATATTTTTTGTCTGATAACAATTGAATAACTCTACTTGCTGCCTTGTTTGTAGACAAAAATTACTTTTTTGACCAGCTACCGATAATATTATATGATGCTTTTAAATTGTTGTTTTACTGTTTAGAATATTCTTGCTTTTCAATCGTTAAGAAAAAATTAATCTAGATTTACATAAAGCTATTCGAACTTTGATGACACTGGGAGTCTAAAATACCGGTGTTTCTTTTTTATTAGAATCAAAAAAATAATATAATTGGCATTATTAACACAAAACAATTTTGAAAATGAAAGATACATTTTTTCTTTAGTTATGCTTGATAATACTCTTCTAACATTCTAATTCAGTCACATCTAATACCACTTCAACAAGAATATTTATGAGTAAATTTTCACTTTCCAATACACACACACACACACACACAAATATATAAACAAAATATGGTTTATGTTTAAACCTTACTCATGACCAAGATATTAAAATTTAATTTAAAATTAAAGTGTACGAGTAATACATTAGATTACAGTGATTAGCATTAGATTAAATACCTTTTTTACAAGTAAAAAAGAAATATGACCAGCTGTGTGTATCACAAATTAAAATTTTGTATAAAATAATCATTTTTTTGAGCGTTGTTATCGTCTTCAGATATTATTATTAGACTAGTTCTATAACCTTTTTGTGGCTCAAATGTGAGCCTATCAAATCAAAATGTTTACGTAGGAGAGAAGATATTCCAATCTCACAGGATCATTACACAATTCAGAAGTTAATTCTTCTTGCCCTTTTGATTGCTAGAATCAAATACAAGCTGGATGGGTTTTGTTGAGAAGGACCACAACTTCTAAGTAATTTTTGGAAATGCTGTGTTCAATTATTAACATTTTTTGGTGATAAGGAAGGGTTCATAAAGGACCTTTTCTTAATATGTTAGGCTAATCTAAAAGAGAGATATTAAGTTGTTTGTTGCAGAAATTTGCAAAAATTATGAACTCCAATAATTAAAAACTTTCCGGAGACCAGTTGTTTGAATACAATATCAGCTAGTTTCAACCAAATTCTTCAGACTATCTCCAATTTAATAACTTGAAGAACAAAGATTTTTATTATTATTCTGTCTTATAAATGTTTTTAACAACAGAATTTTTTATACACTCTACACAAAACGAAAGAATTTTTTCAATTCCGTCAGTTCTGATGTTGAATGAAATGTTAAATTTGTAGACCACATATTAAACACAGTCGACATATATATATATATATATGATTAATATTTTTTTTTTTATATATGTTTAAGCCTTATGCAAAATAACCCGATATCCGTGATTCTTTTATTATTTTTGTCTTCTCTGAAAGGAATCTCTGGTACTCCCACGGTAAGTTTTCTCTACGTAACAGTTGTAAATTTTTTAAATTTCTTCATTTGCCTCTACATTCCTGTTTGCATTCCTTTTCGTATTCTTATCGTGAAATAAGTTTCTTACCATTCCATTCCTTTCGAATGGATTTAATATTTTTTTAAAGATTACTATATAATTATTTTGAAAGGCGTCAAAATTCAAACAGAGATTAAACTGAGTTTTTTACGTTTTAGTGCGTTTTTTGAAGTTTAGTCTGTTTACGGTTAAAAAATTTATTTTAATTGTTACTTTTTAATGCACTTAGAAATTTTTGTACCTCATTTTTTCAATCCAGTTATACTATGTTACCATAAGATCCGTTCTAGTAACGAAGTTTACTCGTATCATAAATGTTTTATTTTTACGAATTTTGCCATAATCAATAGAATTTCAACATTAGTTGGATGTAATGTAATGACTACATGGCATAATATAATAGTGTAATATCAGATGGCAAGACCGTGTAACAAAGTAGGAAGTATTAAGTAGAATCGGAGAGAACAGGAAAATATAAATGTGATTGAATATAGGAAAAGGGACTGGCTAGGGCATTGTATGAGAAGAAGGTGTTTATTAGTGAGTGCGATAGAAGGCTTGGTGAATAGAAGGAAACGCAGAGGAAGGAAGAGATTTCAAATGATGGATGGGATTATGAAAAGAGAAAATATGCTGTAACAAAGAGGTTAGATTCTGTCACGGCTGCTGCTCTCCATCTTATTGGCAAAACACTACGAATGGATGAACGAATGCGAGACATACAACGATAATTGACACATGTCTAGAAATAGTATCTGAACAGATATTAACCTATAAATGCTATTCGTACCATTTCACACCCATCTAACACATGTTAGATTTAACATCTTTTTTTTTGTGCTTTGTTTGGAAGGAAGTAGTGTTAATGAAATTGGAAACGTAGAAAAAATAATTAATTGTAATATTAATTAATAATAAGTAATAAAATCATTAATTAAGTTCAAATGTAGATCATTTCATCCCCTAAATATTTTTTATTTTGGAGCTCGTATATATAAGAGCAAATTAGAAACGTAAAAGAAAATTTGGATTTATCAAACATTTTCAGGGATTTTTCCTGATTAAATTCAACAAATTTTAGATTTTATAGCAATTTTCATATTAAAATAGATTGTACTGATAATTAAAATAGGGAAAGATTTGGATCGTAATTTACAATACGAATGCCCAATTTTTTAACCCGGCAAATTTGTTCTTCCCTCCAGTACTCGTAAAATAAAGCTGCTATATTTTTCACAGAAACATAATTTCTCTTGGATAAACATATTTTGGTAAAAGGAAAACAAACTAATTTATTATTATTTTTAATTATTTAAATTATAAGAAGGATTTTTAAAAAAAAATACAGAATGTAACATCATATACAGTCGTTATAAACTACACTATATTTATATACTTAATGTACTACTTATATACTGTGCGTTACAAAAAGTGTAGTAACTTGAAAAAAACAAAAACAAAAGTTATAAAAAGTGTTGAATGCTATAAGTAAGAAGTTTTTCTGGGATGTAAATCATAGAAAATGGGAACAGTGCACGTAAAACAAAGACTGTGAAGCTTGTGTCATTTTAGAGGTTATTTTTAGAATACAGTTGAATAGGCCATCTCATCATTTCTTCGATGGGGCACAGATTCTTACAAAATAAGAGTGAAAAAATACAGTTGGAAAAAGTAATAATAAAAATCAATAGTACATAGTATTTTTTGAAATTAGATATTAGTAATAATAAATGTATTTTAAAGTATTCAATATTTATCTGATATTAAAAAAATTGTATTATTTCTAATATACCGCGAAAATTATATTACTTACAGATGAATGCCTAAAATTCCAAATTTAAATTTCAAATTACCTGTCAGTTTTCAAAATTCATATCAAGAGTGAATTTGAATTATTGCATTCTGTTTTTATCCTATGAAACGGTAATAATCTAATTACTGATTTCATTAATTAATTATAAACTAAAGATTTTTTCAGGATAAAATATGTAAGCTAAAATCAGATACACATTGGGAATAATTTCAAAGTGTCTGCTTTTAAAGAATAACAACAAAAAGAGGAAAAATCAAATTTTTTAGAAAAGTTTATTTGTAAACTACTTGTAAACCATTTATTGTTGTTCATCCAGGAACTTATTCATATTTGGCTTTCTGTCATAGCTGTGAATAATAGATAAAATGTTTTTACAATATTCCACAGCAATATATATGGGTTTGCTATACTACATAGATTTTAAATTAAATTTTTACAGTATCACAATGACTAATTTTTAGAGCTACAGCGATAAAAAACGGGATTGTCAATGAAATCATATGTATAAAGGAACAAAACATATTTCTTGTGCATAACAAAGATATTTAACAGACGAGACAACGCAATGTAGCTTACTGTCTGTGTGTAACAATAAGTTCTTTCTTAACATCAGAAATTTATCTTTTGATTAAATAATACGTAATGTATTCTACGCTTATTTTAAATAAAATGTTTGCCTTTGTCGATGACAAGATATTATTAAATTTAACTGAACAAAGATTTATTAGATTTTCATTAATGTTTGCCGACTTATTTTTCAATTAATTTGCATATAATTTACATTATATTGATTGAAAATACACATTCAACAAACGTTGAAATAGAAAGAAATATATTTCACATTTTTTACCGTAAAATCCGTAAAATAAAATAATACTAATTGGTGTTACTAATATCTTCAAATCTCCCTGTTATTTTGTACTCTGTCTTCACACTATACATTTCTACAACATGCATATTAACTAAAATTTTTCTGTAACTATGTCAAATTTAAGATTTGCAGCCTCCACTGATTTGATTTCATTTTCGTCACGGGTAACTGGATTTGCAATACGTTGTAAATTTTGCGAAAAAAAAATTAGGAAGTTTTTAGAAAAATAAACGATGCATTTTTATTATAAAATGAACGGTAAAGACTACAAATTTAATAGTATGGGAAAATATATTTATGACAATGAAGGATTAAAATCAATTCATTCAATGGGGAAAACGTTTTGATTTCGTTATCTCCCGCTTCCCAACCAAAAACAGAATAATTATTCCCAATGTTCTAGGAATATCTTATTTTTAAATTTCGTTTCGCTCTTCGATTAATTCAAGAGTTCAATAAATTGTACAAACTCACTGTATAAAGATGTACGACGCACAGTTTTTTTTTTTTTTTTTTTTTTTTTTTTTTTTTACGAAAAGTAATAAAATTAACGCCTGAGAAAGAACTGCGTAGCAAATTAGGACGTATTTAAATTGCTTTGGGATTTAAAATAAATCTTCGCAACAGGTTAGTAAATTTATACGTTTAAATTCCTTTACTTGAAGTCATTATACCTTAGCGTATTTTGTATTTACTTTTACCTTATATTTTATTTATTTTAATGGTTAATTTTTTTTTATTCCGCTTTGAAGTCTTCTTTAAGACACTCCGAGCGATTTTCTTCGACTTATAATAACATCTTATCTGTTTTATCTAGTTCTTTTTTTTCTTGCCTTCCAAAACTACTACTTCTCGATTTTCCTTTTTCCATTATTTTTAATTCCAGAAGTTGATAAACCAAGAAATGTGTGTTTATTAAACCCATCTACTCATAATTATGTAAATAATATTAAATATTCGATAACATTTCTGTTGATTATCTATTTTAAATATCTATTTAATTCGTATCGAATAAATAAATAAATTTTAATGTAAATTTGGCTCTTCTAAGAGGGATAAATGGACATTAAAAATATCCCCAGGCAAACTCATTTATGTTTTCTTGAATACGTGTAATCATAGAACTTTTTTTTTTTATTGAACTTCGTAAAGTTTTTTTTTCTAGTTTTTGTGAGATAAAAAAATGGGTTAGGTTTTAACCCGTGTTTAACATTGTATTTATATTTATGAAGCATTTTTATCAGTTCCTTGATTGGTTACATTCAATCTGTCCGTGTATAGAATTTTATCTTTAGGAAGATTTTGATTTCCATAAAAAATATCAATAGTGACATCATCGAAAAATTCTTCCACTTTTATTAAGTATATAAGAATTAAGATTGTGCATTATAACCCTTATTTGCTGATTTATTGGAACGGAGCAAGCCTGTAGAATTTGGTTGAAAATAGCTGATACTGCCTGCACTCAAACAAATCTCCGGAAAACTTTTAAGCAATGGATAACTCGATTCAAAAATTTTACTAATTTCTGTCACAAGCATCTTATTAAGGATCTCTTCTTAGATTATTGCAGTATCCTACGGAAGGTTTCTTTAGGAACCCTTCCTGAACTCTAAGAAAATTTCATATCCATGTTAAAGAATTATTTGTTGATTGTGGTCTTTCTTAAAGAAAATCCCTGTGTGAAAATTATTCCAGCAGCCAAAATAGCCAAGAAGAAGAAATTACGAGTGTTAAGTTAAATGTTTCAGTGAAACTGAAATAATCCTGTCTTTTTAGGTGAACATTTTGATTTAATAGCCCAACATTTGAGTCATTTTAAAGCCATAGTACTAATCCAATAGATTTTCATAAATTATAATGCACAAAATGTCCCTTTAGACTGAAATATTTACAGCTAGTACAGACCCGTTCCTGATTAAATGTAATGTAGTTTAAAGAAAAAAATTCTTTACCGTCAAAAAGATACTGTAATGTAATGATTTATTATATCAGTTTAAAATAGATTTTATTGAATAGAGTTCCAAAAGATTTAAAATATTATTAAAAATATTTTAAAGTTTTTTGAGAATGTAAAACTTTTTAAAAATTCAGGTTTACATAATAATGATCTTACTCACCATACAAAAAAAGCTGTTTAAAAAGAAGCTTTAAAAAATTTCGTTTATTAATTATCAATATCTTAATATTTATAGAACAAGTTTGTTGGTTTATTCAGGTATAATAGGTATGTAAAATATAAACTGTATTTTAATAGAGATGCCTTTTATGTTTAACAAAACTATTTTAAATAGTTAGTGTTCACCGTCTTGTGAGAGAAGATCAGGTGGCCAAGTATGAAAATCCATCGGATACATGAATGAAGCTAATAGGACTGTCCTTTGTTAAATATACTTTACCTTTATATTCTTTGCAAATGGATATATTAATGAGTAAGGAGTTGCGAGCGTGATGGATGTGCGCGCCTCTCTCCCTCACTCTCTCTCACTCACTTACTCACTCTCTCTCTCGCTCTATCTCTCTCTCTCTCTGAATGTGTGTGTGTGTGTGTGTTTTGCTCTGTTTTTTTTTAATTTATGCACATGAAAATAGTGCAATTTTTATATGTACTTGTCTTTAATTTAGGTTAGTTGCCTGTGTAAGCAATAATTATTATTTTTTACGACAATTTGTAGAACTTTCTTTTAATCAGGACGAGATAGAACACATTCATTTTTTATGTTGCTACACACCTGTTGGCTGCCTTTCTTTAACGTTGTATACAATTTTCATAAAGTTTAGTATTTTAATGATTATTTTTAAATCGGTTACATCAGTTATTCAATAATTATTTTGCTAAAAATGTTAATTTATTAATTTAAACATATCATAATACTTAAAGATTTTATTTCAATTTGAATCTTTTTGTTAACTTGATCCTAATATTATAATTAGGATTAGTATTATAATTTTACTTTGATGTTATTACATTATTTACTGTACTGTAAACTTTATTTTATAGACGTACTTTTGTGATCTTTTTTATTGCGTTTAAAATAATCGTTCTTTGACGTAAAACCGTTAAAACAACAAATTTTAAAAGCGTAAGTTGTACGCGTCGTACGTACATGAACAAGTGTAACGTCGTAGCATCTACAATTAGTAAAAAAAAGCTTTCTACTTCAACAGTAATATATATATATATATATATTATATTTTTAATATGTATATTAAAGATATATAAATTCTTTAGAAAAGGATGAAAGGAGGGTGTAGAAGGAAAAAAATAAAAAGGTTTCTAAGGTTTGCAGATCAAAAGTTATTTTTTGATATAAAACATTAAGCATTCAACAGTTAATTTAAGAATTACAGAATACTAGGATAAAATATGGCATAAAAATGAATGTTAAGGGAGCAAAAGTAATGAAGATATGATACAGCAATCTGTTAAAATGTAAATAATAAAAAGAAAATAATTGAACAAGCAAAATAATATACGGTGTTAACATTATATTGCAAAAGTGAAAACGAAATAAAAAGAAGAATAATAATATATTAGTAATCATTTAGTGGACGTAAATAGTTATGTAGTTAAAATAGGAGAAGCGTTTTGTAAAATGTTACATTTGAAATATACTCCTGCGTGGATATGAAAGATAGATACAACAAAAAAAACACTTTAGGCAGTTAAATATAGATAAGGAGTTGATGGGAGAAATTTAAAAGTGTGCTTCATAAAAAACGAAGTAATGAAGAGAGTTGAATCCGAACAATTAAACGACTAGGAAAGGTAACAGCTTGATAGTTATCATGAGAGGAAAAGAGTTGATTAAAACGAGTGCAAAACAGAGAGGCCGATAAAAAATAAAAATTATATAAAAATATTATTTAAGGAAGATGTCAGGAGTAACGAAAGTTTTGTTCAAAATAGTGTAGTAAAGAATGAAGATGGACGTGTTGCAAGGACTATCTCAAGGTAGATAACCATATGTTGATGATCTGCTCCCATCTTCTGATGAAAACGAAAGCAACGTAATACTGAAATGGTTTTTAACAAATCAACCAAAGCAGGAGAACTGTGTAAGGAATGATTGCAGGCTATATACTATTATGTAATCCCAGTATTTTATAAACGCCAACATATATGAAGATCAAACAAAGGTTTTACACGATGTGTTGATGCAAACCGCATTTATCACAAAGTTTAGGTTGGATGTAAAATACAATCGATGAAATTTTGTTTAAAATCATAACAATTAATCATATTTAGTGAAGATGTTTTTTTTTCCTTTTGAGGCCACATTGGACCACTTAATCAATTTCCATTGTTCTTAAAAGAGAGCACTGCCTTAATCTTCCGGTTCTGCCAGTACTTTTTAAGACGGTCTAATTTTTTTCCGCATTACGTATGTAACCACCATTGTGCGTGCGTCTTTGGGTCTCTTCTGTAGAATATCTGTGTATTTTAAGAGTGTTGTTTATGTTTTACCGATCTAGGACGCGTCCTCGATCTTCAGTTCAATTGTTTCGAGGTCCTTCGTAATTTGTCTGACGTATTTTCCACTACTTTTCTTTTCCAAATTCCTTACAACCGGTTTTTTTCAGAATTCGGCCTTCAGGCATTCTTAAGACATGAAAAAATGAGAAATCTTTCTCTTCATCGCGCTAATAATTGGATCGATTTCATTGTTTATAGTTTCGTTAGTGGAATTCGTCAGACATCATTCTTCAAGTAATTTTAGTTCAAACAGGTTCTGTTGATCCTGCGTTCTGTTTTAATTTCATCATTTAATTAGGTTTCAGCCTCATTTTTAATTTGAAAAATAGTTTTACAGGCGTTCAGTGCCTCTGGAAGAATAACAGTTTTGTAGTGGTGAATTTTAGAGTGTATTGAAATGCATTTTTTATTGTAGGTCTGCCAGGTTAAATTTTGTGCTTCTTTAATTTTGGAAATTTTGTCTTTGCCTTTCTTTTAATTTGCAGTCGATGATACCCTACATATTTAAACTGTTGAACTAGTCTAATATCAGATCATTATATATAAAAAAAATTCAGCACTAGAATATTTCCGAATTTTGATAAATGTTTTAACAAAAACCAAAGTAGGCAAGATATATTTGTTTACACATTATGCTTACTTAATCGGTTGTGACTGATATAAAAACTAAGCAAAGAGAAATCGAAATATGTGGAAAAAACTTTTGTTTTTATTATTATAAAAATTTAACTACAAAAGAAAAACCCATAAGGTGTTTTTTTCCGAAGCGAGTAAATCAAAAAAACAAGTAGGAAATTTTTTCTGTATCATAAGATCAGTAAACAAAACACAGAGAAAACTTTAAAAAGTTAGATAAATTTTGCAAACATACTTTTATTTATTTGTCTGTAGTACTTCACTACCTTTTTTTTGTAAAGAAATTATACCCATTTAGGCTAAACATGTGTGAAACCATGAAACGACATAAATCTAGGTGGACTAAGCTATTCCGACGATCTCGGTAGCGGAGTCATAGCATCTCGGGGTCTTTCAGCGTATCCGGAGGTCTTGGGTTCGAATCCCCGTCATGTATATCATTTTGCTTACTCTAAAAATTCTACATTCCTACAGCACAAACTTCAAGCTTATGTTATTGTGCTTATCATCTAAACCTATCAAAAAATGAGAAAAAATTGCAAAAAACTTAATAAAAAACATACTTTCACACAAAACACACAAACACACGCACACACACACACACACACATACACACACACACACACACACACACACACACCAAAGAAGTAGCTTATTGAAAAGAAGATGCAGTTTATTGAAATTTAATAAAATAAAAATTCTCTGAAAATAATTCTTCACAAATAATTATACTGTAAAAGATAAAAATATAAAAGTACAAATTTTTAAGATATGACAAAAACAATAAAAAATATAATATAATAGAATGTTCTCCAAACAATTCTGAGCAGCAATTCATTACATTAAAAAAAATATTGTATTAACAACAATAAAGTCATTAGATATGGAAAGCATGAAAAAATCCGTAAATCCATGAATATAACTGTACCCCGAAGCTACAAAACTTTCCGCAGCCACCTTACCCGATCAAAGCCGTTTCTCTTGAATACAGCAATACTATTTTCCTTAAATTTAAAAAAGTCATTTCGAAAATTTTGACGTTTATAAATACTGAAATATATTGTAAGAGATTGTATTAGTAATTTACTTATTTTAATTAATTTGAAATACCTAGATACTTCGGATACTCTGTTGAAATATGAAGACTGTAAATTAATGAAAAGTATGTTTTTATTTATGAAAATGTATTTTTCAACCGTTTTTATCAAATTCTGCCGAGCATTGAAAGAATCTAGTTTTAAGAGTTGTCGAATAGATACAGTACAGTTTGGCACAGTTCAGTTGTTATCAAATTTCTCTGAAATTTTATTTTACACAGACAAAAACAAATTTTAGTTTTATTTTTTTTTTTTACATTTTTATATTTGCAATTCGAAGCATAATGGGAATTTATTTGAAATTTAATTTTCATCGAATTTCCTTTTAAACATAAATAAAATTTCTGATTATAAAAAAAAAACTGTTTGACCCAATTTTTAACTTGTATCCTAGTATGATTGCCAAGAATCTAGACTGATCAAGTCGTTCGGCAACCTCGAAATTACAGTCGTCGGTAAAGTTTACCCAAACGTCCAATTGATGGTAATTTTATAAAAAAGTTTTCCATAAAGATACAAGTATAAACGTTATTTAAGAAATACTGAGTGAACGTTTAAAACGTTTTGATGGAATCATCTTTTTATTATTGTAATTTTTGTATTATCATTATACAATTCCAGCTCCCAAATATAAATTATGTTGCATCATGAGAAAATAAGAATGATTTTTTTTTCGTAAACATTATAGTAAGATTATTTATTTAAATTAAAACTTAAAAAGAGCCTTATTCCGACGTAATTTTTTTTTTAATTATAAAAAAATATACTTAATAAACTAAATATAATCCTTAAACATTTTGCAATTTAATATAAACATCAGATTTTATTTAGCCACTGTCGGTAACATGTGGGTTTTTCATCCTATATTTAATGAATAGTACTCAGTAAATTTGTTCTGTACATTTAATAGAGATAAAAAGAATGAACTTGGAATATCGTTTAGTTAGTTAAGCTAGAATACGATAAATGGATGTAGCACCAAAGCAGGATTACAACCTTTTCGTTTACATGGTTAAGCTCCAGTAACTTTTTCAATTGGGTAAATATAAAAACAAAATCATAATAATAATAGTATATCACTCACTTAAACAAAAAGAACGCTTTGTAGTTAAATGTTAAAATTAAAAGAATTTGAAAAACATATGAGCCGATTTACAAAAAAAAAAAAAAAAAAAAAAAAAAATTAACTGCAAAATAGAATTTAAACTAATATTTTGTAACAACTAAATAATAATTAATATTATGATTACATTAAATAATTTTTATATATTTCAACAGACTATAATTACCATAGTATTTTGAAGGGTATGGAGAAATATTGTCAAAATTTAAAAATATGAGATGGAATTCGTAGATTATAACCCCCTCAACAACAAAAAAATAACACGAACTATAGCTAGACTTGCATGTATCATTCACCGTTTGTTTCTCTAGATTTATTTTTAAAATGAAATTACTTTTTGTGATAAAAAATATTCTCTTTCGTACACTAAGTTTTTATTTGAATAAAAAATAAAAATTGAAAATATAATTCAGTTTGCAAGTAAAACACACAGATAAGCGTGTGAATAAATAGCAGTTCATTTTCTATTAAAATTAAAATCAATTTAAAATAACAATAAAAGAAAAGATTGTACTTACTTCTAGACGTGTAAAAAAGATCAACGGATAATGCAGTAAAAGATAAATCGAAGCTAATAGCATATAAAGAAAGATATCGTAAACATTATTTTTTTATAGATAATAAAAACATATTATATGGTTTACCAATAAAAGTTTCCTCATTAAAAATACCTGAAAAACCCACGTGTATGCCGCATGAGATAGTCGAAGTTTGTCTCTAACTCAGAATATTTTATCACAATCAGAAGTAAAGGGTTGTAAAAATTAAATTTATTACAGGCGGACTTAACTATATTTTTAAATAAATTATTTGCGTTTAGTGTAATGGTTCGTTCAATAACTTTTTAAAAATATTTTACGTAAGAAAAATTCAGTTCTTTGTTTTTCAGTGGTTTTATACGCTACCAAAATATCATTGACTAAAAAGTTTAACCATGTAATTTGTATAAAATGGATCCAACTTAACATATTAAAATCAATATTTTTTTTTACATTGTAATTTTCTGTTCTCTTTTTATTGGATTTTTATGTTTAAAGAAAAAATAATAATATTATTACTAGATTAACAACATAATTTAAAAACAGTGGTCAGAGAAAGTCACTGGCATTATGGAAGTATCAATAACGCCAATAAACCGCTACCGCTGTAATTCTACGCTACGGTCTTCACTACCTTCTTTAAAACCAATCAATCGTTCTTGGAAAACAAAAAAATTCATTATGTGAATTATTTACTTGCAAAAAGAAGTCAATTTGACACGCATTACTATTATTCGCATTTCCCAAATAACGTGAAAGCAAAAAATTCAACAAAAGATATATTTAAGAGGGTCTTTCGAAAAACTAACCAAAAATTACTTGATTAATACACCTTTTACTTTAAACCAACCCTGAAAATGAGAAGCTGGATTTCATTGTCCCTTAATGTTCCTTTATGTTCTACAATCCATTTGTGAGAAGGAAAGTAACGTTCGGTTCTGAAAGCAAGGTCAAGGAGATTCGAAAAAATAACTGGATGGGGAGGTTCTATTAACACCCATAAAAGTTTGAAAAAAGATAAACATAGATTTCGTAATACCCAATGGTATTTTTAACAATGCCCTAGGAATTCCGCTCAATATTAATAACCGAATTCTATTAGATGTTTCTGGATTTCCCTTTCAACTATAATTAGCGGAAATTGGGTAAAATAGGTTCGTATTTGCACTCCATTTAAAAAATAAAAACAAAAATGGAAACATGTAACAAGATCATCATTTGATGAGATAAACTTCAATGTCAACCACTTATGAATTCGTTAACATATCAAATTTCAAACTGACTTAACGATAGAACCGTATATAATTGTACATAGTGTGGCAAAAATAATTACACGATTTAAAGCTTTGAGATGAACACTTTAATTTCAATCTTAATACTAACTAGGTACACCATAATAAAGAACAAGGATAAGCGTTTTGTTTTCAACTCTTGTTTTCAAGATAACATCACGCAAGTGACCATTAGCGGTAAGGAACATCTCTGTACGTTGTCCATTACCATCCTTAGCCGACCGCCTGGATTGCATGAATTTCTGTTCGAATGAAATTTTTCAATCGCTGAATATTGTGCGGTCGGTTTGCGTAAACCTTCTTTTTCAAACGGCCCCGTAGGAAAAAATCGCATGCTGTTTAATCAGACGAGTGGGGAGGCTATGCAATGTCGAAACGAAATGACGAAACGTGAGATGACATGTTGGGCAAACACTTCTCAGATGACTACCGTGGAATATTGTGCTATTCGGCAGTAGCGCCATTCTTTTTTAACTACACCAGGTGTGTGTCGACATAAAACCGACAAAGTTCGTTATGGAGAAACTTTCGCAACATATCGATCAGATGTGACTAACAGATTGACTATTAGCATTCTGAAAAAAGTACGGCTAAATCATTACAAATGCACTAACATCACACCACATTGCAATTTTTTCACTGTGCAGTGACGTTTAATGCAATACGCGAAGGTTCTCTGCGGCTCAATAACTTAGTTTTGTTTGATAACGTATCAGTATGATGAAAATCCGTTCATGAAAATCTGCTTCGTCGGACATAAGCACGTGATTTAGCAATCGCCTACAAAGTCACTCCAATGATTCAAATCACGCGGATGGAGTTGTTGCACTTCTTACATTTTATAGGAATTGAACATTAAATTCACATGTAAGATGCATCCTGTAGTTCTTCAGGTTAATTGTAAGACGGTTGAAAGACGACAAGCATAACGTTGAGGCCTACACTGAAACGTTTCTGCCACTCTCCGTAGATTTCCCAGGGTTCTTACAGTTCAAGCGAGACCAGAGGGCTTCTTAATGCATTAGACCTGAATTGTCTGACCCAATTCAATTCAATTGTTTGGCGTGTGGGAACCTTTCCATCCTTTCCGATGTCAAAATGTCGTCGAAAAACTCGTTGCGTTAAGTAGCGGCCGTTCGGGTGGTGCTGTTGAGAACGGCATGGCCGAGCCCAGCTTACTCACTGGATGGTTAGAGGCAACGGCAATTGAAAAAGACCACAGACCCAGTGGGGGTCTCCTTCCGGGGGGACCCTGGCTAGAGGTGAGGTATGCAAAAGACCTCGTCCCGGCTAACCGGGTGGTGCTGCTGAGAACGGTGTAGCCGGGCCCACTATGGCCACTCGGGTGGTGAGAGGCAGTGGCATCCCCCCCAGGGCCGAGTTTTGCTGGAAAAGCGGGTCCAACCTTGTAAGGACGGGTTGAGTAGAGGAAAAAATCATAAGATTGGGACGATTATTTAACTAATTTGTTTCTATTCTTTAATATTTTATATTCTGTACTAAAATATATCTACATAATTATTATAAGCTTATAGTAATTATGTAAATATATATATATATATATTTACTAAATCGAAGTTTCATAGTTGAAAAACTTACCATTAATAATGTAGCTCACAATTCTTTTACAGTTAGAAATGAACCTTTTGCTGTTTCAGTTAATATTTTCATGTTGTAGAACAGGGATTAAACTCTTTATGGAATTTTTTATTTTTTTAATTAAAATAAATTTCACTCTGCAGCTCGAAATAAGATACAAGTAATGAAATAATTACCCTGTAACTACTATCATATACAACCTTATAACAGAGAAAATAAAATTTAATTTAATTTTAAGTTTTAAACTCAAAGGTAACCGTTAACAAGATATGTAGGGAAAGTTTGTTAACGTAGCGCGTTAACAAAGACCGTCTCTTTTGTATATTACTAATCCAGGGTGAGGTATTGAAACAAGACCTTTGTTTCGTAAGCTCAAAGCATTTGTTTTTACTATCTTAGTCAAGAGATAGCCATTTTTCTTAACGAATCTGCAGCATTCAAATATACATATGTATACATTCGCGTAGTATGATAAGAAAGAACGAGTACCTCTTTTTTTTACACTCATTCCAACGTGCATATGATTCTTGTTTGGTTTTACTTTTCAAAAATATCTATCTTTTGTAGATATCTACAAAAGATAGATATCTTTCTTCTATTTCTATTTAAAAATAGAATCATTTTTTTTAACAAAAAAAAAGTTTCTATTATTAAAAAGTCCGAAAACTGATTTTATTTAAAAGCGACTTGAAATCTTCTCCCGGTGCTACTACCTAAGCTCCATTGTATTAATTTTGAATATGTTATTTAGTTACTTTTCATTTTAAGATAATTAAAAATGATACTTATTTTTACTTTCTTGTACAAAGTAAAGGAAATTTCAATGATCCTTCCTTTTCTAGTGCCGCTTGAAAAGATTTCCTTTTCAGTGATAACTGTTCTAAATTGTTAAAAAAGTACCAAAAAAGAGTTATTTTAAATTTCATATTCTGTAATAATATTATTCACGTAAGATTCTTTTTCCATGTCGTATGTTAAACTAGTAAAATGTAAAATTCCAGTTTTAAGGTACAAAAAATTGTAAAAAATTTTTATAATATAATAAATATTGAATGGAGGGGATTATAACTATATCCCATTCCATACTTCAAAAAAAATCTCCCTAAAACATTAATACTAATTTTACGGGAGTTTAATCTTTTAAGAGAATTTTTTTCTTTAAATGCTTCATTAAAAAAAGTAATAAGTAAATAAATAACTAAAAAGTAGTAAAAGTATATAACTGCAAAAAAGTATTAAATGTTTTTTAATAAGAATGGAAACCACTCTCAATATTTTAATCCTCTTACCGCTGAAAAGAAAATCTTATCTTTAATCGTCAAGGCTTCCCATCTGGTTGGTTTTAATTTTTCCTTGTATCAATTTCCAGTAAGAGATTGTTGGAGCGAGCAAGATCTATCTCGCGGTATGTGTCTTATATAGAAAAGTAACATGTAATTAGATGTAGATAAAATTTTCACTTATTATTCTGTATTAAAACAAGAGATAAATGCTCGTATTAAAAATTAAAAAACACAACTACCAAAAACGAAAATCATTGCTCTTTAATGTAGGATAATTAAAGACCATGCGGGTGACAATTTATATATTATTTTTTATTTTTAAACACACACACACACACACACACACACACACACACACACACACACACACATATATATATATATATATATATCGAGAGAGAGAGAGAGCCTATGTCACTTCCAGTAAAGTAAGAATTCCAACGCGGGGTCATGTATCTAAATCGGTTCAGCCGTTGGGTTGCTACGGTGGAATAAACATGCATACATATACCCTAAATACATTACACTCCTTTTTAGTCAGTCGTATAACAAGATATAAATATTAAAAATTAAAAAAAAGATCAACCGTCGAAAAAAAATTGATGACAAACCTTTTTTTTGTTCTGGTTTTCTTTTATCGCGATTTTGTATTATACTATTAAATACCCCGTTTTAATTTTGAAAATCGTAAGATTGGTTGCGAAGATGTAACGACATTTCCTAATAGCCGTGATCTGTTAGATGGAGAGTGTATGCAAAGTTTGCCTTCAACGTAAACTAACAAATATCCCGTTTGAATTTTGAAAAAATCTAACGTTTGTTTGCAGAGATATTATAAAAGACCCAACTTTACCTCCCAAAATAGTGCCCCAGGGGCACCCCGTTTGTTATCAGTTGATGGTGATGATTAGTCTAGTTTCGTACAAAGTGCTCGCATCACCTCACCAATGTAGCCTTACACGCAATTCCCAACGAGAAATTAAACAAAAATCTTAATTAAACAGATATTTTTTAAATTTATTTAATATCATTTTGTATTATATAAAAAATTTAATTCGATTATTTTTGTAATATTATTCATTGGATTGATTCGAATCATTCAGTTCAAACCCAACTCGCACGGTGAAAGAGGTTCACAGTTCATGAATTTAATTAATTAAAGTTTGTGTGCTTCAACCGGCAAATCCGCATTATTTCATACATATATATTTATTTTTATATATATATATATAGCCTTCCGATAACGTAAGGTAAGGAGGATTCCAACGCGGGGTCATACATGTAAATCGGTTCAGCCGTTCAGCTGCTACGGTGAAATCAACAAACATACACTAAATACATTACACTCCTTTTTGGTCAGTCGTGTAATAGAAAAGGACGAAATTAATGAAAATTTCTGATAATTTTAACTACAAGAAAATTATTTTATATTGATTACGTTTAAGTTCTGTCACTGGGGAAAAAAATCTATTCTTTTTCCTTATTAATTAACAAAAAAATATACTTTAGACCTAACAATATTTTTATAATGAACCAATTGGGTGTTTGTGGCACTTAATTATATTTTATTACGTACTAATTTTTTAATCTCTACCTATTTTTTATTTCCTTTGTCTTTAATCATCTATTTAATTAAAGTATTTGTTTTCCATTTCATTAACGAAAACAAATTGATATGAGTAAAAGTAAATTTTTTTACTCTCTACATTCCTTTCGTTACAAAAATTTAATAAACGTTTGATATTTAAATGTAAAACCGACATCTTGGTTTTACATGTAAAAGTTTTTTACGTGCTTAGTTTTCCCCGTTCAACAAAAGATTTTACATCAAACAGTTATGTAATTTTGTTTATTATCTTTTACACTATTTTTGAAACCATCTCTTTGTTTTATAAATAATTTTTTAATAAAATATATTCAAATTAATTAACCTTCAGAATAATGTCACAATGTTTAGAATGAATTAATTTCAAAGGCGGTGGAAATGGGAGTTCTACTGTGTGGTAATATCAGCCAACGAGCATTCCTGTTTTCACTGGTAATGTCTAGTTTATTAAAGTCACCGTTTTATTAGATAAAACTACAAGAGATTATTTAATTATTTATACAAACGTTTCAAAGGTTACTGTTTTCTAACTGATGTTTCAGAAGTTAAAAAAAATATTATTAGATAACGCCGAAACGTATTCTAGATTTACGCTTTACTAAAATTCTAATTAACTGGTTTTTATTGTGTGTATTTTAGACTTTTTAGATTTTTTCTTCAGTTTAATAGTTCACTTTTATTTTTTATTAGATTAAATTTTACGTGCAGATTTTTTAAAGTAGCATTATCACTTATAAATTAAAAGTTAATGTTTCTATTGTTTAATGTTGGGAAAATGATACAGACAAGTGACAATATTTATAGAAAAAAGGTTAGCTGATTGTTTTAAAATACTCAAGCAGTTGTATGAATTAATATAACCCAATAAAATTACGTTTGAGGTAGAATCCAGCTGTGTGAATCAGAGAGGTTCCCAACGGTGCAATTTTCAGGACGTTTTTAAAGAAAATTTACTCGTCTACATCTTATAAGATTTTGTCTTTAAATAAAAATTGAAAATAATCTTTTTTTCCTAAACTACGAAAACTAAGTGCCTGTTTAAAGTTTTACATTAATCTATGTATAAATTTTATAAGATTTTAATTTACATAACGTTTAGACCAAAATATTATTTTTTTAATTTTATAAAAATGCGATTTTTTTTATAAATATCCAGTTATTAATTCGAACTAAATATTCTATTCGTTAAAATTAGTATATTTTTTTATTACACAAGTTATACTCGTACAAAAATATAAGATATAAAAAAATTTATTCTATCTCGTTTTTAAATGGCATGAAAATTTCTAAATTAATTAAAAGAGGACTTTAAAGAAATTCTCTTTTAATGACTTAATTATGTATTTAGACAAAATAATTTTTTATGATGTATTATTGGGATTATAATAATTCAAGGAAAACGTTTTAACAATTTACATATCATAATTTTCATTTCAAAATTTTAATAATTAATCTAATAACGTTTAGTGAAAGAACTTATTTCAAGTAATAAAAAAACCAAATGCTATAAATGTGTGTGTGTGTGTGTGTGCGCGCGCGCGTGTGTGTGTGTGTGTGTGTGTTTGGCTATATACGTTTTAAAAGTAGAAAATGTACACATTCATATCTTCATGAACCAAAAGATAAATATTCAAATAGAATAATTATTATCTATAAATTTAGCCATAATTAATAGATTTAATTAAAAAATAACGCAAATAATATTTGAAGCGTGGTAGGATGGCTCGACCACGATCCTAAATGCGCTATTTTAATACGCAATTGCTCATACCCATTATTATACGTTGCCGCAATGTACAAGTGTTCTACATTGACCTCCCATAGAAAGAGAGATATTTTAAACGTATGTTAAATTCTGCTCTTCTTTGAGTACTATCTGAATTAAATTAATAGAAATTACTACGGATTAAATTATAAGGAATAATCGGGTAAATGTGTGAACATGCTAACCGATTTGTTTATTTACAACCTGTATTAAAAAAAAGAATGAGAAAAATCTAGAATTGAAATATGGGCTGAGTAAAATTAGAAATAAAATTTTAAAGAGTTTTACAGGACTTCTTTTGGCAGCAAAATAGGTGTGTAATTTTATTAATTTAATTCTTTCTATTAATGTAAAACTATTACTATTGATATAGTAATTCTAGCAGAGAGTAAAAAGGATTTAGAAGAAACAATGAACGGCATAGATGAAGTCTTACGCAAGAACTATCGCATGAAAATAAACAAGAACAAAACAAAAGTAATGAAATGTAGTAGAAATAACAAAGATGGACCACTGAATGTGAAAATAGGAGGAGAAAAGATTATGGAGGTAGAAGAATTTTGTTATTTGGGAAGTAGAATTACTAAAGATGG
Source organism: Lycorma delicatula (assembly GCF_047948215.1). NCBI lineage: Eukaryota > Metazoa > Arthropoda > Insecta > Hemiptera > Fulgoridae > Lycorma > Lycorma delicatula. The sequence continues at coordinate 55,987,721 of NC_134457.1, forward strand.
ACGAAGCAGGAGAGATATAAAATGCCGAATAGCACAAGCGAAACGAGCCTTCAGTAAGAAATATAGTTTGTTTACATCAAAAATTAATTTAAATGTCAGGAAAAGATTTTTGAAAGTATATGTTTGGAGTGTCGTTTTATATGGAAGTGAAACTTGGACAATCGGAGTATCTGAGAAGAAAAGATTAGAAGCTTTTGAAATGTGGTGCTATAGGAGAATGTTAAAAATCAGATGGGTGGATAAAGTGACAAATGAAGAGGTATTGCGGCAAATAGATGAAGAAAGAAGCATTTGGAAAAATATATTTAAAAGAAGAGACAGACTTATAGGCCACATACTAAGGCATCCTGGAATAGTCGCTTTAATATTGGAAGGACAGGTAGAAGGAAAAAATTGTGTAGGCAGGCCACGTTTGGAATATGTAAAACAAATTGTTAGGGATGTAGGATGTAGAGGGTATACTGAAATGAAACGACTAGCACTAGATAGGGAATCTTGGAGAGCTGCATCAAACCAGTCAAATGACTGAAGACAAAAAAAAATTAATGTAAAAATATAGTTACTTTAAAGACTGCGTGTTTAAATATACTGCAGACTTTTCCTTCAGGTCGTACAGTATTTATTTTCTTTTGAAATCCTGTTTAATAAAATTACTTACGTGTGTTTTTTTTTTTTGTATGACAAGATTTATTAAAGCATGAATGTGGTTTATCTTCATAACATAAAAAACAGTTTTGTACATATTTTTAAAAAAACCATTAAAAAAAAGTTTTTTTAAATTCTTGTTAAACAGTATGATTAGAGGCCATATAAAAGTTCTTAAAACATTTATTACTGATTGTATAAGATTTTAAATAACTTTTTTTATTAATTTCATAATTTACTTTAAAAAATCAGGGCAAAGTTATAAATGTAGTCTTGTTTTCATTTTTGTTATTAGCCATAATGATGGTCATAACTATATTATGGTAATTAAAAGAAAAGCTTTTTTTTAAGTTTGAGTATTAAAATTTTTTTATAAAAACTTATTAGTCATATACCTGTTCTATTTTATCATATAAAATAATAATAATTATATAATAATAATTTATCAAAATGCCTGTTCTATTTTATGTTATTTTATTTCGAACTCTTTTTAAACGTCAAGAAGTAAAACTTTTAAATTTAAACAAAAATTTTATAAAACACGTTTTTTCCATTTTTGTGTGTGCCATTTCTGAACTCTATAACTTGACAAAACAACTTGGCAATGTTTAAATTATAATATTTCGATTGAAATGGTCCTTTTTAAAAAAATTGAGTTTTTTAGACGAAAAAATTAAATTTCTATCTAAATTTATTATGTATTTTTAACCGTAGCAAACGTTTTTATGACACAAAAATTAAAAAATATTCTCTGAAATTAATGAAATATTTTTTAAATGTTTGTATAGTTCTAAAAATTATTTCTTTGATGGTGGGAAATTAATTAACTACGTATTATGTAAACTTCTTTATTAAGATATCAAATGTCTTAAGGAAATAATCAGCTTTCGTCTGGAATAATATATATATATATTAGTTTTAGAAGGGATTTATAACATCAGTATGTATTTTTTAACAACGACTACAGAAATAAGTGCTAAAGAAAAATATTTTTCTTTTTTCATTTTTTTAGTTTAACAAAAATTATTTTTTTCTTTTAATGAAAACTTAAACTCGTTCATAAATAATTTTTTTTTAACATTTTGTTTGTAAGCAACCAAATTATTGCTTATTAAAATTCTGTAAATACTGCTTATTAGAATGATAATGGATCTATACATTTATATTTGTATCAATATTGTGAGCTTATATTTGATAAAAACGGATTTATTTTTTAACTCATTGAAATATAAAAGTAAGAAAAGATCTACTTACAAATAATGAAGTATTTTTTTTTGTAAACGGCTTTTAGAACTAATGATTTCTATTTTTCAATTATAACTTTTAAAACAAAATAGTTTAGCATAAATTAATGTATCAATAAATGTATAAATCAATGTATCAATAAATGTATAAATCAATGTATCAATGTAATATAAATCAATGTACACGTATAGTGTAATTCAAGATTTGTTGGACGCGCGCGTGTGTGTGTGGGGGTGTGTGTAGGCGGGCAAATGCAATTACTGCTACTGGCTTGTCAGGCCTGATGAAGCTTGAGATTTAGTACATTGTAAGTGTAAATGTACCGGTAAACATTTAGTCTGGAAGAGAATCAGGTCGACCACTCCTGAGACATGTAAGGTACCCAAAAACAACAGCTTATTATTAAAGAACCAGTTAATACGAGCATAGTATACCATATAATATGGTACACTATACGAGTATAGTATACTACATACGAATATAGTATATACCATATAATACTCGTATAATTTAATAATTTTTTTTAATAAACACTGCAACTCACCATTTAATATAGATTAGTCAAATTCAAATTTTGCACTTTTTGTAGTTCGGCAGACGTCTAGACCGCTGTTTCTCAACCGCTGGTCCGCAGGAAAATTTTAGTGCTCCGTTAAACTTTTATATTTATTACATAGCTTTACAACCTTTAAATGCATTTTCACTAAATTATTTTAATAGCGATTATAATGCATACAACTGAGAAAACTGAGCATTTACTGCACCAATTGCTGTACAAATGCTAGTTTACAATACAGCTTGAACGTTTTAGGTAATTAGTCCGCGAATTACTAAAAAAAAAAACCTGTACTTTCTACATGTTTGGTATGTAACTTTTTGTGTGATCCGCAGTATAAGCTTAAAATTTTTATTGGTCCGCATTATCAGTTGTGTTGAGAAACATGGTCTAGACGATAATTTAACTCTTGCCTGGTGTTTAGAAGCATCTACGGCGTTATTAAACTAAGAGCTTCAACAATTTTCAGATTCAAATCGTTCAAATCTCGAAACTTTTTCTGGTACACGCAGCTTTTAATAAATCCCCAAGCAAAAAATTCTAAAAGAATGATATCTGAAGATCTAGCCGGCCATATATTTAGACCGTCTCGTTCTATCTAACATCCGGGGAAATTTTTGTCAAGAGCATGGGAATATCTCGATGAAAGTATGGTGGAGCACCAGCTTGTTGGAAACCGAAGCCAACAGGAATTTGAGGAACAGCAAAGTTCTCAAGTATGTTAATGTACGTGTGTCCTATCACAGGGGACTCCATGAAAAAAGCGGACTGATGATGTCATTTTTGTGCAATCCTAATCAGACATTGACTTTCGGTGTCCGTTTCATTTTCGAATACTGTATGGGGGTTTTCAGTACACCGTACTCGACAATTATGTTTGTTAACTTTCCTGTACGTATTTAAGGTTACCCCATCACTAAATAGCAACATATCAAGATAGTTAGGATTGTTTTCGACCCGTAGCATTACCTCTGCATCAAACTGATGTCACAGGCGCCGATCGTTTGATTTAATGTGATGAAGCTCCGCAAACGGAATTTAGTAATAAAGAATTCTTTCAAAAAATACCTCGAATTTTTTTAGACGACGTTTTTTTCCATTTAATGAACCGCGGGACTCGAATATGTCATTTTATTCATTTTTTAAAGTACCTTTACGAATCGCGCCGCTAGATAGCAGTACTTGATAGTACTAGGAAGCGTACAAAAACCTGGAATAATAAAATTTAAAAGAAAATATACTACAGCTTGTTTTAATAGTAAATGCTGTTTGTAAATGAATGTACTGAAATTGAATCAATTTTTTTAATTCCCACCACTTCTTTAGAAAAAAATAAAAGTACTAGTTTACAAGAGATTATACTAGTTTTATCAAAAAGTAATAAATAAAATAGAATAACAATAACAATCGAGGGTTACACTTACAAAGTAGTAAGTGCAATATTACATCACGGATTTTCGATTCGTAAAAGTCATTAAACTAGTTTTATTAAAAAGGAAAAATATGGTATGAAGTGATATGACTACCAACGTAAAAAATTGGCCGTGAAATTCAATTTGCTTGTTGTAAGGCAAAAAAATATGTTAATTATAAATCCATAAGATAACAATCAGTAATTCATAAAAAAAAATAAAAGAACAATCTAACAAACGCAGTGATATCCAAAAAAAATAAAATGAAATTGTAAACTGTACGGTAAGAGTCTCACAGATATCATTTCTTCCGTTCAAAAAACAAAAGTTTCTGTAATATAAATAAAACTTTTTTTAACAAAATGATACTGATATCAAAGAAGGTAAGGCAATACACTTCTATTATCAATATCTGTTATTAATTTAGAATTTTATTTTTTAAAAAATACATGTTAAATATATGTAATAGACAATAGATATACAATAATAGATAATAAACAGTTTTTATGTGTTCCATATAATAAGTAAAAAAAAAGAAAAGTTTGTTACAAAACTCTCAACAGCCAGATTTCATTTATATGTAATAGATATCACATTTACAGAAATAATAAAATTCTTTTGATTATTCGTTGTTTAATAAATGAAATCGGGCCCCGGTAAGAGTTTTGTAACAATTTTTTTTCCTTATAAGGAACGCCTAAACATTGTTTATTATCCATTATTATACACCTATTGTCTGTTACATATATTTAGTAAAATTTTAGCAAAATTAGTAACTAATTTTGATAATAGAATGTAGAGTGTCTTACCTTTTTTGATATCAGTATTGTTTTGTTAAAAACAGGTTTATTTATATTACAGAAATTTTTATTTTTTGAGCGGAAGAAATGATATCTGCGAGATTATTACCGTACGGTTTACAATTTCATTGTAATTTTCTTCCAGAATTTTCCAAAATTTTCATCCAAACAGTAGTATATTAAAATATTAGTAGTAAAATAATAAAAGACTTCATTAATTGTAAAGGAATTAAATTTTTTTATGCAATATTGCCACAAAAGCATTAAAAAATATGTTTAATATTAAAATAAAGAAGTTTCTAGTATTTGTATCAATAAACAGCGAGTATACTTCTTCCACGAGAAAACTTCTACCCTAATACACGTATAAGTGAATTTTAAAAGCTTTTAAATCAAATATATTTTTCCATTAATTTCACTATTTTCTTTGTTTTTAAAAATCCGTCAAAATTTATTAAAAAAAAAATGAATGAAAAAAATGAATTTATATTATGCAAATATTTACTGCTCTTAAAAACACCATTTCGATTTGATCACTGGAGGCAGAGATACCATTTGTTTTCAAAAAAACCATTTACATCAAAATAATCACTAAATCTATCTGAAAGCTTACAAGGATAAAGATAAAGTTTCAATTGACTATATATTTATAGATCTATTTTTGAAGTTTCATTATACTTGGAAATTGAATATTTCCCCATGTTTTTACTTAAATTTAAACAATGAATTTCTTAAGTTTAATTGAAATCTTAATAAAACCAATATAACTGGGTTTACTTTGATTTACATTACTTTTGTTTAGAACTCTTGGTTAAAAAATTACGAAATGTTAATTTAGATTTTTCTTTCGTGTAGACAGACAATAAACATGCATGCAGTAGTACAGGTATTATCAAACAAATAAACAATAATTAGTAGTTTGTATCAAACATATATCTAATAATTATAAAAGTGTAAATTTTTTTTGGAATTTAGTACTTACTGGAAGTGAAAAATGGACAATAACATTTAAAATCTAAAAAGAAGATGAAAGTTAGTTGGTAAAATTACATACGATGTAGTCGTACGACGAATAAAACGGAAGAAATATTTATGTAGAATTTTTTAAGAAAACAAAATAAATTGATAGACCCTACATTAAAAATCCAGATGTAATGAATTTATAATGGAGGGGTGTGTAAAAGCTAATATCTGTAGAAAAATACAAAGATTGGAATATATAAAATATAATCGTATGTATAATGCAATATAGTAAACATGTTGAAAATAAAATATGAGCAGAAACGAGAAAGAACGAAGTATAGCATCAAATCAATCAAAAAATTTTGACTAAAAAGAAATAAGTCGATTTATAATATATTTATTTTGTAAATGATTATAAGTTAAAAGTAATTGTGCGAACGATTAGTGAAATTTTTAGAGTTATTACTTAATAAATAATCAATGTTTATCTTTATTGCCCGTTTTAAAGCGGTTAATGATCAATAAAACTGAAAATAGAATGGCGTTAAATAGGATATTTGAAAGAAATCAGAAAATCATTTAATTTAAATGAAAAAAAGTAAGTTAATAAAATGAAATAAAGTTTTAAACATTCTTTCATTCAGTGAGTAAGTGAAAAATAGATCGGTTGGCTTGGCTTATTTACAGCCATAGTAATTGTGTGCCTTTTAAACTGATGCTTCTCCCTCCCCCTATTTCCTCCCGTATATAAATAAAACCTTGACGTGATTAATGAGAATTTTAAACAGTTACTTTCTGTACTGTTACTACCAGTACTGCTATATCCAATGCCTACTGTATTAAATAAAATTAAAATGCTATGAATGAAAAATTTTTATCTTGGGGAAAAAATGGTTTTTTCCTATAATTTTTTTTCCTTTTTAATACTTTATTTCTGTCTAGATATACTAGTAAATTTATTTACTTCAACAGTATAGCGTGTTGAAGGTAAAATTAATATTAAAATAATATTTCATTTTATATATAAGTTTTTGACGCAATATTACTCATATTATCCCAACAATAGGTGTTTTATTTAAAATTAACCCTGCAAAATGTAATCAGTTTTCCTTTCCAGTTATTGATTTATATAATTCATACCTTAACAAAAAAACTCTGCCCTACATGGGAACGTAGCATTGAAGCAGGTTCCCTTTCGCAGACAATACAACGTAAGATTAGGCATCAGCAGGCGTAAATCCTCTACCCACCGTGTTGGTCTAGTGGTAAACGCGTCTTCAAAATCAGCTGATTTGGAAGTCGAGAGTTCCAGCGTTCAAGTCCTAATACGTTCCTAATAACGTTCCAGCGTTCAAGACTACGGATGAAAGAGAAGAATACGGATTAAAGACTACTTTAAGACTTCTTAAAGATTACTTTTATACGGATTTGGTAACTAGATCGTGGATAACGGTGTTCTTTGGTGGTTGGGTTTTAATTAACCACACATCTCAGGAATGTGTCGAACTGAGACTGTACAAGACTAGACTTCATTTACACTCATACATTTCATCCTCATTTATCCTCTGAAGCAATACCTGAATGGTAATTCCCGGAGGCTAAACTAAAAAGAAAAAAAAAGAAAAGTCGTAAATCCTCCGATCATCTTTCTAGTGGACAACAAATTTATTTCTCCTATATTGATTTTGGTAACATCAAATTATCATCTGTTTTTATCAGAATATTCATATTATCCCAAACAATCCTTAGTATGTATCATAAACTAAGTCCTCAGTAAAGAAATTTTATCTAAATTGTCCCTGATTAAGGAAGATCCTCTTACTAATAAAAAGACAACAAAGAAGTTCATACGAAATGTAATTCTAAACTTTATTATTTGTTTTTACAAATATCTATTATTTTTTTAAAATAGAAATAAATTTCTATTTTCTACGTTCCCCTATTGCATGAATATGTAGAAAGGGGTTCATAAATTTCTTGGTTTATAACATCTCTCACAGTCTTATGACTTTGACAAATATAAAGCAATTGATATCCAATTTGCAGTGAACATAATTGCTTTCCTGAGAGTGATGATATTTATTGTACAACCAATCCATGTGGTGAACAGAGTGAAGATATAACTTATAAGGCTGAATATTATTTATTAACTGCATTATACCGGGTCATAGGTAATTTGTAAAAGTGTATGTGACGCATTGAGAAAGGCGATGGGAAACCACTTCATTATTCATCCTCCTTAAAGAGGCTTTAATGGATGCTTCTTATTCTTAAGAGAGACAGTGCCTTTTCCTGGAAAGGCTCTGGTTTGCGTCAGGTCGCGTACAATCATTATTGTTATGACATACACATAATACTTTACTGAAAAATGTTTGGTATTGTAAATTTTTTTATTCGGCCTTGTTTGCAATCTGCCGGGATATCTCCGCCGGTAAATGAGGTTATTAATGTTAAGTTATATATTTAAAAGCGCTAAAAAATTTTTTCCCTTCCTGAGTTGAAGTAGTTAACGCACAAGCGGTTCAGATGACCCTTTTTTTAGATATTCCGGTAATTGAATCCCAACGTTAAAAGCTATCTTCAAAACCGACATAAAGTTGTAATTAAAAATAACTGTACTTAATTGAGCCATACATATATATATATATATATATATATATATATATATATATATACACACACACACACACACACACACACACACACACACAGCACCGGTAGTTTTGTTAATAGCGTATCTTAATTCGTGTTCCTCTTTTTTTATATTTTATTAATTTAAAAATTAAGAATTCTTTGTAACTGGTCTGTGATAAAAATTTGTAGATCTTTCTTTCTTGATAAATGTGTATGGGGTTTTGTTTCGAGCAAATTGTAGACTACTTCTTAATATGATGAATTTTTGTAGCTGTTAGCCTTTAGTAAACTAAAATATATTATAATTTTGAGAAGTTTTTTCTGAAATAGATCATTAAAAAATTAAAATACAAACCTAAAAAAAATGATGAATAATCGAAATTTAATATATAATTTCATTCCTTTTCTTTTCAGGATTAACAAGTATACTTGTGTACACTATATATATATATCCACTATTTATAAACATTTGTATGATATTAACAAAAGCGTTGTTTAATTATTAATTTACACAAAGATAAACAAATTTTGTGATATTGTTTATTGGAACAACAATTTTACAGAAGATAACTTGATTTTGTTATAGTACTTCAATTATAACAAACTTAATAATATTAATAACAAACTGAAGTACGACAATTGTTTCAATTGGTGAAAACCTACGCAGTGTTGAATTATTGTTTACATTAGAGTGACAAGTACAAGTGGCAACTTGTATTAGTGCTTTTGTAATATAATACACTGTAAACCAAAGTTAACTTGTTCAAATGTTGACCAATTACAATTTACCCTCTAAAAATGTTCTTACCCTAAAGCACCATTAACGCAAGATTAACAATAAAAAACTAAATAGAATGTTCAAAACAAACTACAATTTCTTATATTATATTTCTATTTTTTTTAAATAACAAAATAAAATGGATCGAAATTAAAAAATATTTAACCACTTCGGGAATCGAACACAAAATTTCCGTATACATATAGTACCCATCAGTGCAAGTTCGGATTAATTAAAGATGTATTTTGAATTCCATTGTTTTACCTTAATATTTTATTGAGTTATTAAAACTTATCTAACAGAATTCTTATTGGATCGTTGTTTTTAATTAATTCATTTTTTTTACAATATTTCTGTCTTCTTATACGTAAGAAACTATTTTTACAACTTTGAATAAGAAAGAAAGATTTCTTTAATGACAGATAACTTTTTATAAGCATTGCGATATCTATCTCAGCATACTGTAATTCGATTTTCTACGAGAGATACTGAAGGTTGGATGAAATTGAATGCGCAAATAAATAAATGTTGAAACAACTTGTTGGTTATTCATCAATGCCTTTAACCTTTATTTCAAAGGTAAAGATTTAACATCTACTTTATTTACGAATGTAAAGACATCTTCCATTAACAAACTTGTCAGTTGTACTTTGTGATTTTCTTGTACACTGTTTTTTTAGTTTAGAATTCCCTGATCAAAAATGCTCAGTGCTGAACTGAATTATTCTATATTAATAATGTACAAAGAAAAGAGGATAGCTTATACTAACTGTCCTTTTAACATTTACTAGTTTTTCTCATATATCTTATATTTGATATAATCATATTGATAATCATATATTTTAATAAATTTAAGTATTGTATTTAAGATTTTCACATCATAACATTGCAATCAGTAATTTATTACTGTGATCACTTTGTTATTACGAGTGTAAGGATGGAAGAAAGGATAAAATTAATCGAAATCTTGCAAAGAAAAGTGAAAAATCAGAACAATTATGTATGTTATAATACTACGAGGGATATCTCTAAAGTAAAGACCGCTGGGAAATTTCTCTCCTTAAGGTTGGCGAACCTGTTTCGTTTATGGCCACGCTAGTAATGTACACACTGAATTGTTGTCTGTAAGTTGTCGCGTCGTAGTATTTTTGATTACATGTGAGTTATTACGTTATAAAATGAATAGGAACATCGATGTTGCCGCCGACTGTGAAATACGTGATCATACGTTTTTTAATCCATCGAAACCATAGGCCGGTTGAAATTCTTAGTTAGTTGGTTGCTATGTACGGTGATAATGCAATAAATGAAAGAAACCTCCGAAAATAGTGTGAAAGATTTAGAAATAACAGAATTAATGTGTATGATGATGAACGTTCGGGGAGGCCCTCGATAATCACCAAGGACTTGTTAAAACGCGTCGATGTTGAAATCAGAAAAGATCGTCGCCCAACGATTTCCGACCTAGCTCTTTTTTCTGATGTTTCAAGAGCTGCTATCGGTCGCATTGTTCATGACCATTTAAGCTTCAGAAAGGTTTATGTACGTTGGGTGCCACACGTCTTAACGGAACGTAACAAAAAATCCGAATGGGATCTGCTTTGGAATTTTTTATGCTTTACACAAAAAAAGGTGGTAAGTTCCTTAATTCAATCGTTACCGGTGATGAAAGATGGATTTCATATTATCCGCCAGAAAGAAAACGGGAGTCAAGTGAGTGGCGTCATCCTCAATCACCAACCAGACCGACAAAGGTCAAGCCACATCCATTTGGACGCAAACTGATGGCCACAGTCTTTTGGGATCTGTTTGGCATACTGCTGGTTGATTTCATGCCGCGTGAAACGACTATAAATGCAGAAGCCTACTGCGAAACTCTAAGTAAGTTACGGCGTGCAATTCAAAATCGGTGACGTGGGCGGCTGACCGACGGCGTCTTCCTGCTGCACGATAATGCACGTCCACATGTTGCGGGTCAGACATGTGATTTACTGTGAACATTTGGATGGGAAATTTACCATCAACCACCGTATAGTTTCCGGACGGTAAGCAATTCGCGGGTGACGATGAACTCAAAAAAACTGTTATTCTGAGGCTAATGGACTGGCGGCAGAAGAATACGACGAGGATATATTGAAGCTGGTTTATCATTACTATAAATGTCTTAATTCATGTAGCGATTATATAGTGAAATATATATAATGTATGTAGTTTAAGAGAAATAATAAAAGTATTTATAACGTTTTCAGAATAATTTTTTTTTACAATGAAACAATCTTTACTTTAAAGATAACCTCTCCTACATTATGCAAATAGCGGTGTAATATTACTCCAATTAGTTCTGCTTATTTCTTATAACATTCCTATCTTATCAAGGGTGTCTTGTGACACCATTTTCATAAGATTCTGTAACCTATGTTGCCATTGTTTGATTATTCCAAAAAATCATTTTCTTCTGGTCATCCAAAAAGAAAGTAAAAAACATGGTTTTATCCTGGATTTTTCATTAAAATATTTTAAAAGATAATTAATGAAACAAATTAAAATACACACTATAAAAAATGAGAGATATTTGTATTAAAAAGAATTATTCTTTTTTTTCTAAATTTACTTAGCACGTGCGTTTTTTTGTATTGCTCAGAACACAGAAATGTAAATATATTTAATTCTTAAATAACTTTTTCAACAGTAAACAGTGCCTTGAAACGACCTATTTTTACGGGATGAGACCACCGCATCCCAAAACCCCCAGAGACCTACATGGAAAACAACTGAAACATTTTAAGTAGGAATAAGATGCATTTTAAAGGGAATCGAAAAAATAGATTTAAAAAGCTTCAGAACTAAGGCAACCCTAATGAAAATTATAATTAATATTTTTCACAGCTATTTTCAAAAATTATTCTATAATATTTCTTAAATAACTGTTCAACATAGAGAAACTTCTAGTATTTTCAATTTTTTTAAATACTTTTTTATTAATACAATAAATTTTTTTATATGAAACCACTAATGGAATATACAATATGCTTTTCAAAAATAGTTATAAAATATATTAATTGCCTTCATTTTGGTTAGAGTTGTCACAACCTAAGTGTTTTACGTCAATTTTTTGATTTTCAATGTCTTTTAAAATGGTTTGTCACAATCCTATTACTTAAAAATGTTTCTAATTACATTTTAATACCAGGGATCCCCTGAGGATTTAGGCTGTGCAAAGTCTAAATTAATTCTTTTTTATCTTTAGTTATTGAATGGTTACTTAAGGATTCCCATATTTTATTAACACTTCCCATATATACATAGATTATGTAATAATAATTTATTCAAATAGCAAAAGTTCTATTATTATTTTTTTATTTTTTTCAGTATTTTTACTCTCAAAATGTTTCTACTAACTTAAATATGAGATTAAGTCTCCTATGTAATTAATTAATACAATTTTACTAAACTCATTTAGTAGTGAGCGAGATTTTATCAAAAGGCTCAACTGAAAATTTCTTTTGGATTCAACTGTAGTTTTAGGCTTACTATAATGTATACGGCTTTTCATATAAAGAACGTAAATATTATTTTTTTGAATATGCATGACAAAATTATAAATAAATGTTAATTAATTCTGTTCAGTGAAAGGATTTTGTTCCTTACAATCTCTAGGTATCGGCTAATAGTATTCAACTAAATTGGTTATTAATCCATTTTCCTCTAGTGGCTTTTGTGCGTCGTACAACAACATTAACCTTATCGCAGAGCTTACAGAAAAGGTTTAAATTGGTAACATATTGGTATTCATGTATTTATAGTCGTTAAGTAAAATACTACCAGTTAGATACGACATTTAATTTAGATACAACATTGAGAAATTACCTTTAGTTAAAACCAAACTTGTACTATAAATTATATTCTAATACGTTCATTAAACTTAAGTTGTAACTGGTAGTTTTCAATTATCGATTTTAAAATTTTTAAATTTCCTCCTAAAGGAAGGTTTTGATGCTATTTATATTGCGTTAAATAACTCGATTTAAATTTACAATAAATTACTTTATTACAACTCTATTTCTTTTTTTTTAAAGTCAATCATTACTGTCCAGTTTTGAGATGGGAGTATTGATTACTATTATGTTTTGGAAACCATTTATATATTGATATAATACAACTTAACCGTTTAAAAAAAAAAAATTATTTATTTTTCATCATATTCCTGCTTCAAATAACCTAAAAGAGAAAATTAGTTGGATGATTCATCCCTAACCACTTAAACAGTTTCAATAACAGGAAACAAGAAACTTTAGCCGTGGTTGAAGTCGCATATACTTTCTGAGTAATGCAAAACAATATTTTTACCTATGTAGTCAATATAGTTCAAAGACTACAATTTTATATATTATAATATATATTATAATTTTACAACTATATTATATACATAGAACTCATATTACTATAATCTTTCTACTCCTTACATGCGCACGAGGGATACACACACGCGCGCGCGCGCGTAATCTGTTTCTTAACCTGTTTTATTTACTTTTCTAATTACACAAATTATATATATATATATATATATGTATATATAAAACATAGTCCTATTATAGATTTTGAATAATATATGTGCATGATAATCGTAATAAAATAAGTATCTTGAAATACTTATAATTTTTTATATCTTTATGTTAGTCGCGAAAAATATGTGATTTTGGTATCATTTTTCGTAATTTTTAGTTATAATTTCCAAGTTAACTTAAAAAACGGGTGTTACATAAACTGAAAAGATAACATTATATTAACTCTATTTATATTTTAATCTTTACCTTAATTTAAAATTTTCTCGTCATAAAGTTCGCTCACTCACTTTTAAAAAAGATTTCCTGATGATTTTATATTTCCCTCGGGAAATATTTCAACGTCACAAATAAAATTCATAATGCATTTTCTGTTTTCAAAGAAGAGGATCTCAGACAGACGTAAATGATAACAGAACAAAAATGGAATCAACACAATGAATAAAGTTCGTTCTTTCATAAATTACGCTTAATCTCTTCGTAATAACTTTCCACCTACAAACGATTTTGTTTGAACTCACGAATGTTTTTCATTACTCATTCATTTAAAATATTATTCTCTTATCGTTTATAATATGATATTTTGTCGCTTAAAGTAATTACAACGGTAGAACTTTATAATAATTTTCATAGAATGAATTTATAAAATATTCAACGGTTTTTGGCAACATAATTATTTAAACTTTTACGTAAGGGATCCTCAATCTTTCCTATTAAGAAATGTTTTATTGTTAAGAAAGAGATAAAAAGATATTTTAATTCTGGAAGGTAGGTAGGTAGGCTTTGTATATAACAAAGGATATTAAAAATTAAACTGAAATTCGATTTGGATCTACATAAAATACTCTTATCAGAACAAAAGGTTTTTGGAGGTATTGGTGGCGCGGCAGGGTACGAAACTTATCCGGGCTAAACTGGCGATACAATAGCTATTTGACCAATAAAAGAAAAGGGTAAAAGAATATTAAAATTATTTTATATTAAAATCAGTTTTCAATTAGCTATTTTTAACTAAGTATTACTACATTATATTTTTTACCTTCTCTTGAACAGACAATCAAACTTTAATACGATGAAGACGTAACATATAATTTCATCTTCTTATAAAGATTTTTTTTTAAAAAAAGTTCAGAACTTTCTTACCTGTTTTATTATAATTCGATTCCAATGCCATATTAAACTGTACATTCCTATTAATTTTGTTTTCAACAGTATTACAAATTAACAAAATAAGAAAAGAAACAATTCTGCTATACTTTGTTTACATGTAATGATATTATTATATTAAAATATCATTTCAAATTTATCAGCTGAGATCACTTAATGTAATTTATTTTTTTTAATCATGGATTTTCAATGTTGTAATACAAAACAAAGACAGAGTTCATACTTTGTTAAGATACAAACATGTACATTTTTGTTTTTGTCCTAACACAAGAGTTAAGATACTTGTGGAATTTGGGTGATTCAGCCCAAAGTACAATAATTTTTATATCAAGTTCCATTTCTTGAATTCTCTCGATTATGTATTACGTCTTCCTCTAGGCGAATGTCTTCTTCTAGCGTTTATAGTTGTAAAAGGCTGTCTCTCACATCCCAACCGCCAAACTCTTCTATCCCGCCAACTTTCCTCCTCCAAATTTCTTCTCTCCATCGCCTCCATCACTCCAGATATCCACTGTTTTGGATGTGGTCCACGTTTCCTCCTTCCTCCTGGAGTCCATTCCAACATTCTCCTAGGGCATTATGCTCCCATTCTCCGAACATGCTCATACTATTGCAATCTTCTTCAGTAAGCAGTTTGAGATCCTTCTAGACATCTTGAAACCGTTTTGTTTTAGTTTTCCTGTTTTCAAAAAAGTTAAATATTTTTTTTTTAACTGTTGTTTTCAGTTCTATACAGTTTACCGTAAAATTATTATTTTTTTTCCTCAAAAGATGATCAATTCTCTCCCAATTTTTGTAAAGATCTTCCTCTTTTCTAAATTTATAGATTCCTTCCTCTAGAATCGTATGAATTTTTCTTAGTGTTTTTCTTTCCAATTTTTTTTTTGTAAATAAATTCAAGAATTCAGATCCATATGAAGTTGCATGTAAAAGTTTTTGTCTTATAGTGACTAAGTTTAGCACTGAAACACAATTTTTACAGTTTTAATAACTATTTATAAAATATAAATTTGTTATTTTTTAGTATCTGATTAAGTAGCATTCTGTAATAGGTATACATTTTTCTTTGTATTTTAATTATATTCTGATTGTTGGTACACCAAAATTTCCATTCTGGTAATATCAGAATTAAAATGGAAAATTTATTCTTCTTCACTAAATATTTGCACCCAATTTAAGATAGAAAAAACTTGCAGATTTCGATTTAAGGGTAAAAAGTATGCTTAAAATAAATTTTGGAATAATCTAGCACAAATAAAATAATTTTAATTAATACCATTTTGTTAGGTAAATTCAGTAGTGTCTCATAAAAATTTTTCCAATCTAGATGCATGAATTTTTTCTTAACGTGGATTTTCTTCATCTTAAAGCGTACGAGTCGGGTTTTGATATCGGCAATCTATACGGAACGTTGTCATGTCCACATGCGAATAGTAATTTTATTCCGTTAAGTAATACTTTTATAGTTTATAACATATAAACTTTATGAGTATCATCTTTTTAATTCATAAATGGGTAAAATATAAGGTATGAAAGTACATCGTATAAAGCTATAAATTTCTGGTTAGAAAAGTATTGTCTACAAAATTAAACGAAAAAAATTATTAAAAATTAACTCCTTGGTTACCGACGACGCAATTTCATTAAAATTACTTTGACGTGCGTAGAATTTCTAGCAGAATCATCTGAAAGAATTTCAAGAATTTTTTCATTATTTGGTTCCGTGAACGAACCTAATATTTTACTTGCACGGAATTTTTATAACACAGCTTCTAGATGTCTGGATAACATTACCTATTTTTATTTTAAAATTTATAAACAGTAAATATAATTTATGATTTTCTCTCTCTCTATCTTTCTCACCCCTCTCTCTATTTTGCTCTGAACCATTCTTACGCTAAGTCTAATTTTAGTTTTTCAGATTCTTATTAATCTCAAACCCGCGGTAAGTAGTACTGTTGAAAACTACGTATAACAAAATTATATTAATTAATGTAACTGTGTACAGATCTGCTAATGCTTATATGCTATCCTAAATAATTATTGAAATAAATTGGAAAAGAATACGCTCAAAACTAGTTTACAAAAATGTTATTTAAAATTTAAAACTAGTTGGTAATTTTGATTCTAAAACATTCATCATTACTAGATATTGAGAAAAAATATATATATTTCGTAAAACATACGAAAAATACATATTGTAATAGTGTTTTTAAAATAATAATAATAAAAATTTCAAACTGCTTTTTTAGGCAATCCCTAAATTACTTGATAAAATTAATTATCAAGTCATTCTAAATTTAGTACATGATGTAAATTAAGCTTAAAGTCGTCCAAACCAATGAAACTTCCAATTCAAATTATCCACCACGACTTAACGCTTTTTATACACGGTTAGATAGAACTTAACTCACAATGAAAAGATATCTTGAGATCATTCAAAGAAATATCGTCACCCATTAACAAAATTTATGGGAGAAAAACAGTTTTATATCGTTGTGGTTGAAAATATTCATAGAAGTTTAGTTTTCAATAAATTTAAAATTCAAAAATGTTTATCAGATGTTTTTATGTAAGTATTTTGGTACTGATGTTAGTTTAAAATTAAAGAACCACTTAGATGTTCTGAATGATAATTTTTCCAATATTCATATTTAATTTTTAAACGTAAAAATAGCTAAATAACATTTACGTGAGCAGCA
This sequence comes from Lycorma delicatula, assembly GCF_047948215.1. NCBI lineage: Eukaryota > Metazoa > Arthropoda > Insecta > Hemiptera > Fulgoridae > Lycorma > Lycorma delicatula. Next base: position 56,005,185 of record NC_134457.1, read on the forward strand.
AAGCTTAAAAAAACATCAGCATTTACGTAAACAAACAAAGCTCACTTTTGATCATAATTTACAATTTAATTTTTCATGCGGTGATATTTTAATTCACTAACTAAATAACAATCTGCAAATCATGGCTCATAGTTCCCGCAATAAAATTTATAACAGAAAAGACTGAATTTTATTTTAATGGAGTAAACTCAACGTATTAGATATTTAAAAAACAATGTCATTATACCACGATTTTCGAAAGTAGCCTAGTGACGCAATACTTTGAAAGGAGCGCTATTTGTTTACTGCATCTATATATAGTTAAAGTTACCTCTGTAAATAATTGCATCCCTTTTTCATTTTATCTTTCCGTTCGATATAAAACTAAAGCAGAAAGGTTTTTGCTTCAACGGCTTTGTTTATATATGCTCTTAATATATAGATTTTATGATTTGTGCACGTTATCTCCGTTTGTTTGTTTTGTGGGATTACACAAGAATAATACAACATATTTTAAAGAAACTTAACGAATTAGTCTATTTTAATTTAAACGGTTTAAAACATAGTAATATTTGTTTTACTTGGAATGCTAACCGATGCATGATTTCCTCGGTGAACACCTTTGGTGGTAGATTTTTAGTTCTTACTCGTTCATAATGCACTTTAAAAAACTGTAATAAAACTAAAAATTAAGCTCGTTTCCTTTTGAACAACCGTCAGGATGTGTTCTTTTGCAAAAATTTCAAGTATGGCATTAAAATCTATCAGATATACAAAAAATAGGGTCGAAAATTAAAGCAAATAAGATTTAAAACAATTTTCGTACAAAGTATTTTATATGTAATTCTCCCTTTTTGGTATTAAACAAGATCTACTACCTAGAGAAACACTGGTAGTTCAATTTGTGATTATATAGTAATATTATGAACGTACATTTTCTATTTTAACTGAACAATGTATCACAATTTTGTTTTTTTAAAGGCCAGTAGATACATAATCAACAGCCATTCTATTTTATCTGAGAAAAAAACTATAAATAAAAATCATTCGAACTTATTTCCTTGATTTACGATAAAAAATTTCAGACATTTCTTTAGGTACCACCAACTTAATAAAATAATACATGATTTCAATCATAATTTTTTTAATATAATTTAAGAATGGGTAATTTGAATTATATGGAAATTCTCCTGTTTTCAGCGTGTAACAAAGTGAGTAACAAAGTGAGTAACTTATGAGATGCTGTGAAGCATAGGCAATAGACATATTTTTTTTAATTGATTTATTTTTATTCAGTTGAGGATTTTTCTATAAAATTAAATTTTATTAACTAGTTTGGGATAAATCATTAAATGTACACTCGATTCCACTTCATGGAAATATATCACTTCATATTTTTTTACTTCCTTGTACTCGTACTAGGAAGTATTGTAATCGCGAATAATTTCGGTTTTCAGATTTCAACGGAAATATCCATTTTGACCACCCCTGAATCCAATTTGACTAGTTTCGACGTGACGTTTGTACGTACGTATGAATCTCGCATAACTCAAAAACGATTAGCCGTAGAATGTTGAAATTTTAGATGTAGGACTGTTGTAAAATCTAGTTGTGCACCTCCCCTTTTGATTGCAATCGACTGGACCAAAAGTGTCCAAAAAAAGGCCAAAATTCAACAGATTTGGATTTTGGACTTTCTTAACTGCAGTAATAAGACCTCACTGAGAGCTTTTCAATGGTATATCAATAAGTGGTTTTCATTGGTCCCAGGGTTATAGCCCAATAAAATTTTAATAAAAGGGAAAGGCACATCAGTAGAAACCGACTTCATTTCCTTTTTTTTTAACTTTTTTTTTTAATTTAAATGTATTAATTTATTGATAATTATTATTTTCCGATTGTAAAAAAAGTTTTACAAAAAATAATAATTCAATAACAAAATAAAAAATAAAAAAAATATGTAATAAAAAATATATGTAATTTAATAGACAAGCGTACAAGAAAGTTATGTGCTGTCCACATCAAATTTTTTTCATTTTGTATTATAATTTTTACTTTCATGTTCAGAAACACACATCAACAAATTTGTGTGTGTGTGTGTGTGTGTGTGTGTGTGTGTGTGTGTGTGTGTGTGTGTGTGTGTGTGTGTGTGTGTGTGTGTGTGTGTGTGTGTGTGTGTGTGTGTGTGTGTGTGTGTGTGTGTGTGTGTGTGTGTGTGTGTGTGTGTGTGTGGAGTTGTGAGCGCACGCATGTTACTTGAACCTTTTAGAATATTTTTATTCATTCTCTTAAGCTTATTCAGAGAGAATCCTTTTTTAATATAAGTTTTTGAAAATAAAAAACCTTATTTCGGTATACTTAAATATTTTATCGTGCATAATATTATATACAACAGCTGTTAGGTTGCTAAATAAACTTATGAAAGTAAAGATTGAATTATGATGAAATCTTTTCATTTAAAATAGATTTTTGTTGATGGAAACTGCCACATCTGTTGATCCATCAAATTGAATGCTAAAAAATTCACTTGAACTCACTTGTTGAATTATCTGATCGCAAACTTCAACAGCCATGTCATCGATCCGCCTTGATACTGTGTCGTTAGAAAGCGGTATTTTTTCAATCTTTATCTTCTTCTACGCCAATTAAAACACTAACCATATCAATTGCAGCCAGACAATATGAGGTTTTCTGCGATCGTCTGGGGTTTGGAGATCTTAGCAACTCTTAATGCTACGACATAGAATGCTTCAAGTGTACATTTATCAGATTGGCTTGATTTACAACTAGAAGCTTGTTGATTTCTCAAAGCATTTAAGTTAATTTTCTTTCGAAAAATTCCAAGGGTTTGCTTTTATGACCCGGATGTCCAGTTTTCAAGTGCCGAATTAATTTTAATAACTTCATGCTTTCAAAGGAAACTGTAGCTTTCTATCCAACGAGATAAACTTGAATATTATCTGATATTATACGAAAATATTATCTCTGTTTTATACGAAAAAAAATTTGGATTAATATAAGTATTACAGATTTTCCCCATTTCATTGTAAAAAAAGTTTTACAAAAAATAATAATTCAATAACAAAATAAAAAATAAAAAAAATATGTAATAAAAAATATATGTAATTTAATAGACAAGCGTACAAGAAAGTTATGTGCTGTCCACATCAAATTTTTTTCATTTTGTATTATAATTTTTACTTTCATGTTCAGAAACACACATCAACAAATTTTGTGTGTGTGTGTGTGTGTGTGTGTGTGTGTGTGTGTGTGTGTGTGTGTGTGTGTGTGTGTGTGTGTGTGTGTGTGTGTGTGTGTGTGTGTGTGTGTGTGTGTGGAGTTGTGAGTGCACGCATGTTACTTGAACCTTTTAGAATATTTTTATTCATTCTCTTAAGCTTATTCAGAGAGAATCCTTTTTTAATATAAGTTTTTGAAAATAAAAAACCTTATTTCGGTATACTTAAATATTTTATCGTGCATAATATTATATACAACAGCTGTTAGGTTGCTAAATAAACTTATGAAAGTAAAGATTGAATTATGATGAAATCTTTTCATTTAAAATAGATTTTTGTTGATGGAAACTGCCACATCTGTTGATCCATCAAATTGAATGCTAAAAAATTCACTTGAACTCACTTGTTGAATTATCTGATCGCAAACTTCAACAGCCATGTCATCGATCCGCCTTGATACTGTGTCGTTAGAAAGCGGTATTTTTTCAATCTTTATCTTCTTCTACGCCAATTAAAACACTAACCATATCAATTGCAGCCAGACAATATGAGGTTTTCTGCGATCGTCTGGGGTTTGGAGATCTTAGCAACTCTTAATGCTACGACATAGAATGCTTCAAGTGTACATTTATCAGATTGGCTTGATTTACAACTAGAAGCTTGTTGATTTCTCAAAGCATTTAAGTTAATTTTCTTTCGAAAAATTCCAAGGGTTTGCTTTTATGACCCGGATGTCCAGTTTTCAAGTGCCGAATTAATTTTAATAACTTCATGCTTTCAAAGGAAACTGTAGCTTTCTATCCAACGAGATAAACTTGAATATTATCTGATATTATACGAAAATATTATCTCTGTTTTATACGAAAAAAAATTTGGATTAATATAAGTATTACAGATTTTCCCCATTTCAGGCTATTCGAAATGACAAATTCCGAATTTTTAAGGAGTGCGACGATGTACTGCGCAGCATTTCAATCGACACAGCCATAGCCACTGTTACTGTATTGGCGACGCGAATGGTTACACCTCCCTCCGGTTAGTTGACTAAAAAACATAAAATAAAAAAAATCGACCATATAGCGCGGTCAAAACCGCGACGGAGATGCTAGCAATAAATAAAAGATTTTTATAAAAATAAATAAATAGACGTATTGTCAATTACAATCACACAAAATCAACAAACCTTATTTATCATTGTATTGTCAATTACAATCACACAAAATCAACAAACCTTATTTATCTTTATGTAATTTTTTTTTAATAAATGACTGTCATTCATGATTGATAAACAACATACAGGCGTCCAAAAATGTAAACACCGTGTTATTTAGTATACATTAATCTACTAAAATATTATTATCAACAATATAAAGTAAAAAAATAAACTGGATTAACAATTTTTTTAACTTATTAAGTAATAGTACAAGGATTTTGACTACATAAATGCATAGAGCTGCCCTAAATAGAAAATTCATACTGAAAATTACAAGCATGTAAAAATTACAGCTTTTGTCAGACAACACACCAAATTTTTAAATAAAAATTAAATTTTTTTTTTTTTAATTTTTCATTTTACTAATGAAAAATTAATATTCTTTATTTTAATAAATATTTTTTTAAATAAATTTTATTTGTAGTAATGTTTGTTTACCAAATTACGATAGTCTTCTTAGAATTTAGGTATTCAAAAGTTAACACGTTAGATTTTATTTATGGTTTTATTTAATTTTCCATTCCCTTATGGAATATCGGGTTGGACATGTATAGAAAGTATTCTCTTGCTGGAAAAAATTAAAAAACAATCCAGAATTTTTGTGCCTGTATTCTTTTTTCAGTAATCATTGTGTCCGTGTCTCATCATTAGCCGCCACATATATAAAAGTAATTTTTTTTATGAGAGATAAAAAACACTGCATAAATTTGCGTATTTTTCTTTTTTTTTATGAAAGAGCGGGCATCGGCAGCTATGGTCATTATGGTGGAAATTGGTAATATAAAAAGATGCCATCCCTGACCGTGATTCGAATTCGGGACCTCAGCACGAAATGCCAAATCACGAAGGTCGGCAAATATTTATACTACAATAACTAGGAACGTGAAATATTTTTTATCCTGCTTACTTTTTTTAAAAAAATACTTCCGATAACGGGAAGTGAACTTGGCGAATCATCTGTTTTATACGAAAAAAAATTTGGATTAATATAAGTATTACAAATTGCTCGTTTTGTTATCTGAAGGAAATGCTGCAATAGATTTTGAATAAAACTAGAATAATTTTAACGCGTTCTTACATTTATGGATAGTAAAAAACATCTTTAGAATTAAGAAGCTATAAATAATCAAAGTTTTAGATTCTGAAATAAGTAAGATTTTCATTAAAATAGCATCATCTATATATATATATATATTTCATTTCAATCATCGTAAAAAATAAATATTGCTTACATTACTTTGCCTAACTTATCCATAACGGATAAGAACGGATAACTACATTTTTTAGTTTATTTGCTTATTTTTTTTATTTCGAAACTTGAATTCGTAATACAAATAAAGTGCTATGCTAAACTTTTATTAAAATAAACTAGAAAACAAATTACATTTAGATATTTTTAGAAGCAATGTTTCTTTTCAGTTGAATTCGTAATTTGAAAAAAAAAGATCAATATATTTGTATTGGATAAGAATTGGATAAGAATATGCAAAAGTTTTTTCTCATAATATGGCCTCAAAAATGATGTTTTCTTAGGTTGAAATTATTAAATTTTTAAAAATATGTTTAGAAAATTCGGTACTTTACAGAATTTTTATTTTTGGAATAACTATTTTCGTATATTCCATTTCGCATTCCTTAAAAATGAAAATAATATATTACGAATTATTTGGTCATTACAAATAATTTTTAATATTAGTTTTAAATAATATTTATAAACTATTTTTCTCATTTATATTATTTAGGTTACATTTTCATAATTTGTAGGAAAAACTAAGACGTCTTCTTACTTTTTCTCATATTTCAATAATTTTTCAGAAAAATATGTGATACCCTCATTTTTACAGTTGTTTTTAATAAAAAATAAATGAAGTTTTTTCTTGCAAAAAAAAAACATAAAGTGTAAGATGTGTACTTATTTTACGTAAAAAAAAAAATTTCAGTTACATCAAAAGTCATTATGGAATGAAAAGTTGCACTACAGTCCCATTTCGGTACACTCTCATTTAATGTAATGTTTCGTTTACGCTATTTCGTCTGGCGCATAAAAATCTGTATTCACTTTTCTCGCGTACTCAAATCCCTTTTATCCTTGTCTATCTCAGGATTGCCTTTCTCAGTTATTTTATTCTTTATATTCACCTAAACAGATATTTTATGAAAATACATTTTGACCACACTTTATATGAATATATATTTAATTAATATACTTTATTAAAACATTTACGTTTTAAAACATTGATTATTGGATAAACAAAAAAAAAATTCGTTTATTGTTTGTTTATTATTTAATTACAAATTAAGTGTTATTGGTTTTGTTTTTATTTTCTCATATATTCATTTTCTTAATCTTTATGTAATTTTTATCAAAATGCATTGCCTTTTAATGAAAATAAAGAAAAATAACAATAAAAGACTTATTAGTGTAGGGTATTAATTAATGTTAATAATTATTAAAGTTACTATTAAGTAATTTTTGCTTTATATTGAAGAAAAAAAATATCTTTATAGTAAACGCCGAAATTTTACATTAAAATTACTTCTGGATATATATTACGATAATATTTAAATCTGTATAATTATTTAAGCACTAAATATTAAAACGAGCTAGTTCAAATGCGGAAGTACGGACTAAAACTGAACAAAAATAATAATAATTGAAACATGCCGACAATAATTGCCTATTATACGAATATATTAATACGAATGGAAATAATGCATGTAAATGATTATCTTTCCAAGTGTATTGAATTTTAAACAGTTAATTGATTGTAATATATAAAATTTTAGTTTGAGGATGAATAATTCATTGAATTTAGTTAATTAGGTTAGTGAGACTTTCGGAAAGGTCTTTAATGGCTTACAATTGAAGAAATTAGGAAATTTTTCACACCATACCATATGCTTATGTAATGTGTAGGTGATTAAATAAATCAGTATTTGTTTACCTTTATTAATTATTCTGATAGAATCAATGATATGAATATAAAACTTAAGAATAGTGATCAGCTTGTCAAAATTATTGTGTTTATTATTATTTATTTAAAACTTGATCATTATATTACTCCTTACTAGCAAAAGTTATATTATAAAAACTAATTAAATTTTTAAATATTTTAGATATTGCTTTTTTATATAACCTAAAAAAAAATGTGAATAAACTATTTGATATATTATCTCTTATTACAATTACCGTGGTTCGATTTTAGTAATTATTTAGTTATTTCTTAACCACTTTCTATAATAAATCATACGTGCTATAATCCTTTTCATCATTCATTATAACAAAAATTGGCTTATATGACTTTTTGTGAATACTGTATTCATCCTAAATTACAGTTATTTTAAATTAGTGATTAATGAACACACAAACTCACGCACGCGCGCGCGCACACACACACAGTTATCTATTGATAACTGATATTGTATTTATAGGATACACTATAATTCCATTCAATTATATATTTTAGGCCTACTTAATTTAATTTAACCAATCCGACATTATAAAATCGGATTTCGCACAAAGTTTTAATTTATTAATTTTCAGTTACGTGAGAGTTAAGAAAATTGATGGATAATATGATTAGGCCTATCATAATTTAAGATAAATTGAGAATTATGATGTATTACATGTCAGGAAACTTATTCTCTACATGAGAATAGATGTATAAAATATCAATACATTAAAAAAATGAAATATAAAAAGTCAATAAAAAAAAATGATGGTACCTAATTAAATGTAAATTAAATTAATATACAGTAGATAATCTCAACATACTTTATAAATTATTTCTTTCAAAAAAAATTTATAATTTTATTTAATGACTTAAATTTAACTTGGTCATGACTAAATTAATTTATTCATGACTATCTAGTATTTTCTTCTGTTTACGGAGAGATCCAAAAATCTAGGTAGCAGTTCAAACACAGGTTAGACAAAATGTAAGTTATCTATCAGTAAATCTATTGAACAACAGCGATGACCTGAAGCGACTAAAACGTTTCCACGTGCTGGACCTGGGAGATGTAACCGACCAGATGAGTGACCGGGAGAAGGAACACAGGAATGGGAATATAGGATGAGTCTGTCCCTTTGTAGTGAACGTCACTGATAGTCTACAAATTACAGCTATTTCTACTACCAACGAATATTTGTTTTATTTATATTGTTGTTTTCATATACTGGAACTGATGAGATTGTGTTTTTTGTGTGTTTTTTATTCTTTTCTACCAGTGATTTATTTATAAAGCTATGTTAAGGATTGAAAATTACTTGGATCACTTATATATAAAAGTGCTTTTTCTATATATAAGATATTGAATCTTTAAGGAGGGGTTTCGTCGGGGACCTACCTTCACGTGATTATTATTAATCAAATTTATTTATTATCCCCTACGAGGCACTAATTGTAAAAGTAAATAAATAAGTACTAACAGATAAATATTAAATAATTTTCTTTTGTCTATTTTCTTTCACTTTAAGGTGGCAGTGTGTAATACAACACGTCCCACAGAAAAGGATATATTAATTTGTTCCTTTTTGTTATTTTTGCTAATATTTTTTCTACCTGTGAGGCATGTTTAATATATAAGGTACAAGTTATATTAATACAGAGAGCAATTTTTTTTTTCAGAAAATAATTAAGTTTATTATTTTCTGAAAAATAAGGTGTTGTATCATCTCCATTTCAGTGGGCTTAGCGTGGAAATATACAATAAATACTATAAATATTATAGTATACAATAATATATACATAATAAATATTATATATAATAAATACTATAGTATTTAAAGCTCAATTGAGGTTTAGAGGTAGTATTATTAATAGAGCTTTATTTATAATATTTATGCTCAATAAAGTAACTGAAAATCAATTGACCACTAAATTCCCTAGTAAACTTGCCCAGGGATGTTTATTATTCCTGAGAATCGCTATGCTATATTCGGGGGAAGATTGATGTCATGTCAGATAATCTACTACAATTGTTCGGAGTTAAGGAGTTTTATTTGAAAATTTGTGCGTTCTATAATTTTTTGCTGAGAAAACTTTCGTATTATTTATTAAATTTAGGAAGATATATGTGTAAGCAAACCGAAACAATCGATATCTGTAATTGTTTTATTTAACTATATTTTATGTAAAACTACAGAAAAGAGTATTTATTAGTGATTACTCTTTGATATATTAGTTTCAATCTGATCGTCTATGGTTGAAAAGTTTTTGACAAACAAATGCAAATTTCGTCCGGAAATCAGTTACAAATCCGCGGATAATTTCTAGAATTAATCGAATAGCCTAATAAACTTTAGTTCTTTTTTTAACAAAATTTGTGCCTTTCTCAAGTATTTTATTTTTCAATTTTATCTTGCTATTTAGTGAGATATAGCATAAAATCTATAAAATTCTTCTTTATTTTGTCATCATCGCAGTTATTAAACTTATAAGCACCAATCAAAGTTGAACATCAACATTTTATTATTGTTCGTGGATATTATTCAACAGTTTATTATTATCTTTTCAATAGTTTTCTGAGAAACAGATGAAACATGTTTTGCCAGAAGACTAACTTTTACTACTTTTTCTTATTCATGTTAACTACCATACGTGATAATAAGAGATACTACGGTTAATGGCACAGTCCTATTTAAAATACCTTTTTATTTTATAATTTCCAATAAATGTTTTAAAGCTACTCATAGTTTATAATTTGCTTTCAAAGTATGCGAAATAAAAAATTTCTGTCAAATACGATAATAAATATTTAAATGTTAAATCTGAACGTAAACTGAATGAAATATCTTTTGCAAAGGAATAGAAAGTAGATTCCATCTATCTTCGTAATTCCACTTTAAAGGAATACCGATTTATTTTTATCATGACGTAAAAGTCAATTTTTTAATATTAAAAATAAGTAATGCTAAATTAACTATAAAATATTTACCATTCTAGTCTCTATTTTACACAACGCATACGTATACGTGTTGATAGCGTGTTCCGTGTCGTTATCAACTACTGCACTCACTTAATAATATTATACGTAATATATTCCAAACATGACTTACCTGTTTCTTGGCAAGTTACACACACTTAAATATTCTAGTGTATTTATACCGAAATGTTGATCCACATTTCAAACCAATTTAGGTTCATTATAACGAAATTCAGTTTTTCTTAATGTTCCTTTTAATTTTATATTCACTAGTTTTGATTTATACGCCGCGTAGATTCTTCAAAATTATTTTTAAAAAAACTAATTAACAAATCTAAAATCAAATTACAACAGTTTTATTGAAATAGGTTTATTATAACAATTCATATAGTATTTAGGATTTGCATCCATTTAGCTAAATTAAATATCTTCAGAGATCTGATAGATATGTATTCAAATGTTTAGTCATATTTAAAATGTTTTAATTTAAGGGGGGCATCTGAGATCATATTTAGAAGTCATTTTTAATTCACCCGGTAATATTATATGTTGTTGAGTTAATTTTAAGATTCTTTTTTCTTATAATTTTTTTTTAATACTGCCTTATTCCATACATGAGATATTGAAATACAAAGTTGATGTAGTTCGTTATTTAAATTTATTGAATGAAATAAAAGCATAATTAATATTTATAATTTTATCTTGACTGTCAGACTGTCGATTAAAATGGGTGCTAATTAATATATCACCGATTTTTTTTTTTAATTTTAAAAACACAGAATGATTCCAAATTGCACGACAATCTCTCGGGATATAATTTTGTACCCAAAAATAAGAAAAAGATTTCATATAAACATAGGTCAGAAAACGGTTCGTTAGCGAGTTTTGGCTCGCGAAATATTTAGCCCTACTTTCTGCTCCTTCTGTGAAATTAAACCTACTAAAATTCTTCGGATACAAATAGAGGGGTAAATTTGGTACTTTGTTATGGTCTTTGATATAAGAAATTGATTAAAAGTAGTAGTCCCTGACCTATGCTTACTTAGGTTTTAAGAAAATCGGGATAAAACACGAAAACGTTTTGTCGAAAAATACACTTTTTTAGGTTTTGAATAAATTAACTTTGTTAATTTACCAATAAACAAATAAACATTTATTTAACTTTGTAGAGAATTTAATTCTAAGAAAATTGATATAAATAACGCAAATTTATATTAAACACAAATTTGGGAACTTTAACTATAATTAGAAATGAAATACACAAACTGGATCGGAAAAGTGATACGATTTTAAACAGAACAATTTACGTAAGAAAATAATAAAAATAAATTTGAAAGATATCCTTTAAAATCATATTAAAAATTTTTATTTTTTCATAGGTTGATACAGTTGATCAACAATTAAGTTTAGTATCTAGCATATGAATACTCATTTGAGCGTTGTTTGTGCTCTTATTGTTCGGTCAGTCATTCACAACGGGTGGTACCACAAATTTATTTTCATTTGGAAAGTTGACGGGCATGTTGTTAATTTATGCGTGAATACCGTGTGAATACTTCGTGCGTGAATACCGGGAAACTTATCCAGATCGAAGAGTACAGGATCGTAAAACATTTGAGGCTTTGGAGAGGCGAGCTCGAGAAACAGGTATATACTTAAACCACAACGATTCGATACTGATCGTGAACGTTTTGTGAGAAATTCCAACGCTGAAGAAGCAATATTGAATGCGGTAAAATTATCTCCCGCCTCAAGCACCAGAAGGTAGTCACACCGCTTTCATGTTTCGCATTTAGGTGTGTGGCGAAAGTAACGGAAGTAACAATTATAGTAGATTTAATTTCACAGAGGGAGCAAACAGGCTAAATGTTTCGCGAGCCGAAATTCGCTAACGAACCGTTTCTGACTATGTTTATATGAACTTTTTTCGTTATTTTTTGCTGCAGAATCAACTCCCGAGAGATGGTCGTGTAATTTGGAATCACTCTGTATACATAATAAAACAGGTTAACATTACTTTCATAGGCATTTCTGAATTAAAAAGTTCTCGTAATTATCTTGCATTTTACATACCGTTATATATTACTTATCATAGCTGTTCTAATGCCTTTATTTTTAGTTCCATGTCAGTAATTCCTAGTCCTGTGAATTTTTTTTTCATTTTTCAAATCCTAGTAATACGTCATTTTTCCCCGTTTACGGAAGTAGCATATATATTCAAAATTCAGTAAATATCTCTTAATTTTTAATCGATTTAATCTTAATTTTATCTCTTAAGTTTTTTAATCGATTTTTTGGCCTAATGTTTCTATAACTTTGAATAGTCGGTACTTCCTATTCAGTGCTGTAAAGAGTAAGAATTTAAGCTATTTAAGTAAACATGAAAGCTATTCTAAGTAGTAAGAAGGTAACCAGGTTGTTTTCTTCTCAAGACTGTTTTGTTTATTTCTTTTGTTTTTGGGTACACTCCATTCAGTTCAAGCAACTTAATATTCCTTACAATTTACTATCTGTTTAAGAAGTGCGTTGTTCTACATCATCCTTATTGATTCTTAGACTTTTTTATTTTCAATAAAAAAAAGGTTTTAAAAATGCTTATTCTTTTAAAAATGTTTACAATTTTTCAATGCATTGTAATCCTCATGAAAAAAATCTGATTTTATGAAATTAAAATTGTTTAATTTTTATATATTATAGCAATAACAAAAACCTTCCTATTTTTACAAAGTATGAGTGAATTACTGCCATGTTTTGAGCATTAATTCTACATCATGCCTTTTTTTTGTGTTTGTTCTCCTGCTCCCTCGAGCCGGCTCAAAAATCAAGTACTACTCAGCCCAGGGGAGTATTCTTACGACTCTAATGAGCCGCCCCGCCTACCGGCAGTACGTCCGGCATGGCAGGTCGGCTCATCGGTTCCGGATCTTTTCCTTATTTTCATCTTGCCTCTGCCTCTAACTTCAAAGCCGGGGACATGCCTACGTCATGCCTATGTCTCTTTAAGTGTTCAAACACTTAAAAGGATTTAACCCAGTTTTACACGACTGCCCAAAAAAAAGGAGTGTAATTTATTTATGGTGTATGTACGCATGTGTGTATGTTTGTTGTTCCACCGTAGCACCTAAACGGCCGAACCGATTTAGATGTATGACCCCGCGTTGGAATCCTTACGTTACCGGGAGTATCATAGGTTATATACATATATGTAGCAGTGAAGATTTAACGATTGAAGTGTAAATTTTAATAAATTGAGTTAATGAACTCTGAACTGTGAACCTCTATCACTGTGTTATTGTGTTTACTATGTTATCACAAACCAATCGAATGTATAATATTATAAAAATAATAGAATTAAACTTGTTGAATAAAATAAAATATCAAATAAATGAAAAAATTCTGTTTAATAATAATGGGCTTCCCGTAGGGACTATGTGTAAGACTAAAATAGTGAGGTGATGCGAATACCTCAAGCAAGACTAATCTAATCATGATTATCATCTGGTAACAAACGAAGTGCCCCTGGCATTCTGTTTTAGGAAGTGCAATGAAGTGCTCTTGTAATATCTCTGCAAACAATCATCCGATTTTCAAAATTCAAACGGGGTATTTGTTAATTGTTTGAAGGCTAACTTTTGCACGTACCAGGTACACTCTTGATCTAACAGATCACTGTTATTCGGTAATATTGTTATATGTTTGCAACAAATCTTCCGTTTTTCAGAATTCAAACAGGTATTTGATAGTATAATAGAAAATCACGATGGAACTAAACCAGAATAAAAATTAACTCATATACTCTGAAATGGGCCTTATTTAACGCTACATAACATAGTAATGTACTATTTACAAAACTACATTTGTTACTAAAAATTAATACGAAATCTTGTTCTTAGATAGAAATATCTATATCCATAGATTTAGTGATGACAAAAAAAAAGAAATTCAGCAAATTATAATAATAGTTGTATTTATCCCGACTTTAATTATCTTCTTCAATCATGCACGGATGTTCTCATTAACATAATTTTTTTCCAAATATAAAACTCATAATCACGAAATATTAATCTCTGAATCATTATTATAAGTACAAGAATGCATTGTAATCGGGAAAAATGTCGATTTCAGAATTCAATGGAAATATCCATTTTAACCATCCCTGAACCCATTTTGACTAGTTCCGACGTGACGTCTGTACATACGTACTTATGTATCTCGCATAACTCAAAAACGATTAGCCGTAGGATGTTGAAATTTTGGATTTAGGACTGTTGAACATCTAGTATTACACCTCCCCTTTTGATTGCAATCAACTCAACCGAAAGTGTCAAAAAAAACCCAAAATCCAAAAACAAATTGGATTTTGGACTTTTTCTTAACTGCAGTAATAAGTCTTCATTGAGAGCTTTTAAACGATATATCATAAATGGTTCTTATTTTCATTTGTTCCAGAGTTATAGCCAAATATAATTTTTATTAATGAAATATTTGGATCTTACAAGGGGAAGGCAGATCGGTTCGAATCAGACTCCATCTCCTTTTTTTAACGTTTTTTTTTTATATATAAATATATTGATTTAATAATAATTATTATTAACCTGTGATTGTAAAAAAACTTTTACGATGAATAATAACTCAATAACAAAAAAATATG
Source organism: Lycorma delicatula (assembly GCF_047948215.1). Classification (NCBI taxonomy): domain Eukaryota; kingdom Metazoa; phylum Arthropoda; class Insecta; order Hemiptera; family Fulgoridae; genus Lycorma; species Lycorma delicatula. The sequence continues at coordinate 56,020,195 of NC_134457.1, forward strand.
AAAAAATATCAGAAGTTATTAATCAAATAAAATTTTTTATGTACTTTTCATTTAAAAAAAAAAAATGTGCATATATAATTTTATTGGCGTTAAAGAAAGTCATGTGGTATCCACATAATTTTTAATAATAATAATTATTAGTTTTCTTTCATTTAAATTAAAAAAACGGAACAATTTTTTTACATGTAAATTTCTGTACAAAATTCGATGCTTTTAATTAATATTTCCTTCCAGTTCTGATGTTAATTCAGTTACAGTAAAACGACCAAAAGACGACTGAAACCGAAGATATTCGTCGTTTTCACGATAACTGCTAAAGCTGATGATGTTTAAAACAGTGCGGCTGCAAGAACTCAACCAAAACTGTTCATTTAAATAAGACCGGTCATCCTTTCGAGTCTATCCAGTTCAACTGTTTTAAGCTAAACCGTTCACTTCCCATCTAGTAGTCACTACACACATTCTCAGGTTGAAATTTACGACAGTACAAATAAAGGTAATGCTGTCGGCATCGAATTGAGGATTCCCACTATTGTACAATTTTATGCTTTACGGTGGCAGGGTAAAGTGGAACGGCGTATGCTGCCACTAATATTGTGCTGAGCTGTGACGGTACATAAACTACAAGGGACTACCATAGATAGAGCTGTCGTACATCTGAGCACTCACGTCTTTGTCAAGGACCAGGTAGCACTGAGTCGCGTGAGACAATTTAGCTATTTAGAGTTTAGCTATTATTTGGATCCCAGAAAATTGCTGTATCATAGGCTCAATGAAAATTGTCTCGAGGAACTCATCGTTTTAGAAATCTGTAAGTTTAGATTGGTGTACACCAATTAATTAAATATGTTGAAGTGTTTACAATTTTCTCATTTGACTAAATACGTTAAATATGTTATATCCATAAATTTTCGAATCGTGAATTTTTCTCGATGATCGCTAAAAAGTATTAAAATAACAAAAAAAAAACTATAAAAATTAAAAAACACACTGCCAAAAAATAAATTGAACTGAAAAAAACGACAATAAATCGAACTAAAAAGAAGAAAACGGGGAATGAACCATCCCTGAATGGGTTCAGGGATAGTTTCTTCGTATTTCATCGTTATGCAGTATTTAAATAAGATAATGGGTGACCGATTAACTTTCAGAAATTTTAATTTGTTTAAATATATTTTTCGTGTTATAGAAATAGAAGGCTTTTACGGTTGCCTAATAATTAATTTTTCACCAGGTCTTACATCGATAAGAAAATTGTGTCCTTCAACGAAAATATTTAAATGCAGTCGAGGAGTATTGAATAGTAATTGTTCCATATTAAAAAACACTGAATAGTAATTATTCTGCATTAGTGCCCCTTTACTTCGTTAATTCATTATTTTATTTAATTGAATACTGTATAACGATGTTTAGTCCTTTATTTCTATACCTTGTTTTCTTCTTTTTTTTAGTTCGATTTATTGTCGTGTTTTTAGTTCAATTTCTATATTTTTTTTATTTTTTGGCAGGCGTGTTTTTTAATTTTTGTAATTGTTTTTATTATTATGTACTCTGTCTTCCGGCCTTTATTCTGGTATCGTGTTCTTATTAACAACATATCCTAGTCTGGTACTTCAGGGATTCAAAGTTATTCATCCCTATAGAAACAAAAGATACAGCTATCCGAATCAACAAATCTCTCAAAATGCCCGGAATTTTTAAAATTATTATATGAAACAATGGATTTGTGCAGTTTGTTAGTATTATTATTTTTTTCCATTTTTAGTAGTATTACTTTACTCGTCTTTCGGATTGAATACGCTTAGCTCGATTCTTATTTTTTTAAATTAAATAAACGTATTACTATAAAACTTATTTTAAACTTTAAAAAAATAAGACATTATTATTAAATATAAACTTTTTATTTAAAATATGGCATCTACTAAGACAATCCATATCACATCACCTAGAGTGATATGAATTTGTTCCAAATTTAGATTGCTTTAAATAATTAAATACCATTCGACGTCAAAAACCATGAGTTTTGTAAAGTTAGTAATAATTTTTTGAAAACCTTTAATAAAAATATAATACCTTTAAATAAAACAAACTATAATACGTTATGGGGTGATTTTAAAGTTAGCTTTTACAAGGAATATATAAAGTAAATATAAGGTAATAACGTTAGCTTCAGTTTAAATCAATAAACACCACCGACCGTTATGAATGGTTTAAAATAGCTGTAAAATTGAAAAAACGAGCTGAATACTAATTTTATGTTGTAATATTTACTTTCTTTGCACGTGTTTCTTTTCGTGTTATATGAAAACTTAAATTATCAATTTAAAGGTTAATTTTTTTATTAATATAATATGCACCCGCATATTACTTTCTCAGCTGTTATATTTAACGGTTGATAAAAATAATTTGATGAAATAGCTTTTGAACATTAAGGGATTAAATCTGTTAAATTTTTAAAATAGAAACGGATGTAAAAGGGAGATTAATAATGACTGTTTATTATACGCGTACCTAAAAGAGGATTTGATTTTATGAAAATTTTATTCGCATGATCTTTAGATTACCAAAAAATAACTCAATGGAATGTAAGTTGGAATTAAAACCAGTGAAAAATACACGAATAATATTTAAATACAGTACGTCCTACCTTCCAAAATGTTGGAATTTTTCAAATTCCAATTTTTCAAACCTTTTTACAATTTTTAACAATGAATTTTATTTTTTTATTATTTTTCTCTAAATTAGTTTAATCTAACAGGATATTTTTAAATGTTATAGTAGATATATAAAATGAAAAACTTCCACTCTTTAAAAATAGACGATCTTTAAATATTTGTAATTTTAATGTTTTCATTCCTCTATTTGAATTTTGATAATTTTTCTCTAATTGGAGAAAATTTATAAAACACGTGTAATGTTTTATTACACGTGTAATCTTTTATTACACGTGTAATTGATGAACTATATTTTTATTTAGACTGATAAAATATAAACTCAATATAACAAAAATATTTGTTCCCTGATATTATGGTTCATGCTCCTTCTTATTTTGTAATAGTTGAGCATTTTAGTTTGTTCTAATGACTGTAATGTAATTATGTATAATTTATTACAGTGAGTTATAATATTAATTAATATATGTAAACAGTAATCTATTTAAACTTACCTGGTTTAATATAAATTATGTTACTAACAATGTAATGTTAGAGTAAATTGAAAGGAAATGATGTAGGCTATTTGGGAAATAAGTTACAAAATAAGTGTATTTTACATTTTGTTTGTTTTTTGTTTTGTTTTTAATAAACTTAAAAATTCTTACATTTGTATTTAGTTTCTGTAGAATTTATTCATATCATTTTACTCAAAATGAAATTTTCTACAAGTTTTATTTAAAAATTTTACGTGTTTATTACCAATTAAGAAAATAATTTTACGCCAAACATAAAATAGTGTTTTTTTGTTCCTAATCTTTCGTATTTTATCCCAGATTTCTCAAAACTACTAAAAATAAAGTTTTATGGCCTATATTTTTTTTTCAGTTTTTCAACTCAAATTTCATATGAAACCATTAAATTTACTCGTTAATTTGAATCTCAAGAATTACAGTCTAACCTAATTTTACCGAAGGCACAAAAATCAGGGCGGTAATGTTTCGCCATCCAACATTCGTTAACGAGGCGTATCAGAACCGACAGTTATATAAACGTTCTTGTATATGTTCATTAGTAGAACATGTACTGAAAGTTTGTTACATTCTTTGTGAATGTCTGTTATCAGAATAGGGATAATTTTTAGCTTTTACTTCGGCCAAAGAGAATAAGAAATATTTTAATTTTAATCATTTTACTAACTTTTTTTTTAATCCTCAGGACAAGGTTAAATTTAAGCGATTTACGTAATTTTTGTTGGTTTAACGTAATTTTAATGCAAGAAAAATAAATAAGATTGTATGAGTAAAAAGTCTATAAACTTTTTTTTTAAGAGAATTGACATTTAGTTTTTAAAAACTGCCGCAAAAGTTCAACAAAATAGGTTCAGATATTTTTAGCGGATGTAAATAGAAGTATTGTGAGATGAAAATTTAAGATTAACTGAAATTCTGTTCGCTTAGTTTCAGATTATAGGTTTTCCAAACCTAAAAGTAGATTAGAATTTGTTTATTTATTGAGCATCTCAATTTTTATTGTAACATATTTTGATGCATATCTTAATGTCTATAGGATCTGTCTTCTTTAAAATGAAACCTTGTGTTTTATTCAGCTATTTTAAAAATGTTATTATACAAGTTCGCAACTGTAAATTTTATATAACTATCAAAATATTTTAAATAAATAGAATTAAAAATATAACATTATATAAATATAATGTTGCAAAATATTTTAAAATCGAAATTGTAACCAGTTTATTTTTCAAAAAGTAATCAGTTGTATCTATAACTGTTAATAGTTTTATTAATTATTTTCTTTACTTAAATGCAGAGAATGTTTTGAAGAATGTATTAGAAGATAAATATTGCTCGAAGGAACTCCTTAGTAACGTAAAAGTATCTCCTCCACCTTTGATTCAGTATCCAATTTCTTTAACATAGAAGCAGCGTCACTTAAATGCAGAAAATGTTTTGAAAAGATAAACTAAACAAAGGATTGTATTAGAAGATAAATATTGCTCGAAGGAACTCCTTAGTAACGTAAAAGTATCTCCTCCACCTTTGATTCAGTATCCAATTTCTTTAACATCGAAGCAGCGTCTTAAGTCAGAATTGGATATCTCAAATTTTTCTATTAGCGAATTTTTTTTTAGCGGAAGGATTCCCAATGCTCTCCAGAGCTTGTCAGGGAAAACGTTTTTACGGATGAAAGTATTTAAAATAATACACTTAACTATGGAAAACTCCATTACTGTGAAAGCCCATATCGTTTCGTTTGGCTCTTTCTCGTGACTTCTTAGGGCTATAATTATTAGAGAGCGCACTGTCCGTTGTCTATATGTTCTCAATACAAGGTAATACTTAAATATATCTTTGTATGTTTTTTTTCTTTGCTTTAATTTTGATAGAATTTATTAACTGTTTACAAGGAAAACTTTGAAAGCATTAATAAAATAAAATTATTAAAGAATAATAATAAAACCAGTTACTGCAGTTTTATATATATCGCTCTTCTGAATTTATTAAAAACCTCTAGTCTGAGAATAAAATACCATAGACGGTAAATACCAAATAAGATAATTAAAAATGATAAACAGTGAATCTGATGATGTATTTCAGTTCGTAGTTTTAAATTAGTTTTTTTAATTTTAATAAGTTTTCAAAATAATAATATTTCGGAGGACGGCTTTCAATCACGTAATGGTAGATTTAAAAAAAGGCAATAAAATAAAAATTAAATTTAGGTAGATATTACAAAATTATTACTTCATAAAACATTTTTTAGGATTAAGTACACGTTTTGGTAAAAAAATTTTGTAAGCCTATTAAATTTTTTATTTATTGCATTTGTTGTAACAAATAAATAATAATATAAAATTTTAAAAATCAAATCCAGTAACTGAATGATTTGTATTGAAACTTTAGCGTCAGACCACTCTGATAACTTAGCTTAATTTCTGGTGATTATTTGTAGAATACTATTCTTAAGATAAATATACTTTGTATCAAAAAATATATATATATTCACCACTCTATTAATTACTAAAATAATAGGGCAGTCATTTTGTAAACAGTTTTTTTTTACAAATGTCGTAGAAATGTATATTTTTAATTTTTATATTTCATTGTTTTCTTTAAGTAGAGCTTTAAAACAGGACGAAATTTACGAAATATCATTGTAAACACGTCTGGGCAAACGTAAAACGTAAAACGTAAAATGTTTCCGTGGAAGAAAAATGAAGAAAAGGGGGAAATGTCAGAATTAATTGATGAAGAAGAAACTATTGGGTCAAGTTTAATGTAGAAACAATAATGTATCCAAAAAGAAAAAACTGTTTAAAAAATGATATTATATTTATCTTAGAAATAACATTTCACAAATAATTAATAGAAATTAAGGTAAGTTATCAGAATGGTCTGATCCTAAAATTTCAGTATAAATCTTTCAGTAATACGTTTTAAGTTTAGGAGCGTAAAATTTATACATATTTATTTTCAATAATTTACTGATGTTTAATCGTAAGTTCATAGCATTGCGAATGTTAAAATTAGCTGAATAACCAATCAGCGGATGTTTGGATTGTACGTAACTTCTCTCGCTAAAATTCAACCTACCATTCCATCAGCATTTTCGGTTGAATGATTACGAAGTAGAAAACCGCATAAATTTTTGTTCTATATCTGTAGAAGGTTGAAAGAAAAGGGAACACAGCCCGCTTATTCATATGGAGCCAAATGGACGGCACATGCGTAGGTCCCGAAACATACGTAGGGTACGTACGCGCACGCACAAAGAGATGAAGAGAGGGGAAAACACGAAAGAGAACGTACAAAGTGAGGGTGTATTTGGTATGAGATCGCTTTCTAGTTCCAGTTCGTTGGCGCTTAAATTTAATCGTTTGCTTGACAGAACGTAACACAGATTGTATTACAGGAATATACATTTTATCACTGCAAAGTTTTAATTAGATCTGCTTAGTATTTTTCCTTAATTCAGACAGTTTATTATATTCGCAATTTATAAAATTATCATAAAAAGAATTTTCTATTACTAAAATGATTTGTAATTTGTAAATGATTGTAATGATGTGAAATGATTGTCGTTGTTATATTTAGGTAATTGTATAAAAGCATTCACATAAATTTATTGTCTGTTTGTGTGCATGTGCTTGAGCGCATTAGAATCAACTTTTTTTCTTTTTTTTTACAAAATAGCATATACATATACTAGTATATGTACCACATACTATTTTATTTTTCAAATCTTCTCTGTTAAAAATTGTTTACTTTAAATTGAAAACTATACTTCTATTATTTTTTTGTCTACTTTTATTATTGGTGTAATTACGTAAAAGAAATGCATAAGGTTAACAAGTAATAATAGTGAAAAAAATAAATAGTCCTTGCGATACAGTCGTTGCACGAAAAATATGATTTATGAAATAATTACATAAAAATACACTGTTTTGCATTCTATTAATAACGTATAAATATAATGTGGATAATGGTTGTATTCATTACAGCATTATAATCCTTACAACTTATTAAAAGAAAGTTTATTTTATCTTCCTTTTTTATAATTTAATTTCGTACTAACAGGAAAAGTTAGAATGTTGTTTTTAAAGGGAAAAGTTAACTTAAGTTTAAAAGAAATAGCAAAGAAACGACTATTTTGTAAAAATATTCTATGGATATCCACTTCTTGGTTGGTTATAACAGACACATCTGCTACATTTTTGTGAAATAACATTTTTTTTACAAACTTAATAAAGTTATGTTTTTTTGTTTGTTTGTGGTTTTTTTTATTACTATTATTAACTTTTCTTAGAAATTTTGTACAAATATAATTTCATATTAAAGTCAGACTGCCATACTTTTTATTAGCATTTATAATTTATATTTCTAACCAACTAGTAACAAATGTAGCCTGCGAAATTAATTAAATTTACTTTTTACCCGTTAGTAATTTTTTTGCGGATCATAAAAATTAAATTCATCGATTTAAAAGATGATTTTAATTTAGAAATCACGTAGCCTGGTCGTGGATTTCAGTATTAAAGTAAAAGACGATCAAATAAAATCCACCTGAGAAAATTAAATGGATTTATGCGTGTTTATTTAATTCCTAATATTATATACAAAAATATAACAAATATATATAGAACAATAATATCAAACTTCAAACAATCATTTTAGTCGAATTTGGGTCATGTTTAGAATATATATTAGTTACGCGAAAAAAATATTTTTACAAAAGCTGTACCCGCTAGGTGGCGCCGGTGTCGAGATATTTACGAAAAAAGGAAAGAAATATACAGACTTTCTTCTTCTATAGATATAAAAGGCAATGTTCGTACGTGTGTGTGCTATAAACTGAAAAACTACTAGACCTATTTACGCTACTGGTCTGATTTAAAAGGAAAGAGGGGAAATGGGGAAAAGAAAAAAGAACACGGAAATAGGGAAAAAGATAAGAAGGGAAAAAGGAAATGAGGGAAAAGGTAAAAACAGAAAAACGTTGGAAGGGAAACAGGGAAAAAGAGATAAAGTGAACGGTTAAATTTTATGAAGTTCCGTAATGTTAATCTTTTTAATGTTTTACCAAACTTCCAATTATATTCATTTAATATATATATATATATATATATATATATATATATATATTCTCAAATCTAGCAATAGCGAAGCATTGCCGGGTCTGCTAGTTTGTTAATAAAAATTAGTGTAAAAAAATGTAGTTTATATTAAATGTTGCTGAATACGTTACTTGTAAAGGGAAATTTTATTTAATTTAGTTTTTAAATATTCCATGTATCTTAAATGATTGAATGTATTTTTTAAATAGCACTGTTGTAAAACTATTTGGACGATATTTGTTTGAAATTTCATTCAGTTTCTTTCAATTGTTTAGACCAGTGATTCCCAAAATGTGCGCCCCGGGGAGCCGCGGTCTCTTCACAGGGGCGCCGCGAAATATTGTAAAAGTTTAAACCAAGAAATTATGAAGATGCACGAGTTTTATTTATTTTTATTTCTTACTTATAAGTAGTCATATTTTTCCTTAGGGAAGAGCGCCATGGAACAATTTTAACTTAAAAAGGGTGCCGGGAATCGGAAAGGACGCCGCGACTCGTCAAAAGTTTGGGAACCACTGGTTTGGACTATATAAACAAAAAAATAATATAATACAATAAGTTTCGTTATTTTTAATTTTTCCTTAGGAATTGAACAACTAAACTTAAAAGAAGCTTCAATAATACTCTTATATCCGAGACTGTAACTACATAAATATTGTCGCGTGTTCGCGGCTCGGTCAGGCTATTGAGAGATTAACAATTTAAAATGTTTATATAATTGCAATTTATTACTTTCAGAACATAAATAAAATAAGACAAATCAACAATAATAATAATAAAAATAATATTAAACACAACCACAACAACAAATAAGAATAAGAATAATAATAAATTTCAGTAATAATAATGATAATAAACAGTGATTACGTACAATACGGAATTTAAAGTAATCGTAAGGACTTATTTAGGTAGTTAAATATTGAAAACCAGAATTCAGTCACATTGACAAAAGATATTAGCACGGCCGCTAATCTTTACACTTTTAACCATTAGTTTTCTATTAGCAACAGTAGTACAATAGGCAAGTATGAAGTTCTTTTACTGCAAATGCCTTTGCTGTTCACAAATAAAATTACGCTAACAATTTAGGAATGAAATTAAGTTCATTATCTCTTTCACTTATAGTTTTACAGTAACTCACCGAATCTTTTCTTGTTTTCATGTACTGTCCACACTGGAATTACATGTGACGTCGACTTAATCGCGTCGAACGTGTACGCACAAGAAATTTGCTCCTTCACCGACCTCCTCGTAGAATACTCTCGCTTCAAACTCGCATAACTCCTCGCTTAGAACTCTCTCGCAGAGCTCTATCGTAGAACTCTCTCTCAGACTGACGGTCAACTGGTCTTTCCCCAAGTATGTATAATCTTCTTGACCTGCAGGACCGGACCCAACTCGAAGCGTGAGAATGATCGTCCGCCTTCACATTTTCCATCAGATTCCTACTCTGGTCTGGTAATCCCTTTTCATTGAACAACATCTGTTTTTGTGTGCAATCGGGCAGTATTACAAAGGACGATTGTTAAACGGACCTCTTAGCTTTACTAAAACGGTTTCTTTTAGCCCCTTTCTGGATTCCTCCCGTTATTATATTTTCTTTACTTTCTTCTTAATTGGCAGGAATCCGTTACTCAGGTCCGTTATACGGGTCTTGTTTCAGTATGTATTGTATGCCATTATTCTTTACTACAGAAAATAGATACTAATTTAATTCGTATCAGATCAGTTAAAGCTTAATCGTTTGTAATAAACTAGAGTAGTTGTCACAAAAGAAAGGTTTTTAACTTAAAAGAGTTGTATCTTATAAATCACATGGCATGAAAATTTATTTTTACACATTATTATTAAACCTTGCTTTTTTATTTTATTCTTAGGTGTTTCAAATTTTATAAAGAAAATCTTTCGGAATAATACAGTCTATTTAAAAAATGCCACATTTTGTTATAAGTGTAATTTTAACTTCCATACTTTTATTAATACTTGTAGAATATTTAATAGAAATGACCGTTCAAGTATATTTAAGAATAGAATTTTATGTGGTGTAGTGTATTTTTAAATAATCGGTTTCAATATTTTTATTTTATATTCCTAATGTGTACGTTGCTAGCTGTTCAACTGGCGAGCGTCAAGCAATCCTCCCACAGGCACTGTGATGAAGATAATACGTATGACATGTAAATGTTTTCTACAGACTCAGACCGACTATTCTTGAGTCGTGTGGTTAATTGAATTCCAACCACCAACCTGCACCAGTGGTTTGGTATTCAAATCCTTATAAAAGCAATAAGTTGCTAGGATTTGAACCTCAGAACCTTTGCCTTCAAAAATTAGCTGTTAAAAGACTGATTTGCGACGACTAGTTAACTTCTAGGCCAGCCCGATAGGCTTCAATATGGCAACCATTCTTTAATTTAGGCACTTGTTAAAGATTACATCTTCTGTATTTCAAACCATTGATTTGATTAATTACACGTACGTAATGAACAGCCAGATGGGAAGAGTTCTTAAGAGGAAAATATTTTTATTTTAAAATCTAAAAAACTTGCCTTTTTGTTGTAAAAGAATAGTCACATCAATGTCAGCATTGTTTCATAGGAAAACAGTGACAAATATAATAGTCGGAAATATATGCCTCGCTTGCATCATATGAAATATCGTGCAAGCGAGGCATGATATTATGGCTCTTTTCTAAGAACCATAATTTCCCGCTCATTTTGATCGAAATGGTTTTCTTCCTTCATAGCCTTTTCTCCATTCTATTTTTAATTGAAACTATCGAATCAAATATAATAGCTTTATAAAAAATATAATTCATTGCAAAAGGAAACCTTAACTGAAAGCTTACAATCTTTTTTTTTGTTATTTAAGAATAATAAAAATACATATTTGATTTTATATATATATAATAAAAATAAAATATAATTTCAATTAAACCACGAATGCGTCATCTACGAAACACGACAGTACTATCAACATAAACAAAAATATTACTAAATTGCGGATAATAATTGACTTACTCTCGTATAATTTATAAACAAAGCGTGGAATGTTGAAATTATACTACCATAAATAGATAAAAAACGAGATACTTTTATACGTAATTTATCCTAATATTTTTTTTAATTTTTCTTAAAACAAATTAAAAATTTCATTAATAAAGAGATTAAAAAACAAGCTCTACTTTCCAACTCAATATTTTTCATTTTCTGGTTCTAATTGCATAACTCTTCAAAGACAAGCTTCGTTTCTCATACAATTATCGTAACTGAATCCTTCAGTGTTTCCCCTGGGTCTTTTGTTTCACACCAGAAGAGAATCCTCAACTAAAACCCCAAATAAAAACAACTTTTACAAAATTTATTAAGTTTTTATTTTATTTCATTCTTACCGCTGGAATCTTTTTCATTTATTCAGGACATTCTTGACGAGTATTTCCGTTAGAGAAGATTTCAAGTATGCTTGATTTTTTAAATATTTATTTGAATGCTATTTACTTAAAATTTTACTCGTAATAAGTATTCAGTAGATCTTCCTTTTAGAGTAAATAACGAGAATTTTTAAAATTTTAGTGAATGGATTTAAAACTCATAAGGTTTTTTAAACAAATTTTTCCATGAAGAATTATTCTGACTTTTCTTGGAAACAATTCGAATTTTTTTAATTACAATTAAAGTAAATTTTAATTATTTTTTAATAAAATATGCTAAATGTATCCTAAACGTGTTAAAAAGAAAATAAATTAAAGGTCTCCCCAAGAGAAAGCTCTGTCTAAACTAAAAAAAAAATTGATACAGTTGTTTGATTTACAGCTCAATAAAACTACTCGTTGTTAATAATTAGTTAATCATTCATCAAAATCTCTTAAAATGTTTTTGAATTTATACCGAAACAGAAATTATATAAGCCACGTGCATCATTATAGAAAATATACGAGTATTATCAACGTACTGTAACCCATTTCTAAAGTATTTTAAAGATTCTTTCTACAGCGTCTTCAATCGTTATTAAATAATTTCATTTCAGCTTCCCAGATCATAATATTGTCTTCACGCTGTGTGACATACTGGTACATCACTTGATGGATTAGTCTGAGATACTAAGAAAAGTAAAGTATATAAACCTTTCTTTCTTTCTTTCTCCTGTTAGCCTCCGGTAATTACCTTTCAGATAATACTTCAGAGGATGTTATGTATGAGTGTAAATGAAGTGTAGTCTTGTAAAGTCTCAGTTCGACCATTCCTGAGATGTGTGGTTAATTGAAACCCAACCACCAAAGAACACCGGTATCCACGATCTAGTATTCAAATCTGAAAGTACATAAACCTAATGGTTTGTTTCTGTACGTTAGTGCAATGCTTCAATGCATATGGCCCTTAGATTAAATTTTATAAAAATAAGTATATAAATATTTTTCATGTCCAATCGAACTTATTCTTTGTAACCGGGCATTAATTTAAACTATTCGAGAGAAATCTTATCGGCTTCTACGTATCAAAAAAAAAAAAAAAACTACTTCGTGTTGCAATTGTATTACTTCTAAATAATACTATACAGCAGAAAACAAGTTTCACAAATATTGCGAAAGTAGTCAGTTGACTTTATGATTTTTCCTTCGATTCTGCGTGATTGAGATGTGAATACCAAAAAGGAATGCTAAAATATATTTAGATCTACTAAAAATTGTTTAAAATTACAGATGTACTAAAAATAATTTTTGCTTGAACTTGAATTCGCGAAATATAGATTACAATGGATGTTGTCCAATTAACGGTACTCAGTGATAATCTATTTAAGTCTGGGAATGAACAGAAATACCAATTTTTTTTTAATTATTTGTAATTGTCTATTGTAACGCAAAAAAACACTAAAAAGCTACTAGCTGTATCATTTGTAATTCTTAGAATTTTAGCTACAAAAAGCAGGTTTTAAGTCTTTATTATATACATGTGTAATTGGGCTTAAAGTCCAACTAATTTTTAGTTTTATTTATAAGGTGACTTTTAATCGCATAAAAACAGTAATTTCAATCTAAATTTATAATTAAAATTATTCAACATATAATTAATAATAATAATTGAAATTATAACCATTATACAGGAATTCTAGTTGTTATAAAAATACAACTTCAAAAAATTTACTTTTAGAAAATCTGAAATTATTTAAGTGGCGTAACTTAAATTCTCCTGAAAAGCTTACCAATGTAAAAACAATATTTTATTACGAAAAGCTATATTAAGAATAATTCCTAGACGTTTTCCCCCAGTTTGTATAACCGAGACAGTCGGCAATTTATAGATAATAATTTATTATGACAAAACGTTTTCTATGAGAAAAATAAGGATAATAAAATGTGAAAGAATCATTAAAATTTATAGTAATTATTTAAGACTTTAACAACTACTGCAGTAACTTCTGGTAAGGAAATACAAATTTTGTTAAATTTTTAAACGTTTCGTGGTCTTACTTAAAATTCATGGCGGATGATTTTAGTTAATCCACTATTTGTTTTGAATTTTACTGAGTTTTCACAAGGATTATACATTAAATACAAAAAGGTACTGCTTCTGTAAAAATAAATGAAAACACTTTCTTGTACAAGAAGACCAACTTTAGGTTGTCGTGGCCCTTACTATTTCCCTATCAGAAACGCTCTGATTTTCATAGTACAACGCATTACATAAATTTGTTTTTTTAACCTCCGGATCCATCGTTAGGTATTGCTTCAGAGGATGAGAAGAATGATTTGTAGCTTGGTCCGAAAATGCCATGCCTGACCGTGATTCGAACCCGGGACCTCAGGATGAAAGGCCGGCCACAGCATAAGCTTGTATGAAAAATACCCCACTTCACAGTCAACATATCATCTAATTGAGATTATATTGTCTGTTGTCGACTTTAAATTGAGCCTAAATAAAGAAGGACTCAACCAATCTTCATCAAATTTTCACATGCACAACTTCAGATACACTAACATATCATATCTTAATTTTTGTACGCTATCGATAAGGCTGTGAATATCATTAACCCAAAATACCGACATATTTTTATTTGTAGCTACTCGTGTAGTGCACTCTAAGCTTTAGAAGATTTATGCACTGGATATCCTAAATCACCGAAATTTGTAATGAAATCACGGAGTTGATCCATCGCAACGCATAAGTGAGTTTCTGCTGGATTCCTAGCCACATGGGAATTCCAGGTAATGAACCTGCAGATTCCGCGGCTAAAGATGCATGTCGTCAACCTCCCTTCATCACTCGAATTGCTACTTGTGACTTTATTAATTGTATAAAACACTCTCTTTGAACAAAACTCCAAGGTAACTGGATGGCTACAGTAGATAAACTTCGACACATTAAAGATTCTGTGTTGCCATAGGGTTCGTCAATCAGAAAAATTCGTAGTGAGGAACTGGTCCCCTGACGATTACGGTTAGGATATATCAGAGTCACACATAGGTATCTTATGTCAGCAGAAAACGTACCACTATGCGTACGATGCAACTGCCGCTTGACTGTGTCCCACATCCTTGAGGATTCCATATGTTATGCGGTGTGGCCTTGCGTTGTAAACTTAAATTGCTCAGAAATATTCGTCAAATCGTGGCAATAATAAGAAAGTTTTAGACCGGGTGTTGCTATTTTTACGAAATGTTAATATTCTACACAAAATTTAGTATTGTGGTGTATAAATTTTGTTCTAGTGTTGAATTATTCTAATGAAGCTGTTTTTCTTTTTATATTTAATTGTTGTGATTTATATATATATATTATTCTGATATCTTAGAAAGGATTTTTAAAATTACAATCCAGTTATAATTTATGGAATTTTTATAGTTATAATTTACAAATACAATCGTATTATTTTTGGATTTTCTTAGCAAAATCTTCTAAAGATTGTACATTTATTTTTTTTAAAATCATTTTATTTAATTATTTGACAGAACAATAAAATACAATGTTATGTTGGTACTAACTGTACATTTTTGAATTGTATTCAATTTAAAGTGAGTGTTGAAAATTATTTTATTTTAATTTTGTTGATGGTTACTTCATAATTTTAAAAAACGTAGTATTTGATAGATATAAAACTTGCATTTATTTAAAGAGTAATAAAGAAACTTTTATTCTATCCTAATATTTCAGGTAAGATTGTTGAATTAATAATTGTATAAATATTTGATGTTAATAAAAACTATTATTTTAGCAATTGTGTAACTGTCCACTTTATTAAAGAATTGGAGGATCGTATCTCACTTTCAAATGAAATAAGTTTAAATGAAGTGCAGCAAAAAATGTGTATATGTAACTTAATAGGGATACAAAGATGTCATGTGATGTGCACATCAGATTTTTTAACTTTACTATGTAGTTTTAACTTGCAGATTGAGATTTTAAATCTAAAAGAATATTACAATGTGAACTAATTGTAATTAAATAATTAAGTTATAGTTAAATATTTATATATTTTACTAATTTGTCAGACTGAAGACAAACTAAACTAACTTCTGTTTTTATTCTTTATTCCGAGTTCACGATTTAATTTTTATTCAGCTTTCGTCTCTATCTTTGTTTATCGGCGATTGTCTTATCTCTAAACGAGCCATTTTTATTTTAGTTCTTTCTCAAGTTTTCAGAGAGGTTCGACTTTTGTCGTCTATTTTTCTACTTTTGACCCCATTACAAGACTGGCAAACTGTTCTACATGAATTAATTATAAACCTTATTGAATTTTTATAATAAATTAAGCTTTTATTACATCGTAAAATACCCTCAATAACTGTTTTATTAGAAAATGAACTAATTTCATAACCTTAATTTATAAATCATTTATAAATTATTCTATGAGCAAAATTATTAAGAACAATTAAACTTTTACAATTAAATTGCTGTGAATAAAACATGTACAGTATATGAAAACTGTATAACGGTTTATTATATTAGTTGCTTAACAGTTGTTGTGAGCAGAAAAATTTATGTCCCCTACAAAAGCGTAGTTTTAAACAGTTTTAGTACTTAACCGCTTAAAAAATTTTAATTACAGTTAGTTAATAACTTCTAAATAAAAGTTCAGTCAACATTAAAATTAAAGAGACTTTGAAATAAAAATAAACCACTAGCAACTTAAAAATTCTCTCAAAGGTATACACACTAAATGAGTCGGTTGAGAAGGGAGGACAGACAAAGATAGATTTGCACCTTCAAGAGAGAAAAAGATAGAGAAAAATTCAACTGGAGTTTTAGAAAGCTTATTTGAAGCACTCACTTCAGTTTCAAGAGTAACTTTGAAGGAAGTTTTCCGTAATTGAATTTTCGCACTCGTATAAAGACCTCATTTGATTAATGTAAGTACTGGACAGTCTAGATTTGTTGTTAGTCTGTATAAATAGCAATTACATCTAAAAATTTTAATATTTTCTGAAGTGATCCAATTTACATATAAGAATCACTATAAATATAAATTAAAATGTTCAAAAATAATTAAGGAACATAAGGTACCCTGCGGTACCTTTTATACCTTCTTTTCTATTTGTACCAATAATAATCTTAATAAAATCCAAATAATAATAAAATAATATAAACTTTATTCAAGGTATTTTTCGAAGAAAAGGTTTTGATTGCATTTTCAATCGTTTGAATTTGATTTTCCTCATTTTGTTTTCCTTAGCCTTCCACAATATTACCAAGCGTCTGAGAAAGTTGAATATGACAAAAAAAATAGATGCATTAGCAATCTATAAATAAATAGAATGAAGAAGGGATTTCATAACTTTCTCCCTTATTTCATCATTTCTCGTTGAAACCCAAGAGTTCAAAAAAGTTTTTATCATTTCAATAATTCTAATTTATTAAATTAGAGCTTTAAATTAAATGTGAACTTTTAAAAAATTATTTTAATTATTAAAGCTTTTCTGTTTTACAAATTAAATTTTTAGGAAATATACACGAGTATAACCACTAAAAATAGACCCACTAGCAATTTAAAAATGCTCTAAAAGGTATAAGCTGAGTCTGTAACCGAATCAAATATTTATATGCAGAGGTTTCAAGAGAAAAGGGAAATACTCTGGGAACTAATTTTGGAACTTGAAATAAGGCAAAAGGTTCATACATATGTCCAAAAAATTTAGTTATGGAGTTACGGCTAGCGAAAAATTTGGCCCGGATTTCAGTTACCCAAGAGAAATGAGATCACACTGAAATTTTTA
Organism: Lycorma delicatula; assembly: GCF_047948215.1. Taxonomy (NCBI): domain Eukaryota; kingdom Metazoa; phylum Arthropoda; class Insecta; order Hemiptera; family Fulgoridae; genus Lycorma; species Lycorma delicatula. The sequence continues at coordinate 56,037,689 of NC_134457.1, forward strand.
GGGCGTAATATAAGGGGTAAAATTGATGATTTCTTAACAGATCCGAGAACTATATTTTCAGTTATTTTTATGATATCCAACGTAATAAAGAAAAATTTGGTGACGAAAAACACGTTTTGTTTTTTTTTTTAAATTTGAAGTACAATAACTTTATTAAATGACTAATAAATGCGGAAATTTTGTATAAAAAGCTGACAACACAGTTATAGGACTTTCCCGTCACGCCTTTTTTTTCTGATACACGGCTTACACACACAACTTAATTTAAAATATTTATCATTTTAATTTAAATATAATAATTTTTGTTTTTTTAATTCAATGATTTTAAGTAAAGCGTTAGCGCATACCGTATTTCATTCGTGCTGTTGTGGTGGTACTATCGGCCACTTAAATACTATTTTACTCTTTAAATATTATTCATTTATTTAATTCTGCCTTTTACCTGTGACGTCACAACATAACAGACGATGCAACAGCTGTACGTCAGAGCGATCCTTGTGGTGAGAGGGGTACTACTATTGAGGAAGTGTATCCACTTAGCCGTTAGTTTATTTAAATCATTTTTTGGGGTGGAAGTGCGATTTGACAAAAGTTTTTTTTTGAATGTTATTTTTTGATCATTAACAAATATGCCTAAGAAAAACAAGATCTTAATTAGGTGAAATCTCGAGATACAGAGGGTGACCTTTTTCTACTTCACCCATTGATCTTTTAAGTTGTAAATTTAAGGGCATCAATGCCTCATATACTAAAGTAATATGACCAAGTTTGGTCCAGTAGTTATGGGGATATGAGGTGTGAGACACGAAACACACACGTACATATTAACATCCGGAAAACTTCTTTTTTTTGGATTCCTTCGGTGTCAAAACGTAAAGATCCGGTGAAAACCGCATATGCCCAAATTGGACCGATTACAATACTTTCCCTTTTAAAACTATATCTCTGTTATAGCGCTAGACGGGTAAGTAAAAACTTGTGAAGAATTTAATTCTGAAAAAATTTATTTATTAAAGTCTACCAGAAACAAAAAAAAATCAACTTTTATTATTAAAAAGCAAAAAATAACAAAGTTTAACAGAAAAATGGTATTAATTTCTAAAAATTAAAAACAGCTATTTTTAGTACAATAAATTTAGACATTTGAAAAATTAAAATAATTTTAATTTACTCAAAAAAAAGAAGTTTTTACTGTAGTTTATAGTGTATTAATTTACAATAAATTCCACCATTGATATCAATAAACTTTTCAGCTCGTTTCCTTACATTTTCATCGCCAATCTAAAGATATCTTTACATTCCTTGAGTAGGGCAGTAGCATTGAGAATGCAAGCGATCAGTTCATCACACGTGCATCTTTTTGCTTGCATACCTCGTATTTCATTCATCCCAAAAATAGTAATTTCTAAGGTAGTAATGTCCGGTGTTCGCATTTATGGGCATATATTTGTATGAACCTTTTTTCTATTTCAAGCCTGATATTAGTTTTCTAATTATTTACCTTTCCTTCTGAATCACTCTATACATATTTTATAGAATGGGGCCTGAGATAATATATTCTTAGATAAATAAAATTATTGTATTACAAAATTATGTTGTTTTTTTTTTACATAAATACAGTAAAATCCAAAAAAAAAATTATTAAAATGCCAGATATTTCTGACGGCTAATTTATTTATATATATAAAACAACATGTAGTAACTGATTCAAGTCCAGCATAAACTACTGAAGATAAATTCATGATATAGGTTCGAATACACGTTCTTCTTACGGTGTAAGTGTACACTTAGGAAGGATTTTTTTTTAATTCCGTATTTAAAGGGTTAAAATGTAGTAACAGCAATTTTTTTTTTTTTTTTTTTTTTTTTTTTTTTTTTTTTTTTTTTTTTTTTTTAATTTCTCGTTAACAAATGAAGATAACAGCTTGATTTTTAGTTAATCTTCATATGAATATCTAAAAACTAATCTCTAGATTTTTGAAATTCAACCTTGAAAGGGGTGAAGAAAGGTAAATACATTTCTAACAATGATTGCAAAATTTTCTCCATTTTCTACTATACTAAACGAGATATTTTGGCTTACAGATAAATACCTAAAAACCACTTTCAGTTTTTTGAATTCTAATATTTTAAAGAATAAAAAATCTAATTGTTTTCTAAATTGTTTGCCGTTTTATACAATCGCTATTGAATCAATCTTTATGAGATTTGATAATATTGTGATGGTAATTTATGTTTGTAATTCTGATAATTCGCAAGCGAAGCCGCGAGGAGAAATCTAAAATTTGGGTCCTATACTGACCAAACTGTTGTTCTGAAGAGTTTACAGTAGGCTGATAGTTTTATAAATTGAACAAACTTTAATTTTTATTTATCATTATTATTCTCAAAGCATAAGTTTAATGAACTCAGCGGGGTCCAGGTAGCAGAGTCCTCTGGTTAAACAGGAAAGGCGAGCGAAACGAGTCCTGGCCAGCTAAAAACATATCCTGACCGCGGCGAGAAATGCAAGTAACCGTATAGCGTGGGCAAAGTCACAATGGGAATACTAGTAGACTATAATTGGGTTATTAGCTTATTATTAATTATTTAATTAAACAGACGATATCGTGAAACTTGATTTAGCTTTCTCAAAAATTTCGTACGAAATGAAAGTTTTCAATGTCTCTCATTTTTTTGTAATTATACTTATAAATCTTTAGTCCTGGTTCACTCATTTATAATTTCAATATAATCTATATATTTTTATTTTTTTAAAGGTATTAAAGGTTTTTAGGTATTTTATAAAAGGTATTTTTTTATAGTTTTCTCATTTCTTAACAGTTTTGAAAAGAATAAATGCAACACCTTAATGTAATTTTTATCAACAATTTATATTTATTTTTTGGTTAATGAAACTAGACAGCATCTTTGAAGATAGTACGTGGAATAAGGAAATGGAATTTTGTAGCGTATGAAAAATTTCATGCCTGGCTGGGATTTCATTTTGGGACCTTAGGATTAAAGGCCGAGACACTACCACTCCACCACGGAGATAGTCTTTTAAATACTGCTAAAATTCCGTAAACTTACAGCAACTAAATACCATTTTCAGTCTGTCATTTAAAGATAAATTATGAAATTGCTTGTCACTATAAATAAATTTATATCTCTGTTTTTTATTTTGCTTATATAGTTTTAATGTGTAAATATTTTTTTTAATGCATTTTTTATTTTATAAAACTTCTAGTGTAATATTGTGTAGCGGCTATAAATTTCCAAATGCTCTAAGGTGGACATTTCAAATAGGAAACCAGTTAGTTATTTAGTTGGATAACAGAATAGAAGTAAATATTTTTTATCGCTTGCCGGTTGAAAAACGTTTCAGTAAATGACATTTGAATAATTAATTAGTAATTTTTACGTGGAATATAACTGACCAACTTCTCACCCTCTGGCGAAAAAAATAAACACATTTTTACATTAAACTTTACTTTTTATTAACAATTCAATAATGAGTGTTATTTTTCAATGATAAATTATTATTATACGTCAAAGTTAACAAAATGTAAATACATAGAGGACATAGTGTTACCTGGAATGTATTAAATGATGTTGGCACTGGTAATAATACAATGGGACTGCGTCAGAGCATTATAGATAGCAAGAAGCCAGCCGCTGGTCACCTCTGTACATCACCTTTCATTCTCTCTCGCTCCCTTTCTGTTCAGCTTCTGGAACCACTGTAAGGTGGTTCAGAGCCTAAGTAATTACTTCAGAGAATGAGGATGAGTGAGAATGATATGTATGAATGTTAAATGAAGTACAGTGTCAGGGCGACCATTCCTCAGATGTGTGATATGAGATGTGTTAATTGGAATCCAACCACAAAAGAACATCGGTATCCACGATCTAGTATTAAAATCCCTATAAAAGTAACTAACTGCCTTTATATTACTGATTTTACCTGTGCGTTATCTGAGCCTTCTAAACTTTGACGAGTAATGCATTTTTTTTTGTTTTTTTTTTTTTTTGTCAACGGGTGATGAAAAATGTTTTTAATTTTTTTTTAATTTTAAATAGAATTATCGGAATTAATTTATATCCGTTAAATTTCAGTCACCTTGGCAATTCATATCTTCATTTTACTTGTCCACCACTTCTGTAAATAATCTTTTATGCAGATTTTTTGGAAAAAGTTTTTATAAATCTAAAGCCAAAAAGCCCAATCGTTAAACGAAAAAAATGTATTCATTTATTGATCTATCACAGGAGAGTAGCTTCTGCTCGATGACGCTCCACACAACCTCATTTTCACAGAAATGGCTAAGATCTTTCGAAAAATAAGTACATTTTTTATCGCTTTTTTTAAATATTAGAGATAAAATTTTTATTTTATTTTACACTGAGGTAAAATTTTTAAGAAACTTATCATACACGTGGCGGAGTGGTGGCGTCTTCGCCTTTCAACTGGAATGTTCTGGGTTCGAATCACAATGAGATTTGGCATTTTTTCACATGCTAAAAACATTTTTTTCTCATCTATCATAGAAAAAATCAACTGCAGTTGGTCAGTCAATTTATAATTCCTAATACTATATAAATGGAGGAAATATTTTTATGGCGTCTTCATCTTACATCACATTTATCGGAAAATTAAAAGAATCGATTTTTTTCCATACCATAAAGTCAAAAAATAAATGAATCTATTAAAAGTAATCTTTGCTCATCCAGAAAAGTAATCCACCTATCACAAATTACGGTCACGCATGGCATTTTTTCTTACGCTACAATAGCTTCAAGCTTATATGGTGAATTAATCATCCAAAAAAAAAAAATTCTTTTAGGAAGCCTAGTAGATGTAATCATATATGGACCATCCTAAAAGAAGTCATGAAAGAATTACAGAGATTCCTGACTTAGCTTGTCTATTTATTAAAAGTAAATTATCTCATGCTGTTACATTATCTTTTTAAATAATGAAACATTGATTTCATGTTTGTTTAATCATCTTTTATTTTCAAATTAGAAAATTGTAATAATAGTTTAAATATTAAAAACTAACTAAGCTAACTCGAAGTAAACAAGAATACTTTCTTGTTTACTTCGAGTTTAGATACGAACTCTGAAGGACTCATCTTTTGCATGGAAATTCTATAATTTTGTGTTAGAGATTCTCTTTGAAAGCTCTCTTTTGGGAAGTTTTTAAGCAAAGCAATTTTTATTTACTTTGAAATATAATATATTCCCCATTTCAGTGTTTTACCTAATCGGAAAATGAGATCATTGGAATCGCATAACCAGATTAAATTATAAATTATAAAATAAAATAAAACGTGACTGGAAGCACTGAAGAATGCGGCATTAAAAAAGTAGATTATCGAATTATGCTAAAATAGCATCACAGGTGGTTAACAACTGCTTTCTTCACTAACCGGATAAAATTCAACTACTTCCTACTAAGAACATCTAAACACAACTCTCAGCTGATTTTCGAGGTCGATAGTTCTAAGGTTTGAATCCTTGTAAAGGCAGTTGCTTTTAAGTGTATTTGAATGCCAGACTGAGGATAACGGTGTTCTTTGGTGGTTGGGTTTCAATTAACCACACGTCTCAGGAGTAGTCGATCTGAGTCTGTTCCAGACTACATGTTTACCGGTAATTTACACTTACATTGCACTATCTGCAGCTAGACCTGATAAGCTGATAGCATTAATTGCATTTGCCTACACACACACACACACCCCCGGCAATAGCCGAAAAAGTGGTTGGAGAAAATAAAAAAACATTTACAAAGTAGTCCACTCAAATAGTTTATAAATTGTCAAGTTCCTGAGAGTAACAAGTAAATTGTAGATTCTAATCCAAAATATCCATATTATTCTGTTTTGAAATATATTTACCTCCTACATAGAATTACATGAAGCACACAAATTATTTTATTTATTCTGTTCCAGTAATAAAGTAATACACATTAACCGTACAGAATGATTTTTAAATACTTTTGTTTCTTTTATTTTATGATTTTTTTCTTAACGTCACATATTCAGCGAGTTGAATAATTTTTTTAATGTTTTGTCCTTTGAGTTGTGCTGGTGAGCACAATTTACTTACCTTTAAGGAAAGTTTTAGAAAATCTAAGTGAAATGTTGGGACTTAAAGAACGTTAACTTAAGCTAGTAATTACGCTTATTTCGTTACTTTGAGGTCTTACTGAAGTTTTATTCAGCAAACAAAGATATTAATGCTGTACTAAGATATTATATAATAATACTGTCCGACTATGAAAATAATTTTGATAAATTAAACGAAATTAATTTATGTAATTGATTTAAGATGATTCGTTTTTTTTTTATTTTATTAGATGAAATAAAGTAATCTTTGCGTCAATATAATTTTCATTGTTACTAACAACAATTCAATTTTTTTTATATATCCATTTTATCCATAAGTATATTAGCTTGGTTTTTATTTTGTTCATTTTATCCATAAATATATTAGCTTGGTTTTTTATTAACAAATTAAAATGTTTATTCTTCGTAATTAAGTTTTGGATTGATGTTAAAGCATTTATTAGTGATTTCATTTTCTAAGATAGTTTTTTTTTATAATAACTAATTCATGGTGATACTCGTATATGATTAAATTACAATATAATTATATATATATTACATATTACGATTACGATTATATTAATATATAATATATAATATTAACTCCGTGTTAATTGGTTACGATGCTTTGATGTACCTTCAGTTTCCTTATATATTATTGTCAAACCATAGGCCTGGAGATATTTTTTCTAATTCACTTAAATGTTATGTTCATTAAAAAATATTGGAAAAAAAAATTTTAATTAAAAAAGCTGGAAAAGTCGAAAAGTTTTGCAACTCTGGTTACAGATTGCTTTGTCCCCGGTAGATTATTGGGAAGAAAATTAAGTGGAAAATTTAAGTATTGAATCATCATACAAGTAATAAATTTTGTAAAAAAAAAAAATGAATTTATTCTTCGAGTAGAATTTTAAGATTGGGACTCATATAGCTCCTCACCAGTTGTAACTAATTTTAAATGGAACCAGTGAGTCATATACATTAGTGTCTGTACAAAATTTCATAAAAATTGGTTTGTCTGGTCTAAAAATATCAGGAAAAACGGTAACTGACGAAAAAAGCAAAAGAAAATTGGGTTTATTATCTTCCACTCATGAATTGTCCAAATACATAACTAAATCGACATATTATTGTAATATGTAATTAGTACAAGAATGTGACAGTCAAGAAACGATAAAAAATAAAAAATGTTTCCCCTCTACTGCTTTATGGGAGTTATGAGTAAGAACAAATATCATAAGAGAATATTTTATTACTATATATTTTGTTGTTTAAGGAACATAAAATTATGTGAAAAAATTGATCAACCTCCTTTTGAGTAAAATTTTGAGAAACGGTAATCATTTCTATTCCCGTAGACCGACACTAAAATTAATTTGTATCAATTTATAGAAATCATCGAGCCAAATTTCATCTAAATCAGTTATCCAGACCTGAAATATCAAGAAAAAAATAGGCCGACAAATATATTGGTACATCCTTTCGGAATTGTTCAATTCTAAAATTGTGTGTTTTTTAAATAAGTTCAGAAAACGTCGATAACTGTAAAAACCCGACATTCACAATTTATCCAATTAACATACTTTCCCTGTTACAAGTACATGTTTTGGCTGTGAAAGTAAAAATGCATTTTTCTGTGTAAAATTATATTTAATGCGTACTGTATTATAGTAATTGAAGACATTCCCACCCAGCTTATTTGTGCGGTATAGAAGTATTTGTTATGCCATATATAATGGACATCTATTAAATAAAAGACAATCTTCGTTTTTTGTGGCCTAATAATCCGAAAACTACTTAACCGATTTCGCTGAAAATTTCACAATTTATTATTATTTTCCCGGGAGTGTTTATGTATTATTAGTTCCACGTTATTAGTTTATATGTTAAAATAATAATGCGTCAAAAACGACTAAATATTGGTCACATAGTAACTGTCTGAGGAAGTCTATATTGACACGACAACAATTGATATAGACCATGACAATCGATATAAACAACTCTCAAAATATACAACGACATTAAACGACAGTAAAAGAATTTTTTAGTTATTTATTTATACGTTTTTTTAAAAATAATTTATATAGTATGAAATTGGAGTGGTTTGAACTGCGGTAAACACTCCGGGGGTCACAAGAAGAAAGAAAATTAATAGTGAATTAATATTATACAATTTATTGTTTTTGTAATATTGTCCGTTATCAGTTTCAGTGTTTTTGTAAGTTACAGAAATGCAAAAAACGTAAATAATAAGATAAATATCGTAGATATGAAACTTTTATGCTTTAAAAATAACAATGCGTCCAAAATGGTAAATTATTGGTCGAAAACATTCGATCCAAGAGAATGAGAGAATATAGAAGAAATAAAACAGAGGAAGAAACAGCACAACGAAATGTACGAAATGGATTACATATGTCAAATATAATACAAAATTTATTAATACACTTAAATTTAGCAATAGCGAAGCATTGTCGAGTCCACCAGTTAAACAATAGAAATAAAAAGAAGGTAATTTATTCTTTTTTATTCTAGTAAAACCTTTTTTAAAAAGATTTTTTGAGTATCTCTAGCATTTTAACACTAATATTTCACGGGAAAAATATATTATCTATAACTGTGTACAACTTCAGCAGCGGAACAATTCGTTAATTGTGTAAACTGTATACATTAAGTAATGCCGGATAACCAATTATTAATAATCACTTCCTTTATTTACTTTCAAAATTTATACTTCATTAATTAAACATTGCAATGAGTTATATAATAATTTATGTTTTTAGTTAAGTTCACATTTATTCACATTTTAAATATTAAATATCACTAGCTAAAACAATAAAAATTTATTGATGTTGCTAATACATCTTAAAGCAAAGTAAGTTTGTGTAATTAATTCTAACAATAATTAAGATCAGCTGGTTCATTAACAAGTAAAACGAAATAAGAAGATGACAGGAGATGTTTACATTAAGCAAGAGGACAAAGAAAACAAACAACTGAATCTGAACATACTGCCCATCAAAAAAAACGTTGGCTTTTTTCTTATAATAACATGAGAATATCAATATAATTTAGCTATAATATAAGTTAATAAATGTTATACTAATGAAATGTAGATTATTTCATTAATATGATTTAGTAGTACAAGATAAACCAAGTATATTTATTTTACATTTTTTTGTCAATATACTATATAATAGTGATCACAAATCAATGACAAAGTATAAAAATAGTAATACAATAAGAATAATAATCAATAATGCTCATAGTTTCATTATCTTGATATGAAAATCATAAATATATAACAGTAATAATAATCATAATGATCGTAATATTAATAACTTCGTAGTAATATATGTAAATATATATATTCTTGCAAACTTGTAACTATAATCTTATAGCGACTAGGATTTCTTTAAATATGTTGTCCGTGATGCACCTATTGTGAGAAGATATGTCCAATGGCCCAAATTACCATGGTGCCATTGGCTAGAAAGTGTAAATAAATGATTTACTGAACATTTAGTGACTTATTGCATCTAATAGATAATATCTCTCTGTGTGTGTGTGTATGTGTGTGTGTGTGTCTGTGTGTAGTACATTTGTAGATGTAAATGTAGTATAATAATGAGTCTAAAGAGTAGAGTGTTAGAAGTTTAACAGTATATGAGTAAGATATAATACAGATTATTGCATTATAATGACAATATATAACATTTAAGACCATAATATAAACCACAATTGAAACAAAATACAATAAATAAATTACAATAATAAAGTATAATATCAATTAATAAAATTATTTTACAAATATTCTCAATTAGTAACATGTGAAAGGTTTTTTTTTTAAATAAGCAATATTCGATTAATTTTCAGCTTCTCACAGCTAACACAAGTCTTCAGAGCTGACCATTAGCAGTCTTTAAATTGTAAATTGACAACTCGAATGAATTGGTCAGGACTTGGATAAACTTAAGTGATAATTCTGAATTTCCATTGCGTTGGTGAACAGTTCTTATAGATTAATACTAAGTCTCCAATAGACAGATTACATGAAGGAAAACTCCATTTATTTCTCTGCTGGAGATAATGAAGATAGTCCTTAGACCATCGTTTCCAAATGGATTGGACTAATTTCTTGAGAAAATGACAACGACCTAGTTGGTTAATTTCAATTTCTTTGTAATCGGATTGAGGTAAAGACAAGTGGACAACCGATAACAAAATGTCCAGGCGTTAGTGGTTCTAGGTCCCTATGATCTGTTGAAACAGTAAAAATGGGATGAGAATTAAGACAGGATTCAACCTGTGTTAAAACTGAATACAATTCTTCAACGTTCAAGATTGTTTGTCCTACTACACAATGTAGATGATATTTTACACTTTTAATTCCACTCTCCCATAAGCCACCAAAATGGGGCGAAGAAGGTGGAATAAATGTCCATGTTATGTTTTCTTTGGATGAAGAGAGATGAATGTTTGATTTTATATTTTCTGAATTGACTTTAAATAAGTCATACAAAATATTTTTGACAGAACGGAAGTGGGAACCATTAACTAAAATAATTGGAAAGGAATACTTCTTTGTGAAATAACTCTTGAGTGTTGTGATAAATGATTGTGTAGTCAAATCTGAGACTAATTCTAAATGAATTGCCTTGTTACTGAGGCATATAAAAAGTGCGATATAAGATTTATGTAAGGCTTTGGACCGCTGTCCACTATGATGAATTGTAAGTTGATCTCCATAGTCTTGCACAGACAGAGAATGGATGAAAAGGTACTACTCTGAAAGGTGGAAACTGACTAAGTTGTTGAATTAAAATTAAAACTAAACATTTATTAATGACTGATGAAATGCTTGTTTTAGCATTTAAGATCAAGTATTTCTGGCATAATGAATGATGCGTTAATTGTATACCAGAATGTAAAAGACGTAAATGCTCAGCAATAATAATTAATTTAGTTATATTTTCCTTTGAGTGTAAGAATAATAGGATGTTTATGTTTACGTTTAGCTTAATACAACAAAGAATGTTGTAATCTGCCTCCCACTTGTAATATCGTAAGTCATCCAGAAATTGGTCAAATGAAATGATTTTACTTTGATTAGAAATAATTTGTTTTTAAATTTAATTTCAATTTGTTTTAATTTTTAATTTCATCACTAAAATTTACATATTGAGACTGCTTTATGAAAAAGGAAAGGGTTTGGTTTAATTCCCCTGTAGTTAAATGACCAGTGGTAATTATGTTCAGAACGATTTAATTTAAGATTGCGCATAAACTGGAAATAAAACCTAAATGTATGAATTAGCATATATAAAAATGAAATTTGTTGTGTAAAGTCTACTAAAAGTATGTACTAAAGATTTGCATGCTAATAGGGGAAATCTAGTTGGTTTTCATTTGATATTTGAATTAGTGGCCAAGTATGGAGCAAAAGCAGTTCCATATGTTATAGTTCTAAGTGCAAAATTTTGTAGTTGTTGATCTGGAGATTCACACCACAAAATGCATTGTAAATTAGTGTCATAAGGTTTAACTAGTATTTGACGATACATTTTTGCTATATCCGATGTAATGACATAGTTATAAATTCTAAATCTAAGTATTATTGAGAATAGATTGTATTAGACAACAGGCCCACCTAATAGTGTATCATTAAGAGATAAACCATTATAGGTTTTAGCTGAACCATCAAAAACAACTCACATTTTAGTAGTTAGACATGTGGGCTTAAATATTATGAGGTAAGTAATATTCATCTGATTCATTAGTCAATAAATCGTCAGAATTAAGTAATGATATATGACCTAATCTTAAGTATTCTTACATAAAGCCGTTTTAAGATTAGAATTGTTGCATAATCTTCATTCCAGATATAAAACTTATTTTTAGCGTTAATGAAAGAATCACCTAGCTGGAGTTTATCAGATTTGCATGGTAATGAGGTGATGAATCTGCCTTGGTTCCTAGTAGTATTAAGTTTGAAGTGTGTTTCACATGTATAAGTTTCATTAACTGAAACATCAGAATTGGTTTCATGAATTTTCCAAAAATGTTCAAGTATAGTTGAATGATCTAAGTTGTTACGTGTAGAAAGGGATATAACAGTATTCTTATGTTGAAATTTAGTAACAAGACCACCGCTAAGAATATACCTAACTTAGTCTCTTGAATAATAGGAAATCTTGAATCTCGAATAAATTTACAAAGTAAAATAAGATATAAATAAAATTGGACTCCAATTAAAATATCAATTATTTGATATATTAAATTTAGGATCCGCAATGAATAGATTTTGAGGTAGATTAAGATGAGAAGTCTCAAATGTATGTAATGGAAGGTAATGTCTGACGGAACAGCACAATGCACCTTGAATGAAAAGTTCGTGAATGCAATGTAAGTACTACGCAATAATTAGATTTGGCTAATGCATTATTTATGCCTGAAGTAGGCAAATCTTCTTTATTGAGTTGAAGTTCCAACTTGTGAGCAAACTTATATGTACAAACGTTTAATTACTGCCTGAATCTAACAAGATTCTACACAAATGAGAATGATCAAAAAATTCAACTACATTACATACAACAGTAAACAAAATTAAATTTTTGTGTAATTGTGAACAATTTAGAATCATTAATTTTATTGATATGAACAAGTGCATTGTGTCCTTTTTATATAAATCACAAACGTTATTTGAGTAACATTGATTGTTACTATGACCTTTGTGAAAACATATGAGACAACAATTATATTGTAAAAAGTCTCTTCGTTCATCATTAGATAAATTTAAAAATTCTTTGCATTTTTTTTTTTAAGTGATTGAGATTACAAAATAAACTATGTTTTAAGTTAAATCTAGAACAATAACTAACATTATGTTGTTTATAAATCTTGTTAATGTTTGAAGTAGGATATTTGCGATTAGATTTAAATGCATTTTCTTAATATTGTCTGTTAACATTTTCAATACTGAATTGTGAGTTTGTAGTATTTAAAATAAGATTTTCCAGGATGTGTTGTCTGATCTCAAGAAATTCTAGGAACTCTTGAAAATTTTGATAGCCCTTATTTGATAATCTTTACTTCCATAATCTGTCAGTATTATAATCTAGCCTTGTTAGAAATTGAATTACAATGAATTCGAATATGTTAACTCGAAGTTGCATTGCTCCAAGTGAGTTGACAAATGAAAAAATATCATTAATGAATTTAGAAAGAAGACCTAATGATTCTCTTTTTAAAAAAATTATTTTTAAATGCAATCTGCATTAAAGTACGCAATCATAAATTTGTTATCAAATCTTATTATAAATAAATCTAATGCGATTTTATAATTTTCATTGGTTATCTAATAAATGTTGCAACTTACATTCTATGTTGCATAAATTTTCCTCGCCTTGTTCTCGATCTAAGGACAGACTATCATCAACGTCCATTTCTTACTATATCTGAATGGAATCATATTTGTGGTGCAAATCGAGCAGATTTTTTAATTTGACTTGCAAAGCGTAGCTGTCATCTTGTGATGCGTCAAATTTATCAGCGAATGTTCCAATTCTTGTAATGGAAGTCTTAACTGATTTTCTTTGTTTTAATAATTGTTCTTTATCCATAATGATTACAATAACTTATAAGGCCAAAAAAAAAAAACAAAGTAAAACTAAATTGCACAAATAATATTATATAGATAATGGTGTTAACGTAAATTACGAACCCAGATTCAATGTAGTGAAGAAAACTCCAATACAATATTTTCGTTCATTCATAAGTTAATCCTTATTGCTGAAGATCACCAATAAAGATTGAATTTCCCAAGCTTTAGTATACGAGGTGTGTTGTGAGAAAAGTAATGAGACTGACTTTTTATTTACCAAAGTTTTTATTTTTTCAAACAACAATATTATCCCCTTCAAAGTAGTTTCCTTGGGCAGCTATACACCGGCGGAGTTGTTCCCACTCCTGGTGGCAGCGCTGGAAGGCTTCAACTGGTCGGTCACAGTCTTTTGAATGTTCTCCAGAGTTCCAAAATGACGTCCTTATAAGACATGTTTCAATTTCGGGAAAAGGAAAAAGTCACAAGGACTATAATCAGGTGAATTTCTACGGTTCAGGAACCGTAGAAATGCGTTTTGAGGTCAAAAATTCCGTGATGGAAATGGCCGTGTGACACGGGGAATTGTCATGATGAAGCATCCACTTGTCTGCAATGTCTGATCTCACGCAAATCATTCTTTTCCTGAGCCTTTCAAGGACATCTTTGTAAAACACTTGGTTGGCAATTTGTCCTGGAGGAACAAATTCTTTATGCACGATACCCCTACTGTCAAAAAAGCAAATCAGCATGGTTTTGATATTTGATTTGCTCATTCGACATTTTTTCGATCAAGGAGATGACGGAGAGTGCCACTCTTCGCTTTGCCGCTTTGTTTCAGGATCGACTCAAATATCCAGGATCCATCACCTATGATCACTCGATTGAAGAATTCTTGGTCATTGTCAATTCTCTCAAGAAGATCAACGCACACGTTTCTTCGATTGTCCTTCTGTTCCGTTGTGAGGTTTTTCGGCACCAATTTCGCACAAACCTTTCACATGTTCAAATCGTCTCAAAATTCGATGTACGGCGAAAGTGTAACTGTTCACTCATCATCCTTATTGTTAAACGACGGTCTGATCTCACAAGAACCCTCACACGCTCAACGTTTTCGTCAGATTTTGAAGTTGAAGGTCTCCCTGAGCGAGGTTGATCTTCAACGTGTTCTCGGCCTTCCAAAAATGATTTGTGCCAGCGGAAAAGTTGTGCTCTTGATATGTTCCCCATAGGTGTGTTTCAACTTTTCAAAGGTCACAGTCGCGGATTCCACAAGTTTAACACAAAACTTGTTTGAACAACGTTGTTCTAAATTCCGATGCTCCATTTTCGTAACATACAACAAAAACACAATTCACTGATGGCGCTGTCAAAAATAATGTGTTGGCTGAACGAAGTTGAAACTCGTACTGAGCATGTGGAACGGATGAACAAACCGATCTAGCACAGACCGATAGACACAGCGTTGCCAGATTTCTCGCAGTGTTATCAATCTCATTACTTTTCTCACACACCTCGTATACATATATATACATATCACAACATTAAAACTTCACATGTAGCTGATATTTCACATAATTATTTAATTATCCGGTCTTATCCATATTTTTTAATGATCAGGCCCGGAGGACCAAAAATAATTTACAACAATTTCAGCCGCGGAGCAATTCGTTGGTTGTGTAAACTGTATACATTAAGTAAAGCCGAATAAACAATTAATTATTAATAATCACTTCCTTTATTTACTTTTAAAAATTTACACTTCATTAATTAAACATTGCAATGAGTATATAATAATTTATGTTTTTAGTTAATTTCACATTTATTCACATTTTAAATATATATTAAATGTGTCTAGCTAGAACAATAAAAATTTAATGATGTTATTGCTAATACATCTTAAAGAAAGTAAATTCATATAATTAATTCTAACAGTAATTAAGATCAGCCGGTTCATTAACAAATAAAAAGAAAGAAGACGACAGATGTTTACATTTAGCAAGAGAACAAAGAAAACAAATGAATCTGAACAAACTGTGCTGCAGACATTCAACAATATTGTTTATTTATTAAATTATTTTCATAGATTAATATTTAATAGGTTAATAAACTGAGATACAGGTTTTTGATTAATATTAAGGATGAAGTTAGTTTCTATGCAATAATTAGTGGTATGATCTGATATGTTGATACGAAAATTATTACTAGTAATCGTCGTCGTTATGCGCAAATGATGACGGTGTGTAAAGGCTATCCGCTACCGTTTGAATGTACGTGTACATAATGTCGTGTTGTAGTGTTGCCAAAGCCTGTTGCCTATATTGATCTGCGGGCGACCTGGGTTACGAGATCCTCACTCACTTGCACACTTCCCCTTTTCCTGCTCTTATCAACTGTTTTCCCCTAACCCGGTCGCTCATGTACAGAATGTCCTCGCTCTTACTTAAATGATCACCTACTGCCTCTTCATTCTATGTAAGTTACAACGCTTCAATGGAAAGGTCGTATACAGTTTTGCTCACACTTCCCGACTACATACAATAGACGTGTTAGAAACCGCGACAATGGAGATAAGTTGTGAAATTGATCGGTTGTCGCTATTTGTTTAATATATAACACATATTATTGATCAGATTACATAATAAATCTTACACGTGGAAATATAAAAAAATATTTGTAAACGGTTAGTAAATTTCCAAATATACGGTCGGTATATTATTCCATCGAATTTATAACAACCGAAAGAATTATTAATTATAATCATTTATCAATAATCAATAAAACTTAATACGCATTGTTTATAGTTGGAATATTTATTGGATTGATCAGTGTAATTTTTAACTCGGTACGTTATTATAATAAAAGTAATTTTTATATAACAGTGTATTCCTAAATTAAATAGTTAACAAATCAAATTTTCTTTGACAAAAAACTTTTTTTTGCTGATAATAAATTCCATTTGAACTTCCAGTTTTAACAATGATATTTTTTCAGCTCCGAGCCCATTCATATTATATTTTATGCATAAGTTGATATGACGTTTCACCTCAAAAGTTGTCTTATTTATCTAAACGGTTGTGTAGAGATTCAACAAAAGACACAAGTTGCTCATTAAAATGATATAGTGGTTTCAGAAATAACAAGAACCCTACACCAAGCTCGCTAAAATAAGTGAGGAGTGAAATGCTTATTGCTTTTTTCACTCACAGTTATAGTCTAAATACTCTATTATTCATCAGAACACTAAACTCTTTAAATATTATGTACATCAATACAGGTAGGATTTTTATTACCACTACAAGGTCTAGTTATACAATGAACAACATTCTCAAAAAATCAATTCTTACTAGTGCCACTAGTATCTATGATGCTTTATGCGTCACAGCTTGAAATAATTTGCTTACTTTCCTTTTAGGCTCCGGTAATTACCGTTCATATAATACTTCAGAGGATGAATGAGGATCATGTGTATGAGTGTAATGAACTATAGTCTTGTACAGTCTCAGTTCGACTATTCCTGAGATGTGTGGTTAATTGAAACCCAACCACCAAAGAACACCGGTATTCACGATCTAGTATTGAAATCCATTTAAAAGCAACTGCCTTTACTAGGATTTGAACTTTAAAACACTTAACTTCGAAATCAGCTGATTTGCGATGACGAGTTAACCACTAGACCGTAAGTAGACCACGTAGACTGTAAGTATGCCGGCCTCCGTGGCGCGAGTGGTAGCGTCTCGGCCTTTCATGTGAGGTTTCGGGTTCGAATCCCGATCAGGCATAGCATTTTCAAACTACGCTACAAGAATAGTCATTCATCTCATCGTCTGAAACAATATCTAACGATGGCCCCGAAGATTACGCGTACATTGTTGTAAAATAACACCTGTTTTCCTGTAAGCTGGTTAAAAATTGTATTACTTTTAAAAATATCTCAAAAATTGAAGAATCATGTTGGACAAATGTGTAGTGATGTACCCTTTATTCATGTTCTTATTTTATACAATTTCAGCTCATCTAAGAGTTTTTGTTTATCCATAAATAAGCACGTTAAGTTTTTTTTTTGTAAAATATTCTCTGAGAATACTGTGATTCCATTTATAAAAACTACGAATAAAAATAAGTATTAAGCTTTCGGAAATAGAATTAAAGATTTTTACTTTACCAGAAACAGTTTTTGTTTTTTTATTTATTTAGGAAGATGCGTTCCCCACTAAACCAACCTGCAGGGTTAACTTGAAATACTAACATAAGTCAACGGAACGTAAGGATAACGGGGGATACATATCCCCCTATGAATCGCAGAGCCTGGACAACAGTTCCTTACTGCTGGGTATTTCTTATTATCGAGCGGATATTTTTTTTAATGTCGGTTATATTTTTTTTTGTTTAACGGAATTATGGGTTGCGTTCCGATCCGTACAAATCAATTTGAAATCATTGCGTATTTCTCTTGGAACGATTCCCCTTTACTCCATCCACTGAAGACCTATCGGATTCAGAAATGCGCCTGAATGGACACTAGTTATTGGAGAGTGCCGGAGGAAGTCGCATGTTCTGGTGGGTGAATTTAGGTGTTGTATACTCTTCTTCACTCTTGCCATCTCCTTCGTCATGCATCGGCCGGGAGATAGGTCGATGTAAACCAATAATATTATTATATCCCTTTCTGTAGGAAATAACGCGTTTCCTACAGAAGACAATAGACTGCATATTGTCTACAGTTAGAATAAGAATTCTTTCTTCCTCCCCGAAAATAACTGAATTAATTTACAGTGCCATAAAATTACAAAACAATTAATTTATTTATTTATTTTTTTTTATTAATAAAAAGATTAAAGAATTTGTTTAATTATCACATGAGTAATATTTTGAGATTGGAGATATTAGCGTATAATTATACAGTTGGTTTATCATTTCTATTTTTTTTTTTTTTTTTTTTATTAATAAGATACACTATTCATTATTTTCACCTAAAAGAATGATGACAAATAAAAAATTTTCGGTATACATTTCTTGCTAAAAAAAAAAAATTTCCCTTACACAGTACCTTATAAATTTATAATTTAATAAAATTTATTTAAATTTTGTCAAATTATAGATTTATCTCAAATAACTTGCTATTTTAGTCGTAATGAAAAAATATGTAATAGTTTCTCTTTCTTATACCGGACTTCAAATACAAAAAGGATGCTCCAATTTTCTACTCGTATATTTAATCCTTGCTGAAAAGAAAAAAGAAAAGGATTTTCTGAATGTAACATTTTTGAAACTACACTTGAACGGTCTACGTAGACGATTTGAATAATTTTTTTATTGATAGGTATACGTAATTCTAGCAAAGGTAGTATTTTCAAGCATATAGTAATTTTAAGAAAATTAAATGGGAAATTTACGTTAACATGCCCTAAATGTAAAAACGTTCTTAAATTATTTCCAAAAAAAGCTCTTTTTTCTTTATATTATTATGAATACAGTTTTAAAGTTTAATATGAATAAATATATATTATCCCGTTTCAAAGAAACTTAGTTCACTTTCAACGGTAGCCTTTTTATATTGATTTTTGTATCCAACTTCGACGTTTTTTATTTAAGCGAAAAATCTAAACCAAACACATTAGGTTTCTAATCCTTGATTTTAAATCGATTTCGAAACGTTGAAATTTAAAGAATTATTTAAAAATGTATTCTGTTTAATTTTGGAGTTTGTTTTGTTTTATTTAAAATTATCGTATTTTTTTAAACGATAATCTACTGATCTTGTAAATTATAACATTTTTAGACTTAAAAACGTAGGTCTTCTTATATTTAATTAGATTTTCACATAAATAAGTCACTCTGGAATACCTTACGAAAACTTTTTATTTTTCTGCAAAGAAATATCTTTGCATACAAAAGCGGTGAAAGTTAGAACAAAAAATCTGAAATTATTTAATTAAAAATTTCTTAGCATATAACTATGTCGGAACAATTGTAATATTTTAATAAATTTAGATAGGATAATGTTGCAATAAACTTACGATAAAGCGATACATGATTTAAAAGTAAATGCAAAAAATGCATAAATTTATTGAAAAATAATTTTAATAAAATAATAATTCTATAATTCTTCGAACGTAACATTATTTTATATTTAACAATAAAGTCCTGAATAAGGTACAAATGTTATGTACGATACGAAAGCATTAGTAAAATACCAATGCTTAATTCGGTCAGGGTTTAATTATTGTGGTTTTGTGATGATGAATGAGCCCTGATTTGATCAGAACTGTTAGGGCGCGTGCAAACTATGGGCACCAGCGCTCACACGTACGATCACATATTCATTTATGCAAGCATTCTCGCCTAGTAAAAGAATAAATCAAGTTTATAGTCTACGCAAAAAGCTTAAGGAGATGATTGGAAATCAGTTGAAAAGCTCTGATTACCAATTCAGAACAGGAAAAGCAGTAATAGTTGTTAAAAGAATTGCAAAAAATCTCAGAATTTAAATGAAGGTTGAAGAAATTCGAAATCTCCAATATAACTCGAAAGTCTCCTTAAATAGCTTTTGTTTTACATAAAATTAGTGTATACTAACAACATATTAATGTAACGATGTTAAATTTTAATTTCAAAGTATTTCCAATCTATTTTAAAGAAAATATTTCTATTATAATTTATTTAAAATTTTCTAATACTGAAATATGTAATAGAAGTAGATTAGAATGCAGTGGAGTTAATGTATACAGTAAAATATGTGAAGGAAAGATATCTTATTTCATTTCTTGAAACTGACATAAAATAAGATGAAATACAGCGTCTTTCTGTTAAATTCAGAAAACAAACAATGTATTTGAATGTAATTTCATTTTGATTTTAATTTCAGTTTTACTAAGCATTAAATTGGCTTAGATTCTAGCTTGAGTACTTTCCCAATTTCAGATTGTAATATATTTACTGCATTTAAATGATCAAAAGAATTTACGGACAAATAATTAAATAATGAACAACTGCTGTTGACGATTACTGATATTTTTCGTATGAGTAGATTTTTTTTGATTTTTCTTTGCGCTTTGTAAAATAAATAATAAATCTGTAAATACGTTTATATTCGTTATCTGTTTTTAATAGACTTTAAATAATCGTTATTTCAACAGTTTGTTACGTTAATTTGCTTACTATTTCGCACAGTAGATTCTTTATATAGGCGCTTGTGTATTTACGGATTTTTGCGTTGATAGAGTAATTTTTTCTGACTGATTTCCCATTGCATGGAGGAGAGATTTATTCGTAACCGGTTTTCATAATTATGAAAAAATTGTCATATGAAGCATTATCAATATTAAATTGAGATAAATATTTTAACCAAATGTTTCTCTATTTTAGAGCACATTGTATTTTTATAAATACCCAAATGAACTAATAACGGCTCATCGTCGTAATTAAATTAGATTTTTTCTCCAAATACAACTTTGGTTTGCATTCCTGTAACCTACGGATTAGGGGTCATTTAAGCGTTCAAATTGCATTATTGAGGTTAACGTTCAGAATTATTTTACATAGCGTGGATAGCGAACCTTAGTTTGATCGTGTTAAGCGTTGAGTAATTTTTAGAATTAAACATTATCATAATTATCAAACGGTAATACTGGAGAAAAGTAATTTATTATCCAGCTTTAAATATTGAAATTCTTCTGATGGAGTAAAACATTTCCTTCCAGATCTTTGTCAGGTTTTTACGGATACTGATAACATCCGCAAAAACCGTGAAAAAGAATTCATTTAGAGTAATTTTCTTCTTTAAAACTGAAAACGTAATGTTTAACACCGATATAGAGAAAAAATGAAATTAAATATGATAAACTCTTCGCCGTCATCAGATTTTCTCAGTCAAAATATTCTGATCGTAATTTTTATAAACATTTTAACCAATAAAATTAATTATTTAGCCAACTTATTATGAAAGTATATTTCCATTATTTTTAAATAAATAACAAAAATATTATACTATAGTACCGAACGATTTCGGACTACTTCCGTATAATTTTGCTTTCATATTTAAGATTTTTGTATTTATTCTAAATTTTGCTGTCCGAATCTTGTAAATGTAAAACTTTTATTCCATGTGTATTCTACATTTATGGTTTTTATGGTTACCAATATAATATATGGCTATGGTAATGAGCATACTTTCACCAGAATTTATGTAATTATATTTACCCTGATAAATTTTGGATCAACTTCCTAAATTTAATTTAAATGCTGCGTAACCTTTTGTAGTATTTTAAATTCCAAAATACTACAATGGCTTATTTATTATTTTTTTGTTTAAACATATTTTAAAAAAACGTTAATATTAAACTCAGTGATCACATTGTGAAAAAAACCTGTAGTGATCACAGAAGTTTTTATTAATAAAGCGTAAAGTTGGCCACATTTAAAAAAAATATATATAATGTGAGTAACGAAATTGTTAAGACTATGACTTACAACACTAATTGATTATTATTTTTAAAAAGGGTTTATTAATGGAAAAACGTTTACTTATTACACTACATTTTCAGCTGCTAAAAAAAAATGAAAGAAATAACCAGGTGGATTAATTAGGCATTGCGAGTACAAAATACATAAGGCTGTTGAAGTAGGTATAAATATCCGCAATTTTTCCAAACTGAAGGAGAGAATAAAGGAGATTTGATAGATTAGTGACATGCAAGATTTTTCAATTAGTATTTAAAATTACTTTCTTATATTTCGTTGAGCGGAAAAACGTTTTCCTATCTTAAATTCATTCGCTTCTCAAATATCAAAATAATTTTTCATAGCAAGCAAAACAAATTTTCTTACAATCATTGTATTTAAGACGCTGTATTAGAATACGGAGGTTAGAAATAAATGAAAAATTGTTTATCTAATGTATGCTAAGCTTATTACGCTAAGTGGTAAAGTATACTACTTATCTGAATTTATATACAAACAAGAAGACAAATGATCACGAGAGAATACAGGAATATCTACGAACTAAATTGCAGAAAAAACGATTTGGCTAATGCACTTAACGAGAGATAGCAGTCAGATTGTACCGTATTTTTTAAAGAGACCTTTTGTTTGAGACTGAAGGCCAGTCGCGTGAAAAAGCTAGGAATGAGGTGCACGATATGAATGGCTGAGGGTAATTACGTTGTATTAACATCATTAACACCGCCATTATTTCCCGTTCCTTTAGGTTATTAAATTACCGATATCATGGAATATGTTTGCTTAGGGTAAAATCTCTTAATGTAAAATTTCGTTTTTGTTTTATTAGTCAAATTAATTACTAGCACTTGAATACAGCAATAATAAACTACGTTTACAAAACCAAAGATGAAGCCTAATTTTGAGACACATACATCGTCAGTGAAGTAACAAAAAATTAGATTCATGGCTAACTTTAAAACTTATTCTATCCTTAATTATTATATAAAGTAAATATATAATAATTAAGTATATAATTATTATGTATATATAATACATAATAATACCAAGTATTATTATGTAAAGTAAAACCCATAATAAAAAATATGAGAGCACTTTGAGTAAAAGAAAAATATCTGATTTTACCATTTACTTCAAAATAGGCTCATACATTTTATAATAAAAAGATTTTCTATCAAAATACACTTATCGTGTATATTTATAGAATATAAACTAATTCTTAACCTTAATTTACAAGGGGTTGAGGAATTAAAGAAGTTTAAAATTCAGAAAATGATTAAGGAAAAATTGTAAAACGAGTATTGAAATTTTTCTTCCTTTACACTGGGATACATGTGACTTTGAAGTCAAGTTTCATCTTCGGTTTTACACGCGCTATAAATATTTGTTGTTTCTTGCTTTACATAATGAAATTAGCTTATGAAAAGTGTCTTGCTGTAACGGGATTCGAATCCAGTAACTTCCGGATTGAAAGGCTGAGACACTACCAGTCCACCATGGAGGTGAGCAAACATTTTATATAACGAGATTACTTAAAAAAAAAAAAATAATAATAGTAATACTTTTTAGATGTCTGACACAGATAACCAGTAATTAATAAGTCCTAGAGAATGTCAGTTTAATGAAAATCTATTGCAGATAAAATGTAATGAACTTTTAGTTTATTCCAGATTTATTTGGTTTATTGCTAAAGACTTTTGCATTAATAAAAAATATAAGTTTCTCTACTGTTTTTTTAAACGTTTTTATTTAAAGCATTTGTTACTAGAAAAAAACAAAGTAAAATTTGAAATTTTTCCCATTTCTTGAACCAGAATACCATTACAAAATTTTGTAAATTTTCTACATCGTTATAAAAAAACCCACTTTAATCTGGATAAAATTCCTATAAATTTACTTCCTTGTACTAAGTAAAGGAAGTATTGTGATCGCGAAAAATTTCGGTTTCCAGATTTCTACGGAAATATCCATTTTGACCATCCCTGTACCTTCATTTTGACGTCTTTACGTACATACCTATGTATGTTGCCTAACTCAAAAACGATTAGCCATAGAATGTTGAAATTTTGGATTTAGCACTGGTATAACATCAAATGGTGTACCTCCCCTTTTGATTGCAGTCGACTAAATCAAAACTGTCCAAAGAAAGCCCAAAACCCAAAAACGTTTGGATTTTGGGCTTTTTCTTAACTGCAGTAATATGCCCTCATTGAGAGCTTTTTAACGATATATCATAAGTGGTACTTATTTTCATTGGTTCCAGAGTTATAATCAAATGGCATTTTAATTAATGAAATATTTGGATGTTAGAAGAGAAAGGCACATCAGTTCGAATCAAACTTCATCTCCTTTTTTTTATTTAAAATATTGATTTATTTATAATTTTTAACCTCTGTTTGTAAAAAAATTTTCACGATAAATAATAATCCAATAATAATTTTTTAAAAATCAGAAGTTATTAATGAACTAAAATTTTATGTACTTTTCATTTTAAAAATACATGTATATGTAATTTAATAGGCGTACAAGGAACTCATGTGGTGTCTACATCAAATTTTTATAAATGGAAGTGATTGCGTGTTTGTGATTACACATTTTCAACACTTACCAAGTATGTCAAATACCAAAACTTAATGGTGTAGATGATTCGATATAAACTTTAACCAATCTATTTTAAAGAATAACGAGAATCCCTTGCCAAATTTATTAGGGAAATTAACTAGCAATCTGGTTCCCGTTTCCGAATTTAATAATCAGCATTATCAGTACTTACTAATTTAATAATCGAAATACGCATTTAAGTCTTTTTATTTTTTGTAAATCTTTCTTAAGTACTTTTCTCTACGCGATATTTTGTCCTGTAACTGTTTACCATGTCTCATTCATTTCATTTAACACAGCAGTAGTAAGATATTTCGTGAAAATTAACTATTAGATCAAGAATGTTGAAGAGAAGCACCGAGTAAAATACACTAACTATTCTAATTTGAAGCTGTCAAAGGTTTCGTTAATTATCTCAAAAAAACGTATTTAAAGAAAAATTATAATTATATACGTGTCCAAAAACAAATAAAAGTATGTTTAAGCTCTTTGATATTGTAGATCTGTTCTGAATGTTTAGTTGTATCTATTTTAAAAATATTAAAAATTGATTTAAAAATTTTTATTAAAAAAATATTTGTAGTAAAGAATAGTAATAAATTGTATAATATTCTAAACATTTTTCTTCATGCTGATTAAAATAAGAATCTGAAACTTTCAATATTTCATGTACATAAAAACGGAATTATTTTACAACAGGATCATATAAAACAAATATTGTGATCCCCTGAATTTACATTTATTGACGGTTTTAGTTTATTTTTTCTTATATGAAATCGTTTATTTAAAAAAGAAAAAAGATTGTATGTTCATTACATTCATTTTCTTTTTAAAGTAGTAGGTACGTAATATAAATTTATAATTATTAAATAATTAAAAATTATAACCAGATCGCAGTCTTTGGCAAATAAATAAAATAAGAGGCAATAAAACAAAATTAATAAGAAATTACCATTATCTATAGAAGAAAACACGTTTACAATTGATGATATGTAAATAAGATATTTTTAGTAGTTTGATACCGTAAGTAACTCAAGAAAAAGAGATGTAAAAAGATTAAAGCGCCGGATTTGAAAGCAGAGAATGCAACATGAACCATAATAAACACGAAAGTCTAGTGGGAATAAGTAGGCGTTTTTATCCATCTGTAAAAAAGGTAGAGAACATAATTTTGACTGTATAATTCATTTTAGAATTGAATTAAGCTCAATAAATTCTTCAAACGTATACTCTTCTTTGTGTTCTTAATTATTTTTTGCTTATAAAATTCTAAAACAGATTTTTAATCAGTGTTGTAACATAAGTTTTGCTTTTCCGTCTGCTACAATATTCAATCGATGTGTTATTCTGTAAAAAGTAAATGGAATTCATTTGTATTTAATACTATTGATTCAATCTTTTCATACGTTTTTAATCGGGAAAAATAAACGTTTTTTCCTGATTATTATCTCTCCTTAAAAAAAGGAGCGATAATAATGGTGTTAATGAACGCATAAATAAAAATAGTAATTGGAATAAAGAGGAAGAAAAAGATCAACTAAAACAAAAAAAAGAGTCTAATCATGTTCTTTCTTAAATGAATTCGTAAAAAACGGCTATTATCGGGCATTAAAATACTCCGTAACAGTTAATTCTTTTTTTATGTAAAACAGTGAAATAAATAAGAGTAAAACTGGATACAGTGAAAAGCAAGGAAGTAATAAAAAGAGAAAACAATTGAATAGGTTGTTTTTGTATTTTTGTTTTTTTTTTAATACAATTTATTATTCCAATTTACACCCTCATTCTATATTGGAAATTTACATTTAAAAAATTCAATTACCAGAAATTCAGAAAATCAATTTGTTAATAAAAATTTTTATTATACATTTTAATTAATCATATTTATTAACTGAAATGATTTTTTTATTATTTTACAAAAAAAAATATATCCTCCTTACATCCGTTATGTTATCCGTTATGTTACATTTTAGTTTCAATATTTTATTATTGACATGTCATTAAAGTTAATTAAATTGTCATACATATTTATAATTATACTCTTAAAAAATAGATTAATCATATACGGATTTGCTTCACAAATGTGAGCCAATATCTGTCTGTCTGTCTGTCTCTCTCACTCTCTCGCTCTCTCTCTCTCTCTCTCCTCCTCCTCATCCTCCTCCTCCTCCTGCGGATCTTTGTGTTTGTATATATGAGAATGTGAGTAGAAGAAATTTCTTAAACAATGATATGAAAAGCTTAAAATAATATTTTTGCTTATTTATGAGAAGAGTTTTTTTTATTATAGAGAAAACATTTTCAGTTATCTAGAATTATCATATTTTATATCAGATTAAAGGTAAAATATTTAAATAAACCGATAGAACTCGAAAAACTTAATAACAACTTTACTTGGCGAAGAAATATTAAGTAAACATTGTATACATTGTATTAAAGGATAAAAAAAGTAAAATTAATAAAACTTATTTTGAAAAATAATTATTTATTAAATCAATATTGTTTATTTATCTAATATGTTTAATTAACTGTGCAATTTTTTATTTTTAAAATCGGGAAATTATTATTGATATAATCACTTAAGTTTCAATTTTTTAAAGCACTATTTAAATTACAAAAAACCTATTTAAATATTCCACTATTTAAATATTCTGGTTAAAATTAGCACTTAAAAATGCATGTGTTACGAGGATCGTTCAGAAAGTTATATACCTAAAAAAGAAAACAAAATATTTCATAATTTATTTTTATTTTTCAACATAATCACTTTCCAATTCAATATATTTAAACAGCTACCTATTATAATGAATACCATGATTCGACTCCGGAAAATTTCGACATATCTTCGCGTTCCAAATCTCCCACACCCCAAAACCACCGTCAGTTTAAAAGTTTATATATATATTTCACTTTCTTGTGGACACGATAACTGCTGTAATTTTGCGCCAATCATTTTCAAATGTATACATAAAACATAACGACCCAAAATCTCGGTCGAGTTCGTTAATTGGCAAAATCGGACCATCGGGGTGGAAAGGAGGGGCTTTTTGAAAAAAAATCGCTATAACGTTCTTATTAAGTGAAATATCGAATTCATTTAAAGTTCCTACTATTCTTTGGATAAGGGCCTAAAACGTATCTAAGTAAAGTTTTTGGATATCACCAATTATTGGCCCAGGCTGTGGAAAAAATGGGGTTTTGAAGACAAAAAAAAATCATACTTCCCTTAATAGGCACACAGTATCACAGATTAAAGTGGTCGGTAGTTCTCTAAAAATCACCTAAAACTTTTGTCTGAAACAATTTTTGATATGAGCAACCCTTACGGCACGAGATGACCAAAATGTTGCTGGAATTGTAAGATGAGGCTTGTTGTATGCTAAACATGTGAAACATTTTCTCACATGCAACCATTGTTGTATTTAATAAATTTGAAGTTTTTCTTAACTTAAAGGTGGAAATCTTTTTTATCCCCCTGCTTAGCACCGGTGAAATCTATCTCCGCCTTCCGGCGTGCGGAAAGGATTTTTTTTATTATTTTTATCAAGATTCAATTTTATTCGCTTTGCGTTTCTTACAAAACAGTATTTTATTTATTCGGGCAGAATTATTTGTAAGCATGTAAGTTATTAATTAAAGAACAAAAAAACAAAAAAAAATTAAAAAAATTAACCTTTTTAAAAATATAGACTTGACAAAAAATGTACACTTTTTTCTTTTCTTTTTCCGCAATATTTAATTAATGATCGGTTTCAGGGTTCCATTTTACCGGAACCATATGTAAATTTTAATACAAAAAAAATGACATGCAGAGAAAAGAATGTGCACACAAATAAAAAAAGAATCTTTGTTTTTTTGAAAGACAGTGACAGTTAAGAGTTTGGAAATTTTTGGTATGATTTTATTTGACACAGATTTTGCTGAAAAGTCGAAACCTAAAGGTTTTATTGTAATGTTTTTAAGGCACACTTTTATATATATATATATATATTACTATTTGATACATAAAATTCTGGAAACTAAATTTATTTTTACTAACTCTATTTTTTTCTTGATATCTTTTCTGAGATATGATTAGGGTTATTTACGTATGCGCATTTATATCCTTATGCGTTCTGTTCTTAACTTTTATTATTCATTTTATTAATTTCTTTAATTGATTTCTTTTTTAGTAATATTTCTTGAGAGAAATCTACTTGCTTATATACTGAATATAGACTTGTCTCTAAATTGTATTTAAATTGTAAACTAAAATAAAAGCTATCATTAACGGATTTTTAGACGGAAAAAACTAGAAATTCTCTGAATTATATATTAGATATTCATTTTAATGCTAAGCACTTTGTTTATATTCCTACATTGTTGAATGTAGGATTAAAATGTTAAAATGTTAATTATGAAAAAAATAAAATTTACTATATTTTACTTTTATTTTAATAAAATTCTAATCAATTTTAAGCTACATTAATTCTATAGTCCGATTAAAAAGAAAAAAATATTAATATTACAGTATTTACTCGCATTGCTTGGCTGCATTGTTATTTTTTAAACATACGGCATGGAGACGGCATCTATACAAGAGAATATTGTATAGAACATAAAGCTGACTCCTAAGGGAATTTTTCTTTATTCCCAGTAGTATTGCTGACTGGAATTTCTGGAATACAAAGAAGTGAATCAGTTGGACCTATATTGAAAAATTAAATATTTATTCTTCTTCTGCTGTATGAAAATGGTTTTTTATACTTATAAGAAAATTAAAAATGTTAAATCCGTATAATGAAATTCTACATAAAAACGTAGCTTTCTACATCTTTAATAATTGTTTACATTATTGATATTTGTTATCGTAATTAATTATTAAACTAATTTCTATACTTTCTACATTAAATAATTATCTTAAGTATTTGACCATTATTCTAACTATTGACTACAATTGTAAACAACAAAATACGTAATAATAAAAATTTAAATACTTCTAATCTGGGAAGTATTGCGTTCCCTTGTATTGATAAATTCTCCCTATTTAAATTTCTTGTATAGTGCAACAGAAAATCCTTTTAAATTTCGATAAATTTCCTTAGTCTTTCTTCCATTGATCAGCTAATATCAGAAGAATAAGTCAGATTTCTAGGTAGTCACTCATCGATCTCTTGGCCGTTTAAATGTTATTTACTCAGAAAAAGATTTTTACAATTCTAGTAAGAAGAAAAATTTGAATATGATTTTTTATCAGTCACCAAGTTTTATTTTTAAAAAATAAAAAGATAATTAAGGGATATCAATTGGTGATGAATTCCTTTTACAAATTATAGATCAAAATTTCCCATCCAAATTGAAATTTTACATATTAAATGTAAACACTTAATATTTAATGACTATTACAAAATATGTTTTTATGAAAATTTACATAATCTGCTAGAACAAATTTTTTTTTGTAAACTTAATTGAATTTTTATTCAATATATAGTTTATATTTAATAAAACGCCAAAACTTGAAAAAACAAAGAAGAGTATATATTCCACTTTTTTTTTAAACTTGTTATGGTTAAAGTAAATAAAAAATTTGCATAAAAAGTACCACCTAATATACTTGTTTTATATTTTACGCTTATCGTTTGAGGGAAAATATTTTTATAGTCGTATACTGTTTATTTGCTGTAAAAAAAAAAAATGGACGGACATCGTAGTCTTCCACTCAGCTCCACTTTTTATTATTTTTTCACACCTTTATCTTTCATAAATTATTTACACCAAAATAATGTAATAGGACAGCTTACTGATGTCATTTAACACACCGTAACGTTCTTTCCTCTGTACCAACAAAGTGGTTACGAGTGGACATGAGCAATAAAACGTTCACAGATCGTTGCAGTATGAAAGTCACACAGGCGGTATAAACGCTGCATCGCATGCTTCGAGCTTCGAATAACAGTTTTGCGGAACAGCAAACATTTTAGCCTACAATAAAAAAGCCACATAGCTACACTCACAAATGTTTAAAATATTAAAAAAACACGACGGAATGTGTTTTAAAATAAATTCTTCTTTTATCTGAAAATGCATTTTGAAGTAAAATAACTATTTCAGAAGTTGCAAACACTGAAATCCTGGTAAAGAATTAAATCTACCAGTAATATTAAAAAAAACCTAAAAATATATTTGCAACTTCTATTTTTCTCCCTTAATTACAACGTAAAATGTAATTACTTTAACATTTATTAAGTAATATTACGATAATACATTTTTATATTAAGGAAATTATAAATATATCTATTATTATTTAAATTTAAATTAAATTCCATTTTAAATAGATTTCTAAAGTAATTTCAATTTTTATTACCAGTAAGCCTGGTATGGCACCTTCTTATACTTGAAAATGGTGTAGCTGATGTTTTATGTCGGGTCGCCTATAGTCCCACACAACATCCATAGATCTTTCTCCTTTATCTTACGTAATTCTACACACGCACACACACATATATATATTTCTTTTCGGTTATCTTTCTTACCGAACCCAAAAAAAAATTCTATGATTAAAATTAATTTTCTTTTTCAAATTATTTTTATATACAATCGGTTACATTTTTGTTAGAACCTTAATTAAATTATATCATATATATAACATTAAAAAGGAAGCCTCATTGTGATTCATAAATAACTACATCAATAACACATCTTACTTTTTAGTTTTGTTGGTTAAATATTAAAAATCATTCAGAGAATGCATAAAGATTGTGGATAAAATTTAGATTTTAAATTTACGTTATTTTTAAAATTAATAAATTTTTTTTTTAATTTATTAATTATTGAATATATAAACTAAATAATTTATTGGCAAACATTGATTTTATTTTAATAGAAAGATATAAATAAAATACTATAAAGAAATTTCGATTCTGATCTTATTTCAATTTCTGATTTTTACTTGTTTTTTATTGTTATTTATTACAGTATTGCCTTACTCGAACAAATATTAGTAATAGTGATTAATAAAAAAATATATATAATTTATCATGCTCATTAGTCTGAACAAAGTAAAAAACTTTTTATACAACAAAAAATACTAATTATGTGCAGTATTACGTATGTATTTTTATATGTGTACTTTTTTTAATTAGAGCTAATTAAAATACCATCATAACAATTAAACTGGAAGCTTAATTAAAAAAAAGAAAATTATTAACTTAAATTTTGAACAATCCATAGTCCTAAATAATGGTTTTTAAATTAAATTTTAATTTAAATATAAATATTTGCTAATTATAAATTAAGTGATTAACTTTAATTGTTATTTAAATGGAACAGAATTTTAGTTTACTGATAATATTTTATTGCATATCATAAATTAAATAAAAATATATTAAAGATAAAGATCTTTTAATAATTTTTGTAATTACAATATTACTTTTTTATTCATTTAAAGATCAAAAATTAAATAATTTATAGTAATCCAAATCAATTTAATTTTTGCTACTAACATTTAAAAAACAATCGTCTTTTTTTTTAATGATTATCCATTACTAACCAAGAACAAAATGAAAGGAGTAAGATATCATAAAAGGGAATTAATATCATTATTACGGTACTTAGCCAAGATTTTTGTTGTGTTGTGCACACTTTTCCAAGTTTTTCAACGAATTTTTACGAAATAAAAGCAGAACGGTGTGGCTCCTTTCCAGTTCAGTTCAATTTATCTTCACCAGATTTGTTCAGTTTATCATAATATTAACATATTATATACATATTAACCTTTCTATTTGTCATGAAATTTTCAACATTTTTTTTTTCTAATTACAGTTTAGAACAGTGAAGAATTTTAAAAACTAAAATATTAAAGCGTTGTCAGAACAACTATTTTTTTAATTAAATATATAATTTTGATAAATATTCAAAAGAAAAGTTCTTAAAGAGTTTCATAAAATGATCGTGCAACTTACTACTAAACGAATGTCTTTGTACTTACTTCTTGAGAGTATTTAGTATTTGTAGAAGCTTAAAATTTGTTTTAAGATTAATAAGTAGATGTTTTTTCTATTTTCTCTATAAGAAAGTTTTCTGCTTTTTCTTCTCTAAAAAACTCCGAAGATTACAGTAATCTACGAGTACGTGATTAATACCTGTTAAAGGAAACAAAATTGTTCAACTTTTATTTTTAAATACTTACATTTAAATTTACACTTTAAAAATGTCTTAAAATTATCAGTTGTCCGTAGTATGATTGTCTGTTTATTTCTGAAATTACTCGACCATTTCCATAAAATTCTACCTCAAATATGAACTATCTTCGGTCAGATTTTACTCCCCGTCTAGATATCGCTATAGCAGAACAACAGCTCTAGAAGGAAAAGTATTGTAATCGGTCCTATTTGGGAATATGCGGTTTTCACCGGATCTTGACGTTTTGACACCTAAGGAACTCAAAAAAAAACCGGATGGAAATTTTCCCGACTTAATGTTCGTATGTACGCCCGCGCGCACGTATGTGTGTTCGATGTTAGCCTCTAAATCACCTTATATCTCCAGAACTGCAGGACCGAGTTTGATCAAACTTGGTCAGATTACTTCTATATATGGAGCAAAGATGCCATTAAATTTTCAATTTAAAAGGACAAAGGGGTGAGGCTGAGAATTAAATAAACGAAAAAAAATATTATTTTTGAATGTAATGATAAATATTTTAAATTAAGTTGTGTGTGTATGGTGTGTAAGCCGCTCATCAGAAACATACCACACTTTTAGGTTTGTGACTGTGATTATGTTCACCAGTCATATTAAATAAGGTTGCAGTTATTCAGTACTATTGTCTAACTTCTCTTTCTTGGAGAAAATACTCAATTATAAAATTAATTAAAGGTATAATATTAAAGCAATATTATACCTTTAATTAATTTTATAATTGATTAAATTCAATTTAATCCTTAATTTCTTCAATTAGAAATTTATCGAAAAGCATGTTTTTATTTTTTTGTTAATAGCTAATTATTTCACTTAATTAATAACTACGACTGAGATTAGTAGCTGAGGAGTGTTTTGTATATATTTTCTCCTACAAAAACTTTAATTTTTACGCAATTTCAGTTATTAATTTCGATTAGTTGTGAAAATTTAATAAAATATAAAATAATATTTCTGTTTTTTAATTCCAGTTATAGTAATTTTGAGGCTGAAAAAGTACTGATTATAGAGAGTTTACGCTACTTCATAATTATATTAACATATATAGTAAATTTATATAAAATATATTTATACATTGCAATGTATTTATTATTACTAAATATTTCATTATTAATACAATAAAATATTTTGAAACATTTGTTGATTAACTAAATACGAAATTGCTAAACCGGGTTTTTCCGTATTTGAATTAATCTAGCTGTATAAGTGATTTTATTGTTTCAGTGACAGCTGTCATGTTAAAATATTCAAAATCCTACTCATTTACGTACAATTAAATAAAACCCGATTCATATTTTCTTGTTATTATTAGGCCTACTGCTAGCTATTAAGTTTCCCACTTTACCCTGATCATTAATAATAATCATATAATTTATTTATTAATAATTGTCCGTAGTTAAATATTTCGGCTTTTCCATAAATTTTATTTTATTTCATAAATTAACTTTTTATACATTTTTATATGAAACTTTCATCAGAATTTTAATTCATAAAATGTCGATTAAATTTTCAACATCACAAGATAGCTAAATAAAGGCTACACACTATCAAAAAATTTATGTAAGATTTGAAAAACAATATAAATGTTGCTTTCAGTTAGTATTGAAAATAAATAAAATATTGCATACCGCACATACCTTATATAAATATACGTGTCTTTATAGGCATATTTTTGGATTTATCTATGTACATGTATAAACAAAAAGGTAAATTGCTCTTAAGCAGGTATTCTCGCTCTTATAGTGTCTATTATCTTTTCTTATATCATATTTAGATTAAATTACTTTGCATATTTAACGTCCTATCAAACCATCTATGTTTTATCTTTATCCATAACGACTCTTCTTAAACGATTTTAAACAACCTAACTCCAACCTTTATGTTATTGGACTCTTTTCCCATTTTCTTTTTTTCATATTTCTCCATCCTATATTATAAAAATTCCTACTTTTTTCTTTCTTTCCCCTATTTCTTTTTCTTATCTCCTATTTCTGTGATCTAAAAAATAAACTGATTTTACCTTATGTGAAGAAAAATTTTTAATAAGAAGAATCACTATAATGCAAAAACTAGAAAAGACGTTAAAAAAAATAAAATGATCATTTACATAACGTAAAGCAGAGTTATCAAAGTATTCTAAAGGATGAAAAAATATCTTATTAAAGAAATTGGACTAAAAACCTATTTCGAGTCCAAGTGGACGTTCCACTAGATGGATCGGGCTGATTTTATTTTATTCTGCTAGGAGTGACCTACAGATATATGTCATCAAGCGTCATCCGACCCCAAACTTGAATTTCCTCTGAAAATTCCTCAAAAGATCCTCATTTATAATATAAGTAAGGAAATTCCCGAGGTTGTTATTCATAGGAAAATCACTTTGAAGGTCCGTCGATGCTCAGCGATATATCTGCGGGCCATTCCAAGCAGAAATAAAAATCAGCCCGATCCAGTTTTGATTTTTATTTTCTTGTACAAAGTAAAGGAAGTATTGTGATAGCGAAGAATTACGGTTTTCAGATTTCAACGGAAATATCCATTTTGACCATCCCTGAATCCGTTTTGACTAGTTTCGGCGTGACGTCTGTACGTACGTACGTATGTATGAATGTTGTTTTTTTGTGTATGTACGTATGTATCTCGCTCGCATAACTCATAAACTATTAGCCGTAGGATGTTGAATTTTTTGATTTAGGACTGTTGTAACATTTCACCTCCGTTTTTGATTGCAATCGACTGTACAAAAAGTGTCAAAAAAGCCCAAAATCCGAACAAATTTGAATTTTGCACTATTTTTAACTGCACTAATAAGCCCTCATTAAGAGCTTTCCAACGATTTATCATAAGTGGTGCTTATTTTCATTGGTTCCAGAGTTATAGCCAAATGGAATTTTAATTAATGAAATATTTGTATCTTAGAAGGGGAAGGAACATCGGTTCGAATCTGACTTCATCTCCTTTTTTTTTTAATTTAAATATATCGATTTATTAATAATTATTAACCTTTGACTGTAAAAAAAATTTACGATAAATAATAATTCAGTAATAAAAAATAAAAAAAATAAAAATATGAAAAAAATCAGAAGTTCTTAATGAAATAAATTTTATGTACTTTTCATTTTAAAAAAAAAATGTGTAATGTAATAACCGTACAAGGAAGTCATGTAGTACTCACATCAGATTTTGTTTTTAAAATCAGATTTTTTTTCTCTTCTTTTTGCGCAGAAGGAGAACAAATCTGCGCCCAGACGCCCAGCAGCCCAAACTACTGGGTGTGTGAGGTTTCCGTCAGAGACGGAGATTCACTAAAAAAAACTCCCCCTGTGAAACAACACGGCCTAGAACCCTCCTCGATGGCATTAACCCGGGACGCGTTGTTCACCACACGGGTCACCTGAAAACCGGGTCAGCAGTCTCACATACCTCATCAATGGCAGCGATCCGTCGACCCCTGCCACCTCCGCATACAAGTTGTCCCCTCCCGGCCTTCCCCATGTATACTTGATCCTCCTGCTGGAAAGGATCTGTAGCCTACGCTGTATTTAAAGACATACAGCGCACTCTGGGAGCTATACTAGACAGGCCGCTTTGTCGCACCCTCATACCAATAAGTGATGGCAAACAACTTCCTCATCGAAGATCCAAGAAGCAAGTGGATCGAGAAGTACCAAACACTTCATCAGTAGTGGCGAACCGGAGTCCCCCACCACCTCCATGCACGGGCTATTCCCTCACCTATCCCCCAGCTACTATTCACTCCTCCAAGGCCTTTTGCTTAAGAACTTTCCCAAATTATTCCTGGTATTTTCTGTACCCGGGCTCGTCCTGCAGCATAATCCGAACGATGCTTCCGGTGAATCTAGACCCTCGTTAATCGGTCGAAACCTCTCCCACCTTGGACAGGGGGTTGGTGGTGAGACGTAAATAGAATAGGTTTTTAGCCGATGTTTTAAATATTTAACATTATTTTGTAATAATAACGCCGTGGAACAGCACGGGTTAAGAAAACAGCACTGGGCTTTTAGCCGGAATAATTTTTTTTTAATACATAAAATTACTTTTTATAAATACGCTGCGGAATAGTAAGAGGTCACTATGAAAATAAGTTCGTGTCATAATAGAATATTTTAAATTGAGTAGAATACCTTAGTTATTATATAAGAATGATAATGTTGACCGTCATTCTTTATTTTTTTGAACGTAAGCAGTAATAAGTGATCTTACTATTTTTTTCAACAGACTATAGACAAAATTCTATGATAATTTAAAAATTTATAAAAATGAGACTTAGAAGATTAATCAACAAGTTTTAAGTCGCTAAAAAGTAAATAATTATACGAGATAGAAAAAAATATTAATCGAGCTTCATTTTTAAAACTATTTGTAAAAAAATCTGTTAATTTGTTAAACTTAATTTAATTTAACCATTTATGTATCTTATCAATAATTGTAACGTTATTATTCTTAAAATTTTCTTACCAACTTAACCGAAAATTTTTAAGACCAGCCTTAAATTTAGTTTTTCATAAAAAGGAATCAACCATGCCTCTACAAACGTAAGTAAAGGCTTGGTTTCATCCGATTCAAAACTTGGCTTCTTAATCAACTGTTGGGATAAAATTTTCCCGAATATATCCGTAGGCAGAGTCGCCGATGCCAAAACTTACAAATACCAGCACCTGAACAACGGTTCTTTAAATATCTTCAAATTTACTCTGTATATCCAATCGGCGTTCAGCTAAAACTAACCTAATATTACTATAACAAAAGGGAACAAGTATATGGGAAAAAGACGAAAACAAGAACAGTCATCCGCAGAAGTAAGAAAGGATATACTCAGAGAGAAACTGTCAAATGAAACAAATAACCTCACCAGTGGAGTACTTCAAAGCCCATTCTTGATAGAAAATATCCTCTCCCGCTCATGATTCCTGAGGATATCGAGATGATCAACGATAATACACGTTGACTCGGTCAAAGTGTTTTGCGTTGACTGAGTCAAATATATACTGATAGAAATGTTCGTTCCTGAAAATGAGCTAATATAATTAGGCTTCATGTATGAAAATATTTGCCATCCGCTGAAACGAATAGCTTGCGTCAGCATAGACTCCTTAACTCTAAATCGTTCTGCCAGATTACAAGTAAACGTGTTACAACATTCATTATGGTAAAATATTACTTCTAATATAATTAAATATAGTAATAGTTTCATAGGGGATACAAAGTTCATGCCAATGTATTTATTATGATTAAATAATACTTAAAAGTCAATATAATTACTTTTTATATTAATATATATTCTTTTCTGTTAAACAGGCAGTATACAAGGCCCTCATGAGAAACGTCTTTTGAACCACCTCCTTAATATGGATTATTATAATACATTAGAGCGACCCGTAGCCAATGAATCAGAAGCTCTTGAAGTTAAATTCGGCCTCACTCTTCAACAGATTATCGACGTGGTAAGTAACCGTAAAAAAGTTTTCAGCTGGTAATCTTTAGTTTTCAATGTTTCTGTAAATCTTTTTTATATTTTTATTACATTACTTGTACATTTCTTCTCGTATTATATATAACAGTTAATTATATACTACATATTCGTTATTTATGATGACTAATCAATTTGATTAATTGTATGATTTTTAATTATAAGATAGTTTTAAATTATCTGTTATTTATACGGTTTATTTGCGAATCTTCAACAAGTAAGAATTATTATTGTTTTTATTAGTATTGTTTTATTATTTTTATTAAGTTATAGTTTCAGATTATATTAATTAGTAAAAATTAAATCGGCAGTTATTTTTTTTTCTTTTTTTAATAAAAAAGAAACAATTTAGAGTATTTTTATTCAATTTTATTATATTTCAATATTGCAATTAACTAATGAATTTTTTTCGCCCAAGTAGATAACTAATGAATTAATTATTGATTTATAAAGTTACGATATTTTAATAGATAGGAATATTTTAATAGAATATTTTGTAAGCTAATCAATCTTATAATAACTCTGTATTTATATTAAAATAGTTTAACAAAGTGTATTTTCATTTCCCATTGTTTTAAAATATATTCAAATTTAATTAAAACAATTACTAAGACTATGTGGTGATGGAATATCTATTGATCAATTGAGGGTATGACTAAGAGGATGTTAGTAGTAAACTGTTTTCATAAAACACAATTTATATAAATGTTTTTATAATAAAACAAAAACCTAACATCTTCAGAAACTAATTATAAACCTACCATGAAACATTCGGGAAGTTTTCTCTTTTAGTTCTCTTTTCGTTGAAATTGAATTTCTCATTCATTCCTGTTATCAGAGCCAAGATCACTCGCCCACAATAAAAGATGAAAAATAGACTGACATCGTGTACATATTTACCTTATAATTCGACATCAAGTTACTTAAAAGGATAATTTCATTCCTGTAGTGTATCCACAAAAACGTTATCACTTCGATGAATGATAAGACAAATTTATTATAAAACAAAAATTACGCAATTTTAAGAAATTTTTAAAATATTCTGCATAAAACGGTAATAAGAAAAAAAAATTGAAAGGAAAAAGATTTTTAAGGTTAAATAATTGCTTATTTTACTCTTCAGGTTAATATACTTCATAGGTCTATGTTATTAAAAATTCATAAAAAAAACGAGATCTAGTTTATTTACTTATTATAATTTTCAATATGAATAATAGTTTTATAAATATCATTTTTATAATTATTATTTTTTCATTACTTCTGAAAAAAACATTGTAATAGGTATATTTCTTATCTTCGTATTCACGTATATATCTTGTTCTTTAATGCTAACAGAGCAGGATAAGGAATACTTTTCTGTAGATAACAGGAATTGAAATCTGTATTTATGGTTCAATTACAGGATGAATCACAAATCAACCGAATTTGTAGAAATTATTAATGATCCCTTGATAGAATAAAGAATAATTTTTAACAATAAAATTAAGACTTTTTTCCATTGTTTGTTTATAGTCAGATAAATGATAAGAGTCATTAACGATTTAAATAAAACAAAGCATTTATTAATAATTAGGCAATAAATACCAACTACTGGATAGCAAATATCGAAATAGGAGCATGACCCTAGAGACTGTTTTCACTGCACATATAGTACTAGTAAGGAAGGCACACATAGCAGTCCCTACATAAGGGATCACGTAAGCAAAACTGCTAAACCGCTCAACAGTCTTTTGATGCATTTCTTACGGTTGAGCAAACCCTTTTCATGTGAACCCAAATTACATTATGACGAATAGTTCCATTCAGCAACATTATGAGTAACACTGAACAATGTATGAGTTTTTCGGACCATTTTACAAGTCATGCCTGTCAGATCTGCTGAGAAGAGCTAAATAGGTGGGCGTTGGTTAGCTTTATATGCCCACTCCCCAACCACTTTTGAATGACTTGGTCTCTTTGTTGTTTCGGATAAGGGTTTTCTCGAAGACGTTCTCCCGGATGCCACGTAAGGCCGTGGGAGGACTCAGCAGCCAGAACTTATTCCACTGAGTACGTAGTTTGACACGGAATGCCTTCGTTAAGTCGATTTCACACTTTACTTCCGATCAATAAAAGACCATTTGTTGCTGCTTTCTTGGCAGCTTCATCAGTTCATTTGGTTCCTAGAATTCCGCAATGGCCCAGAACCCGTACTAATGTCACTGTCTTGTTTATTCTTGAGAGGGTGTCGTAGATAATTTGAATGATGGGTTTAGATCATCTGCAGTTCAAACACTCAAGTACAGTTCTAGAGTTAGTTATTATCATGAAACTGTCGTCACTGCGGGCCTCAATAATCTCAAGGCAGAGTAAATTGCGCAGGCCTCGCAAAAGAACAAGGAGTAGGCACTAACATTACATATTATCTATTTATTAGGGAGTATTATTGTACCGCCACACCCGTCGGCCGAGACAGAGGCGTCTGTATAGATGTGTGTGTAACCGTTGTACTTCTTAGTCAACTCGCTAAATTGGTCCCTAGCTGCTCGGTAACGTGAGTCCTTTTGTATCTTCTAGACAGCAAATATTCAACTTTTTTTTTAGAGATGCGCGCAGCCAAGGAGCGCCTCATTCTATTTCCTTTTCGAGAAGCCTTGGAACAGACAGCGAAGCAGACTGAAGTTTAGATCCAGTGAAGCAGTCTGAGGTCGAAAGGGCGAGGTATTCCCCTCAAATCGTTGAATGTAAGCGAGCTGGTCGTCGGCCTTGAGCAGTCGGAGAGACGGGACCTGCTAATCGTGTATTTAATATTTCCTCTAGTAACGTAATGAAATTCTTTGGATCCCGTTAATATACTTGGTTTAGGACTTGTTGCAAATGCCTCTATGGATATTCGAATGCAAGCATTATGCAAGAAGTCTCGTACGCACTTAACCTTTTCTCTCGAAGAGACGTACTGGTACAGAATAGACCCGTATTCCAGCTTCGACAAAACGATTCTTCTGTGTTTGTTCAGGATAATGGGTTCCTTACCTTACCTTCTCAAGGCCATTTCTTGATTGCTTATAAATATCTAAATAGAACTTTTTTAAAAATCAGGATAGACGCATATATTGGAAATACTACACTGATTTTAAGCAGTAAAAATACTGAAAGTTATTTTCTTAAATGTACTTTATTTTGTTTTGTTTTTCATAAAATTTTTAAAATGAATATTTTGTACGTAACAAGTAATACCCTTGTCAAAAAAAAAAATGCAATTAATTCATCTTTATCAGAATTTTTAATTCATTTTTTTCAAAATATTAGGTTTTCATATTAAAAAATTTCTGCATATAATAGTCTACGTTTAAAAATAATAATACTCTAAAATCCAATCAAAATAGCTAAACAAAATTATTTTATTTTACGATCACAGCAAAATAATTTAAAAGTGTTTCTTGAATATTTCCGTTTAATTTAGTTTTTATATTATTTAAATCCGTTGGAATCGTATTTTATTTGATTTAAATACGGAAATTATTTTCAACACGGCATGTTTCTCATATTACTGAGAATTAATAAATTTTTTGAATGTAACCATCATGAATACGGAGATTTAATTGATATTGCGTTGATGTAATAAATTTGTTTAAATTTATGTAAAATTACATAACTTGAACCAAATAAAATAATTTGCTTATGAAAAATAATTTTATATTAATTTAAATAATAATAACCTACGATCTGTATTTGACTTTATAACTACTTAAAAATTGTATTTTAACTGATAACCGTAATTTTCTTTTAATACAATAATCCGTAAATTGTTGATATTTTAAACGCTTAACCGGAGAAACGTATCGATGTAACTCTAATAACCATCAAGAACAGACAATTGTAGACCTTCGAATAGTCTATTATGAAAAGAGAATAATGGATTTAGATAATTTTAGTTGTACACGGTTAGGGAGGAAAAAACACTTCTTTTAAAACAAATTTATTTCTTTAAAACAAAAAAGAAAGGAGTACACTTCGAAGAATACTTAAAATATATTATTTGTATAAAATATGTATACCTCAATTATTTGTTTTCTATTTTGAGTATTTTTATTTATTTTCTTTTTTATTTTTAAATATTGTACAAGTAAAACATAAATAATTATTTTATTTATGTCTAATAATTATTAAATAATAACTGTTAAATCTTCAGTGTATTTCTTTTATTCGTAGGACGAAAAGAATCAAATCCTCACAACGAACGCGTGGTTAAATTTGGTAAGTGTGGTTTAAGAAAAAACGTAGATGTAAATAATAAAGTACCGACAGTATTGTTATTTAATTATTTCTTAAAGAAATTAATTTCACAATCGCAGATCCTATAAAATAATTGTTTCAATTATTTAGTACTACAAATTAAATACATATTAATCTTTTTATTTATTTTTTAATACTTTTATTTATAGTCGCATCAACAGTTAAAGTCATTAGCACTTATCAGTGTAATGTAACTGTACCGGTTAATTTGTAGTCTTGAAAAAACTCAGGTCGACTACTCATGAGACATGTAGTTAATTGAAACCCAACCACTAAAGAACACCGGTATCCACGATCTAATATACAAATCTGAATAAAAGTAACTACCTTTATTAGGATTTGAACCTGACAACTTCGACTTCGAAATCAGCTGACTTACGACGACGAGTTTACCACTAGATCAACCCAGTGGGTTCGTCTTATTTTGTTTATTCATAATACACATTGTTTATTTTATTTGTAATTATTTTGTAAAAAAATGAACATTACCTAACCTCATGAGATAATCGATATTGAGTAATCGATATTACTTTCGGATACAGACAAACTTAGTACAGTTTTTTTATTATTAGTTTGATTAAAAGCTTCTTCATTAATATATTATTCATATTGAGAGATACAAAGTAATTACGAAATTGAAAAACTTTAAATTTAATTTAATGAATAAAAAATTTTTGAATGTATTTCTTGAAACGCTTAATTTCATAATGGAATTCATTGAGCCAATATAAAGCAACAGATTGTTAAAAAGCAATCGAGAATGATTATAAATCGGTAAAGTAAAACTGAAATGGTCAGAAATTAAGTGGATTTTGTTTTAGGAACACTAGACTTAACATACTCTCAAAACCTGTGATTGATTCAGTTTATCTGATGTGTTATACAGGTACAAAGTTAAATTTTATTTAACGTACGAGTGATTTTATAGTGTATGAAAGTTTTTAACCAAAAAAAGTAGTATCTGGTATTTATTTGCTTAGAACACGTACAAGAAAAAAATAAAAATACAAAACAAAGTTTTTACTTTTTTTTTTGTAAAAATTATTTTTACAGATTTTGAAAAGAGCCCAAAAAATATTATTCTACATTTAACCGTTGAGAATGCAGTTTAAAAAACTATTTTGATTAAAGTTATTTTCTTGGATAGGATACACTTTACTTCATTTAATTTCAAATAAAACTTGAGATTTTAGTAAAGTTTAAAAGTGAAAAATGGAAAAAATTTTAAGGTTTGTAAGAAAAGTTTTTTCTGATTTTTCAAGAGTGACATCTCTTTGAGGTGTCATTTTTATTCGTTCAAACTCAATTTTTGTTATCTACTCATCCGATCGATTTATTTAATTTGTCCTTTCTAACACAATGTTTCCTACTTTAGTTGTATCTTATTAAATTTTTATCGTAACAAATAATTTTATTTAAAAGTAACTTTCTGATGTTTTTCTGGACTAAGGGCAGTGAAATGTGGTAGAAGTTTTACATCGTGTACCCTTCCTAACGCTAACCAACTGTAGTATGTCTGAAACGTATAATCAATTTATTTTTTAAGAACTAAATCTAGTTACTTATGGTTACCATAAGAAATGAGTTTTAGAGCGTGTGAAAAAAAATGGCAAACCTAATCCAGAACTTTCCGGATGAAAGACAGAAGCTAACCATTCCGCTACAGAAGTCAAAACGGTAGTATCCGTGATGTAAATGAATACTAATTTATACATTTCCTTATCATACCTGATGCTGTGAAACAAGGATATTGTTCATATAGAAACCTTGATCTCGTATAAATCTTTATTAGAATTAGCACAAATACTGGTTTTTGCGTAAATTAACTCTATAAAGGGTTTTCTTTGGTAACTAATTTTGGGTCATGAAAAATTTTTAATTTTTTCCTAGTTTCTCTTTTAGGAATTGAATATTAATAGAGTTTGTGTACGCCTAAGTAATTTTAAGCTACATTTAAAA
The DNA here is from genome assembly GCF_047948215.1 of Lycorma delicatula. NCBI lineage: Eukaryota > Metazoa > Arthropoda > Insecta > Hemiptera > Fulgoridae > Lycorma > Lycorma delicatula. Next base: position 56,082,345 of record NC_134457.1, read on the forward strand.
CATTTTAAAGGTTTGGCTGTAATCTCTGTTGAACATACGAACAGATATACTAATTTCGGGCCTAAAAATTACTATTAGTAAGCTAACACCGATCAGTTGACTAAGACTTTGAAAAATAGACAATATATATATTTTCAAAAAATGGCCAATATTTTTTTTTATTGTTAATGATAAAGTTATGAGCTGACAAGATTATTTTGCTCATTACAATTCACGGGGAAAATGTGACGTAGTCCTCTACAATTGAATAAATTTAATGCGTTTTTGTTTATTTTTGGATTTATGACGAACAATTTCTGTATTTAAAATTAATATAAAGAGATGTAAGGTCTAATGTTCGTAAAAATTTTGATTTACTTTCCCTTTAAAGAGTTTCAAATCGTTAAAAAATTTAATTATATTTTTTATATAAATGAACACCCCTCATTAACAGTAAAATTAATTTTCACTTTTATTATAATATTACAAAAATATTTTTATGCCGCTCAGACCTAATTAAGATTTATAATTGTTACAAGTTAAAAGAATAAAAACCTATATTACAGAATTTATATTTCAATTTAGATAACAGTACGTATATACACGTACATGTACATAAAGTAAAAGCTTCTACTAGGTTTTGAAAATTAATTAAAAACAATGTAATGTGAAACAAAAATGGAATTACACAATCTTTTATTTTTTAATTAAATTTATGAAATAATTTTTTTAAATGGTAAACTTCATCGTATAAGATAAAAATCAAGTTTTTATTAAAAAAAGGTATGTATTCCAGTATTATATATATATATATATATATTTATAGTATAAAGATTGAATTCACTTATATATTAAAAAATAAGAAATTATTTTATATGATATGCGATTATGATCTTATTTCGTATTTTTTTTATTTTCTGTAGGCTACATAATTATGTAACCAAAAATAATCTCCTAACTATGCTTCTGATTCCATTAATTTCTGTTTTTTAACAAAAGTAATTTTTATATATTATATATATATATCTCTAATCGGTTAACTACAGTAAAGATTCTTATGAGGTTTTTACGTATAAAATAAAAAAGAGTAATTAAATATATTCAAATCACCGTAACTTTTTAATGTTTGTTTAGAAGTTCTTAAAAAAAAAATATTCAGTATCAAACAGTACATTATCACAATTACAAAACACATAATTGACCTAGTTATGCCAAGGATAATTCTTATCCTTAATACAGGTTTTATGAGATTGTTACTGTATACTGAAGTGTACAAAAATTCAAACCTCTGAATTCACCTAAGTTAGTTTCAATATTAATTACAGTTGAATGGTTTGGAAATCTTGCGTTTCTGTCTCTAAGCCGGTTGTTTGTAATTGATGGAATATATTCAATCTGTTGAATCTCATAAAAAAAGGTAAGCCATAAGGAACCCAGATAGTCAAGTTCAGAAGCTACATTCCTATATTATATAATTAATAATTTGATCTCCATTTATTCTGTAAAGTAGTTACCGATCCTCCTTCTAATGAGTCATACCAAACGTGGTTTATTCAAATTCCTCTTTAACGATTTCTAGCTTTGTAAGAGCAGGTTAGCTTGAAAGTTATATTTATATAGGAATATTTTTTGAATCCCAGTAAAGATCTAGTTATAATACAAAAATTTAGATCAGATTCTTACAGTTGAATATTTTTATTTTAACTGTTTCTTCTTAAAAGTAGAGGTAAAAGTTAGTAACTGAGCATATCGTTGTATATTACTCAGCAAAGCATCGGCTCAGTTAAGCGCAGATGGAGGAATGTAAGCGCGGATGGAAGAAAATGTGATGCTTCCAAAAACAAATCGGCTAGGTAAAACATAAAACTGGTGTTAGTGTCAAATTAATTAAGTGACTTTCTGAGTACAAGAATAATATTTAACATAGGGATTAGTTAACCAAGTAACTAATGCAATAGAAACTAAATTTTTCTATGCCTTATCGTACTGTAGTACGATAACTATTAAGCTAGGCAACTATTCTTAAATTTAGTTTCTATTGCGTTAGTTACTTGATCAATTAATTTCTACGATAAGAATTACTCTGTTACTAAGAAAGTCGATTAATTTCACAGAAGCATCAGTTTTAATTGAACAAGTTATATGTATTATCTGGCCGACCTTTTTTTATAACAAATAACATTTAACGAATGAACAATATGTCTCATATTTAATTTATCAACTTAGTGTTATTCAATTAAGTACTCTTTTTCTGAGAATGACTACTATTTTCCATTCAGTTATACCTAGGATATATATTTAAAACAGCTTAATTCTAACACAAACACGAAAACTCAAGATGGAAAGTCTGAATTCTGTACCAAAAAGACAATTACTGATTTATACTAAAAAAAAATATTAAGTACGTGTATATTCTAACAAAAAGTTCATCATAAGGTGATAAAATTCATCATATTACATCGATAAACGAAAAGCATTTTACCAAATAAAGTTACTATTTAAGAGTATATTAATTTACTTAAGAGAACATTAATGAATAATATATTTAATAATGGAATAATAAAGGAAACAGAAGCATTTTTAGTAAGATTCCATTAATCGGATACAAAGAGTAAAAAAATGTTGTTGTAGGACTAATATGATCATCTGTTTTTGTTGTATTTTTTCACCACTTAGGATGAGAAGAATCAACTCCTTATTACAAATATTTGGCTTTCCTTGGTAAGTTTTTAAAAATTAAAATAACTTCCTAATTCATTCTTTTTCTTTTAACCAAAGCAAAAAAAAAAACCAATAAAAAATTATTTTAAAATATATATAAAACAGTAATACACACGGCAGTTTTATGTATAAGTATATAAAAAGATGTATTTATTATTTTATGAGTTTTTATTGATACTGAATAATAATTTGCTTAATTTTTGATAACTTATGAATATATTTTTTAATATAAAAATGTTTTTCCACCCTTTAAATTTATATTACGTTAATGTGACTACTTTTATATTTATTGATTTATATTATTTTAATTAATATTCAAATAATAGCAATAATTAGCGGTTCATGTGCAAAGAGCCAGGGTTTTTGTGCGGTTAATTAATATAATAGAAATATAATATTCATTTTTGTAGTGTAGATGAAATGCCTGAACTTATTCTTCCAATAATTTTGTTTTGGAAGTTGTGAATATTTTCGCTTTGACCAATGTAAATTACAATTATTATTATTAAGTGCTGACAATAATTTATATTTAATTCAACTTTTAACCATTGTAAACATTTTATACGGAATATAAAAATTGTATGTACTATTAAAAGTACATTTTACTTATTTTTTTTCTATAAAAATATAAAAAAATTATCTTTCTTTATAAGAGAAATAAAAATCTTTCTTTCTTTCTTTTATAATTTTATATTAATAAATTAGTTGCACTAACTTTCGTGAGTGACTGAAAGTAATTTACTGAACGATAGACAAGCGGTGTGGTGCAGTTAATAAATCGCCTGTCAACCGTTCCAACCGATCTGGCTTGACCGCTGACTACAAGTGGTCTTATACTAGTGTTATCATCCCACCTGAAATAATGAAATTAAAATTCTAATCTAGCTTCCATATAAAAGTAATACATCACGGTAGCTTATATTTATTGTGTTTATATAAATTTATATCATATGATATTTCATGAAGTAACTAGAATTTTTGTTTTTTAATACCTATATCCAATCGGTTTAGCAATTACTATTCAGTATCTATAAAATACATTATACAATGTACTCCACGAAAACTTTTATATGTTTCTCTGGCTGTAGATATTTCATTTATTAAAAGATCTGACTGAAATTTTCTAAAATATCAAAATAAATCTACAAAAAATATATAACAAATTCCAGTCCTCTTTGTAATAAAAAACTAGCAACATTTTTAAAAAAACTTATTGCATGAATTTAAAATCACTATTTTCAGTGTAATATCATCTATGACATCTGATCATTTCAAGACCGCTAACAAACTTAAATCGATACCTTACCCTACATCTTTCAACTTGTTAACTATATCAGAATTGAATCCTGTTGTTATTTTCTAAACAATATGGATGTTTTACGTTACAAAATGATGTTAAATGATCAGCTCCCTGTTCTGATTGGACAACTTTTAGACTGACTTATCCTGATGTTCATTTTTTATGTTCAATATCCAGTGTATCAATAACCTGATATTTATTTTTTTATTTTTTTTTGTATTTTTTACGCAATACTTGAAAGAAACTATTGTTATTTTAATAATATAAACAGTGGCGCATAATTAAAAACGGTTATCGAAGAAAAACGTTTTTCAAATTTAAAGTTGTTTATCAGGCAAGTTTATGCATTATTTGGGAAGCGTTGCTATTAGCGTGAACGTATGACTTCAGCGTGATTATTCATTCACATCTTGTTTTTTTTCTATCGTAAAGAAATATTTCAGTTTGTAGATGTTAATCACTTCAGTTTATTGTACCAATAATGACAGATGTTTCACGGAAAAAAGATTTAATAAATATTAATGACTGAATTCTAATTTTAAAAGATGAGAAATTTTTTCATTCATCAAAAGTTTTTGTTATTTTATGATAGATTTTTGAGATTTTTTTAAATTCTTATTCAAAGTTTAAGATAAATCTACCAACGAATAAAATATCTACAGCCAGTCAAAGACAAATACCTTCGTGGGATATTCTGTATATGTAGAAATTTTAAAAGATTATTATTTTTTACAGTATAATGAATTTTAAAATGACTATTAGTGGTATTAAGGACTTAAACCAAAATAAAAATTAGTATTTTGTAATTTAAAGATACGTAATTTATAAAATTATTCTAAATATAGGATAGGTTCTGAGACTTCTAACCATAACTTTTCAACACGTAATTTTTTACTCAGCAAACTTTAGTTTAGAAAGTTTTAATTTTTTTCTATTTTATGTTATTTTAGATAAAATAATTTATTGTTTATTACTTCTAGTTTAGTGGTTTTATTTTCAGCTGAAAATTCATCAAAATTCAATAAATTTGCTTAAAATTTGTAATTATTTTATATAGTATGGAAATAAAATCTAAATTTTAACAGAAATCAGGTATCTATGAATGCATTTTACAATAATGTATATCACAAAAGACAAAGCTTGTTTTTGAAAAATTATAAATATTAAATCTCTTAATGAAAAAATTTAATTTTACATCGTTTTAAAGCTTTTAGTTTTAATTCTGTGAATTTCAATTTATTTGAAGGAAAAATATGAAGGAATTACCCCAAATTTAGCATGCCAAGTAACCTGCTTTTTTTTGGTATTGCCATTTTCTTCAACTTTCCATAGATTTGTTGAGATAATATAAGAAATTGTATATAACTTTAAGACTAGAGTTTTTTTTATCGTTTATATAATTATAACAACAAAAAAGTTCAAATTTTGGTTTCAATATGGTATAGTTTTTTTTTTAAATAAAATAAATAGGCAATTTTTTTTTGCGCTGAATTATGTTTTTAAAACTGATATTATTGTACATAATTTTATAAATTGAATTAAAATCGGGATAGAGATAAGTTTGTAAAGGAAAGGAGAATTTCTATAAAAACTCTGACAAACACAGTCTAGCGTTAGAGAAAAATACAGTCCCTTCACAACTGTGAAACAACCGAACAGACAAGTATAAATAAAGCCTGCACTTTGTACTCCACGCTTACATGAAACGACTATACTCGTTTCTAACAGAAAGTCGAGTTCTCGATCGTTTTAATGGGGATTCTTTTTTCTCCACAATTTGTTTCAACCTGTTAATTGAACTATGAAATTAGGTAGTACCGGAAGAGTGTTAAAAAGTCGCATAGTACAAAGCAAAAATATTGCATCTTTTGAGCAAAATAGGACATTTTTTTAAAGTAGCTTCCACATTGAAATCGAATACGGGAAAATATTTTTTTAAAACAGTTAACCGATAAAACATTTCTTAAAAATACTTAAATCATTCTTTTTATACAATTTCATAATGAAATTACTTATGCAACACTGAAGTTGTACCAACGCGAAAACAGAAAGAGAACAGGTGGTAATCTTATTTGTAATGCGATGAAATCCTACTAGTTTTGTTTAAATAAATTGAAACTGTGAGAACAATGCACAAAATAATAAGGTTTAATATGATATAAAATTTAATTTTTCATCAGTGTTTCGTAGAGTATAACTGTTCAAAGAAAAGCTTTTTCTTTTCTGATGAATATTTTATAATAAAAATAACCACCTTTATTTGCTTATTTTTATTTAATAAAGTTGTAATGATGTTTATATATTAATAATAAAAAACTATAATCTTTGTTGCATTATTTTAAACTTGACTAAATTTCTCCTTGATTACTCAAAATTCCAATTAATTTTCGTAATTTGTTTTTAATATTTCAGGTTAATTTTTCGTTCAATGCTATAAAAAATTAAATGTCGATATAAAACGAAGTTTTTGTCATAACCTTAATAACGTTGTACGGTAAACTAGAATTGCATTGATATTTTTATGCTTTTACGTTGATTTTTATCAATTCTAAGACTTTACTTACGTCAATATTTGTATAGAATTGTTCAGGATTAAATGGTTGATAAAAGTTTTCAACGTTAACTTTTCCATAATATTTCTTGTTTTCATCAACTGTATCTTATGTCTATAAGTAGAAAAAGATATTATATCTTTCCAAGATTTCCTGGGTAACTAGATCATCGTGAATTTTATTCGCTTTTTATGTACTAACTTCTTTTTTACAACCCCTTTAACTGACATTATTAATTAAAAGTTAAAATTTCATTATTATCTTTTTTACCATCATTGATTGATTGATTCGATGTACTTTTCTATTATTCGTTTGTTTTTTAGTTTCAATACAGTTTTTATTTCCTTCATTCTCATTTATTCTCTTACCCCTACAATATATCCATATATATTATAAGTACATAATACCTATCATTTATAAATAACTACAAGTATTACGAGTATATAACTTGTAATATATAAGTATTTCCTTTCCCTTGTAATTTTTGCTTTCTAAAGTTTTTTGAAGAACTGAAAGTTTTTGAAATATCTAAAAATGAATGCCTATTAATATACTTTTTTTTTTAATATGATTAACGGATCTGATTCTTCTTAAACACAAACTTATCTTGTTTTCAGCTTTTCTTAAATCTTCATTTTTATATTTTAATTTTCTTCTTAATCTTCAATATTCTAATCTAACACGAAATTTTAAAAGCTCCATTCCTTGTCCGCCTTATTTTTTGATTGCCCATTCTATTTCGCTGTCATAAATCGCTACGTCCTATCATCCTCACCCCTGTAGGAGAAGACACCACCTTGTGACGATCCTGTTTGCCACACCACCCCCTCCGTTCCTAGTTCTGATGGGCTTTACCGAAGATCGTCTTTTAGACCCTTAAACTTGATAACACATCACAGGCATCAGTTTTATCTCTTGTCAGGATACCACCGATGCAAATGTAACGGCAGATATTACCATCAGTGTATTTATACAACTTACTATCGCCTTCGTATTGCCTCTTCCAACCATATCTTACAACCCTTAACTATCAAATTAACCGATTCGCGGAACCCCGCGCCTTTCTGTAGCAACAAAGTTTTCAAACAAACGTTTCCTATATATAACTTCAATTAATTCACGCAGATCTTTACTTGATTGAGTTTTTAGATTTAGAAGTTCCACTTCTTGACGGTCTTATTTTTTTATTGATCATTTCATTTTTCGCCGTTAGTAATTTCTACGTCTTGTATAAATACATTCTTTCTGATTCCTAATTTTATATTTTATTCTAACAAATAATGCTTCTCCATTATATCTTCCCTAAATTGTATCAGACTGCTCCATCAAATTCAATCTCTCCCATCTTTCTGTTTTTGCAATTAAAAAAAAAACTCCGAATTTTATATTCTCTTGGCTTAACTTAACTGTGTTCACAGTTCATTAACTTTTCTAATTTTATTTACTTTTAGGTCAAAGTTTTTACTCAGTTATTAATTTTAATTACTTTTTTCGAGTATCATATTCTCCTAATTTCAGCAAAAAAATATCAACAGAGATTTTTTCTTTGGACTGTTACTAAAGTTTTCTGCGTAAAAATTAAAAGATCACTGGAGATATGTTACATCCTTCATTAACAGAAAACTTTCCTTCTATATTTTTTTTGAGTTTTAGATAGTTACACGACTCATACATAAACCTTCTTCTATATTTTTCCGCCCTTAACTTATTTAACAAAAAAAAAATATTCCAAAATATAATATCGATATTAATCTTAATATTAATATTCAAAAATATACAGTATTAAATATTTTATTTACTGATCACTAAATTTTTTATATAATTATTGTTAATAAAGTAAGGTTTTCCAAGTAAATTTATTGGACTAAAAACAACATTTATGTCGAACATTGTCAAATATCAATTAGACTAAACTAGTAAAAGTATCTCTTCAAATAAACAAAAGAGAACAAAATGGTGATTCGAAAATAGGATCTTAATAATTAAAAGATAATTTCCTTTATTAAATTTGCTTAAAAAATATAGGTAAAGAAACTTAAAATCTTTTTATCTCAATCACAGTACATTATTCTGATTCACAACAGCCTAAGTACAGTCTATTATCGCAAGTCTATTAAGTCCGGAAGGTTCTCTTGCTCAGTCCCAAAGCCGACTAATAATATATTTATTTGAACTCTAACCCAAAAGGTACAAAAGTACATAGGACATTAAAATTCAGTTAAAAGTAACTAATTGTAAATTTAAATGAATTTGAACCTAGTTTATGTAACATTTGTAATAACGTTCATTTTCTACTCATTAAAGATAAAGAAAAGTAATAATAATATAAAATCCAAATTTTATTATTATATTTAGTAAAGGAAAGAACAGATTATAGAAAGCCAGTAAATTAAAAAAAAAATTGTTTTACTGGTTGATTGAGGAACGGACAAAATATAAAGTGAGCGTGGCTAAAAATAAATGAAACTGATTGGTCCTTCATCGTAATGAATTATTTTTTTGAAAAAAATTTGATTTTGAATTAAAACAATGTAGATTTGAAAAATCTAATTTAATTTTTTATCTTAGAATTAAATTATACTTTTGTACCAGAAAACATGATTTTAATTCTTGCATTTTTTTACGGAGGTATTAGTTGTTAACTTTTATTAAGCTATTTAATATTATTTAAATTAATGAACGATTAAAATGTATTTATTAGATTTCTTTTAAAAAAGCATTCATGGAATATACTCATTTCTTAAATATATCAACTCAGCTAATAATATGCCAATAAAGTTATGATTAAAAAAGTTTTGTTTTTTTCTTAGAAAATAACTTCAATAAAAATTGTATATATATATATATATATATATATATTTTATTAAGTAAATATAAATATGTATTTATAATGTAGTAAATAAAATAACGAAGTTATTAATTTTTTTTTTGTTAGAAAAACTGTCGTGTATACCTTAATAGCAACTATGCTTCATATTTTTATTATAATTATTATTATTCTTATTACCTGAAAATAATAAAATATTTAGATTGATGTAGAAATTTATTATGCATCTTTCTCTTGCTGTAGAATTGGTATCTTTCTCCTAATATATAATTGTACACCTATATTTTTATCTTATTTATACATATATATATATCTCTTTTCTTTTTCTACCTATCTTTGCTCTTTATATATATCCCAGCTTGTTGTATAATTAGCATTTAATATTATTCATTACTTTTAAACCAAGAAATAAATCTATTATAATATAGATAGAGCCCACAGTAGAAAGTATACATTATATTGCACAGTAGATGTAGTTATGTAAATATATCTTTTTACCTCCCTGAATACTGTAGTCAGTAGCCTACGTAACTTTTTTTTTATACAAGTACACAAATTTTTAGTTAAATATGTTAAAATTATTAAATTTTATTAATTTATATTCTATATTTTTCCAAATAAGTTAACTGAAATACATCATATTTCTCTAAATCTTCTTTTTTGCACAAACGATCTTTTTATAATAAATAGATATTACTTTTAAGTTGTAGGTTTAGTTTTAAAGATATATTGTAGAAAATAGTAGAATTTATTGTTAAGCAAAATTTATTCCTTATTTTTAAATCCGTATCCCTTATACATGTAAAATGTAGTAAAACTGAAAATGTATTCTCTTTCACAATCCCTCTAGATAATAAATTAGTTATTGTCGTTTTTACAATATTAAATAAATGTAGGTTTATATATTCCCCATTATTTATATCTTTATACTTCCACCCTTATTAATTGATTTAATGTTTTATTTCCTTTAAAAAAAAAAAGTAGACAATGATAAATCACAAAGATTTTTATGAATTAAATTTGAATCAAATTCAAAACAGTGATTTATAGATTCGTTTTAAATATGAATAATGTTTATTATACGTACAGATACGAATACAAAACGTAAAAGTAATAAATATATTTTTTCTCAATCTCTAGCACTAGTACACTACGACTAACTGAAGAAAATATCTCATTTTGAATCTTGTTCATAAAAAATCATAAACAATAATATTTGATTAAATTTTTAAAATATGTATCGTATTTTTTTTCTACTATAAGAAATAAATTAATCTGACGCTTTACACTATCTATCTCAGTCTTTCTTTTGGCTAATACATTTAAAAGAACCAAAGTAAATTAAATACCGGTCAACTTGCTTTCTCTGAGAGTAACTATGTTCGCTATACATCCCTGTCATTAACAGAATGAAGATATTACACTGAATTTCACCCGCTTTTGGTGAGATTGACGACAGTGGATAGGGTTCTGTGAAAAAGGCAACGAGAAACTATTTTATCTATCACTTTCTCTAGCAAGCTCGGCATGGAAAGCTTGTTATTCATGAAAATGGTTATGACATTTTTTTGGAGTAACTTTGGATTATCTAGAACCGTTATGGCTATAGCACGTAACATACATAAATTTTCAAAAACAAAACCAAAAACCATTGCTATCATATATGCCACTACTAAACTCCGTAACTTCAATAAGACAATTATTTTAAAGAATATGTAATTTAACATAATGAATGATAAAATAAATTTTTTTTACAGTATTATAAAATTGCTTAACAAAATTTTTAAATGTTTAAAATTTCAGCTGTATTGATCAATCAGCGATAAAAATATTAAATATTGCTTTTAAAATACATAATAAAGTTTGTTAAGGTTTACATTTTCGCTCTCACTGTGTAATTTTTTCTTTCCCCACTTAATTTAAACATTAAAAAAGTTTTATACATTTTTGCAAGTCAAGCAAATCTATCACATTGCTCTTTAATTTCAGGCATTCTACGTGTTTCACATCCATTAAAAAAAAAAATGGCAATCATTGTACTCTTTTCTATTACGAAACAATGCGTTTTATTTGCCACACTGCACTGAATAGGAAGATTTATTTTTATGTTAAGTAAAATTTTACTAATTTTTAAATAAGCTTTAACAATAAAAACACATTTTTTTAATAAATTACGCATTGACTTATTATCATATTAATATAAAAAAGGGAAAAATTAGTTTTATGTTATTAAATGTTAAATTGAGCTTTTTTTTTACGAAATAATGTAGTTACCCACTTTTACTTTTGTTCATTTTGTTCACGAATGAGATGAAAATTAATTTCCGGTTTGTGCTGGTATGATCTCTTTTAAATTATTTTATATCAATAAAATAACGTATAATATGATTAAAAAGTACTCCTCTTAAATCAGTATACCATCCTACAGAAATTTAGTTTGATATATGGTATTTCCTAAAGTTTCAATATCGATTTTACAACAATTAACTCATAACAATCTGTTGAAACTGAGATTAATAAGCAAAGTATAGTTTTAGAAACAAGCTTCTGATTCCTGCTGAAAATGAAATAAGTTCGAATATCAATCACGTCGTTTATTAGAAATTTTTTGTGTGAGTTTAAGCTAAAGTTTTGTGTTTCTAATATCCTGCGTTTAAACCAAACAAAAACTAAGAAAGTTTCTATTCCCATTTATTTTCCACACTTTTTGATATATTTTAGATTAATTTTTAAGTATAATTTTTTAATAATATGTTGCAAATTGTAATCTTTAAAAAAAATATATATTTTTTTAAATTATTTTAATTCTGCAATTAAATATCAATAAATATTTCTATTATTTAAAATAGTTTAATGAAAAAAAATTAATTTTTTTTCCCAGCAAATGAGGATTGGTTTTTCTGCATGCATATACTTTGCCATGATTAATGTTTTAACAGTATAAGACGCAGTACATGCTATTAGTTCAGAGTTCTGTAGTGTAAAATTAACTTCCCTAGATTCAAACGATAAATCATTCATTTCACCTACTTGTATCTGTGACTTCAAGGTTGTGTGGCAGAGCTTCCAAAACCTCAACACTTTTTATTTAGTTGGGACCCTACATAGTTTCGTCACATATCGGTGAAGTGAACATACAAAGTTGTCATATCTTGATTTTCCAGTCAAATATATGATGTTAATTATAGCCCAAAAATAAATGATATCAGGGAAACAAAACCAAAAATCTGAGAGCGTTAAAATGATATCTGACAGCTTGGTTTTGATCATTTTTTTTTTTTAATTATTTGACTTCATTAAAGTATTCTAATTAGATGATGTATAATATGAAATTAAATAATCCTGATTATTTCCTACTAGTTTAATTGATAGTATTATGTGTGTTCCATAGTTATGGCAATATGTGGTAACAATCACCATAACCCCCCGATTTGTGGTAACAATATGTATTACTGGATCTAGGAATTTATTTGATCCAGTTTAAGAAAGAACTTTCTGCTCCTGTAATACTGCAGGATACAAATTCGTAATATCTTCTTTTTTTTATGGAATTATTAGTTTATATAGAGAATCAGTTTAATATATAGGTCAAAGATCAGTTTTCTTTATTCGTTAATTGATTCTTCCCAGTAGCTGAGGAATTATAGGCAATATCAGGCCTTTCGGATTCATAAAAATATGAAAAAATAGTATGATAAATCAATATATTTCATTATGCTTAACATTTTATTTGCAGTAATAGCAGAGATATAAAAATTGACATATTTTAGTTCTATTAAATGATTCTTTTTTTACAGCAATTACAAACAATTATTTTTTATAGCTCAAACGCTGTTATTTTATTTTGTTAGAGCAGGTTAGTTTGTCAAGTATTTTCATAGATTAAAAAAATAGTTAGTTTTAGCGGGAATGAAGGGCTGAAGACCCTCGAGCACGTGGTGAGTGCGGCATCACTTCGCCCGAACATACGTACTTCCATCGAAGCGCATTAATAAAGGGAATATTATTATTATCATTATTAATCATTTTATTTATTTCACTGATTCATAATCGAGTGTTGAAAACTAAAAATTTTGTAGTCATCAATAATAAAATTCTAGTAGTAGGATAAAAGTTTGTAATTAAACAATTAACCAAACAAAAGTACTAAAATTACTTCACGACTATCTAAAATTAATATGATGTATTTCATAATTATTCATCTGAACATGTCAGTAGTGTAGAAAATATGATAAGTTACCAAAATGTTGAATTATGAAGGCATAATATAGGAAAAACCATCGTCTGTAAGGTTATAATAAATTATTTAGCGCTTCACTTGCTTGACTGTAAATTACTTTCCAAGATAATTTTGACATCTTATGACGTACGTCTAAATAATGAAAAATAATTAACAAGTAGAAATTTCTACACATGTAATATTAAATGAAAAATTATTATAAAGCATATACATATAAAAAATGGTCTGAACACACCAAGATTTAAATTCGCATTGAAATGGAGTTGTTTATTATTAAATAAAAATATACATTAAGGATTTTTCTATAGTATAACTTATTAATTATAGCGGCAGTAATTCATTAAGAAAAATTTTACCTATTTTTACCCAAATTTGAATGAATAAATCTATTTTTAATATAAAAAATGCAAATCTAAACACAAAATTTAACTACTGTAATAAAGTAAAAACAAATATATTTTTTTAATACGGTCTTGTACAAATTAATGTGAACAAGAGAAAATTTTTAGTTAGCTATGTTGTATCACTGATTCCAGATGTAGTACAGCTGTTTTCCTCCATTTCAAATATTACCTAAAAATATCTTGTTTGTTTTGAGAGGTTATGTGTATTGCCTACCTATTTTATTTTGATTTCTTCTAGTGTAAGTGATTTCGTTAATACATTTAGAAAAGTAGCAGTATGGATTTAACTCCTAAGGAAAGAACCATGATAATAACACTCGATGAACATACTCGTACGACTCAAAGACAGATAGCAGTGTTAGGTTAGTCTAGGTGTAGTTAATAAGATATAATTAGAAAAAATCTTGAGGTAGGTACAATTTCATCCAACGAAAAGGTCGCTGTGGAATAAAACGTAAAATTACCTTAAAAGATGATGCTATTTTACGTAGAATAAGTAAAATTAATCCTCAGAAAAATAGTTTTAAGTTAAAAAAAACTTAGAATCAGCTGGCGTGAAAATTCACGATTCTACTGCACAACTAAAACTTCTGAAAAGTGGTCGCAAGGCACGAAGGCCTATTAAAAAACAACTTCTTACGGACGCTATGAAGAAGAAAAGGCTTATTTGGACCAAAAAATACAAAAACTGGAGTGTTGAGACTTGGGAGAAAATTTTTTTCTCTGATTAGAGTCATTTTCTAGTTCAGGACGTAAGCGTGTTATATGCGAAGAAGCCATGATGATTTCGCCAAAACATATAAAACAAGCTGTAAAGCATCCTTTAAAGAACATATTTTCGGGATACGTCAGCTACTTTGGACCTAAAACTGTAGTAACCATCTCTGGGATGATGTACAGTGAATAGTACATCCCATTATTGAAAAATAGGACTCTACCAACACTTCAAAAACTTGCAGATTTACTTGGAGTCGAAAACGCTATGTTTCAACAAGATGTTACCCCTGCCACTCATCAAAGAAAGTTAAGATTTTCACGTTTCAAAAAGGGATTCAGTATTTGGACTGGACAGAAGGACATATTAAATTCTAAAAAATACTGTAATAAACACTCTACATTCTTTATCTTACATATACATAAAAATGAATGTTTGTTCGTTGGTTTGTCCCGTATGCGTTTCTATATCATTCATTCGATTGCGATAAAACTTTGGTGAGTTGGGCGCACGCCTGCGAAGGTTTCTGAATTAGTTTGAACCCGCTAGGTGGCGCTGGGGGTCGAGATATTTCGAAAAATTGTATTTATGGTCCGATTTGGCTCATATTCAGAATATATATTAGTCACCTGAAAATAAATATTTTTTGCAAAAAATGGGGCCGCTATGTGCGGCCGGTGTCGAAATATTTACGAAACAAACAAATATACAAACAGACTAGACTTTCTTCTTCTATATATATAAAAGGCAATGTTCGTATGTGTGTCCGCTACAGACTAAAAAACTTCTAACCCGATTTAAGCGCTAGGTAAAAGGGAAAAAAGGAAATAAGGAAAAGGAAAATGGGAAAGGGGAAAAAGAGGAGAAATAAAATAGGGGAAAAGGAAAATAGGGAATTGAGAAAGAGGGAAGGGGGAAAAAGGGATAAAATGAAAGATCAAATTTTGTGAATTGTTAATGTTCAGTATTTCATGTTATCAAACTTTCAATTGTGTTCATTTAACTACATATATATATATATATATATATATATATATATATATACACACACACACTCAAATCTAGCAATACCGAAGCATTCCCGGGTCTGTAAGTATATATATATATATATATATATATATAAATGAATGTTTGTTTGTCCCGTATGCGTTTCTATACCATTCATCCGATTGCGATAAACTTTGATGAGTTGTGCGCACGCCCGCGAAGGTTTATGAATTAGTTTGAGTCCGCTAGATGACGCTGGAGTCGAGATGTATTGGAAAAATGTATTTATGGTCCGATTTGGCTTATATTCAGAATATATATTAGTTACGTGAAAAGAAATATTTTTGCAAAAAAATGGGAAAAGGGAAATAGGGAGAAAGGGAAATAGGGAAATAGGAAGAAAGGGAAAAAGGGAAAAGGGAAGAAGAGAAGAAGGAAGAACGTAAAAAGGGAAATTCGAAAAAGGAAAGATGTGAAGAAGGGAAATAGGAAGGTTAAATTTTGTGAAATTCCATAATTTTCAGTTTTTTTAGTGTTTTATCAAACTTTCATTTGTGTTCATTTAGTATATATATATATATAACACACATACTCAAATCTAGCAATGGCGAAGCATTACCGGGTCAGCTAGTATGTAATAAATTCTATTACTTTTGAAAATATACTCTTGTTCACATTAATTTGCATAGCACTGTAACTGGTACTTAATTATTCGTTATTAAATTACTGTCACTAATGTACTATTACGTGTATACATGAAACGATTTACGGCGCTCTAGATAAAAAATCAATCGTTACCTACATACTAAGCGCCATTCAACTTAGCGGTAGCTATACGTGTGTTATCGTGTCGTCAAAAAAATATCGTAAAAAAAATTTAATCTTTCTACATTAAATGTATAAAACAAACTTTCGTGCTGTATCGTTTTCTTTTTATTGGTTTGAAACTCAAAAAACATACGGTTTTCATGAGATCTTCGGAAAAATAAAATATAGACAGCTATGAAAAAAAAATCTATAAAATTTTTATATTCTAACTTGTTTATCTAACCCTTATTTATCATTCTGATGAGTAGCGGTAGTAATTTTTAAAACACCCGTGACAGATTTTTGTAAAAAAAAGCCCATACGGGAATGGAAGTATCTCCATGATGTGAATTAAAAAAGGTCCGCCTGGAACGATTCTCTCATTAAAATACAGTTTGGGATAGTGCATTATCTAGCTGCAATTTATTATTAACTAATTTATAAGTTTGTCACGACCGTATAATATTGATTATTTTTCCCCTATCTTCCAGAACCAGACCCCCAATTAAGCATGAACACGGTTCCGGGAGGTGCCTTTGCCTTTAGTCGCCAGACGAGGGAAACGCCCGGCCTCCATCATCCAGCAACCGAGACTCGGTCCTTTGTGCTTCGCCTCTAACGGGGACACCCCCGGAGGGATGGCCCCGCCGGGAGCTCAGGGGCTCGAGAGCCCGCACTTCATCACCACCGTCGACCTGTGTGAGCACGGGCGATATTGGTCATTTGAATCTCTATACCTAAACGAAGGCTGCCGTGTTTCATATTTGCGCCTTTTTATTTCACGGAATAGTTTCAAATTCTCCACGCGTCTCCGTAATTTTAATTCGATTTCAAATTGTTGTAATCTGTTTACGTTAAATAGAATTTACACAAAAAAAGCCTTTTTATGTTTTGTCGATTACTGATATGTATTTAAATACATCTAACTTCTTAAGATTTATTTTTCATTCTTCACTTTTTTCTACAACGTTCGGATATTATTTTCCCCCAACCACCTAGGTAAAATCGATAAGCTCACCGAGAGGTCTGCAAAGATCTCTCGGTGAGCTTATCTTCCATTCCACAAGTCCGCATTTTATCGTCAATTAATTTTTTCGTCGATTCGAAGTAAAAGAACTTCTCTTATACAATTAGGCTACAACAAAATTGTAATTCTCTTCTATCTCTTTCGCTCTCTCTCCCTCTCTACTTTTTCTCCTTATGTATATATATATCTAGAGATTTAGAGAAAAAGTAAGCGGGAGAGAGAATTCTTTATATCATTAAACTGACGCAGTTGAAAAAGAATATGTTGTATTTGTGGCTACTTCCGTCGAATTGTCAAACATGAAAGTAAAATTAATGAGCCAGACTAAAGTAATAGTTACTGATGATACAAGACTAATGACGAACTTGGAACTGACAAATGATTAACTATTTATTTATTAACTTAAATGAATTTCAACCGGAGTAAAGTAAAAAGGTTAAAAACTTGTCA
The DNA here is from genome assembly GCF_047948215.1 of Lycorma delicatula. Taxonomy (NCBI): domain Eukaryota; kingdom Metazoa; phylum Arthropoda; class Insecta; order Hemiptera; family Fulgoridae; genus Lycorma; species Lycorma delicatula. The sequence goes on from NC_134457.1 coordinate 56,100,354, forward strand.
CTGACATTCAATGTGACTCTGCTCTGTGTACCGACTACATTAAACAGACTTGTAATATGAGTTTTTGTTGACACCCGCTTAAAAAAAAAAATTATTAATCTACTTTCATTTTTCGTTTCAGTGATGTTAGTTAAAGCTCCGAAATTTCCTCATTTTTACAACTGTAACATGACAGTAAAAGGCTGCAGTTGGGCTCATAGTTATTGCATACGCTTTATTTTTTAACTTAAACATGATATAACACCCTTTTACAAAAAGTTAACCGGAAAAACTACGAGCTTGTCATATTTTAATGATTCTGTAAGGTATTTTAAAGTACCAGGAACCTAAATATTTAATTGATAAATCTACCTTTGCTTACGAAAATAGTAATAAAAATACGAGTTCGAGTTTTCAAGAGCATATTACTTATGACTAATCATTTCATGTCACTATGTATTTATTATGGAATTTTATATTCCTAAAATAAAAATGACTATTGAAATCATCTATTTCGGCGTGGTACTCCAAAAATGACCCGTAAAAGTTAATTAACCTTGATTATGAATATCCTGATTTGATTGGTGTTAGGGTGCATGAACTGGAGAAGCATTGCATAAAATTATTAATGTTTTATTACCGTTAATGTTTTATATTCTTTTTCTTCTTTCTTATTTATTATTTTCTGCGTACTTTTATTTATATGGTTATTACCAGTTACGTTCTTCGGATGATGAATTTTAGTTTTCTTTGTTTTAGGTTGCTTCTTATTTTGTTGTGTATATTTATAGACAACGTGATTCACTGTAATCTCTTTTACTTCTATTTTGAATGATGTTTTCTGTGTTTTATAATCTGTTTGTAATTGCGCGTTTATGTTTGTAAGTTTGTTGTAAGTGTTAGTGAAAAATTGTTGTATTTGTTGCACAAATATGGTATTTAAAATAAAATTTTTGATGTGTAAATATAATTCTTTTTTTTTATTAATTTATTATTTTTTTATAATGTTTTCTTTATATTAACAATCCTTCATTTTATAAAATCATAAAATATATTATATCCTTTTTCTTCGTAATTTAATTCTAATTAAATTATTTATTTTATAATTTTAAATTAATATGTTTATTTATTATTTTATTTCATATTTTTTAAATTAAAAATGTTATTTCACTTTTTTTAAGTTCAGTTTGTAGAGATGACTGACCATTTCATCCTAAATCCACATCCTTAAATAAAAACAGCTCTGCTTATCTATTCGGTTAATGTTCTCGAATTCATTTCTTGAACGTATAATTTTCAGCCCAAGAATGTTTTTCAGTCTTTGAAAGAAGATTATTGAATCATCTCTCGTCGAACTAAATACTATTTATTTTGTATTATTCATTTTTTTATCCATAAATACCCTTATCTTTTTTCTTATGCTTACAATTAGTCGTTACTGATATCGTTTACTGGCTTATGTACATTGATTTTATTTTTTTTAACGTACATTATTTAAATTATTGTTTTATTATTTTATTTGTACTGTTTTCCATTTTCAAAGTTTTGTTTATTTATTTACCTTGCCTATTTATAATGTAATACTGTATAGTAAAATACAAAAAAAAAACATACTTTAATTTTTCATGCAAATAGTCATTGCTTTATATAAGTTTTGTTTTCTATGCTTTCTTTTTTTTTTCATTTTTGTAATCTAATTGTTTTATATTGATAAAATAAGTTTTACGTTGTCTGTCATGTATTGTACTTCTTACGTATTTCAAGACTTATAAAATAATAAAAATCGTCCTCTCCCTCTCTATTCACTTTTTTTTTTACGATTAATGTTATCTTTTTTCAATTTGTAGAGTAACTAGTTTTACTTTGAAATGTAAATTTAGAAGCTGTTACAGTTATTTAAGATATATTCACTGCAATATATTTATTTTATATATTTTACAGCTATTTTTTTCTATTACTTTTTCTATTTTTTCTGTTAATATTTTTTAAGTTTGCCATTGTATTTTATTTATTATTTCAACGCTCATATTAATTTTTTTTTATTTTCTTATCATCTTATTGCTATTACGGATATTTACATAAAAATAAATAAATAATAAATCTGTGAGGACGTACATATTTAAAGACAATTTACAATTTTTAAGTATAAGATTTTAAGTACCTAAAAACTAAGTTAAAAAGATATTTTAAATAACTTATTTATAACAATGTACTTTCTTTTCTCTGCTAATGGTTTTTATATTATTGTAATTTTATTTTCTTTAACGTTATATTTTTTTAAAAAGAAAATGCATATATTTAATGTTATTTCCTCTTTTTATTTTGTATGATAATTATAATTTTATTGTATGTTATAATTGTATGGCCTGGTTAAATTGAAGGAAGGCAAACTGGTTCTAACTTTGTCTGGCGTGTATAAATAAAGAAATAATTAAATTCACACAATCTCTCTTTTCGCGTTGTTCACTCAAGCTCTCTCACTCTTATCTTCTATTTGTTGTATGATTCCTCTGACGTTTATAATAATTCATTTAACTCCTCCAATTTTTAGAAATGGATGTGAATACGAGTATGTACTTTTAGTATCTGATAATCATGTTACAGTTTTTATTACCGCCTACATTACTTAAAGATAAAGAATTAAATGAGCAAAAAAACCTAACACAACCAGACATTCATCGTTAAGTGTATGCTATAATAAAATGGAACATCCTGAATAAAGGACGATTTTTTACCGAGAGATCCTTTACACAGACTAAACGAGCATATTCTTTATTTCTTCGGCTGTTTGTAGTTTGCTCCCCCATTAGTCGCAAAATTTTTTTCTAATCCAATGTCTGTTGCTTTTTATGAGTCTATTATATTTCCCAGTTTTTGTTCATTCTTTTTTTTAAATTTACACACGCGACTGTTCTACAATATCTTCAAAAATTGTCATTCATCCTTTGCGTTTATTTCCTTACAGTGTTTATTATTTAAATCGTAAAAGAGGGTATTTTTCGAATTCAAATATTAATCTTTACTGCCTATTTGCCTCTGCGTTATTTTATTCGATGAACAAGTAAAATTATGTTTATAAGAAAATAAAGAGTTACAATCGAAACGTCTACAGACGTGCTAAAACACGTACTTAATAGATAATGGGGTGTAAGTGAAATGAAAACAATAAACAGCTTCAAATAAAAAGAGGAATTAGTTACTTTCGTCGGACGAATGATAGCACGATAAAGAAACATAAGCGTAGCAGAATTATAAAGAAACATTAATTTTTAAACGAAAAATAGACCTTTCCCTTTTATTCGATTGCATAACGACCTTACGAACGGGCTCTTAAAGATACATTACTGACGCGTGATGTAACTCGCAATATAAACCTTTTCTGAACGTTATCTTCCGGCAATTTCTCTACCGAGTTAGACATTTTCTCTAACACACTAATAGTTTTATCCATTCAGGGATCCATTTCAAACTATTTACGTGATACTACATTTACAATTTGCGGCTATGTATTTTTTCCTGGTTTTAAAAATTTATTTGTAAGTTTCTGCAGATGTTGATGTTCTTCCTGTATAAATTAGATTAATAATTGTTTTTATTAACCTTTTGATCGCCATTTTTGTCGTATAGAGTACATATATATTGTTTTTTAATTTTTATATAATTTTAATTAACGTCTTACCATAAATTTAAATGTAAATACGTGTTTTTTTAGTAAAAAAGCGTAATTATTTTTTTAGAACCTTTTCTTGTTGTTTCAACTACCATCTTCAGTACTCTTTGATTTCTTGGATTGGCAGGGCTTGGAGAAATCATTCCTTTAGGGGGTCAATATTTTCAGCATTTCTTTTATGATATTAATTTCATATCTTTTGGATACCTGGTTTTCGTTTTTTAGAGGACAATGTTACCTACTGCGTTTTTTTATCTTTTATTTCCTTTCTCATCGTATAAAACAATTTTGTTTTTATTTTTTAACTAGTCAATTATATCTACTTTACTCGATATTCTAGCGGTTGTGCTTTTTAGTCTACCTTTACTGCTTTAAGGGATTCTTTATTCCTTAAAATAAGTATATGCTTCGGCAAATCCAAAACCGTGCTTTAGATCTATCTACTTAACTAAATTGCACAATTTAAGTTTTCCATATCTTTTTTTCTTTTTCTAGTCTGTCAGAATTCTGCTTATTAGCCTTTGGATTTTTAAAAAGGATTGTTTAATTACATACCTTTATTATGATCAAGGAGATCCTTTCCTTCTCTCAAAAAATTAATCTTTGGGCATTCGTAATACTTTATTCAAAATGATAAACGGAGCATGATAACCTCCCCTTTTACCTTGCCTACAAGTTAGAATTTTAATAATATATTTCATAAGATTCAAAGAAACCTAAGAACATATTCGTATATCATTTATTAAGTAAAGTTTCCTCTTTTTAATAGTTAAGAAAATTTTTCATATATTCTTTTGCGAGCATAGAGATCTACGCACGTATATGTTCACATTCAGTATATGCAAACTAGATTATTAGTCATTGTTCTAATTTTTTTATCATAATCAATTGTGATTGTTGCTCTCTATTGATCTTTCTGTTATAAATTGAGAATTGACATAATTTATACATTTTAGGGTCACTTCTGCACTGTAGGTAGATAATTCGTCATTTATACAATAAAAATGAATGGATTAATTAATTAAAGAGTTTCTTTCATAACAGTTAATTATTATTAATACAGAAAATTAAAAATCAATTCTATTTTTTTCATCTATTTTACTGAAGATAAACTAATAATGTCTGTTTGCTTAAAATTTATTTGTCTAAGGGATGATTGAAATAATAATATTTAACGAAAAAAATAATCGAGTTAATTTTAATTTAAAAATTAATCAGGATTACAAATAAATAAATAGTATATTTATTTGTACGTACCTTCTCTGCCCGTGTATGAATAAACGTAATATTATATCTCATTTTACCAGAAAAAATCATTTTTAATCAATTTTCTTTTTTTTTTAATTTAACATATCAGATTGTATTTAATGCATTATGAATATTTTAATTCTATTTTAAAAATTGTTTATCGCATTCTTTTAGTTGTTAACTATTCATTAATCTGATTAAAATAATATTATTAGACTTCTTTCTTTATAAAAAATTAATTATACTTGTAATCTAATTTTTATGCATGTCATACAATTCAAATATAGAAAGTTTATTGATCGAGCCGTACGTATTAAAAATTATAATTATTAAAAAAATTACTAATTTTCGCACATAAAAAATTTTATGCAACCTCTATTGTTTTAAAATCTAAATAAGATAATATTTATTAATATTTGATTTATTGTAAATCAATGTTATTTTAACATTTTTAAATCCTAATTTTAAGCATTAACGATATAATTATTAAGTTAAAATTTTGTAAATTAATTATAAATCGTAACTGTGTTTAAACATATAGAATGTCATAAACATATTTTTATTATTTTATTTAATTGCTGTATTAATGTTGCTTGTATTTTCTTGTTTAAAATATTCTTCATACTGAGAAAACTTTTACCGTTTTAGTCTCTTTTTTTTATTTTACTCCTAACTATTTATTTCTAACGGAATATTTAATTCTGTCAGTTAATTGATTATCTTATGTAGTTCTCAACTACTAATTTAGTAGAACTTTATAATAAAGTAAGCCATTTTTTCTAAAATGTTATTAATATTATTCACTCATTATATACTTATTTTATCTGTAAAAATCATAGAAAAATGTGTTTTATAAGAATTAGTAATAATAGAAACTCAACGAGTGAACGACGCGGGATTCTCTTATAACTTGACCTTTTGGCCTTCATTTGTTTGTTAGTGTTTGATTTTATAACTCAATTTCGGCTAAATAGTTTTCCAATACTTATGAAATTTGCCGCAAGGTTACTGGTTATTAAAGCGAAATAACGTATGAGTAACGATTTTTCATAAGTTTGTCCGTTTCAAAATGGCGACCACATCTTTCCTGAACAGGAACAAAGTGTGGAGGTATGAAGGGAAGGTATCCGTCGCCAAGACAATGTAACTGAGAGACTGAATGGCACTCTTTCCTACCATCTTGACGTAACCTTGGCTACTGCTCAACCTTCCTTGCGCATTATTGCCAATCTTCACACCATTGTGCATTTTTACTCGTAGAGTCATTGCCTGACGTGAATTCTCTGTACATACTATTACATAAGCATTAACTGTTTTTCTTTAGTTAACAATTTTTATGTAAAAACTTTGAAAAAAACGCACCTTGATGCGTTGTGATTCCACAAACTGAGAGTGTGAGGTGTACACCTCGACCGTCGACTAACCTGGAAAGTTCATATAAGAGAGAAGAGAAGACAACTTCAGATAAAGTTCAAGGAAATGTTGATGACAAATCAACATTAGACGTTCTCAATTATTTTTATCTCATAACCTGCTGGTATACTCAACAATTCTAAAAATCGATTTAGACCTATGGGATCCAATGTGTGATACTGCGAGCAAATCCACTGTCGAAATCTTACAGCGGTAACAAAATATATTGATTAATATATTGATATATATATATATATATATATATATATATATATATATATATATATATATATATTGATTACATATTGAAATTATTGATATATTGATTATTACTCTGCTCCCACGCATTCCATGCACGGGCCCATAAAATTTTAATCTGCTTTTCCTCAACTTGCGATGTGTATAACAGAGGCACTTTGGTTTGCAAAACCTGTGAAATGTACGAATATGTAGGTTTATGATAAGTCCGGAAGGAAATACAACGTTTAAGTTCTAAGTATGAACAACGTAAGTTCTAAGTATGCGACTTAACAACCACGTGAATTACTTGGCCGTGAACCTCGTAAACAACGAGGATGACGTTAGAAGATTAAAACGGCTACACGTTCTGAACTTTAGTGACTCCATAGTATCTTAAAGTGTAATTTAGCTGTGAGTGATGTGCATTATCTCTTCGATTTTTATTTTCAAATTTATTGCGTATTCTTTTTTCTTATTCTTCTCATTGTTTCATCGTTTTTCTTGTTATTTATGACTCCTTTTATTTTTCCTTCTCTTGTTCTTCTGTTAGGTGTTAAATGTTCATAATTACTTAGTGTTTGTGCTACTTACCACAAAAGGTTTTTGTAATACTAGTGTGTAATCTTTGAGGAGTTTCGCTGGGAAATTCTTTACAAATGGTTGATAATGTGATCCAGTTTACTCAAGATTAATATAGATGTAACCGATTGTAACTAAACTTTGAAAATAAAAAAAAATTTACACTCTTTTTAAGCTAATAAATATTTACGTTAATGAAGTAATTTATGTTACATTCAAATAAATACTACTAGTTTGCGTCTCATTCTCCCTATATTACAAAAAAACTTTGAAAATTTTCCCCACTGTAAAGTAAATTTTGTGTAACAAGGTGTACAAGTAGGAGTTCTCTTATTTGTATTTGAGGAAGCAAAAAGCTCTTAAACCAACTTGAACCCATTTTATACGAGAAAATAAACACGTACGCTCGCTGTAATCTCACACTCATATACGGATCGACTTAACTGTCAATTCTCTAAGTCGTAATAATGCAATCAAGTACTTGCTTGTCTATTATTGGAAAGTTGAAGAAATTCTTGCCACGCACGCTACGTCAACTTCTTCCCTTCCGTCCTCTTCCAGTTGATGGATCAGTGTGTACACTGATAACACTGTTAGATAATAACGTCGTTATTAACAATTTTAATCATCCCTTCCTTCCATCAGACCAAAACAAAATATATTTTTTTGTTCATCCCAGACCATTTCAAAACTAGTTTCGCCTCTAGTCATAGTCATTTTTATCGTTTTCTCTAAAAATATTTTAAGGTTGAAATTTTTACTTTATTCTATGATAAAATATTAGGATGATATTTTTATCAATAATGCAAAAATTTACAAATAAGATTATTTTTTACAGTTAAGAAAATTCTGTAAGGCTAAATTTTTGTGGTTTTTAATTTTAACAAATTTTTTCTCTTGCTTCATAAGTACTTTCTTTCGATCTGGCCTGTAAGGATCGAAAGAAAAAGAAAAGAATACTAAGAAGTCCGAGTGTAATAAGGTATACAAGTAGGAGTTTTCTTATTTGCATTTGAGGAATCCGACTCGGACTTCTTTCTTTTCCAAAAACTCTTGATCCTTTCGCTCATTAATCATTTCATCTCACCACTCCAATTACGATTTTTACTTTTTCTTCTGTTCTATAAATTCAGATTCATCTTTTTCTGAAAGTTTGTCTGTTTAGAATCCTGCTTTTTTATATATTGATTATTACTCTGCTCCCACGCATTCTATGCACGGGTCCATAAAATTTTAATCTGCTTTTCCTCAATGTATGATCTATTTTTTCAAAATTTATAAATTTCTTCTTTTTTTCTAAATTTTCATTTATCGTTTTTATACATTGGACCGTGTATTTTTCATCTATTTTGCTGATTTATTTTTCTGAAAATTCTTGTAAACTTTTTGTCTTACGTAGAACTTCTGGAAGTATTACATTTTTGTAATTTCTAGCTTTTATAAACATTTTTGTTAATTTCTTTTGAGATTTTTTTTTGTTTGAGTCTTATTTTTTCTACTTGAGAATCAATCTGGCTTTTTCGTAGAAAATTTGAAGCCTGATTTTATCGAAGCCTTCTTCTAATTTTTGAATTTTAGTTTTGTTTAATTCATATCTTTTGCTAGGATAAGTAAATAAATCGTCAGCAAATTCTATTATGATCCCATTCAGAAATTGAAATTTTGTTACCATTTTGATGTTTCCGCAATTCTTAAATTTTAAAGTTCTTTATTTCACTCTCTGATAACCTTTTCTAAGGCACAGTTAAAAATGATTGGTGATAGACTATTTCCTTATCTTATACCTATTTTAATTTCTCCTAAATTTTCCTAATTTTCTTCTATTTTGACATTTCCTCTAAAAATTAAAATTTTTAAAGTGTTTCTGTTAGGGTTTCTTTAATAATATTTAATATTTTATTGTCGATTTTAAATTCTTGTAATATTTTGAATAGAGATTATGTGTTGAATCGTATGCTTTTTGGAAATCTACAAAAATTGTTATCAGTTATGGATTTTGGTTTTTTAATACTGTAAAACTGACTTTTAAGTTAAAAATCTGTTAGGAATATCTTCTTCCTGGTCGAAATTTACCTTGATTTCCTCTAGTTCTTTTTCCTTCATGGTTTGAATTCTATTTAATAGTGTTTATTGTAGTTGTATTTTATTTTACTATTTTTTTATTAAGTAATTCACTGATACATAAAATTTACTTTTGAGTTATAGTATAACTTAAGATAATAAATACCACCTAATAAATAAAAAAATCGAACCTACTAACTACAACATAAAGTTAATAAAAAATTAACCTATGTACAAAAAAACAAACAGGGATAGTGGAATACTGAACGAGATATATATATATAAAATAATCAAAGATAACTTCGTCCTAACGCAATTTTAACCCAAGCCAAAATCCAACAACAATTTTTAAAGAAACGTTAGTCGGTTGTTCAGCTTAGACGATGTTAAATATACCGCCCGGCTCCGTGGCGTGAATGGTAGCCTTTCATCCCGGAGTTCGAATCCCAGTCAGGTGTAGCATTTACACTCGCTAAAAAATTGCCATTTCATCTCATCCTCTTAAGCAATTCATAACCGTTTTCCCGGAGACTAAAATAAGTGCGCGCGTTTGTGTGTGTGTGTGTGTGTGTGTGTGTGTCCGAAAACAAGTTACTTGATGTCTTTTATTTTTACATTAAAAAAATTATTATTTAATACTCGATTACACATACTATAAATGTAACTTTCTTTCCACTTTAGAATCCGCGTTCTAAGTATCACGTGAATATCATTTCAATTCCTCTCTTTTTTTTTCATGTTAGCTTCATTACTTTATTAGCCTCTTCTCTCTTTAGACCGATATTTCTGGTCTTTCTCTTCTAGCACAGGAACCTCTGTGTGTTGTAGTTTTTCTTTAAATTTTTTTTTATCAAAGCAGTCTTTTTGATATTTTTTATTTATTCGGTTCATTTATTTAATATATCCATTTGAATTTAAGATACCAATATTTATCAAAAACCTTTTTTGTTTAGTCGTTCTGAGTCCATTCGGATCATGAGACCCAGGAGACTTAATGTTCTGTTTGAAATAGTTGTTTTTAAACCTTCTTAATTTTTATATATTTTAATGCTTGTATATTTTTTATTATTCAATAAATATAATGGTAGAGTTATGCAGTAATAGAGTGATAGAGTCTCACCCTTTCACCTGGAGGTCCCAGGTTTGAATCCCAGTCACGGATGGCATTTTTCATAAGCTACAAAATTCCATTTCACTATTCCCACGTACAAACTTCTCTGTAAGCTTATGTGGTAGATTAATTCATCAAAAAAAGAAGATATTTCTTTAAAACGTGGTATGAATTACAATTTTTTTTAATCCCTATACATTTTATAAATTCTCTCAAATTTAGGAAAAATATACAATTTTCTGTGTTGCATATTTATACAGATCAAAAATAATCTTTTCGTCAACTTTAAATTTTTTTAGGAAATTAGGAATTGTCCTTTTTATTAAAGAGTTGAAAAGAAACTGACTTATATGCAAGAGTTTTTGTTAGTAACCTTTAATTTTCAAATTTACATAATTTTTTAACTTGGAATTTAGTTTGTAGAAGGAAAAAACACAAATCTTAAATAATATTATTTTATAACTCTAATTGAGCTACAAAAATTATACAAACGATTTAACAAAAACTCTAATAGAATAAGATATTTTCGTTTATCAATTTCACGACCCTATAATGAAAGATTGATTAAATTTTTATAATTTGGAGTTTACAATCTTTTTTTTTTATAATTTTTATTTTGTTTTATTACATACATTTCTGCTTATTCGTAATAACCTTTAAAATAATCATATAGCAGTTGAAATTTGAGGAGAGTATTTCTAACGTGACATATGTTAAAGATATGAACTTGGTAAATCGCTTCAAGCCCAACTCGAGTTCAGTTAGTGAATACGTAAGTTATATATTCTCTATCCCAATCATAAACCGCCAATTTCTTGAGGTTCTACCATTACAACTGATCGTCCTACGGAAGTATGCTGACAGGTCTTTCTTTACCGATAGGAAAGTTTTCTGGCTGATATATTTTTCTCCTAAAGCTGATTTATGTCAAATAATATTTTCTATATTTTTATTTCACCAAAAGTAGATGTCAGTAATTGAAGTTTCATCACCGTTAGGGTTTTCGTTAAAACATAGAGTTCTATATTTTTATTTTTAATTAAGATATAATTTACAATAATATATAGCTTATATAAACTGAATAAGTTATACTTGAAATTACGTTTACGAACTTCTTTCATCTTTACCTTTTGTAAAAACGACAATAACGACGTATTTTTTTAATGATGTGATCATCAGATGAAAAAATAAGGCAACTTTTTTAATAAATCTGAGAATATGAACAAAACGAAATTTTATAAATAAAACATTTGAGGCGAAAAAATTAAATTTAAAACAAAAAACCATTTTAAAAAAAATCTTTAATTCTACTCTATCTGTTATTATTTCAAGAGAATAAAATATTGCTATAATTTAATATTAAATGCTACTTAAATACTTTCAAAATATATTATTTTAGATTTATAAATTAGAAGAAAGAGAGAAAAATGTTTCTTTAATAAAATCATATCACAATGAAAATTAGCTCCTATTATCTAAATATATACATAATTAATGTTTTTTTTAAAAATAATAACAATAAAAAATAAATAAATTTTAACGAGGAAGGCCAAATCTTGTGCATGTTAAAATTATTGTGATATTAACGTTATTTATTGTATCTGATAACATCGTAGATATTGTATACAACTATAATCTCCTTTCATGTAATTGATGATTCCAAAATGAAATAAATATTTATAGTAGAAATAAAAAATATTAGCATGTGTATTGTCTTTACTATTATTGTCATTCTATATTATGTTTTCAGTATTTAAAAAAAAATATATATATACATGTATTTATATAATACTATTTCTTTAATAGTATTATATTTATAATATTAATCATTATTCCTTTCTTTCATATTTTGCTTGTAGTTTTTGTAAAATTATATAAATGTAGCCTACATTAATGTTATTTGTAACGCTTTTTTTAATTATTGTGCCAATATTAATATTTCTAAATACTTATTTATAAATAATTTTGTATGTTGTTCATCTCAGGGTCATTGAAAATATTCAGAACAGCATAAATGCTTGAACATACATTTATATCTGTTTTTAGCATTAATTGAGGGTCAGAATTTGAAAAAGAAGGGTTCCCAATAAAGAAAACTCTGTTTTATTAAGAACCATTCATTTAAAGTATATATTATTTTTCAGTTAAATAAAGTATACGGTGGATTATTTTCAATAACCCTGATATGTTGTTAGTTACTAATTAAAAAGTTTTATATTTGCATGATCATAGATTATAATACATTATTTTGAATAATTAATATTTATTAATTGCAGTGTACACTGTACTTGTTACTAAAATATGTCACCTCTGTATTATATCCACATTTTGTCGGGAGGTGGTCCAGTTGCTCAATTAGTATCGGTAGTAGGCATAGCAACAATTTATTTTTCTACGAAGTATAACATTGGCGAATCAACATAATCTAACTACTCCTACGTAACCTTGTTGCTCACTGGTTATGATAAAATTAACCTTGCTCTTTAACAGAGAGAAACTGATGAGTAACCTTACAACTGTCCGGGAACTACGGATCAAACTGAAAGCCTTTTTACTTTCCATTTCACCCTTTTACTCTCAATGAGTATACTCTTTTATTAATGTTACAAAAATATAGTATATGAAACCAAAGCTTTTATTTAATTAAATACATTGACATTTTAAGGAAATAAGGTTTTAAGCTAACAATATTTGTTTATTTTTCTCTTTACAAAAATCAGTAGCATAACTTTCGTCATAACCAATTATTACTTATTTTCATTACTTTGCCTCACAGCGTTATAGTTGTAGAGAATTTATTTAATTTAAAATCTGGATTACATATAATAAAGTAATGTAATTTTTTTAAAATATACTCGTAGATAATAAACTAGTAGAAAAGTAAAGGTTTTTTTTAAAAAAGATCATAAATAAGGGAACTCTATAATTTCAACTATTCTATCTGCCTATCAACTTGAATTTAGAAATAATTAATTTTATCCTGCTCTAAAACAATTAGTTGAACTGTATAAATCTTTAATATTAATTAAGATAGAAAATGTTCCATTTGTGGTGCAGCTTTTAACAATAAAAAAAGAAAGTAAGAGAAATATATTTTGCATTAATTTTAATTGTTGGTAGATATTTATCTACTAATATTAATATTATATAAGTAGTTGATAGCTTATATAATATTTTGTTATTTTTGTCTGCTGTTATATAAATAGAATAACGCAGCAACAAGTACGTAGTACATAGTATAAAGTGCAGATGTGTAATCAGTAGACAGTAAGTAGCAAGAAATCAGTATTTTTCTAAAAAAACGTATTACACAAATATGAAATACATTATGTACGCTATATTTCCTTTTTAAAAATATTTGGATTTTAAATCAATTTATAGGCATTATTTGTAAATTTTATTATAAACTAATCCATTAAAATTTACTTTTAGTTTTTCTTTCCTTTTTCTAAATAAATTATTAGTAAGATAATTTATAAATTTATATGTTAAAATTACCTATTTATTCAAAAACATAATTTATAAAAAACATTTACGTTAGTTAAATTTATATTTTTGCAGATAATTGAACTTTAATAACACTTTTCATTATAACTGTAAAAATTCAGGTATCTTATTTTATTATTCAATTACTTTTCTATTAACTTTAAATCCGTTTTTATTACAGAAATATGTTTTTCAAAAACTAAAAAAAAATGCTTAAGAAGCACAATTTTTTAATCTTTTCATCTAACACTACCGTACGCCGGTACATATTTCAAAATATTCTGAAATTGTCTTACTATCTGTTTAATAATTAATCTTTGCCTATTATCCTTGCTCAATCGGGATGAATTTTAACCAACACTATTCCATTTATAACATTTTTTTATGTAGTACCTTTTTTAGGAAGAGATAGTTTATTTTTTTTAATTAAAAAAGTAGTGTGTTTCTTTACTTTAGCTGATTAAAAATTTTAAATAGTAATTAAAAATAATACCCTTAAAAGAAAAATGAATCTTGGTTAATATAAAACTGATAGATAATAATGTAAGACCAGTCTTACATTTTTTTATTTTTAACCATGATTACAAAGCGTGGTTTGTAATCATGGTATTTTTTTTAGACAATTTTAGGTACTTTGTAGCGTGTGGTTTAAACGTAACCTGCAGTGTTTTATTTAATTTTAAAGAGCTTTATAACCGTATTTGTGTTTTTTTTTTATTTTATTTTTACTTATTTACTGTTATTTACTTATTTTTAGTTATTATTTATTATAAAAAAAACTATATAATACTGTATTTAAAGTGTAATTTTATCAAATAATATTAATTTTATATGCTTTATAAAGTAGTATATCTTCAAACTCATTAGTCAGTGATATAACCCGAAAATTATAAAAATAAAATACAAAAGTATCTTCTTTCTTATTTTTTAATTAAAATAATTCTGTATATTTTTCGTATTTAATACTGACATCGGCGCATCTCAAAAATGTAATAATTTTCAGAAGAGTTACTTTATATTCAAAAAAGAATACTAGGCAGTAAATGTAAATAAACAGTTCACTTTATAGGCTATTTGCTTATCATGGTAAGAGCATTTTTGCCTAGCGGCGCGGCGCTTCTTTACCGTGTCTAGTTAAATAAAAGTACATTTCAGTAGTACAAAATGCTCTTTCATTATAAACCAAGAAGTAATCTAATAAGCAACTGTCATACTAACAACGAATGAGTTTTTTTGTTGAAATTATAGTTGAATTTTAAATTAACAAAGTAGTTCAAAAATATTTATTAAAGATAGAAAAATAATATTATAATTCATAACGTAAAAATTAAATAAGACTTAAATAAAAATAAAATACGGTTCTTATTTATAATATCTATTTTTTTTTATTTTATTATTATTATTAAATAATAAGCTCTACTTAAATACTGAGTTTAAAAGATATCTTTTTAGACAATTTTAGCTACTTTGTAGCGTGTGGTTTAAACGTAACCTGCAGTGTTTTATTTAATTTTAAAGAGCTTTATAACCGTATTTGTGTTTTTTTTATTTTATTTTTACATGTTTTTTTTTTTTTTTTTTTGAAAATGTAGAAGAAAGATATTATTATATATATTTTATTCTTACTGTAAGTAGTAGATTTGGATGAGTGTATTATCATAATATTAGTTCGAAAACTGGAGGTTTAGAATTTTTTTCTCAGGAATGGAACGACTACAATCTGCGATGGAACGATTCCGAGTATGGCGGGGTAAAAGACCTCAGAATAACACCAAACAAAATCTGGAGACCAGATGTGCTTATGTACAACAGGTACGAGATTTTTTTTTTCTTTATTTTTAAATCATATTTTATTGTTTTTCTGTTATTTATTTATTTTTAGATATTATTTATTATAAAAAAACTATATGATACTGTATTTAAAGTGTAATTTTATCAAATAATATTAATTTTATATTCTTTATAAAGTAATATATAAATTATTTCTGTAATTTTATTCAACATAGTTTTTAAGTTATTCTTGTAAGTTAATAAAGCTAGTTGGAGCCGATAAAATTTTTTTTTAAATTAATTTTCGTACAATTACCGCTTTACAGACTGTCCGTAAATGTTCATAAAAAGATTACTTTAAACAAAAAACTGAAAAGTAATATTTATTACCCGATTTGCTTATAATTATTTTTCCTACTTTTTTATAGAAAAATCGATGGCAACGTCGCTGTCTCTTGAAGTTAACGAACATTGCATTCAGTATCTTTGTTTTGGAAAGTTTTTAAATATAAATATTATGTAACGAAACTCTTTTGATTGAATGAGAAATATGTTTTCTACTTTAACCTATAGATAAAATTCTCGAGATAATTTTTTTCAAACAAAAATAATAATTATATTTTCTATATACGTGATTATTTAAACGCGTGATTATTTGGGCAAAGTACATTTTCCAAGTAATTTATTTTGAAACTTCATTCATATTATAATTAAATAAATAAAATAAAGACTAATAGTTTATTTGTCACCCCCCCAACAAAATTTATTAACAAAAAATCCCCCCAAACAATCAAATTTAAACAATTTACACCTAGCCAGTTTTTATGTCATTATCTAATATTTAATAATAAAAAAATTCATATATTTAATTATTATTTTATGATTATAAATTTCAGTAATGTATATTATTCGGTAATGAATTTAAAAATTCACAACTTTTGAATTCTGATTTTTAAAAGTAAAACATATTACTATAAAATAACATTTGTGAAATTCTCAGTTATCCATCTTAAATAATTCTTAAAATTCTGAATCAGTAGGTAAATTTCAACTCTCAACTCACTAAATAAATTCTTTTTTTGATTTTACATTCCGCTTTATTTTTACATTTATCGTAGATTTTTTTGTTGAGAAATTAAATTTTACGATCATGTTAAAGGAAATTTGCGTCAGTGCGTGGACACAATGCGGAAGCGAAGATTCTTACGCAGTATTATAAGAATTATTAATGGTGCAAAATATAGCGTATACGCAATACACATAAATGATACATTTTTTTATTAATAAGAAATATGAACTGATAATGAAATCCACATATTATAAAAAATACATATTTACATAGAACATAGAAAAATTTAAACGTTGAAGTTTAATCATTATTATAAGTTGGAGCACGTGTTTTCTATACTATATGATCAGCTCTATCACACGCGGTAGACATATTGGGTGAATCAGCTAGCACGTGATGCTTTTTTTCTTAGTTGACATCCCGAAGCCTGCGTTAAAAAGCTTCGCTTTAAAATTAGCCAAAAATTAATATATTGGCATGATGCACAAATTATAGCAGTTAAAATTCCACTATTGTAGGTCCACTCCTTAAATATATTAAAATAAATGTATTAAGTTATTGCAATACATCGATTTAGAATCAAAAACTTTATGAGAAAATGTTCGTTCAGCACTTTGAAACTAAAGTATTTTGTTGAAAAACTCTTACTGTGTTTTAAAATACCAAAATAAGTTAGAAGAGGTAGAATTTTATTTGCCATTTACTGCGACGATATGCAATTTAAAAAATTAATTGAATAGTAATTCTCATAATTACAACGTGAAAAATGTTTTCTCCTATAAATGAGAAAAAACAAAACAACCATAAATTTATTCAAATACACAAATATCAGTCTAATATGAAAACAAGAATTGACAAAACGAACATAAATCACCCTGCACATAAGTGAAACCAGTAGCATAACGTATCGATAACAATAGTAGCGGTAAAATCAAAGACAAGTTTTTAAAATGGATTGCGCGTAAAAACGTTATTGCTTAAAATAGGAAGATAATTCTTATTTAACAGGGCTCGACTTAAAGAGTCAGCTCAATGTTTCCTTTGTTGCAAACTAATCACGTCACTTCTTATAAGACCCTTACCTCCCACGCGTTTAGTCGAAGAATGGAAGTAGCAGTAAACTTTGCTACGCGCCTTACTAAATAAATATTATTTGTTAGTAAAACATTTCTTGTTGTATTAAAGAGCAATCCCAAAAAAAAACTGTAGTTAATCATAAATTCTTTTATAAAACTTGGTAACAGTCTGAACTCGATGAGAATTATAAAATCTGAAATTTAGAACATTTTTTAAATAATCAATTAAGAATTATAAAAATGTATTTAAAAAACCTAGTATCCTGACGGAATCCTGAATGAGGTTTTTTCTAATAAATATATTTTAATGTCAAAATTGTACGGTAATCTTTATAAACAGTAAGCTGATTTTTTTAAATTGATGTTAATTTACGATATAACATCTTGAAAAGTGTATTTTATTATTTAAATTTTTTTTAAATATCTTGAAAACTATAAATTAGCGACAATAAGTAGAAAAAATGTAGAAAATATATTATAAACTAACTGCTGTTCTTATTTACTTATTTTATTAACTATTTTAGTAACATTAAACTATTTTTTATTGTTTTACTTATAGATAGGCCAAATTATTTACATACTTTTAAAAAACTAATAAATATTTTTTACTGAAAACTAAACTTGCATATTCATTAATTTTTAATATATTTTAGATATAATATATATGTATTATACTTCAAATAAAATTAGCCTATAATGACTCAACTTATTATTTTTCAGCTGTTAAGTTTATGTATTTTTTTAAAGTTCTTTTTAAATTTTAATAAAATTGTGATTGGAGTACATTATATTTCTTCAAATAAAATTTCTAAAAGTGAAACTTTTAGTAGACTTAATTAACATTTTCTGTTTTATTAATGATCAATTAAACATAACAATGATTCTTTCCTGATCATTTTATTTGATTTGAAGTGACTAGTTAAAGTGGAAATCATCAAGGTAGTGAATAGTGTCACTACTCTCAGATTCTCCTGTTAATGTAACTATTAATCAATTTATTCTCCCTCTGAAGTAGTCCTGAGCAAATAATAAAAGAAGAGAACGCTCTCGCGATATTTGGATAATGCAATCTTGACGGATTACTTCTAAACTTTGTTTCTATTTTTACTTTGCAATAAGTTTTTATATATGTTACTTTGAAAGGTTATATAATTCAATTATAGCAGTTTTTTCTTTGATTTTTCTTTTTATTATTTAATATACTGACTGCATTCATTTATTTACTTTATTATAATTTTAATTTTATTCAGTAATATACAGCTGATATTGTCATAGTTACGTACTTTACTTATTGTACGTTTGAACATCACCTACTAGACGAAGAATAACAGAGGTCGAAAACAACTTGAGGTGATAATTATTGGAATCTTGAATGGTAATAAAAGGATGAATGCCTAAGCATGCTTATATTACATTACATATATCTATAACCTATTATTAAATCATAAATGTGTACAGAATTGATATTATTGAGTTTCTTTAGTTTTATTTAATAATAATTTTATGGAAATTTAAAGCTCAATTATTTCTATAAAATATTATTATTATATCATAGTATCATTTTTAAATTCCGTTTTGTAGCCTATTTTTCACTTCTTTCATGTTTTAATTTTAATGTGTTTCATAATTATATACATTCTAATATCTGTTTGTCAGTATAAGATCATATTTATTTTTATTTACATGCCTATCTTTTTACTTATATACCTTATTCATTTATTTGTTTTACTTATTTACTGTAATTTATTTCCCTTTATTAGTAAAACTATTTGGTATTTTTTCCAAGGCTGGAGTATATCTTATTACACTCGTACATACGTAAAGTATCATATACCACATTACTACTGTATGTGTCCGGTTTGCATGAGGTATATATTCATTCTGTATTTTTAAATATTAAATTAATTTATACTTAAAAAAATAAGAGATATTACAGGTGGAGAACTACAAAGGCAGTCTACCGTTACTGTGTGCCACTAATAAAAAAAAAAAAATACTGAATTACAACTTTCGCTTTAAGTGAGGTTTATAGTACACTTTTCTCTGCTGATTATTCTAAAATTGATTTTGATTGATTTTTCCAATATTTTGAAGTGAATTTTTTTTACTAATCAGAATAATTTTATTAAGTTTAACATTAAACTATCTGTTTAAAATTTAGCAATAAAAATGAAACATCAAAATAATTAAGCTAATAAATATTATTAAAAAGGATAACTATAAATATTGGTTTAGTTATGTAAACCAGATATTTTTCACCTTTAAAAAAACATCCTAAGTAAGAAGCAATTATTATGTTTAATATGAAAACAACTTGTGCATATTGTAAACATTTTATTACGTGACTGTCATTTGTGATATAAACCTTTACAATATATATATATATATATACTTTTTTTAATATTAAAAATAATTAACTTTCACTGAGGATCCTTTTACATAAAGTTAAACACGCTTGGTTTACAATTAAACAGGTAACAAATTGTGATAAATATAAATATGGATTATTAGAAATATTTCTGTATATATTCTTTTAATAATATTTATTTACATTAATGGAATTAATAATTTTATAATTTTGATTGTAGAATTTAAAATGTTAAGTAATATTGAGTATAAAATCTATTGAAAACGTTGTATAATTTGAATAATTTTAGTTCTTTTTATATGAAATATAACACCACAAATATATATATATATATATATATATATATTTTTAATTATAAATCAATACTTTATTCATTAAAAAAAAAATTAATAAATTTGCCTACACAAAGTAAATTGTCTGAAAACCTAAAAATGTCAATAAAATTACTTAAATTTTGGTGATTCAATTTAAAAATATGGAAATTAAAATTTTAAACGAAATATTTTATCAGCTATAATAATACATACATATATATGTTTTCTCCAATCAGTTTTCCAGCTACTACCATATCTGGGTGTGTATGTGTAGGCAAACGCAGTTACGTTACCGGTTTGCCAGACCTGACATAGCTCCAGATTTAGTGCAGTGTAAGTGTAAGTGTTCCGGTAAATATGTAGTTTGGAATAGACTCAAGTCGACTACTCATGAGACGTGTGGTTAATTGAAACCCAGCGCTCAAAGAACACCGGTATTTACAGTTTAGTATTCTAATCCAAATAAAAGCAACTGCTTTTGAAAAGCTTCAAACTTTACAACTGTCGACTTCAAAAATCAGCTAATTTTGCGATTACTAGTTTAACCACAAGACAAACCCGGAGGGTTAATTTATATCTTTGATACATGTTGTATTTAAAATAATCATTTTAAAAAAAAATGGAACCGACATATATGTGGCGCACGGTATATGAAAGTTTTAAGACTAGACTTCTAGATGTTTTGATGATTTTGTTAACGTGTTACATATTTTGTGCAAAAGTTCACATTACCTATCCTACAGACCATATAATATCGTCTAATGTGACGCATACATATAGAATATCAGTATTCCCACTGTCCCTAACTTTCCGTCGGACGGCAAACAAATTTTTTTTGTAAATTTTCAGGCCGATTTTTTTAACATCATGGTACCACCGCGAAAAGCAGCTGCGTCGATTAAACACGTTTTATTTATATCCAGTTGGTGTTCTTCAATTTTTTTTTTTTAACGCCTGAAATTGAATAAAACTATTAAAACTATTAATAAAAGTATAATAGTGGCCACATCTCTATTGTAAGGCAATAACCTCAAAAATAGAAAACCGTTTAACTTTTTATAAAAAATAAGTTTTTTATTGTTATTGCAAATGAAAGGAGAATCTTATATAAAGAGATCTTAAGTATAAAAAATTAAATCTAAAAAAAAAATATCGGCATAACTGGCAAGTTTGTGTGTTGGAAGACAATGAATATACTCTCTGCTACATTGTGTAACCCATTTATTCTCAATTTTCCTCAATTAAACCAACATCAAAAGAAGGGACATTCTTCTATAAGTTGCATCACTTTTTGAACACTGTACTGTATTACATAAAAGTAGATCTAAAAAAATAACTCTAAGTATAAAAGTAGAAATCAGAATTTTAAAAGTAATAAAATAAATTCCGCAGTAGAAATAAATATCAGTCGAAAATCTTATAAGATTTTTTTTCTTTGATTACATTTCAAAATATATTTATTTTTGGTCCTGTAATGAAATTTTTAATTTGTATTTGTTGCTTATTATTGCTACAATCTAATAATAATATTTTATACGAGGCCTTTTAACCGATTCACTCTGTGCTGCTATCTATTAGCTAGTTTAAAATTTTACACTACCCAAAGTTTTAGATTTAACTCGATGCGTATTATTTCTACGTAATGACTAGGAATATTAACAAATTCACCCGTGCTACTTTAATTGGGTAGTTTAGAAGTTATACTTTATTATATAGATGAAATATAGTAATAAGGTTAATTTTAATGGAATTAATTTCATTTGCATGACTGCTTGGTTTTAGATTGGTTTTATTTGTCATTGTTACACCAGAATTTAATTTCATTTGTTCCATGTGTTGATGAACAATTAAGTTTTAAAAATAGATTAGCCGATAATTTTATAGAGTTCTTTTATGATTATCGTGAACATATTTTGTTAATAAACTGATGGACTTTTATGGCGAAATACATTTACATCAATCATAGTTATCATCTTTTCAAATTTTTAATTAAAATTAGTTCGTAATAACTTTACTTTTTTATGTTGGTAAGGAAAAATGGGTTACACAATTCAGCAGATAATATTCATTTTCTCCCAACGCATAAATGAGCAAGTTATGCCCACACCCAGGATGCCTTCATAGAAAAGTATGGTGTGGATGTACCAAACAAGTCTTCCATCAAGCGGCTGTATGAAAATTTCCAAGAGACAGGGAATGTGGCAGATGCAGCCAAAAGTGTCGACCAAAAGTAATAACACTAGAAACGTTGATCGTCGTGCAAGCTGCATATTCTGTTGGTCCCAAGAAGTCTTGGGACCTTGTGCCGGTCCCAGAATTCACGCATTTTGTGTACGGAAAATCCACATCAGCTGCACGAGTCTCTTCTACGCAAGCAAAAAGTGGATGTTTGTTGTGCACTTTCACGTAGGCGAATCTTCATGGCATTCTTTTATGGCACAGTTAACAGTAAGCGCTACATAAAGATGGTGCAACAATTTGTAAACTCTATACCTTTTTTTTCCGTAGGAGGAGGAAAAAGCTCTGCCAGGCCCGCTCTGACGGGAAGTGCGGAGCTCTCACCCGCTAAAAATCTCCCCCTCTAGTCACGCAGGGGACAGACCTAATCCACATGGTATGTGCACAGCCCCTGCGCAATCACCCGGGCGCTCTTGTCACCGAATTAGAATAGCCAGAGCGACGTACCCAGAGGTTCATCGGCGAACGACGACTCCGAGGAGCCCCCGCCGTCCACCCCCTAAAGCTGGCCGCCCATAGCCGTCCGGCACCGGTCTCTCCGCCTCAGATCAACTGCAGTCTTCCAGTCTGTCTGCTCCTCTCTTTTGCTGCCTTGTTTCTAATTATGGCTGACACCGCAGTCGTTACTCTCGTCCAAGCATCTCTGTCACCCAACATCACACTTACGACATTATCCACATTTACTGCCTCGTGGCTCATCATGGCAGCCCTCAAATCTCTCCACCTCGTGCTTGAAAACACTACGTGTTCTGCCGTATCCTGCTCCTCACAATCATAGCAGCATCTCATGGTACTCGTACTCATACGGTACAGGTAATCTTGAAAGCACCCGTGCCCTGATAGTTTCTATCAGGGCACGGACCAAGCCGGGCAGGTCTATCAGACCTGCAGACCGGCTAGATACACGTTGTTAGCGCAGGACAATGCTACGGCTCATACAGCCAATAACACTATGACTTTCTTGGATCAGTGTTTTCACGGACAAGTCATTTCAAAAGTGTTGTGGCCCCCTCGGTCTCTCGATTTATCCCCTTCTGACTTTTTCCTGTGGGGATACCTTAAGGATGCTGCTTACAAAACTCATCCTCTCACCATTCCCAAACTACAGAGCGAAATTGAATGACATGTCGCTACAATTCCTCTTTTTAGAAACGTTAACATGTGTTCAAGAGTATGCAACGTCGTTTCAATTATGTGAATCGCATAATGGAAACCACTTTCAACAATTATTGTAACTTACTCATTTTCCCATAAGGTAGCGTCTTTTTTTGAACACCTTGCTATATCCACCTGTAATCTTTTAAGTCATACGTATTACGTACTTAATTTACTTAATGAATAACAACTGTTAATTACCACAAATAAAATATTTTAAATTATATTTCAGAGAAAAGTTACAATTATAAATAAATAAATAAATCGACTTATTTAAATTAAGCACATAATGTGTTAATCGATTCTTTTGAATTTAATTATTACGTAAAGAAAATATTAGAAAACCCCATTTTATGGAGTTCTTGAGTAACAACCAAGAGTTGGTTCTCGACGTATCTATCTGGTCAACGACGTATCTACTTCAAAAGAAGAATAATAAAAAGATTACTGCAGCTTATTGTTGCCATAATTTTAGTTTTATCCCACATAAGGAATTTATTATAATGTTTTGAAGTGAATAAGGGCTTCCTTAAATCGCTACCTAACTATATAATATGCAGAATTACTCCATCTTTAAATTACCTATTTTGTTGTCCCTTATTATAATATTTGTAGTACTAAATCGATTAACTCTTTGATTTGGTATCTTTTTAAATTCTCCTTTTATCTCTAAAATCTAAATATATATGTATTATTAAAAATTGCTATTATCGGAAATTATTTTCCTTCGCCGTTATGAGATTAACTGGGTAGTAATATAGAATTTTATTAAGAATATTTTAGATATTTTTTTTTCATTCCGATGTTCTTGTTTTGAACAATATAATACAAAGATTTTCCAAGATTAAAAATATATTTCATCATATCGAAACATTATTCGTTAATGAATAAAAACATAACGTTATTTTTTGAGATTTGATCAATAATAAGACTGCTGTCTGGATATTTGCTGAAATATATATATACATAACTTCTATAAATGGCATTCTCTTAAACACTTCCTTTAAGAAAATGCGATTGCTTCCAAGAGACTATTAAACCTCTCATTTGTTTTCTATTCTTGTATTAACTGACAAAATAAAATTTTAATTTAATCACGTATAATGATGTTCGATTAAAAGTGTATCAAATATAACTAACTTATTATTAATATTTTATTTCAAATATTTAAATTTGACATTCTGTAAGATTTATGTAGACTTCTATTCAAACTCCAATATTTTAGCAGCGTTACTTGATATCCATTAATAAATACTGCTTATCATTTTTAAATGCTAATGTTATGGTAACGTATTGTTTTTAGTTAAGCAGAGCAAAAGCAGTAAAGAACCTCACTTAAAACGACTGTCAGTCCCAGCAAAAACCCGTACACGTCAATATTAATTTATTGTTTTTTGTTTTTGTTTTTTTTAATTTATTCATTTATTTTTTTGTATGTTTTTATTAATAATTTCTTTATATTTTCTTCATCACTCTTTAAATAGTAATTTATTCATAATGTTTTTTGTTTTTTTTTTGAGAATTTAACTTGAGGCTATTAAATAAGTAATAAATCTTATTCAACGATAAATATTTAATCAGAATTTTATATCCTTGCAAAAGATTGATTAACAAGCGAAAAGTGTTTTAGTTTTATGATTCAGTATTATTGCTCCAATTAAAAAATCATGCTTGGTAAAACATGATATTTAAGCATAGATTCCTGAAATTCATACTCTTAAATCTACAATTAGCACTTTTAAATGGTTTTTTTTTGTGTATACCATAAATTATCACATTTTTAATTTAATTATAACATAACTTACGTCCCTGGATTGAAGTAATCTCCCTTATACGTTTCTTTGTATTTATACTTATCCCTTATACTTATTTTTCTTATTTTTTTACTTTGTTTATTTTAGTGTTTGTAATTTGAAATTAAAATTACGTAACTCAGGTTGAATTTTTGTTATTTTTTTAATCTTGGATTTTATTACTGTTGATTATTTTAATTTTAATTCAAAATCAATCTGATATGTATTTTTAAACGCTTAAATATATTTGTATTTTTTCACGCTTGGAAATTATAAGTAATTAAACTACAGCATATTATAAAACCTTTTTTATAAAAAAAAAAAATTGTACATTTTAATACGCACTAAAATTTTATAAAATAGCGAAGAAAACGATAAATACTGCTTACAAAAATAAAGAAAAACCCCATAATTAGATCGCATACCGATCGTTAACCAGTTATCTTCAGTATATATTTTTTTTAAATAGAAAAAAATAAATCGGCGAGGAATACAGAGATCCACGATTATATAAGCATTTCATACGTTCAATGAGAAGTTGAACCCTAGTTTCAAGATATGTGTCCAGGTTGTAGAAGCATGTTAATCATCTAGCTTTGAATTTACTTGACAAGAGTGAGGACGTTAGGTGGCTGAAAAGACTCCATGTGCTTGATCCGGTTGATGGGTTGTTGTGATGATGCAGTTTGTCGGAATTACTTCTAGTAATTATTTTTGTTTTGTTCTTCGTTATCAAATTATTGATGCTTACGTTTATTATTTATTTATGGTTATCTTAAAGTTAATGTTTCTCAAGTTATTTCATAGTTATTAGTATTTACTCCCATTATTTTTTTTTTTGTACTCGATGATTATTATTGGATGATCCTATTTTAAGTGATAGCTTTTGATAGCCTTAGTTATAGCTTCAATATGAAAGCTGATTAAAAATAAACGAATTCAGTCAACAAAAAAAAAAAATGTATGAAGCGACATAAAGTGAAAACTAAAACATTGTTGTTCGAATAAATAATCAAACAGTAATGTTAACTTGCAATATAATCTGTAATACTATCTTTTGTGAATCTTTCTGTTGGACTTCCTTTGTGAATCAATTGACAGAGAGCTCAGATAGTATAAATTACAATCAGATATTATGCTAACGGTTACTTTCAATTTTGGATGTTCACAGCGACGTTATATTATGTTCACTTATAGTAGTTTTTTTTTTTTTTTAAAGTAAAGCTATTTATGTTCTTAGTAGTTCTAATTATGTTTGCTGATTCGTTTATAACTTCAATTAAAAGCTAAGAATGAATGTTTACCAATGGAAAGATTAATCTTTCATTCCATTATTATTTCCGTTATGGAAAGATTCATCGATCGTTTTTTATCTTCTTTAAAAGTCCTTTAAAAACTTATTTCAATTCTGTTATTTGTAAATTCATTATTAAAAAAAAATGATTCAAGATCTTTGGAAGAATTATAATAAAATTTATTTTTAAATTAAAAAGAAAAACTAAAAATAATTCTTTGCTTAATAATATAACACATTTAAATGTTATTAATAACATAATTTTCCGAATATTATTTTAATATAACAGATTGATCTTAAACTACACGGAAAATTAATTAATCTGTTCGTAAATTGCTGCTATTAACCGAAAGTGAAAGATTATGGAACTACAACGTTGATGTTACTTTGAAATGGTTATACAAACCATATTAGTCGAGTAATTTTCAAAAATGTGGAGTTTCTTCGTAACTAATCATGAACTCTCAATACGGCAGAAGGCTATTGGTTTTTTTTATAGAAGTATCCCCTTGCCGCTTTAAATGCAACTCCCAGCTATTTTGAAGCGAGATCTCTTTCTCTCTCTAGTTGTGTGTGTGTATGTGTATGTATATATATATATATATATGTGTGTGTGTGTGTGTGTGTGTGTGTGTAAATTTTATTTTGCGCGCACGCAAAAGAACATTTTGTAATTGCCCTATAAATTACCCTAGTAAACTATAGTGTAATTTTTTTATTAATAAATCCAACGACAATTTGTACAAAAAAGGTTAATGCTTTTTAGTGCAATTACTGCAACTTGGGAAAATAATAAATTCATAATTTAAAAATATACCTTACCCCTGCATTTCAAATTTTAGTTGTGTTAGTGAAAAGGTGACAATGTTCAATTTTATGAATTAAAATCGCTGGTGCGTGCCTGATTTATGATTGTAGGTTTCACATAGTACATTTTCTATTCTTCTAAGAGCATTTTATCTTTTTCTCTCAAGAAAACTCCTTGTTGTTCTACGTATAGCCATAAATTTCTTTATATACACTGTAGCAGAATTGTTTTTATTCTTTTAGTTGTTTTTATATAGTTATATACATAAATCTTAAAAGATGTAAATAAACCTAAAAGTAAAATAGCGAAATATGATTCCCATATTTTCTTTTATTTCTTGAAATAATTTAGCCAATGGAACAAGAGTTTTATATTCAGATGTTACTTTATTTTTTTAAATCTTCGATGATTATTCATTTCAGTCTGTTTACAATAAATCCTGATTTCGCTTTTTTTAACTTTAATCACACTCGTTTGATGATTAAAGATGTTAAAAGTTAATAAAATTGAATTTTTAATTAAATGGTTTTTCCCCTGTCCGATTCAGTATAATTTTTTTTCTTTATTAAATATCAGTTCATGTTTCCATATCAACTCGTTTCTGGCAAATAGAGTAAAAAATAATAATAATCCGATTATTTCATCCAAATTATTTTGAAAAACAAAAAAAAAATATTGCCCTATCTATTAAAGTGCTGTAATTAAATTACAACAAATAATTTTTAAGGAAGTTTAAAATCATTTAATCAGTTGATTATCAAACGTCAAAGCAGGTCTAGTGTTTCTCGTAATTGATTTTCACCCTCCAACAACCACAATTATATTCTTCATTTTAAAGTCTACCTCAGGATATTTAATTTTCTGCTACATTATCCGGCAAATACATTTCGGTAATATTTAGTTAGAAAATCATGTATATTTTCATAATTTACACGACACGCAACAATAGTTTATAAATATCAACTAGCCAGTACATCCGTAATCAGAAGCTTCCACATCGAGGTCACTGCAGATTATTTTTTATCGACTGTTCTTGTATTGTCATCAGATATTTAATTACTTCCCATTAAATTCCAGTTTTTTTTAAATTTTAATTAGCCTGAAGCTCTTGTTTTAGTTTACTCAAAAAATAAATTTAAAAACATATACATTTTTATATTTGTTGAGAGAAATTTAGAACTGTAGATAGATTTTGATGTGTAGGCCACTGCATTGTATTCCCCACCATTTAACTACAGAATCGTATTTGAATGAGTGTGTGTGTTCGCGCGCGCGTACACAAATACATACATATCCACACACATATGAGGTTTGTTAACGTACTGCAATTGATTTGTGTCAGGTACACTTTTGATACAGCCCTTCCAGTGATTTAAATTCATAGTGAAAGCCATGTTGTTGAATGTTTTTTGTTTTACACTATTCAGGTACCTAATGAAACAGAAAAAAGACATGAAAAATTTCATTAAACGTGTACTTGTCATCAAGAATGATAGTTTCTTTTTTACGTTTTTCATTAAAGCTGTTGCATTTTTCAGATATATACGATGTCTAAAAACTGAAACCCCTTTTTCCACCCATTAAATGTTGAAATCAATTCATTGTAATCCACTGACGTACATTAATCATTATTGTTTTTCGCATACCTAATTTCATTACATATGTATGTTTGTGTGTGTATATATATATATAAAAACATTCGACGAATTCTGGGCAATGATAAAAAGATTTTAGACCGAGTGTTGTTTCTCCGATAGATCAGTATATTACACAGAATTTAATACTGTTTTTGTTGTGTTGTTTCTGTTTTTTGTTTTTTTTCTTCAATTATTAGGTTTTTGTGTTATTTAATATTGCTGTTATCCGAGAAGGAGCTCTTTACACTCCTCTCGGACTTTGTTAAATTTTATTTATGTGTATTTAAATTTTATATTTTTTTTGGTTTTAATCAGTTATTGTTAAACAGTTTCTTTTAAATAAATTTATCTTATTATTAGTATTATTATTCCCACTGATATTAGTTTTAATTTTTTAGTTTTTAGTGTAGTTTTTTAATTTTTTTTCTCATGTTTTTATTCCGGACGATGATAATGCGAAGTCGTTTTTCGCCTCATCAAGAAAAACAAATAAAATCAAAGGTGCCGTAGTATGTTAGGATAGAGAAATTCATTACTATCTAGGATTACCTTCTGTTTACGAAGAGATCCAAAAATTTTCTTCGCGATAGACACAAAAGTTAGACAGACATATAAATTATCTGGCAGGGAATCTATTGGACAATATCGATGACATCAGGCAACTAAAACGTTTCCATATACTGGACCTTGGAGATACAACCAGAAGAGTGACGGGAGAAGGAATCTAGAAGTAGGCATAGAGGATGAGTCTGTCAGTGTGCAGTAAACGTCACTGTGATAATCTACAACTTTCAGCTATTTATATTATCGATGGATATTTGTTTTATTTATAGTGTCTTTTTCATACATTGTTATTGATGATATTGTTTTTATTTTTATTCTTTTTTACCTGTGATTTATTTCTAGTGCTGCGTTAAGTATTGAACTTTCTGTATATGAGGTGTTGAAACTTTGTTTGCCTTAATGAGGGGTTTCATCGGGGATCTCTCTTCACGTGATTATTATCAAATTTACTTACGGTCCCCTATGAGGTATCGATTGTAAATGCTAACAGAGAGACAAAAAAAAGGAAAAAATTAATTTCATTTACTTAGAAAAAATTTTATGTGTTTTTAAATCTTATAATATGAAAATTGTAATCATTATCAATCTGTTTAATAATTTTCTGCTAAGAATAAATAGATTACTATTATCCCCAACCGTAATTACCTCTTTTCCATTGCAGATAATCTAATGTAATATTATTTCTCATTAAATTCAGTAATATTCAATATTACTGCAATATTACTTCATATTCAATAGTTTTATACCTGCAATAGCTAGCTATACATTTTTCGCTTGTTAATACTTACTTATTATGGTAAAAACATTTACGTATGAAATAAAAATTAAAAATAGATTTTTTTTAATTAATGTGCGCGCACATTTATGTCAGTAAAAATTTGAACTGCGAAAGGGGTGTGAGGGAGTGATGGATAGCTCCCTGCGGAGCCACCGTTCGTCCGTGCTTGCGCGGATGGGAGGTGGTGATGAAGCACAGGGACTTCAACACCCCTACGCTGAAAAAGACCGAGTCCCGGCTTCTGGGGTGGAACTCAGGAACGACAGTCAGGCCTAGTTACCTTACTCTGGGAGTTAGAGGCAGGCACGGAGGAAAGATCCATCCGGCGGGCTGACCAGTCAAGCCGGAAATAGCCGGTTGGCAGGGGGGAGGCCTGTTTTAGTATATGGACACTCCCGTGAGCCGTGTTATACTTAATTGCAAAGATCCGGCCCAGGGGTGAGGGGAGAAAAAAAACATCTGAACTAAATGCATTATTTTGGTTAATCCTGGTGTACAAAAACGTAGTTATTAGTTTAACTCTCACCCTTCTGTGAGAATTAAAACTGCATAACTGGATTATTTCTGGCTTTAAACGTTCTGAAATACGTAAGGAAGAGTTCTTTCTGGAGTAGAAAATTTCTTGTAGTATTTAAGTACCAGAAAATTATTTTTTTTCTAATTTGTCACTTACCATTATAAATGTTTCATAATTTCTTTGATATTTCAATTATTTTTGTAATTTATTCCGTAATCACAGAGAAATCAATCAGCGGGATTTCTTATTTCCCAATGAAAAAAATCCTGTGCATTGAAATTTTCCAAGATTTTTAAAGATAAGTTTTTAATAACAAAAAACAGACCTTGAAAAGTTATACTAAGGTATTTTATTTTATTCTACCAATAAAACAATGCTTAACACATTATTTAAAAATTTTAATTCTGATTAAATATTCTTAAAGATAAAAAAATACTACAGATATCACAGATTGTTACGATCGCCTCACATTTCTTTATATCTAGATTGTAATTTAAAGCTATCTTATCCTGTTGATTTAATTTTAAAAAAAATGAAATCATCGAGTTGGATAAGTCCTAGAATTACGAAAAAGAATGTTACCTGTTTAATTTTTATCTTTCGGTAACCTTTTTATTTATTCTGTTTTTTTTATTTGTTTTTTTTTTGTGCATGAATACTCGAATGAAAAATTTTATTTTAAGAGAGTATCCGTTAATTTTTTTAAAAAAATGAATTACTTTTTTTTAAATAATATTAACTCCCTAAATTTCATTTCAAGTAGGCCGATTAAATTTTATTTTTTTATTCCACTTTAGGCCCGTAACAAATATCTACTCTTTTTTAAACCAAATAATAGCTATTCAACGGTTTTATATTTATTTTATTATTATTATTTAATTTATTATTTGTTTATTTTTAATTAGAATAAATTTTTAAAATATTAACAGAGATTATGTTGTGAAATGATAGTGCTGACGAGGGTTTCGACGGGACCTACCACACGAATGTAGTGGTACGACATAACGGTAACTGCCTGTATGTGCCTCCGGGTATCTTCAAGAGCACATGCAAGATAGACATTACGTGGTTCCCCTTTGATGATCAGAATTGCGACATGAAGTTCGGTAGCTGGACCTATGATGGAAACCAGGTAGTTAAATGAGCTAATATTATAAAAAAATAAAATCTTAATAAATGTGTAGAATAAAAATGAATTATAATAAATTTTTAAATGTTTCCCCTGTTTATATACATATATTTTTTACAAAAATAATTATTTTTTAATTTTTTTATGTGACAAATTACATTAGTAAAAGATTATCATTTCTTAAGTATTTTATAGAAAATTAACTTTCAGATTCAAAAAATTAAAGCCAGCCTTACGATTAAATTATATCCTTAAAGTAGTTTGTTAAATAGATTTTATTTTAATCTAAACAATTTTTTTGTTTAAACCTTAATCTATGGATTAATTCTATACACATGTTACTCTTTTATTTTTTGAATACAATACGCTTTGCTTTTTATAAAAATATATTTTGTTGCGTAATATCTATTTTAATTTTAAAAAATACGTATAATGATATAAACTTAACCCTTTTTTTTCAATAATTATATAAATTACACCGCTAAATTATATATGTTAAATATCCACTTAATCAAAAGCCTAAGTACTTATAGTTTAATCCAATAAAGTAACTTATGGATTAAAAAAAAAATAATAAGTAAAAATAAAAAATAAATAAATAGAAACAAAATACTATACGTTCACATTAACTTTAATTAATTTTTTTTAATGTTACACAAAATATTTATTTTATTTAACTTTTATGTACTTTTATTTTAATCAATATTTTTTTTTGTATCGTTCATACAAATATAAAAAAATTTTCCCTATAGCGTGACAAAATGTTACTTAACTTACGGAATACCGTTTCACTTAGGTGATCAACACATCCACGCATATGCTTGAACTATATATATATATATTGTAATCTATTTTAATGGAATATTAGAGTAAATTGTTTTTAAAAAAATGTCCTCAGTGAACATTTCCAAATCGTCGTGCATTTGGTTAGATACAATTATTTCACTTTTCACTAAACTCATAGAACCAATCCCATCTTTACGAGATTACAAATTTTTGTTAGAATGGCTTACAATAATATTAAATTAATGTGGTGGAAATTGGTAAAACATTTACAAGAAACTGCTATCTACATATGTAATGACAGTCATTTGTAATATTGTAAAGTTATGATAACATTTTCAATACTAAAAAATTAAATGAAATAAAAAACCCTAATAATTCATTTTTATTTTTCAAGATTCAAAAGATCAGTAAAATATTTATGATAATTCCGTTTTTATTATGCGTAAATAAAATATCCGATTGTATCTGAAGAATATATATAGATCATCAATAAATTTTAATTACCTAATAAACCAAAACACTAATTGATTTTAATAATTTATATTAATATATAGAATTTACTGCATTTTGAAGCATTATTTTATTCACTTTAATGTACATTAGACGCATAATTTTTATATTTATATTATTAATTAATAGTAATGTTTAAAAAATTTTATCAATTTTAAGTTTTAACATTTTTTTGTGAATAAATTTTCAAATCGTCATAATTATTTCGTTCTTTTACTTCTCCAGAATTTTTTTTTAATAATTTTAATATAAACTTACATCAGTCATAAAATTTTAATCGTTACTTCACTTTATTTGCTGAATTAAAATGTTGTTTTCAATATTTATAAATAAAATATACCTTTTCCCTATTTTATTTTTGTTAAGTTATGTATTTTTATTGCCGTACTGTGAAATATTGTACTTTTAAGAAAAATTAATATTTCTTAATTTTTATTTTGTTAAAATATGTTTTATAATCATCAATATGTCAATTCTCTACTTATATAATTATTTGCATATAATTAATAATCATTTGATTAGATTTTTATTATAGTAATTTTCTTGTTTACGTAGGGTTATTTAAAAAAAAACCTTTAAGTATGTAGTATTTCTTAATTTTGATCATACAATAAACTTCAAGTTATTGTAAACGTGTTACTTTTAGTCAGATTAAACATTACTATTTTTTTTTTTTTTTTTAATGATTTTGCATAGTTTGTTAATAATACATGCAGCTTTTGACCCAGATAATGAATATGTGTGACAATTTAGATTGTTTTTGACCTCTCATTTTAAAACATTAAGAAAACCTTTTTTAAATTTATGAATTAATAATAGATTTCTGTCTGACTTTCTGATTTTAATCAGTTATCCTGTTCCAAAGTCCCTTATCTGTAGTTTCATTAACTGGGAATTATATTGTAAATTTTAACATGCGTGTGATTCATTATTATTATTATTACCATCATTACATAAAGAAAAAAAGGAAGAAATTGATGAAAGAGGAAAAAATGTATTGGATTATCACACGATTATAATAAAAACCGTGGATACTAAATAACGAACAATATTCTCTCATTTCTGCATAATGTGCAACCCGATATCAGTCTTTATTCCGATTAAAAGAATAATTTAATCGCGATAAAACAATCTAAAGTCAATAATAGATGGTTGCTGGTTATTTCCTACTACGCTTTTTAGCGATTGACCACTTCCAATTTTTTTCTACATCGAACTGAAATCACACATACCCTCTCACTTTCTCGTTCTTAAATAGCTTTTATTCAGAA
The DNA here is from genome assembly GCF_047948215.1 of Lycorma delicatula. NCBI lineage: Eukaryota > Metazoa > Arthropoda > Insecta > Hemiptera > Fulgoridae > Lycorma > Lycorma delicatula. Next base: position 56,135,218 of record NC_134457.1, read on the forward strand.
AACTGTGCAAGCATGTAGGTAAACTGCTACACCCATTGGCTTTCATATGAGAAAATGAGATCGCTTCCCAATTTCCGTTGTTTCATCTGCAATCCAATGAATTTCTTTCGTTTTTCTTTTACTGATGGCGATAAAATTATTCTCTCTTTTTATGATCTATACTTTTATCTTCCTGTTCGTGTAATAATATTTGTACGAGTAAAATCGTTTACAATTTTTTTTTATTTATATAACTTATTAAAATATTATTTTCAAGCGGGTTATTTTTTTATATTTTATAAAACTTCTATAGAACGTTGATTTTTTGGCAGCACAGTGACTTGTAAATATGACTTGTAAAAATAGATATACACAGCGGGGTAAGATCGCGTTCCTTTTGAATTGCTTTGTATCGAATAACTTTTTTATAACTCTTAAGGAAATTGTAGTTAGATCACGCTAGTATGAAACGATTTACTTCTAACAGCATCTACCTCTTTCTCCTTGTATCTTGGAACAACAAGAAAACCAAATTGTAGACAGTTTCTTGGGTTTTTACCATTTTCACTTTTAATAATTTTGAATTTAAACTTTTTTAGGCTTACTATATCTCTTAAATTTATAATAAATATTTAATACAATAATTGATCTTATTAGACGTATTTTTTCGGTAAAACATTTTTGTATGATTTCTTTTTTTTTATATATCACTTTTTAACAACACAAAATATCGCATTTATTTATTCATAAAATGCACGTGTTCCACAAAGTTTTACATTTATGTAAAGCACACAGTTAAAACATGCAAATACTGCATACATTTTTCTTCTTTTAATTTTTACAGTGAACTATTTAAATTTTCATATACATATTTTAATAATTATTTTTAAAATTGTTAATATTAACCTGTTAAGAAATATAATTTTATAAATTTTATTTTTATTTTAAGCTAAATTATCGTATATTGCTTATAAATGTATTTATTTTAACTGCAATATTGCCTTTGCAATCGCAATCGCATCACATTTATGCTTACGCAAAGCTTAAAACCAAGTTTCTAGATGACTAGCGTCATATAGAAATTGTATTAGTTTAATATTAATAAAAATATTAAATAAACTTTCATCTAATTAAATAAAACATAATGGTTCTACTTAAAAAAAAAAATGGGCTTTCCCTAAATCAACGCGTTTTATTGATAATAAGATGTAATTTCTTTTAAATATAAGAAACGTTTTCATTTTATTTGGTTATAAAAAACCAAATTTATTTATTACTTTTTATATTTAGAGTATTTCTTAAAATAATTTCCTTCTATTGTAATCAATAATACTTCAGTTTAATGAGGTGTCAATTTCACAATGGTGTTTCTGTTAGTCTGTGTGTATATGAATTTTTTAATTTTTTTTTTTACGATAGTACCGCATTATTCTTCGATAAGTGTCAAGTCAGTGGATCCATTTAATCATTCAAATATATGAAAAGTAATCTTACGAGATATAGGTTCTCTCTGTATTTTTTCAGTTATCATGATTTGAAGACTGCTCTATCTTCAATAAATAACATTAATTTTTTTTTAAATTTCATGATTTTCATGAACTTAAAGATTAAAATTGAGACTTAAAATAATCCTTATCGCTTGTTTAATTTTTTCAGGGAAGAATATTTATATTTATACAAGAAATAAATGTAGTTCATATTTTCATTATTTTACGCTGTCATAAAAAATTAATATATTTTCCTATCGCATCTTGCTTTTTCAAACGATCTTTTTCATTGTTTTCAGAAAAGCCACTTCATTATATGCCTATTAAAAATTATTTGAAATTTAATATCGTATTCTAAGCCTTACCAAAAATTTAATCCGTGAAGAAATCTCAAATTTTGTATTAATTGAAATAAAACTGAAATAGATTTGAAGAATTTTTTCTGTCTTAGGTTTCAGAGATTTATAATTTAACCCCTATTTTTCAGTCTAAAATATAATTAACTCTCGTTTTGGTTAGTTAACATTCCTACATTTTGCATTGTTTACAAAAAAAATAATAAGTGCAAATCTTAATAATATATCAGTTTTACTACTGGATGGAAATAATTTTTACTTAGGGTTTTGGCGTATTTAACATTACATTCCAGTTTTAGTTTAAAACCACTCGTTTAATTTAATAGAATAGTTATTTATATTTTTGCTCTCCCCAGAAATTTTTATAAATCTTTGATTATTGTACATTATAGTTTAATTACAATCACAAGAATGTATTGAAATTTATTTGTCTTAATTAATTTTCGGGGAAGCCCAAATATAATTTACTTATTTATTAATTGAAACACGTAAAAGTTTCTTGTAATACATTATTTATAATGTTAAAAATTTAACCTCTGTTACACACTGTATTATTTGTTTTTATTAATTTTTGTATTTATTGAATTATATATAGAATGTATCACGAAGTTCTCCCGGAAATTTCATAAAGTATTCTACTCGTGAAAAAATGGAAAAAGTTCATTTATATCCTAATAATCCTAATATAGTTCATATATATATAAACTTGTAGAGAATTTAATTCTGAACAAATTGGTGCAAGTTATATATACACATTTGTTCAGAATTAAATTCTCTACAAGTTTTGTTTAAAAGTTTTACGTGTTTATTACCCATTTAATAAAGTTATTGTACGTCAAGCATAAAAACAGGGTTTTTACTTCCTATTTATTGGTTTCACTTCAGATTTTTCAAAAACTACTGAAGAACGGTTCTGGAACAGATTTTATTCAATTTTTCAGGTTAATAACCATAAGAAATCACTAATTCTGTCTCTTAATTAACGTCCTAAACATTTCAGTACAACCTCATTTCACCAGAGTAGCTGAAATCGGAGCGAAATCTTTCACTCGTAGTAACTTACAAATGAAGCATTTAGGTAGGGTTATCGTACGTCTGGGATTAGCCCGGTCAGTCCTGCTTTTTCAGTGCTGTTCGGAGTTGCAAAAATGTCCGGGGTTTGAGAATTTTATGACTGGTGAGTATTTGTTTTAATTTTAGGACTATATGTTCGACATCGCGTTTTTAAACATTCTCTTACAACCTTCCATCTCTCAGCTGACCTTGGAGCAAGCGCTGACGTCGATTTTGACGGAGGCATGGCTACCGGTCTCGCCACAAATTTTTACTTAGTCATTTGGCAAGACAACAAGAGCACATTTGTTTATGTTGTTTTCTGTGTGAAGTAATTCGTCTACACGTTTTTGATCATTTTATCTCGTTCGTTTTTTGTCTCATCGTTTAGTAACGGGCAAAAGAAAATGTGTGTTTAATGTTAACCTGCGACAGGAATACAAATTTTTTAAATTGTGTAATGACATAACAATGAATGTGTACATTGCACAATATGTATTGGAGAATTTTCTGTTGTACATAAAAATTATATTGAAGACCACGTGAAAACAGCTAAACATAGGAGTGCTATTAATGATACTGCTTCAGCAAACATAAGAGACTTTTTTAAAACCAAAGATGGGAATTACAACAACAGTAATTTGGTGTGTGATGCTAAAGAAGCTACATTTTCATACCACACTGCTAGACACGAACTCAATTTCAGAACACCAGACTCCACATCTAAACTGGTTAAATAGTTATATAACCCAAAATTTCATCTACTAGAACCAAAACCAAGGCAGTTAATTGTTAATGTTATAATGTGTTGCGTTCTTTGGAAAACATTAATTATGTAACGGTAACAATGGATAACTCGAACAGAAATGAAGTAAAATTTGTTCCGATTATTGTAAGATATTTCAGTCTGGAGGAGAGAATTCAAACTAAAGTTTTAAATTCTAATAAACTGTCAGATGAAACTGCTCAAATTTTGACTCAGTATCTTTTGCACTGTGGGAAATATACAAACTTGAAGAAAAGTTGGTTTGTTATAATGTTGATAACACTAAAAGTAATTTTTGTGGTATGAAGAGAAAGGGGAATGAAAATGTGCTCAGAAAAGTTCAAAGTGATTTAGATGGACCTATTTTAAGAACTGGTTGTTCAGCTCACATTGTACACAATTTAGTACAAACAGCATGTGATTCTCTACCCCTGGACATAAAAGTTTTTGTTATAGAAATTTATAAATATTTTCACATATTTACAGTAAGAGTAACGAAACTCAAATTTCTGTGAATTTGCGGAAACAGATTACAAAAAAGTATTATACATTGTACTCATAGGAGTACAAGGTTCCTTAGTTTGTTATCTGCAATAGAAAGGATTCTTTTCATTTTTGATGGCCTAAAATATACTTCTTATCTTGTACAACTCCCAAAATTATTTGGTTTTTGAAAATCTAGAAAGTGAACCACTTTGGAAATTTTTATGTGGTACTCTACAGTTATTTAATAATGTAGTTCGGAAATTAGAAGTTAATTCTGAACAGCAACAGAAGCATTTCAGACATATTCTGAATTAATTTGTCAACTACAGGAAAGAAAACCCACAAATTTATATAATATTCTGCCAAAGAATTGCTATGCACAATAAAAGAAAATAATGATGTTCAGGAACAAAAATTTTTCTCAAGCTTAGACAATTTTTATAATTCTAGTATCCAATATGTAGAGTTGTGGAGAACCAGTTTTGATAAAGTTAGTAAGTTTCAGTGGATAAATTTACGAACTGAAATTGCCTGGTCTGGAGAGATTGCACAAGTTATTAATGAAATTATAAAAGATTCCATAAATACTATTTAATGAATTCCATAAATACCTATTTGATGAATGTACATTGTTGAACCAGGTAATTCAAAACCAAAGGGTAGGTTGTAGTTCAAGTTCTGAAAAAGTACCAGATACTATTGAAGAGAAGTGGAAAGCAATTTTTAAGGTGTTTCAAAAGACTGATATTTCATGTTGCAATATTTCTAAAATGGTTGAGTTTGTGATGTCTTTGCCTGGAACATCTGCTTCAGTTGAGAGAGTTTTTTCAATTACAGGGAACATTTGGTCTTCAGAAAGGGGTAGACTTTCAGTATCTACTGTTAAAACATCTGCTAAATTTTAAAATTAATTCAGAACTTTCTTGTTGTGAATTTTATCAAGTAATTAAAATAAACAAACCATTTCTGAAAAAAGTCACGTCTAGTGAAAAATACAACTGAATAAATAAAGTTTAATGTTTCAGTAAACTGTTAAGACTTTTAAATAATTTCATAAATATGTCCTGAATTAAACCTAAAAAAAATATCATAAGCCTAGTTTTAGGACACATGTTTATATGAACTTTTTCCATTATTTTCACGAGTAGAATACTTTATGAAAGTTCCAGGAGAACTTCGTGAGACACTTTATATATTCTCTATGGAAATTCTACTTCCATTAAATATTATTTTGCTTTATAATAAACTAAATTAAAAGTATAATTATTTATTAAATAAAATACAGTTAATTAATTACCAACAATGTATTTTAACACATCTTTCCTTTTTTATGATTAAATCTGAAGCATTTTTAGGCCTTTTCATTATTTATTTGTTTGTTTTTTGTAATTTTACATTTAGATATTATTAATTTAATTAAATTATGTTGAAAAAAGAAAAAACATGACTTAAAAGAAAAATTTTCTTTCTGATTTAATTGACTATCTGATTTAATTGAGAATTAAAATATTTTTAAAAGTTGCTGGCAACTCTCTCATCTGCTTCACACACTGGGGATACCATCGTTTTAATGACTGCTATTTTGCATGGGGCCAAAAGTTGTTAGCTCTCCTCTCAACTTTGTGCAATACCTTTCATTTGAAACATTTGTTTTTACATTTTAATTGTTTTTTCTCTATTTTTTTATCTATTTTTTTTATTTCTTTTTTTGTTTTTCTCTCTTTAAGTTTTTTTTGTAACATTAATGTTTTGTATGAAAGCGTGTTGCAACAAACTTCTAGTTATTTTGTTGTATTTTTAGAGATTGTATTGAATAAAATATTTAATGATAAAACTCTGTTATCAAATAATCTCTTTATTAATCAAATTCACAAATTTTAAGTGTCACTATAATACACTCACACCAGTTATGACATGTCTATTTTTGACAATATCTTCATTTCTGCTATTATGTAGCTCAAGACATTTAAACCTAATATACATACATGTAACTTTTAATAAACTATACAACACATTATGATACACATTTCATTTGCAATGTTACTAAGTATATCACATTCATACAACAACCACATACCACATTTATCAGGATTTCTCATGAGATTTCACTCCAATTAAATTGATCACATTTTATATAAAACTAATTTTCATGATAGTTTTTTGGTAAAATGTACTCAAACAAATGGAAAAGTAACAATAGTTTATTTAAGGAATTGTTTATTTAAGAAACCTATGAGAAACCTAAGAAATCCTATGTTTGAGTGTAGTTTAAAAACTAGACTTTCATAAATTATTAATTTTTCCAACTTTATGAAAAATGTAAATTTCATTAGGAAAATATAATTTTAACATACATAAAATTAAAACTGTCCTATTGAGTGGAAGTGGTGCATAAAAAGCACACATAAAATAATACATTTATTTGTTCTTTTACACTATCTGTCACAGTCTTTCTTATGATTGTGACATATGTAAAGCATTTGAGCTACAAGTGATTCTAATCAGAGTTGCTTTCTCTAGAGCAGCATTTCTCAACCTGGGGGTTGCAGTGATATGAAAGGGGAAGTTTTGAAATTAGCCTACAACTTTACATGAAATCACAGGAAAAAAAATAATTTATTATAAACATTTTACTTGCATTTATAATTACACAAGTAAAGAAAATAGATAATGGGATGGTTGTGTTTTTTTTAAATTTAAAACTTTCTCCATACACGAATGTATGTTAGAAACACACAAAAGTAAATTGTTTTCAAGTGATGAAATACAATTCCTATATTTAGTTTTTAGCACAACCATAACGAAAAACCCTTTTCACTAAGGTAAGACATGGCAAAAGGGATTAATATTTTCAGTGCTTCTAGGACTAAATTTCCATATTCACTTAGATGAGCAAGCCAAAACATATCTAAATCTTCAGATGTGAATTGTAGTTGTAATGTTTCATCAGCAGACATTTCGATGAGCTGGTCAGGAATCTCAGCTGGTAACTTAGTAGCTGCAACAACATTTTCACTAAATGATTCAGCAGCCATCTGTTCGAGAAATCATTTTTATCTTCCAGATAATACTCAGCCATCTGAATTTTTAGCTCGCCCAAATCCATCTTCATGTTATCCAAACTGTGGTGAATAATAGCGTCTTCTTCACCCAAATTTTTCTCACTATAATCAGGAATGGAAATATATCAAAATTTTTCCTTTGAAGACAAATATAAAGATAAGACAAAGATATCAAGCTTCATAATTAAAACATGAATTTTGTCTGTCATTAATAAAATGTTTTCATCACATCCTTGTCAATTCACACTCAAGTGATTTAATTGCAAAAATATATCAGCTAAGCCAACAGCAACATATACTCATTATTCTGTAAAAAAATTGAGAATGGTGTTTGATTATCCTGGAAGAAAGTATTAATTCATCTTACAATTCCAATAACCAGGTTAACACTTTTTCCCGCAACAACCATCTTCTGTATGGAAGAGTGAGATTTTTTCTTTTCACCCATTTCATCGCGTAGTTTAGCAAACAGCCTATTCAGTAATGATCAATTTTAAATAAAATTAATCATTTTTACAACTTTACAAAGAATTTGTTCGAAATTTTCCAACATATTTTTTTGTGATAAGAGCATGTCTGTGAAGAAAGCCTTCACTCCAGTTCATTCCAGCCTTGGTATAATACTATGTTTTAATTTTTTTCATAAATGCAATGTTTTCCTTTTAATACATTTTGTCCAATCTATGTTATAATTATCAGTAGCTTCATAAAAAACATTTTCCTGTTGAATGACTGGGTTAATTTGCAAAACAACATATTTTCTTTGATTGATCTGTCCCTGTCACATTCATATCTCATAAAACATAAGAACTAAAAAATATTTGCCACATATGCTGATTCATCAAACTGAATCCTAAAAAATTCACTTAAACTCACCTGCTGAATTGTGTTGTTAGAAAGCGGAATTTTTTCACTTTTTTACTTCTTCCATGCCTATTAAAACAGTGACCATATCAAATGCAACAGTTAATAAGAGTTTTCTACAATTGTATAGAGTTTGGTCATCTTACCTATTCTTAATGCTAGAGGTAAGATTGATGCTTCAAGTGTACTTTTATCAGTATGGCTTGATTTACAAATAGAGAACCTTTCAAAGTATGTAATTTTCTTTCAAAAAATTCCAAGGGTTTGTTTTTATCATCTTGATGTTTAGTTTCCAAGTGTCGAATTAATTTTGATGGTTTCATGCTTTTATCGGAGAAGGCTTGAAAGTAAACAGCGCATTCAGGCCTTTCATCCAATGAGGTAAACCATAATTTAAATGACTGTTATAGTACAATCTTGTCTTTTTACCAATCGATTCTCTGGATGTAGATAGATGGCTCACTTTGTTTTTTTCACAAATTTGTCCATATTGCATAAGAATCTAATTGAAAAAAATAAATACTTACACTGTTTGACCGCACACTAAAAACTGAACCTCAATTATTGTTATTTTAAATGAAACTACGCTTTTAGAAACTTAAATAAAGGCAACTGATGCACGCTTCATATTCAAGACTAACTGACATTCTGCAATCCCATATACTTCTTTTATATTGCTGAGAGGACGATATGTTCAAACGTAGCATATGCATGTTTGAACATGAAGCTCTCACAGCGAATATTATGCAAGCAACCCAAATTACAAGGAGCATGTACACACCAAATTGAAACTTGTAAATTGCTCAAGTTTGTACACTTCATACATGCATGTTCATACCTGTTGCTATCAACATAGCTAAATAGTTTTAACACTAGGTTTCATTGGGTTGGAGATGGAAAGTCACAAAATATTCATTACATATCTTTTTTTACTTTTTGGGGGTCATGGAGCTAAAAAGATTGAGATTCACTGCTCTAGGGTCATTATATATATATATATATATATATAGTACAGCCAGCCTCTGTAGTGAATAGAGTGAACATATCACTTATAGGGCTGAGTATCATTTGTATTTTAGTAAACTTGGCATGTGCTGATATGCTGCAATATATCTGGCTCAATGAAGAAGGCAACAAGAAACCACTTCATTCCTCACCCTTCTTAGTAAACCTGGGGTAACTTTGTTGTTATTGTTGAATAATAAATGGCTATGCCAATTTTGAGAATGTCTTACTATTCTTGTATACTTCCAACCACTGTGGTTATGGCAGCTGATATAGATTCAAAATTAATACCTGCACATTTTCTTCAATGTGCTTACACAATAAACATTAATAAAAGTTTGTTAAAATTCACATGTCAATTTGCAGCAAAATTTTGAAAAATTAATCACTAATAAGAAAATTTCTTCAAACACAACCAGAACTCTGTTAAGTATTCATCCTCCACACATAGCACTCATTCCTTTCATAGTTTTAATTTAATACTTAATCACTAACAAATTCCATAATTATTAAATGTTTTTAAAGTGATAGTTTAATTAAGTGAAAAAATTTTAATTAATGTAAACATGAGCATATATTAATATTTAAGAACTTTTTGTTCGGGACTATTTTTATGATTTCAATTTTTTTGCATACATATTTAATTATTACACTATTGCACAATTTTGAGAAGGATTGAGCCAATTTCAGGTCCCATTTTTGTTATTTTGATTTTTTTTCAATTTGTTTTTACTACTCTGATAATGCCTGCATGATTTCCCAGTTGACTATCATTTATATCTTTGTATAAAATGTTGTGCCTGAAACGCTTTATTGCACTTTTTTGCTTTTGTATAATTTTACTTAATAGGTTCAAATAAGCATTTCTTGTTTTTTTATTAACTTTGGAAAATAAGTAACTTTTATTACATTTTAAAATAAATACTAATAATATTTATTTTAATCTTAAATTATTCTAACACTTATTAATTCACTGTTAATATGAAGGTAACTTATCTTTTATTCATTTATGATAAATAGTTAATTTATTGAAATTAATTAAAAATGTATCATTTACTATATTCTTTTCTTTTGTCTCCATCAAATATTTTTCAGAGATCTCTCTTTTTTCAAAATGTTTTTTTCTGTATTTTTTTTTAATATGATAATAAAAAATATTGTCAAATTTCAAAACATAGAGACAGTTATACATAATTTTAAGAACAGCTTACCAAAATTCCATTTGACTTCCTCAAGTGCTTTCAGCTATTCTACCATCTTCAGGAGGAAAAGACTTAATAGAGACAGTTGTTTGCTATCTCAGTCTTTGAAATAGAATAAATTATGCTTCTGCCATTATAATCTACTGGTAGATAGTGAAACTATTATTTTTCTGCAATATATAACTATATTTTTAGTTAAATTATGAGATTTGAATAATTTAAATAAAATTTATTATCTCCTAATCAAAACTGTGTTCAAATTATTTACAAGCATATAAATATAATTAACAAAAATTGAATTATGCTGATAATAATTAACTAGCACATAGTCGTATAAATGTTGGTATATGCATGTTACATTATATTTTATATTTTTGTAATAATAACATAGCATAAATAAATGAATAAAATAAAAATAATATAAGAGGAAATAGACATATATTTTCTAGTCAAGAAATTACAAAAATTTAGAAATAATTAGTGACAATTTAAATCCCTCGTACTCCAAAATTATGCATTGTAAAATAACACAATGAAAGACTATGAATTAATTTAACAAGTAAAACTTTAATATGATTTTAATTTAATAATTTTGGTGCCATTATTTATTAGTAGATTTTAATACTGACAGAATAATTAATTTGATTTCAGTGACTGAAATAGTAAACAAATCTGTACAGTTTGAAAATTTGACAATGTTCTTTATTAATTTAACATATTAAAAAAAAATGTCCTGAAGAATCAAAGATCTTTATGTCCATATGTACACTGATAAAAAGTAGTAAGTAATAAATTTTTAATTAATTTCAAAAAATTAATATATTCTACTGCTAGAAAACAACTTTTTATTGTATTTTTATTAACATTGATACATTATCTTATAAACTTCTACATTACTTCTCATTTATGTAAGTTTTCTGAAAGTGTTCTTATATTATAAAACAAAGAATAATTTATTTTCTTAGTATTTTGCATTAAATTTATCATGCTCTGATAAAAAGTTTAACATTTACATAAATGATACTTGTTTTATATTTACTCGTATTTTTTTGTAATTCTTTGCATATCTCTATTTATAGATAAAATTTATCATGACTAATCAATGTTACACATTAAATACATATATATTCAGGTAGATTAAATTAATTATCCTTAGAATTTCTTAGTAGTGTACACGTACATGTAGTATCACAATTATGCTATTCATTAGTTCCTATGCTCATTGCATGTGATTAATACATTTTCTCTTAATTATCAGTATTTAAGTGTGTCTTGGGATGTAATTTATTTAGTATATGTTATTTTTTTCTTTATGTTATTATTTGCTTGATTTATGTATCATATTCATTAATATGATATAAATTATTTTAGGATTTCTTATAACTGTTATGAAATTGTTGGTTGTTTAGTAAAATTTAATCATATTTAATAGTTAAATATTTATTTTTATTGCAGCATTAAAAATGTGATTTTTTATCATGTATATATATATATATATATATATATGATAAAAATAATCATAGCTTTGTATAAGTATATATATATATATACATACATAATATTTGACCACTGCAATTAATTTCAATTTTTAAATGTTAAATAAATAACTTTTATTTTAATATCTGTTTTTTTTCTGTATTAGTGTAGTTAACTTAATAATTGTAATTTTAATCATCTATAGATACTGTGAAAACCCATTAAGAGATTAAAAACATTATTTATTTTACATTATAGTTTTAAAATACAAATAATTGTTAATTGCATTTTTTATCCATTAACTATAAGAAAGATTAGTGTTTATTATGATGAGAAAGTTTTTTTTAAATTAAAATATGATTGACAGACACAGTAAAATTGTACATATTTTTAAATACTTGTACCCTTTCTTATGAATTAAATTTTGATTGGTTAATATCCATAGGTTAGCCAGTCAATGTTATAGCCAGGTTGATGTCAGTTGGATGAAGACCATTAAATTATAGTTAATTATGGAGATTTGTTGTTCACTCACCAGTCGGTGTTATTTCTAATGACAGTATACTCATTCTGATATCAATCTATGCTTTAAGTAAAAATATGTAAATAAAGACACAATTTTTCTTTGGATTCTGTGTAACAATAACTAACATTCAAATATAACTTGTTATAATAAATTAATAAATGCTACTTTCATTTGGTCTGTATAATTTGAATTTTTATATGTGTGAATTAAACATTAATTAGAAAAACAATTGAAATGTTTGTATCACTTTTCTAACAATAATCTCTTCAGTTATTTTATTTCATTAATTTGATTTTTATTTTCATACAAGTTCTTTGTAGTAACATAGGTTTTTGTCCTAAAGCATTTTTTCTAATACACCCAATGTGTTCCTAATAATGTTATGTTATTTACCATTTTCTTAAGTTAATTTCTTAATGAATTATATCTGAATTTTCTATCTGAATTCTTAGAATATAGTTACAGAAAGTTAATCTGTTTTAGTTTAATTTTCTTTAACATCATTATTAAGAATAAGCTTTCTGCTCTACGTATGAATATTAACTTTTTGCTTTGACATTATTATATTAACTTGTTTCTTACTGCATCACAAGAACTGTTTCACTTCATACTTCATGGTCCACTTAAATCTGACCATTATCATTTTACATTCTTATTTAAAACATCTGATACCGAGCATAATAGTTGCAACAATCTTTGCTAACGACTTCATTTAATCTGTGAACCCCTAGGACTAGGTTAATATCCAACAATAACTTAAACCTTTTTGAAGGTAGAGAATATAAGTCAACCTGGGTATTAGTTAGTTAACCTGATGTCGCTAAGAGAGGTGGGAAGCATACTTAGTTAAGGATAATGTAAAAATGATATATTTCCTCTCAAAAGTTTTCATTATATTGGTCAAAAGTATAAAATAGAATTAATATTTCTCCATCTTGTATTCAACAGCATTAGTCAACCTCAGGTAGGACTAAAGCATAATCAACTGAAAATAAATAAGTGGTTTCCTAGTACCGACATCTAAGTACTTACCACATCACTCTTTCATAAGTCTACTTTTTTTTAACGATATTCTTTCACAATTTTTTTCACTTTTCCCACTTTAAAGATATGTTCATTCTTCCCAGACCATTTATCCCTTATTAATTTTCACATATTTTTCTTACTTTTACTGATTAATTATTCCATTTACAATTGTCTTGTTTTTCATTACGATCCATTTTTATTGTTTACAAATTTACTTTGTAAGTGAAACAAATTTTTATTCTTAATATCATGACAGTGAAAACAGTCCATTCTTTTAGAAATTCAAACATCTCTTAATTGTTAATCCATTCTAACCTAATCTTTAACCTGTTTTCTAATTAACTTCCTAAATAGTACTGGTTAAGTTTTATTTTAGTATATGTCTACTGCTTTCTACTAATGTGTACTTTTTACCCACCTAACTAGGATATTAATCAGATTTCACACAGTCCTTCATTAAAAAGAATTAGTTTTTTTTATAATGTGAGTACTAAGTTAAAAATACTAAGTGGAAAAAAAGTCCACTTTTGGGAGTGAGTTTCTTTCAAGATCAGTGAATTCTTTGAATGAAGTTGCTAATGCTTGTGTTCATACTAATAGCATAAAGCTTGACATGTAGAATGAGGTTCATAACATTACACAGTCAGCTCTTCCAGCAAGGCACCTTAAAAGGAATTTCCTTCTTAGTGGATTCCCTATTTATCTGCAAAAGGTGATCAAAAATTAAGTTACTCCCTTGCCATGTTCTTGAACTGAAAGTGATACATTAATATCTTGTGGTGGCAGCACTGGTTGTGTTGTCTTCACACTTCCCAGCAGCCATTCTGTACAACATTCAGTACGTGTGTAGTGTCGTTGTCAATATGGTGTGTCCTCTAGAAGTTTCGTCCAGCATAGAAGTGCATTCAGTAGTCCAATTTTTGTGGGTAAAAAATTACAATTGTTGTGAAATTCATCACCAGATTGTTGAGGTATATGGTGTGAATCACACCCCATGATCACAAAATGGTCCAAATGTTCAGAAACAGAAGAACAAATGTGAGTGATGAACTGTGTGCTGGGTATCCTTCAAGTGCAAACATTACAACTAATGTGGAATGCGTAAATGAAATGATGTTGAGTAACCGGCACATTAAAATTACAGAGATTGCAAGTAAATTTAACATCAGTTCTGGTAGTGTGTTTGCGATTATTCATGATCAGCTTGGTTACTGTAAGATGTGTGCATAATGGGTGTATCAATGTTTTGCACCTGCTCTTTCTTTTCTTCAGTGTCATTCCCGGACTGGAATAATGTTGAAAAAACTGTTTCGTTGAAAAAAAACTGAAACGTTGAAAAACATTGTTTCAAAAACTGGTCCACAGTTTTTGAAATAAACCATCACAGGAGATGAAAGCTGGATGCTTGATTACACTTCTGAGACTAAACGAGCATCACATGAATGGAGACACAAAAATTTTCCACAGCCAAAAAAAGTGAAAACATCCCCATATGTTTTAAAGGTTATGCTGACAGTGTTTTTCAATTCTGAGGGAGTTGTTTACAGTGAATTTATGCCCTGAGGAACAACAATCAATGCCAAATCTTATTGTGAGACTTTAAAAAACTTGTGTAAAGCCATTATAGATCAAAGACCCAGAAGATTGAGTGATGGGGGTTGTTTTTATTCAAGACAATGCTACTTCTCATTCAGCTCATATGACAAAGAAGTTACTCCAAAAATTCAAGTGGGAAGTGTGGTCTCATCTGCCTTACAGACCTGACCTAGCACTCTGCGACTACTATCTGTTTGGTCCTCTGAAACGAGACCTGGGAGGGAAGCATTTCACTAATGATGATGAATTGAAGGAAGCAGTCCTTAAATGGTTGAAGAAAATTGGACGAAATTTCTATCAGTGGAATTGAATGACTTGTCACAAGGTGTGAAAAGTGTTTAGAAAAACTTGGTGATTATGTCAAAAGATAGATAAAACTATGTAGTTTTTTGTTCAATAAAAAAAAAATTTGCCTTATAAATATGTGTTTGTTTCATAAAGCGGGTGTAACTTACTTTCTGATCATCCCTCATAATTTTTTTATCTAGAAATGTTAAATTTTAATATGCACATGAAATGAGATAACTTCAGAGTAAAAAAGATTTATTAGGATTTTAAAATCTCAAATTAGAATTGTTCTTTACAGTTTCTCATATTATATGAAGATCATTGATATAAGTATAGCTTACCAACATGCATTGCATGCTATCCATTGCAGCCATATCTTGAAGCATAGAAGTATTATTTCTCATTATTCATGCAATTCTTTCTAAAGCACTTCTGTCTTTACAAGACTTTTCAGCAACTAAAATATAACCATTTTTTTTTTCTTAATTATGTGGCACTGACTGTTATGGTTACTAGCGACTCATAAATTTTAATAGCTTTGAATGATATTGTCCTCAATATTATTGAATATTTATAACAATTGAATCTGATTTATTAAATGTCATTCGCATTTATTCTTACTTCATGTACTTCAGTTTTTATTAAGACATTCAAGTTTTTCATTGTTGTCAGATTGAAATAGATCCAGTTTAGCAAGTTTAACTTTTATACTGACACGACTTCCCTTTAGTTCTAACTGTTGTACTGACAAAAAATTAATGTTTAATCTATAAAGCCTTTTCTACATAATTCAGTATTTTTTTCATAAATATTAATTTTCAAAGTATTAATCAAAAGATAATAGTAATTCATCTATTCTTGGAATTGATACAGTTACATATAGCTGTGATGCAAGAACAGTTGAATGTAAGAGTAAATAATTAAAGCCTGATGTACAGTTCATATACTTAACTATTTATTTGTTATAAAACAGTAAAAAAAAAAAAAGAGCACTATAAAAAGTGATAACAAAGCCCATTTAACAATAATTACTTATATTTTTTTTCATAGAGTAATTATAGTTTCATTCACAGTGAACTGCATATTTACTCAAAATTTTATTTTGTTATTTACTGTTATTAATTTACCATCTTATTATTAAATTGTACTAATATTTTTTTTTGTATATTATTTAACCTTTTTTCCTGATATAGCCTCAAAAAATTGTCCAATATAAGTAAAATTTAAATCGATTTATAGCATTTTAATTGTTGATGACAAAACATGTAAGAAAATAATTAACAATAACAATAATTGGGAATTATTTATAACTTATCATATATTGTTGCATTTTTAAATATTGATAACATTATAAAAATGAAATGAGTATCATAATTTACTCTCACATGTCTGTATATTAATGATTTGACATCTTTAATTTTTTTTGTAATTATTTTGTTGCTTTTATATGTAATATACTAATATATTCTCTAAGTATGATATTAGTAAAGGCTGAATTCATACCCACAGACTATCTCTCATTTCCACAGATTAATTTACATGTAATAAGTATAGTCCAATAAGTATTTATTTGGCTTTTCATGATGAATTTCTAATCTAAACATAAATATTTGTTTTTGTTGTTATTTATAATTACAGTTAAGTTTAGAATTGAAAGATGAAGCTGGTGGTGACCTTTCTGATTTTATTACAAATGGAGAATGGTACCTTTTAGGTAAGTTTAAAAACATTTGATTTAGTTATATTATTAATCAAATTCTTTTTATTGATAATATTGTTATAAAAAATGATTAGTAACAAAAATTATGTAAATTTATTCATTTTTAATGACTATTTAAATTTATTTTAAACTTTTTTGTTTTTTTGTTTTTTTTAACCATAACACTTTACATTGGACTTAATGTAGATGCTACTACTTTTCACTGTTGTGTCAACTGATAGCATCACTGACAGTTTTTTTTTTTTTTTTTTTAGGAAGACATATTAAGATGTTTCTTGGTTATTAATGTTGGTTTATCAGTGACTTGTTTCTTTGCTGTGATTGACAATTTATGATTATTACAGATTTTTTTTTATGTATTCATTATATCTTTAATGCTGTATCTCCTTTTTCCAGTATAAACATAACACAGTCACCAAACAAACATAATGTACCAGAAATAAATTATCTTAAACGTTCCAGCTGCACAATGATGTGTTGTTTAGTTGATATTTGTTAGTACACTTTCTTGTTCCAAAATAATAAGTAATAATTGCAAATTAGTAATTACTATTTCAAGCTAATAAACTACATTTAATATGAACTTCAATTTGACTATTTTCAAAAAGTCTTTTGTGTTCAAATTCTGACATTTTTGCTTATATTTAGAAATTACTGCAAAATTAATAGATTTCATGAATTTTATGAAAAAAGTAACAGAATGATTAGTTTTATATTTATTGATGTCAAATCAAGCTGGATATTTCTCATTTTATTCCTATATAAAAAATAATGATAGTTAATTTCTAACACTATTAGAACTAAGGTATTGTATTTTAATAAATTTATTTTATATTAATACTCATTAGTAGAGAATTTTTCTTTTTTCAAAATTCACTCTTTTAAAATCCCCTCTTTCTACAGTGGTGTATTTTAATTCATTTTTTAGAATGTTTTACACATAAATTTATATTTCTTTGTTCCAAAAGTTTTGTTGTAAAAGAGTTGAATAAATTTTAATGAATTACAGTTAGGATGTCCAATTTAAATTAAGCACTGGTTTTACTGTATATTTTCATTTTGAATATTTTTCAAAATAGTGTTCATAAAATCATTTTAAAAATAAACTTTGAAAATTTTATCTGAATCATATTTTTTCTTTCAGAAAAATTCAATTCTTTTTGTGTCAGAAAACTGCAATGAATATCAATATGAAATATCCTGCTATAAAATAATATTAATGTAATCAATATGGTTTTGTTCAGGTAAAAAAAGACTTACCTTTCTCAGACTACATTTGTTTATTAATCAGTATATTACTTATACGTAAATTTATCATAAGTTACTAATAATTATTTGTAGAAATTTTTTCATTTTTAATACCAAACCATATAAAATTTTTATCAAACTAATGTTTTTTAATAATATTAATTCAATATCCAATACCAGATTCCATAAGCAACACAATGAATAATATTTATTTACTTATATTCACATTAATAAGACAATCAAATTTAGAAACGTTACTCTGTAATTGTATTATCCTGTTAATGCTAAATATTTATTGACATATCAGGACTGAACAATAGAATAGACTGAAAACTGACTAAAATTTGTTTAATATTTTATATAAATAATAAAAGACCAATTAAAACTCCAGTAATGAAACGACAGGATGTTTGAGTAAATATTTGTTTGTAACAGCATTCAAGTAAAGAGACTAACACACATGGAATAACATGATAACATGATGTCCTTTGATGTGTGGATGAAACTGACAGAATTGGGATTGGACATATCATGGATTGAACAAGGGTGTTATAATGTTACATTATTGTGACTATATCTGTACCCAAGCTAATATATAACATAAAATTTGTTATTGATGTGTTTCAGAAATGATTACAGGTTTTTTAAAATTTAAACCTTTAATAACAACAAATAATTCTTGTAAATCTTTTATTAGTGAATATTATTTCTTTAAATATAGCAGTACATCAACTTAACTTCTTCTTTTATATCAGAACTGAAATTAACAACTGAAAACATATATTTTAAATCCTTCTACTATTTGATTAACATACATTGTAAAACTTGCATTCCATTTGGTAGCCATGTATGGCAGCTAATTGTCATCATTTGTTATGTTAATTCTATAAGCCCCTTTGCACCTTAAAAAATATGTTCATTGTAAAAATAGATCAGCCATTAACCAAATATAAAAATTTGTAAAATTTATTTGTTTGAAGTTCACTGCCAGTATGTTGGTTGTCTAAACTTGAGGAGTGCACTACAGTTTTCAAGTTTTTTGATCAGTTTGCCATCCAAGAATTTTCACTGAGTGCTATCCTCCATTCTGTAGATATAAACCAGTTATGCTTATTATGGCTGTCATTGTATCTCATTGGATCAGGCCACAATACAAATTGAAACAAATGGAAAATCCAGTAAGTACTTTGGACAACTACTACTCCTTCAAGACCTGAAGAATTTAAAATGGCTAGATCAGTTTATTATTATTATTAATCTATTACATTATTTAACATATATATTGTATTATAATATTGTAATTATAATATAATATTAGTCGTTATATTTCAAATATATACATGTAAACATATTTTATATTATTTAAAAAAGTATGTATGTATGTTAGGAACTATAACCACAATGTTATGTGTGACCTAACAAAAGACAAAGTCATTTCTAAAAATTACAAACACATTCTTAAAGAATAACACGCATCCCTTGCTAGTCCGCTTGAGAGTAAGAATTAAAGCGGTTCCCCCTTCTTTCTTCAATTAGTTGTTAATGAATATCTCAGCATATCAAGCCCATTGAAATGCAGATGACATTCAGCCCTAAAAGTAGCATCTTTATTCTATTCATCACAGTGACTAGTGGAACTAGTCACAGTATTGACTATTAAAAGGGGTACTATTAATGTATCCCTTTCTGTAGGAAACAAAGCATTATATATGCTGTTTTCACTAAAAAGGTAAAAAATGATAGTCTTAGGAAAATTTTTTTTTTTTTTAACTTTGTTTCTTGTTTCAAAGCTTACCTATACTTGCACAGATAACTTCTCATTTCCAAAAAACATAACCTAGAAATGAATATTTTTTGTGACAGTTACTGTAAATCTAATGTTCTCTTTTGTTGCAGGAATGCCAGGAAAGAAGAATGTACTGGTTTATCAGTGCTGTCCTGAGCCATATATTGACGTCACGTTCACGATTCAAATAAGACGTCGAACTCTGTATTATTTTTTCAATCTAATTGTTCCATGTGTTCTAATTTCGTCGATGGCACTTCTTGGGTTCACTCTCCCGCCGGATTCTGGAGAGAAACTCACGTTAGGTATAGTAGTGTTTACATTAGGTGTAGTGTAAATTGTACATATAAAAATAACTTGTTTTTAGTTTATTTTAATCTTTTTTATTCCATTGTTTTAATAAGTAATAAAACACAATTATTTTGTTGTATTAACAACAAACTTCATCTGTAGAATAACTATTCATCTGATATTTTACATCAGCCTATGGTACTAGATGTAAAAATGGCTAAATTCATTAATGGAAAACACTAAAAAACTATTTTTAAGAAATAATAATAGAAATCTGAAACTGGTATGCATTTTTGCTGTTAAAAACTCATCATCAGTAGATATAAGAAAATTGAATAAGGTAAATGTAAATATAAAAAACATACCTTAAAATACTAAAAAAATCTTGAAAAAATAATTACAATAAAAAATGAATAGCAATAAAAACTTCTACCAATATTTAACTAAGATATTTATTATTCAATATTGTTTTAAATCGAAAGTGGAAAATTACCTTAAACTTCCTAGCAACTTAAGCCACTTAAATTGCCCACTCCAGTTGCTATTTGTGTATCCACACTCCACAGATAAGTTAGGATTAGAAAAAATCTAAGAAAGACAGAGATGTGTGAACCTTTGATTGTGATAGAAATATCTCCTATATCAAATATCTTATCTAAAATTCAAGTCAAACATGGAAATTAATTTTCTGCTTTAAAATTAATTAAAACAATTGTATACAAATATTTAGTTATTGTTCTTGTTGCTCAGTTTGTGCCATTTCTTATGTATTGTTTTTTTTTGTTTTTAAATTCCTTTTATCTCTTATTTTCTGGGGTTAGGCAGGTTCTTTCTTCAACCTTTAATTATATTTAACCTTTCTTTCAACCTTTAGTTTAACCTTTCTTCAACCTTCTTGTTGTCAATTTACTAGAGGGTATGTAGTATAAAAATTTATGAGTAAAAAATGTTCTGACTGACTGGGGCTCTAACCCAGAACCTCAAAAAAAAAATTGAGGTGAATCAGTGAACCATTATAGTCAGTGTTGATTATTTATTAATTGTTTTTATTGTCAATATTTATTTTATGTACTTTCATTTATTTTAAGGTAGGTTTTTGTATTTTTGTGCATAACCTTAAGTAATTTTCTTTTATCTACTAGTGATGATTATTAAGCAATCTAAATGCTCATCAAGATTTTTTTTTTATAACTAATTTTTAATAAGTAGTTTCTATTTTGTTTTATTACAATATTAATTTTTGTTTGAATGAACTACATTAGGAATGCTCTTAAATATGTTTTGTTTTTTTGTTTTTATTAATCAAAACATTTATTTTTTTATGGTATGAAAAATTATTTTATAATTACCATATTTAATTTTTTACCAGAGCATCATTTATTATATTACCTGTGTAATATATGTAGGTATTATGTCTTATTATTTTTAAAATCCTTAAAGTATCCAGTAAATTCTGTTTAGCTTAACCAAACTACATCCAGAATTATCCAATCTATGAAAAAATCATTTTTTAAAGCTTATTACATGAAATAAATATTTTCCTGGAAACACTCTTTCAATATTTACAGAATTTCATAAGCTGTATTAACTCTCAAAAGACATCATTTTGTTATGTAGATCAGAGAAAAACAGCAACCATCCTAAATTAACTACTTGTAACGAAACTTAACAATTTAATGCATGATATATACACAGTAGTACAGTAAAACCTGTCAACGATGGAATTTCAAAAGTTAAATCACTTTTCTTTAAAAAATAAATTATTTATCATAGCTTACAGATGTTCATAAAAAATAAAAATTATAGTTCAAATTTTTTACTTTGGAAACTTTTTATTTACATATGTGTATTAGTAATATCAACTTATGCTCTTATTATTACTGCAAGAATACAGACGTAATTTAAGAAAGGGGAAAAAATTATTGTTCCATGTTACAGAGTTTTACAGTTAAATATATATTAGTTACTTTTCTATAGATTGTTGTTAGTATTTGGATATACAGCCAAAATAAGTATTTTGATTTCAAAATATAATTTTTATTAAATTGTATACTAATTCATTAACAGCAGTCTTTGGGAATACATTTAATTATTGTAACATATTTGATTAAAATAAATTTGTATAGACCATATAATGTAAAAGATATACCCATATAATTTATTCTGGAATTAATATGAAGATTTGTTGTAATATATTCTTCATAGAACTGTTAAATTTGATACATAATTTTAGCAATATTTAGTACAGTATGGCAATTTTTTCTCTCTATTGAATAACAAACAAACATTATTGTGAAAAAAGGACCACCTAACTATTAAAAAAATAACAAACAGTATTATATTGACATCAGTTTTAACTTTACTTATTCATAAACTACAATTGTGTGTTTTTTTTTTAATTTAATATATTTAGTTAACATAACAGAGAACTGAAAGTTAAATAAATTAATTGTTAGTGATGCTTATATAATAACCACTGTACTCTTTAACACTTGAGTTAAAAAGTTTAATCACTGAGTTTTTGTTATAACTTATTTATTTTATGATTCCATATACAATGAATGATTTTATTAACAGAAAATAAAGTTAAGCACACCTAGCCTTGATTTTAAATTTAAAAATAGTTTCTCTATGATTGAGTTACAGATTACCATCTTTACTGAATTGCTATCTGTAATGATGTAGCATAAGGTTCTAATAAAATAAGGAATAATTACTTTCAATTCAATCTAAATGGAAAGTACAGTATACTAATCTTGGTCTTTGAGGTTCAATTAATGTCACTATCTCAAGAGTGAAGAAAAATGTTAAGTCTAAGCAAAACCCTCACTTCATATGAAATAATGCATCATCCTCACCTCATATAATGCTTAATGTTGCCGTTATTTCATATTTAAATGAGAATGAAAAGAAATAATTATATATTTTGTTTCACAAGATAACTTCAAGAATAACAATAATTTCAAGAGGCTAGAAAAAATCACATTGCATGAAAGTTTTCTCTTATGACCTTGACTAAATCACAGTCACTCCAAGTTCTCTTGTGGTCAGGTTTTATTGTACGTACTTGTAATTTGTAACCACAAAAATTCATTATTAACAATAATTTTAAATTTCAATTATAAAATTATTTTCCTTCATTTTTTTGTTATTTTACAACTTGTTTTTTATTGGAAATAATAAGATCCGACAACAATGAGAACTGAATTCAAATTGAATTTATTTCACTGATAATGACACATTGAAAATTTAATTTTTAGTATTGGGAAATTTAAAATATTACGATTTTGTTTATTAAAACCATTGCTTATAATTAGTGTGTCAGTGAGGATCTTAATGTTTACTTTAAATAACTGAGTTTCATTATTTATTTATTTTTTTTTTTTTTTGTAAATTCATTACTAATAAGAATGTTCAATTGAAGTCATTAGATGTTAGAAATTATTTTATCAGATTCCCTTTATTCCCTTTATTCCTGCAATAATACAGCAATCACATATTTGTGTAAGCAGTGATTACAATTTTAAACTAAAAACAATAAATATAACAGTTTTTTGAATTAACTACAATAAAAATTACTTTTATGTATTGAAATAATAGGGAAAAAATAGTTGTTAAATTTTTAATTAAATTATTTAAAACAAGTTACACCAATCTATTTTTTTTTTATATGAAAAATTCTTGAATTATATGTGACTAATACCTTTTTAATTTCTTTTCAACTAACAATTATTTTTTGACTACATTTCTCACCTTGATTCCTGAATAAGAAATTATAACCTCTAAATTATCAGGCTTAGATTACTATGCTTTAGATACATTAATGTATTTCACTAAGAATTACAGCATATATTCTTATTACAGTTAATTGTGCATATAGCAGCAATAGCATCAGTCATTCTACCCCCTATTATTCCTTTCATTTTCATACCAGAATTAAGGCTACTAATATTTCTCATAGATTACACAGTGATAGTTTACAAAAGGAAATCCTAGGAATCCTAGGAAAAATTAAAATAAAGAAGTTTCTCATTACCTTATTTACTAAAGCAAATAGACCAATCAATATATATCATTCTAATTCAGTCATATGGAAAATGAAGATATCATTTGGTCTTTTAAGTAACATCACTCTGTTAATCAATGGTGATATACCAAACCATGATTCTCACAGAAAGGAACCTGACTAATACCTGTAATGTATCAACTGCTTTATGATCTATCACTGTCACTGTCAGAACAAAGACTAATTGAAGTCAGGTAATTAAAGATTGAAATAATGAACTACTTCCATGAAACAAAATTGGTAATTTATAAGGGGCCAGCCAAACTAAATATACTAGCATAATAACATTTTTACTTATGTCAAAACATTTAACTACTTTTAGATTGTACATATCATTTTGATGAATTTTCATTCAAATTTCAGTCAAACTTCCACATTACGTATTGTCAAAAAAGAGGCCTTAAAAATTAGTTATATGAAATTTTTTTTAAAGCGAAAGATGTACTATCAGTATCCATCCATTTACTAAATTTTGGTACATCAATTCATGAAATCAAAATAAGTAGAGTAACAATTTAAAAAACACACATTTAAATTCCATAAGACTATTACCATCACAATTATTTCTATATGTTTTAATAGTATGTACTATTGTATTTGAGAAAAAACCTAAAAAAAAAGCTTGCTGGTATGTACAATTGTATTTGAGAAACAAATCAAAAAAGAACTTGCTAGATGTTAAACCTGATTATTTTAAATCATTTTTATTAAACTGATAAACACTAATTAAATAAAGTTTGTTGGAAATGTACATTTTTAAGGTTAGAATAAAAAGTGCCGCAATAGCCATTAACAAACTTCATGCCTTCTAAAATAATATAAATATTCAGGTCAAATTAAATTTCAATAAAGTATAAATATGTTTCTAAATATTCATGAAAATTTCAAATCTCATGTTCATTTTTAGGTAAGCTGTTATTTATTTTCTAAAGTAACTTTTGTTTTATTACCTAGAACTGAAAAAAAGATAATTTTTTGTTCTTTTTGAAAACCAGTAATTGTAATATTTAAAATTGCATTTTTGAATTTAACAAATTAAAAAACACTTATTTAAATTCCATAAGACTATTACCATCACAATTATTTCTATCAGTTTTAATAGTATGTACTATTGTATTTGAGAAAAACCTAACATAATAGACATTTTTACTTATGTCAAAACATTTAACTGCTTTTAGATTGTACATATCATTTTGATGTCTATTTGTTTTTATTTCATTTTTTGTATCTATGGGGTTTCAATATATAATTCGTGTGAGTTTTTCACTTAGCGGTGTTTCAGTTTCCTCACAAAATAAATATTTAATTTATAAAAACTAAACTTAAATAAATGAAAATTTATGAGAAAATTTTCCAAATGTAAATGTTTTGTAAAAAAAAAAAAAAAATCATTATTATTGGGAAATTTGACCTTAGGAAGTTCATGAATTTCATCATATAATTCCAGGACAATTCCATCCACTCATATTTTTTGAGGAAGAGGAACAAGTACTTCAAACTTAGAATATATGACCGTATGACTTAGCACAAGTATGACAAGAAATTGTGTATATAATCATATTCCTTGGAGGGAAATTAAAAAGTTTGTTTATAAGTTTTTAAGGACAGCAAAATTTCAGTTAAAACTTCTTTTGGTAGTGTAAGTTATTTACATGATATTATCAACTATTGTCCATGCATTTTGGTCAGTATAAGATTCTATGTTCAGTGGTTTCTATTAGATTTGAATAACCTTTATCTGTGGTCAAGGCCAAAGTTTGTAGAAAATTGTTTTTCTATACTTCTAACAAATAACAGCTTACATGTAAATCACTTCTTTTTTTTTTAATTATAAGTAGCATCAACTGCTATAATTTTAAGCTACTAATAAAATGCCAACAGCATGCAATGAAACTGCAACCACATTGTTTAACTTCATTGGTTTACAGAAATCAGTTTATTAAACATGGCTTTGGCCAATGTCATTTTATCCAAACATTACATTCTGATATTCAGGTGCTATTACCTGAAATATTCCAGATGTTGCAGATACATCAGGTTGTAAGAATCCAATTTAACTTTTTACCCGGGCCCCAAATTAATTTTATTAATATGTTTAAATAAAATTTAATTGCGTATATTAAATTCTGCTTAGGTAATAATAAAAGTTACAATTTGTATTAGTGAGTCTACAACTTATAGTTATTATATTACAGAAATTACTTTTTTTTTAAATCAATGTAGCTGAATTTTTTTACAATTGACTGCTACACATTTTTGCAATATCTGCTTACACATAAAAGTGCTGTGTTATTTTAATGTTGCATACATGTGTTTTTGTAATTTTATTTTTATAATTTTCTCTTGTTTTATTCATTCCAGATGAATTATGTATCACCAGTATTGTCAGTTGTATGATGTATAATTTTTTTTTTATTTTACCCAGAAAGTATTTTTACCACAGAAGTATTTAAATAAATTTATATTTTTTACTTTACTCATAATTTCTATATTGATAATAATTACCTGACAGTTAATTTGTATTGGAAAAAATGCACATTTAATTTAATGGCAGATATAAAATATGGTAAAAATTATACCATTAATTATGTAAATCTGATATATAAGATTTGATATGTACATCAAGTTAGCAGGAATAATCAAATAATTTAGAAATTAAACTGTTAGAGAAGGGGCCATAAACTTAAAGTTACCATTATTCAATCTTAAAATAAATTACACTGACTTGATATCTAATTGAAGGAACCATCTAACTAAAGAAGTTAAAATACAATTATCAAATCTAATTTGTCTCAGAATGTGTCACTTTTCACAAAAACTAACATAATTTGTTTTATCCCCACAATTTTCAATTTGAGGATCCACTTACTTGATGTCAAGGTAACACCACTGCATGCAGTACTCAAATTACTATACACAGTTACTAAAATATTGCATGCCGTGGGATTTGATAGTAATTTAAAAGTTAACTCCGTGACAAGTAGGCAGGACCCAAATTTATTTAGCAAATAATTTTAAAAATACAAAAATTAATATAACTTATAAATGATTAAAATGGGGTTTATTTTGGTATGAGTTAGATGTTGATGTATTCCAGCTCAAGTTAATCCAAATAGTACTACTACCATGACACTAAATTTGTTAAAAATGGAACTGATCTAAAATATATCGCAGTTTATTCATAAACAAAAAAAAAATTACCTTGTTTTAATATTAATTAGATCTCAATAGATATATTCTAATTTGAGTTATTGTAAAGTGGTGTCACTTATCTTTTATCATGTTAGTGGAAATGTAGTTTGTTAAAAAAAATAAAATAATGACAGCAAATTACACATGATTCATTTACAGTTAAAAATTAACTCATCATACAAGTAGATTTTGATAATTGTAATCTTACTCTAGTTATTTTTAAAACTCTCAATAACTCACAGTTTTATTTATTTAGGAAATTTAACTAACACAAGGTTTTTTTTAAATTTAATCTTCAATTTATGACTGACTAGTTCTCTGACACCTTAATTTACAGATTTATCCAAGCAATTCCAGTGACTGTTGTGACTGATTTCATACTTGCATTCTGAACATTTATAAGTAAGGTTCAGATTTGATTTTATTTCCCAGTAATTAAAGGAATGTATTATAGTCCTTCATAAAAATAATTACATTTATGAGCATACCATTGCAAAAGTTTTATTTACTACTTTTAAAAAATTTTATTTATTTCCAGTGTAAATTTTTTGTTACTTACAGTTTCTGATTTTCTTTTAATTATTTTAACCATACTTTCTTCTTTATCTTTTATTTATTAATCTATTTCAAATCTACTGTCATAATTATAATTAATTTATTTTTGTTAGGCTTACCTCTCTTTGTGTACAAAGATAAAAAATATAACGTACAATGGGCAGTGTTTTCGGCAATCCAATAATCTAGTTCTTTACTAATACTTTTATTTTTCTACCTGTTAGTTCTATTAAATTAACTTATCTGATATTGATAAAAAATATAAAAAGAAATTAATTTTAAAAACCTTACATTTAAAACTAGATCATGTTACTGTTGATAAAACACAATTAGTATATTATTTTATTTAGTATATACAATATATCTGTATAGTCCATTGTACTAGTAATTTTTATCATTACTTTAATCAGTCATTTATTTACAATTTGCTGGTATCATTTAATTTGTTCATAACTGAACCTGTGACTTATTAAGCCTAAAATAGTTTTATGCTAAGTATATTAAAATGTTTTAATACCATTAAAATATTTCTAATATTCTGAAAACATTTTATAAACAGTAAAGATAACAAGTATATATAGTCTTTAGCTATTAGGGTTCAATAACTGTAAAGTTGATAACACTATATGCTAACTCTTAAATTTTACTCATAGCTTCATTTTAATCACATGTATAATAGTAATAAATGAGTTCAAACAGCACCTGCATTATTAACCATTATCAACTATTTTTTGTAAAAATTACCGGATTATGTGCAATATTAACATTATTTAAATTGGAAAACTTAATTGCATTGAGATTTGTCACTGGTTAAGAAAATAATTTAAATACATCTAGATTGCTACAACAAAATGTTATCTGTTTTATAAGAGTGAATAATTCTAGGGCATCATTTGGCTTAACTTTAAGCGTGAGTGTACATTTCTGGTGTTCACTTGTTGCATTAGTGGCTATGTTATTTTGTACATTTTTTTTATCATTAAATGTTGAGGCCATAGTCTTGAATCTCTTGCACAAAGTTGAAAAGCGATATTTCCAATGGATTGAATTATAATGTGATTTGGGATGGTAGTGATCCACTCATGATTCATCCTCAGTAACAGTCCTTTTGCATGTTATAACATCCTTCATCAGCATACCAAGAGATGTTGCAAGTATAAACTCATTTGATTCACTTTATATTCTTAAGTTAGTTACATTCACCATGAGAAACACATTTAAAACTGTAATTTTTAAACTGAGCTATACATGCAAGCAACTGCTATCTAGACAGTAACTGTTAATATCAAATTTGATTGAATTTAATAACACTTCAGAAATTACTAAGTACTATTTTCAGTAACCCCTAAATCAGTTTGTAACCAATTTACAGATTTCACTTTTTATGTTCAGACTAACAGAATTGATTCAGCAATATTCTTTAACTTTTTGTTTTATTTTATCTTTAAGCTTTTAAAAAAGTATCTAGTAAATTTGCTATGTTTAAACATAGACTTTAAAAAGTCTATAAGATAAATATTATTAGTGATAAAAAGTCAAAAAAATCTTATTAACTTGTAAACTTCCAAAATGATTCACTTATGTTGAGTATGAAGAATGACTGTGATTCATCATCAATCTCCCAAAATCAAATCTTAGGAAACAGAAATCTTGCAGAGTGTTTCTCATAGGTTCTAGACATTTGCTGACAAATCTTTTTAAAAAAACTCAACTTTAAAGTGGTAAAAATTGCGAGTTACTGACTGACTAAATATTTCTTATTCCAAATTTCAAAACAATAAAGCATAATAATTATTGTATACCTTGACTATTCCTACATTTCCATGTTTAGATTTTATTTATATCCTAAGCAGTCACTAACAATTTCTATTTATTTCTTAAGCAATCAGGTACAATTTTTTTTAATACAATCCTTAAAGATAAATAAAGCTTGAATTAATTGACTAATTCTTGATGTTGCCCTCATATAATCAATCAGGAAGTGCAACAACCCAAACATTTTCAAACTTTCCCTGCAAAAAAAACACTGTAAGGATATTCATTCTCCCTATTTCTAAATAGCTAAAAAAAATTTGATTTATTCCAAATTATTTTGTTTCCATTTTTTTAAATTTAAATTACTATAGTAGTAAATATAAAGAGAAAAGCTATGCTAAAACTTAAATGTTATGTTTAATTAATTAAATTTGTAAAGAAAAACTCCTAGAGTATTAGTTATTTTTGGTCAGTTTTCTTTCATATTTCTTTTATTTATGTAATTTTTTTATTATTACCTTTACTAATCATATGTACTGATGATGACTGTATGATAGTTGAAATGAACACTTAATTTCAAGCTTTTATTTGTTAGTACAAATTTTTGACAATTTTTGGAAATTTATTACAGTGATAAAATATTTAATATTGAACCATGATAGAAATAAGTCAAAATTAGCTAAAATTAGCTAAAGGACTCAAAGTATATTATTTATTAATGATTTAAATTATATGGAAATTATAAAAGTAAATCATTAATAATGTATGTTTTATTTTTGAAGTATCATCAACATGTCACCCTTTTGTGGTAAATAATGTTCCCTGTTTGATAATTAATATACATCTAAGCAATGAAGGAAGAATGGTTTCTCCCATCTATTTTTAAAAGTAAAAGATGGTAAGCTTGAGAAGGCAGAGAAAAATACCTCTTGGACATCCTTTGCGAGATGTTGGAATTGTTAAATTTGTTATAAACAAAATTAACAATTTTAAATGATAATTATTCTACATTTTACTATGATTATTATTTTTGAAGAAAAATATGAAAACATTATTCATTTAAGTCTTTTCTATTAAGAACACTAACGTTGTTAGTTTTGTTCAGCATAAATTTAATCTACTACTGTGATAACAGTTTACAGTTAATTATTCACAATTCACTTGTCATTGTGAATAATTAACTCCAATCTACAACTAAATCAGAATATTCTCACCATTTTTAAACATTTTTTATCTATTATTATTTTTTATTAGACTGTCATTTTTTATTACAGAATAAAAAAAAATTGTTATTCCTGGTAATAAATTTTACCTCTTCTTTTGGTCAAATAAAATAAAAAACAAAAAATACACTGTTGAGATAGATCCATACATAGATCAGATAACACATTGATTTTACTGTTCCTCTAATGAGATTCAGATACTCCATTACAAAAAATTTTGACTGCAAACTTCTGTACACTATGCATGAATTATATTATGTAATGGCTCCTACAGAATCAATAAATATGGTTTTATGATTCATATTTTGAAATATATCATTAACCATTTTCTCTTATATGTAATAATAGTAATAATAATACAACAGAATAATCTCTATTCTGCGATGTACAATATATAATCATCATGCATTATTATTTCCTACACCGTTTTCAACATCATTTTTAATATATTTATTTGCTATTATGTTGTTTATTGTTTGTTCAAATTTCATTTCTTCATAATTTGCCTTTATTATTCGTCATAATTTTTTTTTTACATTTTTTAATTTTCATAAATATTTATAACTACATAATTTATAATAAACATTTCCCTGAAAATTATATTTATTTCATAAAATGAAGAATATTCATGAATGTGTAACAACTAAAATTAGTTTTTTTTTTTAAACTTTAAACACAGATTAAATATGCTCATTTGAAAGTCACTGTGCACTGAGGTTTTGTTCTTTTTTCTTTTTCTTTTTTTCAGATGAAAAACACCTAATAGTTATTTATTTCAAAAACTGGAATTTTTTAAAATAAAACTTCAAATATGTGGTCAAGTCACATTATTTACAGTTAAAGCTTTAATTCATAATGAACATAATTATTCCTAAAACACGTGACTGTGATTATTATCCAAAACATCTTTTAACTTGTTTGCAAAACTTCAAGATTAAATGTGGGTGTACTCTACAAAAGTCTTATTGGAGGTCTTATTTTTTTTTAGGAGACTGTTAGTAATTATCATTTATTTGTAATTCTATAATCAATTTCACTGGTCAACTCACAGAAAGCAAGTATCAATTATTCTTTGTTCTAGTAAAATAGTACCATACTGTCACTCCTGACAGGACAAAGATTTTACACTTAGCGTCTTTAAATTAAGATCACCTTGCAAAACTTTTAGCACTTTCAATCAATGGTTTGAGTTTACCACATTACTTTCTCTGTAAGAATCAGCAAAACTAAGGGTGCCATAATTTATTAAGCAAGTTTGTACAAATGAGTCCTTAGATAAACTGCTGATATGAAACATTCCACTAAATAGACTGATTAAAATGTTTTAAAATAAACTGAATCATTGTTCAGGAATGTTCACCATTCAAAAATATTCTCATGCTACAATGAAGAATGGCTTATGAACAGTGAGGAAAAATGTAAAGCAAATCAAAGTTTGAACAGTCCAAAAATTTATTAGATAGAATAAGTGTAGCAAATATTGTATAGCAAAATAATGTTTCACAGTCGTGATACATTTTTGGAGAAGTTTTTTCCAGTTTATTATAGAGATCTGTAAATTGAACATTCATAATAATTATTACTAAACAGTAAACATCTACTAATCTATAAATTCAAGTGCACTCTGACTTTGCAAATTCTCTGTATAACAAATGGAAGGAGTTAATAATAACAATAAAATAAAGATTAAAAATTAAATAAATTAATTTTTATAAATTTAATTTATAAAGAATTTATAATATTTATTTATTACATTAACATTGTATATGAAGCAGTGCAGCACATTCTATTTGGTTTAAAATTGACCCACTGTACAATCAGTTTCAAACTCAATTGTGTTTGAGTAACATTAGCATTTAAAAGATGAATACAGTGGTATTGCTTGTAAACAAATAAAAATAAATTTTTAATTTGTTCTGGTTTTTTTATCAAAGAAATATCAATAGAATGAATGGAATTAAAGAAAGCACAGACAACTTGATCCTTTGGCTGGTACCAGCTTTAGAACTAACTAGTAATGCTGTAACCTTACTCAAACTGACCACAGTAATAAGCTTCAGTTAATCTGTTGATAACTGTTGATAAATCTGATTTTTTTGTCTTTTTTTTAATGTCATACAGTAACAAAACATAATATTTTTTTCTGAATGCTAAAAATTTAAAAACATAAATGTGATGAAAACAAAATCTGTTAATCAGCAAAGTTAGTACAGAGTTAAAAATTTCTAGTGCTCTGCCAAATTTTTAAAAATTATTGCAAACCTTAGTTGCAAATGTGAAAAAAAATTTACTCTTTTCATCTAACTATTGATATTCTGCTAATGTTTTCTTACAAATTATTATTAATAAAATTAAAAATAAATTCTTTCTTGAAAAATTCATTGCCTGTTCCAACACCTACCTAATGGGAAAATCATGCTGATAATTTTCCTTAATCAGATTTCTATCCTTGAATACCATTGAATATAAAACATTCATCAATAATTGTTTGGAATTTATGATTCTTATGTAAGAACCTCATTGGTTCTAGTCAGTCTTGTAAGTTGCTACCACTTACCAAAAGCAACAGTCTTCATATTGATATGACTCTTATGTTTCAATAAATTAGAATTTTTTCATTCACTTTACCCTTGTTTTGAGTTTGCTTTTGTTTGCAATCATTTTGTTTTTCTTTCATGAAAATTAATCAATTTAAATATTAGAATTAATATCTTACTATTTGTCCTACAGAATGGCATATGCCATAATATAATGGAAAATTGTTGGCTACCTTGACTGTATAATCAAACCTGTACATTCTTTCTCTTTAACTGATGTTCAATGCAGTCATGAAGTGAAAAATTTCAGTTCTCTCTAATTAGATAATTGCTTCTTTTTATGCAGTATTTTATTCAAACTCAATTAAAAATGTTTACAACTATAATTAATAATACTAGAAAATATAGTTACCAATGACCAACTATAGTAAACTGAAGGGGTAACAACAATAACCTTAACAAAGAATGTTAAATAACCTTAACAAAATAGACCACACCATTCTTTTCTTTATGTGGATGAACTGTTTTATTCTTTCATGATCTTTTAATGGCAACAAAACACATACTGTAATAGCAGCAGAGAGCACTTCTGGTACTGTTCTGGAAAACGTTCTTTTGCACAGAAATTCAAGAAACTTCCATAACTAAAGGAATCATCTTTGGCATTCATAATTTTAATATAAACAACATTAAACAATAGAAATAGTCACAAATTGTGACACAATGACATTTGGCTACTAACAGAGCTAGTTTAATTTTTATACTATCTGGACAAACAGAGAAATGAGTTATACGTAAACAGTCCTTACTCTGCAGATGCCTCTTGTAAATGGTTTTACTTCTATCTTCTCTAAAGTAGCATCAGTTATTAGTTTTTCCTTATGTTAAATTTACCATTTTTTATGTTTCTAACTTTTCAATTTCCTATATTCTCATATTTCTGTTACTTTAGAAAATAAATCATATTGATTCATTAACTTACAGTTTGGTGACATAAATTATTACTAACACTGATGATCCCGTGTGTCAATTTGATTTTGAAATAGCATTTTTTATAATGACACTTTTTTCTATTTGTCATTATTGTAATACTCCATTATTGTCAATAATGTCCTTACTCATTAGTGGGTCCATAATGGAATTAATACATACCATCAACAAAAGTATTGATAAAATATTTTCTCTGACAATTTTATGTTGACTTTACTTCAAGTATATTTATTACAATGTATCTGTAAACCAATCTTTACCAGTTATAAAATGTTATGTGCAGTGGTTTGGACAAACCTTCTGAATCCTTTTTACCATTTTAGCTATTTTTATTTAACTAAGAAATTTTCAAAAACATTTCATCCATAATCTTCTTGAAATTCAAACTTATTGATATTATCGCAATACTTTATTTTTTTAATATTATCACTGTACTTTATTTTTGACTGTATTTAAAGGTATCAGTATAAATATATGTGCCCAATGGATTTCCAAATCTGATAGTACATTATCGATGAATAAAGAATTTTATCCATTCATAATAAAATAAAGTAAAATCAAATATCAAATTCTTTTTGACAGTTCATAAATTTGACATAAACAAAAGATAGAATGAAATTAATAAAAATCTGTGTATAATAAAAAAACAGAGATTATCTGCAGCTGCTGAGAAGTATATAAAGAGTAAATATATAAGTGAGAAAATATAAAGAGTATCTGTAAAAGAACTCTTTGGTTCCAAAAAATCGTAACAAAATAAAGGAATCAGTTAAAACCAACCGGTTTTCATATTTATGTTTGTTATATTATTAAGTTTTTCATCGTAAATATTCGTCGCGGTTGGCACCAGTGTGTGACGTTCACTCCGTATCGGTCGGTAATCTCACTACTCATTCTTAGTTATGATGACACCGCGGCAAAAAGCTCAGTGCATAATTCGGTTTATCGAAACAAGATCGGTTATCACAATTCAACGTAATTATCGACTGAATATAGCGATTCAGCCCCTACTAATAAACACCCCAGGGGTTTAATCAGTTTAAGGAAACAGGTAGTGTCCTAAAGCGGAAGTCATCAAGCAGGCTGTCCGTATATGAACAGATCCAAGCATCTTGTTCGCGGAGCCTGAAAAAGTTATTAAAAGGGACAGTTTAGGAATACCTAAACCTACAGTGAACAAAGTGTGGTGCGTAAGAGGTTTAGATTACGTACGTATAAGATACAACTTTTACATGAAATTAAAGCCAGTGACAAAGTGAAAAGATTGCAGTTTGTAGTTTTAATGCTTAACGACATTGATGAAAATGAGGACTACCGGAAAAATTTCACGTTTTGACATTCTACATTAATCGGTCAATAAATCGACACAATTGCAGGATTTGGGGATCAGAGACATCACATGAAATATATCGAACATCAGTGTGACTCTCCCAAAGACAATGTTTGGTGTTGACTGATTAATGATCGTATTGAAGATATTTTCAATACGTATTATGTAGAAAGCACAATTAATGGGGACAGATGGATTGGAAATGGAGGGCCGATTCCATGGTCACCAGCAACCCCAGACGTGACTCAGCTAGATTTCTTTTTGTGAGCTTATGTGAAAAACATTTTTTATTCGGAGAAAATCCGTGATATCAACCACCTACGGGAGAGGATTGTTGCAGCACTAGCATCCATTTCACCCGACATACTGGTGAGTACGTGGGAAGAGCTGGATTACCGTCTGGACGTGTGCAGGGTAACGAATGGTGCCATATATTTTCAAGTTTACCCTTTCAGAATATATACTCGTGGAAGTAATATTTTTAATATAATGCTGTTTAAATAATACTTGAAACCGAGGAATTGTTTTATAAACACTCTGTACATCCGCATACAGGGAGTAACGCCTGTTGGTTAAAGGTGTGCTGTGTGTCAAAATGTGCTCACACTGAACATTGGTAGGGAAAACTACTAGTTAAATAAAAGAAAATCGAGATTTCAATCTGTTGTATCTCTTGGATGAGGTGTACAGTGTTAATTTAAGACTAGTATCAAAGCGCAAAAGGAACAATTTTAGTCGCGCGCATGGCTGTACATAGAGTCCCTATCATTCCGCTTGACAGCGCTAATAGCAAAGATCCTGAATCGAAATCTTTCTGTGTTTTGCAGTTTGCTGATTGTCAATTTGTAGTTATTTCGTGATGCGTTCCTTAAAAAGTTTAATTGTGATCTTCCAAGTGACAATAACATTCGATGATTGCATAATCAGTTTGAAACGTCCGGATGTCTGTATAAAGGGAAGAGTACGGACGGGACCGACTAAGGGTGTGAGAAGAAAATATTGAACGCGTCAGGAAATCTTTCCCGTGTAGTCTTAAAATGCCTGTTAAAAAGGTCAACTGCGAACCAGAACTTTCGGTGATGACAATGTTGAATGTATTAAGGAAACGCTTACATATTTGTCCATACCATTCACAGCTAATTCAGGCTTTGAAGCCTAATGATTACACTGTACCGACTTCGCGATCGTAATTTTGCAGCTTGAAGTTGACGACTTTCTTGATCGTATTGTGATGAGTCAGCATTTCATTTTAATGGACAAGTTAATACACATAATGTCCATACCTGGATATCATAAAATCCCCACGAACTCTTATAATGGGAAAGGAATTCTCAAAAATTAAATATTTTCTCGCGATATTCCGACCGCAAGTTTACGGACCGTTCTTTTCGCTGAAGCAAGCGTAACAGGAATTGATTACTTGGATATACTGCTTGCATGGCTCTTTCCTGAAGTCCAAGATGAACCAGAGAATTTTATTTCACAACAAGATAGTGCGCCTCCTCACTGGCATAACTCTGTACGGGATGAGTTGAATGATGTTTTTCCCAACCCCTGGAACGGTCGTCATGGATCCGATGACAGAGCTTGTTTGCAGTGAATTCAAGGTCATCCAATCTGATCCCATATAATTTTTTCATTTGGATTTTTTTTAAGGATCTTGTGTTTGTGCCTCCACTACCTACTGATCTGCCTGATTTAAGGCACAGAATTGATGCAGTTGTCGCTTCCATTACTACAAACATGATGGCTGAAGTACGGGATGAACACGCCTATTGGTTAAATGTATGCTGTGTGTCAAAAGGTGCTCACACTGAACACTATTAGGGAAAACTACTAGTTTTAAAATACTACTAGTTAAAATGAAAGAAGAACTCTTTCATTTTATTTGTGATTCATTGCATAAGTCAAAGTTAATAGTTATTAAAAATTTTTAAAACCCTGTTATTTTTTGTACATTCTGTGTTTGCTCAGAATTTGTATGAGCATACAGAAGAAGGTTTCTCTCAAAGATCATATTAATTTTACATCACCAGTTAAAGTTAAGTTAAAGTTAGGCAAGTCCTTTAGTTACCACTTATCTTTATGTAATTATTTTTCACTCCCTAAAAAAAAATTATAACTGATAATATGAACAGGTTTTTACTTTTTATTACTCTACATATTTACTGAAAAAAGTATTGAACATTAAAGTCATCCTTATAACAGAAGACCAAAAATAGAAAACTAACTATAATTTTTAGGAAATTTTTATTCTTTTGTATGATTTTAGCCATAAAAACTTAAATAAACCTCATAAGGATAGAATAAATTAATTATTTATGAAAAATCAGTGTTTGCATAATGGATGCACTTTCTCAGTAAAGCTTATTTTTTCACTTTCATTCCATTAAATTATAAAGTGAGCATAAATTGTACACATTTTATTTTTTGTAAAATTTACACATAAAATAATATAGAAATTTGGAGAAAATTAATTATTGTTAAAAAAAAAAAATTTAGTTTAAACTATCAGTAATTTATGCTATGCAACCTCTTCAATTTCACATTGTCTGATCTGGTAAAAGCTGTAGTATTTATATAAAAAAATGCCAAAGCAATGCAACTCAAGTAATGTGTGCAATATTATATTCCCATAAAATTTAAAATTAAGTCCTTTGAACATTTATCAAAATGTTTTTACGTTTAATTTCAATATTACCATTTTTTAAATTATAATCTAAAAATAATTTTTAATCAATAACCTTCATGAATGCATAAAAACAGGTTTGTGTTACAATTTTCTTTAACGAAGAAATAGTTATGTGACAAACCAGCAGTTCTTTGAGTTCAAAACAAATCATTTTTTATTCAAAACTAAATTTGTGAAATTTCAATTCTTACTGATTTCCAATTATTATTATTTTATTTAATCTGATGAAGTCATCAGATTCTTTGTACTGTTTTGCCATACTGCTGATCTATTTTACTTCAGTTATAATGACCATTAAATAAAGATCAGATTAATCATAAAATTCTTGTTTTTATTCATTCCATATTTTAAAACATTTGAGTGAGAGTTTAGTTTCTGTCATTAATATGAAAGTATATTTGTGGTATTTTATTTGTAGTTATATCTACTTTATTTTATATACTCTTTATTTTATAATAGTAATCCTTTTTACTAAGCTTTTAATAATTTAGTTAATAAGTAGTTTGTAAAACAAATTGCTATTGCTATTTATTAATACAAATACTTTAATTATATTTTAATTCAGATAAATAAATTAAATAAAAAACAACTGTTATTACTCAAATTGATAAAACTTATATTACGTGAAATTACAGTAAGTCTTCATTTGCTAATTGTTTACCATTTTGTTTATAGTTTTATATTTAAATTATAATTTCTTACTTAAAATTTTGCAATTTTAATCATTTACATGCATACTAAGGTTAGACTTCTCACTAGCAAAAGACATAAAAATAATTCTTCTGTTTTGCATTATGACTTGTAATATTTTATGTTGTGTTAACTACAGAAAAACTGCGTACGTTGGCAGGTGTTTGATTCACATTATAAATGGTTAACTTTTAGATTCAATTCAGTATTTCTCAGTAAGTATACAGCATCTTTATTTTTCGACCATCCTTTCCATTTCCTAAAGTAGATGGTAAATTGCATTCCCTTGCCACTAGATGGCTCCACAATAGCAGAACAACCCCATTGAGTAACAATTTCAATCCAAAAAAGATTTTTAATGGGATAAAATGTATAGAGCTAAAGGTTTTTTTACAAAATCAAGTCTGATAGACTACAAAAATTAATTAATACTGGTTTAAGTTTCCCTTTTGATGGGTAATCATCATGATCATGACAGAAAACACCACTATATTTATAACCAAATTATTTATTAGTTTGAATTTTATCCTGTCATTAATAGTATAATTTAAGTTATTTTCTAATTTTGTTGATAAAAGGAATATCTTCAATCATGTACAATACAATCACGACAGAAAATTAGATTATATGGTTCATTACACCAATAAATCACCAATAGTCCATCACGTTCTAAATATTTTGTTAAATATTTTAATGTGATTAAATATTAGTCAGCATGCTATTATAAATTTATATTTAATATAAATAGGTAAATTATAATTCTTTTACATAATCTCATTTACGTATATTTTAGAAGCTTTGTTGATATTATAATTAAATATAGCATTGGCTGAAGTGCAGTGTTAAATGAAGACTTATTGTATATTATTTAAAATCGTTTTATTCTTTTAAAGCAATGCTCATTATAATTCACTTAAATTCATTATATTATATGTTACAGCAGTTATTTTTAAACAACCATTTCCAAATGAAAAGACAATTAAAATAATTTTTAAAAACCTTTAGATCATAAATTAACATCTTACATTTTAAAGTTAGTTACTTTAATAACAATTTATAAATAATTTTTAATTTTAAGAAATTTCATAAAATTAATTGATGTTAAAATAATTTTTTTTATTTAATTTTTATTATTATTTTATTTTTATTTTTTCTGTATACTACAGAATTTTGAAACCGTATATTCAGAACTTGTGATGTGTGTTATATGTACATACATGTACACAAACTTATAAGATAAACAGTGTTTACAACTCTTAACTATATAAATATTCAATTGTTTGGTTGAATGATTGATTTCCAGGAGTGACAATACTATTATCGTTGACTGTGTTCCTGAATCTAGTGGCAGAATCTATGCCAACTACATCTGATGCAGTTCCTTTGATAGGTATGACTAAGACCCGTATTATTAATTTACACGGGCAACAGCCATCTTGATACTTGGAGGAACAGAACAAAACAGCTATCTCACTCTTTTTCTCTTTCTCTGTCTTTCTTTTTTCAATTCTCTGTTTCTCTTACATACTAATACCAAAACAAAGAAGTTAAAAAATACATGCCCAAGCTGTATTATTTTCCTTTTTATTTGTTTGCAGAGACTAACCTGATTACTGGAATAATTTTAAACAAAGAGAAAAAAATTGATATGCATTTGATGTGTCTGTATTTTGCAGCCTTGTATATTTATAAATAGTATTAAATGTGCATGTAAAAATTGCTAACGACACAAATATATACATAATACATACCTGCGTGTTGTTCAACATTAAATATCAACATATTTGATCTATATATATTTATGTACTTTTGTGTTTTTATTATGGTATGTAGATGTTTAGAAATATGTGATGTATACAAAATGTTTTTTATTAATGAATGCATTGTATACAGAATATATATATTATAAATTTCATGTTACAACATACTCGTGATAAAATAATAAAAACACTTTTTTATTATGATCCAGATTATAATATTAGAAATTAATAATATTACAGTTATTTTTTGTTTACTTTTTTAAATATATTACCATTAAATAGTTGTTTGTTTTCATTGATTCGTCCAAACATGATTTCCAAATGCATAAAATTCATTTTTATATTAAAGTAATAAACTGTAACAAAGATAAAATTTTTTTAGAGTAGTGTTTTCTTTAAACTGATGATTAGTAGGTTTAGAAATTTCCTCGGCAATTATTTTAACATTTCCAGAAAATATTAGTTTAAAATAACTTTTTTTAACGTTAATCCAAATGTAATTAGTTGTAAGATTTATTTCAGTTCTTTAAGTCCAATGATTTTTTCTTAATTTAATTATTATTAATAATATTGAATTTATCTTGATAAGTTATAAATATATTCGTTATTTGTACTTAAATAATATACTTTTTTTATGTGATAATAAAAACCTATTTTCATTTTTTAGGAATTTTTGTAATAAATAAGTTTGTGTTCTCGCATAAATATTTCTTTTATATTAACTTTCTTTTAAATTTAAAATATTTATTTCAATTAAAATTAATAAATTATCAATTGAATATTTATTACAGTACAACCTCACTTATCTAAATAATGGTATTTAACTTATCCCAAGTTACCAGTAAAAAAATAAACAATATATTAAAAGTGTACTACTTGTACTTAATACACATTTTGCATGTGTAAAATGATCTCTGTAATTCCAAGACAAAATAAAAAATTTATACATTCATGAATTGTGAAAGCCAGTATTTCTAATTGTTTATTATTATTATTATTATTATTATTATTATTAAATTTATTTGACAACAAATACAATATTTTTTAAAACACTGGTCCTGGTTGAGAAAGTAAATTATATCTTCTTTACCTCATTGGTCTACAACACCTGGAATAGTCAGGAAGTGACTTCCTGAAAATTTAAGATTGATATTTAAGAATAAAATTTCAGCCTCATTTAATAAACCAGTTCTTGTAGATTACTAGCATAAACAACTTTGTGCTATTTCACTCCTTTCTATAGAAACGTATAACAAATATTCTTAGCTGTTAATATCACAGGAAAAGTTTTGAAAATAATGAAATAAGAACAACAAACTAGATAGAAATAAATTATTTATCCCTGATATGTTAGTTAACTTTATGAATCAATTGTTAAAGTTATCATAAATAGAATAATGAATAAAACAATAACTTAGAAAAACTTCACTAATTCAGATTTAACAATTTTAGAACTCACAATAACTCGAAGAGAAAATATTATTTATGAATATGTTCCTTCACTTATAGAAAATAAATAAATGAAATGTAAAAAGATAACAGGGCAATACAAAAAAGTTAGTCAGTGTAGAGATCCCAGTTTTTGAAGTACCTTATTAAATTCACAGACATCATCCCATGACCAATTCCAAATATTTTGAAGCATATCATTTACATGCATAAAGGTAACTTTGTATGCACAGCTCTAACTTTACAATAAATATAGATTAGAAGTTAAAAAAACTTTGTTAATTTTAAAAAATGAGCCTGAAAATGATAGGCAATTTTTTTATGAGAGCAGTTTATCTGTTTATCTTCTGATTCTGTGCTAAATGTTAATTTAGATTGTAACTACATCCTTCATTCATAGTTAATGCTCTGATAAGTTAATGCTCTATCTAATAAGTTCCTTTTGAATAGTTCTCATTTAGGAATTCACTAGAAAACTATTTACCTCCAGAATCCTTTATCCTAAAGGATGTCACACAACTGTAGTCAACTCTTCTTTTAGCTAAATAGTACTTAAAATTTTGCATATGCTTCATTTCTATTTTTCTGATCTTATTAATCAATTAGTGGCATCCTATACAATTAACCTCTACCTCATTTCAGGAATCATTACACGGTCTTATCATATCACTGAAAGCCACGAATTATAGGAGTGGCTACTGTATGAATATCTTTAAAAACAAGGTCATTCACTAACTGGTTTTAATAATTTTTAGAAAGAGAAAACCTTATTAAAAGAAAAAATAAATCTGTAAGTTCTAAATGGATATTTTGTTATGAAGGTAATAATTGAGAAAACAAAGACTTCTTTTTCTTTAATTTTAACAACTCAGTTTACTTAAAAACTAGATGTCATAAAATAATCACATATCTATAATGAATTAAATCTATCTCTATATTTTCAATTCTGTTTTCATAAAATATTCTCTCAATGATAATTTTTCAATGTTAATTACGCATTTTTATTTAAAAAATATGCTGGTTTAAGTGTATTTTTATAATCACTGTAATGGAATAAAATACCACTTCAGTGTGATATTATTGCACAATTTTACTCATAAATTAAAAAAAATTATGATTTGACTTATGATACTGAAGTCCAAAAATCATAAATTTTACATAATTTTGAAGCAGATGAATATTAGAAATTTCAGGCTTGATTAAGTTAAAATTAAAATATACAAAGATTTATCTAAACTATCATGCAGAAAAATAATAAATTATCAACAACTTTATTGTGGCTCCTTGTATTTTTTCTTGTAAATTGTAGACTAAATTTTATTATTGTAC
The DNA here is from genome assembly GCF_047948215.1 of Lycorma delicatula. NCBI lineage: Eukaryota > Metazoa > Arthropoda > Insecta > Hemiptera > Fulgoridae > Lycorma > Lycorma delicatula. The sequence continues at coordinate 56,179,003 of NC_134457.1, forward strand.
TTTTGTTTTTCAATTAATTTATATGAAAACCTATTTTTGGTTCTGAACAGCATGGTAAGATGTATCCTCTCTACGTGTAGATTCTTCCTGAAACATTTCAGGAATTTTGGTAATAATACCAAAATTGAAACAATATAATAAATGAAGGATAAACTTGTGAGAAATTCAAGTCAAATTTCATAACTTCCCACAGATAACTTAAATTAAACAACACTAGTTGCAGTTTCATCTCAGTTCAGGATTAAGTGAAAAGTTTTGGCATTTAGGGATAATTATGACCTTTCCCATATTTTTTACTGGCATTAAATTAAATAAATCTGTGCTTTTTCCTTTATTTTTTTGAGATTTAAAAGGAACCCAGTTCAGTTCAACAGTTGGTTTTATGCAGTTTCAAGCTTAACAGTCTTGAGAAAGTGTCTTTAATAAAACCCCATAGTGACCAAAGTGTACCATTGATGTGGACACTCAAATAAATAAAAGGTATTATACTATACCTTTAAATGAATTTAGAACAACCCTGCAACATTAAAGATCTGCTGTCATAACAGCTGATAGATTGGCAGTGACACTACTCACTCACCCACCAGTAGATTAACAGAATATTTTCTATAAAATAATTTGGTTTATTGAATTTTTTAAAATTAAATTGCAGGATTTTTTAACCATCAATTATCTTTCAAACTGATAATCATAAATAATCCATACTTATGCTTATCCCTGTTCAGATCCACACCCATTTATCAGATAAATGGGGTCGTACTGTACTTTTGCTTGTAAACTGGTCCCTTATTATCCACTAATACTTTTTGATTAATTTCATTTTCTATACATATTAATTTATTTTAATTGAAATATGTTACAGCCTATTATTACAATAAATATAATTAAGAAATAATATAATAACTTTACATGGCATGTGTGTAATGAACATAGTGGATTGAAACTTATGTATATAATTTAATATATAATACTATAGTAATCACCCAAGTAATTTAATTATAACATGTATTATTTCTATCAACATTATATTTTTAATTATTTTATATTTATTGAACTACATTTTTAAGTAATTCTTCACTTGTATTTAATTTTTCTCATTTTCTTATATCATTATAGTAGATCCTTTTCTTACTTAATTTTGTACATTTTTTTATATTTTTAATTTATATACACTATTTTATTTTTTTTTATTAACCTTTCACATAAATATAAAAACCATAATTCTACTATTCATGTATGAATTTTTTTCAATTACAAATGTCTTTTTTGATACAACAGTTTTTTTCACTTTAAGTGATCTGTGAGTTAGTATTTGTTTATTTATGTGTGTATGAATCTTTATGAATGTATAATTCTATTAGTGTGTTATGTGAAAACAGCATTTGAATCTGAAGTGAGAGAAGTTTTATTTTAGTTAGGGTAGGTGTGATGATTTGTAGCGGTATATCTGGGTTCTGTTACAGGCGTGACGATATTACTCTCCCTGACAGTGTTTCTCAACTTGGTAGCCGAGACACTGCCCCAAGTATCCGACGCTATCCCCCTGCTAGGTAGACCATATAGGGCCGCTTATCTTCTCCTTTCTTTTTTTCTCTCTGTGTTTTATTTTGGCTGTTGTGTGCCTTGACTGTCTGGTACTTGGTTGCTGGAGGCAGGATAACTTATGCTTAATCATGACCTCTCTTCTGTATTTTTTTATTTTCATTTTTTATTATCATTTTTTATGCATTTGTAAAGTTTTTACAAAAAAAATGTAGTGAATTGCTTTGTGAAAAGTGTAAATTTATTTTTAATCTAATCTTATTAACATTTACATAATTTTGCAGTTCTGTATTTGTCTTTTTTTAAATCTTTCTGTCTACTTTTATAAAAAAAGTTATGACTTTTTTCAATAAATTATTGTTTATTTATAAAAGAAAGCATAAAATATACAATAAAACTACTACTTTTAAAATATCAGAAACTAACCTTTAAATCAAAGACAACAAACATTAAGAGATATGGAAATCTATCACATATTTTCTGACTTTCATTACATTTTGTACTTTAATCACACAAAGCAGTTTTATAATTAATTTTAATCATGTTACAAGAAAAATTTTTAAAGGAGACTATCACCTAGATCCTAAAATATGTGTTTATGTATACACATGTATATTATTAAGCTAAATTATGTCTATTAAATATATATATATATATATATATATATATATATATACACACACACACATATATTTAATATTAAATTAAATATAAACCACCAAAACACAGTAAGTAGATAAGTTAAACTTATCATATTAATTCAAATAATAGATTTTCACAGGATCCCGCATCTTCAGTTGTTATTAAATTCTATAATTATATTAAAACATATTTATTTATAATTTGTTAATTTGTCAAAATTGGGGTTTGAAAATGTTTAAATTTATTATGGATGAATTCATAAATTCTGCAGTTCAATACTGGAATGATCATATATATATATATATATATATATATAAATTATCTATTATGTTCTTCAATACTTTCCCTGCTTCTCATGAAACCAAGAAGATGCAAGTTCGCAACATGGCCTGTGTCTACAACCTTAAATTGCAAAATAAATACTTTCTACAAAGCTATCTATAATTTTTATCATTAATAAATATCTACATCAGTTATAATAATTTTATTAAGTACCTCAAATATGATAAAATAATTAATAAAAAATCTTTTTAACTACATCTATGTTACTTTTGCTTATTTTCTAAAAAGTTCAGTTTACTTCATTAATTAATTAAATTAATGCATTCACTTTCTATACTTTCTGTATAATAAATATTTCAGAACTGCTGTACAGTTCCTCCTTTAGTATTGCTGTTGGATTGTATTTTGCTTATAAATGACATTGTTGTTTTCGTACCAGTTCTGGAGTACTTAGGAAAGGGTTACTAAAGAGGACTGTGTATTTTGTGTTTGTTGATATTAGTGTTGTTTTAAAATTTTGCATAAATCTAATAAACTTTTGTACTCTTAATAATATTATGGACAGTTTTCTAACTGCTCCAGATTAGTACTAACAACAGTATATCATCTACATGCAAAATCTACCAGCAGGTATGCTAAAACAAATCCCTATTTTACCAGGATTTAGTACAATGTTTTTTTTTAAATATTATTTTTATTAGGAATTCATTTTGCCTTTTTTAATTTCATATATGTATTTTAGCATGACTGTTACATTAGAGCATGCAACATTATTTAAATTTATTATTGGTTTAAAAACTACAGTAATTGCAGTTGGAAGGTCATGATCAGCATTTAATCCTTGTAGCCAGAAAGGAAAATATTTTTAGTTTTTTATTTTGTTTTTATCTTTTATTTTGTTTTTTCTTCTTCAAGAGTCTCACCATTCAATGTAATATTTAAGTGATCTGAGTTAAAAACAACACAAGGTATTGTAAGATGTCTAGCAATATATGTTACTGTTTGTTTTTTTTAATCTAAATAATCCTTTCCTTATATGTATAATATTCACATCATATTATTGCAAAAATATATATATATATTTACATTAAATAACAAAATAAATTTTTTTAAATTAATAAAATAGTAATGAAACAATAATAATTTAATCTTCATTGTAATAATAACTAATTTCTAATAAATTTTAAATTAAAATAAATAATGAATTTATATTATAACAATAAAATTTTACAAATAAAAAATATACTTAAATTTATAATAAAAAAATAGTTTCTATTATGGTTGTTTTATAATTTGTAAGTATTGGTAGCAATAAAAGTAAAATTATTTTCCATCTTGTTATTTAAAAATAAATTGGCACAATATTTTTCATTATTTTTATATTTTATTAATATTCATTATCTGGTGTGGTGTTTAATTTCAAAAATACATTTAATCCATTATTATCGTGTTATAATTATTATTATTTATTAATTTGTTTTATAAATTTCAGGTTTTACAATAAATGCCATTCTAAAATAAATAATTCCCAAATTCCACATTTAATTTTTTACATTTTAAAAAGTACATAATTATGTATTTCTGCTTATATAAATTATGATCGTAAATTATATTTTACTAATTTGAAATGTACCCTTTATGCAAAAACATTTACTATAACTTTCTTGTTTTGTAAATATATTTAAAAACTACTCAAAAATATGAAAACCAAGAGTACCTTAATTTATTAAATTTCCATAATATTCTTAAAAGTAAATTAAACGATAATGATCTATAGTGTAAAGGTGTGAATTATTGTTTCGGTTTAATTATTTTCTATTTTTAATTACTTAATGTGTTTTTAATGATATTATTAAAAAGCAATATATAATTTATTTACACTTACATAAAAATACAGAACTTTCTTCACTTATAGATAAATCTAATTCGTAATTCATGGACTGGAACACACATCTAGGAATGAAGTTCAGTGACTGAATAAAAAACTGATTGAGGCTAAATTTTCACATTATTTTCCTTGTGGTTATATATTACACCAATTATCCTTTGATTTCATACAACTTAAAGCATATAAAAAATACACTCATTCACATACAAATATAACTATATTGATTAAAAAAGTTATGATTAAACTGCTGCTGATCCATAGTTACTTATTTTGACACAATTTAATGAATAAAAAAAACATCAAGAATTAAAACAAAATCTTTGGACTTAACTTTTATTTTCTGAGATTATGATGATTCTTCAAAATGTATACAATTGATAATTATTATCATTATCCACAGGAATTGGACTCAAATACGACCATCCAAGTTCCAAATTATTTAAAATAATCTCTTCATTTCTTCTCTAAGTCCAAAAATTAAAACATTTATGTTTAGGCTGTTAAGATCTTACATCATCATTAGGTAAATAATAGGACCTAAAATTGATTAGTTATGAAACTCAGGAATCTCATTTCATCTGATATAAAACTGATCGTTTTACAAAATTTCATAATTTGTATTTTTTCTTTTGCATTAAAGGAGATTTCTATAACTGTTACATTAATTTTTTTTAAGTTAAAATTTTCAGTCGTGGCACCATTGGTATATAAGATTATTTATGAATAAATAAAATAAATTAAAATTCAACCTTACCAACAATTCGTCCAAATGTTTTTTTTTTTTCAAGTACTTTCAGTCATTTGACCATCATCAGGAAAAATGTTTACTTCAATTTAAAACTATTAAAATTAACATAAATAGATTAATAAGTTAAAAAATATTAAAATCATAACAACTGGTCGTCATAGTGTAAAAGTAATTACGTCCGTTATGTAGGAAAGTCTTTAGTACTTTTACACTATGGCGACCGATTTTTATGATTTTAATATCTTTTAACTTATTAATCTATTTATGTTAATTTTAATTTTAATATTTTTAAGTTGAAGTAAACATTTTTACTGATGATGGTTGAATGACCAAAAGTACTTGAAAACAAAAAACACATAAGAATTGTTGGTAAGGTTGAATTTTAATTTATTTTATTTATACATAAATAAATTTTTAATAAATTAAATCATTCAAGCTCTACTTCTACTGAACAGGAAAATAGACATTTTAAGAATATTTTATTTTTATCATCCATGTTTTTTCTAGTGAATGGTAATGAATGCTGATCAGCATAAATCTGACTGAAGAAGCAATCACCTACTAGTTTTGAGATACCTTTCATACAAAAGAACAGAAAGTTATTTTATAATTTTGTTAATCAAAAGAAAATTAATTATTTATTTTTTCAGAGTTGTGTTTTTTACAATCATAAATAATAAAAAATTTAATTATTCTGAAACATTATTCGTAAAATCCCTTTTATAGCCTTTTGTTACTGTTGTGATTTTTGATATGCACACATTTATTTGAATGAAGAAGATGGAGATTAGTGAAATTATAACAGAAAAAATGTACACACTTTTAGCAACTGGCCTTTTTTAACTCATGAAAATTTTCATCGCAACAGCTATAATGTTTATTATTAACAATAAACAAAGTTCTGTAGATGATTTACGGATGTGCCAAAGTAAATATCGTTAAAAATGCAAAGTAAACATTGTTAGAAATCATCCTGAAATATTTCAATTTATTTAAGTTTAATGATACTATGAGAATGCAACATGCATATATAATAAACACAGTTAAAATTTTTTCTTTGTTGGATATTATTGTTTATAAAAATGAAAGTCTACACATATATTTTCAGTATTTTCTTTCATTCTAATTTGTTAGGTTACCAACCACATAAAATAAATTTAAATTATATAAAAATAACAAAGCTAAACAAAAATTAGGCTGAGCTTACACAATACTTATCTTAAATTTTTGATATTTCAAGCATAAGAACTCCTGTACTCCCACACCTTTGTGACCAAACTGGAAAGGCTAGTACAGTTATGTAAGTTTAGCCTACTTTTGTTTGCTTTAATTATTTAATTTCAATTCTTTTTTTTATTTTGTTTGTTTTCATGTTTATATTCCTATAGGGTTGTTATTCTGAATAATTAAAATTAAGAAAATACTGAAAATGGGTGTCTCAACTTTCATTTATTCATTTTTATTTAAATAAATAGAATCATAAGCTAATATACAAGATTACATCCATGCATTTATCCTATAATAGAAAATATATAGAATGGTAATTTATCATGTGGCTTATTCAACACTTATTTGCATACATACCATCTGTTATCTGTCGATCATTTTTCATGATTCATAACTAGAATAAAATGTTGTGATAACTTATCTTAACAATTACACCACAGTCCATGTATTGATGATAAGCAGCAGCAACAGCCAGTTTGTAAAAACCAGTAAATTTTGCTACTGGCAATTTTTATACATATAAATTTGTTATTTAGTTTTCCATGAGTGGCATTTTATATTGAATAATATAATCAATTTTTATAAATATATTCTAACAGTTTTATTTACTTTTGGAATTTAAATTACAATTTTTGCTTATTTCACCTTTAGCTATAAAATATTTCTTTTAAATGGTTTTTCTTTACAATTATTATTATATTATTTCTAAAATAGTTATTTTTTACTATTGCAATTTTTAAGGTAATAAAAATAAATAGTTTTAATTAGGGCATAAATTTACTTCCTTTTACTTCTATGTTCTAAAATATTCTTTGTTAATAATAATTTTTTATAATTTAATAAATCTCCAGATATTTTAAACAAAAACTATAACAAACTTCAGCATTAAAAGTAATAATACATAAATCTACAATCTAGAATTACAAAAATTGAGAGAATTATATAAGATTGAAGTGGGAACTGGAGGGTGCAGGTGTCTTTATGTTCCAGGTGTGACTATACTCCTCTCTCAGACAGTATTTCTACTGCGGCTTGCTCAAGTGTTACCCCAAACCTCAGATGCTGTGCCAGTCTTAGGTTAGAGGCCTGTCTTATCCTTCAATGCCTTCTATATATTTAAAATTCAAAGTTTTGGGTCCTGAATATATTATTATTTGTTGTATTAATTAAAAAATAAAACAACAGATTTGTGTGGTAACATCATTTTGAGATTTAAAAATAATTATGTATACTATATACTTTTTATTTCATAATTTGTTGAAATTGTATAAAAGGACACTCAAAACTTACTGATAACTTTTATATCTAATAAAATTTTTAATATAATTAATAATTAAATTAACCATTAAATATAAAATGTAATATTAATAATTTTATTTAAATGTGTTCAATAAAATCTTTCTTCTAATTTTGTTCTATTGTTTCATATTCTTCTTAACACAAAAAGTAAGGGATTTGTCTAAGTTGCTGCTTTCATCGTGTTTGTATTTGTTAGCTTTGAATAAAAGTTGTTTATTCTCTTTAGCAAATACAGGCTAGTATTATGAATAAGAGATGAATTTTATTATAAGTGAAATGTACCATTTCATATTGGACTTAAACACAAAACCTTCCTAAAAAAAGGCAGAGACATCAGCATTCATAAGTCCACAATGTTTATTTTACTGTTAAAATGGAAATCTACCCATGCACTTCAAACTGAAGGCTTCAGTTTTTCCTTATGCTCTTGTACATAAGTAAATTTCCTTCCATATAATAACTGTTACATCATCCTGACCCCATAGGAGAAGACACCCTCCGCCACACCATTCCTAGCCCTTATAGGCTTTACTGAGGTCATCTTCAAAACCTTGGCTTTTGACATTTTCCAGTCCATCTCGGTCAGGATGCCACCGATGTGAATGCCACAAGTGACATCCCCATCCATGTACTACTATTTAATGAACTCAAAATAAAACACATCTTACCGAGTCTCAAGTAAGACTGAAAGGACCTAAGTAGACAAAGGAATTGAACTACCTACCTGTATAAGGTAAAAGTGAGTTCAACACACAACACAAAACGTAAAAACAAAACATAAAAATATTACACAGAACAATAACGACACAGTAACATTGAAACAAGACAATGGACAAAAACAACAACAAAAACATAATTAATGAAACAAAACATCAACAAAAACAGAATACAAGAGAAATCCAAGCAGAGCTCTAGATCCACTCAGCAATTCTTTCCTGTGCTAAGTACACTATAAAACTCTCCACTATTGCCCATTTGGTCTGGCTCCTCCAGTTTACATGGAGATCCAGCGCCAACCTGATAAGATCAAGCCGACAGATGGTCTCTGTGCACATTAACTTGAACTTCGGGCACTCATAAAGAACATGGTAGGTGTCATCCAATTGTCCACACTGAAGACACATCCCAGAATCTACCAGGCTGAATTTCTGCAGTCTGTCCCTAAAAGCGCCATGGCCGGAAAGAAATTGTCACATATTTATTAGGGTGCACCCAAGAGGCGTCCCGCCAACCAACAACATTTGGAAAGAGATCATGATTATAACGCCCACCCTCTGTCTCATCCCATCTGGCCTGCCACAAGGCAGGCTATGTTGTTCAATTTCTTGAACTTTATCCGAACTCAACTCCATCATATAAAACCGCAGATAATATCATCTAAATGTCACATATGGAATATTACTAAATAAAAATGTACCAATAAATTAAAAATATTATAGCCATTTATTTTATAACTAATTATAAGATTCAGTTCATCAGATTCAATTAACTCTTGTTTTAGAGTTCTTCTGTTTGTATTTCATAAAGGAGCATTTGTAGAATATACTTGTAAAATACGAGTAAATCAGAAATTTTTTAAGCTTATCTCTTCTAGAATTAAATTTTTTTAAATTTTCCATAATTACTTTTTACATTTTATTGTACTATTTTTACTCAAGTCTCTGCCTCAGTATTTTTTTAACATTTCTAAGACAAATTATAATTCAGTTTTTACCTTCTGTTTTTTTTTTAACCTTATTATAAATCATTTTTGTCACTTTTTACTATTTTTCATAATTTTAATATTGATACATTAATCAAGACTGCATGTTAATTTGTCTTTGCACAACTGTTTGTTTTGTTTTTTATGATTAATTTATTTCTAGATCAAATCCTGTGTTACTGTATTATGAAATATTTGCCCAACAAATAAATATCTAGCTGACTGCATTCTTCCTCATCAGATTTCAGTTCTTAGATGAATATATTCAGTGCAGGACATTATACAGTAATGTATCTTCTTATGACAAATGTTTAATTATAATTTGGTATATAATTGCTCAATTAATAAATAAAAGAATGAACTTCAAAAAGATGTTTCTCTATAAAGGGAAAGTATTGGTTCTGAATTATACTTATTATATACAAAGCAGTTTGATTTTTATAATTTTTATCTATAATGGTAGTTAAATATGTGTACTAATAATGAATTAAAGTGAATTTCAGTCAGTTTTTTAATACATGACATTCAATTTGTAGCCAACCAATACAAAAATATTGAACCAGCAATTTTTTTATCAACATCCTTTGTTTAATTCAAGCTCATACACAGCTATTTTAAAACTTACCAAAGGGACATAATTATTTTTTACTGCTATTATATCATCGATTAAACAATTAATTATTTTTGTTTTCAATAAAAACATCCATACATTTAACAGATTTTCAATAAATTTAAATATTTTAATAACATTATATTAATGAAAAAAATAAAAAAATTCATTTTACTTCTTATCAGATTTATATTAAGTTTTGCTCGTCCAGAATACATTTATACTCTTTTGATTAAGGTTTTCTTTTATTTTACACTACTCTTTTGAATCAAGCAGTTAAGTACACAAGTACTGCTTAATATACTATTACCATAGCTATGAGGGTGGTCCTAAAAGTAATGAGAAACAGCTGTAATTCAAAAAGCTAACTGAATCTACATTTACATGTTCCATTTCAAAATAGTCTCCCTTAAGTGCAACACACTGCTTCCAGCACTTAATCCACTTTTCAAACACGAAATCCAGGCTATATTTTGAAAGAATTTTGCATTTCGCCTCCATGGCTTTTACGACCTCTAGATTTATCTCAAATTTTTGCCCTTTCAGGCCCTACTTCACCTCTGGGAACAGGCAGAAGTCACACAGTTAGGTCTGGGCTGTACGGTAGATGAATCGGTTTGAACTTTTTTCCATTTAAAAATTCACAGACTATCTGAGCGACGTGGGGGCGCACAATTTTCATGATTTTCGCTAGTCAACCTCTTGTTGACTTATATCGGAAGCTTTCTTGTTTCATCTTAGGGTCATAATGGAACATCCAAGATTCGCCAACGGTTACCACATTATATAAAAACCTGTTCCTTCTGTCTTCTATCGAGCCAACAATTCTTCGCAGGCGAATACGCGGTGTTGCATTTAGTAAGCGTTAAACGCCGCGGGAATCCAATGACGCGCTCCAACACGTTTCATATGCATCCTCAGAATATTGAGAGATGTATAGCAGTTCCCGTAACTCACGCACACCAACACGACTCTCGAATACTGACGCTCGCTGTGTCCACCGTAACGTCGTTAACCGCCGTAATCGGTCGACCCGCTCACGCCATGTCTTCTATGCTCTCTTAACCGACTAAAAATGCAGCATGCCAACGAAAACGTGTTGCATGTGAAACACTTTTCATTGAATGCTTCTATCAATATTTCGTACGTTTCAGAAGCTGATTTTTAAACGTACACAAAACTGAATTGCATAACATAGATCGATATTTTTCCATGGTCTAGACGATTATCCAGCATATTTTATTGAACGATCACTAACACTTAATGATTACAACAATCAAGTTGAACTTTGACACGGGAAATAAACGACAGCACACATTTACACTGAGTACTTATATGCATGCAGGTTTGCCACTTTGCGCGCTTTAAATTTCTCTACGAAAATCAGTCTCATTATTTTTTTGACCGCCCTTCTACTTATGTCCAGTACGCGCTTTCAGAAACTTCTCTTATTAATTTGAGCCAGCTTATTTCAGAAAGAAAATTGTTATATGCTTGAATCCTATCAGTCATAATTTGCACATTGTGGTGTCTTTGCCTACACTAATAATGATAATGGTCATTAAAAAGTGATAAAATATATGGAAGAAAACCAAATATTTTACTACTTAGGAATATAAGGTTCCCACCTAATACTAATCTTTTGATCCAGTAGAAATACAAACAAACATTATATATAATTCATTCTCATCATCATTGTAAAGTAAAACATCTCAGTGTCTGGAATTATTGGAAGACATAATAAACATCAGCATTAAGCAAAGAACCACATTGTTTTATTACTATGCTAACAATGCTATGATGAATAAAATTACAAAGCGTTAAGGTCCAGAAATTACGTGTTTATGTAGAATTCTTGCATTCCTAACAATCAGTAGAAACTGATGATCGGTATCAATCTGGTAACTCTGAAGACTGATAGTAATGCAAATGATTTCTGCAGACAGATCTTTACAGTTAAAGAAAAAAGCAAGATTATATCAATATTAGGTATAAGTTGAGTAAAATTTCATTCTTACTTTAATTCAAGGTGCCATCAAAAAGAATTCTGAAAAAGAAGTAATAGAATAAAATCACGGTGCACATTTGTATAAAACATGATTATATTCAGCATTTATTTATTTAGTAATTTCTTCTGCAGTGATTGTCACTATTTTGTTTTAGCTTCATCATAAGATGCTTTATCCTTATACTGATAGGCTAGTTCCTTGCAACAGTAATGTCTACATCTTTCTATTTTTCTATTCTACATTTCATTTTTTTAATTCTTCATCTCAGTTCAGATCAACTACAAATTTACCTTCCTTCTTTTTCAAAATTGTCTGGTTTAATTTGTAGTAAAGATTCACTCACAAATCCCCCATCTGATACTTCTCCTTTAAATAAAATGTACGTTTTTCTTACTGCTTCTCTTAACAATAGCTTCAGTCTTACTTCATAGATCCTCTTAATATTCTGTGCTTTTCTACAAAAAATATTGTTTTGCAGATGCCTATTTTCCTCTTTTCCTGTCCTGTGTAAGGAAAATAAGCAAAACAATTGCTTCAAATGTAGAATTTGAATAGAAGGTAGTTATTTAATTCTTTCATTATCCAGTAGCAGTTTTTTTTCTGTTAATCTTTATATATAATTTTTAATTTTACCGATATTAGTACAAGCATTTTCACCTGAATAAATTCTTAAGAGTAAATGAATTTTTTTATCAGCAAGTATAATTTTAATTATTATTTTACAATGTGACTTTTAATACACCATTTTCTATTTTAGTATTATTTAAAAAAAATTAAAACAATACTCTTAATCCTGTAATTAAACATCATTTATACATTTTTCTCCAGTATTTTTAATAATATTTTGTAGTTACAGTAATTCTTCTGATTGTTATTTATTGGTACAATTTTATATCAAGTTTGTTTGTTGTATTAGTTCAGGAAAAAATACAATAAAATTATAAATCATTGAAAACAATAAATTAATTGAAAACTAAAGTTATTCCTGAATCATAGGTTTTATTCTATTAAGAAGATAGGAAGGAATTATTAATTGACTTGTAATGTTATTCTTGTCTCATTTCATTGTCAGTGATATATAATGCTGATAAAATGGCTGTTACTTTACTCTCATTAAATGACCCATTAATGAAGATGAGTACCAGTTATGAAGATGATGGCTAAACTGTCATCTGAGAATTTTAAAATGTTTAAGTTGTTTTGACCAGTTTTTGAACAGCATACCTATATCAAAAATTCAGCTCTTTACAAGTCAACATAGATTGCTGTCTATGAATTTTATATTTTGTTAAGACAGAAATTACATCATGTACAGCTTCAAAAAGATTATAAACAGATGAACAACTTCTTTTTTTAATAATTATTTACTTTGTAAATGTACTCATTTGCTTTAATGGTTTAAACTTAAAGCAGTGTAACAACATAATGAGAGACCATTACAAAGGTTTCAGGTTTATTTGTCTAATTCTTTCATAAATCATAAGAAAGAATTTTTATTTTTTATATTGTCTGGTTTTCAGATGATAATCAAACAGTTAGATTAGCAAATATATACTCGTACTTCACTTATGTGTCATTTGTCCCAAAACAAAATTTTATTTTAAATTTTCTAAACATAAGAATTTCTCTTATGGTTTGTTACAATTAATCTTGATGAAAACTCTGTTTTCTCCCTCATTCAGTACACAATGCATTAGTTTGTGTAGGTGATAAAAAGTATATATTTTTTTAACACAGTGCTGAGCAGATAAGATGATAATTCACCAAACATTTTTCTTGCAGTTTCATACACATATACTTTTCTCTAATGGAGTTACACTTTTATAGACTAAATATTTCTCATCTTTAGTTATGTAATCCATTAGCTCTGTTTGGGACTTTGTTGTAGATAATTATAAAAAAAAAATAGAATCTCTTAATTACTTTGTAATGTTAGTTGGAAGGCAGCCAAATAAATAGCTGTGATTTTCTACTTATCCATTTGGACAACAAGCTGAACATATAGAAGTGGCAATGGGTCTTTTAGTAAGGTTATTTCCAAATCCTTCTGTAGAATTACCATACTTATGAATCTATCTGGCACAAAAAACTTGTTAATTTTCAACTTACATAGAATAGTATAAAAAATGGTTTCATCAATTTATTTTTTAATGGATTTTCAAGCACAAAGCTGATATTTTACACAAAACTATGATATATTTTATTTTATATTTGTCTTTCACAGTTAAAGCAGTATATATACTATGCTATACTTTGAGCCAACAGTTAAAACAAAATCGACTAGTAGTAGAGACAACATGATTTAAAATACAATAACATGGACAAATAGTGCAGACAACAGTACTATAATAATAATAATAGCAATAGCTAGTAAGTAAATTTCCTTTGAACCATGCAAGTTTGCTTTTGTTACATTGTTGCGGTCCATTTCTTGTTATAATGCTTATTTAAAATGATCAGTTGAAAGTAAACTACAATTAAACAAGGTTCTCTTATTTCCATATACACATGTAAAAAATTATTATAAAAGTAGATTTTTGGAAAGTGTGAACTTACACTTCCATCTGTCGTAGGACTGTGAATGAATAATTATTGTGATTTCAATTTTTTTTATTAAATAAAACCTTCTTATGAAATGTGTTATATTTTTTCTCAGCAAAGTGTCATTCACTCATAAATTGTACCTTTCGGCATTAATTACTTATTTATTTCAGCATTCATTATTTATAATTATTAAGTGGTCAGAATTATCAGATTAGTTTGCCGTGATCACTATAAATAAATAAATAATTGAATCCCTTTATATTTTTTTGTATTATCATGTTTTTTAAAATGGATTATTTTTCAGAATAAGTATAGAGTGGCATTTATAATTACAAAAAAAAAAGCAGTTATGCAAGATGAATTGACTCCTGTAGATGATAAGAGAACTGAGAAGTTTTTCTTACTAACACAGGCAGCTATGTAATGAGTTACTCAAACTATAGACAGAATGACAAATAATTAAGTCATAGCATAGAGTGAATCAGATTTATAAACATATAATAAAGTATGAGTATAATATATAAATTGGTCAAATCAAAAATACTGTTAGCAATGTTTATCAAAGAATAGCATAGTATAACCACTTTAACCAAATTACAACCTTCTTGCAAGATTGTACTATAAAACTGATTTAATTATTTATTAACACCAGGTGAACCAAATTACATGTTATAAATTTTCATCTCAAAAACAATGCTTTTTTTTAGAAAATATTTCAGTTTGAAAATGTTTGGTTATAAAGGAAAACTAATACAGTTTTTTAATTTTATTTACAGGTCATTTCAAAGTGAAATTTGTGTTTTAAGCAGAAATTTATTTTTTTATTGGCTTCTTATATTCATCCTCTCTTCCTATTTAAAAAAAAAATTACACATCTGTAAGCATTACTTAATATTTTTGGTAAGCATATTTGCTTGCAAACATATTTTACTTAAAAATGCTTGTGCTGAAGCATCTTTGAGCAAGTTTATGAGTGCAGAAATAATCACAAATAAGTTTATTTAAATAGGAGTTAGTAAATGATACATAACTCACCAGGTTGGTCTAGTGGTGAATGCGTCTCCCCAAATCAGCTGATTTGGAAGTCGAGAGTTCTAGCGTTCAAGACTAGTAAAGGATAGTAAGACTTTCATACGGATTTGAATACTAAATCATGGATTACATACATTATTCTTTGGTGGTTGGGTTTCAATTAACCACACATCTCAGGAATGGTCGAACTGAGATTGTACAAGACTATACTTCATTTACACTCATATGTATCATCCTCTGAAGTTATACCTGAATAGTAATTCCTGGAGCCTAAAGAGGAAAAAAAGAGAGAGTAAATTTTACATAAATAAATATTTCTTGAACAAAGTACATTTCACTAGAATAAACTTACATAAACTAAATGCTATACAAATATTTTTAACAATGAGCAATAAATATACAAAACATTAAAAATGAGTTCACTGTTGAAATAAAACATCAAATGCAATCATCAATGACTGCATAACACAATAATGCAAGAAACAAGCAAACTGACTTTAACAATGATCTCACTATTTTTAAAAATTAGGACTGAATAAGAATAATTTTCTGAAGGTTTATAATTTATTTCTTTTTTTATGGAATAGATTACAAAAATAGTAGATTTCTACTGAAAAAAGAATTTTGCCATAAAAATTTGTGACATGTTATTTGGTTTCTGTCATTTAATTTTTTGTTTTGATGAATAATATATTTTATTCGAAACATCAGACAAAAAATTTCACTTTTTTATTCATTTATTTTAAGACAAAAGTTAAACATAATTAAGAACCCTGAGTGTAAATAGGTATACACATCAAAGAGGAAATAGGAATCTTCTTTATCTTTGATTCTTCTAAGTATTTCTTTTAGTTATGATTTTATACAGACTTGTAATAATACATTGTATTATTTCATTTGCCCCAAGTTGCTAAAAGTTGCAATTTTAATGTTGAGAATTTTTGCTGATATTTTAATCTTTTCATTTCTTGTCATGAACTAATCAATTCTTAATGATCTCAGATATTGTGTATTATTTTATAAGTAATGTTCTGATACATAATTTATGATTTTTTTTATAAAATCATGTTTATTATACATAAATGAATATGTTTATGTATTTCAGTCCAATAGATAAAAATTAACTGTTTTCTGCACCTAATTAGATGTTCATAATTTCATGACTTCCATTATAGTAGGTACTTATTTTCCATTAACATAGGTTAATTATTTAATAGAAACACCCAAGTAGTAAAGTTGTTAATTATATTTTGTCTTTGTTTCTTTTATTTTATAACAAGGTTTTTTATAATATTTTTTGCTCACATCTTCTTTGTAATTTTTTTTTTACTTCCTATTTGCATTTTGTAGATTTGTTTCTTTATTTTTTGATAACTGGTAAATTTTGTTTAATTTTTGGGAATAATTGTAATGTTTGGTAAAGATGGACTTTTAATAATATGTAACAGCCAATTTTTTTTGTTTTAGTTTTTTATATGTGATTTGTGAGAGTGTGAACATATATGAGTCAGGAAATAGATTTTTTGTTTGACCCAAGTATAATAGAGAGAAAAAAATTACAAGCTTTTTGCCAAGTAACATTTATCAATACAATGCCAAAAGAAAAAGCAAATGTTCGCTTTTAGATCTATTTATAACTACTTCTTTTAAGAAAATTCAAATAAGTTTATTAATTCCTATTTAAAATTTTTAATTGATTTTTTATTTGTTTGATGCATTTTGTTTTAAATCTGCATCAGTGAGAAGAACCAATACTGTACCAACATCTGCCTGTGTTCATTTTGTCTATAAAGTTATTATTTCTTTTACTAAATATTTCCTTTATCTACTCAGACTCTTGCACTTAATCCTTTCTGATTAAATACTTATTTGTCAAGATTTTGATACGTTAGGGAAATTAATTTACAAATTAATTTATTCATTTAATTTAAATTAATTCAATTTAAAAATAATTTCTCATAAAATGTTTCTCGTAAAATATTAACATTGTATGAGTGAGGAGTACATCAGTTTCGGAGAGAAGATTGTGATAAAGAAGCTAGCTTCATGATTTAAGTTTAAATTGTGAAAGTGTGCACTCATGCACACATGAGTGTATATCTGTATGTATGTGTGTATGTTTGTGTTTGCACATATTCTGTTTGGTTACTTAAAAATAAGTGTGATAATTGGAACAGTAACAGAACTAACAGAATGTATGAATCTTTTACAGTTGTTATATTAAAACTTCTCTCGTTAAATTTTTGCTGCTTGAATAGCTGCTTAATCTAAAAAAAATTCCTAAATTTTGCTAGTAAAAATATATTAATAATTTTAAATAATCACAAAAATATAATATATAATTAGGAATTGCCATTGATTTGTAGTTATTTTAAACTTCATGTATAAATTTCATTAGCAGAAAAAAAATTTGTTGTAAAGAAACCCAAAACTTTGATAAAAACTTGTCCTTTATTTCAAATTATGCATGGTATTGTATAAAGTTAGGTTAAACAAAAATTTTAGAATAAGAAAAAACTTTAAAATAATGTAAATAGCAATAAACATACTACTTAAAGGAAAAAAAATTATTAACTATGATAAAAGAAATAAAATTTAGATAAAATGTAAAATTCTAATTAAAACCAAATTTAATAACCAATAATCCACCAATAAAATCATTAACTCAGAAGGCTTGCCCTGCTTGCATGTGCATGTACCGTTTCACTCACAGATTGTTAACAGTTTTGTATTAAAATTTATGAATTTGTAAATACTGTACTTTAATAAAAGTTATTAATGTTTCATGAAATGTTTAAAGATGAACTAAGTATTTGTCACACAAATAAATTTTGTGCAGTTTATGATTTTATTAGAAGAGATGATTAACATTAAATGATAATTAGAGAGAGTAGTACATAAAACAGGAATTTAAACAATGTTATAATAATAGTAAAGATCTGAATCAGGCAATAACAATAATATAGGATTTTTTTCACATTCCTGTTTAAATTTTGTAAAATGATTGTTGAATGATTTTATAATATTTAATAACGATTAACATACTACTGAAATAAGACAATAATTTACACTTTTTGTAACATATCAAAGTTCTACTTACTTCATCACATATCTCGATACTAAAGAAGTGAACAAAGCTGAAATTTGATAAATCATTTTCTATAAGATCATATTATACATGGTAAAATCCCTTCAACAGTTTCTAAGAAAAATGTGAACCATAGGTGTAAAGACACATAAATGAACATTATGACTTTTTTACTATAATCACTGAGATCAGCAGAATACTAAATTTTCATGATAATCATACTAAACATTTTTTTAGGTATTTTATATGAATGCCACATGAATTTTCTTATTTTCTGTTTTTACAAATATTTTACATTATTGCAAGAATATAGATTTGAAGAAATAGATTTATTTTAATAAACTTCTGTTAATGAATTAATTACACTACATTAACAGAATTTAAAATTTTTTCTTAAGTAATTGTATTTGGTTTCTTGAATATTTCTTCTTTGAAATGATTTATGAGATATTTTGTATAGAAAAATTATGTATTTAAATACATAATTTAAAAAAAAAACTGTCAACAATCTGCTTTATTATTTGCAGCATGGAATTTTTTTGAAAGTACAAACTTTAATACTTTTTGTTTACTTATTTTAAATAATGCTTCCTGATTAAAATAAGTTATTCTTTGTGTTTCAGCAGAATCTATTGTTCGTGTATTATATTCTCTGTTTTTTTCTCTTCTTAACTGTAAAAATTAAAAGAATGCAGTAAAAAACTCACATTTTACTTCTTAAAAAAGATTAATTTCTATTTTTCACAAAATTTAATTGTTGCATGGGATAAATATTTAAATTGTCAGTCAAATGATCATACACCATTGGTTTATATAGTAGTTTTATATTAAATGAATGCCAACATACTTTTTGCTCATTTTAATGTGTTCACTATTTTAAAATCAATATATATATAAATTATAGTTTATAATATTAAATTATAAATTAGCTAAGAAATAATGAAAAATTTAGCACACTACTTAAATTGAGTACATTATAAATTTTTAAGAAGTGAAATAAAATACATCATACTCATTACAAAAATCTGTCATCATGTTCTTCTATTTTAATATTTATTAGCAAGTTTTTATTTTTCACTGAGAACTTTAATGATGTTTATACAATTTTATTTTTAATTTCTTCAAATTTATTATCATATTTTATGAATTGATAACTTACCAGGTAATAAATTAAATAATTTGTTATTTTATATTTGACTATAATACAATGAATTGTTTATTATTAAGACATTTAAATTTCCTTAAAGAAAATAAAAACTCAGTGTTTCTTTTGATTGCATATGGAGAATATTTTACTGTTGGAAATAATATTTTTAATTCTCTTTTAAATTCCATACTAAAAGAGATAAAGGAGAAATGACACTCATAAAAATGTTGTCATTTTATAAACTGTTTATATAAATAGTTGTATAATAATTCTTATAAGTTGCTATGATAATTTAGTGTGTAAATTTTTATTCAAAAGCATAGTTAAGATAGTACAAATTATTAAATGTAAGATTTAATTATAATATTAGTGAGAGGAACTTTAGAAGACAATTGAAAAATATCATATATTTATGTGTTTTATAAATAGGCACATAAATATCATGTAAACACAGAGAAAAAACTATAAAATATCTATAATAAATGCCAAGATCAAATATCTGTTAGACATGTGGGTTAAAATTTGTTACAAAATCAGTTTTTGAAGTTCACAAGAAGCAGTACATGAACATCTTTATTGTACTTTTATCTACACATATAAATATAAAAGCCCCACCCACTAACTGACTCACTCATTATAAATTCTCCCATTCCTGAATAGTTAAAAAGCTGAATATTGTTAATATCCATGGTGGAGTGGTAGCATCTTTACCTTACACCAAGGGCCCTGGTTCATATCCTAGTCAGACATGGGATTTTTTATATACTATAAATATATATTTCCATCTGCCCACAAACGAACTTAAAAAGTTTCTGTGGTGAATTGTTGAAGTTATGACAACAAAAAAAATTGACATAGTTATTTCAAAGGAAATCTTTAGGAAAAGTAAGCAAAAGTTATTTTGTTTAACAAACTGTAAGGAATTAAATAAATATATGGGTTGAAATTTGATCCCAAGACCATCCCTTTGATGCCAAGATGTCAGGTTTCTGTAAACCAGAAAGCAGGCAATATGTTCTATTTACCCATATATGGGCATATTTTACTCAATCTTAGGTAAATGAAAAAGGATGCCAACTATACATTTTGTATATAATGATTAATATATGTTTTTCTATATACACTACATATTCTTTTTCAGTAATAAATCATTTATTTTATGTAATATGGAAAGCCTTTACTGAATCATTCATACCAATTTTTTTCATTTCCCAAACAATTGGAAAGTTGAAATCAATGTAGTTATTCCAGAGGGAGTCCTTAGAAAAAGGTAGCAAGAATTATTTTGATTAACAGTCCCTAAATCGTTAAATTAAATTGTATTTTAAAATGGGCACAGAACTGGAAGAATTGAAAATTTTAAATAAGGTTTCCTTAGTTTGTAAGTTACTGCTAAGAAGGGATTTTCCTTATTCACTGTTTAGAAATGAAAAGAAGTAATCATTTTTAAGAATTAGAGGGTCTCCCTGTGGTTGTAATGCATGAATAACTATGAAATTTGTCAGGATTACTTAATTCAGCAATATTCTTGAGTAATATTCTCACCACATTTAAAAATCTTATTTAAAGCCAAATCTAAGAAGAATAATCTGCATTTAAATTACATTCACTAATACCCATTTATCTTTGGATTTCTATTTAAACCAGACCTAACAGGTGAAGCTGAATTAAGTATAGGTAACATTTGCTGTGCTAGATAAGCAATGATTATGAAGCAAGAATTCAACTTTGAGAATTACTCAAAATATAACTGAAAAAATTGGGAGTTCCCTTTCCATCATAACTAGAAAGATTAAACAGGATTCCTTAATTCAATGGGTATTTCTAAAATGTTTAATAGAAATTCAAAATTCTGCACAAACAATTAAAAATTTTTATGAAAATGTTTTACAGTAATTCTCCTCTTACAATCACGCTTAAGAGGATAAAGTGAATAGGTTTTGTATTCCCAGTCACATTCTGAAAGTGTTAGCAGTATATAAGATATACAGGAACACAGTATAAGATTGATATACTGCTGAAGTATTAAATCCATGTATTATACAAATGGGAACTTACAAAAATCTAAAAGTGCATTAATTTTTTTTAAAAATTAGTATTGCACTTTTTTCAGTATAATATTACTGTAAATCTGTCTAATAATAAGATACTTAGGAATTTATAAAAAAACAGATTTTGTTAGAAAAAAAGCTAGTGATTTTTTTTTAACAAAGATTTAATGATTGCTATGTTTACAAAATATATATTCATATTTAATTTCATTTGATTTAAACTTATACATAGGGATCTTATGAATAAAATTTGTGTAAATATAATTAACAAAATATATTTTTTTAATTAGATTTCATTAGCTTATTAATACACATATATATTACTATGACGTAAACACATATTTATAATACACTGACAGATATTTGAGTGATTTCATTGATTAGAAAATATTAGATTATCAATCTTCTAAATGAAATATTTCGATCCATAATATACATATATGTACTGTTTTTTTTTAGTTTACAGATTGAACTTTACTCCACATATAGTATAAATCAGTTTACCACTCTATAAAGCAGGGGACACATTGTCTCTGAACTGCACTATTCTATACTCTTATTTGCTGCAATACCTCATTGCACAATAAACATATTGGTTTTCAATCAGTTTGACTCATGGCATGTGTCACTGTACGAGCAGCTTGTTTTCATTTTATTTTACTCTATTTTTATTTATTGTTTTTTAATCATATCACAAGCAAGATAACCATGAACAGAACAATTAATGTTACTATTTAAATCATGATGCCATTTTGACAGGTAATTGACAGCACCTTTTGAACTTTTCCCTAACACACATACTCCAGCTTGCATTCATTCCTAAATAAGAGGTTTGAACATACAGTCAGTGTAGATTTATCATGCTCCAGGTCCTCTCAGTTAATATTTTCACAGCAAAAATCAGTTAATCAAGGCATTTGTTAGATTGTCTTATCAATTATCCAGTAAAGATTCCAGAGATGCCAACAAGACAGATGGAAATATCAAGCAGATGTTTGAGAAGAATGTAGACTTTGGGATTGAAAAGTTCAGACTAATGGTAAAGGTGGACCTAAATGAAAATGATCAGATGATATATCTAATTCTATAAGGTCTAAATCTATGTTGCTGTATATTCAAAACAAGGAAGATTCTAAATTCTGTAACAGAATCTTGTGGACAGCTGAGCTAAATTATTAAATTGAATTGACATCATATTATGTACAATTATTCTATTTATTAGGCGTCTGAAAATTCATATGCCATTATTACTGAGGATTGAATGAATAGTATCAGAATTTAGTTAGGAGCATCCACTACTACTGGTGTAAGTATAACATGTGGTGTGCATATAAAATCATCTTTCAATTTTAAATTTCTGTAACTTTAAAAGAAAAATTATGGAAACATGAAATAAGTATCAGATTAAAAAGAAGCATTTTAAAATTTATAATGTCTGATGAAGAGTTGAATATAAGACCCTCACTCAGGGAAGATTGTGCACACAACACGGTCGATGTTGCTTCCAGCTAGCTATCAAGATTATGACTTGCAGAAAAACATTCAGTAGGTGTGGTGGCTAAAAAAGTTTGAATCCATAGATTCATAATTCTGATACATTTCAAACATTCAAAGTTATAATTCTGATGTAGAGGGAATTTTTTCGTATTTCTGTACCTTTCACATTAAAATAACATTAGTCATCAGAACAAGAAGATGAAAGAAACAGGAAGCCTGTTGGATAATAAAATACAGGAAAACAAACACTGGTTTTTTGCTGTAACATTTTTATTTTTAGTTATAACGAAAGATTTATAAACAAATTGTACAAATACAAATTTCAATATAACATATGATTATTAAATATCAATAAAGAAATTACTTTTATCGAAATGACCTTTTACATAGCCATCAAATTTGTATCTCTCAATAAAGCAAGTTTATAGCAAATAGGTTTGATTATAATAAATTGATATTTTATTACAGGTATAAGAATATTACAGTTTTAAAGAGTATAATGCATATTTATATCTTTTCAGACTAAAACTGAATGATGAAAAATTTGAAATGATAGTAACTGCAAATTTGTAAAGTAAGATTGTGATTGTTCAATTATTCTTATAAAAGCCATCGTTAATGATTATGTTGTCTGTTAATAATGGAATTAAAAAATTTCACTTGTAAACAGTATTTTAAGTAAATTTTTCCAAAGACAGAAAATAAATTACACAGTCTCCTCTCAAAATAGTGTATGTTTCTAATGATTTAGAGTTATTAAAATTGTTTTAAAAAATTAACAAATCAGTTTCAAAAAAGTGACAATTGAGGTTCCACATCATTCTGTTTTAGAACTAATTATACACCTCCATATCAGTAGAGTCACCAGAGCTGATACTACTAATGGCACCTACTATAAAAGAGTTGAAAATCCATTTTGTAGATGGTTAAATAATACATTTGATTTGTGTTGAATCTTTTCACTTATTTTGTTTTTGTCAAGTTATACTGACAAAACAAACAATCTGTTTATTTATTTATTTTTTGTGTGTGAGTGTTTATACAGATTTGTAACACAATTTAATGTAAGAAGAGTATGCCATCAGCATAATGGTGCCAATGTAATATTTTGCCTGCATGTTACATAGTGAGAGATACAAAGACAAGGTGTTATTTTGACACTCTTACATTGACAATATCATACTCTGTATAACAAAGATAACATGATGTCATACATTTCTCAAGCTTATCAATAAATTACATCCAAATTTACAATTCACTGTAGAATATTAAACAATAAGTTACTAACTTCTTCAACATCAACATTTGAAAAACGGATAATAAACGCACTTTTAAAATAAATAGAAATCACACTATTAACTAACTATTAATTGATAACACAGCTATTAATCCCACACCATTCCAACATGCTTATTTTATATACCTGTTACATCAGCTAATTTAGACAACCTAGTCAGCTGATAATTTTACTTTTTTTTTTTTTTTTTTGTCTTCAGTCATTTGACTGGTTTGATGCAGCTCTCCAAGATTCCCTATCTAGTGCTAGTCGTTTCATTTCAGTATACCCTCTACATCCTACATCCCCAACAATTTGTTTTACATACTCCAAACGTGGCCTGCCTACACAATTTTTCCCTTCTACCTGTCCTTCCTATATTAAAGCGACTATTCCAGGATGCCTTAGTATGTGGCCTGTAAGTCTGTCTTCTTTTAACTATATTTTTCCAAATCCTACTTTCTTCATCTATTTGCCGCAATACCTCTTCATTTGTCACTTTATCCACCCATCTGATTTTTAACATTCTCCTATAGCACCACATTTCAAAAGCTTCTAATCTTTTCTTCTCAGATACTCAGATTGTCCAAGTTTCACTTCCATATAAAGCGACACTCCAAACATACACTTTCAAAAATCTTTTCCTGACATTTAAATTCATTTTTGATGTAAACAAATTATATTTCTTACTGAAGGCTCGTTTAGCTTGTGCTATTTGGCATTTTATATCGCTCCTGCTTCATCCATCTTTAGTAATTTTACTTCCCAAATAACAAAATTCTTGTACCTCCATAATCTTTTCTCCTCCTATTTTTACATTCAGTGGTCCACCTTTGTTATTTCTACTACATTTCATTACTTTTGTTTTGTTCTTGTTTATTTTCATGCGATAGTTTTTGCGTAGGACTTCATCTATGCCGTTCATTGTTTCTTCTAAATCCTTTTTACTCTCGGCTAGAATTACTATATCATCAGCAAATCGTAGCATCTTTATCTTTTCACCTTGTACTGTTACTCCGAATCTAAATTGTTCTTTAACATCATTAACTGCTAGTTCCATGTAAAGATTAAAAAGTAACGGCGATAGGGAACATCCTTGTCGGACTCCCTTTCTTATTAGGGCTTCTTTCTTATGTTCTTCAATTGTTATTGTTGCTGTTTGGTTCCTGTACATGTTAGCAATTGTTCTTCTATCTCTGTATTTGAACCCTAATTTTTTTTAAATGCTGAACATTTTATTCCAGTCTACGTTATCGAAAGCCTTTTCTAGGTCTATAAACGCCAAGTATGTTGGTTTGTTTTTCTTTAATCTTCCTTCTACTATTAATCTGAGGCCTAAAATTGCTTCCCTTGTCCCTATACTTTTCCTGAAACCAAATTGGTCTTCTCCTAACACTTCTTCCACTCTCCTCTCAATTCTTCTGTATAAAATTCTAGTTAAGATTTTTGATGCATGACTAGTTAAACTAATTGTTCTGTATTCTTCACATTTATCTGCCCCTGCTTTCTTTGGTATCATAACTATAACACTTTTTTTGAAGTCTGATGGAAATTCCCCATTTTCATAAATATTACACACCAGTTTGTATAATCTATCAATCGCTTTCTCACCTGCACTGCGCAGTAATTCTACAGGTATTCCGTCTATTCCAGGAGCCTTTCTGCCATTTAAATCTTTTAATGCTCTCTTAAATTCAGATCTCAGTATTGTTTCTCCCATTTCATCCTCCTCAACTTCCTCTTCTTCCTCTATAACACCATTTTCTAATTCATTTCCTCCGTATAACTCTTCAATATATTCCACCCATCTATCGACTTTACCTTTCGTATTATATATTGGTGTACCATCTTTGTTTAACACATTATTACATTTTAATTTATGTACCCCAAAATTTTCCTTAACTTTCCTGTATGCTCCGTCTATTTTACCAATGTTCATTTCTCTTTCCACTTCTGAACACTTTTCTTTAATCCACTCTTCTTTCACCAGTTTGCACTTCCTGTTTATAGCATTTCTTAATTGCCGATAGTTCCTTTTACTTTTTTCATCACTAGCATTCTTATATTTTCTACGTTCATCGATCAGCTGCAATATATCGTCTGAAACCCAAGGTTTTCTACCAGTTCTCTTTATTCCGCCTAAGTTTGCTTCTGCTGATTTAAGAATTTCCTTTTTAACATTCTCCCATTCTTCTTCTACATTTTCTACCTTATCTTTTTTACTCAGACCTCTTGCGATGTCCTCCTCAAAAATCTTCTTTACCTCCTCTTCCTCAAGCTTCTCTAAATTCCACCGATTCATCTGACACCTTTTCTTCAGGTTTTTAAACCCCAATCTACATTTCATTATCACCAAATTATGGTCGCTATCAATGTCTGCTCCAGGGTAAGTTTTGCAGTCAACGAGTTGATTTCTAAATCTTTGCTTAACCATGATATAATCTATCTGATACCTTGCAGTATCACCTGGCTTTTTCCAAGTGTATATTCTTCTATTATGATTTTTAAATTGGGTGTTGGCAATTACTAAATTATACTTCGTGCAAAACTCTATAAGTCGGTTCCCTCTTTCATTCCTTTTGCCCAGCCCGTATTCACCCACTATATTTCCTTCTTTGCCTTCTCCAATGCTTGCATTCCAATCTCCAACTATTATTAAATTTTCATCTCCTTTTACGTGTTTAATTGCTTCATCAATCTCTTCGTATACACACTCTACCTCATCATCATCATGGGCGCTTGTAGGCATATAGACGTTAACAATCGTTGTCGGTTTAGGTTTTGATTTTATCCTTATTACAATGATTCTATCGCTATGCGTTTTGAAATACTCCACTCTCCTCCCTATCTTCTTGTTCATCACGAAACCTACTCCTGCCTGCCCATTATTTGACGCTGAGTTAATTACTCTAAAATCACCTGACCAAAAGTCGCCTTCCTCTTCCCACCGAACCTCACTAATTCCTACTATATCCACATTTGTCCTACCCATTTCCCTTTTTAAATTTTCTAGCCTACCAACCTTTTTTAAGCTTCTAACATTCCACGCTCCGACTCGTAGAATGTTATTTTTTAATTTTCTGGTGACCCCTTCCTTAGTAGTCCCCACCCGGAGATCCGAACGGGGGACTATTTTACCTCCGGAATATTTTACCAAGGAAGGCGCCTCCATTATTGCTATGTGAAAATGCAGAGAGCCACATTTTCTTGGAAAAAAAGCAGCTGTAGTTTTCCATTGCTTTCAGCTGCGCAGTACTCAGAGGACTGAGTGATGTTGATACGGCCGTTTAAGTCGTCCTGACTCACGCCCCTAACAACTACTGAAAGAGCTGCTGCCCTCTTTCAGGAATCATTCCTTAGTCTGGCTCTCAACAGATACCTCTCCGATATGGTTGCACCTTCGGTCCAGCTACTCTGTATCCCTGAGCACTCAAGCCCCCTCACCAACGGCAAGGTCTCATGATTCATAGAGGAGGATAATTTTACTAAAGAATTAAATACAATAAAATATGCATAATGTAGGTTAATGACTTTAGACAATACATTGGAATTCTTTAAAAAAATCTTTAAAAATTTACAAAAAACAACTATTAATAGAAAATATGAACTAATACTCCTCAACCCACAATCATACAAAATTTTCTAGAAAGATTACTTTTGCTTTCAAAATCAAACAAAATTCATGAGACCATAACAAAATTTGAAGACGATATTTTATTTAAACAAATAATTAATAATTATCAAGATACCTAAACTGATTATCTCTCTCTCCAACCATTAACATTCATAACAACTGCGACTTCCTTACGTAACAGATCTGATTACTTTTATACAATGACGACCAGTTGTTATGATTTTAATATTTTATAACTTTTTAATTCATATATTTTAACTTTAATGTTTTTAAATTGTAAGAAAACTGTTTCCTGAAGATGGTCAAATGACCGAAAGTACTAGAGAAACACAAACAAATTGTTGGTAAGGTTGATTTTCATTTTATTTTTGTATAACCATAACAAAACACATAATGCCAAACACTGCATTTCAGACGAACACAAACTGTATTCTCTAAATCTTTATTGAACAAACTGGATGCTCATTTCCCAACTGTTTCAAGCACTATATATAATATCAGAATCAATCTTCA
The DNA here is from genome assembly GCF_047948215.1 of Lycorma delicatula. Taxonomy (NCBI): domain Eukaryota; kingdom Metazoa; phylum Arthropoda; class Insecta; order Hemiptera; family Fulgoridae; genus Lycorma; species Lycorma delicatula. The sequence continues at coordinate 56,207,734 of NC_134457.1, forward strand.
CAAAATTCCTCTGAGACACACAGATCAAAAATATTATACTAATTCTTTATTCAGATCATAATTCAATTTTACATTACATAAATCATATCAGGAATGGTAACTAATCCACGAATAAAAAAAAAATCTTAACCTGAGCAGTAATGAAAAGTACAAAATTAATGAATAAAAAAGATAAACAAATAAAGTCTGTATCAATAATAATAAAAGGTGACAATAATAATTATTTTCAACAATAGTAATACAAATAAGAAAATAATAAATAAACAAAATTTACACAAAAGAGCAATTTTGAAGGCTTAATTGAGCCTTCAATATCTGAGCATATATTGTATATTTTTAAAAATATGCAGAAAGTAATGTTCATCTAATTACTATTATTAATTCTCAACAGAGTAATATTATTTTGTTAAAGTATAACTTTAAAAATAGCTTTAAATAAAATTTAAAATATACAAATAACTTTAATAAGTTGGTCATAAGATCTTTTAACATTAACATCTATACAGTAACCAATTATGCAATTTTTTATACATTCAACATAAAAGAAATGATTTCAACATGTTTTCAAAACATTAAGTTTACAAACATATTAAATTTGATGAAGACAATATAATAAACAAATAAAAAGAATATATCAAATAAATTCTTTAGTCACATAATAAAGGAGTTTCCTAATCACTTGAATGTGAACAATATAAACAACAGTGTCACTAAAAACGTCCTTCACTGACGAAGGAACCATTTGAATAATTTCAAATGTACTTTTAGAAATAACATTCACATATTTTGGAATTGAATTTTAAATATTTTCAAAGTGTCTTCATGTTTAATCATGCTGATCAATGAAAATTTTACTACCTGAAGCTTATTAAATTTAAAAAATGTTTTCATTAAATTAATTCATTCATTATAGAAAAATATAATGCCTGAACTTCATTTTAGATCAGGTTTTTGCTAATAGCATTTATTTATACCATATCAAACATAAAAATAGCAGGTAATGAAAAGCAGTAGGTGAAATTAACAACCCAGTTACCCGATTGTTATTAAATTTATTTTTTGTTCTTAATGAGAATGCATCCCATGAATAATGTTTATTGTATGTTCACACACACATTAATACTTGTACCAGTTTATGATTTATAATTAATATGTAAATAATTAACTTCATAAAAGTGATTATAACACTGGACTAAAAAAAAATATTTTTTTTGTTATACACATTAAATAATGTGTGTCTTATACTATTTTTTGCACTGATTTCAAATCTGTAAACCAAAATTAAATGAGGGAATGTTTTTTTTTAGTAATAGATTTAAAGCATAGCTAATTTTTTAAGGAATTATGTAATCTATAGTATGATATTACTTTACTTAATATCTGCTTTTCTTGAGTTTTCTCTTGTATTCAGCCCATGTAATGTCCTTTTTCAGCCTTCAGCAGTAATCAGTAAGCATATGTAGGCTCCATTTTCCATTGGAGTGTGATTCTATTATTGACATTGAAAGCATTCGCCATGCTTAGAGAAAACTCCAAATGTGAATGCAACATGTGTATTTTTAGAAACACATTACATCCGAGTCTTTTGTAGTTTTCAAGAAGTTCTCACCAATTCTATATGGTTCTCAGCCTTCTTTTCCCACAAATAACTTAACAGTGTTTTGAAGTGATACCTATACTACTTTTTTACATTCATTCAAACTCCTCTCAAAGTTTGAAATTTTTCTTTTTCAAGTTTATATATCTGTGTTCCAGTGAATTTTTCCTCTTTGATTTTTGCCTCACTGATCCTGGTCCTGGAAAACTTCCTCTTAAGGTATAAGAAACCTTGGCCATTATGAACCAGTACTTTGATGAAACTTTTCATCAAACAAGTTTTATGTGCAATGGTGAAAGAGATATATTTTTGGATTCACAAAAGCTTAACAAATAACATTTTTTGCCCAGTGCTTCCCTCTTCAAGCATTTTCAATATAAGTTTTTTTTAATATAATGGTTTTTCCTGTCTCTGCTGTCTCACTCACATAAGAAACAACAATGTTTAATATAATCAAGCTATGGTCCTAATAAATGGTCCTTTTAAACTGCATGTTTTTGTTAGAAATAGAACAGGTAACTTTTCACTTTGTGGAATAGGTCATATGGCTGAAGGAAGAATAGAATATGGTACAGATTTCTTGACTTTACATGTGATACCCTTTGATTTTTGTGATATAAAAATAACAAACTTTCAAGTGGATCTTAGCGCTTTCTCCATATGATAGATACAGCAAAAGGCATATGTCATGGGATCCCACTAAGCTACCTTCTCAGTAAAGTTATATAAGAATTACAGCAGTTTCGAAGGGCCCCAGACTTGTCTTGATCTCCTATTTTACATCCAAAACGGAGTTCATGTCATTTTTTAATCAAAGAAGTAATATTTCTTCTTTGAGAGTTAAAAGTTAATTCACCTTACACACGGCCAAGAATTGTAAGGATGAGTTATGCAACTTGAAGGCATTTTTATGTAAAATACTTACATAGACAAAAAAAATGTGTATGAAATACAACAAAACAATAGTCATCTATATCAGATAAAGTAGGAATGACTCAAAAGACTCACAATGGAATTCACAAGAAAGCCAAAAATGAAACTGATTCTCTGGTCTGGGTTTCCTACAGTAAAAATAATAATTATTGGAATGACTACATCAGTTATGATGTCATTTATTAGGGCTATTAATTAAATCATATTACCACGATAAATTTATTTTTCCTAGAAGGAATAAGTTATGGTAAACAGTTGATGGATCGATATCATTCTATGATGTAATACCATATTAGTCACATGGTCACTTCTCCAAATTATCCCAGTCTAAACAATTTATAAACATGGTTTGTTTGTAGATATCTTCAGACATCCATATTTTATCATTAATATAATCAGTTGCTTTGACTCTCAAGAAATTTTAAAAAGTTAAGTCCTTAGGACAAATTTTAAGGTCATATTTGGAATCAATGTCAAAAAATACATAAGTACGTTTAAGCAACCCCAAATTATTCTTCAGCTTATTTTTCCTGTAATTGGAAATTTTTCAGCAATTTCCTGTATTAGAAACATTATAGATTACACAATTGTTGCATAAAAATATAATTAACTAATAGAATTATTTTTTTATGTTTTTTTATTTTTTTATACATCTGTACAGAGCTTAAATTAGGTTTAGTCAGGTTTGGCATTTTTGGCATGTTACAAAATTGCTCACCATATTTCTACTAATAAGCTATTTGATTATGTGGTGATTTAATCATTTAAATAGCTGCAGACATATGCTATATTTATTTAATAACTTTTAGGGTTGTTGACTTTATGTTGTCATCTTGGTAGTAGTTTATTTTCTTCAATAAATTCTATTCCTTATAAAATACAAAAATTATTTTATTTTTAATCTACTCTAAAGTTTTTTGTATTAATAATACATCCACATTAAAGATTAATAATACACATATAAAATTTAGTGTTTAAATTTATTTAGTTAAAAATTGAAGAGTTTGTATTTATTTATTTTTTTTGTATATATAAGAACAGATATTTAAAACTGTATGTAACAATAAAAGTTTTTCTGTAATAAGGAAGACTCACTGAGTTTTTTTGTTGTTTAACTAGCTTAGAAGACAACAACAATAACTGCAGTTTATTATCATCAAATTAATAGGTTTCTAACACTTAATTTTTAATATTACATAAAGATTTAAATTTATTATTATCAAAAAAATAAAAATATTAAAATGAGAAGAATATGATTATAATATCTCAATTTTTTTAGTTTTTTCTCAATCTCACACAAGCAATTATTTGTTAATATACATTATAATATACTGTAGCATTATCCTTTTTCCACTATTTCCATGTTTTTTTTAAGAATGCTATTTTTTTTGTTTACCAGGTCTCTCGTTCTGACTGCCTCTTTTTCTATCTTACTATCTGCCTATCTGTCTGTCTGTCTTTCTGTCAGTCTATCAATCAATCTATCTCTTTTTCTGCTTGCTGCAGAATGTTGAGGCCTGTGGCTCTTCCTCCATCCAACCCATATGTACCATTGTCCTACAAATTCATATTTTACATTTATCCTTTTTATTTACATTATATAAATGTATTAAATGAATCAATAAATGTGATATACATATATTTACTTATATATGTATACATATTACATATGTATATATATATATAAAATAAATGAAAAAATTTATAATTAAAGATGAGATATTTACAATGAAAACATATTATAAATTGTTATTAATCACCTAAATAATATAAAATAAACAACCCTCTGCCTCCAAGTATCAATCGATGACTTTGTCCTTTATTTGTTTGGTGTGTCTTAAAAATACATATCTTTTTTTTAAGTATGATTGAATGTGTTAAGTTTCTTTGTTTTAATTGCTATCGTGTTGTGTTTTTCTTTGAATATTTTTAATATTCGTTGACCTCCTCTTTCATGACAATTACTGTACTTAAAATAAGAAAATAAATAAATTAAAAAATGTAATAAATATTTTAAAAACATTTCTTAAAATAATTACATTAATTAAATATATTGATTAAAATGATATTTAATAAAAGATGAGTGAATAACTAAAATACATTGTATAAAACTGTCGTAGCAGCTAAAATGTAATTTTGTGGCGCAGGCTGGATAATGGAGAGTTGACTTTAAAACCTACACCTCTTGATTAATCCATGGATAACAAGACGGAGTTTGAACGGTAAGACAAAAGGTAAATTAATAAATCAGCATTGCTGGAAATAAAGGGAAAAATTAAATTTTATTAAATAAAATACTGTTTAAAATAAAATTAATTAAATTAATTTTATTAAATATTACTGTGATAAAATAACAATGTTAAATATATAATAAAGAAAAATATTTATATAATTTGATTTTTTTGGTTTTTTGGTTATTTTTTTTAACAAAGGATGAAGCAAAAACAAATATAAAATTTGTAATTAAAAAAATTAATTCTGTATTTCAAACATTTTTTATGAGATTTTCACATTGAAATGAACTCCATATAAAAATATTATTATTATAAGTAATCATTTTTTAAAACAGCTGCATTTGAACACAAGTACTTTGATATTGCCTGCAGTAGGTTCCATGGAATATGCCACTTGATTATCTAAATGTACTCCTTAAACTATCGAAAAAGAGACAAACATTTATAATAAATTTTCACATGCTTAATGATTTAAGTACTCTCACAGGAGAAATATTATTTTTATTAGAGTAGGTGAACCATGACAAGAAACACTATTTGACACATAATGCATTAGTTGATACATCATAATCTCCTTTCTTTTACTTTTACCTGATTTGTCAGTATGTAACATGTTATGGAACTGCAAAAATCTATCAAAAATAGACTTTGCTACATCCAAGAACAGGATACAACAGGACTACAAAACAATAGCGAATACAACAAATTCTACTGGATAAACTGTAAGAGAGAACAAACAGTACCAGATGAAGCATTTATGTTTACTCTGTATCTGTTAAGATTCTTGTAATTTGATAAGTTTTGTCCTTGACAGTAGGAGATGAAAATTATTTAAAAGTTTATAAATTTAGAAGTGGCAACTGAATTAAATTTTTTGTAAATGCAATGATTTTAATAATTTCAAAACATTTTCAGTCTGCAATTATTTTTAGTGAATGATGTTATTTTCATTCTCACCCTGTTGTCGAGTGATGTTAATTAGAGACAGTACTCAATTTTTATAATTAGGCAGACACATATTTAGAATGTGTTTGAAAAATGGGTTAGATCTGATTAAATGGATCTGTTCATTAAGCATATTGTTGTTTGTATTTGTATGAGTTATATATATATAAAACAGTGTTCAAGTGTGTTAGAACGTCCTTCTTTTGTGTACATCTAGAATACTAATGTAGTCAATACTGGTGGATTTCTAATTTTTGTCTATGAGGTGGTTTGACAAATGTTGATACTATATTGCTGTGGAAGTGATTTAACTGTTTATTGTATGTACACATATTTAAAATTTTGTCTTATTTGACCAATATAGAATGCTGTGCAACAATCAGAATAGTTTATTACATATATTTTTTCCAGGGGCATTGTTTGTCACTGGAATATGTAGAAAACACTACCTATATTCCAATAATCATTATAGAATTATAAATACACACACTTTAAGCATTTTATATATAAATATATTTCTCTCTCACACTCTCTCTCTCTCTCTCTCTCTCTGTGTATGTGTGTACACGCGTGCATGCACATTTATGTTGTTTAATTTGACCAATATAGACCATTGTGCAACCACCTTCAAACATTAAGAACATTTAATAGCTCCCCTGGAGCGACATAGCCTTCATATGCCAACCTTTTAGTATAGAGAAAAATCAGAAAACCATGACTTTGATAGTAACCTTGTTACTTTACATAAACAGAAAAAAAGAGCACATCTTGGTACTCTTGATCATGAAACTCATAAATACACAAAAGCATTTAACAATGTTTCAAATGAACAGACACAACTCAAATCCAACATACTTTTCAAACATTTTATAAATATACATCTGCCTGACAAAAAAAAATTAAATTAAAATTTAAAAAGCCACAAGAATAAATGAAAAAATTTTGTTTGGATTGTGGTTTTAGAATTCTATAGTTTAAAATAACTAACGTGACAAAATATTCAAAAAGTGATTATTTTTTGTAATGCTTTTTCTATAGATTTTATTTCAATATTAGTAGTATCTCTTAAAAAAAATATATAGTTAATTTTTTTAAGTACAATTGTTTAATTTTTTGTGCTTAATCCTGACTTTACTTTTTTATTTTTTGTTAATTGTTATTTGATCTTTTTTGCAATATTATTTGTATGTTTGACCTTTTCTTTTTGTACATCTCTTAATTCTTCTCGTACATGCTTTTACTCCCTCTGGCAAATGCAATTGCTCTTCACCTTCTTATGGCCATAGTTATACTCTTATTAGTTTTTATTATCCTTCTTCTGCTTCAACTTCTTTTTCTTAATATTCTTATATTTCCTTTCTTCTACATTTCTTCTTCTTCTACTTCTCGTTATTATCATCATTTTTGTTTAATCTATTACAAAGTAATTTGTTTAATAAAGATTAATAATTATTATAATTTAATATTAATTATAATAATAAAATGATTAAATAAATGAATGTATAAAATCTACATTCTAGCAGTAGCATGAGATGACAAAAAACAAAGCAATGTAAGTATATGTGTTTTTAAAAATATTTTTTTAACTCACATTATTGTTTAAAAAAAGCACATTTAAAAGTTATACCTTAAATTTAATTAAAATTAAATCTAAGATTATTTTAAATGTGTTGCTGAGGAGGCTACGATTTATTTCTTTAATTGTGCCAGTTTCTCAATGTTGCCTGATTATTATCATTATTAATTATGTATTATTATTTAACATATCCATACTTTTAAATTGTATGTATCTGAATAAGTGTGCTATGCAATATTATTATATTATTTTTAGAATATATTTATTATTACATAAATATATATATATTCACAATTCTTGTTTATTATGTTTTACTTTTTGTTTTGTTTGTTAATGTGTGGTGTAGAAATAGTTTTAAAAAAATTGCATGCATTCTACAAATTATAGAGGTTGTTATATTATACCATATCTTACTATGTATATAACAAATGTACGTGTGTATTTATTACTTCTGTTACAAGGCAAAAGAGATTCATTACAATATAATGGTAAGATAGTCTAATTATGATATTTTTTTATACTATTTTGTGTGACCTATGATTAACTAATTAATTGTGTGTGTCATAAGTAATCGAGGTAAAAACAAATAAATCTAGTGGATTATATTTTTGTTGTAAGAAAACTACTTCATGGTTGCTTAGTATAAAGTTGTAGTCACTAAATGATAAATGTTAGTTTATCTATGAATAAAATTATACATTTTCAATATAAATATTCTATTTCTTACAAAATAAAGCTGTTTCATCCAATTAAAAATTAATTAAACACATTATGGATACAGCAAGATAGAACATGGTAATTTATTAATTATTATAGTTTTAAAAATCTAATAGCATAAAAAAATAATTTCAACAAAACAAATTACAGATTATAATAATGTTTTAATGTTAAATTATACAATATTTATCATTATTTTCGATTGCTCAAAATTTTTTTTTAATACTTCTTGTACAGTACAATTATTTTACTTCTTGATATCATGTTTATATGAAATAAAAATTAGTTTCAAAGGCCTTTAATGTAAGAAAAACTTATTTACAAGTTACTGTAATTTTTGCAGTAGAGAATACATAGTACAATTAGAAGATTATTTGAGTTGACTCACAATCTTTGTTATAAAAACATGAAAATCAAAGTAAATTCATATTTATTTTTAACTTGCAATAGCATCAATTTTTTTTTAATATTTTCTAGGAATATTTAAAAATACAATATCAAAAAATCTAAAATGAGAATCAGAATGATTAAATAGTAATTATTTACAATAAATAAAATTGTAATGGAGTAGGATTTTATTTTAGTAATTATCTTTTATTTCAGTAAATATTCTTTTCATACTGAAAACAAAAAGTTGCATTATCGTATTCTTTCTTCAAGAATACATATTACATTGCATTTATGCAAACAAACATTTTAAAATAGCCTCAGATAAAAACTATGGAGTTATTTAAAAAACATTAAAATCAAATACTGTGTTTACATAGCTGAAGTTTTATTATTAGAATATATTATACTACTGTTAGATTAGGCCTATATTTATTTGCATATCTTTTAATGTATTTATTTAAAAATTTCACTTAAAGATGAGTGCAGTTATTTCTTACTAAACCATGATGTAAAATTAATAGGCATGCAACTGTGTAAAAAATCTCAAAAACTGTAATAATAATTCAAAAAATGCTCATTGTATAAACCATTTTTATAGAAAAAAAATTAATTACACATTTTATAATAATTTTATATGAACTATGTCAATGAAAAATTTGTTTAGATTAAAAGATTTATGACTAGTTTTTCAACAAATCCATCTGTTGATCAGTAATAATTAATTTCTTTATTTTCATAAGTTAAAAATTAAAATACATTTAGTTTAAAATCTATAATTTTATGGTTGATGTTTTCAGGAACTTATTTCAACTGTATTATGTTTATGGTTGCTTCATCAGTTGTACTCACTGTGGTTGTACTCAATTACCATCACAGAACAGCAGATATCCATGAGATGCCACCATGGGTATGTATTATATATTAACAATATATGTTTATGTTATATGTTTATATATTTATGGTATGTTTTTTCATATCTCATAATGTTCAAGTGTATTAAGACGTGGTTTTTTTTTGTGTATGAGTTGGTGGATTTGTGTTAGAATCTATGAGAAAGTTACCAATTGTTGACACTATGATCTGTGGAGGGCTTTTCAATACTCATTACATCTTTCTTTAACATTGACTCCTGTCTGACCATTGAAGATGATTGATGTGCAATTTTCCAGTGCATTGTTTGCACCTACACATGACAAACCCTTTTTTTTTCTTATAAGCCTTTCCTCCCAAAGCCAGACCACATTTCTGCATAACCCAGCCTTGGGGAGGTGCCATAACCATTTGAGTGGCCATGCCAGGCCTGGCTATGCCATTCCCAGTAGCACCACCCAGACAGCCAGTACTAAGTCTTTACAACACCTGGTCTCTAGTTGGAAACCCTCAAAGGGGTCCTCCTACGAGGACTATGATCTTTTATTTCCCACCCTACTTCCCCAGGAATCCCCATTCACTTATCGGTGGTGGAACACCTAAGCATTCCACCACACCTAAACAGGGCTGTCCACCCAGTCCTACTCTATCCACCATTCTTCCCGAACAACATAATTAGCTATCTTCCACTTCCTCATTATATTGTCTGTCATTCTACTGATGAGATTCCAATTTTGTAGACCATGAAGCATGGCCTCAATTATATTATGGGAGTAACCTCCTCGATCACAGCATATACCTTCAATCTATGTACATCCCATCTGGAACAGTGGAAGATGATATGTTCCATGTATTCCTAACCCTACAGTATGAACATGTGGGGGACCTCCTTCTCTTCCTTTTGTACAGATATTCATTATAGAGGCCATGGCCTGACAAGAATTGCATTCATTCGACAATTCTCCATGTCTCCTTGCAAGCCATGGCTTTAACAGCGGGATGAGCCGTCTTGTCCATCCAGCAGTTTGAGCTGTAATCCACCTCTGTTGCCAGCACTCTTACCAATTTTCTCCTCATCTAGCACTTCGGGACTCCGGATGATCTTTCCACTACCCCCTCTGATAATAACTCCAGCGGCAGCGTTACTCCAATTATGAAAATTTCCTCAGTCGAGACCATCCTGTACGCACACGTCACTCCAATAGCAAGCAGTCTCTGCAATCTCGATAGTCTGCGCAGCGTCACCTATTTACCTAGGTCCTGCCTCCAGACCGGTACCGTATAAAGGGCTACGGATCTCACTACTGATGCAAATGCAAGCATCCTTCATTTGGACAAGGTCGACCCACCAGTCCTACACATCAGTCTAGAGACAGCCACCACAGTCCTTCTTGCTTTATCATCAGAATCGACAACATGCGGTTGGACAGATCTTTTATCGTCCAGCCAGACTCCAAGGTACTTGGCGTTGGCTATTGGTACCACTACCGTATCCTTAACCTGCAGCTTAATAGACCTTAACTTATGACGTCCTGCCATGACAACCAGTTTCATCTTTTCCGTCACCAGCTTTAGTCTCTTTGCGTCTAGCTAGTCATTCATGATCCGTATAGCCATGTTGCCTTTAGCCTTCACCTCCTTTTTCTGTCTTGCCAATAATTACCAAAGAGAGGTTGTCAGCAAAACCTGCACCATGTACTTCATCAGGCGACTCAATCGAGATCATCGTAGGCTATGTTCCATAGGACCAGTGCAAGCACTGAACCCTGTGGAACTCCACATTGCATCTCCACCACCACTATGTTTGTTTCTTCAGCAGATTCCACCATTGTTCTCCCTCGTAAGTAATATTGTAATAACCTCAGCAAGTATGAACTTATGTTCATACTCGCTGTATATGTTCATACTCAACTCTCATATGATCCACCCGAACAGCATTGATTTGATCGCATTACTGATGTCCAGCAACATTAGCGCCGGGATGGACCTTGTATCCCAACTACCACTCACTGCCTCGTCCACCAGCCTCATAATCCTATTGATTGCCATGGTCGTGATGAGTCCGCTGCAAAAACCAAATTGATATTGACTGAGCCCCTCACCACAATTGCCTTCTTTCAAAAGCCTTGTCAATTGACTTCTTTCAAAAGCCTTGCTGTGCCACCAATCTCTCAAAAGATTTGCCCATGCAACTAAGTAGACATAAAGGCCTACACCCTGAGGGGTCATCATATTCTTTACCACCTTTCTTGAGGAGATCAAGGCCCTCTTATCGCTTTTATCTTGAGGATGGAAGAGGGCTACTTTCATCCTTGAGGCAGAGTTTTCTCCAACAGGACGCCATTGAAGGTAGAGAGAATCTGACTCAGGATAATCTCCACCATCACTGCGACTACCTTGTCCAGGATCCCATCTAGTCCTGGACTTTTCTTTCTCCATAGTCTTGTTGCCGCATGCAATAATTCCTCTTTGGTAAACAGCAGGATATCCGCCGCTGCCAGCTCTTCACTAAGCTTCTGTTGCATCCTGGGAAACAGTAACGTAACACATTTCCCCAGGAGCTCCCTTGTCGGTGCGGGTAATGCCCTGCCAAACCTGCCGGTTATGATCCAAAAGCTATCACTCCAGATGGCATTGTTGAGGTGGCTGCACAACTCCTGTCATTTCTCACGCTTACTATTCATTATTGTATGCCAGTATTATTTCCTTTCCATCTACTATAATCTCCTGGCTTTGAATATCTTCTCAAGCACTCCCATCCTATTGGCTCTTTGTAAGCACCTCCGGCCTCTCATGCACAACACCCTCGTCTCAGATACCCAGTTCGACCATCAGAACACTCTTTTCTTGGAAAGACTCCTGTTTTCCAGAGACTCCTCACACACCTTTGTTAACTCCTCCATAAGAAACTCCGGTGATATTCTGTGTAGGAGGCCTATCCGCTTCTGCCCTATAGCATTTACTCTAGTCAGCCCAACTTCATTGACAATCTTCCTTGAAGATTCTTCAACCACGATTCTTCAGGCACCCAAAACAGATTGCCTCATGCTAAGCGTTTCTTCTTGGAGAACCCCAAGATCCCGTAAATTGGGCCAACCTTGGGGAAACAAATGTAAGATCAATGTAGGAAGACCTCTTACCTCTCACCAGGGTTGGTAACCTACCATCACTCAGACTGATAAGTCCCAAACTGGCCATCATCTCTTCAAGGAGCCTTCTTCTCACATCTGTAATCTGGTAATCCCACGCTACATTTTCCCATTAAAATCACCAGCGTTATACGTTTCTTATGGCATGTATTCTTACCCGGCTCATATTATTAAGAGTAGTCTTAAACTTATCAAAGGTGCAATTCGGCAATATATGTACACTGCAGACTGTAATATCCGTAGTCTCCACCAATACAAACCGATGGGTTTGTATGTGGAACAGGCGATGGCTTGTTCCACTTTGCAAAAGGGGCATACTCTTATTCAGTTTATATAATGCAGTTCCCTGCAGGTCATCCTTAAGCCACCCATCCTCCTCCAGTTTCTTCAAGTTGGGTTCTGCGATAATTGAGACTTCTGTCCCTTTCCGCCTTGCAATTTCAATAATAGTCATGCAAGGCCGCACAACTTAAAAGAACTTAACCATTCTTCTTCTGACATTGACCACTTCCTGTCCTGTTACTGGTCTCGCCACATGGCTCTGTGTCCCTCTATACCACAGTTGATCGACCTGTCAGGTCCAATGCATTTAGATGCCACATGCTCCACCTCCTGGCATTTGAAGCACCTCAGCTCATCCATCCTCATCATAACTCAGCACAGGACCCAACCAACCCTGACCCTCTCTTTGGCTGCTACTCATGCAGCTACCACTGCATGCATGGCCACCATGGCATTATGTGTTCTGCCAAATGCAGGATGCAGGGATGTGACCTTCATATCAGCCTTCTTGTCCTTAACAGAGGCCCTGATCACTACTAACAACGCTGTTTCATTCATGTCATCTTCCAGGTCCTTCACATGGAGATGCACCATTTTACTCCCAACCTGCTTATTTTTTTAACAGTCACCCCTTGTAATTTTCTTTTAATATTTTGTTGAACTGCTTTTAAATCCTGTATCTTTCCCTTCACCTTAATAAGGATAGCTTTTCCTGTTCTCATCTTACTAGAGAGAATCTCTCATATATCCTCCTGTTTAACCTCACCTTTAACCTTTTTCACTAAGTCAGCATAGGAGGTTCACTCTGCTTTCAACATAATAGTGCCTGATGCCTCCATACCCACCCAGTCACCCCCTTCTTGGCCTCCTTGGATTCATCCACATGAATGAATGAAAGCCAGAGATGTTACCAAATCCACCTCTTATGATAGCCATAACTTTTATAATACAACATATTTTATATTTTGTACAATAAAATTAGTTAGTCATTTCAATGGGTAGTTTCAATTATATTTCAAACTTACATATTTCATTAAAATAAAATAAAAAGATTTACGGAATTCACCGAATTATTGTTTTTTAAAATTCCCTTATTTATCTAACTATTTAGTTTCATATTCTATTTTCAGAATAAAAGGACAAGGATGAGATTTGAACACCAATACGGGAGATTTTAAAATTACATGAACTTGTCATGTGTGTCAAAAACTAAAATGTCATCCACCCTCTGTTTTCACAATACCATAATACCATCTCACAATCATACTAAAATAGTTACCATAATCTTTTTAAAAAGCAGTGACATTTCAAAAAATGTTTAAACTCCTCATTTCCCTGCTTGTTTAGTTTCCTCAATGCACAGTTACTTTTTTTAATATTATTACTAAAGATATTAGTATGCTGAAATATTCATCTAATGTAAGATGAACTACTTGGAACATGACTTCATCCATCTTTATCAGAAGATTATATAACTTCTTAACTAAATTTTTTTCAAACATTTAGCTATTTAGTTTAAACAATGCAAAGGAATTAATATATATTTTATGAATTTTAAAAATTGCACTGTTACAACAGAGATTTTTTAATAGAAGTTGTAGTTGTAGCAAAATAATAGTTTACTAATATAATTAAATTATTTTTTTTTATTTATTTTTTTTTTAGCAATCTGGTTTTGCAGTTAAAGCTTTACATTTTAGTTTATTCTTTTGGTAGCAAGAACAGATATTTTTCTGTTCTATTATGCTCTACAGAGAGGCAAAACTTCCTTCTGTCTAATGTTTTCTTCTTTTTTATATTAGTACTTTTTTTTTAATTTACTACATAAGCTTGAAGGTATTATTCAAAAACATAGTATAGGTTATTTATAAAATATGAAAAATCAAAATTGTACCATATGTTTTAAAAGTATTATCTAATCAATTTTAGTTTAATAACTGTAATTTGATATGTGTAATGGATTTAAATGAATATTACTATACCAAGAAGTGTTTCTTTGACACCTCTCTATGAGATGGAATATCCATGTAATTGATTAAAATGGTGAAAACTTCTTCTTTGATAAACATCAGTCCAATTTATAAATATTCTTGCTATTCATGTTACCTGTCTAATACTATATCACTTGATAAAACAAAACTATATCAGTAAATGTAATGCATCAATTAACCACAAATATGTTTTTTAGGTGAAGAGTCTATTTCTTCAATGGTTGCCTTGGATCCTGGGATTGAATCGGCCTGGAAAGAAGATAACAAGAAAGACAATTCTTATGAGTAATCGTATGAAGGAACTTGAGCTCAAAGAACGTTCCTCCAAAAGCCTTCTGGCAAATGTTCTAGACATTGATGATGATTTTCGACATTGTACGACAGCAAATAGTAGTTTTATGCGTTCGGGGGGAATCTCATTGGATGATTCTGGACCATGTACAATGGCTCAACGTGAGCTTCAGCTTATTCTTCGGGAACTTCAGTTTATCACAAACAGAATGAAAAAAGCAGATGAAGAGGCAGAAATAATTAGCGACTGGAAATTTGCTGCGATGGTTGTCGATAGGTTTTGTCTTATTGTGTTTACATTATTCACAATCATCGCAACAGTCGCCGTCCTTCTATCAGCACCACATATTATTGTACAGTGAAGTTTTCATTAGTAAGGGTTTGAAATATGTGTAATATGTGTTCGATCATAACCATTGAAAGCAATTTTACACTCAGTGTAACATTGCTATCTATAGTGATAGTCAGTGAATGGAAACAACAGAGGATTTGGTGTTATTTGAGAATATTTTTAGAAAAATAAAATTGTTTTTAAGATTCAAAAGTAAATAAATATTTATTAATATTAAACAGCAAATTAATTTTATATTAATTGAGGTGGTTGAGTTTATTTTTTTTTTAATCTTCAAAATTTTCCTGTAATGATGGTAAAAATATAAGAAATGAAAAGGAAAAAACATATGAAAATATTATATAAAGTATATTTATACTGTAATATAAATATAATTTTTAATATTATAACAAAATATAATTTTATATATAATATATATTGTATTTCATATATAATACTTTGATGTTCTAAAATGTCATTTGTAATGTTATATATAAAATTAATAAAAGATTTTTCTGAATAGAAAAATAAAATTTAAAGCCAATTTTGCCAAATGTTGCACATTTTGATACTGAATGTAACAAACTATTACCAGAGCCTGACAGTGGGAAATAAAACATCATATAATAATGATTAAGTATATTCTTGTTTTTTGGATGTTCCAGCTGTACTCCATGCACTTATTTCTCTAATCAAATTAATGAATAATGTTATATAAATATGGGTCCTGAAACAAACATTTTTCACATTATGATAAATATCAGTCTGGTTTTTCATCCTCAAAGGTAAAATATATTCATTAAACGGCATGAAAAAATATGATAACAGTTTAAAATTGTTAAAAATTATACACAGCTCACTTTATAATTGATGGAACTATTATTCTAAATACTTTCTGACCAAATTATCAGTCTCTTACACAGATAGTGAAGTTTCCAGTAGTATTAGTAAAACATTATTAAAACTTTGGATAGTGCTACCAGAAACTCCTTTTAAAAAAGTCTATATTCTAATAATTAGTCTAGAAAGAGCTTTGGAAGAGTAGCTCAATTAATTTAAAAATTGGTTGTTATAACTTTTAATAATTTTTAAGTTAAATTATGTGATAAAGATTTTATATGGAAGACAATTACAGACATTATTAGAGATTTGATACAATTTTACCAGAAGAATTCCAAGAAAATCCTTATGAGAAAATCAGATAAAAAATTTATAAAAAAACTGAAAAAAACATTAATTTTTCAAATTTGTTTTGGGAAAATATTCACCATAAACTTTAAAAAGCATTTAATTTAAATGTGTATGTGTTATAATTAAATTACTTTAAATTTTGCGGAAATTATACTTCCAAAAGATTAATGGCACTAATGAGTGCAACTCTTCACTAAGTAGTTCCTTAATTAACTTGAAAAGATCTGGAAAAACTTAATTTGAAAGTGAGTTGTCAATAACTTTTAATATTTAAAAAAAGTGTTGTAATATTTCATACTGACCAACAAATAAATTTATACCTAAAATTACTAGGACAGCTTCATAAACTCAACAACTTATATTTATGTGGGTAGGCCAAAAAGTAAAAATCTTTGATCGGCTTAACTTAAAAATAAATTATTCAAGTAAAATTCTTAATTACATTTAGTAGAGGGAGTACCATTTTGTACTTCTATGAAGTACAGCAACCGATTGAAACATAATATACTTAATTTAAGCTGAAATAAAATAAAAATATGATGTAATAAAAGATTTAATACAAATAAATTTGATCACACACACACACACACACACACACACACACACACACACACACACACACACACACACACACACACACACACACACACACACACACACACACACACACACACACACACACACGCACACGCACACACACACACACACACACACACACACACACACACACACACACACACACACACACACACACACACACACACACACACACACACACACACACACACACACACACACACACACACACACACACACACACACACACACACATATGTGTAAATTGTAATTTGAATACAAAGTGCTCATCAGAATATTATAACCATATAATAGTTCAAAACTTCAGTTTTGTTGTCATATATATCTGTTTTAAAATTATTTAATGTCTGCTCTCTCCAGTTATGATTAGTAGATTTTTATTTACGTTGAAATAAGTGTCTTTCAGGTTCATTATTCGATTTTTAATGAAACAACTGTTGCTAATCTACCTAAACTTCTTTAAGTATTTTCATATCAGAAATTCCATGACAATATTACAATTCATGACAAAAACATAAAGTAATTCTAAAGTAAAAGTGAAAAAAATATCAATTTTGTTGTAGCCATGTCTTAAAAGTTCTCTATTGCTGTTGACAGTAATACTACAGTCTTACAGTAATACTACGAATTAAGCAGAAAGTGAGAGGCCAGACAGAAAGGTATGAAAGGTTATAGAAGTTATCATGAATGATGCAGTAAATGTTTTTATGATCAAGATTTCACAGAAGCTTGAAAGGTATCAGAAGTACCACTACTTTGCTGGAATCAGATCATACAAGGATAAATATTTTAATTCATTTTCAGTTTTAATCCAACAATAACAAAAATAATTACAATTCTTTATTTCCTGTTTTATGCTTTACGAAGAATTCAAGATTTACAACACAACAATATACAAACAAGATTTCTTGTATTTTGAACATAAAATAAGTAATTAGATATCCCTATTCCATCACATATAAATGAAAATACGTTGTGTTGTACTATACTTCCTTATTCTCCTACATTCACATGGGAATTAAAAAAAAATTATTCTAATTGTTAAAAACAGAAAAGAAAATAAAGTCACTGAAATGCAAAAATACAGTGGAAAAAGTGTTCATATATATAAATCATTCTAAAGGTGATGGAAAAAGTATGTCTAATATGTAGATAAATTATCATGCGCATCTTTTCTTTATTTAATAATTTTCAGATAAATGAATCCACTTTTTCAAGCAGTAAAATATGAGGAATTTATTCTAAACTTTCTGTTCATTCAGTATTTTTCCAATGAATAATTTAATTTTTCATCAGTAGTTCTTTTGCAAATACCAATATGTTTTTTAAAAAACATACATGATGTTTTGAAATTAAAAATTAAAATTTTTATTTAAAATTCTGTAGTACTAGGTTAATTTTTTTTAATTTAAAGATGTGTTTTGATCCTTCAGTTTTGAAATTTAATCTAATCTGTATCTAATCATTGTAGTTCCTTAAAAATTAAGATAACTTGAAGATGAAAAAATTTCTTAGTTGGTAAATTCTCTCCATATTTTTGGAAATAAAATTACAATATACATATATATAAAACTTTAACTTCATTTTAGGCAACCTCCTAACTTTCCTTACCCAATCCCATCCATAATAGATTAAAAGCACCTTCAATCTAATAAAGAAATAATTTGGAACAATACAATTCAAGAGATTCTTTGTACATTGTCTAGTTTAACTGGAAAATCATTAAAATAAACTTCCAAAAATGAATTTCTAAAATATAATCAAAGAATTATTTACAGAAGCACAATTTTGAAATCATAACCAGAAGTCTTCCTAAATATTAAATAATAAGATTTTCCAAATCTTACTTTTAAACTTATTGAACTTCAAAATGGATTAAAATTTTCTAATATATTTATTACTTGAAATAGTAATAAAATAATAATAACAGTAATAATAATAATAATAATAATAATAATCATAATGGGAGCAAGTGAGAAAGATGTGGACTTAGAGAGGAGTAACAGAGTTGCCCTGCATTTCTTGATGCTCTGGGAAAAATATCATTTTGTATGTCATTGGAGTTAAATGATGTGATAGCAGGTCTTTATGTTACAATTCAGAAATCTGTTGAACTTAATAACTGTCAGATTATAATGAAATATGTAACATCTGTTACACTGCCTGAAACAGCTATGGAGCTGATGCATGAAAATCTGTGTACTGTAAAATGTAAAAATTGCTATACCTTAGATATTTAAAAAGTCAACTAATCAACTAACTACAAGTTGAAGTGTCTACCATGATAAAAATAATAATTTTTTTCTAATCAGTTCATGACCTCAGCAACTGAATCAAAATCGTTCATTAATAAACAAAACAGTCACTTTTTGAAATCTTTTATGATCAGTCAATTTTTTCACTATTCTACAAATTGTGATTCTAAAATGAAATATTTTTTTTAAAAATGACCTAGGAGTTTGATCAAAAGCATGTCTCTTGAATGGATCCTAAAATTACCACTCAACTAAAATTCCAAATTACCACTCATTAAAAAACAGATAAAATATAAAATTCATAAGAAGAGTGAACAAAGAAAAAATGAATATTACAAGAAATTATTATTGGGTCATAATTCTTTAACTTCGGGAAAAATACATTGTGAAAATGATACATTATTGGAAAATAAAGCTTAATGAATTATAATAGTAATTTCAGTTCACTTAAACTCTGCTGTTTAAATTTATATAATTCAACTTTACTAGAAATTCAGCAATATCATCAACAAATCTGTCACATTACCATTTTACACACACATATATACACACACACACACACACACACACACACACACACACACACACACACACACACACACACACACACACACACACACACACACACAACAATTGCTAATATGTAATTGTTGAAACTTATACCATACTAATCATTCAAAAAATTAATCATTCATTTTATCACTTTCTTTATAAATGATGTACTTCAGTGATACTATGGCAAAATTTTCAACTAACAACTAATTGTTTGAAAGGTTCCAAGATAAAACAAACATTGCAATATATTTTAGAACAATAGAGAACTACAAGACAAGGCTATATAAAATCATGCTCAAAAATGTAGCAGCTGTTTTGACATCACTTTTTGGAATGAAATAAGAAGAAAAAGAAAACTACAAGCAGACTAAATGACACATTATTACTTAAAAACTTTAAATTAAATAAAATGGTAGGTAAAGTGTATTATGTTATAATTTCAAACCATTGATTTCCCTTTTAGATATTATTCCAATAAAATTGTGATTTCCCAACTTGAACTTTTTAAAGTGTTAATTTTTTTATAAAAAGACTTATGAAAAGTAAATTAAAATAAAAACTAGATTGAATAAAGTGTTCTTTATTTGTTCTGAATTACATGTTCTGAATTTGTCATATTAACTAATAAATAAATTAATATAAATACTTTTAATATCTGTCAAAAATGTTGGATCTAAACGTGATTTCTTTTTAGAAATATTCATTCAATGTTGCAGTAAAAGTAAAAGTATACTTTTATATTTTCTAACACAGAGTAATTTCATATATCTAATATTACTGTACTTTTAATATTTTGTTCAGATAAATTATAAATTTAACCGATAAGGATTAGTACAGCATTTTATGAAGAATAAACTAATTTTTTTTTGAAAAACAAAAAAATTGAAGTCATTACATTATATTATATATCTTATCAAAACTACTCAATAATTATAATGATTAGAGAAGTTTTTATTAATTTAAAATTATGGTTACATTTACTGATTAAGAACAAGAAAGAAAAGAATTTTAAAAAATACTGAATAAATTTCCCAAAGTAAGGGTTATCTAATGGCATTGTAATAACATTGAACTAAACTGCCTTGGCATTTATTATTTTGTAACAAATAATTTTCTTTTTTATATTGGACAATAATAATATTTGTACATATTAATAAAATTTTAAATAAATTAAAATACAGGATAATGAAGGTGTAATGTGAAAAGTCTTATTACTTGTTCTATGTCAAAGAGTACTTATGATTGCTATTGTTTTTTAATCTCTATTTTCTATCTATAGGTAAAAATAGAAATAAATTACTGGATGCACTGCTGGCTATCATTTCTTCTAACTCTCTTTTTTAATCATTATAACTCAAGTGAAATGTACTTTGAAATTTTCTTAGTAAATAAATAAGTTATGTCATTAACAGGTAATAAAAAATGTATAATTTTGTTACAGTTATTGTCTAAATAGAAGCTACTACATGAAAATACAGTAATTATTTTTCTTAGAAGTAACTTATTTTATACATGAACAAAAAATTTAACTGATTTGGAAACTTGCTTAATCATTTTACTGTTTATATAATCTGTTTTATAAAAAATAACACTAATTTTGTTTTTAAGATTGAACTTCCACACACAACAGTTTGTATGCTCAGATGTATATATAACAAACCAGTCTTGAATCGTAACTGTTCACTGAAATTTAATAACTAAAATACACCAATTACACAGACATTTATGTTAAAAGTAATATCTTACCTGGGTCTATTAGTTTTACACTTAGTAATTCTCACTGAAGTTGAAATGCACATGTAACCACGTTTTCAGATCAATGTTTATAATTATCAATTATTTTTCTATATTCTTTTACATTTATATAAAATAAACTATTAAAAAATTGTATTTTTTTAAATTCTCAGTGACATATGATTAACAATTACCTCATTAACCACGGTAGCCAGCGTGGTTCTAAAATAAACTAAAAAATGTATTAACACAATAGTTAATGTCTTTCTGTTGGTTTTTCCATAATTTATCTTAACTAGATTAACTATATCAACTCAAAAAATGAGTAGAAAAATCTGCTACTGACCGAGAGAGGGGTTAATAGAGTCAGTATTTTTATTGTTCATTCTAGATCAGTAGTTTAAGTGGGCTTCTATTGTTCCATGTTTAAATAATCAATGTCTCAATATATTTGTAAATGTTACTAAAGAGTAATAGAACAAGAAAATAGCTTTTGAACCTTCTGCGAATTTTTAATCTTAATCAGTTACTGATTTTTATTGTTAAATCAATTTGTATATGTGTTTCCTTACTTTTAAAAATATTCTGCTCCACTGAAATCTAGCATAAGATTAATATGTATAAAAACCTTTTTACATCAATTAAGAAGCAATGTTAAAATTTTTTAGCATTCTAACTGGTTCAGACACTTACCTTCATTGAAATTCTTTAAAAGTATCAAGATCCTTGATGCATAAAAGCATCAATTACCTTACTGTAAATAAAATTTGATCATAATTCTTATAGTTCAAATTTATACTCAAGCATTACAATGTTTCTACAAACTCTTTTTGATGTTACACTCATGAGTGGCTGATAAAAATCCCAGATATAATAAAGGTAATTCACATCTTATAAATTCTAAGACAGTAACATATTCCATGATGACAAGAATTTCTATGTATTCCTGGATATCTGGAATTCCTAAATTTACTTAGGAACCGTAGGCAATTGTATCTCCTTTGTGTAACAATTCTTCATAAATTACAAATAGGATATCACATAACTGAAATTCCCTTCACTTACCAAGATTAGTATGTATTGTTTATTAACCCCAACAGCAAATTACAAGCAAGAGACAATGCTTAGGCACCACTAGATTTAGTAACTAGACGGTTCAGCCAAAACTATCTGTAAATTTTTATGATAAAGATCTGGTTAATTAAATGTGATTAATTAGCTACAGCATTATCATAGTACAGATTTCTATTTCTTATAATGTGCTTAAATCTTGAGTGTTAAAAAACTGTTCCTGAATATAAACAAATCTTCAGAAACCAAAAAATAATGTATTTTATCATATAAAGTAATATCTTAATAGAGAATACATTCTAAGCAAACGAGTAAACTTTATATTGAACATAATTTGTTTAAAACAATTTTCAATTTAATTATGTACATCAAGTGCCAACAGAATAGGAGCAGGGAGTATGATAATACTAATAATTTTCCTTATCATTTTACACCTTCTCCATATCCTATACATTAAAATTATGAATAAATAAGTTATACATCTTCTAGATTTGAAATAGTTTTTATAAACAATAAGTAGACAAAGAGAGTTATCATATACATTATATATATACATTTATGTACAGAAATATGTTCAAAAACTATAAAAAGTTGTGTAGTTTCTTATAAGTGTATAATATTATTTAAAACTTTAAAAAGAATTATGACATTAATTTCATAAATAGTATGTTTATAATCTGTGTATATATACAAATAAATAGATGTACTTATGAATGTTACAGTTCCAATCCATAACAGAATTCATAATTTTATTTCCAATATTGTGTTTGAAAATACTGTTTGTAATTTATTTACACAGTGAAAAAAGACGATTTAAAAATAATAAACGTTATTATCCCAAATACTTAATGTTCTTGAAATATTAAAAAATGTATACATTATACGATATATATATATATATTGTATAATTTATATATATATATATATATATGTACATATAGTTGTTACATTACAATAAATGATTATCTGAATAATTAAAAATTGTGATTAATCTTTTAATAAAAATAATTAGTTAAGAGTAACATACATCAAGAACAAGGTAGCATAAACTATCACATTACTCATCCAACTCTACATGAAGTTAAAAAAATGGACTTGACTTGCAAAATGTTTAAGTTAAGTATACTATTTATGTTCTACTAGTTATTTATACTAGTTATTTCATCAGTTATACTTGTATTAAAGCAAATAAGTCATACATACTTTAGCAAGTAAGTCAGATTGTACTTTATTTATACTAATGAGACTGAAAATTGTAATCTTTCATAATGGTTTATGCTATCAAATTCAATATGTATAACAATAAATTTAAAACAGTATTGTTTAGTTCTATACTTAAACAGTTTAAAAAAATGTTATACTTATGTTTACTTTAACATTTAATTCACAAAAATAATTTATTCAATTATACTGATAAAATTCAGTAAAATTTTATTACATTCATGCTGATTTTTCACATTTAGCATGGAAGAAAAGATTAATGGTCATAGAACAGTAAAAAATAAAAATAAAAACAATTTTTGTATGAAAAATACCTAGCTTATGCAGACAGGAACTGGGCAATCTAAAAAAATATATATAAAAAAAATAATAAATCATTATGTAGTATTGGCCTTACAAGACTGCCATATATATATATATATATATATATATATATATATATATATATATATATATATGATAATTGAATAACCACTTGTGACCCATACTTAAAATACCAGATCGAAAGTAACAGCTTGGGTATGTGTCATGAAATGGTACCATATCTTAATCTAGTGTCAGATGTAATGTATTATTATTTATTTTTTTTGTATTGGCAGAAGTACAAACAGACAATTTTTTTTGGAAGGTGCTTCTAAATTAAAGTTACTCATTTACATCATGTTGTTTAAAAACATAGCAAACCCTTTGCATTCAGGCATGTGTATAATAGTGCATAAACATGTTAATCATTCACTTATGCATGATTTTAGGTGAATGTATTAAACCTTTACTGAAATTATCATTTGTGTTAATAATATCCTCTGAAGTTACGATAAATTAAGAATTAATATATTACATAAAAGAATGTAAAATTAAAATTGAAATGATACTTTAAACAAAAAATGAATTCATTAATTAGTTTTATTGTAATAACAAAGTTAAGTTTATTATGTTTAATTAAGTGTTACAAAAAAGAATTAAAATGAACTAACATATGTAAGTAAAATAAAGACTAAAGGACTCTAAACGTTAATCATTGCGTCTTAAAATAATATGCGTGTTTAATTATTATAGTTCTGGACCCACCAAACAAGTTCTTTGGGTGAAATTACTTATGAACAAAGTTTAAAATGAAAATGTGCTTAGAAGGGATAGTTGTTCTGTGATATGTTATATATTATATATATATAAATATAAAATAAATTAATAAATATAAATTAATTATAAAAAATAATATTAAATAAAAACTCTTATTGTTAATAATGAAATTAAAATAATAATTAAATTAATGTTTTTATATAATAAAAAGAGACCAAAATAATTTTTTTTTATTATTATTATTTGTTGTGTTTTATATAATGTAATGCCAGTGAATCATGTTATTAATACTGTTAGTGTAATATATGTGTGCATTATTTATATCCTCCACATAATTATTTATAAAGAAAACAAATATTATTATTATTACTATTATAAACATGTGTGCATATATAGTTGTTGTCTTCCCCATGATTTTTATAATATGTAGTCATATTTAAAAACAATAATATTAATAAAACTGATAATAAAAAAAGAAATCTATAAACAAAGTAATAAGTACAAGTAAATATTATATGATAATACAATTTTTTATACATTTAAAATAGTTATATAATGCTAATAATGATAATATTAAAATAATATCAACTAATCAATAAATTATTAACACATAAACACCTTGCAAAATTAACTTTTATTCTCTATAATTGCAGTACTTTTTGTTTCTATTAATTTATTAAATTAATGTATCAACAAAACATTAAAACTTCAAAGTTATATCAACATATTTATTCAACTTACACAAATGTTTATTTTTTTTCAGAAATATTTGGCTGAAAAGATGAATTTAAATATAGGTATTTATTCTTTTAACTTTTAATTGGGAAATTTCAAATTTATATAAGATTTCATACTGGGTATATAGCTACTATTACAATTACTACTATTACACTATGTTATGTACCTTTCGATACACATTGGATAAACATACAATCACCTGCATTGCCTTAGATTCTAAATACACTTGACCAATCATAACATCTAAATCACATGAAATCTTTCCTCCCAGCTTTTAAAAAAATATTAAAAAGTAGAATGATTTGAAATTTCTTGTATGTGTGTGTGTGTGTGTATAAATATATATATATATATTTATACAAGATGCTTAAAAATTACACCATTTCTACTTGTCCACATTTGTATGTGTCAGACTCTTTAGAATTAGGTTTAAAGACTGTCAACAATTAGTATATAAACAAATTTGATCTTCAGTTATTAAAACAGTACTTTCAAATCACCTAGATTCACCATCAGTTTAAAATTATTACACTTTTGATAGTCAGCAATGTCAGTTGTGAAGTTTCTTGTTACCAGCCATAATTGAATGTAGATGAATTAAAATTTAACCCACAAGTTAAGCAGTATTTTCTCACTGCCAAGTTTATCAATATATATAATGCATTACTTCATAGCCAGAAAGGGGATGAGCATAATTTTTTGCTTTATCCTACCTACCCTTTCTTATGGCTTTGATGTTTGCAAAACATCCTAGGCACCAGTCAGGACTACTTTCTCTGGGAATAATGATGTCAGTCGTAGATACTGAATATCTCCTTCATTTCAGTGACCCTGACATGCTGATGTGCATTAGTGAAGAAGGGAATAAAAAACCATATCACTACTTATTTTCCCATGTTAACATTGCAAGAAATAATTGTTCTTGAGAATGATTATTTTATTTTTGGAGGTGACTTGTGACTTAAGTAAGGTTGTCAACAATCTTTACAGTAAAAGCATTAAACAAATAAAAAACAAGGCAATTTCATTGAGTATATCAGTTATACCAACATGCTACTTTAAAAAGATTGTTCTTATGATAAATATAATACTCACTGATTATCAAAATGACAGTTTCAATCAGATAAGATCACTCTTATTGGGATCTGTGTTCTTTATCTAAATCATGTCAGTAAAGAGTACATGAAAATATTTAACAAAATATATCTTTAAATATAATTCCCTCATATTTTTAAATTAAAATAAAAATTGCATGACTTGAGACTGTACAAGATGGATTTTTACGTGCAGGCTCACGGAGTGAGAAAATAAAAGTTTTTCTAAAATCAATTTTAAACATAAAAAATATCACTTTATGTCCTCCCCCCAAGAAAATGTTATTGCACAGCATTGTGATGGCCTGCCACCTTGATTGAAATGAAATTATTCATTCAATTTTTTTTTGGTTTTACACTTCATAATTTTGCTTTAGACTTTCATTCATCTTTCTTAAATATTGAAAACTTTTTTAGACTTCATATCTTCACTAATCTTTTTCATTCAGTTAATAAAATCAAATTCATATCTACAAATGGAATCTGGATGCTGCCTATGAATTAAATTTAGAAAACAAGGAAAAATTTTACTTTTGTTAAATCAGAAATGGATACTTAGTTTTCAAAATATGGGAACTTCTGCTTTTATCATGTTTGGCATTATATTATCATAATTGATAATTTGTCAGTAACTTTGTTCACTTTGCTTTATGAAAAACATACTAATTAAAAACAAAAGACACAAAATGCTACATAAAGTATAATTTTCTGATGTAATGAATGGTCTTCAATTTATAAACATATTCATAATTTGCAGTGTACAAAAATCTTCAAAAAATGATATCAAAATTCTTTTTTTTTACTAATAATTTTATATCATCTCATTTTAGACGAAAATTTAAAGTTTAAAATCAAATGTAAATATAATTTGACAAGAAACATGAAAGGTTTAGATGATAGTTTACAGAAAAACTTCCAAAACTACATAGCATAGCTCACCTTTCCAATGATATTTATTGTGCAACTCAGCCAAGCACTATTCTCTGTGTATCAGGATATCAATCGCACAGCATGCTGGACAATACAAGTATTAACACAATTCATTAATTATAACACATTTATACATTAATTATAATTAATATATAAGTTGCAGTAATACATGGTTGCACAACCAACGTTTTTGGTTGTGCAACCAACACTCCTTTATTTAAAAAGATTCATTTTTGTTTTATGAATAAATTCCTCTATTCTCAGCATTACATAATTATAAATTTTGCATAAATCAAATGTAAAAAAATTTTGAATTACAATTAACCCTTATGTGATGGAAACTTTCATGATGAAAGGGCACTGAAGATAGCTTCAATTTAAGAATAATTTGATTACTTACATTAATTTTTATAACCTTATGATATACATGAATACAATTCCAACATATACAAATTCTTATCATTTCTCTAAATAAAATGATAATGCATGTACAATATCAAAATATGATATTTTATTTCAGTGAATTTTACAATAAATTTATAATAAATATAGTTAGTTATTCTCGCCACATACTAATTATGTCAGTAAGATGCAAACTGTAATACAGTCCTGAAAGGTTTAAATATCAAAATAAAGGAAAGGAATAGCTATAACAGAATGGGACTGACAAAATCATCATGATTAGTCACATGGAAGAATGTCAAAAATTTGATAAATTTATTACATCGTTTATGGGTACCTGCTTATCAGCAGAAAATTTTTATGTTCTTATGTGTTGATCATCATGTCATCAGAACCAGTTGATATTTGCATATGAAACGATTCATCTGATAACATAATTAATTAACTTTTTTTTTCTAGTTTAAAAAAATACATGTATTTTATAATTAAAGTAAATTTACAGTAAGATAAAAAATGCTCAGAGAGATGTATATTAACGTATATACAATTTGTTTAAGAAAATTCTTTCTCATCTTCTGATAAACAAACAAAATTGGTTCACATGTTTAAAAAATATTTCTTATTGAAATCTTTCTTATTGAAAAGAATATAGAAAATATTAACTGGCTCTTTTCTATTAGTAGGCAACATTTTCTATCAGAGTTTAAATGCTACTTTTAATTTGAATTATTTTTTTATTTTACTCATTGAATGATCTGTTATTGAACAGTATTCACCAAATACAATACGTCTTTCAATTCTTACACCACTTCAGTCATGACTAATAACATTTATATTATGAAGTTATATCTATAAAAAAATAAATTTGCATATGATCATTTCTAAATCTGAAAATGGAAAATTTTTTAGGCTAACAATGAAAAATCAATCTAGCCAACATAACAGTTTGGATTTCTTATAATGCAAGATTTTATTAACTTAAATTAATTGTTCTATTCATAAACTATTTGACAATTCATTACTTAATGTTTGAATTTAAATTTCTATATATTCTGATCTAATTTTTTTCTTATTATCATATTAACAATCTTAAATATTTCAAAATATTTTCTGTACTTTTATACTGTTAAAAATTAGATGTTTTTAATAGTAGATAATTTTTAATTTCAGTTTTTATCTGTCTTAATATGTCTGGAGAGATGTTTGAAAGATTGATTCATTTTTCAATGTTTTTTTGAGATATAACAGCCATTAAATTTTATTCAGTATATTCTACAAAAATGAATGTTTTTACTCTTTTGTTATTGAAATGTTTATTAATTTGAATTGTAAGCTACATTATATTCTTTCCCATAATTTACATTCATAAATTTATCAGTGTGTATTTGTTCAATTAACATGAAAACAACACATAATTGTTGTTTTCTTGTTCACAGAAGTAATCAGAGGGAATTTATTTTTTAATTTAATATTCCTCCATTATTTTACTTATTTTACTTATAAGCTGTAATTAAACCTAAGAACTGGAAGATGTTTCAATTGGTAAGTTCTGTTCATTTGTTTTGTGTATGCTTACCTTAAATTTTATATGTATTTTTAAAACGAAGATTATTTTTAAATGGGAATTGATAACAATGTAGTAGAGATAGTTTAGAGTTGTAATAATCAGTTTAGATTCTGGAAACTGCTGTCATTTTTAAAACCTTGACTTTAGTAGTATTCCTTGCATGTAATGTACATGTTTGATTCAATCTGTAATACTTTCATGAAATATCAATTATAAAATACTATTAGCTTTTTATGAATAATTAAGAAAACTGTGATGAAGTACAGTTTACTGGATAATCTCTAGGATTATTTATTTCATAATATTTTTTACTTTAGTAACAAACTAATCTTCTAAAAATTTACCTTAAAAACTAAGGGACAAGTTAAAATAAGCAATGACAAATGACCAGCAAACAGCCTAGCCAGAAGAATTTTCATCTTATATCAGATTTACATAATATTTTAAATAATAATATATTATAAATTAAAAAATTGAATATTAATTCATAATTTAAAAAAATTGCAATTATCTTACAAATAACAACATTTAAAGATAATTATATATCCTAACATTGCTAGGTTTAATGATTAATTTTAAAATCTACTTTAATACATATTTGTAAAAAATTATTTTTCGTAGCACAATAAATATCACCAACATAATTGCAGCTATTCAAATACATGTGAATACACTCATTTTCTATATCGTTTGATATTTCTAGAGATTGAAAGTAAAGAATTTCAAAGTAGGATTTTCCCCTTTAATTTCATACACACTTTGAATTTCATATTGGTTTACTACCATATCATATGCACATATACATATTTCATTTTTTTAATTTTTTCTTTAAAATTACCATTGTCTAGCCTTACATTAATCTACACTAAAATTCATACTAGATCTACACAAAAATAGATAACTTTATTGAACCTACATTTTACTTTATTAAATGTACATTAAAATAAAAACTCTACTCCGCCTAAACTCATGTATGAATCAAAACCAAAATATTTCATGCATTGTTAATCAAAGATTCCCTTACAAATAAACTTTTTACCACAACAGTTACTTTTATTAATTCACTGCCAAAGTTTGTCACACATATCTGTGTGCTATTAACATGAAATTAAAAGTAAATTAACATTAAAAATTTGTCAGATAAAATTTGAAGAAAATTTTTAATTATATCCATATGGTTTTAGTTTTTTATTTTACAGTTTTTCAGATAATGAATAAAAACTCTCAGAACATAACATAGTAATATATTATGGGTATTTAAAAAGAACACTGAAGACTATTTCCATGAATAATAAACATGGTTCTAGATGTAATTGTATAATAATGCAGATTATGCAATAAGAAAAATAATACTTAGTACCAAACATTTCCAGTATTTTTGATATATTATGACGGGGAAGATATTTATTAATTATTCATCAGTATTTATTACTCGCGTAATAAATATTGATGTTGATTTAATAAAAATAATTATATTTTTTTAAATAAAATCATCAGATCAGAATGAGTGAGATTATTTTTTTTTTTTATTACACTTCTACTAAAAGTATATAATATTGTTTACACTTAAAATATCTTAGAAGCTGATTAAAATAACCAATAGTCATTAATGTACAAATAATCAAATTTGTTCAGAAATTCTATTGTTAATTTGAAAACTTATTATTATCACATAATTAAAAGTTAAGTAAATGAAACATTATTAATAATCATCTATCCATGTTGCTTCCTAATTCATATCTGTTAGTGACAGAGGTAGTTGTACTATAACTCGGTCAGCAGGAACAGGTTTATTGAATATGGTTTTACATTTTTAACATTTTAACTCAGTTTTTTTTTTACATTCTTTTATATTTGTTCTTATTAGGATATAATTTCCAGAACACTCCAAAAGTCATGGAGTCAACAATTAGGATGTTATGATTTCAATAACATTCCTTAGTGTACATATTATTAATTGCAAAGGTTTATTTTTTAGTGTTCCTGAAAAAGTTATATTAAAGAATTACTTGGTACAATGTATGCATAAACCACTTCTACCTATTACAACCTGTCATGGGTCAATCCCTGTCTGGAACAACTCTGAAAACATAATTAATTATGGAAAACTAAAAAAAAACATGAAGTAATGACATGCATAAAATAATAATTAAGAAGTTGGATAATCTAAATTAAGTTGAACAGCAAAGGAAATTTTCCTTTTAATGAATGTCTACATGCTATTAGTAGTCAGTCTATGACCAGTACCAGTCAGAAATGTATTCAGTTGTATGATGTTTACTGATACAGTTGTTAGTTACAAAACTATAGACATGGATAAGTAGATAAAACATGGATGTTTTTTGTTCCACTGCAAATAACACCATAAAAATAAAATATTTCTATTTTTTAAACTCTGAATTTATTACAATTATTTACTAAGAATACATTAAGTTCTGAAAGTGATTTCTGAAAAAAATATTATTATTCAGAGAAGATCACTAGACTTTTAATTACTATTAAAAAATTATGCAAAAGTACTATTCTGTAACACACTGTTTTAAAGTAGTGTTCTAAAAGTATTATTATTGTATATTATAACTTGTTTTAATATGAACTAATTTATTTTTACTTTAATTTTATGACTCTACTTTAGTTAACTTCCAATAAAAAAAGAACAATGATGTAAATTATTAGAATTCATTTTATATTTAAATTTATTTTGATGTTCTTTAAAATTGTTATTAATGCAACCAGAAAGTATGTGATCTATTAATTTTTTTTTTTAACTTTTGATAACTCAGTATGAGTAAATTTTTTTTCATTAAAAAACCTCACCAAAGGCAGTAATTTATTTCATTCTTTTAAACACTGAATTTATTTCATATTCATGGCATACAATTTTTTGGAATGTTTTAAAATAGTATAATTTAAATAAAAGTTAACTCAATAATAGTCATTAATCTTTAATTTCACAACAATAATAATAATATATTTTTTGATTTGTTGTAAAATATTAATTATTCTGTGCCTAAAAAAAAAAATTATAGGCAAAATGCTCACAGTTGGTACAGGTTATAATAAATCTATAATAATATTGTAAAATCAATTAAATGTTGTAAAACTTAATACAATTAGTAAATAGAGAGTGAGTAAAAACATTTCACGATACTGTTTTTACACGTACAGTAACAATTAAAATAAAATAAAAACAATTAAATGTCAGCATCTAAAAGATAAGGATTTCTACACTCTTTTCTCAAATATGTTTTTTGACTAAATATTTACAGTTGTAAATATTGTTTATTTAACTTTGATTTTTTATTTACGTAGTTCTTTTCTTTCCTTCTTTATGTACTTCATGCTTCACTAAAAAAAAGTCTACTGAATAAATTATTGGCAAAGTGAATAAGTTAATTCTCTTCATATTTCTCAATAAATTATAATGTTAGTAAAATTTTACAGGAGGGTACAAGGATTGATTTTTAAGTTTTATGTTTAAGATATATGTAACAAACACATCTTGTAATCATTACAGTTCCAGAAATTTTGTTCAAACTCACAAATACCATTAGTGATAATTTAGATGCCCTCCCCAAAATCATACTAAACCAAAAAAAAAGAATAAGTTCTAAATTCTTAATAAAAAATAAGTCCAAATATACCTTTATTTTTAAATCACTTTTAATCCGTTAGAATCATAGCGACAATTGATCATAGTTTAACAGCTGATTAACAATGTCTTGCTTAGCCAACAAGTTAGATTACTGTGGTGAGTGATGTAACCAATTTTTTTTCATTTTTATTTCAAAATTAAATACTGCTTCAGAAAATGATATCAGCCTAGTTTCTCAATTAAACTTTTCCAATCTCAAGTTTACTATTTCTAAGATAGTGCCATTTATTCACCCCAACAACCAAAAAAATTGACAGTAGACAATAGTATGATTTGCAAGCATTAGTAAACAAAATATCTGAAATTGCTCTCAATAATGAATTAAAGTTTGAATAATAGGTGCAACTCACCTTTTTCTATGATTTATTTAATGAACTACTTTTTTTAATTAGCTGATTAATTTACCACATAAAATCAAGGCATGTGAATGAGAATATAAAATAGAAAACTTTTAGCATATAAAACATACCAAGCTTAACCAGAATTGCAAACCCAGAACCCTGCAAGTGTCTCCATCACTCTACCATGAAGATCGGTATTGCATGTAATACCCATATTACTTTTTTTTATAAAGCATGGTTACGATAGATTTTAGACAATTTAGAATGCTAACTTTACTTGATAGACATTTCACTACTTGTTTAGTTTTTCATCAAACCCTCAATTAGGAGACAAAAGTCTTGAGATAGTCATACTGACAGTCAGTCACCATCCCACTGAGAGCTAAAAGGTAGTAAAGGGTTCCAGCAAAATATTTTTAAATAGAGGTGTTGGACAACTAAACAATTCCTCAAATATCCATCCAAAGTAGAAGAGATGAAGGATAAAATAAAAAGAGATAAGGTAAAAGATAAGATAAAAGTAGAGGAGAATAATCACCTTGTTGAATGGTTGCTTCTGAATCAGACATGTTAGGGAAATTTACAATTTTGCATTGGACCATTTGTACCTCTCTACTTTTTAGATAAGAACACGTAATACACTTAATAGTAAAAGCCCTGTTAAACAGCAATGTTTTCTAATAAGATGATATCTAATTTCACATAACAGTGCATAAAAACGCTTGGGTGTAATTCAATAATAGGAAAGAGAAAAACAATGAGAAATTTATTTTGCTACCCAATTTTCAGTCACTGACAGAAGTTAGTCCTCCTCATCACTTCTATTGCTACACTGTTATTCAATTTTTCCAGTATTTTTTTTATGAACCTTCATTTCAAGATAATTTTATTCTGTTGTAAAAATCTAGTTGATGATATAGCTAAGGGAAGATTAGTGAATAAAATTAGTTAATGGATGTAGTAATAAAAATTTCTTGAGATCTATTTAAATTAAGTTTTTGTTATCACTATTAAATAAATTAAATCTTTATTATGTATTAGTTTCATTATTCCAAGTATGTCAATAAAGATGTGTTCTCTAACTATATACTCCTTGTCTGTATAGAATATATATTACTTCATTTGTAGTGAAATTACTCTCTTTTATCTCCAAATTATTCAGTATAATACAGAAATGTAAATTATTAGTCATGGTTTTTATGTTTACTAACAATAACAAAATGAAAGTAGTCATGTATTTTGTAATGAAAGTAGTCATGTACATTTGATCATGTATTCAAGAGATATTGTACATATGATTTTTTTTAAAAAATCATGAACTCATAAACTAGTTAAAGACCTTACATAGAGAACAGTTATATATTGCATTCCCAACAGCATTAGACTTGATAATCAAACTCTTTATTGACCAACTTAACAGACTGAGACTGTAACATAAGTTTTATAAAGTTAAATTTTACTGACAAAGAATTAAAAAAGTAATGCTACTTCTCCAATTGAGCACAGAATAAGTACCAAGTAAGCATATTTCTGTATTTATGTTCAGCACTTAAACCAGCATTATAATAATATTCTGCAATTTTAACTTATGTTAAAATGTATTACCAAAGAGATTGATTTTTAGAACTGCTCTGTTGTGCTACTAGGGTCAGGTTCAAGTCAGAATAAACTTATTTATTTATTTAATCAATTAATAAAAACAGGGTGGCATCCAATAATCATTATTATGAATATGGTAATGAATTTTATAACATGTACAATATACTATATTTGCCCAGAACTTGAACCCATAACTTCAGATGTAAGTTTTTATTGATGTTTAAATGCCCTTATATCTGTGTACTTTTGTCACTGTGGTTTAATGAATAACACTGGTTAAATGTGGCTTGCAGAATCTGAGTTGACAAACTGTGACTGGGCTCATAAGCTGTTGCAGTTTTAAATTATTAGTACACAGTATACTTTGAAAAATATGAATTTTAAGAAAATACGTAATCTATGTAAAAAAAAAATAGCAATAAGCATTAAAAAATAATTTTGGTAAGATTTCTGTATTAATTTACAAGTTACAACTGACAAAATGATAATTTAAAACTGAGAAAGTATTTGAAAGTTTTATTTTAAAAAGTGTTTTTTCTTATTTTACTTTTCTTGTAATTTTTGGCTAATTTTGCTCACCTCGTCATAGTTTGTATAATACCAGTCATTTTCATAAAATAGATACAGTAATTATTTTTAAATCATTTTAAAATTACTTTGTTATTCATTCAAAAACATAAACAATCAATAAAAACTTTAAATATGTCAGTGACATTTATGTAATTTAATTAATATATCAAAAAATAAATAAATAAAAGTACATATTTTAATTACAACATTCATATTCATTAAAGTCAATTTTTCATTGAAATTAGACCAAACACTCAAACTAATTGTTTATTTCAGAGATTAAGTTTTTGTTTAAATTAAAAATGCACAAATGTAACATGAACTCATAATAAATACTTGAAAATATGTTCTAGAAAATGATGAAGTTGGATCAGAGCTATTTCTTTTCTTGCAGACAACGCAGTTAATATAGTGTTCACTTTAGCAGTTAGAAGATCCATGTTATACATGTTCTAATATGTTTATTTGATATCTACTTTGTTTTTATTTATTATGTTATTGTCAAATTTTGTGCATTTATATAAATTTCATATCTTTCATGTGTTTTGAATTTATGACATATATTTTTTTTTTAATTTTCATGTTTTATTATCTTTTTGCATGTCCCATTTCAATGATGTGACTTAAAAAATTGATTCTGTTATTAGGTATAGGGCAAGTGACTGTTATTTGTATATGTAGGTGAATTTGCATATACCCCAATGAAGTATTAAGGAAGGTCACTGCAGTTTAATTTGCGTACTCCTGGGTTATTGTGATTATTAATGTGTACTTTGTTATTAGGTCATGTGATCTAATGTAGTTTTTGTGTTTTTTTTTGTTTTTTTTTAAGTATTACAATCATCATCTTTCCTGTAAATGAAGACAGTTTTGCATAAATCCTGAAGTATGATCATATATATATTTTTGCCACTAGATCCATTTTTTCTCTAGTATTTTATGTAACATGTTGTTGGTACATAATATTTAGATAGATATTTTTCATTGTCAGCTACACAGAATTTTCAAAATATTGAAAAAATATTTCAGCCTAGGAGCTAGAGAAATGGAAATCATCCAAGAAAACGACATGCAGAGAAATATATGTATATTTGTCTTTGATAATGATATACTTTGGTAAAAAGGAAACTATTCCTCACACCCTTCAACAAACTACAATTCATATTACAGTTCACTGGAGAAAATGAAGATAACCAAGCACTTCTAGATATAACCTTATCCAAAAAACCAAAGAGGTCATCTTAACCAAATGACACACTTATCTACTTCTAATCATCTATAACAAAAAAATTAGCTTTTTCATATAGCTTATATACCCTATTACCCATACTTCTGTATTAGCCAGCAACAATACTGAAGAATTCAATAACTAAAATACCTAGCACACATATGTCTACATTCTCACACTTGCAGACAACATATTATGTAAAACACAAAACATAAAAAATGTATCTAAAGATAAAAACTGAATAATGCAAAAAAACATTTTAACAAAACAGGAAACATTTTCAAAGATGGAATTTTTTTTCAAAAGTACAAACAAAATAATGGATCAACCTAATTTTTGAAAAACTCATTCAAAAAGCATCCACCAATAAATATAAAAATAAACTACAATGGTAACTACATTGAATAAATGATTGTACATTTATTTATTGATACAAAAAAAAAATAATGACAACACACAATATTACAACTTCTTAAATTACCTCATAGGATCTGGACATATGCAGACAAATTTTACAGAAACTGTATAAAAGCCAATAATTCAACACATTTGATCATTGTGTAATTTAACAAAAACAACCTATTAAACACATTTCTCAATAAAAATAAATGGATCTTCTGGTCACTCAAAGATAAGCATCACTAACAGTTATATTATAACACCACCAAGAAAGTAACCAACTACATTATAATTCTGAAAATATATTCTAGCAGCTTATTTCCAGTTAGTTATTTAGAAAATGTGTTGTATTAAATTTAGTCTTTATAAACAACAGCTTTACTTTAATGAAGTAACTCCTATTTAAAATTTTTCTACCTAGTTTCATGTTGCCGCGAAAATAAATTAAAATTATAAATTTTTAATCTAGGGCAGTAACATAATAATTAAAACCCTTTAATCTTCTTCTTTTCATAATACAAATATTAGTCTTTTTTTTGTTTTTTTGAGTGATTTTGAAATCGTGTGTGTTTTTGTTTAGCATAATAACTTCATAATTCTTACAAAAATTAATTTTTAGACTTAGCTTGCTTAGTTTAATATTTAAAATCCAATAAATTTAATCAATTTCTAAAATAAAATTATTTTTAGGTTAAACACCTTTTTGACTGAATTTCATTGCTGACTAGGATAAATCAGTAAACGTGAACGATAACTTTAGAAATATAAAAATGATGCTCATGACTAAAAAAATCAGCAAATTAAATTTATTCTTTGAATAGTTTGAATAGTGAAAGTTGCTTAGGTTTTTAAAACTGATCTGCACTGGAAATAAACTTAAGACCCATTGGTAAAACTGAACAATGCACATTTAGAAGCTAACCCGTGATGTGATCATGCTGAGATTAATCGATTGATAATTTCAAGATAGGTTTTCATTTTTTTAACTTTTTTTAAATTATTTACGTTATTATCAAATTTTTTAAACAGTGCAGTAAAGGAATGAAAAACATTTGATCATGTATTCAAGCGATATTGTATGTATGATTTTAAAAAAAATCATGTACTAATAACCTAGTTAATTAATGTTAAAGACCTTACAGAGAGAAAAGTTATGTATTGAGTTCCCAATAGCATTAGACTTGCTGACAATCAAACTCTTTCTTGACCAACTTTGACGACAGTCTCTAACATAAGTTTCGTAAAGTTAACTTGTTACTGACAATGAATTTAAAAAGCAATGCCATCTCTCCAGTAGAGCACAGAATAAGTAATAAGTAAGCATATTTTTGTTTACTTATGTTCGGCACTTAACATTTTCAACTGTTTTAAAAATGTTTTAACTGTTTTAATCATATTGCTGTAAAATAAACTTTCAGTAGCTCAAAGTAAATGATATTTTACATGTGGATGAGTTTATTTGAATTGTTAAATAAAACAGCTTTTCACATATGAAAAAAATAATAGATAAATATAAGTTGGTAATTAAATCTGTTTGATTTAAATAGAATGATTCCCAGAGTAAAGTAAATAGATCATTAATGTTATAAAACAAAAATGAAGGTTTGTTGAATGCTGTTACAATTTTTAGTAAATTAAAAAAAAGAAGGTAAATGAACGTAATATTTTAATTAATTGGTCATGTAACTGTGATCAAAAAAAGTTGCAATTTTTATATTGTACATGTACATTTATGCACATTTTACCCATAAAATACATTTCTGTAAATTACATTTTTAATTAATTTTTTACCTGATGAGTAAAAATAATAAATAAATTCATAAAATAATATTTAATTAATTATTATTCTTTAAATTAATAAATTTATATTTTAATCTAATCAGAAATGTAAATAATATAAATTAAAATAGTATTATATATAATATATTCATTGCTCATACCAACTATTATTAATTAATATTGTAATATAATATTAATAATTAAGTGATAACTGGCTTTGATGTCATAAAAGGCCTTAAGAATTGATGTAGGTTTTAACAATAGTTAAGGAATGCTTGTTCAAATAAAAATGTATAAAATAATATTCCTAAATAAATTATTTAAAAAAAAAACAACATAGTAATTGTTATAGTGATAAAAATTAAAACAACTGACAATTAAAAATGTTGTTTATTGTTCAGTAATTTATTATTAATGTTTTTGTTCATTTATTTGTTACTCCTAATGTGAAAATAAATTTAGAACCAAATAGATGTGTTTTTGTAAAAAATAAAAAAATATATATATATACATATATAAATAAAATAATGAAATAAAAAAATATATGAAGAAAAAATTGTGAAATGAGATTTAAATGTATTTTATTTAGACAACATTTTTTTTTAAATTTGATTTGTTCAGTAATTAATAATAATAATAATAATAAAAATATTAATATAAAAATTTATACTGATAAAAAAAGTTGTTTAAATAAAGTTTGTGTTATAAAATAGTGTGCTACATTATTTCATACTTTTTTTTTACCTAATAAATAAATAGTTTTAATTTCTTGACTAATATTTACCAGTAACTTTAATCAATAGTCAACAAAAAATTTTTTTTCGGTATCTGGAATCGTACATGGTGATTTTACCTAATTTTGGGGTGCTTAATTCAAACCTGTTATCAGAATTTGTTAATACGGGACATTTTTTTAGATACACACTTATTTATCAATAAATGCATAATCACTGTGAAATCAATATTTAAAAAAAATTATTATTTATATGTATTCATTTAAGATTTGTTTAAATCAACTAATTTTTGTTTAATTAAATACAGATAAACATAAATTGAACTGCATTAATACACTTTTAAAATAACAGTTTCTAAAAGTCAAAATCATTGGATATGTCTTATCATTAATTTTTAAAATATGTTGACAAACTCTCACACTTGTATGATGTTTGATCAGTTTCTCTAAACAAAAACCAACAATAGCAACACATCATTCCAGGATCCCATCTTCCTTGGTACCGATGCTCCACGGTCAGAATATCTTGATGGAAACGCTCTCCTTGCTCATCAATGACAGAGCCCAAATTTTCTGGAAAAAAGTTTTGGGGGGAGTGCAGGAAATGAATTTTTAATGAAATCCTACATCCTAAACGTTTGTAGTTTTCTAACAGTTTATTAACCAAAAAAAAAAACATAGTTTTCTTCATTTCTGTAGCCTAAAAAACTACCAACAAACATCTTTGAAGGACTTCCATGCAGCTAGTTTATATTCACTAACTTTATCTTCAAAAGTGAATCCTTAAGCAGTTTCTTGATTTGCAGACTGATAAATATACCCTCCTTCAGCTGACCATCACTCAATTTAGGAAAGCTTATTTTTTAATGATTAAATCCTGGCCCATCTTTTCTACTATCTTTGCAAAATTTTTCATGCGTCTGAGTTTTATGTGAAGTGGCAGAAGTATGATTTTACCACTCTCAGTTAATGATAAATGTTTTACATTTTATTCACCAGCCACAAAGTTCTGCTACAATTGCTAGTTCTTTATTTTGGTAATGACTTTTTGTATCACAACTATTAAAACAAACAATATTAAAGAAAACTAGTATTTTATAAAAGAAAACAAAAAATATTTCATAAACCCACCTTGTAAATCAAAGTAACACCACAACTTTCAAATCACTGTAAACTTACCACATATGCTCTTTGTATTTTATTTCTTCAAATATTGATGCCATAGTTTCATACGTTTCTTTCTTGTCGACTCCATGAGCTAATGATATGGATGGCTAATTGTTATCATTATGTAATAAAATCCTTTCATGCTAACTTTAGAAAAAAAGAAAAATTCAATAAAAAGACACCAGTGTTCAGGAATATGCTTAATTCCAAGCTCTTTCAACAGGCCATCGACAACAGTACAAACACACAATGAATTTTTCATAGTAAAATATGTTGAAAGAGTTTTATTTCATGTTCTAAACATAGTAACTTTTGTATTTTCCATTAAAAGATTCCACTGTTGCAGTCTAGACCCCAGAAGTTCAGCTTGCTGCTTTGATAATTTTAAATTGCGAACTAAATCCTTAAGTCCACGTTGTTGAATTAAATGAGAAAATTTCTCATCAGATACAGGAAGAAATTCTTCAACATCCTCTACATATCTGCTTCATTTTCAGATTGTTCTTGCAATGTCAGGTTAAATGTGGTACAGATACAGGTAATTCCTCTCCATGTGGTACCAGCTTTAGAGCTGAGGATACATCTGCATGTTTTATGAGCTTTCTATTTTTCAATGAAAATCAAAATATATTTGTCATATAAAAGTAGCAGTTGGTGAACTGGTCCTTAGGTTCACCAATCATCAGTACAGCAAATGGCATGGCTTGTCGTTTCCCCTTCAACCATTTACTTAGAGTTACTAAGCAAGGTATGAAATTAACATGAAGCACCCAGATTTTATCTTGATCCCCGTGCACAATCAAAATAAATTTTATAAGTTGTTTTTATCAATTCAGAGATAGTCTTTCTTTGAGATTTGAGCATAAATTTACCACAGACATAACAAAAATTGTCTGGATGATTTGAACATCCATAAACTTTAGCAGAAGCTATGTTGTAGCAATTAAAAATGAGAAAATAATACACTTTTGTATTATAAGGAACTGATGAAAATATAGCAAAACACTAATAACTCTGTGTAACACAACACAGTATAGACAAGTGAAGCTAGCCTGAATAAGATTTTAAGCTCTGTAGTAGACAACAACAGATTCTGTATGATGTCATGATACAGACATGTTTGTACGTGTCTACTTCTCATGATAAGTGTATATATTTTTTTCTTTATTAAACATGTATGCATATTGTTTAAAAGTAAAAATAAGAGACAATAAGAGTTGATCAAAATGAGTTTATTATAAAAAAATTTTTACTAATGTATGATTTATGTAAAACCTTTACATGGTAACAATTTCAATAGCATATTTGAAATCAGCACCCAAATTACCATGAGAAAAGTTGTTTAACATGTTAGGTACAAATTTTGTGTTGACTAGTGATAATTAGTAATAAATATGTTTCTGCATCAGGCAGGTGAAGCTTGGTATTTGTGAAAAGAGACAACATAACACCTATATGGGCATTTCCAGCAAAGCTGTTTGGGATCTTGTTTTTTGTTATACTTTTTTAATAAAATACATGTTATTGTAATAAATTCCATTACAAACTGAAATAAATTTATACCATTACATACAATACTAATTATAAACATTTATCTTGTGACATTAAAACAAAATTTACATAATGTTTGGAACACTCAATGTGTGAAAATTATCTATTTAGCTACTGGAATATAATTTGATTACTTTCCTTTTAAATGTTATTCTAGGCACAACAAGTGCTGAGTAAATTAATGATTTTATTCAGTACTTAATAAACATATTAAAGAGGAGTGGGTCCTAATTTATATATATATACACACACACACATGGAGTTCCCCAATATAAAGTAATTTTTAATTTGTAAACAATCCACTTAGCTTTGTAATTGTATAATCACTTTAGGTGACCTGACATGGTCACAAGTCACAATTAAACCTTACCTGGAAAAGTGAAGAAAGAAGTGATTCTTCTTCACTAAACAAAATGTACGGTTGTACCATGCCAAGCCCACTGAAATGCTCCTAATATTTAGCCCAACAAGTGATACCACCATTCTGTTCACCAGTGACTGGCTGTATAATGAACATAGTTACTCTCAGAGAAAGCAACTCTGACTGTTGCCTTTTGTATTTCAGGTCCTTTTCATGTATCACAGCCTTAAAAAGGATTGGAATAAGCAGTATAAAATAATAGATTAATATTTCTCTAGTGTAATTATTATTGAAGTAAATATCCCATTATGTACAATCGTGAGCAAATTGAATGTAACAGTAATAGTTTACTAATGGTACCATAAATACTTTTTATTAATGAATGGGCTTCATTGTATAGAAGGCCTAAAGGCATTTAACACTTTTCTATAACACTAAAGTGTTTCTATAAACACTAAAGTTAGGCCTTCTATACACTTTAGTGTTATTTATCTACCAGTTTGTTAACATAAGTAACTAATTATTGCAGTTAAAAAAGGCATCTGTAGTTTTGCAATTTATTAATTGCAAATATTTATAAATTGTAAATAAATGTGAAAATAAGAAAAGCATTACTTATTTCTGTTCATTATTGCAGTATCTGATTTGTTTAAGTCATCCAGCCTCAATGGAAGATGGTAGCTTCTCATCCTTTCATCCAGAAAATCCTAACTTTAAATCTTGGTTAGGCTTGGAAATTTTTATATGCTAAAAAATAGCAATTTTTATATGCTAAATAAAATATGTCCGTAACATATTCCCACGTATAAGCTGAACCCAACTTTTAGAAACCAGCTGTAAACAGCCTACGTAATTTCTTATATAAAAATATGTGTAACACACACAAAATATATAAAAATGAATTTGGTGTGGAAATGAGAAGCAGAAATAAAAAATTCAGCTGCTACTTCAGATTTATGATAAAACTGTGATGTTATCACCACTGAGAGTATATAATAATAGTTTAAAACTAAATAAAGAGAGATAATTTCAGGATTTGTTATACTGTTAAATTTTTTTGTGCATAGGTTTGGAAAGTTTTGTTTTGAGTCTTGGCAGTAAAAACTTTAGCCCTGATTTCTGCTCAAAGGTAAAATGAGGTTATACTAACATTTTTGTGATGCAAATTACTGAGCAAAATTAGTGGTTTTATTT
Source organism: Lycorma delicatula (assembly GCF_047948215.1). Taxonomy (NCBI): domain Eukaryota; kingdom Metazoa; phylum Arthropoda; class Insecta; order Hemiptera; family Fulgoridae; genus Lycorma; species Lycorma delicatula. The sequence goes on from NC_134457.1 coordinate 56,252,052, forward strand.
GTTTTTTAGTATGTCAGGTAGATTTCTGACACAGTTGTAAAATCCAAAATAATGGAATCAAAAATACATTTTGAGGAAATTTACTTTGTTAAATTGTCAAAACAAATAAAACTTTTAAGTGAATTAACAAAATTTTTAGAAAATTTAATTATGAGAAAAGTAACATAAATAAACTCATCTAAAAACAAAAAAAATGTTAAATTTTTAAATTTAACTTTTTTTTAAAAATAATTCAGATCAAAGTGGCAGTGACAACCGTAACATTCAATGCTATTAATTAATTAAAAATATTGAGTGAATAATAAAGGATTCTAAAATGTGGTTGTAAAAAGTAACTAAAATTTAAAAAAATAAATAATTGTTGAGGCTGCACAATATTTAGTTTTTCATTTTGAAGAATAATTTTCTCTACCAAACAAAAATTTAATAAATAGAAACTGCAGATTTATGTCAATTAAAATGGTTCATAAAATTATATTTATTTTTAAAGAAATTTATTCACATTTTATTGTTTAATTTTTCATTTTCAAGTTGACATACATGTTGACATGTATCTGTTTTGCATTAAAATAAACAAGTTGATTGAAAGTATTTTTTTTATTATTCTAAAGCAATATGAATGAAGCCGACATTTATGCGACAAGACATTAAAAAATTATGTTTTATAAATAAAGCCTCCCATGAATTAACAGCTGATTTTCAAAGTCAAAGGTTCTGAAGTTCAAATCCTAGTAAAAGTTAGCTGCTTTTGTGCAAATTTAAGTACTAGATGGTGAATACCGGTATACTTCGGTAGTTGGGGTTTAATCAACCACATATTTCAGGAATGGTCGGCCTGAGTCTGTTGCTTATTGTATTTATGTTTTGTTCCAAATATAATGATGTAAACGTGAATCCAAATTCAATGCTTGTATTTAAAAAAAATTCAGATTAATAATCGGTCATATGGAATTTCATTATATTTGTAATTTATTTTACCAACACAATAAAAATAAATCTGTATTTAGTAAAAAAATTTCACAAAAAACTTAATGACTTTCAAATGGAATAAGCTATAGTCGAACCAAAATATTTTCTGAACTGGCAATGGGTAAAGGTTCAAATGAGTTGAATGATGTCATGCATGAAGTTTATATGATTATGTTAGTTATCATTCTGTTAAATTTAAACAATTATCTGACAGCTTTATGATATCTTCGTGATTGAACTAGTGGACCGATTTTGACCAAACTTGGTCAGATTACTTCTACATATGGGACATTGATGCCATTAAATTTTCAACTTAAAAGGTCATGGGGGTGAGGCTGTAGAGCAAGGTCAGCATCTGTATCTAGAGATTTCGGCTAAATAAGGTCGTATTTTTCTTGGGCGCATTTGTTAACGATTAAAAAGTAACAATATTTGCAACAAAAAGTTTTTCAAAAAATGCTGTTGTAGTCGACTGCTATGTTGTGACGTCACAGGTGAACGGTAGAATTAAATAGATGATTAATATTTAAAATGTAAAAAAAGTAACTCGGTTTTGTTGAGTCTCGAGCTCAATCGCCAGGTTGACTCGGTACCTGGTGCGTTAAGCCTCGCGGCTACACACCAGTCTGTCGACCGTACAAACGAAATTTGTTCTGTGTAAGTTGTGAAATTACATTAGTTTAGTTTGTGTCGACCATCGCCGCTAGCACCGACAACAACCGCGCGAATTAAATACGGTATGCGCGCGCGCTTTAGTTAGAATCATTGAATTAAATGAACAGAAAAATATTATATTTAAATAAAAGGATAAATATTTTTAAATTAAGTTGTGTGCGTAAGCTGTGCCTCAGAAACTACCCAAACAACTAGAACTTGGAGAGTTCTACAAATTCCGCTAGATTTCGCTAGATAGTCCGCTTAGTTTTTATACAATAAATAAAAATTAAAAGCTCTTATAATTTTTCTCCCTTGAGCAACGAGTTTGGTTTTTTCAATTTATTTTATACGAGTATAAATATCATCTCGTAAATGTCATCTTAAAACATAAATTTAATTAATGATTGGAAGGAAAATTTGTCGCATATAGAATGATATCACTTTTTTGAAGTTAATTTTCAAGATCGAAAACCCGAATTTATTTTCAACACATTAATTTAATTTTATAATCTTCAATTTTTAATCTTTTTTAACATTTTCCTACAAAAACGTTAATTTCAATTAGAAGCCAAAAAATGAGAAAAGTAGCTTTCTTAGTAAAATTTATTAAAATTAATTGTATTCATATAGTCAATCTCCGTGGCCCAGTTGTAGTATCCCGGCCTTACATCCGGTGGTTCGAGGTTCAAATCCCGGTCAGGCATGGTATTTTTAATACGCTACAAAATTCTATTTCCATATTTCTAAATACCGTACTCGCTTTAAAAGCTTTTTGTAGTGAATTAATTCGTCAAGCAAAAAACTAATTTTACACATTTGCAAGCGTAATAAATTATTATTACCACAATTTTTAACTTAGCTACAACTTGAAGACATCTTTTTTTTGTCTTCAGTCATTTGACTGGTTTGATGCAGCTCTCCAAGATTCCCTATCTAGTGCTAGTCGTTTCATTTCAGTATACCCTCTACATCCTACATCCCTAACAATTTGTTTTAGCACCACATTTCAAAAGCTTCTAATCTTTTCTTCTCAGATACTCCGATCGTTCAAGTTTCACTTCCATATAAAGCGACACTCCAAACATACACTTTCAAGAATCTTTTCCTGACATTTAAATTAATTTTTGATGTAAACAAATTATATTTCTTACTGAAGGCTCGTTTAGCTTGTGCTATTCGGCATTTTATATCGCTCCTGCTTCGTTCATCTTTAGTAATTCTACTTCCCAAATAACAAAATTCTTCTACCTCCATACTCTTTTCTCCTCCTATTTTCACATTCAGCGGTCCATCTTTGTTATTTCTACTACATTTCATTACTTTTGTTTTGTTCTCGTTTATTTTCACGCGATAGTTCTTGCGTAGGACTTCATCTATGCCGTTCATTGTTTCTTCTAAATCCTTTTTACTCTCGGCTAGAATTACTATATCATCAACAAATCGTAGCATCTTTATCTTTTCACCTTGTACTGTTACTCCGAATCTAAATTGTTCTTTAACATCATTAACTGCTAGTTCCATGTAAAGATTAAAAAGTAACGGAGATAGGGAACATCCTTGTCGGACTCCCTTTCTTATTACGGCTTCTTTCTTATGTTCTTCAATTGTTACTGTTGCTGTTTGGTTCCTGTACATGTTAGCAATTGTTCTTCTATCTCTGTATTTGAACCCTAATTTTTTTTAAATGCTGAACATTTTATTCCAGTCTACGTTATCGAATGCCTTTTCTAGGTCTATAAACGCCAAGTATGTTGGTTTGTTTTTCTTTAATCTTCCTTCTACTATTAATCTGAGGCCTAAAATTGCTTCCCTTGTCCCTATACTTTTCCTGAAACCAAATTGGTCTTCTCCTAACACTTCCTCCACTCTCCTCTCAATTCTTCTCGCCTCGTTTATTTTCACGCGATAGTTCTTGCGTAGGACTTCATCTATGCCGTTCATTGTTTCTTCTAAATCCTTTTTACTCTCGGCTAGAATTACTATATCATCAACAAATCGTAGCATCTTTATCTTTTCACCTTGTACTGTTACTCCGAATCTAAATTGTTCTTTAACATCATTAACTGCTAGTTCCATGTAAAGATTAAAAAGTAACGGAGATAGGGAACATCCTTGTCGGACTCCCTTTCTTATTACGGCTTCTTTCTTATGTTCTTCAATTGTTACTGTTGCTGTTTGGTTCCTGTACATGTTAGCAATTGTTCTTCTATCTCTGTATTTGAACCCTAATTTTTTTTAAATGCTGAACATTTTATTCCAGTCTACGTTATCGAATGCCTTTTCTAGGTCTATAAACGCCAAGTATGTTGGTTTGTTTTTCTTTAATCTTCCTTCTGCTATTAATCTGAGGCCTAAAATTGCTTCCCTTGTCCCTATACTTTTCCTGAAACCAAATTGGTCTTCTCCTAACACTTCCTCCACTCTCCTCTCAATTCTTCTGTATAGAATTCTAGTTAAAATTTTTGATCATGACTAGTTAAACTAATTGTTCTGTATTCTTCACATTTATCTGCCCCTGCTTTCTTTGGTATCATGACTATAACACTTTTTTTGAAGTCTGACGGAAATTCCCCTTTTTCATAAATATTACACACCAGTTTGTATCATCTATCAATCGCTTCCTCACCTGCACTGCGCAGTAATTCTACGGGTATTCCGTCTATTCCAGGAGCCTTTCTGCCATTACATTACGAATTATTAATTTATTATTTCGGCTTCTTGTTTTAACATAAAATTACAACATATTTTTTTATATATATATATATATATATATATATATATGTTGTATATATCAAAATCAGCTGATTTGTGAAAACAAGTTTACCACTAGACCAACCTGGTGGGTTACTATTTACACGCTTGTTTGAAAGTAACTACACTTTTTAATAGATATATATTATCTCGTATCCCCATACGGCTTCGTTCCCACTATATGGTTACTTGCGTTTCCCGCAGTCAATTTTTCTAATTTTACGTATGTTTTTTAATCAGTTTATCGGAAGGGGTGTACTAATATTTGCATCGAACATACAATAATAGTAACAAGGGCTGTGTTGGTTCAGCCGCCATGTTGTACAACGTCGCATTTCTTACAAGATCAGAATTAAAAAATGCCGATAACAGTTGTTAGATATTTATCTGAAGGGTATTTGCAAGCCCAGAAATTTCTACTGAATATCTGTTTTTTTGTTATATATATTATAGCACTGTTTAAAATTCGTTATTGTATGCATTATCAATGTAAAATACAATAAGATTATTCATGAAGCGCGATTTACCTCGTTTTATTGTCAACACGATTTTTCCTTCATCGCAAATTTGATTGCTTATAACTCGACAACGAAGGAATTAACAGAAAACGGGTTTCACCATTGTTTTTGTTGTAAAATTTTAAATCGAAATCATCCGTCATACGCGACCACCTTTCTATTTAAAAAAAATTAAGTTTGATACAACATAGCGGATAAAATTTAAAAACCAGCAATAATGCTGTTTTTTTTAAAATGTGGAACTCCATTTCTTCCCGTTTCCAATTACTTCTCAGATACGCGGCAAAAAGCTGTTCCCGTACTTAAATATTACCCGGTGTGTATAAAAGAACATGTCCTGAATGACTTACTGATTCATCAACGTCCAGCAATGTCGGTAACAAATGAAGATATCAACTTGATTTTTGATGTATGTAAATTTCTTTTAAATATTTAAATTTTTTTTGAAAGTCAGCCTTGAAAGTTATAAGAAAAGTAAAAAAAAAATTTTGATCAATCCTTGCAAATTTTCCCCATTTCCGACTATATTAAATGAAATACCTAATCACAAGATTGGGGGCTTGCAAATACTCGATATATATATATATATTTGCGATATATATATATCGCAAATTTTTAAGGGGTGCGACGGCTTACAGTATATTCGAGAATATTAATAAAATTGTTTGGGTTATTATTACGATTATGTTCCAAAATATGTCTGGTAAAATTTGATCGTTGTTAGTTGGTGTATTCTTTATGGCTGCTATGATGCAATAGAAGTAAACTATTTTTTTAATTTTAACCCTTGATTAGATTTTAACCTTAAATATGAACTAAATATAATTCATACGAACATAAGAAGCATAAGAAAAAATTTTGATGAATTTGTTTTTTTACTTAAGTAATAGTAAAGTTAAGTTTCAGATTATTATATTGATCGAACTTGGATCGGTGATGACATTGAATTTAATTTCAGTTTAGGTTATAACGTATATTATTCAAAATAATAAACTCTCAAAGAGTGACTGGTATATGTTTATTTGTAGATAAAAATATTAAACACGAAATAGTGTAAGTAGAGTTAGAAAATGCAACACATCGGGTTGGTCTAGTAGTAAAAGCGTCTTCCCAAATCAGCTGATTTGGAAGCTGAGAGTTCCAGGTTCAAGTCCTAGTAAAGTGACTTATTTTCATTCGGATTTGAATTCGAGCTCGTGGATACCGGTGTTCTTTGGCGGTCGGGTTTCAATTAACCGCACATCTCAGGAACGGTCGAACTGAGACTGTACAAGACTACACTTCATTTACACTCGCACATATCATCCTCTGAATCCCTGAACGGTAATTCCCGGAGGATAAACAGGAAAAAGAAAGAAAGAAAAGAGTTAGAAAATGCGAATTCAGTTGGTATTAATTTTAGAATTAATAACGGGAACCATAAACTGATTGCCGTTTATCGATCGCCTTTCCAGAACATACGTTCTTGCCTGACTAGCTTAGATGTTTATCTACAAAATATAAAGACGGATGATAACGTAGTTTTAATAGGGGGATACGAATTTGAATATTCTTGATAATAATAAGCTGATAAATGAATTTCTTAGTATTATGCAACTATATGGATTTAAATCATGTGTAAAACAAATCTATACGATTACAAAACAGTTTCGATGACGTAATGCAGTCGACCAGCTGCATAGACCATATTTGCTTTAAGAGCGGTTCCGTTGGAAGAGTGACGTGATCGGGGCGATCGTGAAGACTCTCTCTTTTTTCCTGTTTAGCCTCCGGTAACTACCGTTCAGATAATTCTTCAGAGGATGAATGAGGATGATATGTATGAGTGTAAATGAAGTGTAGTCTTGTACATTCTCAGTTCGACCGTTCCTGAGATGTGTGGTTAATTGAAACCCAACCACCAAAGAACACCGGTATCCACGATCTAGTATTCAAATCCGTGGAAAAATAACTGGCTTTTACTAGGACTTGAACGCTGTAACTCTCGATTTCTAAATCAGCTGATTTAGGAAGACGAGTTCACCACTAGACCAACCCGGTGGGTTTGATGAACTTAATCTAGCTTGGATAAAGAAAACTGGAACGAGATATGCAAAAATAACACCGGTAGTAACGAATTTTAAAAAAAAGATTAAATTTTTCTGTTTTTAAAGCGATCAAAAAAATATCAATAACGGGTAAGTCTCTCTTCCACCTTCCATTAGACCCCGACGGGGAGTCTTATTCTTTAAGACTTTGGGGGTTGGCGTCCCCACGGGCCTAGCCTCTGCAGCTATTCTTCCCACTATACAGTGAGCTGCAGAACACTTTACATTATACACATATACTACACCAAGAACACTACATAAATTACAACATACACACTTACACAATTACACAACAACATCCTACACTGATATTTCTTACATTAACACTCGGTGGTGTTGCGACATCTTACGAAACGCAACCGTAACCCAAGGTGGGAACAAATCGTGCCGATGGGTGAATGGCTCTACGTAGTGAGTCTTGGACGATGTCCTCTGCGCACCAGGGCGAACCCAGTTGTACTTAGCTCTAGCTCCAGTACGCGTGCGCTCTGCTGGAGTGGTCCATTTTTCGCCGGTACTCGTGGGACCAAAATTTCAGTTCCAACAATAAACACAATGATGGTTGGTGGTCCATCTGAAAAAACCACCAAATTATGTCTTGCGAAGAGACCTCGGTCAGCTTTGTCTGACGAGGATAAAAGTCCTATGGAAGAGAACTACAAATCTTTAGACTTGAACACTAAAAATATTCGATTCATTGTTCTCCGAAATAGTCAGGAAGGTGGCTCCCTCCAAAAGGTTTCACCTTTCCTTATAAATAAAACTCTAACAGGTGCAAGTGGCTCCCCAAAGAACATCAGGAAATTACGCGACGGATCGATTCTGGTTGAAACATTCAACGACGAACAGAGTCGATCAATCTTACGTCTCCGTAATATGGGTGGTATAAATATAAGTGCTGAAAGCCACAAAACTTTAAATACGAGCAGGGGTGTAATTTTTTGTAGAGACCTTCTGGATATAGATATCTCGGAAATAGTCGATGAGCTTTGCCACCAAGATGTTGTTGAGGTGAAACGTATAATAAGACGGCAGAACGGAACTGAAGAACCGACACCGTCTCTCATATTAACATTCAATCTCCCTGTTCCACCAGAAAAGATTAAAGTGGGTTACCTCTCGGTTCGGGTACGACCATTCATACCCAACCCACGGCGATGTTTCAGATGCCAAGGTTTTGGTCATACTACAACATCTTGCACGAAAACTGAGATCTGTGCTCGATGTGGTAAAGAAGGTCACAACGACACTAACTGCAAAGAAAGTGAAAAATGTGCAAACTGCAGTGGTCCACATACAGCCCGCTCCCGAGATTGCCCAACTTTTAAAGAAGAAAAGGCAATTCTCAAAATCTGTACGGAGCAAAAACTATCTTTTCCGGCTGCACGTAGAGAATATAAAAAGATAAACAACTCACGGAACCTGGTTAAACCAGACGTATCTTTTGCCACCGCTACAACTAAACAAATTCCTACAAATGCTAATAATCAGCAGTGCGGATCCTGCAATGAGCTTAAAAAACTTGTTCAGATGCTATCTGATCAAGTAGCTTCACTTACAGCCACTATCTCAGAGCTGACAAAAATGAATAAAAAGTCCTCCGTCGCAGCTAGTGAATCAAACAGTATGATACATACGAAAGTTCCTATTCCCAAAGTCGTACCGCCACGAATAGCGACTATCACAGCTGCCAGTAAGCCACCTAATAAGCTCCCCATAAAGGGAACCCACATAACTATCTCTTCTGGGATGTCAACTACAGCATCCCATTCAAATAAATCTCCTCCACCATCACCTCATATACTGGAGGATATGGTTGAAGAACCACCCGACCCTAGGGCATCGGAGTTCTTTAAAATAAAAAATACAAAAAAGAAAAACCGAATCACGTACAACTAATTTTTACATAGTTTCCGAAATTTATTTTTTTATTTGTTTTTTACACTTATGAACATTATTCAGTGGAATGTTAGAGGTATTCGGTCCCGCATTGAAGATATTAGAGTACTGGCGCACACACATGATCCACTAATCATGTGTTTCCAGGAAACTCACCTTCTACAACATGACCGAATTACACTTAGAGGATACTTCTGCGAGAGATACGACTGCCTAGTAGACAGTAGGGAGAGTGGTGGAGTAGCGATTTTCATGAAGAATGGGGTGTCAGCTACAAGAATTCAACTAACCACTGTCATTCCTGCTATTGCAGTAAAGGTCACTATTCCCTTCAAATTGCATATCTGCAATCTGTATCTCTCACCGAACACTGTGTTCAGTGCTTTAGATGTCTCAAATCTCCTTACACAAATACCATCTCCATCGTTAATAGTAGGAGACTTCAATGCCCATCATATTTCCTGGGGCTCAACCTTCTGCTCCACTCGAGGAAATATGATAAACAGATTGAGACAAGATTTTGACCTTTGCCTACTGAATAATGGATCACACACATTTATGTCCTTATCAACTGGTGCTGTATCTAACCTTGATCTTTCCATATGCTCACCGAATGTACTCCCTCATTTTAATTGGTCGATTTGTGATGACTATCACGGCAGTGATCATAGACCAATTATTATTAGTTTCGGTGTAGACTGCGAGATTAAAAGAATGCCACGGAGATGGATTGTTGAAAAGGCAGATTGGAACGGATACTGTAAAGCATTCCAATCTCAGTATGACGATGGAGCGAACATCCTCGACCAATATTCTTCTTTTACGTCCATGATACTTAAGAATGCCAACAGATATATCCCACAAACATCGGGTAATCCTAGACGTCCTTTCGTTCCATGGTGGAACGATGAATGCAAAAATGCTATTAGGAATCGACGGCAGGCACTACGTAAATTTAATCGTAGGCCCACAACAGAACATCTAAATTTATACCGCAGGGCTAGAGCGGTGTGCCGTCGAGTATTCTTGGACGCTAAGAGGAATTCATGGACGAAATACGTGAGCACTATCTCACGCACTACTTCCACGTCTACTGTATGGAAGAAAATTCGTGCAATCTTCGGATCACCGAAACAATCTATTCTTGGTCTTATTGATGAAGGAGAACTCCTTTCATCATCCTCGGAAGTGGCAAATAGTCTAGCAAAATCTTTCCGCTCGGTGTCTCTCACCTCATCATATAATAACGATTTTCAACGGTACAAGATACAAATGGAGGTGTTGTCGTTAAACATTGGTGATTCGGTTGGTGAATTAAACACTCCATTCGTATTTAAAGAATTGTTACATGAACTTAAAAATTCACGAGACACTTCCCCTGGACCGGACAACATTCGCCTTTCCATGCTTTCACACCTTCCTAGTCGGCACTACAACAACTTTTGAATATTTTCAACGGTTTATTCTCCGAACAAGTCTTCCCACCCAGCTGGTCAGAAGCATTTATTATACCAGTACTAAAACCTGGTACAGACCAGACGAACCCCTCAAGCTATCGCCCTATTTCATTAACAAGCGTGTTGTGTAAAATAATGGAGAGAATGGTAAACCGCAGAATTACATGGTACTTGGAGAAACATGGCTTTCTATCTCCAGAACAGTGTGGTTTTCGACAAGGACGATCTTCCATTGACCATTTAGTGTCACTAGAAACAGCCATACAAAACGCTTTCCTCAATCGGCAACACCTCGTCGCTATCTTCTTTGATATAAAAAAGGCGTATGACACAGCCTGGCGACGTGGTATTCTTAACACTCTCCAAAAATGGGGAATCAAGAGCAATATGCTTGCTTTTATCCGGGGATTCTTAAATCACCGAACGGCTCGTGTTCGTGTGGATGATTCGCTCTCAGATAGTGTCATCTTGGAGAATGGAGTGCCCCAAGGTATTAAGTGCCACCTTATTTTCTGTAGCCATAAATGATATTACCAAATGTGTTCAGGCTCCTGTCTCATGCTCTCTATTTGCTGACGACTTTGCTATCTACATTGCAAGCCGTTCGGCACCTACAGCAGAGAGACTACTGCAGAACACTATATATCACCTTGAAGCTTGGTCCAGGATTACTGGTTTCACATTTTCATCCGAAAAAACAAAATGTGTAGTTTTTTCTCGGCTACGAAACCCTTCTATTCCGCAAATTTTTCTGAACGGTGAGACTATTACTATCTCTAATTACGTTAAGTTTTTAGGTTTAATTTTTGATAGCCGTCTTACTTGGGTCAAACATTTAAAAGAATTGAAAACAAAATGTTCCAAAATTCTAGATATGATGCGAGTCCTTACTAACACCAACTGGGGAGCCGATAGATCATGTATGATACGTTTTTACTATTCCTTTGTTCGCTCCCGTTTAGATTACGGTTGTGTGGCCTACTCATCAGCTCGTCAAACCGTGCTTAAAATGCTGGATAGTGTACATCATGCTTTCCTTCGGCTTGCCACAGGCGCGTTTAGATCTAGTCCTGTCGCAAGCTTACTGGTAGACTGTGGTGAACCATCACTTTGGGATAGACGAGACCAGCTTTTATTATCGTATTTTGCTCGTCTCAGAGGACAACCAAATCACCCGGCTCTTGAGTCGGTCTTTAGAAATCCTAATCTAAGAAAGTATGAGGACCATCCACGTCGTACTGCACCGGTAGGTATCCGTACCTGGCGTCTGCTGCAGCATATAAATGTTAACAAACCGTCATTCTTTCCTATATATCCTTGCTCATATCCTCCGTGGAGAATAAGCCTTATAAATTTTAATTTTGACCTGACCACATACAATAAACAATCAACACCATCTATTGTCTTTCAGCAAATGTTTCAGTGTGTTCTCTCCAAGATGAAACCAGACGCGGTTGTATACACTGAAGGATCGAAACAAAATGATACAGTTGGGTGTGCATTTGTTGTTAATGAGAGAACTTATATGTTTGGTCTACCCGGTATTACGAGTGTGTTTACCGCTGAACTATACGCTATAAATAAGGCTCTAAACATCATTAACCCTAAATATAGAAAAATTCTTATTTGCAGTGACTCGTGTAGTGCTCTCCAAGCCTTAAAAAACTTTTATTCCAAACATCCTATCGTCATTGAAATTTACAACGCAATCGCTGAGTTGAATAATCGCAACACAGAATTAAGTTTTTGCTGGGTCCCTAGCCACGTAGGGATTCCAGGTAATGAACATGCAGATTCCGCTGCCAAAGAAGCATGTAACCAGCCTCCTTTCACCACCCGAGTTGCTACTTCTGATTTCATTAACTATGTAAAACAATTATTAAGAACAAGGTGATTGGACAGCTACCGTTGATAATAAACTCCGTCAGATTAAAGATTCTGTGTTACCATGGAACTCCTCATACAGAAAACCCCGGCGTGAGGAAGTAGTTCTCTGTCGATTGCGGATAGGACACACGAGAGTCACACACGAGTACCTGTTTACAAGAGGACAACCACCTCTATGCGCAAGATGCAACTGCCGCGTGACTGTGCGCCACATACTCGTGGACTGCATATGTTATGCGGCATTGCGTCGTAAATTTAAATTACCTAGTAACATCCGTGGTATCTTGCGTGATGATAAGAAGGTTTTAAACCGGATGTTTATGTTTTTACGTAATATAGGGTTAACACAAAAAATTTAATACTGTTTCTTATATTTTTTAATACTTTTAGTTTTTTAATAAGTTTATTTTTTTTATTATATTTTTTTTTTTCTTCTCTGAATGTTTGATATTTTTATCCGATTAGGAGCCTTTTACACTCCTTATCGGAATTTGTTAAATTTTATAAGTTATTTTTTAATATTTTAAAGACTGACTGTGATATTAGTTGTAAGATTTGTGTGATATTAGTTGTAAGTTTTATCTCCTTTTTTAATTTTAAGTTTTATTTAGTTTTTAACATAGTAGTTAGTTTTAAGTTACATGTTAGTATTTTTGTTATCCGAGAATGGGCCTTTTACACCCATTCCAGATTTGATTTCCTGTGATAGTAGTTTTAAGTTTTAATTAATTTTATTTATTTATCGATTCTCCGAGCGATGATAACGATCATTCGTTTTTCGCCCAAAAAAAAAAAAAAAAAAAAACCTTCCATTAGTACAGATTAATATATCGACTAATTATTATGTTTATAGCGTGTAATGCGTATGATTAACTACCGTTATTTATTCTCTCTCTCTCTCTCTCTGTATGTGTGTGTGTGTGTGTGTCTGTCTGATAGAATCCGAAATAGAATCCGAAAAAGTATTTCTAGTCCAGTATTTTAGAAACACTCTGTATTCACATACGTAATCGTCTCTATTAAAAATATATATAAAAATTAAAATTATTTGAAAGTAGATTTTTTGTTTAATCGTATTAAAGAATTCTTTAAATTTTAAATAACCGCGTTTAAATGTTTTCTTATCGATGTAAGACAGGTGAGGACATTTAATTTTTAAATACCTGCTATTTCTACGTCATAATCCATTTAAAAATTAAATATCTATGAAAATCGAATTTTTCGATTTATTTAATTATTTCATTTAAAAATTATATCTCTCTCAAAGTTGATTTAATATTTAAATACCGTATAACTATGTTTTCCTCTTTATTTAAATATCTTCTTTTCTTTTTTTTATTTCTTTTTTTTTTAATTGAATTCATTTAAAAAGATATTTTAATTTTTACAATTGTTTTTTATTTATGTTAATTTATTTTTGTTTTCAGAAGAATACACAGAAATTGTAACTTCTCCTTGGTGAAACCGGTACTTACAATATCATACCTTTTTTCTTATTCACGGCGAGTTCAAAATTATTTCAGATAAAAACAATCAGAATTTTAATAACGCAGAAAATTGAATCGCTTTATTTATTAATCCGTTACTTAAATTCTTTTCTTTTTTCAGTTTTTCTTTTCTTATACATTATTTAAAATGAAGTTTAACCTTGCATTAGGTGAAATAAATCTCAGTAGCCTGGAGGTAAAGGACACCATCTCCTTTTTTAAAATTTTATAATAGAGCAGCAGTTTGAAGTTTTGAAATTTGCTTGTACAATTTCCTTTTTTCATCACCATTTTCCAACATAATATTTGCTATTAAAATACTCTATTTAGGTCTACTTAATTAGATGCTATTGCTTATTTATTAATTTCTGCTTTATATTTAAAAAATGGACATGTATCATATCTCTACTTACTTAACAGTTTTTTTTTAATGAATTCTGTCATCATGTCCAGAAATTTATAAAAAAAGGCAGTAAATCTGAAGAAAATTACATTTATTTTGAAAAAAATATTTTCTTAAACAATACCGTTTATAAAAGATAATATCAGTGCAACACAACCTTCTAGTTGTTTCAACCGATAAACAAAAAAATTATGCAATAAAAAGATCGTACAATATCGTAACACTGTTACAATGAAAACAAAAAGGTAATTTTAAAAGACTAATTATTATTATAAAATTATTTTGCTCGTACAAAAAAGTGTAATACAAAATAAAATATTGTTACGGACACTCAACAAAAATTTACAAAGAACTAAAAAATATAATTTCTTCAGTAGTAATATCTATTGTACGATAAAAATTCACAAAACATCTAAAAATTAATAATAAAAAATTGATAAAATAGCAGAAAATCTACATCGATCAATTTTATCTGCAGTCTTCATCACTTTCTTCTTCAGGGAAATCATTTACTTCACTGAAGTTACATATGTTTTGATAAAACAGATGACATTATTTAAGTAGAATTAACAGGTCTTTGTATTTTAATTGTGATGTCGGTTTTGGATCGACTAATGACATCAAGTACATCTGGAAACTTGACGTCATTCTTTCTCAAATTTTTTCATAAATTAATCAAAATAAATTCTTTGTCAACATCTTCATATTTATAAAATAATTCTATCAGCGCATAAAAATTTCCTGCTTCCATGTGCGTATGGCCTTTTAACAAGAATTTCTGTCACGCTTTATCTGTGGATATAGATAAACAATAAAGGTAAACGCATAACAAAATGTTTGTTATGGCCATAGCTTCAGCCCGTTTTAGAATCCAAGACGCTATTTCATTCTCACCACGTCATAAATTGTGAAATTAATGTCCACAACTTCCTGCAGTAGAAATTTTTTATATTTGTTAACAGCGGTGTCTGTAAACATTTTTGTAAATCAGCTGTCAACACGTTTACTGTTCTTTGCATCTTGAGTATCTTTACTGTTTGGTCATACAACTTCTATGATTCCTTAAGGTGCAATCATAATCGCTTTAAATAAATTTTTTATCGTCTGAAGTTAATTCACCGTTTAGTTTTGCTAGATACGAATCCCAAGCACATCTCTTTTACTAATGTTTAATATATTGTGGCTATATAAAGCCACTTTTTTGTTAATTTCTTTTTACCTATTTTATTTTCAGTACAGAATATAGTGATAAAATAAATACAACTTTTCTAAATTTAAATCGGGTCTTAAAAATGGTTTCTTAGTTTTTAAGCGTGAATAATGACTCTATTTCGGAATAACATTTATATGTAGAATAACATTTTGAATTATTTCCTCGGGTGTTTTCATAGCAGGTGTATGCCGTCCTCTTTTGTCTATTTCTACAATTCCTCCACGTTCTTTTTCTTAATCGCGTTAACTATGACTGTATTAGATATAGCTAGTATGTTTAGAAGCATAACTTTACACGCCCTTATTTTTACATCATTTGTGTTTAAACTATAACGAAAAGAATTTTCTTTTGGTTTTGTACCGTTCGTACTTCTACATCTTTCTTATAGTCTTACTTCAGTGTAGGATGTAATGAACTTTCTTTTTAGATTTTAAAGTAATTTTTGGTAACATTTCATTTTACACATATATGGAGGCTTAATTTTGTTTCTGCAGCCAATTCTTTGCCCTTATTATTATTTGTATTGCACTCACCGGCTAAGTATTTCTGTTTGCTAATGTTACAAGTCTACTGTTCAATGTTTCTCTGTCGTTTTCGACTTTGCCGTTCAATAACCGTTTTACTTATTACCTTCCTCTTAGGTTTATGCGTTTCATTCTCCGATTCAGAACTTACATCTGAAGACGGTATATAATCTTCATCCTCTGAAGTATTTTCAAAGTCACTTAAATACAAGTCTTTTCTAACAAACGTGACTTTCTAACAAACTTGATCATTTTGAGAACGATCGGGAGAAGCTGAGGTTCTCTCCTGGGCTTGTTCATTTAAAAATAAAGGATACGGTTCGTTTACATTAATTTTCTACAACAACATTTTTTTACATGTTTTTGCACAATTACAATTAAATTTTATTGTAAAATTCTAACAGGTTTCTCTTCAATATTTCAGGACAGGCTTGCCCTATTTAGTTTTATCTGACGGTAGTAAAAGTTCCTGGTTTTATTCTAAGTACACTTAAATTTACAATTCCTCTCTACAACAAGAATTCAGGAGTTGATATTCACTGCAGATTGTTACCACAGGTATTTATTTTTGAAAAAAAAATTAAGAAACAGATGCGATTACATAAAAACAACTCTATGGGGTAAATAAAATAAAACGGGGAGAAAATTATTTTTATTACAGGTCTTTATTTTAGTGAAGAGTAGAAATTAACAATTTCATCAAGCAAAATAAAAATAAGATCTTTTTGTTTATATTTGATAAATTCATTTTTCACGCGTAAAAAAAACAAATACCGATTTCTTTAAAAACAGATTATTCAGATGTCGGCAACTATTATTAGAAACAATTTAATTTCTTAAACTTAACTGATTTTTAAAAATATTTACACGTCATCCTCATCTCATTGTACCGTGGCTGAGGGGTTGCTTATTGTTTCCTAGTTGAACAGATTGCAACATGCACATTTTGAAATAAAAAATCAGTATTATTAACTTATTTAACATTCTCATTACCCTGAAGTTTCTGGTTCAAATCTGTTATTGCCTTTTCAGTATATTTTATAATATCTTTGTAGGATACTGAAATAAATATACTTAATCTGAAAATTTTGTTTTGCGACTGGGTACTTTTTTTATCGGATAAATGATTTTAAATCATGTCTGGACCTTCTATAATACATATTCTAGACAATCATTTCTAATTTTTATTTTATTTTTTGAGCCTTATTTAAAGCACTAAATTTTTTCAGCCTTACTAATAGGAAATGATTTAGATTAATCCAAATACGTGATATATCTTTCTTTTGTTTGGGCTTTTCAAAATGTTATTTTCCTAGAATTTCATTTTCTGAATATTTATTTAGGTACATGGTATTTCTCAGTCCCCGAAGTTACTAAAAGGAATAAATAAGCAAAATAAAGTTTCTGTTTGTAAGATCATAATATATCATGAAACTGACATGTGATTTAATGTTTCTCTTGGAATTTAGTTGTGTTCTTTTTATAAGTGAGGAGATCAAAAAATTACATCGTAAAAATGAAGGTGATAAAATAAATTTTTAAATGAGATTATACTTAAAAAGAAGGCTTAGTCAATCACCTTTTTTTTATTGATATAAGTAATGGGCATCAAGAAAAAAGATTTAGTCATACATATTTTTTGAAACCTATTATTGCATACATGCTAAAGGAGCCAGCCTTTCTTTAACTTGAATGTTAAAGAAAGTCGATATCTTCTTTAGTTGTCCAGTGACAGGCATGTATATATATATAAATATATATACGTACACGGAAAGGACCAGGAAATTAGAAAGAGCATTCGGGATAACAAAGAATATCTACAACAAAAAGAGTATATCATACGGATCAAAAATAAGAAATACACTACCGTGCTCAATCCAGAACGTATCAGAATGTTTGATACTCAGGAAAAAGAATGAACTGAAGGAAATGGAAATACGTGAAAGAAGAATCTTGAGGGAAAATATTGGAACCAAGAAAACTAGAAGACGGATCTTACGGAGTAAGAAGTAACGAAGAACTTTATAAAGGGAACAACGAACCGCTGACATCGACGATGAGAAAACGAAGGGTGAAGTTCTACGGTCATATACTCAGGATGACGGATGATAGGTTAATGAAGCGCGTCTTTAGTTTTTTAACAAATATGAAAGCGACTACGGATTGGGTCGTCTAAGTTAAGAAGGACTCAGCGAACAACAACTGAACGAAGGCGATGAACGTAACAGAACTGAGTTTAGAGATAAAATTAATAAACACATTTTCAGGAAACTTACGGATAAGACAAGAACTGGGAGGCAGTGGACTGATGAACAAAAACAAGTTAAACGAGACGAAATCAAATTGTACTGGGAAAACAGACAGAAGATATCGGTTGTGCAAAAAATTCAACGCGGTCCAAAGAGACCATAACGAAAAAAAAATATATATACATAAACTTTAGAGTAAAAATATAATGTAAACTATAATCTATGAATAATGTTTGTAGAGAAATTTTCAGTAAAACTAAAAGTGGAAACAATATTTATCATGAAATAAAAAAAACTTTTTTTAAATCTGACTTATACAGGTTTTTTCTTGTTATATCTGTAAGCTGATAGTATTTTTGTTTGTCTACATACTTTTTTTAAATTTTATTAATTGTGTTGAGGGTTTATACATAATAAATTAATTTCTTTAACAATTATTCAGTGAGATTTCTTTCAATAAATGAATGTATATATATATATATAAATATATAATTTTTTTAGATGTTAAA
The DNA here is from genome assembly GCF_047948215.1 of Lycorma delicatula. Lineage (NCBI taxonomy): Eukaryota > Metazoa > Arthropoda > Insecta > Hemiptera > Fulgoridae > Lycorma > Lycorma delicatula. The sequence goes on from NC_134457.1 coordinate 56,270,662, forward strand.
ATACCATCAAAATTTAAATACAACTACTTTTTTTTAAATTTAATTTTGTAATACAAAATATAATATAATACGATTTAACTAATGTGTGATTAATTTTCCCATATCACATGTTTTCGTTTGTTCCGGTATTAATGATACTATATTTGTGAATTAAAAATGGTAAACTATAAAAGGCTCTATAATAAGTAGTACGCTGGAATGGAGAATAAAAAAATATAATAATAATACTAATGACAATAATATTAACCTTTAAAAAATCTGGTGCGTCTTTTTTGGTTGTCTAGGTCGGTTTCCTTTTTTTTCGTCTAGGCAGGTGACTCTTGTTTGCTTGCCTAGCTCGGTATCCTTTTTTCCGTCTAGGCAGGTGACTCTTGTTTGGTTGTCTAGTTCAGTATCCTTTTTTTTCGTGTAGGTAGGTGACTCTTGTTTGCTTGCCTAGCTCGGTATCCTTTTTTTCCGTCTAGGCAGGTGACTCTTGTTTGGTTGTCTAGTTCAGTATCCTTTTTTTTCGTGTAGGCAGGTGACTCTTGTTTGGTTGTCTAGTTCGGTATCCTTTTTTTTCGTCTAGGCAGGTTACTCTTGTTTGGTTGTCTAGTTCGGTATCCTTTTTTTTTCGTCTTGGCAGGTGACTCTTGTTTGGTTGTCTAGTTCGGTATCCTTATTTTTTCGCACTAGAAAACTGATCTGTCCTTGTGGTGACCCGTTATATCCGAATGACCCGTGCAGGGATCCGCCGGTTTGTGTCAATTCCCATGGGCATCACTCTGCGAGATCGTGAAACTGTACAATTTGTAAGGAGGAATTAGCAAACCAAGAGCTAAAGACTATTTAAAACGTCAACTGCTTCAAAGCTAGAAAAGTCACCGAATGTTGCGCCTTATGCTCAAGTTGCTGCAGCTCCTGCAGATTCCTTTAAACTAAAAGTCGCAATCTCTGAACTGGCACCAGATCTAGCGAACATGGTGAAACGTATCGTCAACGAAAAGTTGCAAAATTGTCCTTTACAGAAACTACTCCAAAACCGACACAGGAAAAAAGGAGAAGTCTCCAAAGCAAAGTTGTTCTTCCATATCTAAGAATGAGCTCCCGACCGTTCAAAATGGAAGGAAAGTAAACTAAACAGCACAAGTCGTTTAAACATAATGGACCGACGGTGCAAGTTGAAATAGAGAAAATCCTCTTCAGGTAATCAGGAAAGAAGAGGACGTGATGATGAATGTTGAAAGAGAGAGTGATGGACAAACATCAATGGAGCCCCAGAATTCTCGGAGGCCTCTAAAAGAAAGAGCAAGCTTTTTAGCCGCCCATGCAATGCCCACCGCATCATCTGGCTCACTGGCTCAGTACCATCTAATGCTGACAGTAAATTATCCTCCGGTATCTATTACGAAGACTTGGAAGGCTCAGACAGCCTGGAACATTCTTTCAATTTTGGTAAACTATTCTCTGTTGAAAATATGTATATACAAAATTGAATTTTACCATTATTTAAAATTATAATGATATAATTAATATCTATGATATATTTTAATAATGATAATATATATAGTTACAAAACCACTTTGATCCAAAATTTTCAGTTTTTACAGTTTACCATCTTGTACATGCACCGTAAATATCATACGATTTAAAACCAGACATCCGTAAAAAATAATGTATAAAGTCGCCGGTTTGTTGCAAAACCAGATAACTTTCCAGTTAACCCGTAGCTTTTTTCTGGTTAAAATTTTCTGTAAATCAAAAGAACCAAAAAAATGAATCAAATATAATAATATCACATTCAAGAATATGGTACACTGTTTTTAAGCACAATGTGCTTAAATAGTCTGTTTAGCCGAATAAATAATAAAATGTTAAATAAAACGACGACTTAAAATATTAAAAACACTATATTCCAACGGTGATTAATTTAAATTTCTATGTACACAGAAAGAAATACATAATTAGTTTATACTAATTACCTTCTCTTTCGCCCTTCCAGTGTGTTTTTGGACGGATTTGGCTATCGAAGAGCCCTTGCTTTCCGCAATATTCTGATCGCTACTGGAAAAACTAAACAACTTGTATAATTCTTCCACCGACTAAACTAGAAAAGGAAACGAACAAAGAACGTTGCATACACACGCGGAGTAAAAATAACCTTACTGTTTGATGCATAGCCTAATTTTAGCCATTTGCTCGTGTAGGCCTATGCTATTACTTTTTATGTTTGGTTATTCTCTGTAAGGCTTCTAGTGCAGTACAATTTAATATTCCTTTGTTATTCGTATTGAGAAAAGTTTGATTTAAAAATAAATTTTCAGTTTATAAAATACGCCTACATGTTTTAAATTTTTCTAAAGGTTTTGTAAATGACTAAAGCCCAAGGTTTTCTCACAAATATGGAGCTCCCGGAACGCCCAGAAGAATAACTTTCCATCATAAAAAACAGACTTACGAATGCAACAAAATTACATGAAACTGAGACAAGAAATTTTATTATAAAATATACAAAAGCCAGTATTCCAAGAAAAAATCGTACTGATATTAACAGAAAAGGAGTTTGTTCCTTGTCCACAAAATATTTTATTTTTAAAGTCCCTAAGAGAGAAAAATTTCAAGTATGCCAGAAGGTCTTTCTTGATACATTATTGTAATAAAAAAAATAGCGTTACTAATGTTATTCACATTATAATAATGAAACATATAATAATGTTTCATAATAATTCAAGAATGACGATCAAAGAAAGTTTTTTCATCGTATTTTTAGAACGCGGTTCAACATTGGTTTTAGTAGGTCACGGGTTGACGAATTATCAACCTGTATTTTTTTTAAGGAAAAAATAAAACGTGTGAAAAATATATCATATTAAAGCGAATTCTTACAGGATATTGATCTGATGAAAGACAAAGCCTTTTACTGTCTATTGAAAGAAGAAAGGGAGAATCTTTTAACTATTTAACTTGGTTGCCAAAAAAATCAGGTTCTGCCAACTCATCCCTGATCAAATGGCTTATTATTTGAAACCGTTACACAAATTCAATTTCACAATTATAGTTGGCAGCTCTAAAAGCAAACAAACAAAAGAAAATGTCTTCATCAGCAGAATAGAAAACCCGCACTTTTAAGCAGAACTTGAATAACTTACACAATACTTTAAAGAAGACTCCCCCCCACCATTTTTATGTTAACAACAATAACACATCGTTATTAAAATTATTTTCGTTATAATAAGACCATGAACATTTCTAGTAAATTAGTATTTTGTTACAAAAATCTGTCCGACAAGTATAATTTAATTATACTTTTAGATAATATAAATAGTGATATTGAACAATGGATTCTCATGTAATAATGTATAAACAGAGCGTACTTACAGATACCATCTGTTAACAGTAAAATTACATGTAATATAAGCGCACATACAATACATAGTGTTAAAATTCCGATAGAATTAAAAACGGTAAAGGCTTGATAGATTAAAAATATAAACGGACTTTGATACCACCGTGCACAGTCAAGATTCAGGACGGCGAAGCCTGCTGTTCAGTTACTAATCCCACGTCTGAAAACAAAAAATTAAAATTAAAAACTATTTTACGTTAAACCGGTAGCTGAATTCAGTAGTACTCGATTATCAAACGTTAATGAAGATGATTAAAAAACAAATCTTAGTTTAAAAATGTAAAAGTTTAATGATAATGATGAAGATATTAAGATAAGGGTATTGATTTGCCAAATATTATTGATTGTAATATAGGAGTAATGGTACTAATAATAAGAAGAGTTGTGTATATAGTGAATGTTTTTTGTTTTTGTGTATATGTGAATCATTCACATCCATTCAGGCATCTTTGTTTTTCTAGGAGAGAATACGATTTCCCACTTTCTTTTATCGTTTACTAGAACTGAATATTTTCATAAAATGTTATTAAAATGAATAAAATTCATCGCTTGTATGCGTTATTGATGAACTATTTTATTTGTCAGAATTTTTTTTCTCAGCGAATTTTAGTATAATTTTTACGGCCGTCTTAATGATGAGTTGATAAATTTAAGCAGTGTCTTGTCTTCATGCTTTATAAAAATCGTAAACGTATTGAGTGTTAACGCTTACATTTTTAAGTTTACGATTGATTATATCGAACGCGTGATTGTTCATCTTTTCATAAAATTCAGGCTTTATTGAACTTCCATTTCTTGGCTTTTAATTCTTCAGATATGAAACGGTCTAGAAATTTAAAAAACTTTGTGGTTTACTTAACGAGTAACAAGTACGTACAGTTATTTGAACGTGCTATTTTGTATAATTTGAATATTAAGTAAAATTATAGAGGCATAGCTCAGCGAGGTAAGGTAAAAAGAACTCTTTTATTTACTTTATGATCGGGCGATAAAAGTAATGCAAAATCAGAATACAGAAATTACCGGTAAGAAGATCGGATAAAGAGAAAAAAACATTTTGACTGCAACACATTTAGTTACTACGAGGACGATGGCTTGTAAAGCGAGTACATTTTAGTGAATTCCTTCAAATGAATTCCGCTTCACTTTCGATCGAGGATTGGGGTCTAGTCGCACAGAAGCATTGCTGCAGAAAGAAATGATTGTATTCGGTCGTAGATAACTATGAACCAAAGACAACGTGGCTGTTTAATTATAATCTGTGTTAAAGGTGTTATTTACTGGCAACAATAACGTGGAATGAAGTGCCTCAGAAAGATTTGATCTGTTCAAAATAATTTTGAATTCTGATGATAAAGCAAATGTAAGGCCTATTATTTCCAACATGTTAATCGTCTCCCTTTTTAAAAATTATTACAACAATTGTTATTTACTTCAGTTTTTCAGAAAATCTATCGCATTCCAAATTTGAGTTGCAAAGATAAGAAAAAACGTTATGATACAATATCAAACATATATTAGAAAGAATAAACGTTAAAATAATCAAAGTCAGATGATTTTTTCCTTTTTTTTTGTATATCTTACGCCTTATATTTCTAAACAATCAGTCGATTGCGAAAACAAAGTTTTATAAATGGGGAAATCTAAAACTACAAATGTCAACAAACGAATCAGAATTCAGTCAAGAATTTTTCACACTTCCTAGAAGAATAAATGTAATCGTAATTTTTTGACATTTATTAATATCTTTGTGAAAATCAGGAGTTGATACAGCCGGTGTCTGTTTTTGCTCTTCTTCCTATTGATAAAACGATAATATGTTCTACTCTCCTTTAACATACTCAACATTATTTCTTTCTGATGTCAGGTATAAACCGATTTCTGTACCTAATCTTTTACTTTTTTCTTTTCAAAAAGTATTGTTTTAGGTAGATTTCATAAGAATGCTAGCAATTGTAACGGGTACCATGATTCGACTTCCGGAAAATTTCAACATATTTTCACACCGCCCAGACCCCAAAACGACCGTCAGTTCAAAATTTTATATATTCATATATATATATATATATATATATATATATATTTCACTTTGTTGTGGACACGATAACTTCCAAAATTTTGCACCAATTACCTTCAAATTGATACTTAAAATTTAACTACCCATAATCTCTGTTGTTTTAAGTTTTTTCATATTTAATATTTTAGTTTTTGTATTATGTATGTTTTTTTTTTATGTTAGTTATAGTGTTGCAGTTTCGTTACAGTTTTTATTTTAGTTCTTAGTCTTTTTGTTACCCGAGAAGGGACCCTTTACACCCCCTTTCGGATTTTTGCGGAGTTTTATTTTTGCGAATTTTATTTATTTTTATTTTGTTTTAATATATTACGCTTGTTTTAAATTCTTTATTAAAGTTGTTATTTCGGACGATGATAACATGAAAGTTTTTTCGCCCTCAAAAAAAAATATCGGTCGAGTTCGTTAATGGGCAAGATCAAACCATGATGGTGGAATTGGTGGTAGGGGGGCTTTTCGAAAAAAAATTTCTGTAACGTTGTTATTAAGTAAAATATCGAATTCGTTTTAAAATTCCTACTATCCTTTCGATAAGAGCCTAAAACCTATCTAGGTAAAGGAATTGTAAGATGGGGCTTGTCGTATGCTAAATATGTAAAATTATTTTTCACATGCAACCGTTATCGTATCGAGTAAACTTGAAGTTTTTCTTAACTTTAAGATGGAAATCTTTTTTATTTCTTACTTAGCATCGGTGAAATCTACCTCCGCCTTCCGACGTGCCGAAAGGGATTTTTATCTTGCAAAAATGTTACTTGTAATCCACAATTTAAACTTTAGAGTAATTATTGATACTTCTAAATTCTGCGTCATTAATAATAATTCGGTTTATTACAAACAATTAAATCACATTTTGAATTTCCTATTTGTCAAACGGATAAAATTTTCTAATAATAGTAAGTTACTTAAATCGATCGATGTATTCTACTTCGTATATTTATTTTACTAGACCAAACTGTAACTATTAACGATTGGATAGCCTGTTTTACAAAACATCGAAAAAATTCAAAGGACAGTCTTTTTAGTTTTTTAGACTTTACCGTTAGAATCTAACAGAAGTCTATGCTTAGAACTATCAACCCTACCTCGTAATATATCGACTGTTATGCCTCTTCCTAATTATGCTAACCGTTTCCCTTTTGTACACAATCGGCAAAAATTAGATTAATTTATAAATATTTCAAAGGATATATAATATATTAAGAGGTTTGTCATGAAAAATTTTGAGATCTGATAAATAAATTGTATTAAAATGTCATAATATTTTGTAAATCGTTTCTTTAATGATTTTGACCCTTCTCTTTAACAATAATCAATAAAATATATCCGAGTGAATAACTATTGAAGATCCAGCAATAAAATTCAGATGCTTTTTTCACTTTACAGACTACAAACCGTTAAGATATTAAAATTATAGAAATTCAGATTATAGAGTTTACAGAGTTTCAGATTATAGAAAACTTTCATGAGTGGTAGTGCTAAACATTGTATTTAATAATTGTGTAGTGTAGTGTAATATAAATGAATAGTGTAGATATTAATAAAATGTATAATATTGTTTAATAACGTCTAATTATCATATCGGTGCATTATAATTATATATCGGTGACTTAAAATAAAGCGACCAATGCGCTGTTGATATGGTTTAAGGTGTATTCCATGTATGAAGAAATCCCTGATGGAACCGTTAAGTTAAACAACTTTATTTTTATCCCTATAAGATTTTACTAAAATAAAAAACAACAGAAAATAAAACATTTTTAATCAAAGAAAGTGGCAAAATCCCAATTTAAAATTATTTTGTCGCAAATTAACAGGATTTATAAAAATTAAGCAACGACCAAAAATAGGGTAAAGCTGTCACTTTAAACATTTTTATATACAATTTAGCCTAACATTTTTAATGATTTTTACTTTTTAGGATTTTTTACGCGTCAATTTTTGCAATTATTTTAGTGGTCGTGAATTAAAAGTTTGGTGTGATAAATAGTTCCACAATGTTTACCTATTCTGTTTCATTCTAAACGCGTCTTCTGTAAATTTTGTAATAATGATTTAGAAGAAATTGGTATCTTCCATTATTATTTCCCTTTCTTACCTGCCCCTATTCTAGTTTAATCCCTATGGAGTTCTTTTCTCCACAAAGATAGATTTTCTAGGTTTTGTACAAAATTAAAAAGAATGGTAATCTGGATTTTAATTTATAATTCGGGAGAGTAATGTAGTCCTCGGTTTGATGAGATGCGTTAAGTTGTAGAACCTGAAAGTAGATTTGTACTTTTACGTCCTGTAAAATAAACAATTTCGCACTCACCGATAGCGGGCTTCAATTAATCCTGTTCACAATTTGATCCTGGAAGTTGCACTTGATGAGTTTGACTGATATGGATAACACGACGTCTTCTACCGTGGATTAATTTGCATATAGGATTCAATTTTCCGTTCAATAAATACTTTCCGTGCAAGCAGCTGTAAAATCTTGATTTAACATTTACGAGAAACACAGTTCAGCAATCAGTCTTTGATGACTTCCGACTTGTCCTAATCTTGTACCGTGAATTTATAGTTAACAGTTTTTTTTTTTTTTTTTTTTTTTATTGCATATTCCAGGTGAATTTTATTGCTGCACCCTGATAGATGAATCGATTCAAAAGATATAAAATAATTACCGATAAAATAAAATCTTTTTTTCTAACTTGGACAAGCGCATGTATTTGACCATTAAACAAATTTTTTAGCCAGTTATCAAGAAAGCATTGGTTCCAGAATTATCTCTTACTGCCTTTTTATGTTCTGCAAAACAGAATTAAAATAATAACAGATCATGATTAGTATATTTTAAAGTTTAACTTTTTTTCAAAAAGATTTCATTAAAAATAATTCTGTTTTCTGGTTTCTCAATTTTATCTTTAATAATATAAATTAAAAATATTAAATATTTATTATTCTGTAATAATGATTAATTTATTTAACCGTCGGGTTATGAATAACGATTAATAAGATGAAGTTGTATAATGATAGTTGTTCAGGTGTGTGAAATTGTGGTATTTTATTAATTTTATAATAAAATAAATTTACAGATTATATTAACTCTATTGGATTTAAAACTTTAGTTTTTTTTAATAATTTTCATCTATACAGAACAAAACATTGCAACTTCTTACGGAAATAACCACGGTCGTTCTGATTGAAAAAACCTTCAACTTTCTCAGCCAGCTTTCTCCTTTCCATTTCCTTTTCCCCGTTTTCTCCTTTTTTCCATTTTCCCTTCTTCTCTTTTACCTTTTTCCATTTTTTCCCACTTCCCTTTTCACGTTTTTTCCCTATCGCCCTTTTACCCGCGCGTAAATCGGTCCAGTAGGTTTTTAGTCTATAGCGAACACAAATATCGGAAACATTGAAACGGAATCGTAAAATATTTAATATAGTGCGTGTTACTTTTACGCCCAACAGATAGCTCTGTTTTTAAAAAAAAAAACATGTTTTTACCTGCCGCAGGAGACATCTTAGGTATATTAAGAGTAGGTATACAAAAACACGCGCGTATTCGAATGCAACGTCGTGTCAAAACTTCAAAGCGATTGCTGAAGACCTTTCGGAGATTTAAGATTTTGAACAAACGAACATTTAGATTTTTATTTATATAGATTTAAATCCATCTAATAAGTTACCCGCAGCATTAAATCTTTAAAAATCTTAATTTTTTGCTAACTTTTAATCTTGAAAAAAAATTAACCAAAACTTTCTCCCATTTCCTAGAAAATTACGACTTCGTTTATATATAAATACGGCTATTTCTAAACGATTTCAGAAAGCTCTTTTTACTTCCTTTTTCGAAGTAAAGGTACTATTCTGATCCCGAAAAACTACGGGTTTCAGATTTCAACGAAAAAAGCCTTAAAAGAATAATCCCGATAAAATAAAATAAAATAAATAAAGCCGTAATAAAATAAGCTGTCATTTAGAGCTTTTTAACGCTATATTATAAATGGTACTTATTTTCATCAGTTCCAGAGTTATAGCCAAATAAAATTTTAATTAATGAAATATTTGGATCTTGCAAGGTACATCGGTTCGAATCCGAATTCATCTCCTTTTTTTTCAATTTAAATATATTGATTTATTAATAAATATTAACCTCTGATTGTAAAAAAAGGATATTTACTATAAATAATAATTCAATAATAACAATAAAAAAATATCATTAGTTATTAATGAAATAAAACTTTATGTACTTATCATTGTAAAAAAATGTGTATATGCAATTTAATAGGCGTACAAGGAAATAATGTGGTGTCCGCATCAAATTTTTAATTAAAAAATGCGCCTAAGAAAAAATATCACCTCAATTAGGTGAAATCTCGAGATACTGAGGGTGACCTTGGTCTACAGCCTTACCCCCGTGACTTTTTAAGTTGAAAATTTAGTCGGCATCAATGCCTCGCATATAGAAGTAATGCGACTATGTTTGGTCAAAATCGGTCTAGTAATTCTAGAGATATAAAGCGATATAGAGGCCGATACCGAACACAAGTATGTACGACTTTATCATCCGGGAAAATTTTCACTGATTTTTTGGGTTCTTTAGATTTCAAAACTCAAGATCCACTGAAAACTGCATATGCTCATATCGGACCGATTACAATACTTTCTAGAGCTACAGCTCTAGAAGGGAATTTAAATATATATATATATATATATATATATATACGTAATAAAAAATTAATGCACCACGCCTTCCTTTTTTTTACATATTTATTTTCCCCGCCCAACACCTCAGCCGGACCCGAAATTAAGCATAAACTCAGCTCGGAGGGGTGCCATCGCCTCAAACTACCTTTGCAGGAACAAACCCCTACCCAGGCAGCCGGGACTCTGTCATTTATTGTCATGCCATGCCTCTAACGAGGGGACACAAGTGAGCTCCCCCACCGGGACTCCGGTCTTTATGTATCGTCTCTAATTAGGGACCCTCAAAGGGATTCCCCACTGGAACTACAGTCTTGACGCCTCGCCTCAAATCAGGAATCCTTAAAGGGATCCCCCACCGGGACTACGGTTTTTCAATACCCCAAATGTGCTGCAAGGGTGTTCCGCTCGATCATTGATGATAGGACATCGGAGCCTCCCACACTTCCCGATGAAATTCGTAACTGTCTTTTAGATACGTCATGGTTTTATTGTATTGTTGTTTAGAAATTCTTTATGTAAATCTTCTGCGATAGGTATTATCCGGTTAGAACTGTAAATTTCTTTATACAAATGCGGAGATATGAATATAATTGTTTGAAATCTAATATATAACGATTATTTATTATAAAACAATTTTATTATTCATTTTTTCAAACAATATTACCAAAGGAAAAGCGATTCTTTAATCTGAGCCCAAGCCGGAATCCCGACTGCGGCTTTTTTTCATCAAACGGAACAGTGTTATCAAATAAATAATTATTAGATTAGATAATTACTTCTTTATATTTATGTTTTTAAATAATATATGGTCTTTAAAAAATATTTGTTCGTCGATTAAATTTTTATTATTACAATATATATGATATTTTTCCAAATTAGAAATATTATAAATATCTAAGATTTTCATGAAATTATTACGATCGGATGTATGACCGTATTCTATTATATGTTGCCGGAATGCCGACTGTGGAAACATTTGGTAGCCGGAATTGCGACCGCCAAAATATCTTATATAAAGTAGATTCAAAGGGTACAAACCGTTAGATTTGGGGATTTCTGGTACTTATTTAAGGGAAGAATTAATTTTAAATTTAGCAAGTTGTATCTAGAAAGATTTGAAATAATTTCTGTATCGCTATTTATATTAATTTAGTTATTTATTTTAATATATAATTTGTTCATTATAACAGTTAGCGACAGTAACGTTTTTAATTATTTCTATTTCTTTATTTGAAGAAGTTTTATCGTGTTTGAGGCATTTTACGACTCTATATAACAATTAATTAAAAACACCCGTGTTTTGGGAGCATGGATGAAATTAACGGTAATTAATTATTGTGTTATTTAATATGTCTACTATATATTTCTAATTTTATTTGGTTATCTATTTTATTATGTATTTTTATATCCGTAAAACTTAAAGGATTATTATTTTTTATTTTCTATTTCCATTGTAAATGTTATGTATTTATCAATTTTATTAAATTCATTTAATATTATATTTCATTCATTTGAACATTTTCATTATATATATATAGTGTCATCTACATAACGTTTATACAATAGTATATTGAGTCAAAATTTTATTGATATAAGAATCTTCTAAAAACTGCAAATATATCTCTACCAAAATTGCAGACAACGGTTCACCCATAGACAAGCCAAATGGTCGTTTGGCTTTCGTTGGGCATTCTGCAAATACTAAAATATAACGTTCGGCGGATAAATTTTACACACTAGCGTGCTACATGGAGACAAAAGTTATTATCGAATTGGGCGTGGCAGAACATGAGCTAAAATCCCCCTCTACAAAATTGCGATAAGAGTGTACGTCAACAAGCCACACACAATCAAAGACCTGATAATTTCCATTCCTCAAGAAATTAAAACTGTGTCAAATGAAATGTTAAAGTAAGCCGTGCAGTGCTTTGAGGAGAGGCTACGAATTTACGTCCGAAAAGAAGAACAGCATCTTATTGATATTCTTTTTCAAACCTATTAAGGTATATTGATCTCAAAAATATCATTATTTAATGTAAATTTTTTTTCTATACCGAAATGATTCAACAGTCAAAAACGTGCGTTTTTGACCCTTTATTTATCATATTAATCATCAACGGAGCAAAATTTCTTTTGGTATTCTTTTAAATATCTTAGTCATATATAAAAATATCTTTATTAAAATAATTCTAATAAAATATTTAACAAAATCTCTCATAAAAGAATTTAATATAGAACAAATAAAATTCTTCATATACATATGATCATAAAAAATGACATAAGACACCAACTTAGAGAGAGAAATAATAAATACATAGAACGACGAAAGAGAGAGAGAGAGATTGAGAGAGAGAGTGTGATCATATGAGAGTGTATTTACGAGTATGTTAAGAACTGTACAAAGATAGCCTCTTTGATATTTAAATACTCATGAAAACTCAATTGTCTTTTATATTCTGAGTCAAATACGAGTTTATCATTTTCTTAAACACTTATTTGTTTCATTAGAATTATGCGTTATATTTCATAGTTTTTATACACCAATAAAAATAATAATTTTAGGAATGATAGAGCTAAATGTAATTTTTTTAATTCTTAAGAAAGAATAACCATGTAGTAAAAGAAATAATAAATTTCCTCTTTTTATTAAAAAAAAAAATAATGCTACTAAAGGTCATTTGTGTGCGTCTCTCTCTCTCTCTCTCTCTCTCTCTCTATATATATATATATATATATATGTGTGTGTGTGTGTGTGTGTGTGTGTGTGTGTGTGTGTGTGTGTGTGTATCAGTCTCCTTTAGATAACAGACACCGGAATGGCGGAGGGCGTGTCGTAGGCACGTAGGGAGAAGCTAGTAATAAATAAATCTGAATAATCATGAAGTTTTTAAAATTTTGTAAAACTGTGTTACCTGTGGATATAAGAATTTAGTCTGATTCCTAATCCTCACTATTCTGTTATTTTTATTGATATATTATTAACTAATTAAAAACTGATAAAAAATATAACCCAAATAAAAATCAAACTACACAAGAATTGTCCCTGCTTTTAGATATTCGTAGGTAAAAGTGACAATCGCAAATCAGCTGATTTCGAAGTCGAGAGTCTAAGGTTCAAATCCTATGCCTAATAAATCCTATTGCCTAATAAAGGCAGTTACTTTTATTCTTATATGAATACTAGATCGTGGATTCCGGTGTTATTTGGTGGTTAAATTTCAATTAACTACACGCCTCAGGAATGGTCGACCTGAGACTACAAGACTACATTTCATTTACATTTATATATATCTTCTGAAGTAATAGTTTACGGCGGTTCCGGACACTAAACAGACAAAAAAAGAGAAGTAAACAGTGACAAAACAAATCCCTAAAAATCGAAAGAATTTGAAAACATTTGATATGAAAAATATGTTTTGCTTATTATCAATGTGCATTTTTCATGACGTTGTCATATATCCAATCGTTTGTGGTTGTTGGCTTTTCCGGTCTGCTATAATACAAAATTTAACATTTTGGTACTGGAAAATATACGAGTGCACGCCTGAAAATACTACAGATAATGTCGGAAGAAAAGGAAACTGGGGTTAGAACAATAGGATGTCCACAGAAATGTTGCGCAGATGAAATTAAAGAGAAAATAAAAAAATTTCCTTTCTGAAAAAATTTTTTAAAAATAATTAAGAAATTAAATAACAAGAGGTAGATTTAAAAATTAAAAAAAAAAACGATACCAAAAAAAACATTGCTGATAAACATTGTTGTTTAATATAGGTTAATTAAAGTGTGTGCGGGTGAATTTTGTATACAGTATAATCTTGTTTATAAATTTCTTAAATTTATTTAAACATACAGAAGGTCAAATTAAAGGTGAGACCAAACTCGAGGAAGTGATTCTACTTAACATACTGAAGAAAAAATGTCCAGTGAACATAAATCCAAAAACGTATATTTTTCTGTCTGTCCGCAATTTTGTATTTTTTAAGAAAAAAATGAATAGTAAAAGGATTAATAGTAGTTGGAAGATTAAAGAAAAACAAACCAACATACTTGGCATTTATAGACCTAGAAAAGGCATTCGATAACGTAGACTGGAATAAAATGTTCATCATTTTTAAAAAATTAGCGTTCAAATAGAGAGATAGAAGAATAATTTCTAACATTTACAGGAACCAAACAGCAACAGTAATAATTGAAGAACATAAGAAAGAAGCCGTAAGAAGAAAGGGAGTCCGACAAGGACGTTCCCTATCCTCGTTACTTTTTAATCTTTACATGGAACTAGCAGTTAATGATGTTAAAGAACAATTTAGATTCGGAGTAACAGTACAAGGTGAAAAGATAAAGATTCTATGATTTGCTGATGATATAGTAATTCTAGCCGAGAGTAAAAAGAATTTAGAATAAACAATGAACGGCATGGATGAAGTCCTACGCAAGAACTACCGCATGATAATAAACAAGAACAAAACAAAAGTAATGAAATGCAGTAGAAATAACGAAGATGGACCGCTGAATGTGAAAATAGGAGGAGAAAAGATTATGGAGGTAGAAGAATTTTGTTATTTGGGAGGTAGAAGAATTTTGTTATTTGGGAAGTAGAATTATTAAATATGGACGAAGCAAGAGCGATATAAAATGCCGAATAGCACAGGCGAAACGAGCCTCCAGTCAGAAATATAATTTGTTTACATCAAAAATTAATTTAAACGCCAGGAAAAGGTTTTTGAAACTATATGTTTGGAGCATCGCTTTATATGGATGTGAAACTTGGACGAGTGGAGTACCTGAGAAGAAAAGATTAGAAGCTTTTAAAATACGGTGCTATAGGAGAATGTTAAAAATCAGATGGGTGGATAAAGTGACAAATGAAGAGGTATTGCGACAAATAGATGAAGAAAGAAGCATTTGGAAAAATATAGTTAAAAGAAGAGAGACTTATAGGCCACATACTAAGGCCTGTCCTGAAATAGTCGTTTTAATATTGGAGGGACATGTAGAAGGAATTGTGTAGGCAGGCAACGTTTGGAATTTTTCAGCACTCAGGTGCTGAAAAGAATTTTATTTCACATTAATGCTTTTAATACTGTATAAATTTTAAATTAAACACATAATTTGATGAAGGAGGTCAAATTTGATCCGTTCCTCGGAAAAGTAAAAATGATAGATGTTCAAGGTTTATTCTTCATTAAATTGAATGATTTTAATGATAATTTTTTGTATTTCGTATAGGAATTCCTCTGATAATTCTGAGAAATTTTTTTTATAACTTATATGAACGGAAAATTATTTAGTCTAAATAAACGATTAGAAGATAATTATCATTACGTTGGGTTATTGTAGTGTGATTATTCATATTCTAATGTCATTCTTTTATTTAAATAATTTTGTGTATAACTTCTACGTATATTAATTTATTGTTTTACATATTATTTCTATTTCTTCTAATGACTATGATGTATGTAAAATATCTTCTGTACTGATATTATTAATTAAGAGTAATATTTTATATGAAAGTAATGAATAATGTTTATTAATTAGACAAACCATTTAGCGAATATAATAAACATTTTGAATCGGTAAATCAATATATGAAATACATATTCGTCTTTTGTCAAGACAGGAAACCATTTCATTTATCATTCTTTATTCCGTACTATGGCTGAAAAAAGTTCTTTGTGTTACCGAGATATTTTTTTGTTATATTTGTTGGTACAAGAATTATATATATATATATATATATATATATATATAGTCTAAAACTTTTTTAAAATTCCACAGCTGCTTGTGCTAAAAAAAAACCGTACATTAAAGATGACAGGTTAAAGTTAAAACAAAAAGAAAAAAAAAATGCTATTATATGTAGACTTCAAGGACAAGTGATATTGCATAAGACAACTATATAACAAAAAGCCTTGTACGTGACCAATGTTAAGTCGACAAGGGTGTGAGGGATGTAAAAAATTAGTCGTCGTGTGTATTCTTTATTTCATAAACCAATAATGCTCTCTAGAGAGTAAAGTTAAAACTAGAATTAATTTAGTATATGGTTAACGATAAATCATTTATTTTAAAATTAATACTTGTTTTGTTTTTGTTTGAAAAAAACATTTAATTGATTAAATCAAAGTTTATATATTTAAAATAAATTAACAAAAGAATTTGAATTATATTTATCTTTTAGTTTGTATAATTTTCTTTAGTGTACTTCCATCATTAATGTGATACATTGCAGTGAAACTAACGTGAAGATGTTTTAATAAGTAACAACTAAAGTTTTTTGAATGGATATCAGGCAAAATACGACTTTAAAAATATAAGTAAGTACAATATACGATATATTTTGATTTGATTTATTTAGAAAATATTTATTACATAAATATATGTATTAATTTATTGATTCGTACGATTTCCTGGAAATGTTTGCTTACATATTATACTTCATTCGACCGCCATTATCAACTGCGTCCCTTATTTCATATAGTTTGAATACTTGTAACTTATTATATAACAAGAGTATATTATTTATTAGAACCCAAAACCGGAATATTGGACGGGAGAATTTATACAGTAGCCATTAGTTTTAAAATACGACTGGAATTGGCCAGAATTCGAATTTAATCTCCTACACCGGAAGGTTTATTATATTCATTTCGATAGAGATATAAAATTTTGTTTTCGTAATTAAATTTAATGTAAATCGGTTTTAATTTTAATATAATCTATTTGTTTGTAGAATTGATTCAAATCGTTAAATTTATTTGATTCATATTACATCAATTTATCGTTCGGATCGGGTGTTGTTAATACATAATTTGATTTCAATTTTATTCGGTGTATCCCGGTAATCAGAATTAGCCATCCTTTGATAGAAAATGAGTGATCTACCGATTCTAATTTTACTAAAGTAATAACTTTCATGTGTTAAAACAAACAAATCTTCTTTCAGTAGGATTTTAATTTGTTTTCCTCCTCAACCTTAATAATTTTCCAAAATTTTCTCCTCTTAATTTTAATTTCTAAAAAGCTTTTTGTAGATTTATAAGAAAATAAATAAAATGAAAAGTAATACTGGTTACTATCTATAGCAGTATTAGTAAAAAGTCTTGAAGGTAAACGTTTAACTTAAACGAGATGTGGATTTATTGATTAATTTTTATATCTTTATACTGTGTAATTTTAATATAATTTTGATGTACGATGTTTGATAATACGATAAATTGATGTAATATGAATCAAATAAATTTAACGATTTGAATCAATTCTACAAACAAATAGATTATATTAAAATTAACATTACAGATCGATTTATAAATATTTTGTTTTGCGTCTTTTATCAGACGGTCTTACTATCAAGTAAAAAAATATCTTTCTCACAGATTTTTTCTCCATATTTAGAAGCGATCTGAAAAAAGTTATAAAGTTTCTATTTAATGATATGAGTATATCATAACAATTTAACCTATGATTTTTTTGTGTGAGATTACGGGCATCAACTACTATTGTCATTTAGCCCTAATGGAAATTTGTAGCGTATGAAAAATGCCAACCTGACCGGGATTCAAACCCGGGATCTCCTGAAGATTAATTTGTACTTTTTTAAAATTAAAATCTGGTTTGACTTTGGGTTTAAATTGGAGTACGTTATATCTATATTGCGTTTAATTTTTAAATACCATTCCTATATTGTTAAAAAGAAATATATTCGGTATTTAAACAAATATTCCATGTTGCCGGTATTTGATAAAATTACCATTTTTTTATCCTAAATATCTGATAATCTGATATCAGTAAATAAGGTATAAATTTATTTTTTATGAATATATATATATATATATATATATATATATATATAGACACGACATACAAATAATCTAAGTCAACCTCATACAGAAGTAAGAAATATAAGGGATGGGAACTTGTCAATTTACATTAGTGCATTCAAGCAATCTTAACAAATTTGTTGTAAGTATATTAACAATATCTATTAGTTTAACTGTCAACTAATTTACAAGCTGTCCGTCATTTTAACACTTGAGATATAATTGTTTCCGACTTAAATACCATTGACCCTCTTTAACATTTAAAAACTTTTTAAAGCAGAAAAGCACATTAATAAACAGGACAAGATATATTAAACGATTTCGTTTTATATTGTTAATTAAATTTACAAATACTCTATATATTTTAAATTTAACCTCGGTTAAAATATAGTAACAAAATTTAAAAAAATAAGCGTATTAAATTATCGGGTGTATTATACTTAAAAAAAAGCAAAAAATTAAAATAAAAATAAAGTAGATTTCAATCAGTAAAATTTGATTTAATTTTTTATATTATCAATAAATTAAACAAAAAATGAGTATCGTCATTAACTGTCTCGTATATAAAAAAAAAATCCCTTTTCGCATGCCGGAAGGCGGAAGTAGATTTCACCGCTGTTAAGTTTGGAATAAAAAAGATTTCCACCTTATACTTAAGAAACACTTCAATTTATTTAATACAATACATGTTTAGCATACGATAAGCTCCATCTACTTAGAATTCCAGCAACATTTTGGTCATCCCTTTCCGTAAGAGTTGGTTATATAAAAAAAAATTGTTACAGAAAAGTTTTAGGTAATGTTTAAAGGACTAACGACCACTTTAAACCGATTCGATACTACGCCTATTAAGGAAGGTATGATTATTTTTTTGTCTTCAAAACACAATTTTTTCAACCAACTGGGCAAATGGTTAGTGATAGCAAGAAACTTTACTTAAGTTATCAGCCCTTATCTAAAGAATAGTAACTAGGAACTTTCAACGAATTCGATATTTTACTTAATAACAAAGTTATAGCGAAGTTTTTTTTTCTCGAAAAAGCCCATTCCATTTCCACCCTCATGGTCCGATTTTTCCTATTAACGAACTCGACCAAGATTTTTAGACTAGTTATCTTTTTAAGGCTCAGTTTGAAAGGGATTGGCGCAAAATTACGGTAGTTATCTTGTTCCCAAAAAAGTGAAATATATATTGTATATATAAGCTTTTGAACTGACGGTGGTTTTGGGGTCTGGGGAATGTGAAACGCGAAGATATGTCGAAATTTTTCGGAAGTGGAGTCATGGTACCCCATTACATTAAGTAGCTGTCTTATGAAATCTACCTAAAAAATAAATAGTTAATAGCTCATGTCCATTAGGACACACTTTTATTCTATACAAACACATTCCAATAATTTATTTTCTGTAGTGAATTTTTTTGAGGTTAAGTCCATTTTGATTTTCTGTTGACTCAGCAAGTCGAGGGTCTTTTATGATCGATCCTGAACAGCATCAATATTCTCCGAGTATAAATATTTTGTATATTTTAGTTATCTATGTATATATAAACCCACTGGGTCGGTCTAGCGGTGAACGCGTCGTCGCAAATCAGCTGATTTAGAAGTCGAGAGTTCCAGCGTTCAAGTCCTAGTAAATTCTGTTATTTTTACACGGATTTGAATTCTAGTTCGTGGATACCGGTGTTCTTTGGCGGTTGGGTTTCAATTAATCACACTTCTCAGAAATGATAGACCTGAGACTATACTTCATTTACAATCGTACATATCATCCTCATTCATCCTCTGAAGTCATACTTGAACGGTAATTCCTGGAAGATAAACAGGAAAAAGGAAGATATACAAACGTAAGAATTTCGAAATTTATTAAAAACAATTCGTTTATCAAAACTTGGCAGATTTTACTTTCTTTTTCTTTATTTTTTCTGTTTAGCCTCCTGGAATTACCGTTCAAGTATTACTTCAGAGAATGAATTAGAATGATATGTATGAGTGTAAATGAAGTGTAGTATTGTACAGTCTCAGTTCGACCACTCCTGAGATGTGTGTTTAATTGAAATCCAACCGCCAAAGAACACCGGTATCCACGATCTAGTATTCAAATCCGTGTAAAAATAACCGATTTTACTAGGACTTGAACGCTGGAGGAACTCTCGACTTCCAAATCAACCTTTAGAGGGAAGAATCCTTCCCTCTTCCCCGTTTTTCGATTTTTCCCTTTTTCCCCTCGCGTAAATCGGTCCAGTAGTTTTTGAATCTATAGCGGACACACATATCGGAAACATTGAAATGGAATCGTAAAATATTTCTTATAGCGTGTGTTACTTTTACGTCCAACAGATAGCGTTGTTTTTAAAAAAAAAAAAACATAATTTTACCCGTCACAGGTGTAACATCTTAGGTATATAAATAGTAAGTATAAAAAAACACGCGATTATTCGGATGCAACGTTGTGTCAAAATTTCAAAGCAATTGCTGAAGAACTTTCGGAGATATAAGATTTTGAACAAACGAACATCACGTTTTTGTTTATATAGACAACTGGTTACCCGTACTTCGGAAAGGTAAAAATGTATTTTACCCGGTTCTTAGTGTTACTCGACAAATACCACTTCAAGGTGACCGTATTTCGTTTCTTATATTTTTAATTTTTTAATTACTTTTATTTTTTTAGCCAAGTAACTGGAGCAGATGTAGCCAGTCGTATCGGACATACAATAACAGTTGCTACGTTGGTTGAACCGTTGCGTTATATACCGTCTCACCCTTCAACAATTTTCAAAAACCCGAAAATGGTTTTTAGATATTTATCTGAACAGTATTTGCAAGCTCCAATCTAGTGAATATCGTGTTTAGTATAGTCGGAAATGGGGAGTATTTGTAATAATGTAATTTGGATTAAGTGTAATAATTTTGAAAAATCTAGAAATTTTTTTTTTTTTTTTAGATATGTACATGAAGATTAAGCACTCCAAAACTCAAGTTGATATCTTCATCTCTTACCGAAAAGTTAAAAAAAAAATGTAGCCGTTTTTGAAAAAAAATTCAAAAATCAATTTTAACTCTTTAAACTTGTAATTTCGAAAAATCTAGATGTTAGCTTTTAGATATTCATTTGAAAATTAGACGTATTAAAAATCAAGTTTATACCTTAATTTATTACCAAGAAATTATAAAAAAGTAAATGTCATTGTTATTACATTTTAAACATAAACACTCTGAATTTCAAAAAATTATTCTTAGTGTGCTCTTCCTAAAAAGAACGTTTATTATTTAAAATTTTCAATAATTTATCTTTAGTAGTTTTTACTGGGCGTTAATGATGAATCAATCAATTAGGTACAGTCAATGTTTTACAGATACAGGTATTATTTATATGGTAAATGAAAATTGTTTTCCAAAATAATAATAATAATAAATAAATAAATAATTTTTAGTTAAATATATTACAAAAATTATTTTTTATTTAATAATTTAATAATTATTTGACCTCTTGAAAAAAGATTTATTAATTTAAAAATATAATTTTATTTTCCTTCTCTTGAAATAAAGTAATAAAAACAATTTGCTATGTACATCTGGAACTCGGCTAACAAGATGAGTCAACAGTTGTATAGTTAAGAACGATGACCGATTGTACGCGGAAGGGAACGAATGTAACAAACAACCCAGCCGACTCGTTCTAGACAGTCATCGCTGGATGTACAACGAAGTTACATGTAGTTAAATAAGGTACGTTTATTGATATATATATATATATATATATATATATATATATATTTCATAATTTCAACTCTTCTATTTTTTTTTGTTTGTTAATATTTAAAGGTTTTTTTTTTATTGTAACAGTAAGATGTACACTTTTTTTATCTGTATTTCGTGATGTGTGTGTGTGTGTGTGTGTGTGTGTGTGTGTGTGTGTGGGTGTGTGTGTGTTGGTGTGTTGTAGAATAAATAAATATTATTGTAATAACAGTTTTCAATTTTTTTAATACAGTATATTTATAAAGACAAAACATATAACACATAATCTGTTGCTAATTCTGTTAAAAAATTTGGGTGTATTTTCTTGCAAATTTATATATTTTACCGATCGACC
This sequence comes from Lycorma delicatula, assembly GCF_047948215.1. Taxonomy (NCBI): domain Eukaryota; kingdom Metazoa; phylum Arthropoda; class Insecta; order Hemiptera; family Fulgoridae; genus Lycorma; species Lycorma delicatula. The sequence goes on from NC_134457.1 coordinate 56,292,734, forward strand.
TTATTTCATGGATATTCCCAGTAATTTATTTAAACATTTATTTTTTTATTAAAATAATTTTATATTATCAATCATTTATTAAATAATATTAATTAAAAAAACTACATTTTGAAACCCCTGACTTTTTTTTATCTCAGAATGTTACAGGACAAAGTGGTTTAATCTATTTTGCTTGCCTGGTATTGTAGTTTTAGAGCAGTGATCTCCACACACCGGAGATATGTGTGGCGTACCCCTAAGACGAAAATGATAAGTTGTATCCCATATAACATAATGTGTGTGCGCGTGTCCGTGCGTGCGTGATAGAGATAGATAGATAGATAGAGAGAAAGAGATAGAGTACGTGAGTGTGTGTGTGTGTGTGTGTGTGTGTGTGTGTGTGTGTGCGCGTCCACGTGTGTATATAGTCAAAAATCAAATTATTTATACTACTTATTTGTTGTATCCCTAACTACTTTGCATACCCCCCGGAACTGAGTACGCGTACACCACTTTCGAGACCACTGCTCTAAAGCTGTGCTGAAGAAAGAAATTATGGTAATAAGTCAAAAAATGTGGTATAGGTTATTTCACATTTCTTTACGTTTCATGACCCAGGAACCCCAGAAAACCTAATTAACTGTTGTGGTGGGGGGGATAATGTTCATACGTATATAAGTGCGTCTGTTGGCGTGTCGGAAGCTTAATAATTTTTGAATGGATAAATAGAGTTTGATGAAATTATGTATAGAGATTCGTATGTTAGAGAATTTATTGGTAGAAGTTTGGGATCAATACCTCCGATGTGGTGGGGTGGGGGGAGGGTTGAGGGTTCATTTTTCAAAATTTTGCAAACATAATGACACCGCTTTATATTAATTTCAGTACTTGCGTGAGCGCAAGTATTTGTAAAATATCTTGCCATATTTTACAAATTTTGCCCCAAAATTGCCCCCCTCCCCAAAAATCGTAAAAAATAATATTTTATTTATCGCATATTTTAACTTTCCCGTCTAGATAGCTTTACAACGGAAAGTATTGTAATCGTTCTAATTTCGGCATATGCGGTTTTCACCGGATCTTAACGTTTTGACACCTAACGAACCCAAAAAACCGAATAGAAATTTTTACGGATGTTGATGTACATGTGTTAGGTGTCGGCCTCTAAATAACCTTATATTTACAGAACTACCGGACCGTTTTTGACCAAACTTGGTCAGATTAATTCTATATATGGGGGATTTATGCCGTTAAATTTTCAACTTAAAACGTCAAAGAGGTGGGGCTATAGAGAAAGATCACCCTCAGTATTTCGAGATATCGCCTAATTACGGTCATATTTTTCTTAGGAGCATCTGTTAACGATAAAAAAATTAAAACGATTTGGGAAATCGCATCTTACCTCAAAAAATGCTATTGTAGTCGTACGCTATGTTCTGACGTCATAGGTGAGCGGTAGAATTAAATAAACTAATAATATTTAAAGTTTGTAATTAAATATATTTAAAAATTTACTTTTTCTGGCCGGGCGAACTCGATCGCCCGGTTGATACGGTGTCTGGTGCGTAAAGCCTCACGGTTACACCAGTATGCCGACCGTACAAGCTAAATTTGTTGTAAATCGTGAAATTATATTAGTTGGTACCGCCACATCCGCGCGAATTAAATACGCTATGCGCACGCGGTTTTGTTAGAACAATTAAATTAAATAAACGAAGAAATATTATATTTTAATAAAACAATAAATATATTTTAATTTAATGTAATTAACAAGCTATATATCCACCTTACCGGCAAATAAGTGTTAAATCTTCGAGATCTTTCGGTCTTTTTTGTAACCATCAAAATATTATAAGTCAAAAGTTAAAATAGTTATATAGTCATGACTGTTTGCATGTTAACAGTATACATACTGTTAACATGCAAACAGTCATGACTATAAACGTATTTCAACTTTTGATTTAATTATAATATTTTAACTCCTGATGATGGTTTCAAAAAACCGAAAGATCTCGAAGATTTAACACTTATTTGCCGGTAAGGTGGGTATATAGCTTATTAATTACATTTAATTATTATATTAAAATATACCGGCGGAACCACGTTCAAGAAATTTATATTAAAATAAGTTGCGTGTGTGTACACGTGTGAACTTTCCCGGAACGCGTCTTAAGCCGCGTGATGGAAAAATCTTTGTCAGCTTTTTAAGTTATCGTGATTGACATCTTCAGATAGGAATAACCAGCCGGCGCGAGTAGTAGCGTCTCGGCCTTTTATCCGCAGGTCCCGGGTTCAAATCCCGGTCAGGCATGGCATTTTGACACACGCTACAAATCATTCATCTCATCCACTGAAGCAATACCTAACGGTGGTCCCGGAGATAAAAAAAAATTGGAATAACCAATTTTTATTTAAATTTATACTACTGAATGATACAATTTAATTTTGATAGATACGATCATCATGTGTTCTATTTCACAGTACGAGTAGAATGATTTATTTATAAAATTTTTACTACTTGATGCTTTAATGTTCCACTTAAATTTCCACGTAACTGGTAGACTATCAAGATACGAGTATTATTTATTAAGATTTATCAAAGCCTTCGTTGTATTAATCTTTTATTTTTAAGATACTTTTTACGGTTATATGTAAAACTTTTTTCAAAAATTTGATTTACAATACGTTAATTTCGTATTACGCCTTTGTTTTACGTATAAATATGCGCGGTTACACGTATATTCACACACACGCACACAACGCGCGCGCGCATTAACACAAAATATATATTACTTTAATACCGTATTCAAACTTTTTTATGTATAGCTTAGTTGTTATATAAAATCAAATAAATTATTTTTTTTAATTTATTTAAAAAAAAATATAATGGAAGTATTTCACGTACACATACGATTCAGGATAAAATATTAATCCGGTGATTAATAAAAAAATTCATCTGTAAATCTCATTTATCTATTATTATTTTATTGTGTGATTTATTGACTGTACTCTGCATACAAATGGCTTATAATTTAAGCTACATATGAAAACTTATTATTTTTTTAAAGCTATTTTGATCGCGTAATCGAAAAATTGTGTGTAATTGATATTTCATGCAAAGGAATTGTATTAAAAAAATAAATAAAAAAAAACAAGAAATAAAAAAACAAAGAATTGCATATTTTTCCTAGGGTTTATTTTTAATTTTATTTTACTAATGTGTACGTTGCAACCTGTTTAACTAGGGAACAATAAGCAATCCCCCCACGGTAAAATGAGACGAGGATATCTGTGATATGTAAATGAAGTATAGTCTGGTACAGACTCGGGCCGACCGTTACTAACACGTGTGGTTAATTGAATCTTACCACCAAAGTACGGTTGACACAATTCCTGACCGGCCGTTTGGTCTTTCGTTCGTACCTGTGTGGACGAAGAAGAGCTGAAGACCCCTTCTGCCCCTACTGTCGGGAGTTAGACACGCCGGAACACGTGATATTCCAGTGCCCGCGGTGGGAGGAGGAACGTCGCGACTGTACTGCCGTAACTGGGCATCTCGAGGTAGGGACCATCGTTGGAACGATGTTACGAATTTCGACACTGTGACGGGTTTTATAATATCGTGAAGCGAGAAAGGGTTAGCGACGGCTACGTACAAAGCTGCCGTTCTGCCGTTCTTACACGGGTAGGCTGTGGTGATGAAGGGCGGGTAATCTCGTACCCTGAGCTAAAAGACTGAATCCCGGCGGGGCGGTCCCTTTGAGGGTGTCCCTGTTAGAGGCAAAGCACAAAGGTCTAAGTCCTGGTTGCTGGATGATGGTGGCCGGGAACTGCATAGACGGGCCTGGTGTTTCCCTCATCTGGCGGAAAGAGGCAAAGGCATCTCCCGGAACCGTGTTCATCCTTAATCGGGGGTCTGGTTTTGGGAGGCAGGGTTAAAAAAACTACCGATATTTTTTCTAATTTTTTTCTCCCCGAACCCCAAAATGATCTCAAAGAATTTTTTTTTATTTTTCCTATATATAACTAAAAACCATTCTACTGAAAAATATACAAGCGATAAAAAGTTACCAATTTTTTTTTGTGGGTGGGGATGAATTATCAAGAAATTTTATTTCATCAAAACAAAACAAATTTTGTTTAAAATTATAAATTAATTAAAAAAAAAAAAAAGAAATTAATATTTTATTAATTTGTAACCTGACGATACTTAAATAATTTGTAAATTTTATAAAAGAAAATTTTTTCAAAATCTTTTACCTGCTGAAATATTTTAGGCAGATTTCATAAGAAAGTTATATACTGTAATAGGTACCGTGATTCGACTTCCGGAAAATTTCGACATATCTTCGCGTTTCACATCCCCCAGACCCCAAAACTACCGTCAGTTCAAAGGTTTATATATATATTTCACTTTCTTGTGGACACGATAACTGCCGTAATTTTGCGCCAATCACTTTCAAATTGTTCCTTAAAAATAACCAGTCCTTAAATCTCGGTTGAGTTCATTAATGGCCAAAATCACACCATGGGGGTTGAATTGGGGGGCTTTTTGGAAAAAATAAAATATCGCTATAACTTTCTTATTAAGTAAAACATTGAATTCGTTTAAAGTTCCTACTATTCTGTAGATAAGGGGCTAAAATTTATATAAGTAAAGTTTTTCGATATCACCAATCATTGGCCCAGGGTGTGTAAAAAATGTGGTTTGAAAGACAAAATATATCATACCTCCCGTAATAGGCAAAGCATGGAATCGGTTTAAAATGGGTCGTTAGTCCTCTAAAAATTATCTAAAACTTTTGTCTAAAGCAATTTGTTATATAACCAATCCTTACGGCAAGGGATGATAAAAATATTGTTGTAATTGTAAAAAGATGCTAAACATGTGCAACTTTTTTCACATGCAACCGTTGTCGTATCGAGTAAATTGAAGTTTTTCTTAACTTTAAGGTGGAAATCTTTTTTATTTCCTACTTTGCAGCCATGAAATCTACCTCCGCCTTCCGGCGTGCCGAAAGGTTTAATTTTAAAATAGAAAGGTGGACGTATGATACATGATTTCTATTTAAAAGTTTACAAGAAAAGCGATCGTAAAACCCGCTTTTCTGTTAATGCTTTCCTTATCGATTTATAAGCATTCAAAATTGCAATGACGGAAAAACGATGTTAACAATAAAACTAGGAAAGACGCGCTGAATGAACAATTGTATTGTATTTTACATTCATAATGCATAAAATAACGCACTTTAAGCGGTACTATAATATTGATAACTGATAATTGAAAGGGATTTTTTTTAACAGATTTTATTACTGTACTATAAACAAACAAAAAAATTCGTTATATTGATATCTATATTTTAAAAAAAACTCTTGGGCAATATAGCCGACGTTTTATTAAATTAATTTCTTTTTAATATTTTCTTAATTTGGTTTAACGTTGCTAGAAATAGATACTGCAGACAAAAAACATCAACACTCCAATTTTTTTTTCTATCTCCGGGACTACAGTTAGGTATTACTTCAGAGGAGAAATGAATGAAAATTTTGCAGCGTGTGAAAATGCCATGCTTGACCGGTATTCGAATCCGGGACCTCCGGATGAAAGGCTGAGACCATACCACTCGCGTTACGGAGGCCGGCGTTCCAACTTGAAGCATCAATGTTAGAACCAAGCTTCTAACATTTTTTTTCCTTCCCCTGTCACTCAGGTAGGACCTGCGTCGAATACATTGCATAACCTCAGCATGTGCTTTGCCACAAACCCTTCCAGAATAAAACCAGGTTCCACCCGTGATGGAGAGACCCAGCCGGGACTACGGTCTTTTGTTTAGCCACACACACACACACACACACACACACACACACACACACACACACAGAGAGAGAGAGAGAGAGTGAGAGAGAGAGAGAGAGAGAGAGAGAGAGAGAGAGAGAGACATACACACACACACACACATATATATATATATATATTGTTGGGTGTGTGTGTGTGTACTATATTGTATGGGTACAACTTAACAGTTATTTTCATCTTTATTGTACTTGAACAAAAGTTTGGAGATAATTGGACTATAAAAAGATTTCGCACGGATTTCACCTACTGCGAAAGAAATGAGGTCGTTCTGAAATTTTTAGGTCGTTAATTAAGGAGTAGAATTAATGATTTTTCATGGATTTTGACCTGAAAAATCGAATAAAATAGGTCCCAGCGAAACTAAAGAATAACTCAACCAATCTTCATCAAATTTTCACATGCATAACTTCAGATACATCACTACAGCATATCTATAGTTCAATGGAATTGATCAAGTAGTTTTGAAAATTTTTGAGCCACAAAACCTTATAAATATATATATATATATATATATAGAAACGTACGTAAAGAAAATTATTTTTCATCACTTACAACCATCATGTGACCAGAAATAATACCATACCTTTCTTTGGAATTTCTGTAAAAAAATATAAAAAATTCAAAATATCTAGTTATATATATCTGAAATTCGATATTCAAATTTAATTATAGAAGACTAACATTAATTTTACAAGCTGATAAATTGAAGTATCGAATTCCATTAGTTCATACAGCGTTTAATGTACTCGAACGTAGATAGAAGCAAACTTTATTCATATCACGTGTTCATTTGGTCGGTTGTATTAATTTAATGCTGCTTTTATCTGATCGTAATTTAAAGCATTCACAAAGGTATTACATATCTACATACCCTAACGGCTGATAATGAAACTAACTAATCTAAAATTGTGTTAATTGATTTCCATATGTATGTATATATATATATATATATATAGAGTAAGTCAGAAAGAAAGGGAAGAAATTGGGAACTGATTCTAGTGCTTTAAATAAGGAAAAACGTTCATACATACATATGTCCGATAATGATATTTTATTGAGTTACGGCTAGCGAATAATTTCGCCCGAATTCCAGTTCTACCGGTGAAATAAAATTATACTGAATTTTTACGGCGTTAAGTCGGTGAACTTGATGATTTCTTATGTTTTTTCCCGAAAAATCAAGTAAAACCGGTTCCAGAACTGGCATCTCCCGTATTTTACATGATATTCAAAAAACAGTAAACTTCGGGGACAAAAAGGATTTTTTTAGGTTTAAGTATAATAACTTCGTTAAATGATTGATGAACCCGTAAATTGTATTATTAAAACTTCTGCAAAAATTAATATAATACAAAAATTAAAAATCTTTTCAAAATCCACTTTTATTATTAAAGACAAAACGTATTATTAAATATATTGATTTATTAATAATTATTAACCTCTGTAAAAATTTTTCACTTAAATTGAAAGGACATAAAATTTTATTTCACTAATAAATTCTGATATAAGATTTTTTTTTTTATTATTATTGAATTATTATTTATCATAAACATTTTTTTACAATTAGAGGGTAACAATTAAAAATAAATCAATACATTTAAATTAAAAAATTAAAAAAAAAACGGAGCTGAAGTCTGAATCGAACTGATGTGCCTTCTTGTAAGATCCAAATATTTAATTAATTAAATTTTTATTTCGTTATAATTCTGGAACCGATGAAAATAAGTACCACTTATGATATATCGTAGAAAAGCTCTCGATGAGGGCTTATTACTCCAGTTAGTAAAAAATCCAAAACACCAAATTTGTTTTGGATTTTGAGCTTTTTTGGGCACATTTGGTCAAGTCAACTGCAATCAAAAGGGAAGGTGAACAACTAGATGTTACAACAGCTCTAAATCCAAAATTTCAACATCCTACGGCTAATCGTTTTTGACTTATGCGAGATACATTCGTACGTACGTACAGACACCACGCCGAAACTAATCAAAATGGATTCAAGGATGATCAAAATGGATATTTCCGTTGAAATCTGAAAACCGAAATTTTTAACGATACTTTTCGTTGTACAAGGAAGTAAAAACAGCTAATACATTAACCACTATCCGCTTCTTATTATCTACTGTAAATTATTTTTACCGTCATAGGTTAATAATTATTAATGAATCCATAAATATACTTACATTTAAAAAAATGGTAAAAAAATATGTATGTATATGAAGTCGGATTCGAACCGATGTGCCTTCCCCTTGTAAGATCTAAATATTTCATTAAAAGTTTATTTGGCTATAACTGGAACCGATGAAAATAAGTACCGAATATGATATATCGTTGAAAAGCTCTCGATGAGGACTTATTACTGCAGTTAAACAAAAATCCAAACGTTTTGGATTTGGGCTTTTCTGGACACTTTTAGTCCAGTCGATTGCGATCAAAAGAAAAGCTGCACAACTAGATTTACAACTAATAATAATTTTTTTTAGAAAATCAGGATCAGTTTTAACTCGCCCTAGAAGATCGCGGACCACTTCAACCCTGTTATTTTTCTGTTGAACAGTGAGGTTTTTTGGTACCAATTTTCCACAAATATTTACATGACCGATTCGTTTGTCAAAATTTGATGGACTGCGGTAGGGTCCAAATTCAATTGTTCTACAATCATTCTGACACTTAATCGCCGGTCGTACCGTGTCAAGTCTCTGATTCGCTCAACACTGTCGTCACTTTTGTCGTTAACGGTCTTCCAGATAATGGATCGTCCACAACTGATTCCCGGCCGTCTGAAAATACTTTAAAAGCCTAAAACCTTGAGCTCGTGACGGAGCGTCATCTCCATATCCCCTTTTTAATTCTGAAAAAGTTTCAGTAGTATTCTCACCGAGTTTAACACAAAACGTGGTTGCACAACGTTGCCGATAATTAGTATCACTATTTTTTGTAACGCACAACAAAAACTCGTTTTACGAAAAGTTTACGTCTCATGTGTCAACAATAGACTAAATATATTAATACCTAATATAAATCAGCTGTTCATATAAACATATGTTTACTAGTAACTTTATAGTGTTGCCAGTTTGGCTGCCAAAAAAAAAACTAGTCTCATTACTTTATTTACAGACCTCTTATAAACATATTTCGTAAAATGCTTTATTTGCGAGTTACGGTTAGTGAAAGAATTCGCTCGGATTTCAGCTATCCCTGTGAAATGAGTTTATACTAAAACGCTTAAGATGTTAATTAAGCATCAGAATTAGCGATTTCTTAAGGCTTTTAAACTGAAAAATCGAATAAAATAGATCCCAGAACCGTATCTGCAGTAGGTTTTGAGAAATCCAATAAATTTGAGTAAGAAACTTGTTTTTTATGTTTGACATACGATAACTTTATTAAATGTGTAATAAACCCGTAAAACGTTTAACAAAATTTGAAGAGAATTTAACCGTGAATAAAATAGTGTAAGAGGAATAGAATAAAACAAATATATAATATGATTTTTGCAAATAGTCTTCGAATAATCTTTTAAGTATTAAAGGTTGTACTAACTTCAGGTTTTTTTGGGTTTTTTTTAAGAATTAAAGGGCTAATGAACATCATCTGAAATGGCTGCTCTTTTATAACAAAAAAAATAAAACTATTTAAAGTTTTATTTCAGTGATAATTAACTATATAAATTCCTTATCTTGCGTGTAGAAATATTTCGCATCTTTGAATGCGATAAAGAGAATGCAACGTTGTGTCAAGATTTCAAAGCAATCGGTGAACTACAGAGATTTAAGATTTTTGAACGAACGAATATTTACATTTATAAATATATATTCATTTTTTTTATATTTGCGGTTTTTTTTCCTTGTTTAGCCTCCGGGAATTACCATTCAGGTATTACTTCACAGGATGATATGTAGGGGTGTATATTTACGTTTATTTTAATTCTACGTGAATTTACAAAATGCTGTAAAAATGGCTGTGAATTTAATTTTAAATGTATTTAAAAAAAACTTTTATAAGTTTATATGTTTTATTTTCTTGGCTAATTGTATTTTCTGATTTATATATATATATATATATATATATATTATTCCGGGCGATAATAACGCGAAAGCGTTTTTTGCCCTCCAAAAAAAAAAGAAGAAGATTATTCCATTTAGTTAGTTGAAACTAATCTGCCGTTCAACGATTAGGTAAGCAAATGTACTCGTAAGACTGTGGCGTATGGGGAACCAGCAAGTATAGTACAGTATTAGTTCGGGTATTTCCGCGTCTTTTCGTTGACATTCGTCCGTCGTCTCACTCATCCACTGTTACAAGAATTAACGTGTTTATTCATCAAGCAGCTGTTCGTCTTCAGTTGTTATCTGTTCGGTTGTGTTTAATTACTTTTTTTTAGCGTATTACTGAATTATCTTTCTATAATTAGTAATTGTTTGTATATTTACATATATTTAATCGTAATTCTTGTTTGAAATTTACGTTCGACTGCTATAAATATATGATATGAAGGTAAGATTAATTTATATGACATGTTAACTAACCGCTAGACAAAAAATTTGTTTCATGTAATTTAAAAAAGCCGATAATTAATTTTAATTAACCGATTAAGTTATGTAATTCATTTTTAGTTCGATTATTTTAAGCGCTATTTGTATCTTTATGATAAAATATTCTCTTATATTTTAAAACATTAACCAAAGTTACCGTTCAAAAGTATATATATATATTAGACACATTAACTGCCGTAATTCTGTTGTCATTTTCCGTAATTCGCCATTTTTTTTTTCAAATTGATACATAAAATATAACTAACCAAAATCTCGGTCGAGTTCGTTAATGGACAAAATCAGACCAAGGGGAGCTTTTTCGAAAAAAACAAAATATCGCTATAACTTTCTTATTATATAAAATATCGAATTCGTTTAAATACCTATTCTATGGATAAAGCCCTAAAACTTATCTAAATAAAGTTTTTTGATATCACCAACCATCGGCCCACGTAGTGGAAAAAATGGGGTTTCAAAAACAAAAAAAATCATACATCCCATTAATAGGCACAGTATCGAATCGGTCTAAAAGTCGGCGTTAGTCTTCTAAATATTACCTAAAACTTTTATCTGAAAAAATGTTTGATATGACCAACCCTTATGACAAGGGATGACAAAAATATTGCTGGAATTGTAAGAAGCTGGGGCTTGTCGTACGCTAAACATGTGAAATTTTTTTAACATGCAACCATTGTCGTAATGAGTATTTTTGAAGTTTTTCTAACTTTAAGGTGGAAATCGTTTTTTTTTTTTTTTTGTATTTTCTTAATAAAGAAAAATGTAATCCTATACCTTTTTTACTTTCCCGTCTAGATAGTTCTATAACTGTACAAGGAAAAGTATTTTAATCGGTCCAATTTGGGTATATCCGGTTTTTATCGAATCTTGACGTTTTGACACCTAAGGAACCAAAAAATTAAAAAAAAAACAAAAACCAGGTGGAAATTATTCAGATGTTAATGTTCTATTAACGTATAAGTGTTCGGTGTTGGTCTCTAAATCACCTTATATTTCCCGAACTACTGGACCGATTTTGACCAAAGTTAGTTAAACTATTTCTATGTATAGAGCATTGATGCCATTAAATTTTCAAATTAAAATATCAGTAAGATTGTAGAGCAAAGTCACCCTCAATATCTTGAGATTTTGCCCAATTATGATCATATTTTTCTTGAGAAAATTTGTTAAAGATTAAAAAATAACAATATCTGCAAAAATACTTTTTTCAAATTTGCACCCCCTCCCCACCTACATAAAATGCGTTTGTTGTATAGTCTGTTATGTTGTGTTGTGTTGTGAGTCGTAGAATTAACTAAATAAATTAATATTTAAAGTGTAAAAAAGTAACTCGGTTTGATTGGGTATCGAACTCGATCGTCCGGTTGACTCCGAACCTGGTACGTTAAGCCCCGCAGCTATTCCAGCTGCCGACCGTAGAAGCAAAATTTGTTTTTTCTAAGTGAAATTACATTATTTTAGATAGTTCCGACCGTCGCTGCTAGTCCTGCCATATCCACATGAATTAAATACGGTATGTGCGCGCGCTTTAATTAGAATAATTGAATTAAATAAACGAAAAATATTACGGTTAAATAAAATGATAAATATTTTTAATTAAGTTACGTGTGTATTGTATATGTAAGCCGTGTATCAGAAATAACCCACTGCTGTCAGGTTTTTTTTAATATACCACACATATACACATAAACTATAACGTAACCCTACTAAAAATTACAATTTATTCAAGTTATAAAAAAAAATTATAACATTTTTAAAAAAATAAACGCTAAAATTATATTTATTATAAAATTAGCCGAACCGGCAAAATGCTTCGCTATGGCTAGATTTGAGTATATATATATATATATATATCTGTGTGTGTGTGTGTGTGTGTGTGTGTGTGTGTGTGTGTGTGTGTGTGTGTGTGTGTGTGTGTGTGTGTGTGTGTGTGTGTAGATTAAATGAACACAATTGAAATTTTGATAAAACATCAACAAAATTAACATTACAGAATTTCACAAAATTTAACTTTTCCCTTTCACCCTTTCTTAATTTTCCCTTTACCGTTTCCCCCCTTTTCTTTTTCCTCCTTTCCCCATTTTATTTTTCCAATTGGCATTTTATCATATTCACTTTTCCCGTTTTCCCATTTCCCTTTCTATTATTTTCACCTTTCCTCAATCTCTCCACTTCCTTCCCCCATTTCTACTTCTCTTGTTTCCCTTTCCCCATTCCTCTTTCCTCTCTTTCCTCTCTTTCCACTTTTCATTTTCTATCTTTCCCTTTCTACTATTTTCCTCTTTTTTCTCATTTTCCCACTTCCTTCATTCATTTCTCTTTCAATTATTTTCCTTTCCCCCTCCCTCTTTCGACCCTTTCCCTTTACTTTTTTTTGCTTTTTTCCCCTTTCTATTTCCTCTTCCTCATTTTCCCGTTTTTTTATTTTTTTTATATTTTCTCCTTTCTCCCTTTTCCCCGCCCGTAAATCGGTCCAGTACTTTTTTAGTGTATAGCGGGGACCTACATATCGGAAACATTGAAATGGAATCGTAAAATATTTAGTACAGCGTATGTTGCTTCTACGTCCAACAGATAGCACTGTTTTTACAAAAAATCACGTTTTTACTTGTCACAGGTTTGACATCTTAGGTATATAAAAACACGCGCATATTCGAATGCAACGTTGTGTCAAAATTTCCAAGCAATCGGTGAAGAACTTTAATAGATTTAACATTTTGAAGAAACGAACAACATTTACATTTTTATTTATATCGATTTCATTATTTTAACTTTTTCTCTTTAAAAAAACTTCAAATATGATTTGTAATCATCATTTTTAACAGTAAGATCTAGACTACATTTTATCTTAATATACGCTTTCAAAAATTACAAATAAATAATTATTCTTTTTTTTTTGGAAATTTATATTAAAATTCATTTTATTAAACACGTTTTTTTTTTTTAAATTTATGTTAATTTAAAAAACAGAAATTATTGCAAAACTTTTATTTAACAATAATTTATTATTATCAACTTAACCTAAGATAGAATAGTAGATAGTATCTTACTAAAATAATGCAAATCAACGGTTTGTGTTAAAATTAGAAACAAATTGCAAAATCCGCATTACAATAAGACAACGTTGTTAATTTCATGTACCATAAAATATACTCTATTCTACGTCTGACGTATAACCGCACACATATCCTCTCTCTCTCTCTCTCTCTTTCCTTCTTGCACCGGTTAACATTCTCATTTCTCTAACAACTGCACTATTATAATTCTGGTCTATTTTATAGAAAATTTACATATAACAACAATTCAACTTAACGATTACAAATTATGTTATTTTGTAGAGAATCACTGCTATGAATAACAATTTACCAAAACGTATGTTCATGATAATATATTAATAAAATTATACTGTCCCGTTTTATATATATATATGTAATATAATTAGCTGAATATTAATTATGATGTAATGAGATGGACAAAAAAAATGCGACAATTTTTGAACGGTTTATGAATCCGAGTTAAATGAAAGATTAAAAAACTGGAAAATTATTGGATGATTTTCACACCGTAATTTTTTGAGTATTTATTTAATAAATTCAGTAATTATTACAATTATTTATTATTTAAATAATCAAAACACTCCTGTTAATTAGTCAAGGTTAGCGTACGAAGCGAGCGTAGGTTAACTTTGGTTAAATTATATTTATAAAATAAATAAATATAAATAACAATTTATTAAAATTAATAAAGAGACTGTTCATTTTCCACCGAAATCCGATTAACTACTTTGTTTTTAAATAAAGCCGTAGCTGCCGTGGCGTTAATACGTAAGTACCAAAATTCTACAAATCTGAAATTTTACAATTAACAAGTATAGGGAACTGCATCGACTTGTTCGGAGAAAACGTACTTTACATTGTTCAAAAAAATCTGATTTTCAAAGCTATCCTACGACCGATTTAGACTTTTGGTTTAGAATTTTAGTAGACGACAAGTAATAGTAACGTAGATATCATGCGACGTTTCCAGAACAAAGCGACAAAAACAATTATTGTGGAGGTGTACCGTGGTTTACACGGAACAATAAGTCACAAATATTTGGTAGAGCTTCCAACGTTTCGTGAGGTTGTGAGACAGCATAAAGTCAAACATCAAGAACGTCTATAAACAGTGATTTTCAAAATATTTAGCTCCACCCCCATAAAAGTAAAATAAAAACGAATATTTCGTAATTCTCCAAAACCAACCAAATTAAAACTACTTAGCTGCTTTAATAGCGAAGTATACAAAAACACAGTTTACAAGTTTCAACTTTTTGTTTACGTGTTCCTTGTAATTTGGTCTAACTGCATAATATTCACTGTAAGATCATCATGTTTGTACATAAAAAAAATTCATTTGGCGGAATCATAAAAATTTCCCTTTCGACACGCTGGAAAGAGGAGAGATAGATTTCATCGGTGCTAAGTAGGGGATAAAAAAGATTTCCTTCTTAAAGTTAAGAAAAACTTCAAAATTGTTCAATACGATAAAATAGTTTCACATATTTAGCATACGACATGCTCCATCTTTTCACAATTCCAGCAAAATTTTGATCATCCCTTGTCGTAAGGGTTGATCATATAAAAAATGTTACAAAAAAAAGTTTGAGGTAATGCTTAGAGGACTAACGACCACTTCAAACAGATTCGATACAGTGCCTATTAAGAGAGGTATGATTTTATTTGTCTTCGAAACTTTGAGCTGGGAAATCGAAAAAAATAAGTCCCAGAACTGTATGTCTCTTAGTTTCTGTGATATCCCATGTAAAACGCCAAAAATAGATCAAAAAACACATTTTTTTACGTTTTACGTACAATAACGTTGTTAAATTGGCGATAAATCATACGTTTTATAAACGTAAATTGTAGACAATTTAATTATAAGTCTCCCGAACAGTCTGCGTGCCTGCGCCACCCCCATATCGAATACGGTGTGAGTCCCGCATCGTAGCGAAGAGTGACGTTTCTGACGAACCACGGTGCTCCAAATATCGTCCGCAACGCTATGTTTTGGACGGCTTCTAATTTCTTTTAAAGCGTGGAGTTCAACAAAGCTCCCCGTTCCGGGTAAGCATATGTTAGAATCGGCAGGACGAATAGCCGAATAATGAGCAATTTGGTCGCCAGTGGATAAGGGCTGGCGCTGTTCAGTACCGGGTACAATGAGGCCCTGACGGCGTTTGTCCTTCGGATCACATATTTAACATGTTCTTCTAAGGTAAGCCGTTTGTCCAGGACTACTCCCAGGTACTTGACTGTTTTCCCAAAGGGGATTTTCTCTCCTGAGATTTCCACCTGCCTGGCTGGAGGACGTGTCTTGTATGTGAACATCACTGCCACCGATTTTTCACCGTTGACCTTGATTCTCCACATATTGCTATATACATATATATATATATATATATATATATATATATATATATATATATATATACAAATCACGCACGAGCGCGCGCTCGCGCGCGCACACATACATCATGACAACCCAATTAGAATAGCTTGCCTCATTGCCTCATAATCAGTTTACTAATACATGTAATATTTAATGCATCTACTCTATCAGACTATTATCTCCCAGTACTGAGTTCCCTTCGCTTTTAACCCACCATCATTCAGAATAATTAAATCCCATTGGTTGCTGCACCTATCTATTATACTTCGTTCGCATTATTGGTAAGCCCTAATAATCTATTCAAATACAAAGTCATTCAGGAGGAAAGGGAAATAATTTGGTAACTAAATTTTAGGAATTCAAATAAAGAAAAAGATTCTTATAGGCATATATATCTGAAAACATAGTGGTTTGGCGTGCAAAATATTTTTCCCGGATATCCGTTCTCCTTGAATTAAATAAAAATAGTTGTTTTTAATTTTTAAATAACATTTTTGTTATTTGATTTTAATAAAAAAAGTAAATTATTTTGGTTTTTCATAGAATTTATTTTTTGACATCAGTTTTCCCACAATTACGTTTTCTGCAATTTTTTTTAATAAAATTTACACAATTATTAGTCATTTAAGAAAATTATTGTACTTAAAACGTAAAAAAAATTTGATTTGGACACCACTTTAGACTTCCTTGTAAGCCTATTAAATATAAATATAAAGCTACCTATTTTAATGGGTACCATGATTCGACTTCCGAAAAATTTTCGACATATCTTCGCGTTTTACATCACCCAGACCCGAAAACTATTGTCAGCTCAAAAGTTCATATATATAAAAAAAAACTACTTTCTTGTGGACACCATAACTACCGTAATTTTGCGCCAACCACTTTCAAATTGATACATAAAAAAAATCTCGTCCCAAAATTGCGGTCGAATTTGTTAACGGCCAAAATCGGACCATAGGTCCGATAATGGGGAGGCTTTTTCGAGAAAAAAAATCGCTATAACTTTCTTATTAAGTAAAATATGGAATTCATTTCAAGTTTTTACTATTCTTTTAATAAGGGCCTAAAACTTATCTAAGGAAACTTTTTTATTTTGCCAACGACTGGTTCAGGGGGTTGAAAAAGTGGGGTCTCGAAAACAAAAAAAAAATCATACCTAACTTAATAAGCTCAGTATGAAATCGGTTTAAAGTGGTCGTTATTCTCTAAACTTTACCTAAAACTATGGTCTGAGACAATTTTTTTGTATGACCAACACTTCTGGCAAAGGATGACCAAAATATTGCTGGAATTGTAAGATGATGCTTGTCGTATGCTAAACATGTGGAACTTTTTTTCACTAACTAATATTTATTTTTGCTGAAATGAATTCAGAGAAATAAAATGCGATAACAGCATATTTTGCTTTTTTACTTCTGTTTTATAATCTAAAATCTCTGAGAATATTCCAAAAATCATTCGATAATTATTTCTACAATTATTTTTTTTTTTATAAAAGAACTAAGATCAAACAGTTCTATGCAGCAGTTTTAAATCTTTGTTTAGAAAAATTAAATATCCTAATTATATTGTAATTAATAATATTAAATTGTAGTTAATAACAATCTTGATTATTTTATATCCTTTTAAGTAAAATAATGTGAATTATCTACAATTATCATATGAATTTTTTTCAGCCCACAATTTACCTGCCTATTTTTAATCAGGTTTTGAAGGATGGTTATTTTTTCTCTCAGCGTAGCATATTATATTTAATAAAATATTTTTGAAACTGCTTGTTTCAGTGAACAAAGATCCTTTTGAAACTAGCAATTAATGATTTGGTATTATTGCTGTCATATGTCATTGTTTAAAGAGAAATTAAAGTTTTATCTTTTTTTTTTAATTTTCATATCATTTCATTCGATTTTCTGGTTATTGAAGATCTGTATGAAAGTTAAGTACATTTCTAGCAAAATTAAAAATTGTAGTTAATGAAATATAGTTTTTCAATTAATGTGTTAATTGGTTTTTTAATATGTGATATAAGTTATTTGTGTGGTAATATTTTAATAGATTTTGTTTCTGAAAGAAAAAATTATCTGTGTCTTAAAAGTACATGAGAAGACCAAAATCTGATGTGTGTCATTTTTGTTTCAGGTCTAAAAAAATTACCTAGAAAAAAGTGGCTTGGAAAAGAAATAACCGTAGAATTTGCAAAAGAGAGTATATTGAATAAATTAGAAAATGAAAGAAGAGCTGCTAAGGATAACATTTCTGGAAAGACAAATGATGCAACTAAGATGCCACATAGTTGCTTTGAATCAAATAATGGTGATTTATTTGAAAATAATGAAGAGTCAGTAAAAATAGAAGATATTAAAACTTCTACTTTATCTAAAATTAATTTTAATAGTAAAAGTAACAGTAATATTCTAACAAAACTGGAAAATTTTAGTAATGTTTGGAAAGACTGTGATGAATTTAGTGGAAGAAAAATTACAAAATTTGATGACAGTTCTGATTTTTCAACTACAGTTAATGAAAGACATGAAAATGTCTTCCCTAAAAAAATTATTGGTTCTAAAGAAAAATTTAACTTTCTTGATAGTAACAAATTTTCAGATATAGATAAAAAAAATAATGGTTCAGAGAGTAAATTTTCAAGAAATTTTATAAACGCTGATGAAAAAAGATTGAAATCTATTAAAGAAATGAAGAAAGCAATTGATCAAAGAAAACAAACTATTAAAAAGGCTCTACCTTCTGTGGTAAGTAATTACGTGTACATTTTCTATGGCTGTTGTTATATTAATGTTTATCTAAAAAGAACTGTTTTAAGTAATAAAATATTTTTTTTAAATTCAGCATGAGGATGCATTTTTGAATTTAATAAGTAAAATTTTAAGGTTTTTTATCCCTCCCAATCTATATTAACATTATAAGATTCAGGAAGCCCTCTCCCACTTTTAAGTAAGATTACATTAATTAGCTGTGTTAAATAAGTATTTTTTTCTTGTATATTTTAGACTATTTTTGGTCTGTTGTATTATTTTTAGGATTAAATTATAATTCTTTTTACATAAAAATTTTCTAAAAGATATATATTTTTAATTTTTATAAGCTTTTTACAAATTTGACATAAAAATAATTCAAGGTAGATTAAAAAAAGTGTTTTTTTTTTTTTTTTTTTTTTTGTGTTGTTTAGGAAAACACAGAAAACTGTTGTTTTCTTTATAGTGCAGTAAAGTACATTTAGATTCATTCTATATTTATCGTGGTAGTTTTAAGAAATTCAATCTTGTATTTACACTAATGTATTATTTTGTATTGTAAAATGACATGGAGTGGTTTGATTCTACTTTCATCTTGTATTCTTGCCAGATCTGCACCTCCAGTTATACTGTAATAGTTCATAGTTAATTAGGAGTCTGATTGGTGGAGTTTTGTAACTGGATTTAATAATTATGTGCTAGACGCACCTTCCAGTGCTGCCTGTTGTATAGCAGGCTTAATATTTTTAGTTTTGTATATTTAAATGGTATTTTTGTATAGAGGGGATGCTACTTAAGTTGTATGTGGAAAACGTGCCAGTAACTGCTATGTTAGATAGCACGCTCTGTGAAAAGGGAGGAACTTATCTGACAAGGATGAAAGAAAAAAAGGAAGGGGCGAAACTTGGTGATGTGTGGTACAAGGGAGGTAGCCTCCACGCCTAGGGTATACTGGTTCGCCCACACACACAAGAGTGGGAGGGTCGGTGCTTCCCGATGATGGTATGGAGGACCCTCAAGGTGTGAGAAGGTCCCAGGGGAGCTCCTGGCATGCAAATTGAAGTCAGGAGCTAGCTAATAGGTTACAGATGGGAAGGGTGGCTCCCTAGCGGAGAAACATGTCAGCTGTCCAGAATGGAGGTCGGCGTGCTCCGATGATGCGGGGGGGACCCCAGTGGGTGAACCTCTAGAACAGAGGCCAGATAGGAAGGGCAGAGACTGCTGCCATGATACTTTGAGGTGACCATGTATGTTATGATTGGTGGTGAAGACCAGTTGGTTGCCTTGTTGGGGCTGTTTAAAAAAAAAAAACAAATTCATGCTCTTTCTATACTAAACGGACACAATTATTGAGCAAAATAATTATGGTTTTGTATGATATCTCACATGAAAAATAGAAATTGTTCCCAGAACTGTATCTGAGAGAATTGTTATAAAGCTCAAAAAACTGGAGACAAAATTTATTTCTGAGAAAATTGATTGATGTAATTAAAGTCAATAAAAATCAAATATGAGGTGTGTGAGAAAAGTAATGAGACTGACTTTTTACTTACCAAAGTTTTTATTTTTTTCAAACAATATTATCCCCTTCAAAGTAGTTCCCTTGGGAAGCTATACACCGACGGAGTCATTGTTCCCACTCCTGGTAGCAGCGCTGGAAGGCTTCAACTGGTCGGTCACTGCCTTGAGTGTTCTCCAGAGTTCCAAAAGACGTCCTTTTAAGATATGTTTCAATTTTGGGAAAAGGAAAAAGGCACAAGGACTCAAATCAGGTGAATAGGGGGGTTGAGGAACCGCAGGAATGCATTTTGAGATCAAAAATTCCCTGATGGAAATTGCCATGTGACACAGGGCATTCTCATGATGAAGCATCCACTTGTCTGCAATGTCTGGTCTCACGTGAATAACTCTTTTCCTGAGCCTTTCAAGAACACCTTTGTAAAATACTTGGTTGACAGTTTGTCCTGGAGGAACAAATTTTTTATGCACAGTACCCCTACTGTCAAAAAAGCAAATCAGCATGGTTTTGATCTTTGATTTGGTCATTCAGCATTTTTTCGTCGAGGAGATGCTGGAGTGTGCCACACTGCTTTGCTGCTTTGTTTCAGGATCGTACTCAAATATCCAGGATTCATCACCTGTGATCACAAGATTGAAGAATTCTTGGTCATTGTCAGTCCTCTCAAGCAGATCAACGTACACGTTTCTTTGATTGTCCTTCTGTTCTTTTATGAGGTTTTTCGGCACCAATTTCGCACAAACCTTTTACATGTCCAAATCGTCTGTAAAATTTGATGTACGGTGAAAGTGTTTAAATTTAGCTGTTCACTCATCAGATTTTGAAGTTGAAGGTCTCCCTGAGCGAGGTTGATCTTCAACGTGTTCTCGGCCTTCCAAAAATGATTTGTGCCAGCAGAAAACTTGTGCTCTTGATAAGCAATGTTCCCCATAGGCCTGTTTCAATTTTTAAAAGGCCACACTTACTCGCGGATTCCCCAAGTTTAACACAAAACTTGATTGCACAACATTGCTCTAAATTCCGATGCTCCATTTTCGTACCGCACAACAAAAATACAACTTCACTGATCGTGCTGTCAAAAATAATGTGTTGGCTGAATGGCGTTGAAACTCGTACTGAGCATATGGAAGGGATGAACAAACCGGTCTAACACAGACCAATGGACACAGTGTTGCCAGATCGCTTGCAGTGTTACCAATCTCATTACTTTTCTCACACACTTCGTAAAATGTTTTATATCGATCTTTGTTGAAAAACCAAACGAAACCATAAAAAAATTGACTTAAAAACAAAAAAAAGTTACTCACTTTTCTAAATTATCGTAACCCTCTTGTTTTGGAACTCCTAATTTTGTTCTTTTGTATTAATACATTTTTAAAACCTAAATACATTTTTCCTCTTTTCTGTAAATCATGTTTAGATATTTTGATAAGTTATGAATTAGATACAAAGCAGTCTAATTGTCGATATCCATTTTCTAGCATTGGTTTTGTTTGACTTCATGACTTAATGTTATTTTAAGGTTTGAGTTGAAACTGTTTGTTAGTAGTATTAAATACTCTTTTTATTCCGCTTTTTTAATTTTATTAAATCAAGAGTTTTTGCTAACTTACTTGAGGGTTTCTGACTGAACAATTTGTGATTCAGACCTGCATATGGTTTTTTTTCTTAATATATTAGGGAAGTAGGTTTTAACATTATTAAGAATATTATTAACAATAAGCAAACACATACAGATGTACTAACTTATTTGTATTATATTGAACAAATAAATTTAAGGGATTGTAACTTACGAATGTTACGTGATGATTTTTTTCAGAATACATATTCAGATTCAGCATATCAAATACTATATAGAACACCTACTCCCTTTTCAATTCCAAATTTTATGTTGATCAGTATAATCATTGTTGCAAAGCTGTTTCCGATTTGATTTTTTTCTTAGAAATAGTAAAAAAAATTTAATTAAAAACATTGGTTGAGAAATTTAAATAATTACTAATGAAAACTTTAAAATAATTATTTTAATCTCAGTAGTGTTTTAGCTGAAAATTATTTTTGAGGTTTTAGGTATGATATTTTGTACACGTACGTTATTAAATTTTAATTAGATGAATATCTTGGAAGTATGAAATAATTTTATTATAAGTAATTAAACATCTATATGATCTTTTCTTTAGGATTCTGGAAATTTGAACAAAAAGATTGTTTTTAATGATGATGATGATGATACTGATTATGATAAAAGTGTTGATAATTTACATAAAACTGAAAAAGTAAATCATTATGATAAGAAAAGCAAATTATTCAATGATGATTCTTGTGATGAAAATTAAGTATTGCATTCGTTTGATGTAAAACAACAGTTTGAAGGTGATAAAGGAAAAAAGTAAGTTATTAGCATAGCTATTGAAATAACAAATACAGTGTTAAATTAAAAACATAGTTAATGAATAGAAACATAGAACATAGTGTTTAAATAGGAACATAGTTATTCAATAATTGAGCTGAACAAAAAACTTACTGTAAATTCTTTGTTGAGCTCTAGAATTATTGAATATTTTACTATTATAAATACAATATTTTTTATTCAGTTTTTTTAATTTTAATAAACCAAAGTAATATACTAACTTACTACGTGTATATACTAGAGGGTTTCTAAATAAACAATTTGTAATTCAGACTTGCAAACCTGCATATGGTTCACAATTCCAGGAATAAGCAAGCTTTTTTCTTAATTGCTTAAGTTTACATAGGGTTGTGTAAGTATGGATGAACAAACTTTTAAGTTGTCCATCATAGAGAAGAAGAGGTCTTTACCTTTCCGTTGGATTATTTTGTCTCATATTTTGTTTTCTCCAAGGCTAGAGTTTTCTCATACCCCAGTTCGCACTCAATTTTTAATTCTGTGGGTTTAGGTTTAACCTGCTAGATCCATGCCTAAGATACATGACCTGTAAAGTATACCCTTCCTGTGATCCAGTGGGAGCTTGCTATGGGCCAACCCATGGACTGGTTTGTCTGTTTTTTATCCAGTGTTTTTTCATAGTAAGCCAGTTCGGATCCAATTTTTAGTTCTCTGGGTTTAGGTTTAATCTGCTAGATCCATGCTAAAGATACATGACCTCCAAAGCATACCCTTCCTGTGATCCAGTGGAAGGCTTGCTGTGGACCACCAACCCAGCAACTGTTTTGTCTAGTGGCTTCATTGGAAGCCTTGTGACTGAACTGCTTATTAAATAAAGCCTGGCCCCCTAAATTACAAAATACTGTTATCATATCTTGTGTAAACTGATAAATTGAGTTTTTGTTACACTTAGTTTAAAAAAGAATAACTTTCTTCATAAATATTATTTCACCTATATATATTTTTCTAAAAGGTAATAAATATGAACTTCAAATACATTGAATGATATAGTATGTACACTTGCAAATTTTTTGTGATATTCAAACTTTTTTTCTCATTCTTACCTTATGCATTATCTTTTTTATTATAAAAATACAAATGTTTTCTAATTAATATAAATAAATAAAAATGTAAAAACTCCTTTGATATTCGGTATTTGCAATTATGAAAGAGGCTGAAAACAATTACATAGCTTGTTTTGAGTGAATCAGTTGTTTTGTGCTGGCCTCAGAAATGATAAGTATATCTCAACTACTCCAGGATAACTATTGTGTAACTTTAGTGAAGACCTGTAGAGACAGGTGAATCCTTTGCTTGAGAAGTGACTGTATATTACTATGTTATATCGCAGGTTGCCAGGCCAGGATGTATTGCTTGTGGAACTGATCAACAAATAATGGCTAAAATATCATCTAGATAACTGGATGTATTTTATTTTAACTTTGTTTTTAAATGTTAACCTTAACTACTAGGATTAAAATTTGAAAAACTATGACTAGGCCCTGTTCTGTTGATATTCCACATGGAATGTTAATAAATCAAAGATTAGTAATCTAGTAATGCTAGAAAGTAATCTATTCGTACTATCTTTCTATCTCCTGAGTTTGTGCATTTAAGCTGGTGTGTTTAAATTTATTCTATCATCATTATTATATTTATTAAAGTTTAACTTTTTTTTATTATTTTTAAAAGATACTTGAAAATAATCCAAATTTTTATGTGATTGAATTTTTTTAATATCCCATTACAAGGATAATATTTATCTAGTTTTTCCTCAGAGCCTCAGAGTTTTTAAGGATGGATTACTGACTGCAGAGAAAAATTTAACATACCTGATAAACAACACAAAACAAAAATCCTCAAATACTCTTAGGACATAAAGAATAGTTATGATCAGTAGTGTACCCACAATGTTAGAAGAAATAAGAAATTTCCTATGTTTTCATTAATTTGCTTTCTGTTGTACAGAGCAAGTTAAAAGTATGGAAACTCCTTAACAACTTTAAAACCATTCCTGATAGAATACTGTAACTTTCAGTATAAGATATCTGTCGACTACTTTACCTTTTGACATCCATTATGTGATAAATCATTTTAAAGGTCTCTTTTAAAGCAAGAAAAATGGTATAGATAAAAAGTTGATACAATGTCTGTGTTCAAAATTGCAACGAGATAAAGTTCGGATTTTGTAAAAAATTCATTGTTAATTTAAGGAACTATAATCACAAATAAATAAATTTATAAAAATCTGTTTAAATGCATATTATTTAATAAATTTATTTAAAAAAAAAATTATTAAGCATAACATTTCCATATGTACTTAAATCTCATTTTAATAAATGTTCAAAATGACTTCCTGTTGTTTGTCTCAGTCAGTTGCAAAAGTATAATCCTGCATTATTCAATGATTCCTAGTGATATTTTCTGCTGGTCCTCAAATTCTATTTTGTAAAACATCGATATCTTGTGTCTTATTATGATAAACAATACTTTTTAAGCAGCCCCATAGAAAGTAATCCAGTGGTGACAAGTCACTAACCCAACAGTCTGGTAGGAAACTCGTCATCGCAAATCAGCTGATTTCGAAGTTGATTGTTCTAAGGTTCAAATCCTAGTAAAGGCACTTCTATACAAATTTGAATACTAGATCATGGATACTGGTGTTCTTTGGTGATTGCGTTTCGATTAACCACACATCACAGGAGTTGTCTACCTGAGACTGTACAAGACTAACTTCATTTACATTCATACATATCATCCTCATTCATCCTCTGATGTTAATACCTTATGGTTCTTCTGGAGGCTAGACAGAAAAAGAGAGTGGTGAAAACATTTTAATGTTTGAAATGATAGGATCAAAATGATATGTTGTCATATTATTTCTTATTTTAGTGCGTGTAAATTTCCATCAATAAATATAAGCCGTATCAATCGTCCACCAACAATGCCTGCCTATACATTTACTTTGATTTGATACTGTGTATAAACCATGATACCAGTGTGAATTAATGTCAGTCCAGTGTCGACAATTATTGTGATTTATATTGCCATTTAAAAAAATGTGACCTAATCCCTAAAGATTATGTTGTTTGATAAATTAGGATCTGCATAAATATTGTTCATCATATTTTCAGGACTCAAGTGTTTGATTGTAGTCATCTTCATTAAGTTCTTGAACCAGACAAATTTTGAAGGGTTTGAAATTTTCAATTCTTAATGTTCAAATTGCTGAACTCTGGCTAATATTATATTCTTGTGCTGCTGTTTGAGTTGAGGAATGAGGATTCTCAGTAAATTCTTGCATAATCTCTTAACGATTTATTATTTATGGTAGATTTAGGCCTCCCTGGTTTTCCGCTATTAATGCTCTCTGTTTCTTTAAATCATTTGATGGTTTTTGGCATTGTACCTTTTGAAATAAGAGTTACAATTACTAAATGTTGCATTGAAAAATTCACAACTTCCTTATACAACCTATCACCAAAGCCCCTCATCATTAAAAGTGTGACCCTCTTCTGTTCATTAAGTAACATGTTGATAGTAATATTAACAGGTAGCACAGAAAAAATTAATTCAGTAAAAAAACAATTACAAAAAGGTAAAAAAATTATAACTAATGAAAGTGGTTTACAAATATGGTAAAATAAAAAAAAATCAATTAGCCAATCGATCACAATAAATTCTCTTAAGAAACTAAAAGTGTAGTAATGAAACACACAAAATGCAATATTACACAACAATGAAGTAAGCTTCATTTTTGTAACAATGGCAAGAAACCATCATGATCAGCATGATTACATGACAATATTTTTATTTATTTACTCATTAAAGAGGAACAAAAATAAATTTTTTTTATCTTTTAAAATAAAAATTTACCTTTTAAAATTAATTTTAATTAGATTAGATGTAATTTAATTTCTTTTTGTATAATTTTATTATTTGAACATATTAAATTTAGTAATTTTCAAAATCCAAACTTTAAACTGTTGTCACTATTTTGGTCCCAGACATTATACCAACTTTTTAATTATAACATTTTTCTTGTCTTAAAGAGAACTTTAAAATGATATATCACACAAAGATGTTACTGTTTGAAATAAATTTGAAATACAACACTTAGACCAACCCATAAAAAGGGATTGAAATTCTATTTCTTGTCAGCTAAAGTTGACTGATACCTTATCCTTACAGTATTCTGTCTGGAATGGTTTTAAAGTTGACGAGGGGTTTCCATACTCAATCTGTATAGCTAATCCTCTGTATTTATGTAATTTTTATTTTTTTATTTTATTGTAAAAAGTTTGGTTTATTTGGCAGTGATTTTAAGAATTTATAAATATACAAAAAGAAAGTAGTTTATTGGTATAGAAACATATAATATTAATCAGTGCTTCGTACATTCTCATTTTTCTTGTTTATTATAATGTTTTCATTTTTATTGATCAATTTTGAGTTTTTATTTTTTTTTATTTTCTTTTTTTTAGCTTTTTGAATTGCAGTCTAGATTTGGTAATGATTCAAGGTTTTATATGGATGAAAAATTTTATGAGAGTGATGAAGAAAAAAATGATAATGAAAAACAAGATATTGAGAGGTTGGAAGATTTTGATGGGAAAGAGGAAACAATAAATGACAAAATTAAAAAACAATTAAAAATATTACAAAGCATTGTTGGCACAGAATTCTCTGGTCAACAGAAAAAACAAAAACTGTAAGTATGTTATTTTTATCTGTTTTTTTTTTCAAAAAAACAAATTCATTTTATCTTCAGCTAGCCCAGGAAATTCATCAGGCCTCTCCAACATCTCTTACACTTTGCCATTTCTCTTCTCCTTCCGCTGATGACTGGCTCTCATCATGATGTCCTTACGTTTGCTTTCCATGTTGTTCGTAAGTGTCGTACAGATCTTCCATCAATTTTCAACTTTTTCAACAATACTGAATATATTTTAACATTTTCTAATAACTTACTACAAAATAAAAGTTGAACTGAAATCTACAAATTCAAAATAACTAACTCTCCATTTTTAAATACTTTTTACTTCTATGTTCATGTTTTTTCACAGTTTCATTTTAGGTACACGTGATAAATTCAAAATGTTAAATTGCATCAATTTATTGATAAAGATAAATCATCCAGATAAATCTTTATAAGCAGTATATCTGGCCAATTTATTTTTACATATTTAAGACATGCACAGACAGACAACAAATTGGGAAACCGGCTGAATCTAATTCAGTTGACATTTCTGAATTGTCAGCATTATTAACTCCAGGCTCATGTAAATCTTAACAGTTTGTCAAGCGATCTAAACAATTTATCTGCTACAGTTAAAAAAATCTTTGTTAGTGCTCTCAAGTAAAAAATAGGAATGAAAGAAATAGAATTTCAATCCCTTTTTGTTGGGTGACCCAGGTGTTGTAACTCTAATATTTTAAACGGTATCATCTTTGAGTGGTATATCATATTAAAGTTCTCTTTAAAACAAGAAAAATGTTATAAATAAAAAGTTGGTACTATGACATTTCTTCTTAACAGTACCCTTTTTCTGTCTCGAGACTAGGACAGGATGTAGCACCATCGGTTGTAAACATTAGCATATTGAAGTACCACAGCTTAGATACATATACATCTAAGGTAACCACTTCTTTTTATATCTTCTTTTTTTTTTTAATTCTTTCAATTGGTTGTAGACAGAATCTGAAGTTTTCACTAAAAAAAACTTTTTTGAGCATCAGGAAAATATCAATTGCTACAATCAATTCTTTGTATGAGTTAATTTTTAAATTTCTATTTTACAATCAAGATTAGTGGTTCTCCATAGGTATGGATGATCCAGTATATTTCTATAAAACCAATTTTGAATTCTTTTGATGTCATTTCAATGATAAATTTATAATTTCTCACAAAATAAATAACGCAAAAAAAAACCAAACCAAAATAAAACAGTAATACCAAAAATACCAAATTGAAAGCTTGCATATCAAAATGACAATGTATACCACCATGTATTTTCTTGGGTAAAGAGGGTTTGTTGAATTTTAACACACACAAACCAGAAGGAAGAGGTGAAATGGTTGACCATTTCCGCTCATGGTCAATCTGCGGTATTGAGTCACTCCTTGTCGTGACAATTCTTCCACTATTCCTTCTTCCAAACTCCTTGTGATGAGTTAAAGTGCTACGAGGTTACACAAGCACAGGGAAATCCGATCTTCTTTAAAACTTTGAATTTTTTGAGATTGAATTGAATTCACTAACATACTGTAAGAAGTCTTGCAAATTTCCTTCACAGAACCAGTAGCACACCTTACCTCCCAGGCACTCAAGAATCGGCAGATTTTCTTGAACCATTCTATCGGCTGATTCTGAACAAGGGTGTTTATGGGCACCTTCTGAAGAAAGTGCCCATAAACACTGTGGATGAATATTGATCTCTTCTGTAACAAAGCTAGACACGGGTTCACTCCCACTCCAGGGCTAATAAACACGGAGGCCTCGTACTCTGGAGAAATCGACATATGTCCTAGCTGAGTACAGATGTGTAATCTCTGCACTGACTCCAGGCCCCTATTCGCTGAAGATTTCAGGGCTCCCATGCATCGACATACATGGGCACTATCTTATTATATTACATGCTTGCTATTGCAGGGGGGCATGTGGACAGTGGAAGGCTTTCTGTTACACCTGCAGTCATATTGATCCTGATCAGCATATCGCCAGCTCTAAAGATGGTATAAGTCTGTTCAAAAATCGTTTAGTTAAAAAACACAATTGTCATGTATAGTCATGTACACTACTATCATAATGAAGTTGGAAATAGGTCAGAATTGTTAGCAAAAAGAAAAAAAGGACAAAAGAAACTGCAAAAACAAAGAAATTAAATACCATACTACTAAACCTGTCAGACTCCAGGCTGTTACGCAGATCCTAATTCGAGTGCATGGACACATCCCAACCGTTGGACGTCCTTGCTGTTATCGAGTAGATTAATTGCAAAGTGGTTTGCATGATTTTCAAGTCTCTGCAGGTATTTGGCACTGCGTTGTCGCAGGGCTGTTACTGAATGATGGTATTTTTTTAATAAAACTAAACGGTATGGTAACTGTAAAATGGTATTTCATTATTTGCATTTAGCAGATGTAGCTATTTGTAAAATCAAACATTTCAAAATTCGAAATCATCTAATTAGGAGAACTGAAAAAATAGCTAATTACAATTTTCAATCGTTACTAAAAATTATTAGAGTGGGTATATTGTTATTATTTCCTTATTTAGTATCGTATGATTTTTCTTAAAATTTCAATAATAAAGACAACATCTAAATCACTATTATTACAAACCAAAAAACAGACTTCGCGTTTCCTGAACATTTTAGGTTGCTTTAATTAGATGGTTTTGCGAATTATTAACTCAAATGAAAATAATATAGATACATACCTTTCGTGCTAAAAAAATATATAATATCCATTTTAGATTGCTATTGTTACGGGATTGCGGTCTGAACTAGCTCAAATTCGTCAAGTCACTAAACTGACTCATTCGCACAGATTGCAGCGCTTATACGGGGAGTAGAAGGTACTACAAATTTCCCGCTAAATCCATCCTCGAACATTCTCTATATCTTCAAGACCTTGAACCGCCAATTCCCCACTCGTTCACTAGAGACCGCTCCCGCCACGATTTAAACATGCTTTCTTACCGCGTTAATACTATTATAACTTATTGATATTAATGTATAATTTTTTGTTTAACTAAATGAGCCAGGGGGTAGAAGAGCACCCTACCTTGCCCCACCGTGGTTATTCCTGTGCTAACCACCACGGTTGTTTCTCCAAAATTAAATAATAAAATACTTATGTAATCCAATATGGTTTTTTTGCTAGTAAAGTTTTACAGACTACTCTGAGCAATAGTAATTTAAATAGCACAACGTGAACTCCTTAAAATTTACTTTTGGTTTAATCCGGTCAAGTTACATAATTTAAATTTAATCAAAGTAAATAAAGTAATCGATTTTTTAATTTATTGAATTTAATTTTAATCGAGTATAATTTAAAATTTTAAAACAAAGTTTGAACCTAATTGTTAATTTTTCTCTGAAGATCAACATATATTTGTTTTTCAAATATCATGACTTCATAATTATTTTCCCTTTATACATTTATATATACTCGTTCATATTTCACTGCCATGTATTATCCCTCTAATCTCTGTATCAATAGATGTGCTCTTCCTTTCTCTCTTTCTCACTCTAACGAAAAATTTAGTCCAAGACATGATAATAAACTACCTTGAGGGGTAGATTACCCGTTTTTATTAAATATTCCTTTTCTTTAACGTTAAACACTTCTACCTCGTAATCAGTTCTATTAATACAGATCTGATCTTACTCGATTATCCATCATGAATATGCTAACGCCTGAAGACCCAGTATATTATTTGTATTGTTGCAAACCACCTGAAATTATATTTTTGACTGTTTCTTGCTGATAATTGAACAACTAGCTTAATATTTAAGGTGTACGTTGAGCTAGTCTGAACCTAATAAACCCTTTATTTTTGACTATTAATAAAAGTATTATGAAACATTCATACCGCTCTTCAATGACACACATATACTATAAATCAGTGATTATCAAACTTATTTCTTTTACCGCCCCCTTTGAAAATCAATTATTTTTCACCGCCCCCCATTTTTTATACACCCCTAAAACTTAAAAACCACAATTTCATTACTTTAATTAATTTAGTTATATTAGTCGGTTCTGATGTTTAAACTTACATTCTAAACTAAAAATTTTTACCAGTGAGAGCAAATAAAACCCAATATTTTAATCAAATTAAAAGAAACAATATAAATATGTAATCGGTTTTCGTTTTTATACTAATCTAATGAGATGGATGAATTTGATGATATTTAATAAGTTTGTTGATATCAGGTTCGATTTTACTCAAAAACAGTCGTAAGTCGCCGCGTTTGATAACCTGCAAATGATTTCTCTTTTTAGTAAGCAGCGTTGTCACAGCGCTAAATCCACGTTCACACAAATATGACGATGGGAATGCTATCAAAAATCCTTCAACGATAGACCACAATCCGGGGTACAACTGCGGAATTGACTTTTGTAGCCAAAATTGTCGGTAGCCATTTTTGTATTTGATTTTTATTTCCTCGTTCGTTGTCAGTTCTATAAGTTCTTCTTCCAACCGGGATGATATTGCTATGTTGACATTTGAAAAAGGATCTAACACCCGGTCTGGTATTTCCAATTTCAAAATGTCCTGGAATCTTTCGATGAAATCACTATGAAGATTTTCCAAATGTTGACAGTAGACGAGCAAGTCGTCGTTGTTGCAGGATACTGATAAATTGGGAAAATTATGGAACTCACGTCTGCCGATATTCTTCTTGTGTAAGAGCAGCTCGGCTACGAAAGCAGCGACGACATTTTTTGTTTTTATTAAGTTGAAGTCATCGCCTTGAAGTTGGAGATTCATATCATTAAGCGATGTATAAAGGTCTGTCAGGTATGCGATATCATTCTTTGATGCGATGAGGTTTTCGCGCGATTTTGTGTCTTTGTTTTCCGAGAACTCTATGACAGAGTCAAACAGATTGTAAAAACGAGTCGGACAATTTCCTTTCGATAGCCAACGCACTTCTGTGTGAAAGATCAATCTGTTGAAATCTTCATTATTATCAACACAAAGCTGATTAAATAACCTGTCATTTAAAGAGTTGTTTCGGATTTTATTGACCGCTCTGATGACATGTTGCAATGATTGAAATAGTCGTTCGCTTAAATTTCTAGCAACTAAATGCTGTCGATGTATAACGCAATGTACAGCAATCGCATCAGGAATTTTGTTTTTTAAGTACGATATAAAGCCTTTTTGACACCCCGTCATAGCTACGAAATCTGTTAAGTATTTTAAGTTTTTATAACATCATACAGGGTAGAAATATAAACTAATTATTCGTTATTGTGTAGTAGGTGGGTTTTTATTTAAGTGAAATTTAAAATACTACAAATTATACATCGCCCCCCTAACCCACATCAACGCGCCCCATTTTTTCTGGGCCCCTTAACGCCCCCCCTCTAGGTTTCAAACGCCCCCAAGGGGGCGTTATCGCCCACTTTGAGAAAGACTGTTATAAATAAATAAAATAAATGCAGTGTATTCAGTGTTTACGTGAAGCAAATGTATTCAAAAACTGTAAGCATAATTTCGTACATTTTTTATGGAAATTATTAATTTTTTTTTATTACTATGTTAATTAAACAGGATAACCGGGTTAGGATAAATTGTTAATATAACAATGAAGTATCGAGGAGCTGCACATTAAAGTATAAGTAGGTTGTCTATCTGGAAAAAATTAACCTCTTTCACGGGAAAACTAGGATTTTTATCGGTCAACACTTTTTTGTTTTAAAAACAAAACTAAATAGTTTAAAAAGTAATTTATTAAAAGCGGTCTTCTAAAGAAGAATACTGAAAAATATTTTGTATTTATAAATAGGTATACATTTTATGCTGATTGTCACAAAATGATGTATAAATATGCTAAGTTTTATAATAGTGTAAAAACTTAATATCTCACCCAAAACATTAATGCAAATGAAGCCGATAGTCTTTCTAAACAACTTTACATTTAATTTTATTATTGAATTTTCTTTTCATAAAACACTTAACGGTATAGGATGCCTTCTTACTACTCGATGGATGAATCTTAACACTTGATAAAAAAACAATTTGTTACGATTCATTTATAATAAATTAATGAATTCTGGAATTATTATCCCAAATTTATTGGTACTGCTTTATCTAGAATTTAGATTACATCGAGAACTACAATCATAACTCTTTTAATATTGTTTGATTTCTAATTTAATGCGTGTGAAATATAAAAAAAATATTTTTATTAATTATCCTGGACAATTTTATCGATATTTTTTTATAACGAAGATAAGATCGATTTAATAATATCAAAGATACATTCAGAATACTTAGGTTAAACTTAAAATCATCTATTTTAAAAACCAACTATCATGCTAATATCTATAGTGAAAGCACGATTAATTATAGTTTTTTTTTCATCTCCTCCCCCGGGCCGGATCAGCGTAAAGCACAAACACAGCTCGGGGGAGTGTATATTACTTCAACAAACCCGCCTACCGGCTGTAAGTTCAGCACGATAGGCAGGCCCGCCGGTAATTTCCTTGCCCTGCCTCTAACCCCCAGTGCAAAGCAACCGGGTCCGACAAGTCGTGCCCAGCGACCCCACCCTGGGAGCCGGGACTCGGTCTTGCATTGCCTGCCTCAAACGGAGGTAATCTGAAGGCCACCTCCGCCGGGACTCGTTCTTATCAACTCCGGTCTTATCCCCGTGAAACACGGGGACTCTAATTTATTATAGTTTAGCGGTCAACAGGATCACCGGGCTAGGATAATTTGTTAATGTAACAATTCATCCGTTATGGAATTATTACTTTAAAGAAAATTTAAAAAATACGGCGTTAAACTATAATTAAACTGAAATTTTAAAGATTTTTGTTTAAAAAATATTTATTCAAGTTTTCAAAAGAAATTTTATTTTTCAGTATAAGTTACATTTAATTTATGTAAATACATTTTATTTTTTATTATACAAAAGTAATTATAATTTTGATTACATGATAAATTTACTACGTAAAATGGTAATCCACTTCTACAAAGATATACGTAAAAAATAATAAGTGCGTAACTTCTCGACGTAAACTACGTAATGCGAATCTAGTACGTAATACGTTATAGGAATACGTTATAGTTATACGTAATACGTAATACGTTATAGGAATAAAGAGTGATCGAAAACTTACATAAACTTAATGAGGTGTATATTAAAATTATCAAGTAATTATTGAATTATACATAATATGAATCCACTTGAATATCTGAAGAAGTAATCGAGATAAGTTTGGAAATCAGGAGAAAAATCAGTTTATATTCCGCGGTCTGAAATTTTTTGTTATTTTAAAAAGAGCTATGCACCAAATCTGTTAGACGTAAAAGCAACACACGCTATATTATATATTTTACGATTCCATTTCAATGTTTCCGATATGTGTGTTCGCTATAGACTTAAAAAACCGCTAGACCGATTTACGTGCGGGGAAAAGGGAGAAAGGGAAAAATCGAAAAAGATAAAAGGGAAGAAGGGGAAAATGGAAAAAAGAAAAATGGGGAAAAGGGTAAACAGAAGTTCCGTAATGTTTATTTTGTTAATGTTTTATCAAACTTTTAATTGTGTTCATTTAATATATATATATATTCTCAAATCTAGCGGTAGCAAAGCATTGCCGGGTCTGCTAGTTCAGAATAGAAATAATAATAATTCCGGAAAAAAAACAAGAAAGAGATAGAGTGAATTATAAAAAATACAAAATTAGTACGGGTAACATACATTATAGAAGAAAAAACTTTTCTTAGTTGAAGGTTTTACGAACGATAAATATATTTAACTAATGGTAAAACTGTAAAAAAATCAATAACAATTTTTTATTTTTTACATCTCTATTTAAATATCTATTTATCATTAGTCAAACGTTTTATTATATCTGAATTACCTATGGAAATGGTTTTTTTTTTGCCTTATAAAATAATTCTTTTCGATGGAGAATATTTTTGAAATAACCAATTAATAATTAGTTCGACACACGTTTACTTTGTATAACAATTTCTACTTTAATTTTTATATAAAAGAAAAAAAATAATTTTTTTTTTTAATAAGATAAGTGAATAGAGTTGTTGTTTGCATATCTGTAAATACGAGTTAAATAAATTACTGACATAATTTTATTCCTTCTTCTTTATTAACGGTCTACAATTATACGATTAAGCCTTGTTCCCAAAATATGAAATAAGTTGTAATCAAGCCGATAAGCTGAAAAAAAATAATAGATATAAGATAATTACATATAAAAGTAACAAAAAAAGAATTAAGGTTGAAAATTAACTCGTTGAATCAGTTTAAAAAAGGAACATGCATCTGAAAATAGTTTTTCCTTTTAAAAAATATATTTCAACAATCACTTTTCACTTTACATCATAAGTCGTATGACCCTTTCTTTCTTTTTCCTGTTTAGCCTCCGGTAAGTACCGTTTAGATAATACTTAAGAGGATGAATGAGGATGATATGTAAATATGATATGAGTGTAAATGAAGTATAAGTCTTGTACATTCTCAGTTCGACCGTACCTGAGATGTGTGGTTAATTAAAACCCGACCACCAAAGAACACCGGTATCCACGATCTAGTATTCAAGTCCGTGTAAAATAGCTGGCTTTACTAGAACTTGAACGCTGGAACTCTCGACTTCCAAATCAGCTGATTTGGGAAGACGCGTTAACCACTAGACCAACCCGGTGGGTTAAGTCGTATGACCCTAAAAGATATCTACTGTACGTATGAAAGATTTTTTCCTAATAAAGCACCTGAGCGACGCATTTAATTCAGTCCAGTTCACTCATTATTCATTCATTCTTTATAATATCGGCTGTATGTAATATCTTTACCTTTCGGTAGATGTTTCCTTTAAAATATTACATACGAGGGTAGTTTTTTCCCTTTCAAAAAGGAAGGGGAAAAACTAAGTTCAGCATCACCTAAAAACATTGTTGTTTGTAACTAGCAGTTCATATCTGAACATATGACGTAGTTTTGAATCATCGACAGTTCATTTTCGTATTCTTCTGGTAGCCGCTGTTCTATTGTCGTCTTTCTTCAACTAGAAAAATTGTTTAGGCAAAAATCGGTAAAACCAGAAATTAAGATCAGCTGTAAATTAATCCCTACCAACATTAAATTCATCAGCAATTTTCAGGGCTTTCATCTGACTCATACCCATTGAAGTCGCGTATCCTAACTGACGAACATTACTTAAATGAACTGCAAGATTTAAATGGCAGAATCCTGACGACTTTTAATAATTTCAGTTGAAATTCTAAATTTGTCAAAATCATGTGGAGGTCATATCTAATACTGAGAAATGGATTTATGGTTACAATCCAGAGACTAAGCAGTTGTTTAACAGTAGAACAGTCAATTCCAAGTTAAAAAAAGTGAGAATGTAACAGGGATGAAAAAAGGAGAACTTCTTTGTTTTATTTTTATTTTTCAATATATACAACTGCTGCTCCATGAATTTATCTCCAATGTCAAACTGTTAATGCTGTCTTCTACCATAACATTCTAAGAAGACTAACTTTGACAAATGTAACCTTAACTATAAAGTAAAGGAGATTGAGTACATCATTATGACAATTTTCTTATACACGAAGCTTACAAAACACTTCAGTTTTTTTACCACAACATGATTATAGCCTCCATATCCCTCATACTCATTGGTTTCTTGTCCTAAAACCTCTTTCTTTCTCATTTTCATGGTAAAACTTATACTGCAAGATAACCATTCTTGTACACCATATCTAGTAGCAGTAACAAACCAGAAGAACGATATACAACTTCAAAGGGAAAAGATATTACTACCAAATTAAAGTGGGATTTTTTTCTATAATAGACTTAGTTTTGGAATTAGTTGACCGCTTTATATTACTAAAAAAATCCAAATTGAAAAAACTACATCTTGAAATATTTTATGAAAATTCAACAAATATAAAGAATTTTTAACTATACATCTTTTTTAGTAAAATTAAAAATCTCCCTACATTTATTGAATTTTCATCAATATTTAAAAATATTATCTTCTTTCAGTATTATACTTTAATAAATGTGCTAGTCTAAAAAAATGGATTGTTCTATTAAATATTACTTTTTTTAAAAGATGACATATCTAAAGTAGACACCTGCATAGTGAAAAATCATACTGTAAAAAGAAATTATATAAAAAAGTGTTAATATCATTCTCATAACAAACCAATCAAAAATTAAATTAACTATATATAAAAATATTATATGTCCAACTTCACTAATAAACCTACTTGTATAAGAACTAATGAAATCCTCTAAAAGAATTATAACAAATAAAAACAATCAATCAAAGTGAAGAATTAAGCTATTAAAAATTGTATGATAAATTTGATACGATAACAACAAACAAAAATTATTATTTTTCACTAAATTTTAATTAATAAAAAAAATGAAAGATTAAATAAAAAGTAATATTTTAAAAAAGAGGTTTCAGTATTAAAAATTTGAGATACCGTTTATGGTTAATACAAAAAAAAATTACATACTATTTTATTCTTTAAAAAGAAAGTAATATTTTTAATATAAAAGAAAATTGTTAAAAATTTTCATACAAGTAATTTTAAAAAATTTTTCTATTACGATAAATGTAAAAAGAATTTTCTTTGTAAACTAAATTTCTTCGTTGAACTAAACGTGCATTATCACATAAACAGTTTTTTATAATAAAACTTTTATTAATTTCATTTGGACCTTAATAAAACTCTGGCTGTAATCTCAAGTTACAGCCAGTCATACTGAGTATCCCATCCTGTGCGCTTTTCTTGCTGCTTCCTTTCTTCTTGCAGCACAGCTTTAGAGCTGTGATGCTAGGAAGGTAATTACAATACCGATTTTTAGGAGGTAGTTATGAAAAGTATTTAATTTGATGACATCTCGGTAACATAATACTTGAGCGTGATTAATTTTGTACCCGGTGTGTGAGCCCTAAAAAGAATTTAGCGATTTATTTAAGTATCGTTTTGGTATATTGTTAATAAAATTTTTTTCCTATTTCAGAAAAGTTTCGTTACTTCGTCACTAAATTAAAAGTAATATGTCAAATAATATAGGTAGGGTCTTTTAAGAGTACAAAAATAAAGATATATAAATAAAGATAAAAGATAGATTTTTAATACGCATTTCAGTAAGACAACGATGTGGTAACACGATAAAAGATTGGACAGGAAAACAAAACAAATTATATACGCAAAAAAAAAAATGTAAGTGAAATAACAATTTTATTAGTTGTCTTTATTAAATATATATTCTTTTATTGTAAATAGTTTTTTTTTAGCATGTATTATTAAATAGCTTTCTTAGAATAGCCAATCAGACGGCTGCAATTTCTAAGAAAGTAGTATTCTAATGAGGACTAAATTACTTGTACTAAATAAAAATATAAATATATAATTAATTAGACCAAACCCGAGTAATAATATCAGTAGAAGCGACCGCGTCGGCTAAGCCAGCATTAACAATTTGCTCTTTGAGGTTTCTTGGCATCAAATAAATACCACGAGGTACACTGTTCATCAACTACTACATTAACTGAAGTCCTAAAATAATAACACCGATTAAAATTTCTACGGTACAAATTTGATAATTTTAATATTACAAAACCCAGGATACAAACAAAAAAAATTGTTTTGATTGGACCGGGCTCGCTTACAAATAAATTAAATTTCTTAAGATAATAAATCGGACCGGAATAGTTGAGAGCTCTTATAAAAGGCATAAAGACAAATTGTTTTCTCTTAATGGAAAACTTGCACAAAACACGCGGACATTCATCCTAGGACAAAAAATATTATTTAAGTCTTTCATACATATCGATAAATATATAGATAGTGATATCCATCCGATAGTAAAATTCTCATATATTTCTTATTTAATAACGACAAAATCGCTCAAAAATTTTAATATTCCTTATACGTACTACACCATGAGAGTACCGTAATATATTAGCTGGAAAATCTGAAATTTTGAAGTTAGCTGTAAGAAGAGTGGTTAAGTGAAATCTTCGGTGTTAAAAGAAAGCGCGGGAATCGCGCTTCCGCGAATCGGTTAATTGTTTTGTTAAAGGTTGTAAGTTACGGTAGGCGGTCGTGGTTGGAAGAGGCCAGAAGATCAAAATTGATGAATAACCGCCTTGGTGAAGTACTTTGGTTACGTTTAATTATTCTAAATCTTTTGATTTACCGGTTCGATTAAATAAATAATAGTCTTTATTATTTTATATTGTAAATTTATTTTATTATAATATTTGAACTTGTAATACCGATACTGTATTAACACACATTGAATCGTTGACAGCAGGCAGAAGACTGACTATTCTAATGAGGAGACCCAGCGTAAAGCGTTACTGTTAGCATGGAGGCAACCCAGTGCAGCCGCCCTTAGGACTTTTAAAGTTCAAAAGTCCTTCTTTAAATAAAATGTAAAAGAACTTTAAATGAAACCTGTGTAGTAGATCGTATAAGTGCACCGATGGAAATGTCTGTCGAAGCTTTTACATCATCCTGATACAGGCCAAACCGATGACTGTGTCGTGTTATCGAGTATACAGGGTCTAAAAGACGACATCTAGGACTCTAGGATGGCCCGTCAGAGGTAGGAACGGAGGGCTTCCGGGATCGTCAAAAGGCGAGTATGTTCCCCTACAGGAATCAGAATGTCTGTAACTTTTCTATTAATTAAAAATTTAATTATAAATGTGCCAGCTAAGCCTCAACAAAAAATTCAACAAATTTTCTGCATCTGAGTTAACCGCTCATCGCCTTTTGATATTATTTAAAATAACTTCATCGAAATTCTTCTGGATCGCCTTGAAGTAGAAAGATTATTTTGTCCATATTATTTGTAAATTTACAAATTCACCCTATACCAAAACTATATAACCGTAAAAGAAAATAGAAATACAAAAAACAATTGACACGTGAATAATACTCAACAATTTGTATACCTTCATTTACCGCTAATATTTGAAAACGTGAAGCAATTTTACGTAATATATCTAAATTATAGACAAACGTTTTTTTCGTAACATATATTTTATCATATGTTTCTTTTTTTGTTGTCCTGAACGTCCTGAACCACCGTAAGGTATTACTGCAGAGGATGATATGTATGAATGTAAATGAAGTGTAGTCTTGTACATTCTCAGTTCGACTGTTTCTGAGAAGTGCGGTTAATTGAAACTTTACCATCAAACAACACCGGTATCCACGATCTAGTATTCAAATCCGTATAAAAGTAACTGCCTTTACTAGGATTTCAACCTTAGAACTCTCGACTTCCAAATCGGTTGGTTTGCGTAGACGCATTCATCACTAGACCGACCCGGTGGGTTACCGTTAATATATTAGAAGCAGTAAAAATTAAGTTATAAACAAATGCGTTTTTCATCGACGTAACAGGATGTTTTGATGTAAGTAATAGATCAGATGACTATTGCGGTACGAATCGGATAGAACGAGAGAGATAATGAGTGAGAAAGAATCAGACAGAGAAAGACATTAAACGAGCCGAGTACAACTGCTAGCCGTAAATAATGCACACACCGCAATTACGCAATATAAACTATGTCTCTTTTGTCTTTATACATCTCTCGTAATCACACTGCATAAAGCTACCCCGCTATTTCTCTTTATAGTTGTTTTAAATAAATTTTTATTTTTTTAACGTAGTTTTTTTTTCTAATCCTACTTCTATAATAATGTTAAACTATTTGGTTTAAATTTTTTAGTAAAAAGTTCTTTTATCGCATAATTTTAAAATATTTTCGATTCGGTTTCGAAACTTTAAGATTCGACTTCCAGAAGATTTTGACACATCTTCGCGTTTCAAATCCCCCAGACCCCAAAACCACCATCACCTCAAAATGTTATATATATATTTCACTTTCTTGTGGACACGATAACTGCCGTAATTTTGCGCCAATCGCATTCAAATTGTTCCCTAAAAACAATTCGACCCAAAATCTCGGTCAAGTTCGTTAACGGCCTAAATCGGACCATGAGGGGTGGAAATAGGGTGGCTTTTTCGAAAAATATCTCTACAACTTTCTTATTAAGTAAAATATCGAATTCGTTTAAAGTTCCTACGATTTTTTGGATAAGGGCCTAAAGGGTTTTTGAGTTATGCGATATACATACACACATACGTACGTACAGACGTCACGCCAAAAATAATCAAATGGACTCAGGGATGATCAAATTTAAATTTCCGTTGAAATCTGAAAACCGAAATTTTTCGCGATCGCTATACTTTCTTTACTTCATACAAGGATTTAAAAATCGATGTTTATTAATAACAGCTAATTATTTTAATCGCTCCCAAATTAATTTTATTGGTAACTGGTCTCTGGTTATTGAATTCACTGCTGTAACGATTCGATTTCGCAGATGTTGAAGAGTAGCAAGATCAATCGGTGAATCCACCGGGTCGGTCAAGCGGTTAACTCGTCATCGTAAATAAGCCGATTTCGAATTCGAGAGTTCTAAGGTTCAAATCCTAGCAAAGGCAAGAATAGCTTTCTTACGGATTTGAATACTAGATATTGGATACCGGTGTTCTTCGGCGGTTGGGTTCAATTAAACCACAAATCTCAGGAATAGTCGACCTGACACTATACAAGACTACACTTCATTTACATTCATACATATCATCCCCATTCGTTCTCTGAAGTAGTACCTTACGGTAGTTCCAGAGGCTAAGCAGAAAAAAAAGAAAACCCTGAAGTAAAAGGTTACATATATATATATAGATATGTTTGTTATTTATACGAGTATTCTTATATCGACATATTACAAAATAAAATTATAAACGAGTGTTCCAGATATTATTACATTTGCTATTTAAAAATTAAAGAGATAAAACATTTCATTTAATAGAAGGTAATAATATTAAAAATGCGTATCTTATAAAAAGAAAATTAAAAAAAAATAATAGACGTGCATAATAATAGACAAGCTTATAATTAATTATAATATGCAAACAAATTTAAATTTAATATTATATTATAATACAATACCGATAGGATGGGGCAGCTTACATTTTAATATCAACGCATCACTTTACATTTAAATGACTTGAAAATGTTGACGTGATATTTAATAATTAAAGGTCCGATGTTTACTCTATTAAAAACGAGGTCATAGTTTTAAATGGATTTTTATTTAAAATCAGTAAAAGATCTTTAATAATTAAATATAAATTATTGTTTTAATTTCTACGTAAAATGTCTATTTTTCTCTATTTTTCAAACCGAATGAATTATCCAATATTAAGGGGTTGTAAACAGGTAAAACCCCTCTAATTACAAAAAAGTTTAATTCGTTATATTTTTGAACAGTCTAATGTTTTAGTTGGATTTCATAAAAAAGTTAACACGGTAATGGGTACCGTGATTCAACTTCCGGAAAATTTCGACATATCTTCGCATTTCACATTCCCAGACCCCAAAATCACAGTCAGCTCAAAAGTTTATATATATATGTTTGTAAATACAGAGTGTTTCTAAAATGATGGGCTGGCGACACTCTTTTGGATTCTACGTATCAAACTAAACAAAAAATATCCTTCAGAAAAATGACGATTTCCCATTCGTTCCGCACTATCCGCCATTTTGTTATTTTTGTACAAAAAATTATATCTCAAGTTAGGATAGACGAATCAGATTAATATTTGGTAAACGTCTTGCGTTTTGAAATTATAAAAAAAACAGGAATTAAATTTTTTCGCAAATTACAAAATGACAGCTACGTTTATTTTTCAATCCGTTACATCTCTGTAAATATTAGTTTTGTCAAAATTGATGTTATTTGTTAAAATATTAAGCCTTTTATTTTTTAAGATCGGTTAAAAAATAGCCGAGTTAATGGGAGAAAATCGATGTTGTAATTTTGTGTCTGTTTTCATGTCCACCACTTTCCGTTCAGTCCGATTAAATATTAATTGTTTTTATTTATTGTTAATTCTAGTATTGTAAATTAGTATCAAAGTAAGTAACGATTATGTCACAATAAAATGTAATATTAAATAATAATAAAACAATCGATATTAATTTTTCACTTTTGAATAATTTTACACAGCGACTATTGCTGTTGATCATGTTAACAATGTAAAAAGAGATGCCTCCTTCAACAGAAATTGTGTTCAAAACTATCACAACCAGCGTTTCTGGAGCGACAAAAATCCTAATGATAACTTCCAAAGTAGCCATCGACAAAGATTTTTCCTGAACACATGGGCAGGTATTTTTAATGACTATCTTTTGGGTCCTGTCATTGTACCGAATCGTTTAAATGGAGAAGATTATCTCGTTCATTTAATCGAAAATCTTCCACATTTTTTAGAAGACCTACTATTAGAGAAAATATGTAGTTTCACCACGATGGAGCTACACCGCATTTCAGTCAGTCGGTATCAGATTTCCTGCATAAAATGGATAGGCTGCGGAGGGCCACTCCCCTTCGAGCCGCGCTAGAAAAACAGTAAAAAAGGCCTTGATTTTGATCTGTTGTACAACGCACAAGTTTTGATCGCCACCTGAAATGAAAGGAAAAAAGCTGATAGTGTTGCAGGGATATCACAG
This sequence comes from Lycorma delicatula, assembly GCF_047948215.1. NCBI lineage: Eukaryota > Metazoa > Arthropoda > Insecta > Hemiptera > Fulgoridae > Lycorma > Lycorma delicatula. The sequence goes on from NC_134457.1 coordinate 56,336,565, forward strand.
ATCTTTCAGACAACGGTTGAAAATTCTGTCGTGTAATAACACAGATACTGATGAAATGCTTATAACATCGATGAAATGCTTTTGGCCTTTCGTGGCCGCAGTAGGTTCAAGATGTATATGGTCAACAACCCTGAAAAATACGGACTCGGTTATAATTTTATGCGACGCATACACAATCTTCTAAATACTTACTTGTATATAAAAGACAGTGACGGGGTAGTATAAAGAACAGAAAAAAAAATTGTTTAAAAAGTCTGTTTTACGATCGGCAGAACCAGTTGCAGGCACAAATCGGAATATTACTGCTAATTATTTCAGCTCCATCGAATCGGTTTCCCGACTACAAGAATTAAAGCTAACCTACGTTAGAGAAAAAAGAGATCTCTCCATTTTAACCTAAAAGAAAAAGGTAAAGTAAGTTCAACCGAATACGGTTTTACAAAATACTGTACACCGATTTTCCACGTTTCTAAGAAAGTGAAGGCTGTAATTTTGGTGTCAAGCATGAGTAAGGTATAAGGTATGCCGGTCGAAGAACAATTTAGGGTCACCCAACGCCGCTGGATGAGGTACGGTATATGCGACAACCCTCCCCCCCCCCACCCCGCACAACCAGTGCTAGGCTAGACGTGGCAAGGCGAGCACCCCGTGCGAGGTTAGATCGTTTTCCCACCTTGCGAGGCTAGACCGTGTGGCTTTTGGAACCGACCTACCTAATCTCAGCAACCGATGCTTGTGAGTAGGTACGACTAAATAAAACATTTTATTCGTATGTATCACCGCGGCAACTGACGGTTAAGAAATATGCTTGTGCGTGCGTTCGTGTAAATAAAACATTACTTTATTCGTTTATATCAACCCTACGGTTACGATCGATCTAACAATCAGATTATCCCGGTGAGGTGGTTGTAAAACTCTTTACCCGAATCGAAAAGGTTGCATTTTGTTTTTATCCGGTATAGGTTTGAGGGCTTTAGCGATTTCCGTACCGGTTTTACCGCTACACCGAACGTCAATTTACCATCGTCAATAACTTATATTGTACCTAGCGCACGATACAGCTCGACCAGTACGTCTTCAAAGGCCAACCAAGCGAGGCAACGTCTTCTAAGCGGTTAAAAATGGTACGTAAACAAATATCGCCTTCATAGAGATCGTTTCTGTTCAAACCTAAGTAATTTTCACGAACGATGAAGCTATTGTCTCTTTGACACCCGTTTCGTGAGGATGGAAAAGTAATATAAGGAGAATTATTAACAATGCTACGATCGATTTAAGCTCCTGTTAATTTCCATGCCGATTGTGTTTTTTTTCGCGAGGATGGGAATGTAAGATGAAAAGGATTTTTTTGGGGAGGGAGTTGACCCTAAAAAAAGACCCTGAAGTTAATCTAATGTAATTGACAATCAATTCTGGGAAAAAGAGGATCGTTTGAAAATTAAGAAAATTTAGTAAAATTCACAAGGCGTGAAAAATAAAATAGTATTTTATATTACTAAGCGTTTATTACTAGGAAGCGCACGTAGAAGTTTATTACATTATGTTTTATTATCGCGAATTGAAGTAGGTATTCATAGCATTATATGGAAAACACTTTTTTTTTTGTCTTCAGTCATTTGACTGGTTTGATGCAGCTGTCCAAGATTCCCTATCTAGTGCTAGTCGTTTCATTTCAGGATACCCTCTACATCCTACATCCCTAACAATTTGTTTTACATATTCCAAACGCGGCCTGCCTACACAATTTTTCCCTTTTACCTGTCCTTCCAATATTAAAGCGACTATTCCAGGATGCCTTAGTATGTGGCCTATAAGTCTGTCTCTTCTTTTAACTATATTTTTCCAAATGCTTCTTTCTTCATCTATTTGCCGCAATACCTCTTCATTTGTCACTTTATCCACCCATCTGATTTTTAACATTCTCCTATAGCATCGCATTTCAAAAGCTTCTAAGCTTTTCTTCTCAGATCGTCCAAGTTTCACTTCCATATAAAGCGACACTCCAAACATACACTTTCAGAAATCTTTTCCTGACATTTAAATTAATTTTTGATGAAAACAAATTATATTTCTTACTGAAGGCTCGTTTAGCTTGTGCTATTTGGCATTTTATATCGCTCCTGCTCCGTCCATCTTTAGTAATTCTACTTCCCAAATAACAAAATTCTTCTACCTCCATAATCTTTTCTCCTCCTATTTTCACATTCAGTGGTCCATCTTTGTTATTTCTACTACATTTCATTACTTTTGTTTTCTTCTTGTTTATTTTCATGCGATAGTTCTTGCGTAGGACTTCACAGCAAATCGTAGCATCTTTATCTTTTCACCTTGTACTGTTACTCCGAATCTAAATTGTTCTTTAACATCATTAACTGCTAGTTCCATGTAAAGATTAAAAAGTAACGGAGATAGGTAACATCCTTGTCAGACTCCTTTTCTTATTACGGCTTCTTTCTTATGTTCTTCAATTGTTACTGTTGGTGTTTGGTTCCTGTACATGTTAGCAATTGTTCTTCTATCTCTGTATTTGAACCCTAATTCTTTTAAAATGTTGAAGATTTTATTCCAGTCTACGTTATCGAATGCCTTTTCTAGGTTTATAAATGCCAAGTATGTCGGTTTGTTTTTCTTTAATCTTCCTTCTACTCTTAATCTGATGCCTAAAATTGCTTCCCTTGTCCCTATACTTTTCCTGAAACCAAATTGGTCTTCTCCTAACACTTCTTCCACTCTCCTCTCAATTCTTCTGTATAGAATTCTAGTTAAGATTTTTGATGCACGACTAGTTAAACTAATTGTTCTGTATTCTTCACATTTATCTGCCCCTGCTTTCTTTGATATCATGACTATAACACTTTTTTGAACTCTGACGGAAATTCCCCTTTTTCATAAATATTACACACCAGTTTGTATAATCTATCAATCGCTTCCTCACCTGCACTGCGCAGTAATTCTACAGGTATTCCGTCTATTCCAGGAGCCTTTCAGCAATAAAAGCTCATAAGACAAATACCCAGCTTACGAGAGCCATTATATTCAAGATAGAATATAAAAAATATATCGTGGGTGTAGATTAAATATACATATAGTGGTTTTTCTTATACATATGCGTGTGATCAAAATGGAAATCAAGTAATGAGGTGGCAAAAGAATGGCTTTCCCTTAAAGTTTTCAACAAAGAGTATATAATTTGTCAATTAAAGAGAAAACTGGAAAAAAGAGCTTCTTTGTTACAAAAAAAAAACACTCATTTGGACGAGGCTGATAAATGCTATAAACTGAAAGCTAAAGACAGGAATTGATGGAAAAACGCCCTTTTAATGGTGGATTTACAGAAACTCTTGCCTATCCCGTTCCTTTATGACAAACAATCAATTTATCTCGGAAAGCTATGGACATTAAATTTCACAATGATGATCCAAAAACAACAAATTCATTTTGCACGATTATGATGAAACCACTGGAGGGTGTAGAGGAAATGAAATATCATATACTCTAATTGATGTAAAAAAAATCATAATCTTCATAAAAATGAGATTTTCTGATTACCTGTTCAGTGTAATAGATAAATGTTATTAGTAGCTTTATTGTATTATTATTTATTGTAGTAGCTTTGTTTTATTATTAAAATAATACAATTAAAATAACTTTAAACCATCGATGCCAATATGTTGTGACTGAAGTAGCTAAAAACCCCACGGTGGCGATACATCAGTCATCATTAACTGCATCAAAAATATCAGGCGATGATATTGTTGCCAAGATATTTCTGCTTTAAAACTGATTATTTTTATAATTTTGTGAAAACAATACATGTTCTTTGTATACCATATTATTCTTAATATATTAATAATTGTTACGAAATATTTTGTTACTTAAGTTTGTTATAGCACTTTTTAAGAAAAATGCTACAACAAAATAAATATATATACTGTATGGAGCTGACATCCGGTATCAGCTGTTGTTTTGTTTACTACATCATTTGCTAGTAGTCCGTCTGTGTGTTCCTGTATTTGTTTATTATAACATTGCAAGTACATGTGTTATTTTAATACTAGTGTTCCTGTGTTATTTTGATGTGTATAGTGATTTTCATCTGTCTGTTAGTGTTTTATGTATATAATTTAACTGAACTATGGCTGGAAATTTAGCTGACAGATTGAGTGAAATTGACAGACAGCTTGATGCTTCACTACAGACATGATAGATCAATGGCCTCAGAAATTTCAAATTTTTTTTGATGATACCGACGTGGACCCCACATATATTCCTGAAAATGATTCGGAGTCTAATATTAGAGACATTTTGTTTACCGATACAGATCTTATGATTGACCAGCCTTTTACTTCAACATTTATAGTGAACTTAATTTTTTACTTAGTTATATTTTTTTTTTTTTGTATATTATAGACTATGTTTGGAATGAAATAAAACAGTTTCCCACCAATAAATCTTTCTTGTTTTGTAGGTAAAAATTTTCAAAATAATGTTTTATTTATACATTTTAAATTATTTCTTTATTTTTAATCTTTTAAACATAATTTAATGTATTTTTATCAATAAAACAACTTTTTTAACATTTTGACACCTCTACTATCTACTATAACAATAGAACTTGTCTCATCTTCTAACAGAACAGAAGATGAGAAATTAATTTTGATGATTAAAGCACAAAGTTTAGGTAAAAAATTTTAATCATCAAACTTTTGGACCGGGGTTCAAAGGGTTAAAGGTTATAATAATAATTAAATTATTATAATTACTAATACTTTTAATACCTTTAATTGTATATGCCATTTTACAAAATACTTGAGCTGAATTTGATGACTGATTGGAAGTAGATGGTTTTTTCCATCTATAGTGCGATCTATTTTAGTCATAAAACGCAACCTAGCAGCAGCTTAATATCAAACTAGAAAACAACTAAGGACCACATTAAAAGTTATTATTTCAGATTTACTATTATTGCAAAACATTTGACCTTTAATACTTAGCATTTATTATAATATTAAAAAAAATAATGCTAAATTGCACTTAAGTAGTTTTCCTGTGGTACTGATATACAAATAAACATACGTATTCAAAACAAATAACGTTAAGTAAGTCTACCAAACCAGATTAAATCAAAAAATTATTTTCAGTTAATTCATTTCAGAATTAACTGAATTTATTTTTGAAGTGAAAACTTCTTTAGGCACATTTTGTCAGAATTTTTTTATCTCTATGTTTTCATACAAGTAATTTTGTTTTTCGTGTTTTTTTTTTTCATCAGACATTTCTGATTGTGAAGAATTGCTCTTTTGCCTTTCTCTATATCGCTGAACACACAATCTTGTGTTAGAATGTTTATTTTTTTGGAGAAAATGTTCTGTCATGGCTTTCTCTATACCGCTGGTTACGTAATCTTCTTAATTCTTTTGAATGTTCATTTTTAACCATTACTTTGTCACTATTTTTTCATAATTTTCTTCATTATTACTGTCATTCTCTTCATGATTTTCTTTTTTGAATATTTTATAAGTCAAATTTTCATCGTCAGTACCTCATTTGCGGCTATTTATTGAACTATAACATATATCTTCATTTTCCATCATAACTGATAAAATATGTTTTTAAATTATTATAAAGCTCGGTCAGAATATAGATACTACAACCTATTATAATTACATGCGCGATTCTACATGAATTAAATGTTTACAAAGGAAATTTTTGTTATGTATTAATTTATTAAATTTAAAATTACGTGGAGTGTAAAAGAAATTGTTTGAATCTGCTGAATTTTAAAATGTACAATATACATAGTGCTGGTCTTGGTTAGCTCTCTTAAAATGCAAGCAATGGCATTGATTTTTGTGAGATTATTTGAATTGAATTAAAAATTATTAAGTAGGTATTTATTTAATTAAAATAAATTATTACTGCTAAAAATAAATATTTTATTGATTCAAACTAATTTTTAATTGTTAAAAATTATTTCAAGTTGGTTTAATTAGCTGAAACGAACAATTTTTTATATTAAAATATTTTGAAGTATGCGGTCTCACATCAGCACCATCTGTTGTGTTTTGTGAGAACTAACCCATTTATAAATGCTTAGCGTCTTGCGCTATGTTACAGATTTTGATTATGAGTCAGCAATTTTTTTTCCCATGTTCATTTTTTGTACATTCGAATTACGTGGGTAATTCGTATGTACAAAAAATTCTGACACAACACGCCCAAAGAAGTTTTCACTTCAATCATAAAATTTTTTTTTACATTAAAAAGTAAAAGTTACTTTTTAATGAAATAAAATCAATTTTTCTTTCTAAGTATTAATAAGTTTTACTACTTCAAGATAGCAACTGTACTTTCTTTTCATTTTAGTTCAATAAACAAACATATTTCTGTTTGAAAATAAATAAGCTATTGTGATTTTTAAATATGTTTATATTTATATATTATCTTTAGTTATAGTTTTCTCAATAAAATGAACAGAAATAGATTTTTGTTACATCATCATACCTAACACATAAACCAACTATTTATTTTATTCGACTGCTTTAGTTCTGATTAATGAGAGCCAACTTTAATGTTAAAGTAATTTATTATTAATAAACACTGCACAATTTGATTACTTATATCTAATTAAAAACATCACTAATTTATCATTAATGATACAAATTACACATGAAATTTTTATTTGTTTTAAACACTAACATAATTAGAGAAATATATTCACATATAATAGCATTATCATCTATACATTAGCTTCATTAATCTAGCCTTGAAATATCACATTTACATTACCATTAAAAAATTACAATATGTTATTATAGATAAATAAAAATTATTTTCTTGTTAAGCCTACTTTCTTATCATCAAAATATACTAATTACAAATACATAATTAAAGTATGTATGATGAAAAAGGTAAACAGACTGTAACATAACAACAATAAATAATAAATAAATAAACAAAAATGAATAAATTAAAAATTTTCTAAGAAACATTACTGTACATAAATTCATAAATTATAAACAATTGTTTAATGAAAAAAGCAAAAAATATTATGCTTGAAATGGAATACAATTTTACCTTTATAATAATGTACATATTTTTGGTCTACTTATTTGTATAAATAAATACAAATAAGTAGACCAAAAATATGTACATTATTATATTTCCTACAACATGTAAATGTATGTATATTTTAATAAATAGATAATTAAAAACACTGATGTCAGTGGCAGCTTCAAATTATTATATTAAATAACGGTGTTAAGAGTAATGTAATAAATTCAAAGCATTTGTTTTAAAAGTAACTAACAAATTTTTATGAAATAGATTCAATAAAATTTTCTCTGCATTTTAGGAAAAAACCATTACACATTGCTATAATGCAATTTTCTTACACAGTTTTTACGTTTTTTTATTTTAATTATTATTTACATGTCAAATATCTTCAGCCTATATTTTGACATCCTGTTTCTTGGGTTGATTTCTACTTAAGATACTACTTAAGAAGGTGGTATACCTTCTTCAAATAAATAATAACGATATTAGATTTAGAAATTGAAAAATCAAAAAGTGATCACTTTCAAAATTAAAAGTTTAATGATTACCATATTTTTGATATTCTTATCCACAATGTTTAAAAATTAATAATTGATGAAATGCCCAACCAATTTTAATAATTCTATTTTATAAGATAATGGGAGATAAAGATAGCACCTATAAGTTAAAAAATTACTTAGATTTAACCCTTTTACCCTTTAACTTAATCAGCAACTTCTTCATGCAGAGTAGTTCTACCAAACACTGCTAACTTTTTTTTTTTATTATTGGTTTCAGAACTGATTTTCCATCATGAGATCATCCCTCTTTCCTTTACATAATTGAATTTTTAATTACTTAAAAACAATTTTTATCTGTTGCAGGCACATATATACATTTATATGATAAATAAATTCAATCTTTGATTACCATCGTAATTTAAAGATGTAAACCGGATTCATTTCAATTTATTTATCACTTGAATATTTTACTTTACAAATAAAGCATACACTAATCACAACTATGCACTCATAAAATTGTAAACAACTAACTTATTAAATTAAATATTATACTGACAAATTAATACAATTAAATTATAGTTTTAATTAATTAATTTATAACTTTAATTAACTACCTATGATAAGTTAATTTTTCATACTATGAATTCATCACCATCTCATGTAGCAACTGTTAACTCTGGGCCTAAGCCTATAGTTGTGAGCATTGATAAATATTCATGAATCACTCCAAATTAGCTGCCACTGTCACAAAGAGTATAGTAAAAACAAAGAAAATATTATGCATAATAATATCATTACAAAGATACGAGCATTTATTATACTTAAATTTAATATTGATTTAAATTAGACAATTTTCTTTACATATACAGTACAGTACAATACAGTTATTAGCCTATAATTATTATTATTATTATTTATTATTATACATGCATTGTATTTGTCATGTAACTGTATGTTGTAAATATATATGTAATTACCCATTTAACGCCGTTTTCATATTATTGGAAGAAACTTTTATTACATCCGAGCTTTATGTTGGGCACAGCACTGTAAATAAATCAAAATATCAAATTAATTTATATTTATGAAACATTTTTCATAAAAAAATTAATCTTTTATACACATAAAGCAATATTAAATTATACTTCCTAATTGTATATTACATTTTTAATTTAAAAAATGTAATTTAAATTTAAAAACGTGGATATCTTATTCAAATGTTAAGACAAAGCAGCAATCAATGCAATGGCGACATTCATTATCCCTTGAAGTTCAATGAAAAAGCTTAAGGCTATGGTTTTTTGAGATGCCGAAGAGAAATTGCTGATTGAATTTCTTGAACGTGGAAGAAAAGTTAATACCGATATGTACTGTAAAACGCTTACAAAACTTAGACATTCAATTCAAAACAAAAGGCATGGGGGAATATATATATATATATATATATGTTATGTTCTACTTTGCCAATGGGTGCTGCTACCTAGCGAGGGCTAGAGTCCCCACTGCAAGCTTGGTCAGGCGATCTGATCATGCCATGTCCTATGTCATAATGCCGCAGGGAGTGGTCATTATGAGGTAGCGACTAATTTATTTCATTCAAGCTCGAATCTGATCCAAAGCAGTCACGTCATACTCTTAGTCCGGATGAACTTCATTCTTTGTTCGGATGAACGTTAGTTATATGTTATGTTACAATTCATTTCATTAACTGTCAAGACAACAATTCATAAACCATTATTCAGCAAGCAACAAGGCACTGTCTTCATTGATCACCTATGAACATACAGTCCAACCCCGTTCTAAAATCTACCACAACATGTTAACGGTCTTCAGGCGAGATCGTTCATAACAATATATATATATATTTATATTGTTATAATAAATATCTCCTTTTTGCTTATTTCAATTTTTATATCAAAACGGCCCTTACTTAAACAAAACATGCTGTGTGTAAGTGTGTGTGTGTGTGTGTGTGTGTGTGTGTATGTGTGTGTATGTGTATGAAGCATGTTAACAACAAAACTGTGCAACAACACTATGCTTTATATACGAGGTCTGTAAATAAAGTAATGAACTAGTTTTTATTGGCAGCCTCAGTGGCAACGCTGTAAAGTTACTAGTAAACATATGGTTATATGAACAGCTGGGTTTATATTAGGTATTAATATTTTTAGTCTACTGTTGCCACATGAGATGTAAACAAACTTTTCATGAAACGAGTTTTTGTTGTGCATTATAAAAATGAGTGATACTAATTATGAGCAACGATGTGCAATCAAGTTTTGTGTTAAACTTGGTGAGAATGCTACTGAAACTTTTTCAAAATTGAAAAGGGCCTATGGAGATGACACACTGTCACGAGCCCAAGTTTTTTGATGGTTTAAAGAATTTTCAAATGGCCAGGAGTAAGGACAATCCACACTCTGGAAGACCGTTAACGTCAAAAAGTGATAACAATGCTGAGTGAATCAGACTTGATACAGTACAACCTGCAATTAACTGTGAAAATGGTTGCAGAACAATTGAATTTGAACCATACCAAATCCATCAAATTTTGACAAACAAATTGGACATGAAAAACTTTTGTGCAAAATTGGTCCCAAAAAACCTCACTGTTGAACAGAAAAACAAAAGGATGGAAGTGTGTTGCGATCTTCTAGAGCGAATTGAAACTGGTCCGGATTTTCTATGGATAAATAATAACAAAATGTTATTATTGATGATGAATCTTGGATATTTGAGTATGAACCAGAAAAAAATTGCCAGAGCAAGGAGTGGCACACTTCAAACTTATCACGTCTCAAAAAATTAAAAATGAGCAACTCAGAAATCAAAACCATGCTAATTTGTTTCTTCAGTAGTAATGGCATTGTCTATAAAGAGTTTTTGCCTACAGAACAGACTGTAAATCAATATGTTTACTGAGAAATTCTTGAAAGATTGCAGAAAAGAGTTGCCCACATGAAACCAGCCATCAAATACAACTGGATGCTGCATCATGACATGCACTTTGTCACACTGCACTCTTAAAAACTAAAAAAATTCAAAACAAAACCTCTCGGCAAAAACAATTTTCATGACAGAGTTCTGGGATTCTAAACACATGAATGAGACTACCTGGATAGCTGATTGCTTATAAATTCTGTGCAGTGCATAGAGGCGTTAAAACTCTTAAAGAGGTGTTCATTTAACAATCCACATGGATTGCTGAACATTCATTAGACTGAAACTTGAAAGTAATTTTGAAACTTGTTAATTAGAGGGGTATTAAGAAAATTCATTTTACTATGTAACTGAAAAATGCAGTGAGGTTGTAGATCAAGGAAAGATTGCCAGCATTCTTCATTGAGAGAATGAGAAAACTGGTTCACAATTGGAAGAAATGTGTACGTGTAAATGGTGACTAAGTAGAAAAATAAATGTATATTTTTGTGAAACATAAGATTTAGCAGGAAGTAAAATGTAATTCTATATCATATTGTTTCATTTAACTATCTCTAAACATTTGTGAGTTATGAGCGACTGTACATTACATTTCAGCCTTGTGTACGGCAGACAAGAAAACGTTTTTCATCAAAATGTTGGAAGTAATCTGAAAATTAACTTACCACATGCAAAGAAAATGTATGTATTAAATCAATGTATTTAAATAAAAAACCGAATCATTAGATTCAATACAATAGCAAACCATCAATAAAACCTGCCAGGAAAATTCCAAGAAATTGGAATCACCAGGGGTCAAACACGATTGTAGCAAAAATTTATTTCATATGTATGAAAATATCTGAGTCGGGTATCACATTTATAAACATTCTTTCAACTTCTACTTTACTGAATAACCAAAAACCATATCTGAAAAACAATTATCAAGCCTAATAAAAACAAATACAACAAAATATCCCTCATTTTTTGGCATACCCATATTCTTCACTGTTAAGTTTAGGTAATAGGTATAGTTTTTATTTTTACAATTAGTTACAGGTTGATGGTGGTGAGATCACACCACCCTAGCCAATGTTAACCATTGATATTTCCAGAGAAGACATTAAATCAGATCCTTCAGGTTATAATTTCTATTACAGGTTTATTTATCACACTTTATAATAATAAAACAAGTCGTTCAAATATGGATTTATTACAAACTGTTTCATTATTGATTTCAACCTTTTGATGAAAGTTTGATTTAATTCAAGGTTCAGCTTAATAATTAAACGATATCCTTAAAAAAATAAATTATAGTGTTTTATTACATTCTATAAAAATCTGATGGTAAAATTTGAAGAATAATTGATATAGTTTTGTATAATAAAAGGAATACAGAGATATAGAAAGAATAACTTTACTATTTATCCACCCTATCTATATACAAAATTTGAGAAAGATCTATGACAATAACCATTTCTACTGAAAAAAAAAGATGAATTTATTATACACATCCTATTTTCAAAAAAAAAATCTAACTACATTTTTACTTAAATGTTGGATAAATTACTTAAATAATAATTAATTACTTATGTTGGATAAGTACTTGTTACATAGATGCAAATAAATGGTTGATGTTTTATTTATTTGTCGCAGTAGGAAAAGAAATCTATTTTTTTACAAATTTTTAAATAGATTTTATTCCTTCAAAAAAATTATACATATATAGCAAAATATTATATAAAGGGATCATTAGTGACATAGTTTGATGATATTATTGAATTTGATATTTTAATGTTTTTGTAAATATCAGTGAACACAGTACACTAACAGTAACATATAACGATATAACTCGTTAGTTAATACTACATTCTTACCCTCTTCAATGCATCTAATAAAATTTTGTACAACTTCAGTCCGATACAATATTTTGAAGTTTTTAATTAAACCCTGATCCAGGGGCTGAAGTTTTGATGTCGTATTTGCCGATAAAAATTGTAATTTGACCCATTTGTAAATTTTAGCAACATTTCCTGCCTTTTATTTTAAAAGTGGATCACACAAGTTATGTTTTTGTCTGGCTCTGTTTGAACCACCAACCAAACACTTTTCATCAGGAAAATCAGCTTCTCTCTTTGCTTGTATTGACTTGTTTAAAAACCTCTCTGCCTCATTCTTTGAAATTGTGAATAAAATACTAGACTGGATGTTAAACTAAACAACAATGTCCTGTCCTTTTTTCCTCTTTCCCCTGTGTTCACTGCTTGAATTAATTTAAATTTATCTTTGATAGTTAAATGTTGACCTTTCTTTTAGCACTTAATGCACTATACTTAACTCCAATAAACTGTACACTCACACAACACCACAACTGAGAATATGCTGCTACATTGACAGTTGTCAGCAGCAATCAACAAGTTACAATATGTTTGTTTACCGGAACAGGATTCCAGATAGCAAGCTTCATAGCAAGAACTTTGAGATAGGGAGGTAAGGTTTGTATAAAAAAGTAAAGCTGTGTAACGTTTAAATTTAAACATAGTTTTTTGTGTTATAGAGGTAATCAATCATTTGATCACCTTAACTTGTAGAGGTACAATTTCCCACAATAATTTTTTCACGTTACCCATGGATTTTTTTTTTAAGTAAGGCAGGTTTTTTTGAGGGAAACAAAAAACAAAATCGCATTATCAAGGTTTGTTACCAGGAGTTGACTGTATATTCATTACTTTAAATTATCAGTGTAGAGAACAAATAGATACTTGTTCACTTTTTTTTATAATAATATTTATAAATATTGTAGAGTTGGTGTGAATTATAAGTATTTAAAATGGTTTTAATATTTTAAATATTAAATAAGATGTATTCTTAATAGAAGCTGAATAATGGAATAGTAAGTGATCAAACAGTATTTGTTTTATACTTTGTTTGTTAATTTTATAATATGTTTTTATCAACATGCTTTGTTAATATAGCCTCAAAATTATTAACAAAATTCAACTTGAAATAAAATATCAATAAAAGGCGGTAAATAAATTAGTAACTTTTTAAATAATCATTGATAAATTCTCTTTTTTATATATATATATATATAAACTATCAGTTTTTTAGTTTTTGTTATTTTAGTTATAGATTAGTTGATGTGGGTTGATTAGAATATTTTGTTTCGGGTGGTTTAGTTGGATTTTTGCAATGGTTAGGTTTTTTTTTTGATAGGTTTACTTTAAATATTCTTAAGTTTTATTGTTCGGATAGCTTAACTAAAAGCCTAACATTGAAATTGTTATTATGAATTTTTTCTCTGGACATTTATAAAATTTATTTATTTATACATTGAAAGTGTATTGTTTTTTTTAAACTATATAAATAAGAATAAAGTGATTTCACTTGAAAGGTAGTTAGCGGCTCCTTTACTTTTTATTCTTTTAACTGGATATAATCAATTTTTTCATTAACAGTGAATAGCTTCTATTTAGCTTCAGTTAAATTGAGTATGAGGATTATCCTTAAAATTAAGTTGAAATTAATTGTAATTTTACTTCTTTACTCTATTTAAGAGAAATTGATTATTCAATAATTTTTATTTGCAAAGTAAATGTTATATTTAACTATTCTCCTTAAGTCCTATAATTAGGATCAAGATTGTAACTGTTGATGAAATCAGTCATTCTTCTATAATTATTATTTTTGTTGAGAATATTGGTATGATTATTGAGATTTCAATATCGAAGATTAAGAAGATTGTTGCAATTAAAAAGAAGTGAGTAGAAAATGATTTTCGTGTCGATGATATTTTTGAAAATCCACATTCAAATGGTGAATTTTTTTCTCGTCTTATTTTATTTTTTTTAGAGATTAATATTGTGAATATTATTATTATAATAATGATTGATCTTAGTGAAATTATTGTTATTGTAATTTTGATTATCTTTTTAATTTTTTTTAATCTATTAGTTGGAGGCTAATTATACTTTTTGTACTAAAAAGATTGTTATTATTTTCCTCATCAGTAAATTGAAAGATATAGGAATAATCAAATTACGTCTACAAAATGTCAGTATCAGATTGCTCCTTCTAAACCTAGGTGATGTCTGGCTGAGAAATGTATCTTTATACATCGTACCATTGAGATTATAATGAAGGTTGTTCCCACAATTACATAAATACCGTGAAATCCTGTAGTTAGAAAGAATGATGATCCATAAATTGAGTCTGCTATTGTGAAGGTTGATTGTTGATATTCTCATTTTTGTAGAAATGTAAAGTATAATCCTAAAATGATGGTTAGTATTAATGATTTGTTTGATATTGATAGTTTATTTAATAAGATTCTGTGATGTGCTCATGTTACTGTAATTCCTGATGAGATTAAGATAATTGTGTTTAATAGAGGAACTTCTAATGGATTAAATGGTTTAATGGATTTTGGTGGTCAATTTATTCCAATTTCAATTGATGGTGCTAGTCTTGAGTGAAAGAATATTCAGAAAAATGATACAAAGAATATTATTTCTGAGACAATGAATATAATTATTCCTATTTTTATTAGTGATTTTACTTTATTTGTGTGATTTCCTTGAAATGTTGCTTCTCATGTGATGTCTCGTCATCATAATATTATTGACATTGTTGACAAGGTTAACCCTAATATTATTAAGTTATATTCTTTTGTTTGAGTTCATTTTACAGTTCCTGTTAATATTGTTATTACATTTATAGATAGCATAATTGGTCACGGTCTTTTTGTTACTATGTGAAATGGATGATTTTTTTTCATAGGGTACTTCTCTAGAATAAAGAGTTACAAGTGTGGCAAATACGTATGCTTGAATTATTGAAATTGCTGTTTCAAATGCTGTTAAGGTTATTTGAATTGGTATAATGAATACTAAGATTTTAATGGATGATGTGTTTCCTAATAGGGTTATTAGTAGGTGACCTGTAATTATATTTGCTGTTAATCGAACTGCTAGTGAGATTGGTCGAATAAGATTTCCTGTGGTTTCGATTAGAATTATTATTGGTGAAATGGCTGAGGGAGTTCCTTTTGGTAGTATGTGTTTAAATATCTCATTTGTGAAGTTTTTTCATCTGTATGTTGTAATTATGATTCAACTTGGTAATGCAATTGACATTGATACTACTAAATGACTTGTAGATGTGAATACATAAGGAATTAATCCTATTATATTTCTGATTATGATAAATATAAAGATTGATATTACTATGATTAAAATTTATTTTTGGTGAGTTATTAATTTAAATTCATTTATTAGTTTTTTTCTATTATTTTTATTATTATATTTATTCGAGGTTTTTTGGTTCAGTATCATTTTGGTAAAATTATTGTTATTATTATTATAATTATTCAGTTTCTTTGTAAAAGTTTAGTTATTGGGTCAAATGTTGAGAATAGTCTAGTTTTCATTTTCAGTTAATATAAATTTTTTTTTTATTTTTTATTTTTTATTTTTTATTTGGATTTAGGTTAGTTATAAAGAATAATTTTGTTATGTTTATTATGATTGTGGCTGTTGTTATTATTAATATGATGTTTCATATAATAGGAGATATTTGTGGAATCAAGATGCACATAAAATGTATTTTTTATTTGACAGTTAAATGTTTTTTTTAAACTAGCTTCTTTCATTAAGAGTATTCGATGTTTACTATATTTTGGTTTAAGAGACCATTACTTTCTTTCAGTCACTTAATGTTTATTAGTTTTATGTTTTTATTCATTTAATGAATGATTTTATATTAATTCTTTCTATAGTAATTGGTATGAATCTGTGATTTATTCCACAGATTTCTGAACATTGTCCAAAAAATACTCCTGGGTTTTTAGTTATTAG